>NW_028262347.1:111737811-114137811 GCF_047370975.1 Nipponia nippon
AACAGACCTAAAATGCAGAGGAGGACGGAAAAAGGCAGCGCCTCTTCCCTGCCACCGCATCTTGCAAACTTTCTGGAACTCTTCTTCGGTTTCTTTCTCTTTCCCTCCCTCTCTCCCTCCTCTCCTCGCTGCCGTTTGGCTTCGGGAACACGCAGCCACCCGGGCACGTACAAAATCCCTTTGTTTATTTCCAAATATATTTAAGAAAATAACAGCCCTGGGTTTAATGCTGGGAATATACAGCCTGTATCTGCTGTGCGCTTCTATACATTTAAGCTTCTTGTTTCCTCCCAGATCCTTCCTGTGGAAGCTCCCGAGGTAATATTTCCTTTTTAGTACTTTGCAAGCTTCTAACTCAAATTGTTATTGCTTCACATTTTTAAAGTTTACTTAGCAAAAGGCCCGGCTAACGTGAGCTGCTTGCAAGCTCGGAGAGAGACGAAAGGGCCTTGCCTTCAGCTACACTCTGCAAATGTGAAGGGATAGGGGCTTTTAGGGATGAGTTATACCGCAATCAGCTTAGTAAATCTGCATGCAGAAAGGATGCTAATTAGTCTTAATAGTCTACCAATATGCCCCAAGACTGGAGACACAACAACGTAAATCTGCTACCGATAAATATTTTTAATTGTTAAATTTACTGGAAAGAAAAGTGGATTTTCCCTAGCAAACGTGGAGGATGCGGCGGGGCCGGGCTGCAGCACGACCCCCCCGCCTCGGCGGGGCCGGGGCGGAGGCAGAGCCACCCCGCTCCCCCCGGCCGGGGGCCGGGCCCCCCCGACCCCTGGAGCCCCCCCCCCCGCCCCCCGCCCGCCGGGAGGGAGGGGGAGCGCCTACTTAGATTGTGCTTGGTGAAATTAGTGATGTATCACGTTAATTACCAGTGTGATCTTAAAATGGTTGCAGGCCCAAGGAAAATTAATGGAAATCCAAATTCTAATTATGTGGCTGGTGTTAAAGAGTTGAACTAAATACCCAGGAAGGGAAATTGGATGATAATGTGGAAATATGCTACATTTTCTGGCTGCTTCTGGTTATTGCATCATGAAGCCTAATAAATGCATTAGCAGAGATACCGCTGGAGGATGATCTTTGGGGAGGCAAAGGGGGGGTGGGGGTGCCTGGGACAACTGCGAAAAAGAGTGAAGAAATTCCGAGACCCGCTAATTTTGCTCCGTCCTTGCCCCCCTCCCTGGGGAAGGCTTGCCCCTGCCCGGGGGGTGCGGGCCCAGCCCCGTGTGCTGGGGTGCTGCAAGGAGGAGAGAGCCGGGAGCCCCGGGGGGGAACGGGAGAAGCCCCCGGAGCGTGGGCCGGCTCCCCCCGCCCGCCCCCGCCACGCCCGGGGCGCTGCCCCGCTTGCAGGTGGGGAAACTGAGGCACGGGCACCCTTCCCTCCGGGCTGCACCTCCCTGGTCCCCCTCCACCCGCCCCGGAGTCGCCCAGCGATCCCCCACAGAGAGCTAATTAATTATCACAATTAAGCTTTCGGGACCCGGGGCTGAAACCCGGGGGGTTGCAGAGAAAAGCGCGGGGGACACGACACCGAGCGCGGCAATGTGTGTCGCGTCCGACCTACGCGTGTCCCCGGGGACGGGGGGCAAAACCACCTTCCCACTGGCTTAACCCTTCCCTCACCGGCGGTCTCGGGGTCCCGGGTTTCAGCTCTAAGATCTCAGCCTCATCCATCACCGAGTTAAAAAAAAAAAAAATCAAGAGGGAAACCAATACAGACAAACACATCAAGACTCAAGAGTGGCGACCCTTGGAAAAGGCAGGGTCCAACCAGATATGAATCATTTTTCTTTGCATACTTTAAAGGAATTACTAGTGATATGCACGGCTGTCACTGCAAACTACATTTATGGATTTGCAAGTCATTTCCATAAATCAGCTGCATTGGATCCATCAGAAGAGCAGAGCCCGGCGTCGGTGCGAAGATGATGGAGCTCTCTTTGAACGTATAATGAAGTGTTCCAGGGGCTGCAGTTATTTTTCTGCTTGTTAAGGATTTTTTTTTTGGAAGGGGGAGGGGGGCTTTTTCGAATTTGATTTTAAATTAAAATGTCGCCAAGAGATGTTTTATTGGTGATCACCCTTATGATAAATTTATGCTTCAATAATTACTTTTCACGGGATATCGATTTCCTCTGGCAAAAGCCTTTCTCCCTCCTTCCCAACCCCTGTCTCCCATTTCCCGAACAAGGCAGCGCTCCCCCACCGCCCCCCCCCCCGCTCCGAGGACGGCTCCGCAGGCAGAAACACGGGTGGGGCTGGGGGAACCGAGCGGCCACGGCGAGGAAGGGAGGGAGGGGGAGGCCGAAGTTCACGCGTGGGCCCCCGCCACGCAGCAGCGCAGTCCCGCGGGCGGGGGAGTGCGGTGCCGGGTCCCTCTCCGCTCCCCGGGCCCCCCCCAGACCCTCCCCGGGTTCAGCAGGGCCGTAGATGGAGGGGGGGCTTCCCCCGGCTTGATGGGGGTCCCTCAGAGGGATGCAGGCAACCTCCGAGGCTGCAGTGAAATCCTCCCACTCCGAGGTGTCCCGACTGCTGGGGAGATGGGCTGCTGCTCTGGGGAGATGGGCTGCTGCTCCACAGCCCCCCCAGACCTCCACCTCCCCCTAAATCCAGAGCAAACCTCCCCGTGAGAGAGCGCAGTCGGTCCCAGCAGCCTGCAAACCAGGGGAGTCTCTGTGCCCCCCTCTCCTGGCCCAGGTGAGTGGCTGCCCCATCCCGCAGTGCCCCCCAGGGCCCGTGCTTGCCCCAGCTGGCTGGGACCCCCCACGTACCCCTCCTGGTGCCCGGCCTGGGAAGGGGAGCAGGCAGGGCAGCACACGGCAAAGCGAAGGTCTCGCTGCACCGGGGCCGTAAGCCCCAGGATTACAAGTGCTCTGAACGGTGTCGCAATCTGCAAACGCACCCCCTGCCAGGGACTCAGCTGCCCCCTCCACACCACCCAGAGCAAGCCCACCCTCCCCAACACCAGTCCCACTTCTCTTTTCTTACAGACCCACTAACCTGCTGTTGGAAACACGTTTGGGGCACTCAGGCAGACGCAGAGGGTGTGTGACGGGTTCATAGCCCAAAGCAATGCCCAGGCCATGCTGAACCAGGACCAGCTTGTTGCACAAATGCTCCTTACCTTCAAAAACATTATTATTACAACCGGACTGGAGTTTTCCAAGATGTCGAATTCATCCAAATAAATCACTTCTGATCTGTCCTTTCCTGACAAAGCCAATATTCCTCTCAGCCCCTCCCGCCCCTCCATTTATTATGGAAATAACTTTCCCCTTGGAAGGGACTCACACTGTGCTCGGAGAACAGAGCGGCGAGAACAGGACAGCGTGGGGCAAGTCACCGCAGAAACTTCGAGCCCGTGCCGATTCCCTCGGCGGACAGGTTCACAGGGTTTTCCTCTCTTTACACTATTAGCTGGTTCTGTTCTCCTTTCCCTCGGGAGGGAACTCAGGCGGAGTTTGCTGGCGTTGGCAGCTCATGCCCTAGCTCACAGTAAAAATCGTAGGTACTGACACATGGGTGGATGGATCATCTTGTCCCCTGTTTGGTTTTTATTTTAAAGCAGGGAATTAGAAGAGTGCACAGCACTGTCCCCATCCCCAAACCCTGACCACCAAACCCAAGTGCTCCGGTGGCCAGTCAGGGCAAGGTTGGTATCGCCCGTGCCCTGAGAGCGAGGGGAAGCCTGTGAGCGTGAACAGAAAAGCTGTGGCAGGGATGCAGGGCATGAGCGGAGCCCGGGGCACCCTGCACAGCCCTGCCTTGCCCCGGCCTGGCTTTGCAGTGGGGCTGAAGCGTGACCCTGGGGGGGTACAGCCTTGGCCAGGCATGGCGGGCTCCTTCCAGCTGCTTGTGGTACCCCTGATTTTAGCTGCCACAGGGCATGGGAAGGAATACCCCTCCCCCTTTTTTTTTTTCTCTGGAGTGTCCCCAGCAGATACTACCTTTTAATGTAGCTGGGGCCAGTAATTTCTCCCCAGATTCCTGTGCACTGCCAAAGACGGAGCAGCCACAGTACTGACATGGGCACAAGCTGGAGACCTCCAAATCCACCACAGAGACCAGGGCAAAAACTGGACCCACGAGCAGCTGGGGAAGAGGAATGGGCTGTCCCGTCCCACTCGCTCTCCCCTCAGCTTCTGTTAAGTCTTGGCCTCTGCTCTTGGCACGACCCAAAGCGTCGCTGTCTTGCACCAGCCCTTGGCCACCTCCTGCTCCAGGTGCCTCCTCGGCAGGGCAGGCCGAGCCGCCAAGACCCCAAATTCAGGCTGCCCCCCTCGTTACAGCATTGATTAGCCCAGGCTGCTAATTTTCCTGCCTTACCGGTACCCTGCTTCAAAGCCACGGCTTCTCAGGCTCACATCCCCACATCCCTACGACAAACCCGTGGGCATCCCAAGGTCGCTTTGCTCCGGACAGTGGAGGAGGGAGGTGGGACAGGGGGATGCGAGGGGATTCCTCCCCCCCCGCCCCCGGTGCCGCCCCCCCTTCCCCGTCGCGGCGGTGCCGGCTCGGCGCTGCCGCTCTGCCCGGCTCTCAAAGCTTAGGCGAGGGGGACCTCTGCAGGCTGCGCCGCCTCCGCCGCCCCCGGCCCCCCAAACACGGCTGCCCACCCCACCTTGTGGGACAGAGCAGGGCCGGCTGCCTCCTGCCAGGCGTTTTTAAGAAGGGAAAACCCCTTTCTAAAGGTAAAAAGCCAAAAAGCAGAAAGGTCTTGTGAGCAAAACACCCCGTAGCATCCCTTCTTCTGCTAGGTTAGCAGCCGCTTCGTGTCCCACAGAGAAATCAAGTAGTGTTTTCCCAGGACTTGTGACACTACTAATGGCAGACACCACGTGAAGAAGCATATTGCTCCCCATTCCCCGTACCAGGAGCTGAGGAAGCAGGATGCTACCCCAGTAACGCAGGCTGAAGGGTGAAACCCACCCCCTGGTTCACAGTGATTTCCAAAAGGATTACCGCTAAAAACAAAGTGCCACCAGCGCCACAGATCTCAGGGGCAGGAGGGAAGGTCAAAGCCAGGCACAGGGTTAGACACAACCTGACCACGCTGGGAAACAGCGGGGCAGCAGGGAAGCAACAGGCAGCTCCTTCTAGGTGGTCCTGTATGCACATCATGCACGTGCCACAGTCCCCGTCCCCCCCAAATTTAAATGTCTCATTGAATTTCAGACAAAACATGATTAGTGATGTGACAAGTACAGGAAATTCAGTCCCTGGATGTTTCAAATCCCGCTGCTGAACTTTGGAGCACTCCCTGGTGCGTGCACACAGCTCCTTTGCAACTGGGGTCACCTCTAGCAGAAACTCCCCTGCCTCCTGCTTCACCCCCAGAGCCGGCAGGGCTGCAGGGTCCCTGGGTCACTGCGTGCCAGCTGACAGGACTTCACACCTGGAACGAGCCCTGTGACTCCCCCGCCTATGCCCTGTCCCAAACCTGTCAGCTGCTTAAGTATTAGGAGCTGCTTTATACTTCCATGCAGTTATAGCCACGCGCAGAACTGTGATGAACCCACTGCCCTGCCTGGCCCCCGGCACAAAGCTGCCTTCCCAAATGTCTTTGCCTTCCTTTGGTACTGCCAGTCTGCATTTCCACAGGCAGCAAGGGCTTTTTAGGGCACTTGGAGCAGCTCTCGACCCATCACATCGCTGCATGATGACATTGGCCGATGAGCTCCCTGCTCTCCCAGCAGTAGCAGGGCACGCTTGCTGGGTAGCAGCACTGCTCTCAGCTATCGATGCCAGTGATGCCACTGCACGACTGTCCCATCCACAGAGTTGGGGACACAAGCACGTCCCAGACTTTAACACGTTTCTCTGTATACCATTCTAAAATGCAGCAAAGCACCCAAACCGCCAGTGTTTGGTGTCAGCCAAACCATCAATTTCCCCTCCTTCACCGGTCAGGGGATCCTCTGCACCCTGCTCTGAGGGTGGCAGAGCTGCCAGCAACCTATGCGCTGACCATACAGCTGATGGGCAGACACGCTGTCCCCAGGTTATTTTCTGCTCTCAGTTACGTGGGTACCAGTTACACCCCCAGGTGTTGGCCCTGCCTCTGAATCACACAAATGAATATTATGGCCACTTTACTTCCAGTGAGGGAGTTTCAGAAAAATAATTATTTGAAGGAAAATATCATGATCTGCAGCATTTTTTTTGTGGAAGTATTTAAGCCTTGAGCGCAGGGTTATCACAAGTCACATTCCTTTATGCTCACGCTGGCAGCTCCCCCAGGCGTCCTGTGCTTGCACATCCCCTTGCACAGACCCTCATCCATGCCAGGGATGCTTGGGGGGGTGTTAGAGAAGATGGAGTCAGACTCTTCTTGGAGTACAGGGAAAGGCTGAAGGGCAATGGACACAAGGGGCAATGGACACAAGGAGCAATGGACACGAGGTGCATCAAGGAAAACTCCAACTAAATATTAGGAAAAGAAACTTTCCACATGAAGGGCAGTCACATACTGGACTAAGGAGCAGACTTTGGGGTCTCCATCCTTGGAGACATTCAAAGGTTGACTGAACTGAGTAACCTGACCCAGCAGCCATGAGCCCTGCTCGGAGAGAGGGCTGGAGCGGAGACTCCTTGAGGTCACTTCCAACCTGAATTACACTATGATTCAATGACGATGCAAACAAACCCCTGGCTGCTGCTCCTGTATCCCCCTCATCCACCAGTGCTTTCTAGCACAGCAAAATAAACTGGAGCAGCCAAGCAACTTCCAAGCCCATCAGAACAAGCAGCAATGTAAAGCCAGTGTCACACAGCCTGTAATCAGCTGCTATTTCTCATTTCTTAAAATCATGTTATTTTATGATCCACTAATGCTTTTCCCAAACAGTCCCATTTGTTCTTCACCTAATTCAACCATAGCCCTTAATTGTTTGGTATTAATAGCTTTAATTTCTCTCACTTCCTTCTCTCTTTCTTTGCCCTGCAGGGGGAATCAGCCGCAATACCGATGAGCAAGGTTGCAAAACAACTTCTGCCTTCATTCCTTGTGCCTTGCCCAACCCAGGGTGCAGAAACCATGGCCAAGGGGGAAGGGAATTTGCCCCATTTGATCCATGAACATTTCAAGGGAAAGCACGAGGATAGTTAGTGCTGCTGGACGTAAAGACACAGATAGGATCACCCCAAAGTGAGAAGAAATAATAATTAACAGCTAAATTGGGGCTGCCACCAGTACCACCCACTCCATGTAACCAATGTCTGGAGTGAGGCAGCCAGGGCTTGGCTCTGAAGCACCTCACTTTGGAGTGGTGACAGGTCTCCACCTCAAAACCTTTTTGCTATGGGTTTGGTGATAAGAAAGTTGAAGGAGTGGTGAAGGAGGACTCCCTGGGGAAAGCTTCCCTGCCCCTCCTGCTCTCCATTCTGCTGTGTTGCAGCCCTTCATTTTGGTGCCTTCTCTAAGCTCCCCTTTACAGCAGGGAGGATGAGGATTATTTTCCAGGGAAGAGGCTGGAAAGAAAGGGGTTGGACAGGAAAACTTTGGGCAAGGGAAATGGGGCAGGTATTCTGCTACCTGCAAACACAGCTGGAGCCTGTGTGCATAGTGTAGGCTGTGCCTTGCTCCTCTCTTAGCTGGCATCCCCGAAGCAAGGCACGAGAGCTCAGCGATGCTCCCTGAAAAGTGCCTGATGTCTCGGCAGAGGGTCCTTGCGAGGTCCTCTTGATGATGGTCCTGAGAGCCCCCAGGACTCAGTCAGAGGGAGCCCTGCTGCCGCACAACGTGCAGAGGGGTTTCCACGCAGTTTCCTCCTGAGTGTGGGTTTCGCACGTGCTGGGCGCAGGAGTCCATCCACAAGCTCTGGCAAATGACTACCTAGATCTTTGTTTTTTCCAAGCCTTGGCTCTCACCCAGGGCAGGAATCTCCCTTCAAAGGAACAGTGCCCAAGAAAATCCATTTCTTAGACAGCGATCCAGAAGGCGAATAGCTCATTGCAGCCCCAGAGGTGGTGAAGTTCACTCCCTGCATCTCATATTCTTCTCCTTCTGCAAAGAATTAAAAGAACAAAACTCTGACGGTCTGATTTTGATGGAGTACTTCACAGGTCTGCTAATTGTTTTCCCATTAATCCTTGCCTTTGAAAGCAGAGTTGGAATAGTTCTGAAAGTCTATCGGGCAGAGAGGTGTGGCTTGCTAGCAGCAGCAATGTGCAGAGGAATAGCTAGATGGGTATGTGCTAACTCTTCAGCTTATGGGAAAATGTCCTGGTGAAGTTATTTCTTGCCTGCCTCTTGTCCCTGCTGCAGACACGGGCTCTAAATATCCTTCCTCCCTGCCTGGCAGCAAGAGAAAGAAGCAGCAGCATCTGTTGGCAGCAGAGGGGCTGCAACCAGGAAGGATGGGTGCTCGCTGTCCCAGGGACCTTCTCATTCGGTTTTGGTAGAATAACCCTAAAATAAGCCAGTTCTAATTGATGGGAAGAGCAGAGAGTTTTGAAAAGCTGTGTCTTAATGAGAATGTTTCTTCTCCTTTTTCTTAAAGCTAAGCTGCCGCCTGTCCTAACTAGGGCAGGTGGAGAAAGGTTTCTAAGAGTAAGAGAGACAAAAAGGTCTGTCAGGAGAGGATTAGCTGGAGCAGAGCCTGCCTCCAAGCAAGACAGAGGGTGAGGCGACCTTGCAAAGCCTGTCTGGGCTATTTTCTAGAGCTCTGGGAGGAAGATTGTAAAGCCAGTAGTGACAGAGGAGAGCTGCATTAAGAGAGGAAATTAATTTTGCTCTAATGCCTGCTGTTGCTTACGCAGCGATGAGCAACGGCTGCCTCTAGCCCTGAAATCCCCCAGCTGTCCCCATCCCCATCGAGCATGAGCAAGTCAAAGAGAGGCTTTTTAATACCAAGAGGGGAGTGCTGCCCTTTCTCTGTGGCCTACTGGGAAGTGTAGTTCAGTGCCTGCATGGCCATTTCGGAGCTGCCTTTGCTCCCTCTGGTTTGCAGAGCCTGAGGCTCAGAGCAGGAAAGTTTGAGGGACAGGGTTGGCATGGCTCCTTGGGTCCATTTGCTACTTGCATTGGTTGACCATCCCTCTCTGGAGTGTGGGACCATGAGATAGTCCCTCTTTGCTGGCGGGGCAGAGGGGAAGAGCTGTGGGATGCCCTTACCAGCGTGCTGATCTGCAGTCCCAACAGAGAAAGAAAATCTAGGCAGCAAGGGGCTTGCTGAATCTCACCCCCAGCAGAAGTGAGGGTGGGTGCCAGCAAACAGGAGGCATAGCTGGAAATAAGGACCTGGCCGTGCCTATCTGAGAGCCTGTGGTGGGAGGCTGTCCCAGGTGGGATGAGTGTCCTGGGCAGCCGCGGTGTCGCACTGCCCCGAGCTTGTGCTTGCGTGCCCCGCTGAGTCAGGGCCAGCGGCACGGGGTTTAGCTCAGCTTTCCCAAGAGAAGGGCTGACACCAATGTGTCATCCATGGAAACAAAAGTGAGCACAGTGCTTCAAACCCTGCACATCGGGCCTGTGAGGGTGGGAGCGAGCAGTGGGCATCTGGGGTTCAAATGCCTTGGAGATGCACAAGAAGCTGCAGGAGAAGAGGAGGGTAGGAAGGGCTCAGCCAACCGGCCATGGATGCTGGATGTAACCATGTGTCTAACCCTGGCAAACCCAGCAAACCCCTGGCACCTGGAAAAAAAGATAAGGTTTTGCACACTCTGGAGTCTGGGGCACATCTTGAAGAACATGAGACTGGCTGGGTTTGGGGTGTTTCTTCCCAAATGGAAAATCTGAACCGTCTGCATTTCTTCCCATGGCTCTTTTTATTTCCACCAAAGTTTTCTTTCTTTCACTAAGGAGATGTGAGTTGCATCCAGACTGCACCTCCCCATTTTCCTCCTCAAAATAATAATAGCTTCATTTGCTAAAGGCACTATTAGGGTATTAAATGAAAATGAATTAAGTTTAATTCAATTGTTATTTTAGGAGCTTTGCCTCGTCAGGGTTTTGCAAAGCTTCATTCTTCCACTCGCTGGAGACCGGCTTTAACACGCCCCTGCTGAGTTGTTGCTGCAAGCCACAAACCCATCATGCTGGGAGTTTTACTTAATGCTAAGGGTTGGATTTTATTTTGTTTAATGTCAGAGTCTGCCTGCCATGCTGCTGGGGGAGAGGGGAGAGCCAGAGACTGGTTAGCTCAAGTCCATCATACTCAGCTTAGAAACACAAGTGACTGTCTGGATGGTGATTTCTTAGACAAAACCACAGGGATTATTTGCCCAGAAAGCACCACGTCACTGCTTCCCTGCTTCAGAGAGGCTTTACCAGCTCTTTGCATCGGTTCTCCTCTCCTGGATCTTCTCCATCTGCTGCGGTATGGTTTGGACCACCAGCACCTCTGGGTAGGGGCTGCCAGGGGTGGGATGAGCAGGGCTCATGGTGTGGATGCAGGCTGGGATGTCCCCACACGTCGAGGGAGCAGGCTGTGTTCGCTAATGGCTGCCAACAGCAGAAATTAAAATACTTCTGTCACTGCTGGTTTCTCTAGGGCTGGTTTGGAGCTGGCTGCGTAGGTGCTAACTCAGTGGCTTTGAGGACAAGTTTAAATGAGACAGAAAGTACCTGCAGAAGTCAGCTGGGCAATGCACAAGCAGAAGTGGGGATGCTTACACAGCCCAAACGCTTCTCTGTGACATGGGTCCGGCTGTCATCCACAGCCCCTAATTTATCTAACTTCAGACACTTTCTAGACCCATTTCTGCCAATCTGTGGCTACACCGGGTGCCCTCCTTCAGCTGACAGGGGCCTGAAATTAGTCATCATCTGCAGAGCACTCATCTCACTTGTGCTTTGCTCTTAAGGATTGACTTTAAAAGCAATAGAATAGCCCTGAAGAGCAACAGGGCCTGCCCTGGTCAGGAACTGTTCCCCATCCGCAGGGAGGCATCAGCTCCACCCAAGCCAAGGGGAAACTTTGGAAAGGGGGAAAAGAGGAAAGAAAAAGGAGAGAAAGCTGTGGCAGAGGGACCTGGACTTTCTTGGGACTGATGCTTATGCCTTTGCTACATGGGCAGGCAGGCTCCAGGGTGCCCTTAACCACATGGGGTTCAATAGGGCATTTGGAGAAAAATTCATGTTCCTGCACAGGGCAGGGGGCTGAGGGAGAACATGACCCAAAGGGGTGAGAAGAGGGGTAATAGACCCCCCCAAATTCCAGCAAAAGGACATTTCAGACAAGCTGTCTGCTCCCCATAGCTTGTACAGTTGAGCCGAGAGATCCATTACGTCTCTCCTCCCTTTCCCCCCTGGTTCCTGTAGCAGAGGGAGAAGGGAGGAAAAGACCCCAAAGATAAATACCCAGACACGGTGCCGGGACAACTCCGTGTCGGTGGCAGCAAGCAGGGGGAAGGAACACTCAGAGCAGGGCTATCCCAGCCCCTAACCTTGCTGAGAGCCAGCACCCAGGATTTATGGAAGAAAAGCTTGGCAGTGACCTCTGATCCACTCCAGCACCGAGCGCGGACTCGGATGGCATTACAGCGTGATGTATGGCCGGCGGGTCTGCCGGGCAGTCTCTTGTGAGCTATGGCTTGCGATATTTCTGGAGTTTATACCTAGCTCTCCAGCTCGACGGGCTTTCTGGATATGATTTGTGCCGTATGTAGCTCTATAAATATTGAGCTCAGAGCATTATATATGGCGACAGCCCTACAGCACTCCCGGTGATATATCCCTGCGTTTGCGGTTGTAGGCGAATAATTTTAGTTTGAGTGGTGTGGCAATGAGAACAAGGAGGAAGTAAAATAAAAGGGTAATTCAAGCCCAAGTGAACGGCAGGGAGCGTGTGTGAGGCTCGGCTGATCATTCAAAGCCGCTCCCCCCAAATCACTCAGGGAACTGATGGCCAGAGTCATTTCCCAAATTAGTTACCTGATCCCTGTGTGCTGTCTGCAAAATAAAGAGATGTCACCAAGCCCCCCCCTGCCCGGGGTTTTGCTGAGAGGAGGTGCTGCAACAGGGCAGGGAAGGAGCAGGGGACAGGGCGGGCGCTCTGGGGACAGGGTCAGACCCTCCCTGCCAGGGCATCCCTGAGGTTGGAGCATGGGGACAACCTAGGCTGTTACCACCAGCCTCTCACCACCTGATCTCCTGGAAAGCTGTGGCGGCATTGCCCTGGGAAGCCAGCATGACAAACAGCTCGCAAACCACCGTGTAGGTGGGGGGACAAGGGCATTTTTCTGCTATAAATGGACATATTGCTTAACCTGCCCAGGATTGCTGCAGCCCAGGTATGGCTTCCCCACCTGTAAATCCCACAGCATTCCCTCCCTCCAGCCAGGAGATGGGCAAAGGGGGCTCAGATCCACATGGCCACTTACCCCGTTCAGGCAGACGTCAGCGGGGCCTCAAGAAGAACTCCTGAGCAGGATGCTGGAATGACCAAAAGCCCATCTCCAGGGGAAAATCGAGGCCAGGTTTCATGCCATGTCCAATTTGTGGCACTACTTGAAGGCGTTCAGGTGCTTGTGTCCATGCAGAGCTGGTCCAGGCTGACAGGTTCAGACAACCCACCTTAGACCATTAAAATGAATCATTTCCAACCTGGCATCAGAGCTCAGCACTTCCACGGGACGGGCCCATCCTTCAGCCCCACATCTCACCACTGCGGGTGACAGGGGGATGGCTGGGTGACGCAGCACCGTGTCCCTTGGTGAGAAGTCCGAGGCAGAGCCCGTAATTAATCTTTAATTGTGAAATAGGTGAGTGAACAACCACCCAGGAAATGGGATTACGAGGGAGGGAAAAGGACTGGATGGACCCAGGCTGGTAACACATTTTCCAACAGCAACCGGTCTGCACTGATGCATTTCAGGGGTGCCTCATTCCAGTACAAATGTCACAACGGGCCCATTATACTTATATTTCCATCATTGTACTGCCACAGACATGAACCCATGGTGCTGTCACCAGCAGTTCCCAAAAAACCTCCACACTGTTGCCAGTTTCAGCATTAGGGTATTTGCATGAGATCATCTAGGAGGAATTCAGCTCCGTTTGTTAGTCCATTATCAGTGAATAACCCCAGCAATAGACTATCGCAAAGGAGCTGAGGCTCCTTCCCCCTGGGAAACCCACACCTTTCAGCTCCCTCATAACCACCCAAGGGCACTGGGCAAGGACATGGGCCCATCAGAGCGTGGGGTGATGCAGGCAACAGGCCAAGAGCAGGAAAGACAATTTGCAAGCTACTGAAGTGGTTTACTCTGATTTTGTAAAGAGATGGAAGGTCAATGGAGAGCAATAGCGCTTCTTTGTGGCTTTATGTCAGGACAGGGACTGCAGCTGTTTGCAATCACAGCTATCGTGGGCACAAAGGATGTGAGAATTGATCTGATTTCTTCCTCCAGAAAAGATTTAAGCTACATGGGAACAAAACCTACTTCCACTGGAAGCTGCTTCTTTAATCTTGAAGACACACGAAAAGCTCAATGAGTTCAGGATTTGACACAAAGCAATTTGGGGTTAAAGCTGCAACTTTTAACATGAGCAAAGCTTTGTAGGGCTGGGATGGGAGGGCAGGTTCTCCATCATAGGGGCCCTTTAATCAAACGTGGATGTCCCTCTGGAAGACTTGCTACAAGTCAAGAGGAAAGAGTGGTCTGAAATACAAACTAAGGGGCAAAAATGTTGTGTCTGGGAGATCCAGCAGGTCAGATGAATGGTTAGAAGGATCTGTTCTGGTCACAACACACAAATAACTCTCATCCAAATAAGTCACCAAAACATTTCATATTCCTAGCTCCATTTCTGGATTACTACCCCCACCTGGAGACCCAGCAATGCCAAGCTCCAAACTGCATGGTCCCAGGAAAGGAGACCTGCAAACCAAAGCCTGGCAGCGCTGAGTAGCCCAGACTTTCTCGACTGCAGCCCTGGACCTTTTTTGGCAATGTGGATGCCTGCTTTGGTGGAGTGACTTGATCCTACTGCCAGGGTAGTGTTCCCTGGGCTCCTTTTGCAGGCATACAAGGAGTCTCTCATGGGCAGCTGCAGCCAGTGGAGCACCAAACAGAGCCAGTGGCCTTTGTGTCAGCATCCCACGGAGGAGTTTGTCCTGCTGCTGCTGGAGCTTAGCTCAGCTCCATCACCCTGTGGCCTGATGAGGGCTGTGGCTGAGTGAAGGCATGCTGTAGACATGCTCGCTCATCCTCCTGCTTCCCCACTTGGTAGTACCCATCTCTTCCCTCATACCAGCGGCTGAGATTGGAGATGTCCTGCTGAGACCATCTCTGTAGCCTGTTAACATGAGATTTATGCCATGAACAACCTGATTCTTTAATTGCTGAGCCTTTTCTCTTGCACCTCTTGTTGTCTGTGATGGTCTTTTTTTCTCTCCAAGAAATACAGATTGGTTATGGCTGAGCTGTCACTGTCCCCCTTGGTCCCCAGACAGCTCTGATGACTTGCATGTGACACTTCACTTTACCCTTACCTGAAGCAGCCAAGTACACCTGTGAGGAGAAATTAGCTGCTTCAGTGACAGAGCTCAGTTGCCTGGGAAATTCCCAGCACCTCCAGCACAACAGGTAAATGAAGCAGCTCATCCAGCAAGTGTCTTCCCAGAGGAGCGTGGCTTGGGGCAGACATGCGCATAGCTCAGTGCTCTGCCTCCCCAGCCATCCCACCAGAACTGAGGACTGTACCAAACAGGGCTTACCTGGGATTTATCCAACGGCTTTCCCCTCACTGCGGGAAATGATGCGCTCCAGCAGGTTTGCTGTGCATTCCCCTGCCCTCCTTCCTACCAAACCCAGTTTCTGACTCTTCCCAGCTTTTCTTCCCATTTTGTACATTAGTCAGCAATCTCAGTGTCACCCTGAACATCTGGAGAAACCACTCCTCAGCTGGCCCAGCTATGGCTGGGGGGATAGAAATGCAGCCCGGCTCCTGCTGCCCCCCTGCAAGCTCACCTAACCTCCAAAACAGCCCTTTTCTCCCCAACACTGATCAAAGGTCTTCATGGGACAAGGACAGCAGGGTTGTCTGTGAGGACCCATTCAGAGCACCTGCCACTCACACGGTGGAAGGTGTGAAACTCCAGGCTGGCAGGGACTGCTGCCAGCGCTCCTCTGCTCGGGGGAAATCCCATTTTGGGCAGGGCAGTGGGGAGAACACAGGCAGGGAGGGCAGAGCTCAGCCTGGGCATTAGAAAAGCCAAGGGAGCAGCTCTAAGCTCAACAAAATTGAGCGAGAGAGGACAAAAAATATTAGATGAAGATGATAGATACACACAGCCACAGACTCATCTGAATGCACCCACACGTGCAGGCACACTCAAAAGTCTCGCTTTTTTTTTTTTTTTTTTTGAAACCAGGCTAAAAAGAGGAAACAAAATTTCATCATATCCTTTTAGATCACATTTTGGCCTCTGCCCTCTGGGCGCCATTTCACTACTAAATGCACCTTGGAATAAATGCCAAGTGATGGTAGAACACGAATAATCCCTTCTCGGAGAGAATTACTTTTCTGGCAAATACTGGGGAATAAATGCAGCTTTAAAAAGCAATAACTTGTTAAACAGACACAGAGACACAGACGCACACGAGCAGACCCCATTAAAGTCATTTGATGTGAGCCAGGGAAAAGTGTCTCTAAATCACATAATTATTTTAAGAGATGAAGACACATTTGCTTAAACTGGTTCAAATCACCTTTGGGAAGGGAGGAGAGAAGGCTTTTGTCTGCACCATTAAATGCTTTGATTTCCTGCAACTCACTCCAGGCTCTTGTTTTAATAACATTAAACATATGAATATGTAATAATAAAATACAGGTGGTTTCCTTGAGCTCTATTGACTTCCTATGCCACAAAGAGAAAAATCATTGCTTCCCTGTTTATCTGGTTTAGCATTTCTTGGTTTCTATTTTTTCTCTCCTGGGAGAGTTGACTAATGCAAGCAGCTTCTTGGCTGTCCTAGAGAGCTGCTGCAGCTGCCTGCTTTGACCAAAGCTCATCCCTCTGTGCTTAAAAAACCCCAGCTGCTTGACCCCAGTACTTACTGTACCCTGCGAGCCAGGAGGTAGGGGTGGGTGGCCAGAGGGATGGAGCCAGACTCCTTTCGCCATGCCTTGCTAGAGCTTGGGGAGTCAGGGGCTCGCAGGAGTCTCAGCTTTGTGTCCTTGGTGTGGCTGCAGTCCCTGAGGAGTGGTCCTGCACCCACTCACACACATCATCCCGACACTGCCCAGCTCGCCCCGACATCCTTCAGACCTACTCATCACATGAAGCATCAGAAGATGGGACATCCCATGGAAAGCCTCACTTCTAAATCCCAGTGGGGAATACTGAATTCAGGGGAATCCATCCCCTAAATTTCTCAGTGCTGGCTTTATCTGAGATCCCTTTGGGAACATGCTGTGCCCCCCAAGGCCACTTCTTCCTGAGCTGCCTCCCCAGTGCTCCCAGTCTGAGCCACCCCCTGGTTAGCCTGGGGCTCGGCTGCCCGTCAGCATCCCCACCCGTGTGGGTCGGGTGGGAGGGAAGGACGTGTGGCGGGTGCCGGGGGGGGACCTGTTGAGCGGGCAGCGCCAGGCTCTCTCTGGCCCCTAGATGGAGCTCGGTACCCACCGTTGGCTACTGGATGGCCCCGAAGGGCTGGCAGCGGCTGGGGCAAGCAGGGATGCTCGCCGGCAGCTTCCCCCCCCAGCACAGGGGCGAGTAGAGGGGCAGGGTGCCCCCCCTGGTCCTGCGTGGCTAATTCTCACGCCTGGCCGGAGAGGTGGCCACCAGAGTTTCACTCCAGCTGGTGCGCACCATCCTGCAGCTCCGGCCAGCTCTATAGGTCACCGTGCTCCAGGTTCACCTGTGAAGGGGTGGCGGCCACACATTTTGGAGGCTATGCCAATAGCTTTGACCCCTATTTATCTAGAGGCACTTGTGCAAGGGGTTGTCTTCCCCTAGACCCTCTCCTTTGGAGGAAACCAGGCAGCCAAGCACCCTCTCTCCATCTGCTAGAGAGGGGCCTGAGGTCCCCTGGCTCCTATCCAGAAAACATCCATAGGCCCTTAAAATGAAGGCGAGTAATGGGCGAGGGGTGCTGAGACTGAAATGGGGGTGAGGCTGGGGCACAAGGAAGGAAAGAAGGACCATGGGGTCAGAGCCACACAAGGCAGCGTCTGTAGCACTGCCAGGCAATACTCACCCGGTCCCCACCACCCCATCTCTTGTATGGGAGGTCTTCACTCCCCCCATCCCACCAGGGCCAGTTTGGGCCAAGCTATCAGCCACGCTCAGGGTTTCCTCTGGGAAGGGGAGCAGGGCTGGAGTCAGGACCTACCTCCTGCGATCCCACTTGTCAGCAGGGAAGAGAGAGAAACCGGCTCCCGAAACACAGGAGATGTTCAGCAACAGGACACCACTCCTGGTTCCTCACTCCTCACCTCTTTTGGCAGCGCCTGCAGCCGTGAGCTCTCTCAGGAAACCCTTTCCGCTGGATAACGTCACAGGTGTGTCTCTGCCTGCCCTGGGCTTTCTCTGCCGTGGCTGTGACGTGTTTCCCTGGGGGCTGGCACACACACACACGTGCGCCCTGGGGTCCCGATGCAGGGCTCTGCCCTCCTTCGCCTGACTGCTACAGGTCTCACTTCTGCATGTTGTATGCAACACAGCTCTGCTTGAGGGTATATGTAACCCCAGATCCTCAAAGGACCAAGCCCGGAGGGAGACTGTGTGGGAATGGTTGTGGGTCCACCAACACATCCCTCTTGCATTGCTCCCTGGAGAGCACTCTCTGCTCTGCGTCCCACCTCCTGCCTCTGAACGCAGTGGTGTGAGCCACGGCCAAAGCAGGTTTCAGACCTGTCATAACAACTGATAAGGTTTCAACATTTGTTTTCACTCCATCCTGAAATGAAAGCCAGATCTCTCCAAGGGTTTCCGTGAGGATGGGGGGGCAGTGGGGAATACCCCCTCTGCAGATCCCTCGCTTGCCTCTGCGAGCAGCCGTGTTGGTGGGCAGGGTGCTGGGGATGCGTCCCTCTGTGGTCGCAGAGGTCCCTCCAACGGCAGGAGAGCACAGCCTGGCAGTGGCAGAAACCCAACAGTGTTGTGAGTGTGTATAAAACTTGTAATCCCGGTTTTAAATCCTGGAAGGAGGGCAGTGCCCTGGATACAGCCCAGGAGCTACCGCCATGTGTCACCAGGGGATGCCATAGCCAGGACATGCGTTCCAGCAGCAGCCTCATGATGTGATATCTCCAGACCTTACAAGCTCCTCCAGCACATGCCACCCCCAGCGGGGCCAGATGGGTTGGGTGCAGTCCCTGCTGGGGGACAGCCCTCCTCTGCCCAGCCCAGGCTCCTGCTGGACCAGGACCCCAAATCCCAGGTGCCCCCCACAGCTCACCCCCATGTCCCATAGGCCTGCAGAGACTCTGTGCCTTTTTTCTGCAGCTTTCAAAAGAGCATTCTTCTGGTACATCATGGCTCCCAGGGACCTGCCGGCAGTTGTTCTCTCCCATCCTGGTCTCAAAGAACCCCCTCTTCTCCCCCAGGCTCTCAGGGCTCTCCTGTGAAAACAGCCAGATCAGCTGGGGAGGCTCTTGCCCCTGGAGAGGGGGAGCTGTGCAGAGGCCTGGCCACAACTCAGTGCACTTGTGCTCACTCCCTTGCAACGACCCTGAGCAAGCCCCTTCCCCACCCATGTCTTTTTTTTCCCCTTTGCCACTTCATGTGGGGAGATCTTGAGGTCAAGCCCTGCCCCTTAGCACATTTACGTCCAACATACCTGACAGCCCAGGCTCGGTCTTGCACCCACTGACCACCAGCATTGCAAACCAAATGCTTTCTAGATGAAAACCCAGAGAGGAAGAGTCTGGCCAGCCCTGACATATGCCCAAAAGCTGAGCATCAGCAAGTACCAATCGTTAAACAAAGTAACTTTCAAAAAAATTCCTCTTTCTGAGACATGAAAGTCCCTGGGAAATGGAGCTTTTCTCCATGTTTTCATCTAACCCCATCTTTGTACCGCTTCTCAACTGTAGTTAAAAAAAAGTATATATTGATTGATATTTTTTAATCACTGCTTTGTTATTTTTAGGCGGCTGCAGTCGAGGAAAGACAGACAGTTAACCGCAGCTCTCAGACCAGCGGGTTTACATTCTTTGCAGGCAATGAGAAAACGAGTTTTCTCAAGCCTTCCTTGTTCCTGCTCAAAAATTAGAGCAGGGACTCTCCATCTATTTCTGCTCATTTTATTTTTGTTCCAGAAGCAGAAAGGCAAAGGGCGGCTGAGCTGAGGGTAAGTACTGAATTTCCAGCCCAAAGGAAGGACAGGGCAGGGGGTTGCAGCTCTGTGCAACAGAGGATTCACACACCTTCAGTGCTCAGAGTTTCGGCTGGAGGTTTGGCGCGTAGTTAGGAGTTACATAGCTAAGAGCTGCCGGAGCCAGCTCCATACTCGCCGCGACTAGCTGCAAAAAAAGAAGGAAGCCAAAAATTAATTTCTAGACTTGGAAAAATCAAGATTTTTTTGGTGCCTTTGGAAAAAAAAACCACAACTCTTTGAATACAGTTTTAAGTTTGACTTGAATAAATGTATAGAAGCCATTTAAAACTACCAAAATAACAAGGAGTTTCTGATCAATAGAAAGGAATAGGGGCAAAGAACCTTTGTCCTAATTTTGGGCAAGTGCTGACATATCAAACAGATATTTTCTACTTTAACAAAGGCAAAAATAATAACAACAATAATAAAAAAAAACAACCCACAAAGTCCCAGCTAACTTCACAAACAAAAGACCTGCAAAAATGGAGACAATCTGAAGGGTTTGGCTCCAGAAGCAGCTCATTGTGATAATCTATAGCTTTGTGTGCTTTTCTTCTTCCCTTAATATTTGTTAAAATACTTTTTTTTTTTAAATCTAATTTTTTGTCACAAATTGAGACCCTTTCATTTAGAAAATTTCAAACTGGGATCTTTTAATAATTCCAAATCTTATTTCACAACCATTTTTCAAACAAGCGGCCATCAAAGCTCACTGTTGCACAAAGAAATCAGTGTCACTCACTCAGTCTGCTTCTGGCAGGGGAAGGAAGAAAAAAAAAAAAGAAAAAAAAAAAGAGAGAGATTAATTCAAAAAGTTCCAGCTGTCCCAGAACCCCGGACAGGGCTGGCTTTTTATGGTAACCCAAACAGTTTTCAGCAAAGCCAGTTTCAGTTTTGTCAGTAAACCGGCTTGTGTTTTCTACCCCATCTAGCCCACGACCGTGTGTAAGCTGTCCTCGGCGGCAAGGAGGGGGCTGCCTCCCGCGGGGCTGGGCTCCCGCTGATGCCATGCTGAGTCGGCAGCCCTGGTCTTAAGCTTTTTTTTTTTGGTGGGTTGGTTGATTAGGAGCACATCCAAAAATACCAATCAACAGACACAGTGAGTTAATAAAAATTATCCTATATATGGGTGTTTGTGGGGTCAGAGCCTCTCTTTATTATCAGTTATACAAACCATATTAGAGGACACGTACACTTGCCTGGGTCTTCCTCCAGCAAATACCACGTACAGGTAACTCTCACAGATGCTGCTGCAGGAAAAATATCATTAAATATATGACAAATGCCCCATAGATGGGATAATGTAGCCTAAGAAAAGCTGCACATGGTCTTTACCAAATACTCACGTAGAAATTGGAGCATGCACATACTGCAAGGGGCCAAACATGCTGGCCCGTGCCCAGGAAAAAGCACAACTGCAGGCTCCATTCAAGGCAGGAGGCTCTAGCAAAGACCCTTCAGCCTTTCCCTAGGCCCATCCCTCCGCAGAGATAAAGCAACTGATCCTCATTTGGATGACTCATGTGCTTAACTAATTGGCTAAATGGGGGCCAGACCTCTGGTTCCCTCCTGCCCACATAGTTTGCTGAGCTGGGACCAAACCCAGACAACCGCAGTGTGTCCAGCTGGGCTTCGTCTCTTCCAGCTCTGCACAGATGTTTAATACTCCGTTTGCTCATGCAAAGATGGTGCTTTTTTCCCCCCCACCAGATTTTGCCTTCAAAACTCGGCAGATCCATAGCCAACCCAACGTAATCGATAGCTCTTGGTCCCTGGCAGCGCTGCGGGCGATAGAGGCGTGCATGACCACGGCACGCTCTCCTGCGATGCCTGCGTGCCCTTGGCTGCAGGTATTGTGCAGGCTTTCCCCCTCCAGCCCAAGTTCACTCTACCTTGGTCTGTATTTCCTAGATACAGGCGAACAGTGGAAAAACATTTCTTCCTAACTCCCATTTCACATTTGGGATTCACTATATTTTGAGACAGAGGGAAGGGGGAAATGACTTTCAAGGCGTCTTAGCGCAATTTTATTCCTGTTCCCAAATAGGTATAATATGAAAAATTAAATCAGCCTTCAACATGGTATGGATGGCCCCAGGATATGGCTGAAGTGATGTCAGTCTACAAAACATATCATTATGTGTCATCGTTTCATGTCATTGCTTATTGATTTAATTCCATCATATTTCAGGCAACTTTTATTGTCTAGGTACAGATCATCATATTAATAACTGGAAGCACGTATGCAGATATCAAAAACACCTCCTGCCACTAAACCAATTTTTAAAATGAATCCAAGAGAAATATTTTAACAGAAACCCCTTCCAGAAGCAATTGTTCCAGGGACAAGAAAGACCGGACGACTATTTTTCTGGTTCCAGTGTTACATATATTGTCATTTCATATCAAGATTTCTTTTTTTTCTTTTTGGTCTTTTTTTTTTTTTAACAGGAAAGATTGATAAGAAAAGGAGGAAGTCAACACTTTCGAGAACAAGATGTAGCTAAATATTGTATCTAAACACATGCCCTCGAATGTGCATTATCATACATTCAACTTTGCTGGGGAACATTTTGGAATATGAACTGAATAATGTGGATATTATAAAATGGCTGTCTTGAAATTAAATTTTAAGATATTGATGTGTCATAATAATAAAATAGAAAACACTTTTAATATCAACAGTGAGCTCCATCATCCTTTTTTTTTATTATTAGTTTGTGGTTGGTGCTTTTCCTACGCAGAAAGCTTGAAAACAAAAACGTACACTGCGAAACCTGCAAACGATTAAAGACTTGTACACAGCGATGCCTCCTGAAGGAGTAAGCCCTAAGCCCAGCATTATCTTTGTAGCCAAAGTTGGGCATGCATTAAATAATTAGCTTAATCAGCTCCTAGAAATATGTCTGTGGTATGAAAGAGAATTCAAACAAAAGACTTCTGTGAAATTTATCTTGGAAAAAAAATACAGGGTATTTTATTTTAACAGTCTTTTTGAGATAATCAGGTATCTCTTAAAGATATCTCCAAAAATGGGTGTTCTCTGTATTTACTTATTTTCCTGTGCTTTATCTTTTTTTTTTTTCTCTTTTTTTTTCTTTGTTGGCTTCTTGTCTCTCCATCGCTGCAGATATTTCTCTGTGTTCACTCGCGCATTGGACTGCAAGATGGGAAGATCCTGCAGCACCATAAATTTTCAGCCCGATCCTGCAAGAATAGATTTTGGCTAAAGCAGGCTATTCACATGCTCCCTTAACAAGCTCCCCAGCGATGCTGCGTCCAGAGGACCCAGCTTCCAGGAGCGCTATCAAACGCCGAGTCCAGCTGCACCGCAGGCTCAGGGTATTTTGTCACACACGTCCCACAGGCAGCCTGGCCCCCAGGGCCACCTCAGGGGGTCCCTGCCAGCGGCTCGTGGCTGGCCACCCTTTCCAGCCCTCTCCCACAACATCCTTTACCCGGTAATTCCCAGTGCTGCAAGGAAATGCCAGGCTGAAGTCAACACAGCCTCCCTAGCCATAAGTCTGGGAGTCTCTCCCAAGGAAGCCGATGGGAGTTTTCCCACTAGTTTCATTTTCCTCTGGGAAAGGCTTGCCTAGCCAGGGATGATGTCCCAACTAAGGCTGAGTATGAACGTAAAACAGGGTCCCCAGAGTAACTGCCTACAAGGTTGTCTCTAAAATGTACTCTTGCAGATTTCTTTATATCCAAATGCCACTTTCTATATAAAGTTTAAGACGCGGATATCTCTAGACTCCCCAGCCCAGGCAAGACCCCCTCCAAGGTCTCATTCAAGAAATTATTCAACATGTGTTTAAGGTCAAGCCCCTGCACGATTCCTTCCACCCTCAGCAAGCCCCCCAGACAGGCTTCGATTAAAGCAGGCACTAAATGCACTGCTGGGTTGAAGCCTGAAAATGTTTGGAGGATCAGGGATTAAAATACAGCAAATTATCTCTGGAGCTTCCAAAGCCAAGTAGACCTGAGCAAAGTCAAATGGAAATGCTAACTCTATTTTCATTTTAAATAAATGGTGGAGGCTTCAGCATTAGCTGAGATACGCTGTCTCCTCCCAGGGAACTAACAGACAGGGAAGAGCAAGGCTTTAAATGATTTATTCAGTACCCTGGAGATTTTTTTTTTTATTTTCTTTTTCGTTTCCACATAAATTACACAAGCACTTTATAAAATGAATACACATAAACCACCTTATAAGTGCATAACTTAAAAAAAAAACAAACGAACGAATGCCTTTAAAAATCTCACTGAAAATAGGTTTTCTGATTGCTTGTTTGTACTAGCTGCTTAAATTGGCAGTGCTGTTTTAGATTATAAGTAACTGAAAAATATATACTGTATATATATATATATATTCCTGGCATTTGCTATAAGAAGTGCTTTGTTTAATTGTGTCTCATTCCCTCAGTACAATTAAAGAAACAACTAAGTTAAATGGTTGAGAGTGAAATCGATTTTTTGCCATCAGGAACTGCCTTCTAAAGGGAAACAGGTAAAATAAAACATTGGACAACATTTTGCAAATGATATGGAAATAATCCATGGAAAGAAACTGCATTACCCCCGCAAATTGCCACCAAGGTCTTCTCGTTATTAAAATACACGCTGATGGGCACGGAGTCCGTGGCAGCCGGGGACAGTTTGGGCTCTTCATACAATTGAGATATCATATTTACCGTCCTCAGGAGTCTGTCAGATCCTTCTCTTATTCCCCCCTCGCAAGAAAAAATTAATGAAAAAGGGGAGGAGAGACGGCGAGGTGAGATCCGAAGGGTTCCCATCTGGCGCAAGCAGAAATTGCTGCTGTTTCCTCCATTTGTTGCATCCCCGAACGTCCCTGGTGCGAACGACCGGAGGAGGCTCACGGCAGAGACGCGCTTTCCAGGGAGCCTCCTCCTTTTGTTTCAAGCCATCAGTCTGAGGTGTGTGTGTGTATATATATATATACACACATGGATATATATGGGTGACCCCAGGCGTCGCACCACCACCAGCAGAATCTGAAGGAAGTTTTCTCTCCCCCGGCTGGGTGAACGCCAGCGGCCCTGTCCGTCAGGGCTGGGCTTTTTGTCTGGTAGCACATCAGCAAGTTCACGGTCAGCACTGGAGACTTTCAAGAGAACAAAAGGGCTGGGGGAAGGCAAGACACCACCGCTGCTCCAGCAACCCCACGGGTGGGGAGAGTTTTTGGGGTTGTTTCCCTTCCTTTTGGTCCTTGTGGAGGGTTTCCTCGGCCAGGCACGTGGGATGCACGTGTGGCTGGAGGACTGCGGGGTGCCAGCCTTCCCCGGAGGACTGCGGGGTGCCAGCCTTCCCCGGGGACAAACAGGGATGCCACGTGTCCCACCAGGAATGCCACGTGTCCCATCGAGGACAGCCCCGCTGGCAGAAGGTGCACGTGCCACCGGTGGGTGCCACCCTTATTCACAAGCGGAGGCAACGGTGGTGACGCTGGTGATCTTGGTGGAGTCGTCAGACCAAGGCTGGAGATTCTGGAGGGCAAAGAGAGAGGAGTTGTGGACGCAGATGGGGTCGGCTTGGATGGGCTGGTTGATGGTTTTTTGGAAGGCCTCCTGCTGCAGCTGCATGAGGATGCGGTTCGCTTGCTGCCGCTCGGCCTCCCGCTCCTCCGCCGTCTGCCTCCTAGGAGAGAAGGAGCGGTTAGGGGGGTCTGGGGGAGCAAAGGAGGAGTATCTCCAGAGAGAAAGGGTTGCGGTGGGTGCTTAGGGCTGAGGGGTAGGAAAAGGGGTGCCTAGCCACAGCATCGCCCCACATCCCCTGCACAAACTGCCAGTAATGCCATAAACTGGAGACTGGGGCTGTCTATCTTACTGGCCCCAGCAAAAATTGCTCCGATCAGAGAGCCGGGAGCAGCCCACAGCTCTGGTTTATTTTCTGCCCACGGGAAAAATCCAAGCAGAGCCAGAACACCCAAAGGGGCACAGGACAGGGCTGCAAAAGGCGCGATTCCCTGCGAACGTGCTCTGTGCCCAGCAGCGAGAGCCAAGCGCACAACATCCCAGCGAGGAGCGTGGGGCAGGAGCGAAGCGAGGCATCACCAAGTGGCAGTGCCACGCGGCTGGGAGGTGGGCAATGTCACCCTGGGCATCGCCTTCCCTGTGCCCAGGCCTGCCATCTCCTCTGATGGTCTGCGGTGGCCAGCTGATGAGAGTCTGGACGAAGGCGACAACACACCCATAGCAGGCAGGGCAAAAATCACCAAAATGTCGGCTGAAGACTAAAAACACGTTTTTAGCAGTGAGAAGAATCAAAGCCCAGAATAAACTAACTGGGCAGGGTGAAGGAGGATATTTTTAAGAACAGGTTGGACACGCGTCTGTCTGGAATGACACCAGCAGAGCTGATCCTGCCGAGGGGGAGATTAGGGGGCCTGCAGGGGTCCTTTCCAGCCCTGGTAGGGTCCCAGCTCCAGGCTGTCTGGGAGGAGGGGATGGGATAGGTAGGAATGGCCTAAACACACTTAAAAGCACAATGAAAATCCCACCCACCCCCTTGCTGAGATGGCGGGTCAGTCTGGAAAACCTGGGGGCAGCTCACAGTGCCGGTCCCAGGATGATCCCCAAAGCACCCCCTCCCTCGCTCACGCCCCCGGGCCCATCCGATGCTCTCCCAGCAGCTTCAGTAGATCAGTGACAGGGGAAACGGCAGCTTTTTAATTTAGCAGCTCAGAGGGACGTGAGATGTCTCATCCTCTTTGGCTGCGGGGATTGGAAGTGGCAGCTCTGAGCTCCATGGTGACACCTCAGAGCGTGGGGTGGGGGGGTCCCTGGCTCCCCACCAGGGAAGCGGGTGAGGGCTAGATGTGGGCAACGAACCTCTGGGGCACCCGAGCCTCCAGGCATGTGGCCAGGGCTCCCTCCCGGGAGCAGGGAGCTCAGGGCTCAGTCCCTGCTCTAATCACTGTGTCAACATCTCACGTCAGACATCCCGGGGAGAGGGGGCTCGGAGCAGCACCGGCCCTCCCCACGCAACCCGGGAGCGGCTCCGTCTCTGCTTCAATGAATATTTAATGACTCCCTGCACAATGCAGAGATGCTCCGGGAGGAGGGAGGGAGCCCCACGTCCAGGGCGGTCAGGAGCACAGTGGCTGTGAGCACCCGGCTCCCAAATATCTCCCTGCTCCAAGCAGCTGGCCCATTCATGCATTCATGTCAGGCTGGGATTTGCAGTTCAAATCTGCCTGGAAGGAACTAAACGTCGATGTCCGTGTCTCAAGCAAGAGCTCAAATCTGAGGAGGGCATCACGCAGCCACCTCACTCCAGCAGAGACACCCAGGCAAGGGGCAGAGGCCAGGCTCTCCCCACAACTTGCCTTTAAGCAGTTAAATCCCTTAAACAGCTTAAAAAAACTCTCTCTTCTCAGATATTCCCCACTGCCTGGCTCACACGGTGCCTGCGAGAGGCTCCCTCCAGCACCCGGTGCTCCAGGCACTGTTTGCAGCCGCCACTGCTGCACAGGGACCCGGGGCAGCCAGGCGTACCCTCATCTCTGCCGCAACGCCCAACGTGCACAGATGCGAAGGAGCAGAGCTTACAAGCCTGAGTCCCTCTGGCTCAGGCTGGTGGGGATTCTCCCGTGTCTAATACTATGGCTGAGGTCAGGCTGCAGCCCTTCCCTTAGGCAGAACCAGGATTTTGTTTCTCTTTACCCAGCTATTTTTTGTCAAACATATGAATAGGTTTGTATCCTCTGCTCCTTTGCCAAAGGGGGCTGAACTTAGCCAACAGACGCAAAGAGTATTGACAGACAGACGGAGAGCCAGCCAAGCCACATTTGCCTCACTTCCTTAGGAAACCAGGTTAGAAGACATCGCTGACCCCGTTTCGCAGGCCGCGGCAGGACTGTTCCTCCTCCAGGACTCTGCTCCTGGTTAACGGAGATCGCTCCAGCTGGAGACTTCCTGGCACTTGGGGAGCTGCTCCTCCACAGGCTCTTTAGGGAAGGACTCCCCGAGAGAGGGATTCACCCACACCCGTTGTTTCAAGTTCCTCGTCCCCCATTTCTTACCCAGCCCCTGCATCCCCAGGCAATCACTGGCCCATTCACCCTCGGGGAGACCCAGGGGAAGCCCTTTTACCCCACCTTGAAGAAGCTTCTGCCTGCCTGCACCCAAGTGCCCGGTGCTCAGCACCCAGCAACACCCCCCTCGTCTGAACCCCCAGAAGAGCTGCCCTTGCCCAGGTCTCCCCCGCAGTGTGCCTGTCCCCGGACTGGGGATGCTTCCAGGACTGGGGTGCCTCCCCCGGGGACACCCCGGGAATTTACAGCTTGGGAGGAGCAGGGGCACAGCAATGGAGCCCAGGAGCCTCCATGTCAGCCCGGCCTCCTCTTCCTCTCCTGCCCGGCTTTACCGGCACGACGGGGAAAAAAAAAAACAAAACGGCATTTTGGCAAGGAGGTGCTATAATCCCCACGGGGGTGAAAATTTTTGCGTTATGCAGGGCCTGATATCCCAGAAGCCTCGGGTGCAGAATCCGGCCCGAGCCGCTCCCCAATGGGGCTCGCTGCCGCCCCGGGCTGGGGGCTCCCGCAGGCTGCTGCCGGGGAAAGAGGCGCCGGAGCTGCTGCACCCACTGGGCCCCTGGCAATACTGCCTGCACCCACCGCACGTCCCCCCTCATGCACATGTGTATGCACACACGCATTCATCCACATCGCATATGTGCACACCGACTTGCACGTACACCCCGTGTGCTCACACAGCGCGCACACACACACAGAATGCACGCTGCCTGCATGCACAGCGCACACATCCATATGCACGTCTGGCTTGCACACATACCCGCATGTATGCTCACGCACAGGCACGCACGCATACACGCTGCATGTGTGCACAGCCTTCACACAAAAGCATTCACACACACCATGCAGAGTTATAAACACATGCCCTGCTTGCACGCACACCCGTAGGCGTGCACACACTCACACTGCATGCACAGATGAGCTCAAGCATGTGCACACACGGCGTACACACACACACCACATGCACGTTCATACCCGCCAGTGGCTGTGCGTGCACACATGCGCTCCCACACATGTATACACGCACATTCACATGCACACACACGCGTGGCCCCCCCCACGTGTGCACTAGCAGGGCTCGCACCCCCACGCGCAGCCACCAATGCCCGCGGCAGAGCCGGCGGCAGCAGGGCCTGCTCCCCCAGGGCTGCCCCAGCACCTTCCCCCCGGGTCCGCCGAGCCCCCAGCCCCTCACCTCCACTTGGTGCGCCGGTTCTGGAACCAGGTCTTCACCTGGGCGTCCGTCATCTTGAGGGCCTTGGCCAGGGCAGCGCGCTCGGCCGAGGCCAGGTACTTCTGCCGGTGGAAGCGCTTCTCCAGCTCGCAGATCTGCAGGCGGGTGAAGGAGGTGCGCGGCTTCTTCTTCTTGGGGGGCGTGCGGTTCTGGTAGGGGTGACCTATACGGCGTGTTACAGTGAAGGGTGAGAGGGCCACTGGGGGGGACACGGGAGGAGGGGGATGAGAGGCAAAGAAGCAAGCAGCGACACATCAGCAGAGGGGCTCCGGCTCCCGGGCGCTGGGCTGGGGACCCCCCCGCTGCGAAGCCGCCGTTTCCCCGCCGACACCGGCGCACGGGTTGCAAATAACGCGGCGGCGCCGGCGCCTTCCCCGGGTGCTGCGAGCAGCCGCCAGGCACCGGCGGGGAAGGCGCCCGCTCGCCCGGCGAAGCGCCGGGGGGGACCCGGGAGCGGCAGCCGGTCCCGGGCTCCGCGCACACGGGACTCGCTTTAATTTCGTTTGGGCGCGGCGGTAACCTCCGCCGTCCTCGGCCCCGGCGTTTCGTACCCGGGAAATAACTTCCCGGGATGGAAACGGGAGTTGCGATTCGGTTTTAAGGTTTTTTTTTTCCTAAATTATTTTTTTGTTTTTCTTCCCCCCCCCCCGAAAAAATAATTGAGGAAAACTCGCGGCGTGTCTCAGCCGGGCCCGGGCCGGGAAACGGCTCGGTGAAACCAGCCCGGTGCTTGCCAGGGGAAGGGCCCGTCTGTTCGCCCGCGGCCCTGCCTGCGCCGAGCGCCACCGGGCCGAAATTCAACGTGAACTTGCAAAAACCGGGCCTCGGTTTGCGCCGCCGGGGAGCGGGGCCGGTGCGGGCGCCGCGGGAGCGGGCTCCGATTTTTCCCCGTTGCGATTTCGTTACGGTTTTTGTTTGTGTTTTTTTCTATTCGTTGTTAAGAGTTTTTGCTTTGTTAGCGCCGAAGGACGAGCGCAGATACACCTGGAAACGGCGGCGGGCCCGGAAAGCGGCTCCAGCCCGAACCCGGCTCGGCTCCGGGCCGCAAAAAGTCCCTTTTGGAGGGGGAAAGGCTGAGCCGAAGTCCGCAGCCGGGGAAAACCAGCCCGGTTACGGTAGCGCAGGGGAAAAACAGCCGGCACCGGGCCGTGGCCGCCGGGCTCCCCTCCCGCCGGGCCGGGCCGTGGCTCCGGAATAACCCTCTGGTTTGAAGGAAACTTTCCCCCGGTGCTGGGTCGGATGGCGGGGAGCGGGCAGCCGTGCCCGGGGCTTGCGAGAGGTGTGCCGAGTTTGCCGTCCCGTTTTGTCCCTGCCTGCCTTTCCCGGGAAAACAAAACAACAAACCAAACAATCAAAAAGAAAGGCAAACGAATAAAGAAAAAAAAAACAAACAAAAAAAAAAACAACAAAACGAACGCATTTAGCGGGGACTGAACGCGCCTGATTTTCCACCCCTTCTTGCTCCTGGCCTTCTCCGGGACCGACTTCCCGGTGCGACCCGGGGCCGGATCCTGCTGTGCCCGGCGGGCAGCGGCCGCCGCGCCGAGGCCGGGCGGCGGGGAAGGGAGCGGGGCGGCGGGAGCGGGAGAGAAAGAAGGGGGTGCCGGTGGCCCGACTCACCTGTGAACCTGTCTTTTGTGTACCGCCTGTTGCTCTCCATCCAGGGGAAGGTGAGCCCCGTGAGACTGTTCATGCCGTTCACCGCCGGCACGGCGGCGGAGAGGGGCTGGTGCACGCCGCCGGCCACCGGGCGATGGGCCGGGACGCGGATCACCCCCCCGGCCGAGCTCAAGGTGTTGCCGTTCATGCTCACCGCCATGTTCACGTTGTAGGAGCCGGGCAGGCCGCCCATGCTGCAGGAGGTGCCGGTGTAGGCGCCGGCCGCGCCGCCGCTCGCCCCGTAGCCACCCGTGACCGTGTTGTAGGCGCTGCCCACGATGCAGCCCAGCCCGTAGTCCGCCGAGTCCTGCAACCGCGGGTGCGATACCATGCAGCTGCCCGGCTCCGACGTGTTGAGGATCTGGTCGATGCCGAAGCTGATGGGCTCGGCTTGGCCTTGGTGCAGGTGGTGAGCCCCGAGGTGCTCCATCGCCGCCGGCCGGCCCCGGCAGCGGAGCCCGACCGCCGCCCCGGGCAGGGCAGCCGAGCCCCGCGCCGCCCCGAAACACGGCAAGGGCACGCAACGGAGCCGCGGAGAGCCGGGGCACGCCGGCTAGGCGCTCAGTCCCATAGCAGGGCAGCCGCGCACCCCGGGACACGGCAGCAGAGCCACGCACAGCCGGGACACGCCAGCTACACGCTCAGCCCGAAGACACAACAGCAGAGCCATGCGCGACCAGGGCACGGGAGCCGAACAAGCCCGCAGCCCAGGACACCACAACCGTGCCCAGCCGCGGCACGCTCCAGACACAACCGTGCCACACACCCCCTGGACCCAACAGCCTCCAGGAGCAGGGACGCGACACCCCCACCCACGCACACCCGTCCCGCTCCGATGAGACCCCGCAGCCCCACGCCACCAAGACACAACCACCCCAAGCCGGGAGCCGCTCACCCCAGACACACACGCACACACAGAGGGACGAAGGAGCCCCGGGGACCCCTCGCCGCCGCGGGCGGTGGGCAGCCGAGAGCCCCGCGGAGCGGCGCGGAGCGGAGCGCGGCCGCGGCGGAGTGCGAGCGCCCCGCCGCCCCGCTTGCCCATCAATCACGCTAGCCAAGGCCTGCTGCTCCCGGGCCCTCACTCTCCATTGGCTGGATGCTGAAAGGAGCCGAGTGAATGACAGCAGAGAAGAGCACAGGAGAAAAGGAGTTTCTTCTTCCCCAGCTCCCCCCCCCCCCCAAAAAAAATTCACCACCCGGCTCGGCCTTATAAAGTCAGCGCTGGGTGCGTGCAGGGCATTGGGGTGGGTAAAGAAGCAGCAGGTAGTGGGTGGCGGAGGGGGACGTTTTGTCCCCGAGTTTGTGGCCGTAGGCTGCTGAGGAGGGGGGTCCTGGTTGCCAGCCCCCATCGAGCCCTGGGGATGGTGTGGGGCCGCAATTCCCGTGGGCCGCCAGCTGATCCCGTGCAGGGGCTGAAGCCAGGGAATCCCCTCCTGGAGGGGTCCCAGACCCGCCATGCCCCTTTTCTCCAGAGGGGTTTTCTCAATTTCAAAAGTCAGCACCTCTGAAAGAGCCGCAGAGGAAGAGGAGCGGGCTCCCCATCTCCAAACCCCATAATGGGGACACAGGGGTGGTCTGGAGGGCCCCCACGGGTGCCCAGGCCCATGAAGGGGGTATCATGGGAGGAGGCAATGGGAGCCTGGGGCACACCTTCCCCCGGAGAACGAGGGGGGGCTCATTCCCCCGGGGATGGGGCCTGGACCCAGCTGCTCCCCACGGGGCAGCAGCGCAGACCATGGGAGGGTGAGGGCTGAACGGGGCACCCGCTGCTGCCGGCCCCGCCGTCTGCCCCTCCCGCGCCTGCCTGTGGGGAGATGAGTGTTTTCATTAAAAAAAAATAAAATTAAATTTAAAAATTGAAAGCCACTGCTGTAATTTGCTGCAAAACTTGTTTTGGCCCTGGCCCATCAGCACTCCTGCTCCACGTATCCGGATCTCCTGCCAGCACAGCCTGACACTCCCGGCCTCAGCATCAAGGGTTTCTCTGCCAGTTTGTGCTCCGCCAGCATTGGGCAGCCCACTCTGTCCTACTTGCTCCCGGCTGAGGCTGGCCCAGCAGGCCCCCTTCTGCCCTGCTGGGGCAAATCCTGCTCTCTGTGTCTTCAGTGTGCCCGTGGTTTAGTGCCCACAGGATCCCACAAGACAGCCCGCTCTGGGGCATCCCCCATGCGATACAAATGCACTGGCATAGCAACTCGTGCCCATGCACTCAGGTACACCTCCTCACTCACCGCCATACGTATCATCCCATCCACGTCCATGTCCTCACACACACCCTCACTCACGCGGCCTCAGCCCCGCAAAGACACACACACGCTCACAAACACCCTGCCGAGCTCACAGGCACCCATGCTGCCGCACGGTCCCACACATTCACTTGCACATGCATCTACATTTGTGCGCACTTATTCACATCCACCCCCCTCCCCCCCCGTTCTCACAGACACTTAGAACCCTCCCTGCACCCACACAAATTCACACGGACGTATTCTCGCTCACACCTTCACAACTGCATGCATTCACACACGCACATTCACTCCCACAACGTGCATCAACGCCCCGTACCTGTGCGTTCAGACACCCCCAGCCACACACATGCACACACACTGACACACCGGCGCTCGTGGGTTCCTCCCACCCTCACCCCAGCCACAACCCTGCTGTGACACCCCAAGACCCACCACTATCGCCGTACCCACCACCATGGCCCCACGCCGGACAGGCTGGGGGGGCACAGCGGGCAGCAGCGGCTCACGGCCGCCCTCAGCCCCATGCCCAGCGGGTGCCCGGCCAGCCTGCTCCCCCACCGCCGCCCAGCCCTGCCTGCCCGCCGGGGTCGGGTTTCCCCCCTCCCCGTACCTGCCTCAGTTCTTGACTTCTGAACTCTTCAGGGAACTCGCTGGCGCCAGCTCCATCAACCAAAGTCCTTGTGGTTAGGAGGAGCTGGGAGGGGAGGGAGGGAGGGAGCGAGGGCTGCGGCCAGCCAGGGTGGGAGGCTGCCCTCAGGCAGGGGGTCTTCTCGTCCCCCAGGGCTGCAGCTCCCTTTGCCCTTCTCCAGGACCACCTCTGGGCCTCTTCTCCAGCCCCTTCCCACACGGGGAACAAGGGGCAGAGCCTGCTCACCAGCCCTGAGCACGTCAGGTTGCCTCTGCAGGCAAGTGACAGAGCATGACATAGCAGCCCCACGTAGTGCCACGGGGTCCCTTGCCAGCGAGCTGTGACATCCAGAGGGACTCCATCTCTGCTGCCAAGACCCATGAGGTGCCCTCTTTCCAATAAATAACGCAGCCATCTCATGCTGCTTGCACATCCCGAAGGTGCCGGTCGATGCTGGGCAAAGCCTTCGGCCTTCCCTGCGCCAGAGATCCCCCAGACTGAGCAGATGCCGAGGGCCCCGGAGGGACTGGCCCCAAGAAATCACAAGGTCACCACCAGTGAGACAGGCTGGCTAATGAGGGTCTCAGCCCCCAGCTGCCCAAGGTAGGGGCTTTCAGGCAATAAAACCTGCCAGGAGAGAGACTAAAGGTAAGTCAGGTCTTTCTCTGCCCAGCACCCAGTGAGGACAAAGGAGAAGGGTAGGCAGGGCTAGGTCCCGACTGGGATTCAAGACTCCTGGAAGTCAACAGAAATTATTGATGGGTTTTGGGATGATGCACAGCCCCAGGATTTAATCCCTGCACAAGCCACAGACCTCGCCTGCAGCCTTGGGAAAGCCACACAGCTCCTGGCATTGGAAGTTTGGGCGCTGCAACGTCTAAGCTCCAGGACGATACCCAGTTCAGATGCTCCAGTTCAAATTGCTCCGGGCCTCGGTTTCCCCTTGGGCTCTCTGGGGCTGGGGCCTGAGCAGCGCTGTAGAGCACGAGGCTCTGGAAATACCCTGTCTCAGGAGAGCTGGCAATTAATTTATAGCCTTTACATCCAACTCCCTAATTCTGGGGCTAAAGAGGACTTTAGTCCTCTAAGAGGACATGCAGTGCTGCAAGTTCACACACCAGGACACATAAGGGCCAGTCTCAGTGCTTTCAGGTTCACATCCCAATGGGAGAGTTTACAAGGTCAGCATCCACTTCAAGGTGTATCCAATGATCCTACAAACGGATCCCTGGGGCGGCGGGCAGAGGCGCCCCAGGCCAGCCGGCCCTGCCTGGCTGGTCCTGCGAGGCAGATCCCCAGCCACCATCCTCCCACCTGCCGAGGGCTGGATTTGTCCACCTTGGCTAGGGATGTCAAGCCCTGCGAAAAAATAATCCAGAAATCATACTCTAAGCAGAGCCCCGGGAGACAGCCATTCTCAGGTATTTGCCCAAAGATATTTAGGGCAGTGGGGTTTCCTTTCTGGCCAGAGAAATCATTTTCTGCAGGAAACATCAACAAGCTGGATCAGCCCTCTTCGGAGATGGAAGGAAGCCTCCAATGCAGGAGCTAACATGTGCACTAAGTTGCTGCAAAATCAGTGCGTTGAAGAGCCTAACGCCCTTGCTCTCTACTTCTCCAGAACGTCTCACCCCCTTCAAGCACCCACAGCCACTTACATATTCCTGCCAGCCTTGAAACTTGTGTCCCCCCTCGCCTGCCCTGAGCAGCTGCTGGGACAGGCTCATTTCCAAAGCGGTGGTTCAATCCTGCCCCAGCTGAGGGCTCAGTATATCCATGCTAGGAGATGGCAATGCAGACGAGGGCCCTTCCCGTGCTGCATAAGGCTCCTCTCTCCCTCCCCACGAAGGCCTGGGGATCCTTTCTTAGGTTCTCTCATTGATCCAGTGCATCTGCCTCGTACTAGCAGAGAGGGGCAGCCCCACCAGGGCCTGACCTCCACCCTCCACTCCCATTTTCTTCTGCCTTGCTGGCTTTCCAGGGCTCCCCTTAGCCACTGAGCTCTTCTACAGCTCGGGGCTCCCGGGAGCTCGGCATCGCAAGCTGCCTCCCAGCCTCACAGCTGCTGGCCGGGAAACTGCCGAGAAATACAAGCCCTCCTGCGGGGACTGGGACAAAAGTGGCATGTCTGGGACCTTGGCAGGGTCCCAGCAAAACGCACCAGGCTTGCTCCGAAACCTGCACTTCGAGCAGTGCTTTCTGGAACCTGTAAAATCCTCTTGTTTTCCTAAAAGGAGAACGAGTGACTCCGCCGCAGGCAGGTGCACGGTGACAAATGCACCCACACCCCATCAGCAGAAGGGTGCACCCCGACTCCTTCCCTTCCTCGCCTCTTAATTCGTTTAATTCGCTGGGCTGGGGGCCTCCCCCAGCCCCGGGGTGATTATTCCCCCCTCCGCACATCCCCGCAGCTCTTTCTCTCCCGCCCCGACCCCTGTGAAATCAATTACGGCGGAGGAGCCGGGGCCGGTACGGGGCCATGTGGGCCCGGGAGCTCGCCGTCGGGGCCCCCCGGGCAGCCCCCGCCGCTCCCCGGAGCAGGGGGACGCGGTCCCCGCCGCCGTCGGGGCTCTGCCTCTCAGCGCTGCCGCCCCCACGGAGTTATGTCGCGACAGCCGCCGAGAGAGAAGCGGGGCGACCCTCGCACCACCCGGCCGGCCTCCCGCGGCGGTGCGGGCTTCCCAGCGCGGAATCTCGTTTCCCGCACATCCCACCCCGCACGGGCGGTCCCCGCAGCCCCCCGCCCCGCCGGCGGCGGCTTCTCCCCGGCCCCGCGTCCGCGGGAAAGGGCGGGCCGCGCTTCCTGCGCATTAAAAGCAATTAACGCCATTCGGGGGATTTTTAATTGCTCTATAAAGCACGCGGTAAATAATTACTCCCAGCTCTGTTGATCCCTCGAATACGCACTGACAGTTGTAATTTATGGCTTTGGAAACGTGGCCCCTTGTATTCAGCATAACTCCTTATTACAGTAATGACTTAGCGCCGCTGCACTTAATGAGTATAAAGTGCCCGGCGCAGCGGGAGCGGGCGGGAGCCGCAGCATCGCACGAACTTCGCCCGCAACAATATTTCTCCCCTTTATGGTTACAAACGACCGAGGGGCTACGAGGGGCGGCGGGGCCGGGGGCACCCAGCACAGCCCGGGCGGGGAGCGCGGCCGGCTCCCCGCTCTGTCAACGACATGTCCCGGGGGCAGTTGTTATCTACCAAAAATAAGGATTTAGAGCAGTCCGCAAACTCGCCCCCTCGCCTCCTTGTAGCCGCTGGCTGCCTGGAGAAGATGGGTTCAGGAGAGGGAGGAGAACGGTCACAACTCATCGCACCGAGAGGCGCAAGCCACGCGGGTGCCGCGGCGCCCCGGAGGGCAGGTCGGCCTGCACCCACCACCCCCTGCCTGCCTCCCTGCTCCGGGGGACGGGCCGGCTCCCTGCAACGGGCCGGGGGGCTCTCATCCCTCCCGGCCCCCCGGCCGGGGGTACCCGCGGGGCCGTGGCCGATGGGGGCTGCGGTGCCCGGCGGCTCGCCATGAATATTCAATGTCGCCGGTTGCCGGAGGAGCATCTGCCAAGAAGTTATTGGTCCTGCGGCACCAGCCCCTCTCTCCACCGTGCAGAAATGCGTGTAATCCCATTAGCCCCCTCCCCTCGGCCACCCGCCCCGCACCAACCCCGCTAATGAACGGCGTCTGGCCGCCACCCCCGAGGGCACCGGCGGCAGCGGGGGACACCGGGGCCTCTGCCCCGTTATTAACTCCCGGCTTAATTACACCTCCCGTGCCAAGTTAATAGAGCCGTGCGGCGAGGGAGCCGCCGTGGGCTGGCCACCCGCCTCCCCTTGGGTCTCCCCCGCTCTGAGCAGCGCCGACCCCTGCGACAGCTAGGCCTATCGCGACACAGTCGTGATAGGGCCCCGCTCCTGCGGCTCCCCCGCGCCCACGGGGGCTGCTCGCCGGCCCCGGCTGCCGGCAGCTGCCTCGTTTGTTCGCTCGCCGGGGGAGCGGCGGCTGCTTTTGTCTCCTGCCCGCTCCGAGCCCTGGGCCCTTTCCCCGCCAGACAAAGTCCTGTTTTACCAACAGATTTGTGTCTCTCTCCCCGCGTCCTCCCCCATCTTAAAAGCCGCCCCCGGGCGCAGGCAGCTCCGCGAAGGCCGTGGCAGGCAGGGAGCCGGCACGCCCTGCCGGCTCCGCTAACAAAGTAGCTTTCACTAATGAACAAGAAGATCCAATAATAATGGTCTTAATTATTGCAAACATTGTTACGGGCTTCGCTATAAAAACCTCAAAACCCTCCTGGGTAAATCCTTGCTTTTATTTATTTATTCCCCCCCCCCCCCTCCCCGAGGTTAATTAGCACGCAAAAAGTAAATACAAATTGTGGCAGAACCAATGGGTAAACTTAAGTCTAATTTGCTGCTGTTTGCATTAGCCTTCGGAGAGGAGGGTCGGGCAGGAGGGGCAGCCCCTCCGCCGCAGGCAGCTGCCGTACAGGTGGGCGGCTGCGGGGACGAGTCCTTGCCCTGCCCGGGGGTCCCCTCGGTCCCCCAAGTTAGGGGACTCCGGCGGGTTCAGACGCTTTTCTTTCGCCGGCAAAAATACATCCGAGTTCTGGCAGGGCGCTTGCAAAACTCGCCGCACGTCGTTTGCAGCGCAGTGGGCGCGCAGGAACGGAGCGTGTTTGGGATTAACCGTGGCGGGAAAGAAAAAAAAAAAAAAGATCTAGAAAGAAAAAATCATCGGGGTTTCCCCACCCTAATCCTGCCCCCGTGGCACAACCCGCCCACCCCACTGCACCCCGCGGGGTAAAGCACGAAGCGAGCTCCGCCCGGGGGGCCGATGCCCCGGGGATGGGGAGTACAAGGGATTATCGGGGTTTAAACACGATCGGCCATTCAGGCAAATAGCATTCTCCACACTTGTAAGTTTAATTAATTAATTGCATTTTCCACTATTGCATTAATTGTATTTTCCACCTGGAATTAGTTGTAATTTCCAAGGCTACAGCCTCCCGGTTCACCGAGCAAGCACGGGGAGAAGGCGGAGCAGCCTCCATCCCAAAGGTTTTGCGGCTGCTGTTCCCAACCGCCCGGGCGGGATCCCGAAAACCAGCTTAAGGAGAGAGCGCGACAGAAAACAAACAAATTAAACCGGGTGTCTGTAAACATAAGTCGGGGAGAGGAGTAGGTGACACCGTTTTTTCGATCCCGTGCACATCACCAGCGGCTTTGAATTGCCAGTTCCAGCGCCGAGGGGGTCGGGGTTTGGGGACAGTCGCTGTTTCATGTCGCTGCTCCCTCCGCGACTCACGGAGTGGGAGCTTGCGGGTCCCCAGCAGCGCCCGCGGTGCCTCGCTGGCTGGTCGAGGTCACCCGTGGGCACCGGGGGCACGAAGGGACGTGGGTGTGAGTGGGGAAACGAGCTTTAATTTCTGGGGACAACTACTTGAAGGCTCCGAGGGAATAGCGCTGTCCGAGGCACTAAAATAATCTTCCAAGACATCTCTCTCCGTATCGCTGCTGTAGCCGAGCTCTGAGCATGCCCTGAGAAACAGGGACACCTTCCCGCAGCTCGTACCCTGCTGCAAACCTCCCCCAAAATTGGAAGTGGCAGGAGCCGCGGCTTCAGAGGTGGGGGGAAAGGGGATCCGCACACCCAGATCTGAGCTCCCGGGGTCGGGAATGCTGCGTCCAGGATACAACTCTGCTCTTCAGACCCTGCTATCGGTCTGTAAGGTCCGACAGAGAAATGCAGGGCTGGCTGGGTGGATTTCCGTCCTAGGAGAAATCCCGATCCACCACCGTGCTCAAGCGGGCGGCACGCTGGGAGCCGAGCCGCGGGCACGGCCCGGCCGCGGAGGGAGCCCCGCCGGTGCCATCGGGGCCGGAGCCCAGGCGCGGCAGGGGGAGAGCCGGCAGCGGTGTTTGCGGGGATGCCAGGGCAGCGCCGGGGCCCGACACCGTGCAGCGTAGGAAGAAGCGCCCTTGCAACACCCGGATCCATGCCTCCAGCCTGACTCAGTTCCAGGAGCTGCTCAGCAGCAAAACTCGGGCTTAGGCAGAGTCCCATCAAACACCAAACTCACTGTGAGCGAAGCGGCAGCTCTGACATCCCCTTCCCAGGCTCCCACAATCCCCCCAGCATCGTGTTTTTTTTGTTTTTTTTTTTTTTTCCCCAGGACTTTTACGGCTCAGAGGAGATGAGCCAAGACATTTCCTTCTCCCCTTTCATAAATATTGCATCTCCCAAATGCAATTACCAAGGGCGAAGCGACACAAGTGTTTGCTAAATAAGATTATGTGATAATGTTAATGTATTTTATGCCTGTGCTCTGACACCAGACAATCCCCCTATTAATAACAGCTCAATGAGATGTGGAAGTTCTTAACAGGGTGCTTTGGGGGATTGGGGATTTTTTTTGCACCGGGGGGAAGGCAAGCGCAGTACCGTGGCATGGGTTGGAAGGGAGCAAGAGCCATTCCCAGGGATCAACTGACATGGCAAGCGGAGCCCTAAGTAGCCCAGAGGGTCCGGTCGTGCTGCACGTAGCACACAGATCGGTTGGCTGCTAACAGGGTGTAAATCACTCCCAGCACTTCATAATGCAACAGGCCTAGAGAGGTTTGTGTGCATTATCATGATCCTGTGACTGAGTTACTGCCTGGCTATCAGCCATGCATTACCCAGCATTTGGAGTCCTGTGGGCACATCAGAAGCGCTCTGTGCCAGCCCACGTGTCCCCAGCTATTAATAACGGGCAGAGCTGCACCTCTCTCCCCAGCCAAGGCCAGACCAAGAAAAGCAACAACAAAACCCCATCCCTCGGTCCAACTTCCCTCAGTCAGAACAAAATACCCCCCCTCAAATCTTAGCTCTCCTCTGCTGATCTCCAGCTCCCCAAGCTTTATCCGCTTGCCTTCCCCTCTCTCCAGTGGCCATGTCCATCTGCCACCTCCTATTGACCCGTCCATCCCTCGTGGTCCTCTGCCTCTATCGTATGACTGTCAGCCATGTGCCCATTTGCGTATGGCCAAGTAACTGAGCATGTTGGTTGCCCAGCTTGAGACACTTAGATGTAGCCCCTTTTTACCTAGTCCTTTGAAAACTCTGTACTGCACAGCCCAAGCTTTTCCAGCGGTCCCCGCTCCCAGTACACACACAGTTAACATAAAAGCACCAGCTCTTTGGTCCATCCGTCTGCACAGCACACAGCAGCCCCACGATGACTTTGCAGGACACTGTGGGAAACGCAGCAATTTGCTTGTGCCGAGCCGCCCACGGGGCACCACGCTGAAAGTGTGAGCAGCCCCAGGCCTCCAAGTCGGGGATTTCCCCGCAGCCCTTTTCTGCTTCAGCCCTTCGTCCCTCCCAGAGCCGCTGGCCAGAGCTTGGTCCTCTGGGTGGCAGGGCCATCACCCCCATGTTGATGCAAACAGGGCGATACACGAGTCCTTTGCCTTCTTTGATGCTTCCAGGGCAAATTCCTCCAGAGCCTGCAAAGTTTGCCTCTCTATTTCACATTAGCACTAGTTTGTAGCTGCCCTCTGGCCCCCAGGGTGGAAGGTCAATCCTTTATTTACTTAGTCCCTCACTTAGTTCATCTGCAGCCCTTTCAGTGCTTTGGATAAAAGACACAAAGCCGGCTGCTAACCTGCTCCCTGGCCAGGAGCCTGTGCTCCCCGACTCCTGCGCTGGGGAGAAGAGCATCATGCTCTCCGGGCGATACCAGTGCAGCACAGTGAAGCAGGCTGGGCAGGCAGCAGCTCTTTCCTACCCAGGGACAAGGTCTGATTCAGCATGGAGCAAGATGAGGGGGTGCAGAGGCTTCCAACACTGACATGCTGAGGTTAAAAGTTGTGAATGGTAGGGGAAATTATATCCCTGACATCACCTGGCAGGTCCTGCTAGCTGGTGCCTCTGGAGATGGTTGCACCAAATCCTTCGCTGCCTTGTGGAAGAGCAGTGTCCCTGGACATTGCAGCATCCTTGTGCCATGGCCCTCCCGGAGTGACCCAGGGCTTGTCCTGGGCCCATTGGATGCTGCTGCACCTGCAAGAGGCTCAGGAGGCAAAGCCAGAGCCCTGTGCTGAGCAGGGGAACATGCCAGCTCCAGGCTCTGTGCCCAGTGCAAGCAGCCGACTCCCCCCTGCCCAGTGCCCTCTCTGCTGTTAGAGCATCCCCAGGATGTGAGAGCCTGGTGGGTTCCAGCCGAGCCCTGGACCCCCTGGAGTAGCTGATAGGTGGGCTCAGAGACAGAAAGTCTCCCAAAAGCAGAGGTGCAGCTCCGTAGGGCAGCCACAGCCTCCCAGCCAGGGCTTCCCACAAAACCAGCACGTTTCGAACCTTGTCCGCTTGCATGAGCCCAGGGAGTGGCATTTTCCCAGTCCTGTCCCACCTGGTGGCAGCCACCACTGAGCATCTCTCCCCTTGTTGGGGATGCTGCAGCTTGCTGTGGGGCAGCTGAGCCTGCCCTCAGCCCCCGTTGTCTGCAAGTAACATCAAACCAAAGCACTCAATAGTAGCAAACAAGCAGTATTAATAACTAAATAGTTAGTAAATCATTACTATTGAATAACATTCATATTAAAACAGTAAATTAAAGTACTTCCCAAGCACACCCACACTCATGCAGGGTTTGAGCTCTGAAGAAGCAGATGAGGGATCCTGGCTCTCAGAGGAGACCAGGCACCAGATGTCTGTGCAGGAGCCGGAGGACAGCCCCGTCCCACCCTCTCCCAAGGGACCTGCAGTGCTGCTGCAGGCACCGCTGGCTGCAAAGAGCAGAGGTGGTTTCCGAGTGTCAGCTGAAGGCAGACACAAAAGGGGTTTCCTTGAAGGCTCCGGGCGCTGGGAGGGAAACGTGCCCTTCGCCTGGGTGCCCCAGGCTGGGTGTTTATTCAGGTCCCGCAGAACAATGCTGCAGCCGGAAAAAATGGCCTCCCCCCTCCCCAGGCCTGGCCAGAGGGGCCATGTGTCCTGTCCCCCCGCCCCGAGCTTGTCCCCAGGGTGGGTGAGCGGTGCCTTGGCTCAGAGCCATGCTGCTCGTGTTTGTCACCACAGGGTCTTTTTTTTTTTTTTTTAAATCTTTTTGTTTCTGTGCTCTCCCATTTCTTCAGAGGACGGGAAGTAGCAGCTTCTTGGAGAGGAGGCTGGGGATTTGGGGAGTTTCAGGCTGGGAGGGAGCGTGAGCTCGTCCATCCTGACCCCCTACCGCAGCCCTGTCCCACAGCATCCTCTGGCCCGGGGAGGATGGCATCCTCCTGCCAAACAACCGAGCCCCTGCTCCAGGGATCCAGGCAAGCCCCAAACCTGGCTGCAGCTGAGCTCAGGGAAGGGTCGGCTGTGGTCCAGCCCACCCAGACTTCCATGGTTGAGGGCAGAGGCTTCCCAGGAGGCCTGCACCCCAGGGATGGTGGGGTCTCAAGGCAGTACCGAACTGAGCTCTAGCATCCCCTGCACAGCCACCTTTCCCTTGGCAGCCTGGAGGAATCCAGCAAACAGGAGCAGTGCCCCTGCTGAGGGTTATAGGGCCAAGGCTGAGCCATGCCCCAGGCACTCAGCATTTAGCAGGATTAAACTCTCACAGTGGTGGGGAGTTTTTATCAGCTGGAGGATGTTGCAAAGCAGCGTTCTGCCTCCTGGTTGAAAGCTCGCTGTGTTCCCTGAGTGAGATGTGCTCCCACTTTGATTGCATTATAGGATGTGACAAGCTGATCCCTGCCAGGAAATTAATGAGCCCCAAACACCTTGCCCATCCATCACCACCCCAATCAGCTACCTAACACACTACCCACCCTGGCCACACACCCAGCGCTGCTGGGTATTGAAGGTCAATGACAGCCTGGAAACTTCACTTTCCAAGGACCTAATGCTGCTGCCAGGCTGGCAAGAGGCTCAGATCACCGGTGGTCCAGCAAATCCCAGCCCTGCCCACATCACAGCAATGGCTGTTTCTCCTGTGGATGCCTCCCTCCAGGCTGCTGTGTCTGACCAGCGCCTGTTTTCCCTGCCTGTTCCACATAGAAACCTCTGAGGCCATCATGGTCCCAAGTGCCGGGGCCATGGGGAAATGCCCCATGACTACCAGCAAACTCAAACCTCATGTTAACCTCAGATTAACACAGAGCTGAAAATGAGAGCAGAAAACCTGTGAGGCTGGAGAAGTGTCTCCTCACTGAAATAGAGCAGGGGTTTGGGGAAAAAAACTGAAGGAAAATGAATGAAAGTGGTTCTAGGATACATCAGTGGGGAGAGCATCGTCCCAAGGCTGCATTTCCCAGACCAAGGGTGCAAAGGGGCACTCGGAAAACGTTAGCGAGTGGTAACAGTTTTCAAAAACCATGATAAAAGAAGCTGGAAGGTCAAATGGATGAAGGGACTTCCAGCTCCTGAGGGCTGTCTGTGCTCCCCAGGGTCTGGTGCCTGCCTGCTGCTGTACCAAAACTGGTACTTAATGTGCTCCCAGCCTTGCAGAAGGTTTTATGAGACACTGGTGCACTGTGACACATTTGCTCATGCTTGCAGCTTGCAAGGTGGATCTCGTGAAGCTGCTGATGGGTTTTGGGGCACTGATGCTGAATGCCTGATGCTTAGCAGCATGGCAGTGGTGAGACGACAGCTCCCTGGGCTTGTGCCAGGCAAGAAGCCATCCTGCCTGGCACTGCAGTGTCCCGCTCATGTGCCCTGCTGTGTGCACATCTGGGCCTGGCGAGGGGCAGAGGGGTGCTGGAAGGAGGGGGAGATTGGGGTCCCCACCTCCCCAGGAGGAGATGACCTGGAAGGCAGGTCCCTGCTGAGAGCCCCAGTGCCTGGATGGGGCCCTGGGGAAGAGGACCAGGCTGGTAGCCACTTCTCCCCTGCAGCAATGGGACCGGGGGAGCTGGGGGGCACTGAAGCCCCAAAACCTGCCTAGCTGGTGACAGCAGATGCAGGGAGTGAGGCAGTTTGCATGGCAGGCGAGGCCAAGCAAAGTCCCCATGGGTCAGGGCATTTGCAATGTCCTTTTGCACCTCCTCGTCACATGCAAAGAGTCCGGGCAGGAGGCAGGGGGTCGGCTCCCAGGGATGGAGTTGGGTCCCGAGGATCAGGATGTCTGCAAATGCTTTCCGATGAGCTGCTTCTCTCCCTGAAAAATGGAATTTCATTAAATCAGCTTTGAAGTAGTGGGGAAAATTCCCACGTTGTGCTTGTTGTGTCGCTTTGTCTCCATTGGATAATTATGAAAAATACAGCTTTCCAAGCATGTCACTTGTTCTTCTTCAATTTAAAAATTTCTTGTCCACCTTGTTCTCCAGGCACTATTTTTTTAATTCCTCTCAATTGTGGACAAAAAAAATATTAAAATCTTCTATTTCTGGTACTAAAAGAAAACAGAGACAAAAACTTTCCAATTTAAAACTCTCACCAACAAAATAAAAGGACCAAGTGAAACATTTTTTTCCCAACCATCTTTGCTCCTCTTGAAAAATTTCAAAAGGAAAAAAGCCACCAAAACACAAAAAATTCAGTAGTTTCCTCCCCGAGCTGATGGAGATCTCTCTGGAGGAAATGTGTCCGATAAGCTAAAGTAAAGCCGCCTCCCCTGCTTTATCTCAAGCAGCGTGTCAGATGGGTATTTCTAGCAGGATCTCTTCTGGACACTCAGAGCATCGAATTACTCTCCCATCCTGTACTCCTCTGCTGAACTGTTTCGGAGCTCCTGGATGGGTGCTCACCGGAGACACCGGGCAGCCACGCTGCAGCAGGACGTGGTCCGTGGCCAGAGGGAAGGCCTTTCATCGAGGGCAGGCAAATGTGCATCTCTGTCCTTCAACCCAGCTGCTCCACTGGAGAGGGCTGGGGATGTCCCAGGAGCTGCCCCTTGGGCCATGTGGTGCGGCTGGGAGAGCCCTGTTTCATCAGTGTTTTTTCGGTCTTAGGAAAGCTGCTTTAGTGCCTCAGTTTCCCCACTAAGTGTTGCAAGCAGCCACCTCACTGCTGCCTTTCCTAAAGCAAGAGCAGACCAGAAATATTTGCATTTCCTGGCATTAGAGGCACCTCAATTCACCCCTAAACCCAAAGCCAGCAGCCCTTGCTCCTGTCCCCACAGGGGGCCATGCAGGGACCTGAACCCCTGAAAGCATCCTGCCCCGTAACACCCCATGGCTCGGGCTGGATACCTGCTGCCAGCCTGGCTGGGGCACAGACGGCGGTGATGAGTGCAGGGCTGGTCACATCCTCACCCCGGCTGGGTCCATTTTCCCCATCTCGGGGTTTGCTGCTAATATTCCTGCTTGCCCAGGGAGATAACCCCCCCCGGCTGCCATCACTGGGGGATCAACCCGCACCTCCATCCACCAGCTCCCTCAAGGCTTTGCCTCCAGGCTCTGTGATGGGGATGCCCATCCCTGCAGCAGAGAGGGCCAAAAGGAACCCAGCCCGGAAACCCTGACCTAAAATGAGGCCAATTACCCCTTAATTGATGCTGCCCGCTCCCCAGTGATTAATTGTCAAGAGAAACCATGTCACATTTTGCAAGTCCAGACTCCAGTGCAGCGACACTGTGGGTCCTTTATCAGCCCCGGGGCCAGCCACGGCACCAGCCTGTCTGAGTCAGCCAGGTACCTCCAGGTCCCAGGGCTTGTTTGTTTTGGTGTAAGCCTGAGCGTAATTGGGGCTAAAGAAAAATACCCACAGCAAAACAAATGTGGCGCCAATGACGGACACAGCCCTGCAGCCAGCACGAAGACAGATGGGAGGAGAGCCTGTCCTGAGAAGCCCAGGTGGAGATGCTCGGAGAGTTCAACACATGGCTGTTGACCGTGCAATTAATTTCCAGCAGCCCTTGTGAGAGTGAAGACCCTGGCCAAGCACCTCCTGCAGGCTGGATGTTCCCAGGGCCGGAGGGAGAGCCCCACGGCATTCCGCTCTACCCTCCTAAGCCAGGGGAACAGGGCTGCCTGCAGCAGCCATGGGACTTACTTGTGGCTTTCCTTGCCCCAGCTTCCCCCAGCACCACCCTGAATAATTCATGTACAAGACAGAGAAGAGGATAAATCACAAGCAATGATTAACATGAGTTATTTTACATGCTGGGAAGATCTATCGGCCTGGCTCTGCCAGGTTGCAGTGATTAATGCAGCGCCGCTCCCCTGGACAAAAGCCCTTACATTCAATTACAGATGCTGGGGGGCTCCTGGACAGCAAGAAATCAAACAGAGACGAGACTGACTGGGGAGACCCCAGGCCACTGTAAGAGATTTCAAGTGGATCCGCCCTATATTAGCCTCCATCAAGTTTAATGGGGTTCAGACAGGTTAAGAAACCAAACACACAGGAAAATCAGGCACGCTCTGGCATTCCTGTGCATTTGAGATTTAGTGTAAAGCCACTGAAGCTGGTTCTTAGGTCATGTCCATCACGTGAGTCTGCAGGTTTGTCAGGCCAGCCCTCCGATGCCTTGGGAGCAGACTAGCCCGGGGTGCAGAGGCTATTTTAAAAATTAAAAAAAAAAAAAAAGCAACATCCTGGCTTGATTAAAATTAATTAATTAACCAATTAACTAACAATTCATTAACATTAATTAATTAACAAACTGAATGTTATTTTAATTCCTTGGTAACAGCTGACTAAATGCCCTTTTTCACCTCATCCAGGGCTGCCGCTTGCAATGCGCTCGTTTGCTTTGCTCTTTCGGGACAGGATCCCTCCTGTGCCCCACAGGTACCAACTGATTTGTTTCTGATGACCAGCAGCCTTACAGAGATGGGCCCAGAGAGGGGAAGCTCTGGAGGTTTTTATAGCCGAGCCCTTAGCAAGCTCACAGGTGTCAGATCCAATAGGTGATGCAGTTTGAATCCAGCTCCTGGGCTGGCTTTGCATAATGATTATTTTTTGCTGTTTGATCTCTCTGCTGTAGTTATACCTGACTCCTTCCTCTCATATTTTTGGCCTCAATAACAAAATGCCTGCTCTTCGGATTTAGACCTTGCTAACCAATGCAATACCAAATTTAGGACCAAGAAAGCCACCACTGAGCCATCTTGGTGAAGTTAGGCTACAACTACGTATTTTAGAGCCTTGATCACATCAGAGCACCCACTGAAAAGGGGAAAGGCTGTGGCCACAGACCTCTCGGTGGCAAAGCCCCCTGCCCCGCTCTGTGGCACACGCGGCTCCAGCTCCCCCCGCAGCCTGGCCAAGCTCTCATTCCCCACCGCGCGGTACAGCAATCTGCCAGGGAGGAGTTGTATTAGCCCAAGCTCTTAACACAGAAAGTTATTAGTAGGCTCTTGGGTAGAGTCTATTTTCATATTCATTTGTCTAATTAAATGTAAATCATTGCTCGGGATTACCACGAAGGATCCCAAGCCCCATTAGCTAGCCCATATTCACAGGGGAGAAAGGGTGTCACCCCCGTGCGGAGGTGATTCACGAACACACAAGACATGCCCGGTCTGCTGTGGCAACAAGTGACTCCATCACTCACAGGTGATGACAGGGGTGATTGGGGTTATTTGGGCTCCAAGGAGCAGGCGCCACTTCTTTCTACCCGCAGGGTGTTTAAAGTGGTGACATCTGGCCATGGCTCTCCAAGGCATCAGGGCTTGGAAGATGCTCTGTGAGCATCCCATCCATGATCAATATTTGGAGCCTGCCGGCCCTGGCTGCCCTCCCCAGGGCCCAGCAGAGCATATGGGTGTTCCCAAGCCACCGACTAGTGTTGCAGCAGCTTTTAAGATGTGACTGACCTCCGTGCGGGGACCCTTTGCCAGTCACATCGGCTGAAGCGGTGGGAGAGTCCAGGGACCTCTCCGGGATTACACCACCAGCCTGGTCTCCGTGCCCATGTTGGTACCCAGCACATCACATGGCAATGCTACCAAATCAACAGCAAATGGGATTTTCTGTTCCAGAAAGGACACAGAAGGGCTGCAGGTGGGGCTAGGAGGGGCAGAGATGATGCCCTGGGAAGCAGCGTGGGGATGCGGGACACAGTCTCTCCAGTGAGCACTGGCCTCCTGCCTCTGTTTACCATGTCCCCTGTGTTTGGGTCAGGGCCTCGCCGCAAACAGCAGCATAGCTGGATCTGGTTTCACTCCTTTTCTCAAAACAAACAAACACAGACAGCATCGCCCACTGCGTCAGCTTGGGGGGCACCAAGGCAGGCGGGCAGGCTTCGTCCTCCCACGGACACTGCACGCAGCCAGCCCTGGGCTGGGTTGGGTTCTCCAGGCTGCACCTATCACGTCTGCCTCCTTGGCCAAGGCTCCTCCTTGCATCCTGCTGGTGGGAGAAGCCAGCCCATCTCTCCCCATGGCAGGGGGTCTCAGGGCTGCTGTGCCGCTCTCACGACGATGAAGCTACCCTTTGTGTGGCATGGTCAGGACAGAAGTTCATGCCACGTGTGGGTTTGGTTAGCAGGGCTGCCCCGAGACCCACGCACACAGTGCTGCATCCACAGGGTGCTCAAAGGATGGGCAGAGAGGGTCAGGGCCAAGCTGCAAAGCCAAGGGCAGGGGGATGCGGAGGGGTCTGGGCTGGTGGAGACCTTTGGGCAGAGCCAGTCCAGCCCCACTGCTTGGTGTCTGCATTTCAGTGCCCACGGCAAAATCCACCTGCCACTCAAAGCAACCCCATATCCGCCTGCCCCGCAGCCCAGCTCTGGCTGCATGTCCCAGCTGGTTGCAGACGGATGGGCTGGGAGCCAGCCAGGAGCTGGCAGAGAAGCTGGGAGCCGGGGGGGAGCTTTGCCCCTCTTTGGGGCAGCTCGCAGGCAGAGCAAGCCCAGGCTGCCTACGTGCCGCTGCTGGGGCAGAGCCACAGGGGAAGGCAGGTCCCTACTTTCTGCCTCCAGCCGCATGTCAAGGCTGGGCATGCAGCTGGGGCCAGCGCTGCCGGGGGTCCCCGGGTACTCTCACTGCCCGGCGGCTGGGACATGGCTATTTGCTGCAGACGGACCTGCAGCATCATGCTCATCCTCTGAATTCCTTGTTTATTTGGTATATGCCGCCCAGCTCCCTGGAATCCAGCTCAGTGCTGGTAGCTGGAGGCATCAACCAAGACAGGCACACACCTACAATGAGCCCTGTGAGGTGGGGAAAGTAGGGGATAGTGTCTCTGGGAGTTCGGGGAGGGGATGTCATGGGCAGCCTGTGCCATGCTGCCTGCAGTCCATGGGCAGGGAAGGAGGGGGGCTCACTCTCCATTGCCTGCAGGCACCTGGCAGCCCCTTGCCCCACAGCCAGGCTGGTCCTGCCTCTGCCGGCTCACAGCCCCACCGCACGCCTGTCCCCGCTGCCTCCTCTTATCAGCCACTGAAATCCCACCTGTTTTCCCTGCCGTTTGTAGTAGTAGCCCTGTCCATATTAACCCCTGACCCCGCCGAGCTGCTCTTTTCTTCTTTCAACAAATGTGTTTACCAAGCGCTTGGAGGTTGGCTTTTTTCTCCATGCCAGAGCTCAGCCATCCTGTCTCCAGCCCGGGATGTTTCCTGGCCCTTCCCAGCTTGGAGGGTCCACAGCGGCCACAACCCAGCACAGAGATGCTGCTCCTGCCAAGCCAGCCAATGAGCTGGAGCAGCCCTGGCATCCCTAAAAAACCCGGCAAAAACCGGTGCTTACCTTTTTCTGGGAGATCTTTGGAAGAAGACCCTCATCCTCTCCAGTCCCCATCCCCGCCAACTTCCCACGGGACCCCAGCCTTGCCTGGGTACCAACAGGGAGGACCCCAGCCTCACCCCTCCCAGGTCCAGAGTGACCTGTGCTCCCGGCTGCCTCAGTCCAAGCTGGAGAAGTTGGACCTGCCTGGGACCTCGGGAGCAGGGACAGGAGAGGGTTTGGGGGCGAAGGCCAAGGGCAGAGGGTGTGGGGTGGAAGGGCTTCTGCAAACCCCCACCAAGCCAGCCCACCCCAGCCTCGGGGGACTTCCCTTCATTCTCCTCCCCTCACTCACCCTTCCTTAATTATTCTTAATGGGCAAGCTCATAAGAGCTTCTATTAACTTTATTACCAGATCAATTAGTGCTTTCTTTCCCCCCTCCTCCTCCCCCCGTGCTAATAATCCCATCAAATATCAAGACAGCATCCGCGCTGGTACCCAGCAACCTGGAGAAGGTGCTGGGAAATGCAGCCTAGCCTGAGCCAGATGCTCTGTTGGGCACTTCTGAGATCGATGGATCCTCCCCAATACATGGCACAGTGAGGAGGGGAGCGAGCCAGTGAGGGGGAAGATTAATTAGAGAAGACTTTGGCACCAAACGTTTCCAAAATCCACCAGTGTGAGCTGAGCAGGAGCAGCTTGGCAGCAGGATGCGGCCCTCTTGCCTGCAGCCCTGTGAGCTGGCGGGGTCGGTGCAGCCAGCGGAGGATACAGGTGTTTGTCAGCGGGTCCAGGGGAAGGAGCCGCGGCATCAATCAGAGCTCCACAGGACAGCAGGGATGGGGCCGTGGGGACAGGAGATGGGGGAATGGCTGCGGCCACATGCTCTGAGCAGAGGGGAGAGGACACCTGCCTGGCACGGGGGCAAGAGCAGTCCCAGCACCTCTGCTCCGCTCTGTGGGGGACATAAGGGAGGATGGGGACACCCCTGGGGCACACACCGGCCATCACAAGAAGGCTCTGGGGAGCCCTGCATCCCCTTCGGAGAGGGAGGGATGCAGAGGATGAGCGCTGGTGCCAAGCACACCATCCAGCAATCCTTCCCCAACCTCTGCCCCCTTTAGGGACCCGCCCCAATCACCCCAAAGGCGAGGGTCCCCCTCAGCCCTCGGCATAGCCCTTGTACGCACGCACGCATATGCTGCATGCACAGATATGGGAGCTGGCTGCAAGCTGCAGCCGTGCTGGATGCCCTGGCTCGCAGCAGGGCCATCATGGCCTGACTGACAGCCCCTGAAGGGGATGTGCAGGGAAACTGTGGGAGCGAAAGGATTTTGAAATATTTGACCGGGGACCTTGCTTGGAAAGCAACTCCTCTTGCAGGGATGCCGGCTCCCACCCCAGAGCGTTTCTCAGAGACTCCTCGGCTGCCCACGCAGTTTGTTCCAGCCTGAAAGGACCCACTTGAGCATCCCAGAAAGGCCACAGCGTTCCCAGCAGCCCAAGCCATGTGTCCTGCTTGTGTCATGCTGACAGCTTGCAGCTTTGGCACTTGGAAAGGACTCCAGGGCCACTGCAAAACTCCAGCCTGCCCAGGCCACGGGGCAGCACAGCTCTGAGCCAAAAGGCTACCAGCCCAGGGGCTCAGCATGGGCTCTAAGCCCCTTGGCCAGCCAGGAAAACCAGAAGGGCTGCAGTAGGGGGAGGACTCGTGCCAGAGCCTTTTCATTAAACAAGCACTCACGCTCGGATAGGGTCCACATGGCCATCAGCCACCCAGAGTAGGACCCCGTGGAGCCAGCTCCCAGTTCCCATGCATTCAGGCCATGCTCAGCACTTGGGTTCAAAGTTAGGACCAGTATGAGATAGTTCACCTGGCCAGGTCCCCTCCTAGCTCCTGGAGGATGCCAGATGGGACACCATGTGTTTGGCCTAGCAAAAAAAAAAAAAAAAAAAAAATCAGCTTTTGGTGGCTGCCCGTAGTGACTTCTGCATGGAGACATTGCTCTTTGACTACATTCCCTGAGAAGATGTCCCCAGCCGGAGAGGAGTTAGCAGGGGATGGTATCCTGCTCTCCTCATGCAAGGAGGTCCCACCGCTTCCTAATGTCACAGGTGGTTTGCTATGAACAGCCAGCAACTGGGTGCACATTTACAGCCAAGGATTCCCTGGGGCACTGAGGGTCTCCCAGACACATTGCAGTGCTGGCTGCTGGTTGAGCACCTCAAACTCCTGCTCTTTCTGTTATCTTTCCAACTGGTCCAAGTTTAGCTCTCTCCTGAAACAGTCCATTCCCAGGTCCCTGGCTGGACTTCCCCCTGCCCTCACCTGTGAGTCTCCTTCTCTCTGTGGAGCAAGTCCAAGACTCTTTAGACTCCCAACCCTGAGCCTGTAGGACCTGACCTATCCACCTCTGGGGCTGGACAGACAAGGCCTCTGCACAGCACCTGGCCAGCACAGGGATCTCCAGCCCATACAGATAGAGTCCTCCTCTGCTGCCTGCGGGGTTGTCACTCCCAAGGCTCAGATCAAAGAGGGAGCTGCCCAGCTCTCACCACTTCTAATGTGATTTGTTTGCACCCCGTTCCCGAAGACGACCTCCAAAGAGAGCTCTTGGCCTTCATCCACCATGAGCTCTGCAGACTCAGCTCCAAGAAGCTCCAGTTTGCAGCTGACCCGGAGCAGCTCAGTGGCTCTGTGACCCTCCAGGGACACATGGAGGCTGTGCCCGCCTGGGGGGTGTCCTGGCCTGAGCATCACAAGCCTGGGGCCAGTCCCAGCCCAGGGGCTGGCAGGGAAGGCAATGCTACTGCCATGGGTCTGGGAAGAGGAGGAAACCCAGCCTGAGTCTTCTCAGTATCAGGCAGAAAATCCAGCGGTGTCCCTTGGAAAACTGACCCTAAAGGTTTCTAACTTCATGGCCAAGGGCTTCCCCTTTGCACATGGAGGTGGCGGGCGCACGAGGGGGAGAACGATGCTCTGCTTGGATGGGTCTATCGCTGCCGGGGACGGAGGAGGAGAGAGCAAAACGCTGCTGCCCCCCACCTCTCCCCAGCCCTTCCAAAATAAACAGGCCTGGGAAATAATAGTCAATGTGAAAGGAATTAAAAAGGCTTCTGCGTGTGTGCGTGTGTATGTGTGCGCGAGTCCTGCCAGGTTAATACTGCTGCCTATTCGCCTGACAGCTCCAAGATTGATTACCCGCCTCAGCGCTCTTTATAACTTGATCAGTCGAATTAATCTCTGGCTGCGGGCCCATCTGATGCCAAGCATCACAAATTTAATTTGGAGGTGTATGGGATCTTTTATTCCTCCCTCTGCACCCCCCATCCCTGTCCCTGTCCCTTTCTTCTCGGCTCACCAGCACGTGTGATGCTCCTGCCACCATAGGGATGACCTGGGCTGTCAAAGCTTCCTCAGGGCTACAGGGAATAACATCACCAGGTAAACCCATGCTACCCACAGCAAAAAAAAGGGAAAAAAACTAAAAAAAAAAAAAAAACAAACAGAGGCCAAAGCAGACACTAAGTAAGACATATTAATGTACTAAAGACTTAATGAAGTTTGGGGGGGGGGGGTGGGGATGGAGGGGAAAGTGCTTACTTTATTAGTTTATGGCCGATTAATGGGAACGGTCATTACAATGATGGAGATGGATTGCTCCCATCAAACACAACCACCAACCCCTTTCGGAAGGTAGAGGGGTGCCGGTGTTAGTGCCTCACTGCTCGGCCGGTGTTTGGGAACTGGGGTGCTGGGGAGGGAGGGGAGATGGGCTCAGGGTGGGCAGGGGGCTGCGAGGATGCCGGGGGGGTTTGGAAGATGCCATGAGCTGGAGACTGAATGAATGAGGGGTTCAGGTGGTGGGACTGAGGGGTCAGTGCTTTGGAGGAGGAATCCTGCAGAGAAGAGGAAAGAAAAGGGGGAAAGTGAGGAGGCAAAGGAGACCCCATGCCAGCAGGCAGCCTGGAGGCTATTTCAGGGCCCCAAAGGTGTGTTCACCTTCAGGTCCAGAAGGACGGCATCTCAAATGTATCAGTACCCAGCTCCCAGCCAAGGAGGGCACAGGATGGACAGAACAGACTGGCCAGGAGCTCAGGTCCATGGGTGGCAACCCCAAGTGGGGTCTGCAGGACCAGGCCCTTGCCAGGATGTGAAAGTCACTTTGGTTCATGCCAGGACACGGTTAAATACCTGCTCACAGCCCAGATGCCCCGTGGCGATGACCCAAAGGTCCCCAGACACCTCATGATAATCAGAATTATCCAATAACTCTCCAGCCGCTAATTAGTAGTTACCCTTTAGCTCCCTGGGGCAAGGCAGTAATTCTTATCCCCACGAGCCATGCTACAAGGGCCATTTACTAGGGCCGAGGGAATAAATGCAGCAGGGAAATGCTCACACTTGCATCCACTCAACAGCCTTTGAATCCTCCTGTACAGTGTTTGCAGCCCCTTTCATTCACCTTACACCAAAATTTACACCAACCATGGAGGGTAATTTACTTTTTTTGCCTTTAATGGCCAGAATATTCACACCGAAGACAGGAGTTGGGAGACAGGAGGCAACATCTTAGACATTTGTGCAAACTTTGCTGTTTGTCTGGAAACCTAAGGTCTGTTGAGCTTCACATACGGGGGAAAGGGACAGAGAGAGACCCATCTCTTGTCTTTTTCTTGGATGCCAGGGTCCCAGGGCACAGCCAGGACCTGCCTTGACAGCCTCCTGACCCACCTGCCCAGGTACTGGGTGGCAGAGGTGGAAGAGCATCTGCAAAACCCTTAGAAGAAGCAAATGTGCACCTAAAGCAGCTGCCTTCCCTGTGCAGCCTCACCCGTGGCTGTTCCAGCTGACGTTATACCCAAGCTCTGCCCCGCTCTGGGGCACCAGCCATCCCTTCACCCACTCCCCATAGCTCTGCTCTCACAGACCCTGGCCTTTCTCCATGGGTTGGGACCCACTTGTTGAACATGGATGGTGGTTTGTGGGCTCGCAGAGCTGTGGGAGATTGTCTTTGCCTTGCAAGCTTACCGTACAATTATCCCTCAGGAGCAATGCAAGGGTCTGATGGAGCAGAGTGGAACCACGGGTTTCCATTCCTTCAGGTCCTCTCCCAACCCAGCAGCTCTCCATCTGCGTGCGTTACCGGGTGCTTCAGCCAGTTTCCCATCTGATTGATTGCTGGAAAAGCCCAAGATGACTTGATCTCCAAAGCTTGGTGTAGCAAGCCTAGCTTGCAATTTGGTGTTGTGAAGGGGTTGGGACCATCCAGCAGCTCACTTGCCATCCCCACCAGCAGTCAGGCTCAGCAGCGAGGGAAGGGCTCACGGCCACATGCCGGCATCGAGCAGTGCTGCCGCTCTCCAGCGTCCACACGGACTCACAGCCTTTCATCATTCCCGAGTGATGAATAACCACCCTAATGAATGGGGGGAAATTGGATTAGTGCTGAACACCCATGTGCTTAAACTGCGCCTGATTAAACCCCCATCTGTGCAGGGAAAGGCCGAGTCTTGCCACTGCTCAAAAGCCTGGGAGCTGGCAGCACTTGTGCACGGCCTCATCTGCAGCCTATTTGGACATTTCAGGTGTTCAGGAGCATTTTCCCCCTCTACTCCTGACAAACTACCCCTTGAAGGCTGAGCTGGAATGTTTGGGGCTGGTTTTCTTTGGTCTGCTGACCTGTTCCTAATGTATGCTTTTGCAGCTAGAAGAGGGAAGCTGTATGAGACTTGGAGTCATCTCTAGGCTTGCTAGCAGGTCCCTGCCTCAGCTGGGAAAAAAATCAGTCTCATCCTCCGTGCCTCAGTTTCCCCATTTCCAACTGATATGAGCAACAGCTTCTTACAGGCAGAGACTGCTTTCATTAAAGCAGAGGTTGTCTCCCACTAGCAATCTGCCCCAAATTCGGGCCTGTGCAGAAGCCACCTCTGCCTTTCTTGATGGCTTTTCATAGACCCCTTAGAAACAGCCTGGGGACACTGATGGGGCTGACAGCTCATAAGACATGGATGCCAGGACATGGAGTAAGAAACCTGCCAGGACCAAGGCTGCAACTAGAGAATTCAAGGCTAGGAGAGATGCCAGGATCCTCTGTGGTTGCCTCTGAAATTACCCAGGCCAGATCATATCAGCCTGCCTCCAAACACCAACAGCTGTAACTTGGGTTTCCTTAAAGCATCTCTGCAACAAAAACACATGGAAAAGGATCCCAGTTTGCTCTGCAAACAACAAGAGCAGGCTACGCCACCTCTGATCTTGGTGGATGGGCTTGTTTCAGCCCCTCTCACTGCTAAAACAACTGGAAAACAAAATGGATCTTATTTTTAAGTGTTTTTCTCTTGGTTTGAACTCAGGTCCAGATTAATGTTTTCCTTTTCTCGGTTTCATGAGCCAGTCCTTCAGCACTTGGTGATGCCTCCTCACAAAGTCACCAGGGGCCCTCATGCTCATTGTGATAAGCTCAATCCACCAGACCCTACAAGGCATTTCCTCTGGGCCTGAAATCCCACCATGGCTCTTCCCTGTGACAGCTCCAGTGGCACCTCCATCCTCCTGCCCAGGAGATGGCACTGACCCACCGACCCTCCATCCTGGGAAGCTCACAGCCCTTGGATGGCCGCCCCTTGTTGCAGACCCTGGGGACAGCAGTGGGACCTGATGCCAGGCTCCTGCCCGCTCACAGTCCTGGTTGCTTGGGACCATTTTTGGGGAGGAACAGCCACTGCAACCCATCTCATGGGAAAACTCATGCCAGTGCTATCCCGAAGACATCCCAAGGAATCCTTTCTGCTCCCCTCCCCAGACACAGGACCTTCCATGTCCAAGGCACTGCAAGACACTGCAAAACAGCACATCCCATACCAGGATCTGGCCTAAACCCTGTCTCCAGCTCTGGCCGGTGCTGCCCCATCCTTCCCCAGCCTCCACACACCCGCACAGAGAACCAGGAGTTCGATACATCACCAGCCCGACCACGAGCCGCTGCTTTGGATCAGCACGACCCAGGGTTCGGCCGCCAAGTGCTTTTGGCATTGATTTTCTCTCATGCTTGTACGAGATGAGGCTGCAACATCTGCTGAATGGGCATCAGTATGTAATGAAACGCAGTCGCTGCTCTGATTGACAGCCCAGCAATCCTGCAGAAGAACTGAGGAGCAGACAACCAAGCCAGACACCAACCCCTGGACGGCCTTTCCCAGTTTCCATGCAGGGTCAGGCTGTGTTTGTCCCTGGGCTCCACTGGGTTGAGAAGAGCAACTGTTGTCTTTGCATCTCATGGAGCTTAGCCACTAATGCTGCTTTAATTGCCGGGCTCCTTTGCTACCAGGTCCTGAGTAGGCAGGTGTGTAGCCGACTTTGTCAGCTGTGCAGTGTCACTGCTGTCCCAGGCACCTGGGGCAGGGAGCTGCAGGGACCCAGGGGGACGTTCAGCACCATCCCTTGCCAAGGTGGCATTACGGTCTGGCACAACATCACGAGGGAGCCCAAAAGCCCCCAGCCCCTCTCCCCACTTCATGTCCCCATGAAGGAAACTTTCCAGTCCAGGACAAAGTTGCCACCAAGAATCCGTCACAGGTAATGGGAGCTCAGGCTCCATAACACCCAGGATCTCACCCTAGACCTCAGGCACATCCCAGCCCTGCAGCTGTGCTCCCCGGCAACTCACCCTGGGGCTGGGACTACCCATCCCTGATCACCCCAACAGCTCTGCTCCTGCACGCCTGTATTCCACCCACAACAGAGACAACTTGAACCCCTAAATCTAACCCCCTCTGAGGACTGTGCCATGAAAACCCTGACCCAGCCTGCCTGCAAACACCCTGAACGAGCTTCTCTGCAAGCGAGGGCGGTGGGGAGCCCTTGCTAACGCACCCAGCGGGAAAGGGCTGTGGGTGCCAGCGGCTTTTCAACCGTAATGAAAGTCTCAGGTATCCCAGCCTGGCCAAATCACCTTCTACAGATGCAGCACGGCGCTGGAGTAGCAATAAAAGTGTCAGGGATGTCTCCTTGTGTATCACCAGACTGCAGCATTTCAGGAGCGGCCTGTGCAGAGGTTAATTATTGCTTCCCTCTCTTCCCCTCGCGCTCCCAGTTTAAGATGGATCTGACTGTCAGGAGGGGTGACAGATGAAGACAAAGCACAGGTACGGCTCCCATGAACTCTGCGCCCGCCTGTATCATCCTAGAGCAGCTGGGAGCGCGTGGAGCCGAGCTGGGGAGGAGGCAGAGGAGGGGGGAGAGTTGAGAAAGCAGCAACCCTACCAGCGCTGGAATGGATCTGCTGCGGGGGACGTGGCATTGCTGGACTGGGAGAAGAGAAATTACAGCTCCTTTTGCCCCACTCTTATGGGAGAGGGATTTTTTTTTCCCTCCTTGCCACTTCATGCAGCTTCAAGACTTCATGTAAGATTGGCAGAGACCTTTCCCCAAACATCAAGGATTTAGGTTGAGCATGAGAAAGAGCACATGGTCAGATGCCTTCTGCTCCATGGAGCTCCCATCACTGCAAGCATAGACACATATTTTAGCATCTCCCCCTTGAGATTTAATGCAAGAAAACCTGGGATCAGGGTCCCAGCTCTGCCACCGTCACAGGTCTCTGAAGTCTCATTCTGTAAAGCAGCCTCTGGCTGGAACAACACTCGAGTCTTTTGGGTGGAAGAAGGTTTGGAGGTGCTGTTATGAGCAGTCCCTAGCAGACAGACAGACAGCTCTGAGCATCCCTCCTCCACAGGCAGTGCCAGATGACTTGTCCTTCGCTTTCCTCCCTGGCCAGCGGCTTTAGTGCTAGCATAATTATTGCCATTAAAAGCTTTCTTTGACTGCTAGAAGAGATGACCATGACCTTTCTCTATTTCCCAGGGCATGTCCCTCTCTCCAGAGAAGCTTTCAGATTTGCTGTCCTGTTTTGACCACCTTTGTGATTCCCAGTGACCAGACCCACTGCCCACGAGGCACCCAGCCCCACTGTCCCCAGCAGGGACAGGACACAGCTGCCTTCAAAGTGACTTCTCTCCATTTTCCAGCCAGATGGGGAAAATCAGTTCCTATGTAGCAGACAGGAGCATGCCAGACTCTCCCAGGAAAAGCCAGCTGCTTTGCCTCCAAGGCGGTTTTTTGGTAGTTAAGGGATGCTGTGACAGGGGAGCACGTGCCCCGCTGTTGCTGGTTTTCCCCACTGCCCCCACACAGGAATTCCCCAGGCAGCAGGAGCAGGGGCCGGCCTTTTCTGTTCCAGGAGGGTTTGGAGGGGTTCATCAGGATGATGGATTCGCGCCCCTTCCCTGGCGCTCCCTGCAATCTGGTTTAGCTCTCACCCGTGCGGAGGGGCTGCCAAAGCAGCGGTCGGCATCTGGCTTCAGGGAGGCTGCAGGCTGGGAACCGCAAGCCTGGAAGATGCGCTGGCTCCTTGGGGCAGAGCAGCACCCGGGTGTCCATCTCCTGCCTTCCCCTTGCTCACGATCACTGGCACTGCAACCAGTTCAGAGGGGTAGAGCCACCCCCAGGCATCCAGGATGGGGAGTTACTCCCATTCCCACTCCCAAAAGGGTTTGGATTTTATCCCATGCCATGAGCTGAGGGATGAGAAATGCCAGCATTGGCAGTTTTCATCCCCATGGAAAGGCTTTCATGGATGACCCCAATGGGAAGGTCTGCCTTGAGCCGTTCCCAAACTGTGCCTTTCCTTTCCAGGCTTTCCGGCCGTTTCAGCCTCATTTGATGCCATTTAGCTGCAGTTGCTGAAGGAAACATCACTTCAAATTAAACCAAAGGGGAGCACTTCAGCTGGACAACTTTGAAGTAGGAGGTTTTGATAAAAGCCTGTATTTCCTCCCTCTCTTGATCTTTTTTTTCTTCTCTCTCTCTCCAAAGGGTGAGCTTTGGCATGGCTGCTCCCACACAGCCAAGGGAAAGGCTGCAACTCCCCCCCAGGGGCATCTCCCCTCACTCAGCCAAACAGCCTCTCCCCCAGGATGGGCTCGCACCAGCAGCTGAACCCAAGTTCAATCCTTCCGTATCACCCAGCAGCAAGACAGCAGATTTAAAGCAAAGCTACCCAAAGGTCCTTTCTCCTTCCCTGTACACCCTGAACAGGCCAGCTCCCAATGCAGGGAGGGTGCAGAGCCCAGAAGATAGTTCCAAGCACTTAAGTTCCTAGAAGAGAGGAGCTGCACAATTATCCTAACCTGCTGCCAGCCTGCTCCATGGCTTATACACTGAGGTTGCCACATTGCAACCAGGGTAGGATGGCCTCTTCAGTGCCAGAAATGTTTTGCCTCATTTATATTCATAGAAATAAATGAGAAGACACTTCTAAGTTGCCATTTAGTTACCCCCTGCCTTCCAGACAGCTCCCACGACCCCAGGAGACTCCCATCTCCCCAGCTGTTTTCCCAAACCCTTTTGAACCTCAGTGCTGAGACCCGGGCAGGATGGGCCATCAACTCACCGAGCAAGTGAGGGGTCTGCCCAGCCCCTGGTAAACCCCAGTGCTGTCCTTGGATGGAGGGTCATCTCCCACCTCCACCTCACCAGCCCTCCTGGAGGGCAGTGGGAGCACCCGGGATGCAGGCGAGCATGTGTGCCTGCCGGGGAGGATGTACAGGGAAGGCTGAAGAGCTCAGAGCACATCCCGCCCCGCACGACAGCTAAACGAGCCGAGACAATTAAATGTGCCATTTGATGGCTGCCTGGCAGAGCCAGAGTCTCTCTCTTTTAATAAAAGGCCTCTTTCCCAAAGTCGCTCAGGCTGAGGCGAGGGCTGCAGCTTGTGAAGTGCGAGAGCCCTTCACATTTAATTAAACAGCCCATCCAAGCCTGCTTCACGTCGGCAGAGCTCACCATGCTGCCAGAGATGCCCTGGTGCCTCGCTCACACCACAGCCCTCGCTGGGTGAAACACCCCTACCTGGCCTATTTGGACCCCCGCACCTGCACCCCCAGCACAGGCAGAGCTGAGCCCCAGCTTGCCTGGGCTGCACAATGCCAGCTCAAACTGGGCTGCCATGCCCTCAGATATCAGCTCCCAGTGGGTACTTAGACCCTGCAGAGCTGCCATCCCCAGCGATGCGAGCCCTGCTCTCCAGAGGAGTGAGACCCAGCAGCTCATTACATGCATACTGCAGAAATTAGGTTCCTCTGGAGGTCTCTAGGGTTTGACACAGCCTGTATGGGACAGCCAGGGTCAGGGGACCGCCTCAGTGGGTCCAGCCCCATGGTGAACCATACCACCCCTCCACATCTCCAACCTGCAGCTACAGAGGCCACCCCGCAGCCAGGACGCCATGGCCATGGCCTCCCTGAGCTCTGTGCGCAGCCAGCGCCAGCTTTCGCCTGTCGCCAGCTCTGGTCCTTGTCAGCCCGAGGAAGGGAAATGCTCTGCTCTTGCCCAGGACAGATAAGAGAGATGGATAAGGATGGGGGCAGAGGGGAGGCCAGCATTTGGGTAGCTTGGCTGGCTTTTTCGGAGAGCACTTGCTCTGCCGAGGCCTGCAGCTTAACCCTTCCTTCCCCAAGGCCAGGGCAAGCTGGCGGTGGGAGAGCGCTGGAGTTTGGGATGACTCCTGAGGACACCATCCTAATGTGCTTGGTGCTTTCGACCCTTTCCCCATGTTTAAAGTGAGCCCTGTTGAGCTGGAATCAGCAGCACTCATTTCTGGCTCCTCCATCCTTGGGCAGGACAGGCAGCATCCTCCCTCCCAAAACGCTTGTGGGGGAACTGCTATTCCCATCCTACAACTGCAGCAGCCCAGTGGCTGTTGGTTTGTTATCTACAGGCACAGGGGCTTCAGTCCACTGGCTGCAGCTGTACTCATGGGACACCCCAGACCCAAGACCCTCTTGGTCCCACTGACCCCAGCCAAGATGCAATAACAGATTTTTTTTTTTTCCTGTTTTTCTTTTTTCCCCCTCCCTACCTGAGCTCTTCTGGCAGGGAAGGACTGGCTCTGGCAGATGCCCTGGAGAGATGCTGAACAGCCACCCCAGCCCTCTACCGCATACAGCAACACGCAGCTGCAAAGCAAGAAGGATGGGTGGGAACAGGAGATGCTGCTTCTGCCTCTCCTCCCAGCTGTGGCTGGGAGAGGGGCTTATTAAAGGGGAGGGTTCAGGCTGTGCTTTGGATGTGGGCATCCAGCCAAGTGAATTTTTGGGGTATTCACTAGTAGCCCAAAGTTGCTGTGCCAGGCTCCCCTCCCTCCTTCCCAAACCAGCTGAGCCCAGGCAGCCACAGAGGCTGCTGATGGGTCCGAGCACTCCCCAACCCACCGGGGCTCAGGGGCTGCTCTGCAGAAACCCCATCACTCACACTTTCAGGCCTGCCAAGCCAAAGGCGTGGTAATTGCAAGCCAGATACCCCCCCACTTCCGAAACAGTGCGCTCCGGCAGGGACCAGGCACAGGGGCTCCCGTTTCCGCCTGCCTCCGGCTGTTATGGAGCAGAGAAGTGACAGAGAGCAGCCCCGGGGCAGAAAGGGCTGCGAGGAGAGACAGCAACCAGTGCTCTGATAAGACAAGTCCCTGCTGAGCACCTCCTTGCTTCCAAGACAATCTGCCCCAGGCGCTCTCCAAAAGGTACCTGTGCTCTCCACGGGTTGTGCCCAAGCACAGGTTATTCCCCCGCTCCAGTTCATCCCCCTCTCTCCATGGGGTCAAGCCCTGGTCCCACACAGAGGGGAAAGCCCAGATCAAGGGGAGAGGTGCTGGGCACAGGAAGCAGACCCAGGACATCAGACAAGCACACGAGCTGAGATACAGCCAGGACCATCTCCACATATCACCAAGGGCAGGTCCTTCCCCCAGCTGAACATGGTTGAAGGCCAAAAAACCATCTGCATTACAAGAAGACCACCCCCATCCCTTCACATGGAGAGCTGTGGGGGCCCTCCAGCCCTCCTTGGGCTGGTGCCACTCCTGATGGCCCTGCCCAGGGACAGTCACCTCAAGGGGACAGGCAAGACACCATGTCCCTTCACTGGATCCAGGTTCAACATCCCACTCACAGCCTCGGTAGTGGACACACATAGTCACATCAGCAGCCCTTGGGCTTTTAAAGCCAGAAGCAGTAGAGCTTTCAAAAAAAAAAAAAAGGCAAAAAAAGAGAAAAAAAGCAGTATCAAGTTAAAGCCTTTTACAGGTTCCACCAGGCACCGGTGCTGGCAGAAGCTGGAGAGTGTTACCCAGCATCAGTCCCAGCATGAACCCTCTACTGTCAACACCAGCTAAAGAGCCCGCAAAAACTACCCCACACAGAGCCCTGCCAGCACTTCAGCTAAGCTGAAGGAAGCAGGCTGCCTGCGTGGCTTTATCTGGCTGGAAAACCCTCCTTGAGATAGGAGGCTGCTTGCTCTGCTGGAAGGAGCTGCAGGTGCCCTGGAGCCCCTGGCCCAGGCCCAGGCTGTTGCTTGGCTGGACTGTGACAAAGTTCCCCATCTCCCATTGCCTTGGTGGGGAAGGGACTCTCTGGTGTCTAATATAGCAAGAGCAAAGCTTGCATTTAGGGCATTGCCTCTCCTTGAGGCCATTCCCCCAAACCAGAGTGTAGGACAGCCATACAAACCCCATTTCCATAGGGGACCAGCACAGGCAGTCCCCACACCACCTCTCACTCCTCTTCTAGCTGCTGTGCTGGTCTCTGTGGAATTAGGTACTCAGGTTTGCCAGGACCCTTCCCAAACAGAAAGGGTGCTGCTAGGATGCAAGACCAAGGAGAAGAGGCAAAAAAGCCACATCCCTGGGGGACCTGTCAGCATTCAAGTGCCCAGGGAAGCCCACAGCAGGGACAGCAAGAAAGCAGTACCAGGCTCCTACTAGGTGATGAACATGGGGTGCTGCTACCTCCTTCGCCCCTCATCTGTGTACAGAGGTGCCTCCAGGTGCAACTGGACCAGTTACCTCACACCCAGCTCCATCCCTCAGCTGAGCCACCTCCCTGCAGAGCAACTGCTTGTCACCAGCACTTGAGCAGACCCAGGACCTAAAGGGATGTCCATGCAGCCCAGCACACAAGCTTGCTGTAGTGCCAGCCACCAGCTCCTGTCCCTATCTCCCCCCCCCCCCCCCCATGCCCTGCAGCACCTCATCTTGCACAGGCACACTGCCCCCAGGGGCTCAGCTGCCCCTTTGCCTGCTTTTAAAGGCAGCCCCGGGGGCGGTGAGGGTGGAGCAGGGCAGGGCTGCCCAGGTGGAGCTGAGTTAGGAACAGATGTGGGTGAGAAATCCGTGGGGGAGAGGGACTAAAACCAAGGCTTCAATCTGCCCTCACAAGCACGCTGCGATGCCAGGGCAGAGCTCTGCCAAGGTGCCCTGGGTGGCTGGGAAGCTGCGAGGGGTGTACCAGGCAGCAGCCTGGAGCAGGCAGTGTTTCACACCTTACCTCTGTCCATGCAATAATCCACATTTTCCCCTGGTCTGGCTCACATCTCCATGCCCTAGGCGGGGTCCCTGTTGTCCCAGCAGTCCCAGCTCGGAGGGTGCGTGGCAAAGTGAACCGGGCTCTGCATCCCCCTGCAGCCAGCTCGGCCAGCCTCCCCCCCGCAGCCAGCATCCCCCCGCTTGCCATGACTGATACGGGGAACCTGGTGCTTTTATTAAACTCTTTGCATCCTGTTTTAAGCTTAATAATAAATTGCATGTCACATTACGGCTGTGTTTATTAAAACCCATTGGCGTGGGCTCTGCTCTGCAACAGCATTTGAATTATTGAAAGCAGCCCCCCGTGGAGACCTATTTGCTGCAAACGCAGGAGGATTTATTTCCATTTTGTTTATCAGATGGCATAAGTGCTGGGTGGAGGCAGGGAAGTGGTCTTGCTCTTTTTATTGTCTCCCTGAGCCAGCACAGCAGGGCAAAGAGGTACCATGCAGAGAGCACAAGGGAAAATACCACCCCACCAGGGATGGGGACAGGTTGGGGACAGAAGTCCTGGACATAGCTGGCTGCTCTGCCCTGCTTGTCTCTCTGGCTCTGGTTGAGTTCCCCATGCCTGATTGCTCTGTGCCTCAGTTTACCCATCAGCAGAGCGAGGTTACAGCACTGCAAGTTTCCATCCAGGCGTGACAAGCATTTAGCTCAGGCTGGCTGAGACCCCTGCCAGAAGCTATCCATCTCCCATGGGAGGAACCCCTGCTGTGGGGGGACTGGCAGGGTGGCTACGAGGGGTTTTGACCCTTTTGCAGCCCCGGTTTAAAGCACACCCCCCAGGACAGCGGCTGAACATCTCCAAGCTCTGCCCCATCCCAGCTGTGCCTGCCGCAGCCACCCAAAGCCGGTGTCAAGAGGATGCTCTGGCTCCTGTGATCATCGCGAGGGACAGTTCAGCACCCGTGTCCCTCGGGATGGCTTCGCCCCTCCCAGCAAGGCAGAGCTGCTGCCAGGGCCAGGGGGAGGGCATGGAGCAGGCAGGGCTGGATTTGGGGGGGTCGGGGTGCTCCAGGGGTGCCCAAGACCCCACGGGCCTTCACCGGCCGCCCAGCACGGTGGCAGGGCTCGGTGTGGCCGGTGGCTTTGCCAGGAGATGGCACTGTTCAGCGGCTAATCGCGCCGGTGGCCCAAATCTGGACTCTGGGATGGAGGCGCAGAGGTGCCTCCTTCCCCGGGCCCAGGCCAGGGCAGGGAAGGACAGGGACAGTGTGTTTTCGCTGGTGGATCATCTCTGTCTTCCAAACTTGGCGGGGTTTCCCCGCAGACCACGAAACCCTGTGGCTTGGCAGCTGCTTGGGGTGCCTGCTGCCAGGCGAGCTCTAGGCAGCACCAGCGGGTGCAAGGATGGGGAGGCACGGGGGGGTGTCAGATCAGCTGTTCGGGGAGCAGGACACCCTGGTGTCACCACTGGATCAGGCACCGACCATCTCGGTGGCCTCCTGGCCCGCGGTGGTCCCTGGAGCAAGCGGGGGACCTGGATGGTGTCCCCACACCAGAGGCTGGAGCGGTGGGAAGAGCTGCGGTCCTTCCAGCAGCCTGCAGCAGGGGCTGGGTGCAACATGAACCACAGGTTTGGGGCAGAAAGCAGCTGCTTTGGAGGCTGTGGGGGGCTGTCTTACCTGAATTTCTCCCCCCAGGACCCAGAGCTGCGAGTACACAATGAAGGTGGCCAAAACACTTGATTGTGGCAGGGCAGTGCCAGCCCTGTGCGTATCCCCATGGGGGCTGAGGTCCGGTGGGTTTTTAACTGCAGAGTTTTGGCTCCGTTAGCCTGTGTCTTCAGGGTCTTTCAGGTGCCGGCAGGATGAGTCCCTCCTTTCTATGTCCCCAGCCTCATGGTGACCTCCGGTGCCCAGGGAGGTGTCCTCACCCCGGAGTGCCGGGGTCGGTGCATTCCCTGGGCCAGCGGCCACGTTAGCGCTTCCCCATCCAGATGACCCAGTCCCTGACGTCAGCCCGACATCTGGGCCGAGCTGCTGCTCCGAGCACAGGCAGCTGGGCTGGCAGGAGCCGCTGGGGCCCCTCCGCCCCCACCAAGCAACTGCCCCAAAAATCGGTCAGCAAAGGGATTCGGCACTGCACACTGTTGTGGCACGATCTCTGTCCCCATACTGTCACCAGGTGAGGTTTGGTTGGGTCCCCAGGACCCTCCAGGTGCCCGGAGCCAAGCAGAGCATCTGCTGCTGGCAGAGCCCAGGGGGACCCCCTCTGCAGGGCAGGGGCTGTGGCAAGCAACTGAGCAGCCAGCGGCAGAGCTGACAAAACGTTTTTAGAGCCAACAAATAACCTCAATTAAGCTCTGTGGCAGTGACCGATTCCAGCCATGCAGCGATATTGGCTCCTTTAATTTTTAAGTGGCTGGAAATGGCAAGGCCAGGAGCCCGGGTGGGGGGACACCAGCCCCCTCTGTGCCCCTGGGGCTGCTCTGCTGCCCCTCATCTTGAGGGGAGTGGAGCCCCCAGACTGGCTGAGCTGCCAGCCTGCAACTCAGGCAGCCCTCTCCTGCACTGGGGTCTGGGGAAACTGGGAGACACAGCCCGCAGTTTGGTTAATTTTGGCCAAGGGCTTTTGCTCAAGCTCCCCCTTCTCTCAGCCACCACGTCCCCGCTGCCCTCCCTGCAGGGCAGGAGCAGGAGCCGACAGCATCCCCTGCCAGGTACCCAGGGGGTACCACAGGGAGCAGGTGCAGAGCCAAGGGAGGCAAGGACTGAGACCAAAATGCAGATGCCCATCCATGCCCAGGCAGGGCATCACTCCGCAGAGCACAGGGAGAGCCAGGGATGGGGGTCCGACCCATCCGACCCCCCGGCCAGCCCAGCGCTGCACCCACACCCGGCACGACCTGGATTCGTGCCGACGCGGGCAGGGGTAGCCTGGCCCTGGGGAGGGTTGGCATGGCAGCCCTGGACAGGGGCCAGCCCCGGGCACCGGCGGGTAGCCCAGCGAGCAGCTCTCGCCTGCTGAAGCTCCAGGACGCTCTCGGGTTTCCCTGCAGCAGCCTCAGCCTGAGCATGGCCCAGTTCCACCAGCCGATTTGTGTATGAAACAAGGAGGGGATCAGGATGGGTGAAACACCCCAGCTTCTCCAAAAGCAGGTTTTGCACCAAAAAAAAGCAAAATAAAAGCCAACAGCACATTTCTGTCCCTGGTCTCTCCCAAACACCCTCTGACTCTGATGTAGCAGCCCCATGAGGATGCTATTACACTGTTAGATGGAAGGAGAAACTAAGGTACGGGTGGCTTTTGCATTTCCCAGGCTGAGAAGGGGTTTGCTGCCAGAGAGGACAGGCAGCCCAGTAAGCAGGCAGGCAGGGAGGCAACGCTGCCGGCTGTGCCCCATCAGGCTGCGACGCAGGGGCCAGGGCTGGCCCAGCCTCACCGGCTGCAGGAATTTTGCTCCGCTGCCAACTCCAGACAAATCCCTTTTATTTGCTTGTTCAGGTTTCGATGCCGTAATTGCATCGTCTGAGCCAGCTCTCGAGAGAAAGAGGAAGAAAAGAAAAGAAAAAACAAGGGAAGGAGAGCAGCGCGGCGCCCGAGCCGCCAGCCTCATCACATCCTGCCTGCTCCTGCCTGGGGACTGGCCAACTCCTTCCTCTTGGGGTCTGGCTCCCCGCCACAGCTCCAGACCTCCCTGGAGCTGGGACTGAGTAACCGAGAGCGGTTTGGTCCACAGGGAGGTTTTGAGTCTCAAAAGTCCTTTAAATGCTGCTGGTTTGGGGAGCAAAGCACCCCCTGAGTGGGAGCTCAGCCCTGGGATGCTCATGGGAAGGTGTCCTGCCAGCCCTCTCCGGGCACGGAGCAGCACAGCACAGCTCTGGGCTTCCTTCCCACCCTCCCCCCAAATGACAATTTGCTGTAAATCACCAGCTCTGGGAGGCAGGTGGGTTTTCTTTTAAAAAGGAGCATTTCCAGTGGAAACAGGAGCCTCCCTGTCCATCCCCAGCCAGGCACAAGAGCTTCTGTGCCCAGACTGCGCTGGCAAGGCTACGGTCACCTGGGTGGAGACCCCAGTGTCACGGGGCACAGGACCCTGGGATGAAGATGGGCAGGGGCGGGATGGGACCCGAACTGACAGGGGTGCAAAGAGCCAGTCTGATGCATCCCCACCGCACAGGGGATGGTCTACTGGGGACCCCCATCCCGTGCGGGGATGGACCCATGCCAGAACCAGCTGGGAGCACCAGGATGGGCAGAAGGGGTCCTCAACTCAAGCACCCCCACAACAGAGAAGGTAGCATCCACAGTGCTTGCACCCTCCCTCATGCCCAGAATAATCCCTGTGGATATAGGACAGTCGCCTGGTCTGTGTCGGCTTTGACCTATGTGTATATTTTAACTAACATTAACTGAAATGGCAAAGTAAAGAGCTGCTTGGAAGGGAAAACACAAAGTTGGTCAAAAAAGGCCAAAGTGTTTCTGACCACATGGGTGGTTGGGCAAATGTTGTCCAGGGGAGCAAAGATAGCACTGAAAACCACAAGTGTCTGGTTTCCTCAAATCACTACTTTTCTGGTTAAAAACAAACCGGGAAAGAAGGACATTTTGGCAGCGGGTTCCCCAGGGCCTGGGGAGAAGCCTGGCTGTCCCTGCCTTGGGGGACACAGACTGGCCCAGGGGATGATGCACTGGGTGTCCAGCCAGGTCCCAGCCCTCCACTCCAGCTTCCCCAAAATGCTTTGCACAGGGCTGAGATGCCCCTGCCCTGGCCTCCCTCTCCTGGGGGGGCTGCCTCCACCCCCAGCACCAAGTCCTTGTCACACACAGCGTGGCTGTCCCTGCAGTGTCCCAGTTGCCATCGTGTCCCTGCTTGGTGCCAGAGGACAGACCCACCCTGCTCCAGGCGGAGCTGCCCCCGGTCCCAAACCTGTGCCACCAACCAGCCAGTGTCCCCTCCCCGAGCACCCCCAGCAAAGGGATTTGTCACACTGTCCCCCACCCCCAAAAAAAGAGGCTGCTGTGCCAGGACTGTCCAGAGAAGAAGTCTTGGGCTGGGGGGTGCTTGCTCCGGAGATGTCCCTGATCACCGGGAACGGTCACCGTGGGCAAGGTGATCTCTGCAGCCGGACACCCATCTCTGGGCTAGTAATAGTCCTCCTCACTCTCCCCGTAGTCCTCGGGCGTCATGCGGGGCTTCGGCAGGGAAAAGCCCGTCAGGTTGAGCTGGTCTGAAATGGCAGTGTGGGGACAATGTGACATTGTTCCCCCCGGTGCCTGTCCCCTTCCCCACCACGACAAAACCGTGCATGGCAGCTTGCTGAGGCATCCCCAGCACAGCCCTATGCACCGGCAGCTCCCATGCCAGAACACCCTGCCCAAACATCCCCTCCCTCGCCCCGTGAGAGCGTGGGGACAAAGACATGGTGCTCACCCGGCGTGAAGACGGTCAGGCTGGCTAACGCTGCCACCTCCCCAACCCTGTTCCTGGCGAAGCAGCGGTATGTGCCTTCATCTGTCACCCGCACGCCCTGGATCTGGAGCCAGCCCGTCACTTCATATTTCTGAGGGCCGCCTCTGAACTGCAAGAGGGGGGATTTTGGTTAGCACTGGGGTGAGGAAAGCCCCGTGTGGGGCTGGGACAGATGGGAAGGGGGATACAAGCCCAGGGAAACTCTTTGTCCCCCCACCTAAGTACCACTCTGGGGCCAGGCACGGACTCCCTGGATGCAGGTCCCCCCTTTTCCCACTACCCAGGGGAGGTGGGGGGAACGGGCATCTTCTTGCCCCTGGGAGGGCCTGGGAGCCCTATTTTGGGCAGGGCCCCACAGACGTGGCCTAGACTCCCAGCTGTGCCCCCAGTGGTCCCCAAATGGTGGGAGGATGCCAGGGTCGGTGCTCTGCAGGGTGACTGAAGCAAGGGAGCATCTGTGCTGCGGGCACACAGCTGGGATGGTCTGGGGGTTTGGGGTCATGCTGGGGAGCAGCGCAGCCGGCAATGGGACGAGGCAGGGTGGGAGAAGCAGCCGAGGTTCAAAGGCAGACTGGCAGCATCGGAGGACCAGGACCCTGCAAACTCTGATGGGGGCTTCACAAGGGGCACAGCCAGCCCAGGACGGCTCAGAGGAGCCCCGAGTCCTCCATTTTGGCAGGCAGTGAGGTCCCAGGACTGCTCTGGCACCAACCATGCTATTTTCTGTTTGTCCCCAGCAAGAAATAACCTTTTCCTGACCCAGCTGGGCTGCAGCTGTGTTTGCAGGCTGCTATTATGCCGCGGTGGCTGGGGGTGTGGAGGACAGCCGAGTCTCTTCCAGCCAGGCAGGGTAGCCCTGCTTGGGGTGAAGGTCCTCGGCCAGACCCTGCAACAGGGTATGGGGTGACATGAAAGTCAGAAAGATGGAGGGGGACCAGCACATCACCCCACAACAGTGCTGGGTCCCAACTGCTCCCCTGGCTCCCCCCATCCATCCCACCACAGTTTCCTCCCCGCCGGTGCCTGGCTGTGGTGCATGGCCCCTGTGCCTCTGCCCACGCCCTCTAATAGCCGGGTATGCCCAGCTGGGCACTATATTTGAGGCCGGCCGCAGGCAGGATGCTGACCCCTGGGCGTGCCAGCTCTGCGAGGGGAGCCCTGCTCGGAGCGGTGGGCAGAAAAGGGCAAGGACTGCCTGCGTCTGCTGGTGGGAGCAGAGGATAACCCAGGCTGGAAGGGACCTCAGGAGGTCCTCTCCTCCAGCCCTGCTGGTGGGGCTGCGAGTGAAGCCAGCAGGCAAAGCAAACTACAGGCAGGGAGGTGGGGAACTGCCTGCTGCAGGACTCTGCAGGTCCTAAAAAATATTCATAAGTTCAAGAACTACTAGAGAAAATTGCAGAAGAGAGCTATGCTGATGGCTCCTACCACCAAGACACCAGTCCTGCCTCAGCCCGTCCTCATGGTGTGCAGGCTCCGGTCACCCCTTCTCATCCCCAGGCATCCAGGCTTGGCCACCCCCAGAGGATGACCACCCTCAGGTCTGGTTGCCCACGAGCTCTGGGAAGGGCTGGGTCACCTCGGGGCCATGTCCAATGCCCTAGCTAGGCACACTGCTTACCTGGACAGAGATGTGGGGGTCATCTCCAGGCAGCAGCATCTCCGTGCCGTCCTTCCTCCACTCAATGGATGCCATGGGGTAGGCGAAGACCTCGCAGCCAAAGATGACGTCCTGCCCGGTGACGTTCCATGTGTCGTAGGGAGGAGAGGTGATCTGGGGCTCTGGGGAGGGGGGACAGGAGAGCAGAGTGGGCTCAGAAGGGGTCCCACCTGGGCTGGTCTGAGCGGGTCTCCTCCAGGCTGGGAGCATTCGGCTCATGTAGAGATGCTGGGTCCCTTCCCATGCCCCTCTCCTCTCCCACCCATGGCAGACCCTCACCTTGCTCCAGGACATAGTCCCTCCTTGCAGCTGGGACTGGGGGCTCCCTCCCCAGCCCCACCTGGCCCATCAGGGGTTGCCATCCCTGCTGGCCTCACTTTCCCTGCCCGCACAGTGATGCTCAGGGACATAGGGGCGGCAGGAACAGTTCAGTAAGAGCAATGTGACAACGCAAAGCTCTCCCGTGCAATCGGGGCATGCTCCTCCTGCGGGGAAAAGGCTGAAGGGCACTCATCCAGCCCGAGGCTGGTGGGGCTGAATGAGGCAGATGAGCTTCCAGCTGAATGAGGCCTCTGCTCTGGCATGGGACTTGTGCCAGTGATTAAGGGAGCCAACAGGTCCCCAGCTGCTGTACAGAGCCAATACCTCCAGGTTCCACGTCCCTTCCCTAGAGGGATGGAGTGAGGACCACCCTTCCTACCCACACCTGCTCCAGGATCTGGCCCATAGCATGAACTATCAAGGGTCAAGGGAAGGCCTCCACCTCCAAATATACCTGGGGGAAAAACTCAAGAACATGATGATCTACAGAAAATAAAGTCAACCTTGATGCCCTTCAGGCTGTGGTGACAGCACTGGGCGACCTGTGTGGACCGGGCAGACTGGGGCACAATCTCCCCACCACTGCCTGCCCCCCCAGGCTCCCGCTGGGTTTTAAACAGGAGATGGAAATCGTGCAGCCAAGTCAAATCGACCCAGGTTTCCATTTGCAGGAGGCAGCCGCATTTCTTGGGAGCGCCGGGCCAGCGTGAACCCAGCACTGCCGCCAAGAATTCGCTAACAGTTCCCTGGAACTTCCCCATCTGCTTCGGCAGGATTTGCTGCTTCCCATAAACCCCGCTCCCACTTGGCAAAGCTGCTCCCAGACCTCTCCAGGTGCCGGATCCGCAGGGGCTGCCCCAAAGCAGCAGAGCCGGGGGAGCTGGGGGAGAGGGACCCCGGAGGGTGGGTACCCTGTACCCAGCCTCTGGTGCTGCCATGTCCCTGTGGATGCTGTGGGTTTGCTGCCAGGTGAAATATTTAAACCAGACTCCCTTGCTCGTTCCATCCTGAGAGGTATAAGCCTCCATCCCGCTGCCCACACAGCCGTTCCTGGGGCACTACCTGACTCGCAGGGACCCTCATGGGCCACAGTGAGGTTGGTGTCAGGGTGGGCACGGGCAACCTCCAGGAACCTGCAGATTTGGGCGTAGGTTTTGCCATCGGAGCCGCAGAGGGCCAGGTGGGAGAGGCAGGCGCACTGGGGCTCGGGCACCTCTCCGTGCCGCAGGTCCCCGGCATCCAGCCGGCACTCCAGGTGCTCCCCGCACTTGCCGTAGAAGTGGTTGGTGTTGTCCAGGTCACAGATCTGTCCCTCCAGGTTGGCACACTCCCAGCAGCAGTCGCAGGCATCCCGCACCGTGCCAGCCAGGCACCCGCGCGGCGCTGGGCACTCCTCCGGCCGGCACTCGGCGCAGCCCTCCCCTTCCTCCAGCAGCCGCTGCCAGCCGCGCTGGAGGTAGTCAGAGGTGCTGGGAAAAGCCTGGCCCAGCTGGAGCGAAGCCCAGTGCAAGGAGAGCAAGGAAAGCACAAGGCAAGAAGAGCTCAGGGTCTTGGCTTCAGACATCCTCGTAGCAGCTCCCCTATCCCGGTCCCACCATCACTTGGACAGGGATCTCCGGCACTGCTCTGGCCTCCCTGGCTAGATTCGAGGAGCCATCTGGGCCTGTGAGGAGGGAGGACATGTGTTACCAGTGCAGGGAGCATCTCCCACCCCTCTGGCTCCCGGCTGGCTTGCCCTGAGCAGCAGCGCTGCATGATGTGCAGGGGAGGGTCGGTCCCAGCCCCTCTCACCCCCAGCCCCGCAGCCACGTCCTTCCCACCCTGAGGCTCCCCAACCAGCTCCTGCCCCAAGCTGCTGAGCATCGTCCGGTGGGACGGGGCTGCTGACCCCAGACCCACCAGGTTTCACCCTTCTTCCCTGGCAGCCTGGTGGGCAGAGCCCAGCCTGCTCTGATCCCACCATGGCCTGGGGAGCCACAGGGCTGGCGGGGGGCTGGACAGGCTGCTCTACACCGTCACGATTCAGCTGGTTTGTACCCTGCTCCTCGTCTCCTCTCAGGAAGCGGTTCTCAAGCCAGATGCCCCTTTCCTTTCCCCTTCATTTTGCAAGAGTCACGAGCCCTTTTTTCCTCCCTCACCATCCAGACAAGTGCAGTGGAGCGGCTGGTCCTGCAGACAAGGGGCTCTTTCCATGCTAAAGGCAGCCAGCCGAGAGGAGCCGAGCCAGGAGGATGCTCCCGGTCACGCCTGGCTTTTGTCGTCCTCCCCTCCCTGCGCCGTAACCCCTCTTTTTAGGCACCACCTGCCTGAGCAGGGGAAGAAATACACCTCCAACACAGCTCTGTGACCCCCTCAGTTATCACACAGGCTGAGCACGGGGGAACTCAGCACACAAGTCGGCAGGCGGTGGACTGGCAGCAGGCCCAGCGTGGTCAGCCTGTACCGGCAGAGCGGGGTCCCTGTCCCCAAACCCCAAGCCTGCACTACCACCCCACCCCGGGTAAGCAGAGAGGCTGATCTGCCCTGGGCTTCCCATCTCTGCTGGGGAGACACGTGGGGTCTCGGAGCCTGTCCCTAGAGGGGGTGATGATGAACTGAACCCCTTTGTGAACACCCCCCTGGCCCCCAGTTACAGCCTGGCTGCCTTCCCTGAGATGGAGTGAAATTACAGACCCCTGCCCCAGGGCCACCCAGCACAAGTGAGTGGGGCTGGGGAGGGAACCCAGGTGGCCGGGCTCCCCCCTCCCCTCCTGCTGGGAAGCGCACCGAAGGGCAGGCTGCAGCCCCCCCAGCTGCACCCCGCAGACCCCCCCCCCCCAGCCCAGAGCTGGGGAGGGGCGATGGGGATGGCCAGCTTGGTGGGTTACACACACATGCACCCCCGCATAACAAACTGCAAAGCTTTGACCCGTTTACCGGAGACCACTGAGCCCCTCAGGGATGGAAAGGGGCAGGGGGTCCCAGTGCCGGAGCCCCCCCCAGGCCCCCCTACCCCGGGCTGCATGGAGCAAGGCTCCAGCCCCCGAAGGATGCGGGGGGCCAGGAAAGGGGGGCAGGGGATAACTGCAAAGTTGGTCTCTGGCTCCCCAAATCCGGGGTGCAGGCGCTGGGGGTCCTGGCTGAGCCCCGGGAAGGGGCACGGCCTCCCCGGGGTCCCCCCCGCCGTCAGCCGCCACTTACCGGAGGCGCCGGTGCCGGGGAGCGGCGGGTTCGGGGGGCCGCGGGCGGGCAGGCGCGGGCGCGCAGTGGCCGTGGCTGCTGGCCCCCGGCTGCTCCGGCACCCGCCGTGATGTCAGAGAAACGTGAGTCCCCCCGCCCCTCTCCGGGCCCACGGCCCATCCCTGGACCGGGACCCGGGCTGGCCGGCACCCCTTCCCTGCCGGGGTCCGCCACCCACTGCACCCCGGCCCCGGGGCTCTGCCGCTCCGGCCCCCCGGCACCAGCACCTCCCCGCGGACCCCGACACTGGGGTCACCCCAAGCCGTGTGTCGTGTCGGGGCCTGGGCTGATGCTCAGCTCCATCCATGGGGCAGGAGGGGACTGGGGTGGGGGGCAGGGACCAACTTTGCAGGGCCCCGTGGGGACAAGTGAATGGGAGGGGGAAAAAGCCAGGGGTGGCCATGGCTGGGGAAGTGGGCAAAAGCATCTCTCAACCTGTAATTTGGGTGGGAAACACAGGCCGAAACACTGAGCAGCTGCTGTAATTAAACGGGGGGATAATTCCTGGGGGATGTCTGCACTCACCCCACCTCAAGAGCCAGGTACGAAGGGGATATTGGGGTGCAAGCAATGGCATTACCTTGGCTGGAGCAGAGTTGTTGGGAGCAGTGGTAGGGCTGCTCCACACCACAGTAGTGCAAAACTCATGTGCACAGGGCTGGGGCTCCTGAGCCCCCCAGCAAGCTGCCTCACTGCTCCCTGCCTCAGTTTCCCTGGCTCCGAGGAGCAGGGGACCCAGCATGCCTTTGCAGCACAAACATGCTGTGCATTTGTGTCTTGCTCCTGCTGCTGTGCCGGGGGGATCCCACAGCCCGCTCCCCTCCTCCAGGCGAGGAATTTGTGGGATTTGCTTCCCCGGTGAAGCTCAGTCAAAGCAAAGCATTGCAGGACCCCTCGAAGGATCTGGTTTCCTTCACCACACTGCAAAAATCTGCTTCTGCTTTCCAACACCCTCCTGCAAATTCGTTCCGGGCTCCGGGGCTTTTGCTCGGTCACGTTGCGAATCCAGCCGTGGCTAACGATGGAAAATGCGCCAGGCTTTGGCCCCCCTAAATCCGCCTTTGCCGGCCAAACCTCCCCTCCAGCCCCCCGCTGCAGAGGGGGGTTTCCTGCTGGCTCTGCCTTCGGCCTCGCCTCCCGCTCCCCCTCCATGGCCCCCAGCCCCTTGGCTCAGGGCTGCCTCCCTCCCCGGCTCCCCTCGCCCAGCCCATTGAGCCCAGTCCCTGCATGCCGCAGGTTTTTGGGCCCCGCATCCACGAGTCACTGAGCAGCTGGGGCTGCAGCTGCTTTGGGAGCAGGAAAAAAGTTGGGGGGAGCTGAGGTTTTCCTACGTGCACCCCCAGAGCTGGTTCACAGCCTGAGCAGAGAGGGGAACAGGGTGTAGGTGGCCCAGCCAGGGGTGCTGAGCCCCCTGGGCTGCCCCCCATGCCCTGATTCCCCGCCTTGGGATGAGGCATCGCCTGTGCGTTCGGGCATCCCTGTGCCAAGCGCACCCTCGCCTGCCCCTATGCCACGCAGGGGGCAAAGCAGTGGGGTGAGCCTGGCCCCAGAGGCCACCTTCAGCCCACACGGCTCCTGGCTGGCACAGAAACAGAGCCAGCGCTTAAATCCCAGGCACTGCTGAAAAGGGGGGCCAGCGATGGTCCCCGGTTGTTTGCTTCTCTTGCCCTTGGCAGGGGCCGAGGGGGGACAGGCCCCGATGCTGCTGTCCTTCCCCCCACACAAGGGATCCAGCCGTGGCTCCTACTCCCGTGTGCCATGGCCCAGGTGCCTGGCGTGTCCCTGTCCCCACGGGGTTACCATGGCCTCTGGGTGGCCAGATTCATCTGAGCATCACTGCAGCATCTGCCACTTGCAAGATGGGGAGAGGCCACATCTCCAGATGGAGATCCCCTGGCCAGAGGTGAAATCCAGCCACAGATCTGAGCGGGGAAAGCTCCAGCCGTGGTGCAACACAACCCAGCACCTGGAAACCATGGCCAGCGCAGCTCAGTGCAGCTAAACAAGATGGAGCTCAAAGCTGGCAGGTAATTAAACCTCCTGCTTAATGAGACTATTGAATGTGCTAATAAATAGTAGCAGCTATGAATGAGAGGTGGAAGATCTAACCTGTGCTTAATAAGGACCTGTGCTCAATCACACCTCGATTCAATCAGCACGGCCTCTGGCTGCACCCGAGGCTTGTGGCTCTGGTTGTTGGGAGCAGATCTGGGGGGGGGGGGGGGGGGGGGAAGGGTGGTCACAGCCCTGCATGGCCTGGCACCGGGGTAAATCACATTCCCAGCTCCCCACCCATGCTGGCCAGTTATCCTTCCTTTCTCCTCACTTGCCCTGAGCCCAGTAAAGCTCCTAAAATTGGGCTTTGAAAGTGCAGCAAGCCTGAAGCACCAAAGCCCCTTCCTCCCTCCCTGGTGGGTTGCTCCCCATCACCATTTCCCCCACCTCTGATGGTCCCATTGAACCCAGGAGTCTGTGAATGCTCCCAGCAGACCCACAGCCATGGCATCCCTCCAGAGCTCTGTCATCAGGATATGCCCCAACAGCAGAGCTGTCACAGCCGGTCCGGGTTGCCCCACTGCTCCTGGCCCCACTGACCCCTCCCCGGCCCCAGGCTGATCTCTTGGACCACCCCATGGGGATCTGGGGCTTCCAGCAGTCGAGGCCAAGGAAAAAAACCCACCCTGGAAAAAAAGCCCTGAGCCAAGTGACTCACCGCACGTCATGTCAGGGAGGGTTGGCGAGCGGCGTTGGGGCTGGCGGGGATGGCAGTTACCGGTTATGTCACGGCAGAAGCAAATGTCACTGGGAGATGCTGGGGCAAGGGGTGCTGCCGGCACACTGCCTGGGGCCGCAGGGGTCTCGTTCTGATAATAAACCAAATCTCCCTGATTTCAGCTCAAACCTCGGCTCGTCTCTGTTTCCTGCTGTTCGGAGCAGCCTGACACAGTGAGGATCCAGCCAGCCCACCCCAAGGCCACACAGATCTCGGGGGTCCCAGCCATGTCCCGGGGGTCCACCGTGGGGACAAGGGACGGGCAGCAGGCAGGACCCTCCCGCCTGCCTGCCAGGCAGGACCCGCGCTGGGAAGCAGCCAGGCTCAGGTTTCTCCAGACTTTTCCAGAGTAAATTCCTCCCAAGAACAAACCCGTCAGCAAATTCTTGGGGAAACGGTTGCAGCTGCGAGCAGGAGGGACGGGGGGCGCTCAGGCCGGCCCTCAGGAGCGGTGGCCGGACGGCGAGGGATGCTCCGGTCCCCAGGCTGCCGCGATGTCCCCAGGAGCCGCGGCTCGGCGGGACTGGATGCGGCTCGGCTCCTTCCCCGCAGGAATCCCCCCGCTTTCGCTGGGATTTTTCCACCAGCCCCATCCAAATGCAGATCGTATAACCCGGGGCCAGGAACCAAACGGGCGGGCGGGGGGGGGGGGCTGCATTCCCTGGGGTGCCCGTCCCCCCCCGGTGACACGGCCGTGCCAGCTTTGACACCTCGGGGCCGGCTTAGCGCGGTTCCCAGCGCCCCGGGACGTGCCGGGCACCCCCCGCAGCAAACAGGAGCACCCCCTAAACGCCCCTACCCCCCCGCAGTCCCTGCCTGCCCCCGCATCGCCTGAGGGGCGAAGAGTGGCAGAAAGGTGCAGGCAGGCGGTGCAGGCAGGCGGTGCAGGCAGCAGGCTGCGGGGTCTCTGCTGCCACCTCCAGGGCACTGCTGGCCTCGTCCCCGTCCCCTTGCCGTGACACTCTTGTCCCTGTACCTGGGGCCTGCAGGTCCTGGAGCAATGCATGGCCACCTCAGTCCCCCCCCATCTCCCTGCACCCCAAAACAAGCCTCCCCCCCCCCGCCATGAGCCCACCCTGGGGACCCCTAATGCAATGTAGCGTCCTGAGGGGCTTTGGGACCCTCCTGGGGTGCGGGGACCCTCTGCTCAGCCTGTCCTGGGTGCACGGGGCTGCACAGCCCCGCAGCCAGGGAGGGTGCTCCAGAGGGTGCTGCCAGCTCGGTGGCACGGTGCCCTGTGCCCGCTGTCCCCTTTGCCACCCTCCCTTTCCCCAGCCTCCAGCAGCACCAGCATGGCTGGGACGCAGCCAGGGAAGGTGACCCACTGCCAGCGTCCCGGCACCCCCTGCCACTGGGGACGGGCGCTGAGAGGGGGAGCCTGCCCACCCCCCTTGCAAGAGGCTGCCCATTTCCAGGCGTCATTAAAGAGCAATTAGCTGGAAATTAAGCTGAGAACAAGTATTGATTAGCTCATTAAGGCTGGGGGAGCCGGCTGTGGTGGTAGGAATTGCTGCTGCTTGCCCTCATTATGGGCAAGGTTAAAGCTTGCGGTCGGGCAGCTCATTAAAAATGCCAGGGACCAATCGATGTCCCCGGCCCGGTGCCACCCAGCACCCCCAGCAGCCCTGGGGACACCCAGCCGCTGCCTTTCGGGGACTGGGCTGTGACCTCTCGGATGAGCCGGCTCGGGAGGGGACCGAGCATCCTTGCTCCCCCGCATCCACTGCTGCATCCTGGGCTCCCCCGCAGAGGCAGCAGTGTTGCCTTCAGGCTTGTCAACCCCCTAAAACTCACCAGCCAGGGGGTGATATTTCTCTCCCCCCCTACTAGGGGACCCATGGGGACAGGTTCCTCCTAGCCCAGTGAAGTCACCGAGTCCGTGGGCTCTCAGCAGTGCTGTCAGCTCTGGGACAGAACAGCCAGTCTGGCTGGTTTGCAGGGCAGCACCCCAGACCTGCTCCCCACTGCAGCTGAGTGTGTCAGGTCTCAGCCTAGCAGTGCCAGTTTGTACAGGTGGGGAGCAGGCCAAAGGGGGTCTCAGGGGTGGGACGAAAGCAGTTGGGGATGCAGGGACAGGCAAAACCCACCCAGAGACTCTGCAGAAATGTGCTGCTGTGCCACCCTGCCCTGCAGCCTGGCCCCACAGCTCTGGGGGCTCTTGGGGTGAGCCCAGACCCTGCCCGGCCATCTGGCCAGACCCAGCCACCCCGAGCCCCTGTGTCTCCAGCCTCCTGTCCCCTCCGGTGTCCCTCCCATCCCCATCTCTGCCTCTCGCAGCTGCCGGCAGCTCAGGGCCAGCTCCCAGCCAGTGCATGCACGGAGGGTGTCCCCGTGCAGGCTGGTGGTGCGGGGCGGGGCAGGTGTCATCATTATTTTTGTTTTCTTTGCACTGCCCTGGAAATATATTGTATTCTCAGCTAATCCCGTTCAATTACACCACAATAAAACACATAATAAAAACGTAATTCATTTTTCCCGAGCGCTCCATCTCCCTGTGTCTTGGCAAGCTATTAAAAATTTGTCTTCATTTTTCTGGCAAGAGCCTTGTACCTTTTCATCTTTAATTTATGAGAGCAGAATAGCTACTGACAAGCCCTTATTGCGCGACGAGGGGCTGCATTATTTATAAGCCGCCAATGGCTGGCTCAGGGGAGATATTTGCAATATGCCGGGGCCGGCAGAAGGAGGGGGACAGATCCCCGATGCGCCTGTCCCAGTCCGCTCCCCCACCCTGGGTGGGTGCTGGGTGCAGGTGTCCTCCTGGCTGCCCCCGGGGGGAGCACCCCCTGCCCACCCTCTGCCAGCCCCTGCCTGCCAGGGAAGCTACAGCACAGGGTGGCTCTGGGCTGCCCGGTCCCTATCTCACCAGCTGCTGCATCTGCCCATCTTTGGCTTTGCAGCAACTCTCGCTCCTCCGTCCCGGCTCGACGCAGGGGCTCTGCAGAGCATGGTTGCCTCCATCCCTCCTCTCCTTGCACGGACATCCATCGCTCCTTTTGACTGCCCTGGCCTGTGGGGGACACAGCCACTGCCTGCAGGCTTGCCAGGGTCCTGTGACAGCAGCAACGTGCTCTCCAATAGCCATGCATAGAAAGTGGGATAAAAATATCCTCGCTGGAGAGGCAGGCGGAGGCCTGGGGCTGGGATTGAAGCAGAGCCGCCTGTGAGCGGGCTGCGAGAGGGGGTGGGAGCGTGGGCAGAGCTGGGGGCATGCTCCAGTCTCTCCAAACCAGCAGCATCCAGGACAGCAGCTTAGCAGAGCCCTCTGCGCAGTGGCGAGGTGCAAAGCCCTCGATGCTAAAAAAAGCCTTCCTGACAGCTGGATGAGCTTAACCACACACCGAGCCAGCTGGTGCCGCTGCAAAGGCAGCAGGCTGGAAAACGGGGAGCAGAGCCCAGCCCCGGGGGGCACAGGGGCACCCCGGCAGCTGACCTGCCCGTCCCTCCTGCTCCCATCCACACCCTGATGGCAGTCTCTTTCCACCGTATACAAATTGGCAAGCAACATGCTTCTCTTTGCTTTTGGTTTTGTATAAACAACCCGCCTTTATTATTTGGTATATATAGGTACATTATATGTATATCAAAAATAACTAGAGGAAACCATGGTGCACTTAAAGCTATTTGAGAAGGTTCACCTGAAAGCAAGCGCTCCAGGAGGGGGTAGACTGACTCCTCAGGGGGAGCCCAGCCCTGAACAGAGATGGCATTTAAATGAGAATATAAAGGGGGACTCTGCTGGGATTAAAATGTGCCATTTGCTCTGGGGATGGAAGGAGCAGAAAGCCAGATTAAATCCACAGAGCAGCCTAGAGGAGAGCAGAGGGTGAGCTGAGAGCACACACCCGGGCTGGGAGAGCCCCCCCTGGGTTGGAGCCACTGTGTGCACTTCAAATCATTCACCCCTGTTTTTTTAGGGGGGCAAGTTTTCCTCTCCAGGAGCCACTCTGCCATCCCCAGGGGCCAGCCACCGAACCGGTGGGGAATGCGGGTGCCCGGCACCATGGGGGATGAGAGCGGAGGCTCGGCATAGAGGGGTTCAACCCTCAATCACTGCGATTTTCTGCTGCCTCCTAAAGCTGGGGAGCACCGTTTTCTTCCCCACCCCACATCCCTGCTCGTAAGATCCCTGGTGCCACTGCCCGTGCTCCCCCGTGTGCTCCACACAGCTACACACAGGGTGGGCATGGGAGAGATGCATGGCAGTGCCAGCCAGGAGGTCCCCAGAGTGGGGCTGAGCCCAGGCCTGGGGATGGGGTTCGGCGCAGTGCAGTGCTGCGGGCATCCCGGGAAGCAGGGCTGAGCGCCTGGGACCTACGGACACACGACGGCCAAGGGAAAGCAGCGGTGGCCCCGAAGGGATCCAAGGGGCAAAGCTCAGCAACGCGCTGGCCCGGCGGCTCTGCAGCACGCATTTGGGCCGTCCCGGGCTGCCTGTTCAGAGCCCTTTGTTGAAGTAGACGGTCTCCAGCCGTGGGTCTTTCTCCCGGATCCGAGCTTGGACTTCAGGTTCCAGGCGGCTCACGGCCATCGAGCTACCAAGGGGACATGGATACAGAGGATGGAGGGGGGATACCCACCGGTGGCCTCGGGCTGGGAAACCACCTGCTGCCACCTCTTCCCCACCTGCACCCCATGGGGACATTGTCCCCATGGCCCAGCGCAAACCTTTGGGTCCGCACTACTGTGTGTGCAGAGGGACATGTGTGTGCAGTTTCAAGCCTCTGTCCGCTTGAAGGAGCAAAAGCATCTCTTGGGAGTCAGAGAGTACAAGGAGCCCCCACAGCCCCCGCCTGCACCCCATGCCCTGCTCCACAGGAGCCACACATGCAGGCAAGGTGCCCGTCCTTACCTTTTCTGCGGGAAGAGCGCACAGCACAGCGGGGTCGCGAACACCAAGCTGCAAGGGAAAGACATGGAGAGGAGAAGCTGGGCTGTGTCAATCACCTGCTCCCACCCGTGGCCTGACCCCAGAGCAGCAAGGAGGCAGCCCAAAGGCATGCCGGGTGCTCAGCCAGGAGCTGAGTAAGGAGATGCCCTCTCCAAGCTCCAGACCCTGCATTTGGCTCCTGAAGTGGGGCAAAACCTGTCCCCCCCATCAGTGTGGGGGAACAGCAGTGCTGACCAGGCTTGAGAAGCACCAAGATGGAGCAAAACAGCTCCCGGCCCCAGGACCTCATATCCCATCCCATCTGCCTGGGGGGCATCAGCCTGGCCAAGCTCCGGCATCCCCCCAAGGAGCTCTGGCGTGGCTCTCGCCTCCCCTGCCAAGCAGACCCCCCAGCAGCACCACTCCCCATACCCGGGCTCGGTCTGCGCCCGGGACAGCGATCCCCATCAGCGAAGGGTGACTTACCAGAGTCCCACCAGGCCGACCTGCAGGGGAGCGTTCAGGTACGGGTACCGCTGCCGGGGACAAGGAGAGGCCACGGATCAGTGGGGCAGACAGGGCGGGAAGGCGTCTGCTCCCCAACAGGGTGCCAGCCCCGAGGGGTGCCAGCATTGTGACAAGCTAGGGGGGTGTCCCCCTGCCCACCCTCCTGTCCCAGAACCACCAGTACCTTCAGGAAAGCTCTCTTCTCCAGTGCGTTCATGATCACCGGGGGGATGGCTGGGGCAGAGGGGAAGGAGATGAACTCCCAGTGCTCACAGCCCCCTGCCAGCCATGGGACCCCGTCCCACGCTGCCAGGGACAGGCTGCAGCCCCCAGACATGGGTGGAGGAGGGGACACTCACCCATGGCCGGGGCTGCCATGCCGATGCGGGACACCACCACCTGGAAAATGGCCTTCTGGGCTGCGGCCGTGGACTCGCCCAGGCGGTTCCCGTTCTCATCCGTGACGGGGATCCCCAGCTTGAGCTCTCTGCAGGGAGAGCGGGGGTGAGGGGGCCCCAGGGCACATGGGTGGGGGGGATCAAGGGACAGGGCAGGGATACAGCAGAGGGCCACATCTCCAAGGGAGGCTGGCATCCTCCTGTATTCCCCATCCACTGCCTGCATAATAAGTCAGGGGGGTCTCAGCTGGACCCACATTCACACTTGGGGGGTCCTCAACAGGGCTGGATGGGGATGGGGAGTTCACAGCTGGCTTAACTGATAACCCCTTGGGATGTAACCAGGTGTTTGTACCCTCAAACCAACCCCCAGGGTAAGGGGTGCCAGCAGGGCCAGGAAGCAAGTCCCCCGCAAGCCCAGGGCACTGCTCTCTGCGTCCCCCACCAGTGCCTGGTGAACCCCAATGCGAGCCCAAGGTCCTCGTCCCAGCCCAGGGGCTCACCTCTGCCTCATCAGCGGGATGTTGATGCAGTTGGCAGCAGCCACGGCCGCGAAAGGCACGTACCGGCTGATGATGGCTGGCAAGTGCTGGGGGGCAAGCAGGGAGCACGTCACACAGAGGGTCTGGGTGCAGAGCTGTCCCCAGATCTGCCACTGCCCCCCTCTAAGACCCTGGTGAGTCCCAGCCCCACCGAGGCAAACCGTTCCCTCCTCCCCTGCAACTCCCAGCCAGGGAAAGCTGCACAGCCCAGGGGGTCTGGGGGGTCCCATGTCCCCCCTCAGCCCTGGAGGGAGGCCGAGGGGTGAAAGAAGCCTGGAGAGATCCAGCTGGGGATGGAGCAGGGATGGAGGGACAGGCCATCTCCGGAGCCATCCCTGGGGAGAGGGGCTGCCCCCAGGAAACCCCTTTCCTCCATCTTCTCCCCTGCCCCAGGTGATGGGGTGAATCCCCGGCTCAGCTCAGAGCTCAGGGAGACCCCACGGGGAGGGTCCAGGTGCCCCGGCCAGTGATGGGTCACCTTACCTTGGTGAGAGACTTGAGCCCCAGTGCTGTGACAACTGCCCCCGTGGTCGCGCTCACATAGGCTGTCCCCAGCTGGCTGCAAGAGCAGGAGGTGACACTGATAAGCCAGGGTCCCCCCATCCCACCCCCCCCAAAGGAGGGGACAGCATGCCCTTCGACAGCATCAGGACACCTGGGCTCCTCTCCCAGCTCTACCACTAACCCTGACAGCCCCACTGGTGTCCATCTCTGGCTCTGCCAGCTCCCCAGTGTCCCATCTCACAGCCCCCCACTATTGAAGAAGTTTTGGGGTGCCTCGAGGACCTGGTCAGAGAGACTCTTACCTTGGGGTGATGGGTGCATCCCCGCTACGGTTGGTGTAGTTGACGACGGCGTTGAAGGACTGGTTGACCCACTGCCAGAACAGCACGGCCGGCGTGGTCCTACCAGAGAGAGGAGGGTGCTGGTGGCACTGGGGGATGCCACCCATGGGTGCACTGCTGGGGATGGGACATGTGTCCCCTCCTCAGCCCAGGGCTGAGGAGGGGACAGGTACCTGTAGAAGGTCAACATGCAACCGGTGATGGTCATGTTCATGGGGACCTGGGCGGACATGCGTCCCACGAGGAGCATCTTCTCACCCGTGTCGGGGTGGAAAGCCGAGTCGTAGATGTACTTCGCCCGCCAAAGCTGGTCCTCCGTCAGCCCTGGGGGTACCGTGCCCGCCCTGCCAGGTAAGGGTAGCACCCGTTGGGAGACCCTCTGCCAGCACCCGTGCCCTACTTGGTCCCCCACCCCATGTGGGGCCGCTGGGAGACGCCTTAGGGACCAGCCAGGCAGTCTGGGGGGCTGGCTTTGGCCGGGGGGGCCAGCACTGCTCCCGTTCCCACCCCTGGGGGTACCCCCCCCCCCCGGTACCTGTACTCCTCCACCACCCGTCGGGCCTCCTCCAGCGTGGCCCCCGAGAGCAGCAGGTTCCGGGGGTCGGTCACCATGAAGAAGTGCTTGGCCCGGCCCTGGAAGGTGCTCTGGTCCCAGCGGGGCTCCCGGATGTTGATGGTGGCAGGGAGGGACGGTGGCATCTTCTGGGGGGGGGACATGGCTAAAAGTGGGATGCGGTGCCCATGTCCCCCCCCACCCCCCCTTCCCTGCTGGGGCAGCTCTGGAGCTCTGAGCACCCCCCCGGGTGGGGGACAGGGAGCCCCTTTGCGAGGGAGCTGCGTGGGGACCCCCCGGCCACCCAGCCGGCGGGGCAGCTCCCGGGGGGGGGGGTGACCCCCCCTCACCCTGCAATCTGCCAGTGGGGACCCCCCCAACCCGGCTTACACCAGACGAGATAGGGACCCCCCCCGCCCCAGCGGGGCACCGCGGTCACGGGTGGGGGGACGGGGACCCGCCGGGGGCCAGCGCTGCTGCCAGTCACGGGGGGGCCAGGGAGGTCACGGGCGGGAGGAACCCCCCGCTCCGGGAAGGCACCGAAACACGGCCCCGCCCCGTTCCCACCCCCGCCCTTCCCCGCCAGAAGCGGGGCTCTGCTGCCGAGCATGACCCCCACGCGTGTCCCTCCCCCGCCAAGGGCCCGGGGCACCCCACGCACTCACGGCTTCCCGGGCAGCGCCCGCCGGGCCGGCGCCGCCGCCGCCGCCCCGCTCCCTCCCGTCACGCTGACGTCCGGCCTCGTCACGGGGGGGGGCGCGGCCCCGCGGCGGGGGGGAGCCGGGCGGCGCCGCGCGGGGGGCGGCGGGGGCCACGCGGGACCGGGACGGCGGCGGGGGGGGCGGTACGTGCCAAGCCGCGCGCGGCGCCTGCTTCCCCACCCCCGCTTGCGCGCGTGGGTGCGCGCGCGGGAGTACTCGCGCGTGGGCGCGCGTGCTCACGTGGGCGTGCGCGTGGGCCCTTGCGCGCGTGTCTGTGCCCGCGCGTGTGCGTTCACGTCGGCTTCCGCTCGCGGCGGGTTCTCGGGTGTGTTTTCACGTGGGTGTTCGCGCGCGGGTTCCTGGGCGTGGCAGCCCGCGTCAGCCGGGTGTGCCCGCGGGCTCACGCGGGTGCTGGTGCCCGCGCCGGCCGCGCGCGTGCTTGCGAGGTCGCGCCCGCGCGCGCCGCGGTGGTGGTCACGCGTGGCACGGCCGCTGCGGGCGGGCGCGCGCGGGCCAGCGCCTCTGCAGAAGCGGGCGGCTGCTTGCGCGAGGGGCGGTGTGCCCCGCTGTGCCCGCGTGCGTGTGCGTGTGCGCGAGCGGGGCTGCGCGCACGCGTGTGCACCGCTGCGCGTGCAGCGGCGCTCCGTGGGTGTCTGTGAGTGCGCGCGCAGGCGGGCACGGCCGGGCTTGCACGCGTGTGCCCGCGCGGGGGTATAAACACGCATGTCGTGGGCGTGCGGGTGCATGGGGTGCGTGTGCGTGTGGGTGCGTGTCCCCACGCCGGCCGTGCCCCCCCAGCCCCTCCCCCCGGCGCTCCCCCCCCGCCCGGTGTCCGGCGGGGCTGCCCCAGGGCGCAGCGCGGCCCCGGCCCGGGTGGGAGTGGGGGGACCCGCCCTCCCCGCTCCCGGGCCCCGCCGCCGCCGCCCCGCCGCCCTCCCCGCCGCCCCCCCGGCCGCCCCGCATCACCTGAAACCGCCGCGGTGTCGGGTTCGCCCCGGCGGCGCCGGGCCCCGCCGGGGGGGGTCACGGCCAGCCCGGGGCGGAGGCGATGCCCCCCCGGGGGAGGGGGACACGGGGGGACACCGGCTCGCATCACCGGCCTGAGCGAGGGACGACGCCACACCCCCTCCCGCGGCCGTGCCTCAGTTTCCCCTGTGCGCTCCCGGGACGCTCCGCGCTAAGGGAGGGGCTCGGGGGGGGGGCACCACATCCCTCGCCCCACGCAGCCCCGCGTGGGGACGCGCCCCCCCCAGCCCCACCACGCCGTTCCCCGGGGGGGGGTGCACACACACAACGCTCCCCCCCCCGCCCCAGCTGCAAGGCCGGCCCTGGCCGCTCTTGATTGACAGCTCCCGCACCCGATGGCCGCTCCGGTCCCGCAGGGGCAGCCAATCCCCGCGGGCGGGGGGGCGGGAGGCGGTGCTGCCCCCCCCCCCGGCCTCTCCATCCCCCCGCGCTGCCCGGTGTCTCTGTCGCAGGTGGCACCATGGGGACAGGTGAGGAGGGCACGGGCCGGGGGGGGGGACGGGACACGGCGGTAGGGGGGTCCCCAGCGCCCCTTCGGGGAGGGGGCACCGCCGGCTGGGGCCGGGGGGGGCAGCGGGGGGGGCTGGCGGGCGGCGGGGACACCGGCGTGTCCCCCTGTCCGGGGCCATCACTTATTTATTGAGGTCAGGCTGGGGCGGGGGGGGGGGGGGGCGTGGTGGCATTTCACCCACGCCTGGAAAATCCCCACGGGAACTGCCCCGGGGGGCAGCGGGCCCGTCCTTTGCCCCATGGCAGCTCCCGGTGGTGTAAATCCGGAGGGGCTCCGGGGAGGGGCTCTCCCCCGCTCCTGCTGCAAAGCCTCCCCAGGGAGGGGCCGGGGGGTCAGGTCCTGCTCTCCGTCGTAAAGCTGAGGTCCCCGCGTCCCCTCTCCGTAGCCTTTCTGGATTTACACCGCCAGGTAAAGCCCCTTTGCACCCCCTCTTCTGGATTTACGCTACCAACTAAAGCCCCTTTGCACCCCATATTCTGGATTTACACTACCAGCTAAACCCCCTTTGCACCCCATATTCTGGATTTACACTACCAGCTAAAGCCCCTTTGCACCCCCTATTCCGGATTTACGCTGCCAGGCAAAGCCCTTTTGCACCCCGGCATCTCTGCCCCAGGGCTGGGCAGCCCGTGCCTGCCGTCCCCATAGTGGTAGCCAGGAGCCCTGCAGCAGTTTGGCCCCCAGGGTGCTATAGGACAGGAGGGGACAGGGGTGGAGAGGGGGTCACGAAGTTCCTTGTCCCCCCAGGCTGTGCCGCTGTGCCCGGGACCCGTCCTGCCAGCACCGAGCACCCACGCCAGCTGGGCTCGGCATCGCACTGCTAAGACGGAGCGGTGCCCGAGCCTGGGCATGTGCTGCTGGACTATGCCATGTCCCCCCTGGGCTGGCGGGCAGCCCCGGCCCCGTGAGGACGCGGCCAGCCCCGAGCCGGACACCGGGACGCCGGGGTGCCCAGTGCCACCATGGCGCAGGGCTGGGACACGGCGCTGTCGGGGATGACGGTGGGCAGCCGGTCGCAGAGCTCCAGCAGCGAGGCCAGCCTGGCTCCCCGCTGCCTCCTCAGCAAGCAGAGCCGCCTGCTCAACGGGGCTGCCCGGGGCAGCCGCGCCGCCTCCCCCATGGGCCGCGTCATCCTCATCAACACCCCCATCGAAGGTGCGTCGGGCGTCCCCCCAGCCCTCTGCCCACCCGCATGGCCCGGGGGGCCCGGACACCTGGGTTCCCGGGGTCTGGGGGCAGGGAGAGTTGTCTTGGGGCTGGGGACATCCACAGCAAGAGAGACACCACCCCCGCGGTGGCTCACACCCAGCCCCAGTGACACATCCTGTCCCCCATCCCCACAGCCAACAGCAATGAGAGCGACATCATCAACGCCATCACGGTGGAGAAGAGCGTGGACGGCAAGCTGGGCTTCAGCGTCCGCGGCGGCTCTGAGCACGGGCTGGGCATCTTTGTCAGCAAGGTGGAGGAGGGCAGCGCTGCCGGTAAGTGGGACGCAGCAAGGGATGCTGGTGGGGACAGGCACGTGCCAGCAAGACCCTCTCGGGAAGCTCCCAGTGACACGGTGCCACAGCAGCAATGCCACCCTTCATGGTGGCAAGCCACCGTTCGCTCCCTGCCACCTCTGGCCATGGGGTTTTCAGGCTGCCCATGGAGAAGGGCTGTGGACGGGAGTGGGCAGCCCTGTGCTGATGGCTCTGAGATCCATCCCCAAGCCACAGCGAGGTGACAAGCCCCCCATGCCTGCCATGGCCTCGGTGCGATTGCCAGGCATCCCCGCCTCTGTTCCCATGGGGTTCGGACCAGGCTGGGGACACATTTAGGGAGGGAACACCAAACAAGGACATTGGTGCCAGGTCAGGTGCTCAGCCGAGCCATGTGCCCCTCGCAGAGCAGGCCGGGCTGTGTGTTGGTGACAAGATCACGGAGGTGAACAGCGTGAGCCTGGAGAACATCACCATGAGCAGCGCCGTCAAGGTCCTTACCGGCAACAACCGTCTCCGCATGGTGGTCCGGAGGATGGGCCGCGTGCCAGGCATCAAGTTCTCCAAGGAGAAGACGGCATGGTGAGCAGGGTGTCCGTCATGCCAGCACCCCAAAGCCCAGCCTCATGGAGGGCATGGTGAGGGATGCTGGGGAGCAGGGAGGGTCCCAGAGCTGGAGGACCCCCAGGGTGGGGGGCATTGGAGGTCTCTGACAACAGTGGGGAGAGCCCGAGGTGGGGCACAGGATGGGATAGGAAGGTCTGGAGCAGGCAGGGTGGGTGAAAGCCCCATCCTCAACATCCCCCATCCCCATCACCCCTCTGCGGGGTGACACTGATGGCCCCATCCTGCTGGAGGACGAGAGCCAGAACCCCAAGCTCCTCCCCAACACTGTGCCCATGCTCCAGGGTGGACGTGGTGAACAGGCGCCTGGTGGTGGAGAAAAGTGGCTCAACGCCATCGGAGAGCGGCTCCGAGGACGGGCTGCGGCGCATTGTCCACCTCTACACCACCTCCGACGACTACTGCCTGGGCTTCAACATCCGTGGCGGCAGGGAGTTCGGCCTCGGCATCTACGTCTCCAAGTATGGCTGCCCTGGGGGGCACACGGCACCCCAATCCCCGCTGTGCCCACACTGGGGCTCAGCACCCCCTCCCTGGCTGAGCCTCCCGCCCTCATGACTGTGAGCAACCCCACCGTGGGTGCTGGGGCACGGGGGCCACACAGTTGGAGGCGTGGGGCAGGAGCAGGGCTCCGACGAGGGCTTGGCCCCATCCTGCCCCCCCTCTGCCTTCCCTAGTGTGGACCCTGGGGGGCTGGCGGAGCAGAACGGCATTCGGGTGGGAGACCAAGTCCTTGCAGCCAACGGAGTCAAGTTCGAAGACATAAGCCATAGCAAGGCAGTGGAGGTGCTGAAGGGGCAGACCCACATCATGCTAACCATCAAGGTACCTGAACCCAGCCCCGTGGGACCCCTGGGTGAGGTGGGGGGGTCAGTGTGTCCCTGCGCTGGCGCTGCCCCAGCTCGGCCCGGTGCCCATGGGGCTGGCGCGGCCGCCGGCTGGTTGGGTTTCAGGTGGGTGGGAGCAGGGGGGATGCATTATTCATGGCTGGCACCGGATCGGGTTCACCCAGGGCAGCCGCCATACGCTGACCCCCACATCCTCTCCCCCTGTGCCTAGGAGACTGGCCGGTTCCCTGCCTACAAGGAGATGGTGGCCGAGTACTGCTGGCTCAGTCGCTGTAAGGGTGGTGCCACACGGGTACTGGCAGGGACACTGGGCTGGGGCACGGTGGGGCTGGGACCCCCATGCAAGGGGCATCCAGCCCTGGTGGGGAGGGAGAAGGTCCTTGTGCCATGGGGTCCCATGGCCTTGGAGGGGGCATGAAGCTCCCCGTGCCACGGTCAGCATCCCCATGGTCCCCATGGCCTCGCAGGGTCCCACCTGTCCCCCATTCCTCTAGGGGACATGAAGAACCCCATGCTGTGGCCAACAGCCCCACGGTCCCTGTGATCCTGCAGGGTCCCACATGTCCCCATCGTTGTAGGGGACGTGAAGAGCCTTATGCAATGGCCAGCAGCCACCTGGTCCCCACAACCTTGTGGGTCTCCACATGTCACCTGTCCTTGGGGCGGAAGCTGAGCTCTCCGAGGCCCTGTCGTGTGTCACCCCATGTCCCTGCTGTGCCTTTGCAGTGACCAACGGGCAGCTGCAGCAACTGTCTCAGGCCTCAGAGACCAGCTCCTCAGTCTCCTCCTACTCCTCGGGACCAGCACCAGGGGCGGTGAACGGGCTGGGGACGGCCACTCCGGGGCCCCCCACCCGCACCGTGGACGTGGCCATCTCCACAGAGGACGGGCCACGGCGGGGCTGGGCGCGGGAGCATGCCGAGCGGGCCATGCAGACCGAGCCGGCCGCCGAGGGGCTGCCAGAGACGCGGCGCACGGTGCGGCCCCCCGAGCTGCTGCGGGACACAGCCATCCGGGGCCAGGGTGCTCGCGAGCCCCCTGGCACCCACCCACGCCACACCTTCGCCCACTCGCCCAAGACGGCACTGCTGCTGGCGCTAAGCCGGCCCCGGCAGCCCATCACGCGCTCCCAGAGCGACCTCACTGTTGCTGGTAGGCACCGGGGCATGGCCCCGTGTGTGGGACTCACCCTTAGCTGGGGTCCCCCTCCAAACCTGCACCCCCAGCCCTGGGCATCCCATAGCTCAGCCTCTGCCCCACGTGGAGCCTATAGCCCGTGACCCACACGGATACCTGCCCCTCCACTCCTGGGCATCCTGTAGCCAAGTCCCTGGCCCCCACCCCATGTGGACACCTGGCTACCAGCCCTGGGCATCCTATAGCCCTGCATAGCCCCAGTCCTGTCCTCAGGGCTTGCAGGGCACCCCAAAGCCCAACCCCATACCACTGGAGACCCCCTGCACCCCACAGCAGGTCTCTCTTCCAGTCAGTGTCCCCCAGTAGCCCCCCCACCCCCCCAGGTTCCCAGCCCAGGCCTCTTCCCAGCCCTTTGGGGGCATGGTGTTTGGCACCATTTGGGGCCATCCCCTGGCCCCTCCGCTCTAACCCCCACCTCTCTCCCCAGAGGAGAAGCGGAAGAAGGAGAAGCCGGAGGTACAAGGGGCACGCGGAGCTCCCCCGGGGCTGCACCGCTCCAAGACCCTCGTCAACCTCTTCTTCAAGGGCGGCCGTGCCACCAGCCAGAGCTGGGCCCCACCCAGCCAGGAGCCCCCCGCCTCCGACCACCGGGCACGCGCCAAGTCCCCGGGGCGCCCTGATGGGGACAGAGGTACTGGGCTGGGGGACAGGGTGGAGAGGGACCTGACCTGGGACTGGTCCCACCTTCCGTGGGCACCACGGCCCCATTGTGGCATCCTTGGCATGGGGGGGGCATGGGGAGGGCGGCCCCAGGCATGCAATTTTGGCGATGGGCAGCAATAGCACTGGCCCCCCGAGGCGCTCACCCCCTCTCCCATCTCCCTTGCAGTAGGCGCTGTGCAGAAGTTTGTCATCCGGAGCCTGAAGCGGGGTAACGGGGGTACCCGTGTGCCCGGGGGGGGTTGCGGGGCAGGCTCTGCATGCGCCTGGCCCCGTGCTGCGTCTGTGTGTCTGACTGGTTTGGATTAAGCTGGTGGGGTGTGTGGGGGGGTTGTGGGGTGCCCAGGTGGTCCCTGCCCCGCTGGCCACCCCTCCTTGCTGTGCCTCCCCAGAGAAAAGCCGGCGTGCCAGCATCCTGGGCCCCACAGGCATCGCCACTCTGCAGCCCAACGGCAGCGACCCCGAGGCCCGGCTCCCGCACATCCAGGACACTGCCGCACGCCTCCTCAGCCCCGACGAGGTGACGGCCGTGCTCCGCCACTGCTCCCGGGTACGGTGCTGCGGGCAGGGTGCGGGCAGGGTGCAGGCAGGGCATGGGCAGGGCAGCACCAGCAGCTCCTGCATCCTGGGGGGGCACTGCAACCGGAGCTACGTGCCCACGTTAAGCTCTGGGAGGTAAACTGAGGCACGGCAGGGAGCACCCATCCGCTGACACCCCTCCTGCTCCCACAGTACCTGCACGAGGGCAGCGTGGAGGATTTGGTGCAGCCGCTGCTGGCCATCCTGGACCGGCCCGAGAAGGTCCTGCTGCTGCGGGATGTGAGGTGGGTGGTGCCAGAGGGTACCCCAGGGTACCCCAATACCCCCCAGCCGGGTGGGACAGACCCAGAGCCCCACATGCGCTCTTTGGCCCCAGTCACACTCCATCCCGGAGGTGGCCACAACCTGTCCCCCCTCCTTTGCCCTGGCAGGAGTGTGGTGGCCCCCACGGACCTGGGCCGGTTTGACAGTATGGTGATGCCCCTGGAGCTGGAAGCTTTCGATGCCCTGAAGAGCCGCTCAGGTAGAGCCTGGCACCTCAGGGACCTTGGCCAGTGGGGGGCCAGTGGGCAGGGGTGGGCACAGCCGGGGGGGGTGACTGGTGGCTCTCCCTGCCCACAGTGCGCTCACCTGCCCTCCGCCCAGCCCACCATGACATCCCCCCCAAGAGACACCTCATCACACCAGTGCCTGGTGAGTGCCACCCCACGGGGTCTGCCTGGCCCCTGGCTGCACCGTGCTGGGGGGGCACCAGGAAGGGGTGGGGGGGTGCAGGGTGGAGGGGGTACGGGGGAAATTTGCAGGAGGCAAAAGAGAGGTGGGATGCCTGGGTGCAGGGAGTCCCAGGGGAGAGGGGGTCTGGTGTCCCTGGGTGCTGGGAGGTCCTGGAGTAGCAGGATCTGTGGACCCTGGGTGCCAGGGGTCTTGGGGAGGAGGACCTGGAGTCCCTGGAGAGAGATGGGGTGCCTGGGGGTCCCTGGGTGTCAGACGTCCTAGGGAGGGGAGCCAGGGTGCTTGGGTGTCCCTGGAGAAGGAAGATCTGGAGCCCTTGGTGCCAAGGGCGTCCCTGGGTGGCTGGGGTCCCAGGGAGCGGGGCTTTGAGGTCCTGGGGGGAACCCTGGGTGGTGGACGTCCCAGGGAGCAGGGCTGTGGGGTCCCAGGGGGATCCCTGAGCCTCTCTTGTTGCAGACTATCGGGGTGGGTTCCTGCTGAAGCCGGCGGGTGCCCCGGAGCTGGCAGAAGCTGGGGGGCTGCAGGCGAGCCCGGCTCGGCCACGAGCCTCCCCGAGCCCCCGACGGCTTCACCCCCGCACCTACACCCCACTCCCCGACGTGCCAGTGGACGCCTACGCCTGCACCAGCTGCCCCCCCCCTGCCGCCAGCCCCCGGCCCCCCAACTGGCTGCTGGCCGAGCCACCCCCGGGCGAGGGGCGTGGGCGCTCGCGCAGCCCCCGGCCCACCTGGCACAAGGAGCCCCCCGGGTCGATGCCTGACGGAGGGGCTGACGTGCTGGGGAAGCCCCGGCAGGCACGGGCCCCCCTCGCACCCCTCTTTGGGGGGCCAGGGGGTGAGGCAGGGGCTGAGGCAGCCACCAATGGCCCTGGGCATGCTGGCAGGGAGGAAGAGGAGGAGGAGTACCGGTTGCTCACCGTCACCCTCTCCAAGCTGAAGCACTCGCTGGGTGGGTGGCATGCTGGTGGGACCCCGGGGGTGGGGTGGGGATGGGGTAGGGACCCTCCTTCTGGCACCAGCATCACTGGGTTGGGTGGGACCCCCTTGGCATGGGGCACTCCATTTAGGGGGTAGGGGGGCAAAACTCCAGGAACTGCCCCTACCTACTCCTCCAAAACTAGATGGGGAGGAGCTGCCACTGCCAGTGGCCTTGTCCCTGTAGGACCTACCAAAACAGGGCAGGACAGAGGCACAGCTGCCCAGGGCAGGGGGTGCCGTGCCCAGGAGCGGGTGGGGGTCCCAGCCTACCTGGGTGCGAGGGTCTGGCGGCTCCCTTGCAGGGATCAGCATCTCCGGCGGCATCGAGTCACGGGCACAGCCAGTGGTGAAGATCGAGAAGATCTTCCCCGGGGGAGCCGCCTTCCTCAGTGGCATCCTCAAGGTACGGGGGAACCTTGGGGGGACCCAGCACACCCCAGGGGGTGGGCAGGCATCCAGACATCCCCATCCTGTGGTGCTGCTGGGTGCTAGCAATCCCCTGGCACCCCAAAATTGGCTGTACTTAACCCCACTGCCTTCTCTCGCGGGGGCCAGGCCGGGCAGGAGCTGGTGTCGGTGGATGGGGAGAGCCTGCAGAATGTCACCCACCAGCGGGCCGTGGACATCATCCGCCAGGCCTACCGCAACAAAGCCAAGGAGCCCATGGAGCTGGTAGTGCGGGTGGCCAGAGTCCCCCCGGAGTGACGCTGCACCCCGCAATTCAAGGAGCCGTCCCGCGCTCTGGAGGAGCCAGAGAGCTCATCCCTGCACCAAGCTGTGGCCGGTCTCAGCACAGGCAGAGGGCACGAGAAGCGGAGCCGCCCCACGGGCATGGAGGAGCTGCCCGCAGCAGGACCCAAGGGGGAGGCAATGCTGGCAAGGCAGGAGGGGGACAGGCAGCCCCAAGCCCTGCTCTGGACAGATGGATGCAGCCTTGAAAAAAAACACAGCCAGGGGCTTGTTTTTAAATGGGCGTTTCCAGGTGGTACACAGGTGAGCCAGGCTCTGGGAACAGGACACAACCAAAATAAAGTACAAAAACACCCCCCCGGAGCCGGGGGCGACCAAGCCAGAGCTGGGCACAGCCAGGCTTTTCCTTTGGTTTGACTCCCCTTGGTGCCCAACTGGGCCCCCCACCTCTGCCCACCCCAGGCATGTCCCTGGGGTGTCCCCAGCTGGCACCCCTGGCACCGCACCCCTCTCCCTTTCCAGGCTGGGCATCACAGGGGCATGGGCCAGGCATTTTTTTGGGGGGGAAACAGGGATGCCAGGGGCAAGGGCGTGGGAAAGGCACTGAGGGCAAGCTGCCCCATGGCAGCGGTGAGGGGGCAACAGACAGGCGGGGTGTGAGCTGGGAGAGGGTGATATGTTTTGGTAGGTCCTATAAAAATAGAGTTATTTAAAATGGCACAGAAACCAATCCCCTGACAAACACACGGGGGCTGGGGGGGAGGCTGGCAGGGACAGGGCATATGCCATCCCCTCTTGAAGTGGCTGGGTGACAGTGCCCAGCAGGAACAAGAGGGAGGGGACAAGACAGCCCTCCCCCTGCCCAAGGTGACCCTGGCTGAAGCCAGTGCAGCTAATCCCCTGGGCGCTAAGAGGATCAGCGGGAACCAGCTCCGGGCAGCTCTGAGGCCAGGACTCAGTACCCACCTGGCCCCGCATCCCACGGGCACCCCCCTGCTGCAGCGGGTGCCAACGCACTCTCACCCCAACAACTCCATACTGGGGAGGGGGCAGTGCCTGCGGTCCCCTCTGCCCCCTCCCAGTGCCAGCGGTCTCTGCAGAGCTGGGGGGAGAGCCGGGATCCCCTGCTGCCCCATGGCTCCCAAAATCCCAGGGGCTGCAGGCCCCTCCACCCTCCGAGCACAGGGTGAAGGCAGGCAGAGGGCAGGCAGTGTCTCAGATCTCAGTGGCCGTGATCTCCTCGAAGGGCGGGTCAGGTCCAGGGGGGTCGCAGGGCTCAGGCAGGGGGTCCTCGCCCTGGAGCCGGAGATGCTGGAGCCGCTGCTCGAGCCTCCGGTTGCGGCGGTACATCTGGATGTAGCTGTACTGCAGCTGCTTCTGGTAGCGGATGACCCGCTCCTTCTCGCCCTGCCACGTGCCACGCTCCTGCTCGAAGGCGTCCCGCTGCTCCTGCCCACGCCGCCGCTCCAGGGCCACCTCCGCCCGCAGCTGCTCCAGCTGCTGCCGCAGCCCCGCACCGCTCCGGGGCTCCTCGCTGGGTTGGCGACATCCCTCGCCGGGTGGGGGGCATCGCCCGTGGACGGCTTCCCGCAGCCCCGCCACCTCCTGCTCAAGCCGGCCGGCTTTGGCGCGGAAGAGGTCGGCCTCGCTCTTGCGGCGCTGCAGTTCGTTGGCGCAGACCTCCAGCTCCAGTGCCTTCATGCGGGCGGCCTCCTGCAGCCCCTGCGCCCGCCGCTCGCCCGCCTGCAGCTGGGCCCGCGCCTCCCGCAGCTGAGCCCGCAGGCCCAGCAGCTCGGCACCCCGCTGCGCCAGCTCCGCCTGCGCTTCCTTCAGCTGCTGCTTCAGCAGCGAGATCTCCCCCGACTTCTGGCACACCTGTGGGGACGACGGGGCTCAGGCACTGGCTGGGACCCCCCCCCAGCTGGAGCCTGAACCCCCCAACTCGCCCAGCGCCGTCGGGCGACTCACCTCCCACTTGGTCTCCTCCAGCCGGGGTGCCAGCTCTGTGCGCTCGCGCTGGAAGGAGGCACAGCGACGTTCCAGCAGCTCCCGCTCCTGCAGCAGCTGGGCGAAGTCCTCCTGCAGCTGCTTCTTCTCCTGCTGCAACTGCAGCACCTGGAGCTGCAGGACCTGCTGCCCTCGCTGCGCCGCCTGGGCCGCCTGCCGTGCCTGGGCCGCACAGCGCTGCCGCAGCCCCTCCAGCTCCTGCTCGCAGCGCCGCTGCTTCTCCTCGTACACCTGCGGCAGGGAGGACGGGCACGCTGGAGGGGGCGGCACAGAAACCCCCCCACTACTGCTGCCCGCCCAAGGACGGGCACCCGCTGCCCATGGGGAGGGGGGCTTCATGTCCCCCCCTCAAGCAGAGGTGGGGGTCCAGAAGGGGTGCGATGTAGTGGTGCCCCCCCTCCTTGTGCTTCCCATCCCTCAGCATGCTGGTCCCCCATGTCAGCACCTCCAGAGTCTATAGGGCTCCCCCAGCCCCACCACTAGCGGGGAGAAGCTCCAGGTGCAGCCAAGAGAGGGCACCCCAAGACAAGGCACCCCAGTCTGTACAACTGGCCCCCCAGAGAAAATGAGGGTCCCCCAGGGACTATATAGGACCACCCACGAGTGGGGAAAATCCCTATTCCCAGACCCACAGAAAAAAGTATCCCCATACAAGGGTCCCCAAAGGGGCTCCCCCACCCCCCAACCGGGGGGGACATCCACACAAGGTGCCCCGGGGAGGGGGACAGGGACAGGACAGGGGGACGCCAGGGGCATACCTGGCAGATGGCCACCTCGTTCTCGTCCAGGCTGTCGCGCAGGAGCCGCAGCTCAGCCTCCCTCTCCCGCAGCTTGTCCTCCAGCTCCCGCACCAGCGTGGCCTCCTCCCCGGGCAGCGGCGAGCGCCCGCAGGAGCCGCTCTCCGAGGAGGGCCGGCCCCGGCCGCTCAGCGAGCCCGTGCTCTTGCTGGAGGACGAGCGCCCGCTGTCCGAGTTGGAGGGGCGGCAGCCCCCCGGGGGGTCGGGGGGACCGTGGGGGGTGGCCGGCAGGGCGCCTGCCTCAGGGTGCTGGCTGCAGCCCGTGCTGCAGGTGGGCAGGCTGGAGAGGGAGTTGCGCCCCGAGTCCGAGAGGGTGCTGGCGCGGCAGCTCAGGGAGCCAGGCTTCTCAGCACCCAGCAAGTGGGTGAGGCTCACCTGGCTCTCCGAGAGCCCTGGGCGCGCGCCCGGCTGGATGCTCCGGGGCTTGGGCACCACAGGCTTGAAGGCCATGGGGCGGATCAGGGTCTTCTCCACGTTCTGCCGGGGGAAGAGGGGAGAGTGGGGTGGGGGCTGGGGGACACCTGCTGCCCTCCCGAGGGGCTGCCTGGGGTGGTGACAGGGGGGTGCCCCCAGCCCCGATGCCTTCACACCCAAAAGGAGACAAGGGCCGGTCACTGCCCACTCTGTCCCCCCTCCACAGGGTGCCCAGGTAGGCTCCCACACACACACCCAGCACGAAGGAGGGGACATCAGGGGCACAGAGACCACCACATCCCCAGGGACACCAAAAACGTGGCCATGTGGCCCAAACATGGCACAGGGAGCAAAGCTGAGACCCCAGCACCCACCCACCCCACTGCCGCCCCCCCTCACCTCCTCCAGCTTGCCAGAAACGGGGACGAGCTTGGGGGGTGGTCCCCGGAGGTGGCCGCTCGGTGCTCGGTCATCGCGGGGTTCATCCGAGTCGCTGCAGGGGCTGGTGGGAGAGGGGGCATCGAGCCAGTCGCCGCAGAAGCCCCCGTTGGCATAGGCGTGGGTGACACCAGGCATGGCAGCGCAGGGCTCTTCGGGGGACGGGGGGTCCTCGGGGGTGGCCCGGAGCAGCCCCTCCTGCTTGCGGAAGGAGGCGGCGGGGGGCCCCCCATCACAGGGCTGGCCGGCACGGTCGTGGCGGGGCCGACCGGGCAGGAGGCTGCCGACGCTGCCCATGGTGGTGGGGGGCGAGTGGGCAGCGGCACGGAGCTGTGCGGCCCCCTCAGCGGCAGCCTCGAGGGGCACCGGCAGCGTCTGCACGATGGCCATGGCAGGGGGGCCCCCAGCGGGCAGGAGCACACAGGCAGCCTGCAGGCAAGGGAGACAGGGGGTCAGAGCAGGGGGCACCACCAGCCATGCCCCGCCAGCATCCCCAGGTGGGCACGGGGGCACCCCTGAACCCCGTCTGCCCTCCCCAGTCTTGTGGGCACAGGCTGCCCTGAAGGGAAGCAGGCAGTAGGAGATGCCAAATGAACCAGAATAAAACCGGGATTAGCTAAGGGGGTGGCATCAGCACCCCCCAAACCCAGCTCAGCACCCCGGGGGTGCCAGGGGCTGTGGGGTGCTGGTGGCACTGTGGGGCAGGGGCGATGCAGTCCTGCCCCCCAGCGTGCCCCAGAGTGACCCCTCCACGGGAAGCGTGCCAGGCCTGGAGGCAAATCCCGAGAGGCCCATGGAGAGCCGGCTCCCGGGCAGCTTGCCTGCCTGCCTGCCCCACAGCGCTGCCTGCCCCATGGCGCCTGCCAGCGCAGCTCCCATGGAGAGTGGGAGGCAGCCCCACACACTGGGGAGAGCCACTTCCCCTACCCCACAGCCCCCACCTCTCTGCAGCGACCCCACAAAGGGTGCCCCCCACCCCCAACCATCTGCAGTGGGGCGCAGGGTCCCCCAGAAAGCCACCAGCCCCTGCCCATCTCCTCGCCAAACCCCCGCCGCCTGGCAGGCCAGGCAGGGGGTCTCTCCCCTGACCCACCACCAGGGCGGGGGGGCCGCACCACACAGCCCCCTCTGCTACCAGGGTACCAAGCAAGTGGGTTGGAGCCCACACAGAGCAGCACAGGGCAGGGAGCTCTGCCTCAGGCACCCCCTGCTCGACCCTCACCGGCCACCCTCTCCACTGCGGGGGCAGCTGCTGGTCCAGGATGCAGGCACCAGGCTCTTTCCTAGCCCCAACACATGGGTGCCCCTCGTTCTTGCCCCACACGTCCCCCTCCAGCCAGGGGGGCTCTGCCAGTGCCCTGTTGCAGCTCCCCCTGCCCCAACCTACACCATACGCCCGCGTGACGTGAGGCAGCCGACGGGCCGGATCCGTCCCCCGCTGCCTCATCGCATCTCGCACATGGCTGCAGCTGGCACAGGGCGCGGGCAGGGGGGGGCCGCTGCCCGCATGGTCTTGCCCGCCGAGCTGTCACCTGAAATCAATCCGCCTGCCAGCACCCGGCAGGGGGGGCAGCAAGGGAGAGATGCCAGCGAGCCAGCCCCCCCCGCCACCGTCACCCCCACCGGCACGTGCCATCCGCAGGCACCGTGACCTCACGCCGTGCCCATGACCCCCCCGGGTGGGAAGGTGGGTGACCCCCTCCCACTCCGCTCACCTCTCCAGCTGCTGCCCATCCGTCCGGTCCGCTCGGGCCCCCGCACCATGAACACGGCTCCGCCGGCCCCTGAAGCGGGAAGGAGAAAGAGGAGGGAGTCAGGGTGCCAAATGGCAGCGGGGGGTCCCTGTGCCCCCCACAGCCCCCCCTGCCCAAGCCCCCCGGCCAGCAGGGCCAGGGTAGGCAGTGCCAGCGTGGCACAGGGGGTGGCAGGGGAGCCCAGCAGCAGGGACACCGCTCCCAGCGCCCAGGGAGGGCTGCGGCCGCACCGGGAGGGGTGGTGGGGACAACGGCCCCCCGTGGGGACCTGACGCTGCCAGAGGGGCAGGAGCAGGGATCAGGGACCAGGCAGGGACATGGAGGCCCCTGTCCCAAAGGGACACCTTGGTCCCCCCTAGCTGTAGCCAGGCAAGACGCAGCACCCCACCCCAGCGAAACCCCCCAGGACGTGTGGGTCAGGGGGACCCGGACAGCCACGGAGGGGACGCTGCCACCGCTGGGGCCCTGCGCTCGGCGGCCGGGCTGGGAGGCAGTGGGAAGGGACTCCATCTTCTCCCTCCCGCAAGCCCCCACAGCCCGCCGAGAGGGTCCCACCGCTGCCCGAGGCAGGGGCAGCCACCCGGCTGGCTGCCAGCGCCCTGCGAAACCTCCCTTCAGCCACCCAGTAAAACCAGTCAGCAACTGGGGCGGCGTCACCGCCAGCCACTCCGGCCGGAGCGCAGCAAAGCCAGATCCCACCGTTCCGACCCCGAAACGGCAAGGGAAGGCTCGTCCTCTGCTCGGCCGGACCCCGACCCTGAGCTGCTGCATGTTTCGGGCCTCCGGGGACCCCCACACCTCGATGGCACCTCAGGACCCCCCCAGGGCAGGGGGAAGCAGTCCCTTATCCCTCCCCACACACCCGGCATGTGTGGGGTGGACACCCCAACATGTCCAGCTGTGCCCCCCCCCCCCTCCAGCCCCCCCCCATCCCAAGGCTCCCCAAGTGATGCTGCCTCCCTTGTCTGCCCCACGCCCCCCCCCCCCCACTCCCCCCACCCCCTGCTGCCCCACAGAGCCCCACAGCGCCCAGCCTGCCCCACAGTGCTTCCACCCTGCCCGGCCCCATGGCTCCCCTAAGTGCCCCATGGCACCCCTCGGCCCCCGCTGCCCCACAGCTCCCCCGAAGTGCCCTAAAACACCCCCAAAAGTTCCCCCATGACACCCCCAAAGTGCCCCAGGGAGCCGCGGGGCCCCGTACTGCCCCACAACACTCCTGTACTGCCCCACGACACCCCTAAAAGGGCCTCACAGAGCCCCTGGGCTTCTGCTGCCCCACAGCTCCCCCAAAGTACTCCTAAAGCACCCCCAAAGCGTCCCACAGAGCCTCTGGGCCTCTGCTGCCCCACAGCTCCCCTAAAGTGCCCCTAAAGCACCCCTAAAGTGCTCCAAAACATCCCCAAAGTGCCCCAGGGGGCCCCCGGGCCTGCACTGCCCCGCAGCTCCCCCAGAATGCCCCTAAACCACCCCCAAAAGTGCCCCGCGACCCCCCAAAGTGCCCCATAGCACCCCTGGGCCTCTGCATCCCCAGGACACCCCCAAAGTGCCCCTGAAACACCCCCAAAGCGCCCAGCGGCCGCCGCTGCCCCACAGAGCGCCCCGGAACCCCCCCCCCCCCCAAGCGTCCCCCGAGGGGGTCCGGCCCCCCCAACACCCCAAGAGCCGGCAGCTCCCCCCAAGCGACCCCAAACCGCCCCCCCGAAGACCCCCCCGGGGCCCCCGCGCCTCGGCGCGCCCCCAGCGCCGCCGCAGCCCCCCCGGCCCCGCGGGACCCCCCGGCCCCGGCCCCCGCACTCACCGCGGCCCCGCTGCCGCCCTCCCGCGCCGCGCCGCGCCCCGCCGCCCCGCCCCGCGCCAGGCCACGCCCCCGACACGGAGCCACGCCCCCTCACAGCCACGCCTCCCCGCCGGGCACCGCCTCCCTCCATGAGGCCACGCCCCCCCGGGCGGGATGGGGGTACGGGGGGGCTGCGGGGTGCGTGGGAGCCCCCCCCCCCGTGGGTCACCCTCGCCCCGCACAGCCCCAGTCACGTCGGTCCCGGGGGACCCCCGGGCTGAGGGGGGCTCATCCCCTTCATCCCCCCCCGGGGGTCCCCATCCCCCAAGGCAGCCCCAGACCCACGGGTGAAGGTGGCCCCCGAGGATGTGATCTCCCCCAAAGTTGTGTGGGGAGCCCAGCACGCCGCCAAGGGGGCTGGGGGGGGGTCTGCCCCGTCTGCTGCCCCCCTCCCACCATGGGATGGTGCAGCTGTTGCCACCCCTGGCTCTCCGACAGCCCCAAATTGGGGGGAAACAGAGCGGAAAAACCCCACATCAGCCCACCCGCAGCCCAGGAAGCCGTGGGTGCCCACCCGCCCCACGGGGGCTTGGCATTACCCAGGTTCCCCCCCCCAGGCTCGGCTCCATCACCCCATCCCAGCCCCAGGGAGGGATGGGTGGGAGATGGGGGTGCCAGGCTTTCCCACTGCCCCACTTCCACTCCACAGCACGGTGTCAGCCCCCACCCCGGGCTAAACCGGGGAGAGATGGGGGCCGGGGAGCCGGAGGGGCCCTCGGGGGGACACCCGCAGCCCCCACCCACGCCCCCCTGCAAACCCCGACCCAGCTGTGCCAGTGGCCTGGCTCCCCCCGCCATCGCCATCCCTCTGCCTTACCTCCACTTCCCCGGGACCCCCCTCCGCCATCCCCCCGGCCTGCCCCGGGTGGGGGGGGCTCGCACCTGTGCCGACAGCACCCAAGGGTGCTCTCCCGGCCCTGGAGAGCCGGAGCACCCCGGAAACCCGGGGCTGGGTGTGTACCGCCTGCCCGCCCTGGCCCCTCATTATGGCTCAGGTTAAAACTATGCCCGGCGCGGAGGCTGGTAATAACCCGTGTGCCAGGGCAGGATGCGCTGTGCAGCCGGGAACCTCCTCTGGCACCGCATCCCCCCAGTCCTCCCCCAACAGGGCCCCCCCAGCCCCTGGGTCCCCCAGTCACGAGGACGGGGCACAGGAACAGCACTCACAGTTCAGCACTCACATTTCGGCTTTAATAAAACTAGGAGGGGGGAGAAAAAAAAAAAAAAAAAAAAGAGATATTAGACCAAGATCCAGCCGTGGATTTGTCCTGCCACGGCCAGGACTGGCCAGGTCACAGTATTTGCTGCCCGCAGGCCAGAGAGCACGGGGGTGGCCACCCCCCAGCCCAGCAGAGCAAGGCAGGGCTGCTCCCCCCAAGGTTTTACTGCTGGTGATGCTCCCCGGAGAAAGGGGCCGGGGGAGACCCTGAGCAAAGGGGGCTGGGTCTGGCGTCAGCCGAGCCAGCAGAGCTGGCGAGCACCATGTTGCACGACGCTGCCAACGCTGCCTTCAACTCGCCGCAAGCAGCAGTGCCACAGGGGTCCCGCGCCCACCCTCCCACCACGTCCCACGGAGAGCGCACTGCTCCACCCACAGTCTCCCACGCTTCCCTCCACCACCTGCCCCTCGCTGGCTCCATCCCAGCCAGGATCGAGCCCAGAGACCCCTCCACCCATGACCGGGGGGGGGGGTTCCCCACCATGTGTCCCTCCCACCAGGATTTCGGTTCCATTTTAACCACAATTTAACAACCTGCCCCAGATCCAGAGATCCCCAAGTCCTGGGGCTGCAGGTCACTGCCCCCCGTCACCCAGCCCACGCTGACTCCACTTCCCTCCCCGTGCTCCCAGCACTCAGCACCAGTATGGAGCAGCCAGCATTTGCCAAAGCACCCTCCCCTGGCCGCTCTTGTCTGGAACGAGCCCACTCCTCCTCTCACGGTGGCCCTCCATCTCAGAGACACCATGCTGGTGGCCAAGAGGCTTGTTCATGCAGGAGAAAGGGCCACAGCGGCGTGTGGCTGCTGCTCCCAGGGGAGAGGGGCTGGCATACCCAAGCCCTGTGCTCCCAGCGCCAGTCCCCATCCCTCCTGACGGACCGAAGAAGAGACCTGCCAAGCTCATGGCTTCTTGGAGGTTCCTGAGCCTCCCAGAGCCTTCTTGGCTAAAACCGCCTTCTCCTCCTTCATCTTCTTCAGCTTGACCTTGCTTTTGCCAGAGGATGAGAAGGTGAGCGAGGCCTTGCTGAACTCCAGGGGGAAGACACCCACGTCCCCGTCGAAGCGGTTCTTGGACACCTGCAGGTAGCGCTTCCCTGGCCCCGTCACCAGCTTACGATCCTGCAGGATGAGGACGTTGTCAGCCTCCTGGCTGGCCTGCGGGGAGGAAAACATCTCCAGGAGGGTGCTCGGGATGCAGCCAGAGTCACAGGGCTCAGAGGTGCTCACGGGCTGCCTGCCCAGCTCCTTTGACTCTGTTATGGGGCATCCCAGGCCATGGCAACTCCAGCACCTCCCTGACACCAACCCCTTGTCCTCCCCCAGGACATCCCAGCGACCCACCGGGCAGACAGGCTCGAGCTGAAGCCGCAGCACACCTGGGGGAACAGGGGAGCACGGGAGGGCCATGCACACTCACAGAGCACCTCCTGCCCACCACTGCAGGGTCGTTCAGCACCACAGCAGAAACTGGAGCACTGGGAGAGCCCATCCCCGCACCCTCCCTGGCTCCTGCTTTAATTATCTCATACTACATCCCACTCACAGTCAGTGAGCGTTAATTAACTGCACCTAAAGCCGCAACAGAGCTTTAGTTGGCAAAGGGTTTGCTCCCTGTCTGCATCTCCCTACCAAGGCCTGGCCAAATCGGTACTCCACACATCTTCAGCAAGTGGCAGGAGTCCTGGGGACATCCTGCCCCTCACAGCACCTTTCAGGTCCCCAGCCATGACTCAGGGTGCTGGTGGGAGCTGGGGACGGCTGCCAAACGTATCCCAGCCCCTTCCTGGGAACACGCTGTGCCCGAGGGATGGGAAGGGCCACCCTGGCCCAGCTCACCTTGGCGGAGCCAAAGATGGAGGCCGTCTGCAGCTCCTTCTCGTCATCCTCCTTGCGGGGATGGATGACCAGTGTGATGTGGCAGGTGTTGTCCGTGGCAAACTTGCGGAAGGCACCAACGATGTAGTCCTGGGCAGCGAGCCTGCCACAGCAGCGAGAAGGGAGTCAGAGGCTGGCACTGCTCGGTGCGGGGGACAGCAAGGTGCTGCCAGGTTCGGCCCCACAGCAGGAAGCACCCAGGGGTCCGGGCTCATGCTCCGTGGAGCAGCCATGCCCATGTGGGCAAAGGGATGGGGCACGACAGGGATCGCAGGTAACCGGCTCACCCTTTCCCACCTCTTCCTCCCCAGGGCAGTGATCGCCCTTCAACAAAAGAGGGCTGCCAGACAGGACTAAAGGGGACACCCTGTGTGGGTCCCCAGCCCCTGCCGTGACACACGACAGGGCCAGCTCCAGTGACGAGGGTGGCAGAGGAAGGAGGGGGCGGCTTGGAGAAGGGCTACCTGTCCACAGAGAGGTGCTCGTGTCCCATCATGAACTGGAGGTTGTCAACGACCACGTGGGTGATGTCGTACATGTAGACAGCATGCTGCATGGTGTCAATCACCGTCCTGGGTGAGGGGAGACTGGGATCAGCCATGGGGATGAGCAGAGGCGAGGATGGGAATGCTAAGCCAGGCACAGGGACGGGGGAGAGGCAGAGCGGGGAGGCACCAGGCTGCTGCCGATGGCAGCTGGCCACTGACCACCAGGCCCTGGGCACGTCCCACCTCCACATCTCATTCGTCACAGGATGGGGGCAGCCCTGTCCCACAGGTAAGAGCAGCTGGATCAGGAGGACCCAGCTGCCACCCACACAGCCCCTGCCCACTGTCCCACAATCCCTCCAGTCCATGGGGACACTCAGGGCACATGGGGATGTGTGCAGGCACCACAGCGCCTAGTGAATAAAAGGAGCTGGATGTGCCCATCCTCCCTCTTCAGCAAAGAGCAGTGCTGCCAGGTGAGCAGGGCGTGGGGACACATCCTGCCAGGGGCAGAGGCTGGTTTTGGAGCAGCCACCTAGCACAGGGACAGGTCCCCTTCCTTCATTCCTACCCCAGAAGGAGGCTGTCACAGTCCCTGCAACAGCAGAGATGCGGCCAGTTGAGCTACACAGTCCCCATGTGCCAATTCCAGGACTTGACCAGCCCCAGCGTGCCTCCTGCTAGCCCCAAATCCACAACCCACTGCGGGAGAAGAGCCCCGGCTCCCAGGGCCCTGCAGCACATGCCGTGAGGGGTAAATGTCACCAGGGATGATGGTGTGGGACCATACTTGATGTTCTGCTGGCCGTGGAAGGTCATGAAGTAGAGCGGGAGGTCCTCGAAGCGATCGGCCCACTCATCGTACAGCTCTAGCTGGTCCTCCAGGCGCTGGGCGGCAAACTGCGTCAGCATGATCTTGGCCAGGCGGACGTTGTTAATCTCGAAGCTGCCCCACAGCGTGCACACCCCCTGCATGCACAGGTCCAGTGCGTACTCGCTGATAAAGGTCGTCTTCCCACTGCCCGTCGGGCCTGGCGCAAGGACAACAATGGGAAAAATTAGCTGGGGGAGAAGATCTGACCTGTCTTGAATGCACCAGGGCGTTGTTTAGAGGTGGAAGCACCAGGGAGCAGACTAAGAGTGGCCCATCCACAGCACTCCCACCACAAACACGTCAGGCTGCGCGTCCAGGCACATGCGTGTCACCTCCAGCAGCCAGCAGGTCCCTGCAGGGTGCAGGGAAGGGCTGGGCAGCCGGTGGGGGGGCACAGAGAGGGCTCAGACAGGAGGTAGCAGATGGGAGCAGGGGGAAGGGACACCCCAGGAGTTCCTGTGCCGCCCCAGGCACGGAGCCCACCCTCACGCCGTTGTGCCTGGCCCCACCGCACCCAAAACCGCGCCCCAGCCTCCCGTGCAATGCCATGACAGGCTAGCCGAAGCCATGAGCAGAAAGGGACCAGGAAGACTCGTGAGGCGTCATCCCCAGGAGGGTGAAGCCACCAAAGAGCCCTCTGCTCCCTCTGTCCACCAGCCACTTGCCCATCACCTGTGAAGATGGTGAGCTCCCCTCTGCGGTGCCCTTTGAGGAGCTTGTTGAGCTCGGGGAAGCGTGCCCACTTGACACCAGCCACCTGCTCGGTGTTGACCAGCTCCCCGAACACCTCCTCGCGCAGCTGCCGGAAGGAGACGATGGATTTGTGGCTGGCAGGCAGGGCGGCACGCAGGATCTTGGTGAGGTTCAGGCCCTGGTTCAGAGCCTCCAAGGGCCGGGGCTGCAGGTCACCGGGGCGCACCAGGGAGCAGCGTTTGAGGCTCAGCTTGCGGGCAAAGAGCTTGGCGGCTTCCCAGGAGCGCAGGTCCTCGCCCAGCCACAGCGTGATGCGCTTGAACTGCTCCAGGTAGGGGAGGAGGGCGGGGGGCAGGCAGGTGGCCCCCCGCGGCAGGGCCAGGCTGGCCACCCCCGTAGCTTGGTGCAGGGCCAGGGCATCCAGCTCCCACCCGGTTAAGACCAGCTCTGTGTCTCGGCGGCCGATCAGGGGCAGCCCAAAGAGATTGCGATAGGAATCAAAGCGGGGTAAAGTCTCTTCCACGTAAGTTATCGCATCCCCCTTCTTCTCCACCCTCACGAGCTTCAGGCCTTTCAGGGTCGCATCACGGGGGCTGAACCAGGGGAAGACGAGGGACTTGGCGGTCCTCAGATAACGCACCCCGAAGCGTTTCAGGGTGGCGTCCGTCACCAGGGAGATACCGAACATGGCCTTGGTCTTGTTGGTCTCATCCTCGTCCAGCAGCTCCCAGAGCGGCAGCGCCCGGTCCCAGATGCAGCGGGCATCCTCGCGAGCCCGTCGCGTGTCCTCCTCCGGCTCCTCTGAGCTGGCGGGGGGAACACCGCGGTGCCGCAGCTCCACGTTGGCCTGGAAGTCCTGCCAGGTGCCCTCGGCCAGGGTGGCCGTGCACAGAAAGCTGCCCGTCGTCTTGTCAATGAAAAGTGTGTAAGGTGCGCTGGCGGCGGCCGCCGGTGGCTGGTCCTCCCGGCCGTCGGTGAAGAGGCTGGGGGTGTGGAGGCAGCTGTAGCCGTCGTGGAAGGGGATGCCCTGGGCCCGCAGGTACTGCCGGATCTCGGTGATGGAGACGGAGGGCACGGGCCCCTCAGGGGAGGGTAGCACGTCCTTCTTGTAGCGCCGCTGGGCGAGGCGGCCCGGCACCCCGGGGCCGAGGGAGGCCCCCTTGCTCCTCGCCCCCCCGCACAGCAGCGGCAGGAGGCGGCCGGCGGCTCTGCAGGGCCGCAGGGGCACCACCGCCATCCCGCCCGCCTCCGCCCGGGCCGCCCCGGCACCCGCCCGCGCCTCTGCCGATCCGCATCGGCGGCGGCCCCGCGGCCCCCCCGGTCCCCCCCGGCCCGGCGCCGCTCAGGCCGCCCGCCTCACGTGGAGCTCCACGGACGCCGCCATTGCTGACCCCGACCCCGCCGCCGCCGCGCTCTGCACGTCATTTCCGTGCGGCGCCGGAAGCGGATGCTCTCCCCTTCCCGGCGCGCTTCCGGGTCCGGGTGAGGGCTGCGCCATGACGGGCCGCGGGTCGCCCAGCCGGTTCCTGACGGCCGTTCTGCACAACGGCGTGGGCCGCTACGTCCGGCAGCTCCAGCGCCTTCAACTCCTCTTCAGCCCCACGGCGGCGGACGCCCGCGGCGCCAGGTACCGTCGGAGGCACCCCGACCTCTGCACTGTGACCCCTCCCCTGGGCGGGGCAGCGGCGACCCCACCAGTGACCTTTGCCCCGGGGCGGGGGCTACGGTGACCTCCGCCCTCTGACCCCGCTGGGGCTGACTGCCCCCCCCCCCAGGCAGTTCGTGGAGGAGGCGGCGCTGGACTTCGCCCGGCGACACCCCGACGTCGTCCTCTATGTCAGCCCCCGCTCCGGCCGGGCCCCGCAGCTGGTGGCCGAGTACCGTGAGTGGGGGGGGCTCGGGGGGGGGCGGGACGGGGGAACAGCAGCTGCCCCCCCCCCCCCGGGGGGGGCTGCGGGGGGGGGGGGCCCCGGCCTGGCCTCCCCCCCCCACCCCGGTTCTCCCGCAGTGAACGGGACGGTGCGGGAGGAGCTCATCGCCAGCAAGACGAGCGAGGAGATCGTGCAGTTGGCCACCAAGCTGGCCAGCCAGTCCGGCCTGGACATCATCCGCATCCGTAAGCCCTTCCACACCGACAACCCCAGCGTCCAGGGCCAGTGGCACCCCCTCACCAACAAACCCTCTGCCCTCACTGTCCGGGGCCCGCGGCTGCAGCCCCAATAAAGCCTCCACCCCATGCCTCCGCGTCCCTCTCTCTCCTCCCGCCGTCCCGCGCCTGCAGAGATGCCGCCATGCCACATCCAGACAGAGCCGCGTTTATTGCCAGGGGGCACATGGGGCTGTGCACGGGGGGTGCCGGACATGGAGGGCGATGCCCCTCCTTGGCAGAGGGGTGTGCTTGGGGGTGGCTCATCCCCCTCCTTGCAGGAAAAACAAGGGTGGGGGCAGGATGGGAGAGCCCAGGCATCCAGCTCTTGCCTTTTCCCACTGAGCCTCGCTCTGCTGGGGCAGCAGGGCCTGGACTCCGGCCCGTTATGGACCCCTGGGGCTGCCCCCTCCTCCTGCCCCCCTGCAGGGCTGAGCTCCAGGCGATGTCCTGATCTTGGAGGTGCCAGCAAGGAACACAGAGGGGAGGACACATCTCGGAGCAAGTCTGTCCTTCCTTGGCTTCTCTGGTGTCGCCTCCCCGTCCCCAGGGTATGAGACGCTCTTGTCACCCCAGTCCCTCGGCTTCCCTCAGGAGGCGGCAGGAGCAGAGGTAGTTGGGGGGATTTCGGGACAGTGGCTGTCCCCAGAAAGTGCCATGAAAAGCAGGAGGCCCAGGAGGGAGGCAGGTCCTGGTCCAGGGCTCCTCTTCCTTGCTGTGTCAGGATGTTTCCCCTGCCACACGTTGTCCCACAGGGAACAGGGCTGCGCCTGAACCCCAGTTCTCCAACGGCACCACGAAGGAGGGCAGAAACACATGGTGCCAGGGGCCACGGGGGCACTGTGGGCATCAGGGGGATGCGGGTGCTGCGCTGGTCCCTTGCCACACTGCAGGGCATGGCGGTGGCTGCTGGTTCTGCTGCCGGTGCATCTTGTGCCTGCTGCTGCATCCTGCTCTTCCCCTGCAGCGCCCTGGGGAGAGGGGGCAGAGCCGTGTCAGGGTGGGAGGCCCTGGGGGTGCCACCCTCCCCAGGGCACCCAGCCCTGCCTTTCACCTGGGGCCTCCTTGCAGAGGGCATGTGCTACTCCACCAGCTCCTCCGGGGTGTCCGGGGACATGGGCTCCTTGCCCCGGCTCTGTCCCTCGCCGAATCATCCTCTCCCGGAGAGGAAACCCTGGGGGGGCAGACGTGGGAGAGCAGGCAGGGGCTGGCAGCCACTGAGGCCCCCCCCCCGCCATGCGAGATGTGTCCACAGCCCCTCTCCTGCCTGCGAGCAGGCAGCTGGGGGAAGCCCCCCTGGCCCCGTGCTGGGAAGAGACCCCACACCCTGCCAGAGGCGCAGGCAGCGCACGGCAGCCCCCCTCACCCACCTCTCAGCAGCCATCCGGCTCCCGTGCGCTGAGGGACACCCAGCAGGGCAGGCGGAGTCCATGCATCCACAACAGCATCTCTCGGGTGCGCCTGGATGGACAGACAGACAGAAACTCTCCCTTCCCCCGGTGCCCACCTTCAGCCAGGTGCCAGCTCCTGCCTCCAGCTCGTGGCCACCGTCGGTGGGTTTTTATACATAAATAGAGCTCCCAAATTTAAATAGATTCTTTTTCTTTTCTTTTTTTTCTCTGTACAGCGAGTCTCAAAAGTGAGTGAAAAGCCAAAGGAACGGCCGAGCCCGGGCCCGGCCCGGCTCTGCCATCCAGGAGGTAGTTTCGCCTGAGTCTTGTAACACTGCTGGCAGGGGGTGGGAGAAGGGGCCGGAGGGGAGGACGGTCCCGCTGGCAGGACCCCCCCCCAGGCCCCTACACGGAGCTCTCGTCCAGCTTCTCCACCAGCTGCGTGTGTTTCCGCTTCTCCAGGATCTTGCTGAGCTCCTCGGTGAAGGACGCGCTGTAGAGCGGCGAGGCCAGCGGCTCCTCCTGCTGCTGCAGCAGCATGTAGCTGTTGCCATTCATCTTGCGGAGGACGTTGGGCAGAGCCCCCACGCCGTTGGTGAGCTCGGCCGGCAGCGGTGGCGGTGGCGGCAGCGGGGGCACGGCAGCTGGCAGCTCCTTGACTGGGGAGGTGGCAGCCGTGGGCGCCTCGCCGGGGATGATTCGCAGGCAGCCGTCGGGGTAGGCGAGCTCTTCCTCCTCCTCCTCCTCCTCCCGGCGGCCTTTGCGCAGGCAGTTGGCCGAGACAGTCTGCAGCTCCACGCTGGCTGGCCGCGGCTCCCCCAGGACATACTTGCCCTTACGCTTCTCCAGGCAGGACACGTAGAGGAGGACGGTGCTGAGCACGGCGCACAGCACCACCAAGGCGACGATGGCAGAGATGTAAGCCACCGTCATGTCGCTGGCTGCCTGGCTGGCAGCGTGGGGCCGGGGGATGGCCGTGGGGCCGCGGGGCAGCTCGGGCAGCACGGTGAGGCTGTAGGCAGCCAGCAGCGTCCGGAGATCCCGCTCCTCCCCGTAGCAGCGGTACTCGCCGCTGTGCTGGGGCAGCGTGTCTGTCACCAGCAGCCCGTCCACCCCCACGCGCAGCCGGTCCTGCCCCGGGCCCGGCACCTCGCTGCCGTTCAGCAGCCAGACGGCTCGGGCCAGGTTGGAGCGCTGGTCACAGGGCAGCAGCACGTCATCACCCTGCAGCACCGTCCGATTCTTCGACGGCAGGAAGCCTGCGGGGACACGCACCACCTTGCACCCGTCCCGGCCACCCTAAGGGACACCAGAATCCCCTGCAGTCCTGAGGGACAACGCGGACTCACCCCGCCCAGAGCTGCTCCGGCATCCCCCGTTGCCGCTCTGAATGTCTTGCACCAGCCCCGTGCTGCAAGATATGGGTAGCTTGAGCCACACAGCCCCGGCTGAGCACACCCTTACGCGGTCACGGCCACCAGCAGACCCTTGGGGGCGGCACTGGGGGCACTGTGCCAGGGGGTGATGTGCAACAGCATGAGATGGGGCAAGTGGAAGGCTCACAGGGACCGCACCGGGGACGGGCAGCCCGTCCCTACCTGTCGGCGGCGGCGGTGGCGGTGGCGCGGCAGGCCCTGCCGTCCCAGGCGCAGTAGGGGTCCCGGGCGAGGATGCAGTCGTAGCAGGAAGCGTACCTGGCGCAGGAGGCCAGGGGCACCTGCAGGATCCCACTAGCTGCCCCCACGTACAGGCTCCTCTGGGGGAAAAGGGCTGGCTCAGCACTGCCCTGGCCCGGTGCAGCTGAGCTGTGGGGTGCCTTGCGGTGTCCAGAGACCCCTCCCAGCCCCACAGCACAGCTCTCCCTTGGTGGGGTGCATGGGGAAGGGCCCCCAGCTCCAGTCAGTGCCGACGGCTGCAGCTGGCACCTGGCAAGGCAGTGGGGGCCAGGCTGGTCCCTTTCCCAGGCTGCCCGCTGGGCTCTGGCACGTATCCCGAGCTGGGGTGACCCAGGAGTTGTCCCTCCATCCCCCAAACAGTCCAATGGCAGCTTCACAGCACAAACGTGCCCCATATGCGGTGTCCCCCCACTTCTTCCACCCCTCACCTGGGCGTGGGAGATCACCAGGCTCTCCACAGGCTGCGGGTCCCTGAACACCTGCACTTCCTCCACGATGTGGATGCCGGAGCCCAGCACCACGGCCTTGTGGATCCAGCCGTCCCCTGGAGAGCAGAGCTGGGGGTCAGGAGGGAGTGTGGGGTGTCCCCCCTGCTCAGCAGAGACCTGGAAAACTCATCCCATGCTCACCCGTCCCCATGAAGAGTACATCGTAGGAGTGGCCATCGAGGGCCCGCACCCTGTCGACGGCCAGCTGGCTGTACGTCACGCTCTTCTTCACCAGCAGCGGCTCCCCGCCGGCCGGCTTCACCTCCTCGAACATGAGTGGGTGCAGCTTGACGAAGTCCAGGACGCTGTTGGGCAGGTCCTGCGAGGAGTTGTAGCCCTTCCTGCGGGAGCGGTCCGTGATGCACTGCCCAGGAGAGACGGGGGTCAGGGGGGGATGCGGCCACCCCATGCCCCCCCTGCTCCACACGCCCGGGCACTCACGGAGCCAGGCCGGGGCTCAGGCACCGCACCGTCGTAGCGGGACCACTTGCGAGCCGAGTCCTGGTACTCCATGTAGGGGCCCTCGAAGGCGTGCTGCACTGCCGAGATGCTGTAGCGGCATACGGCCGAGGCCTCCATGGTCCTCCTGGGGGACAGAACCCCGCCTGAGCCCGGGCAGACACACGGGTGCTCCCACTGACACACCCCGAGGTGCTCACCACCCGCCTGCGTGTCTCCTTGAGCATCTCTGGTCCCCTCTGCGCCACAGACTTTTAGCCCCAGCGGTTTTAGCCGCTGCCTCGCTCACCACTGTGCCGAGAGGGTGAAGGTGGCATAGAAGACGGTGCTGGCCCAGCCGCCCCCGTCCAGGCTGCAGACGCTGCGCAGCACCTCATAGTAGGGGATGTAGCAGACCAGGCGCGCCTTCATGAAGGACGTCCACTTGCGCTGCAGGATCTTCTTCCCCCCCACGTCGCTCTGGGAGGGTGCAGGGAGCATTTCTGCACAGGCTGGTGGGGGGGCGTGTGTCCCTCTGCCCGTGCCTCAGTTTCCCCCAAGATGCAGGCACACAGCCCCCGCGCCGGGAGGAGCAGTGTGTGGCGCCCTGTGGCTGGGGACATGCCTACCTTGCAGACACGGGCCACCCGGGCCACTCGGGCCACCTGGCTCTTGTCAAAGAAGGATGTCGTCTCCTCGCCTGCCCGCTCCGTGAAGAAATAGTAGATTTTGTCATCATCACCCACGGGGCTGTCCTTGCTCTCCCGGACCAGCACAGAGGCCACGAACTCAGCATCTGGGGGATGCGGAGCGAGAGGTGGAGATTGGGGACCCACCACGGGACGGGAGATCCCTCCCTGCCTCAGTTTCCTCTTGTGGCAAACCACACGGGACCCCGGGGCCACCCCCCACCCCTGCTCCACGCTCCCCGAGGCGATGCACGCCATCCCACGGCCTGTGACGCTGGTCCCGGGGAGGGAATGGGGACGTCTCACCATTCAGCCAGTGCAGCGGGGACTCCTCCGTCTTCAGCGGCCGCTGGTACAGGTTCCTCCGGATGTCGGGAAGGCTCCGAAACTCGTAGCGCGTGGCCGTGTACAAGCCGCCGTCTGGGCAGGGCAGGCACCTGTCAGCATGGCCCCTCACCCCGGGGACAGCCCCAAAAGCCATCAGAATCCCCATGCCCCAGGCAGAGAAGGAGGAGGAGGACCAAGTCCTGGCTTGCTAAGGCCCCTGCATGCAGAGCCCACCCAGCTGGGGAGACCCCATGGGGGCACTGGGGACGGGGCCAGGGTCAGTGGCATCCCACATGTCCCCACCAGCCCCGGGAAAGGTGCCACTTACCCACGATGAGGCCAGTGTAGCCACGGGCAGGGTCGTACGGGCACTTCTCCTTGCCTTCCTCAAAGTGGGACGGCAACGTGAACCTGTTGGCATCCTTGAGGGGGACAGGGGACCAGATTAGACAGGAGGGGACAGACCCTCCTTGCCTGCCAGCCCCAGGCTCTCTGCAGAGGCTGCTAGCAGGGACAAAGCAATGCCCATGGCTGTGCCCTTGTCCGGGCAAGACAAACCCTTCTGGGCACCCTCCAGCTGGTCAGAAACCACAGGGACAGCCAGAGCCCCCAGCCAAGAGTGGGGAGAAGGCTCGGGGTGAAGGGGAGCCCCAGCACCCCACTTTGGCATCGTGTGGGCACCAGGAAGGAGCCAGCCAGTGCAGCCGATGTTCCCGGGATGTGCTTGGCCAGCAGACACTGCCCAGCTGGGCTGGGTTCCCCCGGGTGATGTCCCTGTCATGGCAGGAGTTATTTTCTTTGGGGTTTGCAGTTCAAAGTGCGTCAAATAATGATGGGGCCCTTCCAGCTCAGCAGCTCCTCCACCTGACTCCCAGGGCGTGCAATGGCCAAACCAGACTGGTGGCATGGCCGTGGGAACGGGCACAGTCCCTCTGGGGCTCCCTGGCCATGCTGGGGACATGGCCCCGGGGCCCTTTGCCCCCCAGCTCAGGGAAGGAGGTGGGCAAAGGGCAGCCGAGTCACCAAGGAGCCACCACACGGGGGTGAAAGTCCCACTGCCGGGGGACACGGCTGCCCCCGGCCGCTCTGCCGTGAGTCACAGCCACACAGGGACCCCTGGCCTGGCCCGGGAAATCCCTGGGGAAGAGCCGCTGAGTCAGCCCTGCCACTGTCACCCTCCCTGCCACCAGCCACCATCCAGACTGCAGCCCCTGCTTTGGGAAGGGACCCTGCAACAGCAGGGGCTGGGGACCAGCTCCAGTGCTGGCACATCCCACACTGCTGGCCCTGCTGAGCCCACGTGTCCCCCCCACAGCACTGATCCACCCCCAGCCATCTTGCTATGGGGTCAGAGTCCAACCCCAGCGCCGGGGTGGGGACTTTGGGCATCTGCGTCATGGTGGCTGTGTCCCCAGACTGATCCACCCCAGCCTGGGGGTCACTGGCCTCCCCCCCGAGCTGGAGAGGGGCTGGGACAGGGGCAGAAAGGGAGTGGGGATGTGAGTGGAGATGGTGGGATAGGATGGGGGCTGTGCCACCCCGGAGTGACATGGTGGCAGGGGATAGGTGACAGCCACGGGGCCAAGCGGTACTCACGATGGCAGCGCAGAGTGGGTGGAAGGCGTAGGTCCCGCAGGCATAGAGGTGGGTGCCGTTCAGCCTCTGCAGAAACCGCACGTGGTTGAAGCACTCGGTCTGCAGAGGGGGAGGACAGCCGTTACAAGCCGGGGAAAGCGGCAGCAGCCCCCTCAGCACCCGGCACCCACCCACCGGCTCTACCTGGTTGTTTTTGCCCTTCTGCAGGCAGTCCATCTGCTTCTCCGGGGAGGCTTCCCAGTGGATCTGCAAGGGGAAGAGGGACTGCCACTGCATGACCCCCCCATCACTGCGTTGTCCCCCCCGTCACTGCAGGCTCCAGCCTCTGCCAGAGCCGTCAGAGATGCTAAAATCCTCTCTTTTATTTAGAGAGGGGACAGCTGCTCAGAGCATGAGACAGCACCCTGCCCGCATCCCCCCAGCCCGGGGCGAGAGCGGTCCCACACCCCGACCTGCGGGCAGAAACCCCATAGCACCCACAGAAGCCTGGAGGATTTTGGCGTGTCCTTCCCAGGGGGAGTAAAGGGGTGCCCTTCCCCTGCCACCCTGTCCCTCTAAACTTGGGGACGTCTCCCACCGCTGTCCCCACGCTGCCTGGCTGGGGAGAAGGACCAGGCGTCCACAGGGGATCTGGGGACAGACCTGCGGACAGCACCACCAGGCAAGACCCGAGATGGTGAGCAGGAGGATGAGCAGGGATAGGGTGGCCACAATTTGGGCAGGGACCAGGCAGTGTGGGACAGGAGAGGACAACCAGCCGAAGGCAGGCAGAGGCCGGGCTCACCGTGCGGTGGGAGCCGTTGGCCACGTCACTGGAGTTGAGGGCGAAGATGGCTCCCCTGGCACCCACGTAGAGGATGCCCCGGTCGTCCTCCAGCAGCAGGGTGCTGTAGTTGAGGGTGTGCGCGCTGAAGCGCCGGACGCCTGACAGCTCTGCAAAGGGAACAGGGGGCTGAGGGAGGACCCTGGGGCAGGCACAGCACAAGCCACCAGGGAAAAGACAGAGGATGGAGCCGGGAGCAGGTGGGAAGGCACCCACCGAGGTTATCAGACAGATGGTGCTGGGTGCCAGCAGTTACAGCAGGAGGAAAGGAAGAGGGGAGGTTTGGTAGGAGGCAAAAGGCACTAATTGGGCTTAGGCTCACAGGGGAAATTTCTCCCTGCTAATTAAAACAGCAGCTCAGGTGTGGGAGCTGCAACGTCCATGCCCAGCATGGACCTGCCACGCTGTTTGGGGAACTGCTGGAGGAAGCGAAAACATGCTGGCAGTGACCCCGGCTCGGAACCGAACCCAGCCAGCCCAAAAGGACGCAAAAATCCTGAACCAAAACTGCCGTGCAAGGGGAGGGCTTCTGCAGCAAGGCTGGGCTCTCTCTGCCCACCGAGCCAGAGAAACCATCCAATTTGGGGTGCTGAGAAGTGTGAGGTGGGACTCAGCCCTGGCCAGAGGGACCCCAAGCCAGGCTCGGACCCTCCTGCTGCAGGAGGAGAAAGTCCCGTGGGGCTTGGGACCCCAGAGGCAGCTGGGGAGGGAATGACCCCCCCCGAAAGGAGGCACTGCCTGGGAAGAAAACGATACCCCAGCTGCAAATTAAACCCTCTCCCGCCGTCAACTGCTGAGCTGGGCTTCACTAACAAGGTCAACGCAGTCGTGTGGATGCCCAAGGCACGATGACACTACAGGGCTGGCTGACACCACAGAGGCTGGAGGCCAAGAGCCCAGTGGCAATTACAGAAAATCACGGAAGAAAGCTCCCTGCTGACTATTTGGGCCAGGAGAGCCCAGCCCGGCTGTGATGCCTGGCTCAGCACACCCCGCAAGGGCTGCTGGGCAGGGCCAGGCGCTGGCCAAGGCTGGCTCCCTACAAGTCCTTGTTCCCCCTTGGCTTTTGGGGAGATGCCTCAGCTCCATCCCTCGGGGCACATCGACTCCGGGCACCCAACAGCAGACAGCCATGCAGGCTCTGATTTCTAGAGCCCAGGGGAGCGGAGGCCCCCCTGTAGCCACCCCCCCATGCTGAGACCCCACTCTCGGGGGCTGGCAAAGGCTGGATGCGATTCACCAGACCTGGTGCCGGCAAGATCTCAAACCTCACCGCCACCACCAAGACCCACACCCCCTTACCGTCAAAGGTGACCGTTGTCCTGGGGGTGGCATCCAGGTCGGTGGCAGACCGCCGTGATGGGTAGCCCATCGCTGCTGCCACCGCCATGAAGAGAGCCGTCAGGAGCTGGGCCATGCCTCCGCTCATCTTCCTGCTCCCCCGGCGAGGGCAGCCGCCCAGCCCACTGCTGCCGGGCCGGCACAGCTGATCCTCGGGATGGGCTCCCCAGCTCCCTGGGATGGGGCCGGCCACCAAACCCTCCTGAAACACAGAGCACCGGGTCAGACACTCCCACTGTCCCCAGCACCTCACAAGCAAGTGGGCTTGGGAAGGAACCAGCCGTGCACACGCATGGACGCTTGACCGGGCACAGCCTCAGCCCGAGGACAGCTTCAGGGAAAAGCAAACCCTCATTTGCCAAAGGGGAAACTGAGGCACGGCACAAGGCATCAAGCCTGCAGCCAGCACAGGGCAGGGAGGGGAGTTTGAGCAGAGCGACCCCCCGCAGCATCCCCCAGGCTCAGTCTCCGCTCCCTCGCAGCGGCGGCAGTCGCTTGCTGAGCGCTTGGTTCGGTTGCTTGGAGGCTCATTTTCCTCCAGGTTTGCTCCGGGCTCCTCCTTCCTTTGCTCCCAGCCATCTCTTCCTGCAGCTCCCCCTGACCGAAGGATATGCTTCGGCAGAGCCAGCTGATCCCCCATTGCACTTTCACACCCAAAAAGCGGGCACATTTACCCCCCAAAAGCAGAGAGTGGGACTTGGGGCCAAGCCCCTCTGTGGGTCTCTTGGCACGTTCGAGTACCCTAAGCCCTGCTCCCCAGAGCGGCTGCGGCAGGACGGGTGGCAGGGGGGCTCCCAGGGAGCCCAAGGGCTCCGCTCCTCCTCAAAAGCACAGCTGGCCGTCTCCTGCCATGCAAGATACTTGTCCCCAAAGTTTTGGCCCTCCTGAAATGACGAGACTCCCGAGGACAGAGGCATGGGGAAGGATGCTTCAGGCACGCAGCGACGCAGGGTGAAGGAAAACCCATACAGGAGCCGCTTGGCATCTTCATCAAGTCTTTTGACGCAAGAACAGGTTTCCCCCCCATTTTTCCACGAGATCTGAGTTTCTCTTTCATCCCAAACTGCCTTGAAGCTCAGCATCTACCTCAGCTCTCGCTTTCCTGCATCTGATCCCTCCCAAATAACCCCCGCCTCTCCCGGCTGCATCGAGCAAAGCCACCGGTTCATTTTGCAGGCGCTGAGGAGGAAGGAGATGACTGGGTATCTCCAAGCAGGAGAGCTCCCCATAAGCAACCAGCACCTATATGTTTGCTTAGTTTTTTTAAAATATATATAAATGTATAAACCAAATACCTGGCCCTGTAGAGAAGCTGTTCAAACACGCTTGCTGCAGATGGTTTCCCTGAAACAAACACCTCGCCGAGTCTCTAGGCAGAGGGGAGGTAAAACCAAAGTGAAACGAAAGTGAAAAGGGCTTTGGGGCTGAAAAGGAGAAGTGAGGGGCCAGATGTGGAATCCAGCCATAGTCCTGGAGCCTGCATTAAACCACTGTTTCCTTCAGGGGGGGTTCAGACCCAGACCTTGCACCTGTGCTGGCCGCTGCCCCAGAGCATCCCGAGAACGGGGCAGAGGGGAGGTGTCCCCCCCTGCCCCCCAGGCGCCGGCCCAGCGCAGAGCACCCATAGAGCACCCAACCCCGGGAGCAGGCAGGGTGCTGCCTGCGGGGCTGAGCTCCCCAGGGAGCAGAGGACGGCGACCCGAAGCATCCTCCCTCCAAGGAACTCCTGTTCCCAGGACAAGCCCTGTCCAGACCGAGGGTCTGCCTATGAGCGATGGGCCTGGCAGGGTGATGCAAGCAGGTGAGTGGGGATGGAGGTCAACGGGAAACAAATTGCCTTGGTGGCACCATGTCTGGCATGAGCCAAACCCAGCAAGCCTTTTGGGCAATGCAAGTGGCAGGGTCACATCTGGAGCACCAAAGCACCCGAAAGTGCTCCGGCCAGCCCCGTGCTGACACCTCTCCATCCCACCAGCAGGACCAGGGCTACCCCGGCAGTTGCGGGGACCCTTCCCCAGGCCTCTGTGCAGGGACATGAGCCCAGAATCACGCGCAAGCCACAAGAGCTGCCATGCACCTGGGCTGGGAAAGCAGAGAGGAGGAGAAACCTTCTTACGACAATGCAAACAACGATTTCTAATAAATGAGTAACAGCCCTGTGAGCTGCCTGCATGCTGCCAGGCGTCCTCACCTTATCTTCCCCGAACAAACAAGCCCTGAACTTTGCCTGCTGCCCGGCTCTGTGCATGACAGGGACTGGAGCCAGGAGCTGGGCAGGGAGGCAGGGACGCTGCTTATTGCAGGGCAGCATTTAACCAGCGTGAGCACTGAGCCAGCACAGGGGGGAAAAATAAAAATAACAAACTAAGCTGTGGGGCTGCGCAGGGTTCCCAGCCGGGCAGGGGGGGAGCAGCCTCCTCTCCCACTAGGGCCGTGCTCCTCTGCTTTTTCCAGGGGAGCAGCTACACCCATTTCCAAAGGCTCCTTTGCCCAAGATCAGATGTAACTTTGTCCTAAAGGACATTTAATCACTTAGCAGGAAGACCCAGTTAATATTTTACTTGAAGGGAAGGGCTGCTCTGAGCTTCTCTTTTTCTTTTTATTTTTCATACCTAGGGTGGGGGAGAAAGAGCAAGAAGGAACTAAAACCATCCTTGGCCCCGCTCAGATCATCACCCCGGGCTGCAGCTGCCCCAAACCCCCCCAAACCCATCACCCTCCCCTCAGCAGGGTGCAATTTCAAAGCTCTGGGCAAACGCAGCAAGGGCTGGGGGCTGAGGCGGGAGGCACAGGAGGTCTCTGTCCGTGGGACCTGCCATTTGGGCTGGGGACGGTTGGTTGGCTCAAGCCCAGCTCTTCCATGGGAAGCAGGGAAAAGCCAGGAGGGGAAACACCGCAGAGAGCTTTCTCCAGGGGAGGGAGACAAAACGGGGAGAGGAAGAGGCTGAAAAGCAGCAGCAGCTCCAATGAAATCTGGGGTTTACATGAAAAACTGCCCAGAAAAGCCTACGCCATCCCCAGGAGCGAGCTCCCAAGCCCCTTGGCTCCTCACCTACTTCCCAGCGCAAGGGGGACCGACATAGGACCCGAAATACGGCCTCAGCTCCCACCCCGGTCGGCGACACTGAAGGAGAAGGGTGACGGAGGCAGGATCCGGCCACAGGGTTGACGGCCTCCCCGGGAGCGGGGCAAAGCCAGGAACCGGCTGCTCTAATCGCAACATACAACGTCCACAGGGGCCAAAGCCCACCCTCCTACCGCCGGCTACCGGGGCGCCTGTGGGATGGAGCCGCAGCTCCTGGCACGGAACCAGGCGAGCCAGACCCAGGCACCAGCTCCTGCCAGCGGGACAGGTTTGCTGGTCCCCGGGGAACGCCAGGAAAGCGACGGGGCGGCGGAGGCGTGCGTGAGCGCGCAGGGGAGCGAGCGAGCGAGCCCTGGTCAGGTCTGACTGGGTTTACTGGGTCACGATTGAAGCTGTGCGAGCATGACTGTGCTGGCCTCAGCCTCCCACCGGCAGCCAGCCGGCACAGCACACCCAAACGAGCCGGCCCAGTCAGCACCTCCTTAAAATCCCCACGACCAGCGTCTCTGGAGGCACAAAAAGCTTTTGATGAGTGAATTTCCTGGTGGCAGGTCTCACCACCTTGGATCTGGCCAAAGAAACCAGCCATGCCATGAAGCTGCCACACCCCTCGACGGCCACTGTGCCAGGCACTTCTGCTGGCCACAGTGGCCCCTTCCCGCTACCCCGTGGTTCTCAAAGCCATGAGGCAGCAAAACCTGGGAGCAAGAGCTGGCTGCAAGCCACGGTGCAGGGAAGCTGCGCTGTCAGAGGGGCTGGCAAATACGGAGGGACCTCAGCCAGGGTCTTATGGGGCCCCCCCATGGCAGTTTGCTCAGCGGCACAGTTGGAAAGCGATGCTGGCTTTTTAATTTAAAGCGAACCCAGGAGAAAGGATGGAAATGCTGGGTGGGAGCAGCCCTTCTCTGCCTCACCCCCAGCATCCATCCTGGATGGTGGGACAGAGGTTTGCAGAGCGGGATCGGACGCTTCCCCATCCTGCCGCTCTGTGGACAGCTTGTGGTTGCTTCACCGAGCTCTAGCAAAGCCCAGGCAGGCTCCCGGACCTTTCTCCCCTCCTCGTGGGCTGCTCCCCTTGGCATCGTGCACTCCTACAAGCGAGCGCTGCTGGCTTCCCAGTGGGGGCCAGGATTTCCAGTGGGTCTCCTGCGGCTTACGGGGTTACAAAACAGCCTTAACAAAATTCCCAGCAAGGACTGCAGCAGAAACCACCATTTACACCTTGCTTTTTTACAGCAGCCCAGCCCAGGTGCTCCAAACCCCGCGTAGCCGATTCAGCTTTACTCATCGGGGCCAAGCCCAGCACGTGATCCCCGCCGGCCCCCTCGGCTCCCCCGCCACTCGCTCCCCCAGCCGCATTCCCACCGGCCCAGCAACATTTTACCCCCCCAGGGACCCACGCGAGTTGCCCTCGGGTTCAGCCGAAACAGCCCGACCCGTTCCTGGCGCAGCAGGGGGAAAAGGCACCCGCCCCGGGGGACAAGGCGGGGAGAGCTCCCGGCTCCCAGGCGTGGGAAGAAGCCAAGGAATTACGGGAAAAGAGCCATCCAGCGAGAGGCAAGCCTGGCCCCTGCCTAGCTGTGAGCGCGGCGTGTTTCGGGCCCCCCTTCCCCGGAGCCGGCAGACCTTGGGTGGGAAATCCTGCGAGATGCGGGAAGAGGAGCCGGGATGGAGGTTGCCAGGCAACTTTAATTCAGCCCTTGACGAACTTCCAGCACTTTGCTTCTGCGGTGCAGTCCAGCCAGCAAATGATAAAACATCAGGTCCACCTCAAGCCCGCGGTGTCTGTCCGTCCATCCGTCCCTCACAGGGGCTTGCTCATGGCCCAGAGCCCGGGCTGCCCTGCAAAGCAATGGGTCCCCCCCGGCAGCATCCCTGAAGGCCAGCCCGGGATGAGCTGCCCTTCCCGGCAGAGGTTTGCAAGGGCAGGATTTGACCCGTGGGACTGGGCTGGCGCTGCCGCACGGATATTTCTCAACCAGCTGGGATTTTTGTCAACAACAGCAAGAAAAAAATGCTAACGTGCTGAAAGCCCTCTGGGAAGAGGGGATCCGTGCTGGGTTTGGGGGCTGGGGACGGGGGGGAAGGAGCACAGTGACCTCCCGGGAGCCCCTCGACGAGTTTATTTTAGTTCCTTTCTTTAAACAAAACCATGCTTGACCCCGAGGTGCTTCAGCAGACACGCACGAGAGCTTTGGTGATTCGGGAAGCAGATATATCCCTCCTTTACCCAAATTTGGGATTCGGGCACAGCAGAGGGGAGGGAGAGCGGCGACATTGGCTCCTCTCAAGAAGCATCCTGCCCCACTCCCACCGCAAAGCCCCCACGCATGGCACAGCCACCGTGGAGCCAGGGGGGCAGGCAGTGGGCACCGGCAGGCCGTGGGAACGGGCTCCGAATTCCCCCGGCACAGCACAGCCCCCATCCGCCACCAGCAGAGCCCAGCGCATCCAGCAGAGGAGAGAGCCCAGCTCTGATCCTGCCAGCGTCACGGCGGGGAGGAGGCGCGTCAAGGAGCAAAGTGATGGATGGGAGAGCAAGCGGGGCCGGCCGGGGACATGGGCCTGTTTAAGGGGCACTAGTGCCGGCAGGAGCCAGACATCTAAACATCCCTGAAAGGACAAGCTGATCCGTCAGCAATAAAACTAACAAGAGCCCAATTTCTGACAGATTTGCCTCGCTGGCCCCTCAGCACCGTGCCTTCATCTCCGTCCCCCTGCAACATCCCACCGGGGGATGCTGCCTGCCCAGCAAAGGGCAGGGCCCAGCCATGGTGTCCCCCTCCATGGCTGCAGGGATCAGGGCATTTTAGCTTCTCCCCAGCTCCCCGTTTTCACTGTTCTTACAAGAACTTGTTCCTCTCCTCCATCAGATCAGGTCTGACATGGGGCGGGAGGTTCAAAGGGGCTGCCAGGCAGCGACAGACCTCACTGGCAAGTCCCCGTGAAAGCTGTCCTGCCATTCCCATCCAAACCCACCCAAAAAGACCCAAGTGAGAAAATAAGGAAAGCTGCTCCAGCCTGTGCCATGGCCAGGCATCACCTGCCTGCAGCTGCCTGCCAGGCACAGGGACGGCTCCTCTCCAGTAGCTCCCAGAGCGCTGCAAGCAGATGGCAAGAGCACGGTGCCCAGGACGGCAGGACAGAGCGCTCCTCCGCTCCCCGTCCGTATGAAAAACCCATCAACACTGGCCATCAGTCAAAACAGCTCCATCACCCCAAAAGCCTTACTCAGAGCTGGCCTGGGAAGGAAGGGTGCAAGGAGGGGAGGCTGAAGGGCAAACGCTTGCAGCTCAGCAGCGGGACCGGGCGCACTAAGGAATGCCCCAGCCAGCCCAGACCTGGCACCCCTGGGCATGGCAGCAAATCTCCCCTCGCAGGAGCAATTCCCCGCATGCCGGAGGTTGTTTGGCTCTCGCAAGCCAGCGGTGAGGACACAGTCCCTGCGGCTTTTCCCTCCCATCCAGCATGTCTGCCCCTGCAGAAACCCCACAGCAGCAGCCCTGGGTTGGCCCCGCAGCCTGGGAGTACCTGAGAGCTCAGCCAGGGGCCGCGCAGGAACTGGGAAGTGAAACCGGAGGATGCCGAGACGCAGTGGCCTGACTCTGACTTCAACCCGCTGCCAGCCCAACCCCACGTCCAGGCCACAGGGGAGGCAGAGTGCGGCTGCCAAGCCCCGGGACGCGGGGTGCAGACCCTCAGCACACAGGGCAGCACGGCAGAGACCCCCGGGGCTCCCACCTCCTCCATCGCAGGGAAGAAGCACACTCGGCGCTACCAACATCACCCCCAAACCCCAACATTTTCCATCCTTTCCCACCTCCACTGCAGCAGGCCAGGCTTCGTCGCTTGCTGGCAGCCCCTCAGCAGCCTGGATGGACAGATGGACAGATGGACGACCAGCCCTCCACATCACAGCGAAGTTTCCCAGCGAGGGGGCGTTCGCATCCAAGTGGCTCAGTGCTGGATACGATCTGTAATTCAGCCTTCAAAGGCTTTGTGGCTGAAGCACATTGTCTCCACGGCAGAAGCAGGAAAATAATTGTAGAATTAAATTCCCAGGAACAATTAGAAAGAAAATGAGAAAAAATCCCAACCTTAAATGTAAAGGGACATTTCAGAGCCAGCAGATTTCGGGGCTTTTTGACGCAATTGAATCCATTTGCTTGTCGCCGTGACTGCACGGTGTTTCATTTCACTGGGCTCATACAATACAAGACAAGGAATTAACTCGGGTGTTTGTTTAGAGCCAGTTTGTCTTCCAGTTTTTTTCCAAAGCCAGGTTTGAGTTTCAAAGATGTTTCTTGGCAGTGCCTGGGGTTCCCAGCGTCAGCGTGGTGCAGGGTTTCCCCGAGGGGAAACTGAGGCTCAGAAATCCCGCATGACCTGGGGTCCCCTCTGAAGCGGGGCGAGAGCTGGAGCACAACCCAGCTGGCCTGCCGTGAACGCGGGGCTTTCTGCTGCAAGCCTGTCCCTGTCCCTTTTATTTATTCCAAAGATAAACTGTTTTCATTTCAAAAGTCCAGCAAAACCAGATGACGGGAGCGGTTTTATGGGTTCCAGCTTTAACAACCTCTTCTTGTTTTCTTCGCTTTCCCTCCAACGAAGCTTCAAATTTGGGGTCAGACTCAATTTGATATTCAACTTCACGTTCAAAACTGCACGGCGCGAGGCAGTAGCACCTGGCCTTTCCCATAGCCGTTTGCATACCGCCAGCTTTACTGCCCCAAAATCAGCTCCCCACCTTATTTGCATGTGCTGGGCTTTGCAACAGGCGAACGAGAGCCCTCCATCAGGTAACGGGAGGTGGGGTTGTACCTGGTGGCAGCTTTTAAGCAACAAGAAGAGCACAAGCCGGAGCACACCCTGAATCACCAAGCTGTGTCCCCACACCGGTTGGTAACACGGTGCCTGAAACCCTCAGCTTCCTTTGGCTCTGGATGGCGGAGCTTGGCCCCCAGGGGTGGGTTTGGTGATGCCCTTGCTATGACAAAGCCCTCGTGCTTGTAAATCACCAGGAGCGGTGGCACAGCCAGGCAGGGAGGGACGGCAGCAGCGGCATTTCCTCCCAAGAGCCAGGAGGGCAAGGAGCTCTCACCTTTGATCGGGACCAGGCACCCAGCCAAGACCCGCAGCAGCAGCCGGCCACTGTGGGGGGACTTTCACAGCAGGGGAACACAAAAAACTCTGTAGGCATCATCCCCCCTGCCCCCCAAGAGGCAGCGGGTCCCCCAGGACCAGCTGCCCCCCCACCAAACCACCCATCAAATAAGCTGCTTCCCAACAAGTCCCATCACGATGCCAAGCAGAGCCGGCGGGCAAGCGCAGGGAGGGAAATTCCCCACACGCAGCCAGGCGAGGCTGGCACTGCATCTCCACTGCACCCACCGCTGCCCTCCTGCATGGGTGCCGGCAGAGCCCCCCCTCGCCAGCCTTGCCGAGCACACCTGGATGCTTTTTCCCGGCACACGACCTGTCAGATTTGCTGAATAAACCTCCCGGCTCTGGCAAACCCGCTGCATTCCTGGCAGGGAAAGTAGTGAAAGGTTAAAATGGATGTTGGAAAAGGCAAGGGGGGGAGAACAAGCTTACGACACAAAGCCCTCATCTGCAGGAACCGAAAGGGTTGTTGGAGTTTGGGTTTTTTTCCCCTCTGGTTGCAACACAAAACCAAAGTCAAGATAGGGATCACGGCATGCTGGGGGCGCAGCTCCCTGCCCCTCATCCCTCCGGGCAGAGCGAGCACGGCCAAACCGAGACGAAGCAGAGACGCATCCCACGGGACACGCGCACAGCATTGCTGCGGCCGTCTCACCTGCGTTTGGGGTTCAGGCAGGGGCTCCCAGCCTGCGCCCGCCGCGGAGGGAGGCAAAGCAGCCTCCCGTGGTGGTAGGCCAACTAGCACAAAAAATGCCATCGTTGTTATTAATAATTTCCCTGCCTCTGAGGGAACCTGCACTCCTCATCCATTTTGGGCAGTCTCTTTGTCTTTGGAGACTGTTTTCCTTGGCACCTGAAGAGCCCTTTCGTGGTTCCCCCTCCCACTTCACGCTCTCGGTTTTAAAGGCCAGGCACAAGCCACTAGCCCTGCTGCGTACTGCTGGGGAGGGCAGAGAGCCCCAAATCCCAGAGCTGCCTGGCAGCACAGCAGGTCCCTTCTACCCTTGGATCAGCAGATATGAAGCTCAACCTCAACGCAGACAAGCCCCCAGAACAAGCCGGTCCCCTCCACCTGGGAGCATCCGCAGCCCCCCCAGCGATGCACCCCAAGGAGATGAACCCCAAAGAGCCAGGGCTCAGGCAAGCCACGTCCCACGGCCCCCTGCCTCCCAAGGGGAAGCAGGGGGGAGGCAGGGATTGCACTGCACCACCTGTATCAGTTTAGTGTCTCATCCCAGCTGCCTGAAACACCAGCTGCCCCCAGGTAACACTCAGCCTCCCCAAATAGTGCCAGCAGTCCCCATCCACGCAGACCCCTGATCTGCTGGGGATTGGGGGGGCTGTATCTAGCCCTCCCCCCAGGAGCTGGTGCTCTGTGTAGCTGCAATTCCCACCATCATCTTCCCTCACCCCCTCGGCATGTCCCCCCGTCACTCCTGCCCAGGTCCCCCAACCCCGCCTCACCCCAAACCTGTCCCCAAAGCCAGCTACCTGCACTGCCACCAGATCCTGCATGTCCCCGCCTCCCCTCCAGCTTCTCACCCCCAAATCCTCACCTGCATCAGACCTCCCCTGAACCCCAAGGCTCTGCCCTCCTGTTTCCCCCAAGGCATCATTCCCTGGACTTCCACCCCAGCCAGTCAGACCCCTGCTCCTCCTTCTCCAGATCCTGCCTGTGGACTCAGCACCCAGACCCAGCACCCCAAGCCCTGCCTGCAGACCCGGACCCAGTACCCCAGGCCCCTACCAAGGGACTCTACACCCAGATCCTGCCTGTGGACTCAGCACCCAGACTCAGCACCCCAAACCCTGCCTGCAGAACCAGACCTGGACCCGGACCCAGCACCCCAGGCCCTACCAAGGGACTCTACCCCCAGATCCAGCACCCAAGATCCTGCCTGTGGACCCAGCACCCAGACCCAGCACCCGAGCACCCAGACCCAGCACCCCCAATCCTGCCTGTGGACCCGGATCGAGACCCAGCACCCCAAACCCACCCCACCCCGTCCCTGCCCTGTGGACTCAGCACCCAGACCCAGCACCCGAGCGCCCAGACCCAGCACTCCCGATCCTGCCTGTGGACCCTGCCTGCGGATTCAGCACTCAGACCCAGCACCCCCGACCCTGCCCTGCGGACTCAGCACCCGGACCCCAGCACCCAGCTCCAGCTTTCCGGACCCTGCCTGTGGACGCGGCGCCCAGACCCAGCCCTCCCGGCCCTGCCTGCGGACCCGCACCGGGACCCAGCACCCCGATCCGGACCCAGCACCCAGCCGGCGGCTGTCGCCACTCGCGTCTCTCCGGCACTTGCCTGGTGCGGTGCGGTGCGGTGCGGTGCGGTGCGGTGCTGCTCGGCGGTGCAGCAGGTGCGGGCGGACCGGCAGGGACCGGACCGGCGCGGCGCAGCGCAGCACAGCCCGGCTGTGCCCGGCCCCGCCGTACCGAGCCGCCCGCACCGCCCCGCCCCCTGCCGGCCGCGCCGCGCCGCGGAGGCTCCGGTAGGCGGAGGCCGCGGTGGCCTCCCCGGCCCGCAGCAAGCCGGGCGCTCGCAGGGGTCCCGCGGAGGAGGAGGAGGAGGAGGAAGGCGGGAGCGGCGGGGAGGGGAGCCGGGGCTGGGCTGCCCCTCTGCCTGCACGGGCAGCGCTGCCTGCGCTGGGTCTCCCCAGGAGAGGCTGGGGGGCAGCGTTTCCCTCGGCGGAGCGGGGGCAGGCAGCGAGGCCGCCGTGCAGCAGCCGGGGCGGGCCGGGGGGTTCGCTCAGCCCGGCCGGTTTGGGTTACGCAGCCCCAAAAGGGCCCCTGGCAGAGCAGCCTGGGTGCAAGCCCTTTGCAAGGCCAGGGAGGCAAGGGGCTGGTAACTTGGGCTTGTGACTATAAAAAAGCGTTACCGAATGCAGATAAGCATCATCCAACACAGCACAGGTGCTGTCACCACACCACAGCCACCCAGCCGCTGCCGCCATGCCCTGCTGAGGCTCCTCGCTCCCCAAACCCACCCCGGCTCCTCGCATCCCGTGTTTCACACCTGACCGGGGCACCATGCCCCATCTTCACCCTCCTGTAACACATCTCTCCCCATTTAGCCTGTGTTTACCCACGGTGGAAGCTTGTTTCGAAACATGGGCAGGCAATGGTTTCTCTAGGGCCCCGTGCGGAGCCTTTTTGTCCTGGGTGGCTTCTGCGGCTCCTCCCCACGGGCAGGAGCTGCCAGGTTCAGGCCTGTGTTTGCTTACCTTTCGCAAGCTTTCAGCGCCTGGCCAACCCTCTCTCCTCACCCGTCGCAGGAGGCGGCAGGCCTCCCGAAAGCAAAACCCCAAGCGCTGTATGTAATCAGCAGGTTGGATCTAGGGCAACTGGAAATCAGCTGGAGCGGGAGGCGGGGAGATGCTGTACCTGCGCACGCTGGATCACAGCTCCCGAAGCTGGTGGGGTGGCCGGGTGCTGCCGGCCCATGGTCACAAAGCCACGCGGTGCCCAGTCCCAGCGCTGGCTCATCCCCGCCGCTCCGCACCAGCCCCCCGCAAGGGGTGAGGCCTCCAGGAAGGGGACGAGGGTCCCCCCCGGCCCCTCACCCTGCAGAACCAGAGCCGGATCCATGGCAGAGCTTAGTGCTGAGTGGGTTGCCCTGAAGTTGCTTAGCACCATCCAGGTATGAGGGTCAGCCCCGGCTGAGCCCTCCCCATCACCTGGACCTTTTGCCTGGGGAAGGGCAGCAGGGGCAGGGTGTTCCTGTGGGGATCCCAGCTGACATACCACTCTCGGGACCGCTAGGTGCCTGGTCTTGCCTCCTAAAAACACTGTGGGTGCGAGGGAGAACAGCGGGGGCTTGAATTCCCCCAGTCCCCACACATTGACGGGTCTCAGCCAAGGAGGGACCCATCTGGGCACTCCTGCGGGCGGGGTGGCTCCCATCACCCTCGCGCACGCTCACCAAGCAGCCACCATCCCCTCGCCCAGCACAAGATGCCGGGACCTGTTCACTGTCCCCACTCCTAGGGACCCCAGGAGAGCAGAGCAGAGACGATACCCACCTCCTCCAGCGCTGCCCGTCCTCCCGCCCTCACCTCCTGTACGCTCCAGCAGCTAATTACCGTTTCCTTCTGTCCTTGGGCAAAACCCAGCATCTCCTCCACGCCTCGCTGTGCCTCACCTCTCCACCCACCCCGCGGAAGTGGGATGCCCACGCACCACCGGGAGCCGGGCTCACCCGCAGCCCTACCTGGCTGGACCCAGAGCGCTGCTCAGGCAGCTGCCTGCAAGGCAGGGATGCTTTTGGCCAGGCGGTCTTACCCAGGGATGGGGGGTTTGGGTGCTGTGAGGTGGCCAGTCCCCCGCAGCCACTCCGAACCCCATCCCCTGCCTTAGCAGAGGCGCAGCTGGAGGCTGCAGAGCCAGTTATGGGGAGAACTGGTCCGTGAGCAGTGGGGAAGGGGGTGCCAGGGCTGGGAGGGGGCTGCCCAAGGCTCCCTCCCTCTCCAGGGTGCCGTGCACATCCCACCGGGCAGCAAAACTCCCTGCCCGTGCAGGCAGCGCAGGCAGGCGCCCTCCCACGTGGCTGCAAGCCGAACCCGGCACAAATTGGAGCCGCGTTAGCTCCTGGCCTCGCAGTGGGGTAATTAGTGCATGAGCAAAGACTGAGCAGAGCCTGGCGCGTTCAGCACTGCGTATTTACAGGCCTGAGCTTGCGAGGCTTTAATTAATTAGCACGAGTCATCGGCAGCTGGAAACAGATCTATTTTCAGAGCCTTCGCCTGCTCTGCTGCCCCCGTGAGATTATCTAAAGGAATTTAGGGCCCCGCGAAGTTGAAGGCCAGGGCCTTGCTCTTATTTGCACGGCTTTCCCAAGAGCCAGAGCAGGATGCAGGCGGCAGCAGGCAGGAGCCGAACCAGACCCGACCCTCTCCCACACCTGCGTCCCTCTGCCCCACAAAGCGGTGCTGCCGAGCGGGGAGGTCTTGCTTGTGCTCCCACCTCAGCCCAGAGCCTGCAAAGCGCTGGAAAGGGAATTTCCCATTGGAGCAACCCTGCAGCCCCCAGGGTGGCCTGGAGCAGGGGGCCCTTTGGGTCGTGCCACGGCACCTGGGGAAACTGCCCTCCGCATGGCCATGCAAGGAGATTTTATCCCTAACACTCTCTTCTCCCCATTAATCCAAGTGGCCATTAAGAAAAGGAAACGCTTTAGTGCCCTGATCTCCAGCCCAGAGCCTGGTTACTGTTTAGTTTCTTCTTGTTGTCACTTAAACACCGCATCCCACGGAGAGAGGACTGGGCAGAGCGGGTTTGTCCCGTGGGACAGCCCCATCCGCACCAGGGCCAGCTGCCCTTCGCCGGCGCTGGCAGCTGCCCGTCACAGCACAGCCCCACCTCTCCGGCACACGGCCAAGCCAGGCAGATGCCCATGGTGCCCACGTTCAGCCGGCATGTTTGGGTTTGCCCACCTCTGCCAGATAACCCCTACCCACGGCAGTGGGTAGAAACGCCTGTGGCCGGCCCCTTGCACCCCTCTGATGCCCAAGGAGCCAGGGTGAAGCCATGGCAGCTCTCGTGTTTCACTTGGCACCGCACCCCTATCCCAGCCGGCATCCCAGATGACATGAGGAATTATAACAAGGCCACAGCACTGTGAAATATTGATGGGATTAGCATGGATCAGCTCTCCCAGCACACATGCCGCACTCACCCTGAGCCCCGGAGCCAGTGACCCGCACATGCTTGGGTTGCAGCTCAGCGCCGGGGCGGCAGCGCTGCCAGGTGCTCCCTGCCCAGCCCGCGGCAAGAGACATTTTTCCAGCCACCAGCCTCCCTGGGGAGGACGTGGGGGACCCCGTTGCAGCACAAGAAGACATGCATTAAGTTCCTTAATGCACGACACCCCTGTGCCTCAGGCTCTGCTGGGGCTGGTTTGGTTGTAGCTCAACACCCACTGCCACCCTGGGTCCCAAGGGACCCCCACCCTGCCTGCAGCCCCGAAACATGCCAGCCCCCAGGCTCCATCCCCTCCATTCCCCTTACCCCTTCCCAAGTTCATCCCACATGGCCAGGACCATAGGGGATGCCCCATGCATGGGGGTGTCCCAGGTGGCTGGCAGGAGACCCCTGCCCTCCCCACCATTGCGTGCTCCCACTCCCACTGCTGGGAACCAGGTTTGGCTGGGAAGAGGGTTTCATTATGGATCACAGTGGCATAAATACAAACAACTTAGCAGGATGGAACAGCAGCCAGCATTAAATTGGAAATACGTTGGCAGGGGTACACACCACGGCAGCGGCATGGCGCGAAGCTCCCCGTTTTGGGGTTGCAGCGCTGATGGGGTATCGGTGCCTATCAAACCCAGGATCTGCAGCCTTTGGTAGGAAACTGCTTCCCGGGGCAGGTCTGGCTCCTCCCCAGCAGTGTCTTCAGCCTGCCTTTCCCTCGCCCTGAGCAAGAAAAGCGAGATAAAATCCCAGCATCTGGGACTTGGTTTGCCAGCCTCTGCGGTCCGAGGGGCAGCAGGCAGCCGACCATTTCAAGCTGCTCTCCAGACTGGTTTGAAAGCCAGCTGGGAGTTACAAAATCATGGCACTCCAGGAGCTGGGGATTTATGAAACCCGCAAAAGAGTTGTGAAACTTATACTAAAGCCGTGCCAGCCCGCACCGTGCCGAGAGGCATGTTATAATGTCAAAACCCCCAGTGGAAAACCGGGTACTTTTCCCTTTTGACATGAGAAAGTAACAACGAGCAAACCAGCCTTTCTCCAAGCCCCCTCCATCCCCTAACCACACTGCGAGACCCGCATCGCCGCTTTGCCTGCCTCTGCGGAGGAAAAGCCCAGTGGCAAGCACACCAGCCCCACACCGTGGGGTCGGTCTCACTGCTCCAGCATCCATCATCTCAGCAGTCCCCTCTGCCCGCCCCAGGACCAGCCTGCCCAGGCTCCGGGCTGGCAGTGCTGTGTGAAACAGAGGAGCAGAAAGAGCCGACGGCAATGCCTGGAGCCCGGTGGCAGTACTTGGGGCTTCCCAGCAGCTGAGTACACGGTTGCCAGGCTTGGCTTTGTTTCTTGAGAGCGTCATAGACTCATCAAGCCAAGCGTGATGCTCCACAGATTAGCCCCAGGGAAAAAAAAATATTCCAGCAGGCACAGAGCATGAAAGGCTCAGGAGCCTCTTCCCTTCGAGTCACTGAGCAAACTTTCCAAACCACTGTTTCTTCGGGCTGAGAACCAGCAAGGAAAATTACAATTGCAGAAGAATTTGTCTGAGAAAGTTATAATGAGCTGGAAAAAGGCAGGGGCAGGCCAGAAGGCAGCCGAACGGCCAGCCCGTGCTGCAGCCGCTCCAGCACAGGGCTTGGTTTTGGGTAGGGATGGGACTTTTCCCCCCCAGCTCAGTACAGCAGCGGAGTTGCTGCCCCAGCTTCCGGCAAGATCAGATGCTGGATTTCTCCCCTGTAAGTGTTTGGCAGTGGAAATTGGGATGTTTTGCCCAAGGCCATTTTGTTGATGAAGGCTGCCAGGTGCTGGCAGCCCCAGCCGCGGAGCCGAGCATGGTGCCAGGGCGGATTTTCTCAGGGGAGAAGCAGCTGAGTCACAGCAGCCTCCGATCTGTTCCCACAAGCCCGACTGCGAGAGACGCACGGGAGTTCACAGAGGACAGGCACTCACACGGGGAGCCGGCGGGGTTTGGTTTGCTCGTCTGCAAACCTCTCTGAGCCAGCGGAAAGCATCTCCCTGGCTCGGGATCTGTCGGCAGCGCACCTGCGGGGAAGGGCTGGCGAGGCTGCGGGAGGGCAGGCTCCTGACCTGCTTTTCAACCGAGCAGGGCTGCTTCGGGATGCTCCTGCAGCATGGGGGGCAAACGCCAGCAACTGCTGGGAATCCCATGGGAGAGGCAAGGGTGGCGTTTTGGAGCCCGACACAGGGTCTTGTCCCAGCTCTGGGGCAGGACCTGGGTGGCCACAGGCAGGGAAGGGGCAGGGAAGGGGCAGAGCCACAGCTCCAGCCCCAGGAGGTGACGTGTGGCTCCAGCCCTGGGAGAAGTGGCTGGCTCAGCTGGGCATCGGCAACCACTTTGCCCACCCCAGCTGCTCCCAGTAAAAGCAGGTGGGCTCCAGCCTGGCCAGGGAGCGTGGGGGTCTCTCCCTGCGTTTCTGCATCCCCCTGCGTTTTCCCCAGCATGGCAGGTCGTGTCCCTGGCACACACTGCCAACAGCAGCAACACACAGCCCCGGGGATGCACGGGGGCCGGAGCAACACTGGTGGCTTTTAAGAGCTGCCCTTTTGGGTGAGCTAACCCACACACCCCCAGAGCTAAAGCCAGGAGGGTGTAATGGCCCCCAGCACCCCCATCTCTGGGCCCCCAGCACCCACCCTCCGGCCAAGCTGCCAGCCAGGATCCACATCCCCACGGCTTCACCTTTTGGCCATCTGAGCCCCCGTGCCCAAGCCACCTCTCCCCAGCCCTGCCTGTGCCAGCCCAAAGCTCGGCTGACCCGCGGGCAGCCTGCCTCTCTGTCCCAGGCACCAAACCCCAACACTGCCATCGCCGTCACCGAAGAAGAAACAGCCCGAGCAGCGCAGTAAATAACCCCCACGCACAGGCAGAGCGCTGGCAAGCGGAGCCAGGCGCATCCATCACTCTCACGGTTTTTCTTTGGCTCTGACACTTTGATAGGGGCGAGGGGGTGGGGGAAGGAGAGGAGCTTCCAAAATTTATGAGCTCGGATTTAAAAATACATCTCCTAGAAGCGCTGCAAAACCCGGAGATGGTGAAGGCGAGTGGCTTAAAAGCTGCCTTCGGGAACAAATGGGAAAGCTGTGCCTGCCTCAGAAAGAGGGATTTGGGAGACCAGCGTGGCTGATGTTGCAAACGGTGTTCCCGTTGGGATCGTTTTGCAAGTCACAGCTCTCCGTGCTGTGCATTGCAAGTGAAATGAAAGGTAGGGATAACAAATGATGGGTTAAAATCCCTCCAGCCCTATGGTAATGTCAACCTTAGCGCAGATAGGATTTGGACTGTCACCTTCAATCTCCCAGAGTTTCTCCTCTACATCCCTGACCTCCCGCTGCTCCACACATAGCCAGTCTCCCAGCTCTATTTGGAAACAGATCCCCTTATGCAAAGAAAAGAGCTCGTAGCTGTAAATTTAGCTGAAAACATCTCTACCTCAGGGAATCACATATCAAATAATACAGCCAAACGAACGTCAGGAAGAACTACCACGATATCAAAGTCCTTGGTCTTTACAGATGGACTCTCCCTCAGCAGGGTGCTGAAGAATGAGCAGCTGAAAAATGTTCCCCGGTCATTAAAAACATCTAAAAGTAATTTAGCCTGAGTGACAATGATGCTCAAAGCAAGTTATCTGTCTGATGAGATAAAACGAGCTATTTCAAGCTTGCCTTTTGTTGTAGTTTTCTTTTAACGTCGGAAAGGACTGAAAAAACGCTGAGCTGACAACCTCCCCGGCAGAGCCCCGGCGCTGCGGCAGTGGCACGGCGAGCATCACCGCGAGCTGCCCTGATCCCTGCAGCTGTCGTGGTCCCACCTCCTCCAGCAGGATGCTCGGAATGGACCGGGAAGATGGTCCCCGGGGCCACCGCCGCGTCTCTGCTGAGTTATAGTGCCATTTAGGATGATGGTTTTGCCATGGAAACATCTCTCTCCTAACAACAGATCTATCAGCACATGTCCCAGAAGCAGTGCAGCATTCATTACATAGTAATTTTTGCTTCCCTGTGAGGGAGGCCGGAGTCTTACCCTTCCCATGCTTTTCCTTTTTTTTTAAAAAAAAGAAACAAACCCAAACTTCTGGGTTAACCCATCAAAAGCATTGTATGAGCCCAAGGTTCCTCTAAAATCTCCTCATAAGGAGATTTTTGGTGGGCTCTTTAGATACACAGAGCATTTCAAATGCCCAGCGTTAAATATTTCAGGTGAAACATAACTCTAAGTGTAGCCAACCTTGCTCTGAAGCTCCAGGTCAGTGAAATTTCTCTGCAGCCTTTGGGAATTGATTTGCTTCTTGCTGGTACCTTCTCCCTGTACTGTTCAACTGAGTTAAGGTATTCCAAAGCTTGATATTCCCCCCCCCGCCCCGTAATCAGATTTTGGGAAGCTGCGATGAGATGCCTTTCAAGCAGTTTTTTTCCTCAGGTTTTTCCAAGGGAGCTGCATCCATCACACCCTGGTGCTTTAGCACATCTCTGTACAAATGGTACGCTCAAGAGTCAGCTGAATTCCTTTGATTCATGTTCCTGCATATCCATATAGTTAATTTACCTTTATAAAAAAAAAAAAAAGAAAGAAAGAAAGAAGACAAGAAGAAGGAGCTATTAAGAAGGACATTGTCAAAGCCAGCAGAGCGAGCACCGGAGGGCTGGGTTAATGAGCTGCGTGGCCGCTGCTGTCCGAGCACCCAGGCTGGCTGGAGCCAGGAGCTGCTCTCCCAGCAGGGCTGACCCAGTCCTTCATCCCGCAGAAACAGGTCGCAGACTCCTGCACCCCTCTTTTGGCTAACCCTAAAGCTCCAGGGTCCGTGGTTAACCCCGCTCGCTCCGGCCTCCTCCACCGGTGTTTTCCTGGGGGAGTTCCCGCATGCGTTGGGCTCGGGCCAACCCAGCCCCAGCTGCATCCCTGCGCCGCAGGGAGAAGGTGAAACAGGAATAGGGATAAATCGATCTGCCCTCGCACCTCATGCGAAGGCTGCTCCGTTCACCTCCCGCGGCCGGACAAGCGCGCTGCCTCCCCCTCTGCCTGCGCCAGCAATGTCACCGAGCTGCTCCCTTGCAAGGACACTTCCAAGGCGAGGGAGCGGGGATTTGCAAGACGCCCGTCATGATCGTTTATTCTTGTCATTTCTGACCCTCAGGGTAAGAAGAACATCAGAGCACTGCAGGCACAAAACAACAAGCTTTGTAGGTCATATCAGCGGGTAAAGTACCATTAGGAACCACAGCACGAAGCATGAATAATACTCCCTGTATTCCACCGTATACCTCAACGCCCTTTAAATAAATGCAAATGGTTATTTATGGACGGGGTTTGTATGAGATGCCTGCTCAGGAACGCAGGGCTAAAACGGAGCTGGAGCAATAAGTTTGCTGTCTCCCCTATATACCAGTAACCGCAGGGCTGATAGGCTTAGTGATAGTCCAAGGGATCCCGAGCAAAAGAAGAGCAGGGAGATAATTGTAAATCTTCCTCGCACAGATTTATGGGCTATCCATTAAACTAGAGCCGCAAAACACACGTCCTTCCCTGCCGCCCTCCTCTCTGCGAAGGACAGCAGGGCAGGAAAAACTTTGAAGGACTCCAAGCCTGGAAAGGGACCTTCAAGAACCAATTGCATCATTTCTGAAAAGCCACAAACGGTCAACCTCGACGGCTTTCCTTAAATCCTTTCAGCAAATAATGACCTCGATTGCCAAAAATGATCTGATAATGCAAAGGCAGAGAGAGATGCGCAGTGAGTCGTCATCTCCCGAGCGCTGGATTTCTCTGGGCAGGGACAGAAGCCACGCTCCCCGCTGAGCGGGGTGAGGTTGCCCCCAAGAGGCAAATCTGACACAGCAACTAGAGAGGGAAAATGCCGAGTTCTCTTCTGAAGATACCACATAGGAAGGGTTTTTTAAAAAAATTTCCTCGTATGCCCTTATTTGTTCTGTGCCACCAGCTGAAAACATCTATGGATGGGGTGGGAGGGGAGTGGAGGGAGGTCAGCTTTGGCATGTGGTTGGTTGGGTGTTACTGTGTTCTGCTGGAGCTCCTGAACCACACGACTTGTTTTCCTAGTCCCTTGCAGTGTCATTAGAAAGATCAAAAAAAGTCACTGGGTTTTCTTCAGCCATGCAAGGCATTTGATCCCATGCACCTCACTAGGCTCCTTCTGAGCAAGGGCTGGCAGCACCTTCAACAGCAACTTCTGTCTCGGGAGCGGAAGGAGAGCCACAATCGTGAACGCGACAGTTTGGAAACTGCAAGAAGGCATGACATGAAATCCCTCAGCCGTTCACGTAAAGCATGCAGGCAACCACCCATGCTGGACCAAAAATCCTAGCGCCGTGCAGGGGGTGCAGGAGCAGGACGGACGGCTGGGGTGCCGCCCCGGCACACTTGCTCTCACCCTCCGGGAATCAGCAGCCTGAAGCTTTCTCAGCCAGGGACAGCCGCTTTGATTTCATAGACCCTGATGGATTTTTCTGCTGCAAAATGCTCTTTGAACCTCTAAGCTTTTAGCATCCATGACATCCTGAGGCAAGCAGCTCCCCAGCTGCTGTCTCCTTTTGTTTGCTTTGAGCCTTCCTCCTAATAAAAGAACTACAGAGTCTGAAGCCAAATTACATAGCGCCATTGAATAACTTCTCTCTATTTACCCTTTTTTAGGCCACTTGATTGTCAAGCTCTCCATCTTACTTTCCACATTAAAACTGTTTCCGAGCAGGAGAGACTCAGCCGACTTAGCCACTGCAATTTGTTCCTGTCCTATACACACGCATGCAGATTCCCTCCCAAAGGGCTAAACCTGTGATATAACCCAGACTTTAACCATTCCTGGAGCTGCTTTACAAGAGGACACAGACAGTTTAAATCCCCCAGCTGAGATGTACCCAGGGTACTCACTCCTCCAGCGCTGGGCTCCTCGTGGGTCCCCCAGCCCCGCTCAGCCGGAGAACAACCCCTCATCCCAGGCACCGAGCCCCTGCCGCAGCACCCCGGCTTACTGTCAGCTCCAAACTGGAAGCGTCATCTCCAAAATGACTGTCACGCTGGCTCCTGCCAGACTCTTAATTACGAGGAAGGCTGACACAGTTTCTCGGCAAACGGCGTTCACGTACTGCGGGGAAAAACAGAACGAGGGCAAGAGGAAAAATAGGCTAATAAGAGAAAACCAACTGGAGGGAAAAACACGTTGTGCTGTGCAAACCTTACCATAAGAATGCTGGAGCCCAAAATATTGGGAAAAAAAAATAGGTTAGTACACAGGGGAGGCAGGCAGCGCTCCACAAACGCGGAGGAGAGCTGACACGCAGCGTGGCACCTCGGCATCCTCGTCTGCCAGGCCTCTCCCTGCAGCTTGGGTCAGGGCAGAGGGGACAGGTTCAGTTTCCAGCATGCAGATCAATGTGTCTGGAAGGCCACAGCCACCCTGCATGATTTACGCCGCCTGTATAAAAGCCTGCAGCGTGAATAAAGCATGAAACTTAACGCCTGGCCATCCTCTCCCCACCGCCGAGCCTGGCAGCTTTAAACCATTATTTTTATTCCAACCGCAGCCTGGTGGTCAGCCCGGAGAGGAAAGGGACCCCCTGCTCCTGCCTGCGCTTCCAGAGCCAGGGCTTTCATCTCCAAGCAGGCTTTGAGAAAAGAAATCCCGAGGCCCAGAGGCAAAGCCGTGGAGCCTGCAAGCTGAGCCCCAGCTCACAGCCCTCGCCGCTCGGGTGAAGGATGCTCACCCAGTAGCACAAAAGCAGCAAAAATCTATTTACCCTTTCTGCTTTTCTCTGCGAGAGGGAAGAAGCATCGCTCGCCTGGCGTCAGGCAGCTGCAGTGGTGCATGCCAATCCGAAGGGAAGCACTGGGAGAAGGGTGTGTGAAAATGGCCCCGTATCCTGTGGCCAGGAGCCCTCCCCTACACACCATACAGGCCAAACCTGCCTTGAAGAGCTTTAGGTCTCCCCCCAGGCTGATGGCAAAGACGCCTTGATGACAACGAAGGGAACAATTCCAGTTTCCATCCCCTCCCCTATGGCCTCCCTATAGGGAACTCGGAGGTGGCAGGGAAGCTGAGGATGAAACACCTCCCCACGCAGGGACAGGGGAGGCATCCAGAAGAGTACGACACATCCAAATGCTGCTTAAAACTCACCTGAAAATACACCTTAACCAGCAGCCTGGAAATATGAGGACCAGCTTTCAGCACCCAGACTAAAATACCACAACGGGAAGATGTGAATGTTTTTCCTCTCTCACCACCCAGCCCTACTTGTGATACCAGATAAAATATTCCCTTTCAAATTCCTTACGGCAAAGGCGAAGCCGCGCTGGCTGAAAAAAGCAGCAGTCAGGCAAAACTAAAAGCACCTCCACAAGGAGAAGCCCTTCCAGGAATTTACTTTCTCCTGCTGATCCTCCCCATCAGCAGCCCGGCACTGAAAGCCCTTTTCAACACTAGATAAGAAGGGGCCCCACCAGTAATGCTGGCAAAAAATTCACAAGGCAAACCAGCAAGGTATGTCACAGCCCCGGGGGAAGATGGGAAAACAGCAATTTGAATGTCATTAAACGCGTTCTGATAACTTAAACCACAAGGAATGAGCTAAATCCACTAATGATTGTCTGACCTCTCTGGGCAGCTCCTTTGGAGCTCCAAGGGCAGATCCTGCTGCAGCTGCCTTGGCTCTGACAAGCTCCTCAAGCCTCTCCGCTCCCCAGGCTGGCTCCCCACACAGCGCCCAGCCAGTCCCGAGAGCCTTTTCTCTTTGTCGGGATGCTGAAACAAGCTCTGATGTGCCTGTGCCGAAAGCTGCCCCTCTGGCACGGCGGGGTGTTTCCCACTGGGGAGCTTTCGGTGAGAAGGTTTCTGAAGAGCTCCTAAGCCCAAGGACCAAGTCCCCAGAAGAACGAGGAAGGTCATCTCCAGCAGCACCCTTTCCGATTTGCCCCTTCCAGTGGAAAAGAAAGTCACGCCAACACTAAAAGCCAGTGGAAGGAAAAAAAACAAGCCAACAAAACACAAACCCAAGCCATGCTACGCTGTATATACAGTTCTCCTGGGAAAGAAGGAAAACAAACATACAAGACCAGTGTTCTTGAAGTATTCCTGCTCGTGACGGGGTCAGCAGAAGAGTCCTCTCTGTAGCCTAACGACCCAGAAGCACTTGCCTGAATCTCCAAGAGAGCGTAGTCTCTCTCGCAGCCCGCATGCCCAGCGCCCACCCCGGGCTCGGCCACCTCTGAAGACCCAAAGCTGGCTGCTCAACGATGCTAAGCACGGGCAGCTTTGATGGAGACAGACCTGGCTTGTCTGTGCTCAGAGAATTACCACTGCAGTGTCCATCACTCATTATTAAAAAGGTCTTTTTCCACCCTGAAATGCTACCTCTAAAATCCTATCACGCGGCAATCTCACCGGCCGCTCCGCCGATAATAACGGCGCGCTTCACGTGTTTGTTCCAGTCACCTGCTCTCCCAGATATTCTCGGCTCAACGATCAGCGCTGGGGACTTCAGAGAGTTCCCGCAGCCACCGCAACAACGACGCGTACGTGTCCTACTGACCTTCAGCCAGACCTACCTGCACGTCGTTAATCACTTCTGAAATCCCCATCCATTACCAAGTTCCACAACAGGAACAGTGAGAATGAGACGTGCAAATAGTTTCGCTGGCAGGTTTCTTCACCTTAAAGCCAGAAGGGTTGTTGTTTTTTTTTTTTAAGCCATACAGAGGCTTGTCAGAAAATAAATAAAAAAAAAAGCAAAGAGCCACAAATATATATTTTATAGTCAGCCTTTAATTTTTTGTCTGTGATTACTGCAATAAAGTGCACCTAATTTCACATGAAATGAGATAACATGGCTCTTAATACAGCCAACATAATATCAACAGATAAATCTCAGTGCAAAATGCTTATCTGAAGACAACCAAAGCAGTCAAGACATTTACTGTGCAAACAGCCTTTTCCGATGCACGTAACTTCTGGCTGAGGGCCAGTAAATGAGTCAGCGAAACGCAACGGCAGCGGGTTTGCTACTTCATTTCCAGGAGTCCTGAAGCACTGCTCAGCTCAGCAGCCCCTTGTAGAGACTCCGCAGCGACGCTTTGGGATCATCTCTGTAAGGACACCGATGAGCTCCAAATTCAACCCACATCGAGACTTAAGCAACTGGGGAATTACTACTCGGCTACAAACCAGATGGAAGAAAAGTCCAGACAAAGCAGGAGGGGGAGAGAGAGGGGGAAATGCCAGAATGGATACACAGGCACTAAGCATGAAAACACAGGACTGGCTGAGCTAAGAATTACTTCAAGACCTTCTCCATGTATAGTAAGCTCATCAGCTGCGAACGCAAGAACTACGACGTGTGCTGTAAGACCAAAATAGGACCCGCAGCCATTTTTTTGTGAAGCAGCTGAGGCATGCCCATTTTGTGTAGTGACATTTAATTAGAAAAGCAGAGCTGGTTTTATTTTTAAATTGTTCTATTAAATAAAAGTAAATATCAAAGTGGTTATTTCATCTGGAAAAAAAAAGCCAGCAGTTTCAATGTGCTTTGAACTGCAGTACAAAAACTGTTCATCTCAACCCCTCCCCTCTCCTTCTCCAAAATATACAGGACAGCAACTTCAGCTTCACATGGTAAGAAAATATATACACATTACATACAGTAAACATACTCTGCCTTTTTTTTTTTAAACTTTATACAACATTAGTGAGGAAAAATATAAACATTAATAAAATTACATACAATATATTCAACATAGTAAGCAACTGCTACCAGAGCAAAGGTTGATACACTATCAAAAGACAGGCAGAGGAAAGGATAGTGTTGCCATACCAATATAACCACACATCATTTTTTTTAATAGCTTAAAGCAATTCTATTGCCAAAGAAAGATACCCTTTGAGGTAGATTCTTCCAATTCTTAACAACATGTTGAGATTAAAAAAAACCAGGGATTTTCTCCCCCCCCTCCCCTGAACCATGCCACGAGCATAACTTTTGTTTGAACAAAGGTAAGCTGATTATCCTGTGAAGGGCAGAGACGCTGCAGTCTTAGGCTAACTCTCTAACACTTGAAATGAAAGACAAAACATCTAATACGAATTTCCAAATAAAATACCTTCCCTGTAAGACACGTGTCCATAACACTTCCTGTATATGTAACATACATACTTAAATTTGAAGGGTTTGGGTGGCGTTTTTTCAGCCTTATTTTACGTTCTCATCTTGGAAAGTTGTAGGGAATTTACCATACAAGACAAGATAGGGTAATCTACAAAAATTAAAAGGAAACAGTATTATAAAATGCACATGTTGATATTATTAAAAATCTCACTTCTTAAGGGAGTCCCAATTGCTGCTTCTACACGATACTTTAACTTTCTGTTCATATATACACACATCCTACAGACAAACCACAGCGTAAGGTTTAAATGATGGCATTTGCACAGAAAGCACAAAAGAAGATGACATCTTCCTTTGATTATTTCTCAAACAGCTCTCGGAGCTTTGTGCACATACAGTGTGTGCGGCAAGGCTTCACACAAAGGAATTCAGACCTCATAAGGCTTCCAGTTTTTACATATGTGGCCAAACGCTGCTCTTCTCAAATCTCCACTGAGCTAATATTTTAGGAATAGTATTTTCTCCATTTAAAGAAATTGCTGAAACCAGATAACAAATACAGACATGCTTGTTTCTTAAAGAACAGCACAACGATACTGCTGGTGTAATAAGGTCTCATTTGTAACTTGGTCTTATAGAATCACTTCCTGTGCAGTCACATTCCCTGCATGAATAAATTAACATCTGAAGATGAGGAAGTTAAAATGAATGCATCGCTGTAACAACAAATTCTATTTTATTTGATAAAACACAGCCACAGAGCAGAGGCATCCACTTAACCTGTTTGGGCACAGCCACTCTTAAGCTCTGTTTCCGCCCTCAAGTAAACGCGAGAGCAGTCACTTGTTCACATTCAACTGCTTTATTTTTTATTTTTAGAGACATTGGAGGGTCATACCAATTCTGCTTTGCAGATTAACATGTGCAGGCAATTCTGTTCTTCAGCCCACTTTTGAACCACTTCCTCACCTGCTCGCATCAGGGGAGGTCTAATACTGTTTCTGAACTCACATTCCATGTCATAGGGCAGTTCTTTCCCAGCCATCCTAAAACAACATTTGCAGGTGTGTGCTGGCAAGAAAACTCAAACATATGATTTTCAAATACGTCTTGTGATTAACAAGAAAACTTCCCTTATCTTTCAACATGATAAAATATTTCCAGCCAACTCAGACAGGGCTATAGAAATAGCTGCGGTTTTTTTCAGTTTACCCACTTCCATTTTTGAGAAGTAGTGTGTTTGCAGTAAAAGCAATGTTAATCAAATGAAATCCTTGTGTTGCTAGTATTTGGCTGAATCAAGCTCAGGTTCTAACTCAGGTGACTGATTTCTTCTGTTCTGACCAAGGTGAAGCTGCATTCATTCTACACCTTCCTTGGTTTCAGAGTTTTTGCTGTCATTTTCCCTGAACTAGGCAAGATTTCATGAATCTGGCTCCCAGAAGTCATGCAGTTTTCCCTAAAGAGTAAAAACAAAATAGTAAACACGTCAGAAAACCAACGATAGAAGTAAAGAGTAGAGTAGGCAAGTGCTTAGCTCAAGATCGCCAATGTGTTGCAAGTCCCTAGAATTTTATTTGGAAACACTTGCTAGTTTCCCCATATGTGGATCAACTCCAAATATCTCTGAAAACCCAGCTCTGAAAGAGCAGCATCATTATCAACTTTCACCAATTGGTAAGTAGCTTCTGCAGTTCCCTTCCCCCTCTATAACAAGAAATGTCATACGCACTACGAATTTTGTCTTTTTTGCACATTGCTGGGAGCGATTAATAGTCTTTACAGACAAATGGTTGACTACCCAATTTTTAACTGAAAGCAATACTAAGCATATATGTATGATTTAGATTTTATGTAAGTGATACATTACTGGAAAGCTCCAAGCTTTTCCAAGACAGGTAGCTTTATATTCCAAGACAGGACTCAAACAGTTGGTCTGATCACATTACAAAAGAAACCTTACAACCCTAGGCTGGAAGAAACAGCTCTGAACTCTGGGTATCAATAGAAATTATCCACCTATTCCACCAAGGCCAGCTAGGTATCATGAAGGCAAATATTAAATGAGACTAATCATGACATTATTTACTACTGCACACTTTTACAGAGCATGAAAGGCTTTTCCTAATCATTGCATGAAATTCGACACATTCAAAGAGGGAGGAGTTATCAAGAGCCGTTAAACATATGTGGATAGAGCCTTGGACCCAAGCAGTCTCGAAGCCACACGCCGCCAGGCCACAGCAGGAAGTGCATCACTGCATTCCTGCCCCAACGTCCTTTTTGAAGCATGTGCTAATAACTACAAACAGAGACAGGCCCTGTGACTTGACTCAGTACTAGCATTTTAGTGTATTACACAGGCCATTTACAAAAGCAGCACTTTCAAGGATAAAGATGAAATCTTGGGTTTACCGAAGCCAGCAAAGTAAGAATTTTAATTAAAATCTATTCTAATACATCTAAGTGTATTCCACAGCCATGCCATTTATGAAGGAAAAAAAAAATCTCCTTAAAAGAATATGCTGTTTTCAAATGCTAAAAAGTGAGTTAAACACACCCTGCAATATGAAAAGAGAGAAAAAGGTTTCTTTACAGTACCTGAGTAGGCCGAGTGGTTTGTATCATATCTTGCCATTTGCCATATATCCTAGCAACTAAGTCTTTCACCTGCAAATTCAGATCAATTAGTTTAGCCATTTACATTAAAAAAAGCCAAAATCATACTCCCTGTCTCCCCCCAGCCCCAAACCCATGAAAGCCCAGATAACCCAACACCCAAGGTTTACTGGAAGGGAACAATTTTACATCTGGCACAAAGTATCACCACCTCAACTCCAACCAGATCCCTGTAATTTGGGGCTCTGAATTCAAAGTCACGTACTCCACACAAACACATTACAGGCACACGACTCCCCATGTTAAGTGTTTGGAATCAGCACACAAGCCTCTGGCCTCCAAACACCCACCTCATCCTTCGGGTGAGTCAGGCTTGTTACACAAGACTGACTGTACCTAGAAGAGGTGCCTGCAACTGCAATCACAGAAGGCAACTATGCAGCACTGTCTGCTACTGAAATTAATTCCTTATACATAAAAGTGTGCTTTTTCGTAACCAAATCACAAGCAGGTGTTTAATCCAAGCCATTCAGAACTGAGATTTGCTTCATATGCTGTGTTAAAACCCAGCACAGTGGCGTCCTCTGGAAGTTACGGCAGGGGAAAAACAGAGTAAGATTTTCCCCTCTCAGTTCAAGGGCAATAGAAACAAAAGTGAAAGTGACCCGAGATACAAAAATCCAAGGCAAGAGTAATTAACTTGTTAAAAGGATCCATGCTCTACTAATCTGGCTGAATAAAAAAGAAAAATCTTCTTGAGAGGTAAGGATGCACACAACTGCAAATGTTCGATTTAAAGCTGAAAAAGCCAAGGCTTTCCAGAGTTGAGGTCGGTCACTTTACCACTGATCTGATTTAGCTTGCTATGACAGCATGCAAAGCATGAAAGTCACAAAATTAAGACTATCGTTAGTAAGCCCCACACCACAAAGCAAATGAAAGGCAATTATCCAAACTTGATGCTACATCACATACACTGTTAGCTTAAATCCACAACATTTTTAACTCATTAATTTGAAAAGAAAACAAAAACACGTGCAAGATAGGATAGGTTTTCAGTCCTCTGTATCCTGTCCTGCATGTAGCCTCTGCTCTTAAAAAGTAGAGTCAACTATCAGTGACTACCAAGAAAAGAAACAGAGCAACTCTGTGGGTCTAAAAGTTGAGATGCCTGGCGAAAAGGAAGACAAGCTCACATTTTACAGTTGTCGAGTCCTGTTGTTAGCAAGAGGAGCATTTTTAGTGCATTAAAATGGGCATATACTTATGTACATGCAAAGACACGATGCAGACAGAGAAACCAGAAAAAAAAACAAACCCATAAGGAACTCTTAGAATTTCCAGGGCTGGGATGAGGGAACAACACACATCAAGAACAGTAAAAACCACTCTAAAACAAACAAAAAAACCCAGCTTACATGTCTTACCTTAGTTCGATAAAACAGCCTTGCATCTTCTCTAATATCACATTTTATATGCTTATCTAAGGCACCACAAAGCTTCAGTAAGTGTTGCTGAATAAAGACAAAAGTGTACAGCTATTTAAATCCTCCATGTCAAAACTAAAAGCTGTCTTCAAATATTATTTCAATTTAAAAATTATATGCTTCAGTTTGCATTTTTCTCAGAAATATACAGTAAGGAAGGGGGAAAAGAAAGAAAACAAGATCACAAGATCCTCTATCACTTGCTGGTATGCACCCGGTAAACCAGGTCTAAGAGCTTTAAAAAATAGTCTCAAAGTATAGCAGAGCTATGCATCGCAAATTTTAAAGTTCCTGCTAGCTAATTTGTAAGTCTTCTGTCCGAAGTAGCAAGCACCGTGCCATTCAGATCTTTTATCAGCGAAAAAAAGTTCTGAAGTTACTACAGATAAAAATAACCTTTTCAGTAATCATAACTCAGGTCATTTTCTTTTGTAGGGACTGGCTGAGCAGGTAAAACATATCCAAGGCTTATGCACTGATCTTTTATTTCTCTCTAAATTTCTGATTACTTTAATAAAGCTGTTTTGCAACTTTGTAATCTTTTGATAATGGCTCCTAAGATCTGTCGCATTCTGTGAATTTCTTCATAAAATTCCTATTTCCAGTCCCTCACTGAACAGCTGCAAAGAGGCTCTGCTCTGCAGAACAGGTGAGACATGCTGAAATTCTACTTATAAACATTTGATGGTGTCTCAAGATCATGACAATTCACCCCATCTAACTGGAAGAGAACCAGAAATGAAATAGTTATATCGATCTTATACAAAGTCTAGCCTGAACAATATTCAGCCACACCCCTCTTGCCACTTGATGGCTAACAGGTCAGTGAATAATGGACTCTTTCCTCATTAAGAAATACAGAGAAATTAAAAAAAAAAAAAGATCAGGTTCTCCACAGATCTTCAGAAAGACAGTTGTAAAAAACAAATCTCAAAAGATCATCACAATATAATCATTTTCTTTACCAAAGATGATTTTGTTTCAGATTACACTCTGTGATTATCTTTTTGCATTGAGTAGGAAACTGAGACACTTAAGCCCCAAAATGTAACCAAACATTACTGCTTTACCTCTCTCAAACAGTTCATATGACAGATTTCTTAAAAGCCAAGACTGATTCCATGGGGCAGAAGGTGTACACAAACACCTTGCAGCAAGCAACTCACAGCAAACGATCACAGAAATCTGAATAGGATTACTGAAAGGCTAAGCAGAAGGTATTACTTAACATGTTCACATCACGTGGCGCAAAGGAACTGTCATTACAGAGAACAGAAGAGATACGGTCCTAGCTTTCACTTGCTGCATGGCTGTACTCCAGCACAGAAAACCATGACGTGTTTCAACGTATTTTACTGCATATTTTCAAAGTGGTTTTCTTCTAGACTGAAAAATTTCAACCCTACTTCAAAAATTCATAGGATCATTGCACTTTCTGAGAAAGACTAACAAAATAAATTTCTGCTGATCCACGGCCTTACATTTTAAGGTAGTTCAATTTGCAGAAATGCAGAAGAGGTTTCTTTCTCTGCAGTAAGTGCAGAGAAAGCTCTTCTGCATTTACTTTGCCCCGGAACAAAAGTCTCCCCCAGTGTTATTAGCCACTGGTGATCTTCTATCACATGATAGCTCTTACCAAAATAGACCAAGTATGCATGATAAGCAGTCTTCTAAAATCTAAAGACCGAGCCACTGAAGTTACTTACCCTTTGATTAGAATTTACAACATCAAAGAAACTAGCTTCACTGACTAGATGAAGGAGGATGTAGATTAGGTAGTATACCTGGAGAGAAATCAAGAGCTTTAGCTGTCAAAGCACAATCATACCTCTTCACATCTAGATACGGCACTATCTTTGCTTTCTGGAATGATTTTTCCAACAGCCAGATCAATGGACAAGTATGTCTACACATTTGCCTAAATAACTGATTTGAAACAGTACATTCATATGTTAGAAACATTTTAAAACAGTATTACACTGTTTTATGTTACCTAAGTAACATAAAAAACTTTCTGTAGTTTTAATTACTGAAAATTAAATTCAGCAGTTGGCTTTATTTTCCCATCATCTACATCCAGATCAAAATGCTTGCTAAGAGATTCCATGATAGATGCAAATAACCAAACCAATATTCAATTTTTGGATGAATGGAAATAGTAAATCTTTCTAATATTTCTTTATGAGAAAAGGTTCATAAAAGATTCATAAATCTCTTTTTGAAGCCTGCAGGCGAAGGTCTGGCTCAGCATCAGCTTCCACTGGTTACATCAGAAGGAAGAGAGGATGGTCCTCCGATTACAGAGGACAGGACTCATGACGTCCATGTGACTTAGCCATTCAGAAAATCTGATGGATTTCCCTGTTTGTAAAACAGCCTAATACAGCTTCCTCCATCACATGCTACTTCTTTCCTTCCTCCATGACTATAATCAAAATTGAACACGAGTAGTATTTTAATTATACAGATGAACAGCAACAAAATAGTGTACACACAGTTCCACGTACAGAACTGCCCTCAGTTAACAGAATTAAAAGAAACATTCTCAAAATTGTAGAAGATGGATAAAAAGACCAATGCAAAAAAGCACTATCAGCTATGTACCTCCTGTTCTAGTTCTGTATCAAGGTGGTCTCCATCGGCATTCTGCTGCTCCAGTCCTTCTCCCATCTTCTTTAGTAGATTAGAAGGTTTCATGTACACCAGAAACTGATGCAGAAGAGACATCTACAGATACAAACATTAATGAATTGGACTGGTTTACTGGCAACAGAAAATTGGAAACCGAGTGCCACTACACTATTATTTGTCCACTAAGACAAGAACATAAAAGGGATTTTTAATTAAAATGGAAGTTTTCATGCTTTAGGTAATTTTTGACTATTCACAAACTAAAGCATTTGTACATTGCCTCAATAAAAGATCAGCCCTACGAAAACAAAGAGTGACTCTACATGAACACAAAAGGAAGACTGAAAGAGGTGTAAACCTCTTTCCAACGTCCAAAATGAATGTTTAGGCAGATAAACAATACTGCACTTACAAGCTGCAGAACACTCAGGTTACACATGTTGCAAATATACTTTTAATACTAACCTAAACTAAAAATTACTAACTGGTCATTTTGCAAGGTTCTTGAAAATAGGCCTACATTATTAAAACATAAAACCCGAACACAATAATATACATGCTTTCTAAACTCTCAAATTATACACACACAACACATATATGCAGTACCTGCTTGTCACTGTCATCAGGTATTTCTATATCCTTTTTATTAAGAAGCTTTGAAATTATCACTAGGCTAAGACGTCTTCTTACTTCCCTGAAAAACAATTAAGAAAATTATTTCCCAGAGAATTTCTTAAATCTACAGTTTCTACAAAGTGTATGAGGCTATGCATGGCTTCCTTAGACATAAACTTGCCTACAACTATTAAATTAGATTTTCTGAATATAGGTGCTATTAAACTAGAAAAAGGCTAGTAAAATATAAGTACCCTTATCTCATTTCAGCTGTTCTTCTGCACAAGTAACACTGTTAGATGCTTGCCTCCAAGCCTGAAATTGAGGACCCAATTCATTCTCCTTGCTCAGATACGTTACAATTTACTCATTTCAAAGATACAAAACTCGTAACAGATTGACACTTAAAAGCAGACATGAATCACCCAAAGAAAATTTACTTTTTAGTCACTTAGACAAGAATTAAGAGTAGGTGATGGATGTCAGAATCTGAAGTTTTTAAGTGTTTCTTTACTATAGGGCATCAGGAAGTCTGCAGCCCAGAAAACTACACATAGAATGTAAAATAACCCTTTTCCACAGCAGAGGTGATCAAGAAGCTATATATACACACAATAAGAATTGCATATACATCTGTAATATATGAGAAAACCCAAATACTTTTTTTTTTTTAAAGCACCATGTAATACCTATTGCATTTATCAGACTTTGAGCTTATACAAATAAATCAGCTGTTAATGATACAAATAAATTAGTTGTTAACGATACTACATATTTCTGACGTTACAGTGTCATTACCGTCCACGTATTATCCAGCTAGGCACCAGCTGAACTAGCCACAGGAGATTATGGTGATGACTGGAGAGTTCACTCACTGCCAGGCAGAGCTCAGGCATCTTTAAAAGAACAACAAAAAAAATCCCCAAACTGAAGAACGGGTATGGTGGGCATTTGTTTTATTTGTAAAGGAGTACACATCTACTCCCTAGAAACATACACAGCACAAATGTCAAAAGGAATTGATCTAATAAGAGATGATGTGCATAAAGGTATTTCTGCATTGCACCCATAGTTAAGCCTGCTAAATACTATTTTACAGTAGGATAGTTGAGATCAGATTGCTTTTAATGATATTTTATCAGTTTGGTGCAATCACTTCTTCGTTCTTTCAGAGAGCCATTTTAAACATACAGCTATTTTAGTAAATATAAGATGAAGTTCAATACAACAGTCTCCTTGCAGAAGGGGACAGGCAGGCATAATGTCACGTGACAAAAACCCTCTCAGTCTACCCACCCGCTTCCTAAATCTCACACAAATCCAAAGCTCCCAATTTTTTCACATTACATTTTCAAGCAGTATTTTTCTGATATGTCAAGAAAAAATGAGAACTTCAAACCAGAAGTTTCTTGAGAACTAAGTTCCGGTTTCATAAATCTAGTACAAGAAAATTATTTATGAAGTTACCTTTGTATCCCAGTCTTTGATACTTATCAGAAGCGTTATGAAAAGGCACTGAAAATCCACCAAAGGAATTTGCTTTAACTGTTTCTCCAAGCTTATTTTAAGTAGCAATAGAAGCAGCAGCAATATATCTTGATCAGTATATCCACCTTGAATTACTGTTGTACAGAAACCTAGAAACTTTAAAAGAAATAAAAAACATTAAAATCTGAAATCGGTTTAGCTTGTTTTAAAGTATGATGAGAACTTAAGTTTTCCACCCTCACATTACAATGCATCTCAAATGATATATTGTTCTTGCCACACTTGTGTACTAACATCTCCCCATCTCCCAGTAACTGCACTCTTTTTTTTTTTTTTTTTTAATACCTTCTGAAGGCTCATCTTGTGAACAATGGCAATATTCCCTGGACACTACAGGAGCAGGAAAGATCCTTCTCCACTGCACAGATGATCCTCATCTAACTGAAAGACTGATAGACTTTCTAAATACACAGGTAATACTGAAAACATAAGCAAGAGATTTTTCCCGACCCAAGTATTATCACATGGGTTACTTACAATATGGGATGTGTGTGCAAATGAGAACACAAATTAATCAAGATTGTGTATTCTGTCTCTAGTGGAGATGCTCCGAGTGCTTCCTCTTCAACTAAGTAATTTTATAGTTAAGAATCTCTAAAGAAATGATGTTAGGAGTACTTCCACAAGGAACTCTGAAATCAGTTATAAAGTCAGTATTTTCACCATACAACCTTAATCACAGAGAACTTGTGAAGTGTGAGCAGCACTTATTCAGCCTACAGTCTCACGGGACACAGTGCATGGATCTAACAGCTCACTTCCACAGGAGAGTCACAGCTCCGCCTGCCCTCCATGAGCTCTCACCTCATTCACCTTGTGCCGCACAGGGACTAACAGTGTACCTCAGAGCTGCACCAGCGCTCTGAGGCAGCATAAAACATACCACCCAACATCAACTCCCCTTCCCGTTTCCACTGGAACACAGAAATGGATAGTTTCTTCTACACGAGGGAGCAAAGACATTTGGTAAAGTGCCACATCTGGAAAAGGGAGGCAGAACTGTGCAGCTGTGAGTGAAGCCAATGGAAGTCAGGAAACTCTAAAGCCTGCAACAAGCCTGCAATAATCTCTGCTGAATGTGAAGCTGAAACCCCAGGATAGCATCTACTCACAAAACATGCCCAGGACTAGATTAAGACACCAGGGTTTTTGCTAAAAAACAAAACAAACAAACAACAAAACAAACAAAAAAACAAACCAAAAGAAAGCAAAAAGCCCCACCACCCCCACCCCCCAAAAAATACCCCCTCACGAAATCTCACCTTAATCACATTAATTAAATTGTTTTCTGGTAGACTGGAGAAGGCTGGACTGGCAGAGGTTAGGTCTCCTCTTGGTTGTTGTTTACTCACTGTTTCTTGCATCTGACTTCTAATAAGAGAGACACTAATCTGAGCAATAAATCAACAATTTACAAGCCCACAAAGGCTTATTTACATCAAACTGAAGAAAAAAAAAACCCTGTGCCTTCAAATCAAAGCAATCCTGAGTTACAGAGCACACACATCTATCTCAACTTGTGACCAATTACTTACAATTTTGCCCAGCTATTTAGGCAACAACGTGGAGGACAAAGGACAACGCTCTGGTTTGCTGAATCCTTACCTGGCAGGCATTGTTCGAAGTTGTGGCTTATTTACTCTTATTAAGACCTGAGCTGAGAATTTAAAGAAGAGCATGGCTTGATGGAAGGGAAGGGAAATAAAGGAGAACCTTCTGATTCTACATTCTAAGCACAAGGCTTGCTTTCACAGGATCTAAGCAATAAATATCAAAAGGAAAACACTTACAAAATATCACACTCGTTAAAGTTGGGCTGAAGATGCTGCAATGGAAAGAGAGATCTAAACGCAACACCCATATTGACAAAAACAGCTGACACATCAGCTAGTGAAGGAATCCATGGTTTAGACTGTTCATCACTGATGGAAGCTACAAGTAAAAGACATGGAATGGATTAGTTTTAAATTTAGTTCTCAGCATTAGTTCCTTTTAAGGGAAACAAATAAGCTCAGCAGTCTGCATCAATTCTACCAGCTCTCATCTCAGAAGAGCTGGTATGTTGAACGATATGCTTATTTTCAGAACGATAGGGCAAGGGGGGGAATAGTCTAGCACAGTATTTAACACTAGAGAAATATCTTGCCTACGTAACAGGTGAATTACTTTAAAATTCCACTCATTATCCCTTACAGCTCTCTTTCATCACAAACAGCAGAATAAGCAAGGAGGCATATTTACTTTTAAGAGAATACATAAATTACCCTTCTGTGTAGGTGCAGGTAAGAGGGTGTTATCATAGTAGGACTGGAAGTGGAGCCAAATAAGATTTGAAAACAGGCAACGTTTCTAGAACAGAAGTGCTAAACGGATGGAATTTATTTATTCGACAGAAATAAGAAACAATGCTCATTGCAAAAAGGACTGATTTGTATGATGACTTGTATCTGAAAGTCTGCAAACTGTACGGAGGATTCTCTATAGGACATTAAACTAGCACAGTAACATCAAACTAGATGTAGTGTTTTCCAAACAGTGACAGAAGTTACTAGAATTCTGAATTGGGTCAATTTTGTGTCCTAGAGCTAAGTTTGCAAGGAAAAAAACAAATATAATGGAACATAACACTCAAGACACTGCAGGTTCAGGTCTCAATGTTCAGTAAAAAAACAACAACAAAAAAGATGCATCCTTAGTTAAGCTCTGGAACAGAATGTCTCAGAATGGTTTAAAGACTATGCAGTGGGCAATTTTAAAGTGGTTAGACAACTTGCCAGGAGCAACTGTAGCCTATTTGATCCTGCTCCGAGGTCAGAGATCTGCTGGGATCTCTCCCAGCCTTAGTTCTTTGAATTCATCAGCTTGAACTGTTCATTCAGAATCAAGCTTAATGCCAGCAAAGCACAAAATAAAGGAGGCTACATTCCCTCTCGCATCAGCTCACAGTCTGATTTCAAACAAGATTCAAAGTATGGGGTACAATTTGGACAGACCTGAGCAAGTACTTCAAGAGAACCACATTACTTTAATGATGTTAACTGGCAGACTTAAATGAATTAATGAGTTTTGATGGATCTGAATAAAGCGAAGACATGGAGAACATACAAAGGAACTTGCACTGGAGAAGTACTCGAGAGTACAGATGAAGGAAGGCAAAGCAAAACACACAAGACACGAGCAGCAGTGTGGGCTGAAGCAGATCCTTGAAAGTGTTTTTGTGCAGGTGTACGATTCTTTTCACTTTTGCCATTTACCTGGAAGGTAAACTATGCAGTGCTACATACTGGGTATGACTACGTGGAAAACATCTTGTAGTCCTTAAGCTATGAAATGAATGTCTGCATCTTCCAAAGTAAAAGATGGAAAGTAAAGTAAACTTTTGAGCACACTGGTCTCCTCTTCAGGTCAATTCTATTTGTGAAATAACAGAAGCAAGTTTAAAAGGCTCTATACCAGATGCACTGCTTTGCAAATACCTGCAAGGACCACATCCTGTGGCACAGCTTGCACACACTCAGTGAAGACCAACTCGTAGCATTTGTGCATTACATAAGTACCAGAAGAGCCTAAGTTCATGCCAGAATCACAGAACAGAGCCAGTGCCTTTTACTTCCTCCCCAATACCTTTCTATACTTAACAGAAGGGAAATGCCTTCAATCAGGTGGTCAGTTTCCCATTCTTCAAATACTCACCATTTTTTAGTGTTATCTCCATCAATCTGTCTAAAATCTGGGTGGAAACACAATAGTCAGGATGAACAGACATCATCTGTGGAGAGAAAAGATGCTACATGTCAAACACCAAGTTGCACAATGGCATCAGTTTTCTTTTAATTAAAAAAAAAAACAAAAAACAAAAAACAACTCTTTGGTAAAATAAAGTAAGAAACAGTAACAGGAAAAAGAAAGAACTCCAAAGCCTCTAAAGCAAGATACACCAAGGAGAACAGAATATTGTGAATATTTATTATTTCAAGCAGTGCACAGATGCTATGAATAGTTTTAAATGAATTATTTGCAATATCAGAATGCTGTAACCCCACACTGAATCTGTTGGTCCGTAAGAAGGTACTGAGGGTTAAGAGAATGGAAAGTATCATGTATCCCTTTGGAACCCATTTGCATCTGTGAGCAAGCCGAGTTCCTTGATCAGGAGCAGGGGCAACAGAGTTCACTACAACCTTTTCCAGTCATGGGCAAGTTGAACATATGCAATACTAAACCAAAACAATGAATTCTTAGTTTTTTCATAGAACTCTTAACTACAAAAACACGACTACAAAGTACAGTTCAGGCTTCCTGGAGCACTTCACTAGCCCAGCAAAAAACTCTTCTTTTTCTCCCCCAAGTGCTGGGCAGTTTCCTGCTCCGTAAGTGAGCTGAATTGGCTCACACTTCCTCCTTATTAGAGGAACACCAGGGCTCACAGAAGGGGTGGAAGGCAATTTTTTACTGGCTGGAGGGAAGGACACGGAGGAGCAACATGTTTCCCTTTAGGCAAAAGCAGAAAGCCAGTCAACAGACCCAGGATGCAATTTGACAGGTGGTCGTCCAGCTTTCTTTTTTGTTTCAGGCACGGTTAGAATGTAGTAAACAAAAAAGAATGCAGATCAGAAAGGGGCATTTTTGCGAGTAACAGAACAATGTAAATTCCTGGGGATTTAGACAGGGACACAGACATCTAGAAAGCAGGCAGCCACCACACTTCCTTTTAGAATGGCTCGACTTTTTCCTGAGCCATAGTGCACGTCGACTTTTTCCAAATGAATATTATCGATAATGCAGGCATCTCTGATGATTTACAAAGTGATATATGCAGAAATGGTACTTTTGCAAACTGGAGCATGTTTGGGGGGGTTTTGTTGTTGTTTTTTAAGGGTGGAAGGAAATAACATTAACATTTGCTTGTGATTTGGCCCACACTATTATATCCTGAAATCTCTTCTCACCTAGCATGTACTGTGCCCTTTTCAAATGCAGTAACACATATGAAGATGCACAGGCATGTGCAGCTTTGCAGTCACTCAGAAAGTGTGGAGAAAAGTTATCCCTAGTGTTTTACCCCTAGTGACAATCAAAGTTATTTCAGACTGGAGAACAAATCAGAACACAGAAAGATAGGGTTTTTTTTATTTAGAAGTTGTTAACCTAACGCAACAGATTCACAAACTTGTTCTGATTATTCCTGCTACAACTGGCTTCCAGGAAGAATATTATACCTGGACAGAATACAACTGCATGAATAGTACAGCCTTACCTGGAAAAGCCACTTCAGAATTGGTATGGGACACAAGATACAACTGTAAGCACAACTTAGAAAACCATTAATAGCTAAAGAAAGCTGCTGTGTTACACCAGAACTGTAAGACAAAGATGGGGGTGGGGAAACAGGAGAAAAATCAATTAGTGGTTGAATCAATACTTTCACAAAAGCCTAAGAACTTCGCCACCCCTCAGATCATCATCAACAGCAAACAAAGATCTGAGCATCCAAAACAGGTATTATTCTTACGCTCTTACCTATATGAAGTACTATAGTAATTAAACCTTATTTGTTATTTAGAACAACCATCTTTTTCTCCAGAATGCCATACTATAAAATTTGGAAACATTTGAATTATTACATAATAATAGCTGCAAACAAACATTGATTTACACTATTGTACTATGAACCATTATGCCTGTCTACACAGATGGACTGCTATGCTCAATGAGACCAGTGGATAAGACTTTTTACTGTCCAATGACCATTTTCAACACTTTTAGAAGAAAAGAGAAAAAGCTTTCTTTGAAATTTTTAAAATAATCTTTGAAATTAAGAGTCTGGAGGCAAACTAAAGCAATTAAAATCAGTCTAATCTCAGTGCGCAAATTTGTGAGGTGCAAAGAGTAGCTGTTGGAAGAACAGAAAATGTGTCATTTTTATTACCGAATTATTTTAGCTTTAGTCTTCTTTTGAAAGTCAGGTATGTCATAAGCAGCTGAATTAATGCTATCCCGTTTCCCACACACCCTTCCTTTAGTCTGCTCTGTTTTCAGTATCTACTAAAACAGGTAGCTCTGTTGAGAGATCTGTGTCCTAACTTCTCCATATACCCTCTACTTGTCTGAGTGAGCAAGTGGCTAGGAAGACATCCACGAGCCAACTGGACAGTCAATACATGCCAGCTGTGCCAACTGGGCAGAACGTGTAAGCAATCAAATCGGAACTGCCTTCTGCAAGGGATGATTCTTTTAATTCCCATTCCTCCAGTCACTGACTTACAAGATACTTTTGAAGCTTATATCCTTGTGATCTTCAAAACATATTAATAAAGAGGCCTGAAGGCAAAGGAGTATTTCACAAACATCACCTCCTCGATAGACGAGGAGAGGCCATCCTCCTCCTCTTCACACCCACAAGAGCACATATACGTGTATACAAAATCCTTTAAGATTAAATGAATTCTCTCAGTTTCACTGATGCAAATTTGGAATAAAATATCAACTGAAATAACCAGAGTTTTTCAGGATTTCCACTTGCGGTATTAGGCAAGAATCTGTCCAGCTATTTGTAGCCTGACAGCCTCATAAATATAGAATACAAGGGATTTGTATGAGTTACAGAACAGTTGTATGTATACACAGAGACACACTGCTAGCTCAGTGACTGAATCTAACAGATGTCAGAAATAGTGACTTTCTGCAATCCTCATTAAGTGGAGCCCTAAGTCCCAGGCCCATTTAGGACAAAAAAATGTAAAAGTCTTTCTGCAGACATAATGCAACATTAGTAGGTCACAAATGAGTTCACCACAAAGGTCCTCTTTCTGTCTTGGGATAGTTAAGCTTTTGTTCATTGTAACGTTTCACTTCTGCATTTATCTTCCACAAACTAGTCAGATTATCAACGATAGCCCAACACAGGAGAAATATGGAAGAGGCCAGAACACCTATTTTTTTTTCTTACGTCTCATATTAAATTTTTTTTCAAGAATTCCAGTACAGGAAAAAAAGGAAGCTTCAAGTAACAATTCACTGTTCTGTAAAGCCAACCTGGAAAGGAGAATTCCAGGGAAAGGGAAGTCAGTCTTGCCTACTTAGTAAGACAGAGCTCATTCGCATGCGAAGATTTTATCTTAAAAACTGCTAACACTGAAGAAAATCATACAAGTAAACACAACAGATGAAGAGGATATTCTTACCTAAGAAGGAGCTTTTCTATAGGATTTTGAGGGATGAAATGAAAATTCCTCAAGTCAAGGTTATGTTGATTGAAGATTTTCCCAGAGGTTGATAAATCAAATATATTTTCTCCAGGGTGGTAGTCAGGTATGGCATGAGCTATTACTGAAAATCTCTTTATAAATGCCCTGTAAAATTCAAAATAGCTTTTATGAATTTACACACCGAGTGGCTATTTTCTGGCTGAGACAGTTATTTTCAGATGAACACATCAGCCTTATGTGAAAGCTGAATTGTTAAAATACAGTAATGTTCAAGAAAACGTGCCCAACCCCGAAAGACAACAAAAATGTTTCACATTAAACATATTAACAACAACTGATGGAAAGAGAGACATTAGAAAAAAAGGCTAGAAAAGTGAAGAACTAGATTTAATTGGTTTTGGACTTGGAAGGACCTATGCTCTTCTGAGAGATCTTCATCTCCACTGGCATCCTCCTCATCTTCTCCATCTGAAGAATCAGTTTCCCTTCCTTGCATGTCTTCCTGTAACCGCTTTTCTAGTTCATCTACCCTGAAATAACAGTAGCAGCAGAACATATCATCACCATTTAATATTTACAACAGAAGACAACAAAATTTAAGCTCTGAATGTGAACCCAGAGATCAACAGCCAATTACACACGGCAAAAGCACGTGAGACATTGCATCTGTGCAAAAACCAAGCATCTTGCTATTCCAAGATATAAAGTGGATGTTTCCCAAAGCCTAATGAATTTCCAACAGCACAATCAATCACTAGATTGTCAGAGACAAATACAAAAAATTCTGTCAGAAGTTGGCTGAGTGTAACTGCACAAAATTTTTAATCATCTTCTGGATATTTTTTACATTTTTTTTTAAACGTCATACTAGTATTTTATTTGTTAAGTAGTTTTAGGTATAAGAGTATTCAGTGCTCCATAGTCAGTCAGCCCATAGTTACTAGGGTCAGAGTCTTTAATAAAAACAGTTAATCACACATACATACCCATCACCACCACTTGCCATTAGTACATACACCACGTTACACTTTCTACTCAAAAAGATCTCTTGCAAGAACACTCATTAGTTCTGTTCGCTGAACTGCATAACTACTCAGATACTGATAGTCACACATACACAACTACATACACAACTTCGGAAACCAAAACTGAGCTACAAATGCCTTTGAAGAAACTAGTACAGTCAGTCTACATAAATACTTCTATTTCATGCCTGACGAGCAGCTGGTAGCTGGCTCAGTAACCTACAACAAAGGCATCAGTAAATTTAGTCCAGCTTTGAGGAGCAGACAGATGTATCACAAATCACTCATTACTGCTTGGAAGGAGCCTGTCATTCAGCTTTTACAGTTAAGCCACACTTGTAGGTCCCGTCAGAGGTAGGTGGCACCAGCAGGCAAAGCTTAGCTTGCTGCTACCCAAAATCCCATCAGTTTCGGGGAGACAAGGTAAATATAAGCTTCTACAACTCCATCCCAAATTTTTCAAGGCAGCTTTAAGAAACAAACCTTTTAGATTCTTCTTTCTCTTTCAAGAGATGTTCTAAGCTGTTCACATATGACACCTGGCTAACAACAGGAGGCTTAGAAAGCTGTAAATGAAACAGTAAGAAATTAAAAAAAAAAAATACCACAAGCTATCAATTCATTCAGTTAGATAATAAACATCATCAAAACAGAAACCTCTTCCAATTTTAATGATATTTTACCTGAAGATAAAAACTCAAAGGAGACCCTGAAAAACAGGATGATTAACAGTTTAGGTTTCTCAGTCCCCTGACAATTTTATATAATGGTCAAATCTCTCTCAGTGATTAATTTAGAAATAACTGTGCTTCACAATGGATCTGAACAGCAAAGCAAGTCTCTGTCTCTCCCTGGGGCTGACCTCCAGCTAACCTTCACAAAGAGCATTAGCATCAGAAGCCTTTTACCTCACAGCTTTATTATTGTCATCCACTGAGACCCTGGGGGAATACCCATTCTCTTGCATGAGACCAGAAACTCCAAAAATGATTCAGTACCTCTTTGTTACTTTCAGGAGTCCCTAGGGGGCAAAGCACCAGCGTTTGCTAAATCACCTCCACAATCATCAGGCAAAACAAAGCTTCCAATCAAAATCCTAATACAAACCCAAATTAAGGAGCTAATAAATAGAATTAAAAACCAAAACAACGCACAAAGAAAGTCTTAACCCCTAGCAAAATTAGTTTGTTTTTCAGTAGCCAGTGTTTTATTCAGCTAGTAGCAGACAACACAGATTTGAAATCTTTTATGGCCACGATTCAGTTCTTCAGACAGGCAGTGCCCTCCTGACGCTGCCTTCTTAAATAGCAAGCCTCTTACGAGTGACAAAGCTTCTTCCTATAAGCTCCTTCATTTTAGGAGAACACAACTCACTAAGAGCATACGCTCTCTTTGGGGATTTTCTATTACCCGAAGGTAAAAGAAGTTAGTTTAAGTAGTTAGTGCCCACCTGCTAATAAAAAAGCCAGTTAATACAGCGTTAATTTTTGGTATTCAGAGATATCTTTCAAATGTAACAAGCAGCACGTCTTTGGGAGGGAAATCTCGTGGGAAATTAATATGCTTAAAACAACTTTTGAACTGAGGAATCAAGACTTTATTCCAATGTGCACATACGCCCCTTCTTACAAGACAAGAGAAGAATGCTAGTATATGCAAAAACCATGGTCATGGAAATTTTGGGACAGTTCTTAACTGTTTTGTCTTACTTGGCCAGTAATTATGCAGAAACAGGAAAGGCCAAATGTTGTGGTCACATTCACGTTCCACAAACATTTGATCTAGGCTGCATCTGTTTATCAGTCTTAACCATTAATTACATAGACATGTTGGTTAAGATGGTGGAATACGTACGTAACCACAGAAGTCTGATCTATATTGTGCTTGCGTAACTAATGGATAAGGAGCAGTAAAATAATTATGCCTGTTCCATATCTGCCTACAGAGATACTCTTTAAGAGAAACTCAGTTATCAAATAAACCATTTCAGAGATTTAAAAACAGGAGACGACAAGTAGAAGAGTATTTACACAGGTATTCTGCTAACCGCAGGTTTGTTTTCTACTGCAGGAAACAGTGGTGGGCTGACCCCAGCCAGCAGCTAAGCAGCACACAGCTTGTTCAGTTCCCCTCCCAGTGGTGCAAGGGAGCGAACAAGAAGAGCAAAAGCGAGAAAAGTCACGGGTCGAGATGAAGACAGTTTAATAAGTGAAGGAAGGGGGAGTGAGGGGGAGAAGAAAAAGTGATGCAAAGGCAATCACTCAGCACCTCCCACAAGCAGAAGGATGCCCAGCTAGACTCCGAGGAATGGCTACATGCCAGACCAGCTCCCTCTGCTTTGTCTTTATTGCTAAGCACAACACTATGTGGCAGGGAATATACCCCTTCAGTCACCTGGGGTCAGCTGTCCAGGCCACACTAAGTCCTACTGCAGGATCTTCCTAATTAAACCATTATTTTACAATAAACTTCAAAATCACAACTTATTTGACAAGCTGTTATTGAACAAATAGGCTAACAAAAAAACCCCCACAGATCAATTTAAAAACACAGATCAATTCACCATAATATCTTGTAAACTGGGATTCAAACACTTCTATCATCCGTTGTGAGAAGTCATTCAGCTTTTTGAAATCCTTTCTAAAATACTTCCAATTTCCATGAAATTCAGCCTCAAAGAAAACATCACACTTACGGATCAAGAACTTGTACACAGATTTCTGACAATCATAGACTGTGACAAGGATATATAACTCAAGTCTAACACACAGATCTCAACAGATAGATCAATTGCCTCTAGCTAACTTCAACTCTCAAAAATGTTACCTGATCAGGAAAATGAAAACATTAGATCCCACGCATCTTCTAAATGTAACCTCCTGCCTTTTACTTTAGGGCAAAAAAGCAAAAACGGAACTCCTAAAAGCCACCAGAAGGCATACAGCTAATGCAATCCATCTGCACAAACCATCTTTCAGCCGTTCCAAGAGCAAGCATAGTAACAAGCACCCTTTCTCTGACTACATTGCACTGTACAGCACAGGACGCTTAAGTAAGCTGAGCAACCAGTTTTGCAGGCAAATAACTCTGTGTTTTCATGAATTATGAATAAAGGAAAAAAATCATATCAAAAATACAATATAACAAAGCTGATGCAACGCTTTTTTTGGTTTTTAGCCACTTACGTGAAGCTTCAGTAATGGAGTCACAGTGTCCTGAGAAAAACTGTCAAGACAAGATTCTTCCAGGGTTCCTGCCTCTGGCTTGGGACTTGAAGACAGAATTTCTTGCAGTGGCATGAATACATCATCATCATCATCATCATCTAGACTGCATTCCAAACTCTCATCTTCACTATCAAAGATGCTTTTTGCTTTTCCATTCAACTTGGACTTGTCTGTACAGGTGCTTTCCACTTTTGACTCGCCTGAGAGTTGTGAAGACATATGGCCGCTGTCCATGCAGCCTTCTTTAAAAGGCAACAAACGCGGAACACTTTCACCAGTCTCTTCTGAGAGTGCAGGTTTCCCAGAACCTTCCATTGAACAAGAATCAGAAGCATTTTCTGAAGTCGTGTTTTTTGTCTTTGAAAAACTGTTGCTAGGTTGAACATTGTAAGTTTTACTGTGTGCACGTCTTTCTGGTCTTTTCCCATCTTGCTCCTCCTGAGCATCCAATACCTGAGATAAGCCAGCATTCTGGAGATGAGGGTCTGCACCTTTTGTTTGTGTTAAGTGGTGGAAAGAAGGCAACACAGTACTTTTTTCCTGAGGAGAAGGAAGGGACTTTTCCAAGAAAAAGCATGAGTTAGCCACCTGCAATTGATTGTCTTTGGTATCCACAACAGAAACGTGGTTATTTTTACCAGGACTGTGCACAGAATATGAAGACGACAAACCTACAGAGGAGCAATTATTCTTCTCATTTTCATCACTTGAGTTGAGGTATTCCTCTGGAAGAGCAGAATCATGTCTAGGTAGAGCAGCAGCCTCCATTAGTTGCAGAACATCACCACAAGTAGACTTTAAAAGGATGTTTTTTACAAAGTCAGACCTCTTATTTTTGCATTTTGCAGATGACCTACTAAAAGCAGGGTCATTCAAACTTGATAATTCAGATTGATTTGAGCTATCTGCATCCACACTCATGGCAGCGTGTTTTCTTTTCCCAGGAAAGTCTATTTGTTTGGATTGCCCAGAAGACATCTTAAGTCTAAGGCAGTGTGAAGGAACAGACTGACTCTTCTGCATACCAGCAGCTATCTCAGATGATGTCCTCAGTGCGTTTGGAGAAGATGCCTCATGTTTTGAAACCTGCTTTGGCTTTGGTTGAGATAGGTCATCTATGAAGCATTCAAGAAAAAAGTAAACCACTGTTCTCACATTTAAAAAAAATAATACTAACAACAAAAATTCAAAACTGTAACAGCTTACCCTTTAAAAAAATAACTTCTGTTTTTAAGTCAACTATGACTGAAATTTTCATCAGGAACTACAATACTTCCATTCTGCTTGAACACAGTGGACCACAATTAAGATTTATCTGATACGGTACTGCTACGTTATTATTGTAACTAACTTGGAAATGAAATTAAATCCTTTTATTTTAAAGCAGCTCAGTAGCCACCGCAGAACACTTTTACTATACACTAGAATTAATCAGTCTTTGGAAACAGCCAATAGCCCAGCCGAGGTATGGGACTGGAAGAATGTTTCAGTAATTACATATAATGGTTATAAATAATGAACATTATGAAAAGTATTTTGGAAATACTGCAATAATTTTAACAGTGCTCATAAAAAGCATTCAGAATATCAAGAAATCTGTTTCCAGCCTATGGTTCTATGGCACCAGAGCCCACCTCCCTCACCACGCTTTTCTGCTTCCTGCCTTAAGCTGGCACTGGCACCTGGACACTTCACGGCAAGCTACTGCATGGAGCTGACGTGGCTGAGAACTTCCCAACTCAATTTTCAGCCAGATCAGCTCCTCGCACTGCTGGCCAAGTCCCAGTGCTAGCACAGGCAGAAAGTGAAGCATAGCAGCGGAGAGTCTGACAGGTTTACACAGCCCTGGACCCACAACATGGGAATACTGAATACTCTTCTTGTTTTGCCCCCCTCTTTTTTTTTTTTTTGATCATCCCACTGACCTAGCTCAAGCTTCTATTCACGTGAGCTTTTTATAATCAGTTCTACCTACTGTAGAACAAAATTATGTGGTTAAAAGGGACAAAAAGCAACAAGAATACCAGCTAAACTTTAGTGTTCTGTTCAACAAGGATGTTCTTTCTGGATTAAGCTGAAAGGCAAAATTTGTTAACTACCACAGTAAATGTGGATTTTCCAAAACGCAAGAGAAACCATAAAAATAATTAGGGATTAAGGGTTTAAGACAAAGAAATATCATGACTTAAGTTACAAACAACCTCTTTTTCACTAAACTCCCAAATTTTAAACCTCTTCAAGCTTGCCATATATTAGAAATAACCTCGACTATACAGCAGTAATTTTTTTTTTGAGAGAGAGAAAACAGAAAAACATAACTTCTAGAAAAAAAAGCCATTAAGAAGAGACACTAAGTGATGAACCTGATTGTTTAATTAATTCCATATTATCAGCACTGCTTCTACCTGAGGCAGTCTCCCTTGAACCAGAATGTGGTATTTTTCTTAAAGGACATCCATTTCCCTAAAAATAAAGATGGAGAAAACAAAAAAGTTAATTGCATAGTTTTCAAAACCAGGATGTTGACATCTTGAGCCAAACGTTGAATCCAGCACAGACTCAGTTCCACACATCCCCAGAAATATGGCAATATACTTCATTTCAAGACAAACGTAAAACACAGCTGCAAAGATCTCAACAAAAGGACTCTCCACAACCCAAATTTTATATCTTTTCTTCAGATTGGCCTCTGGTTCTAAATCTCTCCGCTTCTAGGGCCATTAGCCACTTGCGTCCCTGGGCTATATGGCAACATAGCCCAGCTGGCTTTCTTCAAACAAGTCATTAGAAACTTAAATAACAAAATGACAGAAAGCACAGACAAGCAAATACACAGGGAGGGGTGCCAAGGCGAAAAGGAAACGCAAGCTAAACAATCTTTTTCGTTCCATTCATAACACATTATGGAGGGACACATAATGATCTTCCTTGCAAGTAACCTTTTAAAGGGTTTTCTTGGTTGGTAAAAAAGTGAACATAATGCAACCTGTAATGAAATACTACATACTTAACAGGACCACTCCCACATCTATCTAAATACTGTGGCTTAAGTGCATAAATCTGAACTGCTATTAACTGCAACTTCAAACTAGCACAAATTTGCCGGGCTGTTCCCTACCCTACAATGTAAGAAAACACAAGGTTATAAGACATTTAAGATAATAAAGACATTTTCTCTACAAAATACAATTTAAAGTTACAACTTCCATTCCATTTTCATGCTTGCATCTAACGCGGAACATCTCTGCATTTGAAAAAGGATTTCTCATTTATTGTAAAATAGTTAAGAATCAGCTTACCCAACCATGACCTAAGATTTACAAAGGAATAGCAAAAGAGCATAAACTTTTGTTACATCTGAAAAAAGACAGCACCAAGAATCTCATCCTACATTGCAAAAGAAAAAACAAAAACAGCAACAAAAAACCACATGCACAATGGGTCACCAATTTCCACCTTTAGCGACCCTTTTAAACACACCTGATGTGATAGACTTGTTCCTGAGAACGGCTTTACAGGATGTGGCTTAGATTGTTTCATTTTACGTTTCTTCCGCTTCCTTTCTCTGCGGAGAGCTTCTGGTGACAACCTAAATTCAGCGTCAGTTGGAGTGCAGGACAATTTCATGGGAAGCCCTGGGTTTTGGCACAGAGATGCGTTGTTCGCAGTGACATTACTTCTAGCAGAGGCTTTTCGAGAATCAGCTTCTGATGATGAAACCCATTTGTCCGAGTCTGAACTAGTGTCTTCCAGATCCATACAGTCAGTTTTCTGTTCCCAACTATTTCCACAAGACAAGGGTGCTCTTGTTACACCCAGAGACTTCTCATTTCTTCCCTGTTCTGACTTGGCCAAGAAACAGCTGCGAGACCCTGCAGTAATAAGGAGTTTTTGAATCACAACTTTTGGGTACAATGAATCCAGTGCCTTGCATGCTCTGCCATTCTCTAAAATGTTTACACTGTCCTTTTTCTTCTTAATTCCTCTCCGAAAGGCATCTACCACAGGACTTGTGTTTGGTGTTTGGTCTGGCATCTTTTTTCTTCTGACCTTCTTTGGAGAGGATATTTTCTTTTCAAAACGTTCAGCGCATAAAACTGACAGTCCGATTCCTGCATCTTTTACATTTCCTCTGTCTGGTGAACACAACACAGTTCTGTCTTTATGGCCAAGGTCTAAGAGAGAAAAGAAAAGACAAATTATTCACAATCACAATATTGGGGAAAAAAAATATCTTATTGGACTATATTACTATTACTTGATATTTTATCTCTCACATGCAATCCAAAATGAATCTACTTAATCATTTAGTTTTGCTAGTGCCATGCACTTTATTTCATATAAAAGAATTGCATGATCTATGTTACAGCTTCAGTTGTTATAAACAACCTAGCTTAACCATAAAACAATAACTTGAAATAATAATTACATCGCTATTTAAAGAAATTAATTTTAATAAAAAATTAACATTTTCAGTTATATTATTAGGAAAAAAAATTTAAAAGTGCTCAGTTTGACATACTTGGTAAGCTATACTCCTTATATTGCTGCTCCAATTTGGAATGAGATTGGACTATACTTCTGCACCCTTATATAATTAAAACTCATAGAAATATATTCCATTTAAAAAAACATATATTTACCTTGGTTTAAAACTGGTTTGAAGAACTCTGTAATGGCGTGGTTTCTGAAGAGAAAACATAACTTTATCTTTTTAAAAGAACAATACCTAAATACCCATACAGTGAACACTGATAAAACTAAAAGGCTGTAAGTTATTTCTACAGGTTGTTTTTTTTTAGTGTGAGCAGCTCTTATTTCTGATAGCTCTTTCTGATAGGTCATCATCCTCCTCATTGCTTTCTAGCCTTCACTCTGCTTTGCTAATGAAGCCAACCTATCAGTTTCCTCACTCAGACTGTTTCCTTTATCATCCCAGTAAGTCTTAACCACCCTTCCAGCTTAAACCAAGCTTCCTTAAATGGGACTGACCTCACCTGTATCCCATATTCCAGATGAGACCTCACCAGTACCTTATGTGATGGTGTTGACAACCTCCCCATCTCCACTGTCAACACTTTGAGCTGATAATTCCTACTATAATTTTTTTTAAGGTGTTATAGTGGTAAGCAGCTGGCCTTATCAATACCATCAGTGACCAAACCCTCTTAATGCATTATTAGTTGCAACCAAGTCTAACCACAAAGTTCTAGCTGCAAGTTGTAAAGTTCAGCTAATCCTGTAACTTTCTCCCTGTTGTCCAAAAGCCTTTGTGCACCACTGTTTGTTGCTTTTTCACACATCTGGTGCCAGGCTGGGATGCAAACTCCTATCCGCACTGTTACCAGACTTCTCAGCAGGAACTTGTACCAGCACTGCCCCTTAACAAACGTGTCAGTGGCATCCCTCCCAGCACACAGTACGGGCATCTCCTGGCTTCTAACAGGAACAGCAGTCTACAACCACCTTATTTTTACACGTACACAACAAGATTATTAATAGCTTTAAATCAGAGGTATTTTCCCTGGCAAGAGTAAGTAGGATGTGAGAACACCAAGGCATTTCTTCGTGAGAGAATGTCACTTCTAAAAATGGGCAGATTGTCTGAGTAAAGTACAATTTGAACATTAAAACACTGCAAGAACTATGAACTTGCTATCTTCATCTTCACCCACATAGCAAGGAAGTTTACTAACGACTTCAAGGTTATACTTCTGCCTGTTTTGGAAGTTTCTCTTCAAGTTCCAGCAAGATATTGCTGTGAGAAAGCAAGAATAATACAGATTTGTTTAAGAGCTTCTTTGACCTTTTATAATCTTTCTGTGCCTTCCAAAACAAAGCTATATCTTTTTGCCTTTGTAATCACTGTTACACAGACAGTAACTTATTTATTCCAGATTCTAAGCTAATGTATTCAAGCATCCATACACGACTGCGCTTTCACAGACTTAATAACCATTTCTGAAGTTCAGGCCAGAAGAACCCACTGCCCACTTGTTCAAACTAAACTTGGATTTAATTTTGAATCTTTCCGTACACCTGTTACTTTCACTTTTGCATTTTCTACATGGCTTCCGCATTTTTAGCACCTACGCAAATACAAAAAGCTGTTTATAATGCATTGATACTTCTTTAATCGGGCTACTGGCAAGCAGTGATGTTTGAGTATACCGTAACTCAGCAAAAAGCCACCTGTAATAAGAACATGTGAGTGCATAAAACTGTCTTTTTGGCTTACCAAAGAGAGCAGAAAAACTACTTGTCAAAGACTACTTGCCTCCAACCTGTCCCAGCTTAATCTGATGTAGGCCAAAATACACCCATTCTTCCCACGTGCTGAAGCAACAGCGTCCCCAAATTTCAGTTCAACGCAAGAATCAAAAGGCTAAATTTGCAAGTTTATTCACTGTTACTGCTGTTACTGACTGATTTTTCTTTCTGCCCTAGACCACCTCCCACTCTGACACCCTGACCTCCCCCTCTCTCAGCAAGGCGCTGTCCTCCTCACATTCCTCAGGACACTCCCAATGCTTGCTTGTGACAGCTCCCACAGCTGCAAAATCATCCCCTGCCCACAGCTTCCTGCACTGCCTGTCTTTCCAAAACCCTCCTATTTTCCTAACTAAGCAACGGTACTTCTTCCTTCCAGGTTAAAGCCCCATCTGCGATACCAACCACTGTCAGCAATCCAAATCTCATCTTCAGTTACCTCTCAGATTCCTCTCCGCACTTGAACCTTGAAGACAAACCAAAACCAAAACCAAAGCCTTCTGCTATCTTCTTCCTTCCGCAACCGCGCATCTCAAGCGACTGCTTATCTCCCTCCCACATTCGCTCTCTCACTGTATCTTTTTGCTGTCTTTTATTCTAAATGCAAGAGCTTTGTAACAAAATTCATGTTCGTTCCGTAATTACACAAAGCCTTGTACAACATAACTGAGAGAATGGAGGCACTGCTGCTAAAAAAAAGGGCGTGAAGTTTAAACTTGAATGGAGAGTGATTTGTCTTAGACTATTTGTTTTAAAGCAGTCATCCACTGACATTTTCTACTTTGCATTCTACTGCTTTTCAGAAGAACAAGGGATAGGAACTGTCCAACAAAAATAGAATAATAATTTCCCGAGTGCTGTATTGTGCCTCAGACAAGGAAGTGTACTAGAAACTTCAAACAAAACCAAGGGTGAAAAAAAAAAAAGAAAGCACGTAACACAGTACAAGGAGCAACACGAGAAAGTACCGGGCTTTCCAACCTGCTTTTCATAGCTATGAAAGTACAAAAAGAACATGTGATTTTCTATGTGAACAGGACTATAACTGTTCACAAACTATTCACAGGAGTACTTCCACTATTATTTTAATAAGAGGTCAAATAATCAGCCCTAAAAGAATGAAGAACTGATGAAGCAACAATAATTACTGGTTTTCACTCTTTTTTTACCTGACATGAAAGTCACAGTTGTTTAATGTATCTTTGTCAACAACTCCATAGCTCTGGTTAACGCTTTTCAGCGAAATATATAAATTCAGCAAAACATATTTATCCCCACTAAAAATTATTCCACCATTTTTTCTGAAATCTCATCTTAACTGAGACACCAGGGAGACCACTAAAAAACGCAGATAAGAAAAAGCAAAACCCATAAATACATGATCTCGCTTAACAAAGAAAAAAGCCATGGAGCCAGCAGATGCACCTAACAGACCCTTCAGGTCTTTCAAAATTAAGGGCACAACCGGCATGAAAGAGCAAGGGAGGAAATTCTTTTACTTGTTTAAAAAGACAACCCCCTGAGTATTCTTTTAAAAGTAACTAGTGTTTACAGCCATATCAGTGGTTATCTCTGACTGCATAAAAACTACACTTTTAAAAAATCTGTGCCGGAAACACGAGCAATAGCTCAGACAAAGCAAAGCCACACAAATAGAAATAAACTATAAAATGTAAATAAATCTTTGACAGAATGGGGCATCTTGAAAAGCACTGTAGAAATAACAACAAAAAACCAAACCCAGAAAAGAAAGTCGCACCTAAAACTTCACAATGGTCTTTTAGATGACCGCAGCAAAACCAAAACACAGAGTAGTTTCACTTTCTTGGGCACAAAACAACACAGAAAAAGAACTGAACTTTTACCTTCTCCCTTTCCTTCAAATGTCAGGGCTATCAAAAAAGAGGATCAGCAGAAATGAACAAAGTAAGGTGCTGCTAACGGCATAAGAAAATTATCACTTGCCTCATACTGCAAGAAACAAAACTTATTTAACTCGGCAGCCTCTGAAAAGCCTCATCAAGTCTTTGACAGAATTTGGATTTCTAGTTGGCAGACAGGTTCATCATGTCTAGAAGCTGTCATTGACCGCCAGTGCCTTCAGTGGAGACCTTGTCCTCCAGCACTGTTGGCTGTACAGTTCACAGCTGGAACAGGCTCGAGAGCTGAATCAATGCCAACTGAAGCTCTCCATAGGGCCACACTGCTGAAGCCTACTGAGCTCTACAGGTAGACTTGCTAACGAACACCAAGCCATAAGGCGGGAGGACGTATGGACACACGCAGGAGGACTCACGGATTTTGAATGATGTGCTGCAGATGCTAGTCAGTACTTGGCCAGACAACTTCCTCAGTTTGTTTGCATGCCGCCAGGTTGCCTGGCTACCAGGCGCCTTTCCCCGTGGCCAACAAACTACCAGCACCACACGAAAACACGGGCCAGCGCATCGGGGCCGGAACGCCCGGCGGTGCGAGTACGGATGAGGTGGGCACCGGCCGCCCCCGGCCACTGGCGCACCGCCGTGCTGCCGGACGGCCTCACCCCCCGCTCTGCCCAGCCTGGCCGGGGGGGGAAAGGCCGGAGCTGGGAACAGCACCCTGAGGCTCCCGCGGAGCGGCCCCGGCCCCGGCCCCGGGCCATGGCGCCAGCCCCTCCGCCCGCCCCGCTGCACGCCGGGAGCCGCCCGCCGGGGGCGCCCCCTGCCGGAGGCGCGCTGCAGGCCGGGAACCGAGGGGCGCCCCGCCGGGCGGGCACGGTGCCTCCCGCCCGCCGCCTCCCGCACCCCCGGCCGCCCCTCAGCCGCTCCCCGCCGGTACCTGAACTCTTGGGCCATCTCTCTGGCCGCGGCCGCCGGCATAAAATGGCGTCGGGACCTGGTAACGGGCGGGCCCGGTGACGGCACGCCCACGCCGAGCGGCCGGGTCATGGCGCGGGCTGCCCGCCTGGCCCAGCGCCGCGGAGGGGCCCGGGGACACCGGCCGCGCCCGGCACCATAGGAAAGGCCGCCGGCCCGAGCGACCCGCGCCCCGGGGGCTGCGGGCGGGCGGCGACGGGGTTGGTTTTTTTTTTTAGGCTCGGTCGCTGATTGGCTGAGCGGCTGAAGGAGTAGCGCCTCCAGTTGGTTGTTTGCCGCCAGGGGCGGGACGAGTAGACGGAGCGCGGTTCTGATTGGCCGCGAATAGAGCGGGAGGTGCAGAGCGTCCTTCGGCGGCCGAAGGAGGAAGGCGGTTTGGCGCCTTGGTCTCGTGCCGCTCCCCCCCGCTCCCCCCGCCTCCAACTCCCGCTCTCTGATTGGTGCGCGCAGGGCGGGGTGCCGCCCTTTTCCGTGCTCCCCTCAGGCCGGGGCCGCGGCCCGGGGTGGGTCTGCCGCCCGCAGGCCCTGGGGCTTAGGCTACACCCGTGAAAAACCCAGACTGCCTATCCGCCTCCCTAGCCGCTTGACAGGGGTCCGGCTGCTGGGAGGCTAAAAAGTTGGGAAGGGAGTAACTTTTCTGAACCCCCCTGCATCTCCACCCAAACAGCACGCCGGGCTGTGCCCTCCCCATCACAGCCTGCCCCGCAAGCTTGGCTCTGTACCTTACCCTACACCCCCCCCCCCCCCCCTTAAAATGCATCCTCGGTGTGATTGCCCTATGTGCTGCACTACCACATTTCAAACGCTTTAGCCCATGGTCAAAAACCTGGACGAGGCAACCTGAAGAACCAGATCTGCAAGCTTAGAGAACCCCAGCACTGCTATCTGTAACGTTCTGCGTGAATTTACCTAATCAGTCTCTATAAAACTTACCGGTATCAAAATGTCTCCACAGTAGTAGCTCTAACAGTTCAAAGCAGGCACTGCACAGATACAAGCTGATCTCTGCCCTTGGTCTGCAGGAATAAGAGATACCCTTCAGGGCAGCGTTGGGTTATCTGGGACAGGTTATGCTGAAATCTGTTTTGCTGGCTTTTGGTGGGGTTTTTGTTTGAGGTTCTGTTTAGGACTTTGCCTAAGAGTGGAGATGACCAAGGCCACTCTTTTCCTAATATTTTTCTTGGATCTAGAAACCTGAGGGGATAATTCACTCAAACGGAAAGGAGTGACCCATCTGATGTCTCTTTCTGCACCCTACCCAAGGTAGGCTGGCCTCGGGCAAGTCTGCAAAGCAGAAGTAACACTAATGCAAAACTGAAAGCAGAAGTCAAAATAGGAAACTGGGTTTTGAGCATCTGAAGTGTCCGAGTCTGCCATGTACGATGCACTCCAACCCACCCCCACCCCTCAGTCTTTTTCAAAAGCTTTAATCCGTGTAATTTATGATGTCTTCAACCCAGCCTCAAAAGAGTAAAACATCGGCTGCCATCACATCATGTGCCTTCCTCCTTTTTTGCTTTAACCCATCCTACGCACATTGCCTTCAGCTCTCTGCCCCAGGAACCATCTCTGACCATTATGCTTGTAAGAAACCTACCAGCAGGGCATCCCGCTGTTTGACAACACACTTCAAGACCCACCATACACAACAGTACAACCAATCCATGGTTATGCTTGGCGTAACCTTCTTCAGCAACAAATGAAGAACAGCTGAGCTTGCTGTCATATAGATTTGCTTGAACAGACAACAGTGTTTATTTGAATTAGTCTAATATAGTGTTAAAGCAAAGTCCCATGCCCGGTGTTTGTCAGGAATTCCAGAAATACTTTTATGTCACATTGAAGGAGCAGATGAAATTGAAGTAATGTAAACATTTGCTTTACCTCTCAGTTTAATACTTTAACCCTGCAAAAATGCAATAGACCTAGAGGCATTTTTACAGTTACATGACCTGGAGATGTAAACTGTTACAAAACACAACAAAAGCGTCAGACACAGAATGCATTGGTAAGTTTGCAGGAAACGTGGAGACACCACGCAGCTTCTACAGAAAGTCTGATTCGAGCATTGGTGATGGCAAGGTGAATCTGTTTCTCGTGAGGAGACAGCAAGGACACAAAACCCAGTAATTACCTAAGTAATAACATGGCTTATAATAACCTGCTTACGGCAAGTGCCTGAAATACAGGAACTGCAGAAGGTAGGATATTGTGGCACTGAGGACAGTGGGGGAAGTAAGAAAAAGGTGCAACAGCTGCAATGGTATCGGCTTGCTTGTTTTGTTTTTTTTTTTCCCCAAACAGGAGAGTTGTACATACACACGTGCTGTTTAAACTAATACATTCCCCAGAGCAGGCCTTAATTTCAAATAAATAAATAGCAACAACACTTATTAGGCACGCAAGTATAGCTATCAGTAAGTAATCATAACACTCAAACTACTTTTTAAACTTGCTTTAGTTAGAATAACTCCTATCACTATAGATACTAATTATTCCTAAGAAAGAGGGAATCTTACTTTCCCTGACAATTTGGGAGCACTTCACTGCTTAGAATTCCCTTCCTCCAAATTAAACAAAAGTTAAAAGACGCTTACCTCATGCCTTGCTTCAAAGAAGTTGGAAAATCATTTGCCTCCTGCCCAATCCCCCCCATGCTATTGATTTTCATTTCTATTAGTCCTTCCCATCGTGCAGTCTGAACACCCACAAAAAACCAGAAACTTTGAAAAAGTACAAATCTGGGAAACTTGAGGTTTTACAAGTAGATCTGGAACTATACTGGGGGTATTATGCAAGTCAATCTTTGCTATTTATTTCATCTCCTCCTTAATTGCCTTCCAGAATGACTCATGCTTTTATTTTCAAGCAAAAGCAGGAAGTATCCCAGAGAGCAGAGGTTTTAAGCAGTATCCACAGGGAAATGGGTTGCCCACCAGGCAGCTGAAACATATCAGTCACAACCATGTGTTCGTTATTATAATATTTTAATGTAAACGCTCTAAATAGAGTTAAAAGCCCTGAATCTGAAAGGGCACATATGCTTTTGTCAAAGAAACAAAGGAGGCGAAATCAAAGCACCATTTCTAGTCTGTGGAGAAACGGCCCTTAGGCTTTTGAAAGCCTAGCTGGACTTCAGGATTGTTCAATTTTCATTTAAATACATCAGTACTTTCAGCCTTTCTTCTAGAAAACCACCCATCACCACAGAATTACCTTACCTGACCACTAGAAACCAGGTATTTCCGAAGTCTTAGAATGGTAGCTGAAATCATACTGTAAAAAACCACATCACTGTCCTGAACAGTTTTAGTTTGTTTTAAATTTCAGGAGCCACAGAGGTAGTTAATACCTCAAATTTATTTGTAGAAAATGAAGAAGGTTGTTCCTTCCCCTTGTAGATCCCTCACACAAGGAGTTCTGTGGAGACACCTGCTCCTCGGGCAGAAGAGACCCGCTTCGACACGCTCCAGCTTCCAGCCCTCCCAGCGACTGCAACCACCAGCTGTGTCAGGCTCTTCTGCTTTGGTGCAAAGGAGCAGCCATCAAAGCAGCCACACATGGCCGATGCACAGGGAGCCAGCAGATCATTCGTGGAGGAGTACGTTTAGGTGCACGGGCCATCACACATTCACAGCCTTGGGGCCACCCTCAGCAGTCAGAAGAGGCTATAACCCGTGTTCAACCATTAACTCAAACTTCCTCCTCAAACAATTTGTGAGAAGAATACAGTTTTCCAGGGGGTGATTTGCAGCCCTGATCTAAACGAAGGAGGAGGTGCTGCAGGTTGCAAAGTCACATAGCACATGACATGCGGGGCATTGCGCGTGGACGGCCATCTTAAGCTATGAACCTGCATCCACTTTGTAACATGACTGCTTCAAAGCTCCATATGAAATACATACCCTAACCATTCTTTGAAATTCTAGGGACCTCCTGTCTCATTAATGTGTCTGTTCATTTCCACCTTGTTTTAATCACAGAAGCATAGAACTGTTTAGGTTGAAAAGGACCTTCAAGATCATCCAGTCTAACCGTTAACCTAGCACTGCCAAGTCCACCACTAAACCATATCCCTGAGCACTACATCTACACATCTTTTAAATACCTCCCGGGATGGGGACTCAACCACTTCCCCGGGCAGCCTGTTCCAATGCCTGACAACCATTTCAGTGAAGTTTTTCCAAATATCCAACCTAAACCTGTCCTGGCGCAACTTGAGGCCATTTGTCTCATATTAATTAATATGCCTGACCTCACCAAAGGCACAGGAAAGGGTAAGTCATTCAAAATCATTGACCTTGTGCTACCTCAAGGGAATCAGAGTGAAAACACAAGATAGTTTTCTGCAGTGGTAGAGGACCGTGAAACTGTCCTAGAACATTAAGAACAGAAGCAAACACAAGCAGTGAGGCTGCAAAAGGAAGATTTCTCTAAGGAGCCACGGGGAGTGACAGATAAGGGCAAAGACAGGTATCGTCGTAAGTCTTCTTCCCCTGGAGTTTAAGTGTTGTAAATTGCCTTTTCCCTGATACAGACTCAAGTTTGCGGAGAAGCAGATCAACCAATATTTATTAGCATACCTTTTATTAAACTGTTATAGTAGACTTATCAATAGCAGATAACTATCCAGACAGTAAATTCAATTATTCTTATTCATGATTCATACACACGCAATCACTCATCGTTAGCCAGTGGGGAAGGGGAAGCTGACCACAGTGGTTTTCTCAGATACAGAGGCTCATACTGATGTGCCAGTGGCTTCAGGGTCAACGCTCAGAAAGTCCCTCTGTTTCTGCAGATGCACATGTAATCCTGTAATCTGTGTCGGTATACAGCCACCACCCCCTTCTTGGATATGGCCTGAGTTACATGACCCATTGTTGATGGCGTGTGTGCTGGTGGCCTTGTGTAGATTCATCTATGTCCTGGGATCATCAGTTCCTGTGGATTCAGCAAGACCTCTTGGCTCTGGAGCTTACCCGTTCCTGGGACACTTTCGCACACTGCCTCTCAGCGTGTATTTTTCCTCTCTTCAGTTTCCTGTTTTCTGGTAACTATTTCTCCATCCATACACATCTAGATGTACCTATAGAGTCTATTTAAACTCAGAAAGGAGACACAAGCGCTCCAGGTACACTGCAGGCTGTTCCTCCCAGGCACAGCACAGGCAGCTCTCTCCCACCAGCCACTATGAACACAGCTGGTCACAGTTTGCAGCACAGATTCCCAAATCTGTCTCCAAACCTGGATCTTCCAGAACACCGCTCACCCACAAAGCTCAGCGTGCCACCACTCCAGTCATGCCTTTCCTTTATTTCAGTAGCAGGAATCACTACACTGTGTGTTGGCAATGTAATGATGTGCTTTGGGGGCAGCTCAACTCTCCGGCACCCCAAACCCAAAGATTCTCATCCGTCCTTCTCCTTTATAGACATTTAAATAATTTCTTATACATTGCATGATGCATTTTCCTGCTTGTGATTATCTTCTACCACAAGTTTTTTCCATCAATTATTTTCACTACATGTGCATTTAATCATGCTTTCAAGCTATATCTAATGCTCAGCTACTAGCAGTTCATGCTGTATATCCCAGTGCTATATTCAGACACTATCCTATAGGACACTATCATATCCTACCACGGGTGTTCTGTGACAAATACTGTTATGGTTGATGGCTGCAGATACCTGCACGTTAGTCTTACCTAGCTGCTTATTAGTCATGCTTTCAAGCTTCCTCTTATTTCAGCTAAGCAGCTATAATAACAAGGTTTCTTATCCTCCATAGCATTGCTTCGGTTTACACACACAACAATAGCAGAGACAGGGTGGGACAGGACACAAAGACCAGCTCTGTCTCAGCATCCATTCATATATCATTTTATGTGGCACATATGAGGAAAGATAGGAAGCAATAGAAAACAGGTGACAGATTTGAATGTGCATATGGCAAGGAATGGATAGAGGCAGGAAACGTTTAGAAAATTTTTTTCCTTGTTTTTCAAGGGAGAACACAGATGCTGTGGAGCTGGTGGAAGGGATAAAACCTACACTCATGTGGAAGCGTTCTGATACAGGCAGCCGTTATTCTTTGCACGGCAAATATAAAGGGGACTGCGGAATGCTATGCAGTTTTTTTTTTTGAAGTAGAAAAACACTCATTCATGAAAACAGAGCAAGGATGTTTTCTTTAGACTTAGGCTGGCTTCCTCTGACTGAAATGCATACCTGAGCATACAGCTGGAAGCACAGCTGCAGCTCACACGAACATGTCTAAGCTAGGACTGTGTAAGCTCATCAAGTTGATGTACTTCTTTTCCAGGCACCTGCAGACCCAGCTTCTGGCTGTGCCTGCCTCAGCTGCTCCTTGTTCCCTTCACCACTAATTTGCTGTCTGGTTTCAGCACAGCCACAAATTACAGCATAGTTCAGATACAGACATTCCCTGGCATTCCCAGTTTCCTTTTCTTCCCTCTTTCTGGAGGACCTCTCCCCTTCCCACTCTAATTCCCAGATGTTATCAGATCAGATACTCGGCAAAATCCCTGCTGAGCATTCCAGGAACCAATTTACACCTCCTTTACCAAGCAGACACTGATATCCTGACATGCAGCTCATGGAGCAGAAGAAGACTGCACTTTCATTTAGGTGAACATCTGGTGAGACTATTTATGGTACCAGTTTCAACTGCAATAATGGTTTAATCAGTGGGGATTTTTCATATCTCAAGATTGTGAAGTATTTGCTGTTCTTTCAGAGTCTGCTTCATCCAGGGAATTGGCACCTCTAGCCAGGAACTCAACTAGCACACTAGTTCCCTTGTTTTGACTGGACAAGAAGCTGGCAGCATTGCACTGATATGTCAAGGGGACACATTGTGTAGAAAATATCATCTGTCCTGGCTTTGTGTACCATAATAATTCTACTACATTAATATACATTTATGAATCACTACCTAGTTTGCTCACACCTTTAACATACACTGATCGTTCTCCTGACGTGCGTATCCGTTTCCACAGTCATTTTCATGCAAAACTTCAAATCAACCTAGGTCAGTTAAGTTCCACCTATTCTACTTCTCCTATACCCTATCTTTTAATTAATTAAGCCTTTCAAAGTTGCCAGTGCCAGGACTCTCAATACTTAAACTTCATAGAGCAAGAGCCATATAACCACGTACACAAAATTCCCTCATCATGAGCACTAGAAATAACTTGGTTTACAGCTTAAGCAAATTAAAGTAAAAATGGAATTGGCTTTCACCTGTGGCTTCTTCAGCAGACATCGTCTATCATGTTAACATTCACCAAAGCCAGTTCCCGTCCTTGCAGATCTGTTTCCAGAGAGGCCATCTCTTGGAGAAGAGCAGTGCTGTATTCTTGGTAAATATCCTGTTCATCGCTGATTGTTTCTGCAAAAATTAATCACTCTTGACGCAAAGGTCAAACAAAATATAACGATGAGGGGCAATCCACTGCTACCAGTCAATGAAAAGGGTTTTCCTTTGACAGCTTATCAATGTTTCTCTGGCTTTTTCTCCACAACACAAACACATTGCTTTCAGCATAACACGCAACAGAAATTTTAGTTGGTAAGTTCAGTCAGCTAATCAAAGTTGCCAGACCTCTCTCCTCTTCTTCCACTTACATGTTGTGCTACGAACAAACTCTTAACGTCTCTTTTGGAAATATTGAAGGAATCCGTACATCAGCCTCAAATGTTATCTTTCTTTTGCAATCAGAGATCTAATGAAGTCAGGGGCTGCTCAGCCTGAAAAATAATTAATTGGGAAATGCCTGCTGGGACAGGAGAAGAAGCAGCACACAGCCTCCCTCAGAAGTAAGCAGAGACAGGACATTTGATGTCTCGTCAAAGTGAGTGAACACTTTGTTATATTTCAAAACCAAGACATGCACTCAGTCAGTAAAACCCCTTACGCTGCCTTACTACTATTTTTAATCTAAGTTCCATGTCTGTGACTGGGCAAATGGAAGGCTGATATATCAAAAGCGGCAAGTACTAGCAAATCTTTTTTAAAGGACTTTTTCTTTAGTAACCAGCTAAGTCTGCAGCACCGGCCATTTCATCTAGAAGCCGGGGACCGCACAATTGTCACTTCAGTGAGGAAAAAACCTAGTGGATGACATCATCACAGCTTAGTGAGAGAAGAACAGGCTTTGAAAAAGCAGAAGAGTTAGATGTTAATAGAAAAAAAGGTTAGGCCAGGAAGTTAACCAGCTGGGCTGTTCAGATCTGTGCTGGTAACAAGGAAGTTATTTGGTTGGGTTTTTTAATTTGTCACTGATATCACAAATATGCCTGGGATACCAGCTGGCCTTCAGAAAACCGACATAATTACTCTAGTAGAACAATTAGTTAGGGACATTTAGCAAACTGGCAAAAGCCAACGTCTACTTAACACAAATGCAAGCTGTAAGTGCTCATCTGGAGTCTCTCAGTTTCATGACGGATACCAGGGTGGCAGCAAGCTTTGTCAACAGCCTGCGAGGGACCGCTTCCTCCTACACCGGTTCTAAGAGTCATTGCACACCTACAAAATGCTACGGTTCACGATACACCACATGCACCTACCTGTTCCAGGAAGGCTGGCGTTCAGATAGAAAGGCAGATGTTTGTAGCAGAAATACTAAGGTTGATGTGAAGGAAAGCACCAGCAAAAACTATTAATCAAGCAAGGGCTAGAAGTGTGGCTTGTGTTGACAACCAAGAACATGATCAACAGCAATCAGACTAAAACATTGACAGATGAGATGTTTACATCATGAAGCCTGTTCTCTGATGAGGCCACAGCAGAAACGACTCATCAAGAGACCCATGCTCCGATAGCAGGAGGATGGTGACAAGGTTGTGTCACCTTGTACATGCCGCTGCTTCCTGCTGTCCTAACGGGAAGACAAACGGGCCGTAAGGATACTCACAACGAGACAAAGACAATGGGCAGCCACCTTGTCTAAGCCATATGGAGGAAGAAGAAAGATTCTTAGGGGAAAAAAATTCACTGCAATAACTTTCTGACTTCTTAAGGGAGTAAAAGACCTTCCAAAAAATTGGTTCAAACCAACTCAAAAACTAGATCTAGTACGATCAAGAGGAACCCAAAAGATGGAGCAGGGATCTGACAGACATCATCTCATCCTTTGTGTTACACAAGTGATCCTTGTGAGCTTTGACACGTCTTGGGTGCGCGTGGGTGTGAAAATGTGAGCGAAATGTGCGACGATATGATTGAGTGAAATAAGTTTTAAGGTAATCTTCTCCTTTCATAAAGATTCACATTAAATCATGTTACATTAATTTTTTTTACAGACATAGGGCAGCAAGCGCAGCATACGTCTCATCTTCTTCACTAGAGGTCTCATACATCTCATCTAGAACCTTGTATATTTTTCTACACCCTCCCAGTCTAGCACTCCAGCAAGCTCCCCCATGCTGGCCCGTATCAGATAGCTGAAGTGAGTCATAAGCTTTTTCTTAGATCTAAAGCCAAACCACTGCTAGAAACACACAAAACCAGGCAGCTGTACTGGGCTTGCGTGGCAAGGTTTTGGTAGCAGGGTGGCTACAGGGGTGGCTTCTGTGAGAAGCTGCTGGAAGCTTGCCCCGTGTCTGATAGAGCCAACGCCAGGCGGCTCCAAGACAGACCCAACACTAGCCAAGGCTGAGCCCATCAGCGATGGTGGTAGCACCTCTGGGATTACACATTTAAGAAGGGGGGGGGGGAGGAAGGGAACCTGTGGCAGTGCAGCTGGAGAAGAGAGGAGTGAGAATATGTAAGAGGAACAACCCTGCAGACACCAAGGTCAGTGAAGAAGGAGGGCAGGAGGTGCTCCAGGTGCCGGAGCAGAGATTCCCCTGCAGCCCCTGGTGAAGCCCATGGTGAGGCAGGCTGTCCCCCTGCAGCCTGTGGAGGTCCACATGGAGCAGATACCCACCTGCAGCCCGTGCAGGACCCCATGCCAGAGCAGGGGGATGCCTGAAGGAGGCTGTGACCATGTGGGAAGCCCGCGCTGGAGCAGGTTTGCTGGCAGGACTTGCGACCCCGCGGGGGACCCATGCTGGAGCAGTCTGTTCCTGAAGGGCTGCACCCCGTGGAAGGGGACAACGCTGGAGCAGTTCATGAAGAACTGCAGCCCGGGGGAAGGACTCGCGATGGAGCAGTTCATGGAGGACTGTCTCCTGTGGGAAGGACCCCACGCTGGAGCAGGGGCAGAGTGTGAGGAGTCCTCCCCTGAGGAGGAAGGAGGAGCAGAGACAGCATGTGATGAGCTGACCGCAACCCCCATTCCCTGTCCCCCTGCGCCGCTGGAGGGGAGGAGGGAGAGAAAATCAGGAATAAAGTTAAGCCTGGGAAAAAGGGAGGGGTGGGGGGAAGGTGTTTTTAAGTTTTGGTTTTATTTCTCATTACCCTACTCTGATGTGATTGGTAATAAACGAAACTGATTTCCCCAAGTCGAGTCTGTTTTGCCTGTGGTGGTAATTGCTGAGTGATCTCTCCCTGCCCTTATCTTGACCCACGAGCCTTTCGTTATATTTTCTCTCCCTTCTCCAGCTGAGGAGGGGAGTGATAGAGTGGCTTTGGTGGGCACCTGGTGTCCAGCCAGGGTCAGCCCACCACAGCAGCATACAGGGCTGGCTACAACAATTTCCACCTAAGAAAGATCAGGTACAGCCCACCACTAATTGCTCTCCTCTGAATTCCCTCAAGCAATTCACAGCTTTCCTGAAGAGTGAAGTGCAAACCTGCACACAGTACTCCCACGGCAGCCCCGTGTAGAGCAGAAGCATCTATCCCCACACCTGAAGGATAAATTCCCGCTCATGCACCTAGGATTTTCCCCGCCCTCACGTACAGTTGTGATTTCCTATAACCTGCAGCTCATTTCTGGCAGAGCTGTTGCTGAACAGTCGCCCTCCATCTGACAGTCTTGCAGCTCATTGCTTTTACTCACTGCAATCCTTTGTACCACTCCTTACTGCGTTCCTGAGACTATTTCTCAAGATAACTTTTAACTCCAGTCCTGCTCTCCGGTGCTTACCATCCCTCCCAAACTCACAACAGTTTAACAAACATACTCCCCAAACATAGAGAGTATACCTTTTGTGCCATTTTATGGGCTCTGAATGAAAACATTGAATGCCCTTGGACACTGGACAGGTTCTGTAAAACTTTAGCCAACAAATCCTCCTCTTCTGGCAAGGAGCCCTTAGTAACTCACCTAAGTACAAGTAAGCACAGTATAGATACAGATGGCCAGGAACTGGTGCAATTTAAACAAAACCCCCTCATGTCAGTTTTCCAGGCTGCATGTCAAGACAGACAGGTCCCTAAATGTACGTGGTACATACTCAGAGAAGCAAACATACCTTGCCACATTCTGTTCCGCAGGGCCTACATCGTTAGGGATTTCTGAGCTTGGTAGTTTGAAAGTTGTTTCAGGTACACTTATGCTAGTTGGAGTCATGCTTTGTAGCGATTATGTGTAAATATACTCCTAGTGGCCAAGTCACAGGGTAATTGAGCAGCTAAATGCAACACAGCGTTCAAAGAAATCAATCTGCTTTTTGCGAATGTTAGATATATGCAGGCATAGTGAAAACTCAGTTAAATTGATAAGCCAGACAGTGGAAGAGAACACATGCACACTGAAATCTCAGGTGACACCTATCAGAGGCAGGATTTGGAAGAAATACGGAGGCAGCTGCCTCCATACAGACACCTAGCAAACAGAATATAGTGCTTTTAGCACTTTCTCCTAGAAATTTGGTATTCTGTAGGTGATAAAATAAAAAATTAAAGACACCCCAAAGCTCTGATACAAACCAAGTATGCCTTGAGTAGCTGAAGTAATGAAGCCTTGCTTCCTTTATCATTGTAATTTTTGTCCCCAATTCCTTCATGACTCCTTTATCTCTTATGTTCACCCTCGCATTGGGCAGGACACAGCATGTTTTGGAGCCAAGCACATGCTGTTGAACGAGTGCAAACATGTGGTTGCAAGTGAATATACACATATGCATCAGGGAACGAGAGATCACTGTGACAGGAGTGCTTAGACTGATAAATCATACCAGTTTTAAGCTTTAAAACAACTTTACTATATTGGCATTCACTGACAACACTCCTCATGCCAATAATTCTCACACTATTGAACATTATCACTATGTATTAGTTTTAAACATAGAATGGGTTGGAAGGGACCTTTAAAGATCATTTAGTCCAAGCCCCATTGATGATCTACATGATCATCATATATTCAAATCAACCAGTCCTTTATCCTGCGAGCATTCAGTACCATGGAGCTGACGCTGTACCATCTATGGTACTGGCAACTATGACCTGTGATGGTCTAAGTCATAGATGTTTTCAGGCCCCAGAGCTCATCAACAAGGACAGCCAGAACTGAAGTAGGCACCCTTTCTTCCCCAGCCCAAACTGGAGATCTTATCCCTCTGAGCCTGTTGAATTTCTAGCTGGTGGCCAGCCCGTGGCCTCTGCCTCCGGACAGAGTGCTGCAAGGCTCCCGGGGAACAGAGGTTACTTTCCCAGGCTCTGGCACACGCTTTTATCACATCCCTGCCTGGGTTTGTTCCCCCCTCCTGCCTTGCTAAGCAGCTTCTTCCTTCCTTAAGGCAAAAGCAGCCTTTTCCCAGCTCTCAAGGCTACGCTTTTTCAATAATCCATCATGAATAAGTTGTTTATGGTTCCTTCTCTCTCTCTGCTTTCAACCCATGACTATTTTCAAAGCCTTTGCTACTATCTCACACAAACTGGGGACCATAACAAACAGTGCCTGGTCCCAGGCTCCACTTTACACAGGCAGTTCTCGTAACAAGCTGATAACTAGCCTAACAAGCCAGGACCAGGGCCTTGCACCATCTTCTGTCTGGATTGAAAACAAACTAATACTGAAGTTTTAGCATGTTTCTCTTATGGGTGAAGCAGGCACCCACTTTGGCTGCATCAGCAGTTGGGTAGCTGGCTGCAGTTCTGCCCCCCAGCCCTCTGGGACCTAGATTTGGAAGAACTGTCAATTTTCTTGCAAGCAGTCATTTTTCCAGAAGGAGCTTTAGGTATAGTCTCAGAAAATTAAAAAAAAAAAAATCAGCTTTTCTTGGATTATTCCTCACCTGCTTCTCTTTACTGTTCAATTCCTACATTCAGTATCCCCAGCTTGGCTAAAGAGGAGAGATAATTGGTGTGTCATGCTCTACTTCATGTTTTCATCACTCTGAGCATTACTAAAACAGGCTCCTCCACTACAGCATCCTGCTTCCAACCAAACCTGGTTCTGGCTAATTTCAGAGTTACCCTGGAGAGCCACCCTAGGACACCCACAGGTTTTTCTCTCAGTAGCTTACATGCCACTTAATGATGAACTGTTGACTCTGGCATCTACATAAACAGTCTGTGCTGATCCACAGATCAAACTCTGAGCTAAGACAAACTGGTACAGTTTCCAAATAAACCTTGGGAAATATGAGTGACCTTCTAAAATGCCCATTGACATTTTAATCCTCAGAAACTCTATTTCTAGGTACAAGGTTAATATTTTCAACAGGCTAGCTGAGTTTGATTATCTGAATGTCATCTCTGATAATGAAATGGTTTGGAGCTCGGCTATGCCTTTAAGTTTATATTATGTGACAGCCCCAGTTCATCATTAACTTGTAATTATTAACATTTTGTCTTGTTTATAGAAAAGTCATAGAGGCTCTTTAAAACCTTTGTTTTCACGTAATAGCCTTGAAGAAATTGAGGATTTTTTTAATATACAAAGCACGATATAGCATGAACCAACCTAGAAAACATTTCCTATATTAAAACTATGAGATGGTAGAGTTGAGTCATACAAAGCATGAAACATTTACAGCTTCATTAAATGGGCCACCAAAATGTAAGAAATGGTTATAACTTCGTAGGTATTCTTGCACTTCCCTCAGCTGGGCCAAAGGAATTCCCTTTAATTCCTTCTTAGGGAAGAGTTTAACTTGTAAAGATAAGACCCTAATCAATTCAAACAATTAGTTTAATCCATGTTCCCTACCAGCCACAGCTGTGCCAGGCAGCTCCTTGCTCTCTGCCCTCTGCTGAAGGTTGCCACTGCCTCAGCTCCCCTGTCCTAGTCCTGTAAGTGCATCTTCACCCATTTCCAAAGTAGCCTTTCCTGGCTTATTAAACAGTCCTTTTGCTAACCCAGAGTGTTTTGGCTGAAAAGAGAGTGTGCGTGTAGAAACAAAGATCTTCCTGCATTTTCCCCAATAGCTCCAGCTCATATGTGCTTTAATTTAACTGAGTTTCCATTAGTTAATTCACCTTTGCCTCACTTGGGTTGAGCCTGGCAGAAATACTTATCTCAAACGGTTCATGCATGTTCCCTCTCCCCATCAGCCAAGCCCTTGAGGAGGAACAGGGTGTACATTTGCAGTATGTGCTTGCTCTTCCCATATTTCTGCCCTCAGAGTGATCAGCTGTGGCCCTTCAGAGGCAAGGAAGCAAAACCATTTTCTTGTCAGCCAAGGAAGGCGTTTTTCACTCTCATACACTCAAGAAAGCTTGATTGCTTCATTAATATTGATAACTGTTTTGTTACTGTTTCTTATGTAGTGCTGCAGACAAGGCTGGTTGCATTAGGCAGTGGCCAAACACAGCAGCCTTTTGCTTTTATTTTAATTTGAGGACTGGAAAAGCATCCCTCAGCAAAAGGCTTCAGTGGCAGTTTGATCCCTGAAAGGGGGCTCTGCTGCAACAACATCCCACCTGGAACACTTGCACCCTCCTCCTCCGCCTCGCCATGCTGGGCTCGGCTCCGTACCACCAGACATCCAGACAGCCCTGCAGCAAGCAGACAGAAAATAACCCACAGGCAACAAGAAGAAAGTTTATATATTTCAACAGAACCAGTTCCCTGCCCTGCTGCATTACAGGGCTGCATATGTGTGGGTGTGAGGGAGGGCACGAACCAGCTGCAAAGGAAGGGAGGGGATTTGCTTTTTCCCTCAGCAGCAATAGCACTAAACCCCAGCCTTCTGCAAAACCAAGACAAATTGTAGAGATTTAATTACCATACCCCACATTCTGAAAAGAAAGCAGGTACTATTCTAGAGGGCATTTTGATTTACTCCTGATATCTATAACAGGGACTAATGTTTAGGATCAGAAACCAGACAGACTGAAATGAGACCTAAGAAACAGGAAGAGAGTAACAGTGGTTAACTAGTAGAACAGGTTATCAGGGGAAATGTTGGTTTTTCTCATTTCCTGATGTCTTCAGATCTGTCTTTTTGGAAAAAATATGTACTTTAGTTTAGCATAAATCAGTGGGCTAATGTCAAGAGAAACACAAAGAAATTGCATGGCCTGTGAAAGATGGGAGGTCAGTCTATGGGGTCTAATGGTCTCTGCCTCTTCTGCAGAGCTGAACTCCAGAATAAGAAATAAAGGGTTTCTTTTGCACGCGCACGCATCCTGCGCACGCAGAGCGGAGACCCGCAGGCAGCTGGTACTCAGTCCCGTGGGGAGTGCTCCACCACTGACCCCCGCAGCCACGCACAGCAGTCCGCTGCATGTTCAAAGCCACACGCCAGCTCGTTTCACATCCAGTTCCCAGCCCTTCTGCTTTTCTCATTCCAGGAGATGAAACAAATTCAGGTTCTTCTCCCTCCTGCTCCACACGAGCAATCATCCCAGACAAAACAGATCCCGGGTGTCCTACGTACCCCATTATCCCTTTTACTACAATACAACTTTCTGTAGTTTCTTCTGTAGTTTGACTGTCAGATTAGACAAGGAACCAACAAGCACGCATCACTTTTTTGGGGTCCCGCTTAGACCACCACACAAAACCACAAATGTTTCCTTCAGCAGGAAAATACTAACTTTGCCTCTTATTTCTTACTAATATCAGTAAGAAGCTCTTACAAAGCAAAACCTGACTCGCAGGTTTTCCCCCCACTGATCACTCGGCTGGTGGGAAAAGGTAACCAACAGGCAGCAGGTACAGGCAACTTGGGAAAAGTCTGAGCAGCCTTTCGACAAATGTGTTTTTTCCGAATTCCAGCACACCTAACATACATATTCCTTTGCAGCCCCACATAGCAGTCTTTCCAGCAGTACCTTTGGTACCCTATTCCAGTGGTTAAGCCTCAGTTATACACTGCTAAGTATTACTGTTAACAGCCTCTTTTGGATCGCAGTGATCTTTCAAGATGTCTTAGCAAAATACTCTCGTCACAAACATTGTTAGAACTCCATCCACTTTGAATATCGCACACACATTTAGGGAATAAATCTGAGTTTTTACCTAGCAAAATCAAATGCCTTCGATATGAAAGGATAATCACATCTCATGCTGCTCCCATTACTATTACTATCAGCTAGCCCATCTCCCAGGCAGTTTAGCTTTGGGGAGTGTGCACAGATTCCCTTCTGCCCACCACCACCAGCATTGCCAAGTAAATCTGGTCACCATGTCGCAGGAAAACAGAGGTCAAGTACTTCCATAAAGCCGCATCACAGTTCATCCACCAAGCAGTAAAAAAAAATACCAGTCAAACCCCTGCTCCCACCTGGCACAGCTACGCTCTCCCTGGCCTCCCCCAGCGTGAGCAACTCGAGCCATCACACCTGCAGTGACCCACCAACACTTGGTTGCGTGGGGTTCAGGGTACTTTCTCGCACGCTTCCCCCACCACTCCACTTTCATGAAGGCTCTGTAACAACCAAAAAGGATGGGTTTATTCTCATCAGAAGATTGATATGAGTTAAACACTGCTAAGAGAAGGCAATTAAGCTCAGAAGAGTCTTTGCAAACATAGCAACACTCAAGATTTATTTTCATGTGAGGGGAAAATGATGCTAATCCTAAGGATTCAATGTGATTTCTAAAGTGACTGACCTGCTTTTCCCAGGTGCAGTTTACTGAAATGTAGATCAGAGATGACAAGTCCTTAATCTGGACTGCAACTGAAAGCTTCAGCTTTCAAAGAGGCAATAAATATGATTATCCAGTCTGATATGATACCAAGCAAATCTGATTTAGGATTCCATCAATGAGCCTGTGCTGACAGTACAATGAAATTGAAAATATTCTTTTATTGGAGGAACACAAACCCTCACTAGTGCTGTGAAAACTGTAGGGTTTAACTCACAGAAGTACTAATGAATCCTCCCAAAGACACCTAGCATGGGCAGGTTGATTTTGCCTAATCTCCCAAGCAAGTGCTGGCTTTTTCTTCCCTTACCTTTATGCTCTGTCAGTGCCCTGAGCAATATCTGCAGACATTCCCTCATCCCCAGCTATTCCTGCAGTTCTTTCCCCACACTCCATTTACATCAGGCTCCTGGGGACAGAGCCATTGATTTTCCTTTTTTCCCCTGGCCAGCCAGGTTAATACAAGGTAGGATGAGGCCGGACTCCAAGCCTGATGAGCTCATATGGAGATCATATCTGACAAATGCCTTCCTCCCATGCCGCCGACACCTTTGAGGACAGAGGTTTTACTTCATCCTCTCCCTCCAGGGTACAAACATGCACGGAGTGCATCAGTTCACACTGTCGCTGCTGTATACTTGAGGATAGCCCACATCTCTCACGAGGGACCTGAAGATTTACCCATGTGCTATGTGAAAGAAGCCAGCCGCACTCATCAAACAGTGTTTGCAAAGGCAGAGGGGGATCTGGTCAGAAAAGCAGTGCTGTTCTCCCTGGGCTTGGTGCCTCCAGCAGGTCTCAGAAGTGTTTCACAGAGCAGACCTCAGCTTCAAAATGAGCTGGTTCATTACAGCAAGGCAAACCAAGGAAAGGAAGGCAGGTTAAATTTGCTGCTGCTCTTGCCATACGACACAGTACCCCAGCCAGGACACTCGACAGGAGACAAGAAGCAAGGCCTTGAACAGCTCTGCTTAAAGGAGGGGAGGCAGAGAGATTCCTTCAGTACTTACCACAGAGCTGAAGGCAAGAGCAGGCACCAAGGGGAGCATTTCCATCCTCCGCTGTCAGCAGCAAAGAGCAGGAAGATGGCCCAGAGACAGCATTCACCCAGCTAAAAGCAAACATCTCACCTACTTTGAGGTGTGTTAATGAAAACATCACATTTTCCACAGTCTGCTCCTGGCCAGGGACAGCACCTTGATGGGGACACAGGGCTCCCCTGAAGATGGGCTGAGGCTGCATGGTCTCAAGCTTGCTAACGCGGGTTTGCATGCAGGATCTGGAGATGACTTCTCACAGGGTGCACAAACTGCAGCCAAGCTTTCATCTTGCACAGAAGATACCCAGGATGTCAGGGCAGGTCCACCTACAAGAGCGTAAGCACACCAAAAGGTTATTGGGAGGAAAATGCAGGAGAACTGCATCTGAGGGCTAAGGTAACCAAGCAAGCTCAGCACACACACCTCAGCACCAAGCTCACACACAACCTGCTGCTTTTCACCCTGTGAGTTTGCTTAGGCAGCAGCAGAGCTTGGGAAAAGTGCAATTAAAATGAAGAAAAAAAAAAAAATCACCATCTTGGCCATGTAGTGTGCAATTGCTATTTCTTCAAAGTTATTCACTTCTCTCTATGGGGTCACCGAGTCTAGCAGAAGTTAACGAGGATTCCCAGGCCAGGCTGCGCAACGTGAGACACCTCTGACAGCAGCAGCGTGGGTGTGCAGCCCTCTAGTGCCCGCTCCCAGCCACGCTTCGGCAGGACCATCTTACCAACACCAGTGGCCGTGTCCCTGCAGAGATGCCGCATCTTTCTGCCTCTCTGCCATGAGGAGGACCTGTCACTCCCCAGACCACTCCTGATAGGCAGCAGGTCACTGGCTTTGCACCCTGAAGCCCATGGCACCCTTTTTTTTCTTTTTTAAATTTCTAACTTTGTGGCTTTCAGCTGCACTCTTCACATGCAGGGTCTGCCCAGGAGCTCTCTTCTCCTGCACCTTCTGCTGTTCCAGCTCCATCCAGCCAGAAACCTTCCCTCAGCACACAGGGCTGATACACCTGCATTTGTACTGAAGGGTTACATCCCCAACAGCCCACAATTTTTTTTTTGATTCCTTTAATTTATCCATGAATGCTGAACATTTCCCCTTTGCCTGGGGCATCAGCTCTGGCTTGGGATACAAAGAAGCCCAGGCTTCTTAAGGGTCTCTGCTCCAGCTTCACAGCTGCTGCACTTCAACACCCTACCTGGGATCCAGCTGCTCCTGTCACCTCTGGCAGCTGTAACCCCACTAACCCCAAAGGGGCCCACAGCTGGGTCAGGGCTGCAGCCCCTTGTGCAAGGTCAGCCCTTCACCACCCACTCAGCACCCGTTACCACCCCTGCCTAGGGTCCTAGCTGGCTTTTAGGGGTCTTCTCCCCTTGTATCTCCACTTACCTCCAGCTTCTGCTCCTGGTGACTTTCTGGAGACCCCAGAGCACACCTCTGTGAGAGACCCAGCTTTCCCCAGAGCCACACCAGGGATCCAGCAGCAAACTGCTAGGCTTGCCTGCCATGACCTTTATTTGCTGGCCACAGGTGCCTGCAGTCTGCCCTTCCCATCTCCCACTGGCGGATCCTAACGAGGCCCAAACCCATCCCAAAAGCTCTCCAGGTGCAAAACGAAGCCAGCGTCACCCTCCTCTTCTGCTGCAGCCCTAGAGGCACAGCACACAGGTCTCAGCGCCAGGCAGCTTGGTTTAAGGCCACATCTGTGGGGAGAGTGGTTGCTCCGGCTGCCGCAGCTGGAAGGTAACACAGCTCTCCATGGACACAAACCCTTTTCTCACCTGTCATTTATTGCAGATGGAAGTAACCCTTTCTCGTGTGTTGTGCTGAGATGCTGAGGGCTCATTTTAGCTGTCTGAGCTCTGCCTGGCACCAGAGGGCATCTGAGACAGCCCAGGGGGCTGGCAGAGGCATCGGAGGACCCCAGCAGACCCGTGTCCATCTGGAGGCCAGGTGGAGCACCCCAGGCCCTCTCCAAGGGCTCTGCACCCCTGTGCTCGGGCAGCTGTAGCAGCCCAGTCCTTACAATAGCAAACCCATATCCAGACCAATCTTCTCCTTCTCCCATGTCTAGAAAAAAGCATTTATTTCCAAGTGTCACCTCTTCCCTGCCAGCCAGGACATCTGCCTGGCAAAGCACTTTGGGTGCTCCCCTGGGCTGGCCTGCAAGGAGCAGAGCACTGCGATGGGTTTAGCCACCCTTGCTTATTGGGCTGGGGTAGAAACAGGTGCCTCCACGCAGTGCCAACCCTCACATCCATCCCCGGGGCGCCTGGGCTGCTGAGCCGGGTCTGCTCCCAGTCAGGTGCTCTCCCGGCAGCTTTCACTTGCCCGGAAAGCTTAAAAAGGCCCAAGTTTGGTGTTTTTTCCTTCCCCACACAGATGATTCACTGCACTTTCCTTTGTAAACCGTGGGTGGATCCCGGCTGGATTTCCGGGAGGAACACTGTGCCGATTCCCGGCTTGGGGGAGCCACGGCTCCGCACCTCCTTCTCCACATCCTCCCAACCTGTCCTGCAGCAAAGCACAAGTGCAGGAGCAAACCTGTGGTCCACGCACACCTGCACAACGCTTACGGGGTGCAGAGGGGAAAGAAAGCCCCAGCGTGCCCTGAGCCGGGTCGCTGGAGGCAGGCGAGCTGCCGTGCATTCTGCACCCCTCGCTGCCGTGCACCCCTCGCTGCTGTGCACCCCTCGCCTCCCACTCAGCCTCTGCAGGCTCCTTTCCCCACCCCAGCAGGAGAGCAGCCCACCCGGGGAGGAGCCCAGCATCACGCTGTCTGCAAAAAGCTTGATGCTAGCGAAGAGCTAACCGGCTCTCACCTCCCACTGTGCCCTAGTTACAAGATGAGGGCACTGTTCGCAAAGAGAAGTGCTGGCTAAGCCCAAAATCTTTATTTTTTTTTTCCAAGGGACTAACTGCAAAGCTAGCAGAAAGGAATTACTTAAGAGATGAGCTGACATTTCCCTTGGTGTTCCTCATCGGGCATTTGTGGGCACAGAGCAGTGTGGCAACCAGCACGATGCCTGCCCTGTACCAGGCAAAAGCTTCCCATCCTGTGTACCATGGTCCCTAATCCAAAATCCCTCTGCAAAGCTCCATCTCCTCTCAGATGAGATCTGGGGCAGGCAGGAGCATCCCTGCCAGGAGGGCTGGCAGGGACTGGGTTCACCCACCCAATGTCCCAGCGTGGGGGCAATCGGGGAGGAAGGGTCCCCCTGCACCCCTCCCTGTGCCCCAGCCCCAGCCCCATCCCCAGCCCCGGGCGATGCTGCGGGCGGTGGGAGCCCTGGGCGATGCTGGGATTTTAGCCGCTAGAGGGAGGAGCAGGAGGTCGGGCGCCGTGGAGATGATGTGCAGAGCTCCAGCACTGCACGATGGGTCCCGAATCCGGACACGGGCACTGATCTCTCACCCTGAGATGCCTGAGCCCAGCCCTGGGCTGGGACCCATCCCGGGACCCATCCTGCTCCAGCCACACACAGTGCCTGACCCTGGCCAGGTGCTTTTCAAGCAGGAACATGGTTTTGCACATCAGGGGGATTTAAACCTTGGGGAAACATCAGCCGTGGGTGCTGAGCATAGGGAAGAGGCAGCACGACACTGCCTAGGGCTCACCAGCCTTTTCCAGCAGGGAAGCCCAAAATGCACCTTGTGCTCGTGCTGGGCACCCAGGCCTCCCGCTGGCGTTCCCGGCACCGGCAGCACCCAGGCAATTTGGGGGCTGCACCAGGGGTGGGACATGGGGGAGCATCAGGGTCACCCCCTGCCCCCCTACAGCTCCCCGAGATATTTCTGAGGGCAAAGAGATGCCCTTTTGCTGTGCTCTCATTCCTGGAGAAGCTATTTCTACCCTGTGAACGTCAGGGTGGCTCCTCCAGCCCTGTCAGCCCCCATTGCTGGTGGGAAACTCCAGCCCTGCCGCCTCTCCTCCAACCCCTCTGCCACCCCTGCCAAAAACACAGGCTTCTGCTGGTGCTGGGGCAGCGTTTGGGGTGCTCCCAGCCCCACATCCTCCTTGTAAGCTGCTCCTCAGCAGCCTAAATCCCTGGAGCAGCATCCGCTGGGCTGGGGCCACCACCTGCAGACCATCACCCCAAACCCTGCCCTGTTTGCTAATGCAAAGCTTGCAGGGGGACCACCCCCAGCCTGCCCACTTTTGGGAGATGCTGAAAGGCAGTGATGCCCAGCTAGCACCCCACTTTGCTGTTTCTGGTAAGAGGCTCGGCTTCCCCGTAGCCCCGCTGGCCTTTGCTCTCACTTCTGCTTCGCCAGCACAGCTTTCCCCGTTGGGAAGCCTTCCTGCCTTCCGATGGAAACCCGCTGGAGCCGGCGGCGGATGCTGCCCGGCCGCTGGCCGAGCGTGACCAGCCGGTGTTCCTGTAAGCTGCCCCGTGATGCCCCGCACAGAGGTAGCGGGAGGGGGGCTCGACTGGAATTTGCCCAGATGCAAATGCTTTCAGAGGAGTGACTCAGCCCTGCGGTTTTCCTCCCTTCCCCGCCAGCAGATTTGGCTCCCAAAGAGTTTCAGGACTGCCGGCAGGCAGGGCTGTGCCGGCAGCGGGGCGAGGGGGCATCTCTGCCTCCCTGTGCCCCCCTGTCCCCAGCCCTCCTCCATGTCCCAGGCTCCTTCAGCCCCAACCATCCATTTTGCTCCCTCCGCAAAGCTACGTGGGGACGGGGAGGGCTGCCGGCATCTGTGGACCAGGGCTGGAGGGGAAACAGGAACCTTGAGGGGAAAAACAACCCAAGAAACTCCCTTCCCCCCCGGCCACGCTTCCTCCGGGGCTGCCAGCGCAGACGGGACTGGTTTGTACTGCTGGAACACACTTAGCGGGGAGCTGTGTGGGGTACGTGCTGCCTTCAGCATCTCTTTGGGGGCAGAAGGAGTTGCTCCAGCGGGGTAAATGCCATCTCTGGCAGTCGCACCAGCCAGACTCCTATGCGTGTCCCCCCTTCATTTCCATTTCTCCCCCTTCCTGGTAATTTAGGAAATCTCACCCAATTTCTATCCATGTGGCCAGAGGGCAGAAGGTCTCAAAGGATGTGAAAATCTGACGTGGGATAAAAATAGCCAGGCAGGTGGAGGGGGAGCCCGAACTCAGAGATGCAGCCTGAGCGAAACCCTGGCTGCGTGCCGAAAGCTCTGCAGGGGAGAGAGGCAGAGCAAGTCCCCGCGGCAGGAAAATACCCACTGCTGGCCATGCCTTCGCAGGGGGAGATTTCTTGCAAGACGTCACTGATGGGTATAACCACAGCTGAGCTCCTCGGAAGCCATGCAAACGCTCAGCGCAGGGTTTGGTGGGCAGGAGTCCTTCGCACCAGCATCCCTGGGTCTGCAGTCTGTCCTGCCACCCCGGCTCTGAGACCGCTGGTGCGGCCCCTCAAACCCTGTTTCGAGGGACCAGGCCCTGCAGACGAGCCAAGGCTGCTCGGATCTTTCAGCAAGGGCATCTCTGGCCTCGTGCTGTCATGGTTTCACAGCGGAAAAAGCACCTGCTGAACCTAAACTGCCCCAAACACCACATCTTGCATCCCAAGGGCAAGGCTGAAAGATGTGGTTTCCCCCACATATTACATTTTCCAGTGAAGGAACGGGGGCGTGCAGGCGGTTTGCTGGCTTAGAGAAGAGAGAAAAGGAAAGAAGCACAAGAGCCAGACACTGAATCACACGAAGCCCAATGTCTGTAGGTTTAGGTCTGGAGACGGACTGAGCCTCAGCTAAGCCTGAAGCATGGGATTAGCTCTGTATTAGACACCTGCGAGTCCACACCAGAGAGAAACCTTGCCTGGGGAGGAGCAGCTGGTGCTGGCTGGGCACGAACCTGGATCTGGGCTCTCCTTTGGGCTTCTCTAGTGTCTGCGAAAGGGTTGAGCAGCAATGCTGCCCTGCAGCACCTCCAGCTGCAGCCTCCCTGCTGGGCACAGCCTGGGGTCGCATCCTGCTACCGCCTCCCTGGGAAGGGACCGCATCTCAGCCTCAGCCCCGGAGCTGTGGCTGGCCACTGGGACAGTCCCGCAGGCTGCAGCCATTTCACTGGTGCCCTTTCCAGGTGCCCTCCTTGGGGCACCAGGCAGCTGCATCATCTGTGGCCCAAAACCCTGCAGTACTGCGGGGCTCAGGCACTCGGAGAGCACACGGCAGCCCTTCCCTTAAGGCCACTTGCTGCTTTGAGCAGTAACACTGCAAGGTGTTTTAATTGCCAGCTCATTTCTGAGCCCTAAAACGCACCTTGGTCCTGCCAGCTAGCTTTCTCTGCAGTCACAGAAGCTCAAAGTTTTTTTTTTTTAAACTGGCTTTCTTTGGACAGGCAGGAAAATCCATCTGCCATCTCTTCCTCTGCCCCCTCCCTGGAGCTGGAAGGTGGATTTTCTTTCCCCAGGGTGAATCCCCAGCCCTGCAGCGGTCCCCCTGCCTCCCCTCCCATGGGACCCCCTGAGGGCGAACCCCCCGTGCCCAGCGAGGCTGCAGCAAGCTCCCGCTTCCCCCCGATAAATGCCGAGCTGCCGTGCTTCCGCAGGGAGCAGGGCCAGGCTGCTCCTCGCTTGCGCCTGCCACCCTTGGCCAAGGGGAAACCAGGGGGAATCTGGAGAAACAGGGACTGGGGACGGCATCAAGTCTCGGCTGCTCTAATGTCACGGGGAAGGGATGGGTCCCACACGCTGCAGGGTGAGCCCTGGGGTCTGCTCCTGCTCGCCCACGTCTGCCCAGGAGACCCACAAAAACTGGGAGCCGGGTGGTCAAAGCTGTGCACCCCCTTCCTCCCACCCCTGCAGGGTCAGAGCTGCCCTGCTGCCTTGCTCACAGCCCATCCCCTTGGCCTCAAGCCTGCAGCGGCTTCCCTGTTTGCCCCACTTGTGCCTCTCTCCTGCCTGGTTCTCCCCCCCCCGTTCCCTGGTGGTTTTCTGACTCAGGAATGGGGAGACACCCAGCCTTGCGGCGTGGGACTGGGAGCTGCTGGGGCGATGGCTGCGGGGAGGGAGCGGTGGGTGCTCGTAAGCCGTGTCATGCCCGGGAGGGCGACCCAGCCTTGAGAAATAGGAGATATTTCAGCTCACTGATTCACATGCCAAAGTTCCTGTCTGGCCCCACCATGATGGAGACGCAGGGCAGAGAGCAGTGGCCACACAAAGCTGGGGCATGCAGCAAAGCCCACGCCTGGCCACCTGAAAATACACCCCAAGGCCCTGAATTGGTGATGCCAGATGTTTTTAGTGGCTTGCATGGATAAATCTGTGGCTCCAGCTCGGTCACCTCTGTGGCGCAGCCTTCCAGGTGCTTTCCGCCCCAGAAACACACGGCAGCCCCCAGAAGACAAAACCACTCCATAAATATTATCTAAACCCATGGAGTGGCTCTCGAGCCCAGGCAGGGGTGGTGCAGGCAGACACGCCGAGGCATCTCACCATCCCCCTATCAATTTATTTTCCATTTTATTTAGGGATTTGTTCACTGTGGCGCAGGAGGAGCAGCAGCACTCGCCCCACCATCACCTCAGCACCACAGCCTGAGCCAGAGCCCCAGACTCTTGTTTCCAAACTGCCGGCAGAGGGGAACCCCAGGGGACCTGACGTCATTTCTGAGCAAAAACAATGGCTGGGCAGCACCAGGGGGAAAGGACGGGAAGAGGACGCTGGCCAACGGGACCTTACGGAAAAGGAGTCCTACCGGGCACATGCACTTGCCCTGCCAGAGCTGGTGGTAACCGGCGGGGGCTACCTGCAAGGCCATAATGTCCCAGGGGACATCACCTATAGAATGTCCCAGGGGAAGGCAACCAGCCCCCTTCGTTGGCAACAGGCGTGCTGCTGGATTGAACGCTGGCCGGCGCACTGCTGGGCCCATGGCAGCGCCTGCTGCTGGCAGGGCTCCGCGGGCTGAGGACGGACACCGCTCGCCGCAAGTGTTAGCGACGTGGAGGTAACCCCAGCCCCAGCGCTGGCACCACTTGCAGAGGCACTACATTAAAGGAGGGGGTGGATGGGCTTTGCCCGGCTGAGGCCAGGATGTGTCTGAGTCCCAGGGGGGGCATTTTCACTCCCAAAGGGGGAGGCTGAGCTGGTCGGGCAGCCACCCTTGCGCTTGTGCCGGGGAGGCAGCACCCAGGCGTCCCCTCTGCTCAGCTGGGGAGGAATATCGCCCCAACCCAGGGGGGTCATGGGGCGCTGGGCAGCCCAGTGTGAGCAGAGGGGGCTCCCTGGCCGTGCTGCAGCTTCCCAGGAAAGCAGCCCCCTCTCCAGCATCCGCCCCTTCCCGGGAAGCAGAGGCTGCTGGGGGCCGCGGCCCTGGCACGGGGATGCCGGTTGCTCCCTCCCACAGCTTCCCCTTTTCTCAGAAAGCCTGGAAACCAAAGGTGAAAGAAGTGGGTGGAAACTCTGCACGCTGCCGTCCAGGAAGAGAAGTGAGTAAGTCGGCTGCAATATTTAACAGTGCCTCCGGCCCCACCGCTTGCAGACTCGCCTCGACGGGAGCTGGAGCTGCCGGGTGAGTGCCGGGGTCACGCTGCTGCTGCAGGAGGGTCTGTGCTGGAGCAGGGGGTCTGGTCCAGCTGGGTGCAGGGTGATTTCTTTGCTGCCGCTCTCCCCAAGGAGTCGCAGCCCCGGCGCTGTGGCGGGCGGCTCTCCCCATGCCGAGCAGCGGGGATGTGGTGATGTTTCGCGGTCGATGGCAACGCGCTCGCTCCTGGCTGTGGGAACCGGGAGAGGACCAGACCCCACGCGTGGGGCACGAGCATCTTCACTTCTATCCTTGGCTTTTTTGGTAATTTGCAAAACTGGACCCGTTCTGCTAATATTTTAAAGGGCGGGGGAGGGGAGGCACGTAGCTGTTCCTGCAGACTTCCCGGGAAGACAAAGTGAAACCCCCTGGATTAATGCCTCAGCCACCACGGCAGCGTGGCGCCGGTGGCTGCGCAGCACCCACGCTACTCCGCTGCTTGGCCCCGGGGCACATCCCGGCTAATCAGTAACTCCTGGGCTAATTAGCTGGCAACACCAAAAGGAGAGCGCTGCTTCTTGGGGGTCCTGGCAAGGCAGCTGCTCATGCTTCGCCTCCCTGGGCGCGAAGGAGAGGGGAGCCCTCCAGCCCGCCCCATGTCCCTCACGGGAGGGAGGGAGGGCGAAAGCAAGGAAGGGCTAAATGCGACCAGCAGCTCAGGGCTGAACTGGTGCGGTGATCTCTGGGTGGTGGGGTTGGCCATGCGTGAGCGTCTGCTTTCCCGTGTCCTCCCGTCGCCTCCCAACACGGCTCACCGTCGGGAAATGCGCTCGCGTGGCCATCTCTGCTGTGCTCTGAGGGCCGGGTCAGGCTGCTCGGCTGGGGTATGTCGTCTTTGCTGATAGTATTTCCCCTAGTTGTTGCAGAGAAAGGAAACTGGGGTTTTACAGGGAAGGCAAAGTGTACCTCACACAGCCCTGCAGAGATGGGTGCTGGACACGCAGGGCTGGGAGGGTGCCTCCCTGGGGTGGCTCTTGCAGCAGCTCGATGCGCCTGTGGGTGCTGTTGTGGGTCCCCTCCAGGGCCCGGCTGCCCCCAGCTCCCAGCTGGCTGCTTCCAATCCCGGCTGCCCTGGGGCCTCGGAGCCTCCTGCCCCAGGAGCAGGGGCTGTGAGGGGCTGCAGGTTAACTCAGTGCAACACAGAAAACCCCGCAGCAGCAGCAGCATCCCGCTGGGCACCCACTTGCCTGGGGTGTCTCTCAACTCGCCACCATTTTCAGTCAGGAGCCTTGAAAAGCTCTCAAGTTCTTGGCTCCTGTGCTGGAGCCCATCTTTTCCCCAGTACCCACTCCTGGGTATGTCTGTCAGCTCCAATAAGCTGTCCCCTGTCTGCCGAGATCAACGTCAGGGTCTCAAATCCAGACTTCTCCCAGAGGCAGGACAATCCCGGGACAGCCAGCACCAGAGGGAGATGTGTACCAGAACTGGCATGGGGACCCTGCACGCCCCAAGCCAGGCAGAAGGAAGGATTTAAGCAGTGCAGGGTGCCAAGGGCTCCTGCCCTGGAGTCAGGGGAGGCAGATAGCAGTGGGGCTACGAAACCCCCACCTGCATGGCAGGCAGCTGGGCTGATGCAATCCTCCCTGGGGCTGAGCTGGGGCAACGGGCTCAGTACATGCTGGTCACCCCATAGCTCAGTGCTGCATCCTGACACGTCCTCAAGAAAACACGGGGTCGAGCCAGAGCAGGGCACCTCCACAGCAACAAAATACCCAGCACCCAGATGGCTCCTCCATCTCCGTTCATCCCTGATCTCCCTGGCATTACCCGGCGCCCCGCTCCAGTGCAGATGAGGGGCCAGGGATAACCCCAAAGACGCAGGGCCAAATCCAGCCCTGGCCCTGCCTGGGTGCAGGAACGTGGGGCAAAGCTGGAGATGGGAACACCAAGGAGCAAAGGCAGAGCCTGGAGGAGATGTGCCTGACACACGCAGTGCATAGGAACCTGCACGAGCATCCCAAAACCACCACAGAAGCACCCGCTCCTGTGAGAAGGGATGGGTCTGGAAGCAGGAGGTAGTGCCCTCCCTTTGCCTGCAGTACGGGAGCCCAGCACTGCTGGAAGGGGGTCATGCGGTGCCATGTCCCAGGGAGAGCCCACGCCATTCCCCACTCCTGGGGCCCCTTGGTCCCAGGGGTGCTGTGGATGCCGTGTCACAGGGACACTGCTTGCAGGAACAGCCAGGAGTGAAAGAAAAGAGTTGGAGCTTGTCTGAGTCTGCATTTCGACCCCTCCTTTCCCAGCTTGGCCCCTGTGGGCTTCCTATTGCACCTGGGTCAAACTGCCCCCGGTGCCTTTTGGCGAGGGGGTGCCCCAGCACCCACAAGCAGGACGCCGAAAGTAGCTTGCTGGAGCTGCCCCTGCCCCATCCCGGGGAGGGCAGGGGCACAGGGCATGGCAGGCCACACGCCACGCAGCTGCTGAGCTGTCCCACGCAGCCCCAGCACCACCCTCCCCTCCCTGGGGCCACGGAGCAAGGGAAGGGGATGACTCCTGGAGCACCATCAGCGAGGGCTTGTTGGGGTTGACCCCCATCCTGCTCGCCCATCTGTCTGCTTGAAACCCTTCCCCTTTCTTTGCAAACCGGCCCACGGAGGAAGATGGGGAGAAAGGCTTTTCCCTCGTCTCCACCTTTCGTTTCCTGAAAGCAGAGGTTGCTCAGAGCAGCCGAGGGCTGAAGGCGGGTGGCTGGCACTTTGAACAGCAGCAATCCTTCAACCCTTTTGGGGTAAATGTGTCGAAGAGGAGGTTTACAGCTTAAAAAATGAAGCAGAAAGGCTTTCCATGTGTGAAATAGCCAGCCGTGGCATGAGCTGGCCAAGGAGCAGCCCCAAAGCACCCCATCCCTACCAGCCATCGCAGGCTGCCCACCTGGCTGCAGCATCCCGGCAGGCTGCCCTCCTGCCCCGCTCCCTGGCACAGGTGCCTGCCTGCAGAGCAGGGCAACGAGGAGGAGGGGGGAGATCACCCCACTTTTCTGTGCTCAGGGGGCTCAGCGCTATTGAAACCTCTCTGGCATGCCACAGTGGTCTGAAAAACAGCCCGGTGCACAGCTGGGTCCCTGAGCCACCTCTGACCCCGACCATCCGCTGCAGGGTGGGGGGACCCTGGTGTAAGGCTCTGCTTTACCCCGTCTCCTTCTGCTGCTGCCCCTCCAGGTAGCCCCTGCGGTACTGCTGCACGTGGTCCCCGGGATGTGCTGGGGCTGGGACCCGCAGCCTGGGATCCCACGGCTTTTGCAACGGGGCTTGGCTCCTTTGGGACACACGCTGCCCCGACTGAACTCAGATTCCCCGCAGATGGATTAAAATAGAGCCCCGGGCTGGCTGTTGAGCAATCGCGGAGTTAGCTCCTCGTGCCGACAGTCGCTCGGTGCTTCCCCCATCGAAATCTTTGCCTGTGCTCCAAAGTGTGTGTGTCATTTCCCGTTGCTTCTGCCGATCCGTCAGACCCGAGGGCTCCCCTCCTGCACTGCTGGCACACAGGCAAAGGGCTGTAACCCTCTCCCAGAGGTTAGTCCTGCCCGAGCCACCCTGAGCTGCTGTCGTCACAACTATGTCAAACTATTGCCGAGCCAAAAAAAAGCCTCTCCCTGCCTTTCAGCTACCAGCTCAGTCCCTGGGTTTGAAAATGAACATTTGCTGAGGACCGAGGCTGCCCAAATCTGCTGGCAGCATCAGCACCTCCACAGCTGCTCCCGGGGGTCCCCACGTGTCCCCCGAGTCTGCCCCTCCATGCACTTGAGCTTTGCAGCCCAAACTGGAGGGTGGGGGTAACAGGCAGCAAAAGGCACGTGTGTAGTTGTAGGATGCACCAGCACATCCCAGCTTGGCCCAGACCGAGACCAGTCCCTCCCTGGATCTGCCCTCTGAGCTGCCTGGAAAAGGCCTTTCACTGCTTCATTTTAAGCTGGAGAATTACCTTCTGTCCCTTCCCAGTCCCAAACGGGCAGGCTCCGCTGCGCCTCGTGGTCCGCCCGCGGTATCACCTGCTGCACAAACCATTTCCATCCATCAGCTGGCACGGCGCAGCTCCGGGGATTCCCGCAAGCGCTGGTTTCGGTACAGGCGGAGCAGAGGGCTGGTGGCTGGGAGCGCTGGGCTGCCCCTGCAGCGCTGAGCGTCCCCCCGCTGCCCTCGGCACAGCTGTGCCCCATTTTCAGATGCACAGGCAGAGGAACAGTTTAGACCGAGAGACGCGTTACCACCCACGCACAGGGCAAACACGTAGGGGGGATTCCCAATGCACCTGCAAATACCCGCCCCATCTGGAAGAAATGGTACTTCTCTTACAGCTCCAGCAGGTTTGCAGAGCTCAGGGCTGACCTAAAGCTTTGCAGCAGCTCCGAACAACAGGACGACACGTGGAAGCAGCAGAAAAAAAAAAAATAGCAGCCGACTCGAGCAAAGTTTCCAAAGCAAGCCACGGCTGCACGTTCTGCTCCTGGGGCAAGAACAAGAGGCGCCAGAGTCCTCTCCCTGCAGCAGCTCCGTGTCGCCGAAATCTGTGTCAGCGACATCATGGGATCTTTCCTATTTTTTTTCCTTCCCTCGCAGATGGAGACGTAGCTGACTGGGGCCGGGGGAAGCCGACTCACACTGGCTGCTTGGCTCTGAGAACTGAATTCCATAGGCGTTAAAGTCTCCAGAAATGCCCTATGGATTCAGTTCTGCAGCTGGGCAGCAAATAAGCCTCCAACCTTCAGGAAGAGCGTGGCCGTGAGCTGTTCCTGCAAGGAATGTGCAAATCTTTGCTCCCACACAGAGCCCAGAGTCGGGATGGAGGTGAGTTACGGCCACCACAGGAAACCCTGCGTTCGGAGAGCTGCTGGAGGCAGTGGCTGTTTGTGGCAGGCTTTTCCTCAAGGGAAAAAAAGCCCAACTACAAAATGTTTTCTTTCCTCTGGAAGTGAAATGGCACTTGAGAAAATAAGTTGCTACCTCCTGATGTACTGCATGCAACCGTAGACCTCCGCTAAAAATATGCATTGTCAGAACAACAGCCTGGGTGTGCCCAGCAATCTCCTGTTCAGAGTCCGGGCAGCAAAACCAAACAAAACTTTGGACAGGCTGGGTAAAGTTAAGAGTTGTGCCTGCTCCCTCCTCGCCCACCCTGGAGATGGCCCCAGCAGGGACAGGTATTTGGAGAAAGTTTTTGTGGGGGCAATGGGCTCTCTTTCCACCCATCCATCGTATACCTCTGGGAGACCCTGGCTGCCCGCCTTGAGTTTTGGGGACATTTTCCACTATAACATGGTACAAAGCTGCCACCAGGAATTTTTTGGCTGGAAGAGTGGTATTTAGGATAAATTATGTAAGTCCTGGTAATTTATGTAGCTGTACCCTGCACCAGCTACAGGGGATGGGGAAGAAACTCCTTCCAGCACCCCATCAGAGCACTGCACTGCCCACCTAAGGATCCGATCCACAAACTCTGGGTTCGCCGCTTAAGCCACTGCCCAGAGGAGCAGCTGCCACTGGAAGGACAGGGAGCGCAGTGCCAGCGCTGCAGCAAGGCTGCTGCGGACCAGGACAGCAGACATCTAACTGCACATCTCTACCTGTGCAGGACGCCCTGCTTAGCCAAAGAGTAAAAAAAAAAAAAAAAAAAAAGACAGGAATTGCCACATTTTTCCTATACTGCATCACCAAAGGCCACCAGTCATTAGTGGAGGCCTTTTCTGGCACATTCAGTCAGTCCCACAGCCACCGCTTGCAACACAGCCAAGAAGCATCGGCTTGGTCTGAGGTTTCTGCGGCAGTTTTTCTGGTTCAGCCCTCCTGCAGGTTTATCTGGCAGCAGAGTTAACCCATTTCCAAGAAGCTGATTAGGGAAGGGGAAATCCAGATAGTTGCCGAGACATTCTGGCAATTGCTTAAACAAACAAAAATGGTTGCATTAATTTGAAAAAAAAAAAACCAACAAAAAACAAACAAACAAAAGAACCAAAAAACAACAAAAAAACAAACCACTTGCTTTGACTTCATAGCAATTCAGAGCCACCAAGGGCCTCCAAGTTCACCCTCACAGACCGTCTCCTTTGCTGTGCGGATGCAGAGCACCCAGCTCCCTCCTGCATTAGGCAGCCTTTCTCCCACGCGGCGTGGCAGGGGGAGGCTTCAGGGGGACAGAGCAGGTCCCCTGTATGCTTAGAAAGTCCCTGCTGGTCCCCAAAGAGGAAGCTGTCAGACAACAAACTGGGGCAAGGCAGGACGCTGCTGAGCAGAATAACCCACCGCAGCTGGGCAAGAGCAACAAGCCAAAAGTCATCCCCAACTTTGCAAAAAGGTGTCAGATCAGGTTGCAAGTTGTTCACAGGAGAGACTGCTCTCAGGTAGCTAAAAAACCAGAAATATAAGCAGTTGCATTTAGGTTCTTTTTTATTGTTTATTTATAATCATTTAAAAGGTACAGAAGTTTGCAAGCAAGTCAGACCCAGCCCCTCACAACACTCCAGGTTTCCAGCACAACTCTCTGAAGTCCACCCTTCCAAGAGACCAAGCTGTGGAAGTACTGTGGTTCACAACTACAGTAACCTTGCTGGAGAGCCAGTGCCTCCAACCAGAGCCAAGTCAGACCCAGAGCAGGGCCTCAAGCAGAGATTTCAACAAGGACACATGGCCAGGAGAACCAAGCACCAGGTTACCAAGTGTTAGAGGATGGGGACACCAGGATCTTCCGCCAGCGTGTAGGAAAGTGCTGCATATAGGCATCACGTGGTGATTAAGCACAATGGTATGGTCATAAACAGCAGTGACAAGATATGCAGACAATTGCTCTTTACAGTGTTCAAGAACCCCTCTCTCCTCTGGGATCTGTGCTACCCCCAGCCTGGAGGAAATCCTGCTTTGATCTCCTTAACTTAGTGCCAGGAAGAGAGCCAGCTTCCAGGATCTTCCCCTGGACAGGGTAGGAAAACACCAGTCTTCTAATCAAGGGCTGCTGTCTGGAAATCCCCCCACCCAACTGTGACCGCTCAACCAAACCAGTGGAAAGCAAACGTTCATTTCGGAACGAGGACCGACAGACAGTCAAGTGCCATGTGCCTTCTTCACAGGATGGGCATTGTGCATCAAACAGGGTAAAGCTGCTGTAAGCTTGTGAAGGATGGGGAGCAGTTAAAAGCCAACGGGAGTGGTGGCATCCACTGCTAGTGCTCCTTGCCAACTGGCTCCCACAAGGGCTCTGGAGCATCTGTCCATCAAATGACTGATTACATCAACGTCTTAATTTCTTTTTCTTCTTACGGTTCCGGTCCTCACTGCTGTCATCTGCCTCGCTGGCACTGGGGGTCACAGCCCGCTGGATGACTTTTTTTTCCACTGCATATTCCTGCTCTCCTACCTTGGGGTCTCCCTTGACCAAGAACTCCCCTTTCCGGTAGGTTATGGAGACATTGGTCCGTGGGTAGGTGCCATAAACCCTTCGGAGATCATCCTTCACAAATTCTGGGAGGTCTTTCCTTGGTCCAAACACCTTTCCAAGCTTCCCCCACTGAAGCTCCCCTCTCATTGTGAAGCCTTCTGGCCATGTGTCTCGATACTGGTCTGACCTCTGGTAGGCAGCATAGGGACTGTAGTTTGCATAGGGATTGTAGAGAGGGATGGGGACCACGGGAGGGAAGTGCCAGGTGTAGTACGGACGGAAGTAGGGATTGGAAGCACTGTAGAGATGATGATACTCCACCTGCCCTCCCGCATAGTCAGGGTAGCCATTCCGGTCCACCACAAAGGTGATGGGTTGGCTGTAGAAGTTGTGCATATGGATGGGAGGGAACATCACAGAGCCGGTCATGTCTTCCGCTCTCCCAGTCCGCAGCGGTGGGTAGGTGTAGGCAGAAGGTGGGATCACAGTTGGGTAGTACTCCCGCGGCACAAAGCCAGACTGGTACATGGTACAGGAACTGGGGTTTTACACAGGGGACATTTCTCCAGAGCAGTTGCTGAGTCTCAAAAGCTGGAGGAACGGGGGGGGGGGGGGGGGGGGGGGAAGAGAAGCAGTTTACACTGGTTATATACATTCCAGAACCAGGCTGAATACAGAGATATGCCTAGCATGCCAACTAATTAATAAAAAGAGTTCCCTGCATCTGCAGCTTGCAGGGACAATAACACACCAAGAACAAGCAGAGCCGCATTGCCAGCAACTGCCTGTTAGCTGCTCAGCAAGACTCATCATGTAACTCACCCAGATCTTGGAGTTACAAGGATGGGAACAAGCTGGCATAAAAACCACTGAGGGCAGAAGAGATGGCCTCACATCCTCGTGACATGGTTTTGCACTGCTGGGAGGCAGCAAGACAGACTGCAAGAAGCTAGAGACCCTTGAGCAGGCACAAAAATGGGGAAGGCAAGCACAAATGAAAGAAGTCCAAAAATAAAGACAGCAGGCAAAGGGAGGAAAGAGGACACAGCCCAGCCCGGCTGCAATCGTTTCAGCTGCCATCCTGCCCAGACAAGGAGATCTTAAAAAAAAAAAAAAAAATCTCAACTGTCCTTGACTCTCTCCCCATTCTCCCAAAGCGCTGCTTCTATTCTGATAAGCAAACAAGAGCTGTGGCGACTGTTTGTTTCTAGAGCAAAATCCAGGCACATCTACATTTCCTCTGACAAGTTCTCATGTAAAGGCATCTCATTTTGGTCTCACTAGTTCTCATTCACATTTAAGTGTGCATTTACCTTGAGCAACACTGACCCACAGCTGAATTTGTTCCTAGCCCGCCCTCGCCAGACAATCCAAGCACCCTCCAGGGCATTAAGCAATGTCCTCCCATGACTCACTGTCCTCTCCCCAAGGGCAGGAAGGGCAGCTGTACATAGCACGGGGTTTTTAAAAAAGTTTGCTACCAGAGACAGGAAAAGACCATGTACAGTACTAAAGGCAGCAAGTTGATGGTTTTTTTGTTTGTTTGTTTTTCTTTTTTCCCCCATGGAGTTCAGATCCTGTAGGCTGTTTTTGCTTCAGCCTTAACTGCAGAGTTGCCTCTCACACAGGTGTTGACCAAGAAGGTAAGAAGAAACTCATCCCTCAGGCCAGTGCTTTCCTCCAGCCTAACAGGAAATTTGGCAGTCCCCTAAGAACGTGCCTGCCACAAGCAGTACTGGGTACTACACAGTGGAGGTGTTTCTTTTTTCAACCAGCACAAGTTGTTCTGTCCCTTGAGGTTCATAATCCGCACTAGCTCAAGCTTGCTTTTGCCATGGGTGCAGAGATAGAAGTCTACCTGCTGTGCAGGGGAACAGCACTAGAGTATTTAGCAAGACCAGGCAGTACCCTTAAACAAGAGCTGCAGCCTAGGAGCTGAAGCCCATCATAACCATCACCTCCCCAGATAAGAGGGAGAAAAAAAAAAAGTTCAACCTACTTCATGAAAGCCCTTCCACAGAAAGTTCAAACAGTTTTGGCTGAGGTCTCCCCAGCTCACTAGCAGGTGTTGGGGAGGAGAACAGGCACCACGATGTTCCCTGCATTTAGCCCAGCGTACAGAAGGGCATAGCTCAGGCACTCACCAGGCAAGGACAGGGCTGGGTACCCTCTGTGCTCGAGGGCTCCTAAACATCTCTTCCTGAGTTTGCCCGACCACTCTCAAGAGGTGTAGAGCTGAGCCTCCTGCAGCAAGGTGTTCCACTGCACCCTGTCTGAGCACACTTTGTTAGACCTTTATTGAAATGAGACTATTAGCTAGTTTCCAAACACATTGCCTGCCTAACTGACTCAGAAGCACCACAAAAATCCAGAGGGGTATTGCATGTCAATGGCAACACGAGGTGGGTAAATGGAATAAATGGTCTCGTCTTAAAAAAAGAGTCTCAGTGCCTCTTTTAATCCAGTTCAACTCTGCATCCCTACTGAGATCCACAAGATCACTTCCATAGATCCATCATCTGCAGAGAAACCATGTAGCTATTGCATCCATTGAGCAAAACAAAGGAAGCCCAGCTTACCCCTCCTGCTAGAGGACAGTGTGCTGCTTCATGCCAGTTTGGGACAGCCCCAGGCAAGCTGTTACCTCAGCTAGCTGATGACCAGCTCTTGCTCAAAAAACTACAAACATTCCATCTACCATCTGCTGCAGCACCCTGCATTTTGGCTGGTAGCATCAGTGCTCCCGCGCCTTCCTGGCGGCTGGGGGAGAAGGGGGTAACAGGCCGCCTAAATCACTCGGCTTTTAGCATCAAGGCAGCCTGAGCACAGCTATTAATCACTTTGATTTTGCACTGGAAAATAAGGGGAACAAGCTGGTGGCTCAGCCAGGCAGGATGGCCTGCAAGAGGAAGCAAACAAGCGATAAGAGGGGGAATGAGATGAGGATTAAGCAGGGCTGGGAGCGCTTCAGGGCAGCATTGTCACATGCCCAACCACAGAAGTCAAGACATTTCCCTGGAAGCAGATCACCCAGGAGGCAGGTGCTGACAGCCAACAGAGCGTAGACAATACTTCACAGCCCCAGAGGAAGTTTGCAGACCTGTCAGGGCAAGCCTTGGCCTGCTGGCTGGGGCTCTGGCTGGCTTTGCTTTTCCTGGGCTCCACTGCACAGATGCCTGGTGCTGTCCTGTCCTTGCCTGCTCCCCAACACAGAGCTCTCGCCCTGTGCCTGAGCACCAGGGCGCTCGGGACTGCCCCGATGCAGGCTTACCTTCGCAAGCACAAGGGCCCAAATCCCAGCTCCTGGCTTGCTGGGCACGGCACTGCTCTGAATCATTAGGTGTGCTGCAGAAATGTTTTGTATGCAGCAGGCACAACGCTCCTGCCCTGCCCTTCCAGAGCTGCAGCCTTGTGCTCCCAGGGGCTAATGTGACTTACCCCACCATTATACCAGTGCCTGTTCATATTAACTTTCAGGCTGCTCCAGCTTCCTGAGGCAGATTTTGGGAGGCCACAGCTGGAGAAAGCCCTGCTAGACTCTGCAGGGCTGAGCTAGGGTGTGACAAAACTGTGTACGGGAGGAAAAAGGGCTTTGAGAAAGCCAGTACCAGCTTGCCTGACCCTGTCCCATGCTCACTGGGAAGTGAGAGCAGGTAGTGTTTCAGGGAAAACAGGATTTGCCAGGAGGGTGATCTTTTGTTAGGCCACCTGATGGCTGGAAGGCATCAAAAGCCAGATGCTTAAAAAAAAAAAACAACAACCCCCAAATACCAACATTATCTAGTTGAGGAAACAGTCCAAGCTGCATTCAGTCTCTTCTCCCCTTCCTCTTTACCTGCTCCTACTTCCCTTGTTTCTCCAGTGCCAGCATCCAGAGGCTGCCCTGGCTTTGGAAATAAACCTCTAACAGCCTCCAGCTCTCTCCCCTGCTCTTCAGGAGCTGGAAGCTGTTAGATGTAGGACCAGAATGGGAGAGGGGATGCTGGCTGATCTGTCTCTTCAGGCTACCATCCACTTTCTTCCCTTGCTCCAATTTCAAGCTCTGCTATGCCTTGGGGAAAAAAAAAAAGTCACCACATCCATTGCCTGGCACCTGGATGTCCTGAGCAAGAAAGGGCAAAACAGTCTTTAAAGCTCAAGCTGAGCTCTGCTAAATGCCTCCTTGGTCCTGAGAGCCACTAACAGCCATCAATATACACTAGCTCCTTGGTGGCACAGGCTGAAAGGGTGGATAGGCAGGCACTGTGCCGTCTGTGCCTGGGAGCCAAGCCTCCCCAGCCAGGGCACCGGGAGCTGTGGTTGCCAGCAGGGAGCAACAAGGGACCAACCCAGTAAGAAAGGCCCCAGCAAGAGACAAGGCAGCCTCTCCCTTCAAGCCTTTCCAGCAATTTTGACCTTGCTGGAAAAGAGTTCAGCCCCACTTGGCTGGAGCTGAATGAGAAGCCGGGCACAAAAAAAAAAAAAAAAAAAAAAAGGAGAGAAAACTCCCAAGAAGGTCACAGGCAGCTGAAATGAGATTGTCATGTCTGCTTGGTGAGAACATGATACTTCATACTCTTCCCAGCCTTGCCAGAGCTGACTCCAGCAATTCCCTCACCCACCGCCCAGCCATCTGGCAGGGCCTCTCCCTCCTCACACATCTTGGTGCAGGTCAAGGAGGCTGACACCACAGCTCCCAAAATACCCAATCTGCCAGCAAAGCCTGCTTCAGCGCCAGCCGACCCAGACACAGTTGCTATGGAGCCATCAAGCAACGTTTGCAACACAAAGCCAGGGAGTACACTTGATAGCTCAAGTACAGAAGATTTTGTTTCACCACTCTATTACAGGGTTACTACAGGTGATGAATCCACCACTAGTTAATACAGAAATGCCCAAGGCTGGCAGGGCTTTTCTAGTATCTAAAGCAGTCAAAATTACTTCCTAGCAATACAGAAGACCATGGTTTTGCTGGAGATGCCCCAGGGGCAGCAGAGCTTTACTGTCACCCAAGCTAGCTTTGAACTTGGGGACCTTTCTGTTTAGGTAGTTGTGGAGCACAAAACCCACTGTGAGCTGCAGAAAACAGAGGAAGATGTAAATATTCAAGTCCACGCCAGACTGCACAGTCTCTAGGAGAGAGATTAAAGTGAGCCTGACTGTAGCATGGGCACAGACCAACACACAAGGTCTGCCACAGTACCCGGTGTGTGAAACTATGCAAGTATCTCACATGCCTGGAGAGATTGGTTTCACCAAGATAGGCAGTGTAACAAGTGTTAAAGTGTTCAACAAGTCTTTTGTCCACCTGAAGCAGCAACCAAAGTTAGCTTGATCCTCAGGTCAGGCTGGTTTGAACAGGTTTAGATGCTTCCTCGGGGACCATATTGAAAGCCAATGCAACTGTAGAGACATTTGGCCCACAGGAGAGGACATGGCCATCTATTTTACTCTAAGGGTTAACCAAGACTATTCTTTCCTCCTGCCATTGCCCTGTGATCAGCTCCCAAATGAAGAAAATAGGGTGGAACTAGATGATCTGTAAGGTCCCTTCCAACCCAAACCATTCTATGATCCCACCTAGCTACCTTTTCCTCTCCACTGTTCCAGCACCCAAACTTTCAGACTCTTCTTTCTGGCTTTCTTCCTGCCCTGTTCTTCTCCCCACCCCACAAAACCCACAGATCTGTTGCCATTGCTCTGCAGCAACTCCCAAGTGTAAAGGGATGAATACTGCAAAAGCAACATTTTCCCCTAACCAAGGGGATGAAGAAGTCATGAGTTATTTCCAGTTAGTCTCCCCATTTTGAGCAGACTCTGCAAAACTGTTGCCATCTGACAAAGCTTTGTCAAAGGCCTCCCTTTAAAAAAACAAAACTTCAAGGACTGCCCTGGAAGTAAGAGGTTAAAACCGAATATACTCATCAAGCTAAGGTTTGTCTTCCAAGAGTCCCATAGGCTTATCCAGCATCCTGGTAGCTGGAGATGGGAGAAGATCACAACAAAAAGGTTTCTATTTTTCCTTGTCACTTCCATCCCCCCTACTATCAACATAAGATCATGCTCTGTTCGAGGTCTTTGAAGAAAAACTCACCCAGGAGAAGACTCTCAAGTACTTCTTGGGGAGGTGGGAAAGCAGCACAGAAAGCCATGCAGCACAACAGGATAGCATTGATCCTCTGCCACCAGTACTGATCCTTAAGACAGAGGCACTTGGCTGCCTTCCTAAAGGGGATGCTCTCGCTCAGCCAGACTGCCTGGCAGCAACACAAGAATTCAAGGAAAGTGCAATAGCTTGTTACAAGCTGGGGCCTTTCAGGCCTTAATTTTTTACCTAGGGGAGCAGATTCCCACACCAGTGCTGCTTAATCATGGAAGCACTTTGGGATTTTGCGCCTCCTCCCCTCCCCCCCCGGTGAAACAGCACCACAGGTTTTTGCTGCACCCTCTAAGAGAAAAGCAAACCCCCACTGTCCAAGCAAAGCACTCCGAGGAGCGTTACATACTTTCACAAGAGGTTACTGCATCGTGCCTAGTACAACAAGGTGCCACAAGGCAGTAGCCGATTAACAGCAGTACAAACCAGGGCTGCAGGGAACAGGTCTTGCCTCCCATTTGCCAGGCAGAGCCCAGCACAGCCTGAGGGGAGGGCTGACTTCTTGGAAGAGACAAGCTCTCATAACCTCTAGAAAGGGAGAAAGATGCTACGTGGTGGGCTGAGATGAAGCGGGGCCATTTCTGCCCCGCTCCCGCGCACACGCTGCACCCTGTGGCCTCTCGGGCAGCCCGGAGCACAGCCGGGACGAGGGCAGCAGCCTGCCAGCTCCCACGCAGAGCTGTCTGCTTCAGACTTGAGCCCTGAGTGTCACCACCAAGGTCACAGATTTCTGCACGCAATTCATTTTCTGTAAAGCCACGGTGCATGTGGCAATAACCTGCTTCCTGCAGGCAGAGCCTGCACCGCGTACCAGGAGCTGGGCAGCTGTTACACACCAGCATCTCCTGACACCGATCCTCTTGGATATTTCTAGACGGAAAGTTTGATGAGGCAGAACACACAGCCTCTGCTTCTCAGAAAAGGGGTGAGGTTATTTGCCACGCTCCCTTGTGCTGTCTAGCGGTAACATGTAAAGAAGGATAATGGATACTGAAAGCAGCTTGAGAACAGCCCACAAGAAAGAAAATGGGCTTTGCAGAGAGGAGTGGGTACTTTGAATGAAAGCTTAATGATACCTCAAAGAGCAGTAAAGCTACAAGGTGGGAAAGGTTTGAGAGAGAGAGGTGTGACACATTTTAGTAGAAACAGAAGAAACCCACTACTCCAGTCAGTTTCATACATTTATGCTAAAAGGTGCTATTTTGGCAAGATCCAAGAAAGCAGCAGCACAGGGCGGCAGGCAGATGGGGATGGCTGTGTGCCCCCCACTTGCCCCTGGGGCGCAGAGCCGGGCAGGAGCGGTGGCTGAGGGGTGACACCCTCACCTCCGCAGCAGGATGAGCGGCCCAGGTTTCCAGACCGGACTAATTCCTTCACCTACTCATCTCTGAATGTGTCTAACAAAAATTTAGCTTTATGAGCACAGCTGAGGAGCTTGGAGCCACCCTGAGCAGCAGAGCATCAGTCTGTAGGCTTTGTAGAGTGTAAAAATGCTGGTCTACAGGGCTCTTCAGCCAGTAAGGTAGATGTTTGCTCCTCTGGCACACTGAGTGGCACAACTGGCACCAGACGAAGTTCTGCAAGCAGCCTCATCCCCTTCCCCTCCCCACACCACTCACCCAGCCTGAGAACTCCCCCAGCAATGCTGCAGATCGGAGCCAGCCTCCCCCCACACCACAGGAGGGACCTTTCCATCAGGAGCTACTTCACTGTCCAAATTCTTACAGCTGCCCGAGCCAACTGAAAAGATACCATGAGCACAGCTGATACCAGAGCTCCTTTTGGGATGGACAGCCTCGAGGACCTCAGACACACCAACTCCCTCTCCAGAGGGGAGCAAGCTGCCACCCTGCTGAGAGGGCATTCATGCAAAGCCTACTGCACGTGATGCTCCCCTCCAAGCGATGGGCTCAGAACCACGCTCTGCTCTTGCGCCATGAACAATTCCTTAAGTTCAAACAAGGGGGAGGATTTAATTCTGAAGCCAGAAGACCCCAGTCCTCACCCTGCTCCCTCTGAACTCTGATATTACTAAGTGCACTGCGAAGAAAAGATCTCCAGCTGGCACTAGTAGCTGCGGAAATAGCAGTTAATGCATATTACAGTCAGTCACCCCTTACAAAGGCCCTTTGAAGAGGGAGTAGATCCGTTTCAGCTATTCAAAGCAGCATTCCCAGAAAGCACTGAAACTTCGTATGAGTCTGGCATTTATTTCTGAGGTCTGTGCAAAGCCCAGACTCTGTATGAGGTCAAAACACCAGGAGAAGCCCTAGTCATCACAGAGTGAGTCTTTACTTGACTCCGATGATCTAAAAACCACCGCCTTGCATAACTCTGCTCAAATAGCAGTCAAAATGCAACTTGCTGCTGACAGAGAGGTTTGGAGCAGTCACTCCTCCTACTCTCACTGCAGCTGCTGGATAGCACAGCAGGTCTGAAACAGCTGCACTGCCGAGAATAAAACATGGTGAGTGTTACCACAGGGTCACTGCATCAGCAGGCAGGGCTCTGCAAACCACCACAGTGATCCTGACACCATCACCCCTCCAGCCTCTCCTTGGGTAGAGATGTCTGCTGCACCAAAGTTGAGATTTTGGACACACACACACCATCCCCCTTTTTTTCCCCTCCAAGCTTTCTCCTTTCTTGACACATCTTCCTTTCCCCAAGCATAACTTGTGTTATTAAAGTTACCACCACCACCAGTCTCATCTTCCTAGTAACTGCTGCAGCCACCCTTTGCATCAGGTCTCCCTCACCCACGGTTCAGATCCCTCTGCCCCATGCCTCAGGATCCCAGTCTGCCCTGCCAAAAGCTGCCACCTTTTTCCTCATCTAAACCCTTTCCCAGAGACAGCTGTTTATCCAGACACAACTCTTTTCTTTAATCGAGCATATTTTAATCTGCACTTTATAGTGTTCACAGTCCCAGGGATCCCCTCCGTGTTCAAACACAGCCTGCACAAACAGACCCCCTCCTCCTCTCACTCAAGAGATCACCCGATATCCATCATCTCCATCCACACACCCTCTTCTTCAAACAGAAGATCTCAGTATCAGTTAGCTCAAGCTTCCAAATTGGGGGATCCTGGACAAGTCCCCAGCTGTCACTTCTTCTGCCCAGCTGTCCCCCTTCAGATCGACTGATAAAAGTTAGTCTCCTGAGTTGGTCGTCTCAAGACTGCAATCACACCCACAGGTCAACTGAATGGTCAATAACCTCCCTAACACACCACTAGTACCTCATGGTTATTTATATCATTTTGCACACAACTATAAATCTACTAATCAAGTTTTACGAACCACACATGACTGCTGTTGAGTTACAGGTGTCACCCTTCCCTCCCACACCACTTAGTACTAGGATGCAAGTCTGCCCCTCTTTGCTCTGCCCTCCCACACCAAGTCTTTCCAACATAGACCTGATGGAGAGTCCAGCAGGTTGTCCAAGGAGCACCACTCCAGCATCCCAGTGGGTCTGGGTCCTCAGGCTTCATTACCATCCATAGATATCTACACTCCTGTAGTCAGATGATCCCACCTTCCTTCATCTTTCTTCTCATTTTATACCTTATTCTCTCTTTCTCTCATTTCAGGATTCACTTTTTTGCCATGCTCATGCCTCCCTTCCCTCAGCCAGTCTCCTCCCAAGTAGACAATCCACCCCTAATTACTTCTTCCCCATTGGTCTCAGTTTTGCTACATCCAAAACCAAGTCTGGTGTTTCTGATATTGTTACCTAGGCAATCTCAGCCTTACATGGCATTACTGATATGGCATGGGTGGCCTTGCAAGGTTCTACCCTGCAAGAGTTGCTTCAGACACCCGTATAATTATCCAGCTCCTCCTGGTTATATATAGTTTACTTTACACATGAATGATTCTTCTTCAGCCTTGATTCCTCTGCCTAGCTCCAGTTACCTGCAGGCACTTTCTTATCTCGCACACAGACAGTTTGCATAGCAGAGCAAGATGTTTTGCACACTGTTTTGTGCTTTCACAGCATCCCGCTCTCTCAGCTGCTCAGTCACAAGTCTTTGACCTTGAAGTGTTCTTGGGAGAGTCTCCTGGCATCCTGCAAAGGCCTTCGCAGGTTACACAGCCTGGCTCTCCAGAGGGGCTTCATGTTCACAGTGGGTTTCTTCTAGCTGTTGACACACACTAGTGTCTAATGTCACAGCAAACCATTTGCGTTTTAACTTGTGTTTTAAATACACTTGGATCCCATTCCTGTGCATCCTGCATCTAGTATGTACTTTTAGAAGCAAGGAATGTGTAACTTCTTACGCACTTGTACTAGATCTTCCCATGGGATCAACACCCCAAAAGGCGACACAGGGCTGGAAACAGATCATCCAGACTTTGGGGCTGTATTACATATCATCCCTTTATGCCTTCTGTCACAACAGCAACGCTCAGTGTATTGCTAGCTTAAGTTCAAACACCTGAGCTAGAATTACCCATGGGAATACTGCTCTTATTGCACCCCCCAGGCAAACAGCTGCAGCATCTGCTGATCTACGACTCTGTAATATGTTTATAAAAAAAATAAAAATAAATCCAACTACCTTCTGTTACGGTCTTTAGACAATACACAACATAGCTTACAAGTAACATTATTGATTTTTTTAATGGGAATCAAAAGGCAATCTTGTGTTTCCAAGAACACAATCACTCAGAGAAGCCCTTCTGTATAATTTTTTCCAAACTAAAGCATTTAAAAGCTATCATCACAGAACATTAACAGTTTACATTAGTATCTTTCACAAGCAGGAAATGCCAGGAAAGTTACAGGCTAGAGTGCTGGTACGAATCAATGCCCCAACAGAGTTACACCACTATAGGCGGACTTGCATCTACTAGATGGAAGAGCAGACGTGCTGGGGTGAAAGAGGCATTGCCTGCAGAGGGATTTCAGCATTTGTATTTCCAAAAAGCCTAGAAAAATGCAGAACACCTCAATTGTACACTACTACTACAAACATTTAAGCTAGCCCTAGTACTGTTTTGCCATTGTAATTGCTAAAACATTCCAACATAGACAATCTTTAGCCATAGGTGCAGAAAGCAGAGACACAGACTTATTCAGCGTGTGTGTACTCACATCCTGAGAAAAACCAGCCAAAAGGATGCCTTCGCTTTACTGAAGAGCAAGAAACAGTAAGATACACAACCCGACCTTACAAAAGCAGCTTGCTTTCTACAGTCTCCTTTCACTGACACGCATCAGTGACACGTACAGAGCCAGGAGACACACTAAAATACCACATCACACTTTGTAGGAGCTTTCCCATAGTAACCAGGACTGCAATACCTGCCTGAACATGCCATCGTAGCTAAGGAAAGCAACAGGAAGCTTGATTTCTTCAGCAATTATATTACATGCTCAAACAGGTAACTTTAAGCCTAGCTATCTATGGACAAGGCTACTAAAGCTAATGCAAGGTACATGTCTTGGCTAGCAAGAAGCCTTACAGAAAAAAATAAAACTTGAATATAAAAACTTGCACATAGCAAGGATAGAGGACACAGGTAAAGGCACAGCTGATGTCAGCATACAAAGCCAGCATGGAAAAACCTCAAAAGCACTCACCAAAACTTCAGGTTCTTCCTCGAAGCAGCAAAAACACTATTAACAACGCTCAAAGAACTGTAAAATTTAAAGTAACTGACCAAATAGCACAGAGAAATACCTACCACTGAGTGCTTTGAAAATGAACCCTCCTTTCTCTTCACTTCCCCCTCAAGCTTTGTTTTTGTTCACACTCAGCTATGGACAGCTAAGCAGGTATTTGTACTCACTGCTCGTTCCGTAGGTTGCAATTAAGTAAGAAGCCATGCAAATGGTTCCCATCAGCACTACCTCATTTTAAGCACCTGCACCGTCGTCGGCCTTCACAGATAGAAATCCCCACCCAGGTCGAAAAAGGGTGACTTGGTCTGTAAGGTCAGCGCCTCATTGCTCGGCACGACTGCTACAGCAGAGCCTGCTCCTTAAGGATGCTTCATGCCTTGCTCTGCTTCAGGTGATCTCAACAACTGAAGCTAAATACCTACAAACCACCCTTTAGTTACGAAACCTGTTGCCTGCAATTAATTACCTGGCTTCTATGAATTTATAAAAATGACCTGTTTAGGAAGCTGTTAGTAAGCCTAATACACAAAAATGTTGGGAAGTAATAGGATGCAATGATACAATTAGGCTTTTGCCTCCATTTTCCCTGGTGAAATTTGTGTGTAGTTGGATGGGAGCAACCATTGCGGTGAGAGGAGGATGGCGACGTGTGTGCCAAGAACGGGAGCTGCTTCTCTGAGAGAAAGCACCAAAGAGGGATCTTCAGTAACGAAGGACAATGACAGTCTCTAATTTCTGAAATATTTGGGACAATGTCAACCGACTCCTGGAGGGTAAGTGTAATTAGCTGCTGACTAAGACCAAAGGCAAGCAGGGTGTTTGATGGATTACAGGGAAGGCTACGTGCCCCTGAGCAGCCACATTCGCAGCCTCAGCCTTTCCCAGGGTTGTTTCGCTTCCACTTTGCCGTTTTGCAGCTTGGCACAACGCTCTTTCAAGCCTCCCTTGGAGCAGTTCGAGGTGTTTAAGGTGAAAAGACACCAGGAGCCATCTTGTGCTTCCCAGACCCGTTTCTCCTCCAGCCCCCGGTGCTGGGGAGGGAGCCGGCCGGTGGAGGGCACCGCGGGGGACGAGGCTTGGGGCCGCGGTGCCGCCACCGCCCCGCTGGCCCTGGTGGCAGGGCCGCGCCCGCCCGGCCCCGCAGCGTTTCCATGGCGACAAGCGCCCCGCAAACCGGATGGATCATAGAGGAGCCGGCCTGCTCTGGCTAGAAAGGACCCCCGGGAGCCGGTCCCCGCTGCGGCTGCTGGTCGCTGAGGGGCGGGGCTAACGCAAATGAGGCGCGGTGCCCTCACACGAGATGGCGGCCGGGAAAGGGCCGTGGCTTCACTTGCCAGGACGCAAGATGGAGCTGGGCGCGGGGCGGGGCCGGGCGGGCTCTAGCGGACGCGCATGCGCGGAAGTGTCGCTCGGCAGCGGAACGGCGGGGGCAGCGCCGGTAACGCAGCAGGTAGGAGGCGCTGAGGGGACGGCTGCGGCGCCGTGCCTCCCCCACCCCAGTGCCGGCCTGGGTTTGTCGTCTGGGTGGGGTGGGGGAGGCCCCCCTCAGTGCAGTGGGGCAGTCCGGGGGGTGTCGGGGTTCCCCCCCCCCCCCGCCCGCGTTGGTAGGGCTCCGGCGTGTGTTTCTCCCCGTTACCCTGGACGGTCCCACGTGGCTGCGGGGGGTCTGTCAGTGCCCGTGGGCCTCAGTCCGTCTGTCCCCCGCTCTGGAGCCGGTCGGGGTCTCGCTGCCTCGCAGGGTCCCGGCTAGTAGAGGTGGCCCTGGCATCGCCCCGTCCCCCGCCGTGGGGCAGGCGGTGAGGGGAGCCCACCCTGGAGGCGTGGACGCCGTGTCCCCGTCGCACCTTCCCCTCGCCAGGCCGCGTCCGACCGGCCCTCCACCGCCACGGAGCCGGCGGGGCAGCCCAGGCGAAACGGTGGCCGTGCCCCTGCCCGGCCACCGCGTCCGCTCCCGGGGCTGCTAGGCCTCCCCTCAGCACGGGGGGACCTCGCAGGCGGGGTGCTGGCTCGTCTCGGTGGCCAAAGAAACGGCGTCTGTGTGTCCGGCCTCCCTTCGCAGGCGTCGCTTGCTTCCCGCCTTCCCTTCCCACGCGTGGGACGTCGGCTGGTGACCAAGCGTTGTGTTTTCCAGGTCTGAACTGCACAGAGCGCTCCCGTGGCCTCAGCAGCTGGGCTTCCTTCAGTCCTGTGGTTAGCGGCGCCTGGCTGGTGGCCCAGGCTGGTGGCCCAAGCTGGTGGCCCAAGCTGGTGGGTTAGGAGGCTGCTACGGCTTTGGAAGGTTTGCGTAGGTGAAAAGTCTCCCTGGTGAGAAGATGGAGGTAGCGTAGCAGAAACTCCCAGTTGCTGCTGCTTGGGCAGAGCTGTGAAAAGGACTTCTCGCCCTGTGCTTCCTATTAAGCCTTAACAAGATCAGGCCCTGTCTGTGTAGGAATCCCCTCTTCTCGCTTCTGTGATTCCACTCTTGGGAGTTGTTTTCAGTAAGGGTTTCATACTTACTTCCAAATCTGTAATTTGAGGCCAGAGTTACCTGGCAATGGTCCCCGTACCAGTGCTGTGAAAGTCCGCTACAGGATTAGCACTTACACTGATGGTAACATCATGGGAAACCAGTTCTTATCTATCTAATACATTTTCCTTACGCTGTAAAACAATGAATCGGTTAGAAAAGGGATGCAGCGTGCTGTTAAGTTAAATGCCTTACCAGATTCCAAGACTATGAGATCTACCTGGTTACCTCTATTAACGAACCTTGTAATCTCATTAGGGAATGAGATCTGATTTAATGAGATTGCTCTGCTGGAACGCGGCTCCACAGAAACTACCAGCTGGTTCAAGATGTTAATTGTCATCTGCGTGGCAGTTCTGTTTATGTGTATGAGCTCCGAGGGAGTGAGGGAAGCACCTGATGGAAGCACATGATTGCCTGTAATAAGAAGGGTGTTACCAAACCTCATGATACGGAGGCATCTGTGATTGTTGAATTGGTAAACAGTACTGGGAAATGCCCTCACAGCCTCTTTGAAGCGGCACGTTTCTGTGCCTGACCCAGGTGGTATCAGGTTTTCAAAGGCTTCATTGCTTTACCGTTCAGATACCAGGCTGCTGGGAGTCTGCTGTTGGGGAGTTTAATGTTTCATGTGGAACTGTGTTTGGTGTTCCCTCGAGACTCTCTGTTAGCAAGTGGGTTGTCTGAGGAAATGTGGCATTAGGATTTCAGAAGTAGTACAGTGGAGAAATTGAGAGTCTAGGAGATATATCTACTTCTAAGAGGGTGCATGGGATCAAAGTTTGGTCAGAGGAGCCTAAATTTTGTGGAGTCGTGTGTCTAGATAGGAGCTTTTGTGATATAGGAATAGGATTTTGAGACTTTTTTTGGTTTAAGTGGACGCGCTCTCAGTTTCATTCAGTGAAATAGCTCCATGGAGGGATTCCCCTTCTTACTGAACAGAGTCCTGACAGAATCTAAGTAGCTCCATGGGGTGAGGACCCACGGAGGTGTCTGTGCTTTGAAGGTTTCCTGGGGTACTGTGTGTGGGGTGGGAAGGAGTGTGCACGACCTGGTCCGTGCTTACAAAGTGGACTTGTCGCTGACGGATAAGCCTGACCAGATGAAGATGTCCATGACTGTTTCCTCTGGCTGAGAATGTCACTTATGGGGCCTGTGAGGAATTGACGTGCCCAGCGCCAGGCGCTGTGCTGGGACAGGTCACAGGGCAGCAGCTCTGTCATGGGCGCAGCTCCAGCCTGGCTTCCCTGTGGATGGGGCTGGACCACCAGCAGCCCAGTCCTGTCTGGCCGTGAGGAATGTCTAGGAATAGGGTCCCCTCTTGGGTGGCTTATCCAGCTGGTGGATTTATTGTGTAGCGGGTGCAGAGACACAGAGATGATATTTTTTTTCTGGCCCTCTGCTTTAGCACAGTACAGCTTTAGCAGATCCAGAATATGCAGCAGAGTGACGGCTGGAGCAAGCACAGACATATCCTGAAGTATTATTTGGGATATTCCAGCCTGCATTACCCATATAGTGGAGAATGAATGGAAGAGTCATCCTGTTACTGTGGTCAAGTCTGCAGATGGCTATTTCAGGTTCCTGAGTGGCAACTTCAGCATATAGGAATCATCTGGCCCCGCTTAAAAGACTGTGTTAGGCCAAGATTCATGTGTATGGCTCTGCTGCCAACTCAGTACAACCGGCTTCAGCTGTGGACGGCTGGAGCTCAGCCTTGTTGTAAGGCCAAAGGGTTGCTGAATCGCCACGGGACACAATGACTTGTGAATCCAGCTGTGAGCTGCCTGGGAAGTTAGAGCAGATGTGCGAGCCCCAAACTGTGGTGTGTTTCCAGCCGCCATGCGCCAGCACTCTCAAACAAAAGCAATGCTTTCCTGGTAGCCAGTATTCAGACATCCTTCTCAAAAAGATAAGATCTGCAAACGTCACTGGCAGGAGCGATGCCAGATGTCAGATGTGGAGGTGGAAGTTTCTGAAATAAGGGCTATTTGCTTTCTAATTTATGAGCTTGTTGCTTTATGACTGTGCGTTAGAAGTTCAGCATGAATGAATGATAGCTATTCCCTCCTGCAGCTCCTCTTCCCATTACTACTTAAAGCCTAATGTTGAAAAGTTCTGACATACTCCATGAGTAATTCTTCATTCCAAGGAAAAGGTTATGAAAATACCAGCGTGGCAAGCTTAAATAACACAGTGCTTTGGATGTAGAAGCAAAATCTACTTTTTACGGACAACTATGATTTGTTTCTTTTCATCTGCACATTTGCAGATGGGGAGGGAAAATAGAAAGTAAAAAATGACCTAACAACTACCCCAGCAAAGTGAAATCACTTGCAAATGTCAGCTGGCGGGAAGGGTTGTGCATCTACGAGGGAGAAGGAGGAGAGCAAGTGGAACTTCACCTTCTTTAAACAGCGCCATGGCATATAAATGACGAAATGAGGTGTCTCTGGAAACTTCAGCAGCTGTGGTTTGTGCAACGTGTGCTTAGTGAGGCGTCGTTTGGATGAGTACACGTGTAAAGTGCAGCGCTAAGGACCAGGCCTAGGGCAGGCTTTGCTTTCAAACAGGTGTTGGGTAGCGAAGTCAAGTCCAGGTTCAGAACAGCCCTAGCGGGTCAGACCGTTGGTCTGTCTCGCCCCACGTTCTGCCCCGCGGCCGCAGCAGGAGATTTATTTAGGGGAAGAGCACGTGAGCCCAGCCACTGTCTGTGGGCCTTTCCACTCGTCCGCCCCCAGCATGCACAGCCCTTGGATTAGGGATGCTAAAGGGGATTTCCCTGCCTGTTCCCTTTAGTAGTTCTTCGTGTGCAGCTGTTTTCCGTGGATTTGTCTAATCCTCTGAACCTGCCGCCCATCTCTGCAACCTCCTTTGGCAGCAAATGTCAGATGTTTGCTACCTGCCAGGCAAAGAAGTATTTTCATGTGCTTTAAACTGACTTCCTGCTAGTTACAGTGAGTGCTCCCAGTTCTTGTGTCCTGGAACACCTTCACCTTATCCGCTGCGTGTGGGACTCTGTAAACCTTGATCGTGTTCCCCTTCAGCCCTTCCCCTCTGCCTGGAGTCCCAGCTGTTTAGTCAGCTGCCTCAGTCCCTTGATCGCTTTAGTTGCCCTTCTTTGCTCTCCCTCGTCTCAATGTCTCAGCAGTTTTGTAGTGAGGTTAGATGTGCACGCAGTGGTCAAGGTCTGGATTCACTTGAGGTTTCATACGGTACAAAATGGTGCTGTCCGCTTGTTCTCCATCCCGTTCATGAGGGTGCCCAGCACTCTGGTGGCTTCATCTGCCCTTGAGCCAGGCCTCCACAGAAGGCTCTTGGTGAGAGATGCAGGACTCATCGGTGGGTCAGTTGGCTTAGCTCTCCCTTCTTCTTTATCTTTACAGATCACGAATTCTTGATTCCTTTTCAATGGATGACCGCACAAAATGCAGTTTTCCCCTTGAGGCTTGTCTGTCTTTAATTATACCTATAAAAGTTCATTGTCTGGCTGAATTCCCCTCCAAGCAGTGTCTTCCTTTTATCTGGCTGTGGGTTTTGGCATGGCGGGGATGCAGCATGGTGGCTCCGCTCCACGAGGGCTCTGCAGTTGGATCCAGTTGAGGTCTGGCGCTTTGGCTGGGAGCGGAGCCGATGTGCAGTTTCAATTTAGTGACGTAATTGATTGGAACAAATGCTGTTCCTGCTCCTTCTGAGATAATTATGAGGAATTCCTTGGGCTAGGCAGAGCAGAGGTTATTTTTGCTTTTCTAATCTTGCCTAGAAGTGGTCATACTCATGGCTTCTGGGAAATGCTGAATGGGACTGGAGTTTCATCAGGTTTCGTGCCCAGCAATTTATTCTTTCCCTTGATCTTCTGCGTGGACTGGCTGCAGCTGATGTTGCAAGCCCAGGAAGGCTGGCTTGGTGCGTGGTTTCCCGTTTCTGATGTGCTCATTCTTACCCTGCATTTTGAAGTTGTCCCCACGACGTGTCTGAGTTGGGTGAGTGCGGACCCTGGAGGGCTGAAACGGGAGTGACTTCCAGCCCTTTATCTTGCTTGTGACAGTGTTAAGATAGCGACCCTGCTGTCACCCGTCGTGTGTGCACGGTGAACAGAGCTTCTTAGGATGGCACGGGCTGGAGAAGCTGCCTTACGCTGATTTAAGAACGCTCAATGTCTCACCAGATACACGAGTGCATCTGAAGAGGTGCCTTGTGTTTTGCCTTTGGTCTGTAGCAACTTGAGTGAGAGAGGCTTAGTCTGAAAAGCAGGAGAGTACATTGCAGGAGGACGATGGTCCCACCTCCTGTCCATGCCAGTGTGAGGAGTCCTCCCGTCTCACCTCAGCCCCTTGTGAACCTACAGTGACTTGTTCTGGTATAAGACTGCTGTTTCCACTTGGTTTATTTCTGTATATATTGCTATCCAGCCAAAGCATCTTTAGTTCAGACACCGATCCTAAAATTCAGGCCACCCCAAGAGAAGCTGGACAGCTGCTAAGAGACCGTTGGTTGCCTTTATCGCATGATGGCAGCATGTCGTCTGCATGCCGTCATGCTCCAGTCGTGTCTTTTCATGCCACAAAGCAGCAACGCTGCTTGCCATAACTAACTCCTGTCTAAGCCAGCCCAGGTGCAGTCAGCTGTGGCTGCTGGGGGAAAGCAGTGTGCGCGTGTGAGATTACATCACAGCTGTTGGCTAAAAATTTACACCAGTACCTAAAAATGTCAGTGGCTAGGTGTGTTTTCTGAAGGCTGCTTTGTTGTTTGCAGCTATCTAGCTTGATTCCTCCTGTGGCCTTGCCTTTAAAGAGCTGGAAAGAGCTAATCGGCTACTTGCTGGATAACAAAGAACATTACAGAGTAAAGGACAGGGCAGCCTGCTCAGGAGAAGACAGTGGTACCCCCGGGAGCCCACAGCCTGGCCTCAGCGTAATGAAACAGCTTTAGTGCAGCAGACAGCTTTTAGTCTCTTAAATCCCCTCCAATCCACTTTTGAACAGCTCCTCAAAGCAATATGAATTCTGATCTCTGTTGGCAAAGATTACTAATTAATTTGATTCAACTTTTAGTTCATTTAAGCAATTGAATCTGGTTTCATTTCATTTTATTTTTTTTCTCTCCTGCAGGAGCGACAATGGATTGGCCCCAAAAAATATGTAGCAGGTGTTGGGAGAAGACATCCCATCTGAAATGGAGGTGATCGAGGGAGCTGAACGCTGACTACACCAACATGGGGTTGCGACTGTTGGCTTGTCTTTTTAATTTGCCCACTGCAGTGATCTACGGGTCCCTGTCGCTGTTTGTTTCCATTTTGCACAACGTATTCCTCCTGTACTACGTGGACACCTTTGTCTCTGTTTACAAGATTGATAAACTGTCCTTTTGGATAGGAGAGGTTAGTCTTTTCCATAGATTTCTGCCCTCTTAAGTAAGAAATCCTGAAATCAAGACCGCTCCATGCTAGCAGTGTGAAGAACGTTAGCTGTAATAGCAGTGCTCCCCTTTGGAGAGGGAGCCTTCCGAGTGCTAGCTTGGGCTTTTCAGTTTTCCCCACTTACATACAGAGCACAAGCTGGGATAGAAAACCCAGAGACTTTGTTCTTAAGGCTGCCTTTCCTCTGGGGACGTCGGGGTGTTTCACAAGCAGGGAAAACCACTGATCTCGCTGTGTTAATCTGGCAGTTGCCCCAGACAGAGGAATTGTAGAGCGGTGGTGAGGCAGGGAAGGTGCGCTGGGACAGTTCCTGCTGATTGTTCACCGTGCCACTCAGCACTGCTTGCTTCAGTAACAGAACTGAGTCTTTGCGGGAGCTGTCCTGTGGTTTGTTTCATTGTCCTTGTTTTGTTTCCTAGACAGTGTTTCTGATCTGGAACAGCCTGAATGACCCTTTGTTTGGCTGGCTGAGCGACCGGGTGTTCCTGAGCACACAGCAGTAAGTTAAGTTCCACTTCCAGCAGAGGCTGGGAAGTTGTTTAGTCTCTGGGGGAGATGATGTGAAATTGGCAGCTTTAAAATGATGGCGTGGGAATGGTTTCTAGGGTGTGGAACTCTTAAATACCTCCTTTTCCTGGCATCTTTGAAGTTCAGTGCTCTTTGCATGTTATTTCAGTACCTGGCTGTATAGGGGAAGTCACATGCCTATCAGGCAGATGTGACCCTAGCCCTTAACAATCACGAGTGGTACAGAACCTAAAATAGGGGCATCTAAAAATCTTAAGCCCCTGCTATATGAGCAAGCCTCTCAGTGGGGTGTTAGAGAGTGTCTGTACACGGTTTGGGAGACACAAGGGGGGAAAGGACAATTATTTCCACCTGGAGTGCCTCAGATCAGTTGTTCCCAAACTCCCTGGATCATGGATCACTATTGGCCATTAGCATTTCTCATGTATTTATGTCAAGCTTTTAATGAAAATCATGGTGTGGCTTCCTGCAACTAGTAAAAACTTTAAATGCTCATTGAAATAATTTACGTTGTGCAAAGCGCAGACAGTGCAGCACTATCGGGGAGAGACTTGCTCTGGAGGAAAAAAAAAGTCCCTTTCCTTCATGCTTTTTGGCTGCCTTAAACCCATATTTTTCAATGTATTCACATATTAGCTGAGAAGGTATCTGATGTGGATGCTTGTTGTATTAGCAAAACCTGTATTTGTGCCTAGGCTGCTTACATGACTTCTTTGGAGAGGGAGAATACGTGGTCATGCAGGGTTTTGTCCAGGTGTCTAAAGTTCTTTGTCTTCTGTTGCAGGCCAGGAGCAGAGATTTCCTCCCCAGAAGTAGTTCTGAAGAGGCTCAGAGCACTAAGCCACAATGGCCCCCTCTTTGCCATCTCTTTCCTGGCTTTCTGGGTTGCCTGGGCTCATCCTGGTTTGCAGTTCCTTCTTTGCCTTTGCATGTATGACAGCTTTCTCACCATGGTCGACCTCCATCACAACGCCTTGCTCGCAGACCTGGCTGTTTCAGCAAAAGACAGGACTAGCCTCAACTTCTACTGCTCCCTCTTCAGTGCCATAGGCTCCCTCTCTGTCTTCATGTCCTACGCAGTGTGGAACAAAGAGAACTTCTTTTACTTCCGCATATTTTGCGTCGTGCTGGCCCTCTGCTCCATCGTTGGTTTTACCCTGTCTACGCAGCTGCTCCGCCAGCGGTTTGAGGCTGATGGGAAAGCAAAATGGGACCAGGAATTGACCCTAAAAGAGTAAGTGTCACCGATTCTGTTGCAGGAACAAAGGCCTGGCCTAGATCTGTAGAATCCTTTTATGCACTGCAGCAAACTAAATGTGTGGGAAGATCCAGGACAAGGCAAATTTTTGTTAATCATCTATGGTTCTTGTTTGTTCATACAGTTTTCAGAATCACCTCTGTCACACTGGCTCCTAATGCCCTCTGAAAATAGGACAAAACTATCTCGTGACACCCCTGGCCCAAACTGGAGGCAGAGCCCTGACCTGCTGTATGGCCATCCAGTGTTTGGACATGAAATGAGTTAATATCTAGAGCACCCAGTGAGGCTTGTGAGTGGCAAAACATCAGAAGCAGCTTATCATGAAAGCATTCCTGCTTGAGCATGAGGCCACGTTGCTCCCCATTCCTATGGAGTTGGACAAGCGAATGTCTCTTACCCTTTCGCTTGCGTTAGTTGCCTGATAGTGGCTGGGCTGTTGGTGGGCCACGATACAGCTGGTTTTCCCCCTTCAGCTCCCTTGCTTCTCCTTGGGCTGCCTCACTTCTTGTTTCTTGTTATGAGCTGCCAGCATTATGCTGTACTAACACAGCAGATCCTGATGAGATCTGCCAGGTGAGCTAACCGCAGGGATCTGGAAGAGGAGTGTTTGCATAGCAGAATGGCTAATAAGAGGAAAATGCTTTTATGGACAGAAATCTGAATTTTGGGTTCAGAAGACAAATGTTCTTTGGGACACCCAGTGCCTGTGGTTATTGCTAGCAATAAGCAAACATTGTTGTAGATTCTACTGTTCTGGTTTGGTCCAGGGAGAAGGGAAGGTTGGGATGGGAGCTGAGGAGAGACAGCTCTGCATTTACACAGAGCGAGCTGGGGGCTCTCTCCTGCTTGGTGTGAGGGATTCACAGCTGTGTTTTCCCTCCTCTCCCTTTAGGCTGTACATTGAGAAACTGTCCGTCCCCCAGGAGAAGAGGATCACCCTGGCAGAGTATCTCCAGCAGCTCTCCCGACACCGCAACTTCCTCTGGTTTGTCTGCATGAACCTCGTCCAGGTAGGCGCAGCAGCGACATGTTGTGATTCAGAGGATGAGCGCTGGCTCTGGCTGTTTGAGATGGTGATTGAGCGGTATGTGAATTCCCCGGGAAGGGCAGAGGTGTTTCCAGCACCCACTTGCTCTTGGAGCCTCCTGCACCTACTGGTCGGTTCAGCAGCTGGTAGCTACTCTCCCTGCTTGTGACCCAAAGATGCTGCTTGAGCAAGCTGTGGGGTGCTCCTTCCTCTCTCCGCAGCGTAGGCTGGATTACGGGGGCTGGCTGAGCTCTGTGCAGCCCCATCTGGGACACAAGGCCTGGCTCGTGGTGGGGATGAGTTCAGGAGTGCAGTTTGCTGGCGAGGCTGTCAGCACAGTCTCCTTCTGCTTTCCTGAGGCTCACATCGTTGTTCTCGCTGTCCAGTTGGATCCACCTCCCAGCTGGCTTTTGCCATTTCTGTTCTTCATCCTCTTCAGTGATTACTACCAAATGCCAGCAGCCTGCCCAGCTTTCCTCGTGTGCTGCAGTCACAGCTCCCGTCTCCCTGGGGATCCCTCAGTTCCCCTCAGGCAGGCTCTTGATGCTGCTCTGCATCTTTGTGTTCGAGGCTCGCTGCCACCTTATCCTTATCCTCCTGACAGCTGCCTCCTGCCGTGCCACTGTCCCCCCCCAAACCCTTGTGGTCACCTCCTTGCCCTGCCTGCCCCAGCAGTGCTGTGTGCTGAGCAGGTGCCCTGTGAGCAATGCCTTGGCAGCTGGGAAGCGGTACTGACCCCAGGCGTGCAGTGGGCACGGCTGGTGGTGTTGCAGCTTTGCGGTCTCAGCCTACGGCGTCACAGACTCTGCAGCCAAGCTCTTGCTCTGCTGAAGTACTCCAGGCCCATCCTGCACGGTCCCTTGGCACAGGGCTCCTAGGATAACAGAGCCCAGAGGGCTGTTAGCTTTTTTTCTGTTCTCTCTTACTGCTGTTCCTGCTGACCAGCTCGTCTGCATGCTGCCTTCACAGGTTTTTCACTGCCACTTTAACAGCAACTTCTTCCCTCTGTTCCTGGAGCACCTGCTGTCAGACCAGATCTCTGTCTCTACTGGATCCTTCCTGCTCGGTGAGTCTCAGGTGGGACTGGAGGGAGCAGCCGGGTTAGGACCTGGCCCGAGTCTGGATTCACTCTTCCCAAACTCCATCTGGGGAGAGGTGTGCTCACACGCTGGTCTCTGGACTGTAAGATTCACACGTGCTCGCACCCCCCTTGCTTCCCTGGGACCTCCAAGTGGTCCCTCCTGGGCACAAGAGAATTAACTTGGAGCCTTTTCTACTGGTGACGAGCCCGATATGCTGGACTCGGGCCTAGGCACCACGGAGGTATTGCTCTGAGCATTAGTGGCTGCAGATAGTGTCCCTAGGATGCAGGAGGGAACACGGCCCTGAATTTAATCCCTTTCTCTTCACTGGCATATGGACCATTTCCAGGCTGCCACAGATCTGTGGGCACTGGTCCTAGAGTTATGCTGGGAGGGTTCTGTGTGGGCCGGGTCTGGTCACGCTGTCCTGTCCCTCTCGTTTCTGCTCCAGGGCTGAGTCCCAGCCCCTGTATGACACTGGGCAAGTCTTTTCTTCCTTCCTGCCCATGAGGTTGATGGAAGAAGGCCTCCCTCTGTAGGAAGAGCGTGTGTTGTGCCACAAAGCCATTGAGTAAATCTGCTGCAGCCTTCTGTATGTGCGTGGGGGCTATTCTGTACTTTGTGTGCTACAGCCCTGCTGGCGCCAGCCAGCCTCGTCCCCTCTCTCGGGATCGGTCCTGGGGCAGGGTGGATACTGAAACTCCCTCAAGCTATTTGCGCCTCTGTCTCTGCTCAGGTGTTTCCTACATCGCCCCCCATCTCAACAACCTCTACTTCCTGTCCCTCTGCCGCCGCTGCGGGGTTTATGCTGTGGTGCGAGGACTCTTCTTCCTGAAGCTGGCTCTCAGCGTTGTCATGCTCCTGGCAGGACCCGATCAGGTGTACCTCCTCTGCATCTTCATTGCCAGGTAGGCAGGCAGCGCCCGCTTCCCCTGCTCTCTGCCACCTGGGAGGGGAAATGACTTGTCTCTGTTTTACGGAGAAGCATGGGAGGCAGGGAGCAGTAGCCAGGGTCGCCCAGAAGCCACGTGGCTCCCAGCTCTGAGTGCACCCGAGCGTGGGACGGGTCACTGCCAAATCCACTGGCTGTGCCTGCAGCAGAGTGAGGGAGGCAGTGATGTTCAGGACAGAGACCCAGCAGGGCTGGTGGCTGCCTGCAGCAGCCTCTCCCAGCTGCTGAGCTGAGCTGCTCTTCTCTGTAGCCTGCCTGCGGCCATAGCCCTCAGTGCGTGCTGCAGCTGCCTGTCCGTGTGGCAGGTCAGGACTGATCCAAGGCATCGTTGCAGGGTACGCGAGGCTTATTGCTAGCCGTGTTCCCCTCCTGTAGTCTTCTGAAATTCTTATTTTAAGTGTTGGGGAACTTTTCTCATCCCTCTTTCCGTTTTCTCTGATCTCTCACCTACTCCCATCCTTTCTTGGTGCCCCTATTCAGTGCTTTGCCTGTTGTTCTGCAGCAACCGGGTATTCACAGAAGGGACCTGTAAGTTGCTCAACCTGGTGGTCACCGACTTGGTGGATGAAGATCTAGTCCTGAACCGTAGGAAGCAGGCGGCCTCAGCGCTGCTCTTTGGGATGGTGGCTCTGGTCACCAAGCCAGGCCAGACCTTCGCTCCTCTGATCGGCACCTGGCTGCTCTGCGCCTACACGGGTAAGGACGCTCCTGGGGAAGGCAGCGGGGTGGGAGGGGGCGGACCTGCGAGTTCAGCGTCCTCCACCATGTCCCGTGCCCTGGGTGGGTGCAGAGGGCTCTTCCAGTTGCTAAGTGGTGCCTGGTCTCCGCATCTCCAAGGCCAGTCCCTCAGAGAGAACGGACGAGGGTCCATCCCACTGTCCCCAGTCTCACAAACTCTTCTCTGACACCAGGCTATGACATCTTCCAGCGCAACCCCTTGAGCAATGTGGTGAGCGCCCAGCCGAAGCTGGAGTCTGCCGCAGCCTTGGAGCCAACTCTTCGCCAGGGCTGCTTTTACCTCCTCGTCTTCGTACCCATCACGTGCGCACTGCTGCAGCTCCTCAGCTGGTCTCAGTTCAGCTTGCACGGGAAGCGTCTGCGGATGGTGAAGGCTCAGCGCCAAAGCCTGACACAAGGCCGAGCACCAGAGGTCAAAATGATCTAGGGGTGCCCGAGCCCCCGGGGAGCTGCTGGCGCAGGACGGCAGGCTAAGCGCGGGGATTGCGGGCTGAGAAACCCCGATGTTTACGGTTCAACTGTGAAATGCTGTAATGCCAATGTTTACTCATTCCAGGTGGTCGCTGGGGAAGGCAGAGAAGTTCAGCGCGTTGAGGGCCTGGGGTACATCACTTGGCCACAGGAGCAGGAACGTTTTACCCTAGCCTGTCCCAGGGAGCAGAGGGCTGCTCATCCCAGCAGGGAGGTGCTGGGTTGCAGCGTGTGCTGGAGACGGATGCATCCCCAATGCAGTCCCATGGCCCTGGGGAGCCGCAGCCTCTCTGGCTGAGCAGGAGGAGACGGCACAGGGAGTCCTTCCTTGCTAGAGCCCTGCAGCTTTGGGGAGCGGAGTGGGAGGCTCCTGAGGGCCCAAGGGACCGAGGGGGGCGATGGCAGGACAGCAGGAGCAGGGATGGGAGGACCCTGAAGGCCTTCCCCAGTAGCTGGTACAACCCCTCCCACCTACAGTGCTGTGGTTCTTGGACCAAATCCGCTCTTAGGCATTTCTTGTCCCCAGGACAATATCCTGCACAGCCAGGGTCTGCCGGCTGCGCTTGTTTTACGCTGAGGCTCCCTCCATGGCCTTGCAGAGTTGTTGCTGGGCTGGGAAAGGTGTGGGGCTTGAGCTGGGCTCACAGCCTTGAGCTGGAACATCTCACCCGGCATCCCGTTGCCTGTGTGTATCCCTGCTCTGCCCTCCACAGCCCCTTCCCATCAGCGCTGTCCCACAGCTGCGCCGTGAGCCCCCTCCCGTGCTGGCTGGGGCTGTGGGGCCGAGGTCGGGGAACTGACGCCTAACCCAGCCGCTGGCAGTGCCTCCCTGCCCCGGGCTGGCCCGGGTGAGCTGGTGAGGCAGCCTGGCGCCTTCCCCTCTTGCAGGGGGAGAGCACAGCCTGGAGGAAACACCAGGTCTTGCTTTTGTGCCTTCGATTCCTCTTGGGAGCCTGTCTGACACAATGCTGGGCAGTCACAGGGTTGAGATTTTACCTCTGTGGGGAGACACAGATGCCTCGGGTGCTCTCCGCTTGAAACGGTGCCCCGGAGTTTGATCATCTCATCCGGCTGCCGAGCCACGGACCCGAGGAGGAGAGCAGGCGCCTTGCTCTCCCTGGTCCTGGCTGGGAGCAGAGGGGGCAGGCGGTTACCAAAGGGATCCCCGAGGTGAGGGAGCATCTCCTCGATCCCTGCAAGGTGTTTGGGGGCAGGCAGAGGAGGTGTGCCAAAGCAGAGCTCTGCCCGCAGGAGCTGGGGCTGCGCAGGCAGCGTGGGAAGGCCGTTGCGTGCTTAGGGAGGTGCTGCACTCTGTTTAGTGCCAGGTTCCCTCTGGGGTCTCAGCCCGCAAACCTGCCATCTTGCCTCAGGACACAGCTGCCTTCTGTCTTGGACCAAGATGTTCCTGCCGTGAGGCTTCTGTAGCTCTGGGCGATTCAATCATAAGTTATTTGTGTGACTTCTAACAAAGTCTGAGAATGATTCTTCATATCATAAATTAAAGATGATCTTTTCTGTACTGCTCAGTGATTTTTCTAGCAGGCAGGTCAAACCTGGCTGGGCTCGCACCGTGCTGCAGGGGCACAACTGGGGTGGCGTGGGAGAAAATGGGACCCTTCCTCTGCAGCAAAACTCTGGGCCTGTTTCTGTAGGGGGCAGAGAGGATCAGCAGGCTCGCCTGTCACCTTCCCCTGCTGCTTCGGGAGGCCCCAGGCACGGTCTGGGGACAGCTGCTGGCCTGGGCGCTGCGCACCTTCCCCGGCCCCCCGCCTGCCCTGGGAGCAAAGCTTGCCACTTTGGTTCTCTGCAAGCACCTGGGCTGGCACCAGCGCTTCTCGCAACAGTGGCTTCGCTCCCGCCGCCCTCACCAGCCCTCGCTCGCAGCTTCTCTATGCCTCAGCTGCCGTTTGACCTGTCGGCAGGGACAAAAGGAGGTCTCAGGGATAATGGTTGCTGAGGAGGAGAGCGGCTTTGGACACCACCAGCGCAGGCCACAGCTGCGCCCAGGGTTCTCCTTCCTCAGCTCAACAGTCAGACAAAGAAAGTGATCCTGGACCAGAGGTGCTGCTGGCCGGTCTCTGCAAGGAGACACCAATTCTGCACAGGCAAGAGAAAAACACAAGTTACCTCCTTAAAATTGCAAATGTGGGAAGATGAGGCCAGGAGGCTTGAGGGTTGTATATGAACGACTTTATTTAAGTATGCTGGGCACCACCAGGCAACATGGTTTGGACAGTGTGCAAGGGAACAGTCAGGCAGATCAAACAAATGCTAGTTTAGAGGCGGCACCTTTCTGTCCGGTCACTGCAGGTTACAAAATGGAGCGCTGCTGCTTCTGCAAGGCCCGCCGAGGGCTGGGGGAGCGGAAGGGGTCGCTGGCACTGCCTGGGGCACAAGGGAACCGAACCCGGAGGGGTTTGCTGCTGCCCCTCTGCACGCTGCAGCAACCAGCAAGAACGCAACCCATTTTCCAGCAGAAGGCTGAGTGTTGATGGCTCTTTTCTACCTGACAGGTTCTCGCTTAAAAAAAAAACCCACAGTCTGCTTCGATGGGGTAAGTGAACAAGCAACCTGGCCTCAGCTGGGAGGAGACCACCCCCCCGCCTGCCTGCAGCCCCTCCAAGCCCAGCGCTGAGCCCCGGGAGCCTGGCTCCCGCAGGGGCAGCACGCTGCTTGCTGCTGCTTACATTCATCTCAGCCAGGGCAAGGCCCTGGCTTTCACCACGTCTCTGCAGCAGCCCTCCAGCTCTTACCCCGTCTCTGTGCTCGAGGGTGACCCCCAGGTGACGTGTGGCAACGAGAAAGGAGGGGAACAGGGAGGAACTGCCACCACTCCGCTGCTACTGCCAGCTACTGCAGAAAATCCACAGTCGGGGAAAAATAACAACCCACCACCAAATAACGTGTAAGAAAAACCTGAAGGGGAAACAGTGGCACAACCCCACGCAAGCGGGTCTGCAGGCCTGCCCCTCGCTGAGAAAGCAGCAGAAGCGAAGCAGCCACCAGATGAGCAGAAAGGCGTACGTAGTAGAGTGGAACACAGCCGTGGCGACAGCTTGCTGCTGCCCCCACCACCGTCCTGGTACAGCTCCTCATCCTCTCCTTTAGTGTATTCACAGAGAACAGCGAGGCTCCCTAAGAGCAGTTACGGGGTGGTGTCGCAGGGCCGGCCGGCTGTTCCGCTAAGCATGTGTGCTGTAAACAGTGTTAACGTGGAACAACGGACAGCTGGGTAAACGGGTGTTCAAAGAAGACCCAAAGCATAATTCCCAGGTGCTGTGGTCAGTATTTGAGATATCCTCAGACATTTCAATAAATAAAACAATTCTTACATTACAATGCACCTTTCCGATTATTATTTTGCCCCAGAATGGATAAAGTACACAAGAGTTATGCCTGGCTGCAAATACATGCTCCCTTTGCCCTGACACGGCAGGAAGGAGGGAAACAGCCTCGACGCTTACAGAGAAAGAACATGAGAACTCAGCACTGTGAATCTTGGCAGGTTGAGGGGGAACACACAAGTGCCTTCACCCCCACTCTGGGGCACTTGCTTCCAGAGGAGAAAAGGTATTTAAAACAAGATATGAGAGAATAACCGTCTAGTACAATGATAGCTGATTAATTTGCTTTGTTCTACTCCATGCAATACAAACTAAGTCCTATCACCAACTTCTCCAGCTGTGGTGCAGACCCACGCAGCAGGCTAAGAAGTTACGCACGCATACGCACACTCACACACCAAAAACAGTGGGGGCAATTGGGCTGAACTGTTGAGAATCTGCTTTCTCTTAATAAAAAATATATTAAAAACAACTTCAAAAACCTACTGATGGTGAAGACACTGCTGAAGAAGAAAGTGGCTATGGGGCCTCAGCTACGTGTCTTCAGACAATCCAGGCATTGCAGTCGGGCTGACTAAAGCCTGCGTGAGCAGTCTGCAGCGGCTGGCTCCCTTCTGGCTTGCTAGGCAGTTTCTATACGCTGTTCCCTTTGTTTTTGCTTGCTTGTTTGTCTTACAGTGACAAATGTGATTGCGATACAGAAATTAAGGTACTGAAATGAAAAAGGAATGGGCCATTCTGGAGAAATTCAGACTGGTATTTTCTCCTTTCCATTTAAAAAAAAAACCACAACAAAAATAAAATAAAAAAAATAAGAAGTTAGTAGTACTAATACAACCCTCCTGCTGCTGTTGTCTTTGCTCAGTGACATCGGGGCATGCTGGCGCACACACACACACACAGGCAGCTCTCAGACACTCGGACTCAGAAAAGCGAGTTTAGAACTGAAGTGAGTCTTCGGAGGAGACTGAGGACAGGTCCCAGGGCTAGAAGGTTTTTCGGTGGAGGGCACGAGCTCCGTCTTCTTCATATTCCTTTTTCGAAACCCACATTTTCTTAAAGGTGTCCAGTGAGGCCAGGATAGAGCCACTGGGGAAGAGACAGGCATGTTACGGGTTAAAGGAAAATGTTGGGGGCACTCATCCCATCTCTGCAGAGATGAGCTGTTTCTATTGCATGACACTTCCCCACGTCAGCAAGGTGCTGAGGCTCGCAGTTATCTACAACAGAAACGCTCTCTGGCCAGTCACTTCCTCTCCTGTTTGCCTCAAACGTGCCGGCACTACAGAGCCTGGCACCAGCCGCCCCCTCCCAAACGACCTGCTGATTGCTGCGCCAGTAACACGCCGAGCATCGCGCAGCTGAACGATGGAACCCTCCTGACGCACGGCATCAGAAGGGGCAACAGCGTGAGTGCCACCAGGCTGCGCCTCCCCAGCCCCCATCCCGCAGCAACACGTACCCAATCCACGTGGAATACAACCTCTCCTGAGGAGCTGATATCTGGGAGAAAGAGAGAATCGGTCAGTGCCTTCTCAAGCTCCAGTCGGCTCCTCCTGGCACGCTGCCCCCATTGCACTACAGCTAACAGCTGACAACACGGGTATGCTCTCTCCCGCCACGACAACACCCAGCAGCCCCCCCAAAAAACAGCCACTGTGGTCCAGGATCCTGGACAGGGGTCACGTCGTCAGAGGAGCCACCTTCTCAGCGATGGAACCAAACAGGTTTTCATCACAACAGCAAATACGGTTGGGCTGGCTCAGGAAAGTCGTTTCTGGTTTGAAGCAAATGGCAGCTGCACTCTCAGCATGGTTCTTTAAAGGCCACAGAACAACACACATAGAAAGTGATAAACACAAAAGAGATTGCTCCTACCCTGATTTTGACGTCCTTCGGAGCTAGTTTCTTCACTTCGCTCAACAGTCTGTCACCAAAGCCTACACAAGACAGAAAATGTGCAGTGAGCCCCTCAGCAAAATCCCAGGTTCCATCTACTAACAACGCGGACGCGTCCTATGAGGTCCTGTTCAAATATCCCGCTCCGGACCCCACAGAGACACCAGTCTGGAGAGGCACAGAACACAGCCAGTAAGATAACGGGATCCTGTCTCACTCACAGACCTCAAACACTGGCACAATGGGCTCTATCCCTCAGCAGCAACTTGAGACAAGAAAACATGATTTTTAGCTAGGACCTCCCCCTTCCCTGGACATTCCTCCTGTGTCCAGCCCATTTGTACAGGGGAGCAGGGTTTGAACGGGAAGACCAGGACCTATCTGGAGACGTCCACCTGAGGATAACAGGCTGACAGGTTCTGCCAGAGGATATCTTTAAGCTGATGGGGACCAGCTGAGCCCTGAGGGGATGGGTAGGAAGCTTTCTGCATGTGTGTAGCTGACACCATGCAGTACCAGGACCGTTGCACTCTCTCACACACCAGAGACCTACAGGAACCTTCGGAGGTGCAAGAGCCTGTTAGGCACCTAGTCTCAAATATCTGGAACTACAGCAGCAGGAATGAACACAGCTATTCAGTCCTGACACAGGCAGAGTGATAGGAGGAAAACAATAAAAGCTCTTCAAGCCCAGGAGGTGACGTACAAGGGCAGAGGTGTCTTGCGCACCCAGAAGGGTATGACACGGACTCGGGAAACTAGACAGTAACCCCCCTGAGAGAGCAGAGGTCCCGCAGCCCTCACCCCACAGGACAAGTTGGGTGACCTAGGTTATCTTCCCAGCTGCACACGAGAAGGAAATGAGATCAGGTATGTCACAGCCCACTGAAAGAGGAGAGGCAGGAACCTTTGAAAAGCGTGGAGCCTCCAGACAGCACGATGTTGGAGAACAGTGTTCGCCTCAGGTCCATGTCCGATTTTTGAATGGCAAAAACGAGCACCTCATGGAGTCCTTCACATTCCTCCCCTATCAGGTCTGGCCGGAACAGGAGCTCTGGGGCTCGAAAACGGGCAGTGCCGATCTGCAAAAGGAGAAGTTAGCATGGGGGAGAAGAGAGAGCAGTGTAGCTCTGTTCACTGCCTACTGTTTGGGCCTGCCTTTCTTAGGTGAAACTTCAGAGTAACGAACAAGCTCCCAAGTGAACGCCAGTTTGGTCTACTGCTCCTAAAAAAGGCGCTATTTCCATTTTGCAGATGAAAGAGATGAAGAAACTTGCTCAGCCCCGTGCAGCAGGCCACTGGCAGAAAAGGGAGCAGATCCACCCCTGGTGCTGGCGGTAAGACCTGTATTTCCTCTCCTTCAGCCATTCTATAGAGGGATCAGTCTTTGGAGGAGTATTCCTAACTCACTCTTCAAAGCAATTGTTTCTGCACCTCTAGGCAGGACAAAAGCCACATACAAAACCACTGCTGAATTTAGTGAGCTGATAACTACCCACACTCCATACCTGATCTGCATAAAGATTTGCTAGATCAGAGCCCGTGCTCAAGCAGCTCAGAGTCCCCATGGTCATGCTGCATCTTTAGCCAGAACTTCCAGTAGAAGTTGTGAGGTTTCTAATAATATTTTCCTCCCCTAAAAACTCTAGTGCCCAGCCTGGGATGAGTTCTGGTCTTTTACAATTATGCCCTCCCACCTAACACTGCATTAAATTTCCCATCGCGAGGCAGGAGGCTATTGTGGAAAGCCTGTGCTTCACATTAGGAATCCTCTGAGGGTGGTCCTTACAAACCTCAATAGTGCTTCCATCTGGCAGGTAGTACTGCGCCTTCTCGGTCTCCAGAGTCTCATCCTTCTGGGGGTTTATGGACAGGTAGCAGGCACGCTGGAGAGGAAACCGAGTCAGGAAGAGGGAGATGAGAAGGGTAGACCCAAATGCCTCTGATAAAATACTTTTCTCACTAACAGTCAAAATCTGTGTGTCCCTCGGGGAGACCAATTTCAACAATGTTTTGTGCTGGGGAAAAGACCTTTTGGGTTCACATCAGGTAAAATACCTATTCATGCTACAGCTCCATGTGATGATTAGAGACATCAAGGATACTCACATCCCCTCTAGCTGCTGCTCACCTCTTGCTCTCAGCTCTCTCTTACTGCTTAGAAGTTACCTCCCTCTAGCGCAGATGGGGTAACTATCCTGTGAGCGCTTCCAACCTACTGTAGGGCAAAGTAAAACACGCACCTGAAACACCTTTAGGGACATTAACCTTGTATAAGGGTGGGCTCAGGTAACTTCACCACAGGTCAGGAGAATGAACAAAATCCATTATTATATTTCAACAGGGTAAACGATAACTAATAGCTAATGGCAAAAATTTCTTAACATGATCTAAGCTGCTCACTTCCCATTGCCCACCTACATTTTAAGGTACAGGAAACAAAATACTTTGACTTTTCGAACTTCTCCAGCACCCCATATTTTTTATTCCACAGTAAAGCTTTGCTATTCCAAATTGTTACTATTTGGGGATTTAAAAAAAAAAAAAAAAATCTAAACAGAATCACTGAAACGTTTAGGTTGGAAGGGGCCTCTTGAGATCACCTAGTCCAACCCCCCTGCTCAGGCAGGGTCAGTTAGAGCAGGCTGCCCAAAACCATGTCCAGTCATGTTTGGAGTACCTCCACGGATGGAGAATCTACAAACCTCTTTGGGCAACCTCTTCCAGTGTTTGACCACCCTCACAGTAAACCAAGAAACAGAGAGCAATGTTTGCACTGAAGTAGGTATTAAGGATTCCCCTTTTAAGGCAATTTCTCCTCTAGACTTTTCAACATCCCCAAATTTCTTTCCTAATATTTTTCCCCTTAAAAAAAAAAAAAAATCTATAGTCAGTCAGACTCCAACAGATCACAAGCAGCTTTTGGGACTGAGAAACTCCCATGTCCAGGATCTGAGCTTTATGCTTGCCACAGCGCATTCAGGCTGCACATCCAAACTTCTCCTGAGGCAAGAAAGCTGCAAACACAAGAAGCCATGCTCAACCCCTCAGATTTGCAAATCAAGTCACAAGTGGCACCAGCATCAACAGAAATCTCACTGCAAGTTCCAGGCACATATATCCTAGAAATCTGCAAAACTTTCCCCAGCTAAAACTAATCTTAAAGCAAAAGGTGTAGGTTGGAGAGTGAACATCAGGTTGTTTCCTCCCTTCTTCAACAGCCTCACTGGTGAGGGCAGTCAATATGCAAAGCGAGACTTGGCTCACTTTCCCCAGCTCTTTGTTTCCCTAAGCGTATAGTCCAGAGAAAAGATTGCACTGGTGCAAGACATTGTGTTAAACAGTCAGCACAACATCTTTTAATAGTTTCATCACCCAAGACGCAAAGGGAGCCTTGGCCATTTATGAAGAGTACAAGTCTCTTGCTTTGTCCCATAAAGCCACTGCAATTGCACTGCAACTGATGCCTGGTACAAAACAGGCTTCTTCTGAAGCAAACAGTTCTCCAGCAAGCCTTCTGGTCCACAGATGCTGCAGCTGCACACGTCAGCTTTTTTCTCCCATTCAGCAATCAGCACTTGTAGAACAGAGAGAGCAGCTACTGGGTTAAAACCTACAACCCTATGAAGTCTCCTGCTCTGGGCAACAGGCAGAAGCCATTCAGCTGTGCTGTGAGGTGAAGTACAAGCACTGCTCCCTCAGCACAGCCACACTGAGCCATAGCCACGCAGAACAAGCAAACTATTTCCATTATGGTCCTTTGCCTGTAAGTCACAGGCTCAAGAATAGCTCATTAACACTCCCAAACCCTGGCACAGGCTGCTCACTCAGCCCAGAGTTATCTGCAGCAATCATAGCTTGTGATGGGAGCCCGCAGCATGGCAGCAACTGCCAGGCATCAGCACACAGCAACCAGAGCCAGTACCAATCTGAGGACTGACCCCACGTACTGAAGGCACGGATGCGCAGGCAGCCCCGAGTCACACACAGCCTTGCTGAAATCAGAGAGCAACTTGCCTATCGGAGCACAGCAACACTGCAAAGCTGCTGGGAGCAGTCCCCAGCTCTCAGCTACTATTCACTGTCCCCCCTCTGTCCTCCTCTCTTGGCACACAACAGAAGCCAAGGTAACTGCTTTGCCAGGGATCTTAGTCAGGCCTTTCCACACTGCTGCCTAGCTCTAACGTCACTAAGCACTGCAGACCCTATAAAGAAGGGAAGCTTTAGTAAACGTGAATGCTGTGAGTGAATTCTTTCACAGGGCGGGGGGGGAGCAACTTGCAGTATCCTACTTGTGATCCCTACCTGCCATGGATTTTACAGAGCCTTGGCCTGAAGGGTGAACAAACACTAGCGAAAGATATCATCAGACCCTGAGAAACTGCAGCACAGGTAAATGCAAAGCAGATTCTGAACGACCAGCCTGTCTTCACCTCCATATGCCAACAGTCCCTCCACAGGGATTAGATGTGACCCTTACTATAAGTCTCACAAAATATAGGATGGCTGAGGTTGCAAGGGACCTCTGGAGGTCATCTTGTCCACCCTCCTTGTTCAAGCAGGGTCACCTAGAGCTGGTTGCCCAGAACCATGTCCAGATGGCTTTTGAATATCACCAAGGATGGAGACTCCACAACTCCCTGGACAACCTGTGCCAGTGCTTGGTCACCCTCACAGTAAAAAAGTTTATGTTCAGGCAGAACCTCCTGTGCTTCAGTTTGTGCATCTTGCCCTGTCACTGGACATCACTGAAATAAGCCTGGCTCTGTTTTCTTTGCACTCTCCCTTCAGACATTTATATACATCGATGAGATCCTCCCCAACCTTCTCTTCTCATGGCTCAACAGTCCCAGCCCTCTCAACCCTTCCTCATACGAGAGATGCTCCAGTCCTTCAATCATCTTAGTGGCCTTTGTCTCCCTCAGGTAGATAAGGAATGAAGTGCAGAGCTAGGTAAGCTGGCATTTCCCACTAGATTTCATGAGTCACAACTTCCCTTGGGCAGAAATCCCTTTTTGGATAAACACAGAAACAGACGGTGCATCACCTCCTTAATGGTCTTGACAATCTCAAACTCGGAGGTTGTGTGGAAGTCGTAGCCTTCCTTCCGGAGATAGAGACGCAGGAAGCGTGAGACATCACGGCCAGCAATGTCAATCCGCATGATGGAGTGAGGCATGGCAAAGCCTTCATAGATGGGAACCGCATGAGTAACGCCATCCCCAGAGTCCAGCACCACTCCTGTAGTCCTCCCAGTAGCGTAGCTAGCAAAGGGGCAAACAGTCAGGTCAGAACAAGCAATTCAAAGTGACCCCAAGCATGCAGCACATCCAGGCTCAACTCAGGGAGCAGAGATTTCACATGAACAGGGGCTAAAAAAAACCCAAAAAACTAGTTCTCATCATACTTCAGCAAATTCCTGTAAACTCTTTATTACAGAAATTAAAACTGAATTTCAGTTCTTGCTTGAAAAGGGGGTAAGTCAGACATCAGTGTGGCCTCCTGCGGGGTTTTTTTGGGTTTGTGAAAAAATGGATTTCACAGCAACATTTCACAAGCACAAATCAAAACCAAAACACACTTACAGGCTAAGCACAGCTTGCATGGAGATGAATAGTGCTGGCACATTGAAGGTCTCAAAAAACACCTCAGCAGCACGCTCTCTGTTCTTGCGTGGATTTAAGGGTGCTTCCGTCAGCAGCACAGGATGCTAGTAAAGAAAAGAAGGAGCCGTGCTGCAATAACCAGGAGGCAGCTAGATGTGTGTTCCTGAAAATTCCTGCTCTGCATATTTATTCACTTCAGGAACCACCGGTGCAAGAGGACAGGTAGAAGGGGATAATTTCAGGTACTGAGCTGTGTTAGACTGTGAATAACCTCTATTAAATTGGAGGACCAGCATGGCTCTGGTCTAGTTAGGAAGAAGTGTTAGAAAATCTACTCTGTGAGTGACCCTGTCCTGTGAAGGATGAACAAGAAGATTCTCAGTGCCAAAGTCGACCAGATTAGCCAAAATACACAGACCCTAAGAAAGAGTGAAGGCATACAGTCTTAGCACGAGCAGGCAGAAATATTCCTACTCCACATATACAACCTATTGCTCTCAGTCATTTAATAATTTTTTGGTCAGCTCCTTCCAGACCACAGGATTGGGGTTTTCTCCTTCCTCACTTCATATCCTGTCACTGCTGAGTGGATATGCCTGATGCGCAGGCAGAACAGGAAAAGTTAGAAGCACTTGGCCTAGAGCAGAATCATTAGAGAGTGTGAATAACAAATGTTGAAAGTCATATTTTCAGTCAGGCCAGAACATTAGACCCGGGGAGGAATTCTGCTTGGACACTTCTTGTGCAGTATCTCCTGAGAGATGAAAGAGCTCAATTTAACAACAGACACATTTCGAAAGAAAAGCAAAGGAGAAGTCCCATATATTTCCTGGAGTTTCAAGGCTCCTGGTGTTATACGCACACTGAGTGACGCCTGTGCCATTACATACTGAGGTAGCTCACCTCCTCTGAGAATGTCTGAAGCTGGTCTTTTGAATACACATACTGCCAAATGCGCTCCATGTCGTTCCAGTCCTTCACTATGCCGTGCTCCATCGGGTATCGGATCGAGAGGAGACCTCTGTGCTCCTGAGCAAACAGAAACGACAACAGAGCGTACCTGTCAGAGACTCAAACAATCACATTTCTGAGCACTATGACTATGATTTAATCTGTCAGACTCACTTATTTTTGATTCCACTAATAGACAACTTATCTCTAGCATATAGGGCAAAAACTGAACATTAATCACAAACACCTCTCCCAGAAAAGTATTCACAAGATTAAACAAGGCCTTTTTGTACCAAACAGAGAAGTCTAGCACTTGCAGAGCGCATTCCATACTAGCAGTTTTCAAGCCGAGATACAGACACCTATCAAATGGTATCTTTGTTCTACCAGTTCAGTCATGATACAAAACGTAACAGGGTGGTATTGGGGAATGTAGTTCGGAGGGCTCACGAGAAATGCGAGACCATACGACTACATGCTGACAAAAGCAGGACTGTGGAAAGCAAGCTTCTTGCCCACACCAGGGAGACAAAAAGCAACCAAGTAGGGTCCATTTCTAATTATCCCAGTCAAAGAGATCGGGATGTAACCATACAGACCTAGAAGTAGCCTAGAGAAAAAAGGATATAGAAGGACTTGGGAAAAAGGTCTGTGGTCAGCAGGTTGGCACAAGAATTTCATGAAGCTTCCCACTCCGCCCTGGACACACTTAAAAGTGACAATCTATTCCGCTCTTCAGATCTATATGCTGATACCAAGGAACCACAGCCCTTTTAAGCACAACTGCCACAGCCCCTCCTTACAGCAGCATACCGAGATATATGGAGAAGTGCAGTATACGGGTTTTCTTACCTCTGCCTTTGGACCAATGAAAATGTCCCCTTCTAAAGCACCAGCCATAACACGAATGTGCTTTGGTCTGCCCACACTAGAACAGAGGCAAGAGTATAAATGCTTCGAGAGAGAGAGATCAGATACACCCAAGGATTAACTACGTTGTGTTCCTCTCCCTCCTAACCGGTACTTTCTAAAGCAATGGGCGAGTCTGGGGCACTACCAGGTGCAGGCAGACCCAGGTTTGCTCCGTCTGAGCTAATCTCAGAATCAGAGGTGAAGGGAACAGATTGTAGACACTTCTGAATTGGCAGGACATAAGCCAGCTGAGTCTGGCCATGCTTTCCCTGATGATTCAGGACTGACTTGTTCCAACAATGCCTGGGGTGAACATGGCTAGACTGAGCAATGGTCTGAGCTGATAGATCCACATGGTGTTGCCTGACCTCAGGCAGGCTTCTCAGATTAGACATTTATAGTCCCATACAGAACACATTGCTCAAAACAAAAATATACTCATTAAAAACCCACCCCATTGAAAATAAAAGCCAGTGACTATTCAGAGTTCCTGATCCAGCAGTCCTTCTTTCAGTAAAACTCTCAGAAAACTTCCAAGGAAGTCTGGCAGGAATCAAAGCATCAGACCACAAATCAAAGAAATAGAGAGATCTTTGAACCTCTCATCCCAACTTTGTCTTTTTCCTGGTGTACTAATGTCTCAAGACTAAAGGATCTTACAGCTTTGGTTGCGTGTTGAGCCTGACAAAGTGATAAGTCATCTTTTATGGTTTGTTCCCCCCCCCAAAAATCTTAAAGTGCTTAATGGCAGAGATCTCTTTTCCCTGATGCTCCTGTGCAGAATAACTCATTTCTCCAGTTACAAAATTGGACCATTCTTCCCCTCTACATATCAAAGAATTGGCACATGGTACTAAGCACTTACCAAGACCAGCAGAATACTTACTAGTTTGGAAAGCAGTATTTTGGTATTTGATCGCCTGCAAAACCTGCTTTAATCACGCCCGAGCCCTGTGGGAGGAACATATTTATATGTGAGCTGTAGGCCTCTCAGAAGCGGAAGACTTAGAGAGGCTGGAATGGAGGGAGGGTGGATAAAGTCAGAGCAGGGAGTAAGAAAGCACCATGTGAAACAGGTTGGAGTGGAGACTAGGGAAAAGAAGATCGGGTGCTGGATAAACTAGCTAATGCTAAAGAGGCAGGTCACAGAAATACAGTTAGAAAAGACACTGGAAACTAAACCAGACTGGAGTCTGACTGGCACCTTTGCTCTTTCCAGACTCCCAAGGGGAACAGCTGGAGGCAGGGAGAGTGGTTGACAGGATAGGACTTGTTTAAAAGGGACAAGGAAGAAGAGATTCGGTATAGCAGTCAGAAAGGTGCAAATCCTAAAAGCCTTCTGCAACATTCAAAGCAGCAGAGCAGCAAACACAGAGTGGGTAAAGCCAGCCGCAGGGAGGCCCTGGCAGGGAATCAGTGAAGGCATCTGGCCCCACAGATCCTGTCCTCGTCGCTATCATCCGGACGCATCCTGGGAAGCCCATCATCAACTTGGATCCGTGCTGACTCCTTCCCCTCCTCCATTTCCTCTCCCTGAACAAGGGAATGACATCTTGAAACAATGAGCAGCTTGCAGGAACCCAAGTTTTGCTAAGGAGCGGATTTTCATAGGATCTCCTCGGATAAGCTGTTTCACTGTTAATCCCAGACTACGCTGGGAGCAAGCCCTCCTGCAGAAAGAGGAGCAGTTCCATTTTATCCCATACTAGGAGCAAAGCATGCAAGTTTGCACCGAAACCAGTGGCCTATGAAGTGCCTGCTCACTCTCAAGGGTTCTGCAGCAGGACTGCTCTGTTTATGAAGCCAAAAAGACATTTTGGCTGCCCCAGAGCATTTTAAAATGACTAGCAATGCAGCTTCTCCACTGCGTTCCCCGTCCCACCACCTCTGCGTGGGTCAGCATCACTGCTTTCACTTGGAGGCTGAGGCCAAATGAGTTGCTCAGGGCTCTGCCAGACAAGCTCTGGCTGCAGCAGTTTCTGATGCTGCCATCCCAGCTGCCTGCCCCGTTCCAGAGCCAGAGGTTACCAGCCAGAGCAGGCTCAGCAGAAAGGAACGCGGGGCGGCCCCAGGCTCTCCAGTTCACAGCCCAGCGCCTTATTCCCAAGCTACTTTCATCAGCAGTTTCAGCTGAGGTGCCGGGCTTTGCACAGAGCATGTGTGCTCTGCCACCGGGGCCAGGGCCCTCCTGCCTTAAAACCGCCAGAGTCAGATTTGTCAGGATGCCTCCGTAACAGATGAGTATCAGGGACATTCTGCAAACCAGACCTAGCTAATTATACAAGACAGATCGCTCCAATTCTTGTCTCCTGACAAACGCCTGCAGCCAGGCCAGCTCAAGGAGCACACCCAAGCTGGCACCTAGGCAGGATTACTCCCTCTGGTCAAGAGGGACTCCCAAGGTCTGCACTAACAGGTACCGCTGCGACAAAGTGGCCTGTGAAGTGTTAAAAAGACTTCCCTTTAGACAGAATCTCTTCTGGCTATTCACTTCAAAGTCAAGCAAGGAATAAAACAAAACCACTATTTTGTTTTTCCTTATCATATCTTATAAACAACGCTATACCTGCAAAACAATACCATCCTTTGTGAAGCCTTGTAGCAAAAAAGTTGAATCAAACGCAGTAACGTAACCACATCAGAATATTGTGCTTATTGAATATTTTATTCAAGATAATGACTGATCTTGCTGCCAGCACAGTCTGCTGCTGAGAAGTGGTTTGAGGAGAACAACGATGCTCCTAGTTTAACGCAGAGATTGAAACTTCCTTATGCCAGGCCAAGAATTACCCAGCGTGTCCTGGTGAGATTCCCAGCAAGTTATGCATTTTAGGATTTACAAATTGCAGTTCAAAGTTAACCGAACGTGTCGGTAGTTCAGAACTCCTAGCTGGAGTCGAAGACAAATGACTGTTTTGAATGTGCTGGTAGGATGGGACCTCAACACAGTTGTGCTTCCAAGTGCCTGGGAATAAACCGAGCACAGCTGAGTTTTCTATCTCCGCACTACAAAGACCTGACAATGCTTTCTGACCTATTCAATTTTTCTTGAAAACATTTTACTTCTTTGAAGATGTGTGCACTGAGTGAATTTATTTATTATAGACCAGTTTGAGATTCCTATACAATGAGAGGAAAAGGTTTAAATTTTGAAATAACCTGGCTGATTCAGATGGTTTAAAGACCTGCTTTTTCATCTTTGCTTCAAATAAGCAAAAAAATTGCATCCTCCCTTCTGCTACAAGCTCTGATTTATTAAAACTTAAAAGAGAGTTTCAAAATTAACATCCTTCCACTAGTAACTATCGTGGCTGGGCTTTCATCCCACTTTGTTTGTTTTGTGGGGTTTTTTTTTAGTTTGTTTTTTTTTTTTTAATCTGAGCAAAAGAATAAAAGAAGAAAGAAAAACTACATCTCAAATGTAAAGGTCAAGGAAGATATTCTCAGGGAAAATTCTTGTGAGTGCCTTGAAGTAACTGAACACACCTCTTCCACTAGCCCTGTAGCTAGTCAGTTAGCGATTCATTCATCTTGATGCATTTAGGACTGAAATTTAAATGGAAATCACCAAGAGAGTCAATCTGCCATGTAGCACTTTTTATGGAGAGTGCACGTTTCGTACTGCTGTAAAACTACTTTATTAGATACACATTTTATAAGATCAAGAACAAACCAAAGACACAACGGCCCTTGCTGACAGCTCAGCTGTTTAAAATGCCACCACTTCAGACTACAAAGCCAAATTTTATCCTCTTTTATGTAAACAGAGACAATTCCATGGAGGTCGAGGAATTTGCACTTGCTTAGGCCACAGCTGAACCATGCTGTCTATTTACATGTGCATTACATTCATCAGGGCTCCCAGACCATTTATTTCAGAGACAGCTTGTTGGAGTGCAAGATGGGAACACAGCTCTTAAAAGTTACTTATTAGACAATGAAGAGTATTAAGGTTGTGCTGAGGTACAGCTCCATTCTCTCACTGTATATTACAAAACTCTCTCTGCTGAAAACATGAAGCTGAGCATACTGTTTGGTAAGAGAAAAAAAAAGCCTTCTTGTTGAGTTTTTAGCTACATACCTTAATGTCCTTTTGGAACACACCGAGGTACTAGAGCAGAGCTGGGATCGGGGGGTCTGGCTTGTTCACCAGCTCAGTACCTCATTTCCCCTCCCATACACACACATACATGAGAGGGGATAACATTCAGCCTGGAAAAGCTGCCTGCAGCTCTCTGAGGAGAAGCAGCAATGAGGCAGCAGGAACAGCAGTACCCTCTCTGTGCAGCTCCACTTCCCATCCTGTCTGAACTCAGAAGAGCACCAAAAATGCAGTGTCACCACAAGGCTCCCCGGCTGACAGCCTGCCCGCGTTAAAGGCGGAACTCACAACTGCTTCATTCTACTTCTTGTACAGGGAGGGGAAGGGAGGGAACTCATTTATCAGCGAGGCAAGAAGAATTAGCTTTTATAAGACCAGCTGATAAAATGAGAAAAGAAACAGTCAGTTGCTGGCACATGAGCCCTCCTTTGGGTCTGAAGCAGGGGCGGCAATCATTGCCCTAAATAAGAAAAGGACAAGCTGAAATTAGATATAGGCTGCTATTATATGACTATAGCACAACAAACTCATCCTCACAGTACCAGAATGCCTGGAAATAACTTTAATGGTTAGCTAATCACTTGGCACCACAGCAGAGTTAGTGTTACTACAGTCATTTCTAAGAACAATCAACCTAACTTATTCTTTAACGTCTCCAGTAAAGAAGATAACATGATTTTCTTCACATAGTCAGTTCTACTGCCTAATCTCCTTTTCCATTAGATATTTTCCTTCAATGTCTAACATAAATCTCTCTGCTATGATTCCAGGGGAAGAAACAAAGCCAAAACTGTATCAGAGCGCTAAAGCTGTAAAGAAGAAATTGGGATCAATAAAAGAGAAGGGGTCAGAAGAATAATTAGCTTGATCTGAGAAGACCTAGAATCATTTGGCTTATGGGGAAAAAAAAAAAAGCAATAGGTTGAGAAGTGCTAGGCCAGCAAGTCCACATGTCATACGGCAAAAAGATCCAGCAGAAATTAAGTTGGAGAAAGAAGGGAGCACAACACTGACTGTCTGAAACAAACAAAAAAATATCTGAATCACTGGCAGTAGAGGTCAGAAGGGAGGAGCATGAATTTGTGACTCAGTACGCTGAAGGAGGCTCGCTCCAAGATACGCCCTCCCGTCCCTTCCTGGACAGTCCTTTCTCTTGGGAGGCCAGCATGGACAGGGCGAATCAGAACTGGAGCCAGAAGTACCTCGCCAAGGCACACAATCACTCTCATTCATCTCCAGCTGAGCTATTACCCGCACAGGTTGAAGGTCTGCTTTGAGCTAAGGAGAAGCGTTATCAGCTAAGAGCAGGCATCTGCGACACCACACCCCACTGTCAAATTAAAGCTGATGCAACCCTTGCTGGGAGCAGTTCCTTCAGGAGCTCTGCCTCCTGTGGGCTTCGGCATAGGAATGGGCACCCCCTTGCTGCGACCGCCAGGCTGGGTGCGCTGGGAGGAGGTGGCTGGCGCTGAGGGCAGCCGTCCCCCTTTGGCCGGGGAGCTGGCCTGGGACGTGGGGGGTGGCTGCAGGGTGCCAGCTCCAGCATGAGGGAAGCATCGTTCTCCAGCAGAGAAAAGCAGGCCTGCCTCCGGAGCACGCCGGGGGCCCCATTGTCCCCCAGGCACAAAGAGGGACAAGGCGGGGGTGCAGCCCCGACTGACGGACAGCTCCAGCGGCCAATGAGCACAGGTGCTGTCCGCGAAGGCGGGGCGAGAGGAGCCCCGCTTCGGCAGGTAACGGCGGGCTGCCCCCGCTGACTGACAGCCGCCCCGGCCAATGGGGTCGCCCCGCCCAGCCAGCAGGCACCTCGGCGGCGGCGGGGGCCTCTCCCCACCAGCGAGGGGCAGCGGCCCTCCGGCGGGTGACAGGCAGCCCCCTCAGCCAATCGCGGTGCGCCGAACGGCGCCGGCCCCGCCCCGGCGGCGGCCTGCGAGGACGCCGTGTACGGCGCTGTACGAGGGCCCGAGGCGGCGGCCAGGCCGCCGGGGTTGGGGGGGGAGGGGGGCGGCAGGCGGGGCGCGGCCGTCCCCGATGACAAAGGGATTGCGGCCCGCCGGCCCTTCCCGCCCTCCCCGCGCCCGGGACGCGCGGCCGCCCGCACTCACGTTGTCTATCACGACGGGCTGGTTCGCTATCACGTCGTAGGACTCCATGGCGAGGAGCCGCCGCAGCCACCCGTCAGGGAGCAACAGCCCAGCCCTCGGCGGCGCATGCGCGGAAGGGCGGCGCGCAGCCGCCTGGGTGATGTATTCCTCCGGCCGCGGTGCCTGCTGGGAAATGTAGTCCGCCCCCCGCGCGACGCCTGGCGGGAAGGCGCGCCGGGAGCGGGGCATGCCGGGAGATGTAGTGCGGAAAAAAAGGAACCCGCACTACTATCCACGGCCTGGAAATTGCCTTTTCGGCGTGAAACACGCGTGGGGCGGCGGGTGCGGTGTTCCAGGGGTTAACTGTGCGCTTCCACCCAGAAGCACTGGGTTTCAATCGGCTGCTTTCCAGTTTAATTGATTTTTTTCCCCCTATTTTTTCTAACAGGAAAAGAGAAAAAACGATCCCGTCACCTTCTGTAGGGGAATCTAACACTGACGAGAGCGTCTGACCGTCCCATCATGTCATGGGATCGTCTCTACGAACTGCTGGTCATAACGCACCCTTTCTCTCTGCGTATTACCTAGTTCCTCTGCGTTTTTTGAGGCATGGCAACCAGAAAAGCGGCGTCGGTACAAACAATGCACATAATGGACATTCTAGCGTTCAACAACGTGTTCCCTGTTGTTCTCCACTTGCTACATGTTCTAAAAGCACTTTGAATAACCAACGACTGACAAAGACACTAAAATGGTACGTTTACTTGAAACTCTGAGCAACACTGGCTCTTGAAATTAGTTAAAATGAACTTCAGCGCCGGTAAGCGTACGCGAAGGCTGGGTCAGACCTCACCGTCTTGTCCCGCATCTTTCATGCGGACACCGAGACTTTTCTTCTGTAGTTTCTGCCTTTAGACTATGAGCAGATCGTCTCATCTCAGATATTTATCTTCACTGATTTTCACCATTCACCCAGTGTAAAAGAGGGTTTTTTTGTACGACAGGATGGAGGGGTTTCAATTATTTCAAGACCAGTACTGTACCAGGGTAGTAAATACCAGGAGAGATTCCTTATGTGTGTATTAAGCCAACAGAGCATTTCGTACATGACTCTGTTATATTTACCTTCTCAGTTGACTGTAATTGACTACAAGAAGTAGTATCACAATAACGGGACGAGGAAATACTGTTCGCTGTGGGAGGCATTGATTCATGAGAACGCTAGCTACTCACCTCCTTTCTTGGTGGATAGCCCTCTGTTTGTCTGCTTGCCAGCTTCTTGACTGTATTTGATCTCCTAAAAGGTATGTTGTGAACAGTGATTTTAGAATAAACTCTCAGCTATTTAAATGAGAAATGCAACAAGCAGGAGCACTCATCCCATCCTCTCAGCGCTCTACAGTTCTTTTTTTTTCTCTATGCTGATTAAAAAGCAGGACACCGCTCTAGTGAAGATATATAGGACTACTGAACACACGCCGGCTCACACATACATACAAGGCTTTGCACAACCACAGATGTCGTTGCAACTCAGGAACAAGCTGTATCTTCAGCTTACACAGGTTAAGATCCTTGATCAGACAGCCCTTGAACTTTGCATTGCTTCCCAGCTGCCTCTGAGGTACCTACAAATACAGAAGGGTGCGTGGGGAGAATAAAGGCACCTTGAGGATCTGAGACGGTATAAAAATAGTGGTAACAAGAGCCGTAAGAGCAGGAGTGAAGGAAATCAGGCTGTTAGCTGGCCATGTCTTGGAGCACAGACCCACAGGGTTGTGAACGGCACGGGGGGTGTGCAAAGCCTCGCACCCGGCTGGGGCCCTGCTGCGCGGGCAGCAGCAGCTCCTGAACCGCTGCCATTTACAGCCTCACTGCCTAGGGAGCACTGACACGGGCTTGAGCCTCAAGGCTGGGGGTGGCCGTGGCCGCGGAGCTGCCCCAGGCCGGGCCCCGAGCCCCCGGGCGAGCCAGGCCCGAGGGAAGGTGCCCGCCAGGCCCCTGCCCCAGGCCTCAGCGCTGCCCGGGCCTCCGCGCTGCCCCCTCAGGCTGCCCCACGGGGACCCCTCCTCTCCCCTCAGGCCCACCCGGGTGCCGGTAACCTCCGCCCCCCGGCCCCCCCCAGCCCCGGGCCCCCCCGCAGCCCCGGGCCCCCCCAGCCCCGCGCCCCGCGCCCCGCGCCCCGCGCCCTGCCCCGCCGCCGCCGCTAGAGGGCGCGCTCGCGGCGTAGCGCGGAGGGCGGGAGGGGTGGGGGAGAGGCGCGGCCGCTCTCCGCTCCGCGCGTCGCCATTGGCGGAGCCGTCGCGTCACTCACCGTCGCCCGGGCAGCGGGGCCCGCCCCCTCCTCCCGCAGCGCCGCGCCGCGCAGCGCCGCTTGGGCCGGGCCGGGCCGGGCGCGGAGCCGAGCCGAGCCGAGCCGAGCCGAGCCGAGCCGAGCTGTCCCCGCCGCCGGGACATGGAGGGCGTGCGGCCTGGCGGGGGTCCCCCCGCGGGCGGGCCGGGTTCAGGCTCAGGCTCGGGGTCCGGGTCCGGGTCCTTCCCGTCGCTCTTCCCGCCGGGGCTGCACGGTATCTACGGCGAGTGCCGCCGCCTCTACCCCGACCAGCCCAACCCGCTCCAGGTCACCGCCATCCTCAAGTACTGGTGAGGCGGCCGGGGCTGCGGCCTGGAGGGGGCCGGGGGCCTTGTGTGGGGCTGGGGGGGAGCAGTGGGGCCGAGGGCCTTGTGTGGGGCTGGGGGGGAGCAGTGGGGCCGGGGGCCTTGTGTGGGGCTGGCGGGGGCAGTGGGGCCGAGGGCCTTGTGTGGGGCTGGGGGGAGCAGTGGGGCCGAGGGCCTTGTGTGGGGCTGGGGGGAGCAGTGGGGCCGGGGGCCTTGTGTGGGGCTGGGGGGAGCAGTGGGGCTGGGGCCTTGTGTGGGGCTGGCGGGGGGAGCAGTGGGGCCGAGGGCGTTGTGTGGGGCTGGGGGGAGCAGTGAGGCCAGGGGTCTTCTGTGGGGCTGGAGAGGGTGTGGGAGGAGTACTGGGGTTGGGGGAGGCTTGGGGGCAGTAGCAGCGGGGCTGGGGACCCCGCATGGGGCGGGGGGGGGGAGGCAGTGAGGCTGGGGAGGGTTGCAGCAAGGGGAGAGGGACTGGGGGCTGCGTGCTGAGTTTGGGGTGAGATGTGAGAGGTTTGGGGGTTGTGCAGTGGGTCTGGGGGAGGAGGCATTGGAGATGTACCATTGTGTGCCGGGGACGTGTGTTTTGGGGAGGTTTCCTAGGGAGGATGCACTGGAAACAGGAGGAAGGGTCTAGGGAGGGATGCACTGAAGACAGGAGGATGTATTGGCCTTTCTGGGGTGATTTGGAGCTTCCCTGAGGGAGGGATGGCTGATGAGGGCCTTGGCTGGGGCAGGTCATGGAAAAAGAGAGTGTGTGTTACTCAATGGAGGGGTTCCCACAGAGAGGGGGGCTGGAGTGTTCCCTCCTGGACAGGAGGCACAAACTCTGTCTTCTGACCTGGAGCGTGGCCAGCACTGACCAGAGTGACCCTGCTTTCCAGCCTCCGAGCTGGATGCGTGCCGTGCATGTGCCTGTAAAACCCACGGGGCAGAGCCAGCTTCTCTTGCCCTTGCGTAGCCATGTGTTATCGCAGACTGCGAATCTGCTGCTCACCATCTCTGCTGACACAGTGTCTGACACCAGTAACAGCAGTTGTTTATGTGGGAGAGTGGCATGAAGGAAGTACTTGGATGTTTAGCTATCGAGATAAGTGTCTAGTGTCTAGCCCTGTGCGAAGAGGAGTTCTTTTTGCTTTTTCTGTCACTTTGCTGCTCAACCCCCTTTTCTGGGCTGAAGGAACACGGTCAGGTCACCCCTGTTTGCTGAACCTGACATTGACCAGTCCCTACTCCAGCACTTCGAAAAAGTTTAGTAAATGCTCAACTTCTTTATTTACAGTTCAGTTTAACCTGTGTGTTTCTATCTGGTTGAGTCCTGAGCAACACCAGAATAACATCCTCCCTGTGTTCTGCTCTGACAGCCAAGCTATTGCTCTTGTCTTCCAGAGAAGTGTTGGTTTTTTATGTGGTTCTAGCAAGAAATATGTCTGTTGGCCCTTATTGCTCAGGGGTGTTTTTTGTACTTAAACTCATACAGTGGGCTGAGATAAGATGTTGCAAATCTGAGACCTCAAAATACAAATAATTTCTTAATTATCCGTGTGGGTCAGTACTGCAGTACTTTGGTGGTGGTCTGATCAATCTGTTTTCACACCTATTTCTAATCTTAGATATACAAGCTTGATGAGTTTCACCACAATACTGACTAGAGTGGTGTAAGATTTGTGTGGGAAGGAGGGAGATTTAGGTCTATAACAAAGAATGGTAGAGACCCTTGTTTGGGAAGAAACCTTGCTTCTTGTTTGCTTAAGGCGTTGGTTAGGGCTTCACTGCAAACACTCGAAAAACTGCTATTGGCAGTGATGCCCAGTTGCAAGTAAGAAGTAATGTGAAGGCCTGTTTATCCTGGCATTTTCCACTTAGTGGTTCTTCCGACTGTCAGCTCAGCCAGCAGTGAGAGCCGAGAGCTTCTCTGGTAGAAATCAGGTGAGCTTCGTACTGCTGTCCTGTGGCCAAAATTCTTGTGCGAGGTGGAGCCTATGTGGATGCTACAGGTACGTTCTCTCCCTTTGTTAGGTGAGACTTGGAGCTTGGTTTTGTTAAGTCTGGTAGAATGACTTCTGCCACTGCTGGCTCTCCGCTAGTCTGTCCTCCTCTGCCTGGGCTGCCAGCTGTAAGTTGGTTTAGATTAGAAGAGGAAATTGCTAAACAGCATTCCCTGCCTTAGGAGAAATATTGTAACACTAATCAGCTTTTAATTATACGTATCAGTTTCTCCATGGTTAACAGCATTTTTTTTTTGTTCAGGGAGCTGAAGTTGTATTCTTCGGCTTGCATGGCAGAGCAGATCCTTACTTCGTAATGTTGGAGAATCTGCAGAATCACATACCTATTAAATGAAGGGGTTTAGTTGCGTGGGTTATTTCATGGAACTAGTCTTTTTTTAAACGCTATTTGCATATCTTGGGAGAGCGTTCGTGATTGCAATCGGAACGTCTTGGAAAACTTCCTGGCTGTGTTTATAAAGGCCATGTGCTGAGAAGGAGTTTCTCTCTGTTGATATCCAGTATCCGCTTTTATTTTTAAAACGTGATTGAATATCTCTAAGTGAAATATCTTGATGCATAAAATTGCTGGTGAAAAAGCAAATTTGTACTTTCCTTGCTTTGTGATAGGTTTTGAAATAGGCAGAATTTGGGCTGGACTGTTGGTTTTTCATCACCTGTCTTGAACTTAGGCCATGTACTCAAAAACCAGCGCACTGGTCTGCAGCTGCTTGGGAATCACGTACTGCTTCTGGAGGGTTGTCAAAAGGTAGCTGTGAAAAGCAGGCCTGTTGTCAGCTGCTGGGAGGCAACTACAAACAATCCGCTAAGGACTTCTCAGGGTGAATGGATTGGGAATTTTCCAATTTTGTTCCCATTGTGGAGCTGTTTCCTCTGCCCACTTAGGGTTTCTTCTTCCACAGAAACTTCAGAGCGCTCTTAACATCAGTCAAAAGAAGACTCTTGGTGCAGATGCAAATACCGGGTTTCCCCCGAGGCTGCCCTTCTTGCTCCTGAATGAGCTCCATGAATAGAGAATGTAACAAATTTGTACTGTACCTCTGGCTTTGAAGTTCGGCTCTTCCTAATAAAATCCTCCAACGCTTCCAGCTCTTTGTGTGTACTGATATGTAGATTGTGATACAAGGTCAAAGCCTGCAACAGCGGCTGTGGGCGGGAGGGTGTACCACAGCAGGCACTAGCGGAGCTCGACTAGTTAGCATAGCAGTGAAACCTGCCGCTGAAACTGGATAAATATCTGTGCTGACTAGCCTTTGCTAAGCGTTATTGCCATGGGTACGTTACTAGCTGTGCTCCAGGTAGCCGGTTTAAAGCTAGTGCTGGATGCTCTTGCGGTTGCAGCGGTTTTGGGACAGGTATTTGTCCTGGATGTGTATTTTTCAAGATTTACTTAGTTGCGGCTGCAGGCTTTTTGTCTGATGCTCTTCCAAGTCTACCAGATTTCTCAGGGAGTAAAGATGGTCTGTCTGGATTGTCACGCAGCATGTTAAACCGGTGGGTAGCTAACTCTGGCCAGGTCTGCTCTGGGCAAGGCAGAGCTCGGCTCCCCCGAGCCAGCTGGTGCCATGTTGCTGCAGCCGCTTCCCGGGTAGCACGGTGCTGCAGGTCCCCAGAGAGCCTTGGCCTTTGGAGAGAAGCGCGGGGTTGCCGGCAGGAGTGAGGGAGACGTGTCGGGCTTGCCTGGTGCAGCCTAGGCAGGGCTTGCTCACTGTCTGCATCAGACCTGACGAAAGCCTTCGAGTAGCCCTGGGGAGAAGCGTGCTTGCAAAACAGTCCCTGCCCTGAAAAAGGGCAGTCTAAGGGTTTGTCTTGTGTGTTGTCAAAGTGCCTGTGTCAGCAGTGTTCCAGTGTGAATCGTTTGACATCTAAAGCGTTATTAAACCCAGCTTGGAAGCAGGTTTTGTGTGTGTGGGAGACACTTGTTGCGTAGCAGGTGGAGGTGTTTTCCCTGCACTGCAAATCCTATGTATCTGCTCCGACCACTTGCTAATCTCCCACCTGGTTTGCTGGTTGGTGTATTGACCTCCCTCACTCTGGAGTCTTCCCAGTCCGGTAACTTTGAATAATTTTGCATGGCCACTGCTGCTCCTCAGGGGCGAGTGACTGTCCTGGCTGGAATTGCTTCCACCTGGCTGCTTCCATCACGGATCTGGGAGTTACTGTCGTGGGGAGCCTGAGCGCTGGCCAGGGCATCGGTGCCACGCTCTGAACGTAGCCACCTGAATGGGCATCTATGGCTGAGATCCCAGCCTCCAGTGTGACCTGGTGCTGGTGAGGAGGAATGGAAAGGCGGGTGGAGATGTAGTGCATCGGGGGGACTTGTTTTATCTGAGTGTTTCAATCTACCACTAGACTTTGAGAGTGGGTTTGCCCGGGCTGCCATTGAGGATCAAACTCTGCTCCATCACTGGCTCTCATATGCGTTCCCTATGTTTGCTCACTGGTTTGCTTTTTATGCCATAAAGATGCCACTTGTCATAGGAGAGGGCTGCACAGTTCTGACTTAGCCCGTGCCCATGGCCTGAGTGCTGTTACGGGGGGTGGGGTGCTCACCCTCCCTGTCCTGCCCTGGTATCCTGGGCTGCATCCTTTGACTGACCGCTGCGGTGGCCTTATGTGGCTAAAGAGGAGGGAAGCTGTCCCAGGGAAAGTCACTCATGTTAGATAACCCTGCTCTGCTTTTTTTCTGCAGTAAGAGGAGGCAGGCAGCACAGCATGCTCACGGAGAGAGCCCACAGGCCTTTTAATACAACAAGCTGATATATTACTTTGTACAGACTTGATAAGGTTGGACAGCAGGAGGTGGGCAGAGGATTTCAAATAGTGTAACACTGTCACTAGAAATCTGCATAGCGTACGTAGGCACGTTCTGCAAACAACAGGAAACCTGCTCTCATGGCCCCTCCTGGCACCATCTTCCCTACAGGTGATGAACTTGGGGAGTCCCCATGTGCATTAACCCTCCCAAGAGCTCACCCTGGAAAGCGCCTTCTTATAGGCACTTTGCATGTCAGCTCGGCCACGTGCTGGCCTCTTGCCAGGCCGATGAACTACCAGCGAGGGTTGGATCCATTTGTCCAGCCACAGTGACTACTCTGGAGAACCTCGCATGGAGGTGACCAGGTGCCACAGCTCTGTGGTGAGGCCGGTGCAGAACTGCATAAATGACTTTTTAACACCTCTGTTCTGCAATGCCAGCTACCCCAGCTGTGAAAAACCCTGTTGTCTCAAGGATCTCTCCTAAATGAACCTCAAGAAATTGCTGTACTGGGTGAATGTGATCTAGGAGTAATTGTGCAAGCTCAGGGTTAAATCTCTTCTGCACTGATTGCCTGTTTTCTGAAGCTGGTGGGTGTAACTCCAGCTTTACTACCAGCAGCCTGGTTACACTCATGCCTGAGGATTGCAACCCTTGCCAGCGTTTGCTCTGTGCTGCTAGATGGGACTCTGAGAAGGGTGCTGGCCTTAAGTGGGATAATTGCAATTAAGCTTTGCTGTTTGATCATCCCAGAGCTTCCTTGTTAAGGCAAGGTAGGGAGCTCCCCATGTGAAGCACAAACACTTCAGGAGGCATGCAGCAGTGGTAGTGGAGGGTGCTGCAAGAGGCTGACGAGCAGGCTAGATGCTGAGAAAGTATTTCTTGCCAAGCCTGCCAGTGTTTGATGTAAGGCAGTGGTACTTTCATCAGGGAACAAAACTGAGGTGCTCAAACGCTTTTTGTGCAGCGGTTGTGGTGTGCGTAATGACGATACACAAACCCCCAGGGCTAGCGAGGGAAGCACAGGCATGCCCTGCAACCTGCAGATGATGGAGTCAGGGTCTGAACAGATGATGCAGACGAGGGGAATTGGTGTGTAATAAGTGATTTGAATGAAGGGGATCATCTTAGTTTGAATTTTCTTGTTTGGAGCAGTTGAGAGTATTTTATTTGAAGAAAAAGTGAATTGGAGGCAGGAAACAGTTAAACATCTGCTCACACTATTCTGTGAATGCTTGTGGTAGGTGGTTTAATGTCTTGTCTCTTCTTGCTTGCTTCTGCCTGTGTGTTTTATGATTGACAGGGCGAACAGCGAGCAAAACAGTCTAGCACGTTCCTTCCTTCAGCGGGGAGCTGACCTGCCTCTGCGCGGGCAGACGTGACAGCGAGCGGCAGGAGGAGCGTGCTCTGCTCGCTCTGCTGGCACACCAGCCTTGCTTCCTCGTGCCTTGTAATGGCGGGGGGGTAGCTGCAGGTTTTGGTGATCGCTGCTTAACGTAGTCTGGCTGGCTGCATTAACCTTTAAGTAATATTCTTCTAAGGAACCCGTTCTAATGTGGAATCAGAAGCTGCAGTGATGCTTTTTACTCATTCTTGATTAATGCAGCTAGTGTATTTTTCAAGTTCTGGTGCTAGTTTTCCTGAATCAATGGTTTTCTCCTGCACTGTTTCAACTGTCGTATTTATGTTCAGAAGTATGGATTACTCTTCTCAAAACTTAGCCATTTCAAATTCTGCTTTGAGGAATAGCGTCAGGTTTGGGTTGGGTTTTTTTGTTTTTTTTTTTTTAATTGAGGTATGTGCCTCTGGACTGAATTAAGAGCTTGCAGTGCAGATACAGCTATTGCTTTTTCACTAGTACAATTTTCCAGTTTTCTTTGTGTTTTGTGGAAGCTTTAATATGTTTTTTCCAGAGGTGTTTATGCTTTAATGTTAAAAACATTGTAGTATGTTGCACACATGTACTTTGCCTTCCTGTGCTTGAAGCTTTCTGGACTTAACCTAACCTTTCTCCTCAATTTCTTTTAGAGGTAACCTGAACATGCTAATTTCATTTTTGTCACTAGCTATGTTTTAAGGCAGGCCTTTGTGCAGCCCCCTTGTAGCACCTGTGGAGACTTCCCATTTGTCTTGGATAAACTAACTTACTTAATCTTTCTGTTTTTATTGCAGGTTGGGGGGACCTGATCCTCTGGACTACGTTAGCATGTACAGAAACCTGGGAAACCCAGCGCTGAATGTTCCTGAGCACTGGCACTACGTCAGCTTTGGGTTAAGTGACTTGTATGGAGACAACAGAGTCCATGAGTAAGTGTCATTTAAGTTCTGTTGCTGCATGTTGTGTTTTGCGTTGTATTTGGGGGAGTGTAGGTAAAACCCTGTCCTGCTGTTCTTATTATTTGAACAGCTGGTTTTCTGCTGAGAATACTATAGCCAGGGTCTTGCAAGGGGTGACGTATGCCTGTTCTTGGATGTAGAAGAGTTACTATGTTCCCCTTTGCAGGCTTTGAATGCAATATATTTCTTTGTTAGTGTTAAAAGTTGAGGGATTTTTTTTTTTAACTGGTAGGGAAACTTTTTTTAACTGAATGTCTTGTTGTGTTTTTCACTCTTGGTAGTCTGTTATGGTCATATGCTTAAATCCTGACCCCTCCCTGTGCATGTTAAATGCCTTCCTCTGGAAAACTGCTGTAAGGGTGTTTTTCCTGTTGCTGGCACAGCAGTGTTGCTGTCAGTGGACTGCCACCCCAGTGGCTGCTGTATAAAGTGCCAATCTATGTAACAGAAGCATAAAATTATAATTGTTTGACTGTCTTCTCTCCAATAATTAAATAATTATCTCAGCTTGCTAGTATGGATGGTCTTTAGCAGGTGTTTTGTATTAGACCAAGCAAGCAGCATGATCTAACCTTATTCTTGTATTTTACTGATTTTGCTCCTTAACTCCAGTTAAAGTGAGCAGCAGTAGCCAAGCTGTCATGATCTCAGGGCTGTGAACACGGCCTTTTAAGCAGCCAGAAATGGCAGGAGGTTTCTACTGTTGCTGTTTCGTGAAACTGTCTTTGCACTGTTTCGTAGTTGCAGGGTAAATGTCCTTGATGAATGGTGCAGCAAAGGCCCCAGTTTGTTCACCCAAGCTTTTCCTCTTTTGTTTGTCTTAGTTACGATTCAGCCACCATTTTTTTTTACCCAGGTGCTTCTCTTGTAACAGCAGCAGTCAGGCAGTTTCTTTAACCTTACCCATGTCCTGAAGGCAGTATCTCTTGTTTTGTTTTGTTTTTTTCTCCTGTTTGTGGTTACAGAGCTGTTTTTTAGAAGACAAGTCTCTTAAGACAAGTTTATAAAGGACCTTAGTGTCACAGAGATCTGCCTGGGACATTTAACCAACACCTCTACTAGCAACAAACCCCAGTCATTAGTTGCTGAGGTAGGGGAAAGGTAGAGCAAGTGAAAGAAATGAAGAGAAGTTAAAGGCTTCCTTCCCTGACTTCCACAAGACACCCTACCATGGACATGCAGGCCTTTATGTGGTGCCTTTGTTCTCAGATCGTGAGATTTCGTCTTTGCCACTGAAAACTTGAGGTTGCCAAGATTAGGTGACCTGTGTTTGCCCACCTCGTTTTGCTGGAATTTAATGTTGGAAGGAGTAAGTGCTGCACTGACTTACTCTCTTTGGTGACTTGTCAGCCTGAGGCTTTCCCATGTTGAGGCTATTCTCTTTGCTCAGATTCTTTCCTGATGGTTTTGTGTGAGAGCAGGGAGCGCACATGAGGGTCTCAGCTGAAGACATGAAGGGTGATGTTTCTATGAATGAAGCAAACTATGTAAGGACACAGCCGTCTTGGCCCTGGTACATGCTCTGTCTTCTCAATCCCAAAAACTGTCTGCTAGACAAAAAACTTTTTCTTTAGTGGAAGGCTTGGGGGAAGAGGAGTGAAAGTATCACACAGGTGGAATGTCACAACTTTAAATAACTTCCCGGCACAAGACCTCCTAACCCTTCATACTGTCATATGGGTTGGTCTGGAAATTTGGATCAAGATAGTGGAATGTGCAAAGGCACATTGTGCTGGTTACAGGCACAGGAATTAAAATCCCATCTCTATACACAGACTGCAGGCGATTCCCAAGGCCTGCAGAGCAAAGGAGGAGCTAAGTCTGTGCCATGCTGCGGGACGTCCGAAGTCCCCGAGCGCCCTGCATGTGCGTGAGCCTGGGAGGAGGCTTAGAGAGCCGGTGTGCCTCGGCTGTCCCGGCACCGCGCTGCCGGAGGCTGCTGCAGCTGGGCACTGCAAGCGAACAGTGAGCCCTCGCTGCTGTGCTGCTTTGCAGACGTTGGCAGCAACCTCTTGAGCATGGGCCTGCTCAGATCCATCAAAGTGATTTCCATGCCCTGGGTGCGTGCATGTGTTTCCCTTCTCTCTGTGTGGCTGGAACGATGTTCCTGGCTCCACAGTGGAGTGTCCCTGTGTCACTGTCCCTGACATGTTCAGCTGTCTGCGGTCTGTCACCTTTTTTTTTTGGCCTCATCCTTGGAGCTACAAAGCTTAATACTATGTATGCTGTCGAGAAGGCTGGCTCTGCCTTTATGGCAAATAGTCTTAACATACAATTATGCATGTGGTAAAGGTGTCAGAACCTACGCATCTCTTAAACACTGAACCTGAAGTTATCACCTGGTAGGTGAGCACTGTAGACAGGCAGAGAGAAGATTTTCGAAGGAGCTCAGCCCTCACCAGCAATTCTTACTCCCAACAGCACTCGCTGTTTGCTAACTACTCTTGAAACGCGATTGCCACATGAACTGCACATCAACAGACCGGCACGGGGTGCACGCTGCAGGAATGTAGTGGTTTTCCTATGTGCTCGGGAGGCCCTTGTTCTCTGGCAGGGAATTTAATAAAGCCCTTGTTTAAGAAAACGGGTATCAGTCTCTTTGTTGCTTGAAGGACTTTGGGATTCTGCTGTCCCAGGTAAAGCATGCTGTGGGGTGGTTGGCAGGAGCGTGGGGTGGCAGAGGAGTTGATGAAATCTTTGTAAGATTTCCTTTAAAGCTGGTGTGGCACTGAACTCTGCTCAACTGCCTTGGCCTCTGGAGACAGGGTTTAGTTTGTGGGGTGTTTTGGTTTCCCAACTCTCTCTGCAGAGTGCAGAGCTGGACCTGCTTGTGACAGTCAGCAAAGTTCCTACAATAGGGATGTTCTTCCATAACCTTGCTGTCCTTCTTCCTTTAGAAGGGGAAGGATAGTACACTGCCAAAGGTCTTTTTAATCTCCCAGCTTGACTTTGGGTAATGTATAGCTTATTTCTTGTGGACCTCTTCTGGTAATGCGGTACAATCTAGACCAATTATAATGCAGTATTAAATGAAAGGGACTTTTTGATTTTTTTAAGTGAACCAACGCTGAATTGGAGGCCCCTATATTTTATTTATAATGGAATAGCAAACAGATGTAGCAAATAACGTGAAAATGTTGACTTTAATTTATATTTTTTAATAAGAACCTGAAAAGTCTGAAGTGGAGCTCTCCCTGTGCCTCCTTGTTGACAGATTTATTTTCAGTTAAAGCAGCAGTATTTCCTGCTCTGCTTAAATATCAGCTATGCTCTGCTTACAGAACTGGTCTGGTTTTAAGAGTCCACAGAATAAGATGGAAGAAATCTAAGAATTTCAAATGGGGAAACCTTTTTCATTTAAAACCACTTGGTGTTTCATGGTATAATGGCAACCATGACACCAGCTGTGCTGGGCTGATTGCTCTAAAAATCCTAAATCATGACGTCATGACAGCGTTAGGTAATCACAGGCCTTTCAGGGGGATTTCACGCCAAGCTGCTTGCATGGAAGTAAGTCTCTCCAGTCGAGCATGTTGCACAACTTGAGTGGCAGCAAAAATCCTTCCGGGGCATTTTTGCAAGTTATTCTTCGTTTGTAACTTTTTTTATCTACTTTAAAATCAAAACTGATGTGTAACTTCTTGAATCTACTCAGCAGGGTTAGAGCAGAGCCTTTTTTTGGACTGTTCTGGCTTTCTGAAAGGAAGATTGTGTACTGCAGCAATGAGTGTACGTGTAGCATGTGAGCACGCTGGCAGGGAGTGTCTGGCCTGGGCAGCTGAGAGAGAGGAGACAGGTCCTACTCCCTTTTCCATGCCTTGCTGGCAGCTATTGCCCCACAGCAAAGTCGGCAGCAAGGAACGTGTCCCCGTGTGTCCCTGTGCCTCAGCTGGCAATTGCAGATTCATACTCTGATGCCAGACCATCTGCATAGCCAGGGCACAGGCACCTGGTCCTTCCTGAAGTTTCCAGGTGTGATGGTGACTGCTGCCTACGTGGAGAACAGGTAGGCAGTGTCAGCAAGCGTAGCTAGACTCGAACTCCGTCATTGGCAATGCCAGCTTCAGCTACTGCAGTGCCACGGCATGCTCCAGCCCTGGGTTGTGCTGGCGCAGGCGTTTGCAGGGCTGTCCAGAGAGCTAGGAAGCGACATGCGTTTTCACCAGACTGACTTCTGTCTCCAGTTCGCTGTAAGGCCAAGGCTGAATCTCCAGTTAACTGCTCCTGTAGTTCGAGTGCTCGCCCTTTTTGTTAACAGTTTAAAAAATGTGTGTAAAATGAAAACCACGATGCAATAGAGTGCCTGAAAACATTGAATAGTCGTATCTGTATTAAAATTGCAAGGTTGTAATGCGCAGCCACAACAGAAATCAAAGCTTAAATTATGTCTGGGTTAAGAGGTAAGATTTGTGTTTGTGGCCTTCCCACATCCTGAGAAGAAACATGCCAATTGTGTTTTGATGTTTAGCTTTTTATGCAAATTCCAATAATTGGGTTTCCTGATGTACACAAACTTCATATTGACAAGGGTGGTGTTTTTTGTTTTGGGTTTGTTGTTTGCCTTTTTTTTTTTTCTTCTTCCTGGCAGCTAGCCAGGAGCTGAAGCTCAGCATCCCATTTGCACAAAACCGAAGAGATTACAGCTGCCTTCATCTCCAATACAGATGCAGGGTACCACCCGCAGAGACAACAGGTTCCAACTTGCTGTGGTCCTTTTGATTTGCGCCACTTACCATTTGGATCAGGAGGGAGCGGTGCATGCCGGGATAACGTGTTGTCTCTGTGGGTGGTGCCTCCCTATTAAAGGTGAGGGTAAGCATGAGCCTTTCAAGATCTCCAGTCCAGCTTGTGTTCTGCTGGGTTGTATAGATCCTCTGAATGACCTTAACTTGTAAAAGGGCAAGGATGCTTGTTAGAGCTGGGAGGAAGAAAAAGGAGCGCAAAACTGGATCAGGTAACAAATGCAAGGCTTGCAGAGGGGTGGATGTTTTCTGGAAGGCTTTTTCCGAGTATGAAAGGAATTTGAAAAGAGTATTTAGAAAATAGCCTGAAAGTTGGAACGAGCGCTCTCTTTCTTTTGAGTGCGTGCTGGCTTCTCCTTTGAGCCCGTATGAATGTAGGATGGAGTGGTGCTGACAGCTGTCACTTTAGTGGCCTCTTAGTTCTGTAGCCTTTCATAAATTTAATAGCTCACTGCCCTCAGCTTGCCAGCCTTTAGCCTTAAATTTTGGTATTTAATGGGTCCCTAAGTGCTTTATAAACCACATGCCTAAAGCACCGCTGAAATACTACACTAAACTCCACGGTGACAGTGAACGCTTTTAAAATGGTGGAGACTGACCCTGCCCCTCTTTGTTTTCATGAAAATGGAATAAAATAAAGGGCCTTTGGGAAGACAGTACATTAGAGAGGGGTAGTGGTAGTTGTGTATCCATATCTTATCCATCCAACTATCCATATCTTATCCATCAGATAAGATTTTGGAATAACTTCTGTAGAGTTCACCATATCTACCTTGAAGAGATGAAAGATCAAATCAGTTTGGTTTGGAAGTTGAGCCTGGAATTCAAGGAAAATTACTAAGAACCCAAGGTTTTCTTCCACCTCTCATGGTGTATAGCTGTTTTCATGTATAGTGTTGAAGCATACTTCACACAGAGGAACCTGAGGACTTAAATAATAGATGTGTAAACCCTCCCTTCCTCATCCTAATTTTGTTTCACTAGGCTATTGGCTCTGAAGTTAAAGGACACCTGCTGTGTCAGGGCTAGCTGTGTGGTAGCTACTTCAGCACATGGAATAGGGAAGCAAGGTTGAGTTTTGGAGACATATCCTCAAGTTGAGAGTCAGAAAATAGTGGTTCTCCTCCTGGGTCAGACTTTTTTGAGGTGTGACTGTGACAGGGTGGTTGTGGGGAGCAGCCACCACAGCAGTGAAATTCTGGGGATTTACGGTCATCCTGAGGAGCTTCTTCCAGGTCTCCGTGTCTTCCTGCTTCGTGTTGCCACGGCTTCATCTGCGGGAACTGAACTTCAGCCAGCGCACTGAAGAAATGTTTCTTCTGCGTGCCGTTGTTGGAGGTGGAGCATCTGCCCCAGCTAAAGGGAATGACGTGGAAGAGGGCATCAGTTAAGCATCGGTTTAGGAAAGAGGTACAAGAGCTAGAACTTGGAGGAGGGAGAGTCCAAGATGGGCAGCATACTCTGGACTTCCTTTTTCTTCCTAGGTCTTTTGTTTGTGTCTCAGAGATTGACCCCAAATGTAATGCTTATTTTTCCAGTTGCTCTTTTTTCTGAGGCAGAGGGGAAAGGAAGGTTCATGGCAGATTGGGAAAGGAGAGGCCATGGAATTTGGGAGTTCTGTGACAAAAAAGGGTATTTCCTTTTAATGATAGCTTATTTGAGAATCCATCAAATTTGAAATGAGTAGTTTAGTTGCAGGGGGACAATAAGATCTGTTTTTTAATGGACTTGTCTTATGGTTGGAATTTTTTTGTGTGTCTATAAAGATATGAGTTAGACTGAGCTTTTCCCAAGATTAAGGTATTTGTAACAGCTCTCTTCTGTGTGGATTCTCTGGTGTCTAGAAATATAGTTGTGCTTCCACTGAAACTTGCTTGCTGGAAGCGCCTATAGATCCTCTTCTGTCTGGCTGTTTATGCCTGCTTTGTAGAAAGGTGGTGTTTTGGGGTCAACTTTTCCTTTGAAGGACTTGGTTGAATTTAACCAATGAGTTCAGAAATTGTGGAGGTGTTTTAAAGAAGCACAAGTGGGATCATGTAAGGTTCAATTTCCTATTTCCCAGGCAAAAAACAGTTAAACCAAATGTCATGCCTATTTACACGCCCCATTGACAGTGTCCCTCCGATGACTGAGGCAACGCACCAGGACTAAGACTTGTGTTTCTCTGCTGGAGGTAGACCTCCCTTGAAGCTATGGTCACCATGGGGAAATCTTTTTTCCTTCCTCTCAGGCAGAGTGCGCTTGGCTTCTAAATGTCATTTGTTGGAGGTAGTTAGCACCGTTAATAATATGAAAGATGTAGGCCACCTACGGAGAGACGTCTGCTTTGTGCTGCAGCATATCAGTGTTTGCGTGCAGAGGTTGTGGGATGAGAGCACGCTTGAACTGTACTAGACTTGGAAATTTTTTTGAAGCATTGAAAGAAATTCGTTTAACATTTACAGCACGGTAGTTGAATTTACAAGAAGGACTGTTTTCAATAAAAAAAAAAAGGAAAAAGATTGGAAGTAGGTTTATAGCTGAGCGTTACTGAAGGCAAGCCCCGCATCCTGTTCGGTAGCACATCTGCACGTGCATGCCGGTAAGATGAGCCTCTTGCTGCCATGCAGAGGAAGGGGCATGGCATTCAAACTGAATGATTTCTTTTTGTCAGCAGAACTTCGATATTTATGATCTTGGCATACGGGAGGAGAGTTGGCCCGAGACAGGGCTTCCTTACTCTCATCTCCCAGCTGGGTTAATGCTGAATGACGTGGGAGAGCTTGCAGTCTCCGCTCTCCCAGCAAGTTCAGCCTGCTGGGAAGAGGAGTGACTGGGGATCAAAGTTGAGTCTTCTAGTAAAAGATTGTTTTACTTGATAAAGATCTGTTTAGGATGTTCTAAAAAGCAAGAATTAAGAGAGAGTGGGGTTTTTTTTTTCAGTGGGACATGAAGGTAGAAGCATTTTTTGAGCTGTGTGGCCATTCTGTCTGTGAGATCAAAGGAGGGTTGACTTTTTTTATCCCTTTGCTTTGGAATAATGATACTAACAAAATGAAAGTTTGAAGGGTTGCATCTGAATGCTGTTATTCAGACCTAATCCCCTTTTTTCCCTCAACGCAGATTTAGCATTGGGAACATGCTTTCCTGACTAGTACTAGAATAGTCTGTGTTTCTTGATGGGACAGTGGTTACAATTGGTAACCACAAATTACCATTGGTAATAAAATTACCACTTTTTATTTGAAAATTTGAGCTGTTGGTATTTCTCTCTCCTAAGCTGGAAACGCCATAGTGATTACCGAACTCGGCTGCCTCTCTACTGTCATCTCAATTTTGAATCGAGGCCCAATAGGCAGTGACACCAGGCTAACAAAAGAGGGCTGCAAATCTTTGGTGGTCTCCCATTCAGATGGTATTCCCTTCCTTGGACAAAGGGGTGGCTAGGGCTCCTGAGTGCCACTCTGCCTCCAGGGATGGTAAACAAGGAACGGATCGTCTGGTGGGAGGCATTTTTTGATCAGTTGACAAAGCTGGGTAGATGGGATACCACCTGACAAAGGGCTGAGATTTAAAGAAAGATTTTGCAAGGGCTCTTAAGAACAAAAAAAAAAGGGGGGGGCAGAAAACTGTGTTTTGCGGGATGTAAACAGGGTGGGCGGAGGTGAAGGGGGACTCGGCCATTCTTGGAGAGCTCTGATTTAAGCCCAGAGGGTAGAGACAAGGCAAGGAGGGAAGAGCGCACAGATGGCTCATTGTTTTGTCTAGCTCAGCATTCTTGCACTGCCGAAGTGAAGGGCAATTGTTTAAAAATCCCTTTTGCAAAGAGTGCTGTTTGCTTTGTAGCTATCCCTTGTCCCTGAAGATGCAAACTGTAAACCAGAGGGGCTGGTCTTTAAAACCCATTTGTTTTGGAGGGTCAGTGCTCCATCCGAGGGGCCCTGGGCAGTTGCTGGGCTGCAAGGCATCGCTCCTGCACAGGAATGGGGAAAGAGCGTGCGCCTGGGAAATGCGCTGCAGCAGCCAGGGAGAAGGCGAGACAAAAGGATGCTCATGGAGGGGCTGGTGCAGAGCAGAGTCCGGCTTGGGCAACTTTACCAAAGCTAGGAGATGTGGCATAAACCTGGCATGTACCTTACCTGCAACGATACCTGATGTACAGCATAGTTTTCTCGCAGCATTTACCTTTTTTTTGCAGCAAATAATTCGTTAGCACAGAGAAGTACTGCCATTTCTATACTGTTATTCTTTCTACCGCTCCTGTTGCACTGGCAAAGCTCCTTCCCCTCCTCTCCTGTGAATTGTTGTGGCCTTTCTGGAGCAGGGGCCTTTTTTGGCATAGTCGACAAAAATAAACCATAAAGGCGGCTGTTGTTATGAATAAGGCTCAACAGGGGAATTTTACCAGTAGAACTACAGCAATATAATTATACTGGTAGACTAGTTACAGTAAATTTCCTCATGAAGACAAGCCTTAAGTTGACATTTCCTAGCTAAGTTGAATCCATATGTATAACTTTATTACGCAAAAATAATATGTCTCTGGGCCTTGAATTCTTTTTTTACCCAGAAGAGTAACATTAAGCAGAAAAGCAAAGAATTTAGTGTTCAGAGATGGATGGGGGATTTTCTGTAACAGAGCGGCTGTGATGAGCTGTACGCTGAACTCTGTGCTTTACTGGACGGCTTATTCCTCCTGATCAGGAACGTGAGGAGCGTGGTTGCGCTCACTGCACTAAAAAGTAAGCGGTACTGAAACATGTGGCAAGTTGACATCTCTCTTCCAACTTTATTCCTGTTTGTAAGAGAAACGGAGCCACTTTGCAGTTTCCATAACTGGAGTGGTTTGGCTGAGAGGCAAAACTATTTTGCCGCTATTAAAATCTTTAGGGTTGATCCTGGACCCACTGAAACGAAGGGGAGGAATGATGCTTTCTTTCCTCCTTTGTTTGATTTAAAGAGGTCAAGTTTTATTTTATCCTTTTGGATTTTGTCTTACGATGGGTGGAGTCCGTATAACATTCGCAAGCCAAGTGTTTATTTCTATAGATCGAAAATATCAGCCTATGATTCCCACCTCTGGAAGTTTCCAGTGCTTCAAAGGAACCGTAGTCTTGCAGGAGAAGCTTAACACTTAAAGGCAGATTTAAAAAAAAACCAAACACATATAGTAGACTTTTCATTGCAACTGTCTCACGTTTCCCTTCTGGGAGTCTTTCACCAGGAGTCTGGTGCTTTCTTTTCCCTGGAATTACAGCGCAAACTCCAAGGGCTTTTCCCTGCCTGTTTAATTGGTTAAGATCTGTTATGGTGCTCATTGGTATGTTTTTGAGTGCACCCTTTACAATGAAATGAGACTATGTAACAGCTCAGCAAGTAGGGGAGTATTGTCTTGATTTCCACAGCTAATGAAGTGAAACATCAGGGGCTAATTCCAGATCCAGGAGGATACTCGGGTGCCTGAACTCCTGTTGAAATCTGTTGGAGTTCAGGCTCCTAAAAGCTCCTAAATAACCTGTTACGCCTCGAGTTCATTTATTGCACAGCTGAGAACTTAATTTTATCAGAGTCCTAAAAATGTGCTAGAGGGTGTGCTAAAGTTGTTTCTTGCATGATTTTTTTTAACCTATGTTCTTTAGCCAGCAGGAAAGTAATGGGAGACACCAGTGTTTATATTAAATGTAACATGTCGGAGCCCTGATCCTCACCTGAGACTTTTAGGCAATACCGAAAAAAACTAACTGTAGCTGTCAGTGCAGCTTCTGGCTGTGGGTCTTTCTCTTATTCTTTCCACCCTCCCGTACTGCTTTTGAAAGCCGCTTTTGTTATGCGAATGGGTTCCTCCCAGCAGCTGCAGAACTTTCCACAGTAGGAGCTAGGAAGGAGCCAGCAGACACCGCAAGGAAAGTCGGTGCCCTTTTCCCAGCTGCTCACCAAGCACAGCAATACCATCCTTCCTGGCCACGCTGGCTCCAACTGGCCCTTCGCTTATGTTCTCTTGCCTGGTGAGGTTGCAGCTGAGCCCTTAAGTGAAGTTTTGGAGATGTGTTACCATTCCCTGCAGGCTATGCAAAGACCAGAGCATCAGAGCTAAGGATTCTGTCCCAATATGAAATGGGATCCGTGCGCAGATGAAAGGTTATCTTTCCTAGTACACTGTATAGTGCAGTGATGGCATGCTGTGTTTGCAGAATCACCTCCAGCTCAGGCCAAATGAGAGCACTGTCCTGCTGGACCTTGTAGAAATGAAGGATAAGTAGCTCTGAAGTGCAGCATAAATAGACAGCTTAAGAAAATTGTTAAAGTACAGATCTTGATAACTTGTTTTCTTTCTCTCTAGTTCCCTGCCCCTTATTCTGTGAATGCAACTGTAAATCCGTATTGTGCTCCTAGCTATTCTTTCCAGATCCTTTCAGTGGGCATTAAGATGATGCAACCCTGATGCAACTTCATGGGGCCATTGCAGTGAGGCTGTTTGGACTTTCCCTGCAGTGCCAAGAAGTGCAGCCACGCTTGCGGTGCTAGCTGTGCCCGCGGCGTGCCGCGGCTGGCGGTGCGGTGCTAGCTGTGCCCACAGCGTGCCACGGCTGGTGGTTGAGAACCTGCTCTCGGGGATGCCTCGGCTGGATTGGGGTGGGTTCTGCTGTGAGGTGGGAAGCCTGGATGGCTCTGTAGAGAAATGTGTGAAGCCCTCAAGTTGAAAAGTATGGCGAATCCTCTAGTTGCTTGATTTCACGTAGATTTTTTTTTTTAATTATGTGTTTTGGGAATCACAAAGATGAAGTGGTTTGCTCTTGTCAGTTTAGTTATGACTGTAATGGGAGATCAAACCATCACCTACTGGTATAGCTACATCCATGCACCATAAAACCGAGAAAATAAAAAGTAAACTGCCCTCATGTGGACATCTTTTGCTGGGGTAGAGTGTGACACATCCCATGCAACCTCCTGTTTCATATTTTGTTGTTTTAGTCATTTCCCGTGTTCAGTATTTGTCCATGCTGTGCAGAATGTGGAGTTAATTTCCCAGCTTTTGTGACCTTGATAGATGCAGTATATAAGCATTTCCTATATGATGAGTGTGTCACATTACTCTTTGAAGCAGGGAAATATCATTATTTTACATCTGAGAATCAAATTCCTAAGTAACTTCTTGAGGAGGATGGGACGTTTATAGCAGACAAGGGATTCAAACTTAGGTCACCCAGATGCTGTTAGTTTCTTGACTTAGCGTTAATAATGAAGCAGATATATCTCTCTGGCACCATCAGGGCCATTACAGCCTTTTGCCCTTAATCTACATTCACTATCCTTACATGTATGTCTGTCTGTGTGTTGGCGCTCTCCAGAATGAGACGATAATGCTTTCAAGCCTCTAGAGCTCAAAGGGATTAACCTCCAGCAGCTAGGTGGGATCCTATCGTTCTTCCAGATGCTACTGCCTTCATGGCATGGACAGCTGAACCTCAAAGAAGCAACCCCTAAATTGCCTTAACTTGCAGCCCAGCACATTAAAGTGACCTGAAAACTGATGGTGGTTTACTTTAACATGCTAGGCTGGAGAGAGCATAGTTCAGGACCTGTTTCCCATGTGGCTAGGCAGGAGCTGAGTACAGTAACCACTTCTGTCAAAACAAGTTTAACTCTTGTGTTCGTGAATTATCAGCTGTGGGTCCTGCCAGCTTGGTTTTGGACACAGAGTACCAGTAGTAAAAGTTCATACTTGTGTCCTTGGCCGTGATGCTTCATAGGATCATTTGGGTTGGAAAGGACCTCCGAAAGTTTCCAGTTGATGCCTGCTCAGAGGGCCAACTTCCACAGCCTCCCTGGATCCTGTTCCAAGGTTTGACCGCTATCATGTGAAAAAGATTTCCAGATACAAGTAACTGGAATTGACCTTTGCCATTTTGCTGTGCATCTCTGAGAAAGGTCTGGCTCTGCCTTCCCTTCGCCCTCCCAATAGGTAGTTGAGCAATAAGATCCCCCCCCCCCTCTTTAGCCTTCTTTTATTAAGGCGTAACAAACCCAGCGCTCAGCCTTTCCTCGTGTGATTTAGGTGACTGTGGTGTGGACCCATTTTAATGACACTTGTGTGCCAAATGCTTCTCACATGCCTGACTGATTTAGGTGTCTGAAACGTGGCCAGTCTGTCAAGTCTACAAAATGCACACAATTCCCATGCTGCTTGTGTCTAAAGCTGCTGGAAACCTGTACTGTATTATCATGTAGTTCAAGTGACGCTATTTCTCATAAGACAGTTGTGTCTGCAGAGTTAGGAGTAAGGTTGACTTGACTCTCCAGTCTGAAGGTTTAGAGGAAAAATCAATTTCTGTTGCATCAACATTCATTATTTATGGAAACAATTTTTTAAAAACAAAACCTAAACTGTGACTCTCCAGGCTTCAGGGGCAAGATTGTCACCAGCTGAGTTTTGAAGAAGCTGAATAGTAAAATGTGTGAAATCAGTGTTGTGTATGTGAGTGAAACTTAAACCGCAAGTCTCCTCTTCCCCCTCTGCCCCTTAACAGCACTTCACTTGCTGAATGGTAGGTAGCTCAGTGAAGCACAGTTCTGTTTTCATACTGTCCAGCACAGATCGATTCACAAATATTACTCGGATCTATCTCAGTGTAAGTTTTCTAAGCAGATCCTACATGAGTATTTTGGAAAGCTGAGAAACCCGCCTCCAAATAACTGCAGAGCGAGTGCCTCTGCATCTGTTTGGATTTAGACGTTGGAATAATTCTCTAAAAACAATTTAAGTTGCTGTTTCTAGAAAGGTTTTCCATTTGGTTGATGGCTTACACATTTGATATGATGTATTGCAAGAGCAAGCTCTAAGCAACAGCTTTGGGCATAGCCATAGACTGATGTCTCGAGCACCATGTGTCACTTGCTTTCCGACCTTGATTTTACATGAACAGAAGTCTTTGAGCATGTGTTCTTTTTGCATTTGTATTTGCCCTGCTTATGCATGAAGCTTTTTCTTAAATCAAGCTAGAAAGGAGTCCAGTAAGACCCTGCGCACAGGTTCGAGGTGGCGAGAGCTCATGGAATTTCCTGTCGAGCGCTCTGAAGAGATAACCATCTGACGTCCAGATAACCACCTCCTGCTTCGCTCAGATGTTTTTATGTGTTTTTCTTTAAAATTGATGCTTTTTTCAATGCCAGGAGACAATCCGGGAGAATATGTGAGTAAGCAGGTGGGTTTTGACTGAAATAACTTTTCTGGATGCTTGTTAAGCCTTTCATGTAGGGGGGTTGCTGTGCCTATTTTCCTATGAAACTGTTTCACAGGAGCGTCCCAGCATGCCGTCAGGGCTCTCCGATGAGACACTTACATTGTTTGACAGCGGCACTAAACCCAACCATTTCCCGTTAGGCAAGATGCTGGAAGCACTAGGTAGGGTCACTTCATTTTCTTTTGTTTTTTTTTTTTTTTTTTTTTTTCCCTGAAGCTCTGGAATCTGAGAGTCGGTTGCCTACAGTGGGAAGACATTGTGTAAGGCACCTGGAGCTTGAATTCAGAAGACGGACTGTATAATCTTGTTTGGGGCCCATCAGCTCTTGCCTGATGTCCTTCCCCAGAGACAGCGACACTAAGGTGTTCAACTCAATGGCTGTAACAGCCTGCTGAAGGCTTCTCCTTGGGTTTTAGACAGGAGACCACCCTTTGTGTTGGTTGTTTGTAAGCAGATGTGGGCAGTGAAAAGGAAACGCTATACGTCTTGATTTTTCTCAGGGAGGACCTGTGAAGTCAGTCATGGAGTACGCTTGTTGTTACACCGATCCTCTGTGTTGCTAATAGCAGTATCTTTGCTAGCTAATAGAAAAATCTTCTGATGGTTACCAGCTATGCAGTCTTACAACACTAGTGAGAGTTGGGTCTTGAAGTACTTTGGTCTCATCAAGCACTGCCCATCAGCTTGGTTTAACCATCTTCTCGAACTTCTAAAATGTCCTGATAGGCTGATCTGAAGTACCGAAAGCTATGGATTGACAATTACTGTGGCTTTTGGGGGGGGGGGGGCGGGGGACGGACACAGACAGATGACGGATGGGACAGGACATGGCAGTGGTGGTAGAATCAAAACTGCTTTCTGATGGAAATAACAGCAGCTTTTCCTGATGCCAGGCTTAGCAATGTAGTGATACTGTATTTCTGCAGCCTTCAGAATGGTATGAGTGGCTCACCAGCGGCAGAGCAGAAAGCTTTGTCTTTGTAGAATATGTGGGGAAATGCAATTAGGGAGTTAAAGCAAAAGGCATCTTGAGTGGCTTCACAGAAGTAGTGGTGATGGAGCTGAAAACTGAAAGTGGGACAACTCAGTCCAGAGTACTGTGAGCCTGCCCTCACTCCCCAGAAGAGACCTGGTTTATCTTTCTGGAGTTGCTGGGCGTGGAGCTGTAACTTCTGAAAGTGCAGTCCTAACTATCCCCAAATACCCTGAAAGAGCGTTCTTGTTGTTCCCTGGCTGAAATAATCGTAGTGAAGGGCCAGCATTTCCCTACGTAAACTCCCATTTTCAGGGATTGGTTCACCTAATACATTTATATACACATACTCTTAAACTCTCAAAAAATAAACACCTAGTACACTCTGCTTCTTGTCCAGAGCTCTGTAGCTTTCAAAAGCAGAATTTCAGAAATACAGCCATTTTGCACTGCGGTGAAGCAAACCTTCTCTCATTCCTTGCAAAAGTGAGAACGAAAATGCTTTGGCAAATAGCTTTGATTTAAACTGAAAAGCCTCTGGTTTTCAGAGCTGCTTTTAAAGCAAAGGGCTAGTTTGGCTTTTGATCCTCTTAAGCTGGGTTATTTGATGTGAAAAACACCCTGGGTGCTCTGCTGCCGAGGGGAGCAGCTTTTCAGTTCTCTGTGTGTGGCGTCAGCAGAGGGCCTGGCAGAGCCCGGGGTGGCGGGGGGCTTGGGGGGCCCGGCCGCATGGCTCTGTAAATAAAGGGGCCTCTATTTCTTTGGATTCTTTTGCTAGAACTAAATATCATGATCAGTGAAACTCTTACCTCATTAAAGGAAGAAGCCAGGCTCCTTCAGCGTATGTGCAGTGCTGCAACGTGGTCTGTTCTGCTGAGCTGATTTGCTGAACAGATAAAGAGAGTTTTAACCCAAAGAATGGCATGTAATATACGACCTTGGGTTTCAAAAGGTTTATTTTTGTTCATGTGACAAAATAAGGTTTTAATATTAAATATAGGGTTAGATTTGACTTGGCAGACACCGGAGCCTTCCATTACTGCTGTAGTCATAATATAAAACTATCTGATGTGTGCCAGTGGGCATGCAGCAAGCCAAGAATTTCTCCATCAATGTTTGTTTTTTGTGAGAACTTAGCTGGCTGCTTTGCAATTGGGTTGGCTATAAAGGTGATGTACCCTCATGTTGGAGGGGGCAAAGCAGTGACAGGCACAATACGATCCATGTTGTCTCTTTAGTATTTTTGGTTTTGGGGCAAAATATGGGTTTGGTTTTTTTTCCTTCTTAGCATTTTAGGGGTGTTTAAAAGAGACTTTCACTCAAAACTGCAGGGTTCAGCAGAACCAAGGCGTAAACCAAACTATGTGAAATATTCAGATCTGTTAGTACAGAAACTTAATGATGTGTTGCAGCTTTCAGTTTATGTACCTGGGGCCACGCACAGATACAAAATACTAATTTTGAGGTTTTCTTCCTGCACATGCTCCATCTCAGATTGTCGTCATACTGTAAAGCTGAGGCACTTTTGGACTACTGTATTGTAATTGTTTTGCTGAAGAAATGACCTCCAAAGCACTTTAGTGTTGAGATGCTGAACTCGGCTCCAAAGCCTTTGTTCTAAATTGGCGGTAGTCTGAATTGGTCACATTCAGATTTAAAAAACAAACAAAACCCAACCAAAACAAAAAACAAACAAAAAAACCCCAACAACCAAACCAAAACCAAAAAAACAACCCCAAAACCACCACCTCAGTCCCCACCTCCCTTGCTCACAAAGAAACCAACCCCAAGTAGTGCCAGAATCTTGCTTCTGTAGAACAAAAAGTGTGTAATAAAAACGTGTTACCTCCGCAGTTGACGCAGGAGTTGGGGTCAGGCTAACCTGCTGCGGACACTTTGCTGCCCGCTTGGAAGGGACCAAGTTAGTAGAGATGCAGGTGGTAGTGAACTTGGGGGGGTCGATGGAAGAGGTCACGAGCAAACCTGGCTTCCGTGTGCTTTAGCAGGACTTCTTCCATCTATGGGTTATCCTCACCGCTCCGCTATGGAAGGGAGGCCTGTTCAGTCTGTCTCTTCTGGAACTGGGTTTTTGTTTGGGTTTTTTTTGTTGCCTTTTTTTTTAGCTTGTTGGTTGACCATGGCTGGCTGAAGGTGGTTGACTTTTCTGGAAGTTTTCTGGAATTTGGGTGAAAATTGGGAACTTATGGGAAGGAGCATGAGTTTGAATATCTACAAGCCTGCAAGGTGTGATCCTTTTTTGTCCAGTTCCTCGCCAGCCTCCTAAGATAACCCCCAAGCAGTGGGGATGTACCCTACAAGGAGGAGGCTGCCATGGGAATCCAGTGTTTCTACATGGAAGTAATTAAACATCTTGGTATAAATTAACTTGTTTATGGAGATTCTCACTTTATTAGCTCCCTGATTGTGGATGGGTTTCTTGGTTATGATAGGTGCATCTTTTGTCTTGTTGGTAAGGCCTTGAACAAAAATGAACATAGGTGATTTGGGGGAATGAGCAGCTGCTTACAGCCCAGGTATAAGGGAGGAGTCTCTTTATCCTTGTGGGGGATAAAAAGCCATTTGCTTGGTCTTCCATTCGTATGACGCATGTATCTGGAGGTCTTGGGCTTCTTACCAGACAAACTCATTTCCCATGCATGCGTTGGCTGTGGCTGCTACTTGCCTCTCCGCCAATGGACTGATGCATCCTTATCCTCACAAATTTTGGAGCTGGGGCTGGTGTAAGCGCTCGCTCCCTAGTGAAAAGGACTTCTGTAAGAGAAGCGAAGCTGCTAACTTGGCTACTGGATTCCTCTCTGTGATTTTCGTAAGACCAAGGGTCAGAGGCATGTGTCAGGGTTATAAGTTTATTTAGTTCCTGAAGCTCATGTCTGCCTCCCTGCTCATGTACATCCTCTGAACCTCGGCCAGGAGCTCTGGTCCCGGATGATGGTCCGTTGTTCACTGGGAGAAATTTTATGGCAGCTGTTGAAACTGCATTCAACTTGCTTTCAAATACAAGACTTTTTTTTGAGGAATAAAAGCGAAAACTTTGGCAAAAATGCTAACTGAAAATTACTCTCCTAATTGCATTCTGAATATTAATATTTCTTCCTATGAAAGACTTGTCTGAATTAAACATCAAGGATTTCTAAAATAATCGCAAGCTTTTAAAGCCACATGTGTCACAATTTCTTCAAAAACAAATTACCAACCTAAAATTAAACAGATCAAAGACTTTTACTTTATAGACGGTTACCTCGGAACAGCTGCACAATACAGGTGAACTGCGTGTATTTAAAATTTCACTGTAACAATACAGTGCATTTTCAGCAACCTGTGACCATTAACTATTCAAAAACATTTTCAATCTAATCTTTAAAATACAAATCTCTTACATGCAAATAGGATTTTTCTAAGATTTAACTGTTAATTTGAGAATTATAAACATTGTGTGCTGCTGCATTTTTTGAGTGTTTTTTAGAAGAAACGTGTTTTGATTCTTCAGGGATTTTTTTAAATCTTAGAAGGGAAGTAACTTACTGCTCATTTCCTTATCTTTTATTCTATTTATTTTCTAGTAGTTCTTCTCTGGTTAGAGTCTCTTTCGTTACCATACAAAAAATCATGTAAGTAACATTGCCTGTCAGTTTTACTGCTTTGCGACTACTGATGTGTTGCTGACCAGCAATGTTCTCCTAAATGCTCATCTTGCTTTGAATTTGATGGATACTCACCTGAACGCTTCTGGTACTGAGTAACTTGCATATGGATCAATATAAAGCATGTGTGGTCTTCTCTTAAACAGCTATTTCTGGGAAATAGAGAGATATGTGGAGTTCAAAAAAAAAACAACAAACACCACACTAAACTCTAGCTCGATGCAATTAGGAGCTGTGTTGTTTCAGAACATGCCTTGAAAGGAGGAAATTCAATAGGCAGCCATCTTACTTTCCAAAAATTTTAACTGTGAAAGATCAGCTTGAAGGTTTTTTGTTAACTTTGATCCTTCTTAAAATTGACCCGTTCATAATGTGTTTCAGTTTCTGGTGTATGCTTTTTTTCCTGGAATGAATCCTTGAAAACTACCCACTTTGAAGCATTTTTGTTTCTCCCCTTAAGAAATATTTCTGTTTTTCCTTTGCTATCTGATACGTGAAACTAATAAAACACTACAAGGGTGCTGCATGTACAAAGTACAACTTCACATTTGTGAGGCTATTGCCATCCTGTACGAATCTTTTTGCTGGACCTGCATGCATGATTGCAGAACACAAGTTTCGCTGCACATCCAGATTCTGCTCCCTGGCTGGCTGGTTATTCAGTAAGCTCTTTCTTTGTTTAAGAACCAAATGTAATTATTTGACTTGTTGCTTAAAGGTACACTTGTTTCCTAAAAGAGGTTTTAGATGTACCAGTTGACCATTCTGAAATGCATTATCTGCTCTGTTCATAGAGAATTTGCTTTGGTAGTGTATATAATTCTCAAATTCTTTGTTGAGAATAGTACGGAGGGAAGCAAAACCAGACATGCTTGTATATTTTTATACTGATGAAATAAAGTCTTTTTTGATATATTGTGTATTCCCCCTTATTGTGGATGTCTGACTGACTGTCAATACCTGCTCTCTTGTTTTCAGTCACAGTTGTTATCTCTTTGGGCTGTCCCATAGTTTAGTTATGTCCTTGGGTACATTTCTTAACTACTTTCATTACATCATTTGAAAGTCTACCACAATCAAACTTTCCTGGAAGAGTCCTCAAAGTTACATTGTATGATGAAGGAGTTGCATTGATGCTTAAGTTCAACCACTTTTAACACTTGTCGGTAGGTAGGGTCGCTGTAAAGCATTTCTGCTTCAAACCAAACTCCTTACTATGGGAACAATCCATCCGGGGCTTGGAACTGGTCACCACCCTGCTGGTGAGCTGTGTTTTTCAAATGGAAAGAGCTCTCCTCACTTTCCTGTCTGCTCTGTTTGACTGTTTTTAGAAGTAGTACAATGTTAACGCTTTGTGCACTGTACCTTGCATATGTGCCAGCGAGGTACCAGCATCCAAGACATTCACAAAGTTTCTCCAGAGAATTTGCCAATGGCTGCAGGTGTTGGAGATTTGAACTTGCAGAATGATACCGGTGTGTGAAAGCTTCTGTGGGGTGTCTTTATGCTCAGTGTAAATCCTTCTTTCTTTCCTTTGCCTTTGTGGAACAGCCACAGAAAACAAGTGAGGGATGCGAAGACAGTGGTAGAAAGGACATGGATGTCCCCAACTTTCTTTCAAGTTTGCAGGCTTATGTATTTGTCCATGAGGTTTCTCATTTTTTCACAGGCGAATGTGGCATTTTTAGTTGTTGGGCACTTGGAACAGGAACTTTCCTGTATGTATAAAATACAGGATTCTCAAGGACTAGTTTTGTTGAAGCAGAGAGTTGTATGGGGATATCCTTTATCTGCTCCTTCTTGTTATAGCCTTGATGCTTCTGATATGACTTTTTTACTACTGGGTAGTCCCTATCTGACCAAACCAGATAAATTGGCACCTATCTCTGTCAAATGGGGAAATGGCCAAACTACTGCTTCTTGAGCAGTAGTTGTCATTCAATGCTTTTTCCACTGTTGTCCTCCTAGATACACAAGGAGAATGTGCACAAGCACGTAGTGGAGCAAAATAAGAATTACTGCATTGTGTGAGAGTTTATTAACTTTCTGCCTGCATCTTCTTGTTTCCCTTCTCCCCCTGTGACCATCCACAACACAGAAATTGCGTGCTGTACATCAAAAACTCAACTGCTTCAACCCAGAAACTACTACCCAGTACTTTCATTGCATCCCGCTTCTCAATGTGTAAAAATTTGAATTCACAAGGGTGGAATAACATTATTTTCTGTTGTGCACTTTCTTTGGTGTTCCCATTTAATCAAATATAATCAGGGCAGCTATCGGTGCAAAACTTACAACGATGTTTTAAAAACAAATTCAGGATGCTGAAAATCCCACTGGTCCCAGGAAAGAAGTCATGGTTCCAAGACTCTGTTATTCTGTCTGAAAACACTGCTATGATAGTTATCTTTGAAATTGTATTACATCAACTAACCTAACAATGTTATGCTATTTGAGCTAGAGTAGACTGAAATAAGGGAATTTCTAAACTTAACTTTTCTATGAGGAGAACACTCATGCTTTTTCCATGGTCCTAATCTTGCAGCCTGCTCTGGTTACAAAGAGTATGTTGTGACTTTTCGTTTTTCATTCCCTCCAGGTTTACGGGAACAGACGGACCAAGTGGTTTTGGATTTGAGTTGACGTTTCGGCTAAAGAGAGAAACAGGGGAGTCGGCACCACCTACCTGGCCAGCAGAATTAATGCAAGGCTTAGCGCGATACGTCTTCCAGTCAGGTACTGCAGGGTTAAATATGCTGCCTCGCTTTTTGCTGCTTTCATTCTGAAGGGCTGCATCTGTTACATCAGCGCTCAATCAAATCTTGAGAATTTTCTTTGTGTGGCAAACCAAAAGAGTGTGTTCCTTCCATCAGCCCAGCTTGCTGGGGACAAAACCCAAGTGCCGTCCATGTAACTCCAAATCCCTAGTATGGAAAAGCTCACAATACAGAACGGTTAGTAACCATAGGAAGCCTGCTCAGTGTCTATTTGTTGCTCTTCTGCGTTGTTGCTTTCACCCTCTGTCAGTAGGAAAACCTGATTTGCTTATCCTGAAATGGTTGAGAAGCCCCCATCTGATAAGGCCTCACTTCTCAGCAGAATGGCTGTAACTTCCAAAACAGCTGCAGTTCCTTCACAAGCAAGTCTCTTCCTATGGTCTGTGCAGTTGAGCAGCAGCAACGTATGTAAACAAGGAGTTGCTGAGATGAGAACACATAAAAGTCATAAGGGATGCCAAGGCTGGGAGGGCTAAGGAATTAACAATTGGGAGTCATTAATGTGGATAGAGACTTGCCAGAAAATTGGGAGCCAGAGTGCCTACAAAACATCCTCTTGCACTACTCTTCCTGGATTCTGTTTATACCGGTAGATTGAATATTAGTTTATATTGTGAGCACATGAAGACCCATGGCATGGTTGAGTGCGTTGTGTATTTGAAAGGCACCCTCCAGCATTACAAGATGTGAATGAAAAATATTTGAAGAACTTTTTTTTAACCTAGTTTGAGGTCCTTTACAGGTAAAGTACCTTCTAAATCAATGATTATTGAGTTTGTAACATTTGGTACTTGCTCTACTAGTTAATAAATTGCTCAGTAACTTCTGAGTCTATTGCTGGTTTTCCGTCAGCTGGCTGACCCTCAAAGGGGAAAGGTCTGGCTGAAAACAGGGTTGCTCTGGTAACCTCAGTGACAAATCTTTGAGGCAGTGGCAACTCTTGTGGGGTATTTCTTCTAAATGTTGACTGGCAGAGACCAATGCCAGCACAGGTGATCGTTTGTCTTCATATTGGGAGTGTCTCTTGTTACAGTTTGAAATGACGCAAGCATTTTTTGGTAACCTTTGCTGTGCAGCTATCTTCCCCAGTTGCCATCTAAATTTGGGCTCACCTGTTCTTTTCTGTCTTGATTTTTGCTGCTCCTAAGCATCTAAATCTACAACTGTTGTCGGTTTTGCCATTATTTGAGGTTCCTGTCCTGCCTAAATTCTATTGTACAGTAGATTTTTGATACTGACCATGCAGTGATGAATTCATACTCACATTTTTTATGTATTGACTGCAGGGTCTGAAGAAAACATCTGACCCTGAAGTCTCCTTCCTGGATATAAAATAACATACAACATGTTAACTTACCTTACATAAAAGATCCCTTTTGGAGCCTTTTCAATTTTCTAGTCCAGTGTAGGTTCTCATAACAGTCTCTTTAATGCAGTAATTTCAGTGCCTTCTATTTGCACGTTAAGCAACCTCTCTATAGCAGTTGCTTGTTTGTCTAACCCTTTCCATGGATGAGAGGAGGTCTGCAGAGTGAAGTGGGATTTAGTAGGGTACTTTAGGACTAAGCTGGCACTCCAGGCAGAGACTTTCCTTGTGTGGCTTCCTGCACTAATGCAGTCTCATCTTTTTGACCTAAAAGCAAATTAATTGTTTTTAGACTGGAAAGAGCGGTTGTGTCCATGCCTATCAGTCTGACGTGAACTTCTAAGGGCCTTCAGTATTATCCTTAGCTTATCCATGCTGGTTTTGACTTTCTATCCACCACGGCTCTTTAAAGGCACTGCTGAAATATACGTTAATGGATTCTAGCCTCTGGGTGTTTAGCTCTCAGTTTACATTATTAAAAATCCCCATGTATGAATCATAAATTGACTTCTTTGAATGTGAAATTGAGTATGAGCCAACACTATGCCCATCGTGCAATAGGCAAGCCACATGCTGGGTTACCTTAGGAAGAACATAAGCAGCAGACTGAGGAAAGTTATTACCTCTTCTGCATGGCATGGGGGAGGCCTCAGTTAAAATAGTGTCCTGTTTTGGGCATCCTGGTTTAAGAGATGCTGAGAAAACAGGGTCCAGAGTGGTCGGGGTCCTAGAGCACACAAGCTATGAGGAGAGCTGGAGGGAGCAGGGCTGGTTTAGCCTGTGAAGAGGAGGTGCAGGGTGATCTAAGGGGAGCCTACAGCTGTTGGGAGGGCAGTTACAAGATTGTGGGGTCAAGTCCTAGATAATACAACAAGGGGCTACAGCTCTGAATTGTAGTATCAGAGGTTCTGGAAGGGCTTCAGAGAAAACTTGCTCACAAGGAGGGTGGCAAAACACAGGGAATAGTTTATCAGAGAGCAGGTGGATCGCCGCTCCTGAAAAGGTTCAGGACTTAGCTCAACAAAGCTATAACAGCCCTGATCTATCATTGGTGATGGCTCCACCTCAAATAAGAGGCTGGGTGAGAGACCTTCAGAGGCCCCTTAAAATATCACAGAAGAGTTGGATTTTTGGTTTTTTTCCATACAGCTTCATGCCCTTCAGCAAGCCGTTGTGTGCTGTCACCGAGTGTTACCAACTGTTCCTTGCCCTGTATAAAAGGAAATGGCATGCTGTTGCAGCAAGTGATCAGGCTCTAGTTTTATTTCAGTACAAACTTGTTTATCACTTGTCTCTTTTGAATAAGAACTTTTTCAGGCTAAAATCTTCTGGCTAATCATTCATGTCTGCTTAATCCTGACAAGATAATGCATTGAAAAGTAAGACTTCTAATGGGACAGACTATCATATTTCTTCTTGATCTCTCAGGGCAATACCAGTTGACTATAGCTAGATGCAGTCATTTTCGAATTCAGCATAAGGTCGCTCACTCCGTTGCTCTGCAGAGTCCCCAGTCCTGCTGCATCTGCTGTGTCCTGCTTTACTCCCGCAAGCTGCCCCCTCTCTGGCTGGCAGTCTCCAGAGCAATTCCCATGTTCTCCCTTGCATCACCCCTGGGTGATCAAGCACCCAGTGCTCAGCAGTGTTATCTTTATTCTGCCTAGTGGGATTTCCCCCAGTCCAACATGGCGACTCTGCAAAGCCAAGTGAGCTTCTGCCGTCATCTTTTTTCCTTGGTCTTTTACAGGACTTCTATGGTCAGACGTTAAAACTTTGAAACTGAAGTATTTAAAAGGGCGGTTCTTCTGAAGCCCACTGGGCATTAGACAGGCTGTGGCGTGACAGCATTGCTTTACGCGATGAAAGGTTTATTTTTGCTCAAGTTCTGTTGACTGTACCATGTGGAGCATTTGTCAAATGCAACAATGATAAGTGGTGTTTGACTCTAGTGTACATACCTTAATGTCGTCCTCTTCAGTTGTTTAAAGATCTGTGGAGTTTCTTTAATACTTCAAAATAGCGTTAAAAACATTTGATGAACTGCAACAACTTGAGCAATGCTTATGAATCCACTCCGAAGAAGAAGGAAGAAAAAAATAAAACTGGCAGGAACTTTTTGGATAGGCTCCAAGCACTTTGGCATGTCAAAGGATTGTTTACTTTGAAAGCTATGCTAAGAGCTAAATTCTTATCTCATGAATAACAAGCCAACTTTTTGGTTATCATAGATGTGCTTTGCTGGGTCCGGTTGAAGTTGGGGGAGAGTAAGGTATAGTTATACTCCTGCTGAGCCTGAGCATTTTCAGATGGTGATGACTGAGTTGGAGACTCATCTAGCAGCTACTGCTGTCCTAAATATTATTTCTGTGTATTGCAGTTGCAAAGCGTGTCTCATTGCAGTTGCAAAGCGTGTCTCATTGCAGTTGATGTATTTTTGCAACAAACACTTCTAGGCAAATGAATGTTATGTTCCTTTGTTTCCATCTCTCCTGTACTGTGGTTGTGCTTTAGAAAAGCAGTCTTCTGCACTGAATTTCAGACCTCTCTGAGCCTTGGCTTCCCTGTTCACTGTAACAAACACTTGATGCTTTGTGCTTTTGATTAAATGGCACTGTTTCCCCTCCTTCAACAAAACCAAGCTTGCAAGTCAAAAAAATTGTATTTGTGGCTTTATCTGTTCTTAATTTTATCACTGTTTGACCATGACCACAAATTCCAACTCTGTTATTTTTAGTTTAAAAAAAAAAAAAAATCCAAACTTGCAAACCTTGAAAATGAAACTTTGCACAATTCAGTGACCTGAGCTTGCCATGGTTCGTGGATGTACTGGGAATATCTCATGGTAGAACAAATTTATATTTCAATTCAAATGAAGAGGGAGAAATGCTCTTCCTATGGAAAGCTTATCCAGGGCTTGTTACAATTGCTAACTCTTTAGGTACTGCAGAATTACGGTGCTTGATCAGTACAGAGAGGCTATGGTTTGTGTTTTCCTGAAATTAAAATCTGCATATTTTTTTTCTCTCTCGAAGGTAAACTTAGGTTGCTTTCGAGGGCCTGCCTGATATACATCAGGAGGGCAATATATTGATGTAGCATTGAAACAAATGTGATGTGTGTATGAGTTCTTGCTGCTTCCATGTTTCTTGGCCTGAAAGGAAACAGCTGCAGCTGTAAGGTACAGATTTGGAGAAATGGTCAGGAAAAACTCGTCATGCATAGAGCCTAAACATAACAGTATAGCATATGTCGTGGTTATATTCTCCGCAACGCGTGAATTGTAGTGGGCAGCTAGCTAGTGAAACTAGCTTCAGAAGTATTAAGATAACGTCCATGAATTAGAGGTTTGCAGGTTGGCTGAGCTTGATAATGTTTACCGCAGAACACGTTGGCCTGAGCAGTCTGAGCCCCCGCTGTTGCAGGGGGGAGAGGTGGCATTACAGGAGGCTGGAAAATGGCAAATGCTGTTCTTCACCCCCACCCTCCCCAAAAAACCCCAACAAAACCAAAACAAACCCCAAAAATGCAAAAACCTGAGGTTTCTAATTGGTCAGTCAGACTTCAGGTCTTAAGAAACTGCTAGGAAAATAAACTATCTAGAAGGCATCCAGGGAATAATGGACATTCCAGTGTGGATTTATCAAGAATAAATTGGTACAAATTAATTGTGACGAAGTAACAGGCACCATGGGAAGCAGTGAATGTTGGTTACCTTGATACTAGTGAGACTTTTGACATTGTTCCTTCCAACACGTATGTAAGCAAGCTGAGGAAATGTGATCTCGATAAAAAATAAAGAAAGGGGGATGCAATGCTAGGTGAATATTTAGACTCGGAATAATTGTCAATGTGTTGTCATCAGCCATAAAAGATGTGTAGAGTTTGGATTCCTCTAAAATCTGTCCTAGCGCTTATGCAATTTGGTATTGACCAGGATGATGAAATACAGAGTATCGTGATGAAATCTGCAGACACAGCAAAGCACTATGGCGCAGAGGGCTGGAGTTCAGAACAACCTTTGCAAATTGCAGAAGTGGTCTGAAGTACCGATGTGCAGTAAGGTCAGGAAGGTGCAACAAGTGCGCGGTCCTGTGCTTACGTGGGAATAATCCAATGCACAGTTATCAGCTGGGGAAAGGCAGCAGTTCTGAAAGGAGAAGAAAATGATTCGGAGTTAATATCACCAATGGGTTATACCTAAACCAACACTGTCTTCAGTCTGAGAGATAAGAAGCAAAATTATTCTGATGTATAAATAGAAGTGTTCTGTGTATTGCATGTGATAGGGTCCTTCTACACTGCTGGCAACACCTTGAAGGGAAAGGGAGAGCACTGTATCTCGTTTTGGGCAAAAGGCTTCAAATCAGATGCATCCCAGTTGGAGAGACTCTGGAGGAGAGCAATAACAATGACCCAAAGGTCCAGAAGATATGACCTGTGGAAGAATGATCAAAAGAGTTATGTTTGTTTAGTCTAGGGAAGAGAAGATGGAAGGAAGATGTGAGAACAGTCTTCAAATATGCAAAAGGTTGCTGTAGGGAATAAAGTAATAAATTTTTCTGTGTGCCTACTGGGGATATGAGAGGCCCATCACTACTAAAATTTCTGTAAGGTAGGGTTAGGGTTTGTCATTAGGAAAAACTTCTGAATGATAAGTGCAGGGAAGCACTGGAATAGTTGCAGATTCCTCATTGCTGCATGGCTTTGAGAACAAGTCAAGCTATTATTCATGGATATTTGTCAGGAAGACTTGATCCTTCCTTTAGGTGAAGGCAGAGTAGGAGCCACCTTAGTCTCCTTTATATTATAAATATGTCTAGACTGACTAGGTGTCCTCTTCAGGTCTTCTAAATGTAATTTTCTGTGCTTCCATAAATACATAATTTATCTTTTTTCATAGTTTCCTAATTACTGGTGCACTAGAAGATATTTAAATGTGAATTTTGAAGTCTCAACTGATTTAGAAGTTGAATTTTAATATTTAACCTTTGACTAGTAGGAAGTTGTTTGTGTCTTGGGGACTGCAAAACTGTAGTAACAAAATCTACAAGCAAAGGAAGTAAGCATGCAAGATGCAATTTGTGGGTGGTGATTTAATGTATATTTCAGCTGATTACGTCAGGAGAAACTTGCTTATATGAATTATTCCTTAGAAAATTTATTACACTTTTGAAAAGTGTATTGGACAGAACTAATCCCAGCAGGGACACAAGGAGTTCTACATGTTGATAACAACGTGTCAAAACAGTGACCAAACTAGCTATAGCTGATTTGTTGTGTTGGGTTTTTTTAGAATCATAGAATCGTTTAGGTTGGAAAAGACCTTTAAGATCATCAAATTTTTCCCCACAAACACCTCTCTTGGCATGTCTGCCCCTTCTGCAATGTCATGGTCAAGGATTGCCTTTTCAGAGGATGAGGTATGAAATATCTTCTCTTGTCCTTTAGTTATTTCTGTGAAACCTGCAGGAACTTGGTATCCATGAGCTTCTGTCCTCTGTCATGATTCAAGTCCACAGGCCATTTTCCTAAGTTACTGGAAGGAAGGATGGTTCTGACTGACGCATGCAAGTACCCAAGGCAGCACAGCCACGTAAACCTTCGGCAGCTAGGCTGAAAAGCAAGCCTAAAATGAGGTATGTCTAGCCTTCCTTAGTTATTTCTGACATGTCATGCTTTCTTCAGGTAGGAATTATAGTCTGACAGCTTGTCTGTAGTTTGAGGAAGAACGTACACTGTTCCTGCCTGTGCCATTGGCCAAGTGCATCAATTTGAGGGTATTATGCCAGCTCTGCGTGCCTCAGTTTCCCCTTTGATAAACAAGGGTGATTACAGGAGTTGTAAGGACTGCAGGTGTAGATGCACTCTTCTTACTTAGCAATTTCCATCTGATTCAAGTTTAGTCTGAGTCATGGATGCACTTTGCATTTGACAGGCGGTATAACTTTTACACTGAAAATGGGACTCAGTGGGATTAAGTGATTTGGCTGGGGTCACAGACCTGCAGCCATTAAGCCAGTGGATACCTTGACACCTGCTGCCCTGGTGTAACCACTAGACTTTGTCTTCAGATCTTCTCGAGTCCAGAAAGCTTCAATGTGGTAGCCTCAGTGACTCTTTCCTTGCCAACAGGTTTTCAAACATTCTTGACACAGGCCAGTTTCTAAAAAAGGGGGGGGGGAAGAAAAAACCAAAACAAAACCCAAAAACCCAAAACAAACTCCTTGCTTCCTTGAATACAAATGAGGCTTGTCTAGCTTGTTTGTAAAACAGTGTTTATTTCTTCCCAGTAGGATGACTGAAGCCAAATAAAATCCCCCAGTAATTCATATATATTTTTCTCTGACTGTGCCTTTTTTTTTTTTTTTTTTCAACTCCAGGCTGATTTATTGTTCTCTTCTGGTTGCTATGGTTCTGTAAAATATATATATATTTTTTTTTTTTCTATCATCTGTTTGTAATATTGACTGGATTCCAGTGTAGAGCTGGCCCTGGCTCCTCTGTAGTATTCCAGGATTTTAGATTAAAAATGGGGGGATTAACTGTGTTTTTTAGTTCCACAAAGAAGTATAAATCAACATCAATTTCATTTCAACAGAACCTGTTATGTAGTGAACTCTGCTGCACAAACACTGAAACTGTAGCGCAGTAAAGTTTATCGAATAGCCGCCTGGCCTGTCGTTTGCCGTAGGTGAACAGGACTGAACCAAGCGCGCAGGCTGCGTGCCTTTATTCTGCAAAGGGGTATGGAAACATTAAGTCACTGGTTCCAATTTAACCCAAGTTTGTCATGGCCAAAAGCTCTCATCATCTGATAGTTATTCAGTGGTCCATGAGAAATTGGTTGGGTTTTAGCCTAATTCCTCTTAGACGTTTCCCATAAAACAAGCTGTTCTGTGAGCAGCAGCGCAGATCAAGGCTGGTCCTTTACGTCTCTGTGCGCTAGCCCCTCTACGTCCCACACCGCCGCAATAAATTCACTTCTCATACTGCTGACTATGAGCTCACCTCCCCAATATTTCCCATCCCTCCCCCCCATCTCCTAAGCCGGCCTTGTCACAACCCTGAGCTTCCAGCTGGGACGTACGTGCCGGGGCTGGTACCAAACGACGTGCTGGCTGATAAAACAAACCGGTTGCTCGTGTGCAAAGCAGTTGGCTGATGTGCCAGGCACGACAGGCAGCTATCGAGCTCGTGCTTTGGTCTCCAACCTGTCGCTGGCATCCCCTAAAGCTGGCTGCAGGCTCTGAAGTTGTTGGGGAGGGAATTGCCAAATGCAAGTCTTGTAAATTGTCCTGGTAGGCATTGCAGCAAAGTGCTGGTTGCAGATGGACCCGGCCCTTTTTACTCCCCCCTGTAGATCACAAATAGAGCTTGTGCAGCACTGCTAGTAATCCAGAGAGAAGCATCTGTCTGCAAAGCTGTCAATCGGACAGACAACACTGAAGAGACCTCATGGAAAATGTTTTTGTCTGCAGAGAAAGGATGACGCTAAGAGGAGACATTTTGTAGGCACATAAATGCATCTTCTCTTGAAATACTGTCCCAGGGTTGCGCAGAGAACACGTTGAAGCTGGGACCAGATTTACTCTTACCATCTTGTTGCTGTTACTGCTTGGGATGCTCAAGGGTTGAAACTTGCCTGCTGGCACTATCTGATCACCCTGCCCTGCCCAAAGCTGGGTGCCCAATACCTGCTGCATGTCCCGCTGGGTAAGGCTCATCCTGCTATTGCTGCTCTTCTCATTTTGTGTGTGTGTGCGCCCATTAGCTGACCCACGAGGCAGTGCCAGTTGCAGGAAACCCTTCCTTTTGCAGCACAAGAGATGACAGCTTGCTCATGCCAGCCTCAGCCTGTGTGTGCAGTTGTAACCCACAGTAACTTGATCGTGTATCTGAGCTCAGAGGAGAGATGTTAGTGTTGCAGTGTGGCTTCATGTGTTTTTTCTTTGAGTGTGCTTGAAGGAGGGGGCAACTGGACACCTATCCACTTTCCTGATGTAGCAACTCTCAGGCAAGTCTCAAGCAGCCTTGTCGCTGTTTAGTCTTTGGCATCAAACTTTTTTCTCTAATCCATTTTGTTTTTTTCTGTGACTGTTCTGGGTTTGGTCCAGCAGAGCTCATTGAAAGGCATTATTATAGCTCTTCTTTTCCCCCTCTCAAAGAAACTGTAAACTTCCAGCGCCTGCTTTTAATGTTAAGATGGTCTTGCCAACCCTTAGCAGGGATCTGTAGGGCTTATTCCGTAGCGATACTGACCGTCTGCAACATCCGTGTTCTTCGGCGGAGGGAGCCTTTCACTTGGGAAGGAGGGAGAGAACTGGTCTTGGCACTGGTGACACAGACTGGTGTGTGGGTCAGCATGCAGAGGTGCTTCTGGGTTCCCTAGGCAAAATTAATGCGGTTCCTCTTTGCATGCTTGCAAAGCTTGATATTATCTATTTGTATGACTGTAATTTTTGGGACCTTCAGAGTCCAATGCTTTTATCCTCACTTCTAAGACCGGGAAACACACCCAGTTCCATTTTGTTGCTGTGTGCCGAGGCACAAGAGGCTTGCCAGTCGTTAGGAGCTCTGTGGTGGCCAGGGCTGGTCTGAGGCTTCCGAGGCTGCAAACTTGTGTGCACCTGGTGGCCCGTCCTTCCTCCGTGCGAGTCCTGTCTCGGTCAGAGTGGTTTCAGGTATGGGTGGTAAACTAGCTGAGGGCACAGAGCAGAAATACATCTGTGAATGCTGCTGCTATGCCACCACACGGATGGTGTGCTCCTATTCTCCTTCTTCCTGGCAGTGTAAATGGAGTTGCATGACCTTCGATTTTGGCTGACTAAATTAACTTCACTTCTCTTTCTGTTCAGAATAGGCAGGGTGCTGCCCCTTTGCAATACTGGAGGCACCCCAGCGCCAGGCTCAGTCCTGCCCTTCGGCTTGGAGCACTGTCACTTCTTCAGCTGCTGATGCAACAAGCTGGCAGTTATTGAGCTCTTGCTGGTTTTGGTGCGTGACATCTTCCTGGCCCTTGCTTGGGACTTGCTAGGACACTGTGCCACACCAGAAAATCTTTTCTTCATGAAATTCCTTTTGCTGCGGTGGTAGAAAAGCCCCTGCAACCCTCTGGCCAGGTTTAAAAAGTGCTGGATGCTTGAGGAGAGGCGACCAACACCACTGCTGTGTGACATTGCCTTTTGCTTCGTCAGCACTGGTGATATGAACCTGGACTGTGCATGAGGCTCCTCCAAGCTTCCTTCCAGTCTGCAGTTCAGCAGTAGGAAAGCATGACTGGGAACCCAGGAGTTTCCAAGGACACCTGAACTCTCATTTGCCTTGGGGGAGGAAAAGTCTATGGCTCATGTTGTCTGTGAGCTAGCTGTGTAATATAAATTAAAGCCTTTTCTTTTCTACCTCCCTAACCTCATGGAGTTTGGGCTTTTTTTTCTCCTGCAGTTTGTCGGGACTCGTGGGTCAGGCTGGGTAGTTCCCGTGCCTTGTCATGGAAGCCACTATTGTCTCTCCAGCTTCCAGCTCTCGGCTGAGAACAGGTCTCTGACCTTTTCCAGCCCCAAAGGGTAGGTTGACACTAAAGCAAGGAGAGACTTTGTGCCAGGAGCAGAGGCACAGAAAGTCTTTGTTCCTTATAAAAGACTTTGCTGAAATAGAAGGAAAGCTGTCTTCCCTGGACTGCTTTACAGATTGCATAGTATTTCTAGGCAGTAAGCGAGGGATCTCAGCACTGCCTGAAAGAGAAGGCTTGTTTTTAGCTGCTACTTCAATTTAGATAAAGCAGGTTTAGGCCCAGTTCAAGTTGGCTAGGTTTCAGATGATGCTGTCCCTTTTAATTCTGTCAGCTCATGTCCTGTTCCTGCCTGAGAACTGAACTTGGCTTGTTGCTTTTCAGCTGTTCAATACAGTCCATTCAGTTGGTTTATTTAAAAAAAGAAAGGAGAAAAAAAAAAAAGGGAAAAAAAAAAAGGAAAAAAAAATAAGACTCGTCTTCTCTCTGTGCTTTGTATCAGTCCACGTGCCCTGAGGCTGCTCCCAAATATCAGGGATGGACAAAGCAGCAACGCTTGTAAATCTGATATACGGTTGCATTTTATAAATGCACAAGTTGTTTTAGCCTTCATACTGCATGTGGGCTGCCACTGGGAGAGGGAGGAAAGAAACGGGCATGGAGACCCAGAGGAAGCTGCATGACGCGTCTCGGTGCAAGGCTGCCGCAGCAGCCGAAGCGGTAGGACAGCTAGCAGGCCCCGCGCCCTGGGACGCTTGGATGCTGGCCCCTAGCAGGTGTTTATCCTGAGTGGCCGCGGTTCAAGATCAGAACTGATCTTGCTAATGTTTTCTGCCCAAGTTGGAGGGAAGCTGAGCTGTCTGCAGGAAGCCTTTTCTCCATCCTACCCAGAGCCTCCCTGCTGCAGGAGGGTGAGGAGGAGCCCACATGCTGGGGACCAGCAAGCCCCCTTAAGAAGAGCATCTCTGACTCCTGGGGTAAGGAAGCGGGGAGAAGCTGCACATGGTCAGCACAGCCTCGGACAAAGGCTCTGTCCCCTGTACTGAAGGAGGAATGCAAGACAAAGGAAACAGCTCAGGGAAGGCAGAAAACTCCCCCTTCTGCTGGTGTGAGGTCCTTTGGCTTCTTACATATGAGGTCTTTGTCCCACCCGGCCTTTTCTGGGGAACGGAAGCAGGCGCTGTAATAGTTAAAGGCTTCCGCACGGAATAATGTTGCCTCCTCCTATGGAGGAGCTGAAAGCCACAACAGAGGGATTGTTCTGCAGTTGCAGGAGCATCCCCTCTCGCTGCCTGTGTGCAATTGTTTGGGATGCACAGAGGAGGGTTTGAAGGTTACGCGTACCGAGTAGCCTTGTGAAAAGGAACAGTTTTTCCCTTGATGGCTGCCAAGACCATGTTAAATGAAACTGCAGCGAAGAGTGGACTGAGCTGGAAGTGGGGTTCTCTGTTACATATCCACCTTCTTACACTTTCTATTGAAGATCTGTGCAGCAAGTGGTGTTCAAACTGTGCTTTCTGCCTAACCCACTCTGCCTGCGAGAGTAGCAGTACGCGGAGCTCATTACAGACCAGCTTCTGACAGGCTCGGATGCAAAGATCTTTTGCAGCAGCCGGCTCAGCCAGGAGGCAGCAAATGGGCACAGCAGGGGAAGCGTTTTGTTCTTGGTGGGGAAGAGAAACTGGGAGAGTGTATTCAGAGACTGCAGGCAGCCCAGAGCCTGTGGAAAGTGGACTCTCTTGCTTTTTGGTTTAAAATCAAGGCCTTAAAGGAATCATCTCAGAACACTTGGGATGGCATTTCAAAAGGTGCTCCATAAAACAGGCTGGTCATTTTGCATTTGAACCGTAAATATAGCTCTTGGACTAAGTTTGTGTGTTTCTCTTGCACTACTGGAATAGGTTGTTAGAGCTCAATGCATAACTAATATTTTACACAAATATGTGTGAATACAAAGTCGCTCTCTTTCCTGCCCTTTGGCCTCCTGCTTTGCCAAAATAAAACAAAAGTTTGGCCTGTGCAAGCTTTAAATTCCTGAAAATTTAAGAAAAAATAATCAACCACTGAGAAAAATGTTACAGCGCTCTCTCAACGACCCCCGCCCTTCCTGTCCGTTACAAGCCCCAGAACTAATGCCCAGGTGACTAGATAACTTTTCTGAAGAGATTACGATATGATAACTCTGTAGGTGTTTTCTCACAGACCGTCTTCCCTTTCTTGAGTAATTTTTGCTAAAAGGGATACCCTAGTGCAGTCTTGCAATCTTTCTGTAAGACATCTGTGCTCTGAAGGCTATTAAAAGAAGCTGCTTGCATCTTCTTTGGGTCCTTCAGAGGAGGATAGTGCCTTCGCTTCCCTTTCAAGCTCCTTGAAAGCTCTTCAAGGCATATGTCTCATAGATAGATATCTAGGGGAAGACCACAAGTGACTGTACAGTCTCATGGTGCTCCTGTGTCCACCTAAGCATCCACCCTTCTCGGTGGCTTGCACAAGTATGTAGGAGGTTCACAAGCAAGGAAAAAAGTTTTCTTTTCCTGCTGCAGTTCTCTTCTGTGGCTGAGGACGCCTAAAGATTGCTAAATGCTCTGGGTACAAGTCTTTGTTTTAGTTGCACCTGGCTGGGAAACGTTCAGGTAACCGTAAAACATTCTGGCTTTCACGTGTCAGAACACAGGATAGGGTTTTTAAATGAAAGGCAAGTATCTCTTCAAATTGGCCATGTGGGACCACATAATCTGTAAATAAACTGTCATTAAATATGTGTTTTGAGCCAAGTCCTTATCTGACAGGAGATCCTGATGCGTCCTTTCTCACTCCTGAGCCTCCACCCCATCCTGAGGCTATTCAGTTTCTGAAAGTATTGAAGACGTAAATACCATCCTTTGAAGGGGAGCTGTAAAACACAGCACAGTCTTGTTCAGGTGAAGGATGCAGAAAGGTGGTGGCAGTGCGGCTGGGCAGAGGTGTAAGGGTCTCTCGCCTGGCCTGGAGCTTGGGATTTGGCAAGTGCATCGCTCCTGCTCCGTTGTGGTTGCTTGGCTGCGGATGGAAGGGGTAAAGGAGAGGTTGTCCCACTTGCCCGTTGGAAGAGGTGAAAGCAGCCCAGCCCTGCAGCACCCAAGGGCGATTGGTTTGAGTGACGGGGTGTAGAGGAGCAAGAGCTTGGAGCAGAAGAGTTTTGTGGGGCCGTGAATGAACAACTCTCATCTGTGTTCATTTTCTCTCTGCCATACTCAGCAGCGCCAGGTAAGTCCTTTCATGCTGCTGTGCCTTCCTCCAGCCTTCCCTCCCTGTGGGAGGGAGCCATGCAGATAAATCTTGTAGGTAGGTGAGAACTGCGTTGTTGCAAAAGCAAGGCGGGAAATGCATGCCGCCCCCGGCAGCGCTTATGCCGAGGGGGTGCCAAGCCTGCTGGATGTGCCAGCTCCTGGCTCTGCTGACTGCAAGGGCTGTGAGAAGGCTGTGAGGAGCAGACGTGCAGGAGCTGAATGAAGTTGCGGGGAGGAGAGGAAGCGTGGGAGGAGGTGGCTGGTGGAGCAGGCTGTACGGAGTCAGGGAGAGGACAGGGGGCCCACTGCTTGCAGAGGGTGGGAGCGTGCCCTGGGCACGGGAGTCACTCGCTGGGAGCCTGCGTGAGAAATTCTCGGAGACTGCAGTCATGGAAATCGTATACGCACATAGAGATGGGCAGGGAGAAGGAGCAAGCCAGGCACGCAGATGTGTAAGGGATGGAAAGAAATCTCCCAGAAAAGAGAAGAGGTAGCAGAGGCCCAGAAGCAAATTGGTTACTGTATGATTTTAGCATTTGTTTTTCAGCTCAAATATTACGCTCTCCAGTGTCACATAAGGCATTCAGGTGTCTGGGATCTACTTTGTGATAAGAAAAGCAGCATTTGTAACTCCATCAGCAGAAGCTGCAGTGCAGCGAGGCATGTTTTCCACCATCCCACTGCCAGCAGGGGCGAGTGAGGGCTCTGAGCGGGCACAGAGGGGTGAGGAATCACGTTGTCCTGCTGGTGATGTACCCAGGGGAGGCATGGGAGGGCCCAATTCTGGCCCCTTCGTCAGGCTTTCAGTCCAGAGGACTTAAATGGTCAAATAAGTTTATATATGCTTGCACAAATTGATGGGGCTGTTTTGAAAGGCTCGTTAATTTTCCAGACTTAACAACCTGGAGCTGCGCAGTAACCAGCTTTGTATTTTCAACCTGCTGATCTATTTTTAAAAAAAAAAATCTGCATCACACTTCTGTTTTCTGAAACTGTTGTCAAACCTCAGAGGTCAAGCAGTCCTTACAATATTGATAATCTGTTTTTTTCCACACTTTTTTTTTTTTTTTTTAAAAGAACCTTTTGCCTAGGCTTCTTGTTTCTAAAAGCCCAATTTGAATCCCTGCAGTGGAGCTATTTTTTAGTTGTACTCCAGGGATTTAATTCTTCCTAAGGCATCTTGTCTATGCTGCACGTCTGCAGCAGGCAGCAGCACCATGTGAATTTGCACCTCTTTGGAGTGCCTGGGCTGAGACAGTTCCTGTTTCCCAGACGGGAGATAAGGGGCAGCAAAACTGAACCGAAAAAGAAAAACAGGGAGAAAAAGCATTTTTTTTAATGTAATGCAAATATATCATGGCTTGGATTCTACTTGTATGTTCTTAAAACACGTTCAGCTTGAGTTGAAAATGTAATTATAAACTAACTGCCAGTGGGCCCCACAGATTATATCACAATTGTTTTTCCCCTTTACCAATCTATGTGTGCAGTCCTTTGTAGGTTAGGAAACTAAGCAGACAGGCTGAATTTAGCATTAATTTGATTATCCCTAGATTATCTTAATTTAATGTGGCTGGCAAATGAGTCTGAATGAAGTCTTTTTCTTTATACTCTGGTTTTTTTTTTTAAATTTGCATCTGTGTAATGAGTTGCAATAACAGTATTGTTTTGAGATTTTTAGACATAATATTATTGAGCTAGTCAGAAATATATTAAGTAGCTCTGGTGAAAAATATAGCTAATACTGTGTTGGACTCTGCGTCTGCCCATAGTTTCTCTCAATTCTAGCTGTTCAGTCTGCAAAATGGTACTGAAAAACAGCATCAAATCTGATTTGTGACAGAATGCCAGATTACCTTTTTTTTTTCAACAAAGCCAGACTGAATATTAAAAATGTGTTGGAGAAAATGCATTTATATAATAAATTATACAGACCGTGCATGGGGTAATAGCAATGCAATAAATTACATCGTTTCTGTAAGTATCGGTTAAGCTGCATTCAATTTAAGCGTCTGGCTGCATCACTGTCATGCTGGTCAGGAACTCACTGGGGGCCTTTTTAACATTCCTGCACCCGTAAGTCATGGAGTCAAAATCCCTCTTTGCTTTGCCCTCAAATACAGAATTTCTCTGACGTCTGTGAGTCGCTGCCTGCAGTTTAGCTGAGATCTCACAGTCGGATACAAAATGAAGGTTTGTACCCCTTAGAGCAGCGAGTGTTGAAGCCGCTGAGTGATGCAGATAATGTGGGTCTGGCTCATGTGAGGGATGTGGTCATCTTGTTTGTGTGCCAGCATCCCCAGTGCCACACACTGTTGCAAATTTATTGAGTATATTTTTTTAGCCCAAGCTAGCAGAGAAGTGCCGAGTGTTGTGCTCGCATAGCTAAGCAACATTACTGGCTTGAGGGGGTGATCCAGGTAGCTGCTGCTTTCTCAGGGGAACAAGCAGGATTGTTTCTTTCAGCATCATCTTGCACATATCCCAGAATAAAGTGACTATGTCATGACGGCCTGGGTTTCCACAGAAGCAGGAGAGGAACACAGAAACTTGCTTTTGAAGGATACGAGTGCAGTAGTGCGGCTGTTTTCCCAAAACCAAGTGTACTTAGTAGTTTATGTACTTAGGGCTTCTCCCACTCTGTGCAGTATCAGCTCATAACCTGTAACACACTGTCCAGACGGATTTATCTGACCGATTAGTCAGAACAGTTTCACCCCTCTGTTGCAGATTTTAGCTGGCATTTTCGAAGGAGGAGGTGTCTTAGAAGAGATACAGAGGAATGGTCAGGCTACAAACTTGTTCTCCTAATTTGCAAATCTATCTAAAGAATCGCACGGTGTGACCATGTCAGAAGGGGGAAGTTTCTGGCCTTTGGATGAACCAGGGTGATGCAGTCTGAACTGCCCCAGAACCAGACTCAGTCGAGGAGGGACTGTATGCCAGGCCATGCACGGACAGCAGATATGCTTCAAGTTCCCTTGCTGTCTCCTTGCTGGTGGAACAGCATCAGCTCCTTGTTTTCCTCCATACAGCCCCCTACATGCATGCCAGAGAAGATACTTGACTCGCAGATGCCCAAACAGCTATTTCCCATCTGCTCTGGGTGCAGGGTAGCAAGCTCCCTGGAGGTGTTCCCTGACCCGGATTCAGCCTGGGGCCGCCCTTTGGATGGAGCTCTCTTAGATCCTAGTACTTGTCTCTGCTGTCCTTTTCAACTTATTCCCTGTGGCTATTCAAGGGAATAAGGGCTCCTAGCAGGATCCTATACACATGGAACTGGCAGGTTTAAAAAAGAAATTGGAAATACAGTGGGAAGTAATCTGTGTTTCTCTCTAGAGCTAGGTAACACCTCTTGAGCATGGACTGCATGCACTACACTGTTTATAAAACATCTTGGGGCCAAAAATATGACTTGGGTTTATTTCTTTAGGCATCAGCTATATTTAGTCAAATTAAAGATGGGGGTAATGCACTCCAAGAAAATACATTAGCAATGTTACACAAAGAAAATTTACTAGTCCACAGTGGAATGGTTCCCTCTGAGTTATTTCCCCAGTTCTCGTTATAGAGCAGTTGGGTAGTAAAGTTAGGAGAGATTGCGCAGCTGAATTATGACCATTGCTGCATGGAGGAACCTCACCTGCTTTATGTGGGCTGTAAAGGAAAATGGATAATGACATTTTAAAGACTTCAAAATATGGGAAGCTTAACAGAGTGGTCTGGTATCACTGTCTTATAGATGCTGCTTTTGCATAATAGAATGGTACAAGAGCTGGTCTATGGGAAATTTATAGACTTCTCATTTCTGTGGAGCTAGAGAGAGGCTTCAGATTTGCTATTATAAATTATGAAATAAAATAGTAAGTTTGGAATGAAATGCTTTAATGATTTCCTTGTTGAGTTCTTATGAAATCAATACCTCCCTGTGAAGCAGTTTGATTTCATGGACTCAGCATTCCCTAGCAGAAAGGAGAAAAAAAAATCAGTCGTTTTTGTTAAAACACAAACTTGCTGAAAAAGAACCAGTTTCAAGTCTGTGAGGATGGATCACCTTGCTGCATTAGGTTTAAGGCCTGTTAGTGCCCCTTCCAAGCAGGAAGGGTGCGAGTGCCCAAGAGGTTGCTGTAAGCAAGCCTGTGTATTTACAACACATCCAGTGCTCCCATGGTAACTGCTGAAGGATGATATGTGTTTATCCTGAGGCAGGTCAGGTAGCTTCGCTCTTCCTTCCATGGAGGGAACATGTAACCACCTCAGGTTTACTGTGAGGCAGAAGTGTTCAACAGCAGTTCCTGTGAATCAGCTCCTATGCAGTAAATCAGAGCTTACTCCTGAGGATTTGCTGATTTAGCCATACAGTAAAATAATTTGTATTTAATTTTTTAACATATTTTCTTTCAGTTCCTTTGCTATTTAATTCCTTCTGTTGATGGCTAAATCATTTCTGTGCTTTGCCATCTGTCTTACGCATTTGATGATTCCCTGGTGAGGTCCTGGTAACGTTTTCTGGTGACTGTTGGTTTTGCTGTGCTCACCTAAGGAAACAAGGCTTATGCAGTCCTGCCGTTCTCCTGCCTAGAAGACTGATGGTGCTACCCTAATGGTGTTTGAACCTGTTGGCCAATGTCAAACAGACTTAACAGAGTGATAAGGCTCTTGGAGAGACGTGGTTCTTAAAGGATTGTAAAAATAGGCAGGTGGGTAAAAATGCTAACTGTGCCCTCTGCAGTGGAGGAGAGTGAAGAAGTGTTACACTTGACCTGAGGCACAAGTGAATCTAGGTAGGGTCGTTCTGTGTCTGCCATAGCTGCAGTAAAAGCTTCAGTCAGAGCTCCTTCCTCCTTAGGCAATGCCAAACCCATCCACAACCTGCAAACCCACAGAGAAAAGAGTGTCCTTAGTTCCCCCATTCGTAGAAGTCTTCTCCAAGCTTACTCCTGAGCATGGGAACACACCAACTGGCCACTGGTTTGAGGCTTGCTATTTATTAGAAGAATACGTCAGACTTCTCCCATTATATAAAATCGTTTTCCTGAACATGTCACATCTCTTGTTTGCTTTGCTGTGGAGTCAGGTAACACCAAAGTTCAAAGAGGCAGAAGTCCTTGGAGCAGTAAATGATACCCGAGTCCCGGCAGACTGAATGTTGCCCTCTGGAAATGGTAGAGAAGGTGCTTGTTCAGTAGCAGCCCGTGATTTTTCACAGCTACCGCTGAAAGCCATCTCACCTTTTCCTGGATTCTGGATGCAAATGTGTTTTGTCTCATTAAGAAATACAGTGCAAAAGGACTTTTGTAACATCTGTTGTGCTTCAATCCCTCCTCAAAACCAGTAAGAAATGTTGCCTCAGTATGCTAATCTGCACAGCATTGCAGCAGGTCAAAAGGGCTGTCGTAGCAGAGCTTGTTAAGAGTGTTGGTTGCTGTAAATGGATGTGTATAAAGCAGAGGCTGTTCCCGAATCTACAAGGGCCTGGGACAGTATCAGTGTTGTGCTGGGATCCTTGCAGGACCAGCTTTGTTGCTCAGGCTGTAAACTTTCAGGTTTACTAAACTGAGATAATTTGCAAAGGAATGTTCCGTGCTTATCTGAAAGGGGAGTCATGTTTTGGCCTAACACTAGAAATTGTTTTGGGATGCTCATAGCAGTGAGTCCTGTCGGACTGGGTCAGTGCTCCATGGACATAAACTTCCCATAATCTTTTATTTTTACATACAACATTTCTTTTACATGTATATTAATACCTATTTTCATGTCTGTATTTTCAAGTATTTAGTATATAAGTAGCTTCCAGTTGTGAGTGCAGGTGTCTCATTTGGTACCTGCAGTAGGCATCAAAATGTGTACTGGGAGGTGTGGCTGTAAAACCGTGAATGCTGCTGAGAGACCTATATTGGCATCGCTATCACTGACAGTCCTAGTCCCATCCTCGGTTCATGGCAGTGCAAAACAGAGATTTCAGAAATGAGTCTGCTTCTCCGGGTAGTCCACATGGTATGGGAGATGCGGGGATGCCTTTTTGGGAACAACAGGAGCTGTCTTTAGGCACGTCTGACTGAAGCGCGTTGCTCCTTGTAAAGTGTTTGTGCTCGTCGTGTACCTGAGATGAGTGCGTGTGTCCTGCGCCTGCTCATCCCTTGGTTTTATGGAAATACGTATGTACACGTGGGAAATACTAGCACATGGTACATGTTTGGGGATGAAAGGCGGGTTGTACAAAGTGTGTTATTGACAGCGCTGCAGGTGATAGAAAGGTGCAAAAACTACAGGAGACTCTTCACATCTATCTGTGTTGTGATGACTTTGAGGATTTATCTGGATGTTTTCTGTTCTAATTCAACATCCGTGAAAGCCCCAAATATAGTAATAAATTAACTTTGGAGGAATCGTTTATGAAAACAAGGATTTTCTGGCTAAAACGTTGTTTAAAACTTAAATGCTTAGAAAGATTTTGATTGTCTTGTTTTGAAAACATGAGTGTGAAAGGTGGGAAGGGAGGATGCTCATCCCTGTTTCCAGCATGAGACAAGAGAAAGTGGTTATCTAGGCCTTTGTTTCTGTCATTTCTTATTTTCTGTGGCTACAAGTCCTGCAATTCAAGCTGTCCTCCGTGCTGCAATGGTCTCTGTACAAGAGCTGATCTTATGTTCTGTATGGGTTACAATGCAGCAAGCGAAGAGCTGAGTTTCGGGCTGTAATTCTGGATTTCTTGCACTCTTACAGGTTTTAATTCGGCTTCATGTTATTTGCAGAATTTTTTTTTTCTGATTTAATTGAGTAGTCAGTGTGAATTTTGTGGTGTTCGTGCCCATGCAAGGGAGAGGGAGATTTTCTAAGTGTTCAGTGTTCACATGGACATAAACAGGTGGGTTTCCTGCAGAGACATTTGCATTTGAAAACCTGCTCTAAACGGGCCGGGCTTTCCCAGGAGAAGCAGCACCAGCAGTGAAACGCAGCGATCGATCAGCATAGAATTGTGTGAGCATTTGATGGGCAAAATGTTGTGGTATAAAGACAGGGCCCAAGAATAAGCTCTTTGTGGCTTTGTTTCATTCCTGAAAACTGTGACTGAGAGGCTTTTATCATTTAAAAAAAAAAATTAATCAGCCACATTTTGGCTAACCTGGAAAATATCACAAGATCCTTTGCAACATTCTAAGTGCTGTTTCTTTAATCCAATTTTGATACTAAAAAAATAATGTTTTTCATTTCTGTCTGCTTATATTTCCCCAGCTCTAAAAGTAAAGTAATATCTGAACCACTCCTTTCAGTCGCAGAGCTGAAAGCGTGTAATTTAGTGTACATAACGATAAACTCTTTCTTTCAAGCAGCTTGCATTTGTTGTTTTCTTTCTTTCCTAATTTTAACTAAGGAAAACATTCCCTTACTTATCACAACACTTCAGTTACATGCCTCGTTTTCCGGGCCAAGTTCCTTATGGTATTTGGAGTTTATTTTAATTCTTAATCAAATCAGCTGTCCAAGAAATTAATCTGAAAAAACCCATATATAATACATGTTCAAAAACACACCAATGGGGACACCTGGTGGAGAAACGACGAGTTGCCCAGGACGCCCTGCATTCATCCCATGACTGGGTGAGGATGAGTTAGCTCATCAGTGGGATGACTGCGAGTATTTTTAACTACAGCAACTGTGAGACAGCTCTCGTTAGTTTGCCTGCCTGCCGCTGATGGCTCCCTCGAAGCATCCCGCACCCGCTGCTGGCCAAGAGTACGTGCACGCGGTCGTGGCGGTGCCGATGCACAGCGAGCGGCGTGCAAGCGCCTGGTTCCTCAGTGACTGGTGTTTAATGTGACTGGGGACAAAGCTGCAGTTACTGGCAAACGCTGTTTCTCTCTTGCCACTGCAGAAGCTGCCATGTTCAAGGATTCTCAGATAAGCCCTAGAGATACTTATTTAAAGAGATGTCCTCATGATGCGCATTTGGAAGGCGTTGTGGGGAGGTTAGGTGAAGATCCAGGACCACGTCTGCTCGTAACTGCAGGGAAGAGGAGAACACTCCTCTGAATTGGATCCTACTCTGTATCATATGAGATGCTCCAGTCTCGACAGACAGCAACTCAAGTAACCACTAACATTTTCCAGTCTGCAGTGGAAGTCCTAGTCCCCTTCCAGTGGGCAAGGCCTCCCTTTTCACTCTCCTGTGAGAGTGACCTTGGGAGAGACCACGGTGAGGACAGCAGCCTAGACTGGCTTCATCAAGGAGCTTGGTCAGGGAGAGGGACGCTGTGCTTGCCACTGACTTTGGAAGCAGGCAGGCAGCACTCGGTTCATCCCTGGGATGCTACACCTATGGCAGAGGGCAGACTATGGCTTCTAGGCTGTTCATTTGTGTGTGCTATAAAAGCTCTACTTGGAGTGGGGCAAGCACGAGACCCGAGGACAAGGCAGTCGGCTAGGCAGCGTTATTGCACACATGCTCTAGGAACTGTGTGCAAATGGAGCATGCTTTAATTGGTGTGAAAATGGCCATGGTTGGTTGCTTTACTTCTACCTCACTCAGAAAGCAAGCATTAGCCTTTCCTGTGACGGGGCAGCAACGTACAGATGGGTTCTGGTGTGCCTTCTGGCATGCACCAGCTGTGGAACATGGGATTATCTGGGGGTTTTGTCTTTCTAAGTGGGAGAGGAGGAAAAGAAAGGAATGCTTACAGTCGTGAAGAGGGAAGGATAATTTCTGGCTCTTTGTTTTGATGCAGTCTGTTCTGACATGGAGTTAAGTTTATAACCTACTGGTTTTCTCATTGTTTGGGAAAGAAGGAACATATCAATTATAATTCTGCTCCAGAGCCACCAGACAATTGGGAGAGAAAGTGACTTTGACTTAGACCATCACAAGTTGGGCAGCAGACTGTGGATTTTTATTAGATATAGCAGAGTATTATCTGTGTTTAATTCACATTTCAGAATCTTTTCTCTGTGGCAAATCAGAGCTGCAAATTAAGTATGAATTGCCATCCCATAGGCATCCAGTATGGTCTGATGACTCTCCACACTCTCACAAAACAAGACTAATAGTAATTAGTAATAGTAAGACTAACAGTAATTACTAATAGTAATGAGAGAGAAGCTAATTTTATTTGTTGGTATTCCTGTGTTGGGATTAATATCAAAGCAGGACACGATTTTTTGCCACAGGACTCAAGAGAGGGCAATTTTAAAGTTAGTGCTTGACTTCAGATGGCTCCATGAGACCCCTTTCCTGCTTCAGGTGCTTCAGCTGACTCGGAGACTCAGCAGAGCTGGCTGGGGACAGTCACTGTGAATGGCCACCACTGACTGTCCTGGCCCAGGCCGGAGGTCCCTGCCTGACAGCGGTCAGGAGCAGATGCTAACAGACGGAGTATTCTAGCAGACTTTACTGACTAATTATTTCTTGTTTCTCTTCCTTGCAGAAAACACCTTCTGCAGCGGTGACCATGTATCGTGGCACAGCCCTTTGGACAACAGTGAATCTAGAATCCAGCATATGTTACTGACAGAAGACCCTCAGATGCAGCCGGTGCAGACTCCTTTTGGGGTCGTTACTTTCCTACAGGTATGGCCCAGCAATGGTGGCTCTGACTGTCACCTCCTGAGAGTGGAATGCGGCTAACATTACATTTCATTTAGCTTTGATAAGTCAGATGCTTATTATCCTGTCTTCTACCTTTCTTCCTCATTCGATTACTGTCGATCTCATCTTTGAGTTGTTACTCTGGAGGTATTTAGTAAGCATTTTAGCAGGATTGAGCAATGGCACACTCAGTTCTCAAGACAGAGGTCTGTCTGATGGAGACAAGGTTTACACTGTGAAACAGACCAGGAGTTGAATATTATATTACTGCTCTGAAATTTCAAACATGAATATAGGGGAAAAAAGCTGAGAGAAACACTTTTAAAAGGTAATGTAGAGCTAAATTCAAATTAATTCTATGGCAGTATTGGTAAGTGATCCACTGGTTTGAGTTCCAGGAAAAGAGGTGTTTGCAGCAGGACTCAGAGTTGCTTTAGCATTATTTAATGGCAGAAATGTAGCTTGCAGCATTGACACCAAGATTCTTTAGAAGCTAAGTGAGTTTTCCTGTTTTGATCCAGAGTTTAAGAAAGGTTCAGGTTTGCTTTGCAAAAGAAACATTTAAAAAATCCCTTGTGATTTAACCCTACTGTTCAGTGAGAGGGAGCTTTCTTGGCCAAATAGGTTTGCTTGCTTTCCCAAAGTCCTCCTCTGTGATGTGTCTTAGATATGGGCTGCTTTGGGCACTTTTAAATTGCATATGGAGTTATTAACCGTAGTGGAAGGGCTGGCAGTTTATACCAACTGCTGATTTCTCCCGGCTCTGTGGAAAAGCTTCCCTCCTGTGGGAAAATTCAAGTGTCTGTATTTTACAATTTAAGCTTCAAGTTGCTCCCATTTGTCCTTGGCTGTAGTTGCAACATGTAAGGGGAAGCTGCATTACCACAGACCTGCACAAGGCAACTGCTGTGCAAGGGCAAAGGCTCTCCTGAATTTTCTGAGGTGCCCAAAAGCCTGTGTTTTATCAAAAGAAAGAGATGGGTGTGGGATTAATCAGTGAAAGGTGAGTTGTGGGACCTGGAAGCAGAGATAGAGAGCCAAGCTAAGCAGGGTGATTCGTGGCTGACTCCCCAGATAGTGCTGCGTTAGTCCGCATCTCTTCTTTAGTGCCCAGCTGTCCTGGATCAAAGGACAGTCAGCTTGTTGGATCCTGAGGGTCTTGGCCTCTAATCTTCCACAACACATATGGTTGACTTGTTTTTCCCCTTTGTTTGATGCTTGTTGTTATGGATTTACTTTGACCCATGAGGATAAATGATTGCAAAAAGAAAAGAATGAACACAAAATAATTTCCTGTTTAGAGTCTTGCTGTTTGTATGTAATTAGTGAGTGAAGGCCCAGGGAGGGGTGTCCTGAAGCGAGGGTGATTCAGGCTGTTCATGGAGGAAGCCTGGGAGATGGGTGGGGATGAAATGCATCTCCAAGGGCTGGGTCCTGAGAAAGTGAGCTCTGCAAGGGGCAGGGGAGGTAGGGTGTGCAGGACTGGGTACATGCTGACATTGATGATTTTCCACGCAGATCTCTATCAGTGCAGATACGCGCTTGCAGCAAAGGCACATCAGGCACTTCTGCTTGCTGCTCTTCAGAACTTAGTTTTCAGTTTTCCTCTTTTCTGATAAAACATACTGATGTTTTGATGTTGAACAGATTTTGACCAAAAATCCAGTGTCGTTGGAAAAGGCTTAGAGTATTGAGGAAGAAAATAGAAGGCCACGGCTAAAATAATTTTTCATCCCAGAGAGTGAATCGTTGTGCACAAAGGCACAAGCCAGCGGTTGATGGATCAGGAAGAAACTGCCTTCCGCTATCAGCTGAAGGGTGTTTCACCCCTTCATTTGAAGCGGCTGATTTCAGCTGCTGTGAGAGGGACATCTGGCATTGCTCAGTGTGGCAGCTCCCATCCTGAAAAGCAAACACATCCTGCCTTATACAGGAAGGCAGAAGTCTGCAATTGCCTGCAGTGACAAGTGGATTATGCGATGTGTAAGCAGCTTTACTTTATGGTGCCAGGTAAGATGTAACTAGTCAGCAAACTGAGCTGGTCAAGGATTTATGAGCACCAAAGCATTTCCTTGTGGCCATGGGTCCCTTGCCTGATTGAAATTGCTGGTGCAGTATTGCATTTGCCCTTAGCAGTTCACTGACAGAGCAGTGTTTTGCATGTGCTCAGACCCTAACCTGTCCTGTTGTGTGTGGACTGGATTGAAGAGTGAGAACAGACTAGTGGATCTTCGGTAAACCCTGATTTGTCACCAGGCCCTCCTCATAGTTAAGTTCACACATGCCATGCAAGATTAAATGTTATGTGACCAGGGCACTTCACATGGTAAGTGTAGAGAGAGGGCATAAGGAATTGCAGAATCTCTCTGCTGTCTCAGGCTCCATTTGTCCTCGCTCATCTAGTTAGTTTAAAGAAACGGTGCTTCTCTGTATCTGCGCTGTTTGATCCAGCACCGCTTGGCACATTTTCTCTACAGTTCTCGCACGGTTCCCATCCAGTTTAGTATCTCTGTTTTCATTTACTCCAGATTGTTGGAGTTTGCACTGAGGAACTCCATGCGGCTCAGCAGTGGAACGGGCAAGGCATCTTGGAACTGCTTCGGACTGTCCCAGTGTAAGTGCTCATACAGCCCCATATAGGGGAGCATTCCCGTAGAGAACAATTCAGTTGTTTGTTTTTATTAACAATCTTTAACTTGTTGATGGAACTTATTTAATCCTGAGCTGTAGCAAGAGTTGGGAATTCATTGCAAATCTGTTCTCACGCACAGGCACTTAGATGGCAAATTAATGCATGTGGAAGTCCATATGTTCAGGGTGAAATAGAATGAGGTCTTGAAAGCTTAATTTCCTTCCTCTTACGCCTGCAGCATTTTCTCATTGATTCTTCCTGAGAGAGCGGGGTAACTGTTACTGGTGACCTCTCTGTGTAGTTCAAAAGAAAGGAAGGAGAGGGTCTGACTTACAGTGCCTAGCAAAGCTTGGGTACTGCCTGAAAGTGAGAAAGTCACTCTCAAACTGGCCTCACTCTTGGTGGGCCAATTTACAGTAGGAGGAGTGTTCATGCAAGTGAAGTTCATTGTTATTTCTCCCGTGGCAAAACAAAGATGTCCTTGGGTTAAGGAGGAGATGGGTTTTAAATGTTAAATGATATGTTGATGCTTCATTTGCTGCCAGGTTGCAGCTAAACTTTCGTGGCTTGCAGGTGTTGCATTTAAATATTTTTCTCTTATATTTAGTGGAAGTTATTGCCGTGTGATTGTAGCTCAAAAGATTTTTTTAAACAAAATGGTTCTGAATATGTGTTCCTGGGCACAATAGTACACTCTCTCGTGTCACAATGGACTTTAATTGATTGATTATTTGGAAAAGTCCAGCCTTTGCTGCTGGATTTCTTAAACTTGAACTTTTCCCTTTTAGGCACAAGTGTGGATAATTCATGCGAATGCCCTAGAGTAGAGTGAATTTGTCCAGCTGCAAGCTTTGTTTCTGGGACCCCAAGACAACAAACACTGCCTGCAGCTCCCTTGGCTCCTCTAAGTCAATACAGATATAGCACCCCTCTCCTCAGTCTGTTCTCATGTTGGTTTTTGGCTTTTGTGCTGTGGTACAAGCACCTTTCCAAGGATAAAATGAAACCTAAATGTGCGCGATTCCAAGGCAAAGCTGCAAACTACTAAGCCACTGATGTGGAGTCAGGGTAAAAGTCTCTTGCATCCCTGTGAGGGACTGAAGCAGGTGGCACCTCTGCAGTTAATAATTCACAGCTTCCAAAGTGATGTGAAAAAAGTGGCTATCGATGCATCTGAAAAGCTATAAAATATTAACTTTTATTGCTCCCACTCCAAGTGCTTTAGGAGACTGTAACGCAGACAAGGCCAGAGGAGGGGGCTTTTGACTGCAATAACAAAGTATCTCATGGAAAAAAATGAAAATTTTTATGGCAATTCCAAAAGACTTCAGTTTTTACTTCAAATGAAAAGCACCATCTAAGGCTGACTTCTGCAGTCTGCCTGCACTGTGACCCAAAGTCAAGTCTCCGAGTAGTTCATCTTCACAGTAATCTGTTTTCTGTCACCTTTGTTGGGAAACATCTTGACCCTTCTGACTTTTATTGCTAATGAAAACAAAGATTTCCCTGAACCATCTGAGTACTCGACCATTAAGTACCAACTGGGCAAAATGTCTGTTGTGAGGATATTTATCAGAGCAATAAGCTTTTTATGGTACTGAACATGACTGCCGATCTCAGCAAAAAGTGCAGTCCCAATGGGACCCTGCCACATCTTTAGATATGTAATAGAGGTATAAATCTTGACCCCATGCCTTGCCCATCTTTCTTAGACCTAGAAGAAAGAAGACTGGACTTCCGAGTCCCAATTCAGTTACTTGTAAGATTAAAACCCAGTTCAGTCTTGTTATGAGTAAGTGGGTCCGCACAGGGGATAGCCTGTGTCAATCCTGACTGCTTTGCAAGACTCGGTGGTGCCAAGCACCAGGCAGATAACAGCTAGGTCGTGGAGGGCTTTCATTATGCGTTTGCGAAATGTAAAGGACAAATGCATGCTATGGGATGTATACACAACACAGAGGGACTTCTAGGCTTGTTTTAAACTCTGTCTTTTGGTTCCTTTTTAGTACAGGTCCACTCTGAGGACTCTGTTGGGGAGTACTAGCTAAAGTGCTTGTTTGGTTCATTACCTTTCTTCCTTTCTTTGTAGAGCTGGAGGCCCCTGGTTGATAACGGATATGCGAAGAGGAGAGACAATATTTGAGATTGATCCACATCTGCAAGTATGTCTTTAGTTAATAAAATGTCATGTCTTTCATAGTAGCCAGGGAGAATTGGTTTAATGGTATAAACCAGCTCAATTATTTTCTATAAAGGTGCTGTGATCTTCTCAGTGTTTGCAATAATCCCGGAAAAATCTTTTTGCCCTCTCAGAGGTCATTCAAGAGTGCACATGTCCAGCCCCAGGTGGATGGCAGTTTTAGGAAGAAATTTAGAGAAGGGAGACCAGGAAAACAGAATCATAAGATATGAGACAAATTGGTAAGATTTGGACTGCATGTTTTAGAAAGGAGGAAAATAGAAGAAGATAAAAGAACATAGAACAGTACAAGATTTAGAGATGATAGATCAGGAAATTCCTCCTTTGTTTTATATGCAAGCGTAAGGAGATATAACATGCAGAAAACTCAAAACCAATCAAGTAATATTTTTTCACAGTAAGTGTGACAGTGTAGCTCATTCCTGTAGAATGTCTCTTGAGGCCAAGTAGTTAGTGTGGTCTGAGAAATAATGGAAAGCCAAAAGATTCTCATGCAGTTAATAATCCATGCAGGAAGATACATTGAACCACCTTCTTCAGAGTTCAAGTTAATTTCCGAATTTTAAAGATCAGAATAGGACCTCTACAGAGGGGTTACCATGCCATGGGCTACGGCTGATCCGTGCGTTTGGGAGACAGTTCTGTGCCCCTTCAGCAGAGTTACGGTACTGGAGTACATGGGTCCCAGGCAAATACAGTGTGGTGCTGATCTTGTTTCAGTGAATCACTGAGTATTTGCCTTTAACAGAGAACTTATGGCTTAGCATGGTAGGGCACATGCATATGTGCACGTTTTGTACAAGCTGTTGCATTTGCGTATGGTCTGCGTGTCTGCATCTGATTACCCTCGGTTGCCTCACAGCATCTTTTATTTTGAAAGCTTAAGAACAAAACCAAATTCTACTTTTCCTGTTTTTAAGGATTTGTTCATCTAAAATAACCCCAGTCTGAGAGACACAAAAACAAGTGTTCCACAGTGTGGGAGCTAATACAACTGCAAGTCCTATAAAGTTTTTAGGCTCTTCAAAATTTTGCCCTCTCCCCTCCTGGAGGGTGTTTGTCTGTTCTCTGCACACTGGTGATTCCTAATGATAACAGGGTTTTCTTCAATTTACTGTAAATGAAAAGTAACTCAGCTTACTGGAATCTGAGTCAGCCAAGGCAAGTTAAGGCAAATAAAGAGTACCTCTGCCTCACCAGTGTGTCCTGCCACTGAATGCTGCTATGTCTGTGGTCTTTCCGGACTTCCTCACATTGAAGACATTCCTGTTTCTGTTCTCTCTTGCCCTTCCAGTATTGCATATGCGCAGGTGTGCGTGCACCTCCTTCCTGCTCTGCTGCCGCAGCCCCTGGGGATTCATTCGCAGGGCAAAACCTGCTGCTGCGGTGCCGAGTCCCGCAAAACGAGCCTTTGCTGAGCACAGGGAGCAAGGCTGTGCCGGGCTGGGTTCAGCCACGTCGTGCGCCTCCTGCTCTGATTAGTGGGGAAAGGATAAAGTGTCATTCTCTTGGCATTTTCTTGGTGGTGGTACAGGGTGTGTGAGAACTGAAAGGCAGCAGATAGGTGGAGGGGAGGGAGGGAGGGAGCAGGCAGAGGAAACAGACAACTTTCCCGGGAGCAGGCAAGCACGTTGCCTGCCTGGGAAGCGGGCAGAGCTTGTTTTGAGGCTGCATTGTCTCTTGTGGGAATTGGTTGAAGCCTAAACCCAGCCCTGGCAGCAGCAGCTGTACTTTCTGTTCGAAGCTGCCGAGAATGGATCCCAACTAAGATGTCATCCCAGGATGTCGGCAATTAACGCTGTGGCAACGCTGGCTGTTTTCTGTTCAGCCAGGCTTCCCTGTAGGCCATTCAGATTTCCCTGGCAGCACTGTCAAACAATCCCTGTCGGTCCCCAGCTCTGTGCTGATTCTCAGTGCTTTGCTTCTGTTTTAGCAGATATCTCAGAAGAGAATAAAGCTGATTTGAATTTCCTGAGTTGTGGTTGCCGCTCTGCGGGTCACACTGCAGTGCTCTGGCTCGTTTAGAAAGGGATCAATGACTTATAAGAGCCTCAGAGCATCCCTCCCACATGCTGAGAGGAAAATGGGACAGAAACATCCTTTCTTTGAGGAGGGAAAAAGCTGAACCTCCTTTGCCCTGGGCTCCTCCAACCTCCTGCTCAGGCCGCCCTTTCAAGGGAGGAAGAACAGCCCCTCAGCCCAGGCACATCTTTGCTGGCTAAAGATGGGGTAAAGCTGTGCATTGCCCCAGCTGAGAGTCTGCACTGGTTAGGGAGTTTTTGGTTTTTTTCCCCCTTCAACATCAATACTTGCAAGTGTTATAAAACAGGCATGCACATTAGGCCGCCTTAGGCCAGCTCATTTCCATCAGCCCCCCTTGATCTCCAGGGGATGCCAACAGAGCAGCACTTCTTCCCCTGAGGAAGTGCTCTGCAAACCAGCTGAGATGCAGATGACGAGTCCCTTTCCCCCTCCCCAGGGCTCTGCGCGCTGTCCGGAGGCACCGACTCTGTCTGTGAGCAGGGGCCCTGGATGCAGGGGTGGAGAAGCACGTCCCACCAGAGCCGCTGCCCGATGGAGTCCTCGGGGCCCTCTGGGCTCTTCTGCTCCCTGCTCAAGGGCAAGTTTGGTGGCTCTCCCATGCTTCCCCAATCACTGGAATGAAAAATAACCATGCTGACAAGTTAAACCTCCCCATGCCAGCTGATTTGGGTCCTCACAGAGTGCCACAGAGGGCTCCTGAAGGAGCCACGGGCTAACTCTCACTTAGAGCATCATTTGCATATGTAGGATCAGATGTATTTTTATTTCTTTTTCCACAACTTCTGTTTCTGGTTAAAACAACTAATTTTATGTTTAGGATATAATAAAAGAAAATTCCAGCAGATTTATTGTTTCTCAGATTTTCCCATTACGTTTTCGTAGAAGCCAGTTTCCTCTGACGCCAGAGGAAGATCCCAACAAGGAGTAGTCTCTCAGGGAGAGAGGCAGAAGGAAGGCAATCTCATGAATGCTTAAGTCTAAGTCAGGACTGCTCTGGTCTTGCCCCCAGCCGCAGGCTTCTGCCTCTGCTCTTGGGCCAAAGAGCCAGTTTAGTGAGGTGATCCAGCTGGAAAAAAAAACAAAAACAGTTGGCTCAAGGAAAGGGATAGGAGCACATGGAGGAGGGTGGGACTGCAGCCACTGCGAATTACATCAGCTTAAACTGCTGTGCAACCACACCCTGAGTGCTTGTGCTTATCTTTGAGCTGCTCAAATCCTCTTTTGAATGGCCACAAGAACAGGCAATGGTCTTTCTAGGGCCCAGCGTGTGCAGCTGGGCAAGGGGAGGAATGTATGTGGGCTTTAGTCTGGAAATTGCTTCTTAGGGAACAGGTTCTGCAAAGCACTGGATGCTGCCATGGTCTCTTGACTCCAGTGGCAAGATCAAACTGGAGGGTAGTAATGACAAGCGGAGAGATGCGTTCCCGTTGTGCGTAACAGCTCTGCTCTTTTCTCAAATCTTCAAAGTTTCTGTCCCGCAAGCACTGGGACTTACTGCCTATTCTGAGGTGAACCAGATGTAAGCAGTGAGATGGAGATCTTGCTGGTGTCACTGAGCAGTACCAGAAGTGACACTCCTTCGGAAGAGGGAAAAATGGCCCGGTTGATTCCGTGCCAGCGCTAAGAGCTGGTGTAGCTCAGCCCTGAGTTTGTTCAGCTCAACATTACCCCCTTGTGGGATATAGGTGGAAATTCAGACTAATGCCAGTTCCCCTAGCAGGTAGGCGTCCTGTGGAAGTTTTGGCTGTAGCTTAGGGCACTCTTGCTGGCAACAGATGTACGTGTCCTTGAGAAAATGCACGGTGTCTGAGAGCTTCCAGTTGCTTGTGGTTGGTGTGCAACACCTTCCTAGACCCAAACGGTGGTTACGTGCTTGGAAAGTCCAACTTGCAAGGGAGGGAGTTTGTGTATTTTGCCGATAAAGCTGTGCAAAAAGCTTTGACATTGTGCACAGACCTGTGTCTCCTTGCACGTTTGTCCTTTACTGAATGCCCCGGCACAGTGAAAAGCAGTGGTTGTCCAGGCAGTTTGCAAATGATGAACTCTTGTGAACGATGAGTCTCTCTGTGAGCTGTTTTCATTGTGGGATTCCTTGGTAAGTTTGGAAAGGGATCTTAAGTTTAGTTATTCAGGAGTTTATTATCATTGACATTTAATAGGTAGACTGCCAAGCTGTGCTTCATACAGATGTATACATTGTAGTGTCATAAATACTTTCAGTTGGTGTAAACTGGAGCTAGCACTGAAAAAGACAACTCTATGTACCCCAGGCTGCTGATTTCCACCTCTGTCTGTGCCTGCCAGAGCCGCCTCGTAAAGCAGTAGGGAAGGGGTAGGAGTTCAGACCAACCTGCTATGGAAGAGGTTTGTTCCAGTTCAGACGAGCTCCCTGATTTGTCTCAATGGGCAGTCACCCTTGGCTGGTACATCAAAGCACGCAGGCCAGAGAGTGGAAACTGGCCGCAAAGGGGGGATATGCAGGAGCTGCTGAAGGTTGGGTTGAGCCAGGGTGGGTTCCAGCTCAGGTTCAAGCCACACCCAAAAAAGTCTTGGGGTTTTGGATCTTTTCAAGCAGGAGAGAGTTGACAAAGGGATTGAGACAGATGGCTCAAACCTGAGTGGAGTGAGTGCCAAATGTGCCTGGGATGATCTCAGCCGGCCCCCGGAGGATGATGAAGACAGCAGGAGCATTTGCATTGGGACCCAGCCGCGGCGGCTCTCTGGGAAAGGTAAGAAGGTCCCGGGCTGAGCCGCTGTCACGGCCTTTCGGCTTGTTTCCCGATGGGTCTGGGCAGTGGGCTGAGTCATGCAGCATCTTGGGATTCATAACAAGCACCGCAGTTACTGGAAGGCTCAGTATGTCTCAGGGGAGCAAAATTAATTTTGGTGTGGCCTCTTTGAGGAAGGCAGGCGAGAGGAAAAGAGATCTTTGCATTGTTTTGTCTAAATGCTTCTTTCAGTTTTTAGGCTATTTCTAATCTAAATCTGCAAAGTTAAACTGAGCACTGGGTGAAACCAGGACTGTAAACACCTGCAAGGTAAAGCAACTGCATTTTCCCAGGCTGTGTTTCCTTATTAACGTTGTCACTTCTTGGGTGGCAAGTTGGACTGACACTGCACGTTGATGTAGCTGAACTCAAGCGATTCTTGCAAATACAGAACTCTGGAAACGAAAAATAAAATACAGTGGAGTTCCCCTTTGCAGTGAGATGCCATCTCAGGGTACAGATGTCATAGCCATTACACATGCTTGAAATTATGCATGTTACCTTGCAAATGGGTGAAGTAACGTAAAATTTGAGGGCTTGAGCTTTCCTGGAATTAATGATGGTTTCTACAGGAATGGTATCTTACTTGTTTTTAAGTCCACGGTAAAAAAAAGTATATTTAAATGCCTATAGGGTTCCTTCTGGCTTCTATGCAAATATTTTGAACTACACTGGATCTAAAAAGGCTATTTTCCCTCAGCTCTGCAATGAAAAGCCCAAGACAGGTATACATGGTGACATTTGTATATCCTTCAAAAGATTTTGAAATAATGTGGATATTTTTTTCTCTACCAATTCCCACATTTCTCAAAAAAAGATGAGGAAACTTCTAAGAAAGGTAGGAAAGCATCCTATTAAATTATTTGGCCATTAGACATTATAGGAAAATGAAAAAGTAAAAAGACTGCAACTGAACTGCATAATTTGCAGTTTATTTTCAAGTGTGAGCTTGAGGCTAAAGTTTGCCCTCCATAAAATTCCTTTCTTTTGTGAATCTTGTTGTAATTCATCAGCAGATTTGCAAAGCCAATTGCAAAAACTCGGGAACCTCCTTGCACTCGTTTGGTAAAGGAACAAATTCCTGTTACGCCTAATGGGAAAAGTGACTTCCAGCGCAAAGGCTGGAAGTGTCTGGAGGTTCTGTGAGAGCTGCAGAGACAGCACACACCTCGTTTATGAAAGGACACAAAACTACTCAGAATTTCCTCATCAGGAGGGCTCAGTACCAAAGGTTCCAGCTCTCCTTGCCTGACATAACATCGCAGCCCAAACCAAGAGAATTCAAGCTGACTTTATAAAGGGAAATAACTCCTGAGGTGCAGGAAGAGCTGTTAAGAATTCACCCTTAGCATCTCTTAATTTCTTTCTGCAGGATAAGAGTTTAGATAAAACACACCACAGAAACAGGCCTTTTAAAAAAAAAAGCTGACATCTCCTTGTGCCTGTGATGTTTCTGGGGACTCTAAATCATGTTAAAAAAAATTCTCTTTGCAGATACGGAGCAAATCAGGGAGACTTTGCGGAGAGGGCTTGAGATTAACAGCAAACCTGTTCTACCTCCGATAAATGCACAAAGACAGAATGGGTTGAACCACGACCGAGCACCGTAAGTTTCACCCTGCACACTCAGGTGGTGGGAGGAGGGAGGCTGAAGAGCTTAGCAGGGAAAACAAAGTTTTAAAGCTGGGTGGGAAAAAACTTGGCAAGGGGAGAGGAAGGCTAGCAGCAAATACTTGCAAAGCTCAAGGAGAGAGGGAGAAGAGTTGTTCAGGTTGGGTTAATGGACTAGTATGCAGGAGGGCAGATTTTGAGAGAGGTTTTGGACAAGCCTTGCTAATGCAGAGTGGCTCTGACTGTGTTCTGTAGAACCTGCTGTTCATGGTGTACAGTGGTTGAAATCAGACTGGACCGAGCCCTGTAAAACGTACTGTGGTGAATAGTGCGATGGTATCCGAAGAGCTAGGCAGCATAGATGAGTGTTTGCTGATACTTTTGCCTGAGTACTTTGTTTTCAAGCTCATAATTACAAATGTTTTGGTTAAAATGTTGAATTTTTTTTTAAGTTACTTTGATCTTGCCTTGCTTAAGCAGGCAGGTACTGGCAGTAATTACATGCCAATACCACCCTGGTCTCTAATAGTCTGTAGACTAACAGGTGATTTAGGTGGGATTAGGTGGGCCTGTAGATCTCTCCTCATTTGTAACTTTTGACTTCAGTGAATCCATAGGAAATTACGTGCGGTTTCAAGCCATCTGCAGTATCTGCGCTTCCGTCTTTTTGGGTTTCTCCCCTTCCCCTCTTAGGCTTATTTCAGTTGCTAGTTAAATGTCTTCCCATCAATTTTAATGTTTTCATCTAAATGATACAGAAAGGCATGCATCTTTGCTGCACTCTTTCATCTTGGTATTTCCTTTGGTTTCCTAGTCTCTGATGAACATTTGTGCTTTCTTGTTCCAAGGGTAAAGATAATCATGAAATCAGTTCTTTCCTGTAGTGGCAGGCAGGGACAGCATCCTGCTCTGTTTCAATTCCTGTTTCTTTCTTGATTCAAACATTTTATGAGAAAAATTTTATTCCTCATACTTGGTTAGGATCTTGATGCCCTTTCTTGTTCTGTTTTGTGGGTGACTTCTGCTTTGAGTTGCCTAATCCTTTGAGGGAAGTATTATGTCAGTTGCGGCTGCTGTGTACCAAGTAATACAAGATATCGGTGCTTACAAAAAAAAAAATCTCAAGTGGCTTTATTATTGCTTCAGAAATAATCTTACTTTTGCGATATGGTAATTATATGGACACAGATTCTGACCTGACTCGGATTTTGAGTAGTACTTCCCTGCTTTGAAGGTTGGTCCCATTGGACCATGGGTTGGTCCCATTGGTCCCACTGAAAAAATAAAATGATACCATCTGACTTGCACGAATCACACCCAGCCTTGGAAGGCTCAAAAGTATTGAGCAGGATTTCTCACAGATGCTGGGCTTCTGCATGCCCGGAAAAAGCTCTGAGTTTGCAGTGGCTGGGGATGACCAGAAACATTTGGGGTGCGCATCAGGTCAGGGAGGCAGCTGATGGGTAAGACTTAATGCTGGGAGGCAGTTGTTGCTTAGATAAGAAAGCTTTACATTATTCAGGGTAAGATAAACAGAGATACGCTCAAGACAGAGTGGTGAAAGGTTAGCAGAGGTCTAAGATGAAGCACACAAATATTTACCTGGGTTTTTAACTGTTCTGAGGCAGAGAGGAAGGCAGGTCAAATTCAGAGCCTCCGATCTGTGACAGTGCTCTTTGTTGCAAATCTCTCTTACCTGTAGCAGCTGCACACCCACCCTACCTGAAGCCTGAGTGGTAGGAATGGCTGGTTCCCAGTGTTTGCCTCCTGGAAGATCAATACATTTCTCTGAGGTCTATGGTTACCACTGTGGAAACTGATAGCTAGCTTCTTTCTCCAGAATAGCAATTCAGTTAAGGGAAGAGAGCTATCAGCTGTGTGTCTTGCCAGCGGTTACTCTGATAACAGTTAGTATCGGAGGGATAGAGGAGATCTCCTCAACTTAGAACAGCAGTGTGTCCTAATACTTTCTTTCTCTATCTCACTGACTACTTTGAGAGGAGTTTGGAAAAGGTCTTTTTCTACTCATGCAGTGGCTTCTTTTCTCCAGTTCGTGTAGCAGATACAATGGGACTTGTTCAATGCATTGACCGTACTGAGAGGGGTGGTTTGTGCTGGAAAGCAGTGTTTACTCACAACCTCTAACTAACTGGTACTTAAATCAGATGTGATGATTACCCGTACTGTGGCTAAAACTTATCAGTCAACATATTTTCCAGCACAGTGTGGTATAGATGAAGCAGAAGAGGAAGATCTTATTAGGTCTCAGCCTTTCTTAATACACTGTCTCAGCATGTCTTATGTGTTTGAACAAAGTTGCTCAACATGCTATTAAGTACAAGAGCATGATCTGGAGACTCTCGTCTCCAGCTGCTGCAGAGGAATGTAACTGAGGAGTTCAGCTTTCTCATGTAGTAATATATCTAGATCCATGTTCCCTACAGGTGCCTGCAGTGGCAAAGGCTGAGACACGAAAGGCACAAAACCCAGTGCAGAAATCGTCATTTCATAAGATTTACAAGCACCTTAGATGAGGGATCTGCACATAGATCTAGTCCTTCTGGTGCAATCCTTGCTTGGGCCTGGTAGGGCTGGGACTCAGTTCTGTCCTTCACTGTAAATCTTGTGTAATCAAAGACAAGTCATTTAGCTATTGAGCTTCAGTTCTGAATCTATAAAATGAGACTAATAACAATGTCATCTTCTTGAGGCACCACAAGGATAAATACATTAACGATTACAAGGTGCTGGCTGATGGGAAGCAGGCTTGTGTGTAATCATATCCTGCACTGTACACACCAGACCATAAAATATCAAACCCATGGTTCGTTGCAAGGGTCCTGTGAGTAACTGGTGCATTAGACACTCCTCGGGAACTTGACAGAAACGCTCTGTTGGGGCACGGCAAATTGTTCCAAATCTACTTTCCATAGGGACCGTTGCAGAACCCCAGGCCATCAAATTTGCACCCAGCTGACATTAGGATGTTAAAGTCTGACATAGACTCTAATGGCTTTGTGCAGGAGAGGAATGTGCTGTTTATTTGTCATAGATTTGCAGCCACCAACTGCTTTCCTAGTAGCTTTCTTCCCTTTCTTTTATCCTAACCCTACCACCCACATACAATAATCTATCAGGGTTTAAAGCAGACAACCTGTTCTGCATTCAGCGTCACGAAATAGTATCAGAAACACTCAAACTTTCAAATATTTATTTGTATAAAATGCTGAGGATCCAGATTCCATACAGATTTCCCTGTCTTTTTGTAGTTACAGTTTTCAGTGCTTATGCAAAAGCCTCACATTGTTTGGTTGCAGATAGGGCTTGATTCAGTGTTCTGGCTCCAGCAAAGCATACTTACATGTTAAGCATGCATATTACCAGTTGTTCACTGTCCCAGAGTCCTAAAAAAAAAAGTTCCTTTGAGAAAAAGCTGGTTTCTGTCAAAACCCTGTTGGGCAGCTGTGGTACTTTGATTCATTAGTGTTATTACTGTAGACTGTGTAGCCCTTTTTCTCCTAAGGATATGAATAAAAGCACTCTTAATGCTTAAAACTGCATCGGACATCTGTTTCTCAAAATGACTGTTAGCTCAGTTCATAAGCAGCCATTAAATCAGTTCGTACGCATTAAACAAAAGAACATGTAAATTAATCTTCGGAAACATGACTAATCATTTCAACCATAGGTAACATAATACTCTTGATTACTGCTTGGAAAAATGAGGCGTGTATGAATACAAATGTACTTTACAGTGGCGCATTATTTATTTCTTAGGACCCATCAGCTTGGTAGGTGCTGCTCAGACAGATAGAAAGGCAAGGCTCCCGGTCTCCCAAACGGTGCAGATGCAGTCTTGTTGGATACGGCGAGCTCTTCCCAGTGAGGAACATTTAGATGTCAGACTAAACACTGCTGCTGTTAAGACCTCAGTGGGCTGGAAGCTCCAGATGTCAAAGATCAGTGACATTTGTGGAGTCTTCCTTCATTCGCTGTTTAATTTCTTGATGTAATAAATTCTGGGGCCAAGCCTTTAATTGTCCCTGGCAATTAGCTCTGTGTTCTCCTGTGAGGTGGGTGAGTAGTATCTCCACTTTACAGATGAGGACAGAGGAGTTAATTTGCCACAGTTGCAGTGAGAGCCAGGGTTGGGATAGGGGAATTCTTGACCTTTTCCACCCCTCAAGGGTCCCCTTGATCACGCAGCGTTGCTGAAAGTGATGTTTTTCTGCCCCTTGGCTGACTCAGGCCATTCTACCGCTCCTGTGAGCTGAGGCATGGAGTAGAAATGTAGAGCTAGCGCGCTGCATTACTGCACATGTTGAGGCTAAAATGACTAGTAATTGCTACATTTCATTGTGCCAGGATTCAGGTAATGCCCGCGTGCATCCCCAGTGTCTGAAGGTGAGGCTCGAGTGGCAGAAAAAGGTGTCCCAAGGCTGTGCTACTTTGACAAGTCTTTTCCAGCATCTCTCTGCCATTCATCTCTCTCCCTCCTCTCAAGAAGGATAAAGAGGTGTGGTTCAACATGCCTGATTCCCATATTTCTGTCTGGGATTTCCCAGATAACTTTGCGTGCACTGGTCCCCTCATGCACAGTGGTCATTTGTCCAGGGACCCACAACGGATGCCCCAGAGACCTCAAATCCCATCTGCATTCAATTTCCAGGCAGAAAGGCAGGTTGAATCTAGGGAAACCTGAACATATGGTAACTCTGCGCCCATGTGCTAATTCCATCCAGCCCTGAACAGTTTCCAGCTGTGCAGGGAAATGAAGGCAGGTTCCTGGCAAACAGAGCAGGGAACAACCCTCCGGCAGGTGGGGCTGGCAGGACTGTCCTGGCTATGACCTTCTGCTGCGCTGCACCCTGAGCATCTCAGGTTGTTGCCCTTCCCTTGTGGGAAGAGGAAGGAGTTGTGTCGCTCCAGAAGTCCTCCCAGGATAACCCCAGGCTGTGGCACACGGTGTGCCTGGTTTGGAGCACATGAGTAACAGTGGCACCACTTGCAGGACTGGAGTTCACTGCCCATGTAGTTCCTCTGACTTGGTAAATAGGGCACGCTGATTTCTCCTTTCAGTGAGTAGCATTGGGTTAACGCACATTAACAGGCTCCATCTGAGCCGCATTTCTGAGGAAGCTCTGATGGTAATATCAAGATGTAGGATTTGCTTCGAGGCGAGTCTGCATTTTGCTTCTCCCAGTTGCACTGGGTTTTGGTTGCTGCTTTACTTGGGCGGAGGGGAGCTGCTGTCTGCGTAGCTGGTTTCCTGTCTTCAGTTCTTGGAGGCAAACTTTTACAAGAAGGGGAGCATTTCAGTGTTCTCTGAAACTGTCTAGTTCTGGCCAGACTTTCTGATTCTGCAACCACTAAGCAGTAAGTTTCCAATCCAGTACTGCTTATTTAGGCATGCTCTCTCATCAAGACACCATTCAGTGGTGTCTTGCTTGAGTAAGGAATGCTGAATGGGGGGAGGCAATATACTTTAGGGAGTGTCTCTCAGCATGAGGCTGAGTGCTGGGTGACAAGCCTGCGAACTAGGAAAGCAAATGTCTGGAAAACCAGTGTCAGTAGAAGTGCAGAGCGGTCACTATGCTAATAATTTGCACTTCTACATAGCTTTCCCCATCTATGAATCTAAAAGTGCTTTGCAAACATTGACTTAATCCTTGCAACACCCCTACGTGGAAAAATGTCTGTTTTACAGACGGGGAACCTGAAGCATAAAAAGAGTTGTTTGAGTTTGCCCATGAGTCTGCAGCGTGCCAGTGGCACAGCCTAAACCTTTCAATCCCAATTCAGCTGCAGCTCTGGAACAGTCTGGCCCCTGCAAGCACTGACAGTAGTTATTCGGCAGCTTTCCAAAGGGATATGTGAGTGGCAAGAAGATTGTTGCTACTGGCATTGTCCTTGGAGCCCTTCCATGCCAGGAAACGCACACAGAACATCTTCACCGTCCGGTTTAACCAGGATGATGAGCACCCAGGTCTGAGCACTTGAGCTAGCCTTGTTTCAGCGTGACCACAGCAGGAGCTGTGTAACCATGTCCTCCCTGTTTCTGCACTTGCCTCTGTGTGTCTGTGACGTGTCCGGTAACTCTGTGTGCCGAGATGCTTAGGGCTCTTTCCCACAACTGCTGGTTTGCCCTTCAGGGAAAACTGTGGGAAAGCCTCTGGAAGATTGCCGGCACTTAAGTGATCTTTGACCATATCTTCATTAGGGAGTGAGGAGGTTTGAAATAGCCGTGGTTGGGAAGGGAAGAAAGGGGGGAAAAAAAAAGTGGTCCAACTTTTCTTTCCCAGCTGTGTAAGCTTGCACTAATGGTTTGCATTTGGTAACTCACGGTGCTGGGTTTTGTACCAAGGAAGCACGGAGGACTGACTGTAACTCAGGTTAGTGATGCAGTGGGCACCCACTCCTACAAAGAGCCCCTGCCGTGGCCAGCTTCCAACAACATGTCCTTTGTGATTTCGGTACCTGGGAGGGTAACTTGGAAATGCAGAGAAATTATGCCCCATGTCACCAACAGAGCTTGGACGGGAACTGAGACGTCCTTCCGTGACAGATGCATGAGATCAAGTGCTCTGATCGTAAAGCAAAATGCAAATGCAAGAATAAATAAACCTTTCTTAATCCGATCAACCTGGTTATTCTTGAATCCCATGAAATAACTGCCAGTGGGGTTGCTTGAGAAGGGGTTGCTATAAACATGACTTATAAGGAGGGGACATCCAAACTTTGTGCAACCTAGTGATTGCATTGGCGATTTTCCAGGATCCCCACGGGCTGCTGCTAATTGGCATAAAATTAAGCAGGTTACAGCCACCCTCATATTTAATACAAAGAGAGGGCCCCTGGGAGGCTACAGGTTCCAGCGTGTGGCCGCTCACATCACGAAGGAGCACAGCACGCTGGGACGTGTAGTCTCCTCAGGCCCTTTCTCCCTGTTTGACAGAGGTCTGGGGAAGCTGCAGGCCACGTGGGACACCTTTGCAATGGTTTGACCACCACCCCTCTCTCTCAAAAAAAAAAAAAAAAAAAATCAAATGTGGCTTTGGTTAACGTTCATGGACTGTTAATTAGCATTCACGAGATTTAAAAATAAAAAAAACAACAAACATCATTTCCTCCCTCTCTCCTCCGCCCAGAAGCAGGCTACTGGTAGAAACTGAAGCTGGAAAAAATAGTTGAAAGTCAGCTAAAGTCACCTTGGTAACTGCAGCAATACACTTGCCCAGAACAGGAGACATCAAACCCAACTACAAACAGCTTTAAAGAAACAAAAAGAATGTAATCATCTAAAGAATTAATCTGACAACTGCCCACGTTTACACCTCCCACAAGCTCCCAATCAGAGGGAAATGCGCTTTAATCTCCTCCAACTCCCCTCCAGTTTCACAAAATACGAGATGTGCCGTCCTTAAACTGGGGCATTTCCGGCGTGCTGCTTCCATTTAAATCTACTGCCTTTCCTAATGCAGCAGCCCTGGCTTTTGCAGACTTGTTTTTTCTGGACACTGAGAAACATGAATTTTTTTGTGTGGGTTGGATGAAGTATTAAATCTGGAATAGACAAAGTTTGCAACATTTTACGTGATAGTCAGCTAGATCTTAGTCATAACAAATAAAACTCCACTGGCTTTTGCTGATGATTTATTTGGTGACGGGGTGGAGGAAGCAAAGGCTTACGGGTAACTGACAGTCGTAAAACCAGGGATGTTAGTGTTAGAAAGCAAACTTTTTCTACATTTTCTTCTGAGGCTGAAAACTACAAGCTGTGGATGGCAGTGTGTGTTACGACATGAACTTTTTATTAATAACAACCTAGAAGTCCTGCCAACCCTTCATCTGGGCCATCAACCTTTGGAAGGGTCAGCACAAGGATTTCCATTCCCAAAGGGAGAATTTTAATGGGTCTTGCCGAGTCCCTGTGTCATGCAACACGTTCCAGAGTCTGAAAGTGATGGCACTGTGGCCTTGTGCTACGCGCAGTCCACAACGTGTCCAGAAGTGCCCACCACGCAAAACTCTGGTGTAGAAAGGTATAGCTTTGATAGAAGGTTATTTGGTTTTCTGCTGTTGGAGTTTTGCCCTTAACTTTAAATAGCTGAAATTGTGTGCGCTCCACTGCAGTGAAACAAGAAACACAGAGACCGTGACTATTTTGGAAAAGGTTTGTGGAAAGGATTAATAATTTCATGTCATTCAAAGTATTAACTACCATTTTGCTTCACTCCTTCACCTTTTTGACAGAAGGGCTGGTTACTTATTAATGTGAAGTCATAATTATTGACAGCCTTAAAGTCATGACAGTTCCGTTTGATAGTTATACATTAGTCAACATCTTCTCTTGAGCATGTAATGACAAACAGCATTTGCTGTTTTTAATAAGACTTAGAAAGCTTTGCCCCTTGCCTCCAGAATATTGTCGTCATTCCTATTATTGCATTAACAACTGGAGGCTCTTTCCCCTCAGGACCGCGGCCCCATTGTGCTAGCAGCTGTACTGGCTGGCATGGTGGAAACCTAAAAACCCACCTTCAGCTCAGGGGGTTTGGAGCTCAGGGGTATGGGGAACTGTCCTGCGGCTGTCTGTCTTTCCAAAGCATCAACCTACAGCAGGGATTGCCTGGGAGGGTGTGTTATGGGACGTGCCTGGCGCGCTTGGGCAGTCCAGGTGAGAAGGGCACAGTCTCTTGTCCGTAGCAATAACAGTGCTGTAAAACTCCTGGTCTGCTCCAGGGTGCGTAAACTCTGGAACTGCATTTAACGAGTGCAAGCTTATGGCCTGCTTGAAAGTCATGCATTGCTAATGGCTGACCCTTTCGGTAGGGATTGATAAATGAATGATTGGAAGTGGTAGACCACAGGCTGACTTTCCCACAGCTCTCTGTGTATATAAGATCTGATAAGGAAGTTGAGGCAAAGCTAAGCTTAAGGTCAACCGATCATTAATCAACTGTAACTGCACTCCTCAGGTAATCAGCCTGCAAAATGCTGGCCCACTCCACTCTTTGAAGACCCCACCTACAAAGAGCTGTAAAATGTTTGCTGAAGTAGATTAAACACAGCTTTAAGTGCCACCTATAGACTACAAAGCATGTTGTGTCTTTGCTTCAGGGTTAACCCACCAGACTGACACTCTGCTGCCTGTCAGTCCATCAGCCCACCCCATGCATAAGCTGTATCCTGACCTACTGTGTCCTTGCTGGGTCCATTATTGCTTTTGTGTGGTGCTAAGGCAGAACACAAGACATGTTTTACAGTTTTTGTCTTGCAGGGAGCTGAGCTGCTCTGATTTCTTTTTTCCTGCGTGTCTCTGACCTGGCCATGCAGGATATTTGCAGGAAGGCACTGTGTTACATCAGTTTAGCTTGTATCCTCATTTCAGAGTGGGCAGCTCAGCAGCCTGGGTGAAAGGCTCACCTGGGACTAGGTGACCTGGCAGAGGCAATAGGCTGATCTGCTTTGGAAGCCACACTGAACTGTATGACTATGTGTGTGGTGGACAGGAGTAATTTTGGGACAGCACCCAAATATAAAATCAAGTAGAGGTGTGATCTAAGTCAGCTCATGAGGGTCAAGCTGATTCTTTACAATTACTTCCAGATGTACACTAAAGATGGCTCCGCTTGGGTGGAGGAAGGATCCAGACTTGTTTTAACAGTGTTCCCAAATGGAGCCACAGCTTGATAGCCTTGTTTGGCTTTTGGTCAGTCTGGCACCATGCAACCACATTGCAATATGGTACCCTTCAGCTCCCATCTTACTTCTATTAAGTTCATGTGGAACGCCAGGTCACAAAAATATAAATCACATATCAGACACATCGCATTAGTCCATGTCATCTGCAAAAATCATAAACCGCCCCCATCCTTCGTTCTCTGTTCTGGACTATCAAGTAAGGGATTATGATGATGCTCTTTGAACATATAAAGTGTTTATGGTCAAGTATTTTGAGATATACCAGGATTCTGTCTGGCAAAGTTCCTAATCACGTAACAACATAACCTTTAGTCGTAGCTTCACATTATGCTGGCCTTGCAGAAATGAATGAATAAATAAGAAAGCAAAGCTGCATTGTCTTAAAGCAGCCCCACTTACAAGAGAAAGCAATCTGTGGATGTCCTACTCGTCAGACGTAGAGCCCATCTTTTGGCTGTTGCACTCGATGCTGGTGGAAGCAGAGTGTTCTCAAAACCTTTTGGTTGAACTGTGGAAAGAAATGATTTGGAGAAAATTGTAGGGATGCCTCAGATCTCAATGATATTTGAGCAAGGGCACAAGGGACTGGACAACTCTTTCCTGCAGGCCACTGCCTAAAAAATCCTGAAGATAAAGCAAAAGCAGGAGGGAAGGCACACCTAGTAATTCTTCCAAGACATTTGATAGTGGTTTAGAGTTTTGGAGAGTGTAGTTTTGCTCCAGTTCTTCCCAGAAATTTTATTTCTTATATGCTGGGAAGGGATGCACCATGTGTGTGCACCAATTCAGATCCTAGGTCATCAAATCAAGGAGGAGGGCTGCATGCTGTGACCGGTAGTCTGAGAGAGGCTGCGTCTCTGTAGGGGTGATGAAAACTCAAATGTGTCTTCATAACAGTTCACTCCTGCCACCTTCAATATTCGCACAATCGCTCTGAAAGGCAGCAGAAATAGCACACAGCACCAGGATCCTAAATGTATGCATTTTGTCTCTTCTCTTAGAAGCCGTAAGGACAGTTTAGAAAGCGAGAGCTCAGCAGCTATCATTCCTCATGAGCTAATCCGCACGAGACAGCTGGAGAGCGTACACCTGAAATTTAACCAGGAGTCCGGAGCTCTCATTCCCCTCTGTCTAAGGTGAGTGAAGCCGTCCTCCTCCTCAGCTTGTGCTAACATGCTGCTTTTGCCTTGTGGCATTGTTTCACCATACAGACATGCATGCAATGGGTCTTTAAAGGCCAGAGCTGAGATGTTTTGCCAAAACACATTAGAAACAGATGATTCTTTGCATGTGTGTTCATCGTGGTAAGATTATTTCTCATTCTTTTTATGTCCTTCAGTGTCTTTTGAGTGCTGAAATAGGACAGGGTTAGCATAGGGGCTTTTTTATTAGCCTAATGCTGGCAACTCTGTGATAAAGAAGGGATGTTTTAGTATGTTCTGTCAAAGAAAACTCTTAAGTTGTTAATTCTGGCTTATGGACTCAGACACAAGTGGTTGTGCAAAGCCTGTTTGCAGTCAGTTTATGCATGCAAGTGTGGTTTTTAGATAAATTATGTCACTTGCATGATTGAAGGAACAAAACATTGCGTGCATACTCTACACGTCGTCTTTGGAAGGTTCAGGCTGCACATACCACTCTAAGTGACTTTTCTAGGTTTCCACAGTTTCAGTCAGCACTTTTTAAATATACCTGTGGCAAATGTAGTCCTTAACATAAAGATGAACTGTGGGGTAGAGACAAATGATTGCAGGTGATTAGCTTAATGAGTTACATGTCTGTAGTATCAGAGTTAGCAGCAGCAGGTGCACACTTGCCTGTGCCTGTTGAGAAACCAATGGGATAGTTAATACAAACATATTTTATTTTACATCACAAATGTGTGAACAGTCTGTCCTGATCAGTTACCACAGCTCAGCTGACAGTCATCAAGCCACTGTGACTTTGTTAGGCGCTATATATCTTACCTGAAGTTTTCCCCCTTGCATGTTGGAAGCCATGCATGCGTGTCACACATGCTCTGAGCCTAAATACCAGAGCCATGATTTTCCCTCTGGAAAGCATTGAATGAAAAAAAGGGAAGTGATACTGTAGGTGGTCATGTATGTGTATTTTCTAAGCATTTGCTTAAGTAATACAGGTTACATTTGTCAAGCACCAGGGAAATGTATTACTAGGTATTGTCAAGGTAGGTAAGTTTGGCCCCACCAATGAGCCTGCTTAGGAATGCGTCCTCACATTCCCACATGATGTGGAGTCTGGATTCTCTTCTGCAGTTTTCGTCTTACTGAAAGACTGGCAGTCCTCTGCCCTTAAGTACATCATGGGGATAGGCATGCAGTGGGATTTAGATGTATTCTAATTCTGTAACAAGGCCCTGCGATTAAGGGGGGAGATAAGGGGGAACTCCCTGCCTCAGAAGGAGGCTTGTGACCTGCTTTTTGGAGTGAATCATTCATATATTTCTGAAAAAATAGTAGTTGCTGCCTTCAAAATGGTTTCCCATGCTGATGGCAAAAGCTATAGTGATATATCTTCATCATCCTGTTGAATGCTGCTCTCACCCTCTCAGTTCATGCACGTATGTTTCATTCCCCAGGGGAAGGCTCTTACATGGACGGCACTTTACATATAAAAGTATTACAGGGGATACAGCAATCACGTTTGTATCAACGGGAGTAGAAGGAGCCTTTGCTACAGAAGAGCACCCCTATGCAGCACACGGACCTTGGTTACAAGTGAGAGAGCCTCCTTCCTTTTTCTCCCCTTCCTCCTTCACTGTGTTCTAAAAATGATCCTGCTAAAGGCTTATGTGGTTTAAAAGTGTAACAAACCTGTATTTTCTGCTGCAACATCTCTCATAGCTCTTGCGTAATATTTTCAGTAATTATGGACTCAGAAAATAATGGTGAACTGTTACTATTTATATTAATGGAGCTCAAATTGATAAGCAGTGGCTGGAAAGTTCAAAACTCATCTATGAATACAGTAGTGTCCATTTCCTGGAGTCAGTGAACACTTTACAGGCTGTATTTACTCTTGATTTCTTCCAGAAAGGAATTTGGGGAGGCAGAGTGGAATGACCTAAACGAGAATGGAGCCAGGGCGGAAGAGCTAGAAAGCTGGGGGCTGTGATCCTGCAGAGCCAAGATCTCAGTTTTACATTGTCCCTAACAGGAGAGCAGCACAGAGAGCACAGCTTCTTTCAGTTTTAGCTCTTTCCTATTGATTCTCTGACAAAAGCTCGTGGTTGCTTGAAGCACCCACACGTTTTCTGCACCCAGATTTTTTCTGTGTCACATATTTTCCTTGGAAAGTCCCCATCTGCTTGGTGCCGAGGGTCAGCCCTACGGAGCAGTGATGCACTAATGATATGATGGTGCAGCGCTATTCTAACCTTGAATTTCTTCATGGTTATAAACATATTGCGAAAAGAAAAAAAGCTTTGGGGAATGTGTTTATTCAGAAAAGCCCATCTATGAGAGACTACATGCATGCAGTACGTCTCTGCATTCACTGTGGCACTCCTGCCTCCCCTTCTGTTTGTAAGGCAGGGTGTTGTTTTAGCATTGCAGTGTTGCAGTTAACCTTCCAGTGACTTATATTCAAGGCATGCCACTGCCCGTATTCATACGTCTGGAGGACATCATACCTTGAAATCAGTACAACTTGTAAAGGAGCTGATCTTGGCTAGAATCATCTTGTGTGTAGGGATTTTCAAAGAGCTTGCATGCTTTGATTGCACTGACTGGAAAGTGCAACGCTCCTGTAATGATTAACAGCAAACGGTCAGGTTTAAGGGTGGGTCATTTGCTGTTGGTTCCTGTGCTTGCCAACACATGATACACAGGATCTTGTGACTGTGTTAACTCCAAACATAAGAGTATTTGTTTGCATTTACATCACATCTCAAAATGTATTGATGTGTAGAGTAGTCAGGTAACCTCTAAACAGTGAAGAATGGCAATAATTAGGTCACCATTCAGATATGTAACTAATATTAACCCTTATGAACCTGTTTGCTTCCATGCTTGCTGAAAATTATGGAAGTTTTTTGGAGTAGGTGGGAGGGAAAGATGGAGAATTGCTGGCTTCTGAGAGGTGGGGAGAAGCAAGTTCCCTCTTTTGTCTCCTACACAAGGTCAACTGATTGGCTCTTCTCATCTGATGTGACCAGCTCTGCTGCTGGCTCCGGCCCCGTCCTGTGATGAGAATGAAGGAGGACAGACTGGGTGGGGGAGGAAGGGAGGCTAAAAGCAGCCTGGGACAAGAGGAGGAGCGCCCGGTTGTGAGAGATACATGTGGGAGTGTCTGAGGCTCTTGGCTTAATACGCAACAGGAGGCTTGATCCGTGCTCAGCAGTCCCTTGTGGTGTTGGGAGCGGAGGAGGGAGGTTCATGTGGCTTTACTTCAGAAGTAAAAGAAGTTGTGGTGCATAAAATTTCCAAGGAAGCGAGCTGTGTTTGGTTTAGTCCCTTGCAGCCTGGGCTGGCTGAGTTGGCAAGCCCCGCCAAGCTTTCACAGCAAGGCCCAGAGAGGATTTTCCTCCTCCCTCGCTTGGGACCCCAGGCACAGCGATGAGCTCCAAGGAGAGTTGGCGGCTGAAAGCAGATCACTGCAATGCAGGGGCTTGTTGCAAAGACAAGTAAATGGAGGGACCGTGGAGAGGAAGAGGGATGGCAGGCATCTCCTCCTGTGGACTTTTTCCCTGTCTTAGGGGAGGAATAAGAACCTGAAAAATCCTGGCCTCGACTCTGCAGCAGCCAGAGAGTGACTCCTCTTGAGCCTGAGGTTTGGTGCAGTGAAAGCCCAAACCTACAGACTAAACACAGTACCTCCTGTTTACATCTCGTGGGCTGGAGTGGGGCGTGTCCAAGGTGGGACAGGCCGGAGAGCTGCTGCACAGTCTATCAGCCCCCGCTGCCCGGGCTGAGCAATGAGCTGAGAGTCGCTGGGCTCCGGTGGAGGGTTAGCAGATGACAGGAGTTTGGCAGGTCCCGGTGCCATTCCTACCAGACAGGTGTCTGTATCGCCACCACAGCTGGTACTCAGCGGGAGCCGTTTTAGCAGTCTCAGCAGAAAAGGCAAGGAGTCATTAGACCACGGCGATGGTACACCCCATTTCTATCAACAGTCTTTCCAGGTCACGTTCGAGGCATGTTAGTAGGGGAAGCCTGTCCTGCTGCTGCCCACGCTCTGGGGATGATTAGGTTATTTCATTCTCCAGAGCTGTCAAATTGGCACCTTTCCCAAGTACTTGGATTTTTTTTTTTTTTCATTTAAGTAACATTTCATTAGTTCTAAGAAGCTAAATTCTATTAAAGGTCTAAGCATGTCAGGCTGGTTTATTTCTGAACTTCTTCCACTGTGTCATGTATTGCTGAATAGGGAAATTGCTTTGACTCAGAAATGTACAAACATATTCAAGAAGTTCTCCTTGTTAACACTAGACTCCTGTTTATATGCTAGTTACTGTGGCAAAGTCTCTGATGTGTAACACTTGCATTAACATTAGACATGATCAAAGGCTTCCGCCTTTCGTTTTTCCACTCCCCCTTCCCCCAGTGCTGTGACAGCAGAGCCCCCACACTGCCTCCGAAGCACCTCTCCTTTCCGAGGGGTAGATGTTCCAGATGCACAGAGAAAGGCTGTGCAGGAGGTGTCTGGCCCCGTGTTGGAGGGTTAAGGATGCTGATCATGTAGACATACTCTGACGTTACAGTCACTAACTGCCCCACAGTGGCATTCGTATTTGTGGTGGAGTGTCCACGGATCTTGGTCCAACATCTGAGCTGTGCCAAGCATGCAATTCATTACAGATCAACCTTGTCTGTCGCTAAACCTACCCAAAGCAAGGTGAGATTGTGTGTGTTCTCCCTCCCTCCCTCCCTTACTTGTGTTCCAGCAGATGATAGAGACACTCTGTTGAAATGTGTTACTGATCAAGCCTGTCCCAATAAAGTTGCCTGAGCCTTTAATACATATTAATATTATCCTGGGGTAGTTTGTGTCAAAGCCTGTCAGCATGCATCATCCTTTGGGAATTACCATCATTAAGTCTTCAGTGATGGGAGTCAGGACATGCTTCTGCAAAGCTCCTCTGCTTTTATGTGGAGCTCTCTGCCCATCTAGCACAAAGCAGACTGTTCTCCCCTCCTACCTTGCTCACCTGGACTGCTTACTCTCCCCAGAGGGGAGAAGGAGGTTTGTTTAACACTACCTTTAGATAATTTCTGCTCCTGCTGCTTTAGGCAGTCATTGTTCTAGGGAAGAAGATGACACTCAGGTCTTTGATCATGTGCAACGTACATGTTACGCATCAGATATTGCTGCAGACTCTGACATACAAGCCAATACAGTGCAGTAAAAACAAACCTATAGTTAAAGAGTCCTCGTTAACTGCAAAATCTAGCACACAGAATTTAAGAAATATCTCTGCACTTTAGCCTTGCCCCTGTTACACATGTGTATTTCGATACTATATTTAATTGAAGGATCGTATATATTTTTTACAAAGCATGCCTGCCTTATTCAGTGCACAAAGATGCAGCGTGTTTGGGGGATGAATCAGGAGTGTGAAGTAAAGTAGGCTCTTGCCTATAGGACTTCCACTTCATTTGTTTGTCAAAATTAGGTGTGTAGTGAATGAGGCAGGTAATTGCAGAAAAATCACAATAGTCTCATGGTGAAGCCTGTTAAATGTTGCCCTGGATAATTGGATCCTGTCCCTGCCTCTACTACTCTCTTCTTTCTCAATGCTATTCCAAAGTCTTAAGCTAAAATGTTCTCAGGTGGCAAGTGAGTTTGTGTTCCCAGCGACAGGAGGGGGCCGGGAGGAATTCCTCTGTGGATACCCCTGTACGCTGCAGGGCCGAGTGGGCTGGAAGACAAGGACCTGCAAGTCTTGAGATGGGCACCCACAACAAGTGGAGATTCAGACTCAGTTTTCTCTTCACTAATTTCCCGCCTTCTGTTCAGGAGAACCTTTTTCCAGTCATCCTGTGAAGATTAATTCAGTGCTTGCCAAGCATTCCAGCTCCACAGATGAACACCAGAAACAATTTCAGGAAGAGATTAAAATTTGTTCTTGCACGTCAGGAGAGAGAAGGGATCTCTGTGGGGTACGGGTCAGACTGGAAGTTGAAGACCCATGTTCAGCTCCCTGCTCTTGCAGATTTTCTCCGTGACTTTGTTAGGTCTCTTAGCTTCTTTTAGGCTCCTTCCCCCATCTGCTGCATGGAGAGGAGCGCTTCCCTGCCTTGCAGAAGTGTGAGGCTGAGCACATCAGAGGCTGTGAGAGTGGTAAGGACAGTAAGATTAGGTACTTCCAGTGTAATCCATGCTGGCAGTAGTCGGATGGAGCCTACTAAATAAAGGGGAAGAGAGTAGGAGGGAACAGAGAAACAACGTGAATGATAATGAAAAGAAATGATGACTAATACTGCATTCAGTGAGCAGAACCATCCTGAGGACTGAGCAGGGCAGAGGTCTTGTGGGAGAAAAACGGCAGGCGATCCTGTGATTACAGATTTGTTTTGGCAGACATACGCTGGGGCCAAATTAGCATGGGGCAGGCAATCCCTGTGCAGCCATTTCCAAAGTTTTGTATGCCCTATGTCGCTGGCCTCTGAGTGTAGAGGGTTTTTTTCCAGGTAATTTGCTCTGTTTCAGAACAAATCCTGTTAGGCAGATGGAGAGTATGGTTCGTTTGCAGTTGGCACCCTCCGATTCTCAGCACAAGGTCTGTGCCTCCACGTGAGCTGAGGAGCTGACAGCGGCAGTGGGGTATTATCCTCTGGTACCAGCTGCTGCTGGAGGACGCTCCTTGCTCGCCTCCCATGCCAGTAGGTTCGCAATGATCAGCAGACAGCGTGTGGATGCCGAGGCTGTGGAAATGGGGTTCTTCTCCAGTCTCCCTGCCCTTTGTGTCGCCTCCGGCTTTGGCCTCTGCTCTGCCCTCCATCCTGTTTTTCTGTGTCTCTGTCTTCCCCTCATCCTGGCCCGTCTCTGCTTTCCTCTCCTCCCCTTCATTCAAGTTGGCAAATTCCTTCTCCTCCTCCTCCACACGGCCTGACTTCCAGCAGAAACGCTGAGAGCGCTGGAGAGTTTCCCTGCCTTTAGTCCTGATATGCCGTGGTGCCATAGCAATCCCTCGCTGCTCAGAGGAATGATCAGAGGGAAAACTAGTCCTTAGCTACCTCTGCCCTGTGTTTGGGGCAGAGCTGCCTTGGGCTGGGACACGCTCCATGAAGAAGGGCTCCTCAGTACGTTTTTCTGCCTTTCTCTGAAAGGCTATGGACAAACAGTGACTTTCAGAGGCTTCTGACTTGGCAAAGCATTTTCACGATTGGGAGAAAGATTTTCCCTTGACCTCCAGAGCACTTTTTTGCTAATCTTCATTGCCCTCCTCATAAGGGGTAGTTCTCCTGCTTTGCCACAAAACGATCATACACATTTGTTAGTACTGTCAAAAAATACTTTTTCCAAAATATCTCTCTGAGATAACTTGATTCCTTTTCCCCTAAAAACCTTTAAAAAAAAATTCAAAACCAAGGCATCCAGCATGGAAAAATAAGTTGAGGCTTGGGACAGCAAGGTCAAACTTCTCATAGAAAATGTTAAATGTGCCTGTAGGTACATGGAGGCTGTGGGAAGCATCCAGCACTCAGGAGCTATCAACATGTGCTATCTATGCTGGCAGTTGTGGCGGGGGCGGGGGATTACTGTGAGTGGGGTCATGGGGGACAATCCATTCTTTTGGTTTGGCAACCTAAGTGAAAAATCTGGGAAAGAAGATGAGACTGAGCCCAATCTTTAAATATTTTCAGTTTTTCTTGCTGAAACAAAAGCCTTAAGGAGACCAAAAGCTGAAAAAAAAATCCTTTTGTGTTGAATGAAACCATAAATAGAAGGTTTTCTTAAATAAAAACAGCAAAAAAAAAATCTAGTTTTGCAGAATGGAACTGGAGTTGTTAGAAGTTTTGCCTTCTCTGATCAATATTTGAGGGATAAAACACTTGCATAGGATATGAGAAACTCATGTTTTATTCCTTTCCTTTTATTTGAACCCCTATTCCTACTTCTTGGCTTCATGGGCACCACAACTATAGGGTATTTTGGTTCTTCCTCAGCTCATCCAATTGGAGTTGTTCCACATCATATAAAACACTGAATTAGTCACAGAGACAGAGAGCACAAGAGAATGACTCTGTTCCGGTAGAGTTAGGACATTCCCCTGGAAATGAGCACATCTGGTTCTTCTCTCTGCTGTACCACGTTAAATCATTTATGCACATTGGCATAATGGCAGCAGCAGAGGTTGAAAGCAACGTTTGAAAGAGCTGCTCTGATGCTTGAGATGCTCGCTTGTAAGTGGCAGCTGTGGGTCAAGTCCTGTCCTGAAGAGATAGGGACTGATTTTTGGTCTCCCCAAGGTTGAATAGATGCGTTACGCCTAGCATAAGTGAGTTTAAGGACAACAGCCACAAACTGGTTTAAGACCTGTGCAACTACAGCCTGCTCTTCTCCAAAGCAGTTTTATGCATCTACCCCAAAAAAAACTTTTTCAGAATCTTTTGGGTGGCTTCCCCCAAATTCTTGAGCAGGTCCAGGAAATCTAAGCTAACACTTTTCCAATAAGTTTATTGTCCTCCCCAGACATTCCCCAAAACCTCACTGCATTATCCCTCTGTTTTCTTCTTCCTCACTGCTGAATGAGACACTGGGAGAAACTTACACTAGGGTAGAAATGTCCCGTTAGGTCATCACGATCCTCCCCATGTCAGCTCTCCTGCAGCATGTTCTCTAGTACTTTGTCCAGGCTAGTTTTGGATGAGTCAAGTTCTTTCATCCTTCTTAAGCCGACTGACTATCCTGCCACCTAATGCCCCTCCCTTCCTACTCAAACTACCTTTTGGCTACTTTGTGTAGGTTTTCTTCCACCCACTTGGAGCATTCCCTGAAATGCCTGTTCTTCCTTTGCTTTTTCACTCTGAAAGAATTCGTATTCCCTGTTGTCTTGGCTCCCTTGTCAGCCCTCTCCCCAGCTGAGCCAAACTTCATGTGTTCACTCAAAGCAGCCCTGCCTGCAAGACGGATCTCGTCAGGCTGGGCCTGGAGCCCAGGTCCCCAGGATCAGCCTTGTAGTTGGGAATGTCATGGAGAGATCCCACAAGGTCAAAATCTTTCAGTGTCATCATATGCTTCCTCTTCTGGGATTGTAACATCGCGGTGTGAAGCAATAGGGTCCCTAAGGCATCTGTGAGTGGATGTTTTTCCTTTACAAGGAGGGTTGTGAATCTCCTGGAAAAGCAACAGTGGAATTTCCCATCAAAGATGTTTGTTGCAATACTGGTACCTTTGAGGCTGTAATGAGAGCTGTGGTGGATTCAGGCAGCAAGGTGGCCTCTTACGACAGTGTCAGGGCTGGGCGTGACATAGAAAGATGCAGTGAGAAGGCCTCTGCCCTGAACGGCTTGCAGTCAAAGCAAGGCAGTGCAAAGAAGGCCAAGCCAAGGGGAGAGCAGAGAGACGGGCTGGGGGATGCTAGTGGCACAAAGCATGATTCGTCAGGGGGTTTTATTGGTAATGTTTAATTTCAATGGGAAATGCTGATGCAGTTTAACTTCACTTTTTGCTGTGCTGTCGATAGGAATTAAGCTGAAACATTTTTAGGGCAGAGGGCTCCTAAAAGTTGCTGGATATTTGCAGATGTAACAGATGACATGGGACTTAGGGTACAACTGCTCCACCCGTTCCAGGCATGGCACCTGGATGGATGAACAGTTTCTTAGAAGGGTTGGTATGGTTTACATAGGGGTTTATTGCAATGTGTCCCCACCTTCTCTGGATGAGCCGTACAAGCCAGCTCTGTACTAAGTCCAGAACTAATAAAACATGGTTTCATTTCTTTGACAAACCTGCTAGAAAAGCCAGTGGCAGTGTTTAAAGCAAACAAAGCACTAAGGCAAAGTGTGAGATTGTTTGGTTTGTTTCTAGATAGGCAAGAAAATTGGGTATTATCAGTAAAAGCACCCCTGTTTAATTGTGCCTGGGCCAATCGCTTGTGTCTTGCCCTGGACAAAGCATGCTTCCTGAAGTTGGACAGAGCTGCAGCTCGATTCCTAGCTCAGCTTCTGAGGATCTTCCTTGATCAAAGGCTTGCCAGCTGTGCCAAGCTTTCAACATCGGTGTAACCTCTGGCCCCATCCAGTCTTTCCTGAGATAGGGAATTTCAAGCCCTCATGGTAGGGTTGAACCCTATAGTGAGAGATGGGGTGTTAACTCTGGGGTGGTACCTATAAGCTGACTATAAAGTTTTTAATGTTTTACTAAGAACTGGTTGCTTTCAAAGTCAGCCGATCTGGTCTAGAGCCCCATGACCTTGTGTACATTTTTAGATCTCAGCTGTTTTCATACACTCGCAGCCACGTACCTGTAACGAGTCACAATACAGGTTTCTCAACTATCTGCAGGTACAAAAGCTTCAACACCAAAAGCTTCAACGCAAGCTCCTTCAGTTGACCCATAGGTAAGCCCTGTAGGTAAGAAGGAGGTTTCAGCAAGCTCAGGTGGGACTTGCCACGAGAGGGAGACATCATGCACGCAGCTCGTGTGTTCCCTGAACACATCCACCTGAATGAGACAGCCTAGCCTGGTATTTTGTAACGTGTCTGGACACATGCAGCTATTAGTGAGGCAGTAAGAACCCAAACTTCGGACCTCAGTTGTGCGGTAGGTGCCTGTGATAGAAAACAGGGACTTAATCTTTTGGCTAGTCATCATCTTCCAAGCATCTGCAGCATGACTAACAATCACAGAGCTGCAAAGCACACAGAAATGGAGTCTAGACCTGCTAGCAATGGGATATCATGTGTCCGAGCCTCTCTGGGTCAGGTCAGGGAGATCCTGGTGTGAGCAGGACTGTGCAGCACTGAAGGAGATGTTTCAGATACCCGCAGCTGGCTGGTGAGGCCGTTCCCTGTTCATACTGCAAACAGCCATTACAAAGGCTGAGCTACACCCTCTAACCAGCTTCGGCAGGCTGGGCCAGCGGAGTGTTTGCACAGAGCTGTGAAAACACAGCACTGCGAGTGCCTGGCCGCTGCGGCACCCGGGATGCCCGCCGCTGCTCGGGAGAGCTCCTTTGCTTCCTCAACACCAGCTGAGAGATTTCATGGGAGAAAAGGCCTGTTCAGTGCCCATGGGATGGCTTCGTTTGCCCTCCAAATTGTGTCGGCTTTTCCCATGGCTGCAGCACAACAGCGGGGCTCTGTTTTCCTTTGGAAAGGGAATAAGCTGCTTCATCATTATGATCTCTGTGCAGTGTCCTGTTGATAAGATCAGTTAACAGCATTGGAGGAAAACTCTAGATCCAGGTCTGAAATATAAAGTGAACGGGGCCTATTTGTTTAATTTGAGCTTCTAAGGTTTAAATCCCAGAGGAAATTAAATTAGGTGCCTAGAGCAATGGCAGTCTGTCATGTTTATTTGCTGAGAATGTCACCTTTAATATCATGCACATATAACGTGTGTGTGTTAATGTAATGGGGTGTCATACTGTGAAGGAGCAGGCATGCTACAAGAACTGGAAACCAGAAATATTGTGAGTGAGGGAAGCTGAGATGGGATTGGATTTATTCTCATCCTTCTCATAGAAGCAAAGACTCACTCACCACCATGAAGGCGGTTTTGCTGATTGCAGGTGGGGATGGCAGCCTGATCTACGAGCACAGGCCTTAATGCTCTTGGGCCGTTTTGATTGGGCTACTTCTAAGAGGAGAAATCTTGTCTAGACGTGAATTCAGGATGACAATACTTCTTGCTTCAAAGCCCTCTCCAGCAGCTGGTGTGCCACGGACACATGCCTTCCCCCTCATCCTCAGGAGAGCTCAGGAGTGCCGAGGGACATGGCTGCTTCTACGTTTGGTTACACCCGCGCTTCGGAGACTCCCTTCTTCTCCAGGAGGGAGAGTAGGTCTCCCCAGCAGCGTGGGGTAGTAGGGCTTGGGGTGGGTTTTTTCTGACTCAGGCTGCTGAGGATGGGCTCTGAGTGACACGCCGTGTGAATGTCACTGCAGCAGTTTGTCATTGCAGCCTGTGACGCCTGCCCTCCACCAAAGTTAACTGTCTGTGCAGGGCTTGCAGAACAGCGCTGCAATCTTTTCTCAGTATGCTGCATAGAGCAGGCTGCCATTGCTTTGATCCCACAAACACGGTCCACGAGACAGCTGAGCTGTGGAATCCTGTCCCACTCCACTTGTCAGGCCCTTCAGGGAGCCAGTTCAGCTCACTAAATCAGTGGAATTTGGGGTTTTTTTCAGCTGGATTACCAAAACTCACTGAGAGGGGGCAGTGAGCTGCAGACAGGCTCAGCCATCGCAGGGGGTTGCACCCCAGGTCAGAACTAGCCAAAGTGCTCCATGTAGGTTTGTTCCCTACTCTGGGAGCCTGTGGCTTAGCTGGGACCTGACCTGTCCCCCTCTTCACTCTCTCCACCCTTTGCTGTTTACCCCTGCACACCCTGTCTTGTTTTCCTCCAGCCTCAGAGCAGCTGGCTGCCTTGCACACGTGGTTCCCATTTCTCTCCTGCCTCTGGCACCTTGGGAGCGCCCAGGGGTCTTCCTGCTGCGCTTGTCTTCTAGTCCCCCTGCCAAAGCTGCGGCTCCTCATTCCTGCTCTCTCACCCATCCCAACCTCTGGCATTTTTGCTCATCCGTGGATGGCTGAATATTCATTTCCTCCTTGCCTGATTGCTGTGAATACCAATTCCTCCTCCTTTTTCCGGCTGCTCTGTAGATTTTGATGTCTGCCAAATTGTTTTCATTCCCTCACCCCATTGCAGGCTGCACCTCCGCAGAAACCGATCTGCTCCGTGCAGAGCCCCGACTCCCCACCCAGCTCTTCCTTCTGAGCTGAGCGATCGGGTTGCCCTCCTGCCTCCGACACGGACAGACAGCTTCCTCCTCCTGCAAACAGTCAACAAACAAGTGTCTCCAGTTCAACAGGCAGAATAGTTACAGGCTCCTGCAAGGAGACTGCAGTAGTTTGCGGTGGTACTGCGTGTTTCAGTGCAATGTTTCTCAGCTTGCCAGTCTGCAGATCGGTGCCAGGTTGCAGAGCCTGTCCAAAGCAGCAAGCTCCTGGCTCCTAGCTGAAGCGGGGTTTTTTCAGGCTCGAGGTATGATCAGAAAGGCCTGACGGAGGTGTCTGCATCCATGCTGAGCAGCTTGGTCATAAATCCTGGCCTGGAGCCTGCTGCAGGTTGAAGCTAAGCAAAGAGGGGAATGTGGTGGAGAGGGGAGGTTGCAGTTTCCTCATCCCCTGGGAAATCTGTGTGCAATGGCAGCAGGGTGGCAAGGCTGAAGGCGAGAGGCAGCAGGGTGGCAAGGCTGAAGGCGAGAGAACTGCAGACACCTGGGAGCTCTTCGATCTGGATTTGGTGTTTCTGGACCTCTTCTCTTGCCAACCAAAGGAAGAAAGGGAGACGAGAGTCTTCCCTTTCTCTTCCTGTCCAATAGCCGTGTTTGTGTGTTACCAAAATGGAGCCCAGAGGCTTCCATTTGCCAAACAGCCCACGGCATGCTGGCGGTCACTCGCTCCCCACTGGTGTTACTGGCACCAAGGAGCTGGTGGGCATGGGAGGTGGCTTCCTGCATGGCGGTGGGACAGCCTGGCTGCCCCTCTTCCGGACGTGAGCTGGGCCAGTGGAGAGCGGTGGGGCTGGGCACTTAGCTCTGTCAGTGTTTGGTGCTGGAGCAGTCCCTTCTCTGGGAGCGAGCACGGAGCTTGTGGCTGGGGAGAACAGGGAAAGGGAAGGGTGAGAAAGGGGGCATGGGGATGGTGTTGCTTCAGGATGGAAAGCAACGCCAGAGTCAGAGGAAAGGGTGGAGCAAAGGAAGGAAAGGAGGAGCAGGAGGGAAGAAAGAAACCTGTAGGCTGAAATGGGAATAATCTGCTGGATACTGCTGCAACCTAACTCCCAGGAATGCCGCTCCAACGCCCCCTCACTGCGTGGGGATGTTTGCCTGGTCCCGCACTGCCGTCTCTGCTCCTGTGCCAAGCCAGCTGGCCTGCCTGGAGCTCTGGCCTTTACGACTGTTGTGAAGAGAGGCAGGACGTGTTTGCCTTTGGCTATCACGTGTTTTTTTAAAGAGAGTGGGAGTTCCTCCCTTTGAATTCGCGGGGCCGGTTTCCCCCCGGTGGCTCTGGTTTGTGTGATTTGGGGGGCTCCATGGAGCCAGGGTCGTGGCCCTCAGCCTGGAATTTTGACCCGTCAGCAGCCGCTTTCCTGGGCCACTTCGTGCTTGCCAGTCTGGCCTTGAGATGAGTCAAAAGCTTTCCCAGCACAGGCACGCACGATGGGCACGTGCGATACGACGTGGAGGTGCCCAGCGCTGGCACCTCTGGGAGCACCTCCCGTACCCAGCGTCTGGTTCGTCTGACCGATGTGCTGCACGCGGGTCAGAGCCCTCCCCGTGCCCAGAGCACCGGCTCTGTACGGGTCTCAGGCTCTCCCTATGCTCCTGTTTCCTGATTAAACTGTGACCTTAACTTCAATGGGTCAGATGAAAGCATCTCTGTCTCCCACTGTCTCTCCAACAGTTGTTATCTTGACTCCTTTTCCTCCTTCCCCACTCTGTCTGTCTAAAGCGAGCCTCTAATTTTAGACTGAGGAAGATAATTGAGGGTCAAAAAAGATTGCTGTATAATTTTAACATTTTTTTGCAGTGGTTGGGGTGGGAGGCAAAGTTAGGAGCTCCTTTCCCTCAAACCGTTGTATTGTGGGAGAGGAGGACATGGGGGAAGGAGTGAGCTGGTACAGTCTGCTCTCTGCAGAAGTCATTCTGTTTCTTGGCAATTAGCTAAAACTAGGAGTGTAAAGGCGTAAACGACTGTATTTCCTTTGCAGATCCTATTGACCGAAGAGTTTGTAGAGAGAATGCTGGAAGATTTAGAAGATCTGAATTCTCCAGAGGAAGTAAGGCTGCGTCATTCCCATATCTCCCATGTACTGTCCCAGAGAGCTCAGCCCGTCCTGCAGCTTGCCTTTGATCCTCCCCTCAGCTCGCAGGCTGCAGCCCTGCCCTGTAGTCTTGAGGCCTTGCTAAACCTTCACATCTGCTGTGAACTAAGGCACTGAGAGAAGGGATTGCGAGAAATACAGGGCAGGGATGGGTATGTGGGACACTGCATTTCCTTTCCGCCAGCATCTTTCCTGCCGTGGTATCTGAGTGCCCCAAATCAAAGCGGTGCAGCACTTGGGCCAGGTGGCGGGGTTTCCTCCATGCCGTGCATAGTGTCCTCGGCAGCAGCTCCAGGCACATCACCTTCCCCGCTTTCAGAAAGGCTGAAAGTGGTGGCAGCACATTTACTGCTGAACAATCTGTTGTAGGGGCCTCCTTCTTGGGGTTTGGGGAGCAGATGGGGCTTTTTCACATCTGCTACTTGGCCTTCACCTGCTGCCCCTGCACAGCGTGCAGAGGACCATCACCAGCCTGGAAGCGTAATAGCAGCAGCCAAGGGAGCTTTATAAAGCTTTGCTGTGTGGTGCTAAACTTCCCCCTGCCATGTGATCTCTTCCTGGGGAACATTTAACACCCTGTCTCCCATGCATGCCATATAAATATTCTGCTTGACTTCAAAGAGCAGTGGCAGAAATGACATGTAATATTTTTAATCCTATTTTTTACAGCTCCCTGCAGACTCTAAAGAAACTTTCCTTGGCTTGTAGAGCAGCCCTCCCATCCCTTGCCCTGCTCCCCTCCCCCCAGGAAAATCTCAGGGCTTTAATTGTTTAATCCAGAGTTGATTTAATGCCAGGGTGTTCTTCACTGTGTGAGTGAGGGGAGCACGCTGCTGGCTGTGCAGTGACTTTCAGGCCAGCTTTTATCCCGTTAAACCTAATCCAAAGCTCATTTTTGCTAGTGACATGGAAGCCCAGGAGCACTGTGGTTTGAAGGCCCTTTAAGTTAAGGCTTTGGACGGCTCATGTTCCTTCGCTCTCCGCTGAGAGACAGAGGCAATGGGCATGGCAGCTCCTGGCACAGCGAGCGGGCACTCGGTTCTGAGTTACTGCGACTTTGCTAAATTAAAAAATGAAAAACAAACAAATGCAAAGGATGGCTTCTCCAAGAGGATTGCTTTGGAACCACTCCTGTTTATAAAAAGGAAAATACTTGAGATGAAATGTGATCTTTCAGCATCCAGATTCCTCCAAGGATTTGTAACTTGCAGGATCCTGGTTTGGGCCAACTGAAGGCGTTCCTCAGCAGCCCTGGCTGTTGATGATGATATTCGTGTGGTAGAACGAAGCACTGCAAGGAGAGTCTTTCCTTTGCTACATAAAGAGCCACCTGTGTTAAGTGAGATTAAGTGAAATGATCTGTCTGAGTATCTTTAACATGTTTTTCACATACCCTAGACATTGAACTCAGAAGAATCCCCTGGGCAGTGTACGGCCACTAGATTATATGGTGCAAGATATACGCAGAGCTTGAGTTTAAAAAAAACCAACCATAAGTGGAACTTGAGCTGTTTATGTTTCCTAGAGGAGAAAGAGTGGGAGTTTAGGGTAGCCACTATCCTGAACGATCCTCCTGCCATGCCCCCATATCATGGGTCAGACCCTGAACGGCCAGCCCGGCATGCTAAGGTCAATGGGTACCAACTGCAGGTTACCCTTGTACACAGCTGCAAACGGAGCAAGGTCAGGAGCAAATTCATGTTAGAGCTGCCCTTGCTGTGGAGCAGGCAGCTGGAGGGGATCTCCTTTAGCAGGAACCTGCCACTGAGCGTGTGGTGATGTCCTTCAGAAATGGGGCACTTACGGGAAGAAAGACAAGTAATTGGATGAAGATAGATGATTTGCAGGTCACTGTCCCCTTGCACCGACTCTCTAGTTCATGTAGCCCCTGGGAAGCTTACAGCACTGCTGGCCTTGGTCTGAGGACTCTCCTAGGAGAGGACCACTGTATCTGTAACCGTTCTGGATTGTCACTGGTGGTGTGGGATCCCGGTGAGATTTCCCCCTGGGAGTCCCTTTGGGGTGTCAGGCGGTGCTACACCATGGGGGCAACAGAGTTTTAAAAACAAAATCATCCTGCAAACTGGCTTCCAGAGCTGTCCCCCACGGGTTTTGGACCCTCAGTCTGGGCACTGGGATTGCATGCAATGCTTGTCCAGAACTGGTTGCCATCCAGCTGTGGGGCAGATCTGTAGCCTAAGAGATTCCAGCCCCCACCTCCCACACCCCCCCACAGAGCTGTTTTTGAGACATCTGTGTGAATGCATGGGCCCTGGTCAAAGGCGGTTTTGAGAAGGGTTGGTGGTAAGGCTCCTTGGACCTCCATCCCCACACAGTCATGATTGGGATCAGAGATGTTGGGGTGGCTTCCCAGCCTGAGGCGGGATGCCCTGGAGCAACGGCAGGACAGGACCAGTGCACTTCCCTTGTTTGGGAAACATTGGCCAGAGACAGTGCTGTGTAAACCAGACTGGAGCAAAAAATCTCCATTCCCTGTGCTTCAATCAATGTTTGCAAAACAGCCCGAGCAGCCGGCTGCCTGTGTGAATATGAGGCATTGTACAGGCACACTGCAAAGCCTTTGTACCAGAGGTGGGTAGGGCTGGAGCAGAAATGCTGTTCAGGCATGCTGGCTCTCCCCAGCCAGGGTGGCAACGGTTTGCCCTCCTGGAGGTGATGGCCATTTGCAAGCCTGTCACCTGGCAGAACCATGCTAGCTCCCTTACATCCCACCCCGTACGAGCAAGAGTTTGAAAGCTGCCATAAGTCTCCCTTTAAAGCAAACGGGGGCTCCGGAGGCTGGGGTAGGTGAAAAGAAAGGGATATGGTCAGGTAGGAGGGGAGATACTTGTGCTGTGAATTTTCAGAGAGGTCAGGGAGGGGAAATGGTGATGGGGGCAGAAACCCTCCAGAATCCATTTGATGAAATAAACAGTGCTTGGGCTGAAATCTCAGAACTTTACTTTGGCAGCTGAGGCGCAGGCCACATTATCTAATGTCCACTGCTGTCCAAAACATACTGATGCGGAAATGTTTTCTTAGTGGCCTCTTGTTTTAAAAAATAATAATAACATGGGGCTGCCTGCCTTTACAATGGTTTTTCTGTGCGGGTTGCAGCGATATACATTAACTGGTTCTCTTTACTGTCTTACAGTTTAAACTTCCAAAGGAGTACAGCTGGCCTGAAAAGAAACTGAAAGTTTCCATCTTGCCAGATGCCGTGTTCGACAACCCGCTGCATTAGAGCTGAATTACACCCTTCTAACAACTGGGAGAGCCAAGTTACTGTCCATTACCCAGTGACTCACAGGATAATTAATGCAGTAAAAACTCTGCCTGCAAAAAGAGTTTGCTGCACAACCACTGCAAACAGAAGAGGAGCTACTCAGCACCAGCCCAGACCGAACTGAGCCCTTTCCTTTATCCTTCCCAAGGCTGAGCTCTCTGGGAACAGCCTGCGTATGTGTGAGTGCGAGTGAGAAATATTTAACTATGAAAATTAGTAGTAAGAATCCTTTCTCTCTCCTAGCTACAGAACTCCCTTCTGCCTTAGCCCAGGGTGTAGACGCTCTGCACGCCTGTATTTACACATGCATTTCTGCCAGGTGCGAGCCTATAATCCATGGATTAAATGTTCTTTACGTGACTCTGGAGTCCTTTTGTTAGCCAAACTTTTACTGACTGCAGAACTGTTCTTCCATGTGCTATTTTTTTTTCTTTTCAGAAACGGAATGGTATTTCCCCTGTTTAAAGGAGGCCAAAAGCTCACATGCTTGAAGCTGAACAGATTTAAAGATGAACTTTCTAGTTCAGTCAAGAAAAACAAACCCAGATCCTCCCTGCCCTCAAATTAGGCATGTTTTAAGTGTTGGTCTTGGTGCTATTAGCTATGGTATCGCTGCAAACAGAGGCAACTTTATTCTCGCGCATCCTGTCCTTGTGCCTGAACCCCAGGGAAGGTCGCAACCTCTGGTTTTGCACAAGCAGGAGGAAGAAAGCTACCGGGGCGGGGGAGATCTCCTGTTTACAGTGTGTTTATCTTTAAAGAGATACTGTCAAGTATTTTTTCCTTGCTATTGTACAGAATTTGAGAAGCTAGAAAGGACCATTTGTTCACAGGGACAATTTCAGCAGTTCTGCAGGATCCAGAGGGCTGCTTGAAAGCATATGAAATGGAGATCTCCACTGCCCTGGCATAGCAGAGAGGAGACTTAGCTTCAATAAAGCCAACTATTCTCCCCGTTCCAGCAGGGTCGTGTCCTAGTGCAGCTCCATTTTCCCCTCTAGCCTGGCTGTGGTGGCTCTTCTTGTTGCTGACGTCCCTCCTTTCAGATAGATTTGAACTGTAAAGCATCAAAATCAGTCTGAAAAGACCCTCTCTCTAGATCCCTGTGGCTTCCTCCTTGGAGCAAACGTGGTGTGCAGAGGAGACGGTCTCTGCAGGGTCAGGTTCTGTCTCTGCATTGAGATGCTGGCCCCTGTGGATATGCTGCAGCAAACCACCGCAGGCTTTACCCCCTGCTGCTGTTGCAGGTTGTTTCTGATGCTATTCCCCAGCCTTCCTCTGCCCATTGTCTTTTGGTGACAACTCTTCGCTCCTTGTCAGGGGAGGTGCAGCTTTCCTTCCACCCCTGTCTGCCTACAAGCTAACTCGGTGATTTATGTGCAGTTGCTGTGTGATCGTAATACAAGTATAACAAAAGCTTTTAACACTTAACTCCCCTGATCAAACAGCAAAGTCCAGGAGGCCTCACAGTACCCCAGGGTTGGTTTTCTGTTTGTTTTCTGATTTAATTTCTTTCTGGCACAGTCAGCTTTGATGTTTTTTGCATATATTTGAGGCTGGTTAATGTTGGTCAAGAAGCAGAGCTAGGAGCCACAAAGCTTTCCTTGAACTTGCTACAGAATTCCTCTGTGGCCTGAGGCAAGTCACTCAATGTCTCTCTGTGCAGAGAGGGTGATTATTGACTAGAGGGCTGTAGGACCTACCGAAGCATGCCAGGGTGTGCAGGGGAGGGCGTGCTTTGTGTACAAAGTAGTATTTGTATTATTATAATTGTTGTTATATTATAATTTAAGGCAGGCCAAATGCAGGGTCCAACACTGCTCGGCAGAACCTTCCTTTCTGCAAAGCTACGAAAGCAATTTACATGTAAATGAGTTTGTCATTTTGTCTGAACTCAGAGGATCATCTTAAAATCCTGCTGCGAAAGAACAAACTTTCAGATATCTGCATGTGCCAGCCAGAGTGATTTCTGTGCTGCGGCAGACTGCATTCATCCGTGGGATCTCTTGGCCAGTTTTCGTTGTCCTGGTTAGCACTAAGCATCCCTTCTGCACTGTAGATGTATATGCAGGGGACAGCGTGGGTGAGAAAGCGGCATGAAAATGTACCAGTCCAGCTTCAAAAATGACGTGCCCAAGTGTCCCACCGCAAGATAACGAACAAACAGACGATTGTGGCAGTCGGGAAAAGGCAAGGGCAGCAACTACAATTTTGTCCCAAAGCTATCCGCCAACAGTAGCCCATGGACTGCTCTTGTACGAGCTTGCTGGGGGTGCCTGCAGCAGAGCTGGCCCGTTGCCACGATGCTGGCTGCTCTTCCTTGTTTCCAGATGCTAGCTCTCATTAAAAGGAGCTTAAAATCCACATCTTTGTGGAGAAGGGACATTTGGAAGGTCAATTGTTGCTGTTCCTGCAGAGATCAGCACAGGGCAGAGAGAAGTCCATCAGACCCTCTCTGGGCTCTGACACACATCTGGAAAGCTTAGGACCTCCTGCCCTGTGAACTCTTTGAGCCTTCGCAGCGGGGATGCGGTGCTGTACGCAGGGAAGGCACCTCCTCCGAGCTGGCTTGTGCTCCAGTTCTGCCTTTCTTATGTGTATGTTTTCCTCACCATATTTACTCTCATCAGACGCTCTGGGTTGGGTTTTCATTGACTTCAGAGGGAGCACGCTGAATGCATTTGAAAATCCACCCAGTATCCTTGTGTGTGTGTATTTTTGTTCCATGTCATGTATTTATATATAGTTCTGTGTATTTGAGTTATGAACAGGTGGCATGCCAGAAATCTCTATTTCTGAGACTCTTTCTCACAGATCTTTGCTGGTAGCCAGATAACAATTGAGGGGAAGGTTTGAAGGGAAGGAAATGAAATCTTCCTATTTAGTTAAGGGGAAATATATTAGACAAATAACTGCTAAAATAGAAATCTCTGTCTTATTGTTAGACCAACTGTAAGAGAGAAACTGGTGAAAGTCAGCCCTTAAGCTCCAGGGTCGTGTCACTGCCTCTCAACAGTTGTCTAAGAATAAGAAAGTTGCATGTTCCTCAGTATCGTGAAGAGCTGTGCACCCACAGGACCTTCCCTCCCCTGATTCACATCAAGTTTGCAACCGTGCCAAAGGCTTACTCATTGGCAAGTAAATGAGATCTCGAGCTTGGATATTTTCATCTTGGGGAAAGAGGACATGCCTGTGTGTGAAGGAAATGGAAAAGAAACCTTTGTATTTTAGTGAGCAAGTAGTTTGAAAAAGGGAAATGCATCAGTGTTAATAAACACCACGGTGTTTTCCTAGCCCAAACCTGCTGAGATGGTAGGTCCACTGGTGCTGATTTTTTCTAGATTGTGTAGAAGGTCTGAAGCAGGATTGTATGAAACCAAAACCTGTGAGGCTTGTGTTGGCTAAAGATAGGGATCTGGATGGAAATGAACGCAGTTTAGAAGCAGCGAGTACAGATTTTCTCCCTCCTGGAGAAATCTTGTGATGCAGGTCGATAGAGATGTTTCCAAAGATGAAGAGCCTTATGGCAGACCCTCAATGCCTTGAAAAATCCAACATGTGACAGCAATTCTGAAACAAGAGAAGTCCCAAAAGCCAGGACTACTCTCCCTCTCAACTCGTGATTGAAAACAGGAGAAGGAATGTATAGTTTCAATATTAAAGTATGTGGGATACGATCTGAGCAGAGCAGTCAGTCTTGTAGCTGGTGTGACCTACAGTGATATTTTCAGTGGCTTAGATAGGTGGTGCCTGCTGTGTATAATGTCTTTGAGGATGGTGATATATTGAGTTTACTGTACATAGATTTGCCAACAGTGATTTGAAATGATATTCTGAAGCTCTTCAAATATTCAGTTGCTCTTGGATGGCTTTTGAAATGACACCATCAGGTCATCAAATGGTCTTTGAAGAAGTGGGGGTTGTGTTGTTTTTCATCTCCGACCAGTAGAAATATTTAGGGGGTGTAGCTTTTTAAAAAACAAAAAACAAAAAACAAACAGTTGAAAGCGATGCTTGGCTTGGAGGGGGCAGATTGCTGGGGAGAGGTTGTGTGGTGGGGGAGCAGGGTAGCAGCCTCCCTCCTGCACCCACAGCTCGGGCTTGTTCAAGGCAGCGCAGTCCTTATGCGTCTCGAGCGCTGCAAGGGGAGCTAACGTGGGTGCAGGGAAGCTGGAAACCAAAGTGAGAATCATCAAGGCCTCAGCACAGCATGGGATCCCTGCAGGCAAGTCCTCGTTTCCATGCCAGGACCCACTGAGCTCCTGCACGGGTGCAAGCAGCCGGCCATGTACATCCCACTGCGTGTTCACACTCTGGCCTGTACCCGCCGCTGATGGTGGAGACTGCAGGCAGCTGCGTGAGCTGCTTCTGAGGTTGACTCAAAGATGGGAAGTGGCAATGTGGCTGCTTCAGTCTCATTCGTTATTTTAATTAGCGTGGGGTGGGGAGTGGAGCTCGTGCTCCGCTGCCCCTCATGAGAACCTCCAGGCTGGTCACTGAGCGAGCTTTATTGCTTACCCATCGTCCGTTCCCTTCATCAAATGTCCCCCCGGCTCCTCACAAAATCCTTTCTCAGATGCTTCACTGGAAAATGTTTGGCTGACTGCATGTTTTGCAGGATGCTGGGTTAGACGACAGGTCAGCATGGGATCGTGGCTGCTCAGCTGTTTATCTGTCCTGATGACTACTCCCTCCTCCTAGGTAGGCATCTAGAGTCCATTACCCGCTTTGCTGGCTTGTATTTGGCTGGGGCAAGGCAACGTCATGTCAGGTGGGGGGAAGAGATCCGCAGATCTTCAGGCCGGAGGAAACCCTTAGACTCGTCTATCCAGTTTTCCCCTCGCCCAGGGCATGGCCTTGCACCCTGTGGCTCTGCTGCATGAAGTCTTGGGCTTCAGCCCCTGCGCTGTCGTGGCCAGGTGAGGAAGGGGTCCAGTACCACAAGAGCCCTTCCACCTCCCAGAGACTTGATCCTCTACGTCACTGCCCTCCGTTTAGTGTGTATATTGTGCCTTAATTCTCCCTGTGAGTGAAGCTGCAAGGGCAGATGAATTGTCAAGCAACCAGGAATCCCTTTCTGTGCATCTGTCCCTATCGATAAATGCCAGCCTGCGCAGCAGCCAGACTGTATCCGAAACAATTTCGAAATGCACATTTACCAGTGGGGTTCACCTCCCAAGATTTTAAAGCTGGATTTAGGTCTCTGGGACCGTGGCAGTTTTTAATGAGCTTTGTAGCAACCTACTATTTTTGTAGCATTTTTTCTGTTGTGCAGCGTCTGCTTGTTCTCTTTTCTTTAAAAAAAAAAAAACCTTGTGTTCGACATGAGTCCAAAATTTCAAATAGAGAATAAGCCTGAGGTTGCAAATGTGTTTTAAACCCGGCCCCGCGTTGACCTGTCTCTCTCAGGCAGTGAACCTGTCATGTATCGTGCTTCACCACCTCTTCATTTCTACCATGATTCTGTTTCTCCTAAAATCGCTGACAGACCATAAAATCATCATAAGCGGCACATCGGTTCAGAAACATCATTTCTAGTCTGCTGTGAAGGTAGCCCCTTCCCTTTCCCTTGCCAAAAGACCACGGCATCGTTCACTGTTCGGCTCACAGGGCCCCGATAGCAGGAGAGGAACATCAGCCCAGAGGGGCTGCACGTGGCAGATGTGGCTGGCCGGTGCCTGGTTGTTTTTAAACTGTCCTGATGTCTCCCCTCTTTAAAAAGAGGAAGAGAGAGAGAAAAAAACCCCAACCTCGAAAAACCAGAGGAAAATTTCCTGCCGATTGTTGTGTTTTGCAAACACTGGTCTTTTCTCTTGCCCTCTCCCTCCGTTCCCGGCAAGGCTGGAGATGAAAATGGCTCCTTTGTTCCTTTCCCTGGGGCCCAACTGCAGCAAAAGTGCGGCTCCGGAAACCCTCCGCTGCACGAGCGGCGAGGGTGGGAGGGACCGAGCTGTCGCCGTGTGCGGTAGGTCCTACATAAACACGGCATGTGTTGACAATGCCGCGGGCAGGATGGGCGCAGAAGCGCAGAAGGACTCTGCGGTGCTGGCGACGAAGCTCCTGCGCCGCTCCTCCTGCGGCAGCAAGCGGGCTGCGAAACCCGCGGGGGGCAGAGGAAGGGGAGGCGGGCGTGAGTGGCCGTGTCGTCCCGGCAGTGACTGATCACAGGCTGGGGGGCTCCGGGCCCTTTTGTTCTCGGCTTTTGGCTTTCCCCGAAGGGGCAATTTGCAGCCCCATGGAAGACGGCATCCCGCTGGGGGCTTGTACCGATGCCCTGGCCCCCGCGCCAGGGTGCTCCTTGCACCCATCCAGCCCTGGAGTCCTGGTGCTCTGCGTTTGGCCACGGTCACGCTCCAAACCCAAGTTTAGTCGTTCAAAACCTTTCTCTCATCCAGCCCAGGTTGGACACGCTGGCTTTTCCCATTTTTTAAAGGGATGGAGGTTTTGCCGCTCAGCGGGGACGCTACTTGTTTTGTATGCTGGACGGTTTCTGCAAAACCTAGAGCAAAGGCAGCTTCCCAGGGCGGGGGACACGTGGGGTGACCGGGACCGCAGGGAGCCCTGACCGCTGGGGCTGCCCTCGCAGCCCGGAGGTGAAGCTTTCTCTGTTTCAGCTGTGTGCGTGTGCGAGAGTGTGCAGTCTGCGTGCGCGGGGTCGCGTCGAGCGAGGAGCCCGAGGACGCTACCGACGGGGCTGGAAGGAGCCCGCATTTCTGCAGCAGGTGTATCAGTACCTTGTAGATGGCCTTTCTTCCCCCTCCCCTCCTCCTTTTTTTTTTATAAAAGACAAAAAACAAATGGAAAGCTAAACTAGCAGAGGTTTTTAAATATTTTATATTAGTTTCTAATGTAAATTCTTACATTGTTATTGCAGTGCTGGGTGTGTTTCACCTGCACGTGACTTTTTGTAATATTTTTGTGAATCACTAAACGTTTTTTTCCTCCCGTGTATTCTAAGTGCATTAAACGTATTTGCAGAATTGTCAGTGTCCTTCTCTGCGGGCGCCTCGGCGGGACCGCCTGCCTCCCGCTCGGCCCCGGGCTGCCTCGGCAGCCCCTTCCCCTCCGCCGCTCCTCCTCGGCACCTTCTCCCCCGGCCCCAGGGGAGCGGGGTCTCTCGCCCAGCCCTCCCGAGTGCAACCATGGGAGAGAAAGGGATCTTCCTTTTCCCAAAAATCCTCAGCAAAATGGATGATCCCAGGCCTTGCCCGGTGCAGGATCCTCCTCGAGCATCCCGTGAGCATCCACTGGTGAAACCCCTTGAGCAGAGGCAGCCTGAGCGCCCCGATGGCCGGGCTTTTCCGTGCCGTTGGGACAAGCGAGGATGGGGAGCGCTTGCACGTGGGTCCGAGGATGCAGCCAGTCTGCCGAGGGATGGCAACCTCGTCCGCCAGCACGGGAAGGAGGGAGCTGGGGTGAGTGCTGGGTCAGGTCCGCGCTCCCGTCCTCTGCCAAGCGCCTCTTGGCTTCAGTGGGATTTGCGGGGGTGTGGATGTGCGTGCGGAGACCGAATATGTCGGAGAAGAGACACAGCAAACACTTATGAAAAAATATTACTGAGCTAACGTTGCAATGATTTCCCAGTAACGCGGAACGATTTTGCAGTAATCGTTTTACGCTCCTCGGTAATAAATTCCTTTAAGGTCAGAGAAAGGAAGGGTGGAATATTGGGGGGGGCGGGAAGGGAGATCGCTGTGCCCAGAGGAGGGGTGACAGGGAAGGGAAAGGATGCGCGGGACCAAAATCAGCTTTGGGCAGGTTTTGCACTTGCTTTTCGGGGGTGTTATCTCAGCCCTCCTTGCATCAAAAGGGGAGCAATGAGCAGAAGGGGTTCCTGCGAGGATTTGTTTTCTTTTGAAGTTTGGGGTGAAAACCATCCTTTCCTGAAGAACCTCTCCCACAGCTGCATCCAGACATGAACTGTCCCAGCCCCAAGGCAACGCAGCAGGATCTCCGAGCGCTACCGGTGCAGAGCAGCCCATTCTGGACGTGCCAAGGGGAACACGGCCATAGCTTGGCCGGGTTTCATCGTGTCATTTGAGGAAACCTCGCCCTTGGGGGAGCGAGCAAGAAGCAGCCTGCAGCTGGTCCCCTCACCGGAGGGGACCTTGCCTTCCCAAGCCTTGAAGCATTTGTAAAGCGAAGGGCCGCCCTGCTAGGACATCCCAGCAAGGATGGCAGAGCCGGGACTGGCCGGGGACCCCGCTGCTCGTGCAGTGCTGGGAGCCCTCCCCGCCAGCCCCTGGCCACCCCTGCCCCCAGTGCTTTGTTAATTTAATTAATTAATTAAATGGTCCACCTTCGATATCCCTGCGGTGGCCAGGCAGTCCGCCCTTTGAAACGGTGCATCCCAGCCAGTCCCTTGGTTCAGCCCCAAATCTGGAGGGGACGGGGTGTCCCTGGGGGCTGCGGCACAGCGGGGTGCCCCTCTCCCGCTGCCACCCTTCACCCCGAGCCCCGCCACTGGCACGGCCGTGCCTGGCCCGGGCAGCCTCACCGCTCTCCTTCCACCCCAGCTGAAAGCACCTTCGGGCAGTGAGTTTAATTAAGGTTTCTGAAAAGCGGTGTCTGGGAGCCCCTCCTGGATCTGCGGCTCTGAACTTCATTAGGAGCGGTTTGTTGCTAATAATGCCGGCAGCTTCTCTAATTAATAATGGAAGGACTGCGAGCAGATGCCAAGCCAGGAGAGGGAAGGGATTTGTTTGTTTATTTCTCTCCTCTCTTGGTTTTGTTTTGGTTTTTTTTTTTCAGTGTGGAGGGAGGGCCGGGGCTCGTTTCCCATCTGAAAAGTGAACGGTGGCGCCTGGGAACTTCGACAGGGAAGAGGGTGCACCTGCAGGGCGGGAGGGGGAGACGGGGTGAGATGGGAGATGGGTCCCCACGGGGCGGGACGAGGGGGCAGCCCCCATGGCAAGGAGCTCCCGATCCCACAGTGCTCCCAGCCCAGCCAGGGCAGAGCCAACATAGCTGCTGGTTGTGCTGGACTTGGGCACCCAGGGATGGTCCTGACCCCCGAACCCCCTCCCATAGCATCACCCCTGCAGCATGTCCTTTCCTGTGGCATGTCCCCCATCCCACAGCATGTCCCCCAGCCCATGGCGAGATGGTGCAGCCATGGGAGGGAGGGTTTCTCCATGCTTTAGCCCATCCGCAAGGATGTGTCATGCAGCACCCAGAAACATGGGGTCACAGGGGATCGGCACATCAGGTCCCTTCGGATTTTTCTTTTCCCCCCTTTTTGCCTCATTTCTCTCCTCCTTGCTGTTTCACCCAGCTGGCGTTCGTGGCACAGCCAGCCGCGGCAGCACCTTGGCGTGGAGGAAAGCCTCTCAGCACGCCCCGGCGCGCAGGACCTGACACATTAACACCCCGCGCTCCTGGGGGCCCCGTGGCCAAGCTGTAACCGGAGAGGGGCCCGAAGCGCTGCGGGCGGCCGGGCTGGGCTGGTCCAGCTGCCTCCCCCCGCATGGGACGAGCACCCCCTGCCCCACAACCAAACCTCAGGGACAGCCAGGAGCCAGCGAGCATCCTCACCCTGCTGCAAACCACAGCCTCGCCGTCCGGCGCAGGACGCCGGGACCTGGCAGGGGTGGGAGAGGCACCGTAGGGAAGCCCCACACGTGCCCCAGCTCCCTTTCTAGCAGCCTGCAGCGTACCCAAAAGCTCCAGCTTCTCCAAATAGCTCCCAGATCAACGGGTCCTGCTGTCGGGCAGAGTTTGCATTGGAGAAAAAAATGGCCCTATCTTGCCCCGACACCTCATCGCTCACGCTAATTGAAGCAGCGCACGAGACAGGCCATGGCGGCACAGCCAGCGCAGCCTCAGTGCGGGCTCTGTCCCCTCGGTCCCCACACCGCTCACCTGCGGCAGGGACGCGCCGGCTGCGGGTGTGTTTCGGGCAGCAGCCATTGCTGCAGCAGCTTTCCAAAAAAGCATAGTTCGGGTTTGGGTTTGGTTTTCCAAGGGGAAAAGTATTTTTAATGCCCTTTCCCATCATTCACATTTCCTCAGGCTTTCCACACTCCAGCCACAAATAACCCGCTGGAGGGCAGCGAGGGAGGCTGCCCCGTGCTGGAGACTCTCCTCCCGCCGGAGATGGGGCACCCGCTCTGGAGGGGCTGTGGAGCGGGGAGCAAAGGGGAAAGCACGGTTAGATATTAGAAAACTTCCAGGCGTGTCCGAGGCCAAGGCGACCGGGGAGACCCAGCTTCCCGCCCGAGCCGGGACTGTCCCCATCTGCTTAATGCGCAAATCCCTTCTCTGGCTGTTAAAAAAGCTGGAGTGAATGCGGGGCCGTGGCACCTCGCACTCCCCGCTTGCTTTTTGAACAGGACAATTAGCTGAAGCATCCGGCAAAAGGGGAAAAATCAAGGCAAAAAGGGCTCCGAAGCAGGGGGGCTGGCGGGGCCGCGTGGCAGGGAGCGTCCCCGGGGGCGCGGGGCGGTGTGGCAGCCTGCCCGGCCCCGGTACAGGCAGCCGAACAATAACGTGAGGCGTCGGGAACACGCTCAGCGTTGGGAATCCCAGTCCTTGCCTTAAAAGGAGATTTCGGGGGACGCTTTTATTGGAAAATTGTTTTCTGATTATTCAGCTTATTGAGAGTTTTATTTCATTATTTGCAACATGACGCGAGGGGGGCTTCAGCTGCGCGTGAACAGCGACGGCCAAGGATGTTTCCGTGGGTTTCCAGGCCAGAAGAGCCCATTAAATCATCCCGTTTGACCTCCCGTGCTTGCAGGCCAGAGAATTTCACCCAACTCCTCTTGCGTTGAGCCCAATAACTTGTGTTTTTGATTCCAGCGGGCGGTCCAGGACGACGTCCTGTCTCGGCTTGATGACTTCAAGAGACGAAGAATCTGCCACCAATTTCCCTCGCTTGTTTGTCCTGATGGCAAAAAAAAAAAACCCGCACCCATGAGAGCAACGCCCCGCTGCCAACTCATTTCTGATGAGGATGCATCCCACTTGCTTCGAACCTTTTTCGGATGAAGGGGGATGCCCACGTCGCCCCTCGGCCAGCTCCTGCCACGCAGGTGTGCTTTCTGAGCCACGTGGATTAATACAGATAAATAGCGGGATCCCTCCCGGTCTGCCGTTAGCGAGCAGCTCAAGAGTTAATAAACTTCGAACAGATGTGACCAACATGTCAAGACACGAGAAGTACGTGGTATGGATGTTTATAAGTACGTCGACAGAAGGCATTCATAAAAGGTTATAAACCGTGGTAATAAGCAACCCATCAACTTGTTTGGACTCCAACACTTGATTAACCATTTATTAAAAGGTGCAGTAATCATTTATAAGCCATAAGTGGGACCGAATGTAAAGTATGACTCTTTTTATGTTAATAGATGCCTCAAGAATTTCCTCTCCCTCCGTGCCGTGTTTTGGGTGGTTAAAGGCTAACCCTGGCCGCTGGGCGCCCCGGCCCCTCCTTCGTGGCGTGCATGGGCTGGATTCACTCTGGGAGCCTCTGTGGAGGGGGCGCGGGTGCCCCCACCCCAGGTTTGGCAGCACCCTGGGGTTTTGCTCATGGGGAGCCCTGGGTTTATTTTGGCTGGGCTCTGGGTGACCTCCGCCAGCACCCGAGCTCCACCTCTGGAGACCCCGGGAGGGAGCTGCCCGGTGGGCTCGGGGCGGCAGGGAGGGACGGGCAGAGAGGCGTTTGCTGCCCGGCGGTTCCCTTAGGGAAGGCTGCCTACGCAGAGCCGGGCGGCAGTGTAGGGCAGTGGGCAGCACGGGAAGCCCGGCAGCTCCCAGAGGAGACGAGGGCTGCCGGTGGCTGTGCAGGCGGGAAGAGCTCGGACGCTTCTCCCAGGCTTTCCTGGCACAGCCCAGCACCGGCCCCGCTGCCCACGGGTCCCCACCGGACCCCAAGGAAGGGCTGCACGGGGACGGTGAGCAGCAAGCGCTGAGCGGAGTGGGGTGGATCAGGGACCAGGGATTTCAGAGGGGTTAAAACCCCCTGCCCTGAGGCCCTGGGGTGCCTGGGGGGAGGAGCAGAGCACAGGGAGAGCTGGGAACCTGCTCCCTGCATCCCCCTGCATCCCCTGCATCCCCCTGTGCGGGCATCAATCCAAGCCCCAGGCTGCCGATGCACCAGGATGGAATGGAAACGCCTCAAACGCGAAGGCAGCTTCATCCTTGTGTCAACAGGACCCTCCTTTTTGTTTGCCATCGCACTCCTCCTACCCCAGACAGACTGTGTTTTCCTTCCTGGTGTCTTAACGAGACCTAAACCCATAATTGCTCCCATTACACAACCAGGAGTGACAGTTTATTAGCAATGCTTCCTGACCTAATTTACACTGATATCCTCGTGCTCTTCCCTTTGCTGTGAGCAAACAGACCTTTAGGCTTTTGGAGAGGAAGGAGAGCCCCGGCAGCGGAGGGTGCACAGGCTGCAGCTCCAGGGCAAGCCCCTGCCCTCGCCCTGCCTCAGTTTCCCCCGGCTGCACCGAGCCGGGGCTCAGCGGCGCCACTGGACTCGGGGGTTGCAGGTTTGGGGGTCGCATGGGGCATGGCAGCGGTGGATGCTCTGCCCTTCAAAGGAAAGCTCGGTAGCTGCCTGGCAGGGGGCTTTTTAGCATGCGTGTGGTGCTGGGTCATTTGGCTGCAGCCAGCTTTTAATTGCAGGGAGTATGCAGAAAAGGAAGAGGAAGGCTGAGAAATCGCCCCGGAGTGAAGACTGCAAAGGTTACGCCTCAGCCCGGGCACAGACCACAGGGGCCTTCTGGTGGGAGGGCGGCTGAACCAAACTGCAGATGGGAAGGGAGGTGGTGGGATCGTACCCTGCTCCCACGATCGGATCTGGGGCCAGCAGCTTTGTGTCCCCAAGCTCATCGCTGGGCTGGCAGCGCCGAGGAGCTCTGGCTTTCCCCCAGGGAGGTGCCCAGCTACGGCGCGGGAGGCCGTGCCAGAGCTTGATGCGCCGGGGAAAGGGCTGGGACAGAGAGAGAAACAGGGCCACTGGTAGCCACAGGTTTGGGGTAGAGCGATGCTGCTTTCTCCAAGGTGGGAAATGCCCCAAAAAGTGACTTTTCTACCTGCGGCACAGCCTGGGCTTAGGGCAGTGTCAGCCTGGCTGGGGCTGTGGGGAAGGATTTGGTCCCAGCATCACCTTCCCCTGCCCCAGACCTGTGGTGGGAGACACGGGATTGCCCCGCAGACCCACCTCACTGGGGTCTGCCAGCGTTTGCTAGCATTCCTTCCTGATCCCGTTAAGGTGAAGGAGTTACTTTTAACCCGAGCCAGTACATTTTTCAGGGCGCAGTGGTGAGGCTGCCCCAGAGCCCTGCTGAGGAATAAGAAACACTGGGCGAACCCCGGGGCTGGCAGCTCCCTCAGATGCTCGCACCATCCATCCCCTGTTAAAGGCTTCCCGCTGGCAGCCCGCCTCCAGCAGCACCTCTCCGACTGGCAGCAGAGGGTAAAATTAGAACGAGCTGCATTTTTTTTTTTCCCCTCAGCTGCCCAGCAAACTTTCACAGCTCTTCTGCTGGGTCCTGTCCTGTCTCGGGGGAAGCAACCGCCCCAGCGGGGGGAAGAACGGAGGAGCCCGTCTGGCTGCCAGTCTCCCTCGTGCTCAAAAAAAAAAAGAAAAAAAGAAAATTGTGCTGGGTTTTTTGTTTGGTTGGGTTTTTATATATATATATATATATATATATATATATATATATGGAGGTTTTGTGGCTTTGACGCAGTTTCCTGAAAATCCTGCCTCATCCTGCCAGGGGCTGAGCGAATGCACATCCCAGCGCTCGGCGGTGGGGGAGAGAAGGAGGAGAAGCCAGAGAGGGAGAGAAGAAAGCTTTTGCCAAACTGGCCTGACCAGAATGTGACACAAGAGCAGGAAATGAGTCACGCCGGCAGGGCAGCTGCTCCCAGGCATTTGCATAGAAAGAAACCCCACCAGGCAGGGAACCGCATCGGCCCGCGTCCCGGCTCCCAGCGCTCCAGCCCCACAGCTGCCGGACCCGCTGCCGCGCTCGCCAGCACCCATCGGCACCCCGAGGCCGGCCCTGGCAGTGAGCCCTGGAGCATCACCCCTGTCCCATGGCTGGCTGTGCAACCCCAGATTGGGTCGTTCCACCCTGGATTTGCCCTGGGCCAAAGTGGAGCTCCCCTCCATCACCCCCCATGCAGTCCCCCTTGGCCAGCCCTCAATACTTGCTTTTCCCCATGCTTTAGGCTAGGAAGGAAGGAAGGAAGCCCAGCATTTTTGCCCCAAAAGGAGCCCCCGTTGTGCATCCCTTGCACAAGGGCAAAGCTCTTCCGAAGGGCCGACAAGGGCATCACCATCCCTGCATCCAGCACACCGTCCCAACCCTGTTCCCGGCTGCCGGTGTCGGATGTGGGTGTCACTGGATCCCAACGCTTGGGTGCCTGGGGCAGGGAACCTGCTCTGTGTGCTGCGGGGACCAGGCTGCACACCCGGCTCCTGGTCCTTTTTTATTAATGGCAGAGGACGGGAGGTTTCCCCTGCAGATGCACCGCGCACGCACATGTGTATCTTCCCCCAGCAGGCACTGGGCTGCGAGGATGCCGCAGCAGGCAGGTGACAGTGTGGGACAGCCAGGTGTGACACCGCAGCGGGGACACGCGTGGGATGGCCGGGCACGAGCGATGCATGTCGGCAACGTGCCCTGGGCTGGGGCAGGGGGTGACCGGCCGTGGGGACCTCTGTGTTGTGCCTCCTCTGTGGGGCTGATTCCCTCCTCCTCCACCCCGGCTGGCAACAGGGAATGGCCACAACCAGACGGATTTAGTGCTGCAAACCAGGGTATTGCCACCCTGCAAGTTCCTTAAATCCTAAAACCCAGTCTTAAAACTTCAGTGAAAGCCTTCAATGTGTTAATCACACGGAGCAGGGCGGGGGGAGCTTTCTCCATCGCACTAAGCCACCTCACCCAGCTTACGCGGAAGGGGGGCAGAAGGGCAGTGATGGCTTCTCTCTGGCTGGTTAATTGAGTTATAAACGACTCAAGAAGCACATCGCTTTGTATTACTTTCAGAGGGCTCATGGCTTCTGGGGAAGGCATGGGGCTGGGTGCCGGAGCCGCCAGGAGTGTCCCGGAGACGGGGTGGTGGCAGGGAGGGAAGCTGTCACTTTAACAGGCAAATGCTCTGTGAATGTGTGTGAACACCCTCCCTCTCCCATCAGCTCAGTAGGGTCCGCAGCCCTAAATAGCAAACAGAGTTTCCGTACATCTGTGGGCTGGTTAAACATCGCTGGAGTCTGCCTGGGAAAGCAGAGACAGGTCTTTGACGCAAGCTGCCAGGCACGGCCCCACTTGTCCCCTGCCCGCAGTGACGAAGGCGCCTGGGCTCTGTGGACCAGCCAGTGCATCCCTGCTTCCCAGGGACGAGGTCCCTCTGTACCAGGCAATGCCACTTCAGTGCCAGACCCTGGTGACTCGCGGCCGAGCATCCTGGCTCTGCAGGGCATGGGGCGATGCTCTGCCGGCCCTGCGTGGGTGGGTACCCGCAGCTCAAAGCCATTAGTGCTGACTGGGGCCTCAGCAGAGATGCTGATACATTACCAGGGAGGCTCGTGGGGGCGGTGGTCCCTCCAGGACAGGGCTACAGGCTGCCAAAGTGAGACTGTTGGTGAAGGGGAATGATGGCCTGGTGGTGGCTGGGAAAACGGAGGCTTGGTAAGGTTGAGAGGTGCGCACCAGGACTCAGCTAAAAACCACCTCTGCAGCCCCTTGGCCTGGGCTGGGGCACCCCTACAGGGCCAGATCCTGGTGGAGGGGACCCCAGATTGCGGGCAGGCTTTCTGCAGCTCTTGTCCACTGGTGTCCATCCACCACCCAACACGAGGTGTTTGGAGGGTGTTTGGGAGATGTGTGGACAGGGGGGTTCCCTGCCTACAGCCCCCCCAGGCAGGTCCTGCTGACTGCGGAAGGGTTGTGATGCCCAGCTTGGCTTTGGGGGCTCCCCTTGCCAAGGGGGTTTCTCTGGGCTGGGCAGGGGATGGCATCATCCAGACATGGGTGTGACGATAGCAGGGCCAGCGCCGGCCCCGCAGCAGTGAGATTCCTAGCTGAGAGCGGGATGCACTTTTCAGCTTGGGTCAGCCCTGTCCCATCTGCCTTCCACTTTTAAACTCTGCCAAATACCAGCTGGCTTCCCCAGCTCACCCGCAGCAGAGGGCACGGGGGGCCCCAACCAGCCCCTGCAGCAGAGCTGTGCCCTGCGCGGGGTGGGGACGGCGGTTGTCACCGGGGGCTGCCTGGTGCTGCCTGTGTTTATGAAGAAGTGAGAGTCACGAATAGTTTTGCGCTGACTTTTCGAAGGAGAGGTTTGCCTCCACGTGGGCTCGGCCGGCCGACAGCAGCTCTGACGCATCCCACGCCTCCCTGCCCAGCTCCCGCCGGTCCCGGCCGCCGGATGGCTTGTAAAACCCCAGAGGAGATGTACAGCCCGCGGGCTTCGAGGCCTGGCAGAGGAATTACACGGCAAACCACTCCCTTTGCAGGAATTGCCGCTCGAGCCCCAAGAGCCACGGCCTGGGTGTGCGGGGATGGAGGGTGCAGCTGGGGGGTGATACAGGGTGAGCCCCCCTCCTGGGGTGGCCCGTCTGTGGGCTTTCCCGTGCAAGCAGGGATCGGCCAGCCAAGCCCAGAAATAAGTTTTATCATGGCAAAGAGGCTGTGGGAGCCTCACCCAGAAATGAGAGGCGAGCGAGGCGCCCCAAGCCAGCCCAGGCACTGCACACCGGCTGCAGCCCCATCAGCACTGTGGGGTGTGCTGGGGTATGACGCTGTTATTATTTGTTATTATTTGCCCTGGGGCAGCACTTTGGGACTGGGGTGTGCTGGGCGTAATGCAGACAGCACGTAGAGGTGTTCCCCGATGTCCCGTCAAATCATGAAGTGAGAGGAGAAAGGTGGAGGCAGGGAAATGGGATGGGGGATCCCAAATCCAAACCAACCTGAAGAGAGCTGGTACCCATCACCCTGTCTCCTTATTGGGGTGTCTCTTGGCAGGACCCACCTGTGCACAGGGGCTTCCCATAAAGGAAAACGTGGAAAGACCTGAATCACCCCCACCTCGGGTGTGCTGTAGGATGCTCATCCCTCTAGCAGGCAGCCGGCTGCCCCGGGTGGCCCGTGGCACTGGGGCTATAGGGTGCTATAGCAGACACTACTGGGTGGTGTCTCTGGACGGTTTGGTTTGTGGCTCTGAGGCTGCAGTTGGGGAATTCCAGCTAAATCCCTGCCGGCAGCAAACTGCCATCAGCGAGCGTCACCCAGGGGCGAGGTTGGGCCAGATCCTGAAGCCGCCGTCTGAGCCTTTGCCCCCTTGTCGCTCCACCATAAACCTGACTGTGCACCCTGAGCATTTTTGGGTCTAAATACTCCTTTTTGAAGCCATTTGTGACCCCCTCGCCAGTGGGAAATGGATTTACACCAGCAACGTGCTTTACTCCCAGCGGCCCGGCACATTTGGCAGGGGTTGGATATACAGCGTCCCGCGAAGCAGCTGCGGAAACATTTGGTGGGAGAGCTGTTAACAGAGGCACCTCTGTGCCCCGGGCTCCGGTGGGAGGTGCTGGGGCTGCCGGTTTTGGAAAGACCCCGCGGGACAAACGGCTGTTGCTCTGCACGGGGAGGCAAACGCACCTGAAATGGGCCCGTGCAAAGTAACGGCCCGTCCAGGGGGGAGCCCAGAGGGTGTAGGAGGCTCCAGAGGGCACTTTTGGTACCCGGGGCCAGCTGTGGCCCAGATGTGAGCTGGTTCCAGGGCGATCGGTCCCTTTTTATGGACCGGCACCCTGAGCAACCCTGGCCGCGTAGGGCTGCTGGTGGCCAGGCAGGTGGCCCCGCCGCTGGTGCAGCGGCCAGCGGGGACATCCCAGCTGGGGACGGGCCCGGGCCGCGCAGCGCCGAGCACAGCGGTGGGCCCCACCGCCCTCCCCGTGCCCGCTTTAAGGCGGCCGCCGTCGCGGGGCGGGGCGGGGGCGGTGCCCCGTGACGCGCGGTGGGCGGGGCCGGGCGGGGCGGGGCCGGTCCCGCCGCAGCGCAGCGCAGCGCCGCGCAGCTCCGAGGCGGCGGCAGCGGCAGCGGCAGCGCCCGGCGGGACCCATCGGCTCCGGCGCCTCCGCTCCGCTCCGCTCCGCTCCGCTCCGCTCCCCCCACCCCGACCGGCTCCCGAGCGGGGCGGCCCCTCGGCGCGCCGGGGCGGGGCGCGCCCGCCCCCCATCCCCCCCACCGGTCGATAGATCCCCCGCGGCCGCCGCCCCCATGGCCGCCCCCCGCCGCCGCCCCGGCCCCCCGCGCCGGGGCTGAGCCCGGCCGCCTCCGAGGCGCCGCCCCCGCTTCCCCCCCCCCGCCCCGGCTGCGGGGATCCGCGCCCCCCCCCCCCCCCAGCTCCTCGCCCCCCCCCGGGCCGCGGCCGCCTCCCCGGGGGCGGCGGGAGGAAGGCCGGGGCGTGGGGCTCCGGCGGGCGGGCGGCGCCCAGGGCTGAGCCCAAGATGGCTGGAGGCGGCGGCGGCGGGGGCAGGCGCGGGGGGCTCTGCTGAGCGTCCCCGCCGGGACGGGACGGCTGGGCTCGGGCTCGGGCTCGGCGCGGCCCCGCAGCCGCAGCCCCTCCGCAGAGCCCCGCCGAGCGGGCGGGGGAGGCAGCGGGAGCGGTTTTGTTCCGGTGACTTTATTTCATTTTTTTTTTAAATACCTTTTTTTTTTTTACATTTTTTTTTTAAATTTTATTTTTCATGCGCCTCCGGTCTCCGTTCTCCAGCAGGGCAGCTCAAAATGGCTGAGAGCTGACTCGGCTCTCCCGGAACCGCACGCTTCGGGCCGGCTCCTCCCGGCTGCCCGCCGCCGCCGCCGCCTCGCCCCTTCCCGGCGGGGCCGGAACGGGGGAGCCGCGCCGGGGGAAGGCGCTCCGCGGGCGGCCGGACACCCCTCCCTCCGCCCCGGCACCCCCGGCTCCATCGCATTGTTGCCGTCGGGGGGTGCGTGCCCCCCGCCGGCCATGAGGCCGGGCTAGGTCGGACCCCCGGAACCCTCTCCCCCTCCCCAGCCCCGCTGGAAGCGAGGGCAGGTTCCTTCGGGGGCCGCGGGGTTCAGCCCCCCCGGCCAAGCCCAGCCCCGCTCCCGTCCCTCCCCGGGAGCCTCGGACGAGGCTGGCAGGGCTGCGCTGGGCTGGGGTTTGCTCTGAATGACCGAGCTCTCCCATTCAAGACCTCGCAATCTCGAAGCAGGCGAGGAGGGTTGGTTTTTTTTTTTTTTTTCTTCTCCTTTTTTTTTTTTTTTTTTCTTTTTTTTTTTTTTTTTTTTTTTTTTTTTTTTTTTTTTCTTTCTTTTTTTCTTTGCTGCTCCGCCGGTTAGAAGCAAATCTCGGGGGCCGCGGAGAGAATTCGTTTTTTCGCCATCGTCATCGTCGCTATTATTATTATTTTTTTTTAATCTTCCTCCTTTTCCCATTTTGGATCTTAACCCTTTGATCTGTTTCCTTTAAAAGACTCTGATTCCCAACTCCCATCAGGGGGAGCGGGAGGAGAAATACAGGGGAGGAAAAAAACCCCCCGAGTGAGTCCGTGCTCTCAGCTGTTGGCCAGGTTGGTGGGGGACAAAAGTCCCTTTAAAATATTGAATGTCAGTTGCAAACCTAAGAAAAGAAAAATCCGATCCGGAGCGCTAAATTTAGGAGCTTTATATGGAACTTGGATTCTGCTGCTGGATTTTGTATGGATTTTTTTCAACCTTTGGTAAGTTTCGATTCACCTTCCGGGGTAGAAAGAAACAAATGGCTTTTAGGGGTGGTTAAGACTTTGGGCTGTAAATCCTACAATATCTCGTCGGGGGTTTTTTAACCGCTTGTGTTGCCTTTTTTTTTTTTTTAACGAAGCGATGGGGACGTCGCGTTTTCTCGCCAGAGATTCCTAGAGCGCTGCTCTGTGGTTTTATTTTATCCCCGGTTTTAAAATCTGCTGGGGTTTATTATTTATCGCGCGTGCTGCGGGGAGGGGGGAGCCCGGCCGTTCACCCCCAGGCTTCCCGTTGCAGGGAGGACAGACCCCAGCGTCCGCCCCTAGACCGCACTGAGCGACCGAAGCGGGTTGGGGGGGGAGACGTCGCCAGAGGCTGCCGGCAGAGATGGCTGAGAATTGGAAGAACTGCTTCGAAGAGGAGCTCATCTGCCCCATTTGCCTGCACGTCTTCGTGGAGCCGGTCCAGCTGCCCTGCAAGCACAACTTCTGCCGGGGCTGCATCGGGGAGGCGTGGGCCAAGGAGTCGGGCTTGGTGCGTTGCCCCGAGTGCAACCAGGCCTACAACCAGAAGCCCAACCTGGAGAAGAACCTGAAGCTCACCAACATCGTGGAGAAGTTCAACTCCCTCAACCTGGAGAAGCCCCCCTCCGTCTTGCACTGCGTCTTTTGCCGCCGGGGCCCGCCGCTGCCGGCCCAGAAGATCTGTTTGAGGTGCGAGGCACCGTGTTGCCAGTCCCACGTCCAGACCCACCTGCAGCAGCCGTCCACGGCCCGGGGCCATCTCCTGGTGGAGGCGGACGACGTGCGGGCCTGGAGCTGCCCCCAGCACAACGCCTACCGCCTGTACCACTGCGAGGCCGAGCAGGTGGCCGTCTGCCAGTTCTGCTGCTACTACAGCGGGGCCCACCAGGGACACTCGGTCTGCGATGTGGAGATCCGCCGCAATGAGATCAGGGTAAGTCGGACCTTTGTGGAGACGTGGGTTTGTCCGTCTTGGCGGGGGGATGCTGCTCTCCCTGGCTGCCCTCTTCCCCCACTGTGTTTGTTCTCCAAAGGCCTGTGTTTGTATAGGGCCTACACAAAATCCACCCCGGTGCTGTTCCTCCTCCGTCCGGTCCCCCCGTGGCGGACATGTTAGGTGGCCGCTCCAGCCCAGCAGTGACGGAGTCAGTGGGTGCTGGGGGGGCTCCCCGGGGAAGGGCTTCCACGCCGGCAGGCCTTTGGAGCCGTCCAGCCATAGGACCTGCGGCCGCTTGGGTCTGGGCTGCGCGGGGAAGGGTCCAGGTCCTGGGCCGGGGGGCGTTTGGAGGGGTTGTCTCCCTGGTTGCTGCTGGGGTATGCAGCCATTCAGGGGAAGGCAGAGCAGCCACCTGCGTCCGAGGTCGAGTCACCCCGAAATTGGGCTCCCCGGGGGGACAAAGCGGCTGCAGACCCCGTCCATTGTAAGGCCTGTGAATGTCAAACTGCCGGCTCTTCCCACTGCCTCCCGCCGGGGCCGCCATCCCCTTCCCCCCGGCGCTGCGAGAGCTTCGTGTCAGAGACCCGCGGCTTCTCGCTGGCGGGCATTGGCGCTTGGGGTTTGGCCAAATAATGTTTTTTTTTTATTAGGGGGCACAGGGCTGCCCCCCCTTCCTCAAGCAGCATGGGGCGTAGCGCTAGATTCGAGGGAAAGCGAGTATTTTGCTCGTGGCCAGACCATCTGGCGGGAGCTTTCACCCCCGGCTCCCCACCCCGAGGTTCGTGGTGGGCATTTAACAGCCCTGCGGGCAGCCCTGCCGTGACCCCACCGCCACCTTCCCCCCTCCCAGGGCTGACCCGCCGCTCTCCCTCCGACCCTTCGAAAGAGTCCCGGCGCTTGTCCGCCGAATAAATATTTAACAATGAATTGAACGGTGATTACTGTAAAATGGGGATGATTTCCTGTGTATTTTAATGTTGCCAAAATGAGTCACCATTTAGCAATTAAAAAAAAAAAAAAGTCATAAATAAAAATTGCAGTATAATTACTTTCCAATTGGATGGCCAGGCCTGGGAGGGGGGGGTGGCTCTGTGCGGAGAGGAGCCAGCCTGAGCTCACAGGAAGGTTATTTTCCTCTCCAGGTTTATTTGGGGGAAAACCAGAGACCTCCGCGGAGGTGCCAGCAGCTCCGCCACACGCGCTGGAAGGGGAAAGACCCAGGCAGGCTTTTGGAGAAGCGCTTTTCTGCTTCTATTTATAGGGAGTCATTTTGGTCTCCCTCTGCCAGGGTGGGGAGCCACCCCGGGAGGGCTGTGCGGGGCTGGGACAGGGCTTGTGTGTGCACTTCCCGGGAGCCTTAGCCAGGGACCAAAACTATTTTTCCAGGTCCTTTTCCAGGACACTTTGATCTCATCTATTCCCACTCTTCCTGCGTGGTTGGTTTTTTTTTTTTTTTTTTTTGTTGCTGCCGTTGTTATGGCTGGATGTTCGCTGCTCCTTGCGGATGTGCGCTGCTAATGACCTGGCAGAAAGCTGCCACCGGCTAGGCTGGATTTTGGCCATGGCTTGAAATTTTAGGATATGTGGCCAGACACCGAATGTATTGGATGGCTGTATTGTAGAGCTACAAACTTATTTCGTGACCTTGGCCAAAGCCTTCAGTACCTCCATCGCCGCGTTATCTTAATTTCCTTTCTCTGCGATGATAAGCTTGTCTCTTCCCGCTGGGCGCGTGGCTCGGTTGGGTGCTCGGAGGCCGGGGCAATGGAGGACAGCCCAAAGCTGGGGGACGGTGTGCCTGAGGGATCCCCCCTGCAGCTGAAGCAGTTCCTCCGTGAACCGACTGGAGTAGCGAAGAGCCCCAGGGAAAAACGCCCGGCAGGTTGCCCTCGCTGCGTGGCCTTGGGCAGGTCTCTGGCTGAAAGCCACCCCTCGCCAGCCGGCAAGGAAGGCGGCCGCCTTGGTTCCCGAATTAGGGTGCGTGCGCTCAGCTGGTGACGGCTTCCCGCCTGTGGGAGCCAGGCCCAGGATTCCTGGCTGCTTGCTCACCCTGCGGTGGTGAGCCGCTCTTGGAGCATCCCGGGGAAGGAGGGCTGGGGCTGGGGGGCGGATGAGTAATGCTGGGCTTGGGAGGTCCGGGCCCCATCGTGAGAGGTTTGTTCCATGCGTGGCCTGCGTTCGGGAAGCTGTTAATTGAGAAATGAGTCAAAGTTTTGAGGCTCGGAGCCCTGTCCTTGGTGTGGGGGACTTGAGAGCGTGGGGGGGTGCAACATTGACCTGGTGAGGTGGGGTGGTCCCCACAGCCCGGAGAGATGGGAGCCTGCAAACACGCTCCCTGTAAACTCACCTTTTTTTAGCATTTATTCTTCTGGCTCTGCTGCCAGCCCACCTTGGAGGGCATCTTACCACTGGTTACGGTCCGATTTGAAGGGGAAAAGGGGCTCAAAACTCCTTGGGGACAGCACCAGCGCTTTCTCAGCTGGTAGTTTGGGCAAGAATGCTCGTGCTGGGCGAAAGAGGCCGGAGGTGGGCGTCTGCAGGAGGAAAGAGGGTGTCTGTGGAGGGCTCGCTTGACGCGGAGGTGCACGCTTCGTGGGTTTGGGGGAAGGGGACAGCTCGGCATTAGGTACTGCACAAACCCGCAGAGCCCTGGCTCGGAATTGGTTGAACTCCACGGTGCAACCGTAATACAAACAGTAAATAAAATATGTGGTTAATCTTTCTTTTGTGGGCGTATAAAGCGCTTACCTCCCCTTCCCCCCTGTGAGATGTTTTCTCCTTTGTTTCCTGTTTTTGTAGCGCTTAAAGAGGAGAGGGGAAAAAAAAAGCCAACAACCTACCCTCTATTTTTTTTTTTTTGTGCTGCTTGTCGTTTTACTTGTGTCAAGGTCTCAAAATGAAACATTTTTTCTTCCATCTTTGCCTTTGCTGCCCCAGCCACGTGCCTCCCACCTGCGTGGGGGAACCTGCCATCTCCCCGGCTTCCAGGGTTGAAAAAGAAAGTTGCTCCAGCGTGAAATTGATGCGTTGCTTTTTTTTTTTTTCATCCAAAAAGGGGAAAAATACATTGCTGGGATTGGAGCGCAGGTCAGAAGGCAGCAGCCAAAGAAAGGGACTCACTTGCGGGGTATTACGGTGTTTGCCCCATCTTTGTGTGGGACATGGTTGATTGAGGCCAGGTACATCACAGCTTGCTTAGGGATGTCCCAGCAGCCTGCCCTCAGCTGGAGGTGCCACCAGTGGGAAGGAATGTGGGTGGAGGCTCTGCTCCCGTCTTGTTTCAGGGGATGGAGGTAGCTTTCCCTCTGACATAGCTTGCAGCGCATTTTTGGGAAATTGGGAAAAAATCCCTGGACGTTCTGAAGATCTCTGGTGTTTTTGAACGCTAAGAGGGAGAAAGCATGTTGTGGTGCTGAGACCTGTGGGAAAACATTGGGGATCCTTCTGCGGGCATGTAGGAGCAGCGCCCATTTGGCAAATCCAGGGGGACAGTCAGGGACTGGGCTGCTGGGCCCAGCTGTTCCTCGGTGGGTTTGGGCTTTCTTTCTTGGCAGCCCCCCGGATAAGCCCAGCTCAGGTGCTTTCTAAAGTATGGGAGAGAGGAGAGGTGAGCACTTGGTAGGAGCACAGGAAGAGATGAATCCAAGTCTGTACCAGAAACTCTGGTCCTTTGCCAGCGTTGGCCACCAGCCCCAGTGCAGAGATGGCCCGTGCGCTTTTCCTACCTGCCCCAGCTGGTCACTTCTGCGGTTCAAAAGCTCCAGGTCTCTAGAGAGAAAATGCCACCAGCTTTTCTTTGCTAGGTGGCCCTGACACCAGAGATGCCTTCCTGTTTGAAACGAGTCCCATGTCATATCCCCATGCTGCCGTCTGGGCCAGGGATGTTTTGCTGGGCCCTAGGGAGCCCCGGTGCTGGGGAGGCTGGGGTCAGCTCCACTGCCAGGCTCCTGGTGTGAGCTGCTGTAGGTTGTTTTACTCTGAAACAGGTTTGGTAACTTGCGATGGGCTGGATTTTTACAGGCTTACTTATTTTCCAGATGACTTGTTTATGAGGAGCGTGGCACGCAGCTCACTGTGGCTGGCATTGTGAGCCCAAGTGCCCAAGTGCTCGAGTGTTAATTTAGCTCTCGTGACTGTAGATGGTGTGGGCTGGTGCCTGGCAGGCATTCCCTATGGCGCTCTTTGAACATACCTGGTCCACGGGCGACTTTGGCAGTAGGTCTTATGAAGCTGGAGATGTGCAGGTTCTCCCTGCGCCCTCCATCTGAGCCTCCACCAGCACCCCAGAGCTGAACTGCCAGCCCAGTCCAGGGGTTAGGTCAGCCTAACCCAGGTCTCTCCCTCCCCGGCTTTGCCCATGCCCTGGTTCCTGCCCAGGGGTCTCGGGAGTCCAGCACCAGGCTCCTAAATGTGACTGATCATTGTGCCCTGGGATGCTGTCAGTTGGTCAAGCTGCCGTGATGAGTAATGACTCCTCAGGCCTTGGGCAGTCACAGAAATCCCAGCACCCACCTAGCCTTGCTTTCTAGCTCCATGCCGTTCACCACCATCGATCTGTCAGGCTTTGCTGCGCTGTGTTGTTAGGGGCAGCAGGGGATTTCAGTTTAACCGATAGCAGCCTGTGCTGCCCCAGAGAGGTCTCGGGGGGGCTAAGCCACCCTGCTGCAAACCCGTCTGGGTTTGCTGGCCAAGTGGCAGTGGGTGTCTTGGCGGTCCCAGATCTTTGGCTGAACTGGCACAGTCTCCTGCCTCCCCGGGATTTGGATTAAGGGCTTTTCTTCCACTGCTTTCCTGCTAAGCTTGAGTATTTTCCTCGCCCTTAGCCCATCGGGTTGCCAGCGGTTGCTTGCTCTAGACTTGCAGCTGCAAGCCTTCTATGTAGAGTCAATCTGAGAAGTGACAGCAGAGATGGAGGACGCGGGGAGGCAGCCTGGTGGGTTTGGGTGGGAGGGAGGAGGCTTGCACGGAGTGGACAGCTTTGGTAAAGAAGGGGAGTAGGACAGGGGCTGCAGCGGAGAACGCTCTCTTCCCGTGGGGGACAATGCTATGTGGATGGGTGCTGGTGAAGAGTGAAGGTGGAAGGAGGAGAGGGAAAGAGAGGTTCATCTGAGGACCTTGAGCTGCTTTGCAAGGGACAGTGGCGAATTGTAGCCTAGGCTTACCCCTGCGGTACACAGGGGTAGGTTGTACTTTGCAGGTGGGGATATCTAGGCACAGCCTTGCCCACCCATGCCAGACAGCCCTGGCCAGAGAGCTTTCCACCTTGAAGCCCTCCCTTGACGGTGGCTTTGAATGAGCCCCTGAGACAGAGGTGTCCTGGTGTGGTCTCTGAACCAGGAGGTGTAAGCCCAGCTTTGGCTGGTGATGAGGGCATAATAAACTTAGCCTGGACCCTCGTTTAGTCTAAATCCAACCCGTGATATTTATGTAAGCGTCATGTGGCTGCTGGCATGGAGGTGTGCAGCATGCCACTCTCGTCGAGCCCCATGAGCATGGTGGAGAGGGAGAAGTAGGGAAGACGTGGGCTGCAGGGGAGACCCGCTCTCCTCAAGCCCCACGAGCATGGCGGAGAGGGAGAAGTAGGGAAGACGTGGGCTGCAGGGGAGACCCGCTCTCCTCAAGCCCCACGAGCATGGCGGAGAGGGAGAAGTAGGGAAGACGTGGGCTGCACTGTGAGACCCTGGACTTCCCTCCACCCCTCAGCTTCGTGCCTTGCACGTGGGAGCTCGAGTGAGCCCTTCGAGGAACATGTGAGTCCCAGGACCGTCCTTCCCTTCTCCTCCCCTCGCTCAGCAAAGCACTGTCCTCGAGCTCTCCCGCATGCTCGGCCGGGCCTGGTCCTGCCGGAGGGGGGTCCACAGCCTCTCTGCTGCTCTGGTTTTTTCCTCTGGGGCCGAGGAATTGCCTCTGCCCCCGTCGGAGCAGGGGGAGCAGAAGGGGGTGGGAGGAGAAGGCAGATTTCCATGTCTCACAAAGGGCACAAGCGATCAGATTCGTGCAACTGCCCAAGAATAAAGAGGCTCTTACAGTGCTGGCTGCCCTGACCTCTCTCCTCTCTGCTCCAGAGGACAGCGTGTGACCACACAGGGATTTCTTAGCTGTGCTTTGGAGGGAGGCAGCGGGTTTTCTATCCCCAGATCTGTCTGCAGCTTGCCTTGCAGCATATTGGCCTATTTTTTGCTCGTTACCTATCTGTTTACTGGAAATCTTGGTACACGGTGGTAATTTCTTCTTTTCTTCTCTTTAATTTCATGTAATTGTTTTGTTTTTTTTTTCAATCTGACACTGAAATGGGGCTGAGAGCAGCAGTGCTTCCAGAGCAGGGACAAAAGTAACCAGGAAACACAGGGCAAGAGAGGAGGGATCGACATCGAAACAATGAAATAGCCAAGCAAGGAAAGACTGAATGCTCAATAGCACAAGCCTTTGCAGAAATGCCTGGCTAGTGCAGCATTTTATAATCAGCTTCTGTGCTGGGCTGGCCTGCAACAGTAGTGCGATGGGGGAGGAATGCTTTGAATTAGCTGGATGCCAGAATTAATTCTGTCAGAATTCAAATGTACATGTATGTACGGATTTATAAATAAACACTTGGAGCTGGATTCTGCTTTGCCACGCAGGCTCTGGGGCAGAATCTGGTCTGGCCTGGCTTTTTTTCTTTTAAAAAAATAAATGCTATGGATCTGGGCTAGGTTCTGGTGACTTTGTCAACTTTCTGCATTTATCAGCAGCCCGTAGGCTCAGGAGATGCTGGTTTGGTTGGAGTAAGGGGGATGGCTCGGAGGAGTCAGGGCTGCTGAGCTTGCTTGCAGTGGTAGCCAATTTTCTGCAATGAACCTCCGTTTGCTGGTGGAGAAGATGGGGCAGATGCTGGGGGACCAGTGGGGAGGTATGGAATGGGCAGGACCAGGGATGTCCTGCCCTTCTCTTTCCTCCGTGGAAGAAGGACTGACAGAGGCAGCCCCCCCTCCTTTGCCCAGCAGAGCTGCAGCCAGCGCGCGTGGGAATGGGAGGAAGAGATGCCTGGTCCCAAATACGGAGGGAGGGATGGTTATTTACAGGCATGAGACTCTGGGTGCACGCAAGAGTTTTTACATATGTCCCCCAGATGAACTTGGGGAAGAGGTTCCCAGTCCTGAATCCTTTCTGATAAGGACAGCTTCGGCCTGTTCTCACCAGAGGATCGCAGTTGTCCCTCTTCTGTCTTGTGATTTGCTTGTGATGGTAACATGAGCAAAGTTCCCAGCTCAGAGCAGCACCCTGCCACTCTGCAGCGGTGACGTCTGCGTAACACGCACTCGAAGTCATCCGTTTGCTGGGATGATGTACCAGAACTGTTAAAAAAAAATATATATATATATTAAACATGAATCAATTTAATTTCTCTGTTTCTTCTCTTCCCCCTACCTGTCCTTTCTCAATTCCTTGGTGTGTGGATGCTCTGGGGGGGCCGTCTCCGGAGCAGCCTGGGAAGAGCCGAGCTGCGGATGGCTCCAGATGAGGCAGTTGGCAGGGAGTGACGTTCCGGATGGCTGTGTCTCTCTGAAATATGAGCAAACGTTGTCAGACCAGCCGACTGTGTGATCCGGGGCTCAGGGAGGGCTGATCTGCCCTTTCCTCCCTCCACCCATCTCTCCCTGTGCAGGATCCCCCATTTGCTCGGCATCAGCCGGTTCTCCTCTCCCTGCCTGGGTGACCTGGAAGCTTCATCCTAGAGCTGGGGCTTTGGAGAAAGGGAAGGAAAATCCCCCATATCCTAATGGAGGCAGTGTTTTCCCTCACTGTACAACAGCTTAATCCAAACCCTCATTTGAGCCAGTTATTGTGAGGCTTTAAAACCCCGTCCCCTGGAAACTAGTCTCTCACCCCCTTCCCTCCCAGTTGATCTTGGTCGGTGGAGCTGAGCTCCGGGGTTTGGTGCTCGGCCACACGCAGACACGGATCGATCGCGCTGGGGGGGCGGGTTGATATTTTTGTGGCAATGGTTTTTATTGCTGGTTTTGGTGGTGGCTGGAAAGTCAGGGGGGTTGGCATGCGCTGTAATGGGCTTGTGCGTGTGGCAAGGGGAGAGAGGGTAACGCGATCGCGTCCTTCTGCTCATTATCCTCTTGCTAGCGGGGGGGTGCCGCATCCCTCTCCCCGTCCGAATCCGCACGGAGCTGCCGGCTCTGCGGTGGGAGCTGGTTTTCCCTGCAGGTGAACTCCTCTGCGCTCAGACAAAGGGCTGGGGGTGCCGGTGCCTCCCTTTGTTCTCCTCCTGTCCTGGTGCACTCGCCTCCGACAGCAAAAAGCCCCTTGAAGCATGTCTTTCAAATGGATGGAGCGGAATAAATGCGCTGCGAGGTCTCTGTCCCCCTTGCAAACCCTTTGGGGTGTCTGCGCTCCCTCTTCCCGTGGGTATTGTGCTAGCCCCTTAGTGATGGGGGTGGCCGGATTCGAGAGGGAATTACTGCAGCTCTCCTGCCACAGCTGCACTGTGGTGGCTGGGTGGCTGAGGCCCACGAGCCCTGTTTGGGTCAGAGGTGGTTTGGTTGTAGGGGATGGGGACGGGATCTGCCCCCTACAAGGGAATGGGAGCACATTTGGGGGTTGTTTTCCTCCCTCTGCCTGCTGGCATCCTGCATGACAGGGCATACAGGCAGGGGACTGGAAATAACGCCTTATGTGTCGTGCAAAGACCACCCATTGCCAAACGCATCTCCTGAGGGGGTGAGCCCAGCAGGTAAAACCACGGCCTGTCCTCCAGCAGAGGATTTTGTAGCATTTTACTTACAACAGGGGAGAAAAAGGTCAGTTTAATCTCTGCAACAACCTAAAATCTGGGTAGGGAAGTCAGGGTGTTACCCTAAAGTAGAGATAAGCAGAGGTGGGGGGACCTGCTAGGGAGTTGGGAAGTCCGTGGCAGCGTGGGGAAGCAATCCTGGAGACTTGGGCTTTCTTTGCTGGTAGTGGTACCTTGCCGAACACGGACCCTGCTAGCTGCCCCCACCCAGGCGCTTCCTCCCCTTGTCCTCCCCAAGGTTGGCTCCTGGCTACTGCTGTCATCTATGAATGCACATGGTACTAATCTCCATTTATCAAAGTGCTTTTGCAGCAATCTGATAAACAATACTGAGGCAACGAGCAAAAGCTAAACCTTCCTCTATGCATTAAAACTGCCTGCTGGAGCCTTCCTGAGGAAATGTTCCTCCTTCCCAAAACGCAAGGCTCAGCTTTGCAGGGGAGAGAGAGACAGGAGGCATCCGAAAAAACAACCGTCATGCACACACTGCACCCAGTAACTGTAGACACAGAGATTTGAGGAAAACCTTGTGCTTCCCAAAAGGTGGAGGCTGGGAACATCTGTCAGCTTGGGTGGAAGATGGAGGAAACCAGAGGAGTGGAAAACTGTGGGGCAGCAATCCCAGGTATGTCCCATCCATGGGGTGATGATCCCAGGCATCCTGAATCCCAGTCCTTACGGCTGCTTTGCATCCGTGGAGCCTGTCTCTTGTTCTGCCCGGCGGAGGGAGCAGGCGTTAACGTTTTGAAGGTCAAGCAGAAATCACGAGCTGGCCCCGAGGTGTGGCTGTGCTAGCCGGCAGGTAAGGAGAAGCCACCACAGAACTGAGCTAGCAGCCAGGTTTCTTTGTGGGTGCAAGCTCATCAGGGGATGAGGAGCCGCTATTGTTGGTCCTTCTGCTCTAGAAAATGGCAGCGCGTTCACAGCTAGAAATGGCTTCTCTGGTTGTACCCTGCATGCCGGCACTGCCCCCCCAATCCCTGTGTGGCTCTCGGCACGTCCCGTAACCTTTGTGCCTCCACCGCATCCTCTTTAAAAGAGGATAATGAAACTGAAAGGGGGAAGCAGCGGGCACTGGAGGCACCTTGGACTGCTGGGCTTGATAAAGCACTGCTGGTCTGCCAGCAACCTGAGGAGCAGGATTTTTGAGTCAGGAAATTAAATGCCAGGTGGGGAGAGGGCATCTGGCGAAAGCTGCCTCATTTGGGGATGGAAACTGAGCCTCGAATATGGCTCGCACGAATCGGCAGGACTGGAGTTGAGCAGAGCAGTTCCCCTGGCTCCCCGCAAGGATGGAGCCAACTGAGGACTGAGCTGCCGAGCTCCGATCGTAGAGTCAAACCTGGAAGATAAATGATACTTCAGGGGCCTGAGATCAATAATGTCAAAAGCTGGTCCGTAATCGGGCGAGATTAAAAACCAATGACAGGCCTCCTCCTAGGAGCAGAAGTCAGCACGTTGAAGGAGAGCAGCAGAGTTTTCACCTTTAGTTATTCCCTGGTGGTGTCCACATCCAAACCCCACCTTCCCAGGCTGCACCCTGCAACATCAGCGATTCCCCCCCCTCAATCAACACTGACCAGATCCTGCAGGTCCCCTACGGCCACCCCCTCTTCACTGGTCCCCGTGCAGCTGGTCCAGAGCACTCCTGCCCTTGGGAGAGTGGCTGAGGTGAAGACAAAAGCGATGCAGCCTGGTGCTGGCTGCCAGCTGCTTTCGCTGCTGGGGCATGAGCTGGGCCCGTGGGAGGCAGAGGAGGGGAGGAGAGGCTGAAGCAGGAGGTCACATTGATGCTGTGGGTACCGCGATGTGCTGTGTGTTGTAAAGATGCTCAGCTTTGGGGAGCACACTGGGGAGAGGAGTTTGGGAAACGAGGGCTGCAGATGACTCTTGACTTTGTCCTGAATACATTGTGTTTTTACCTGTATTTATCAATTAACGAGTGCTGCGAGCGTTTAGCCACCCGTGGGCAAGAGACAGTCAGGTGGGGTGCGCGGTTGTGCCCGTTTTGGGGGCGGTGGCATTCGAGGTTGTCACAGAGGTGGCTTTTCTCCTGGGTGGGCGCTGGGCAGGGGGCTGTGCCCCCGCGCTCGGCTGGAGCGTGCTTCCTCCGGTCGGCAGCAGCCACAGTCCGACCGAGGTGGAGGAGATGGAATTGATTTATTTGCAGGAGCAAATGGAAATAAACTCGAGTCCCTTTTCTCTGTGCATCCTTAAAGGGGTGCACGCTCCATCACAGCTCCGCAGGGCAGAGCCACGCTGGGGCTCCTGTGAAGGGCGCTGGGAAAAAGGATGTTGCCTCTCTTTCCCGAGCACAAGGGCGATTAAAGGAAAAGGGGCCATGCCGCTGCCCGTCGTGCACACACGCGGAGCTGGAGATGGAGCTGGAGATGCCGCTTGCCTTTGCCCCGGGCTCCTCTTCCCCTTCCTCCCCGCTCCCCCACCCCTTCCCCGCCAGGAAGCCTGGCCTTTGTGTGAAGTGATGCCTCCTGACATCAGCCAGGCGCCGCAATTTCCTCCGCAGCGGGAAGGGTGAGCGGGCAAGGAGAGGGGTGCCACGCTCCCCAAGGGGTGACATACGGTCCTGGCCTTGCTGGAGCGTGGGGCGGCAGCACTCGGGGGGAGGCTGCATGCCCGGCCGGGATGCTGCGGGGAGGTGGTTGCCCCCAGCCACGCCAGTGTGGTGGTTCGGTGGAGGTTTGCCTGTTTGTGCTGCTCTGCCTGAAAGCACCGTGCCAGTGTGTTGCTTCTTGCTGCCTGTGACTCTGATTGCTTCAGTGGCATCTTTGTTTGACCCCTCTAGGGATGCAGTGTTGGGCTCTATGTAGCTGAAGCTCGGGCAGTGCCAGCTGTGGGGTCTTGCTCTGGAGTCAGTGGCCCGGGGCCATGGAGCAGAAGTGGAGGGGCTCACAGCAAGGCAGGAGCAGGGCTGACATCTCCTGCGGCCCAGGCCTGCACCTGAGCTCTGGGAGCATCTTGCTGTCCGTGCAGACACGTCGCTTCGGCAAGGGCAGGGCGCAGCTCGGCTGCGAGGGGCTTTGCGGGGTGTGGGCTCTTGGCTGCTCCTTGGAAAGGGGCTAATGCAACACATGGGAATTGGCCAAGTGCCTGCCAACAAGAAGCTGCGGCTGGCACTTTGCCACGAGCTTGGGGGCTTTGCATCTCTTTAATTCGAGACGTGTTTACTGGCGGATGGCGTTTTGCAGCTGGCTGGCTGAAAACTACAGGTCCCAGCATGCTCCCTCGCATGTCGCATGGCTGCTGAGCTTTGGTGGGAGTGTGGTACCACGGGGATCGTAGTCTCGGTGCTCACCGCTGCAGGGGTTATGCTGCTGCGGAGAAGGGCTCTGGTTCAGCATTGGTGGGCAGACCCAGGCTGTGAGACACAGGGCTGGTCTCTGCCTCCTGCTTTCTTATCATCCCGCCACCCACTTGCTCGATGCAGGATCAGATTGGCCTTTTTATGTCACCAGGCTGGGGAGGGGATCTGGTCCTATTCTTACTCGTTTGCAACGTAAATATTTTGGTCCCGAGCGCGTTGCTGGGAGCTGGGTGTCACGTTGAGGAGTGTGATTCATTCATGCTGTTGCTGTTCGGAGCACAATGAGGCAGCCTTGGGACCGGTCCCAAAGATTTCCTGTGATCGCGGCTGGTGGGGAATTTGGGACATCACGTTTGACTAAGAGCCCTCTTCGCGCGATTCCTGCAAGCCAGAAGTACCGTGCTGTGCCCAGCATGTTCAGGGCTTGCCACCCCCAAAATGCAGTGGGTGCAGGTGGCTTGCGTTTCCAGAGGGAGGAAGAATGGAGAGCAAGGCTGAGCTCCGGCTCTTGCCTTCCCCAGCTGCTGGTGTGCAGAAAACATTGCATGGTTTTGGGCTTTGTGCCTGGTTCCAGCCAGCCTAACAAATAAAGGTACAAAACAATGCAAGTTCAAAACCTGCTGCATGTCAAGTCTTGGAAGGGGCTCCAGCAGAGTTTCCCTGGTGGGGCCAGCATCGCACGAACATCCATGTGTGTTTTAGAGGGACATGGGACAACCTGAGGCGGGACGCTGGGCAGATGGGCGGGAGCACTGGAAGATGCCTCTCCATCCCTTGCCTCTGCCACCGATGCTCTGCTGCCAGAAAAGGGACCTTTGCACCCCCAGTTTGGTCACCGGCACAGGATGGGAGGCACTGCGGCACCCTCCACCCCAGGGCTGGCTCCCTCCGTCCCCCTGCGCATCGCTTCGTCCTCCCCACGCCGCTGAGAGCCAGGTGCAGCGCCCAGATTTGTTCTGGCATCCTTCGTTAGACGGTGTTTGTTCATGCTGCATTTTTCTTTTTGCTGGCTTGTTTGGACATGCACTGGTACATTCACGGCACTCAGGCAGTAATGTGAGTCTCTTTCCCATTAGGAAAAGGGCCAGGATTTGGGGGGCCGGCAGGGCGGCTTAAGCAGTAGTTTCTGAGATATTTCCTTCTGCCGCCACACCCTGCGTGAAAGAGCAATATCCACGGCTTCAGCTGCTATCGCAAGGCTCCAAACGTCTCTCTTTTAATATAGATTGGTATCATTTTGCATTTTAAAGTAAAAACACGCTGCAAGCTGCAGACAGCTGTTGGTTGGCAGCTTTGTTTGAACATCTGGTATTGCTGGGCTGCTGTTCAGCACGATCTAACTATGGGATTCATAAAGATTGTAATCCGGGCTTTCAGATTCTCAACAGCCGCCTCGTGAAAAAAATGGGGGAGAGAGAAAACCCAGCGGGGAAGTGGTCCTCGGCATTCAGCAGGTCGTGGTCCGTCCGCTCTCGGGTGCGGAGTGGCTGATGGGCTCGCTGTACGTCGCCTTGGCTGCCCGCAGGTGCTGACGGGCTGCTTCCAGCTTGCAAAATGTTGGGCGCTGGGGAGCTGTAGAAGTGCAAAGTCCTCTTTTTTTTTTTCTCCCCCCCCCCTTTTTTATTTTTTCCAGCTTGTGTGCTGAATCCGATTGAGTGTCATACTCCTCTGGGTGGTGTCTGGTGCTGGCGAGCTGAAGCAGCAGATTCTGCTGTGGCTTTGGGTAGCTGTTTGTAACAGTTGTCTGCAGCAGCAGGACTTGGTTTCTTTTTCTTTAAAGTAAGTGATGGAGGAACCAAGGCTCGGAGTAAACATCTCGGCATGTCAAAACCTCGTTTCCAAGAGAAATTGAGTCCCCTTTTCTTCTCAACTGAAAGGTTGAGATAGCCACCTCTGTAAGTCCCATCCATCCCTCTGTGACTCAGGCACTTTCCTTGGCACCTTTGAGAATTAAGCAGCCTCTAAGCCCCTAACGGGTTTTATAAATCTTGTTAGTTGATCTGCATTTTTGCAAAGCTCTTTGAATCCAGCCTATTGGCACATAAGTCACCTTGACTTTCCGCAAGGCTTTGACTCCCAACTCACTTTCAGGCTCCATTTGTCAGTTGGAGGTGCACAAAAACGTCCCCCCTTATCTTTATTAGGAAAAAAAAAAAAGCTGCCTGGAGAAATCTAGCTGCGCTTTAGTTGGTGCAAGCCAGTAATAGAGGTGCATATAAACCTGTTCTGCCCTTGTTTGTGTTGATTTAACTTACCAGTACAAATTAAAACAGCCTTGAGCGGTTGGAAGTTTAACTAGATCGGTTGGGAGGAAAAAAAATAAAATCATGGCCTTTAAATCAAAGCAGGGTTTTCTTTCTAGTGCTGCCCTGAGCCCAGAGAGGGGCTTTGTGCCGCCCACGCAGCCGGACTCTGGGTCACCAAATGATGGCGTTGCCTTTGCACTTATCGGTGGTCTCGTGGCTGGGACGCGTGGGTGCACGCAGGTATTGCTGCGGCTGCTCTGCTCCTTGGTGGTATCCTGGTTCCCCCAAAAACCTGCTCCTGCATCCAGATCCTCAGTCTGGGCTCCCTCCGGAGCAGAAATTAGAAACTCGGGGGGTAGGGAGCTGAAGTGGCTGTTGTTCAGAGCTCGGGTCTTCCCGTGGTGGGGCTGAGCCGTGGCGGGCGCAGAGCGGAGGTCTTCAGGCAGGGGAGAGGCAACTCAGCCTGCAGTGGGAGGAAGGGTGGAAGAGGCTGGCTGTGTTTCACCCCTGCAGGGAGAAAGCTCTGAGATCACACAGGCCAGCTGGATCTTGAATCCAAGATGTTTATTTGGAAGAGGGAGTGAGGGTTTCTCAATTTTGCAGGGGCTGCAGATGGGGGTAGGTTTGCTGCTAAGGGATGGGAGTGGGTCTTTGCAGGATGGCTGCTTTTGAAGGCAAGGCATCCCGCCAGCCGCAGTTTGGGGATGACGGGCCGGGACCCTGAGATTGCAGCACGTTGGGAAGATCTTGGGATTCAACAGAGCTAGACGAGGCTGGGACAACAGCAGATCGAGGCAGGATTGGGGGTGCTGCCAAAGCCTGTTTATTTTTTTGTGTGGGTTATGGAAGGAGCGGCTCACAGATGATATGTCAGAGCAACACGGCTTGTGTGAGGAGCAGGAGTTTGTTATTTGACCGAGAGTTTCAGCACTGAATGACCTCCCATTTCTGCCCAGACTGCCACCACTGGAGCTGGCAGAGCGCTTGTGAGAGCCAGTTGGGGGAGATAATCCAGCTGTAAAGAGACTGCTTTTTTTTACTGGCTTAATTTTTCGGCTGGATCCGTGGTCAGGAAGGAGCAGATGTATGAAAACAGACAGAATAGGGAGAAAAGGAGGTTAGGGCTCCCGTAATGTACATGTAAATTGACTGAAATGTTCAAGAAACCAGAAGCACAGAGCATGCTGAAGGTGGAAAGGGGAGGACTTCTTACACGATCTCTTAGGCTCCGAAAAACTGTGAAATCTGGTGAATCCCAGTTGGTGTAGCTGCAGGGCCCAGATTTTATTTTCTGGCATGGCGGGAGGAAGCACAAGGCGATGTTGGTCATCGAGGCCAGGTGTGCTCCAGGTGTTGGTGTCAGTCTGAGGTCCCAAGTGGCTGGAAATGGTTGCTCAAGACGCTTGGGTCTGGGTGTCTGAAACTTTCTGGGATGTTGCAAACCCCTGTGCTTTCCTGGAGCGCCCCGGCAATGCCCTGGTGCTGGTGCTCCGGAGCTGGTTGCTCAAAGGGCGTTGGGTGCTGCATCGTGCTGGGCAGGGCGGGCTTGTGCCGGAGACTGCTCAGCAGCAGGGTGAATTTCGGCACTGACTTATAAGCAGCCCCAAACCAGGACATTTTCCCCCTAAAACTGAAAGCGGGGGGGGGGAAGAGCTCCTCCGTCGCATCCCTGGTGGCGGAGAAGATGCGGACCTTGTCCTTCATAAACATGGAGCTGAGCCCTGTGACTCCCCCTGGCTCTCCTTGCTCCCAGGCAAAGGCGGTCTGGACTGTCCTCCCTCCCGAAAGCTGGCCGGGGAGGGCTGCTGGCCGGCATCCGCGCCCAGGCCTGGGCGGGGATCTCCTCTCCCTCCCTTCCCAGCAGAGAGAAAAAAGATTTCTCGAGCTCCTCGCTGCCCCAAGGGCCTGGTTGTGTGGGCAGCTGCGGCCCCAGCAGCTCTCAGAGCTGGTCTCTCCATCTTACTCCTGCACCACCCAAAAGCACCTGCTGTCCCTGTGCCACCGGGACACAGCGCGGGAGCACGTTTTCCCGGGCCGGATGCCGTCTCTCCTGGCGGATCCGCGGCGGGAGGCGGCTGCACCAGCCAAAGGCACGGGCATCACCAAGGCTCATCTTTGTACTGTGGAGCCAGTGGCATCAGTTGGGACTCACCTGGCTGCATGCTTGGCGTGCAAACCAGCTCCTCCGTCCCCGTATTCATCTTCCCGGCGTGTTTCCAGCTCCTTTCTTCCTCTCCCCCCCATGCTGTGAGTGAGGCTTGAGCCTCAGGTCTGGCGGAGGCGGTTCGCCCTGCTTTCACTGCCTCTGGCTGCGCTTTGCACGGGGGCAGCTCGTCTGACGCTGGCCCATGATCAGCACGGCCTCGCTCCTACCCTCCAACATGCTGCAAAAATGGCTTTGGTGCTTGGGGCACCTCTGTTTTGGGGGGCACATCACCCATACTGGGCACCCCATACCAGGAAGGCTCCTGCCTTCAGGACTTGTTGGGCTGCTGGCACAGAGGGGATGCTCCTGCAGCCACCGGCCTTGTCTCCCTGCTCCTTAATTTCCCTTATCCCCCTTTTCCCCTCGAAGCAGATCTTCATTCCTGCTCAGAGGGCACTGACAGCAGTGGCAGCTGGGCCGTGGCTTGAAGTTGAGGTCCAAAAACTGTGGGTAGAGCTCCAGCCTCCTTCCCCGATTTGTGCGAGAGGCACAGCCACAAGTAACCCCCATGGCAGTGGGGAGCAGGGGGAGACACAGAGGCCTGGGAAGGCAAACTAACATCCTCAAGGTCCTTCTGAAGGTCACTTTCTGACAGAGAATAGGTCCCCATTTCCTGGCCTCCAGAAATCCTGCTGCTGGCCCCACACAACACAATGCCTTGTATTTTCCCCTTACTAATGAGTTCTTCCTTTCTGCTGGGTATAAACAAGGAGAAGAGCTGTCCCGGGCTGCGGGCACCGGCACAGCCCCGTGGCGGTCCGGGGTCTGCTGGTACAAGGCCGTGTGGAGGAGCATGGTCCGCTGTGCCCGCCATCCTGGGGTGCCACAGGGTTGAGGGCTGACCTGAATACCGCTGAGCAGCCGTGAGTTGTGGCTCAGGGGAAGCATCCAGCTGCTGCGTGCCAGCCACGCTGTAGGGATGCCCTGTGCCGGGGCGAGCGCCGGAGGTGGGACACGGGGCTTCGCATCCGGGGTAGCTGATGGAGATGGGGCTTAGCTTGGTGGTTTCTCCTCCTCGGTGTGTTGAGGAAGGCTTGGAGACCAGGCAGCATCTCGCAGGGCGACGGGGACAGGCAGGAGGCATCTCCACCCACCCCGGTGTGAGAACAGGGCAGAGAGCCGCTCTTGCCAGAGGCGCCCCGCATCCTGTTCCCCCAAGTTGGCACTGGATATTCAGCCTCCAGCCCTTTTCCACAAAGCACCAGCTCTCCCAGTGCTCAGTGGGTCCCTTGATGCCCGTGGGCTGTGTGGCTGCTGCTCCCATCCCTTTCTAGCAAGGCCAGCTATTAATATCCCAGAGGCTGTTCCCCTCCCCTCTTCCTTCCCCTGCCAGGGATAAACCAGCCCGATCTCTGCACAGGGAGCACTGTGAGAAAAGCCAAACCCTGGAGCAGCCTGTGTGTGCTCCGGGCTGGTCGGGGGAGGCGAGGCCTCCTGCTCCGGCCTGAGACCTCCCCTCCTGCCTGGTGCTTACTGTAAATGTGTGCAAGATGAAACCCCAACCAGAAAACATTTCCTTCCTGTCCCTGTAAGCGGATCAGCCTCCTGCGAGTGCCGCGGGGGCCGTGGGGAGTTTGAAAGAGCTGCTTTTGCCTGGCTCTGGTCAGCAGGAGACCATGGGGGGTGGCAGGAAGGGTGCTCCAGGGGGTTCGGGCTGCGGGGATGGGTCCCCTCAGGCTGCAGCGGTGCAGGATCTCATGGTTTGAGATCCTGTTTTGGGAGGGCGCGGGGGTGCCATGCCCCAGAGCCACACAGTGTTGAGGCACGGGTGTGTTGGCACGTGGGGGGACACTTTCAGGAGGGATGAAAATACCTCATCGCGTGGGTTTTTCTCAGAAAACCGGCCAGCTGACAGCGGAGCGAGGCTGGGGAGCAGGAAGCCTGCAAGTGGGAGGCATGGGGAGGCGAAAGGTTGTACTCGCCTCCTCGGTCCAGGGCTCTCGGTGCATTAAAATTCAGTCGCTGTGACTTCAGGCCCGTCTCCAGCAGTGTGCCGGGATGCGGGTCTCAATGGGGGCCCTTGATCCCGGTCCCTGGGCTGAGCTGCAGGTGTCTGGAGCCATTCCCGCGACAGGCATCTGCCCTTCGCAGCTTCCTCACTCCGGTTCCACCTTCCTCCTCCTCCTCGCCCTTCCTCCCCCTCGTGCTCCGAGCTGCTCCCTTCGTTCTGGCTTTCCGGTGGCTGCAAACAATGTCCTTATTCACTCGGCGGCTGGGATTTGGCGGCGAGGGGAAGGCCCGGGCGCAGAGGAGAAGGAAGGAGGGAGGCAGAGAAGCGAGCGCGCCTGTCCTGGGCCAGCCGTCCAGCTGCGGTTAAAGGCACTCAGTGGGGCAGTCTGGCTCTCTGCTCCCCCTGGTTTCCTATGGGAACAAGAGCTGTGTGCTCTTGTGTTTTGTCCACCTGACCTCCTCTAGTACCCTCCAAACCTGCAGGCGGTTTCAGCCCAGTTTATTGGGAATTAGCATCCTGCAAGCGTCCTGCAGGTCGGTGTGCAGGGACACGGTTGCTCTGGCTGGGGGAACAGCCCTGAAGGATGCACAACCCTTATTAGACATCAGAGAAGCTGCATGGGCTTCATTTCGCCCATGAACACAGTAAGGCATTTCACTGGTCCCACTCTCATTTAATACCAGAGCTGCTTGGCGGGTCGAGGGGCACCTCTCTGGCTTTGGTGAAGCTGCCCGGCTCCTTCCTGGTCCTGCTGGGAGTCGGGCAAGGGCTGGCGAGTGCTTGAGCCCCTGGGGAAAGGGTGCTGCAGGCTCTCCCCTGCCAGCTCTCCCCGGGAGGCATGCAGGGACCCTGGCCATCCTCGGAGCTGGCGAAACCTTGGGGCATGTCAAGGGATTTTGCTGCCCCAGTGCCAGCCCCAGGGCCACAGGCTGCTGGGGGCTTCAAAGGGGGGACAAGGGGAGCACTGGGCTCCAGGCGGGGCAGGGGCATAATCCGCCGTTATCACAGGCTCAGCAGCGACCCAGCAGTGACCGCAGACTTAGCCCTGTCCTTTGGGAGAGGACAGTGGTGAGACCAGCCTGAGACAAGCCAGGGAGGCATCTTGCCCGCAGATTTCTCCCTGCCTGGGAGGTCTCGAGTGGGTGTGAGCTCCTTCCCACGCCCCAGTGCCCCCCTTTGCAGTGGCAGGTTGCCCAGCCGGCTGAGCTGGACCTGTGCATGTAACACAGCTGACGCTTGCCATGCTGCAGCCCTATAATGACTCTCAGATGAGGAGCCCAGGTGCCCTGTATCGTCGGAGCTGTTAAACTCTTTATTACCATCTTTCTGTCTTGTGGCTGTAGGCATTTAATCTTGCAGAAGTTCTGTCGGGGCAGCCCTGTCCCCTGGCAAACGTCCCCCTGTCCCCTACCTGGGGGGCTGGACTTGTCCCGTGCTGGAGTGGCCGCTGGGAGTTGGGGTCGGTGCAGAGCTGCCCACGTGCAGGTTCGGGGGGGGCAGACTGGGAGGTGCAGTAAGGGGGACGTGGGGCGAGCGTGGTTTCCTCGGCAGTGGTTTCCTCCCAGCAAGCACTGGGTGGATAGTGATGGTCAGCAAGCCTTTCCCTGGCACGATCCCATGGGGACCAGCTGTGTGCGTCCGCCCTGGAATGAGACCTTCCAGCGCTTGCCTTGCTTCCCGCAGAGATGGCCCCCAAGTAGCATTTCTCTCCCCGTGCGTGACCTCAGTACCCTGAACCCACCCCACTTGCCACGATTGCTCCCCGGGATGCACCCTGCTCCACCAGTGGTGGGGCTCCTGATCAGTGAGCAAAGGATAACCTCCGCTCCTTTCTCCTTCTACCTTCGGCGGTGCTGCTCCTGCGCAGGGTTGATGCCCACGGCGTGTTTGCAGAGAGCCCTGCTAACCTCTTCTTAGGGCTCAGCCTTTTTTTCTCCCTGCTTTATTTTTCCCCATCAGGAGGGGGGAGACGACATGCAACTCCAGCAGAATAAACTGGTTTCCAGCAACTAACCCCATCTCGCTGTGGCCTGCGGGGTTGGGGTGGACCAGCCACTTACCCTGGCCGGAGATTAACATATTAATTAATTAGATGAGTTCACTCTCAGCTGGTGTTGGAATACAGAGCATTTTTGGCGTCCGTTTCACAAACTGGTGGAGTGTCTCAGAACAGACAAACTGGGATCATGTTGTTGCTTGGAGCTTGGGCGCCTGTACGGAGGGAGCTGCGGTTCTCCCAGCATCAAGGTCATGCATGAAATATGAGAAATTACCCTGAGAAATTCTGATCCTGGAGGAGGAGGAGTTCATGACTTCAGAAATACCAGATTTGGGAGGGGATGGAAGGGGAAGGGATATATTTTCCTTTTCAAAATACCTAAGGAATTCAGCCCGTGCTGCAAAGACAATGAGATTTCGCCCCTCGGTGCCAGAAGGGGTAGTTCATACCCATGTGTCTTGTTAAGGTTTTGGTTGCCGTGGGTGAAAAGCCCTCCCATCCCGCTGCAATCCCAGGCACGTACCGTTTTTAAATCGCCCTAAAATCAAGAGAGTGGCTCAAGTGTGAGATTTAAAGAAAACACTGCATGTCCTCTATTCTCTCTGATTTCTATGGCTTTCGGTTGGATTTCAGTCACTTTTTCCAGCTGTGAGGAGCTATTAAATTAATGTATATATATAAAAAGTTATTTTTATATATATACATTTATGTATATATTTGTGATTTCACATAATTGTATGATTCCAGGAGGGAAGCACCCTGAGGTTTGTTACAAAACACAAAGGTTGGCAGCTCTGCCACGGCAGCTGCAGGGCGGCGGGAAGGGGACGATGGTACGTGCATGTCCGGGGCTGTTCGGTCCGTCCCTCGGGGGTCCCTCACACCCTGTCCCTCACAGTGATGGGAAACCCTGCTTTCCTCTGGGAGAGCATCCCGGCAGCATTGCCGGGGGGTGAGCAGGGGCTGCCTCAGGGTGGCTCCACGTCGGATGCCTGATGCGTACGCTGGGGCGGGATAGGGATTTGGCCTCTGTGCCCCACGAGCTGCGAGTCTTGGATCCCGTCCCGTGTTTTTCCCTGGCCCTGCCCCAGCTGGTGGTCAGGGGAGGCGGGCAGGGGACCCGGCTGCTCCCGGGCCCCCGTCCTCCCGGTGGGCTGGTGTGGGGTGGGTCTGGCTGCTCGCAGTGGAGACGGCGAGTCTCTGCTGGCAGGGAGGGAGGCGTAGGGAAGGGCTCGGCGCGAAGGCTCGCTATGTCTTTTGGCTCTCCAGCTTGGAGAGCAAGAAACTCAGCCTGCCTTGCAAGACCTGCCCCGGCTCCAGGGCTCGATTGGCCTCCTGCAAGCAGGGGTGCGGGAAGGCATCTCCTTCCCTGGAGCCAGGTGGCTTTCCCATCAGTCAACTGCAATTTCAGTGGGGAAATTCCAGCCTGTGGATGCTGGGGCAGGATCCAGAGCCGGGTGTGCTCACTGTGCTCCACACCAGGCCCTCACAGAGGGATGTTGCAAACCGTGTTTTCAGCCAGTGGTGCTTTAGAGCAGGTCCTCTTGACGTGCACCTGCCTGCACCACTGCCGGAGCAGGTTGCTGCCCGCTGCCTCCCTGCCCGGCTGCACGGGGCTGCTGCCCACCCACCCCACAGCTCTGCCTGGTGCTGGACCCAAAACCCTGGCTGAGCCCTTGGAAAAGCCACCAGCAGCCCCGCACCCTGGCCTGGCTGCCAGCACAGGACCTGGGATGCGGTTCCTGCCTGTGCCTTTGGCTCTCTCCAAGCAAGCGGTGTTGCACCCACTCTCTGGAGCTCAGTTCCCACTGTATTTAACCCAGGAGCGGGTTGCAGCCTCCTGGCGCCGCAGCAGCGCAAATAACGACCCTTTTACGATGAAAAAAGGAGATTTTTAATATATGTATCAAATCTTTCTCCGTATGGGCTCTCCCACCTATTCAGCTGGTGTTAAAAACAGCAGCAGCGATGCCCTTGGATGCCTGCAGGCCCGTGTATTTCTGCGCGCATGCTGCCCCTCAGACCCTGTTTCAGTGGATGTGCTGTCTGTGTCCATCTCCATGTGTTTGCATGGGTGCGACTGCAAGTGGGAAACCGGGTTTTTTTAGCTCCTTGTTATTATTAGTGGTACGAGCCCAGCGGCAGTGAGGCTGGAGGTGTCCGAGACCTTAAGAAAAACAACAGGAGGGAGGAGGCTTCGCATTCCTGCTCCCGAATTGAGTCGGAGGTGACAGCCATTCCCTGCGATGCAATTAATCCCGGCAGTGCCTCTGCCACCCTCCCCCTCCCGCCTCGTCCAGGAATTAATTACTTGATTATAAATCCCCAAGCGGCAGTTTATAATAGCAATAATCCCCTCGAAATTCATCCTTGCTGCCGGTTTCTTCCCATCTCGCCCCCGTCGTTGAGAGTCTCTAACGCTGCATCTCCGTGCCGGGCGAAGCCATCCTCTTTGCCCCGCCAGTGTGGCGGCTTTCCCTTGGGATAACCATGGTGGGAAAAAATTAGGAGTTGATTTTGAGGGGTGTTTTGGGAAGCCCTGCTCTTGCTCGCAGGGATGGAGGCCTTCTCTCCTGGGCAGTGGGTTTCATCCTGGCCAGGGAAGCGCACAGGAGCGAGGCGCTCATGCTGATTGCTGGGGATAACGTTTTGTCCCAGTTATGAGGCTGATGGCCCAGCCCCAGCCCCGAGGAGTGGGGGCCGGGGGCTGGCAGCGTGGCGGGGGGAGGCCCCGTTCCTCCTCTCTCTGTCCCTCCTGATTATGTTGATGCTGGCTCTGGGGCTTGTCACAGAGGCGGGGAAGGGAGAAAGGATTTGGCGTGGCGTATGGGGGCGCGAGGGGGGTGGCAGCGTCTCGCGGGAGCCTGCCAGCGATGGGTGATGGGCCTCAAAACGGTGCTGCCAGAGTGGGAGATGAGCCTCTCTGTGTGTCCCCTGGGGTCCCCAGGGCTTGGCAAGGGACTGCCCCCATCCAGGGGACCCAAATCAAGGTCCCCAGCTGATAAGGCAGCCCAGCACACACGGCCCCTCTGCATGGCTGTTGAAATAGCGACATTTCCACCTCCACCAGCCATGTGTGGGCTTTCAGCTTGGCAATGGCATCCCACTAGGAAAAAGCCCTGTCCCTTCCAAACCGCATGGGCAGAGCCGGGGCGGGCGGCACCAAAGCTTCCCAGCATGTGTGGCCACCGGGCTCTGACGGCTGCTTTTCTCGTCCGTCTCTGCAGAAGATGCTGATGAAGCAGCAGGACCGCCTGGAGGAGCGGGAGCAAGACATTGAAGAGCAGCTCTACAAGCTAGAATCGGACAAGCGGCTGGTCGAGGTAACTGGTGCTGCACCCTGCTGCGGCCAGCCCTGGGACTGTCACCACATGGCATGATGGGGACAGGCTCCCAGGGCGTAGGGGTCAGGTGGGCAGGGAGGAGGGAGGACACGCAGGGGAAGAGCGGCCGGCTGGACATGCTGTCTCCATTCCTGTCCTGGAAGTTATACTTCTGGGAGATGAAATGTGTTTGGGGCTGTCCTACAGTCTCATGGGACCTGGGGTGAGTTGGGAGGCAAGGAACGAGGCTGTCCTTAAATATCAGGTGGTCCCCCCTGCCTCAGGTCAGCACAGGCTTCCCCAGGCCACCCAGTTCATCCTGAGTGGGAGGGGAGGGTCTGGAGATGGGAGATGTCTGAATAAACCACTGAAATACCCAGGAGGTGGAAGAGATGCAAGTGAGTGTTTTGCTGGGACACAGGTAAAACAAGATCAGCTCGTGGTCCTTAAAGCCCCTCGGCCTCCCAGAGTGTGGAGGGAAGGGCTCTGGAGCATGGTGTGACCCCAGCCTGGGGAGGGGATGAAGACAGGGATGATGAGGATGAGGATGGGGATGGGAATGGGGATGAGGATGGGGATGGGCAGGGTTTTTTAAGGGAGCACACCTGCCTCAGTGGTGTGGCAGGTTGTTGCTTGGCATTAGCTCTCCAGAGGCGATCCCCACCTAGACCCCAGGAGGTCGGCCCAGGGGATCTGCTGGATTAGCCAAACCTCCACAGTGGCTCTGTTGGGTCCCCGGCACGTAGGAGTCCCACGTGGCAGCTGACGGCAGCGTTTGGTCTTTGCGGGCATTGCAGGAGAGCAGAACTGTGGGGCAGCTCTCGGGTCGCACCCAGCCCTGCTGGGGAAAGGACCCAGGTGTCCTGGGGCATCACAGCGGAGGTTGGAGGGTGCAGAGGGGCTGACCCTGCTCCTCTCCCCCAGGAGAAGGTGAGCCAGCTGAAGGACGAGGTGCGCCTGCAGTACGAGAAGATGCACCAGATCTTGGACGAGGACTTGCGGAAGACCATGGAGATCCTGGACAAGGCCCAGGCCAAGTTCTGCAATGAGAACGCAGCCCAGGTCCTTCACCTCAATGAGCGCATGCAGGAGGCCAAGAAGCTCCTCAGCTCTGTCCAGGTCATGTTTGACAAAACCGAGGACATCAACTTCATGAAGGTGAGATGAGCTGCCCGTGCTGGGGGTGGGAGGGGGCCAGGGGGAGGCCTGGTTCTGTAGGAAGCGTTGCGGACTGGGCTGGGGGCTCTGATGGGACGTGCTGGTGCCTCTAGAGAGCTCAGCAGAGGGGGAAGGCGAGGAGGAGCGGGGCAGGCTCAGCACTGGCCTCGTACGAGGAGATGCCGCAGCTGGAGATGGGGCTGGGGCAGCCTGTGCCGGGGCGACAGGGGGCTCGGCACCCTTGGGCAGCCTGTCCCCTCCTGGGGGGCTGCAGAAGGGGAGGTGGCTGCCGGGGCAGGGACTGTCCTTACTGACCAGGGCTTCTCCTTCCCCTCCTAGAACACCAAGTCTGTGAAAATCTTAATGGACAGGTAAGTGTGGCAGGGCAGGCGTGTTCGGGGGGAAGGGGGGCTGTCGCGGGGGCAGCAGCAGCATGATGTCTGGAGGAGGAGCTGGGCCAGGGATGCTGCAGGGCCCGAGAGAGGCGTGCTCTGTGCCTCAGTTTCCCTCTGTGTCTGGGAGGATGAAGAATCCCCTCCCGGGGGCACTGGTCCTCCCTTTGGACTAGGGGAAACATAGTGGTGTGTTTGTGCAACAGCAGAGCTGGGACCCAGCACCCCAGCCAGGATGGCACTAGCCAGGTTGGGGCGCAGGGCTCAGTCCAGCTCTGCTCTCCTCCTCTCTCCAGGGCCCAGGGTTAAAACCAGCACTAGCAGAGCCGGGGCGATGTGGGGGGATGCAGGGGCTGTGGGAGGTGCGTGTCGGCACAGGACATTCACAGCAAGGCTGGGTGGGCAAGGTCCTGCTGGGAAGGGTCTGGACCATTGGAGAGGGCTGGCTCCCCATTGCCCTCAGCGCTGCCTCCCTGGGGAAGGGGTTTGGCCCTGGGAGGGTGCGGGGGAAGGAGCGGGGGGGCTTCCTCACCTCCCCTGCCTGTGCTTTGTCCCTCATGCCTCTCCTCTCTGCCTGTGGTCCCAAACAGGACCCAGAACTGTACAGGTGGCAGCCTGCCCCCACCCAAGATCGGCCACCTCAACTCCAAGCTCTTCCTGAATGAGATTGCCAAGAAGGAGAAGCAGCTCAGGAAGTTGCTGGAAGGTGGGTGAAGTCTGAGGGGTGCTGGGGGCACGGGACCTCGCTACCTCCTGTATCCATAGCTGGGTGCCCTGCGGATCCCAGTACAAGAGGGTGGGGAGAGCCGTTGGGGTGCAGGGACACCTGGGAACCCCTCTGTGGTCAGCTGGGTCAGGGCATGAAGATGCCGTGAAGCCAGCTCCTGGCTCTCCCCAGGATGTTTCCTGTGGCTTGTGAAACAGCTGTGTTTTGGGGTGACACAGCGGGGGGGCTGGCCATCAGCAGGAAAAGTCAGTGGAAAGATGGGGGTCAGCATGTGGGCAGGGACAGCCGGGGGCCGGTGTGGTGTCGCAGCCCCCTGCCCATGCCTGGGAGGAGACCACGTCCTGCGGAGGCTTCCCAGTCCTCTCTCCTTGGGGATTTTGGGTTGTCACCCAGGCTGTCCCGCTCTGATCCTGTTACAGACTGTGGTCACGAGCTGTGCACGGGCTCGACCTGCGCACGTGTTTGCAGAGCAGCGCTTGGGGCCATTCCAAGCCTGCCGGCAAGGTCCCAAAACAGCACCTGCAAATTCACCTGTGTATGGCTGTGTGCCCAGTTTGCCACTGGTGGGACAGGCTGGGGGACCCTCTGCTTGTGCGGGGCTGGAGCGCGGGTCTTGGGGCTTGGCTGCAGGTTCGGACCAGCGGCTGGAGCACCTGGGAGCTGTGCCATGCTGTGCTTGACACAGTCCCCCTCTTATGTTCCCCTCCACAGGTCCTCTGAGCACCCCTGTCCCCTTCCTGCAGAGCATCCCCATGTACCCCTGCACCGTCAGCAACTCCGGCGCGGAGAAGCGCAAGCACTCCACCGCCTTCCCCGAGGGCAGCTTCCTCGAGCCATCGTCCGGGACTGTGGCGAGCCAGTACATGAGCCAGGGCGCTTCGGCTGGCGAGGGGCAGTCCGCACAAGCCATGGTGCCTTGTAGCTCCACGCAGCACATAGTTGGACTTCCCAGCGGCCCGCAGCCGGTGCACTCGGGCTCCGTCTTCAACCCATCTCACTACCCCAACACCACGTCATCTCAGCAGTCCGTGCTCTCCCAGTACGGCGGGCGCAAAATCCTCGTCTGCTCCGTGGATAACTGTTACTGTTCCTCCGTGTCCAACCACAGCGGGCACCAGCCCTATCCGCGGTCGGGGCACTTCCCCTGGACGGTCTCCTCGCAGGAGTACTCCCACCCGCTGCCGCCTGCCCCCGCCGTCCCCCAGTCGCTCCCGGGACTTGCCGTGAGGGAATGGATTGACGCATCCCAGCAGCACGGGCGGCAGGATTTCTATAGGGTCTACGGCCAGCCGTCGGCGAAACACTACGTCACCAGTTAACCGTCACACTCTCCGGAGAGTCCCGTTCGATGACGCGTTCGGAGAGAAAAGTCTGGTTTGGTTTGGCTTTTCTTTTTTTTTTTCCTTTTAAATCAAACCCAATTTTTTCCCCGCCTCACGCCCCTCCAGGATTTTGGGGAGGGTTGTTCTCTCATCTCTCTCTTTTTTTTTTTTTAAATCCTTTTAAAACGAAATAATAATGTTTTTTTTCCTTTTAATTCCTTTTTTTTAATTTAATTTTGGAAAGTCCTTCCTGCCCCTCGCTGGGAAAAGACGAGGGGGAAATTACCGAGAAGAAATCGATGGGGATTTCAGTCGGGCGTCTGGGTCTGTGCGTCGCACTCTTCCTCGCTCCTCTCTGCCTTTGGAAAACTTCAGAAGGGACAATGGCACCTTCTCTCTTTCCATTTCTCCGAGTTCATTTTTTCTGGTTTGGTTCAGTTTTTCCCCTTTCCCCACCCTTCTCTTTCCCTTTTTAAAAAGAAAAAAAGAAAAAAATCTATCATTGATTCAGTATGAAACGATACTTGTAGATTTTGGGTTTGTTACCCTTTTTTTTTTTTAAAGGCTGATTTTTTTTTTTTTGCGTTACGAGGCCACTTCTCATGCATATTGGCATTTTTTTTCCTTCTTCTTTCAGAGATTTGTAAATACACAATGGCAGGAAATTTAATGCACAAAAAAAAAAGGGAAAAGAAACTTTAAAAAAAAAAACACGAATAAATAAATAAAAAGAAAATCTGTTTTAGTTTTCAGGAGGGGAAGCGTGGCCGAAATGCACCCCCCTCCTGCGTATCGCTGATGCAACTTCCTGTAACAAGCACTTTGTATAAAAAAAAAGTGGACTTCCTGCTATAAGGCACAGGTATTTATTCTGTAACCGATTTTAGAACACACACACACAAAAAAAAAAATATTCAAATAAATGTGATCACTTAGTGCAAACGCCTCGCTCTGCTGCAGCTCTTCCCCCAGGAACGCCAGCTCCGGCCGGAGGCTCCCACCTGCTTTCGGCAGTAACCGCTCCCCGGCCGATGGCGGGGATTTTCCGGCAGGGCTGTTTCGGAGGGAGCTGCTCGGGAATGGGGTGGCGGTGGGTCCCGGCCAGGGAAGGGGTCCCCACCGGCGCCCGTCCCGCGTCTCAGCCCCATGGGGAGGGATGCAGGAGCCGTGGGTCTCCGCCGGCTCCCTCCCAGCCGGCAAGGATGTGAGTCAGGCACGGAGCTGGCCGGGCCGCATCCTGCCCGCGGCCTCCAGAACAATCCCCATTGTGGGATGGGGACGGGAATGGGGACGGCGGCTTTCCTGCCTCCGCCGGCACCCACCGCGCTGGCCGTGCTGCAGCCCCGGCACCCAGCCCCTCAGGCTTCGTCCCCACCTAAAGCCCCGCTGCCCTGTGGGGCTCTGTGGGTGCTGGCAGCACCCTGGGCTGGTTCGGGGATGCTCCGAGCTCAGCCGAGGCCGGGAGGAAACCTTCGGCTGGGGTGTGCGGCGGGGCCGTGGGCTGGCCTGGCTGCGGCTGTGCAGGGGCGAGCTCTTCATCCGGGGAAGTCGGGGCTGACTTCATAAAGCAGAGCAGCGTCAGAGAGGCATTAGGGTTTTTCCATTGCTGTCTTCGGTCTTGGCTTCCTTTATTTTTTTCCTGGTTGCAAAACGTCCGTGGTTTTGTTCCGGTTTAGATTCCCCCCATGCTGCTTCGGTGGGAAACGGGAAGGGGACTGAGTCTCAGTGAGCGCAAACCAGGGAAGCAGTGGGTCTGAGGGAGGGGGACCCTCGCACCCAGCTCCCCCCATTCCAGCCCGGGTGGTGGGGGGCCAGCACCCCCTGTGTGCTCCTGGCCACCCTCCGGATCGGTGCCGCCCCGTGGGCAGGGTGTAGAGAGCAGCAGCTCGGCCCTGCTGCCATGCCGGGCTCTTCCCATCCCCGTCCTGCTCAGATGCTTCAGGAAACCCCCAAACTGTTGGGATATTTGGGGGTTTGCTTCCCAGTCCCAAGCAAAGCGCCCCAGGGCAGCAGGAGGGAGCGGGATGCTCCCAGCCTCCGCTGCAGGGACCCTGCGACGCCTCCCCCCGTGTCCACTGCCGGGGGGGAAGAGCCCCGGTGGCGATGGGGACACTGAGGCAGGGGGGACGAGTGACGACCCTCACCACGGAGGGGGGCCCAGGAGGGGTCCCCGATGCAGAGCCAGGGCCATTCCCCACCCTGGGGTGCTCCCCAGCCACGGCCCCTGTGCTCTGTGCCCCCACGTTTGCCCTCCCAGCTGTCCTCATCATCATCCTCCTCTTCCTCCTCGGCACAGCTGCCTCCTGCGACAGTGGCAGCTGCTGGCTCCGGGCAAGCATTAAAGCACCTGTCACCTATAGATGGGGGGGGATGCAGGCGCAACCCCCACCCCGCAGGGTGACCCCCAGGGGCTTGGGACATGTGCCCACCGCGGGCCACCCTCGCCCTGCACCTTCACCACAGGGAGCAGCCCCAAAAGAGTGGGTGCCCCTTGCAGAGCCCCGGTGCCGCGGCCGCTCCAGCCCCCCGAGCCGGGAGGAGGACCCCAGCGTCCTGGCTACCTGCAGCATTGCACCCTCAAACCCTGCGCGCTGCTGGTGGCGGGGAGGGAGGCAATGGCCCCCCCGGGTCACACCTGAGCCACGGGAGGACACGTGCCATTGGGCTGACGGTGTCCTGGGCTGCCGGGAGGGGAAGCGCCGATGCTCGGGTGCTCGGTGGGGTTTTGGTGATGGATGGCTCTGTCTGGGGGGGTGGGAAAAAGCGGGGGGAGCAGAGGCACATCCATAAACAGCTCGAGTTGTGAATGGAAAGAGACAGATTAGGAGCTGGGTGAAAACATGTCACACGGCGGAAAGAAAAATGAGCAGCTGGGCCAGACCAAATTGGTGTCTGATGAAGGACATGGGGCCTGGTGGAAAAAGGATCCAGGGGCTGGCGGTGCTGCTCGGGGGAGGCTGATGGGGAACAGCTGGAGCTGGACACGCACATCTGGCGGAGCAGGGTGAGGGGAGAGGCAGTGGCGCTGATAACCGCCGCGCCTCCGGCCACCTCGCTCGGGTTGCGGGGCCACAGCTCGTCCCCCGGATCGGTGCCTCGAGGGGGGCTGGTGCTTCATTTCCAGGGTGATCCTGGGGAGGGGGTGGCAGCGCCGTGGCCCAGCCCTCGGCAGGGATTTACCTGGCGGGGTTCAGGCTCTGCCGTGCTGAGGGGTCCCCAGGTGGAGGAGCCGCTGCCTCTTCCTCCATTTGCATACATGTAAATAAGCAATCAACATAACGATGGTGAATGCAAACCAGGCTTTCAGTTTGCAACCAAGTCCTATTTTTAACCTTGGAAAAGGGTTTTGGCAGGAAGCTGCGGGCCCGGCTCCGGTACCTGGCGCCACGTCCAGCTGCGCGGGTGCGCCAACCGAGCCCTCACCCCGGAGCGCTGCTGACCCCACGGCCATCAGTGGCCAGTGCTCACCACGCTCCCCTCCCCTTACCTAAGGAAACAGAAATCTCCCATCTTTGCAGAAACACAGACATCATGCTCCAGCTCACGGGAGCCTTTTCAGGCAGCTCTCCCACCCACCAAGCCCCCGGGTCCTGCTCCAAGCTGGGGCATGCGCCCGGGGAACCCCCCCGGTGCCCTGGGAGTGAAGCCTCATGCTTAAACATAAGGGGTATATTTAGACAGCATCAATTTAAGTTTGCACAGCAACCTTATAAATATGAAAGCCATCTCGGCGAGATGTTTAAGATACCTCATCAGTCCTTGGAAAAATATGCAGGAATATTAATTAGCCAGATTTGGGTATTATCTCGTAATGAATAAATGAAGAGACTCGCTGCCTAAGATGAATCACTGGCAGCTTGCCTTTTTTTTTTTTTTTTTTTTTTTTTTTAAGAAAAGTGTGTTTCTAAGGTAATTCACTCTTTTTAACCCAAGGTCCATGGAGGGGCTCAAGGCATACAGCCGTGGCAGGGCCAAGCGGGGTGGGGACACCTCGGGGTGCCTCTTACAGAGAGGGTCCCCCAATAGCTGGTGTTGTAGACCCCCCCAATTCATCCCCAGCTGGTTGCACCACCTCTGGGGATGGAGGGACAGGGACAGGGTTGAAGCCGTGCCCCGGCAGCAGCAGCCCTAGGCCGAGGATGGAGACAGAAAGTGCAGCCTTAGTTCTTAAAAACTTATTTTTGACTTCTTTCCCTCCCACTCTCCATCCTCCACTCCCACCCTCCTGCTCCGCTCCCCCGGCTGCTTCGCTCCCTCCAGCCGGGCCAGGACGGGAACTTCCCGGTTGCTGTAGAAACACAGATGAAGGACATGTTTCAAACGAAAACTATGAACAAGAAATGGCTTTGTGTGCACCAGGACAGTGCTCTGCCATGCCAGGATGTGGTGACTTCGGGGCCCTTCTTTCGTGGCACCTGCGTGGCCGGGGGGGCTGCAGGGCTGGCAGAGGCTCCCCGCCAGCCCTGAAACCTTGCCCTGAACAGCGAGAGAGGCTGGGGTTCCCAGGGAAGGTGCTTTGAAGGTCTCCATCACCCATGGGTGCTCAGTGCATTGCTGCACCCAGGGATTCAGCAGCCGCTGGGGTTTTGCCAACCTCCCCACCTCTGGTGCCCTGGGCACCATCTGCCCACCTGGCCCAGAGCTGAGGCACCCCAAGGGGCATCGCCACCCGGTTTGCAAGATTTTTGGGGCGGCAGGACAGTTTCCAGCTGGTGGGAAGGGGCTCTGGACTGGGCAGGGGACAGCCCGGCTGGAGGCGGCAGAGGATGGAGAGACCCCCACAAGCTGCGAGGGCCGGGTTGGACGGCTGAGCCATGGACCAGGCAGCAGAGCCGTGTCCCAGGGGCGCAGGGAAGGGGCGGCGGAGGAGACCGGTTGGGATGGACCAGCCAGCAGCCGCTGGGAAGCGTCGGCCGGACGCCGTCCTTGGCCCCCCCCCGGCGCGTGGCGGCTGGCGGGGCCGGGGCGGCGCGTGGGTGAGGGGCGCTGCCGGCTGCCGGAGCTGCCATTGTTTGCCTTCAATCAAGATGTTTCAGGCAGAATCAAAAGCACCAACTGGGGAAATCATCATCACAAAAAATCTTGCGCCTGCAAAATAGGTCAAGTAAGACTCCAAAGAGAGAGAGCGTCTGATCTGCATTGCAAGGAAGAATAGCAACAGCTGTGATCTCCAGTATATATGGATGGGCTGGGGGGGATAAATATATATATCCATGCATATGTATAACCGCTTACAGCTGTTGGGCCGTATGTTCATTAGGGCCAACTGTTTTGGAGGCAGAGGGATCAGCGCTAATCGGGAAAGGGAGTTTATCATCACATTCAGAGGCAAAAGTGTCAGGAGCAACTGCAGCCCCCCCCACCCCGCAGCCCGCACCAGCTGTGCCGCACTGAATGTGCCCGATTCAGTGTCCCACCGGCCCCCACGGGGCTGCGAGAGCTGCGGCTCCTGCCCTGGCTCCGACAGCGGGCATGAGCCGTGGCCTCGGCCCCCTGCCTGGTCCCAGACCCAAGAGCCGCCCCTAGGAGCGGAGGGGTTGCCGTGCCTCAGTTTCCCCATTCCCCCAGACCAGCTCTCCGTGCCCACACCACCGTCCTGGCCCCCCGTGGCGTGGCCCCCTCAGTTATCCCTGCCTGGCGCTGGCCTCACAGGTGTCGGCTATAAAAATGAACTCAAAAATACATATAAATCCTCCTGCCTGACATCAGGGCGGGTGATGGAGCTGGGGCAGGACAGCTGGCTCGGCCACCCCAAGACGCCAGGCTTTGCCTGGTCGGTTGGGACCCAGCTGTCACAGACTGGGGACCGCGCGGTGTCCCCAGCCCACAGGCAATGGTCTCAGCATGGGGGGACCTGCTCTCCCCGGCAGTGTCCCCCTCAGCACCCCAAGCCCCCGCTGCCTTCCCTCCGTCAGCCAGAAAAGCATTAAATCTTGCAGGCTTCGGCTCCCATCGGTACCACGAAATAAAGGTTGCAAAGCCAAGCAGCAAGGACAACTTCTATTTAAAAATACCTCTCATCCGGATGATTTATTTGCAGGGCGTTCCTGCCAGCTCCTAATGCAGCGCAGACTTGGGGCCTAACCTACCTGACAGCTTCCCTTCCTCGTAGGATTATTCGGGGCTGCATTTGGCTGCCCAGCCGTGCCACCCATAGGGCTGCAGCTTGGAGCTGTGCGGTTACGGCACGGTGCAAGCAGAGGGGCTCCTTCCAACCCTTCCTCTTCTGACTGGGATTTTTTTTTTTTTTCCCCTTTTTCCCATTAAAAAGGATACAGATATTCACCTCGATCAGCCAGCTCAATAGGAAATGCGGAGGGTACCCCCCGCCCCAGCCCATGCTGTTGCCAGCAAGCCTTTGACGGCGTCCCCCAGCACGGGCGCAGCCCGACTGCAGCTTTACAGGAGTTTTGCTTCCAGTCGGTGCTGGGAAGGGAAATAAGTGAACAGATTGCAATAAAAAATCCAGCAAGCCCAGATTCAGCCAACTGAGCCCAAAGCTGCAATTTAGCCAGGAGCCAATCACAAGGCTGCGGTGCGAGCTTGTTTCCACTTAAACAAAACAAAATAAAAGAAAATTAAAAAAGCTTCAGTGCGGCGCCTGGGCGGGTGCCCGGGTGGGTGGGCAACGTGGCTGGAGCACCGCGGCGGCCGTCGGTCCGGCCGCCCCTCGCCGACGCGTGCCGTGGCAGAGCGCGGCAGGGCTGGGGGATGCCCGCGCCGCGGGAACGCGGAGGCTGAAATCTCCGGCTCCGCGGCCGCAGATGATTTCTCTGCTCTGACAAAGGCAGTCATCCGGGGGTTGCGAGGTGATAAACAACATGGAAATACTGGTCAAAGAACAAAAATCTCAGCATTTATTTCTCCTTCAGGCTGTGGATTATTATTATTTTCTTCTTTTTCCCCTCCCCACATCCAATCCACTCGGTTCCTCGTCCTTTGGGGAGCACTAAATTCATCATGCGAATGTAAAGCGGGGCTTGTGCGGGGAAGGGAGCTGCGGTTCGCTCGAGCAGACGCATGCAAGGTCACAGGCAGCCTCGCCATAAATTACAGCGTGTCCCACCGTAAACAGCAACAGGAGAGGGGAAGCGCGGCAGCTTCAGGGGCAGGGGGCCGCAGGGGCCGATACATAACCTCGTGACAAGTCAAACAACTCTCGGGGTGTTCACTTGCCAGAGAAATATTTTTCACATCCAATCCATTAGGCAAACAAGATGAAAAAGTATTTCCTACTTTGCTGAAAAAATACCAGGACTCAGTATAAAGCGTGCCTTAAAAAAAAAAAAAAAAGAAAAGAAATTAAGTGTGACCATCTATAATGTTTTTTTCCAGCGGCTCTGACAGCCTTCCAGGCATCCTGGCCATGCAGGGAGGGAGCTGATGCTTTAAAGAGCTCTAACAGTTTCTCGCTTTTTGGCCCGTCCTGGTGTTCCAGGAACAGTAATGAGTCAAATTAGTTGGAAAGAAACAACCCCAGAATTCGCTTCCCTCCCTCCAAACCCCGCTTCACTGAACCATCGCTGCTTCTCTTTTTCCCCTTCTCTTTCCCTGCCAGGTCGGTGGGGAACGTGTTTCATGACACACTTTTTTTTAACCTATGAAATGATTTTTTCAAACAAGAAGATCCTCCCAACGTTTGCCTTTCTCACTGGCTGGCTTTCCTGATAGTTTTGGACAAGTGAAAATCCAAAGGGAAAAGGCTTCTTCCAACAGTTTTGACCACTTCTATACCGGTGGCCGTCTCTGATGGGGGACGAGAGGGGAGCAGTGGAACAGCAGCTTCGCAGACTGGCGGCTCCTTGGGAAGAGGCAGCCCTCGACTGACCGCTGGAAAAAACGAGCCTGTCGAAGAAAAAGGATCACTCCCAAACACGAGTTGTCTTTCTACTAAATTTTAATTTCTTTCTTTTTTTTTTTTTTTTTGACAAAGACATCTAAATTATACACTGAGTAACAACATAACCAGATATTGCAAATACCCCTTTTTGGTGAAATTCAAAAAGGGAACATAAAAGAAAGAGCTTGTGTGGACCCAGCCAGCCCAGGGGATGCAACAGCCGCCACCTTTTGCTTTTGCAGAAGAGCGAGCCCTGTGGGGCAGGGGGGAGAGTCTGAGTGGGCTGGTCTCATCCCAGTACACTTAATAAAAAAAGCATGGTGATCAGTTATATTTTTGACACAGAAAAAAGTCATTAATGTGCAAGAAGCAGTATTGGTGGGGGGAAAAATGGGAGAAGATTGCATGAGGCTTTGGCAATCATTCTCCAAGGGCAAGGAGGGACGTTCTCCATCAGAGCTGCAGTGGAGGAACGCGGCCGCAGCCGAAGGAGGACACGAGTCCCCACGCCCTGCGCTCGTGGTCGGAGCAGGGGCTCGGCCCCACGTTTCCTGACGTGCCCTTGGAGAATTTCACTTCTCCATCATCTCTCCGCTCCAGAGAACACAAAGGGGCAGGAGAGGCATCTTTCATCTCCCGCAAAGGTAAAACCAGATTTAATGATGTGAAAGTGAAACAACACAAACTCCCCGCGGGAGGGGAATTAACCCCTGCGACAAACTTCTCGAGGCCTGGGGTGGATCTGTCTGTGACTCTGAGCCTTTAAATCAAGGCCGGGTGTCTTCCTACCAGAGGTGCTCTAATTCAACCGCAAGTCACCGCGCCAGCGGGGTGGCGTTTAATGGGCTGTGTTATGCAGGAGGTCAGGGGAGAGGAACATAACGGTCCCGCCTGGCTTTAAAAGCCTATGAATCGATGCGATGTGTGGCAGAGCTCCACCCATACCAATGAGACAGCTTGCTTCCTCCCAATCTCACTTAAAGGAGGGCAAAGCAGACAGAGTTGGAAGGACAAAGCCTCGTGTAGGCAATTCCCACAAACCAAACAGGAGCTGAAGGGCTGGGAGAGCAGTAGGGCTTTTGCTGAACGGCGTTTTGGCTGGCCCCGGCCAGTTTTACAGGTGGTATTTAGCCAGGTGCTGCTGAGGGACAAGAGCCCTGCAGGGAGTATAGCGGATGTAAATGCATTCAGATAAGGAGCAGCAAGTGAACAGAACCTCAAATCCTTATACATTTTCACCAGGTTAATGCACAGCGAGATGTTCACAATACAAGGAGCATTTACAGCCATCACTGCAAGGTGATTTACTTAAGTCATGATCGTTTTAACCCTCCACCTCCATCCTCCCAGCATGGCTCGCTCTATCACGGTCTTCCTTTCTTACTACCTGGCGCAGATAGATAAACCAAATTGATCTACTGGATCACAGGTGAAGCTCTGGCTGCTACAGATGCACTCTACCAATACATGTAGCTACACAGAAGCATAAGGAATGAGCCAGCAAACACTTCTGGATCCTGAGTTCAGTAAGGCAATTCTTCCTTCCAAACTGGAGCGATAGGAAAATTACTATATATTAATTTTACACACATTTCCAAGTCGAACCAACGTGAGCCTAAAAAAAACCCAAATTACCCTCCTGGATGCTTTTTGGATCCAGAAAGCTAACTGTGGCACGGGTGGGGTGTCACAGGGTAAAAGTTTGCCACTGGTAAAAAAAGTAGGGAGCAGGGAAGCACCAACTCAAGTCCCTTGCAAGTGAGAAAGCTCAACACCCGAGCCCCCAAGGGGACTTTGCTCTGCCTGGGCCATAGGAGGGGTACCCAAGCATTTCACTCTGCACCTGACATGCAGTGTGGGCAAATCCAAAGCTCGGGAGTATCTGCAAAGCTCTGCCACTCAGCCAGCACAAAGCATGCCTTCAAGCAAGGGCTCCAATTCTTTACAGTGCTTGCATCAGGCAAATGCATTAATTGCAAGGAAAAGGCAATGCTGGGATGCGTTTCTCCTCCTCGGGCTGACCCAGGAATGTGCGGTGCTCAGATTCCTGGGGTTCCTGATAAGCCAATGCAGCTGGGGAGTCACTGAATGAGCTATGTTTAAATGAACATCGCTCCTCATCTTATGACTTCTTACTCAATCCATGCAAGGATGGAGCTGTGTCACTTTGTGTCATTTGTGATTGCTTAACAGCTCACTTCAGCCTGCTCTTCTCCCCCTCCCAGTCGTCTGGTTTGTAAAGCAAGGCTGTGCTACTCTGGCATGCATGTCCTGCCTCAGTGCCGGAGACAGATGCACTCAGAGGGTGCTGACTCACGGACGCAGGCAGATTAAAGTTGGATTGCTAAAGCAGTTGCTGTCCCAGCTGTCCCTCTGCCCCCAGCCACAGCAAAGACAGCTGAACTACACGTAGATCAACCCCTGAACAGCTAGTGTACATCCTGATATATGGGGGGAACCCGGATTCAGCCCCAGATGATTTTAATCTGCCGGGCGGTAACATAGGCGGCCAGGGGCTGCTTCACGTACAGTGCAGATGTTTCTGCCGTGAGGTGGAGACGGCCAGGGGAAGGGAGGAGCAAAGAGCTGGGAGCTCCAGGGGTGTCAGCCGTCTGCCTGGGTCCATGAGGCAACTCGCTGACGCGTGGTAAAGCCACATGCTTTAGTACATACAGCTTTCCCCACACTGCCCGCCGGCCCGTCTCCAAGAGGTGGAAGGGGTAATGCAGTCCCTAGTCATTCTCTGGCCTTTCGCAGGCCGGCAGCAAACAAAGCTGGCAAGCAGGGCAGTGGGATTATTTTACCATCTGTGCCTTAGAAACTGGCCCAGGAGTCACCAAGCTCGCTTCATGCAGGACATGGCTGCTTTGGTGTGCTAATGACTCCTGCTCGCTGTCAGCTGGGGCTAGATTTGAATTGGGGACGAGGAGGTGGAAAACACATTCTCGTTCCTATTTCAGCAACTGCATCCTTTTAGAGGAAAGCCAGTTTGGGGAAGAATGAATCCTCGTTTTAAAGAGTGCTTCCCATCTGCCGTTCAGCAGGCTCCTCCACCAGGGCAATCCGCAGCCGGCACCGGGCTGGGGGACCTCAGGCCCTGGGCAGCCAGCCCGCTGCGGGGCAGTCCCCCGGGTCCTCCAAAGGGCTCGGCGAGGCCTGCCGAGGAAGGGGGTAGGAGAATATATTTTGCACATTTCGAAAAGGAAACCTGGGACCTCGTATCTCATTCTAGAAAGTAATCATGGTCTTAATTGCATTTTGCTGCAGAGTTGCCTTAACATCAAGGGAAAATCAACAGGGATTGTTCAACATCAAGACTAATCTCACATATGGAACTCACTGAATGTAGGAACCACGTTTTTGCTGGCTCAAGGTGAAATGCTGGGCTAAATTCTCCTTCAGCTGCGAGAAAAGCCCTAGGCATGCTCATCCTGCATTATTCCAACTGTAGAGAGCTTCAATTATACACACATAACCCTTCTCTGCCTTCTACGGCGGTGTCGCAATGCAACAGTGCCTCGTTATGATCAAACTCCTCTTTTATGGCTATAGGAATACGTGGAAGTCTTCTACCCTCATTACACAAATGACTCCTTAGCAGCTTTATTTTAAGAAATTAACCCACAATTGGTAACACAACCGCATTTTATCTGTCACTGAGGGGAAGCTGTGACTGACACCTGAGCGTGTCCTCAGCAACCGCAAACCCGCACGTACAGGGCAGGTCGTATGCATCTAAGCAACTACAGTAACTCACCACTCCCTCTGCTCCACACTGAATCACAGTCTTCCTTCTGCTTACAAACTTGCTTGCTAATCAGACATTTAATACTATTTATGCATAGGGAGGAAATATATAATTCCTTTATTGGGATAAAAAACGATACTAAAGAGCAGGTCAAGTTCCAAATCCAGCAGTAGGTTTTAACCGATGTTGTTCCCTTTTTTTACTCTCTTTTTTTTTTTTTTTTTTTTCTTTTAACAGCTGTAGCTGTGCACAGATGGAAAAACATTTGGTCAGAAAGCAGCAAATTAGTGTTTTCAGGCTAGAATTCTGCTCCCACCGCTCCTCCATTTCCATGCAGCTCAGAACGCTTTATTTCTTCTTAGCATTGACATTTTTGCACACCCAATTCATGCCATCCTTCAGACAGAGAAAGGTAATGTTAGTCAAGCGAAGGGAAAAGGAATCCCCCAATCCCACCCGACCGCCGTTCTGCAACGACCGTGTTCTGCCTCCTCATCATCAGACCCCGCCTGCCCTCTGCGCCCAAAACCGCCCTGGGTAAAAAAACAAGTGCTTCATTGCTGGGTAGATGTTGTCACACAGAGGTTATTAAATCTTTCATCTGACCATAAAAAGTATCATCGTCTCATCACGTTGCTATGCGTAGGTCCTTTGAGGAAGGATCGCTTTGCAGTCAAGGTACGTCAGTGGCAGATGAAGGCTCAGTTCCAGGTTCAGCTATAGATGATTTGTGTAACCTCGGGCAAGTCATCGTATCTTTGAGACCATGGATTTTAGGGGGCTGTTTGTTATACAGTCAGCTCCCTATTAAGAATACGGCTCTCATTGTCTGCTCAGCTGCCAGCCTTGAAATCCAGATCCACAAAAGCCACCGAAATAACTGGATCTGGACCCTGCTCCCTGTGCCGCAGGACCCCCCCAAAAAATAGGCCGTGAGGGGTTGCACAGGGGTTCAGTGAGAATAGATGTGGTCACATTTTAAGAGGCCAATATACTCTCCAGGGTATTTCTGTAAAAACGTGTGCGTGACATCTCTGACCACTGCAAGCAGGACGGTAACACTTCTGCCATGAATACCCGAGTCATGAGTTTATTGCTGAGATCCCAGAATGGGATATGCTATGAAAGGGCAAAGCGACATTTTATCTGCTCCTGTCACTTATCTATTGTGAGATGCGCAGAATGGAGTGCAAGATGCACAGCCTCCTCTTATTTCTGTCCCGTCAAATCCACTACCTCTACCCTGCCTACAAGGTATCTCTGCCGACAGAGAGCCTCAGGGCAGAAAGAAGGCAGGTAGAGTTTTGTGGATGGAAGGAGAGTGGCACATCTTTGTGCTTGGAAATCGGGAAAATGCCACCTTGGAGTTCTGGAGGGGGAATTTCACTGCATTATGTTCAATGGTCATTTTTGGATCATTAAAACGATAGTTAGACCCTAAGAAAGACCAGAGCCTTTGGGCCAGCATCATTGCTAGCCCCATGGTAGCAGTGTTGCTGGCTTCCTACGGTCTTGTCCCCAGACTGCAAAGAACCTCAGCTGCCCCAAGGACAGATGGCCAAAGGCACAGCATGGCAGGCCCTTCGGGTGACCTGAGACCCACCGCCGTGCCTCCATGTTGCCCCTCAGCCACGGAGGTGGTGGCCACATCAGAGGGGAGCTAAAGAGTTAAGAGAGAAGAGAGGGAGCCCTCAGGGCTTAATCAGAAGGAGAGAGGTTCTCACTTGAAAATACCAATTCACCTTGATAGCTGTGCAATGTGACACTTCTTATCTGAAGGGGAGCAGCAACTTTTGAAATCAGTCCTTGTTGCTGCATTAAATAAAGAATAAGCGAGCCCAGCTTGTGCTGGGGTGCACATGAGGCCCTACACTAATAACACTTCTAACTCTAACCTTGGGGAGGGTTGATGTCTCCAGTTTCATTTATTTATCTCCACAGCAGAGATCAGTGTAAAACAAATTGTCTGAAATCCTCAGAGCAAATGGGAAAAGACGAGAGGTAGATTCATTTTAAGGCCCAGTAGCTTTGTGTCTTCCCCTTTCAATAACACTGATAACCTAGGTGTAAAACATGTAATGCCTTAAGCAATCAATAGCGTGGTTTAAAGCTTATCACGTTAGAGAGAGAGGGAGCGAGTGATTCCCAGCATGAGGAATGCCAGGGCTTAACAATGGGGCTAGGAGGAGAGGTGTCAAGCCTTTGGCTTGATTGTGTGCTTTAGAAATCTGCATGATTGCCTGCAAAGAGTAAAAATAAATAAATAACTAAAAATGCTCCCACAATGATTTCAGCTTCCCCTGCCTCGGAAGCAATAATCACATTTGCACACATCATGGCATACAAGGCAAGCAGAGCTCCTCATTCATTTTGAATGTAGGTTTATTTGCTGAACCAGAACAGCTGAGACAGCTTAAAGTAATAAATATCAGCTGACACCCTCTGCTATTCAGCACAGTAATCCCAGAAACAATACATCACTGCAAAACAACAAACACGCATCCTATCTTCTACCTAATCTGACCACAACCTGAATTCACAGTGATTAAAACTCTGCCTGCTGCCATTCGGGAGCTCGGGAAGAGGAAAGACAGACCGTTTCAGCACCAGCGCAGCGAGGGTCATAAAGCAGAGTTTATGATGGGATTTACCATGGCTGGGAGCCTGGCTGCATCCAGCATATAACGAGGGCAAAAGAATGACATAGCAAAACACAAGAGGAAAGGTGAACTCCAAACAGGCTTGAAATACGTAAGTAGGTCACCGAACTTTTAAAGCAGGAATAGATTTTTAAAACTCTCTTCTGGCATGAGTTAATTGACAGAAAAAAAATCACATTTAATTGTAAGTATCTCCCTGCCTAACAGTCATAACAGGAAAATGAACATGCTCAGCTCTACGTGTGTCGTATCAGAGAGGCATGTGTGAGACACCTTCCTCATCTTCAGCCACACTGCAGCTACATACATAGCTTCTGGTGCAACTTCACTGGGGGGTGGGGGGTGGGGTGTGTGTTCTGCAGTGTCCCCAAATGCTTTGGAGAATAGCAAATGCAATGGACAGCAAAAGAAACTAAAAGTTACGTTTGCAGTTTTTCTACCTTAGGTTTGAAGCAGGACAGAGAGTTGGTATGATAGAGAAATCCAGGAAAGCTTCTACAAACACAAAGAGCTGCTATGGGAAAGGCATACGGGAAGGAGGAAACAGTGCTTCAAAGAGGCAAGTCCACGAGGAGTCAACTGTTGTCATCCTTTGTCCCTACATGCTCTGTCCCTATATCTGCATGCTTAAAAGATGGCTCTGTGCAGAAAGTACAATCCCTACAGTAACATTTCGATCTTGATAGATGTCCTTGCGCTGCTTTGTTGAGACGCAGAGACATTGGCAGGTACTCTGAGGATGGAGACGGATACAATATTAGTATTCCAGCCTCAAGTCAACCCTGGGAAAACTTAGGCAGGGAAAGATTTCAGATCTTTCAGCTTTGCCTCTCTTAGCTCCTTAACAAGCAGCTAGTAAACTTTACCAAAGCAAAGAGAGCGAACTCCAGGGAAGAGGATAATGCTCCTTGCAGAGAAATGCTGCTCGGCACAACCCCGCCTTGCTGCAGTCACATCTGCGACTGTGCCAAGGGAGTTGTACTCTAACGTCCTTTGGGAAAGGACTGGTAGAGCCTTCCCTGGGAGAAATAAAAAGTCCTGCTTGAGATTAGCCCACTGCTTGGTTATTCTCTGCATTATCAGCTTTGCAGCTATGGGAGTGAAGTAATCTGACTTCAAACACAGCGAACAAGTTCTTTCCGCCCCATAAAAAGCCTCCCGATTTCTGCTCCCCTGCAAGCCAGGGATCAGGAAAGGCCACAAACTTGTGACCCTTAACGTGACCTTAAGGACAGCAAAGCTTAATCCTTTCATGTAATCCTCTGTCTGCCATAACAAATTGGGTCAGGCAAGCGCAAAATTCTCCATCTCTAGCATTTTTGGTATGCGTTATTTTAACTGTCGCTTTCTTCTCCCTCTGCACAGCTAGGACTGTGCCTTCATTATCTGTCATTTCTTTGCACCTCCAGTCATCATCATACAGGCTGGCTTTTACAGGCTCCCACAAGTACATTATCCATTGTTTTTTGCCTGGGTGCAAGCTTTTCTTTTGTCCTTTGAGACCTTGTACCTCTGATGCAGCACTGTAGACTCCCTCCTTACACGGCTTAAAAAACACAAGACTTTGCCCTGTAATCTGGAAACATGGTTGCTTTTCCTCAATAAGCACCAGCTCTGCCTGCCCGAGAAGAGCTGCAGTCATCAAAACTGGCTTTAAATCACAAGTAGCCCCAGAACCTTGTTAAGATGTGGAAGATCCCCATCTAGCTTGCCCTGGCTATGACATCTTTAAGACAAAACCTAGCTCTCAGGATACAACATTGCCAGGGAGTCCTGTTCTGAATCTTGCCCTTATGAAAGTGCTAAATCACAGTATCGGCGTAACTTTGGTCCTGGGCTTCATTCTCAACTGGGTTGAAACAGCCAGGGAGCAGAAGGCAGCTCAGCCCTTCCCACAGTCCTTAGGGCCAGACCAGCTCTGGCATAAATTAGAGAAGTTTAGTGGCTACTCTCAGTTCCACTGGCTTTTAATGGTCTCCAGGGGTCCATTATGCTTGGGAGACTCCGGACACAGTATGCTGCAGCATCTTTCTGAAGGACGATTCCTCAGGGCAGGCTGAGCTCCTGCTGCCTTGATCGGAGACTCTTGCTTCAGACACGAAACAAGCTGCAGAGCACGGACCGCTCCAAAGCCTTGAGTCATGTTTAACACACACCCTGGCCCCTCAATAACACTTCCATCAAGAGGGCAGGCTGCAAAGCAGAGGAGTCCTGCCTGCTTTCTCCCCACCCTGGCTGGCTGGGGTGGAATGTACGTAGCTTTCACACGCCAAGGACTACAGTTGGAGATCTGGTCACGAAACACAACCCCAAGAGAGCCTATGTGGCACCAGAGAGCTGTTGTGAGGCAATAGTTCCCTTACATTTCTCTGTTGACATCAGCAATAACCTCCCTCGCTTGCTGTACCTGTGCAATGGCCTTGGTGTAAGCTGGTGCAGGACTCTGCTCCAGAGGCAGAGCCCAAATGGCTGTGGCGGTGAGAAAAGGCTTTCCTGCTTTCCCAACTAGGGCTGAAGGATAAAATCAGACTCAAGCAGACATTTTGCTTGAAAAAGCCTCTAAGCATGAGGGATGCCGCTCCTCCCTCGATGGCACCATGAAGTCTGATTAACAAGACAAGTGCTGCCCACGGTTACAGTCAGGAGGTAATAAAGTCTTCAGCTGGCGTAACTGGGGCTACCAGCTGGCATCCAGAGGACACTACATGGGGTTTCCAGTTAACCTAGTCACCTCTCTTCTGAGCCTGCCCAGGACATTGCTGGGCCCCTTTTCCAGAGTCCCCAATGGTTAATTTTAAAAGAGAAGATGACAATATGGATTCCCTCCTTAATTAACAGCTTTATTAAATAACCCATTTCAAATAATAGTTAAATTCTCTAAATTTATATCATTCTATTAACCATAATCTAATCTCATTAACCTTGAAATCCCCAGTCTTAACTACCCAATTCTATACACCACGGTGCTAGCAGCTAAACTAATTAAATGACCTTCAAACTATTTCTCCTTCATGTATTGGCATTATTTATCTTTGCTCATTGCTCTTCCTTCAAGCTATCACAAAAATCTTCCCCTACGAACTCTGTTCCTGCATGTACTCAGTACTAGATATGCCACCACTCTTCCTTGCAAAATCTGTCAGCGATGTCTCCAATTTTACTCTAGCTAATATATTCCATCAGCAGCGACAGTTAGTGTGCTCGCTCCTTGGCTTTCATTCTGAATACCTGATGCTTCCATGTCTTCATTTATTTTGCTGTCACTCGTTGTCATTTCTCAAAGAAGTCCTTAAAGCAGTGACCTGAGATTTAACTACACAGAGTTCCTGTTCTGAGCCACTGAGATATTATGTACCACGATCCTCACAAACATCTTTCTTAATCTCACTCTTTAAACAAGTTCTTCTTTGACTCCCCTAAATTTTGAGCATGTTGACCTCTCCTTAGAGTCCCAGGACTGAAGACACCGTTTCTTCCTGGGCTGATCCAGGTTTAGTTTAGAATCATAGAATCGTTTAGGTAGGAAAAGACCTTTCAGGTCATCAAGTCCAACCGTTAACCCAGCACTGCTAAGTCCACCATTAAACCATGTCCTCAAGCACCACATCTACCCATCTTTTAAATACCTCCAGGGATGGAGACTCAACCACTTCCCTGGGCAGCCTGTTCCAATGCCTGACTACCCTTTCAGGGAAGAAGTTTTTCCTAAACTTCCCCTGGCGCAGCTTGAGGCCATTTCCTCTTGTCCTATCGCTTGTTACTTGGCAGAAGAGACCAACCCCCACCTCGCTACAACCTCCTTTCAGGCAGTTGTAGAGAGCAATAAGGTGTCCTCTGAGCCTCCTCTTCTCCAGGCTAAACAACCCCAGCGCCCTCAGCTGCTCCTCATAAGACCTGTGCTCTAGACCCTTCACCACCTTCGTTGCCCTTCTCTGGACACGCTCCAGCACCTCGATGTCCTTTTTGTAGTGAGGGGCCCAACACTGAACACAGGATTCGAGGTGCAGCCGAGTACAGTCGAGTACACCAGTGCTGAGTACAGGGGCACTATCACCTCCCTGGTCCTGCTGGCCACACTAATTCTGATACAAGCCAGGATGCCATTGGCCCTCTTGGCCACCTGAGCACACTGCTGGCTCATATTCAGCCAGCTGTCGACCAACACCCCCAGCTCCTTTTCCACCAGACAGCTCTCCAGCCACTCCTCCCCCAGCCTGTAGTGTTGCATGGGGTTGTTGTGACCCAAGCGCAGGACCCGGCACTGAGCCTTGTTGAACCTCATACAGTTGGCCCTGGCCCATCGATCCAGCCTGGCCAGATCCCTCTGTAGGGCCTTCCTACCCTCCAGCAGATCAACGCTCCTGCCCAACTTAGCGTCATCGGCAAACTTACTGAGGGTGCACTCAATCCCGTCATCCAGATCATCGCTAAAGATATTGAACAGGACTGGCCCCAACACTGAGCCCTGGGGAACACCACTTGTGACTGGCCCCCAACTGGATTTGACTCCATTCACCACCACTCTCTGGGCTCGGCCATCCAGCCAGTTTTCTACCCAGCAAAAAGTATGCCTGTCCAAGCCATGAGCAGCCAGTTTCTCCAGGAGAATGCTGTGGGAAATGGTGTCAAAGGCTTTACTGAAGTCTAGGTAGACAAAATCCACATCGTCATCCACCAAGTGGGTCACCTTGTCATAGAAGATCAGGTTAGTCAAGCAGGACCTGCCTTTCATAAACCCATGCTGACTGGGCCTGATCACCTGGTTGTCCTGGTGATTCTGGTGTCCTGGATTAAAAACCATCTCCCAAACCATTTTGTGCAATGAATTTCCAAGGAAAGGGAGAGCTTGGCATTCTTGCTGTCTGATTTGACAGGGCTGGAGTTATGGCAGAAGAGAAATGTAGGGGCTCTTTTTCTATAACCTGTACAGAGTTTGCGACTTCCCTGACCCCTCTGCAGTAATCATTTATGGAATAAGCTGCAGTATTTAGGGCAATGAGACTGCGGACAACAAAGCAGGACGTTATCTGGCCTGCATCTAAATTAATTTGTCTAGATAAGCATGATGAACAAAATATATAGGCTTGCAAATACTTTATTTAGCTTTTGTCTTCTGTTTTCTGGACGTGAATGCAGAAGCAGATTTCATTTCCCCAGTAGAGGGTATTGGGCTGTGTATTTTACTCTATTGAATGTATAAGGATGCACTGTACTTCAAGGAGAAGGCACAGTAAGAAGGTGCTATCAACAGTGTGCAGCCCACTCCAGAGAGCCCACAGACCAGCTTGAGAAGGAGGCATTTTTCAAAGCTCACGAACAGAAAGTGCCACTTTCTATGATTTATTTCTTCCACATCCAACACGCATCCCTGAATTTCATCTGTCACTTTACTGCCCCTTTGCAGCTGGAAAGCTCACTTGGACTTCCTTAAACTAGAGGAGGGCCTGGAGGAGAGAAGAAGGTGACCTCTGCCTGCCTGCAACCCTGTGAACTGCAGCCTCACTTTCTTGATCACATTTCTTTGGACTTGAATATACACTGCCATTGTGGAATGCATTTCCCTCTACCACCACCACTTCAAAGTAAAGATTAGAGTTGAAGCCTTTTACAAGATTGGCTGCAACATAGCTGAATTTGTATCTTAGCTAACTAAACAAAGGCCCTTTGGAGGACACCATCTACTATGTTTCAGTCTAAACATGAGGTTAGGAATTTTAAATCAGAACTGCTGTACTGGGTCAAACCAATGGTCCACCCAGGCCAGCATCCCCTTTCTGGATGCCAAGGGAAAGAACATGTAGGAACAGGATCTGCCTTGCTCTGTTCTTCCCTCCCAGTCCATGGCCCAAGCTGTTCCTCATTCAAAAGCCGCCTCCAGATCTTAGTGGTCAGTGAATGCCTGCAGTTCTCTTCTTCAGAAATTCACTTAGTATTTTTCTGAACCGACTGATACCTTTGGTCTCCACAACATCCTGTGCCAATGAGATCCACAGTTTAACTATGCAACTCGCAAAGAAGCACTTATTTTTGTTTCTTTTAAGCTGTTGTCTGATTATTTCATTAGGAATGCCCTTCCTCTAGCAACATGAAAAATAGCATATAGTCTACCTGACATTTTTATACCTTATTTTATAAATCCTGAAGATGTTGCCACTCTCTGTCCTCTCTCTTCCAAGCTGCAGGTCCTAATTTATTTATTATCCCTGTGTAAAGATGCCGCTCTGTGCTACTGATCATTCTCGACAGAGGATTCTCAAATCTCTCCTAATTCTGAGCAGATATATGGACAATATTTTTTCTGACGAGGGTAGTTAAGTGCTAGAAGAGGTTACCTAGAGAGGCTGCGGAATCTCCATGCCTGGAAATACTTATAACTTGATTGGACAAGGCCCTCAGCAACCTCCTCTAGACTTGCAGTTATCCCTCCTTTAAACATGAGGTTGGTCTAAAGATCTCATGAAGACCCTTTGACCTAATTTTCTGTTGGACTCTATGATGCTACTACTACTAAAATCTTTTTAGATGCGGCAGAGGCAGAAATGAATGTCATGTTCAAGGTATGGGCCCACCATGCCTTTATCCTACTATAAAAGAAATGTTTTCTGGGATGTTTCTTGTTTGCTTTCTGATAATGCTCTAGCATTTGATTTTCCTCTCTGTCCTTTGATGAGCACTAAGCTGCTGTTCCCAATGATCTGCTTCTGAGTAATGGCAGCTAATTTTGTGTCCATCATCGCATGTGTATAGTTAGTATTGTTGTTCCTCATGTGCATTATTTTGTACTTGTCAACACTGAATTTCATCTGCCATTTTACTGCCCACTCAGTATTGCGGGCTTCTTCTGCGACTCTTCTTACTCAGCTTGAGATCTGACTATCCTGAACCGCTCTGTAGCATCTGCAAATAAGGTTTTACTGAAACTGCAATGAAGATAAATACCTTCACCATGCTGTTTCTTTAAATATCAGTGAAGGGAGTACTCCTGACTGCTTGGACTGCAAGCACTGCAAATATTTCCTTAATTCAGGAAGGTCTAAGAGTGAAATAAACAAACCTAGGTCCCATTTACATTACAAAGAGCTACTATACTGCAGGAACTGGCTACAGCACAGGAGCCCAAGACACAATTACTACAGTTCAGCACAGGAACACAGCTCAGCCCCCTTGGTGGGTTTTTGCTGGCCCTCATGCTGCCATTAGAAGTGGTCCTTGCCCCGTGTGCAATTCTTGTGTTTCTCTGGATCAGAAAAATTGATCGGTTTCTCTCTGGCGCCTGGGCTGAGCTAAACGCCAAACGACATTAGTAGCGAAGGTAAATCGGGTTTCTAAAGTGCACACTTGTAACAGTCAAAGGGGTTAATAGTAAAAGACGATTTGTTTTGTGAAAATTATTAACTTGACAGCGGTCTCTTTAAAATAAATCAGTGTCTTCATTTGGCCCAGCCAAGGGGTCCTAGGTGGGGAGGTGATCGCTCTCCCCTTTCCCGAGGATGGAGAGATCCCAAGGGCCCACAGCTCCCCCTTCCCTTTGCACAGGCGACGAGACGCGCCCCCCGCATTCTGCGCTGCAAGGGTTTGGCTGCGCTGACCCTCCTTGGTGGGACAGCCGGTCCAGCCCCACCCTGCAGATCAAGAGACAACGATCTCTTACAGATGGCCTGCTGGCACAGCAAGCCTTCTCCAGAGCCTCACCTGTACTCCCTCTCCTGAAAGAGCCGAACAAGACTGGATCTGCCAGACTCTGTCCCGGATTGTGTGTAGGTTCAGTCCCTCGGCAATCTCTGAAGCAGGGGCAGCCGTCAGCAAATCCTGCTTGTTAGCGAATATGAGCACGGGGACTCCACTAAGCTTTTCTTCATCCAAAAGCTCAGCCAGCTCCTGTATCGTTTACAAGGGAGTGGGGTGGGGGGAAGATGGAGAGAGGGAAGGGAAGAAAACCTTCAACCACCAGTGGTTGTCTCTAATTAGAAATATATTTAGGGCAAATGTTAGAAGAGTGTGTTCCAGTGAAACCTAGATCTTATTATAAGAGAGCAAAAATGTATACAATCATCTCTGCCCGAAGTTCAAAAGCTATTTCTTCCAATTACAGGTTACAAAAATCTTCATCTTGGTCTGAAATTAGCAGTTGCCTTAAAGGCTACAACTCTGTGTTTTACCAGTCCCTGCTCCCAGGAGACCAAAACCGATGAAACAGCAAAAAACATGTAAATTGGCAGTATGAGGAATCTGTCTTAAGTTATTGCCTGACTGGCATTTGTACCTCTGCAGCCGTTGACACCAGCCCTGATACCTTTGCTAATAATGAGTTTCAGGGTTTTGTTCCAAGTTTTATATACTGCAATTTGAGCGGGAGAGGACTTTTTTTTTTCCCTCAGAAATGGAAATGTCCCTCCCACAAGAAAGTGCTGATGCTTTTGAAGGCATTGGCTAGCTGAAGACAAGCTAGATCAGCTTTACTAGCTGGATTTTGGCTCCATAAGCACAGCACACATTGGGTGGCATCTTGAGAAATGGGTTTGTTCATTCAAAACTGGGTGACTCAAAGAGATTCTTTTAATAGCTCAAATCTGAATCTGCAGTGGATCAACGATGGCTGAAATACTTCATGTCTAGGGTTGTGCAATGGCCTCATGTGAAACAAGCACACAGTCTCAAGTCACTTCCCTATGTGAACATATGAGAAACCCAGCAGAACTTGAACCTGTAGGGACTGCTGGCGTTGCAGAGAGATGAGTACATGAGATTTTTGTGGGCTCCTTATTTAGCTGGAAAGGTCTCATTCTCTCAGATACTGTCCTAACATCTTTCATCCGCTGGCTAGAAACTTTTGGATTAAATGAGTGCAGTTGGGGAGCTGCTAAACTGCAGTGGAAATCTGACTCCATCCCCCCAAAAGCGACGTTTGGTTTGGAAATCAAGATGAGAGGATGGAGTTATAAACAGAGTTGGCTGGGAATTTTTCAACAAAATAGGTCTTTCATCTGACATGGCTGACTTATTGAAACCAAAAGTGTTTGCGGAAATATGAGGGGTCCAGGCTGACTCCGCCTGACTTGGGCAAGTGCTCTAAGCTTCTGCTTCCTCTCCCTCTCTTTTGCCCAATGAATATTTAATTACTGATATAAAATGAAATAGCTCCAACAGGGGAAAGATTTCCCCCACCCCTGGAACAGCTAACGGTTCTGCTGTTAGGGTGTGTCCATGATATTTGAGAGGCGAAAGATCAAGTGCTTCCCTCAAATCAGGCAGAACAGAGGGCTTTAAACTAAATCTCCCATTTCTGGGGGGTAAATCTGTTGCTAGCTATTTTGGGACACTGTCACTTTCTGACTTCTACAAAACAAAGTTCAAAAGTCCTATTTTTGTTCCATCCTAAAACACAAAATATTACAGAACATCAAAACTTTGCAAAACGGAAATCTTATTTTCTGGCCAGTCCTAGTTACAAAGTTCTTAGTTTTTTTTCAATTACATCCAAAAGACAATCAAGTCAATATGATTTCCATTTCAACTTTGTAAATAAGAAAATAGGATTCCTCAGGGTCTTGGTTTGGCAAGGTTTAAAGGACTCAGAGAAGTTTTTGCTTTCAGTATTGGGCTCCATTTGCTATTATTGTATAACTTAACGAAAACCGTTCTATTTAAACAGAATTAGGCTACCTATTTTCCTTGTTTCACATCTACCAAAATAATCTGCATTGATGTTGAAAGGCAAGTCTCTTGAAATGCAAATTTCCCTCATAAACAACAAAATCATCTTCCTAACTTTTGTGAGCAAGGGGCACTCAGAAGAACTGAGTTACTTCAAAGGAAGCTGGGCATAAGTAACTTACCTGACCCGTTTCTTCAAACCTCTTCCTATCTGCACTGTCAATGACATAGATCTGAAAAAGAAATGAGAGGAAAAGTTACTTTTCCCAGAAGACACTCTTCCACAGTACCACGTGGTTAAGTGAGATGAGCCTAATAATTATGCTTTTGGGCACAAAGATGCCCAGTATTATTTATAGCAAGTGTTGACAAAACTTCATGATGTTCTGAAAGGAGAGTAACCACCTCTTTTAAAGCTGGAGGGGTGGACAGCCATGTGGGTGAGATCAGAAAGGAGCTGGGGGCAGTACTCGGGATGCTCTTACCATCTCCACAGCATCTATTATCTGAAGAGAACAGGAGACTGCCTGGTATCTTTTCAAATGACTGGCTTACAAGCTGAAGCTGAGCACAGCAGGGCAAAACCAGGGGAGCCAGATATGGTCTTTCACCCCAGCAAACAGTGTACAAGCACTGCACTGGTGTGACTATGCCATGCTGCCCTCTAGCAGGACACATCACCTCCTCAATAAGGCACCAAGGCACACAGTGGCACTCAGGGGACAGATGAATATACCGGGGACATTGAGTTCCTCTCCATCAGGTGATTCTACTGCAACCTCCTGGTGGCTGGAGGAGGGCTGGATCCAGCCTGTGAGACTCCATCTTCAGCTCCCAGCTTGTCCACCAGGATGATGGAGATGACAGGGAGCCACTGGCTCACAAAGACTGACAGCAGAGTCCTGCCACCCTCTCAGGGCTGGGCACCACATTTCATGGTCCATGAGGTGGTCCCAACCAGACACCTGTCCCCTGGTATGGAGAAGGGCGGATTCCCGGCCTGCAGGCTCCCTGCCTTGGGAGGGGGTCTCCACCCTCTCCAAGCAGCATGGCACGTGCCAATTTCTTTCTGTAAATGCAAACGAGCCTTCTCAGTAAAGGCAGCTCTAGGTCTGCACAGGCTAAAAGGCTCCTCAAAGGTCCCCCTAAATATGTAAGTCCAGCCACCCTAGCAATGCTATTGCAGTTCAGAGCACGCAGGTATCAAGCTACATCTAAAGAAACGGAGAACATCAGCATAACACTCAAGCAAGAATAGCCTGGTATCCCTTTTTCATTACTTGGTATGGGAAGGTTTTTGAAAAAGGACGCTGGGACAGCAGACAGGGACGGGACTGGTGACAAACACTGAGCATTTTGCTTCCAGTCCCTGCCATGCCCCATCAGCAGTGATTGAAGCTGCTAGCATGTCATCTGCATGCTCTTTGGTGGCTTACAGGGAGAAAGTGTCAGCCTGGTTTTCAGGGAATAGATGAGCACAGCACCCCACCATCAAGATAAATAGCATTCTTGCAGGCAGTCTCAGCATAAGACTCCATGCTTCCAGAATAATTTCGACCAAATAGTAGGGGGAGGGAAGATCTCTAGCAGCAATATCTATTAAACGGTAGGCAATCCCTTAAAGAGCAGTGTTACAGTTGTTTGAAATGGGACCAAACACACAGCAGGAGAATCTGTATGCGAGGCCTGAGGAGGTAACCCAGCAACCTTGCAGACCTCTCTGCTGATCCCCTGGGGTCCGTGGTCCTGACGGGGCCGCGCTGATGCACACTGACAGAGGCTGGGGGACACGCGGCAGGGCTGGACGCAGCTGCGTGGGGATGCGTCAGCACTGCACACGCTCGGTGCCACGTGACGGGGAAAGGCCCGTGAGCACGGCGTGACACACAGCCTCTCCCCACAACGTGATCCCGTGCATGTGCACCAATACTGTGTCAGCTACACCCATCCTCTCTGACCCTCCCAAGCATCCACCCCTGTGCACTGGAGTAGGAAACACAGACGAAAAGAAAGGAAGAAGCTGCAGGGCTGGCAGTTGTGCTCTGGGGTGAAACTGGACTGTCATCTGTCCTCCTTCGGGACATCTCAGGGGAAGCTTAGCAACACATGAATGCAATAGCCGAGTGCTACTTCTCAACTGAAAAGCGGCACCTCCCATATTACGGTGCTTCTCTAGCTGACAAGGAAGAACTCTGAGTCCCAACCAGCCAGGCTTTCTCCTGCACCACTCCGTTCCTTGTTAGGGAGCTATTTTGCAAGATGAGAATTGGAGACAACAGTGCTTGGGGCAAAAGCCACAAAAGCACAGCACAGAGAAGGTAAAGTATGTGCGGAGTGCCTGCTTCCAAACCAGAAAGCACTGTGCCAAATAGCTGCAGGTGCCTGTCTGAATATGCAATCAGCCAGATATCCACACCTTATTTGCCTGGGTTAAGCTTCCAAATATCACAGGTGTGTGATGCAAGACCAAGCTCTCATTCAAAGGCACCTGCATAGATTTGAATTTGCAATCACTTCCTGCTTTTAATACCCTTTAGAGGGTCCTTTCTGCTTTGTGCAATATAGTTCAGGAGAAGACAGAAGCAGGGGGTCCTGGGAACTGTAGCGTATCTCATCTCCACCTTCTATGGCCAGGGCCACACAAGAGCCTGTTTCTGGCTGCGGTACCTGGTAGTGCAGCTTGACAGTTTGAACAGCCATTGAGTACACCATGTTGGAGAAATGGAGCTTGAGAAAGAAATTGCTGTAAAGCTGTGTGCCTCCTTTGAGCAACAAAACAAAACGTGGAGTAAGTGGGTTGGGCAGAAATTGCAAGTGGTGGGACTGGATGAAGACAAAACATGAGGAATAAGTTGGCTCAGTTTACAGAGGCACAACCTGCACCAGGTTAGTCAGAGGGTAAAATTACTGGCTAAAATGGGGGTGAGGGCTGGCAGAAGAGAGAGAAAGTCATCAGCATATACCTGGTTCCAGTTTTGGTGTGTGTGGACATAGCAAAGCACTGCACTAACATGCTGACAGCTCCCAGTCCAGGACTGGGTGTCAGCATGGGGTGCTGGCAGGGAAGCTCAGGTCTATGTGCTCACCAGTTATTCCCTCTGAATTCACACCACCGCTTCCTCCAAACTGATTCTGCTTCTATCTACCCATTTTCTTACTCGTATGAAAAGAAAGGTTTTCTCTGTACATTGCTTTAACTGGGGTGGGAGGACGGCAGAGAAAACAACTGCTTTTATCTCCTTCAGTCTTCAAACTCACCTTTATTTCTGCACCTCCCATGCAGCACACACTGGGAAGGGGGGAAGCCCACAGGCCAGCGTAGCTCGTTGCCTTTGCCAGCAGAACCTTCCAGGTATTGTTTTGTGGTTGCACAGTCTCTGCAGCCTGAGCACCTGCCATAGCAGGCAAAGATCCCCTAGCTGCTGCTCTGCAGTGTTGACTTTGATCTGCACGCCTACCGCCTCCCCACCACACACAGCTGCAGAGCTTGGACTCAATGGGCACAATCACCTCACAGCTATGCCAGATCCCCCTTCTTGATGGCCACAGAGGAGCACACAAAGTGTGTCCTGCTAGTTTCTCAAACCCGGATCTTTCCCCTAGGAAGACCTCACCATTACTCTTTGCAAAAGCAAACCACCAGGTTTATGCTGTGGTGGCTACCCTCAAACATCAGATTCCAAATTAAGGCTGAAAAAGGCAGATCTGCAAAAGAGATTATTGAGGGCTTCTTAGTCCCATTTAAATGGCAGCTTCATTTGGACAATGTTTTCTAAACCTGCAGGCACAGCCAGGCCCTTCAGGGCCCTGACATGAGCCTTGGAGTAGACAGTCCTATTCCTAGTTGCACTGATCCTTCTATGGAAGTGCACTGCAGCTCCTGACACATTACTGAGTACGTGTGTGTGACAGGAGGGAGGAAGGGCGTCTTTCCGAGAGAGCTTCCCACTTTCCCATGGGAGCCCTGCAGACCTTGCTTAGAATAGCCTTTTCTCTGTTCCCACAGGCAACATTACTTGGGGTGGGGAGAGCCCTGGAGCCCCCAGCTTGCCTTCATCCTGGCACACGTGGCTCCATGTTAGAGGTGATCTTTGAAACTAGTCAGGACAGCACTCGGAGGGTCCCAGGGTAACGTGCTCTGGCATGGAAACACAAAGGTCCTGCACTGTAAATATAATTGTAGTCATCTGTAGCTAATTGTAAGGTAATCACAGCTAAGTTGTCAAAAAAATTAAAGGACAGTCTTATGATTAAAGGAGCAAAAGAGAAGACAAGGAGTCTCTCTGTGTCCCTCAGCCAGAAGCTTTCCTATCTGATGCCAGACATAGCATTTAATTCCGCCGTGCCTCAGTTTCCCCAACTAGAAAACAAAGGCACCATACTGACCTACCTCTACACATCAGCTTAAGTCACTAATGCCCATGACAGACCTTCAGAGTCTCCAGTGAAAGGAGCTATAGATGGGTAAACTACAAGTTATTAATGCTCTTTCATTTGAAGGAGACTGAGATGAGAGGAAAGGAACTGGTTATAACCAGCACCATCCTGTGAAAGTAAAAACATACAACTGAATGATTTCTCCAAACATCACACTGTATTTTTCTTACTGCACCCAAACAATCTTGCCATTTCACTCAGAATAACTCCTGTTACAATGGCAATGGTGTTGCTGAGGACTGGGACATTACATTACTTGTTCCTAAATTTCTGGCTGAGACCTTGGAAAGCCATTGCATGAACACAGCATTCAACTGCAGCCAATACTCACAAGGATATCAGTGTTTTCAAAATAGTTCCTCCAGTACGGCCTGATCTTCCTCTGTCCACCTATGTCCCATACATTCAGCTTGAAGCCTTGAGACTGTACGCTTTTGATGTTAAAGCCCTGGAAAGAGCAGAAACAAAGCCACATAGAGCATAAAACTGAATGCCTGGATCATGTGCATAAGCAGACATTAACACCTTATATATCCCATGCCTGCAACATGCAGTGAGATGGGCTGGGCAGCCACAAAGATGGATCGGCTGTGGGAGAGGTGCTGGTGAAAGTGAACACAGCTGTCAAACCATCAGTTTGCCAGTGTTCTTGGGTCAAGGGTTGATGCTGTCATGGCTACGGAGACATATGATGCAGTTAGTGCCCTGGGAGGGCTCAGCAGGGTGGCTGCAGGAAGAGGTGGGAGAGCTGCAGATAAGGAAGAAACAAGGGCACTGTGAGAAGCAGGACTGAGCTAGTGAAAGCTGAGTAGAGAGTCCCAGCTAACACGAAGTCAGAGGTCTCAGCTCAATTCGACACAACACAGCTAATGCCGGGCTTAAAAGAGCAACAGCTGCACATCTGAAGGGTCCATTTCATCAATTAGAGCACCAATTGAAAGGGCATTCAAGTAGAAAAACAGGATGTGGTGTGGGCTGGCAACATGCTGCCACACCACCCAGGGGACTGGGGCTTGGAAACGGGGTGTAGGGGCTGGGAGCTTTGGGAGGCAGCTGCGGGGTGGGGGGAAGCATCTCCCGTAGCTCTCTAGCAACCTCCTCTGGTCAACACAGGAGCGATGCTGCAGTGTTTCTTATGGGAGACATCCCTCATCCCAAGCCTGAGGCTCAAAGAAAGGGGACCAGAGGCATCAGAGAGGGAGTGCTGGAATATGCAAGACCCTTGGAGCTGGCTGGGTGAAAGATGCAAGGAGACATTGCTGCATTATCCCCTGTACGTGTCCCCTGTTTGGCAAGGAAAACAGGAACAAAGTCTCATCCATGCAACCCTAGCATGACCCAAAAGTCTTCTGCAGAACTCCATGGCATTCATCCACTTTTGCACTACTTGACGTATCTGGCCTGATGCTCTCTGGCTCCTTCAGGAAGCCTCCTCTTATGCAGACAACACACAAACTTAATGGTGCACCAGGCTCCAGTTGCTCCCCCTTTTACTGAAATGCTCTGCTGAAGTGCTTGTATCACAAGGCAGGTGGGACCACAAGAACTGCCTTGGGCAAGGAAAGGCCTTCCTCACCTGTGTTGGCGTGATATGGCTGATGTCCTCAGATGCCAGCTGTTTCAGGAGTGTGGTCTTGCCTGCATTATCCAGTCCCAAGAGGAGGATTCTCACCTCCTGGTCTGGGGCGCTTTTCAGTTTACGCAGGATTGACAGTAAACCCTAAATCCGCAAGACAGATCGTAGCTGTTATTTCCCCCTCTGACTCTCTCCCCCTACCATGCCATGCCCTCCTCCCTTGAAATGGGTTCTGTATGGCAGTGGATCCCAGGACACCTTGAACCCCTTCCTGCAGTCCCTATTCCTATTTCCTCTTCTACTCCTCCCCCTTGCCCCGATTTTCCTTCATCTCAGAGAGTATCGACGAGGTCCCAGACAGCACAAGTGTCACTCAGTGGGGTGCACCACTGGCTGCATTGCTCTTGTCACACAGCTGTTTGGCACTGCCTGTGCCAGGAAGACAGTGCCTACAGATATCACATGTAGGAGCTGCAAAGCAAGTCCTTGCAAGCTCTTCATTATCTTTATCAGAGGGAAAACCCCATTAATTTAATCTCCCTCCTAGTTAACTGCAGGTTACTGTGTACCTGACATCAGTTCTTTTCATAGTAACTCCCCGATCATCTCAAACCCCGTTTATCTGTCTAAAACATGCTGGACCCATGGGGCACGTGCAGTTCTGATTCTCAGGATGTAGCACTTCACAACTATCTCAGATCACCACACATCCTTGCTAAGAAAAGCACAGTGGATTTCAGTCATTAGCCAAGCTCAGCTCTCTGAGCTGACAGTATCACTCAGGATTAGGAAACAGAATATGCAGGTCAGCTCATTTACAACCGCACACGTTACAGCAGCACACCCAAGCTTTTGTCAGTGCCACCACTCAGAGACCTGCGCCTCTCTAAAATGGCTGGAAAAATATTCTGGATCCTGGCACGTAACAGAGAGACACAGATCACCCCGCTTTCCCCTGCCTCTCGCTGCCCAGCCCGGCCCCACAGTTGCAGCCGAGGGCACAGGAGCAGGCTGCGAGTCCACGACTGCCTGGGTGTCCTTGGACACATTGCCGCGCTGCTCTGCACCCCCCTGCTTGGCAGGGACTGCTCTTCAGAGCCTGAGCAGCGCACACCACACTGAGACCCAGCCTGGGGACACAGATGCTCTTGCAACTAATTTGCCTGAGCAAATTCGGGACAGGAATACACCTACAGCCCTTTCTGGAGCCCTCAGGACTCCTGCTCAGTCTCTCCCAGACAATTCCCATGCCCTGAAGGACAACAGCGAGGTATTTCTCTTCAGCCCACTAAGACCCAGAGCTGGGAACAAAGTTCAGGTATCAGCACAAACCCAGGCCCATCTCAAGCTTTTTTATTCTCCTGTTTGCAAAATGGAGACAATCCTTCTTGTCAACCTGCAAGGGTGAATCAGTTAAATGTCATGAAGTGCTCTGTTGCTATGAGGAACTACACCCTCTAAATATTCCTGCTGGGAGCCAAGGACTATTTGAGCCGTGAAGGTTGCTCCCGATCCCCTCCAGATCACGGCAATCAGAAACCTGTCCTCAAGATAAAGAGCTGCAGAACGCGGTACTACTGTCACCGCTGCAACGCATCCCCCGACTGTAGCAGTGTCCTTCTGCCGACTCCTGGAAAGCCCCACCTCAACCATTTGGAAACCGCCGCTTTCGACCGCTCACCACACCGCTCCGAGGTGTGGAGCGTTTTGGAAAGGACACAGCGCTACAGGTCGCCATGCCAAAGCTTTCAATAATGCAGGATGAAAACACACCGAGATTCAAATGCACGTGAGATTCAGTCCACTCCTCTAAGCATTTTTGATTTGCAAGTAATTTATCGGTTTTCCATTTAATTACCAAACACAGCTCAAAATACATGCACGATGTGTGAGAAACAGGGAGAAGAGAAGAAACTTAGTAAAAGTGGGTTTGAAGGATATCTGTAGAAAGTTGCAGGATTGCCACTATTGCTGTGCTTTTAAAAAGCACTGTGGAAAGCTGAGGTTCAGAAATTCAGAGCTCGTGCAAGGAACAGCAAAACTGCAGTCTTACAGCCTAAGCAGGCTCAGGGTATCACCTATTTCACAAACAGGCGAGTAAAAATCTGGGAATCCAGGCCTCGCTCAAGAGCTGTTAATCAGGAATGGGCTCTGCTTGGTAGAAGGTGCCATGCCTGCACAGTGCAGGCACAGTAAATCCCCAAACTGCTTTTAGTCAAAGCATACAGGCCTGTAACATCACGTGCTGAGCCCTGAGGGCCAGATGCTCGCAGCTGGCTCTCGCCCATGGGCCCGTAGCTAATGAATTTGAAGGGCTGGGTTCAGTGCAGCCAGTCGCTGCAAGTCCTCCCAACCCAACAGCTCACCTCCCCGGCCGCAGTGCCCAGCCCACGCTGTGCCCCGATGACGGTCTGTACTTCCACACGTCTGAGGGAATTAAAAAGGAACAGCGACTGAAATACCTCTAATGCTTACTTGTTTACATGCATGTCCTAAGTGCCCTTGACATCATTAAAAAACATAAGCTTTAACTGCATGACTAGCAACTCACATTTTCTTTTCACCTGCAGTCAAATTTACAGTTGTGTTTGTTGGCTTGTAAATCCGTGAATTTCAGCTTGGTGTGGACAGACCCCATGGGAGCAGGAACTCTAAAATTCACACATTCTCCCTCCTTTCCAGGGAAACACTGAATTTCCAATTCTTATGGACCCAACCCAAAGCCAACCCACACCAGCCAAAGTACTACTGCCGACTTCAGAGCGCTCTGAATCAGGCCCTATTATTTTAGTTTATTGCTCGCAGTTAAAAAAAGAAGCTGTTGAAATGCTAATCCTATTCACAGCACCACTTGCTAAGAGCAGAGCAGTGTATCCCAGAGCAAATCAGGATTAGGAGCCTTTATATTTCAGAATTCAACTCCAAAATACGGAGCGCAAAGAAACGTATTACAAAGTATTGCTTATCTACAACGGAGCAATTCTCAGGGGTCGGGAAGAGGAACAGTTGTAAATGTTAATAGAGCTTCTCCCATTGTAGACAGATGCTATTTCTGGGCTAGTATGACAGCCTACGAGAAAACGATCAGCATCGTTCCATATTCTACTCAAGTGACACTGCTGCATGGCTGATCACAGGATTATCTGGGGTAGCCAATAGAAGAGAGGATATATATAGAAATAAAAGTATTCTCTAAGGTATAAAGTAAGCTGATTTAAAAGGCTGGAAGACAGGCAAGCCAACATAGAGAAGTGGACTTTATTTCAGTAGCTGCCGGCATCGGTTACGTGGTCTGTATACGCAACTTAAATCAAGAGCCAAATAATAGTATTGGTTACTACAATTGCTACTATTTTGTAAATATTATCTAAAACTTGCATCCAGCATTTTCCCTCTAGTTAGTGAGGATTTAAGATTAAGGAAAGCCATGCACAGATGGGTTTCTAACTTTTAAATTTTTTTTTGATTGGTCTTACAAGCACAGTGGCTAGGAAGACAGAAAGCATTTCCTGACAGCTTAGTAGACTGGAAAAAATAACTCAGCCGAGTTCCCTGCTGCATGCTACCACTATGTGGGACAAGCAACCCTTACTGCACACTCACTTGACGGATGAGCACTTCTCGGCTTGCAAGCACAATGCTGAAACTAACTTGGGTTTATAAGAGTCAGAAAGCAACCCCTTGTTATTGATGGGAGATGTCAGGCAGAAAGCCATGAAATGGGAAAATTCGGTGCAAAGAGGATGCTCAGAAGCAAGAGGAGAGGAGCAGGCCTTTGAAGCAGGGCAGCAAACAAATGTCTCGATGCTGGGACTCAGAGTGCAGTGAGGAGGGAGGACACCCAGGATGCCTGCACAGCAGCCAGGCCAGCGGTACTCGCTCACTGGGGCACACAGGGCGAGGAGCAGGACAAGTCTCCAGCAGGACAGTGGAGACATTAGCTGGCTGAGGAGCTGCAGAGACAACTCACAGGAGTGTAAGGGCAGTGTGTCATTTGCACAAAACTAAGCAGACTGCGGCATCTGTAACAGAGAAGGGAACTGCAGATGCTGCTCAGATAATGAACAGCACAGCGTGGCAGCACGGGCAGCCTTTGGAGAAGGGCAGCCATACACGGCAACTCAAGGCTGGGCACAGTCAGCCAGCAACCGCTTCTTGGTCACCTCTGGGTTAAGCAAACTATGTTTTATATCAGATTGGCTTGTTTAAAAACATCTTTGTCCTTGGCGGAGAGGGTTTTCTTTACAAGCACCATGAGGAGAGAGACTGATGGGGTCAGCAACGAGGAGACTGTATTTTCCAGACAGTGAGTGGGGCCATACAAAGAGAAAAACAAACTCCTGACAATTACTATGAAATCAGAGTGGGGTATTAACTTCAGAGATGCAACTAAATGGGCAAGAGCACTCATAAACACATCAGGCATGAAAGCAAAGCTAACCATCTTATTAGCATCCTTCAGAAAACAGGGATGTGTGGTTTTATGCAAGTATATCATTGCTAAGTTTAAAATACCCACTGAATTATCACAGGACTTTCAGTTATAGCTGCATGCAGTAATCCCATTCTCTTAAAAAAAATACAGACATATATAAAAATACAGTGACATTTATAGTCCTAGCTAAGGGTTTTGTGGGTTTATTCAGCTTTAAATCCGTGCTGTATATGGGTCTTTTGAACTAGTTGATGCATGTAACTACATCCTATACCACAGAAGCCACTGAAAGGAAGATTCACTTTATAGGCCAAAGCAAAAATTGGTTTGGGACAAACAGAGCATTGAGATAATCTGTTTAAATATTGTATCAGATTGGCCATATAAAGCCATAATGGAGAGAACAATTTCCCCTTGTTCTGAGGGCTGGATACAGAGGGCATGGATAAAGCATGGCCCACAAGCCCTTTCAGAGCACAGTTGATTCCTATTAGGAAAGAGAAGTAAATGTATTCTGTTTATTAGCCACAAAGCTCAGATAATGAATTTAAAATAAAACCACCCTCAGTCACCAGCAATTGCTTATCTACTAGATGTGGATATTTAGCTAGAATCAAATCAATTCGCCGAGATGCAATACAGCCACAAAGCTCAGCACCTCTGCCTACTGCTGCGACCACATCTTTCCCATCTCCACAGCCCTGCGCAGACGCCCTCTTCTCCACTGCTGCAACCACAAGTCACTCGTCTTCGCCCTCAAGGCCCTTCCCAGCCAAGTGCATTTGCCGTGGAGGTGACAGCTCCTGTCTCCCCGTGGCTCGTGATGCCAGCCCCAGCACTGCCGAGCTCTAGTCTCGGACTGTTGTGCCTTTCCTACAACCGTGGGAGAAACTTTGCAAAATATCCATAAAACCACCCCACGATTCTCCTGCTAATTCCTTCTCTGCCACACCTACAATCCTTGATGAGGTTTAGGCGTCGAACATGCCAAGTTTGAACCTGTCTTGGGCTCTCCTTACTTGTATCGCTTGGTTATCTCCCACCTCAGATAGATTGTATTTCCACGGCATAGGGAACATCTCCGTGTTCTGCCTGCACAGCAGCTAGCGCAGCTCTGGCCCACAATTTATTTTTAATTAAGCAATATGGTAGCAGTTCACTGGTTTTAGAGAGTAAGTTAAAGATAGAGGGTGCACGTGATGGTTTCAGAAAGTCACGCAGGAGAAGCTGACGTGGGGGAGGGCGAGGGGCTTATTTGAGCCAAATATCCTGCCTTCAGCAGTGGATATTTGAGGCTACATTTGTCGTCCAGGGTGCAATCTTGTGCACACAGAGCTGGAGGAGGGGAGTCCTTCCTGACAACTGCACTGATTAGCTGGTGCCCTGAAGAATGACGTTTGATTACCTTTATCTTCGGCTGCAGAACTGCAAATGTCACTAATGGTCATAAAATCACCCAGTCTTTTTCAAAATACAACCAAAGTAAATTAATCTATTGAGCACAGTTTATTCAATACTTCTTACTCTGGCAAAACTCCCAAAAAAATAATTTGCTTGCTGCATGTCTCCACCATATGGTGTCATTCAATGCAGACTTTCTTTCCTGCATTGAAATCCAAAATTCAATGGTGTCAAGTCACCTACAGAGTTTTTCTAGCTCAAACCTACTAACATAGTTTTCTGTCAAAGAGGTCGCACAGCAATTTCTGGTTTGGTATATTAACCAATACCAGCACGAATCCTCTTTTTGTAATTAAAATCAAACTCCTCTGGTTTTAGCAAGTTTGGAGTAAGCGTTATGCCCTGCACAGAGAAGAGCTGATGCCCAGTACCGGACAATGTCAGCAGTCTTTGTCTGGTTCCAGAACTTGAAAGTCTGGGCCCGTTGCTGGTATACTGTCCTATCTGCAGGTAGTTTCTCATATCAACATCTCAGCAATCAGTAAAATAAACCAAAACCATGACATGGAACTGTACTGGGAAACCAAAGCAGCGAGGCACTATTAAAGCTCTTGAAAGCATTTATTTTTTTAATGGGGCCATTTTAAATAGAGCCTTACTGCCAAGGAACAAGGGACAAAAGAAAGAAATTCTGGGTACTAGGTACACCTACAGCAGGCAACAGATAGATGATGTTTTTGCTAGAAACACGAGTTCAAGACCAGGAGAAAGATGCCTGACTGCATTTAGCTCTGCCAGTAATTCATCCTCTCCTCCAGATCTGCCTAGTGTCAGCTAGACCCTCCATGACTCAGTTTCCTCAGTTGTAAAACGGGGCCATGCTTTGACAACCCCGGTTTTGACACAATGATGTCATCTTCAGTCAACGGTTTTAGAAAAACATCATCCATCCTCTAGCCCCACCATCTATCAATAACATACCATCTCACTCGGTAAAGATTGTTATTATAGTGACGAGGAAGCCACAAAGCTCTGCTTCACACAGCATTTCCTAAACTTTGGAAAGCTGCGTATCCTTTCATGTAGCAGTCTCCCTTCGCCCTTGCTGTGCGCCCACCACAGATGCTGCTTAACGGCGCCAAAGGCTTCAGCGCTACGCATCCCTCATGCTATGCAGTTTTATGGCTCATCTTTCCCTCCGTGCTCCACCTATGACCTTCCACCACCCCTGCCCCACAGCTGTGAGAAAGGCTGGTATGCGCTGCAGAAGGAGACACTTCCCCTCTGTACTCACTCACTTGGATGAACACTGAAATAATTTAAACCTCAGCATTAACCCTCTTATCACTAGAGTCGGAGCAAGCAGTCATTGAAGGGGGTTTAAGTACTTCCCAATGCAATCATGACATGCCAGAAACATGCTCACGGGCAGCTACCACTGCTCAGATGACAAGCAGTGAATTGTTACATCAAGCCGTCTGGATCATTTCTGACTGCTGACCCACACCCCCAGGCTGCCATAGCTACTTTGGATAGATTTGCTGGTGTTTCAGAGAATTTCTACCACTAAGGATTATTCTGTTTTAGTGATAGTTGAGAATCCAGAGAGACAGTACAGAGCTCTGCAGTCCTCTGCCCAGCCCAGCCAGTCCATCAGGCACCCCGAAGCACCACTCACCCTGCCCGAGAGGCTGCAATTCAAAAAACAACTCCCAGAAATGGAAAATAGACAAAGAGGCAGTAAAATATTGTATCAAGTAACACCAACACTGGAAAACACCCAGTCCGCCCTCTCCACAGACAAAGAGCTCGGATAACAGCAGCCAGATCCCAGACTACATCAGCTTATCTGGACATCACAAGGCAGAAGAGCAGATTTGGCTAGCAGCAGCTGCAGGCCAAATGTGTCCCACAAAGCACTGCACTGCTGGAGGCAGCTGCCCTCATCTTTACAGCAGATGTCCATCCTGTGATGGCTTCGGTGTCTGGTGTGACATGCTCCATCATCAACTGATCTGAAATAGAGCAGATCCCACAGACCTTATCTCAATCTCTTTCTCTGTGGCCCAGCAGGTGGGGAACGCAGCCAGAACTAACCCAGTGAAGCTGCCTTTGCTGCTCTTGTTTACGCCTCCTCCCATGCTGTCCACTCGCATGAATCCAGCTTGGGTCTGGAGGGCTCCTGGACAAACCACGGCTTTGCTCTTGGAAAAGTTCTTTCCTTATTGCTATTTCCTTCTGTCTGTGCTCTCTGCATATGCTGCATCCTCAACAGCGGCTCCCCCACCTACCACAGCTCGCTTACTACCCCTCGCTTGGCAGCCCCAATCCTCCCTTCCAGTCCTTGCTGGACCCTGCCAGCATCCCACTTGTTCCACCCCAACCACTCTGGCATCTAAACCCAAGTCGTTTCCAACACTGCAGTCCATCATCCAACCTTACCCCAACCTCGATTCAGACTACACTACACCCTCACCACCCCGCCCATCTCCCAGCATTGCCCTCCACCCTAACCAGATCCTTTGCTGCACCCGAGACCCCAGTTCCTCCCTTCAGTCCACCATGCTCCCCCTCAAACAATTCATTTTGCCCCTTGAACACTTCTTTCCTCCCTAGGTCCTCTCCCTCTCTCTCATCAGCATCAAACCTCCACTTCCAGCCCATCCCACAGTGTATTTTTATCTCCTTTTCAGCCCAGACTGTCCCTCATCTCCCCAGCCCCTGGCAGAAACCTCCAGAACACACAACGTCCCACCAAACTATGCTAGCCAGCCAACGTTGACTGGATTTTCCCAGTGACTCACCAGAGCGTTCATCCCACCCAGGTGGCATGTTTCTTTCAGCCCCTGAGCACCATACCTCAGTCCTGTCCATCCCTGAACACCCAGCCCCTTCATCCAGGCTTTCTCTGCCATGACTGAACTCCCCTTCTAAGGCTGTTTATCAACAACCGGCCCTTCCGCTTCAGCAAGCTCTCCCATAGCTCCCTCAACTCCTGTAGCCAGGATCCAAGCGCCAGGGTGGTCCCTTCCCACCTTGGCTAGATTGTCCAGTGTCCCTTCACAGTCGCAGATGCTCCCAGGCTCTCCAAAGTCAATCCCTGAACACTGTCCTCCATCCTCACCAGCCCCCTCCATTGCTCCTTTCCTCCTCAGGCCAAGTGGGCCACGGCCGTCCTGCTCCCCAGCCCTCCCCAGCACCCAACCCTCCATCAGGCCTTCCATGCCTCGACGGAACCAACTCCAGGCAGGCTGATGCCATCCCATTAAGGGCCCCCCCGTAGCATCTTCAAGCCTCCCAGCCCCTGCCAGGACCCGACTCAACCCCCCCTTCCCGGGTCCCCCATAGCCTCCAGTGCCTGCCCCGACCCCCGCCCCCGCCAGGGTCTCCCGTGGCTGGAGGCCCCAAATTCAGCCCGCCCCAGCCCTAGCGGCACCCCCACACACCCAGGCCCCCACGCCTGACTGGATGCCCCTGCCCTACCAGGCCGCCGGTGCCCCAGGCCCCCACACCGCCCCGGGTGGGCACCCCCGGTCCCGGTGCTCCCAGGCCCGCCAGCCCCCCGGCCGGGCGTCTCCGGTCCCCGTTATCCCACGCTCCTCCGCGCTGGGCGCCCCCGCCCCGCCAGGCCCCTCCGGTGGGCGCGGCCGGCCCTCCACTGCCCGCCGGGCCCGGGCCCCGTCCCCGTCCCGGCGGGCCCCCCGCCCCACTCACCATCCTCTGCGCGGCTCCGGGGTTACCATGGGCAACTGCGTCACACACACGCCGCCGCTACGCACAGCGTCAGCGCTTCCCGCCGTACGTACGGAACGTGCCGACGGCAGGCGGGAGGGGCGGAGCCCGACGCCACGGCCCGCGGCCAGCCCCGCCCCCTCAAACGGCGCATGCGCACAAGGGGCCACGCTGCCGGGGCGGGGGGAGGAGATGGGCGCGGCCGCTCGGGCCTCTGTGATTGGCTGAAGGCGGCCACGCGGCGGAGCCCGGGGGCAGGTGAGGGCCACGTGGGCGGGAGACGGCGAGCGAGGGGTCTGGGGACTGCAGGTAGGGCCACGTGGGGCCGCGCGCGGGGCGGGGCGGGGCGGGGGCGTGCAGTGCCGTGCCGTGCCGTGCCGTGCCGTGCCGTGCCGTGCCGTGCCGCGCCGTGCAGTGCCGCGGGGCGGTGTGCAACGCAGGGCAGTGCCGCGGGGCAGTGTGCAGTGCTACGAGCAGTGTGCGGTGCAGTGCAGTGTGGTGGGGTGGTGTGCGGGTGCAGTGCCATGCAGTGCCACGGGACAGCGCGGCGCAGTGCCGCCGGGGATGCAGTTATCGGTGGGGCTGTGCAGTGCAGGCCCAGGAGGGTGCACTGCCACAGCGGGTCCAGGCAGCGCGCTGGGGGGCACGCAGCGCAGGCATGGGAGGGTGCAGTGCCCTGCCATGGGGGCATGCAGTGCCACTGGGGGACACAGAGGGATGCAGTGCCGTGCCCTGTGCACACGGGTGGGGGGCGCAGTGTAATGCCCCGGTGGGGAGCACTCGCAGGGCAGTGCTGCACAGCCCTGCCGAGGGGGCGAGCTGGGCCCCGCAGTGCTGCGCAGCACGGTCCCACCCCAAGGAGGGGGTGCCAGGCGCTGGGGGGGGCAGTGCAGGTGGGGGGACCCCATGCAGGCAGGGCGGCATGTGAAGGAGCGACCTTGCTGCAGCATTCGGCGAGCAGCAGGGGTGCAGGAGGCTCCGGGGCTCAGGGCTGCTGAAAGTCCAACTTTCCCGTTAAATATAAACCTGCCACCGCTCTCACCCAGTTAACCGCTCCTGTGGCTGTGGCAGGCTCGCACTCAACGGGCAATCGCGACAGGATCCTCCCGAGCCGCCTTCTCCCCCTGCCCAGACCTGTGCTAAAATGGCCACCATCCCCCTTGGCTTCAACATCGATGCCCCGCGCTGGGACCAGAGCACCTTCATGGGGCGCCTGAAGCATTTCCTCAACATCACCGACCCGCGGACGGTGCTGGTGCCGGAGGAGGAGCTGGACCGGGCCAAGGCCCTGGTGGAAGGCTGCAGGTGAGCGGCCCAGGTGCAGCGGGGGCAGGTGCCATCCCCGTGCCCGCGGCCATACCTGACCACCCTGCGGGGCCACGGGGGGTCGGAGGCAGTCGTTTCCCAGTGGGAGCACTGGAACGTAACATCTGTCGGAGGCGGTTTTGGGGGAGTTTCCCAGGCTTCTCCTGGGAGCATCAAGCTGGGACAAGTTTCCCTTGTGGGAGACGTTTCCTCCGCCTTTCATGTTTGGAGCCTGGGGCTGCGCGGCACCCCCTGACGGGCTCTGGGCTTGCAGGGCCGGGCTGGTGCCGCCGGGAAGCAGCGAGGAGCAGCTGCTCTACGCCAAGAAGCTATACGACTCGGCCTTCCACCCCGACAGCGGTGAGAAGATGAACCTCATCGGGAGGATGTCCTTCCAGGTGCCAGGGGGCATGGCCCTCACCGGCTGCATGCTCCAGTTCTACCGGTGAGCCCCTGGGGAGGCCTGGATGAGGATGCAGCCCTCACAGCCCCCAGCCCCTCAAGGGGTCTCGGAGGGCTGGGGCACAGCCGGTCTGCCTCCTCTTGGGCTGGCTGCTGCCCGAGGCATGCCCATGGCTGCTGCGCCTGCCTCTGTGCTGTGGACAAGCCTTGTGTCCCCATGCCCTGTCCCCAGCACCCAGCCTGTGGTGGAAGCATCACGGATCCTCCCAGCCCCAGGCATGGCTGGGGACAGTCTCGCTTCACGCTGAGCTTGGCTTAGCTCAGCTCAGCTCTTCCTGGAGCCCCTGTAATGATTAATGCGGCCAAGTCCTGTGTGGCTGCTGCTCTTGTGCCATGGACCATAACGGCCTCCGAAACTGAGGACCAAACGTGCCCCCAGGCCAGGCTGCTCCAGCATCCCCGGCCCATGCTGACAGCACCCTGCATTTTCCTTCTGAAATGGCTGCTGGGGGCGGGTGAGCAATCCTGTCCTCAGCACAGAGGACATGTGGGACAGACACTGCCTTTCCCAGTGGATCCCCGTCCCATCCCACCCCTGTTTGCCAGATTGGTTTGCTGGTTGCTGGCGAGGTCCAGCATGGGTGAGGGAACTCTCAGTGCTGATGGGTCTTCCCAGCCCATCTCCAGCCTCCTGCATCCCAAAGCTTGCTCAGACCCACATCTCCCCGTGTCCCCTCCTGCCACACCTCAGTGTCCCTGAGGCACTGGTGGGAGCCCAAGCATCCTGGTCACCCCCAGAGCTGCCTCTGTCCCCATGTGCCCCCTCCTTCCTGCTCCCATTGACAAAGGCTTATCTTAGCCCAGCAGGATGGCTGCTGCCCTGCTGGGAGCTGAGTCTCCCACCCCTGGCCAAGCACCCCTCAGGGCTGGGTTCCCTCCTGTGTTCCCCAAAGCCCCGTGGCAGCCAGGACTCCTGGAGTCATTTCCCAGCTCTGCCACTGGCTTGTGGCTTTGCCCACAGTGCCTCAGTTTCCCCGGGAGACACAAGGGTATCAAGGCCATCTGGGTTGTCCCTCTGCCAAGCCTGGCCACAGGCACAGGCCAGGTGTCCCTGACAGACCTCGGGTGCTCTCCCGATCCCTTCTTTCCACAGGACAGTGCCTGCCGTGGTTTTCTGGCAGTGGGTGAACCAGTCCTTCAACGCCATCGTCAACTACACCAACCGCAATGCTGCCTCCCCCATCTCACTGAGGTGAGTGTGCTCCCGCGTGGGACAGGGACCCTCTGTGTCGGGACCCCCCGATGCCCCATAAAGACCCCCTGTTCCCCATCTTGGGCACCAAAGCAACAGGATTGATGAGTTGGTGTTTCTTTTCTTTGCAAATCACTGTCCAGGCAAATGGGGGTGGCTTACGTCACGGCCACCAGTACAGCCCTGGCCACTGCAGTGGGACTCAACCTCTACACCAAGGTACGCCGGGATGGGGCTGGTTGGGGCAGCTGGCTGCATCCTGCCCTCCCGCCCTGACGCTAGCCTGTCTCCTGCAGCGAGCCCCCCCCTTGCTGGCCCGCTGGGTCCCCTTTGCAGCTGTGGCTGCTGCCAACTGTGTCAATATCCCCATGATGCGGCAACAGTAAGTGCCACGTGTGGCTGGGGTGCTCGAGGGACCCAGCTCCCTCCGAAGGCGAGCTGGTGGCAGCCGCGGTCCCGGGCTGCCTGGGCGCCCTGCCGCGGTTCCCTGTCCCGGGGGCTGGAGGGGATGGGAGGATGGGAGGGAAGTGATGTGGGGTCTGCACATTTGTGGTTCCAGGTCTCTGGTGGAGGGTGCAGGATGGGGTGGCTCAGCCTTGGAGGAGGAGGGGGATTTGGGGATGAGGATAGCCATTTTGGGGTCTGGGCTGCAAGATCCCTCAGACCCAAAGGTCTTCTGCGTGTGATCGTGGGAGAGCCCCAGTCCACGATGTCCTGGCGCTGGGACCCCCTAGATGGGGCCCGTGTGCAGACCTGTGCCTGCTGCTTGGGATCCCCCATGGGTCATGGCAATGGGGAGGTGCGGTGCTGTGCCCAGGGACTGTCCCCTGGTTTGGCTGCAGGTCCCAGGCGGGTGTCTGTCCCCCGGACAGCCGGGCCCTGTTTGCAGCCATGCCCTGAAGATGGCAGCATCGGCTGGGCTGGGGACTGTGGCACCCCGGGGCAGTGAAGCCCTGTGCCCTGGGGCCAGGACTGGTGTCAGCTGGGGCTGCTGTACCAGCACAGCATGGGGGACCCCTTGGCACCACTTCACCCCATTGCTGTGTCCTACTCGAGACTCCTCGGCCATCCTGGCCACCACTCACCACTGCCTGTCCCCTCCAGGGAGATCATCAATGGGGTGATAGTGACAGACGGGGACAACAACGAGCTCGGCCACTCCAGGGTGAGTCTCGGGATGGGTGTCCAGGTTGGGGCACGATGCGGTGGGGGCTCACCCACTGCTCTTGCTTGCAGAGGGCGGCGGCGAAGGGCATCGCGCAGGTTGTGGTTTCCAGGATCACCATGGCGGCACCAGGCATGAGTGAGTGCGGGGTGGGAGGGTTGGGGGCCAGACCAGGGCTCCCCCAGGACCTGCCACGTCATGCTCCCCTGCCTCAGTTTCCCCCTGGGAAGAAGAGGGAGGGTGGCCCTGGATCCCAGGTGGCGTTTGGTCTCATCTCACTGATGGAGCTGGTCCCCCCATCCTGCCATTCCCATCAGAGCCTCCCGAGCTCCCAGCCCTCCCCATCCCAACCCACAGCCCGTGGGGGACGTGGGGTGCTCCCGTGGTGGTCAGGCCCCATGAGGACACCTCTCGCACTCTCTGGCCCTGACTCCTCACCCCACAGCCCCACATTCCCTTGCCCTTGTGAGACCCTTGCCGTGCCGCAAGCCCAGCAGGAGGGATGGGAGCACGAGGAGTACAGACCGTGCTGCCTGGACAATGGATAGATGGGGGTCCCAAGCCAGATCCCTGCCGTGAGCAAACACCCAGCAGCCCCCAACACAACCAGCCGCTGCCATGGCCTCCAGGAGGAACGTCCTGCTGGGGCAGCCATGTGGGCTGGCTTGTTGGGGGGCCCTGACCTCTTCTTTCTGCACCTAGTCATTTTGCCCATCATCATGGAGCGGCTGGAGAAATTCCCCTTCATGCAGGTGAGCCCATGTTTCTCCTGCCACGGTTTTCCAGTGAGTCCTGTGGTGCCCCAGCCCTGCTCCCCAGCTGCCAAGATGCTGGGAATGAAATGGGAGGGTTGCAGAGCCTGGCTTGCTTTGCCCCCTATTTGAGTCACCGGTACACCAAAGGTCTCTCAGGTGACATGGAGAGGCTGCGGGAGGGTGGCAGGGGTCAGTGGCACCCCGGAGGTGTTGGGCATTCAGCCTTGTGGAGGGGAGAAGTCTCCCCACACCGTGAGTGGGGCTTGTGGTGAGGCTGGGAACTCACTCATGGCTCTTCCCTTGCAGCGGATCCGAGTTCTCCACGGGCCTCTGCAGGTGCTGCTGTGCGGGGGCTTGTAAGTATCTCGCTGCTCGAAAGCCCCTGGGTGCCCAGAGTGTGGCTCTGAGGGGTGCCTGAAATCAGCCCAGAAAAAAGACCTCTTTCCCAGCAGGGGATTGCAAAGCTGCTTCCCTTTCAGCCTGGGCTTTCCCCAGTTATTGGGAGTTGTGGGGCGTGAGCAGCACCTCTTGGGCTGAGATCCCTGCAGCCGGGAGGCAAATGAACTGCGATCCCCAACACTAACGCTCAGCTCTTCTCTGTCCCACAGCCTCTTGTTCATGGTGCCGGCAGCCTGCGCCCTGTTCCCGCAGAGATGGTACCTGTCCTGCTATTTCCCCCTCCTGTGCGGGACCTCGGGAGCCTTCCTCCCCCCTTGCTCTTCTCTGCCCATCCCAGGAGAAGCATGACAGGCACCCACCCTTCAACCCGAGGCAGCGCCTGTCTGTACACGCTGGTGCCCCAGGCAGTAGGAGAGTGTGTGCCTCCCCTGCTCTGCGGGCTCTGTGCTGGGAGCAATGGGACCCCCAGCCCCATGGGCAGCTCTCTGCCCCCCATTACTGGGAGCCGTGGATGCCAGGGATGAGTGGTGGGTCTTAATGTGAGCCTGCAAGATGCCAGGGACTTTAGGGGACCTCGAATAGCAATGGGAAGGGAGCGTGGTCTGACCAGTGGTCAGGGAGGAGGACTGTGGGTCTCAGTGTCTATTCTGTCTCCCCACAGCTCCCTTGCGGTGGCTGACCTCGAGCCAGAGCTGCGTGACAGCATCATGGCCAAGCACGGGGACAAAGTGCTGTACGTCTATTTTAACAAGGGACTGTGAACAGAGACTACCTCGGGAGCCATCGCACGCCTCCGGCCCCTTGCCACCACCAGCCCACCATCCCCTGAGCAGGGCTCAGAGGCATGGTCCAGCCAGATCTGCCCCCCAGCCCAGCACTGTCTCTGCTGCCTCCTTCCCCTGGAGAGGCAGGATCTGGCTCTGCGTGCCCAGCTTGCAGCACTTTGGCTTGTCCTGAGCCTTCCCCCATCTGGCTACTGGCCATGTCCCTGCCTCCCCACGTCCCTCTTGCCCTGGGTGATGGCTGCGCTTCCCATGCCTTCCTCCTGCCCTGCGCAGGAGGATCTGCCCAGCCTGTCTGAGCCTTGCGCAATCACTGGGCTTGGCCCCACAAGGCATCAGGCTCTCTCCCTTGGGGCTCAAAGCACAGCCCTACCTCCGAAAGCAGGTGCCCTGCCATCGTACCAGGAACCAAACCACGTTGCTGCCTTAAACCACCACAGTGGCCTCTTACCAAGAGCTGGATCACGCCTTGCCAGGCTGGAAGGAACCTGTCCCCTCTGCACAGGGAGCACACCAAAGTCCAGGGACCAATGCTTGGACCATGCTTTCCTTGCTCTCAGGTTCAGGTTTTATTCATTTTGCGATTGCCACAATCCAGGAGAGAAATAGCTAATTGTTTTTAAGCTCTAATTTTTGCATTCTACCCATTCCTCTGAGCATGAGAGCCAGCCGTCACCCTTGTCCTGCATCTCACTGTCCCCACAGTAGGACCAAGGACCTTGGGGGACAGTCAACTCTGGGCCCCCTTGGACAGGGGGAAGGAGACACAGGAGTCACAAAGCCGTCGGGGCGTTAACTCGGCCTCTGAACAGCAACACTGCAAATGACAGAGAGGAGGGTTGAAAAATAAAACACGGTGATTTTTAAAAAACAGCTGTGGGTTCTGCTTTGGCTGGTCTCTGGGTGTCTGCTTCCTTGGGCAGGGCTGGTATGTGGATCTCACGCCTGCCTTGAAAGGGAGAGGTGCAGGCTCTGTGTCTGATCGGGCACCAGGGTGAGCATCAGCACAGGGGCCAGGAGAAGGAGGAAGAGCTGTGAGGCTCTGCGAGGGCTGGCACAAGCCCTGAAACCCTTGGGCATCCCATACAGCCTTCCCCAAGAGGCTCTTGGGGCTGTGAATGGTCCCGAGGCAAGTGACAAAGGGAGATGACAGTGCTGTGCTCATGGTGACTCTCATCCCATTGGGGAGACTGGGGGGATGACACTGGGTGGCCCTTCCTTTACCCATGGGTGCTGTTTGTCGTCTTGGCCAGGCAGCGTTTTCATGATGCTAACCTGCGTCTGCCACGAGGCCTCTCCCACCCCAAAGAAGAGCAGCTTGAGTTTGCGGCAGCCTGGTTTTGGAGGAGGAAGGAGCCCCAGAGTTTAGCCCAAGTCCTGGGCTAAAGTCCCCGCCCTCAACCAGCTGCGTCCAGACTCTCTGCTTGCTGATGAATATCCCTCGGTGGGACAAGCATGTTTCTAACCAGCCATATGACGTGGCTGCTCGGAGAGCCCCATGGCCCAGCAGATGGTCCGTGCTTGTCCCTCCAGCCAGGGATACGTGTCAGATCCCTGAGGGCAGCAGCATCCCCGCATCAGCCGCGTGCCCAAGTGGAGACACAGGGTCTGCAGCCAAAGGGCTTTCTGGCATTAACCACTCTGCTCCTACAGAGAGCACAGCCAAACCCAAAACGTACTTCTTGAAGGGCCAAGCTGTATCCACAGCAGGTTTGCTTCTGCCCAAGCTGCAACAGGCAGAGGATAATGTCTCCAACCACATGTAGGTACAGCTAAAAAGCTGCACAAGAGCTCTGAAATAATTAAGAGGTCAGCGGAAAAGTGGGAAAATGTGTTCAAACTTGTGCATCTGTTCCCTGGGCATTATTAGATCTCTTGTTAATGCGCAATTAAAAGAATAGATAAGCACATGAAACGAAAAGATGTCACTCCTGTTGGGAGTGGGAAGAAGCCACAAGGAGACATCTCTGCTCCCTGCTTTTCTTAAGCTCCTTAAGTCAAGCTGCTCTTACCCTACATCCAAAACTCCTTTGAGCACTTTCAGAAAGGTACCTGTAGCAGCCTGGGCTGTATTTGGGTCCAAGGTGCCTCTGGCACGCTCAGGAGCATGGCAATGCTTGTAACATGATGTGCCACAGGACCCTAAAACTGCTTTTCCCCTGCGCGTTGCAGCCACGGTCCTGCTGTTGACCCTTTCTGCATTTGCACTGCTGGGAGTCCTGGCAGGGCAGGGCCAGCGATGCCAGGACACCTGAAGCCAAGTTTGGGACCAATGGTGGGAAAGCCTCAGTGTTTTTTTCACTCTGTTTTTCCTGTCCCCAGCCATACCAGAGGGGCGATGGAGCAGGGGGACCCTCTGAAGGGCTATTGCCATCTCATGCCAGCTCTCACCCTGCCCTGGGGAGCAGGATGTGGTGCAGCTCGTGGCTCTTGGCCAGAGGAAGAGGGTTGCTCCGGGCTTGGAGGACTGGCAAGTTGGCCAGCGCCATCCTCAAGCCAGACCCCCCCCCCCCCCCGCCGAGCTTATAGCAGTGGATTCCCTCTTCAGATCGACATGGATTTATGCCAGCTGACAGTTTAGCTTAGCGGGGTTTCTAGGTTTCTAGGTTGTAGCTGGAATCTCCCCTGGAGGATTCAAGTCATCTCAACAGCTCACGTCGCTCTAGTGTCGGGAAATGGTCACTGCAGCTGGTGCCTGCCTGCACTCTCCAAAACCACCGTAACTCCCCAGCCTGCCTTGGTCTCGCTGGGGAGCAGAGGGGTCGCAGCCACACTGCAGCCAGCAAGTCCCCATGGGTGGCTACGGCCAGCCCTGCCTCCATTTCCCATTGCCACAACAGGAAGGAAACCTCATTGCCAGGAGTCAGAGCTGGACTCATCCCTGTTTGGGAAGAGCTGCAAGTGTTAATTGGTCTCCAGTGATGAGTCACACCTGATTTGGGCTTGTCCCATGCTGCAGTGCACTCTCAGGCTTCCCCCTGCTGTGCCTCTAATTTCAGGGCTAGCTGGGAACAGGAATAAAGCTCCTTTAATAGCTGTGCACGGCCGAAATGTCAGTGCTCCAGCATGTTTACAACCTCCCTTCAAATGATAAGCAGACCAAAGACGTCATGTTGGGCTGCAGCAGAGCCTGGGGAGGGGCTGGGGAGGCATGGGAGGCTGGAGGTCTCATCTGAGGCATCAGCAGCCCCAGCAGGCAGGCTTGGCTCACTGCTCCTTGCCCAAAGGCTGGTGAACTGGCTGCCTCCGGAGAGAGGAGCAAGCAGGGTGCACGTGCAATGGGTTAACATCTGCCAGCCCACGCCAGCGGCAGGCGGTTGAGCTGATCCAGCGGGGTTAGGTGCGCCCCAAGTACTGCCCTGATTGAAAAACGCCAGGGTAGGAGATAAGCTGCCAAGTCGATTATTTTTTTCTGGCTTTTCTTAATGTGTTATCTGAGCATCTGATAAACCCCGTCATGCCAATCCGGCATGGAGGCTGCCCGGCGCGCAGTGGTGTAGAAAGCCTCTGCCACTGCCCCAGAAACACGGGACGCGCTGGGACCCGGCCGTGGTGGGAGATCCTCTTCTCCAGGCTGCTCCCCTCTCGCGACGGGGCTGGCACCGACACGTGGCTGCCCGCCGGGCGCCTCGAGTCCAGCCTGGTGCCGCTGCCGCCATTTCAGCACGCCCTGCGCGTCTGGCTGCCCGGTGTGCCGCAGGCCCGGGTGGGCGGTTTGGGCGTGGGGCTCTGTGGGTGCACTGGGGAGGAGGCCAAGCGGGGATCACAGTAAGCGGGTGCGATCAGCTGAATGGGGGACGAGTGACAGGCTGCCATTGGGGTGTCTGGGAGGCCACAGAAGGCTGCCCCCCCTTTTTGCAGTGCCCAGTTCTGCCCCCGGGGGTGCATTGCACTGGGGGTGCAGGACCAAGGGGCAGCCCCCCCACACCCCTCTCCAGCCAGTTCCGCCACTCACAGTATGGCAGTCCTCGCCCCACTCCAGGCTCCCTCCCCGGTGCGCCACACTCAAGATGGCAGCTCCTTGCGCGCAGACCCCGCCCCTCCCGGTTCTGCCCTAAGCGACAGCGCGCTGAGCCAATGGCGACCCAAGCGGCGCTCCGTCCGCCCAATAGGTGATCGGCTGGGGCGGGTCGGGGCGCGGGGTGCCCCCTCGGCTCCCGTCCCGGGCCGCAGTCGGGCTGGGGAGGCGGGGAGCGGGGGGTGGGGGGGATGGCGAGGAGGCTCCGCGCCGCCATGGCCTTGCTGCTCTTCCAGGCCCTGCCCGAGGGGCTGCCCGCCAGCGTGGAGCCTGCCCAGGTAGGGGCTGCCCTGGGGGGTACGCCTGGGGGAGGGGGGGTGTGTCTGGGGTCGCGCCGTGCCGGGGGGCTGTGTCCCTGGGGCGGCGGGCCGGCTGTGGGGGCCCCGCAGGCCCGGGGGACAGCGGCCTCCGGCGTGAGGGGGGTGGCCTTTGGGGTGGGGGGTGAGGCTGGGCTGGCAGGGGCGGGAGCCTGCGTGGGGTGCCGGGGGCTCTTAGTGCTGGGGGAAGGGGGTTTTGGGGGCCCGGCTAAGGTTTGGGGAGCCCCCTTGGCCTAAGTGAAGCTGGAGGAGATGCAGAGACCTGAGTTTGGGGGTGCTTGTGTGTCGTGGGGATGGAGAGGTGGTGTAGGGATCGAGGTATGGGTGGCAGTGCCTCTCGGAGGTGCTTTGTACGGCAGGGCAGCTGCAGGACGTGGGAGAAAGGTGTCTGATGGTGGTTGACTGGAGGTTATGGGAAAGCTGGCTATGGGGAGGGCAGGAGGCTTGAGCTGCAGGTGCGTGGGGGCCTGCGGATGGAGGTGCCTGTGGCTTTTGGGGGTGGCGACAGGGAAGAAGGTGGCCTGGGAGGGGCCGGGGCCGGACGAGGTTTGGGATGAGCTGAAGGGTGGCTGTGGCGCAGCTGGCCAGAGGACCGGGGTCGGCAGGGCCATGGGACTGGCGTGGTGCTGCACGGGGCAGGTGAGCGGGTCTGCCCGTGGCAGGAGCTGCGGTGGGGAGGTTGGGTGCCAGCCTTTGCGCAGAGGGAAGGGAAGGAGCAGGTTTCAACTGGGATGAGGGGACCTAGGCCTTGTCTTTGTAGGCTCTGAACACCCGCTTACTACCTTCTTCATGCCTGGAAAGGGTTTTAATGAAGTTGACGCTCTTTTCTTCATCTCTTTACTCTGTTTCCTGTCTGTGCTGCAATGTGTACCATTCAGATCTCCAGTGATGTTCTTGGGTCCCCAAGATGCCTGTAAACCTCTCCCAGCTTGATCTGTATGCTCAGTGTCACTCGGACAGGACTGTACTAGGCCAAGCAACCTGTGCACGACCTGGATCTTACTGTTCATGGAGTCAAGATGTCTTTTTCACCCCACGTAGAACATAGATTGAATATGATGACTTCTGATTTGATGTGGTGTATTACTTGTAAGGTACAAATTATAGTCTGCATTTGTTGAAGGTCTGAGCCAGAGAGATGCTGATCTGTGACTGTAGGTCACAGATGCTGTGGGTTGCACGGTGCTTAATGTCACAGGAGTGCAGATGGGAAGCATCCCTTCTGGAAGGGATCCATTGAAATACTTCCCAATGCTGCTGCAGGAGGAGGAGGTGAGAAGTTTGTCTATGACTACAGATGTTATCCCTCTTTTGAATTTTCTTCTTCTTTTCAGGGTGCTGAGAGCACCAGATCTACTTTAAAAGCTGTGTAATTCCCTGTTGGTAGTGCCATCCCAAATATCCTTCAGCCGCACCAAGGCTAAGGGCTGTTGCTCCCCTCGGGAGCCAGGTGCAGGATTGTGTTGAACCGTGTGTTTTCCACATTGTCTCAACTGCATTTAACAGATGGAAGTCCTAGTGCTTGCTCCATTTCATCTGTGAGCCGAGATACATAAACTAAGCGTGTATAAGCACATCTCAGGTCCGTTTTGCTCTGTGGTTGTTGCGGTATTCCAGCTGCGAGCAGCGGTCAGGTGGTAGGATTATCTGTACAGAAGCTGTGAAAGTCTTCAGCCCTATGCATGCTAATAAAAATACCATACCATACCTGCTTTGAAGACTGTGAAAGATGCTTCCTGCCTTGTATAGCTTAGACATTAGTCAAGGAGCTGGTAGAAGAAAGGAACAGGAAATAGAAAAGGAGGAAAGGAAAAAGGAGGAAGGCGTGGAAGCAATCATACAGCTAGGTTGCTTGTGGAATAGTTGCATATGTGACTTGTGGATATCCTCTCCAGTCAGTGCACCAGAAATAATCCTAAAATAATAAGTCTTGAGTGGTACAATACGTGAGAGTGGGGGAGAAGAGCTTTGGCGGCCTATGTTTTCTTTAGAGCACTTAGATATGGATGCATCTTTTACTCATTTTCTTTTCATAGTTTGTCTATATAAAACTCTTGCGGTTTATTTTAGATCTTAAATGTAGACTGTCTATCAGAGGGCTGGTATTATCTCACCGCATACTAGAGATTGACAGCTACCCACTCAAAAATGACAGTGGTAATGTAGGATCTTGAAAATGAGCATGTAACACAACTTTGTCTGCTTTGGTGTTGCTTTAGAGCCTCATTTCCTCAGAGCTGACGGGCTCATAGAGAAGAGCTGCGATGGGGCAGTGCTGGACTTGGAAGATCTCCGCACCGAGGGTTCCTGTGTTTCTAGCTGAAACCCTGACAGCGTTTGCCTCTTGTCCTCTCCAGATTGTTGCTGCCCTTGCTGCCTCTTGTGACTGATGCCTACTTCCATCTACCTTGCAGGCATCTGCTATGCCCTGCTTGCTTCTGCTGTCAGGGAGAGCTTCTTGTTCAGGCTCCATGCCTCCTTGCCTGTAAAAACTGTCCCGCAGACCTGGTGGTCTAAGGCTGGGAGGTGCTGCAGGAAATGTGTCCTCTAAATAATTCAGGAGGTGGAGCTGTACTGCCTAGCCACACTGAACAAACATTCCCGAGAACACGCTGTACTCTGCAGGAGGGTCTGAATTTTCAGGTTAAAATAAGTCCAGGCTGCCTAGGATCTTCAAAGACCTTTCCTTTAACTAAGACTTGTTTGGGGTGGTGGATGGAGGAGAATGAAGATAATTAGCTCATCGCCACCCTGAGTCCAAGTTGTTTAACTGTCTCCATGACTATTCATTGCAGTTTCACTTGTAATCAGAGCACAAAACTCTGTAATCTGCAGTTGAAGCATTTAGCAGTAGATTATGGGCAGAAATATTGCAATTATGTAATAAAATCAGGATAAACATCACAGGAAGAAGAAATCTAGCCGTGTTCAGTTGCGACTGTAAACATATAGCCTGAACTGCACACCTTAGCTGGGTGTTCCCCTCTCGGCTTCAGGGAGAAGGAAGTGAGGAAATAAGAAATTAATCTATTTTAAAATGAGCTTGATCAAATTTGTAATGAAAAACTTCGCACAATAATCATTTTTCTATTGTAGTTGGTCTCCACAGGGCAGAGTAAAGGTTATTTGACCGCCTTAACTATCTGTCTGTTTCCCACGCCTGCAGCTTAATTATCACATAGTTTTCTCAACTGTTGTTTTCTTTAAAAACAAGAGATTTAAGTGAATGTTAACTATGTGACAAGTCTGCGGAATCCGTCTTTCTCTAATAAGGTGGTTTTGAGCCAAAATCTGACAGAAGCATGCTCTTCTTAAAGACCGATTTCATCCCAAATTAAAGAGTTTGCTTGAAGTACTGTGACTTGAGGGATGATTCATCACATGTGACAAAGAGGACGGATCCTTGCTTTAAGGAAGAACTCAGCGTGACTGTCGCTGTGGCTAACACCCCCGTAACACAGAGTTTCTGTCCAAGGCTGTGCTGTAGCTGTGACCACAGCTCTGATTGCACCAATATGGAGTTACAACGCTTCATCCAAGAGTTTGGCTGCGTTTAGGCCCTTTCAGAGCATCACTTCAGGTAGTTTGTGGAATGAACAGCAAAGTTTCAATTATCCTTGTGTAAGAGAGGCTCATCTCTTCATCTGTAAATTTAAGACAACTTTTTTGATTAAGGTAAAGGTTATTAGTTGCAACTGCATTCTGTGTCTTCTGAAATGCATCGGGGTCCTTCAGGAGGAGAGCTGCTTATATAACTGGAGGATATATTTTGTCTGCCATGATATCTTTGTCTGTGACTCTTGGTTTTTGGCTTGCTAATTTCCACAGTTTTGGCAGGAGGCAGCAGAGATCAAAGTACGTCCTGTACTTGCTCAGAACAGGAACCTCTAAATAACTGTGCAGATTGGATTAAGGACTGCTCGTACTGTGATGATTATAACACTGTGAACTCCGGTGTCTCATCTGTATAGCACGCTTTCCTGCTGATTAAATTTTTTTTTGTTTGTGAGTTGCCCTCACAATTACACACAACGGTGTAAGAATTTCTTGCATCTCTGCAGCTGGGCAGCAGATGGAAAGCCTGGTCTGAAAGTGGCCGATGCATCCTGGGGAGGAGTGTGATGGTTTTCTTCAGGATAGTCAAAGCAACTCTGTGACTGGGACCTGTCATTGCCTTTCTGAGAATTTTGTTGCCACCTAAATGTTAATTAACAAAAATATAACACTGCCTTAAGAATAAACTTGGGCAGCTTTTGAGGAGTTGTGCTGTGCTGCAGGGGAACTTGGAAAGTTTCATCTGCCAGAGTTGTTTTGATATGGTTGGGGATTTTTCCATCCTCCCAGCCTCCCGAGCCAGGCAGGGTCGGGCCAGGTCAGCCTCGTCTGGCTAGCGACAGCATCAGCATCCAGTACCGACAGTCCCCGAGCGGTGGCTCTGCTGGGTGCAGTGCTGCTGGGTGGCAGGGATCCTGCCCGAAGTGGTGATACCCCGTCGGCCCTTCTAGTGAGACAGAGGGATGGATGCGCTCAATGTTTGGCCACATTTCAATGGCAGTTACTCAATCCTGGCTAAAACACCCATCGACCCCTCGCTTTGATTCCTAGAAGTGCTGCTCCCCTAAGCGTCTTCAGCAGTCGCTTTTCTGCTGGCAAAAGTGGGAACTGTGCTCTTTTATATAGCTCTGTCAGCCTGTATTAACCCAGTGTTATGCTGAAGTTCATCTTTGTCTGTCTTTCTGTGGTATTAGAAAGGCATTAATGTAGGTAACAGTGGTTGTTTCTTTGTAATCTGAAAACACATGGATGTCCTCCAAGGTTATGGGCAATATATTTAGTAAATGCAAACCGCCCACCTTTTCTTTTTGCCTTTTTTTCCCTTTACGTCATGTTGGGAGGACTGGCAGGATTGAACAGACATTAGCTTGTGGCAAAAAGTTAGTGATGGGCTAGTGATCTTCTGACCTACTTCTCCATGCAGGGCTGTCTGTGCTGTGCCCTTTGGTCGCGGCTGTGCCTATGCAAACATCTCCTTGTCAGGCATGTCCTGCAGTTTTAGTAACGCTGAGCTACACATGGCCTTTTGTTCTGACTCCTGACAACGTGCATATGTGGTGCTGGGTTTGGGGATGTTCCTCTAATCTGAGCTGCCCTGTTTTACAGGGTACAGGGTAAGAATTTGCCCTTTCCGGTTAGCTGCATAGGAATCTTCTCAGCTTATTAATGCATTTATTTAACTGGTGACTTTATGGCTGCACACGTTCCTGTCTTGCATTTGTTTCAGGGGGCTCATGAATCCAAGATGACTGGGCAAGCTGCTCCTGCCAGGGTTGCGCTGCTGTTTTTGCAATATGGGGGAAAGGACTCGGCATGTCAGAGACATCTCAAAAGCAGTCTCTGAGGCAGGGCCAGTGACAGTCTCGGCAGGGCCATTAGTCATGGCAGGGCAGAGATGCTCATTGCACGTTGCAGGACAACCTGATTGCGCCAGGTTTTGGTCTGTGCTTCCAAGCTGGAAGGAGGCGAGCACAGGGTGTGGGACAGTACTCCTGGATGACTTCATGGAGAGATGCTGATGGGGAAGTCAGGTCCCTCCTTTCCCCTGCTGCCTTGTGTGATTAGAAAACCCACAGCTAAAAAGACAGGTCTTGAGATGCCAACACCTGGGTGCTGTGGCAGCGGAGTTCTGACAGTCGATTGCCTGCATGGCTGAGCATGTGAACAGTGCACGTAACAAACACGCCTGAAATAACAGCTGGCTGAAGAGAACAGGCTTGCCAAGCAGGAATTGCATGCCCGTACCTTGCCTGTGAGAAGAAGCGTGTTGGCAGTCACAAATGATGCTTTTCCATGATTTTGCAGATACTGTTTGACTACAAAGGAAGGCTCAAGGTGCGGCAGAGACCTGCTATTTATCTGCTTGCACAAGGAGGAGCTTGATTCTCCTCTAATGATGTGATTATCAGTGGGATTGCTGCCCCCAGTATTATTTTTAGATGACTGCTATAGTCTCTGCAATGGCTTGTGAAACTGTAATGGAGCGCTTTGCATGAGAGGCCTTGCTGGGTGCCAAGTGAGGTGATGCTGGCAGAGTGATGCAGCAGACCGAACCATTTAATGCCAGTGTGGCCAGTGCTCCCTGGCATGCTGTGCCCTGAACAACACCTGCAAATAGAAAGGAGAGACTTTATTTTGTGTGGAGGCAGCTTGTGGTGCTGCTGGTTTGCAGGCCTCCTCCACTGAGCCAGTATCCATCCACCTGCCACCGCCTGAGGTTGGTCCAAACCGGCAAGAGAAAAAAGGATGCGAGACCTGGGTCGTGTCGAGATTTAGATGCAGTTTCCTGACTCTTTCTTCTTCCCAAGCGCTTTTATGCCAGCATATTGTAAAAAAAATCCAATCACTGACAGTGCACTGGCAGCTTGCTAGCAAGTGACTGCCTGAGCATGGAAGAAATCCCCAGTGCATCAGGGGACAGAGCTTTTGCCATTTAAAATGCTGCTGGCCTCTTGCTGATAATGGGTTGCAGAGGTGTAGGTGGGTATGGCAAGCAGCTACCAGTACTGACAAGCCGCAGGGTACTGGGTTTAGGGAAGATGGGAGAACAGGGACCTTTCCTTTTCTCATAGGGGTTCAAGACCTCAGGATCCTGAGTGCAGTCCTTAGGACTAGCAGAGGAAAGAGTTCGCCTAAAGAAAGGAAAGGTCTGCTAGCAGTAAAGAAAGGGATTCTCCCTTCTTCTTTCCTCTTTAATCTTCTGCGTTACTATGAGGTGGAAGTTTCTTACTTCTAGTGGTGATGTGTTTTTATTTTATCTCTGGTTCTGGTGTGCACAAGGCGGTGACAGAAATTTCAGAGGCAACTCAAGAGCAGAGGTCCACGATTTTTTGAGATCTGGGAGGGATCATGATCAAAGCAAAAACTAACTGTACCTTGGCTCTACTTGAGGCTGAAGGAGCCTGTCAAGATACTCATTTGCCAAAAGTCCTGGAGTGGGACAGAGAGTGACTTCACCTAGGAAAACGGATTTTGTTGATGCAAAGAAGATAGTTCACAGAGGGAGGTGAGCTTTATACAGTCGTCAGTATAATTTTGAAGCTACTGGCCAACTTGAACCAAATTTGATAGGAAGAGACCTCAAAGGCATAAGATTTCAACAGAATTCCTGAAAACAGATAGGCACAGAGAGACCTTAAAGAAAAAACAGGGGAGCATCACTGAGTGAGAAGCTACAGTTGCGAGCTTATTAAGCACTGGGAAATTTGCAAGTCTGTGATTGACTGACTTGATATATGCCCTAGCTTCTGGAAAAGCTTCAATTGGAGCTCACAGTTTGCTAGCCTGCAAAGTCAGTCAGCCTTGTGGAACAAACTGATGGGAGGTCAGCGTTACGGAGCTCCAGTGGTTACAGAACTACTTTTATTTTTCTTTTTTGTCTCCTGCTGGCTGAACAGCAAATTGAAGGGGAAAAGGCTGATAAGCTGTAGAAACAGTTATGAAGAGTGTGTTTTGCCAGGAATCTCATCAGCCATCTTGAGCTTTCCCTGTGTAAAAGGTGTCGAGCGTTGCCTGTTGGAAGCGGGGAGGAAACTCGACCATTAACGGCATGCTACTAGATGGTGCAGAGGCTTTTTTAGTGAGCAGAACTGATTTACTCTTTTCTCTCATGTCGTAGCACACAGATATGACCAGCAGGTCAAGTACTGCTGTCCACAAAAGACTTCCCCCCCCCCCCCCCCCCGCCCCTTAATATGGAAATGGAGCTCATAATCAAGACAGTCTGGGATAATGCTGTCACTCAAACAACAGTGTAATTGTGGCAGCCACACCAGAAGCCTGATATGGAAAGAGTGCAAAATATGCAGAAATACTTACCCTTGCCAAGCCCTGTATTCCTGACTCTTTGTAATAAGCTTTTTCTTTGTTAATACTGTATCAGTAGTTGCATGGTTTTTTTTAAACCTCTTTGTCTCTGTGTGATCCTCTTTAAATCCCAGGTGGTGGATGATGGCCAAGAGGAAGCTATGGGAGCTGCATGTCTTCTGCCTCCAGCAGAAGATCAGGCTGTTCCGTTGCATAAAATATCCTCCGTGACAGCCATCCCACTGGTTGTGGGCAGAAAATGGGTCCCACAGAGCTAGCAGCCTGCTGCAAAAGCACCTTTTAGAGCTCTCTGGCTGAGCTAAACAAGAATTGGGAGTGACTGGTGTGGAATGAAAGGGTTAAACAGTGGCTGGGGTCAGTCTGAGCCAGGAGGTAGGGGAAAGGCTGGAGGAGGTGGTGGGCATTGTACAAGGGTGTTGTACAGTCTGGACAAAACCTTTTAAGAAGGCAAGGTATCTTCAAGACCATGATAGTGGGCTGACTTCATCTCATCCTGTGTATCAATTGTAATTGTATTGGGAAAATTACCAAAAGTGCTTCTCCCTCCCCTGCTTTTTGGGGGGAGAAAAGACTTTTCTTCAGATACGATCTGAAAGACCTTTACTCTGTGCTTGGAAAGCATTTAATGCAGCTACCTGAATGCATGTGAAGGTCGTGACTCGTGTCTGGGTCTCTTGTGTGATGAATTCCTCCTTCCCTTACTGGTTGTCTCATTTGACCGGTTTTCAAACTGAATGCTGAAGAGGAGGAGGAGGAGGGTTGCGCGTGTATTGTGTTGTCTTCAAATTACCTTGTCGTTTTGACTTCTGTCTTTTCAGAAGCAGCAAACTTCACAAACAGCTTGCATTTGACTCTCCAGCCTCCTGTGATCTGAAGCTTAGATAAAACAGGCTTGCAGACATCTGTCATTGCTGATTGTCTCCATTTACTGACACTTAGCACTTGGACTCTGACAAAGCCTGTCTGAAATTGCAGTGTCAAAAATAAGAGCTCTTAATTTATTTTCCTCTGCTTTTTCTAGCTGTATTGTTTTCTCTTTGTCTCATTGTTTTGCTCCTTTTCCCTACCCATCTTATTAGGAAATTTTTGCATCTCACATACTTCATTATTGAATATTGGTCTCATGTTTGTGGCTCATTGTTTTAGCGAGTTTCTTGCTTTTCTGCTCTGTCCTTGTATCTCTGTACTTCCCAGAGTATGTGATCATACTAAACTACCAGAGAGCGGTTAGGCTGTGGAAATGAGTCGGGAGTTTTCTTCTCCTCAGACCCATTTTGTGCTCTTGGGTCCGTCCCTTGACTGCAAAGTCCGAGCATAATCCTGGCATTAAAAGATGAATTCAGGAAGTCTGGAGTGATTTTGCTCTTCATAGTATTGTTTTCCGTTCTGAAACCTGTAGTCTGCTTTCTCTAGATGGACTAGCTAAAGAAGCAGTCCTTCTTTATTTTCAGCATGCTATCTATTTATTGAGAAGCATTGTGCCAGGAAAACTTTAGATTAAGGGACCAGACAAATCTGTTGTTGCCTGGTTTCACCTTTGCTGGCATGTAACTTCAGGCTGATAGGAAGTGTAAGGGCTTGCTGAATTCCTTGCATGGACAAAGCCCAGACAAATATCCTTTTTTTTTTTTTTTTTTTTTTTTTTTTTTTTCCCCACAACCTTTAACAGAGCAGATAAACTTTGGGGAACAGAAAGACTGGCACTGATGGTTTCTTGTCTGTGTCATATTATCTAGCAGTGTGTAACCAAAACTCTCATTGCTATGATCTTACTCTAAAAGATTTTAGAAGCACGACCAAGGGATTAAATATATTCAGTGTGTCCTAATAAAACAGGACTAAATTTGTGTATGTAAGTGGTGAACACTTTGGCTTTGGCTTGAGAACGCAGAGATCTGCAGGGGAGGAAAACGGCACTAGACAAGACGTTCACAGTGGCCTGGCTGGGTGCTGTGCCACTTGCATCTTGATCTTCTGGAACCAAGCAAATGGAGGGTGTATTTCTGCCCATGAAACCTTGTGCCTTGCATGAGTGTAATCTGAAGGCTGGGTGAGCTGCTGCTGTTGATGTAGCCATTACCACGCTGTTAATACAGAAAAAGTTAATTTTACAAATCTGGAAACCTTAAGTTCTAGTGGCATTTTACAAGTTGGGACAGACTCTTAAATGAATGACCCTAGATTTGTTTGTTTGTATCCTTGCTATGAGAGCTCTTTTTATCACTAGCTCTTCTCTTGTACAGGCACTGCCTGCCAACAGTTCTTCTGAAGCCACTTTCCTTTCCTTCAGGACAGGGTGCAAGGTAAAACTTGTTTATGCTTTTAACTAATGTCTTTAATTAAAGAAGTAGGCTTTAAAAATATTGCTCTTACCTGGTTCAACCCATTAACTTGTTCATTTACAGGTTTTACACTGCTGCTTGTGTTTGTTGGCTTTTTCCCTGTCCTGACAGTAGGCATCTTGCATATTCTATAGTGGTGAGGGCTCTTGAGGGTGAAGTGGTAGTTTACTTAACCTGAAGGATTAGTGCAAAGGTAAACGATGGAAAAAAAGTGTTTTCAAAGGAATTTCTTGGGTTTAGTTGTTGTTGGGTTTTTTTTTGTGGGTAAATTTATAAATATTATAAAAAATAATTATTTTAAAGTGTGCTCCTGATTCCTTCCTTTGACACACGAGTACTTTTTGCCAGAATTCTTCTGATCCTGGCTTACCTCATGATATTAAGAAAGTAATTTCACATTTCTCATCTAAAATGGGGACATTAAAATGGTGAATGTACTATGACCTGTGGTTTTTTGTATCAAAATATTGGGAGATTGTGTGGTACCAGGTGTGTAAGTACTGCATAATTTCCCTCTGCAGCTGGAGGTCTGGATGAGAGTCTTCAGGTCTAAATTATTAATTGTTAACCAAGAAACTCCTGGTTTTCTTCTGCAAGGTTTCGGTCCAAAGGTTTTCAATGCCCTCAAGTACTATGGTCAACCTTTACCTAATTGTTGAGATACAGTTTTATTGTTCTTGGCTTCTTCTGTACTCGAGTGGGGACTGTTCTTCTATTTGTCTGGAAAGCATTACTGTAAATAATCAACATACAAAGACACATGAGGATCAAGCTTTTGTGTACCTCACAAATTGCATGTGCTGCGTTTACTGCATAGAAAATGAATAGTCCAAGTGAAAGCTTTTCCTTCTTCGCAACTCTCACTTAATTGGTTCTGTAGTGAAGTCAAGAAGTTGAATTTTTTGTATCATATTCCCCCTTGGAGGCAACAGCACGCGGAGATGCAGACTTGGGACTAAACCAGCAGGTTGAGTGAGCAGAGCTGCGAGATGAGAGCGAGCTTGCTGAAATGCAAACACAGAATCTGAAAAGGGAGTACAGAACCCAAACTGGCAATGCAAACTGTTTTGATAGCTGCATTTTGGCTTGAAAAATCCTCAAATGCTTAGAACAGGGTAGTGTCTTTTCTAGACCTTTGAACTGCATACCAAAATCTTCGGATGGACATGAACCACAAGGGCCTGCCATGCCCACCTTGGAGAGTGAAGGGGAGAGGGAGCCCGGAGCAGGTTGCTGGCAGGTCCTGTCTATTGCAGGGTGGTGTTGGGCTGCGCAGGCAGAGTGGGTGGCTTCCAAGTGCCCCCGAGATGTGGACGTCAGCACGCACGCTTGCCTTGCTTTCTTTGGCAGCGGGGAATTTGACTACCCAGCAACCCAGCTGCTGGGAAGGCTCAGACATCTGTTTTAAGTTCTTTACAGGATGGGATACTTATTACAATACCCAACCTTTCTGCAAAGAGTAAGATGATCTAATGTGTCTAAGGAGGACATTTTATATTTGCACGCTAAAAAGACATCCTCCATTTCCAAACAAGCACGTGTCTTGCATCTATTTTACATTGCACCTTTCACTTAGGTGATGAAATGAACCCTCTAGTTTGACTTCCTAGTTCTGTAGTGCTAACCTGTCTCCATCCCCAAGTGCTTGGGCTTTCCATACAGCAGAAGCCTTTCAGATAATCCTCTTGTCCTTCTGCAAAGAGGGAGCAGGGTACTTCTGCGTGGGTGGTGGGTGTTCATCCTTGCATTTGTTGCTCATTAAAGTGAGAGCTTGTTCAGTTTGTGTCAATAACACCTTTGATCCTCTTATTTAAATGAGAGAGTGGGTGTTCTGCAGAAAAGACCTCTTTAAAGTGCCTTGCAAGGTTATGCCGCTGCATGATGGTTAATAAAAGTTCATAAAACCATATTAGACCGGAGACTACGAATAGTTTCCCAAGTACAGTTCTCTATATTGTAGTCTGCAGCAAACACGATTTATTCTCAGCTGATTGACCTCATGTGGACTTGTGCCTGTGTAAGTAGCAGCTGAAATCAGTGGTCTGAGCACTAATCTGCAAGTCGCAGACAGTAGGTTATTATTTAGTGAGAACGCTCCGCAAGTCTCTTGCTGCAGAATTTTCATTCAAAAGGTCACTTCCGTGAGTTCGTGCGCAGCTGCATTTAATGTTCTTTCTCAGCAAGGCAGGCCACACTGGAGAGTGCATAATTATAATAAATACAACTTTGTTCTCAGCTGAAAAATCCATCTGAAATAAATTTTTCCAGCCCTTCCAAGAAATGCTTTTAGTAAGATAAATAAAAGCAATTCTTGCAGATTTCACATTCATTCAGCAGGAATGTTGGTGGGTGTAGGGTGCCTCCACTTAAGTCACTCATCACAGTGCCTTCTGGGCTTTATCAACTTGTGTATTCAATAGCTGGCTAAGGGTAGCATTTGCAAATTGGGTTTCTCGCAAACCAATTAAACCCAAGTTCATTATTTCTTACTTGGTTTGAATCCTGGTTATTACTTTGAGCAAAATTGTTCTTAACAGCAAGGACAGAGAGTTCAGTTAGACTCTCAACTTGGGCAAACTTTAAACAATGCTTTGATAGGTGCATCTGTTTTTAGGGACATGCATGTATTTGTACAAGCTTTTGTGGCTTTTTTTCTGGTTGGTTCTTCTGTGTAGTCAAAGTAGATTTGTTTTGTTTTCTTCTGTCTTCTATTTCGCAACACTGGAAATATTGAAGAAGTCTCTGCATAAATACAGAAGGAAAGTTAAGAGAGTTTTTTTCGCCTGAACTTTTAAGCAAGTATTTAAACAAAAAAATCCCCTCTTTGCTTTCATCTTTCAAGAGACTGAACAGAGCGTGAAATGCCCTAACTTCCCTTTCTTTTAGTTTTTTGTCCAAGTATAGCAAAGAGGCTCTGCTAGTTGATCAGGATACTGCTGCTGATGGAAGCTGAATCTTTGTGTTGTTTCTCTGGGTCTGTGAGCAGGGCCGGTTACCCTTGAAGTTTCAGAGGGGCTCTACAGGGTGATCCTCGAGTGTCTTTGTGCTTTCCCTGCAGAGACTCTAGATAAGCAGTTTCCAGTCTTCTCCACTCAAAACTGCCACAACCTTTGGTTTGGGAACTACCTGGTAATATTGTATGGTTGGTCCTTGCTGCAAGGTCACTCTTCTGCAGGGCTCTGCTGGAATCTCTGAGGCTGCAAGGGAGAAAAGACTCGCATGGCAGTGTCAATAGTAAATGAAAGATAATGCAGCCGTTCTGCTCTTGCCATGAATTTGGACAGCCCTGTGCTGTACTGCTTGGCATGAAGAGCTGCGTGTAAGCTGTGGCACCTAGTATCTGTCTTGTCCTGTTTCCTTTTCATTTTGGTGAGAGGGAGGCATGGAGGCCTTTCTAAAGGAAAGAAGAGCCTGACATCTGGGCAGAGAGAAAGTAGAGGGAGGTCACTGACATCTGATCACTCAGACTTCATTAAATGGAAGTGATAGTCCTGGGCCTGGGAAGGAAGGGTAGAAACTCGCTTCTACTTCCATTCATGGTCTGTGTGCTAGGTTAGATATTCATCTCTCAAAGACTTGATATCTCTTCAAGCCCCAGTGGGTTTCCATTGACACCAGAGAATGATCAAAGGGAGAATATGCTCTCTGTCATCGGACTGTGGGCTTGTACCTTATGGTCACGTTCCATATCGATCGGGAGCAGATTTCATCAGCACTTAGATCATGACAGTCTGCCTTTTTTTCTCAAGGTATTCTTTTCCCTCCTTGCTTGCCTTCTTTGTTCCTGCCACCACCTTCCTTTTCCTGATGCAAGTCTTTGTGTTCTCTTTATTTTATCTGTTGAAGTGATCAGGAGTTGTAGTACTTGCTAATGAAGCTTCTTTGTCAGTGAGAAGGCCAGGGAAGCTCACTTAAACTAATTGTCGATTTAGGATCTCTCTAGGCATCCTGACCCTATGTGCAGACGTGGTTTATTTTTGAAAGATTGTCTTGAGTTAGAAAATCAGCTCTTGTCCTAAAATGAAAACACACATTCATCAAAACCTGAATTTCACATGGGTTGTGTAAACATGTAATTTGGGTTAGATCCGGTCATTGGAAAATATGCGATGCTGTTGTTCAGGAAGTTACAGTGCAAGAAACATGGGGAACTTCAGAAAGTCACATTAACTGTGTCTCCTTGGAGAATTGCCTCAAAAATCCTGACCTCTGCATTTCTGCCGTGTGCTTTATGTGATGCTAGCGAAGACATTCACTTGAGCAGTTGCAACATTCTTGTATACATGTGTTTGCATGACATTATGAACTGTGGAAAAAATAATGCTGTGCTTCCCAAACTGCTTCCCAGAGACTCTCCCTCTGCCCCTGCACATGAGCCATCGCTCTGATCGTCAGAGCACTGTCTGCTTCGATCCATGCCATGTTTCCTATGGTCAAATCACAGAAACCTTTTGCTAGGGGCCCGTGCACTTTAATTTCTAGAGGTGATGGCTGGGATGCTCTCTGGCACCTCTGCTCTTTGCCAAGCCAACATCCAGGGTCGGTGTGTGAGGTTTTAGGCTGACCCGGGTACCCTGTTCCTATCCCCATCCGCTAAAGGTTTCCTGTGCAAGATGTTAGTTTTACTCTCCTCTTTACCAACCCTGACAACAGTTGTTATTTAAATGTTGCTCAATATTTTCAACATGATCTTGGGACAACTGCTAATTCCTTCAAACCCTTGTTTTGTTTTAGAATTTCTAATCCCATTTTCTATGACTAAATTCAGTTGCGTGATTTCCACAGCGAGGATTAGGGTTTACTGCTATAGGTACGTCATTCAGCCTTTGAAGCTGCTTGCTCATGCTTTCCTTGGCAAGCTCTGGCAGACATGCTTAGCAACAACAGAGATCATATCTTTTTGAAGCTGCAAAAGGGTTAATCAGAAGCATGTTTACGAAACCAGGTTGCTTACCCTTCCTAGCTTTTACTGTGATCTTTTTGGATGCTTTTGGAAGATTCATCACCTGCCTTTGTAATTTATATTACGTTTTTCTTTCCTTTCTTGAAGCTATTTAATGCTATGTATGATATTGTTAAAATTAACTATGATAAGCAGCTTTTCTTGGCAAGCTCTAAATTGCACACCTCTTGGATGCAAACTGGAGAACGTGACTGTCTTCATGTGGATGGCATAAGAGATTTTTGGCTGGTATGTTCAGGGTGGTTGAATGAGCGTAGGGCATCTGAAGTACATCTGTAGCTTCAAAACAAATCCAACAAAAGGACTCGCATCCCCCAGGCAGGCAGATAGCTGTTTGTACAGATGCTTTTTCTCGAGAGCCTTTTTGTGGGATTGGTCCCAGTTATGGTTGAGCTTACTTATGTGTGCAGGTAGAGGGGCTGATGGCTATTTAAGGGAGTATTATTCTTCATCAGGGAGATTAAAGGTATTGCTATTGATCAGGAGATTTCTGTGTGTGGAGACTCTCTGATGAAATGGAGGACCTGTGCATATGCAGTACTTCTTTAAAAATGTTAAACAGGATCTACCCTCTGATGGGAATTGTTAATTGTGCTTTTGGCTCTATCTGCCTCACCGGCAGATGCACCATTGTGAAATTTTTACAGTCTAATAAAATATCAGAGGATGCTTCACTTCAAGAGGAAACTTGATGGCTGCTTTCAGCTGATGCCTCTTTGAAACCAGGTGAGAAACATGTGCTTGCCTCATTGGGACTGAGCTTTGCAAGGACTGACTTTTGGTACAAAGTTGTGTTGTGTACTTGTAATATAAGGATATTCCAGAAACTCATAGGAATCTGGTGACTGTTCTTTGTATTTGGCTTGGATAAGTGCACTCTGCGCTGGGTAGAAAACTGGCTGGATGGCTGAGCCCAGAGAGTGGTGGTGAATGGAGTCAAATCCAGTTGGGGGCCGGTCACAAGTGGTGTTCCCCAGGGCTCAGTGTTGGGGCCAGTCCTGTTCAATATCTTTAGCGATGATCTGGATGACGGGATTGAGTGCACCCTCAGTAAGTTTGCCGATGACGCTAAGTTGGGCAGGAGCGTTGATCTGCTGGAGGGTAGGAAGGCCCTACAGAGGGATCTGGCCAGGCTGGATCGATGGGCCAGGGCCAACTGTATGAGGTTCAACAAGGCTCAGTGCCGGGTCCTGCGCTTGGGTCACAACAACCCCATGCAACACTACAGGCTGGGGGAGGAGTGGCTGGAGAGCTGTCTGGTGGAAAAGGAGCTGGGGGTGTTGGTCGACAGCTGGCTGAATATGAGCCAGCAGTGTGCTCAGGTGGCCAAGAGGGCCAATGGCGTCCTGGCTTGTATCAGAATTAGTGTGGCCAGCAGGACCAGGGAGGTGATAGTGCCCCTGTACTCGGCACTGGTGTACTCGACTGTACTCGGCTGCACCTCGAATCCTGTGTTCAGTGTTGGGCCCCTCACTACAAGAAGGACATCGAGGTGCTGGAGCGTTTCCAGAGAAGGGCAACGAAGTTGGTGAGGGGTCTAGAGCACAAGTCTTATGAGGAGCAGCTGAGGGCGCTGGGGTTGTTTAGCCTGGAGAAGAGGAGGCTCAGAGGACACCTTATTGCTCTCTACAACTACCTGAAAGGAGGTTGTAGCGAGGTGGGGGTTGGTCTCTTCTGCCAAGTAACAAGCGATAGGACAAGAGGAAATGGCCTCAAGCTGCGCCAGGGGAAGTTTAGGAAAAACTTCTTCCCTGAAAGGGTAGTCAGGCATTGGAACAGGCTGCCCAGGGAAGTGGTTGAGTCCCCACCCCTGGAGGTATTTAAAAGATGGGTAGATGTGGTGCTTGAGGACATGGTTTAATGGTGGACTTGGCAGTGCTAGGTTAATGGTTGGACTTGATGATCTTAAGGGTCTTTTCCAACCTAAATGATTCTATGATTCCATGATTTTTTTGCTTGTTTAAATTGCACAAATCTAGAATATTTTATTTCTGAAGATTTCATTTATCTAACATTTTTTCTTCCCAGGAAGTATCATCTCCTGGTATTTAAGTATTTGCTGATGCAAATCTCTGTGATCACAGATCGTTAAAGAACTATTAAGTATCACAGCATTAGGTCACCAGTTCAAATCTAGTGCAAAGTGGTAATGGGCATTTTTATATTCCTAAGGTCTTTCATCAGGATTTATGTTCAGTTGCTTAAACTAAAAACAGAGCATTTGCTATTCAGAATTATGGATTCAAGTGGAGAATAAAGACTAGAACCAGGTTTTTCTATAGCAGAAAATGCTGTTTGACTTGTGTTTGTATCTGTATATGCTTTTCAGCATACATGGCACTTCAGAAGGAGTAAAGGTAGCGTTTTCCCAGAGGAGTGTGGTTTGCTGCATAAGATGTAATGCAGAAAGGCGACCTCACCTAGCAGAGAAGTATATGCATTAGTCAAGTCTGGTATTTTTTATGTGCTTTCCTATGACTTTTAAATTACAAGAGCCTTTGAAGAAAGTATAGGAGGACATAGACTTTGAAGGGAAAGAGATTTTGAAATTGGAAATGCAATGTGAGAGTGCTTTGAATGGCAACTGAAACACTCTTGGACGAAGTACTTCTCAAATTCTTCCAGGCAGGTGCTCTTCTAAAGAATGGTGGTTGCTTGGCTGGTTGGGTTTTTTTCTTGTTGCTTCTAGCATTCATGTCAGGGTCTTTGTATAAAGCTTCACTTCTAAATCTGACCTCTAATCTCAGGTTTCTGGTCAAGAAGTGTGGACTTCAGAGTAAAATCTAATACTTATGATAACTCATTGGACTGTACATTCCCCAGTCTGTAGAGAGCTTGAAATGGTTCAGTTCAGCCACATGGGCTTTCACAGCTTCACGGTTCCTCCTTGTCGATTTGTTATGCTAAAGTTGGGAAATCCTTGCAATCTCTTTGAAATGTGTTGGGATATGGAAAGTCTTGTGAATCCCTGCAGTCAGGGGCTGCAGTCTTGTGTGCTGGGATCTGCCTGCAGCCGCCTCTTACTTCCAACCTTTTCCTGAATGTTTCCTGAGCACTCTCTGGCTTGTTTCAGGGACCAGCTTGGCAGCGTATCAGGAATCAATAGCTGGAGTCCTTCAGGAAAGAAGTTGAAGATGCTGAAGTATGAATTCTGGTGTCCTGGTTGTTAGAATCTGTTAGCAGAGACGTCAAGATGTGAAGAAGAGAGATGTGAAAGCCGGTACAAGTGTTCTCTTTCTTTGTGCTCCGGAGTTGAGAAATTAGGATCTGAGTGGGCTTCCCCACCCCAAAGGCTGTTGCATAGCTTCCCATGCATCTCATGGCATGGGAGATTGCTGGTGACTTTTGTCAGTATTTGGAGGCACAAGAAGTGGGTTGTGAGGTGTGGACGGAGGAAAAAAATATATTTAATGACATGAAAAAAACCATACTGCCTGTAGAACTTGAGTTATCACTGTGGCACTTTATGACAGGGATTCCAGTCCTGTGGGTCTTAAAAATACGTTTTCATGTGTGTATACTCTGTAAAGAGTCTTCGGTTATGTGGAGGTCTGAGTTCTTGGCACTTGGGAGAAATGAGATCATTCATTTTCATTCCTGATGCTGCTTATTGCTACCATTTTGCTGGTTATCTCAGAGACTCTTGGCAATATATTTATGACTTCCTACTTAGCATATTCTGTTACAATCAAGCATGTCAGAAGCATCGAGCACATATTTCTGCCTCTCTTTTGATGCTGATTTGCTTTTATAAAGGACGTATTGAAGTTCTGGCTTAGCAAAGGAATACCAACCACTAAACAATTTCTGCCTTTATTTTAAGTCTCCGATTGCTTTTTGGCTTGTAACTGTGAACTTGTGGCTTGTCACTTTCAGCCAGAAACGGTGCATGGCTAGGAATCTTTCTAAATTACCATCCATCTTTTTGCTGGAGACTAAAGGAGGAAAGGAGGAAAGTTACTGAAGTGCAAAGGAAACCTTTTTTTGGTTTGTTTTTTTTTTGAAGCTGAGTCATGACAAGATTGGCAAGTTGCAAGGGAAAATTTAAATCTGGTGTTTACTTACTATAGTTAACAATGAAATCCTCCTTTACAGAAAATTATTAGAGTGAATTATGCTTTCAGTCTCCTTGTTATTGTGGAAGAGTAAAAGAAAATATAGTTATCTTGATGATTTTTTAAAAATATATATTTAAATATATATAAGGGTAAATAAAAGGAAGGTGCCACTTTTTTACGAATAATTCTCTGAAGATTGGTCCTAAAAATATGGTCATCAACAGTTGCTAGTTTTCACAAATGGGATGACTTTGTATTGGTTTTCCCTCATTACAGGCAAATAACTAAATCATGGGATGTCCATTACTGAAACCTGCGATCTTTTACTTAACTTAGGTATGAATTCTGGTTGTTTTCAATACATATACAAACATTAATAACTGAACGAGTGTGAAAAAACATGTCAAAACTTTTGCATAGTGTAAAGTAACAGATGTTGTCTATAAACGTTAATGACTGACTCCACTTCTGATATAGTAAATTCTATTCTTATTCTGCTGATGGAAAATAAAAGAATAGAAAACAGTGACTTTGCCAAACATGAAGTCCAGTACAGTTTTGAGAATGGACCACAAGTTATTTGGAGTCCCAATTCTGTGTTATATAAAGGCCATAGTTTGTCTTGCAAAAAACCTGGCTAATGTTAAAAAATGTGTTATCTGTCTTTTTGAAAATAGATGAAATAGATTGCAAAAGAACATATTTGTCCACAGGAAGTGACCATAAACTTAGGAGGCATGCAGGTGTTAAGCATGGCTGAACAAGACTGCAAAGAATAAAGACAGAACCTCTTTCCCCTCGCTTTTCAGGCTGTAAGTAGGACCAGAGAACACCCTCTTTCATGAGGGTTGAGCAGGCTTTTCAAACCCCTTTGGTGCGTGTGCAGTGTCTTAATGTAAGTCTTGGTGGTAGACTTTCATGACAGACTGTGGGCCATGTGGAGTGAAGCTGCAGGTTGTCACCAGCCCACAGCCACAGCTCTTCCACTCCTGGTGTCAAAGGAGTATTTAGACATTAGCAAGATTTGATGCAGGTCAAATCGAACATGAGAATTGCAAGGTGCCCCTGTGCATGTTTTTGTCATGCTGCCAGATGTGCTTTACTGAACTGTTGTATGCAATGAAGGACCTTCTGTGATTGCATTGATCAGGATAATACCATGGGTGTGTTCCTCATCCAAGGGGAAAAGTGAGGTCAGTAGGAATGAATGTTGTGCTGCAGCTCAGACTGGAAAAGAGATACTTTGGTGTCCTGGGGAGAACACGTCTCTGACTTCTGCTTTGGGGCATTCGGTCTAACATGACAGTCTTATTGTTATGTGGCACGTGACTTTGTCTTCCTTGTTGGGCTCCCCTACTTGTTCAGGTGAAGGCCAGTTCTGTACTTTGTCCTCTGCCTTTTCCTCTGGCAGGGGATCCTTTCTGTTGTCCCAGTATGTGTGCTTCAGCCTTGCCTGCTGTATCCTATTGTCTCAGAATTACCTGCTGTGTCACTCCTAGATGTGGCCGGGCATCTCACCCTTCAGAAAGCTGAAGGCCTGGTTTCAGGTCACCTCCACAAGTTTTTTTTTATATGTTGCATAGCATGGGAGCCATTTGGATGTTGGGCTTTCAGATATTTGGATATTGTGGTGGCAATGAAGGCAACCAGGAAAGCAGCAGACAGGAAAATCCTCCTGTCTGCTGTATCTGCTGGAGGAATAAAACTGCAATGTTCTCTTAACTCTTCCACTTTTTGGGTTAGGTCTGCTTGTTTGTTCAATGAGTGAAGAGCATTTTCTGTCTCTGAACATGGGCAGAAGTGGGATGGCTACATATACTGCTCTCAAAAACTCAGAGAAGCTAATGTTGGCATTCTCACCATTTCCCACGTCTTCTATACTGACACAATGACATTCCTTGTGCATTGATGGCAAAACATATGATCTTTCTTTTTTTGGTCTTGCTTCCCTCCGCAGTTTATCTCTTCTTATGAGGTGTATTGCTGATCAAAAGATATTAACAAAATCTTTATCTTCTTGGCTTTACAAATTTGGCTTAAAAATTCTCTACTTGAAACTTGGCAAACACTGCCTTGGTATGCAAACAGTGGGGATGGGAGAGGGGAAATCACTTGGCTGTTGAAAAACTACATATGGGAAAGTCGCATGGAGCTTTCAGTATTTTATTTATAATTCTGCAAAGGCCTCTTCTAATTTGAAAAATAGAAGAGACCAAATAGTGGCTTCTGGAAAGCAAACAGCTAGATTTTTCCATGAGTATTTTTAACACAAATATTAACTTCACAGATTGTAACACTCTTTCCTCCTTAAACACTTTTTTTAGTCTTCAGGATGTATAACTGGGTAAACTAACATTGTGAAGAAAACCTTAACTCCTGCAGCATCTGGCTTTTTACATTCTAATTGTGAAGCCGTAAGAGATGTTTTGTTTTCATTTAGCAAATACATACTGAGTTTCCAGAAAGGTAACTTGATTTACAGTAAGCGTACCCAGTGGGAACCGTATGCTTTTCAAGTCTGTCTTTTAATGAAGGATTAGAGTATTTCTTTCAAAATCTCTTTTCCAGTAGAACTCTGGTTTTAACCATTAAGTAATGTTTAAGTAAGAATTGAAGCTGGATTTTCAGATTTGGCTGTATGTGTGAACAGACATTTCCAAAGACAAGTCCTTGGAATGCTTTTACTAGCTAATAATGCAACCATGAGTTTTATGTCAGCTTGATTCTGAGCAGTGTTTTGCTGATACCAGTATAAGATAACTATATTATGTGAAATTGCTTGAACAAAGCTAAAGGAAGAGCAATAGAAGTGGTCTATCTGAGAGGCTCTAGCATTCTCCTTCTGCTGGAATTGCTGAACATGGCTAACTCTTTGCAGAATGGCATTTAAGGTTACATTTGGAGTCATTAGGTTATAATAAACAGTCCACAAAATATTTTACATACTTCATGTTAATATTCCTCTGAAGATCAAGATTCCCTGGGGAGAAATGAGAATATGCACCAAAAACATTCTCAGTTCTTGAGGTTCATCCACAACTTCCTAGATCACTTAAGGATCAACTGTCTCATGGAGAAATTATTACAAAACAAATTTTGAGGCAGCCCTCGGTGTTTATATGTGGGGGGAATATACTGGGTAATGCCCTTTCTTTTAGTTGTCAGATTTTCATATTTTTGCTGGCTGGCTGAGATATAGATCGTGACTGGAAAATCTTTTTGGCTCGAATTCGGTAAATTTATATGAACCTTCACGTTCAAGAATGCTTTTGAGTCCCAGGCTGTGTTGGGAAAAGACATGGCAAAAGTGTTTAGGTCTTGACAGAATGTTTGAATCTGTGCTATTGAACAGAGAGAGGAGTCCTTTCATTTCTGTTTCTCAGTAAGTCTTACGGGGGGGGGGGAAGTTCTTGACCCTTCTTGAAGATGCTAGAGTGTCTCTGAGAGCTCTGACCCACCATGTAATTTTTTTGGCAAGAACAAATCTGTCTCCACTGTGAAAAAGTGGCTGTTTTGTGCTAGGCACAATCCATGTAAAACTGGGTCTGTGGGGGGACTCTGTTGTACTTGGGAGAATGGTCTTGTCTTTTGTTCTGGCATTAGCATTTACTGCCTTTACTGAATGCTTGGCATGTGCAGTGGTACATCAACAGCGTGTGTGCCTGTGCTCCTTGCTTCTGTGGTCAGCCAACCTAGGGCAACACTCTGAAATAAAACAAAACCTCAAGACCACCAGCTCATCCTTCAGAAACGAATCTTATTTCAGATTCCACTGTTACTTTGCGAAATATTGGGATTTACAGGCCTGGCAGGATGGCTCTGGCAGAGTTACCACATTACAGCAAGATCTGGGCTCTCTGTCAAACCCCTGACTTAAGTGGTGTTTCTCATACCTGAGGATGCGACTCACAAGGGACATCCTTGGCATCTGTGTGCATCCAAATTTCTTCCAGCTCGTCTAGATGAGAGGTAAAAAGTGGAGAACCTGAATGAGAATCTGGCGAGAGCTGCTGTAAGCAGCAGACGCTTGCGAGCGAGTTGCCGTTTATAGACTGCAGGAGCCAGCAGTGCATCTTTCTGCTTCTGGGGAGTTTAGGAAGGAGCATTTTCTATGTGTTTGCTGAGTTTTTGGAGGTCTGGTTATCCCTCAGGGTAGTTCGGAAGCTAGTTGCAGACAATTTGAGAGCAGTACTTTACGCTAATGAGGAAGCAGCAGGGTTGCGCTTCCTCCAGCCTGCCTTGAAAGGAGAAGTACAGAGGCTCAGCTGTTCAGAGCTACACGACTATAAGGCATAATAATAGCTCTAAGACTTTTCTCTAACTACACAGCTCAAGCAGACATTAACTGCATATTAGGGAACTAAACCTCGTCCAGCATGCTTGATCTGATAGCAAAGCTGCTTGATTCACCTCTGTTATTGGTCTGGTTTCCAAATTGAGTCCTTCAGGCATCTGTAAGGGTCCCTTTTGGTGCATGGTGGACACACTGAATACCACTGGTTCTCCTGGCTCACTTTGGCAGATAGGAGTTCCATTTCACTAATAAGTTTCTATATTTACAAAAGATTGCTTTAGCTTTTTTGATTGAAACTTTGCTTTGAATTTCCCCAGAATTTGGGGACATTTTTGACGGTCACTTATTTTTCCTTATCGTGACTTCAACTCTGTGTGAGCTCAGACTTCAATAAATAGTCTGCTCTGTGCTGACACTCTAAAAGATAAAGTCATGCTGTCAGTTTATGCTGAATTCTTTCCACAAATGGAGTATGTGTTTTAAAAAGTCTTAACGTTTTTCTTTCGCGTGCCAGACCAGCATTTTAAAGGGACCCTGAAATTTATTATCATCGTCGTTATTTTTTTGCTCATGTTAATACCATCTTCTAAATTCAGTCATCTAAAACTGAAGGGACAGTAAGGATTTTACTGTTTGTATAGTTCACCTTTGGTGTAAGAACTGTATTGCAGCTAGCAGGGAACACACAAAGGCTTAAGAAAAGGTTCTGTAAATGCAGTGTTAGATGTTAAAAAAAAAAAGTATTGATCTAAAATTTAATGAGGAAAGTGAGTAAACGGTAACTCAGTCACCGATACATAGACTGAAAGGGTTTGCTGGTCTTTTGGCTCTCGAGGGAAAAGAACAGAAAACGCACAAACTCCTGGCTGTAATTCTACACGCATTAAAATGAATACTAAATGTGAAGAGGTCAAATTAAAGGAAAAGAATAAGGAAGAAAAAGTTAGAAAATAGTGAAATGCTTCAGTCTCTAGTGAAGTACTAGAATAAATCCCTGAAGGATTTATAAGCATCTCTAAGGCAACAGGAAACCAGCAGTGTGGATTTATCAGGAGCAACCTCATGGGAGAAAAAATTTAATTTGGTTGATTCAGTGGATGTTTTATAGCCCAACCTGAGTGAGGGAGCACATTGGTTATGGGATGCTAAGTAAGGCTCTGTGTTCAGGATTAAATAGTAATATAGTGAGTTCATTAAGTGACTGTAATATACGCTAAAGAGTAGTCTGTGGTGGTGACTGGGGGCGTGGAGGGGTTTGTTCTGCCTGTTGTTATGTGACAACAGTTTGGGAGACAAAGAGAAAGCACTTGAGATGCAGATGAAGCGTTGTGTGTGTTTTTAAAAAAGAGAAAGACAGGAGAACAACTTGAAGAAATAGTCTGAAGCTTATTTCACTTTTCCTGAAGGAAAAGTGCAGAGTACTTACTGGATGGAGAAAGTCAAATAGAGGGAGTCTGGGATTTTGGGACGTATCAGAAATTGAGTACAGTTGTTGCAAAAAAGCCCACCAAATCTTTAATGACATCGTAATAGAAGTGTCCTACACAGGTATTTTGTAACACTCCATGCTAGTAAGTGACGTGCACCATTTTGGATTCCACATTTTAAGATGAGTTTAAGTTGCAGACTGAGAAGAGCAGTAAAACTATGATTTAATCCTTGCAGCCTATGAAAAAAGACTTCTTCTGAAAACAGCTTATAGAGGAATGGAACAATTTTCCAGGTGAGCTGAGTTAAGATGATGACAGTGATCAGTTGTCTTGTTTTTAGTGGAGAAGGAGAAATTACTGCCTTATCTTGCACTACGACCTGAATTAATGTTAATGGGAAAGAACATCCTAATTTTTAGAGAGCATCAAGCACAGGAGCACATTGGCTGTTGAGACGGTGGGAACGCTAGTGATTGCAGTCATCTTAAGAATAGGTTAGAGAAATGTTGATGCTTTAGGTGCAGTGAATCATTCCCAGAGTAGTTTGACAGAGTGTCTTCTTGAGAAGCCTTTCAGCCTGGTGCCTCTGGGTTTGCGTCTTTCATTTTCGAACAGCCCTGACGTTTGAAGCCTGTGTTAAGGAGCAAGTGCTGAAAGGACAGTCCGATGGCCAGTCTGTAATTAAATCTGTAATTAAATCCTGCTCACAAATGTTGCTGTCTGTCCCTAAGTCCTTTATGTATTTTTACCTGGAAGATGTCTCTTTCAATGGTTTGATGACTTTACAAGGTGCAGGTTGGGTCTCTGCAGTGAAATCGGTGGGCAGTTTTCTTGCTTGTTTCCAGGACAGGAGAGTTGGTCCTGGTTTTCCAAAGGAGATGTTCAGAATTCCTACTCCCCAAACTACCTGCTTCAAGGGAAAAATACTGCTGTAGGAGCCTACGATGTGTCAGGAGTGAGTATTTCTAAAAACTGAAAATACTTCCTTGCCTTAGAGTTTCTTCATTCAACAGTCACCCACAGGTCCTTGAGCCTTCTGAGTGCTGAGGGTGACATCTATATTGTTCACCTTTTGAAGAAGAAAATAACTGGCTTCTAACAGTGGGGTTTTTTTGGGTTTTGTTTTTTTTTTTTTTTAAGATTTACTGTTTTACTGTAGTCATGGTAATTAGCACCAGTTACCTTCCTGTAAAAAGGTAGGATGTCAATCAGGTTTTGATTTGTTTTGTTTTTTTTAGACAGATACATATGGACTATTTGGTTTATGCTATGGGAGAATTTAAAGGAAAACAACAGTTGCAGGAGTAAGAGGCCACTGACATTGTGATCTAGAGCAAATGCATGTCTGGAAGCCAGACTTCAACAAGGAGAAAGCAAGTGCTTAGCCTTCTCTCTTTTCCGCAGCCTGCAACCTTGCTGCAGAGAAATGTGTGAAAGAGGTAGAGCAGCGTGGGTCACCCTGTCCTCCTTCAGCCCTGCTACAGCCAGGGGAGTGTCTGCTTTATCTGCCAGTGGAATAACAAGCACTAATGGAAATGATAGCAGTTGGGATAAGATAATACCCATAAAGGCAGGTTATGGTGATCAGCATTTCTTCCCAAGATAAAGCTGAAACGAGTTTTTAATTATTGGGCATTGAACTATATGAAATAAAGCATGCTTATGCACACAAGGGGAGCACACGTTGCCCATATACCTAAGGGGGAAACCCTACAGATACCACGAAGGTGGGGGAGTGAGACAGCGGGGTGTTGAAGGTATCTGCCCTTGGAATGGCAAAACAGCCTGGCCTGCAGGTGTGTCGCTGATATTTAGAAACTGGCTGTGAACGTAGGTGCCACCAGTGCTTTTAATGCTTAAGCAAAGTGCAAACTGCGTAATGCCATGGCCGATGCTGAAACATGAGACTCGGACATTGCTTCCTCCCAGCCGCCTGTTCCTTACATAAGTGCCGGCTGTCCCAGGGGTGGCCTCCAGAGGAGCCGAGCCCAACAGGAAATCCTTGGGTAACGGGTGGCAGTTCTGCTGGGCGAAGAAAGCATAGCAAGTAGTTGTATTGAGAGTCCAATGGCTGTAATATCTCAAACAACTTTCTAGCACTCTCCCCATTTTACAGTGAGGGAAAATAGCTGCAGAGAAGGAAAATGCAGCAGGATGGAGGGAGCGGTGATGGGAAGCATTGAATTTTTTGCCCGGTATGCTTAGATCGACCCAACTTCATTTGTACCTGGCAACCTACATCTGGGAGCTGTCTGCTTTACGTAGATCGTGCTTTCTGAGGGCTCTCCTGTTTGAGGCAATCCCAAAAGCTCTCCCCTCCAGCTGGCAGAGCAACAAAGCGTGTGGCCTTTTGGGGAGTTTTTCTTGTCTTCCTGGTAAAGAGGTGGGCCAAAGCAGAACAGTACAACAGGGGAGAGGTTAGGCTTTAAGGTCTTTTTAGTTCCTGCTGTTTCACAGATGTGGGTAAACTCAGCTTGAAACTGCACTTAACCATACACTATGCTGGTTTGTTTATTCCTTATTTTTGTTTACTCATCATGTCAAAATAGAGATGAGTTCATATTTTTCTTCCAAGTACTTGGAGACATCCTAAGCAACACAGTAATTCAAGTTAGAAAAGACAAGCTTGTGTTTAAGATGAGGTTTTCTGAAGTGGTTTTTCCCTAAAGTTGCATGTTTAAAGAAGATTTTAACCATGGAGGTTAAGATCTGATAGCTTTCTTAGAGTTTCGTCTAGTGATTTAAAAGTCATGTCTTTAAAACTGTTGTGCTGTGATCTTTTAAATGCTTGTGGTATTGAGCTTTCTTAATAGTTAAACTTGTGGTTTCCTTTAATTCTTCACTTTGGTTGTATGAAGATATCTGTACGTGATCTTTAGTGCTCTTCATTTCGGGAAAAGGAGAAGTTTTCCTGTCTTTTTGCTAGTCAGACCATGCCATGTGGAAGGCCTTTCCTCGTGTTTGTGCCAGGCTTTAACCACAAACTTCAAGCCTCAGCCTACCTGTAGCAGTTCAGATGAGTTTACTTTTCTCCTCGGTAACAGAAATCCTGTAAAACTCTAGGTACTGCACAGCCCATCGGGTTAACTGACAGACTTTTAATTTTGGGAGTATTGTGATCCATGTGTATTTTCTAAGAGGAAGAAGACTCAGTTAAACCAGTTGTTTGTGGTCTGTGTACTGCAAATCCAATCATCTGTGCAACCCAGAACCCACCTATCGATGGGGATGTGGGTGCCACGGCAGGGCCTGGAGTGTGAAGTCCAGGGATAATAGCAGGAAAGTGCTTGAGGCTGCAGATCCATAGGGCAGTTTGAGGACGTTTTTTGCCTCAGCATAACCTATGTGATATTGCTCTGCTGTGTAATATTATTGAACCACAATATCCAGCAGGGTGCTCGGAAAGAGGCAGCTGCTGATGTCCCTTTTTTTCCCTAAAGGATTTCCCAGAAAATCGGTTCCTCTCAAGAAGGGTACAGACCATGTAGAAGTGATGCTCTGCTGGAAACAGAAACTTAATTCTCAGAACTCAATAAAAGAACCTCTTTCTTGTAAAATGAGCTGAGGAAAACAAGACTGCTGGTATTTTGGGGGCTTTTCTAAATTTGTTCAAGATGTAAACTTAAGCTCAGAAAAGACCAGCGAACTTCAGAAAGATCTGACCAGGCTGTATGAATAACAGATCCCCCAGCAAAGACTTGCATGACTTGATTTTAACCAATTGTGTACCTCTTGTCAGGTTAACTGCACCGTTCCTGAAGAAAGAGCTGAGCATTTTGGGGCAATCAGATGCCCATTTGACACCACTGTTGCTGAACAAGGTGTGGGTTTTAGGTTTATAAGAAAAGCAGCAGAGGTTAACATCAAAATACTTCCTAATTTGCAGGGATATCATCACTTCAAATTACATGCATCTGTACACATGTGATTACCTATCACATGTGCTGTCTATTCACATCTCTGTGGGCGTTTTCCATGGTCAACATGCCTGTGCCTCATGTGCAAGACTGGATTTTATCTGAACAGTAGCATTTTGTGGAGTGGCACTTAAGAGAACTGAAAAGGGGCAAAAGGCCATGACCTTTCTTGGGTTTTGGCTTCTTGCTCGTGGTGATGTGATGCAATTTGGCTGATCCCTGACCCTCTTCTCCTGCTCCAGACTTCTGTCTTAGGTATATCTTGGTGACGAAGTGCCATGTAACTGCCCTTATCTTCAGTGGGTTCTCTGTTCTTAGGGCCGGTGCTATTTAAACACATCTGCAGGCTGGGAGAGATCAAGTCCTGCTTGATCTGCAGGGGGGCTTGTTTCTCTCACAGTTGGGCCCAGCAGTGGCAATGCTGCATCCCAGATAATTGCTCCATGTATATAAATCTCCTTCTCTTTGAGGACTTATAAGTTAAGATGGTCTGCTATATAATTGCCTATTACCTTAGACCCTGATGAAAAAAATCCCTCTCGTAGGACCACAGAGGCTCATTTGGAGCATCATTATCCCATGAAATCTAGAGGCAATAGAAGAGTAAGGAAGAAGAAAACCTTAAAATCAGTGCTAGTCACCCCAGCACTAGTGCTGTTAGCTTTGGCAAATCCTGTCTCAACAATAAAGCCAGCTGCCATTTTGGCATCAAGGCAGACAGACTTGGCATCAGCCCCTCTGGCACCAAAAAAATGCTTTGTGGGAGCTGGCACCAACACTGTGAAACAAGGGTAAGGCCCAAGAGAAATGCCAAGCAGACGCGAGATGAGCATTAAAAATAGTGAGTTGCTGTCATTTGGGGAGACAACAAATATCACTTCTAAGAGTAGGGCATCTAAGATGTCCATCAAGGTTGTGCTGGTAAGCAGCTTTGGGACAATGCTGTCTCCTATGATGATGTGACCAACGGACACCCACAGGCTGTATTTTCGGCACCCACATGGTACAAGACTCTAAAACTAGAACAGACGCTTACCGTCTTGATTCCACGTTTGGGGGATCTTGTTACTGTCTGCAGGCTCTGCCTTCTTCCCTGTCTGGAGCAGATCATCTCCTCTTGAGCCATTACCAAAGGTCCTGTTTGCATACTCGGGCATAAGGAAAACAAGAGCTGTAGTGCCAAAAAGGAAGGAGCCAGGCTAGTGTCCCTGTACCACCCCGGACACACTAGTCCTCCTGGAGACAGTCTCCTCAAATGTTTAACAGCTGAACTCCCCCCTCCCTCCTCCTTCTCCCCCTCCCAGCAGGCTCAGAGAAAGCCGAGTAGGCTTTCCAGTGACTTCATTACCCACTCCAGACTAAAACTGAAGCCTGACATTGGTGCCCAAAACCTGGGAACGCTAAAGGGACAGAATCGACCCTGTCTCCACTGAAGCAGTTAGTGTCACCTCTGAATAGGGCAATTTCAACTCTTTAGTCCCCCTCTGCCTCAGTGGTGAAGGACTGCAAAGCTTTTTAAGACCTCTGGGCTTGAATGGCAGCCCTGGGTATTGAAACAGTGGTCATACAAAACAGATGATGCAAATAGTCTTTGGCGTTGCAATTACATTGGCTTGGCCACAACTCTGCCGCTGTGAAGAAAAGCGTGCTGGACCTGTGGCTATCATTTGCTCCTCCTTAGGGAAAAAGCAGTGGGAAACAATGTCACTGAGGGCTGGAAATTTCAAGCTACACTTAGCAAAAACTATTTTGGTCTTGGAGAAGGAGCCTGGACTTTTCATTGCCACCACTCTCCCATCAGCTAAACAGCAGAGTGGGTAGGAGTGTCTGGAACAGCCTGGATGTGGCCTCTTCTGTCTCCTCTGTCAGATGGGTGTTGGAGAGAGACGCCTCTTGGGTATCTCTTCCACGTCCACTCCTCGTCTGCTCCCTGCCCTTTCTTGAGTGCCCTTCTTATGATAGCTTAATACAGAAAGCAGCTTCAGAGGAGACATTGCTTGCTTCACAAAAGTGCCAAGGAAAGGGCTTTGCTGTTGGTATTTCTACACCCACATACGAAAAGTGAAGAGAAGGACAGGCTCCTGCTGAAATGCCAGGTGACAGAGTGGATAGTGGCTTCCTCTGCAATGTCCTGTCTCCTGCTTTGGTTCAGGGCTCACGCATGGCTTTCAGGTGGAAGATGTGGGACATATTTGCACTTGTCCGCTTGGCCGACAATTAATGTTCAAGATTCAGTTGGAATCAAGATTCCATTGGAATCAAGCACGAGCTGTTGCCACTGGGGCTCTCTGCAACACTGAGCATGTTTTGAAGTTCACACTCGCTTCCTCCCTGATTAACTAGTTACTCAGAGACAAAGACAGGTGACAGCAGTGAGGCTGAAATGCAATGTCCCTATTTGCTTATCTTGATTTAGTAAGCTGCAAAAGTTTCTTGCACTTCTAAACCACTGAGCTGACAGAAGCAGTGACAGGCTGCAGGGAAGAGGGACCTGCCCAAGGACAGGTTCCTACCGCTGCAAGCCCTTGTGCTTCATTGCACGTTAAAATGTATTGATCCAGCAGACTGGTTGCAGCACTGGCTCACAAGCCAGTTCCAACGTGTATGGTGTCTTTTTCTGCAGTTATTCTTTGCTCTCTCTAAACAATGATTAAGTTGCTTTGGCCTGACAAACATTAAATGGAAGCGACTTCAGTGTCCTTGCTTTGTAGTTGAACTGCACACAAATTGGGGGACCCACTTTACCCTACTCCTAAATAATACAGTAGTAATAGACACAGTGGGTCTGGAAGGTTTGTTTTGGACCATGTGTCCCCTAAGCAATAGAGTAGATACTCTAGGTCCTGTAGGTACCGAGAAATTATCAGACTGAGCTGTTCCTGTTTGTCCTCTGGAACGTGTTGATGATGTTCTTTGTAGACAGGGCCAATGCTATACGTTACGTGAACCCGGGGCACCTGCTCCCCACATTGGAAAGTCATCGTGTTCTTGTAGTGGTGCTGTTAGGGTGGGGCAGTGGCCCTTCACTCTTCAGGAATTGGCGACAAGTGGGCAGATTTTGCAGGCAGGTGGCCAGCCAGAAATGGTTTCCAGGCAGATCTAGCATTGCATCACTGTTCCAGCATTGGTGATCCCCCAATGTCTCACACTGGTTTTGCTAGTGAAGAAGCCCCTTTAGAACATTTGCTGTCAAGGCAGATAGAGCTTGGTTGTTCCTGGATGTTGTCTTATTCTAGAGAAACAGAGATCTGCTTTTATGCCTTTCTGTGTGTTTCTTTTCCTTTTTTGCTTTATTCCCAGAGCCATCCCCAGGATGGGAAAAGAGAAAGTCACCCTCATTCGAGTTGCTTCTGTCACATTTGTTTTGAGTGCCTGACAGACCTATGTAGTCTCAGTTCTAGCACCCAGCGCTGTGGGCCGACTAATGAAAATGGATAGCTGATGCTCCAGGGACGCTTCTGTTACCAACATGAAAATAACAGAGTGCACAAGTGGAAGAGTCATTGGATGTCATTCCAACTTTATGGCCAACCTGTATATATATAGCTGCAGAACCATGGTATTAAAGTTTAATTGAGGGGATATTACACGCCACCCATATTTACTGTTCAAAACCTCTCCCTGCCTAGGACTCTAATAATGGAGCAAGTGAGAGTAGCCTTGTGCTTCAAGCCTGACACATTTGAGCTACGCAACTTCAATTTTTGTTCCAATCGTGTTGTCATAACTGGATCATCTAAAGGTCAAGCTGTCTCCTCAGAGGGTATTAAAATGGATATTGTATCTTGCTGAGTTACTAAACCTGCTTGCAAGCATCTCCCATCAAACATGGAAAGTGACTCTAAAATGGCCCAAACAACTTCTTCCATCATCTCCTTCAGTTGCATGCTAGTATCTGAGGTCACAAGGCACACTGTGTGTTGGGCTTGTGAAGGTGTCAAGCATCATCCTTTGCTTGACATCATGTTTGGGGCAGATGGCATGTTCAGGAGAGCAGTACTACAGACTGATAGAGCCTGGAGGTCTGTATTCCCTCTTTTTCAAAAAAAACTTGCTCACCATTATCCTGTAGTGGGATCTGCACTGACATGCCAAAAAAAGGATGGTTGGTGGCTGCCTAAGCAAGCAAATTTTCAAAATAAAGTAGATCACATAATCTGTTCTGACATTAGCCCTGACTTTTCAGAGCCCTCAAGAGATTCATATACAGAGAAACTGTAAAAACTTGTATTTGCTCTCTTTGCTATATCTTGGTCATAGATGGGTGGCCTTTGCAGATGTTAAACTCCAGGTTTGTATAAAGGAAGTGAAACCCATGAGGAGCCTGCCTTAGAGCTGCTCTTGCTTTCATTAAAATAATTATTATTTCAGCTCTGGTTGCCCCCAAGCGGAGAGCAATAGAAAATTAGAAAGGTTTTGGAAACGGGCAATGAGCAGCTGAAGGCTTTGGGAAAAGATTTTTACATTAAGAGGATGGGAAGATTGATATCTTTTATAAGAAGATAGCTAACAGGTACAGAGTAATGAATGGGTGAGAAGATGGATGGGGACTTCTGTTCCCACCTGCTAATAATATGAAAGTCAGATTAGAAGGTGGTGAATTCACTCCTGATGAAAGGAACTATTTGTTCACAACCACTGTCTGTGAAACTCATTACCACAAGACAAAGCACTGGGGCAAGTACTTAGGAACTTAAAAAAAAGAGGAGGGGGTAAAATGATACCAGCTGGAATATCCAAAGCAATTGCGAAGATTAGGAGAACCGAGGTGTTTTGAAAAGGCTCTAAGTGTATCGATTAGGGTATTCTAAAGGTATGAGCTAACTCGTCCAGCTTTTTTTTTGGTTTTGCCCCTCTGTTACTGGCCACTGTCACTCAGAGACTGCAAGAGAGGGTGGCTGCTGCTGCTGCAGTCGAATGTGGCAATGTGTGCTTGGAAACCACCTTTTTTGCATCAGTCGTTCCAGGATTGCTAAATTCACACATAAATTAGGATGCTTTTGCTTTTCCGCTAAGTTACTGCCTTTGATAGTCCTTCACAACTTGTCTTAGATCTGGAATGACGCTTTGCCTTTTGAGTACGTGCTGGGGGAGAGGCGGGTGGTTAAAGTTAGATTCCTTCTGACAGTAGGGATTTAGAAATTGCTGCATTGGCTCAGCCCTGGGATCTGCCTAGTCCAGGGCTCTGGATAGCAACAGCCAAAATCGGATATTTCAAAGGACAGTGTGAGGCCACAGAACAGATTACTAAAACAGAAAGCTGCCCTTTTATATCACCAGTGTTTGTCCATGGAATTGGAAAAGCAAAGGTTGAGAGTTTGTTTGATCCAAGAGCACAAAAGCTGGAAAATCCCGTTGCCTGGCTGATGCTAGTTAACGCTGATGTTTTGTATCCTCCAGGAAATTACTTCTGTGCCTGTTTTCTCTTAGGAAAAACAGAGATGTGCTTACCTTAAACGGCAAGTTTATGTGGTGGCTTTAAGTTGATGTGAAAATAAGTAATACTTGCGTATGGTCTCACAGCCTAATTGTGTAGAGGACACCCACAGTGGGATTCTCGTTTGGGAAATAACCCGGGGCTGGGCTGGGCTGGGCTGGGAGGAGGCAGCAGCAGTGGTCACTGAGGGGTTTTGACATGTGGAAAATGGGTGTCTTTTTCTGACGCTGCTGCAAGTTATCTGGCATTCTGGGTTTTTTTTTTCTTTCCTTTTTTTTAAACTTTTTTTTTTGCTGCTGTTGCAAATTAGCATTTGTAAGAATTAGATGTGGTTTCTCTCTCTCTTCTGAAGTCCTGAAATTATTGTTAAAACTGCTACTAAAAAAGGGATTCAGTGAACTCTCTGTGGGGGGAAAAAAAAAAGTATATTCCTTCCCTCGTCAAATATTTTAATGTGTTGAGCTCCAAAAGCCAAAGAGGCCAAGAGCAGGGGGAATTGCCCCTCTGTCAAATATCCCTGGAGCTGCTGCTGGGGCACGTGGGAGTGGCGGTGGTGTCCCGGTCCCCCCTGACCGACGAGGACAGCTGCTGATTGCAGAGAAGCCCGAAAAAAAGAGGTTGCTGAACTTTCAAAGTGGAGGTAGAAAAGGGAGTTAAATTTAGATTACCTTCTGCAGTGTCATCTCCTACACCACTGTGGAACTTGCTGTACTCCTTGCTTGGGAGAGGACAAACAAGACATGCCATCCTGGGCACCAGATGATAAATTTGTTTATAAGGCTTAATTGCCCTTTGGCATGAAAATGTGAAATGAGCTCGAGTAGAATGAGAAACCTTCTGTCAGGGCGAGTTGTGTTTTCCTCGGGGAGAGGTGGATTAAAATGTCTTCCTATCACCTGTCTGACGCTGGAGAGGCCCAGTCCTGATCCTACCCAAATCAGGGGGGTTGGTGCTGTTTCTTTAGCGGGACGGCCGGTATTTGGCGGGGCCGAGAGTTAAACAGTGCTGTAAGAGCTGCTCAGGAAAAATGGAGCCGCGGTGGTAGGCAGAAGGCACGGGAGTGCTTTGGATCCGTGAAGGCTTTACCCCGGTGCCCGGGGTCTGGAGGTACTCGGAGGAACCACACTGGTTGCTCCTAGGGCCCCAGCGCTGTTTGTTCAGCAAGCAGCATCAAACTTAGCTTTCTCCTCAAAAATAGATTAAACGTCTATTTTTGCTTAGCGAGATTTAATCATCACTAAGGAGGTGTCAGCTCTTGCCAATGTTTTTAATAGATTCCCCTCCACTCGCAGCACCCAGTTAGCGGGGAGGAGAGCGCTTCTGCTCCTCCATGGCTCCCTGCCAGGGTCCCGCACCGGCAGCGCTGCCCAACAGCACGCAGCTCCCGTTTGCAGCCAGCTGCCTGGTGTTACCCAGCAGCTCTCTTAAGGTTCAGGGCTTTTTTTGTTTTTTGTTTTTTTGGTTTTTTTTTTTTTTTTTTTTTTTCAGAACTGCCCGACCTGATGTCATTTCCCTCTTGCAAACACCCCGGCTGGGCTGCGTCTGAGATATGTCACGGGGAGTGGGAGGAGGAGGAGGGGGAGCCAGCGGGTGCCTGCAGTGTCCCAGGACCCTGTTTACTTAGCATTCCCAGCCGAGGAAGCCCTGGTTTAAATAGGATCGGAGGAGCGGGCTGCCCACAGCAGATGAGGAAATGGTCACTGTGGGGTTTTAAATTCCTGCCTTCCCAGGCGCTGGTGCGGAGGATGAGCCTGCAGAATGCCTTTCCTCCTGGGTCTCAGACAGGTAACCAGCTTCGGTGTGGTGGGAGCCGCTTGCTCAGGTGGAGGAAGGGACTGACTGCTTTTATTTTCATCCCCCCCGCCGTCTTAAGGAGATGATTTCTGACTTTTTCCCAAAACAGAACCATACAAACAGCGCTTCCCCACCCGTGGCGTTTGATCGGGGACCGTGGTAGCGTGAGAGCCGCTTTTTATGAGCGAGGAAGGAGCAAAACTGCGAGCCGGGGAGAGAAACTCTCTTGTTGTCGTTGTAGGCTTTGCGGCAGGGCGGCTCTTTGTGGCGTGCTCCTGTGCGGTTTTTGTTTGGTTGGGTTTTAGGGTACTTTCCACAGTCCTTAATATGGAATTGTGTTTACATTGCTTAAAAACACGCCAAACTTTGAACCGTTTTCTTGTGCGGGCAGTACGTTGAGTGTTAAACTGTGGTTTATAAACAACAAAAAAAAGAGACATTTATATATACCTCATCTCTGACAAAGATCACCAGACAGAAAATGGCAATGTGCTGTGACCCCCAGCTCGGTGACTTTTTAATTGTTCTGGGAGAATTTAAGCTTGAACAAGAAGCTTGGGATAATTTAATAGCTGGTAATGTCGAGCGGAATGAGAAACGGTAGCAACTGCCCAGCTGCTCCACGCTGGAGGAGGTGCCAACTATGTGTTCCTGGGCTCGGGGAGAGCAAACCCTTTTTTTGGTCTGGGAGGCACGTCTGGAGGGGAATCGAACTGTAAACTCTTTCCAGCACTGCTGGGATCTGTAATCCACAATAAATAGATATTGCATGATATCAGAGCGCTGCTTGCAGTTTCTAATTTAGAATTACAAATTCAAGATCGGACGGCAGCATGTTTTAAACTGCCTACTTTCAGTTGTTTAGAAATGAAGGCAAAAGGACTCACAGCACACTGCTGAGTAAACAGTGCTGTTTCTTTTTCCTTATCAGTTCAGTTTTTGGTGAAATGCAGCTCTCCCCCCCCCCCCCCCCCGCTGAACAGAAAACAGTTTTACCGAAGAAACTACCTCTAGCACAATGACCTTCTGTAATTGAATGCAACAGCTATAATAATAGTTCACTTGTTAGCACTCTGGGCAAGGAGACTTTCCCTAAAAACCTGGGAACTGAACCAAGGAGAGAAATTCAGGCACAAAGGCGCTGAATGGCTTTAGGTAACTCAACTCGCAGTGAGACATAGCTGGCTTAAATGCTGAGATTGCTCGAGTCTCACAGGTGTGTTTTTCTGTAAAGTTCCTATTTCTAAATTAATCTTTTTGTTTTAGAGACGTGTTTGGGACAACTGAGGTGCTGCATAAGGTGAAAAAACAGAAGTTAGGTGTAATTCGGCTTTATTTGCTCAAACCGCAAACGTCTGGTTATCTCCCTGGGCTGGATGGTACTTTTTTCTCTGCTTGTAACTTTTCGGCATTGATACAGAGGCATTTACAGGAAGCAGAAAAAAGGTGTTGCCTCAGGATCACAAGAGCAAAGCTCTTGACTATTTTTATCCACTGATGAGGGATATAGTGGGAAAGAGCTGCTTGTGGAGCTGCTTGAACTTTTCTTAGTTTTACTCATTTTGAGTTTTAATCATTTTTATACTTCAAAAAAAAAGTCTAAATATTTGTGATTGTGTCCTGCATGCTAATAGTATTCAGAAATTTCTTTTTCCACTTCTAAAAGAGCGGACAAAAAGGGTTGTTAGTGAACAGTGCTATTTAATTAAACGTGTGGGAGGAACTCAGGAACATCTCGTCACGCATCCGCCTCTATTGTCTCTCGGGTTTGCCCGTTCGCACTCGGACTGTAGACACTTGGTTGTCCGGGATGTCCTTTGTTGTTGTTGTTCCCACTCCACACGAGGGGTGCTGATCCTGGGGTGCCCTCCCATGAGCTGCACGGCGAGGATGAAACCGTGACAAGGATGAAACGGTCGCGGTGAGAGCTTCAGCTCCCCGGGACAGGCACCCCTTGCTCACTCCTGCACTGCGCTGAACAACTGGTTCCCCTGGATCTGCCTTCACTTCTTTGGGACCCAGTGGCATTGCAGCACGGCAGATGGACTGCCGAATGCATGATAAAAATAGGGTGTTTGTTTTGGGTTTTTTTGCTGCTGTTGCAGTGGGGATGGCGTTTAAATGCCTAAAAAGCTAGGTCAGCGCTATCTGACATCAGTGCAATGTGGGTGTTTAAAGCTCCCGTCCCAGGAAACATGGTTGTAGAGGTTCTCAGCTTTCAGTTTTTAGTGAGCATTTCCTCTTAGGGTTGCAGGTGGAAGCTTGAACATTCATCTAGTTCACTGCATAAATGTAAAAGGAAAAAAAAAAAAAAAAGGTTAAAATGTTGGATTCCTAGCCTTTTCAGTTTTAATTTTAACTGTTTGAAGTTTTCAGTGTTGTCAACTTCTTGGTGGTTTAAAACAGCAAAACATAAGGCAGCCTTCTCAAAGCTGTAATTTCCTAGAAGCGTCTATCTTTAATGTGAAAGGGTTGGGACTACCCCTGGGAAGCTTCTAGCAAGGCATGAGGGAAGTAAACACTTTCATGTGGGGCTTAAAATGCGAATGTGCAGTTCCTGGAGTCTGAAAGTGAAACTTGCGATAAACAAAAATGAAACCAGCTCTTACTGAAATATATCAGTGTCCACTATCTGTGAAAGGACAGTGTTCCTGTAAAGATTGTTGGGGTATTTCTCCAAGATAAATGGATGCAACAAACCAATTTGTTCCTCAGATAAAGATTAATAAACCTCAGAGCTTCTGCATCCGCTGGGGGTGAAGATGGGTCTGCTGTAGCTGATTAATCATGGTGATTTAAATATAATTCTCCTGATGCTGGCATTAGCGAAGCAATAAACGTTGTGGATTAGAATTCCCATTTTGGAGATCTTTATTGTGCCTGGGACAGCTCAGAGGCATCATTCCTTCCCCACTTATTATACTTTTAAGTATTTGGATGTTTGCACTTAACACATTTTTTTCCACATGCAGCAAAACAGAATTTGTGGTGGGTGTCTTACGAAGAAATGTCCAGACTTGATTTATTTCGTGGCCTCAGTTGTCTGTCGTAAGGCAGGCTTACAGGAATTTATCCCCTGTTGTGCTGGCAGGGGCTGGCACCCAAGGTTCCAGTAACTCCCAGCAATTGAAAAGCCAGTTTCATCTTTACCAATCTTAGGTGCTTTTGTTAAATTGAATCCACCAAAGGCATGGCACTTGCTTAGACGGTGGATTTTTGCTTTTACATTCCAAAGGACTAACAAGTGGTTTTGTTTATGAAGATGGGAGAAGGACTGGAGGCTTCGGGGTGGGCATCAGCCCTGAACTGCCCTGGTGATTCAGGGTTCCCCTGCGGTTCTGCCTGTCCTTGCTGCAATCCCACCTGCTGTCCTTCTCTGAAAGGATCCAGTGATTTCTTATTTAAGATGAATTTTGGTTAGGAAGTAGGTGGCAGCTGGCAAACCAGGAGTGGTGGTAAACCCTATGGTAAGATTTGGCATTGCAGCCTAATGTTTCCAGTAGCAGTTTTAACCTACTACCACTTGAGTCTCTTATCTGACAGAGATGCTCATCTGCTTTGGTAGCTTTGTGTTTGCATTCTCATGAGCTATTGCTGATGGGCTTGGCTAACCAACACTAGTGATAGTCTGATATGTAAGTTTGAGTAAAAGCCAAGTGGTAACTCATAGTGGGTATCAAATACAGTTTTTCCTGTTGGAAAAACATTCTGTTACTCTGGGTGCTTAAAGAATATATATAGTTCAAATACTGATTGTGAGTTACTCAAAATACATATTTTTAATACATTTTTCTGAAGATTGTGTCACTTGCTTAAATCCATCCTGCCTTGTTAGTATGGGTGCAGCTGGGTACCGAAAGCAAAGGACCGCTGCCTGCGAGTAATGAGATTAGTGAAATAACTAGGTCAGGATTTTTATTTTTTTTAATTATTAAATAGATGCTTATTACCGAAGTCCCCTATGAGAGCTGTGAAACCAGAAGGTCTGGAGCGGTCACAGGTTGAGCCCAAGTCCTATTAAAACCTGTAGCATCTTGCCCTCCGGCGGATGCCAGCTTGGCAGTCTCCCTTCAGCCTGCTGCTGGGCTTTTCACTGTGTCCCACTGTTTGTACGCCTGTTATTCAGTTCCTTGCTCACCCCTGTCATTCCGTTATTAATCCTCATCTCTTCCAGTTCAAATAGTAATTTGCTATGTAGTGCCTTGACAAATGCTGTACAGAAGTTTGGAGAGAATAGGAAATTAGACTACGTCTAAAAAAAACTGGCTAGCCTAGAAGAGAGGAATGGCATATAACATGCTGCCAGTAAATGCAAGTCACATTTCAAAGTGTTTTCCAGGGTGGCTGGGTATTACCAAGGTTAGGATGAATACTCTGGCAGGCTGAACGACGCACAGAGGCCATATAAATGGAAGGTGCTCATATTTAGGGTAATGGAGGCCAGATTTCTGTGGAAAGAGGAGACAGAGCAAAAAGCTAAAATGGTTATTAGATCTCCATGATATCAGCCACTGCCGGTTTTGGTTACCTGGTTAATGCCAGCTGAGGAGTCATCTTTTGTAGGTAGTTCACTGCCAACTATGCACTTCTGAGCGTGGGCTGTGGTGCTTGTTGCTGCAGTTGCACATATTAATTTTCAGCTTGGAAAATAGCCACACTGGTCTGGAATTTGCTCATCTTCATCTTTCTCCTTTTTGACATAGCAACAACGTTCCCAGGTTAACTGCTCACTTTAGAGACTAGAAAAGTGTGAAGTGCCTTGATCCTTTTGTTGTAATGGTACTCCACTGTCAATCAGTTCTCATTTCCCTCCATTTCCTACATTGGCTTCAGATGCAATAAATCCCAACAGATTTACGGGCATTAAACCCAACCATTCAGTACTGAAAACCTTTACAAAATTAGGATAAGGAGGTCTGACCACATCCTTTCTTGCAGCGAGGGGCAGTTCAGGCAACCTACAGACCTCCGTGAATGCCACCTGTCTTGATCACGCCCCAGATTTTGACCTTCAATTTGTCACATAGACCTCCAGCAAACGTCCAATATTAAACTGGAAGGTAGAGAACATAATTGGCTTTTTTCCCTGTCACTGACGTTAATGTTTGCTGTAGCTTCAGATGTGACAACATATGGCACTGCCTTGAGTTCTCTTATACCTACTACTGCTGGATATTTTAAGGATTATTTGTAAAAGCCCTTGACAGCAGAAGTGTGCTACTGGCAGAGTTGCCAGCATGGTTGTGGGTTTATCACAAATGCCAAATATCAACACGAAAATAAGTAAAAAAACTATCTTATTTTTATTCAAAGAAAGTTGCTTTATAAAGTTTGACAAGTGAAAACTAATCCAAAACGCCACATCTAAAATATGAAGAGACTCTCCAAACGCACCAAGGTGAGGTCTTCCCAACTCAGCCAGTTTGATGAGAAAGAGCCTGCACCAGACTTAGCAAGTGGCCTCTGCTGGACTGGATGGGGAGAGAACAGAGACTCCAGGACTGCAGAGCCTTCTCCTGAAAGCTCCCAGCTTTGGAGTGTGCGTCAGGGATCCAGTGAGTCCAGTTCCTCAGATCTGCATCAGCTCTTAGGATGATGCCAAGGAGGCAGTGATGCACATGCAGCCTAGAGTACGTGCTGCTTTACAGGACAAAGCCAGTCCCTTGAAATTAGCTGGAAATCTCCTAGGCTTTGCAGGTGGGAGATAACGGATGGCATGTTCAGGCTTCTTAATTGCAAAACAGGAATATTGTGCCCTAATGGAGTTGAATGCGCTCTTTGAGAGCAGACTCATGTAGATGCTGCTTAGTAATCCTGTCTGCAGGCGCCTACAGTTAGCTGAATAAAGGCTGGTGGAGAGGGATGTGCTTGCCTGCACAACAGGAAAACAAGACTGTCCTTCAGCAGGGAAGCCTGCACTGGAATGTGATAGCCATTGGCTATTGGGGAAGAAAGTGCTTTCAGAAAGAAACCCTCCCCCTTCCTTGTTTTCCTAAGACTACCTAAAAAAAACCAACAAAACCTCTTTGTAGTAGTTCGATAAAAACTCCATGCTGCTAAGAACGATTAAAAATGATCATTACAAGCACTACTTGAAATGGAAACTAGAAACAAAGGCAAGTCAATAAAATGTGAGTGCTCCAATGTTGCTGCTCGGAGATTTTTTTTATCCCCATATATACTTTTCTTACCTATAAAACTACTCTTTCAGTCCTGTGCCTTGTCCATGCCTGTTGGCGTGACAGAGGAAATAGTGTGCTTTCATAGCACAAGCACTTGTGGTATTGTTTCCAGGAGACATTTAGGCTATAGATAACTATATTGCTGATATGTCTTAAGTAGTTACTGTTTAGCAGCATATGACACAAAGAACGAATGGGAGAAGGAAGTAGAAATAATACAACACTGATGGTATGAAAAGTACAGGCTGGGATTTAATTAGAAATTGAAGCCTGATCAAAGCGCTTGGCGGTAGGCAGAAGATTCTTAACAAAAAATGTCATGGTCTCTGTCATGGCCTGTACTGATGGCAGTGCATCACCTCTTCCTTGCCTTGCAAAACAGTGCAAGAAACTGTACAGTGGCTCAGCTTTTCACAGAAATGAGTCTTGACTGAAGTGGGGAGAGAAAAGGAGACTGAGACACTCAATCCAAAGGAGACACCTGTAACACGTCCCAAAACAATGCTCTCCTTGTGCTGGAATCTTTGCCTAGTAGACTTTTTCCGAAGATTGTTGCCTTTACATTTTATCTCTTTCCCTGTGTCGGGTTGAGTAACCTGGCGTTGGAGGTAGCTCTGAGCAGGGGTTGGGCCATGTGACCTGCTGGGATCCTTTCCAAACTAAATTATTCCTCGATTCTGTGAAACTGTTTGGAAACAAGGGTGACAGTTCTGGGTCTGACACGTGGCACCGAGTCTGACGGCTCCATGTTCCCAGAAACCCATCGGTGGCCAGGCTGGCAGAGGGCTGCAGAAAGGCTCCAAGAGGAGCTGCGTGGACTTTGAGGAGCATGGCTGGTGACTGGCACTGCAAGGACTTTGAAACCTTGGACTTCCTGAACTGTGGGAGCTGAAAGCGAACTGTGAGGCTCTACAAAGGTGCAAGTGCTTACGCATTAGCAAGGAAGATGATTTTTCTTGGTCAGTTTGTAAAGAAGCTCCAGACAGTAAGATCTGAATTCTACTTTAGATGGGAAAGCAGGACATTGCTTGAGACTTGATCTCCAAAAGCAGGCAGGAACAACCTGCAGAATACCAACCTAGCTGCTGAGGATCTTCTGTTCAACATGTATACCCATCCCCTCACAGACCTGTTTGCAGCTGGGCTAACAAGATGCAACCCTGCACATAAGCATATGGCATTGTGGAAGGGTCATTTCAAATACAATAAGGTTGGCAAGAGGGAGTCAGGAAGTTCAAATAAAACGATAACGTGATGAAAGTCTCTGAAAACAGGACTGCTGCAAGTCCTTAAGTGGGAAAAATACAGTGATGTTGAAGCTGTTACAGGTTGCTGCTGCCAGAAGACACTGATGTGTTCCTTATTGCTACTCTCTGAAGCAGACAACACTGAATGGAACAAATTTTTGGGGAGTAAACACAGATGGTCGGGGACGGATCAGTGTTGTGATGCAGAGGAGTTCCTGAAATGGCGCTGTGGGACTGTTCTTTCACCAGCTCCACATGATTCATTTGCTGGTTCAACAGGTCACATTGATCTTCATGTGTCTCAACCTCAGCCGGTCACTTTCTGGCTTGTGCATTATCAACAGGAGTACAATTTTGCAATGGGATCTTAATTTCTCAATTCTGTTGATGTGAGAGCCAAAATCTATGCTGTTAGTCAGTTGCATTAACTCTGCAAGGCCAACAAAAATGAGGAAAAGTGTAAATAAACTAATAAGAACAGATAAGAGAGTAGATGTGTCCTGTTTCTAGTTCTTTTGCTGATTAAAATTACAATTTTTGGAATGAATAGCATGCCTGAAGCAGAAAATGTTGTGCGAGCTCAACAGTGTTTCCTAGAAGTTGCCATTAGCCGCTGCAATTAGAGAAGGAAAACACCTCCTTACCCTGTAGAAGAATGTTGTGTCTACTATTGGCATGCAGCATCTCAAGACAAGAGTATAAAATGTTTGCTTTAGCTACCTGCAGTAAAGCAGTTTGACTGGTCTGTCCAGCAAAATGTTCTTCTCTTCCTGGAACCAAGAGGCAGGTACCCCTCCAGCTTGTTGCCTCTGCAGATGAATTTTAAGGAGATGGCCTGTTGGTACTTCTTAGAGCCTTTTGTGGAAATCATGAGGTGATATATTGTATGCTGAGTTGTGTTTGCTGAACTGTGCCCTCACATGATCAAAACCCTTTCAAAAGTTGGTGTGACTTCTTAGGAGAAAAAGGCAGCGTGGGATCTTTTCTGCTGAACCTTAGGTGGTAGGAGGTTCTTCTGCTTTTAGAAGTTATATTGCTGCTGTAATACGGGTGCTCAGGTGAGGGACCCACAGACTGCTGGGTGGTGGGGGAGTGCTGGTGCTCCCACAGATCCCCAAATAAACTGAGTATTCTTAAGAACTTAGTGCAGGACTCTTCTGCGCTGAAACTGCTGCCTTACATCACTTGTTCAGTGAGGTGGCCCATAATTTGACTTTGTATTTTGCACATATGGTGACTCCACAGAGGCTTGTGAGAAGCAGGGCTGTGGTGCACTCACGTAAAGTAGAGGAACAGCGCAGTTCAGCAAGTGTTGGGATCCACCGATGTACGTTCCTGTAGCCTGCTGGTTGGGTTTGCTGCTCTTTATAGCTGGTTGGGTTTTGTTGGGCTTTTTTGTTTGGTGGTGGGTTTTGGGTTTTTGTTGTTGTTGTTGGTTTTGGTTGGGGTTTTTTTTTTTGAAAGACGGTACTTATAAAACGAATTCTTTCAACATGTCTTTCAGTATAAACCTCTGCACATTTTCTTTGCCTTATCATAAACTTTAGGTGAAAGAAAGTAAGAATTTTAGACTTTGTTACAGGCTTGTTTGCCACATCAATATTTTTTTATTAAGATCTGTTTGTTTCTTAAGAAACCGTGTAGTGTATTCTAACTTCCAGGTTGCCCCAGAGCCTATTAGAGGATGTACAAACCATAGCCTGTAAAATGCTTCTGTTTTCCTGTGTTTTGTACTTTTTTTCCCAGCCATGTTTTCCGACTGGCAGGAAAACACGGACTTTTGTGAAGGGGTGCACCACGTGGGGGACTGAGACCTCACACCGTAGTCCTTTTCCGTCTTAAGTGTCCTGAGGACCTGCTGGGTGATACAGTACAGCTGATTTGGCTCTGCTCCTGGACTACTTCGCTATTCCAGGAAGAAGTTTTACAGGAATGCTGATCTTGTATAAAGCACATGGCTAATTATGAAGGAATCATTTTAGATTGGAATCTCGCAGGAACATACTGTAATTATCATTTAGATCTAAATGAATCCAAGCAGTCTTTTCTCAAATTGTAATGTTCTGTTTATTAATGCATTTCCTCCACTTGGCATTCAGCCCCAGTAATGCAGCGGTAGTGTGTAAAATGTAGAACCGATGACATCTCTTCTTTAAGGGAATGCCTGGCTCCCAAAACATGATAACTTTCAATGGAAAAGGAAAGGAAGGGTGAGAAAGCAGCGTGACTAGATGCTAAAGCAACGTAACTCATGAATTTGGAGATACGGGGTTTTCTTCTGAACAGTCCTTTGTGTTTTTTGGTGATCCTTAGCTGTATTTTAACCTCTTCCCAAGACCATAACTTGTGACTTTTCAAATGCTTGCAGATCATTGGGTAAAAGATTACATTTACAGAAGATACTGACAAAGCATCTTAAAAGTGTGTCTGTTTAATTTTAGGACAAGGAAACCTGCATGGGTGTCAACAATCAAAGTTACATATGTGAAACGGGCCACTGTTGTGGACAATCCCAGTGTTGCAACTACTACTATGAACTCTGGTGTAAGTCCTTCCATTTTGTATGGCTTCCCTTCCTAATCTGCATGGCTCTCATACCATACTACAGGTCTGGCTTGTGTCCCGTGGGGTTTTGTATTCAGCCCTTGTTATGCATTGCCATTGCATTTCACTGCAGCACAAACCGGAGCTGACCTGATAGGGCAAGGGAAATAGGGCTGTTACAATGGGCATCAACTGCTTTTTGAGGAGCAGCGGGTCATCTTGCCACGTCATCACTGGAGATTTGTTGTGTGGTCTTCTCACTGATTTGGGCAATACTGAGGGTACTCGAAATAACATTGAGTGTGAGTGAGGAAACCACGCTTGAGGAAGAAATGCCAATGCGCACACCACTAGAGTTTGACACACGAAAACAGTGAATTAATTCAGTATCTTTCATCTTATTGTTTTAGTTCTTTGCAAGAACAACAGCTTAAATGTGATTTATCTTTTTAAAGCTGTCATTTCAAGGAGGGGGGCCAGGAAGTTTATTTTCTTCAGGAGACATTGTGTTTGGAGACAGCTCCTCGGGTGGAGAGGGTCTTGGGCAAATCTTGCGGGCTGACAGTGGCTGAATACTGTGGGCCGTGAGGAACATACATTGCCCATTGCAACCCCTCTTACCTCCTCTCCCAAAATCTGGGTTTTAAAACTACCCATGTTTCTAGTGAGTGGTTGAGTGAATATACCTAAGTCCCTTTAGATGGCAGCAGGCAGGTCAAAGCAGGTCAGCAAAACTCTGACAAAGATATATGGAAAAATGGGAAGTTGAAAGGATAGGAAAGTAAGAAATGCTGAATTTTAAAGGCAAACTTTGAGTTGTGCCGGTCTGATGGTGTCTTCCTTTCTTGAGGAGGAGAACAAAGGGTCGAACATGGATGTTGACATGCTATTGTACTGCCAGGAGCCTAGGCTGAGAAGGCATCTGTGCTCCCAGAATTTGGAAATGTGGAACTCTGAACATTGTACCTCCACATTAGAGACTGGAGGTGTTTTCTCACCACACCCAATGGTATCTTGTAGCTTTTATGCAACCGCACTATCTACTTAATCCCTCTGCTGTGCCCACAGTTTCACTTTCTCAAAGTAGCATGTGTGTGGAAATGTATTATACATACAAAAAGCATCACTTAACCTGGATTCAAGGACAGGAATAGCTGACACTTTATCCTTTAGTCTAGAAACATGCTTTTGCTTTTCAAATTAGCCAGTGAAGCATGGGGGACATGGCTGTAAATTAAACAGGACTCTAATAGACTCCTTCAAGACACACTCTGCATCAGACTGTAGTGGCTGGCTGTGTTGATATTAATGGCAGGATATTAATGTATTGCAGACCTTTTACAGCAGCTTTATTTTCAGAAGTCTCCGAACAGTTCCAGAAACGATTCAGGACTGGGTGGGTAGCTCCAGGGACCCTATTAGGCTGAGAAACGGGCATGAATGTGTGGCTGTCTTGGACTCCCTGGTTCAGATCGTAGCACTCGGCAACACAGGCAGGACAGATGGCTGGAATTCGTTCGGACTATATGGGGATGCATGGACAAAGCAGAGTGGGGAAGGTCAGACCCGGTTTTGGATTTGTGTGGGTGGGAATGCAGAGGAAGAGGCGTGTATGCAGGGGCTTACAGACTCTGTGGCAAGCAGGATCTAAATTGAGCAACAGCACGGAGTACAGCTGCACACTGGAGCTTGTTGCACGGTCGCCACATTTCTCCCATGGACGTCTTGAAAAAGAGGCTTAACTGAATTGCATACAAACATTACAGTCTGAGCAATAGCCCCCTGCCATTTTAATGGAGTGATTTTACTTTAACTGTCTTTGCACCCTCAGTATGGCACAGACTTTTATACTTGGCAGTGCCTGGCTGCATCATAAAAGTTGTTGGGAGATAAAAACAGAGTTTGTTAGAAGGAGGCAGAATATTTCAGGCTTCTTTCTAGCACAAGCACACAGGTCACGCTCAGATCATGGAATAAACATGTTAGTGGCACACACTGCTGGATGGTTCCTCGGCAGGAATGGGTTTCTGTGTCGAGATTCCTTCTACGTTGCAGAGAGCATCATATACAACACTGAGATGAGGGGAATAATGCAACCGTGAGACCTATTCTTCTAGGCTTTCTGCAAATTCAGGCAAGCATCCAACATTGATTTAAAATTGGTTAATGTTTTCAAAGCTTGCTTTGCCATTATGAGTGTTAGAAAAAGGTTTCTGGGATTGGGAGGCGAGACACAGGGGGAGCATGTCCTTGAAATTTAAGACGACTCATATTCTAGAGCTTGCAACCACAGCTGCAGAACGTACCTGCTGCTCCAGGAATCGTTGAATGTCTTTGGTAGGTACATGTGGTGAGGCACTCTTAAGACCTTCAAGGTGAATAGCAGTAGGGTATGTAAATAGTGTAGAGCAGTGAATTGATGGTGTGGAGAGCAACAGCTTTACATGCTTGGGAATAGAATAGCTTTTTAAAAGTTAATAATAACTTTTGATTAATGAACAGTTAAGTTAGCATTTTTTACGTTTTAAGTATGGCTTCACGGTTGTTCTATGTTTTGATTTTAACCAGTGTATGCATGTACTGAAGTAGCTTTTGAGAAGTTTCTGCTCCTCTTGACCTTCTCAGACCACCAGTGCTATTGTGTGCCTGAAAACAGACCTTCTTGCTAGTCCCATCGAATTAAATCCTGGATTTATTTACCACCACAGCTTTGTGGGGAGAAGCAGCAGAGGAGGGTGGCATTTGAAATGGAAAACTAGTCTGTCTTCGCTGGACATGCCTTCTGAAATGTGATCCTGTCTTGTGGCCACTTGGAGTTTTTCCCGTAAAAAGGATCTTTTTCCCTGTTTAAGAATTTGAGGGAAGTTTGTCTTTGAAAATGGCTGATCTCAGCATTTCTAGACAGCAAGTAAAGTTGTGGTAATTACAAACCAGTCCTTGAGGGTAGTGGAATAAGATGCAAAATCAAGGTATTATTTTGTTAAGGGGTGGAGTGGAGGAATGGAGAGCATGATATGCCAAGCAGGTGGACAGGCTGTGTTTAAAATTGGATAACAACCCGATTCAGATTCCCCACCCATCTCTTATTTAAAAAAAAAAAAAAAAGTGCCATGTTGCCAAAGAATAAAACTATATCCAAATTTTTATATATAGGTCTAATAGCTATATAAAGGTCTAATTAGTTCTTAGCTCAAGCTTGGTAGCTGGTAATACAGGGGGAAAAAGTGCACTATGTCTTTTAATTTTCTTGGAATAGAATCATAAAAAGTAAAAGGGAAGAAGGGGCTTTACTGTTGCATTTCCTCACATAGGGAAAGGTGTTTGTTTGGATGGTTGAGCTGGTTCAACATTTTAGCCTAACAATTCCTTTGGGCTCCCCAGAGAGCTCACGATCCCCAAGAGGGAGATTGTGGTCTTGGGAGAATGGCAGCAGCTGCTGGATTTTGCTTACTAACAGTTTTTATTCAGGTCTGTTATGATGTGATTGTGATTTGCTGGAGTTTTCCAATGTTGGCCTTTGTCCAGGCCTGACAGGTGTCTTACGGCGTAAATGTTCCAAAATACCACTTCTCAAAATACAGGAGAGAAGGTAATCAAGGAATGCAGTTTCCGCATTTTGCAGGTTAAGAATTAAGGCTCAGATGTTTGGATTTTCCCAAGTTTAAATGTATAATGTGAACTGAAAACCAAATCCAGATCTCCAGATCCATCCTTGTGTCTCTCCTTGCCTATTGAGGACCAGCATCAAATTAGATGATTGCAGGGGCTCTGAACACAGCAAGCAAAGCTGTAGAAAGTATTTTGGACGGTGCGGTTGGAAGAATAGCACACTGTGCTTCAGGAATCGTGGAGCATGGAAACAGGCAGCTGGTCACTGCATGCAGAAGATCTCAGTTGTAGGATTGCAAAGTTAGAGGGCTTAGCTGTTCTTGGGTCATTTAGGTACTGTACAACAAACCAGCATTGGCATGAGTGAGCGTTCAGATGTTGGATGTGCCTATTTTGCTTCGTTTTGGCTGCTTTAGCAGTGATACTGAGCCCTTCTGTTTCTGAAAGAAAAAAAAAAAAAAAGAAAAAAGATCTTGACTGTTTGGGCCCTAGCGGAAGGGTTGTGCAGGAAAAAAATGTTCTGTTTGCAGGCAGCACAGTTGATGTTTTTGCTGATTTTGAACATTTTGCTCATCTCTGCACGCTTCCCCTTGGAATCTCTAGACAGCTCTTTTCCCCAAAAAGCATGCTGCCAGAAAATTTTGGCAAGAATCCGGTTAGTTGCTAAAACTAAAGCAACTGCTGTACCACATACATGTTCCAGCTCAGCTTTATAATAGGAATTCATTTCCAAGACTTCGCTGCAGTCTCCAAAACCCTCAGTCAAACAACGCATCAGTCCCGTGTTTTCTTCCTCTCCCTGTGTTATCTTATCCTTCAGTATAACCATGTCCTTTTTCAGAGAGGAACTTGCCTGTTCCTTGTCTTTCACCCAGCCTTCTACATGGTTGTGCTTGCTTTCTCTTTCCTAGGTGTATTAAACTTCACCTTTGGCTGCTGTTACTCCTCAGCTGGTTCTTCAGCCATAACCATCCCATGGCAAAGCCTAGCTGAAAGTATGGGGCAAACAAAACAGATGTCACAACCATGCAGAAACTGATGATAAATAGGGTCACTGAGGGAGTTATTTCCCGATTTCCTTGTACTTTTTGTAGCCTAATCCAGACAGCAGAATCGTCTTAAGCTTGCTTTGGTGTGGCTCAGTAAAATTCACAGATTCAAAGGAGAAGGCAAGCTGTCTTGCGTCGTCTGACTGTGCAGATACTAACTTTTGCCCTGTGTGGCCTGCTTCCACCTGCTCTGTGTTAAACAGCCAGGAAAGGCAGGAGAGCTTGCTGGTGCTGCTTCACCCCCTGCCTTCCGTACCTCCAGCCCAACTCCTCACCAAATATCCAGATCTGTTGGTGCAGGCTGTTCTCCAGATCTTGTTCCCAGATGTTCTGGACATAGTCTCAGCTGGCTATTCCCCTCTGATCTCTGTTAGACCACTGTTCAACATGTGTTTTACCAACATAGATGTCTTGGGAGGGGTAAGTCAGCTGGAATTGACTGGACTTACAAACGTGTCTTCTGGAGCCCAGGAGCAGTTGCTCTTCAAAGACTCCCTCCCCAGGAGAGAGGCATAAAAACTGTCTGCAGATTTACTGCCTCAAGTTGACTCTCATTGCAAGATAAGCAAAGGATTTTTCTGAAACCTGTCTTTTTCCCTCTTATCTCATGGCAGTGGGTGTGCCATGTATACTGGACACTATTCTGAAAAGTAGAAACCAGCTGCAAGTTAACGTCCATCTCCTTTTGTCCGAGTTACCAGTCTGGGACCCAGCGAGCCAGGAGTTGGAGATGTTGCCTTCAGCTTTTTTTCTTTTGCCATTGTACTCTACAAATATTCAGTAACTTTTTCCGGCAGTGTGGTCAGGCTGGGGCTGCAGTTCCACTGATTTAAACTGACATAAAACTGTCACTGAAAGTCACGGTCTTTCTCTTGCTGCTGTTGTGTTTGGCAGATGAGTTTCAACCTGCTCTGGTTCCCTCAAACCAGTTCAAACCACAGTTGCGCATAACTTTGTGCTGGCACAGGAAGAGGTGGAGGAGGCAGCCGGAGGTATGGAAGAGACAGGCGGGAGAGGACCACATCATTCAGCAGCTGCTTTTTTTCCTTCTTAAAATGTTCATGGGCCTATGGCCTGGATCCTTCATCTGGCATTCTTGAGCAGCAGCGTTGACTCGTACAGGCTCGTGCCTGAAAAGGCAGGAGACGATGTGGTCTCTGTGCCAAGGACACTGTTAAACCCAAGTGCATCCGGGTTGTGGTACCAATTCAGTTTCTCTCCTGTTTTTGATGATAGCGTTAGCCCTGTGAAAGACAATGTTTTTCCAGCCATGGCTGACTGTGAGGCCACCATTTGGGACATCGCTTTTTAGTCAATGAAATTGTCCCACTTCTCCTCCTGTTCAGAACCCGCTCTGATGGAGCCAAAGCTATTACCCAGATGCTTGTCAGGCAGACACAAAAACACTTTGCAGTATGTTTTGGCTTGCTTTTAGGGGACTTCCTGCCAACAGAGTGATGGCATTTGCCCAAGTTTACCATGAACTTGAGGGCAGATTTCTCTGTTCCTACCCTTGGAACGCTCCAGAAAACGTTTTCCATTTTGCACAGGATAAAAGGAGCTTCCCCAAACAGGAGTGCTGCTGGCAACATCCCGGGCAGCAGATACGGTACAGCATCAGACTGAACATTGCTCCCCCCTTTTTCATGAGGAGGGAATGCTCTGGGGTTTTTTTATTCTTAAATTATTTTATTCTTAATTATTCTTAAGTTTGAAGAAAACGATGGTCAGTGTCCCAGAAAGCTTTTAGCCTGGCATGTTCTTTCACAGCTGGTAGAAAATACCTCTGTGTGTGACCATGTGATGGGGCTCCCTTTCCCAAGGACGCTGTAAATGTAGCAGCCTTCTCTTTCTTCAGTATTTCCTCTGCTTGCGAGAGATGGTTTTCATGGGAGCTAATTCTGTGCCTGGGTCTTTCTGCAGCTCCCGTTCTGACTCTCTGAGCTTGGCACTCGTGTAGACCTTACAGCTCTGAGCCTGTCTGATGCTGGGTAAGAGGTTGGTGGTACTTTTTTATTTTTATGAAAGGTTTTGATGCTCTGGTAAGGAAATCTCTTGGCTAAGCTCAGCTCCTTGGCTGTGTCTGATTCACCCTTTGGTTGCATCATTATCCACCCATTGGCATCACCAGTGAATTTGACAGAAAATATAGCAGTGTTTCTCAGGACTCAGCCTTTTTTGGACTGGAGAGTGTTTCAACTTCTGACTCTTCCATAAACCAAGAGCGAGCTTGAAATTGCCTTTTCAGGCAAAGTCCGACAGCCCCCCGGTCGTGTTTAGCTCTGAACTGGTGCATCGCTTCTGTTGTTGCTGTCCCTCAGCAGTTGTTTTTCCAAAGGCCCTGTTTGCTCTCTGCCTGTCAGGTTGCTTTCAGGTTGCCATGAGCTTTTGTTCCCAGTGGTCACTGCCAGGTTGGCAGTGGGAAGTACCCTCTCCCAAATCAGACATTAAATGACAAACTTCGCTCAGGATGCCCAGTGTCTCCCAACCTTTTCTCCTTTTCCAGTGACTGCAGCCGTAGCTCAGCACAGTGCAGCTGAAAACCAGCTCCTGTCCATTTGGGAAGGAGGAACGTGTTGAAGAGCATGGGGAAGGCTTTTGAGGATAGCGAAGGCAACTAGAAGCCCAGTTTTACTTGGCTTTTAGAGGCCTTTTAATGCCAAACTTCTGTTGCCTTTGCACACCTTGCCCATTTTCAGCATGAGGCAGAGCTGGTACCTGCTTTTGCTGTAAACAAGGTGTTAGCGTGTACCGTTACTGTGCTCAGCCTCTGTGTTTCCTGCTTGTGTAGTGTTGTCTTTGGGTGAACTTGAAATTCCCCTCCTTCCCTTCCTGCCAGATGAGCTGCTGAGTACATGGGCCAGTGGTCTGCTTGGCTCACCTCCCTTGGTTTGAAGCCAAGCATCACCAGGTGTACAAATGCACAGCTCAACCCTGGACATCTTCACTGTTCGCTCCATACTTTAGACATAATATTTACAATTGTACTTGGCCTTGTACACATAGCTTTATTCCAAATAAATAACCATACTATATATTTGCTAGGCTTTTACAATTTTTCTGTTCTGTAGCCAAAATTGCAGCTGTGCCCATACTTCTGGCTAGGGCATGTTGGAGAGCCTTTTATGGAGGCCCTGGACTCCCAGCACCCTGGGCTTGCAACCAGAGCTGCACCGAATCCTTCTCTCAACCCTGGCACCCCTGCTCAAGCGACAACCAAGGATCCCCTTGCGTGCCTCAGCACCTGCAGATGCCCCATCCTATTGCTTCCTATGCACTGGGGGGGCTTTCAGCCCCGTGGTGCAGATGTGCTGTTGTGTGACAAGGTGGGGGCGAAGCCATTAAAGAGGACGCCAGAAGCCGGGCCAGCAAATGGCTGTGGTGGGCACACGCTGCTGACCTCCTGTGATCATGCAGGCAAGTCCTTGGGCTTGTGCTGAGTCAGGGGTTGAGTAATTCCTAGAAGCTCTAGGAATTGTCAGCGGTTGATGAAACCAGGCAGTAACGTGGTATTAGTGGGTTCTTTTTCTGGAAATTCCCATGAAAAACAACAGATCTCATCCACTTGTGGTTGCGAACGTGCACAGACCCTTTGCACGAGAATGGAGGTGTTGCTCCTGGCACCGTGGTCAGATTGCAATCCAGTAAATTATGGTCTGTTTACTTAAAACACCACCTGTGGTTTCAGTAGGATCCAGCGTTAATTTATTATCCTAAACTGTTGTATGTTTTTGCTGCCTGTTGTTTACAGAGTTGCTGCGCATCTTCCCAGGAATGGCTGAGCTTACTTTGACCCCTACTCTGAGCTTGGGCATCGGTTTGTCTGCAAAGCACTTTGGGATTTCTTTGGAATGGGTAGAGAAGTTTTCTAAAGGAATACTTTTTTAATCTTCTGGATGCAGGCTTGGGTGGGAGCAGTTATTCCCTGCAGAAAAATTCGGCTGCTACAGCTGAGATTGCTTAACAGTGGCAGTTCTCCAGGACATCTTAACTAACTAAGTGCTGCTTGCTACCATTGCATCTAGAGTCCTTGGGAAAGGACATGATCAAATGTGTTAAAAAGCATCTGTTTTCATAACTGTAGCTAAAATCCCTGGATAGCTGGGTGTAATTTTCCATTGTTTTTGAACGCATGATCACGGACTGCTCTTCGAAAATAAGGAGTACTTGGAAAATGAACTGCAGGCCTGCTTCAGTGCATGGTGGCATGCTGTGCCAATGACCTGGTTTTGATGAGTATGTTCTTGCTTCCCCAGCAAGCGAGAGCCAAGGGACCTTCTCTTAGCAAGAAATAAAGCGTACATCTCGTCAAACTGCAAGACAGTGGTTGCAAATGCCTGGCCTTGGAGGGAAGCGTGGACTAGACCAATCCTTATAGTTTATATAAAAAGGCTTTTTTTGAAGCAGGAGGGTGTTTGGAGGGCAGTGGACACTTTCTCAGCTTGGTTTGAAGGAAGTGCAGAGGGCATCTTGAGTGCTCTGTCCTTTGCTTCTCTGGAGCCAAGATCAGAGTCTTCTCTCTGCCCTTCGTGGTACAGCTGAGCAGACTGGCTAGAAAAACTGCCTAGGAACCGTGATTTCCAGCCAAGCAAAAAAAAATGGAGCATGTAACACCTTCATTTGATAGCAGGTTTTCATAAGTTTGGGTATAAGGTGGAATCCAGTCCATTAGGGAAATCGGTTGCGCAAGGCAAGAGAGAGATTTCAGTTTCCTGTGCCAAAATACACGGAGAATTTGGATTACGACACAGGGAGGTGAAAGTCCCAGCTCCAAATGCTCGGAGGCATGATAGGGCATATCCAGTTCACCTACAAACAGCCCAGTGTGGGGCTCTGAGATCTGTGATATGGGTCGATTGTACTTTGTCCTGAGCCAGAGCAATACTATTCTCATTCTTCAAATTCCTAAACTGTTCACCTTTCCCCACCCAGCTCTTAGCAGAGAAAACATCGCTAACTTGGCAGGGGATGCTGAAAATATCGAGGTATTGTAAAGGCAGGACTAGAGGGGTTTTTTAGGGACAAACAAGCAATTTGATCTCACAGGATAGAATGGCCATGCTGAAAATGGGCTGTAGCACTAGGAGTCTTCATTTTGTCTGTTTGGAAATAATGAAGAGCGGCAGAGGTCTTACCGAAAGAAAAACGGTGCTGTGATCTCTGCTGAGGAGTGGTTGCCAGGCCTACGTGTTTCTAAACACGGAGCTCTCCTGGTATCCTTAGCTGCAAAAGCTGAGCTTAAAAAAGATGGAGATTACAGACACCTCTGAGGCAGGTAGAGCTGTGGGCTGTAGTTGCAGGAGACAAAAGCCTGATCTGGAGTTAATGTTGTAGCTCTTTGAAGTGTCTTTCAAAAACATTTTTCTAGTGCATGCAAGCGTGAAGGGGGATTTACGGAAAGCAGGGGTTATTCCACATGTTGGAAGGAGTGGAGAAAATGCAGGAAGTGCTCTTTTAAAATTCCCTTTTAAGGAACGGCGTACATACGGTACAACAGTGCGCAGAAACCAGCCGTGACCACAAACAGAGCAGAAGTTAGGTTTCTTGAGGATTCAGAGTGGGGGGCTAGTTTAATTTAATTTTGGATAATTTAAGACATTGAATACAAAAATAAGTTTTAAAAATATTTTGAGACATTTATGTAAAAAGAGTATGTTTTTGTTAAGCATAACAATGAAAGATTTGGGCTGGAAATTAAAGAGCAGTGCAAACAAAAGCAAAACACAGTGCTTGGGGTTTTTCTCTTCTTCTGTGGTCAATCTGCAGAGTGTCTTTTGTGTCTTGATTGCTATTTTCAAACTGCAGTGGCTGTGGGAGACAAGTTCAATGCTCTTCACAGCTCTGCTCATATTTTTGGCTAGAAGAAATTGTATCCAAGGGGTGGGAGGGATGGAGTGCGGAGGGATCTTAGCCCTCTCTCCATATTTTGTTCTCCTCCAGAGTTGTGCCTATTGACCGTACTCCATGTTGTACCAAAGCGTGTACAGAGTTATCCGATTCTGCCAGGGCTGCCAGAGTAGCAGTCACCCGCGCAGGCGGGTCCGTGTCAAAGCCTCTTGGTGCACCGTGTATTTCTGCCTTTAGAGCAGTGCAGGGTTCAGATCCAGGCTTTCTGATGATCTCCATCGTCTTCCTGGGGTTTCCTGGGATTGGATGTGGCTCTTGCGCTGTGGTTAACATTTCCTCTCCCCCACTGCAGGGTTTTGGCTGGTGTGGACCATCATCATCATCCTCAGCTGCTGTTGTGTTTGCCATCACCGACGCACCAAGCATCGTCTCCAGGCCCAGCAACGGCAACACGAGATCAACCTGATCGCTTACCGGGAAGCCCATAACTATTCAGCCCTGCCGTTTTATTTCCGTATGTACCTCACACCATTTTTCCTGGAGGTCATGGGGAGCAGGGCAGCAGCGAGTTTCCCATGTTGGGTGGAAGCAGGGAGCAGTGTTTGGGCTCAGCAAGAGGTGGGGGTCAGCTTTGCTGCCTAAACTTGGCTTTTAGAGAGGAGGTGACACATTCCAGCTGCTGGATGCGTTTGATCCCCCTTGAGTGGAGTTGAACGACACCAGCTGCAGCACCTTCACACCCACCTTTGATTTGGCTCTGTGAGTGCAGTGATTTCGTGGGTGTTTTTCTGGGAAAGTTCTTAAAATATTTCGTTCAGGACTTTATGGATGCTCCTCCTTTCCAGCCTGCACTTGCTGCTGGTGGGACTGAGATGTGGGAAGTGGCTTCATGAAATTCGGTCACACGAGCTGGGTGGAAGTGGTGCCCCAGCAGGGACCATGCTGGCTCTTGCCCTGTGCTGCAGTTCCCAGATGACGCTGCTGGTGAGCAGCCCTAGGAGTTTGCACGAAGGAGCTGTTGCCCACGGCTCAGGGAAAGTACAATTGCTTTGTTCTCTCCTTCATGCCCGGCTACACTGTGCTAGAACAGTGAGTCTCGGCCTTTTGACTGGAGGTAACCACAACTGAGTTTCCTGTAATGGACTGTTGAATTGCATGTATGAACTTGCTTTTCTCATTAAACTCTTGCAGTCACCTCAGAAATAATCCCCAGCAGCGCTTTCCTCCCTAGACCCAGCGATATGCAATTGCACGTGGAAAACTGTAGTGCTATCTTTAAATGTTTCCAGTATTTAAGTCCATTCTGTCTATATAGACTATTTTGTTGCCTCTTAAGAAATAAACAAAATCTTTCATAGATTTGAGGGGCTGTAAGTACAATAAACCAAACTTTCTTGCCAATACTGCCAATTTATTCTGACCACACCAGAAAAACTGAATCCGGCACTAAAACAACAAGCAAAAGCCAGGATCCTAAGTTCCTTGTAACTGCTCATGTCTCTTCATATTTGCACAAAGCTTTGAGAGATGGCATCTTTGCTCTTGAAAGTGGAAACTCAGCTGAGAACCCAGTGTTGCAGAAGGCTGGCGAGTTACCTTCCAGGTTGTTCCCTCCAGCCAACGTAGGCCGCCCCTTGGTGTGGTTTATGGGGCTGGATTGGGGTACAGGGAACAGGGGGAGGTTCGCTTCGTAGCCCTAAACGTAGACTTGAGAGCAGGGAGGTCAGGCTGCTGTTCCCAACTGTGTCCATCTCCTCCTCTAATGGGGCCGTCCTGTGCTGCAGTTGCTGCGTCACTAAAACGTGACATGTCTCATTTGGGCCAAGTTTTGGCACCCCTTGTAAAGCCTGTTGAGCTGTTCAGTGGGAAGGTGCTGGTAGATGACAAATGACATAGCGACCTGTATTAATGACTCGTTTCCTGAGATAAGCTGTTCATGAAATAACTTCTCCTCCTTGCCTCCGACTTTCAGGGTTTTTGCCAAATTATTTACTACCTCCCTATGAGGAAGTGGTGAACCGACCACCGACCCCCCCGCCACCATATAGTGCCTTACATCAGCAGTGCGTCCCAGCAGGCAGCAGTAGCACAATCCCAGACACGCCAAGAAACCTGCAGCCAGCGCAGAGCAGCTCAGCATCACCCAGCGGCAATAACAGCAGTACTGACAACACCGGGTCCCCTGGCCTTGGGGACCCCGAGCCCTCCACCACCACGCTGGTTGAGCGAGCAGTTGCCAAAATGCAAAGCGTCGAGCCCGGCGGTACCAGCACAGGAGCCGAGCTAGTGGAGAGGGCCGGTCCTGATAAGGATACGGAGTGCAAGGAGGAACTGCTAAAAGGTTACAGCTCTGAGAGCTTAGAGCAGAGCAGCGCCATTCCCGACGTGAAGGACAAGACGCCGGGCAGGCAGCGCCGTTTCACTGGTGACTCGGGCATCGAAGTCTGCGTATGCAACCGGGGCCATCACGACGACGACCTCAAGGAGTTCGACGGGCTCATCGATGATGCTCTGGACGGGCCCCTGGACTTCTGCGACAGCTGCAGTGGCCGCCCCCACGGGGACGAGGAGGAAGGGCTTTTTCATGCCGTGGAAGAGCAGCACCGCGAACACAGCCACCACCACCTGCCCCGGCAGCCGGTGTGTGTACTCTTGAACACAATAAATGAGCAGGACTCTCCAAACTCTCGTACCAATAACTCCCCCAGCTAAGGTGGCAGAGTGGAAGGGAGAATTGGGGGAAAAAACAAAGAAATAAAAGTGGAATAAGAGGATTAAAACTTTAACAGGAGGAAAAGGTGATAAAACCTTCTTTTTTTAGTTTATTTTTCTTTCTCCCCCTCCAATATAACTTGGGGACTAGTCCCCGAAGGCCCGGCTTGTGGGGGACGGGTCGCTCTGGGTTTTGTTAATCGTGTCCGTCCTGCTCCGTGGGGCAGTGACTGATGTTTCTCAATGAGACCTTCTAACAAATGGAACTTTCCCAATGGTGATTTTGGTGATGGTTATTATGAGTTTGTTGGTTTTAGTTTTCCAAAACTGCTTTATCTTGCAATCAGTAAAGCTCAGCAAATCTCACCCTGGGAGGATACGAAATCACCATAAGGCTTCAACCTCCAGGTGTCTTCCCAGAAGCAAGCAGCTTCTGACATTGCCGGCAGTCAGTAGCCCAAGAGTTCTGGTTTGATATAGTGCTCTTGAGGCATTGGGGATTTATTTTATTTTATTTTTATTTTTTTCTTTTTTCTTTTTTTTTTTTTTTTTTTTTTGCTGTTAAGTTTTCCTGAAGCTGATGAATGCCTGAACACATCAGCCCTATAATCTCTGGTGCTTCAGTGTTTAAGACAGCAGGTAGGAAATTTCCCACTTGAAGCTGGTGACTGAAGGACCAGTTTCTTCCAGAAGGAGTGTTAGTCTACCGTAAGCAGTTTGAAAAGAAAGGGTTTGCAGAAGTTTGCCTTTACGTGTCATTTTTACAGACGAGTGTATTCCTTCAATGCCTCCAAGAGCACAGTTAGGTAGAATTCAGGCAGCTGGGCTGCCTTCCAAGTACTGTGGTCTCCGAATGACCTTTTCCCGGTGTGCTGCAAAAGGGACTGGCTTTATTTTTTTTCCTTTTTTTGCACCCCGAGAGCAGCACACTCAAGACGACAAAAAAAGAACAGGGCTCTCTTTGGCCAGCGTGCCTTCAAGCTTCAGCAATGCATGTTGAACAAATGGAGACGAGAGCTCCGTCCATTGTGAAGGGATGACTTACCATGTAGATGTGGAAGACCTGTGCAGTATTTTTTTTTTTTTTTTTGATCGAAAAGCTTGGTGCGATTCTAATGTTGACCACTTAAAAGAAATGAATGTCTGTTTTCTTTTTCTTTTTTTTTTTTTTATGGTGGCAACTGGCTACTGTATAACGTCTGTGAGCGTGTGTGTGTGACTGCAATCCATGCATGCGAGTCCTACTGGTAATATGAAAACCTGCTGTAAGACTGCAAGAAAATTCACTGTAGCTTTGCTTTAATAAACGGTAGAGATTTTGTTAGTAACAACCTGAAGGAAAAAAAGGAAAAAACAAAGAGCTGAAACTAACATTCCCTAGAGTGCTCATGTGGAAGAGAGCACAGTTCAGACTATGTATCTTGTTCTCGGGTTTTCTCCCCATCCCTTTTATAATTATGGTCGTCCAGATCATTACTGTTATGGGGAAAAAAAAATTGAAAACTGAACTCAGACATACTCAGATTTGATTGATTGAAAACCAAAATCAGTTTTAAATAAGGTGGAAACGAAAATATAATGCCTTTTCTGATAACTTGCCCATGTGTATGCGTATCATTTTGTGAGTTAAGAACAAGATTTGTCTTTAGTTTGTGGTTTGGTTTGGTTTTGTTTAACCGGAGGTATGTAGCAGCACTGTGCTGGATACATATGACAGAGCAAGACAAGTGGTGCTTATTTCAGTATTTTACCCACACGTGTGAGGAGAGCACTTTTACCTTACAAGGTTTAGGAGAATCTCACTCCGTTGCCTGTCACAGCCTTTCTCTTCCATCAGAACAGCTGATGAAGACGGCTTCTCAGTTTGTGTCTTAGGGGGCTCTTAGGAATGAAGGACTTTGATTTGGATTCAGGAGACCTCGTTCCTGGATGCCTGGAGCGCGAGTGGGAACGGAGAGGCTGTGCGTGCCCTGGAGCCGGGCTGGCTCACTGTGTGCCACGGCTGCCTGGGGACTGGTCTCTTCCAGCTGTGTTCACCAACCACATGTATCTTTCGAGAAGAGAATTAAAGATTCCCAGTGCCACCCCTAGGAATTCTGTATGTATTGGCATCTGGGTTTGTTCCTCGTGCCACAGAGGAACTTAAAGGACATGGGGTGGGGTTTTACTGCTGTAAATCCTGGGGATGGCCCGGTGCCAGTGGGAGACCCTCTGCTAACATTTCTGTTGATATAAGACAAAAATCTCCATGTTTGCTTTCCTGCCATCCCACCAAGGCTGGGGGAACCCCCCACTTCTTCTCTGGACATAGAGGTGAGTACCAGTAAGCCGAGCTGATGTTTCTAATCTTAAAAAGTCAAGAAGAAGCAGTGGTGTGCCTGTTTTTTGACTCCTGGAGGTTTTTCAGGCTTTTAAAGACCATAAAGAAACAAACAGGGCACAAACCGTGTCTCTGAAGCTCACGTGTGCCTGAGGAGGAGCAGGACTATCAGTGTGGCTCTCAGTACTTGAGGCTTTTAGACCTGGACCAGGGGCAGCTGGTGCAGGGAGGAGGAGTGGTGCAGGGCAGGGCACTGGCCAGCTGAGCTCCTCGGAGACATCCCGCCTGGTGCCTCTTCAGGGGGAAAAACACGGGCAGGCAGAGGACTCCCAAAGCTCCAGCTTCAGAGCTTTAGAAAGGTGCTTGATCCTCATGTGTATCCCTTTGTAGTAAGCCTGCACAGCCCTAACAGAGCTCTGCTCCAAATGCACGCTTTGGTGTAAAATGCTGGAGACGTGAGGACACAGGCAGGTGTGCATCTGTAACACCGGAGCACCAAAAAACACCCATTTCCAGCTATAAGGGGCAAGTATGATATGGGAGTCGTGAATACGTCGTTTCAAAACTGAGTTGCAAACAGTGCAGCACGATTGAGAGCAAATTGGTGTTAATCCACTGCTTGGTGTTTTTCTTTACAGCGTGCTTTAAGTGTTGATGCCAGTAATATTGGAGTCTATTTTTGCTGGAGTCCGTGGCAGCGCAGTGCTGCTCATGGGGCGTGTTTTCGGCTCCGAGGGCAAGGACCTGGCGGGCGTCCTGGCAAGCTTGGCCTGTGTCGCCTGGGGACAGGCGCTGCAGGGCACCGTGCGGTGGCTCGGCGAGAGGGTCCCCCGGGCACAACAGGGGTTCCTGGGACCGATGGGTACTGCAGCGTCGCCTCGGTGTTCCCGAGGGAATCTTCGGCTCCAATGTAAACTCCTGCTCTGGGAACACCCATGCAATTTTCCTGCAGCATATCATCGCGTGGTTGTACAACCCAGTGGATGGGTGTTGGCTGAAGATGGAGGAGGAGGGAATTGCATGTCTTGCTGCTTGTTGGCAGCCTGCTCTCAGAGCTCGTACCTGCCCAACTCGAGGCTTAGGAAAGCTGAGGCGCGGTTAAGCTTCTGCGTTACACGTAGTCATTGAAAACTTCCTGGGGCAGGGAACCCGAGCAAGCCTCCAGGACAGAAGCAGAATCAGCAGGCTTCGCTGACAGCACGAGGCTGCGCCGCTGGGCAATGGGAGCTTTGGGCTCCCCGGGTGCCCCGTGCCGCTTGGGCCGTGCGTCGGCGGTGAGAGCCTGGGCCGTGCTCGCTTCCTGCCCCGCGCAGCCCGGGCTCCCACAGCCAGATCTCCTCTTCTCCTCCGCACGCCCCAGCTGGCCTCGTCCTGCCGTGACCCGCTCCCAGTGAGCTTGGCAGGGAGCCGGGGCACAGTCCCGCTCCGGTGAATAAACTCCCCTTGCCTCTCCCTGAAGCCTGCTGCCTCCTGGCCCTCACTCACCCTCCCTGTGCAACACATCCCGGGGAGGTTTTTCTCCCCCTTATTTTTTTTTTTTTCTTCTTGTGTTTATACAGGAAAAGCCTGGACTGGGCTGGGAGGGGGGGCAGTCCGGCAGCCCCCTGTCTGGAGGCAAGCCCCACAGCCTGGAACGCCGGGATGAGTTGCCTTTCTTCGTCAGAGCTGGTTTCCCCCCTTCCCTTGCAGCACAGATCTGTTTTTATCAGATGGGACTGGTGCCCGCACTGGGCGTCGCAGCGGTGGTGCAAACGCTGCAGTCTCTGTGCCGGGGGCAGTCACAGGCTGCCGGGATGTTTCTTGATTTGTTTTCGGCCGGCGAACAGCTGTGTCCTGAGATTTGTGCTTACTCAGATCGCCTGGCACTGTGCCCGCCGCAGAGCCCGCAGGTATTTTGAGCATCGCCCGCTCCTCCTGCGCCAGCCGCAGCTCTCCGGCACAACCCAGGGCCAGCCGGTGCCTGGTGCAAAGCGGAGCCCCTCGAACTCGGAGGGCTCCTGAGCTGAGCTCCTGGGTCAGCCGAGCACTGTGAGGGTGGCTGTGCCCCCCCCCCAAAATGAGTTGGTGCGATGGAAAGGCTTGGGCTTGCTTTGCCCGGTGCCCTTGGGTCCAGTCTCAGTGAGCTCTGCCTCTGCTTCATGGGGTACCCGAGGTACGGTGTGGGAACAACTGTGAATGAAAAAGCTTCACCCTTTCCACCATCACTGATTCCTTTCTTGCAGACCCCCTCGGCCACAGGGAGACAGAGCTGCTGGTTCCCGACCCCCCCGAGCTGCCCTTCGAGCCCTTCGGTGCTGCTCTCTCCTGTCCTGGTTCCCCCCGTGCCAAGACGCCGAGCAGCCCCAGAGGGAGGGCAAGGACCCAAGGAGGCCCAAGCTGTTACAGCCGCAGGATTATTTCGGCAGCAAAAGCCTCGGCATTCCCAGCGGCTGCCTGCACTTGGCTGGCCGAAAGCTCGTGGCAGATGCTAAGGTCCCCCCCAGCTCTCCTGTGGGCATGGCCGCCTCATCCCCCCTGTTTTTGGGTCGCCGGGCTGCCCAGTGCCAGGTCTGAACGAAGCCAAAGGGCTTGTCCAGGGTGGTGGATTTACGTGTCTTGCGGACCCCGACTTCTGTAGGGGGCTCAGGGGGGCAGGAGGAGGGAGGGGGCCGCCGCGGGCCCGATCCGGCGCTGCCCCTCTGCCAGCAGCCCAGGTGAAGCTGGTGGGGTCAGGGGTTTGGGTGCAGCGGCACAGCCCTGAAGCAGCTGTGAGGACATAAATACCAGCCCGATGATTCAGCAGCGTCTCTGCCTGTTCCCAGAGCGGGGAGCAGCCATGCCGGCAGCTGTTTACCACTTCACAAGGTGCCGGGCAGCTGGTGCTGGGTACTGAACCCCCTGCGGCGGCATCTTCTCTCGGTCGGCCGGTTGGGAGGAGGCGGGCTGGGGCAGGGGGCAAGATGCCCCACGGTGGGGATGGGCTTGGCATGATGGGGTTTGGGGCATGTGGCTGGTCTCCAGGCCCAGGGACAGCACGTGCTGGCCCTGGCAAACGGAGAAACCAAGCTGGAGCACGAGCTTTGTGCAAGGATCTGTGGCTGGAGGCGTTCTCTGGTTTAGAAATGTCCCCAGTCCCAAAGTCCCCATTTCTGCCTCAAGGTACGCGCTGGCCTTGAGCGCTTGCTGTGAGCGCACACACCTTGCTGTGAGTGCCTTGGCAATGGCAACATGTGCGCAAGGTGCCGGCCCCGTGCTCACTCTGGCAAGGAGAAAATCCCTTCCCTTACTGAGAGCAAACACGGTGCCTTGGAAAAGGGGAGCAGAGGTGCTGGAGGCCTCGGGCTGATGCTTCTGGAGGCATCGGGATGCTGTGGTTACTGGTGACTGCAGGAGACTGGAGAGGAGCCTCCCTGCCGGCACGTGCTGCCGGGGACAGGATCTGGGGCAGGGGATGGACCAGGCAGGCATGAAGGTGTATCGTGTTTAGCCACGTTTTCCCCAAACCTGCTCTGATCCCAGTCTCCTTTCACCCACCCAGCTTCAGCCTGTGCTGGCAGAGGTGGAGGGTTCGGAAACCCAGCGGCACCCCTGGTGCAATGGAAACAGGCAAGAGAGTGGGAAGGAGCGTGGGGCTCAGCCCTTACAAGCCACCAGAGACTCCACGCACCAGCTGTGGGGCAGGGCTCCTGCTGCGCTCCCCTCTGCCCCGCTCCTGGTGGGTCAGCTGCACAAATCACCCCGAGGATTGCCCCCGGGGCAGGCGTGTGCACCCCAGTTCTTCCTCCGGCTCCTCCCTACCACCCCGAGCCCCCATGAGCATGGACTGGGAGGAGGGAAGATGCTCCCGGTGCTGTGCCGGGCTGCAAATGCGTTGCCTGTGTCGTCCCCGTGCTGTGCTGCAGGCTGATGGGACCCATTTGGCATCAAATGCTGAGCGGTGAGGAGGCTGGGTGACAGCGAAGTGCTGGCGGTTCGAAAGAAAATGTACGCTTTGAGACATGGAGTAGAAAGTTTAGTGGTGGGGAGGTTTTATGCCAGTTTTCCTGCCTGCCAGCAAGAGAGGGGGCAGGGGGAAATAGAAAAGGGGGAAAACATGGGGGCGTGCAGGGCTGGGGCTGTTGCGCTGCACGGGGCTTTCCCCTCCGCTCGGCTGCTTTCCCTCCAGGTGCCCTGAGCCATGGTTGTGTTGCTATTTAGTTAAATATTAAGAGGTCAAGTAATAGAGAACCAGAAACCTAATTGCATGCTGCCCTCCGTGACACGGTGGTTTCCAGCAAAAGCAAACACGGCCCCTTGCCTTACGGGAGGGTTATGCTGCTCGAAGCGATGGCCATAATCCAGCCGGACAGTGAGTATCGGTGCTCGGGACGCCGTGCAGGCGGGAGATGCCACGTCGCTGCACAACGAATGTCAGCAGCCCCGGCTCCGTGATGCCCGCGCGCTGGGCCTGGGGGGCCGCAGCTGAGCTCGGCCCGTGGGATCCGGGTGCCTCTGGGTGCTCCTCTGTGTCCCTGAGCAATGGGAGCCCCTGCTTTCGGCCAGGGCCGGGGCTGCCTGCACCTCCCCACGGCGGCTGGCACACGGGACGGGCACGGACAGCCCTGCAGCCCTACGAGGGCTCGTGTCCTGTCGGGAAGGGGCTGCATGTGTGCACATGTACATGTATGCATGTTTGCATACAAGCACATATGTGCATGCACATGTATGCATGTGTCAGCAGGCAGCAATGCATCCCTGGGCTTTTGTGTGCATGCACACGCTTGTAAGCACACGCGTGTGCAGGCACCCGCGTGCATACGCCTTTACGTGCTGGCGGCAGTGCGTGCGCCTGCGTAGCGTGGGAGAGCAAGCCGGGTGGGCGCTAAAACTGCAGGAACCCCCAAGCTGTTTCCTTCTTTTCCCCTGCAAGGAGCGGGCGGGTGTCCCACCGGCGGGGGCAGGCCGTCCTGGGACGGGGCAGGGGAAGGCAGGGCTGGGGGAGCTCTCCCTGCCCCACGGTGGGCTCAGCTCCCAGCCCACATCGTGTTTGTTCTTCCCCAGTGGGGAAACTGAGGCAGGGGCCAGCCAGGGTCACCCACCCGGGGTCACAGCTGCTGGGCACAGCCTGGGCATCCCTAACCCCCAAACTGCCCACTGGTCACTTGTCCCCCCTTACCTGGCTGGGGTGGGCCCTTCTCGCCCCACGTGGCTGGTCTCTGTGGCTCACGGTTGCCTCTGGATGGGCCCCCCACCCCACATCCCTGGGGGGGGCGAAGGGGCTGTTCGTGTTAGCAGCCCTGCAGAAGGGCCGTGGCCTCCCAGCTCAGCCCAGTGCTCGCACAAAGTTGTGGGGCCACCATTCATCTCGGGCACCCTCCCACCTCCCCCTGCCCTCCATCGCTTGCCCAAAAAATAGCCGGAGCCATGCTGTGTTGGGAACAGCTTTATCCGGACAACTCGTGGGGCAGGCAGGGCATAGCCTCTATGGTCCCATCCCACCCCACCACTGCCCGCGATCCAGGGCTCGTCCCCATCAGGAGGCTGCTCGCCAGGCGTCCCGCAGCCTGGCCTTCACCCGAAACTTCTGCACCTGCAGCACGACACCAAACTTGCCCTCCAGCGAGGGCAGGGGCTGGTCCTGGGGGCACTCGAGCGTGAACCTCTGCAGCACCCAGGCCAGGAAGAGGAAGAGCTCCATCTTGGCCAGGACCTCGCCCAGGCAGACGCGGATCCCGGCCCCGAAGGGCAGGTAGCTGGGCGAGGGAGAGTGGATGTGCTGGCCCTGTTCATCCAGGAAGCGGCCTGCAAGGGGACAGGGCACCGTTGGCATCAGCAGGGATCGGTCCCTTCTGCCTGAGACCTGCCTGAGTTCATCACGTCTGTGACCCTCTGCAAGAGCAGAGTCGGTGCAAACGCCCCAGCTGGAGGGGGAGCAAGACCTGACCGCCCACCACCAAGCCTCCCCCAGGCTCAGCCTCTCTTGCTGCGCCCACCCCACCATCCCCTGCCCCCCGGGGAGGGCAGGGAGCACCCAACCCACCAGGGTTGAACTCCTCGGGCTTGTCCCACTCCTCCTCGTCGTGGTGCACGGACCAGAGGTTGATGACGACCCTGGCACCCTTGGGGATGGAGTATTCCCCGATGCTGCAAGGCGAACGCAGAGTGAGACGGTCGCTGCCTCCTACCGCGGTCTCTGCCTGTGTCCTGGCTGCACCCCGGGGGGGTCTCACCTGGTGTCGGCAAGGGACACGTGTGGGATGAGCAGGGGGGACACGGGACGGATGCGCAGCACTTCGCTGATGGTGGCCTCCAGGTAGGGCAGCAGCGGGCGGTCGCTAAGGTGGGGGTGACGCGCCAGGCCGATTTTCTGGTCCATCTCCTCCTGGATCTTCCTCTGGACCTGGGAGGGGAGCAAGGGCTGGGGTGGGAGCCTGGGAAGAGTGGTGCCCTGCGTGCGGGGGCTTCCCGTGGCAGCGGGGTGCACCCAGCATCACCAGCATGTCCTGGCAGGTTGTGCAGGGCAGAAGTAAAATGCCCACAGCCTGATCCTGCTTATTCGCAAAGCCTGATGTCTCTCTTGGCACCTGCCTTCCCCAAAGCCCCGCCACGATGTCCGTGGTGCCGGAGGGAGCCCAGGCCCCCCCCGCCGTGGGGCACAGACCCTACCTCAGGGTAGTGGAGCAGGTAGAGCACAGCCCATTTGAGCACAGTCGTGGTGGTCTCCACGCCGGCCCCGAAGATGTCCCCCACTGTCATGAGGAGGTGGTCATCGGTCAGCTCCAGCCCTGGCGTCGGGGGGCTGCTCTTCTCGGCACTGAGCCTCACTTGCAGGAGGGCATCCATGAGGTCCCTCACGGCATCCCCGCAGAAGGCTTCCTGCCGGGGGACACACGTGAGCCAGGCTGTCCTGGGCACAGTCCCCTCCACCCCAGCTCCTGCACCCCGCAGCTCCCGAGCATCTCCCTGTCCTGGCCCTGTTGGCACCTTGTGTTCAGTGAACTTCTGCTGGAGCAGCTGGTCCCGGACCTTGAGACATCTCTTCAGCAGGGCCAGGTCCTTGTTGGGGAAGATCTGGGGGAGAAAAGCCCCATTACAGCGAGGGTCTCCAGCTCAGCCCAGCCTCTGCAGGCCCCCAGGCGGTCGCTCTGTGCCCACCGGGGTACTGGCTCTTGTGGGACATGGGGACAGGGACCCTCCTAACCCTGGGGGGCTCAGGTAGCCCCCTCCTGCAGGATACATCCCAGCTCCTTCCCCTCGTCCGAGGTGAGAGGAACAGGCAGTCCCTGTGTCCCTGCTCACCTGGAGCCACGGGAAGATGTCCACCAAACTCTCCTTGGCCACAGTGTCCACAATACCCTGGCTGTACTCCAGCATGGCCTCGAACTCGGGGTCCCCACGCCGGTACGAGGAGTTGAAGCAGAGGGAGCAGACCACGTTGGTGACGGCCCGTGTGAGCTCGGGGGCCATGTCCAGGGCCGTATCCTGCGCAGCGCTGAGCGTCTCACACAGGGATGCAGCCTCCCGGCAGACTGGGGTGGAGGGGAGAGGCAGGCGAGGGGGTGATGGTGAAGCCAAGGGGGTGGAGGGGGCAGCTGGCGGCTGGAAGGAGGGGTCCCCCACTCCTTTGGGGTGTGCAGCCTGCAGAGAGCACCCCCCAGCCAGGGCTGAGCCCCGAGGGGCTGGGATAGGCAGAAGGGACGATGCTGGATGCTGGGGAGGAGCAGAGAGAATGGAGACGCGCAGGGAAGTCTCTGGGTACGGCTTGATGCTCCTCCTGGGTGGAGTGGGGAGCCTGGGGGGCCAGGAGCTGGCTCCATGCCTCAGTTTCCCCAGCTGTGAGCAAGGGGAGCCAAAGCTCGGGGTGGAAAATGCACGGGGAGAGGTGTTGGTGAAGTACTGGGGATGGAGAGAGAGGGACCGAGCTGCCGCTAGGCAAACGGGGGGGATGCTGGGGGGTTTGGGCTGAACCAATGAGTCTCCTTTTGGTTCCCAGGGGATCAGGGGATGGAGGAATGAAAAGTCCAGCCCAGATCAAGCGCGAGAGGGAGACAGAGCTGGGAGGGAGCCCGGGGGTCACTGGGGGGCACTTACTGATCCTCTCGAGGGCGAGTGAGCCTTCCCCGAACATGGAGAGGGCAGCGTGCACCAGCTTGCGCTGGAACTTCCAGAGGGGGCCGTAGCTGGCGAAGGCGATGTCCTTGCCCCCCCGGGACAGCAGGTCCGTGGTCACCTGTGGGACAGGCAGCCCCAGGGTCACCCCGCTGCAGGGCAGCCCCGTGGGGGCCATGTGTTGGAGAGGGAAGATGCTGGGGGGGTGGATGGTCGTCTCAGCCCAGGGATGATCTGGGGGGCTGGTGGTTAGCACTGGCAGGCAAAGCCAGGGCCATGATCTTTGCTTTTCCCCACTCCGAGGACTGATGAAGAGGTTTGGGGACAGATGCCACGGTTAGGGGCTGGAGTGCCCAGGAAACCTAGGGGGTGCAGGGAGCCTGGTGGTACCTGACCCCACATCCCCAAGCCCCAAGATGCAGCCAGCCCCGAGGAAGAACGAGCACCCTTGGGACGGAGGATGTGCAGCATTTGCCCTGAGCAACAGGGCAGAGAGGGGCTGCCCCTGCCATTGCCTTGCTGCGGGCAGGATGCGGAGAGGAGACGGACCCTGTCAGGTGCCAGCGCCTTTCTTCGGAGCATCCCCTGCCTCACCCCACGCTGCAGCAGGAGGGGGTTCCCCAAAACCTGCTGCTGACTTACGGTGCGAGGCCGTCCAGCAAAAGCCTTCCCCTTCTTCAGCAGCACCTCCCTGGCGTGCCGGTAGCTGTTGACCACCACCACGTAGTGGGAGCCCATCCAGAGGGCGTAGAGGCTGCCGTAGCGGCCCTGCAGGCGCCAGAGCCGCAGGTGGAGCTGGGGGTGCCCGGCCAGCTGCAGCAGGCTCCCCACCAGCGGCAGGGACGGCAGGCTCCGTGGGCGCCCTGAACCCATCCCTGTCCCTGTCCCCGTGGCAGCTCGCCGGCACACCAGCCCCCAGGCGCAGAGCAGGGCCAGGGCCAGCAGCAGGGTGGCCAGCAGCGGCATGGCGGGGCTGGCTGCGGGGCTGCAGCAGCGCAGGGAGCCTTTATACCAGCTGCGGGGTCATCGCCTTGACCCCAAGGAGGCTTGCCTCCTTATCAGGGGACGGGGAGGGGGGGAACTGGGCGCTGGGCCCATGGCCAGCTCTGCAGCTGGGCACCCAGCAAGGGGCAAGGGCAGCGGGACCATGGCCACACTGAGTGGCCGTGGGGGAGCTGCATCCAGTGGGCTGCGGGCCAGGGGATGCCCAGGGCCGGATCTGTCCTTGGGGCTCTGTCTCCGAGACCCTGCAGTGGGTGAGTGGTGCAGGGATGGCTGAGACTTCAGGGTCTCCTCTGAGTGCCATGAGCGCAGCTGGGGACTGGTGGGGCACTGGGGTCCGTCCCCAGCCCAGGAGACCCTCAACATGCCCAGGCGGGGATAGGCAGCACAGGGCTGGGGGCACTGGGCAGCACTGGGCAAGCACTGGGGAGTGCTGAGAAGCCCTGGTCAGTGCTGGGCAAGCACTGGTCAGCACTGGTGAGCACTGGGCAGCCCTGGGCAGCACTGGGCAGCACTGGGCAAACACTCATCAGTGCTGAGAAGCCCTGGTCAGCCCTGGTCAGCACTGGGCAGCCCCAGGCAGCACTGGGCAAGCGCTGGTGATCACTGGTGAGCGCTGGTCAGTCCCGGGTAGCACTGGTCAGCCCTGGTGAGCACTGGGCAAGCACTGGTCAGCCCTGGTGAGCACTGGTCAGCCCTGGTGAGCACTGGGCAAGCACTGGTCAGCACTGGTGAGCACTGGGCAGCCCCGGAAAGCACTGGGCAGTACTGGGCAAGCACTGGTCAGCGCTGAGAAGCCCTGGTCAGCCCTGGGTCGTGGTGGTCAGCACTGGTCAGCCCCGGGCAGCACCGGTCAGTGCTGGGCAGCCTCGGGGTGTCCGTGCCCGGGGTGATGCCCGAGCCTGAGGCGTCCTGGGGGAGGCCACGGCGGGACAAGGGCCCCGAGGGGGCCGGCCCCAGGCAGAGGCGGCCGCTCCGCGGACGGACCCCCGCCCGCCCTGCGCCTTCCCGACTCTTCTGGCCCTCGGCGCTCGCCGTAGCGGCGCCCGGCGGGGCGAGGCGGGGCGCGGGCAGGGTAAGATGGCGGCGGGGGGCGCGGCGGACGCCCAGGCGCGCTTCGGCCACTCGGTGAAGGGGCTCCTGACCGAGAAGGTGACGAGCTGCGGCACCGACGTGATCGCCCTCACCAAGCAGGTGCTGAAGGGCTCCCGCAGCGCCGAGGTGAGCGGCGGGCGCCGCCGGACGGCCGACTACAGGGCCCGGCATGCAGCGCGGCCGCCAGGCCTGCGGGGAGGAGCCGGGGACAGCGGGCGATCTGGCCCGGCCCGGCCGCCCCCTCAGGGCAGTGCTTGTCGGGGCAGTCGTCCAGGCGGGGCGGCGTGGCCGGGGAGCTGCGGCCCGACCGGGCCCCGCCGGCGGCTGAGCGGGGGCACCGGGAGCGGCCGGCCGGCGCGGGGCATGCTGGGGGCTGTGGTCGGTGGCGGGCGCGGGGCATGCTGGGGGCTGTAGTCCGGGGGGGGACATCCCTGGGGCTAGGGACGGGGACGGCTGCCTTTACCCCACGGCATCCCACCGGAGTGACAGACCGGAGCGATGCCTCAGGCTCTGCGGGGTGGGCACGGCACCGCCATGCACCCTGCAAGCCTGGCGCTGCGTCAGCCGGGCCCCCGGGCTGTCGGCCCTGGGTGCAGGACCGCTGAGCAGCCCTCACGGGCGTCCCGGCAGACGCTGAGCTGCTGCCTCTCGGTCTGGTCTGCGCATTTGTCTTTTAGCTCCTGGGTCAAGCTGCTAGAAACATGGTGATGCAAGAAGATGCCATCCTGCACTCAGAAGATGTAAGCTGCGTTTCTCTGCTAGAGCAATAGTGTTTCTAGTGGGCAGGAGGAATGGAGGGTTATAAGAATGGGGGTGCAGACATGTTACTGGAGCCCTGAAATGAGTGACATGAGTTCAGGCAGCAGGGCTGGTGGCCAGAGTAATCTCCTGCTTCTGCAAACCCATGTGTGCTGCTGGCCTTCCAGTGTCCTGCAGCGCAAGCCAGCCCGTAAGCTGTGCCATCTCGACCAGAAAGCACGAGGGATCGTAGCTTGAAACAAAGCATTTAGTGTCTGTGCCTCTTGCCAGCAAAGAAGAGGGGAGCGTGCCAGCACTGACAGATACCAGTGGGGGTGTTTCGGAGGCAGCACAGTGCTACAGTGATGGCCGTGCTGGAGGAACTCTCCAGGGCATTGGGACAGCTTGCCCTGTGATTCTGCTGAGCTGCTCCCATCAGACATTCATTCTTTGTCTTGTTCTCCACAGAGTTTAAGGAAAATGGCCATAATAACCACTCATCTACAGTACCAGTAAGTAGGGGACACCACGTTCTCTGTGGGGAGCTGAGTGGATCCCTTGATCCCTTTCCCTTCTTCTTAAAGACTTTGCATGGAGCCCACTCAGGCCAATCCCTCTTGCCTGGCTCCTCAAAGATGGGCAGACCCTGGAGCTAGGATCTTTCAGCCCTCTCTAGCTCCACTGGTATGGCACAGGCTGTTTTGGGGTGGGAGCTGAGATTTTTACCTCCTGTTTGCCATGCACCACATCTCCTGTGAGAGTGTGACACATCTAGGGCCAAGGGGGAGAAGCTAGTGCCACTGCTGTCCTCTCAGGATGTAATCTGGAAACACACCAGGGTTTTGGCCTCCTGAGCCCTTGATCAATCCCTTTTCTTCAACATAACATGAACCTTGTTGCTGAGATTTTGTTTTTCTAATGCTCTTTTTCTCTCCTTTTTCATCCAGGCAGGAAGCAATTCAGAAGAAGTGAGTACCCAGCTGAAGGCATGCCAGGAGGACCTGGTGGGAAGGGAAAAGTGATGGAGTAGGGGGCGGGAAACAGCTAAAAGGTTTTTGCAGCTGCCTTTGAAGCAGATGCTGGCCCAGCAGGATAGTGTTTCAGTACTGTGAAGATATGAGAATTTGGGTGAAGGGATGATTTATACCAAAACTTCCATTTGTTTCATTAAGGTGATAGAGCCCATGAGGTCATTTGTGATAGCAGATGAGGGTGGAGTAGAGCAGAGCTGTCTGCTTATGGGTGCACAAAATGAGGTTTGCCTTGTGGGGACATGGAGGTGGGTTGGGGAACCCCAGGGTTTATCTTTTCTGTAGTGTCAGTGCTAGAGCTGTTCTGGTCCCGTGGGTGCAGGCAGCACAGCGCAGTCTGGGGAGCAGATCTCACTGTGAACCGCTTCTTGCTTGGTCCCCAGCGTTGAGCAGTCGTCAAACCTACAGGACCAGCTGAGTCACTTGCTGAAATGAAGCGTAGCCGAAGGCACGAGGACATCTCGACTGGTCCTGAGGGCAACCAAGCATCCTTTGCCCTCCGGACCCCAGGATTCAGATCTATGTCTGGATGGTGCTGGATGTCAGCTGGAATATGTGCAGAGTTTGTGTTTCTGAGCACGCGGGCCCCTCTCACGTGCCCCCATCCGTGTCTCTGCTCCAGAACGCTTGCCTGCTCGCCTGCACCTAACTGAAACAAGCTTAGCCAAAACTTTACTCCCCATAACAATTCCTCTGTCCGCTTACTTCCCGTGTAGCGTGAGGTGCTCAGCCCACACAAGCGCTGCAGGCACCTGTGTCATTCAGCTAATGATCACTGGCCGTGTGCTTGAGATGGTTTGCCAGCCCAGCACATGGCAGGTGATACTCCTGCTGGCCGAAGTCATGTCTTTCGTGGCCACACAATGACTTTCCTTCCCGTCTCTAACCTCTGCTCAGTTAGGAGCTGTCTCCTGTGAAATGACGGAAGGGTGTTGGTCGTGCCTGCCTGGGGCCAGCAGTCATAGAGCCAGGGGTTTCATACAAAGTTGTGTCTACTCGCTTCCCAGCCCCGCAAGAAATGCATAAAATAGAGATGTGGGTTTTAAATACAGGTGCCTGCAGTTTGATACTGGTCTGTATTTAGAAACAGGTGGCACAGAGTGCAATTTATTTAGGGCATGTTATCGGTGGGAGCTGTAAGTGCCTGGGTGGGTGAGAGAGGTGCTTCAGCGCGGACCGAGGTGCCAGTCCCAGGCCAGAATTTCTGAAAGCGGGAATCTGGGCGCTTGCCTCTGTCACTGGTCCAGCTGGACACGGTTTAGCCAGCATTATGCTCGGAGGTTATCTTATTTTCCACTCTGCCAGAGTTTGGAACACCATCCCCTTGCCAGCCCATCTGCACTGCCTTCAGCCTTCGACTGCATTCCTCTTCCTGGGCTGCTGCTCCAGCTCTTGAAGCAGCCTTGGCTGTGGTGTGTGTTCGTATCTGATTGGGAAGGTATCCAAAGGCCCGGCCGGGACGCAGGCAGGAGACCATCACGAGCCGGTGTGCTCAGTTCTGCACCGCTCTGTGTTGGAGGGCTGGTGACTGGGCTCCTGCGCCCTTCCCAGAGAGCGAGACTGGGCCCAGGCTATAAATATTGTGTCTTGTTTTTGATAAGTCACTTATCTGGAGCACTTGGAGCACACGGGAAGCACTTGTTCGCCCGAGTGTGCTTTTCATCAGCTGATATGACAAGGCAGGCTGAGGGCAGGCGTCGGCCTGCCACGTTCCTATTGGAGCTGTGCAGCAAAGTGCTGCAGAGGTTTGGCAGAGCCTTCTGGGCTGGATTTCACCATCCCCTCCGGTGCCACTGCCTGTTTGGGCTTCACCTGGTGGCACCCCATCTCCTGCATCCCCATGAAGGTGCCATCATTGGCCCAGGGGGGTTCCAATCCCCGGCCTTGAAGCTGCGCTTGGGGAACGAGGGTTTTTCCTGAGCTGCTGGAGGAGATGCGACTTACTTGCTGGGAATAAAAGCTGCCCTAACCGCTACCAAACTGCAGCAGAGTCTGTGCTGGGGGAGCCTGTTTGGGATGGTGGGTCTCTGCCCCCCAGTATCTCCCATCACGCTTCAGCTCTGGGGGCTCCTTTGCAGACGCAGCATGTCCTTGCTGCAGGTGGCTCGTCCCCTCCACCGGGTCCTGTCCTCTGCAGGGGCCGGAGCAGCCCCAGAGCACTAAACTCGGGTCTCCCTGCGTTTGGGGTGAGCAGGGCCGGGGCTGCACCATGGAGGCGCAGAGCTATTGGGGAGCAGGAGGCAGCAGAGTGGGTCTTCGGGGGTGTCTATGGGCAGGGGCTGGGGGCGCAGGCAGAAGCCGTGGGTGCTGGCATGGGCCGTGCCTGGGGAGGCTGCGTGGCTGGCTGCGCAGGGTCTGGGCCAGGCGGGAACTGGTGTCGGGTGGAAGCCAGGCCTGGGCGGCGCAGGGTGCGGGGCGGCGCAGGGTGCGGGGCGGCGCAGGGTGCCGGGGCGGCGCAGGGTGCGGGGCGGCGCAGGGTGCCGGGGCGGAGCGTGGCCCGGGCAGGGCAGACTCTGGCCAAGCGCTGCAGCTGCGGGCAGTAGGGTAGCCCGGGGCCTCTGCTGCGGGGTGTTGGGGGGCACCCCTGGGGCCAAGGGTGCTCTGTGAAGCGGGGGGAGGCAACCCCCCATATTCAGGGAAGGAAGGGGGGTCGGGAGGGCCTGGCGCAGTGCCTATTGCTGTGGCGTCACGTCCTGGCCCCACGTTTCCGTTGTGATGGCAGCCCCCTGTGCAGAGCAGATCCACCGGGAGGTGCAGGTGAGGGGCACGGCGGGGGGATGGGGCAGCTGGGCAGCGGTGCCTGAGCCCAGGCCGCACCGGGGTGCCTGCCGCAGTCAGAGGACAAAGTTCATTTCAGGGCCCAGATAAAAATGCTCAATGCAGTCGGCTGCTTTGCTGCCATTTCCTGCAAGGAAGCAGCCCTGCATTTCCCTGCCCTTGTTCCCCGCGCCCCTCTTGGCCAGGGAAGCAGCAGCTGCAGCCTGCAAAGTTCCTGCAAACGGGAATTAAATCCCCTACTGTGCAAACACGCCTGTGCGTGCAAGCAAGGGCAGCTGGGGAGGACGGGGGCAAAGGGATGCTTGATGTTAGCCTAATCTTTAGCTGGGTGCAGATGAGAGGACCAGTGCCGGAGGACACGGTGGGCATGTACAAACTGAGTGCAGACTGGCATGTGGGGAGCTCCTGAGGCACAGCGTGCCGTAGTTTGGTGGCCTCTGTCCTTCCCATCTCAGGATTACTATGGCAAAGAGTTGCAGAAGTCAGAGGACCTGAAAACCAATGCTTGTGTCACCTCGGCCAGGCCCCTTCCCAAGGCGGTGAGAGATGCTCTGGAGCATGTCCACGAGGAGGTGGTGGCCAGGTAAACCTCAGGGTCTCCCCTCTCCTGCTGCCTCCCTGTGGGCTGCAGCCCCCTGGACCCCCGTGCCATGGGGGCACCTCCGCCCGGCTCAGCTTGGCATCCCCCCAGGTACTACGGCTGCGGTCTGGTGATCCCTGAGTGCCTGGCGTCGTGCCGGATCCTGGACCTGGGCAGCGGCAGCGGCAGAGACTGCTACCTGCTGAGCCAGCTGGTTGGGGAGCAGGGCCATGTCACTGGGATAGACATGACCGAGGGCCAGGTATGGTGCGGAGCCAGGACTTCCCCTCATTCCCCCAGCATCCCCCCACCATCGTTCCCTTCCGCCTCCCAGGTCGAGGTGGCGAAGAAGCACATTGCCTACCACATGGACAAGTTTGGATACCAAAAGCCGAATGTGGAGTTCCTTCAGGGTTACATGGAGAAGTTGGGTGATGCCGGGCTGGCCAACGAGAGCTATGATATTGTCATGTAGGTACCACGCAGGGCACTGCCACCCCCGGTCCTGCTGCCACCAGGGGCTGCGGGCTTGGGTTCAGGTCTGCATCCCACTGGGTTGCTCACTTCAGGAGCACATGTTAGGAAAGGGAAAATCCCAAGGCAGAGTCTGGGCTAGAGCCCGGGAATATAGAAACTGCCCTTTTCATGGTCAAATCGGCATCTCCAAATCCTGCCTGAAGCGGTGGGACGTGCAGCAGCTGGTGAATGTGCAGCAGCCGGTGGTGCTGAGTGTGTGAGAGGGTGCAAATGATCCTCAGTCTCCTCCTCCCCAGCTCCAACTGCGTGATCAACCTTGCCCCTGACAAGAGGGCCGTGCTGCGGGAGGCCTACCGTGTGCTGAAGGTAAGGCCAGGGCCGGCGCCTGCAGTGGGAGCAGAGCGAGGCTGGGGTGGCCCTGCTGTTGGGGTGCCAATGGGATGCAGCAAATGGGATCCAGCAAGGTGGGGATGCGGGATGGGGCCAGGGGAGGGCATCTCTGCAGAGGGTCCCGAGCAGGGTAGCGTTGGGGGGTGCCCCAGTTCTTCCTGCCCCTTTTGTCCCATTGCTTCTCGGGGTCTCCCTTCACTCCTTGCTGCCTTCCAGCCCGGGGGAGAGATGTACTTCAGTGATGTCTACGCCAGCCAGCGCCTGAGCGAGGCCGTCCGGAAGCACAGGGTGCTGTGGGGTGCGTAGGGCTCCAGGATGGGGGTGGCATGGGATGGGGGACCGTACCTTTGCCTCCATCACCCATGTCCGTGGTCTCATGCCAGGGGAGTGCTTGGCGGGAGCCCTGTACTGGAGAGACCTGTACAGCATCGCCGAGGAGGTGGGGTTCAGTCCCCCGTGCCTGGTCACTGCCAGCCCTATCAGCATTGGTGACAAGGAGCTGGAAAGCATCATCGGTGAGGGTCCGACCAGGGACCATTGACTCTGGGCAGCCGTGGGGAGCTGTGCTGTGATACCAGGCTCTGCTGGTTCCCAGCCCGGGCGCTCGGTACCCAACCTGCCAACCTCTCCCTTGCAGGCAACTGCCGCTTCGTCTCTGCGACTTTCCGTCTGTTCAAGGTGCCAGGTAGCAGCCGGGCCGGGCCAGGACAGGTCATCTACAATGGCGGGATCATGGGGCACGAGCGAGAGCTGGTGTTTGATGCCAACTTCACCTTCAAGGTGCGGGGTGGGGCTCCCCAGGGTGCCAAGCAGTCCTGGTCTGTAGGGCTGGGGATGGGGCAGAGCCGATGAAGCAGCGCTGCTCAGCCGCGTCCTCTGTGATTTTGGGGGTAAGTTTTGGTAGAGGTGGTGGTGGGTGGGAGCAGAGGGGCTGTATGAACCAGGGGAGCTGCAAACAGGGATGGGAAAGGGAGCCAGGCTCATGCATTGTATTGGGGTGGAGCTGGGAGCAGGACACCCATGGTGGCTTCACAAGTGGGTTTGGAGCCAGCTGCTTGGTTGTTGTGGGCCTTTCTCAAGGTTTTGGGTCAGCCTGTGCCCCTACTTTTGCCCCCCACCCATCATCTGTCTGGGTGGCTGGGGTCCCCTGGGCCATGCATCCCAGACCCCAGCCCTCTGACCGTCCCTCTGTCCCCAGGAAGGAGAGGTGGTGGATGTGGATGCCGAGATGGCCGCAATCTTGCGGAGCTCCAGGTTTGCGGAGGAGTTCCTGATCCGAGCTGTCGGGGCCAACGCTGCCGCACCACAGGGTTGCTGTCGCAAGGGGGTGAAGGTTGGTAGCAGGCAGCTCCACAGCTGGGTTCAGGGACGGGGACATGGGTGTCCTGTGCCATCAGAGTTGCCCTGGGGTATCAGAGGGGCTATGAAATGACACCGAGAGACCTGAGTCCTTCTGGGCCAGGCAGGAGCCCATGGGGCACCAAGGGTGGTGCCTGAGTTTGGGCAAATGTACCCCAGCGCAGGTTGGAGCCTTCCAAAGGGGGAGGTCTGCCCTGACCACCAGGCATGAGAGCCCCTTGACCCCCCAATATGTCCATGGGGGCTGCTGAGGCTGGTGGCTGGACCTGCTTGATGTCTCCCAAGGGGAGACATCCTTCCTCCAGGAGATGGCTGGGGAGAGACTGCCCCAGGAAGGTAACGGCCCATCCCCATGGCTCCTTCCTCCCCATCGCTCTTCCAGCACCTCCCAGCTGCTGATGTGAGCTTGGCCCTGGCTGCCAGCCCTGACCCCACAGCACAAAGCACTTCTATCTGCTAGAAGCCTCTCCCCTCCTCCCCTTGGTGGTCCTTCCAGCCTGCAGATGGGCCAGGAGAGGCTGGGAAGTGGGAATCATTGGTACATGAGGGAGATAATGCCCTGCAGCTGCATGTCCCTGAAACACAGCCTTGTACTTGGGGAGGGGGAGATATTCTTGGGTCCCTGTCCAAGCAGGAGGCATTTCTCAGATAAAAGCAGAGCTGATATCCCAAAGAAGCTCTTGGCGTCCTCCTCACAGCAGGGAAAAGCAGCTGGAGTGACCCAGGGGTTGCCCCCACATTAGCTATGGAGGGTCTGCTGGGGCTGCCCCGCTGGCAGGGGGAAATGCTGCTTTCCCAGGGTGCCTCTTGCTTCCCTCTGGCCTGATCCTGCCCCGGGTTGTTCTCTGCCCTCCAGGAGAAGATCTGCGATCCCTTCCAGCTGCTGGAGCTGCTGACGGCCCCAGGTCCTGCCTGCTGTCCCGGTGGCACCTGTGGTCCTACGGGGTGTTGCTGAGCAGCAAGCGATGCCCCTGTGCCAGTGGATGCCAGTAGGGCAGGAGGATGTGGCCCCAGCAGCGTGCGGCTTCCACCGGAGAGCAAATAAATGGCTGAGCTCGAAGTCTGCGTGCTGATGGATGGGGCCCATGGGGTGCTGTGCTTCCCTGTTGGGGCTGGTGGGGCAGGTTGTGCCCGGTTGTGGTGAGGACGGGGATGGGCAGCCGTCCTGTGGGTCCCCTCACTATGGGGCTGGCAGTGGCCACATGGCTTGGACACATAAGCAGGAATGGCCTCTGCAGGAAAGGGGTTGTGGGTCCCTGCTCGTGGGACGGCAGGTCTGGCGTGGATTTGGCAGCAGCTGTGTGCTGGTGTTGAGCTCACGGAGGAGATGGAGATGTTTGCAGATGGCAGCTTGGCAGAGCAGGGTGTGAAAGCAGGACCCAGCGCCACGCAGGGCCTGACCCTGTGGCATGCACCCCTGTGCATGAACCCGGCTCCAATTTGAGGTCTCTGGGAGCCCGCAGCCCAGATGCAAATGCCTCTGAGAAGCAAAAGACACAGCAATAAGCAGCCCAGTTGCTTTTTTTCCTTCTTTCGATCTCCCCATGCTGACCCTCCACATGCAGGGAGCCGCGAGCATCCAACAGGCAAATTCCATGCAAGCTCCCAGCAGCGGGCTGAGCAGCTCGATAAGGTGGCTGCAAACAAGTATCTCCCCGGGGCGGTGGGCAAGAAGGACTGGTCACCTCTCAGGGCTCAGCCAGGCCTGCTTTTCCATGAAGAGCTCAGCGTGGCACATGGGGTGCAGAGGGATGTCCCCGTTATTTGCATTCAGGATGGGGGCTGCCCCAAGCGCAGCTCCCCATGCCTTGTCTCTCTTGCAGCCCCACAGCCCGTTCCAGGAGACAGGGATTTCTGTCCCTTCCCTTGTGCATTGCTGCTGAGGTTTATATTTTCCCCCGGACTCCATCTAGCGGGAAAGCTCCGAGTCCCCTGCAAGCCTTGCACCTGCAGAGTTTTGCAGGGAAAAGCAGTGACTCTGGAAAAGCAGAAACCTGGCCAGCTGCATCCCACAGAGAGTGAGGCACGAGGAGCGAGGTCTTCGAGGCTGCAGTGGGAGGCAACGGGCTGCGCTCCTGCCGCCCCCATCCGAATCCTGCGTGCCCCGGCCCGCAGAGGCTATTTGGGAAAGGCTGGGGGCTGCTGAACATCAGTGGCTCCGGAGCCCTTGGGTGAGCCGCTGAGCTTAGAAATGAGGGACTGTTTCCACCCCTCTTCAAACAATTATTTCCCAGGAGGGACCAAATTTCCCCTCTCTGCCATTTAAAAAGCATCTTGCTGTGGCACGGGGGAAGATAAAGAGCAAAAAATAAACTATTTGGGTTCAAAAAGAATCATGGGCAAGTGCCAAGGATGCTCTGGAGTAGCAGTAGCAGTGGCTGAGGAGGGTTCAGGTGGTAAGGAGGCATTTCCAGAACATCTGGAATGAAAAGTGTGAGCAGTCAGGTAACGCCCGACTGACACACAGAGACAGGGACTCCAGAAACAGGCGTGAAAGGCCGAGGCGTTCAGTAGCTCTTCTTGTTCTCTGTTGGAAACGAAGCTGCAGAATACCCCACCTTGGGTGACATGGCTAGAAAAGGCAGTTCACCATCTGTCTTGAGGGAGATACGAGATGGTTTCTACTCATAGATGAAGCTTTCAAATCCCTGGTAAATGTGGCTCCCAGCAAGAGCTGTACTGGGACAAGGAGCGCTCATCAGGCCTCTGGTGTTAACTCCTGACAAAATTTGGACCATTACAAAAAAAATGAGGATTGTAAAAATAATTCCAAGATTTTGAAGGATTTCCTAAGTGCCCCAGACTGCTTAACCTGCCCTCTGCCATTAGCAAAATAGGGGAGCGACTAATTCACAATTTAGAGATTAAACATATAAATAATGCCCATAAATACGGTTTCCTGGAAAGTCACCTTGCCGGCCTGTCCTTTTGGCTTTGGATGAGACTGTGAGTCTGACCTATTGGGTGTACCAAAATTTGTAAGCTGTTGGGTTAGGGATGTACCATGATTAAAAAGAAAATAATCCTTGGTGTTACCAGGAGTCAACAGGCATGTATTAGCTGGCTTCAGGTAGGGGTCCCTGGCAGACCAGCCTTGGGGGTGGCTGTGAGGAGCTCTGAAATGGTGTGGAAGGACCTCACTGATGGGACCTTGGGAAGGACTTGCCAAAAACACAACCCAGATGCTGTTTCATCCCCCCCCCCCCACATAGCCCTCTTCTGCTGTCACTTACAAAGACTTTCTCAAAGTCTCCAAACAGCCCATCCCGGGAGGTTTGTGGCAATTAGCTCCTGCTATCAAAGAGAGCCTTCCCAGCGCGAACAGAAGAGCAGATGGGGCAGGGGGTCCTACCTGCAAACCCCTTCATTAAAAAGGCATGAGTCCCTGCTGCGGCCTTTCAGCTTGCCTGGGGAGAGAGGCGCCCCCCTTTCGCATGCATACGGAAAAAGGCCACAGCTAAATGCCACTGCATTTGCATAGCACTATTTTTTTCCCAAATTCTTAGCATTTTGGGAAAGAAGCAGCTGAGGGGACTTTTCCTCGTTCTTGATTTTGATTTTGAGCATTAGAGTAGGGGTCCTCACCAGCATGTGGGGGTGTCTGGTCTGTCTGGCTTTGCTTGTGCATGCATGGCCTCGGGGTTTTCAGCCCCCAAGCCATGCAGAGAGGAGGTTCTGCATCCCCACCCTTTGTGAGGAACCCCAAAACAATCTGTCCAATGCCCCGGTCTGGCTGTTTAGGTGATTGTAGAGATGGACCAAATCCCCTTCTCCCAGCGTGAAGCTCTTCAGCATCAGTGTCCTCCCTCTGCAGGCAGGGAGGACGCTGTGAGGGCAGGGCGATCCATAAGTTGGGGTGCTCTGATTCACCCCGAGGTGAAAGGGAGGCGATTCCTGAGCCCCTGCTGATGGTGGCTAGCAGGGAGCCGCCGTGGCTCGGGGGCGTCTGTCCCCTTCCTGGAGGAGCCCACCTGCAGAACTGCTCCAGGCCGAGCCGAATGAGGCTTCCGACCAGGAAGAATTTGCGGCCATGGCCCCAGAGCACTGTGCTCTGTTCCCCCGCCATATTGCATTGTCCTGCGCAATCCTCTGCTCTTCCATTTTCCAAGCACTTAAATGGAGGGGAGGCTGTTTTACCTCCTCGAAAGGGTCACCCCGAACCCAAAACACGGCCTCAGCCACCACGAGCCATACTGGATGCTCCCACGGCTGTTCATCTCTGGCTGGGACGCTAAACTGCGTCCTGCGCTGTACATTCATTGCTGATGGAAAGCGGGGGGACGATGGCTGGGCCGTGGGGTGTTCATTGCCCCAGCTGGGATTGCGGCAGCGCAGCTGAGGCCTCGGAGACAGCCCGGCTCTTGGGACGGTGGGACATCAGCACAAACTTAAATTACAGGGTTTTTCCTGAACTGGGGCCCACTGGCCCTTGGTGCAAGCCGCAGTAAGGAGGAGCCGAGCGGAGCGAAGCGCCTGGGGGGGCTCTGAGCGTCCCGGGGGGAGCCCCAAAGCCCCAGCCTCGCTCACGCCAAGCCTCGGCCGTGGGCTTTGCCTCATGCAGTGAGGCCGGAGGTGCCCCGGGCGGCTGAGCAAAAGGTGGAGATGAGAGAGAGGAGCGCGGCTCGTCCGTGTCTAATATTTAATATTTAATGTTTAATATTTAATTTCGCTCGCAGGAACGACGAGGCCAAGGAACCGCCGGGGCGCGGGGCAGGGTGCCCGGCGGGGCGGGGGGTGCACCTTCAATCGCTGCACTGCACCGCACCGATGGCGGCTCGGGCAGAGCGGGGAGCGGGCACGGCCGGACGGTGCGGGCAGAGCCGCCGCCGCCGGCAGCCCCGGTGCCGAGGACGCGGCCCCGAGCCCGGGGCAGCCCCAGGGCGCGCCCCCGCCCGCTGCCGGCGGAAGGGCGCAGGCGGGAGGGGACGGGGACGCTCCCCGCCGGGCCGGGCTGCGCCGCGCGGGGCCGCCAGGGGGCGCTGCGGGACCGCCGACCGGTGCGGCGCGGGGGGGGGGGCGGTGAGCGGGGCGGCGCACCGGGGCCGCTGCGGGGGGCGAGCGGCGCGGCGCGGCGGGGGCGTGGGCAGCGGCAGCTGCGGCGGGGCGAGCTGTCCCGTCTGTCCCGTCCCGACCTGTCCGTCCCGTCCCGTCCCGTCCCGTCCCGTCCCGACGGCCCCGTCCCCCGGCGCGGGGGCTCGCGACCCGCCCCGCCGAGCGCCGCACGCGCCGTCCCCGGCCCGCCGGCCGCACCGCGCTCCCATTGGTCGCGCCCCTCCGAGGCTCCGCCCCGCCGGCCCCGAGCCCCGCCGCCATTGGCCGCGGCCGCGCGGCCGGCCCCGCCCCCGCCCGCCTGGCGTACACACCGGAGTCACGCGCCCCCCGGGCTGGGGAGGCGGTGGCGGGCGGCGGGGCGGGGCCGGGCCGCCGTCGGCGGGGTAGCGGGCGCCGATTGGCGGTGCGCGGCGCCGGGCCCGCCCCCGCGGGGCGGGCGGGGAGGGGCGGGGAGGGCAGCGGTTTGAGGCGGCGCTCGGCTCGGCCCGGCCCGGCAGTCGCCGCCTGTCGGGTCCCGCGGGCAGCCGTGCCCGCCGCCTCGCCCGCCGCCGCCGCTCCGCGCCCACCGCCGCCGCCGCCGCCGGGGGAGCCGGGGCACGCCGCAGGCGCCGCGCGGCGATGCGGGGCCGCGGCGGCGCCGAGCCCTGACTAAAGATGGCCGCGCTGCCCGGTGGGAACATGGCGGGGGGCGGCCGGGGGGCGCGGGTGCTGCTGCTGCTGCTGCTGCTGCTGCTCCTCGGCGGCTGCCTGGGCCGGCGGCCCCTGGCCGCCGCCGCCGCCGCCTCGCCCGCCGCCGCCGTCGTGCCCCCCTCGGCGGCGGCGGCGGCGGCGGCGGAGGAGACGGTGATCATCGGCCTGCGGCTGGAGGACACGGACGACGTCTCCTTCATGGAGGGGGGCGCGCTGCGGGTGAGCGAGCGGACGCGGGTGAAGCTGCGGGTCTACGGGCAGAACATCAACAACGAGACCTGGTCGCGCATCGCCTTCACGGAGCACGAGCGGCGGCGGGGCGGGCGGGCGGCGGCGGGGGCGGCGGGGCGCGGCGGCGGCGGGGGCGGCGGCGGGGCGGCGGGCGGCGGCGGCGGCGCCCCGCAGCGCTGCGGCATCCGCACCTCGGACATCATCATCCTGCCGCACATCGTCCTCAACCGCCGCACCTCGGGCATCATCGAGATCGAGATCAAGCCCCTGCGCAAGACGGAGAAGAGCAAGTCCTACTACCTCTGCACCTCCGTCTCGGCCCCCGCCGCCGCCGCCCTGGGGCCCGGGGCCGCCGGAGGGCTGGCGGGCGCCGAGGGGCCGGCCGGGCCCCCGCCCTGGGGCGAGACCACCTGGATCTACCACGACGGCGAGGACACCAAGATGATCGTGGGCGAGGAGAAGAAGTTCCTGCTGCCCTTCTGGCTGCAGGTCATCTTCATCTCGCTCCTCCTCTGCCTCTCGGGCATGTTCAGTGGCCTCAACCTGGGCCTCATGGCCCTGGACCCCATGGAGCTGCGCATCGTGCAGAACTGTGGCACGGACAAAGAGAAGAACTACGCCAAGCGCATCGAGCCCGTGCGGCGCCAGGGCAACTACCTGCTCTGCTCCCTCCTGCTGGGCAACGTCCTAGTCAACACCACGCTTACCATCCTGCTGGACGACATCGCCGGCTCCGGGCTGGTGGCTGTGGTGGTCTCCACCATCGGTATCGTCATCTTCGGCGAGATCGTGCCGCAGGCCATTTGCTCTCGGCACGGCCTGGCCGTGGGCGCCAACACCATCTTCCTCACCAAGTTTTTCATGATGATGACCTTCCCGGCCTCCTACCCCGTCAGCAAGTTGCTGGACTGTGTCCTGGGCCAGGAGATCGGCACGGTCTATAACCGTGAGAAGTTGTTGGAGATGCTGCGGGTCACCGACCCTTATAACGATCTAGTCAAGGAGGAGCTCAACATTATCCAAGGAGCCCTGGAGCTGCGCACGAAGACGGTGGAGGACGTGATGACTCCCCTCCGAGACTGCTTCATGATCGCTGCCGAGGCAGTGCTTGACTTCAACACTATGTCCGAGATCATGGAGAGCGGTTATACCCGCATCCCCGTTTTCGAGGGTGACCGCTCCAACATCGTGGACCTGCTCTTCGTTAAGGACCTGGCTTTTGTGGACCCCGATGACTGCACGCCGCTCAAGACCATCACCCGCTTCTACAACCATCCGCTGCACTTTGTCTTCAACGACACCAAGCTCGACGCCATGCTGGAGGAGTTCAAGAAAGGTGGGCTCGTGCCTGTGGCGGGGGCGTGGGGGTGCCGCTTGGCGGGGTGAGCATCTCCCTTCCTACAGCGAGCTGGCCGGGGAGGCGAGGGAGCTCTGCAGAGAGGTCCTCTCAGGTTCCTGCTTGCGGAGGGGTTTGGGAAGGCGCGTTCGGGATGGAGAGCAGCCTGTGTTTAGGCATCTGCCGGATCTGCCCGTTCCCTGGGCCAGAAAGCTGAGACGCGGCTGCTATGTGCCCTCGGCCTCTTTTCCCCACTGCACTGGGATGTGTGTGTGGGCATGGTGCCAAGCAAGGTTGTTTTCTTTCTTGCTTTTTCCACTCATCTGTCCGTTATAGCGAGAACCGCTGACGGGAATCCGCGCCCGTTAACTTGGCTGTGTCTTCTCTGTGCTTTTTCAGCTGGCCTGACAGTGCGGAGCGGGTGGGCTGCTCGGGTAGGTCACCCATATCTTTCAGGCTTAGTGCGCGCACACGTGCTGAGATAAACAAGGCGTTTCAGCTCCATTCATAGGCTCAGCCGGCCGACCTCTGTGCTCGTGTTCCCGTTCTTTTGATTGACGCTTTGATCTTGTAACTCATAAATAGTTTCAGGGTCTTAAAATACATTCAAAAGCACCTGTTGGTGCTGCACTTCAGAGTTATGGGTCTTTTTCCTTAGGTTTCCCTCCGCCCCCAGGACCACAGGCTCAGCGAAGACGTGGCCCTTTCTGCCTCGCCGGTGTAGCGTGTGTATTAGTTACATCAGAACGGGACGGAGGCTTTCCAGCCCTGTCTGGATTGTAGGAGGTGTTGACCTGACAAATACATCTTAATTCCTGTTAGAAGCTTTTGCTTATGAGAAAGGAAAAAAAACTTTGTGGTTTTCCTTTTTAAATCTGTTCCTCTCTGCATGCCAAATAATAATGCTATATGGCCTGTGCAGGAAAAGTGCTTTCAAAGAAATAGTTAAGTGAAATTTCAAACAGATTGGATATGTGGACTCCCGTGCTGGAAAACTGACGGCCATTGGAGTGCCATGTCGTACCCGGGGAGATCTGATCAAAGTACCGCCGAGCAGCTCGGCCCCTGGGAGATGATCTGGCTGAAAGAGGAGCTCTTTACAGCTGCACTGACCCCACGGTTAGGCTAGCGGGGAGTATTTGCATTCACCTTTTATCAACTGCAAAAGTTACCTTGAAAAGAACTTTGTAAATTGGTGAATGGTCTTTCTAGGTAATAAGTTTAAATTACCACTTCAATTTCAGCTGCTGTTTTGTCCACACGCTGAGCTTTGACAGCGTGGCATTTGATCTCTTTCTTCCCGCTTAACTCAATTTTGGGGGTTTGGAGGGTCACTCCATTGGTTTCGTGATCTTTATTTCATCTTCATGGATAGAAGGTGAATGTACTCCTGCTTTCTACTGACTGGTGCAGCAGTGGTTTGCTTTAGCTCTTTCCGCCTCTGTGTAGCGATGTGGAAATCTTACTTGGGTTCGGAGCTGTTGAAGGAGAGATGAGGGAAAGCTTCCAGCTCGGATCTGGGAAACTCAATTATGTCACTTAACTGTTGGCTGCTTAAGGTGGATTTCACTACATGTGCAGGCTTAGGGTTCTCATTCTCCCCCCCTGCCCCATTATTCAGACTTCAGCTAGCATGACAGGGTTCTTAACCTGTAGTGAGACTTGTGTTTTTTCTAGTTTTGTTTGTAGCAATCTGTCTGAAGAAATGTGTATTATGTTGGTCTGAAGAAATGTATATTATGTTGGTCGCTTTATTTCCCACATCTGACAGAGATGAAATGCACTCCTCTGTACTAACATAGGAGTCCTTTTATTTAATAGCTGGGAGAATTAGGTGCGCATTTTAATCCTGCAAGTGTGGCTAAGCCAAATGTGCCTCCTTACAGTGCCTGAAACTTGTGCTTAAAATAGGCTTCTTAAAAATTCTCCTGGATGGCTTGGCAGGTGCAGACCAGAGGTCGCTTTCCCTGGTAGCCAGAGGACCTCCCTTGCCTGCCCTAGGAGACGTCCCAGTAGCACAAGTTTAGGATGACTCCCTAACGTGTATTCCCTCCCGAGATCACCGTGACCTGGAATAGTCTCTGTAGTTGTGAATTAATTCAGGGCAGTTTGATCATACCTAAATGTTTACTCCAGAATAGCGATGCTGGCTGGTCTGTATTGACAAGCCCTGGTGTTAGGACCAGCTCTGTCCTAACTGGTTTCTCTTTAAAAGTGCAGATATGGTGGAAATAAATGGCTTCCTTTGTGTCTTTTGAAATGAATGTAAATAACTGATAGCTTGCTTGATCTGGCATAGCATGGTGTCTTTTGCAAGAGTTCTTCAAACTTTCTTCTTCAGAGCAACCTTGCCAAATTCCCGTGAGAATGTACAAATTAAGGGTGAGAATCAAATTGCGTGTTACTCTCTGGTAGAGCGTTGAAAATAAATAAGCTTACAGTTGTTAATCATTCCCTTCCTACCACATTGACCTTCTGCTGCAGTAGGCTTGCTTCAAAACTCACATGTATGTCTTTCCCCCCCCCCACCCCCCGCCCCGGTCCCTGCTACCACCGTTGGGTACAACGCGCAGCTCGTGGGATAGTGCTGTCAGTTGAACGCTTTAGTTGGTTTAAGGAGAGAGGCTTGTTTTTTGTTTTTTGGTTTCTTTTTAAGAAGTTTGGTAATTAGCTGGGTAGGTGGAGTTTTGAAGCTCACTTTTTGGGCAGGAGAAAAACATACTTAGCCTAAACACAAGAATGAAGGCTTAGGAGGAGGAGAAGATTAAAAGCCAAGCACGGCAGGGTATATGTCCTTACGCTGTTGTGGAAGATGGAATGGGTAGTTCTGTACTTGTTCTGGTGCCTAGGCTGAACAGCTGGAGGATTTGGTGGTGGGCCTATTATTAATGTTCTTTGCCCACAGTTGCAAAATAAGTATCTGTTTCACTTCTATGCTGCCAGGCAAGAGACTTAATTTTTAAGAGAGCTGCAGCACATTCCCACTCCCTTGTTGCTCAAATCTCTTGAAGTGTGAATAAACGTGATTTCTGAAGCAGTCTGCCAAAAAGCTTCTCTTCTAAAAAGCACTGTTTACTTACAAATAGATAAATAAATAGCTTTTGAAACAGGGGCAATTTTCTATTCCCATCGACAGACCTTTCAACCTCTACCAGCACTCTCAAATCTATTTGCCTACAAGTTGAGCAGGCTGTGTGTTTAATTTACTTGAATTCAATCATTCAAGTTTAATGCAAGGAGGTATAAGGCACCCTTTGTACTGGCCTAGGAAGTGACCTGCCTGACTTTGCTCAGTGCAGAGAGATATCTCTCCTCCCCCCTCACCTTTCTGAGTTTTCCTAGGTCTCTAGTTTATGAGTTTTCCTAGGTCTCTGCTCAAATACTCTCTTGGTGTTTTTCACAGGCAGATCTCTGCATGTGTGATCCTAAATCCAGAGCGTTCTATTTCTAGCTCCCTGCCTGCCAGAGCTACAAGAATTCAGCTTGAAAAACCTCATGTTGTAATACTAATATTTTAAGATTGGCCCACTTTCTGCGAGCCATTGTATGGCTGCTTTCCTGGTGGCCTGGACGGCTTCAGAGGGCAGCAGTTTCTCAATCGGAGTCCTCCTTATCTGGGGACTTTGAGTCATATGTTTTGATCTTATTTATATCTGTCTCCTCTATTATGTTATACTAAAGATCAGCAGTTCTGAGCTCTTGTTTTCTGAATCACATGGCAGCCTTGAGAAAATTCCTGTATTCCTTATTAAAATCATTGCCAACTGGACCTTAAAAGATTTTTTCTTTCCTAAAAACCTTGTCAGATTTAACTTGATGATCTTCTCTTCATGCTCTGTTGGTCTTGTATTGTCTGTTTTTAATAGTGTGTATGTTTGGTGGCTATATTTAGTGTGGTCATAGGACCTGGAGAAAAACTTTGTCCATCTCTTTTCTAGTTCCTCTTCCCCCCTCCAAAGAAAATCAAGCCTCAGCAACTTGAAACCTAAAACCTTTACTTTTGAGGGAGCAGAGAAGAATACCTAGATCTACTTACTTTTCTTTTGAGCACATAGATCCTCTTTTTGGAAGCAGGTAGGACAGCAAGTGATTGGTAGCCCAGGGTTCCAAAGTTCTGCATTACTGTTGTTGGTCTGAGGGTTTTTTTCTGTTACTAGGTCACTTACCTTTCTGGTACAGCTCTAACCCAGGCTTGTAGGTGGGTTCTTTCCTGGTCCCTTTCAGGTTTTATAGGTTCCCATCCTGCTGAATCTGAGTCCAGACTTCCCATGAATAACCTTTATTTATGGATCTGAATGCTCACTTTCTGGTTTATCTAACAGGTTGTCTGTCTCCTGAGCCATTTTTCTGTGTAAGCCTGTGACCACAGCATTACGAGAAACTGCAAGAAACTACATAAATCCCTTCTGGGATTATCAAAGGCATGTAAAACTCCTTCTTGGAAAACAATGTCGTTTTCAAGGCTGCTTGGCTAACAAAAGGCACCTCCTCTGATCCTTTCGGGGAAATTCATATAAAGGGAAAGGTGTTGAGGAGGTCCGGCGTGGAGACTTTTTTGTGTGAAGAGAGTAGGGGAGTGGTAGGTGGGAGGTAATTCGCCACCAAGATACAGAAGACTTAGCATGATATGCCTGCGGACTTGTTCCCTGAACAGAAATTGCATGTGGGGGTGGGGGTTGCCTCGTGACAAACTGTTTCTTGGCTGTCTGATAGCGTAGCGCCCGCAGGTACCACGCTGCCAAGAGCTTTGCCGGCCTTGCAGAGCTCCTGGGGGATGCGTGCTCATTCCAGCGGAGAGGAGCGGATGTGGGTTACTGCCGGCAGCCCTCCTGCTGGTATGCTGAGGGGGAGGCGTCAAGGGGAAGGCATCGGAGAACAGCTCCGCTTCTTGCTGGGCTCCCTACTGTGAATCTTTTTTAGGGACCAGGAGAAGAAGAGATGCTGCTGGAGAGCAGCAGTGCTTCTTCACCCTGGCCTTGGTGAGGAGCCCAGCCGGAGGGTCTGCTCTGCTGCTGAGAGGAGAAAGAAACGTGTGGTTCAGGTGGTGGGCAGGGAGAGGAGTAAGTGAATTAAATGGCTTGAGCAGTAGAGGTTTGAATTGGATGCTCGTGTTGGGTATGTTTCTTGGATTGCTTTTTAACCGATTGCTAGCAGCTCTCGTCATTCAACAAAGACAAGAAGTTGCCTCTTCCTCCCCTCAACTGTTTGCTAAGTTAGCAAATGCTTTCCTGCACTGAAGCTGATGGGAGTGAATTCCACCACAAGTGAACCACGTTCCTATCTGCTTTCTCTGTGTCTGTAAAGGTTATCTGTAATAGGCACAGATGTAAACTTCAGGTCAGTCTGTGCAGCCAGCAGCATTTCACAGCCAGTTTTGGAGTCGAATAGAGAGAATAGGCAGAATGTCAACTTTTGAGCAAATTCAGTAGTGCAGGAAAACGATCAGGTAGTTTAACCATTGCAGTATTCTTCCAGGCCTGAGATTTTTTTTGAGTTTCAGTATTTCTCTGCCAACTGGAGGTTCTGAGGAGCAGAACACTTTCTCGGTGAACTTCAGTTGACGCTAAGGGTGTAAGAACAATGGCAGCGAATCCTCTGCGGTAGTACGTGTCTGACAAGGGCTGTGACTGCTTAGAGAAACTACTAGAAAAGAGAAAATTAATTTTGTTCCCCACTGAAGCTTACTGATCTCATCAGGCTGCGATTCAAGAAGTTCTGGGAACTAAAAGTACTGTCTTTATTAAATAGCCCTAGATGCTTACTGCTTTCTGTGTGTGTATGTGTGTTTCTAATCAACGCTGAGCCTTTGTCAGCTCTTGCACATAGACAAACAGCAATAGTGGGGTATCTCTGTCAGTAGCTTTGTAGTGCTAGTGACAGAAAGAGGTGGATATAAAGGTTGCATTTCTGATTGTGACTTCTGTGTGAAGCCATCCAAAGGTAGGTTTTGCTTTGGCAGGCTGTGATATCGCTCTGGCTGGCAATTGAGGAAATGACGGAGTTAGCCACCTCATGCTTCATACATGTTATGAGCCCCAGTCCTCTCCCTTCTTTGCTGAAGGAATCATTATAGTGAGTGGAAGTATGGAGCGGGGGGTGGGGTGGGGGTGGTGTTACCAGGTCACTTAGCTTGGAGCGTCAATGCCAGTAAACTGTAGACAAGATCTACTCATCTTCCTGGTGTTGACTAGCGTCAGATTTTGTCTTGCTTGCTTGGAGGGCAGACATGCTAGTGCACAGGAATTAAGACCTGGAGGAGGTTGTAGCGAGGTGGGGGTCAGTCTCTTCTCCCTAGTAACAAGTGATAGGACAAGAAGAAATGGCCTCAAGCTGCGCCAAGGGAAGTTTAGGTTAGATATTAGGAAAAACTTCTTCACCGAAAGGGTGGTCAAGCATTGGAACAGGCTACCCAGGGAAGTGGTTGAGTCTCCATCCCTGGAGGTATTTAAAGGACGGATAGACGTGGTGCTCGAGGACATGGTATAGTGATGGACTTGGCAGTGTTAGGTTAACGGTTGGACTCGATGATATTAAGGGTTTTTTCCAACCTTAACGATTCTATGATTCTATGATTTGAAGTCTCACTACGTAACCTCTTCTAAACACTTTGCAATGTATGCTTACTATTAAGAGTCATAAGTCAGTTTTACAGCTGCTTAGGCACCATCTAGTAGGCCTAGAATGAAAGGAGTGGCTGAGCAGTGTGTTGAATGAGTCTGTATCTCGTCCTGCTGTGGCTTTTCCATTAATACTTAACAAGAGCTCACTTTTTCATTAGCTTATGTGCCTCTACAGAGCTGTGGTGCAATTGGCAGTCTAGGTAGACCAATTACACTGCTAGTATTGAGTCCCTCCCAGTTTCACTAATGGAGCTTGTAAAACTAGCCCTCAACACAGAGTACTCCAGTACTCTCTACCGTACCCTGGTGAGCATGACCTTGCACTTTTGTTAATTTGACAAGGTCCTGAAATACAGCCTACCAGCTACAAATAGGAGTGTAAATAATTGGTGCTAATGAGCTACAGCCAACAGCACATGGCTAACAGTCCCAGATCAGTCCTGGATCCAGTCTGGCTCCTGCCAAGGTCACTGAGTCATCTCAGGACTATCTAGTGATGGGTTTTTGTTTCACTTTTCAACAATATGTAATAATAGAAAAAGAGATGCATAAATCTGTCATTAACCCTCTTCTGGTAGAATCCACCTTTTCCCTTGGCCTAGAAATCAGCATGGCCCAATAGTTGCTGGCAGAAGAAGCTATGCTGGGAATAAACTAGGGCTACGTGTGATGGTATACAAAGCATCTGTGAAAAGGGCATGAAAAGTGAAGCTGGTTAAGGAACTATAAGGGGAAGAGATGACCTAGTCATCTCAGTGTAGGTCTTCTTACAGAGAGGTCGGTGTAGGGAAGAGAAGGGGATGACCTGGAACAGGTAAGTTGAGAAACCCCTTGGTGTTCTAAATGGCTTTTTGTACAACGTGGAGTAACGAAGTTCTGATTCTTCAAAACATATTGTTATGAGTTGAGGCAGAGAAACTAAAGTCTACTAAAAGATTTCCCATAGCTTCTTAAAAAACAAAACAAAACAAACTCAAAAAACACACCAAAAAAACCCACTGATGCTATGACTTTGTCTCTCACAAAGTGGACTTGGAAGAACCAGGTCCCTATTTGGCACTTGAACTTGAAACATGAAGTTGCAATACCAGAAGGATAGATGGCAGGGAGATCCATCATGCTTGGAGAGAAACTGAATGTTCTTTTGACTTGCCACTGGAGTTGCATGTGCCAGATGTGCTTAACGCAGTGGCCAGCTCAGCTTATCTTTCCATTCCTCATCCCCAGTAACAAAGAGGTTTTGATTCTTTCCAAACTTGTCTCCACTCTTTCCTTTCTTGTCCTCCTTTACTCAAAAGTGCTCTCTTCCCTGTTTATGGCTCTGTCTGTAGTAGTGTTCCACTCTGGAGAGTCATGAGTAGGGACCCTTGCAGATCTTGGAGCCATTGTTCTCATGTTTTGTGTTAAAATTGCCTGGGAGCCTTCCAGAATTTTGGTAGGCAGCCAGTTTTCACTGAGGAGAAAAATGACTTTCAGGATTTGCCACACTTCTGTGTTGTCTGTGGGACATCATATGGGCTGTCTGTCTTTGACGACTGTGTTGTTTTAGTACACAACCTGTAAACGCAAGAGATGTTTCTTTGTCTGGGTTGGCTGGCACGTTGGAAATTAGGATTCTTGCATGGGTGTTTGTGGTTATTTTTGTGATTTAAAGACATGAGTCAGTCTTGGTCTTTACCTACTGGTGATGATATCTGCGTGAGAGGACTAGTGAAAGAATACTAGAAAAGCAACTTGACTTGGCTTAAAATACTCGAGCCCTAGATTGAACAGAAACCTCAAAGCTAAGAGAGCTTGTGTGAATGGAACTTACTTGTTGTCCCTGTATTGTAGCATTTTGCTTGGAAATTGTTGGGTATAATAATTTCGGTGTTTAAATATGAAGGAACAGCCCTTCTCATCAAGGAATTGTACTTTGAAGGGCAGAGTAAATGTGATGCCTGTCAATCTGGGAACTGAAACCTGATGATTATTGAGGCTTCAAGAGTTGCAAGTTAATGCGATTCTGCTGCAGTTACTAATTAACCAAGCAAGAGCTTTGCTCCAGCCAAAGGAGCCAGAAGATGAGCACATGCATTTAGTACAAAAGATCTGTATAGTTTTGTTCTCCGTAATGCTTTCCGTTGGGATTGCACCATTCTTTTGCTGGCAGTCCTAAAACGATCTGCTCTTCAAATGAGAGTGATGTTGTAACATTGCTCTCTGCAGGGTGAACCATGTCGTCAAGACCGGGCTCTTACTTGCTTGAGGTTCTCTCCCACAGCAAGCGTGAATGAAAGTTAGTTTTTTTTTTTTTATAGTGATTTTTTTATGGTGGTGTAATCTCTTACAGTGATATGACGGGGCCATCCATGACTGTTGATCTTCGTGGAGGTGAGCAAGGCTTTATTTTCCCCACTTGTCCATGGGTAACAAGGGCAACGAAATGCTGACTCAGCCTTAGTTGGATACTCTGCTGCCAACAAACAATTTTAAGAAGGATCTTGCCATTTCTGGTTTCCTTCCTGTACTCCACCTCCTGCTTTCAGAGGATTGTCCTGCCTGCCCTTTGCATTAGGGGGTTCAAAGTGCAGCCCTTGGCCGAAAGTGAGCCTGCAGGACCCCTTTGCATACAACAGTTATGTGAGGACAAAGATGATCAGTTGCCCACTTTTATTGCTTGTGAATTGCTTGTCAGCAATTTCTAGACTGTGACAAAAAAGGAAGAAAATCTGCCAGTGTGAACTTGTTCTTGATAAAAATTTACAATCTGGCATTGAAAGTAGGTGTGGCTGTGGGTTTTAGGCAAGCTGCAGGCTTAGTTCTTCCTATCTAGCCTGGGACATCTTTCCATTGGAAGCAAGTACAGCTCTTATAGTTACAATTCCCATACACAGCAAGTGCAGACAGGGGCCTTCAGCTGATATTACAGAGCATCTAGTAAGAGGCTTCACTTAAATTTTGTACTAGTTAAGGTAGGCCTAAATTGTAAATTAGAGTTATTCAGTAGATCTAACTTGAACTCCAAGGGACATCACTAAGTTTTTGCTTCAAGGTAAATAAATTAGCGTGATATGTTTTGCTCTGTGAATTTGTGTGGTTTTTTTCCCCTGCCGTGTAACTGAAGTATGTGTACAGATAAAGCTTTTTGACTTTCAGCTTTTATTTTAGTGTCTTGATGTAGTATGTGGGGAGGGGGGGAGGAAGCATCTCTCAAGATACCAGTTATATGAAGACTTAGTACCTACGTCTTGCTTTTCCTCCAGCAGAGGAGAGGAGGGATGCCTCACCAGAGGCTGGGGCAGTGGTCCTGTGAGTAGCTTGCTATACGGACTACATGGTTGTAGCGGTATGGGATTTATGCTGCTCTTCAGATGTGATCTGGTCTTTGTTGCATGCTGGTTCCCTGCCCTCGTGGGGAATAACTTTTATCTTCTCGTTGATATTCTAGTTTGCCTGGAACCTTTTGGAGTGGTTAGGCTAGAAAACACTGATAACTCCACAGCTAAATTCAAGAACTTCACACTGCTCACTGGGCGTATTTTTTTTCCTCTCTTGGTGTTGAAGAATGGCTTGCGCTGTGTGAATGAGATTTCTCCCAGAGAAATCAAAATCCCTATCAAAATCATTGTCTATTTCTCTCCTAATGAAAATCCTGTACAGTGTACTTTAGACTCAACATCAGCTACTAAAAGTTTGAGTGCTTACTTGCAAGAGAAATGAGAGACTTTCTTGTGTCACATGTAGAAGAAAGCCTGCTTGTGTTCCTTCTATGCTAGTGTAGCTGTGTTTTCCTGTGACCCTTACAGAGATCACAACATACTTAGAGCTTTATTCCCTTTCCATATGATGGAGCCTGCCTCTCTATCATAAGCAGGACTGACAGTTTTGTAGGTCTTTCTGTTCGGTTGACAAAGGCCCAGGCTGGATTACGATCACTAATGTGGAATTGCTTTGCCAGTAGCTTACTGGTTTAATTCAGCTTGTGTTGTGTTGTCTGAAGGCTCCCAAGGAGAACCTGGAAACAGAGAAGTTGCACAGTTCACCCTGTAGGCAGTCTTGGTGGGGGGTGAAGCGTCCCAACGTGGGAATCCCCTGAGGTTAGAGCTTGAGGAAGGCAGCTGGGGAAGTGAAAAATCTTAATTACCTGCATAATGGATGCAGTCTCCAAGAACTACAGCAATCTGTTGCTTGGTGCCAATCCTAGGGTTGAACCTGTGAGTGCAGTTGTAGTGTGTGCAGCCAATGTGCAAGCACATACAGTAGCTTGCTTTCTTCCTGCTTTCCCCAATGCCCCTGGGCTTAAGGGTGGGGATGAAGGTTTCCCTGTACTGTGTGATGCACCACAGATGGGAATCCCAGTCTCTCCTCCTCCTCTCTGCAGGAGCACACCTGCTGTGCATAGGATGAGAGGTCTACCAGGAGAGCTCTGATGTCAATGGCTCTATTCTGTTCATGTTTTTTTTTTTTGCTTTCCAGAACAGCTGTTTTGAATTTTCCAGTTTTTGCTGTAATCTTTGAACAAGCTTTCTTTTTTTTATGAGAGAGAGACTGGGGAAGGGTGTGGGGTGGAGGGAAGACACACATACATTTGAGCATCGAGGGCATTTTAATTTCTGATTCCTGGCCTGAAAACTGGGTTTAAACTTGTTGCTTGCCTGCTGTTTGAACATGGTCCAGTGGTAAGAGGCTTTAATACATTTCTTCTTTGCAAATCATCAACCTCACATCTTCCAGTAAAGGAAAGAATTTGGGAGTATAGCTTCCAAGAGTAATAGCCCTCTCAGCCCCATGCAATGCACAGGCTCCGACCAAAAAGTTCCAAAGAAAATATTCAGAAAGGGGGAAGTTGTCTAGCTGTATCCCTGATGATTTTGCATTTAAGCTATTGGGCTTTGCAGAGAGATCAGTATGCTCTTTTTTCAGACAGATAAGCAGCCATCCTGGAACTAACAACTATGCTGGAATATCTTAATCCAAGCACAGAGTGGAGAAATTAACAAAATGTCTCTTATTTCCCAAGTTTATATTGATGATGCTCTGTAGTTTGCCATTTTTCTTGCTATCCAATTAACCCCTAGCTGAAAACACATTTGGAAGTATTGGAGGCTGCATCCAGGTACCCTGCTTTCTACTTGCATCTACCTCCTGATGAGTAGAAAGAGTGAGCTGAGTGCCTTGAGAAGTGCTTGAAAGGCTTAAAGGAGGATGCTGAGCAAAGAGCCACCATGAGGAAGCTGGTAGGCTTGGGGACTTGGGTGGCATTTGTGCTGACGCTGGGTCTACATCTGTTTACTCTGAAAAGCACTAAAACAGCAGTGTCCTGCCAGTTTTTAGAGCAAGCTTCAATGTGAACATTCTTTCAGGAGGGAATGAAGTGCTTTAAACTCAAGAGATTCTTTTAACAAATGAGTTTATCTTAACCATCCTCTCTGGCAGTTAGTAGTTATGACAAGGAATGAGTGTGTACTGTGATTAAACATGTACTCCCACAGCTAGAGGCAGCATGTAGTTTCTGGGAGCAAGAACTCTTGCTGTGGTAATGCTCGTGAACAATTCCCCTAACAAAAGGAATTCTCATCTCTCAGTGTTTTCTGTGGCTTTGAGGATGACTGGGACATAAAAAACCTGAAGATATGACTGGATGCAAAAGTTCTTGCAGATAGGAACAGATTTTTTTTTTTTAACCTCATAAAACTGAGTTTAAAGCATACAGGAGATTTAATTTTCCTATTCCTGTTTATTTCCTCAAAAATGGAAAAATGACCCAAGGAAATCAAGGGCGTAACTGTTTCAAGTGAATTGAGACTTGGGCAAGGATAAAGTGGAGGTTTGATCTTTTGGATTTCCTAGTGCTGTCCAAGGTTGCATATAGACTGCGATGCCTTCCCCTTGTGTTTCAGTTACTTTGCTCTAGAATGAGAACTAATTTTTGTCCCCTTCCCTTGTATCAACTGAATGGTTTTGTGGGAGCCAGTGTGTTTCAGCTTTTCTCCTGTAATTTGAAGTATATAGTAGGAGTTTGGTTTAATCTTCATGTAATAGCTTCCTTGCATGATGGTTGCTACTTTCTTTAGACTGACTGTCCCTCCAATGACTCAGATTTTGTTTCTCTTGCCCTGAGGTCCTTGGCTGTCAATGTCTTTATTTAGTATTTTCACTCTCCTTTCTTCAGACCAACACGTAGTTCTCCTGGCACTGGTTGTTGGCAGAAGGTGAGGAAAGTCAGAGAGAGACTAGGAGGCGGTAGCAACAGGTGAGATGAGGCCATCCACTAGACAGGTGTGTAGATCACAGTTAAGGTGAATGCCCCAATGGTTAATGCTTTGTTCTGTGTAGCTTTATGGGTACTAAAATTGCTGCTGTAAAGTTAATTGTCGGGTGCTTTCTAACCTCTCACTGACACAAGGGGTTTTAATCTGTTGTTTTTTCCTTACTGTGTCAGGGGTGCCATTTATCCTTTTATCCTATGCTGCTTGGCTTTTGTTTTCAGACAGTTTTAAAGTAATGTCCGGTTTAGGAGTGATTATGAACTAAATATTTTTCTGTTTTGCTGGGCTGAAAACCTAGTAGGTAAGTCTTTAACAGGCATGCCTGTTATTGCTTAAATTCCCAGTCTTGAGGGATATGCCAGTAGCTTTCCTTTTTTCTTGTCGGTGACAAGGTGGTAACCAAAGCGTGACTAAATACCTTGGCTCCCTCATGAGCCAGGAAGTCTCAAGCTCTGTTCCTGGTGCAGCTGGAAAGTTGTTCTTGCACCGTGGACAGGTTGGTTACGCCAGAGGCTAACACAACAGTGTTCCTCATTGCCATCTGCTCCAAGGAGTCTTAAGCAAGCTGGGTGAGAGGGATGCAGTGACACAGATCCAAGTCTGTTCTCACTGCTGATGAAATTTGGGATGAAAAGGATGGCTTAGTTGGGCTTTTCCCCTTATTCCCTGTGTGGTGATGTGATAACGGGGAATAGCAGCCCACCAACCTGCTATTTGTCAACAGTTAAGGGGGTGTGCAAGATCTGTGCTTTTGATAGTCCAGCCCTGCTCTGGAGTGGTGCAGGCTACCTCCTCGGTATGCCACTCACTCATGTCCTGCTTTTTCTGAGTGTATTGGCAGAGACCAGATTCTGCCACTGCTCTGATGGTTTGTGTTGGGCCCATGTGGACGTCAGGGTCTAGGCTGGACTTGCCTCCATGACACAGAATTGAAAGAACCTGTGTCCTGTTGATACCATTATCACTATGTCTCTTCATGCTTCTGTTAATGACTGATGTCTGATTAAAGTGTCTGTTACTGCAGAAGCTCAGTGTTGGCCTTGTAATCAAGGGCACCATTGTGTTGTGCTAGTATGAGGAGTTTTGCTGCAGTTCTGATCATGGTGATCTGTCTAGCTCCATCCTGGTTCTTTATTGTTTTCTTTGACATAGAAGATAGGAATAGGATGGAGGAGCTGAGAATTTTGCTGCTTGTCCTATTCAGAAAATTAATGTGACTGGAACAGTGGAGACATGATCCATTTTCTCATCCCTCTCCCCAGGGGTTAGGCTTGTGCAGGGAAGGGGTGGACAGGGACTAGATCATCCTTCTTCCCTTGACTGACTAAAAGAAGAGGTGAGTGTATGGTGTCCTTCAGTAAAGTGTGAATTCATAAATCTCATTGGAAAAGTTGCTACCAGAAGTGACAGAAATAGATTTCTAGTTTCAGAGAAAATTACTTTTCCTTAATTGTTAATCCCTTTGTGTTGGAACAGGGAGACAAAGGGAGTGACGGTAGGACTAGGTAGGGTAGCCTTTGAAGGCTGCGCAAGGAAGAGGTGGGAGTGTCGCAACCTTTATGTTGTTAACCTTTTGAAGTCGCATGGGGTAGATGTCTCATTACCCTTGCCCCAACGCATGCACATTTTTACCTGTGACATACCAAGCAAATTGCCTTCTGCCTCAGAGATGGTGAAGGGTTGTTAAACCTGTTTGGCTTCAAGGCAGTCATTCTGGGGATTCTCTTTATCTGCACGTGTGAGGGTCAGGAGGCCTGCAAAAGCCACCCTCCTCTTCCCATGTCTGATGTCCGCTCTGCAGGACCAGTGCTTAAGGCAAAAGCTCCTGTGTTGGGCGAGGGGTTTTAGTAACTGCTTACAAAAATAGTGGTAGATCATCCCTGCAGGGTTGGGTAAGGGAGCTGCAATGCTTGTGGGGAAATCTGCACGCACAATTGAACAAGCCAGTGACTTCTCAAGATAGGGAGGGTGCTTGAGTACAATGTTTGAAGATCTTATTAGAGAAATCGAATGTTAAACTGGACTTGCAGTTTGATTTAAAATCTGATACTAAATTCTTGAAGCCAGTTGTCATGCGTTTCTTCTTTTCCCTATCAGAATCGGCTGGTTTTAACGTAAGTGACTGACTGCATCAGTGTCTGTCAAAGTGCTGACTTCAGCATGAAGAAACAGTTTATCTGCATCATGTACACATAGATGCATCTTGGCAGTGATCATGTTTCTTGGTATATAGCATGTCTGTAGCAGTTAACAATAATACTGAACAAAGCTATGAGCATTTCTGTTTGCTTCTATTTTTTCTTTCTTTTCTTCTAGCTATTGCAAACTCCTACAGGAGATTGCTGAGACAAGCCTGGGTATGGGGGTGGTCAAGGAGAATCCAGAAGCTCTGGAAAGAGAGGGAAAGTGAGAGAACTGCGGTTGGTCAGCGCATGGGAGAAGGTTAAAGCATAAAATACAGAAAATGAAAACTATCATAGAAAAATAGGTAAAATCTACTGATGAGAATAATCACTGAAGTATCTGACCTCCCTCTGCTGCTCTTGTCACAGCTAACATGCTCCTGACTTGCTGTTTGTGCTCGTCTGTGTTTTTGGCATGTCTCTGATCCATTTAATGTTACTAAAACAGGTGCCGCATAGACCCAGGCAAATGAGCTTTCTTCTTACTGTTCCACCAAAGGATATGACTCATTGCTGAAGTGATGGTTCATTTAGCGGAGCAGTTAAACTAGAAGTATGGAAATTGTCAGGGTTTCCAGTGATAACTATTTCCTTTGGATATTTTTCGTGTTATGGACACAGCAAGGAAAACTTTGACTGTGGACATGGGTCTATCAGGAATTGACTTGTAGTCATAAGTTTAATTTATGTGAGCCTCATAACGCAGGTAGCTGCTTGGTAGTAGAAGCTGAGCCAGATTTGAACCTGTAGAAGATTATTGATTTGATCTTTTAATCTGTCAGCTCATTCTTCACTCCTGTTTTCTGTTTGGATGTTGTAGTTTTGAGATGTTTTTGGAAAGGGTACTGGGAAAACTTGCAAACATTTTTCAAACAAAAGATGGTTTGTCTTCATGGCTGGGAGGGTTCATTTGGACACTTGCTCTGAATTTCTTTTTGTTTGGAAAACTGAAGTTCTTAGAAGTTAGATGGCCTTGGCTTTCTTTGTTCTTTCTTCTGTCTCAGACATCTGTATCAGCTCTCTCACCGAGCTCTTTATCTTACTTGGCTTTTCTGTGGATGCCTGGAGGCCTTGGCTCACATTCTCAAGAGTGTCCACTGGTTCAAGAAGCCATCGCTGCTATCAAATTACCTTGACAGCTGTTGTCCCATTTCATATTTGCCATCCCCTCCCCCTGGCTCCCTTGTGATTTTTGGCAGAAGCTGTAGCTATTGAGCAATAAAACTTGGATCTGAGAATCCTGTTGCTGGTGGGAAAATGAGATGAGAGCATACTCGTTAATGCCTTGCAACTTGACTTCTTGCTGATGTATTTATTATCAGTAGCATCTTTATTTAAAAACAAAACCTACCACTAGCTACTCTGTTTGTGGATTGAGTGGATGGTTCATTTACTGTTCATCTGGAGTTGTGCGATAGGTGCTGGTCTCTTAAAATAGTACGCTCTATATACCAAGATGTATATGACCAGACAAGCTCTTGATTTGGAGTCCTTGACAAACGCCCATGCATAAGGACTGCAAAACTGCTAGGATGCTCGTGTTCATGAACGTAATCCATAAGGGCATGATTGACTTTGTCTTCATGTTAGTTTTATTGATGATCCTGCCCTTGCGTAACCTGGAATAGAGCTCCTGTACTACTATTTAGTAGACATTAAAGATGACCCCATGGGAAGCAATTGGTCTTGGTTGGATTTGAATTAAAAAAATGTAGAGATAGCATTTGGGGGCTCTTCTTTTGTGTGTGTTTGGGGATTTCACTGCCATTCTTTTAAATGCAACCATAAACCACTTCTGACAACTGACAGAAATGGTGATCATCTTGGGACCAGCCATCATAAGAGAGCTCCCATCTCTGTAAACCTTTCCTTTTAAGATGTTTTGTGTTTCCTTTGTCAGTTGTTTGAGGAGTTGGCTGATGCATGGCATGCTTTAATCTCTACTGATCGTTCCTCTTGTCCCTGTTGGAACATGTCAGCAACTAAATTTTGTGTAACATACTGGAAAAATTAGGAAGGAAGGAGCAGATCTTAATTGGAAAGATGACTGACAGAAAACAATAAATGTATCCAGAACACTCAGTTCTGAAGAACACACATAGGAAAAGCATATAAAAAAATTACTTTGCTTGCAATGTGTATGATTTACTAGCTGATAACATCCGTGTGAAATGTAAAGCTTGTAAAAGTCTGGATGAGACCAGCCTTAATGCATGTCTTACAGCTCCTAAATTGCTGTGCCAAAGGGGGAAGACTAGGCTCCTACTGAAACACGTGCTGCGACTGTTTTGTACGTGTCTGCGGAGAAGGGTATTTTAAGCAGTTGGTGAATAGTTGTGGTGTGTGTGGAGTGGAATCATGACTTCAGTCAGTGGCTGTAAATTTGAGGGCTGGTGCCTTGGGGCTCCATCCTGGTAGGAGCTGGTGGCTTGTGGAACATCATGTGGTCTCAGGTGCTGTGGAGTCCTCCTGGGTCATGCTGAAGAAGAGCCGGGGATGTAGTGTGACCAGCTGTGAAGCCAAGGGGGGAAAACTCAGAAAGCATAGGGTCAAAGAAGATGTCCTCTAACTTTGGAAAATCACAGTTACATCAACATTACTCCCTGGAAAAGAAATAGAAATAAAATAGAGAATGGATTACATCTAGGTGAAAAATGCATGAAGCGTCCCTCCCCTAGCTGTGTTGTTCCAGTTGAACGGTGGGATGCATGGGTTTTCTGTTGACATGTGGGGAAATAACTTTTTATGGACTTTTCTTTCCCCTCAAAGGAAAAGAAAAAACACTCATAAGGCCTCAGTTGGGTGTACAACTTGATTAAGGTTTTTTGTTGGTGGTTTTTTTTTTAGTTAGAGGAAAAAAAGTGGCAATTTATCCTCCCTGCCCTGCATCCCTTGCTATCCTGGCATTTAACACAGGTTTAAACAAGGTGCTCCTTGGTCCGGTCTCTCCATGGAGATCGCAGAAAGCGCTGGAAGGCTTGAGCTTCCTGCGATCCCTGGCACGTCTTCCGTTACGCAGCTACGGTTATTGTAGCAGTAGGGGACTTGTTAGTTTTCCAACTGCAGTTCCCAGCGAATGTGTCTGCTCTGCAGTGTAGACTCCTGCATGTTCCGTGTTAAAATAGTTCTATAGCTTTCAGGCATCTTGCATTTCAAATATGGGTGGAGAAACAAGTGTTGGCCTTTAAGGCAGGGGTTTCAAAGCTTTTTGATATCAAAGGCCATGTTGACAACTTGGCAAGCGCCTGTGGGCCCAAGTGCGTTAGATCTTTAGGATAGGAGCTGACTTGCTGCAGGCATTGGAAAGGATGTTTTGCATTGTTTAAATGTATTGTCAGGTGTGTTGTGCCCTTTCTTTGCAGTGTGGCTGCTGAAATGTCTCCTCCTTTCGTGCTAGCCTTGGCTCACTTTCCCATCAGCCAGAGGAGGGGTTAACTTGCTGTTACAGTCTGCTCCAGCTTGTGTCTTGCTGTCCAGTCTCTTTGCTTAAACCCGCTCTCGTGGGGAATCCCAGCTCCCGACCCCTCTGCCGCAGTGGCTCGTGCTGTGGCTGCGGAGGGTGGAAGGCAGGTTTTGGGGGGAACGTGTTAAGCTTGGCCGGCAGGTTGCAGGGTGGGAGGAAGCATCTCAGCTGCGAGTCCTTCGTAGCCCTCTCCCTGGTGTGGGAAGCAGGTAGGGTCCTGCAAACCCCGGAAAGCAGCCGGTTCTGGCAGGGCAGAGCTTGTCTGTCCTGGTCAAGGTCTCAGAGGTCTTACCAGGTTACTTGCTTGTTGACTGTTTGAAATACCAGCATGTGTCGCTTCCACTCTGCTCCTGCGCTTTCCAGCCTTGCTGAACTGCCGCTCTGCTTTCTCGCGTTGGGTGCATTAACTTCATTGGTTTGGTGCGGTATTTTAGCATCTTTGGATGATAGACGAATATCTTGCCAGTACTTAATGAACTATGCTGCACATCTCTAAGGAGGTTTATTTGCATTTCCTAGGTGAGGCAAGTGATGTACAGAGGTCAGAGCTACAACACAGTGCAGAAGGACAAATGCAACACACATAGATGTACAAAAGCTTTTCTTAACATCAGCTTTGCTGCGCCCAGAGTAGCTATGACCGTTGTAGAGTGCAACCAGGCTAGGTGTTTGGGTCTTTGGCTGGCTCATGGACAGAGCTTGCAGCTCGCATTGAGCTCTGGCTGCACCTCTGGCTCGCTTGCTGGAAGGAGCAAAGCTGGCACGGATGTTTCAGCTTTTAAATGCAGTCGCAGGTTTTGGTCTGAGGTGGAAGCGTACTTTAAGAGCTGCATTGTTTTGCGTGAAAGACTAAACAACAAATCTGTAGCAGTGTGGAGAAGAAGCCAGTTCTCCTAACTCCTGGTCACGTGCTTTCACCACAAAGACCCTGTTTCTTCTTCTACTTAACTGAAGAATTCCATTAGATCAAAAGCTAGTTAAGGAAAATAGAGCCCCATGTGGTCCTGTGTGGTTACTCAGGCAAGTGCTATTTTTAGGAATCCCAATTGAGTAAGCCCTGGCTCTTGCTGCTGTTAAAATCCATGGAAGCAAAATTGAAACTTCTACCTTCATCTCATCCGCATGTAGGCCACTTGGCTCTAGCCATCTGGGTTTTTTTCTTACTTGTGCCTCCCCCAGCTCATTCCCTGCCTCGTGGGGACTTTTTGCCTCTCCAAGTGAGCGTTAATCAGTTCCTTGGGTGTGGGAGATTTGGAATAAGGCAGGTAGGAAGTAACAAGTTGTTCCTGTTCTGCATCTCTGAGGATCGTTATCAGAGTTGTTAATGAGCTCTTGCCCTCCAGTCCTAGGGTTCTGCCTAACTCTGCTCAACTGCTTCTCCTCACTTGAGCTTCTGTGGCCGGGTTCCATTGATCTGTAGATGCTCCTTGCCTGCTTCTCCCCCTACCAAGAGCAAGAGAGCCCAGCTTTGCAGAACGTGACTTGTTTGCAGCTCTTTCTCCTTGGTGCTGATGAAGAAAACTTCTTGTTCAAAGTTTCGTATACAGACCTGCTTGACCTGCCTTGTAGGAGCATTTGGGGGGCGGGGGGGGGGGCAACGATAGAAGTAAGACAGTTTGGTCTTGAATTAAAATATAAGAATCCAGTTCCTTTTCTGGAAATAGTTGCCTGACAGTGACCAGATTCCTCTCCACAACTTCATGCCCCAGCTTGCAATATGTAGAGATTTCTTTGGTTATTTTTGTGAGTATTTTTCTCTGAATCTGAGCAGAAAAGCAGCAGAGGGGTAAGGTGGAGGGCATGGCAGGAAAAGAAGCTAAAGCCTGAGAAAGCTTTGGAAGTGTGGCTCCAGGGAAAGCCTGCTGAACCTTTTTGAGCTGGCTGAAAAGGCTGAGAACTGCAAGCGGTACTTTGATTCACCCTGTTTGTATAAATTTCTTTTCCATAATTTTTTATTTAAAAAAAACCAACATTGTGAGGAAATCACTCTGTCACAATTCTAAGTAGAAGAATATATTTGTAAGGGCCTGGAGATTCAGCCAAAGGACTTGGTTTGGAAGTGAGGGCGAATAGTGTTTTGAGTCTGAAGACCCTCTGTTGGCTCATAATTTTCTTCAGGTTGCATGATCTCTGCTTGAAGAGCGCTTTGTCTAAAAACAACAGCAACAACAAAAAAATTGCTTCTGAAATCTTGTGTCAGGGCTAAAATTCGCTGCATTACCAGGCTGTGTGGAGAAGGCATAGCAATATTCTGTGAAATATTTGAGGTCCTTGTAAATGCAGAGCAAGTAACTGGTGACCTTTTTAAGCTTGGTTGACATTAGCCACTTGGCAATGTTTCATGTCAGGCTGAGGTGATGGGAAATTGGTCAGGATGATATTTGTCTCTGCTGGTGTAAATGCAGTTTAGATGGGCAAAGTTTTCATGATGTTTGGTTTATCTATTTAGAGATCTGGCTTGAGCTCGGCCAGCAGAGTGGTCTTACTGATAGGAATTGCATGTCCCCTCGGTCTTTGTGAGCCCAAGCTAGGAGTCGTGTGTAGAGAAGCCACAGGTGAATTGAACCAAAGCAGTGCCCTAAAACAACATTAGGAAAGTATTAGCCTCGGGACAGTTGTGGATTGAAACATCCTTGGACTGTGCTTAGAATATGGTGCACACAGTGCTGCACTGCTGCATCCTCTGTAGTATGGATGTGATTGTGTCAATGGACAAGGCTCAGGGATATTTAACAGATATATAATGATCTGTTGGCTAAATGATTCTTCTTCTACATATGCAAGTAGTCAGGTCTTCTCTCTTTTTTCTTTCTTCTGGGTATTTGCTCACAGACCCCAAAAAAGATGTGGTTTATTGCTCCTCAGGGCTAGAATCATTTTCTGTCTTGGCAATTTGGAGGCTTTATGGCTTTCTATCACAGAATGGAAGCCCAAGTAAATAATCCCAAATTCTTTGAAAAATGTGGAATAGATAACACTTAGCTGCCCTTCACAGGGACTGGGGATCATGAACAGCATCAGTGTGTGAACTGTTGCAAAGATCAGCTGTACAAAGCTATAGTACTGGGAGCCAGGAATTTTCATCATAAAATATTGATCACTTTCCTTGCGGAAAAGGAAATCATGGTAATGTCTTGTTACTGCAGAGTCTCCTTGCTGCAGCTTAACTGAAGAACAGGCTACTGTCAAGCCACGGAATGGAATTAGAGGGATGTAATGTCCCACGGTGACAACCACTGGTGAGATGTGACGTCAAGTAAACGGAACAAGCGTAACGTTTCTTGCTTGTATCTTTGTAACTGGAGAAGAAAACGTGCATTGTGATGCTTTCTGTCTGTCAGATGTGATGCTTTCAGTCTGTCAAACAAACTAGTTCTGTAAATGGGCATCTCCCCCTTCCCCCCCCCCCCCCACTTTCTGGGTGGCACTGCAGTGAGTGACTCTGGTAGCTAACCTGCAAGTCAGCTTTTGCTATTGTGGTTTTTTTGGGTTTTTTTTTGCCCCTAAAAATGTTGTTTCCCTGATGATATTTTCCAGTGATGATTTTTTTAATTATTATTATTGATATCACAAAACTGTATTTTGTGTGTTAGCCTTGGGTGTGGTTTTCACCTTGAAGGCCTGTTGGGATATAGGATGGTCTGGGCATCACCTGCAGGGTGTCTGTACTTTTAAGAAAGGTACAATTTTTAAGGTAGATGTTTTGCAAGAGACAAGCGAGAACTGCGTTTTCAGAGCAGTTAAATCCCAATGGTGTTTTTAATTGTTTTCTTCTGGCAGAAGTTTTTTTTTTTTTTTTTTTAAGAAACAGCTGTGGAGCATTGCCATGTTGTGTTTCAGAGCATTCAAAGCAGAATGCAAGAGGAGACAAATGCCCAAGAGCAGTGGTGATCATTCAGCATCGTATTTGGCTTCAGCCAGAGCGAGTGGGGAGGGTTAGGTCCCGAAGTGTTGCCTTTAAATGGCTAATAGCATGGCTATTCATTCTTTGCTGTGGTCCCATGCTTCCCATGTAAGGGAAGGGAGTGACTGTGATGCTTTTGAGAGTTGTAGGGGGTGTGAGAAGGTGGGCAGAAGGGCACTGTAAGAAGCTGGCAAAGAGCAGCTTGGCAGCAGGATTTTAGGTCTTGCATAGCCACCTATTGGGTAAAGCACCTCCAGCTCTTATTCCCCAATAGGGGAAATAGCAAATATTAAGCAGAGAAGACTGTGTTGAGAATCACAACATTAAAAAAAAAAAGATTGCCCTGCTTTGCTTCCTCTGTTAGCCAAGCCGTGCGGAGGGAGAAGCTGACTCACGCCAGCCTGTGTTACAGGCTGCTTTGGGTAGAGCTGTCAGAAAACTGTGTCACTTCAGCCCAAGAGAGCTGTAGGAACAGAAGTGTGGTAATATATTAAAATTACATCAAAGGCTCTGGAAGATTTTAATGAGATCAGCCTCATATTTATTTTCATGGTTAGGAGCAGAAATAACCGAATCATGTCATGGAAATATTCTGGAATGAGGCGATGTAACAGCCAAGACTGTCTCTAAGCTGGTCAAAGGCTTTGCTAACTCCAGACCGGCTGCTTCAGTTTAGGATATTGGGAGGTTGCAGATAGAGGGTTTAGGCAAAGCAGAGACCTGCTAAAGGCCCCAGAAATGTGAAAAATCAGGTGAGCGTGGCAGAGTGCTCCTTGCCTTAGCTTTCCTCTTCGCATCAGCAGTGGGCCCAAGACAGCATCGTTTTGAGCTGTACCCTCTCTTTGCCCTTATGACACCCTGTTAGTCTGGACATTCAGTTAAAATGGGCTGGAGCTGCTTCTGAGGGTGGTTGGCCCCAGCTCCCTCTGCCAGGCTGCTGCCGCGGTGGCTCACCCCAGCAGGACCCCACTGCTCCCCAGGGCAGTTCTCGGCGCAGGTTTTTCTTTGCAGGTGGCCGGGTACTGCAGTGGGGTAGCACTGCCAGTCGTTTCAAGGCCTAACATTTTTAAGAGTGCTCCATTTTGTAGGGGAATTGGTGCTTTCTTTGCAATCCTCAGAGAGTGTCAGGGACCAGCACCAGCTCACCATCCTCTTCCATCTTCCTCCCTCCCCCTGAGGTCTCTCCAGCTGTTAGCAGACCTCTGGGCTTCTTCATACACACGTCCTGTGGCATGTTCAGGGTGCTGCAGGAGGCCTGTTGCTGAGCTGAGGTTGTAGAGTCATATGTGCCTGTGCCAGCAAGGCATTCGAAACGGTTGGGTTTGAGAAGGCTTCTGCATATTCCCTTGCCCTTCTGTGCTCTTGTGGGGCCCCGTATGCCATTGCTAGTGCTGCACACACTGTGTATTTGTGCAAGCAGGAGCCTAAATATTTTCCCCAGGCTTTGCTGAAGGAAAGAGATAATTTAAAAAATGGCATGCAGTTCTTTTAATTGCTTTGCCTAAAATGAAGGGAAACGTTACTCTACTGGCGAGAGGTTTGTTGGAAGCAGGGCTGCTGCGTGTGTGGCTGTGACAAGGATGAACATATCTGATCTGGCAATCGGTGTGCTGCAACTGTTAGGTTACTTTGCAGCTTGTGGAGATTATCTTTGTATGGCATTTCAGCAGCAGCAAAGGCTTTAGGCACTGGAGCTTGGGCCCTCCTCCTGCAGTTTTGGGGAAATGCATCAGCTCCCATTGGACTGGATGGTGTATATGTCCCAGAAGGAGCAGGGAAGCCACGGGCTGAATCAGCAATGAACGTATTTGGCAATATGTTTGCACCTCCCAAATTAGTATTGAGACAGTGGTGGGTTGCAAAGATGTAGATGTTAGGCTGGAGCAGTGTAGTCACTTCCCATTTGGAAGGAAGATGAGGGATATGAGAAAGAGACCTTTCAAAATGGGAACCAGTTCTCCTTTCCAGGTGCCTAAGCCAGAAAGTCTTCAGTAAGATTATTTCTTAAGAAGAATTTTTAAGATCCTATTTGGAGGAAAAAAAAAAGTTCAGTACTTTTTCTAGCATCACATTATTGCCATTCTACTGATTTTTAGACTTGAACCTCCACAGTACTTGAAAAACTAAATCTCTTTACATGAACTTATCAGTAGCTAACAACGTTCTCAGAAAATTTACTTGGTTTTCCTGCCTCAATCTCAGATGCTTTCCCTCTTGCCTTCAGCCACATAGCATCTGCCATGATAACATTGTTTGTGTTTTTTTCTGAGTGAATTATATTTGGAAACTCGGGAGAGGCACAGGAGAGTCATGTGTACTGAAAAGTCACACATAAATGAATAGAGAAGCTGCACTTAAACAGTCCTTAAGAACTTCGTTTTTTTAGGTGCCAAGAAGCTGCGTATATTTTAATGTAAGAGGACAGAGGTCAGCACAGCCTTTCAACAAGTTAAACAGCCAAAGATAATGCAAAAACTTGTCTTTAGCCTTACTTAAGTCAAATGTCTAAATCTTTTCTTTTTTTTTTTCTCCTCCCTCCCTTTTGCACAATTTTCACCTTGAATAGGTGAATTCTAAAATCCATGCAAAGAAATCCCGTTTCTCTTAAACTAGTTGTTCATGGAAGAATGCTATTCTTCTTTCAACAGGCAAATAGTTTGGAAAATTAAGTTAACCAGATATTACACATCAGTATTATTCCACGACTGAAATCGGCAAACAGTCAGGAATCCTTTAGGCTCATGAAGGTGGCATCTATAAAAGTTCACTTTTAAGAAGAATTATTTCTCCAACAATTGATTAACTTCTGGTAAAATTACCTAGACTTACATAAAACCTGGGATCTTAACTTGTGAACATCTTGCAGTGTAGGCTCAGTCTTCGTGGGGACAAGACTGCTCAGTGCCTCTAGAGTCCGTGTTTCAGTTCTGCGTGTCCAATCCGGTCCTGGGCTCCCAGTCATCCTGCCACCAAATGTTATTGCAGGGTTTGACTTCCCTAGGAGGAATCCTGGGTGTGTGAAAGATGAGGGCACAGCCCAGGCTCTTCTCAGCATGGCCAGAGTGTGTTGTGAGAGTCGGGCTCTGGGAGGGGTGGGATGGGGACGTCCTTGCCTCGCAGTGTAACCTCGATTGTCTGCAGCCTCCGTAAGCTTATGAGAGAAAACTTGTAACTTAAGTTTTGGTCACCTTTAAGGTCTCAGTGGACTTAATCTTGGGTGTCTGATACTGGTACTTTCCTTTCTTTGTGCGTATTGCATGTTAGGAAGGCACAGACAGCTCCCTAATCTCTTCATCATGCAAGAAGTTATACCTGATCTTACCCCTGCTGTGCTTTACAATGGCTAACATTATACTCTGAATTATACTCTGGTGGGTCTTTCGGAGCTGCATCTCTATTGCGTAGTGGAGGGCCCATGATACCTGTCTGCTGCCTATGGTAAAGCACTTACCTTGGTGTAAAAAGAGTAAACAACAGCCACTCTGCCAGAGAATGAGTAAAGATGGGGAGGGAGGAAGCTCTCTGAAATGTTACTTGGCTCCGAATACGCAGAATCTTTAGCTGCCTGATTCCCATGGACTTTGAAGGGAGCAGTGCATCCTGAAGTGGGTTTGCTACTAAGATGTTTTTATGGAGTGGTGTTAGCCCAGGTCCTGTTCTTGTACATAGCCCCAGAATTTCATCTGAGGATTGGACTGTCCTTACTTTGTCCTCTTCAAATGCAAACACTGTTAGGCATCACAGTCTGACCCTGAAACGTTACTTTCATCTGCCTTACATCAGAGAGGAGATGCTTTTCGTTTTCTAAAATGCTTTAATTGCCTTCTATATTGTCCTTTCGTGGCTTAAATTGAACACTTAAGCATATGACTACCAAAGACTGAGTCTCCAGGCTCTTTAAAGTAGAGCGTGAAGGTTTTCTTCACGCTGAAAATGCAGCGTTACACTTTGATAGAGGATAATAAAATGTAACTGCCTGAGATGAGCAGTTGCTTTATCGTGCATGACAGAGCAAATCAGTTTTCCTCCCATTGCTTTTCCTCTTGGGAGATAACATTCTAAAATAGTCAGTACCCTGTACTATGAAGGTTCAGCGTTAGACAAATTGTGCGCTGAGGTTAGTGGTGGTTTTTTTTTTTTTCTTTCTTCCCCCCACCTCCACTAATGGCTTAAATAATTTTGCCTTTGGAAGTCCTAGCATAGGATTTCAGATGTCCTAAAAATATGCTGTAAGTTTACTGCTTCACTAAAAAATTTCTAGGGTTTTTTGTTTTTTTTTTTTGCTGTCGTCCTAGACACTTTTTTGAATTTGGCAAGCAAATAAGAAATGTGGCTGTCTTAAAAGGTTTAAGGTGCTTGTGGAGAAGGTTTGGCTCAGCTATGTATGTTCTGTTCATAGAGAATGTCTTCTGGAAAACACAAGTCTCTCTTGTTTTCTAACATTAACAGTACAGCATTATACTGTTAAATGAATTATTAAACTGCTGTGGTGAACTGGCAAACATACCATCCCTCAAGGAGAGGGAAATGAGATATAAATCATTTTAATCTGTCAAATTTTGTGTTGTAGAAAGAGTAATGCAATCGAGCAAGAGTCACTGTGAATTGTAAACAGAGGTAATACCAGTATGGAAGCAATCAGTGCACGTTTAACAAACCAGGAAACACGCCGAGCAGCGTGAATGTGTAGGACTATGGAGACCAGGATTTTGACAAGTGATGCTTTTTGGTTGTGTCTGGTAGTCCAACATACCAGTAAAGGTACCAGGTTTCCAGGAATTGCTCAGTACTTGGAAGACTGGCTCTCTGTGAGGGGTTGCTTTGAACAACCAGGACAGCATCAGAAAAATATGAGCCGCAGTATGAGAAGGGACTTTCTTGAAATCTGAGAAACTAACTTGGCCAGTGGTACAGCTACCTGCCTGTGTAACTCTGGTTGTTTGGTTTTTTGGGTGTTGTGGCTTTGTTTGGTTTTGTTGTTTGTTTGTTTTTTTTTCCCCCTTCCCAAAATAGCCCTGCTACTGCTGTTTAAAAAGAATAAAATACGAAATCCTCCTCACAAACAACTTTTTGCTTTGCCTGTGATGGACAACAGTTTGACTACAGCACAAAGTTACAGAAATGTCCTGAAGTTCTCAAAAAAACATGATCAAGAATATTATTGCATAAAACTTTTGGTTATGAGAAGCTAGGAGCTAAAAGCAGGTAGTTTGAGTAAGTGTCACATAGCTACTGATAAAAGCTCCTAATTAGCAGTAACTTCTATAGATGGCCAGAATGCCACTGTTTATGCCTGCAGATGCCTGATTTGTAATACTGAATTACAACAAAGTGTATCACAGATGTTGGTACCTTAAAATAACACATTTAAGGTATTGTCTTGGATTCCTTTAGAAGATGTTTTGCACAACACAGAGGATGATTTATGAAACTGAAAATGGCGTATAGGAAATGATGGACAAAGGCTTCTTTTTTGATGTGTCAAACAATCACTCTTAGCTTTGATGTATGTTTGTAACCAGGTCTCCAGCTGAAGGCAGACCCACTAGTGAGCTGCAAGCACAAAATAGATTTGTGATTAAGCTACGGTTAATCCATGCTGGCTCTCTGGACCTGGTAGGTTGCAGGATGCTGCTGATTCTCAGATGAAGCTCAGTTTCAAAGAAGGCTGTGAAGGCTTCAACCTGAATGACGCATGCTTCACAAAAGTTAAAACCAACTGGACTTTAGGACAGTTATAATGATGCTGTATATTGTGATATAAGCAGACCTACTGGAAAGGTGCAAAGTGAATCATGCAGGAGTCAGAATTTGAATTGTCTTAGAAAGAATCTGTCTTTTGCAGACTGCCTGTTGGTCTTTAGATGGTAGACTTGCTGAATGTGTTAAATGACAGCATTTCAGCTGATGGACTAGATATGAGGAAGAAATTTTTTACAATGAGGGTGGTGAAACACTGGAATGGGTTGCCCAGAGAGGTGGTAGATGCCCCATCCTTGAAAACATTCAAGGCCAGGCTGGATGGGGCTCTGAGCAACCTGATCTAGTTGTAGATGTCCCTGCCAGTTGCAGGGGGGATGGACTAGATGACCTTTAAAGGTCCCTTCCGTCCCAGAGCATTCTATGATTCTATGATAGTCACACAAGTTTCTTCCTGGACTGAGGGAAGGGAGCAGGCATCACCTGGTTTTCTTGGTGCATCAGGTTTCATATAGACGTTTTTCAGGTGAAAATGAAAACATGCCTAAACATGAGATGGAATGATGTTAAAGAATGTGACAGCTATTTAGTGATCCCTTTGTGGTCAAAAGAACAACAGCCAGTGGTGCAGCAAAGGGCAAGCTCTGCTACCTCCACTAAACTGAAAACTTGAGATATCAGTCAAGTGACTTGGCTCAACATAAAGCCTATTTAAAAGAGCTTCCACATTCCCAGATTATTGCCAAATGTCTGTTTTGAGACATCTGGAGCCAGCATTACTGCTGAAATGGGCTGTAGACTCATTAGTCCATGAGCAGAAGACAACACATGCTGCCTGTGTTAAGCCGATGGTGTTCTGAGCTGCTTCGGTGGTGCTTGGTCCTTCTAATTGAATTGGAAGACCCGTGGTGGAAAGAGATCCTAGCGTGACTCCCAGTGTCCTGTCTGTTCAGTTAGCTTATCAAAGTAATTTTTTAATATTGCCTTCACCAGAGGGGGACCAACACAGCATGAAGATAAAAGCTGCTATCCATCTGTTTTATCTGTAGTCATTAATTAGAAACTGATGAAAGAAACAGACTTTGGTTCAAGGCTGATTGATTCTTCTTCATAATTCAGGCATCCTGAATAGAGAAACACTGCTGCTGTATAGCCAAGTAGAGCACACAGCTGAAACTAAGATAGCTGGGTTGGTTCACACAGTGATGGAGGATTTATACAAATTATTTAGATGCTGTGCTGCTGGTTGCTTGCAAACAGAGACTCTTGCAGGGATTTTGAGAGTTCATACTTTGCATGCCTTAATCCTCCAGATGGCAGGTGTTGTAACTGTGGGCTTAGAGCCTTGGGGTTTCTAAGTGACTTCTATAATTTGTTACAAATTAATTAAATGTAAATAATTTGAATCCTGAGAGTGGGGGAGGAGATCAATACATTAGTGCAGTTAGTTTGGTTTGTGTCTTATTGAGGTACGTTGATAAGACTTCTACTGAGCTTTTCTGGTGCGTAAGGAAGGAATTGAGTACGTGTCTTTCTCTACTGGTATGCTTTTTTTAAGTAGAGTAGCCAATCTTTGTGTTGAAGGTCTACCTTGTGTGTCTCCACAGACCAGTCATGGTGGAGATAACTCCATCATGTGCTCTCTAATTACAGTGATGCATTAAATATTTTCCATCCCTTCATAACCATATAGGAGGGGAAGGTAGACAGTCTGTCTGGAGGGTAAAGGAAACTCAGGCTTGGTAGTTGGACGTGGCATGATGTTTCTCTGTGGTGCATCTCCCTTCAGCCCTGACTTCTCTCACACCATCTGTCTTCTATTCTTGCACTCTGGATTTAGCCAACGAAGAGAATTTGCAGTGGAACGAGGCAGAAGTGTGGAATTACCTTCTGTGTCCCCATTGATGCCACTGAATTTGTGAGCTGTATTGCCTTCCTGCAGTCTCTCTGGTCTGCAGAGGCATTTTTCTGTTTCTTTGGGTACTTACCAGGGTGGGGCCTCTGGACTTCTGAGTTCAACTAGTCAGGAAGCATGCTTTTTACTATTGGGTGTCAGAATTCTTCTGGAGAAGGCAGATTGGGAGAGATCAGGGGATATCCTGTAAGGATGCAGACACTATCTAGTTTGATAAACCATTATCTAAAATAGACAGATCCTGTTATCTTGGGGAACCTGGCTGTTTTTACAGGCTGGAGAATGGGTGCAGCTACTGAAAATGTGGGTTTTAAAGATAAATAACTAGACTTGATATGTGTATGGGTTATGCATTGGTTCTATTTCAGTTCCTTCACAGAGATACTTTCAACCTAGTACTTATTCCAGTTCTGGTACCTAGGTACTTTATAGGCATTTCTGACTTTAAATTCTTTGTGTGTATGAAAAATATAAAAGCAAAGCCAGGAATTACCTGGTTTCTTTAAACAGAGGGTAGTCCCCCAACAACAAAACCATTACTCTGAGCAATCGTGATCTTGCTGCTGCTTCTTGACCAGAGTAGAAGCAAATATTCATCAGTGTTGCTGTAGCATGCCACCTGCACCACGCTCAGCAGCTCTCGATACACCCTTGCACAATGCCTGCTTCAGCAGGACTGCGTGACCTCCACCTGCCAGGTGACGCATGGTTTGTCAAATGGGAAAAGTGTTTTAATGTGTTCAGATCTCTTTTTGAGAGAGCTGGATGCCCAGTTGTGCAAAGCTCCATGCAGCTAGCTAGGATTGCCAAAGGAGCATTTGTGTTCGTGGCTTGCTGTGACTTACCAGACCACAAATGTCACAGTTTTGAGAAGGTCAATGAAAATACATAAGGAAGGCTTATGCATGCTGGGCTGTTCTTTTCTACATAGTTTAAATGTCTCAAAATGCTGTTGTGGATTGTAATGCCAAATTGAACACAGCATTTAACCTAGGAGATTTAATCCACTGTCTCTCACAATTCTGCCAAACCCTGTCAAAAGTTGAGCGTAACCAGTCCAGTTGGGTAATTCATACTAGAAGAATTTGAGTGAGATGGGGGTTCCTCAAGATGTTTGAAAATGTCTCTGCTTATGTTTCCTCTAATTTTTTTAAGCAGCGTTAAGATGGTCTGGGAATAAGATTCTCATGTAATTCACTAACCTGCCTCTTTCTGAGAATAGCTAAGAAGGGAGCACAGAAACTGGCTTAATATCTCCACCTTTGTTGTTTGGCTGTGCTGATGCTTTTAAAAGCATGCATTGGACTCTTGTTTACTTCTAATGGCCATTCCAGCTGTCCTTTCTAAGGGCTGCCAGTGTCCAGTGTGGTATCTGATGCTCACAGACATCCATGTCTGCTCTCTGCTCCTCCTCTTAGTGCAGAGACATAGTCTGCAGGGACCACAGCCTGCAGGAGCACTTGCTGGTTCAGGCAGAAATCCAACTCGTTTGTTGTCCTTCAAGATACTTTCATAAAGGTGCTTTGCTGGGCGAACAAAACATTTTTCTGAATAGGCACGTATCCAGTAGGCACCCAAAGCCACAATGCAAAGGATAACTGTGCTGTGGCAAACAGTCCTGGAGGTCAAGGATGTCCTTCAGGTGGACATGTTCACAGTTCTGAGCCTGCAGATTCAGCAACTGCAGTGAGTTCAGGTGATTACCATAATGTGGCAGGAAAATTAAGCACAAAACCCGAACAAAACTTTTCTTGGGCTGGTATGGAAGAGCAATGTCATTTAAGGTGAAATGACAAAAGCTGCCTTTTCCTCTCCTTTATTTTAGTCTGCGCTGTTATTTTATCTGTGTGGTCTCAGTAGTGCAGAGGACTGTTGAGGATTAGAGAAACTGTACACCAATGGTTCCTTCTCGTGCTGCTGAGAAAGAACTAAATCCTTCTGGGGTTGCTGGGCCAAGTAGCAACACTGTGAGGAGTGTGTCGTCGTCTTATTTCATGTTGGTGGCTAGCGTAAGTTTAGTTGACCTTCCAGGGTGGATGGGAGATGTCATCTTGTGTATCATTTTGTGTCTTTGAGTTGAGAACCCCGTGGGAACTGGGGCTTGTTACAGCGGAGAAAGACTTGTGGGAAGCTTGGTTTGATGCTGTTGATGTCACTTAGAGGGCGGGGTCTGTTGCTTGGCAGGAAGCATGTGTTTGACCTTTCACAAAGCTATGGTCTTCGTGCTGGTGATCAGTAATTCCATTCCTTTTAAGGCAGTGGTGAGATTATCTTGATGTCTGAACCTTCCTTGGCTCCTGCCGGATAGCACTGACCTGGATGTAGTCTGGAGCCTGTTCGTCTAAATGTAGCTGTCTTCTCCTGGCAGTCCGTGGAGATCCGGTGTCCGTTCTTGTATTGTTTGCTCTCGTCAGCTGTCTCTGTAGTTGTCAGGTTGTGTTGACACACCTTTCCTCTTCGCTATGGAGAGATCTAAGCAGCTCTGGCCTTGTGTGGCTTCATTCTTCTCCTTGGTGATCCCTACAGGCTAGTGTTGAGTAACTCTTCTGCCCTGAGACTGCCCGACGCCTTTGCCATGGTGCTGTTGTACCTGAAATTGAAAGAGGTGCATAAACTAGACCTCTCACTGAACTGCTCCCTTTCCTCTATTTTGAACAGGTGTGCTCTAAAATTAATTCCTCTTAAGCTCTGTTAAAAGCTGCTTCTGTGTTAGATCTGTTGTATTCCTTGGTTTACTTGTCTAGCTGGCCATCTAGGGATGCTTAGCTGAAATTACCCTGTGGAGTGTGCTTCTCCTGTCCTGTGTTGGATTGAGTCTCATTTGGAAACAGATCAAACAAGTTGTGCATGTAGAGAAGATGGAAGTTGGTTTAAAGCCTGTTGTCAGGGATAACCATTTTATCTCTTTCTTTGAGCCATCGGCATTCAACTGTCCCTTTTCCAGCAGCAGTCGTCCCTGCACAGCTCTGACACAGTCCCTTGTCTCCCCAGCTTGCGGGTCTGGTCAGAATGGTAGGAGGTCAAGCTGCAGGGTTTTGGTTGGCAGAGGTGACCAAAACTGGCACCAAGGCAAGCCTGTTTGAACTGCATGCAGCAGTCCATTGAAATGGCTGTGGTACTGCAGCATCTGTCACTGTGAAGGGGATCTTCGTTTGTTTTTTTTCCTATTTGCAAGACTGTCTCTCGGTTTGGAATTTTTCCAGACCTTCAGGTTATTGTGTTCTGCGTGTAATTATGTGATAATGATACCAGTTAACACTGCTTCCTTAGAAACTGACCTCTGCAGGGTCTAAGTGAGGGTGAAAGTGCATTTTGCATGTTTGCATCCTGTACAGTGCAGGTAGTTTCTGATATGACTTAATCAACGGAGTGGCAAAGTGAAGAGTTAGAGTACAGCTTGCCTCTTTCACAGCAGTTGATGAATGTGAGAAGTGTTTAGAAATTACTTTGAACTTGAGCGAAAAGTTGCTGATGTGGAAAAAGGCGCTTGCCCCTCTGTAATGGCAAATACTTGGAATCCTGTTCCTTTGGGGCACCCATTCGCTGACTGGTCATTGCTAGAAATTCTTTGGTGGCTATAAAATGGTGTGACATTGTAGGTGCCTTGGCTAAAGTTAGGAAGAAGCACACCTATTAAATTGTTACCGTGCTAGAAAGCGAGCATCTTGGCAATCTGCTTTGTAAGTACTGACCTTACTGACTCAAGTGTCCTTATTTTGCAAGTTCAAAGCTGATAACATAGATGCTGACTCTGAGTTCCACAGAGATGACTCAGACATGATTTCTATAAATCATCAGATAAAATTGATATAGTGGCTATAAATAAACACAAATGTATTCCACTTAAAACAGAGGAATTCAGAGTTTGAATCCAATTGCTTATCTTGGAGCTTTGCCAGTGTCCTAGGTAAGCCTAATTAGAAATGTTAATAAATATTGCAGGTTTAAATTCACCTTTAATCCTGGGTGCAGGATGGATAATTGAGGAGGAAAAAAAAAAAAAAAAAGCAAGTTGCAGGAGCTTGGGGATTATTTGGAAGACATCTCCTTACTGGGGACGTGGAAAGTTACTATGAGACTATACAGTTTCTGTGCCGTAAACTGCATGCGTTGATTTGGTGGTGAAGGCATGCACTGAATTCGGGGCAGGGTAGGAGGGGACCGTCATATGCTCAAGGGTTTTTATGGAGTTGCATGTGCAAATAATTAGCCCATCCATGGAAATGATGGGGCTTAATCCTGCCCCCAGATTGCACAGCCGGTCAGACCTCCCATAGTAACAAAGAAGGTGCTCTTGCTCTGCAGACTTCTTCAACTAAAGGTGTCTGAAGTATCTTTTTGTTCTAGGTTTTGTAGTCAGTCAACTCCCTTTTCATCTTAAAAATAATGCAAAGAAGTAACTCACTTTTTATCTTTTGTCTGGGAATAAAGTAGAGCATGCAATTTATGTCTTAATTTTTGGCGTGTGTTGTTCAAAATCAGGCCTCTGCCAAGCAGTGTCCAAACTTTTTTTCTTGCCAAATACACTGAACTCCATAGGCAGCCTTTAAGTAGCTCATCAACCACTAACTGTTCCTATTATAAAATACGCTGAGTAGTGAAGCTAAGCTGAGGGAAAAAAATAAACTCTAACTGAAATTGAATGTACTTAAGAATAATGAGGGATTTTTGTTGATTTGTCTTATCTGCATTGTGTTATACAACAACAGTATCAAATCCATAGCAATGTCACCATTTGTCAGACTATTGATCATCTACTTCACGTGATTTCCTCCAAGCAGCACAAGAAGTGACTGCAAGGTCGCTAAAGAGCAAAGCAGTCTTAATTTAAGGGATGACTTCTGCATAGTAGCTATGATGTTAAGGAATGAGTTCATGTAATAATTGTAATAATTACACTAGAGTTCAGAGTGGAAAAGGTCTGGCAGTCAACTCTGCAGATTAAGGATGCATCTCCTTAACTTACAGCTTGACTCTTGATAAAGGATAAGCAGGGAAAACTGACCCTCTTTAACTATTTATTCCTTCTCCTTATCCTATAAGATGTCTTTGTCGCTTCACTCTGGCCTTGTTGCACAGTGAAACACTGCCTGCAAGCTGGTATTGAGAAGGAAGGTGGGGGAGGGAGAAACCTTGCGTACTTCAGGTGTTAGGATGTTCTCCAGATGATTTAACAGCTTGTCTCCAGCAGCTCTTCCAAATCGCTCTGATGCTTCCATGGGAAGGTCAGTACTGAGGAGGGGAAAAGTGCTGAAGAACATATTAAGACCTGCATCTATTTGCAGCACTTTGGAATAAGGGAAGTTTCTCTCTGCTTCCAGTTTCCTGCCCTTTCAAACCACTTGCAGGGAGTTACGTCAGTCATGCATGCGTGCTCGTGTTTAGGACTGGGCTGGGGTCACGATCATGGTCATATTCTACTGGGGCAACTTGCAAATGAACCCTGCTTTGATATCCCACATCAAATAAGAAGGCATATTTCACACCTTTCTGGGTGCAAGTACAGCAAATCTCCTCACCTTCTTTTCCAACAGGGCTGAAAAATCTGCTGTGACAGAAGCCTGTCCTGTAGCAAAGTAGTTGTATTTCTAGCAGCTATGAGACTGGATCTTTTGGCCTCTCTTGCTTAGGAGCCTGGAGATGGTCTGACTTTTTGTCTGACTTGAAGGCAAAATCAATACCGTGCTTATTTTAAGATTGTGCACAAGAGAAAGGAGGTGATGCATCTCCACCCCGATGCTTCTGGACCGGTTTCACTTCCGACACGTGGGTTCTAAATGAAATTGGTGTGGGAGCTGTGTCAAAAGGCTCTGTTGCCTTCTGCTGCAGACATCCTTGTTTGCTGAAAAGGGGTTGTTAATTTTACGCTGGTGAAATTCTTGTGCTCCTGAGAAATAACAGCACTTCTTTTTTCATAGGATAATGAGCAACAGGCTTGTGTGGATACTTAAATGTTAAGCCTTACTCAGAAGGGAATGTAGCAATGCCATGTCTTAGGCAAGAGGTTCCACCTGCTCTTTTCCTTCCATTCCCATAAATTCCTCCTCTGGTGGAGAATGAGGTCTGGTCACAGTCATAGCCTGTTGTGCTAGGTGGCTTTTTAATCATAACTGACATTGCTGTGGTGACAATTTCTGTCGTGATTGTCTAAGCTTGTGCCATTGTGACAACTCAACTCACAAAACACACTTACACGTGCGTGTTCTGAAACACTTAAAGCAGCTTGTCTTCATGAAGCAATGGTTATTGATTAAAAGAAAACAAAAAGAAAAGAATTCCTAATGTTTCAGTGGACAAGATTAACTTAAATGTCAGAAATGGTTATTCTTCCAAAAGGGTGGATTTATCAAAGTCACTCAACCTATGCTGTGCTTAAGGGCCTGTTTTTAAACAGAAATGGCTCCATGAGTATTCACTACTTGCATCTGGTCTGTTGTCCCTGTTGTATGTCCCTGTTGTATGTTGTTGTTCTCGTGAATCGTTTGAATTTTGCAAAGAGTTATGGTCTTTCCTGACTCCTTTTCTTCACCCACCGAACACTCGGCAGTGGCACTGAAGTACAGATCTGACCCCTCAGGAGCACTGTTGCTTTCCAGCTTGGCGATGGTCATACACGAGCCAGCGGGGAAATAAAGGTGACCTCTGAGATTTGATGCTAATAGAGCATTGTCCTGACCTTGTAATTCCGAATTTCAGAGCAAATACCTCCAGTCAGCCTCATCGTTAATTGACACAATTGCTGTTGGTATGATCTAGCAGTAGTAATTCTCTCATGATGGGCTGGAACCTCTCTGCTAGCGTAACTGCTAATTGGTAACTTGGTTAAGCAGAGCGCTACCGCGGGGATGCGTCCTCAGTGAAGCATGTCCTGACACTGACAGCCATTCATGGTTGATAAGAATACTTTACATGAGTGCATGCTCCCATTCACTTCTCTTGGTGCCAAAATTGCTTAAAAGGGGAGTCCAAGTGGGAGATGATCCTGATGCTGTTGTATTTTCTCTTTGTAGATTGACTGCCCAGTAACATAAAGACAGCGGATATTAATGTCTGCAAACATTGCATTGAAACTGTTATCCGTACTGAGCTTTATAAACTGAATTGTGATGTTCCAGTTATGTGTGCTGAGCTTCAACAAGGCACGCAACATTTCTGCTTGGCTTATTAGTCCCAATCACAGCCTGAGAGGGGTAGACTTCCCTAGTGTACAGACAGCAGCTACACTTGCACCACATACCTGGGAAATGCAGTTTCTAACTCTGTCAGATCCCTTAAGGAGAAGTCTCAGGTAATTAAACAACGTTCTAGCTGGTTACTGATTTAAGAGCCTTGTTGGTACTTTTTTTTTTTTTAAACCTAAAAGGCCATTTGAACAAGGTTTTATTGCAGGAAACCTACTGTACTATCTGCTTGCACTGTGAGAAACTTGAGGTGTGTGAGAGAAACTGAGGAAAAATATGTCTGGAGGTCTTTGATACACTTTTGGTGCTACCAGGAAGGCTTTTCTGCCACTGGAAAATGGACTTTAACAGTCAAAAAAAAAAAAAAAAAAAAAAAGCACCCCCCCAAAAAAAACCTCAAACCCAAAAACTGTAGCTCTCAAACCAGCTTGTCAGTTCTTCTTGGAAAAAGCAACATTTAGATCAAGTATATATTCTGCACAGCACATCTTGATGTGTCCTGCCTGGTGCATCATGGAGAGGGAAGCGCTTCCAACGTGCCTTCTGCGTAGTGGCAGTGCTTGCTCAGCTCGCTGCTGCTGCGAGCCTGGCTACAGGTGGTGGCTGCGCTGAAGCTCCCCAATGTCCCGGTGAGAAACATGGGCCTGGGGTTTTTGTTTTACTTTGTTTTTCCTGCTTGGGCTGTCTCTTTGTCTTCCTTCTCATGTGTTGTGTTGGGGAGCAAGGTGTTATATTTTCGTGGGGAAAGGAAAGGGGAATAGGCAGAACTGTAGCTGGTTTATCAAAAAGTACCCGGAGTGCTTCAGCTTTGCTCACCATTGCACTGTGCTGTGCCTGCTTACATTCCCACAGCTTAACCGAGACTGTAGAGCTTTTATTAGTAATTAGCTCGTTGTGGCTTTAGGGCTTTCAGATACGAGTAGTTGTTTTCATTGGGGGTATTAATTATGAATCACAAACTTGTAAACAGCTATAGCCAAGAATGTGCACGTTTGCAGATACGACTGTTTTGCTGCTCAGCCCTGGGTTAGCTCTGCACTGCCCTCATTGTTGTTGCAGAGAAGTGTATGGAAAACATGTTTTTAACCTCCTAGGTGCTATTGAGTTTCTGCATAGCAGTCTGTAAAGCTGTGGGAAAAGCATCCCTCTCATTTGCTTTCTAAGCAATCTGGTTGAAATATGATGGCTTGAATGGGTTGAAGCAAGGACTTTGAGAGCCCACTTTTCAAAAGGCTCTGCTTTTAAGATCATCTTATAAATACACTTCAAAATTATTTGACTTGAATCTTCTGGGGGCGGAAAGAGAGTGTTTACACAGGACAGTCTTACCAGCTCAGTGCCACTGGTGCTGGCTTTATTTCCAGTGTTGTTTTCCTGATTTTCTGCGAGCAGCAGTACCTGGCTAAGAAATAAACTCTCTTCCTATCAAGATGAGAGCAAATCTTCCTTTTAATTCAGTGGAGCTTAGTTTTTCCTCTTTAATGTGGGACAAGCTTGCTCACTGCCTAAAGAAACAGGATTCTTATATACCAGGATCTTGGAAGGCTCCTAACAGCCTCTTGCGGCTGTTGAGATTGAGCAAGATAGAGTGGATAGCAGGGACTCAGGTTAGAGAGCTAGTAGAGATGACGGGATATCTGGATTTCTGCTGTGGAAACGGTGTTTGACCACTGGATTCATCAACAAAAAGGAGAGAGTGAAAAAAAAACAAAAAACCCAAACAACACAGAACAGGATAACTGCTTTTTATAATTCTTTGGTCATGAATTGTGAGAAAGCAAGAGCTATTTTAATGCATGTGTTGAGTTGTTGGTGTCTGACAAAAAGAGCTGCTGTTTGGGGAAGAATAGTACTGCCCTCTGCTAGCTGTCCTTTCGTCATGAGAAAAGCTGTATCTTCCTCTCTGACTCTGCTTCGTGTGCCGTCTGTGAGAAACTCTGTTTGTGCTAGGCTTAGGTCTTGAGGGGCACAAGAATACTAATCGGTGGTGCTAGGCTTGCTTTTTTTCCCAACAGGTTCCCTCCTCCCCTCCACTTGCTCTTCTGTTGATTTTTACTAAGAACTCTCCCAGTACCTGTCTAACCACGGGAAAAAAAAAAAAAAACAACAAAACCTAACCGTGACAAACTAATTTTGTAGAGGTAATAAAAACTAAATCATAAGTTGGCTTTTGAGAAGTAATTTTCTTGGGCAAATTCTTGAGGTGCTTTCATTATTGCTAATTTCCTTTCTTTAAATGTATTTTGTAGTGGGATATATGAGGAAGCACAGAAGATGTATGTTAGATAATTTGGTTTTTATTGCAAGGTCTTTGTCTGCTTTAGATTTATGTAAAAGGATAGGGGAAGGTGTTTTTATCCAGTCTTCTCTCCTCCCCTTCCAAGTTAAGAAACAGATGGTCTGACCTGTGTAAGGCTTTAAGTGTTGGAATTGGCATCAGTGTCTTCTCAAGGATTATTTTTAAAAAAACAAAACCCAGGAAGCATAGTGTCTTTGCTCAGTGTGAAAGCTGGTCTGTACAAAAATAGCAGGCTCACAATATGTGACTGAGATGATTCCCCTGACCTAAATAAGGAAAGCGATTACCTGATATTTGGAACGTGGCTTTGCTTCTAGCGTTTCCTCCTGCCGCCAGGCAGTACTCATACCTACCATCCCTTCCCCCTGCCCATCAGCATGCTCTTCTCAGCAGCGTTGCAGCTTCAAATATCTCATAATGTAAGCACATCTAAGTCCTGACTATTACTTGAATAGCAGCTTGCAAGGTGGTGGTTTGAAATGGGGCTGGTTTGATAGTTATGCATGCACCAGGAAGGAAGCTCATAGAGAGCTGGTGGTGGTGGAAGGCATCTGCCACATCTAATCTAGGTATAGATGGCCAACCGTGATTTTAAATTAAGCCTAGATTTGTTTGCTTTTTAAGTTAACATTTCCTGAAAATAAAGGTAAGCTTACTGCTATTCTTTGTCACAGGCAGTTAGATTAATAGTCCTTCACAATGTGATGGAGTCCAAGCCCAGCAGAAATAGATTTTTATTGTTTTCTGTAACGAGTGTATTGATTTTGGAGAGTGTTATTGTTGATGAGGAAGAAATGATCAAAACTGAAATCTGTTTGACACCTGTTAGGTTTTGCTGGTGTTGTCTTTTCAGTTAATGAGACTCTGGTTTGGATCTCAGAATAAAATCAAGCCTTCTCAGTACAGTGTAGCTAAGGAGTATTTCTGTTGTAAAACTTGTGTATAACTACTGTGGTTAAGAGAAAGGAGTTCCATGAAAATAGATCATAAAACAATCTACTGTAATAAAAAAGACGATGCCAGCCCTGCTGAGCAAATCCTGGTGGAATATCTTTGGAGTGGTCCTCGTTTGTATTCGTCATTATGCTTCTTGGTAGTCTTTATGGATGTGGTCATTGCTTTTAGTGAATGAAATTATTGGAAGTCTTGCTTCTAATTTTGGCTAAACTTTTTTTTAACCTTGTTTAACCGTTGCTGTCTGCATGGAGATATTTGACCTGTGTTGGGCCGTGGGTAGCCTACAACATACATGTTGAATCTGCATTTGCTCTTACCACTTGCATTACACTACAGAAAGGAACAGGAGAAATTTTGTGGGCTGGATTATTCTGTTAACAGTCAGACATCGCCTTGGCCTATGAACTGAGCTGCTGGGGGCTGGAGGAGCATCCTCGGGAAGGCTGCTGAGAGCTCGCTGTGTGCTCTTGTTCCCTGGGCATCTGCCGTTGGCCCCACGGAGAGAGGAGGTTCTGGGTTGGGAGATCTTTGATCTCACCTCTTACAGCTATTTCTACAGAGAAACCACTCAGCTCTGCTTAAGCTGAAGCTGTAGGCATAACTCTGCTCTGTTATTGTGGTTTAAAAGTGATGTTATGTGCTTGTTAAATAAGGCTGTGATGGCAGTGCAGGTGCAGAAGAGGGGTGGTTTGCTCATTATTGCTGCCTTTCTAGAGGAGAACAAGGGAATTAAATAGGAATCCACAACTGGAGCAGTAATAGCTGCTTCTTGTCCTTTCCGACGCATCTTTAACCTACCGTAATCACCGTGCTCCATTCTGACTAAAGTCTGTCATGTCACTTCTCATGTCCTTCTCTGTGCATGCCATCTGTGGACAATTATCTTGCCTGCAACTACTTAATCTGTTGGCATTTCCTTAAACAAGAAAGTCTGTGGAAAAGTGTTCATTTTGTTGCTGTCTCCTTTCAAAAAGGAATATCTGCGACATCTCTAGCTAAAGCCAAACAGTTGTTGAACAGGATGAAAATTGTTTGATCTTGCTTATGTTACAACATTTGCTACCCTGAGCTGTTACGCTAAGAGCAACATTGGCTTTTGTTTCTACATGGCAGGCCTACACAGGGAGCTAGTGTAGTGGATAAATAACATGCTAATTGCAACAGAGCTTGACCCTTCAGCAGAAGTGGAGCTGGCTGCCTCGTGTGTACTGCGAGGTAAGACTTTCCATATCGGCAGTTACTGCAGAGGAGTTAATGAGCTGTGAACGCGCACCTACCCTGCGTGTAGTTCATCGCTTGTGTCACCACAACTCTATCGGTGTAGCATGCATCATAACTTTCTCAACTCTCTAGTCTTTGGGGTCACATCTGTGCCGTATTCCACTTACCTGACCACCTATATGATCATACTCGTTTGCAAGAAACACAAATGTTTGGTGTGACTTAAAGCCAGTCTTAATAATTTCAGGTTTATATATGAGAAGTCCCTCTTAGCCCCTTTTTGTCAAACAAGCAAACCCTTTTACCTGAACTTCAGTCATGTTGTAGGTTTAATTTTGTTTTGTTCACATACGCCTTAGGATAATAAGTCTTACTGAAACCTAAAATAACTTTCCTAAAGACATTTAATGCAGATGTTTATCTGCTATTCCATTTCAGACCTGGTGGCGAAAAGTGAAATTCTTGCTCCTACTAGTTCATATGATTCTGGTTCCTAGCTGGAGAGAGACATCCACAACCATAATATATTAACTTGGAAAGGAGAAGAGGAGTACAATTTAATGCAATGTGTTTCCATCTAGAAACATTCAGGACTGTTGGGGTTATGCAGTGTTCATCCACAACGATGCCTGGTTGCACGTGTGGATGCTTTCAAATTATTGCCAGATCTGTGTGGCATTTTGAAAGCCTACTTGTCCAGCTTTATAGACTGCGTTCCGGTGTGTTGTTTTGCTGGGGTATTTGTGTCTTTGGGGACATGGGGCTTTTGCATAGTTTTTGGGTTTTTTGAAGCAGGTTAGTAAGGAGAAGACTCTTATGGGGCTAGGGAGTAGCTTTCCTGGTGGAGCTAGTATGTTCCGATGAATCTTGTTCATGGGGTGTTCTTTAGTCGCATTAGGCATAGCTAGCAGGTCTGGCTTGGCAAAATTAACTATTCTGCCAAGGTTTTGAAGTCACTAATGTTTTTTTCCCCTCTCTTAACTAACCCCATTACACTCTCTGTAGTCTGATCATGCATTTGGCCAGGCAGCAGTACAAATCCGAACAGGCAAGTAGTTCAGCCATTGAAGAAGAGCAGGACCCAGAGTCATCTAGGATCAGGAAACGCAGAGAGTGTTGAAACCAAGAATGCTTAGGAAAAGTTGAAGGGTTTAGAAGCAGGTCCTCTATGAAAGGCTCACAAGGAGATAGAGCTTTTTGTGTCTGTGTCTCGAATTAAGCATGTGACATGAACTTTCAAGGGACAATGAAACTGAGATGAAATTGAGAGGTCTTTCATTTTACAGTTGATACGAGCTTTTCATTGAGTCTTTTGGAGGTGGGCCAAGGACGAACCACGAAATTCTTCAGCAGGGCAGGCTCAGCTATTTCTTCTGTTTTGATGGAGAAATGGTTCTTACGTGCAAGGCTTTTGCTGCAGAAGTTCACAAAGCTTCCCTGTTGGAAAAGAGCTAAGAGCCTCGCTGTCTAATTAGCCGAAACACTTTAATCCTCCTGCTAGACTACCTGCAGATACGCTGTCAAGCAAGATACATGTTGAACTTCAGCTAGGAGTAGGTGTTTGGGAAAATTAAGAAGATAAAGCAAGTATGATAGTTTTTCTTAATATACAGAAACTGAGTCCCTTCCTGCCCTTCCCTTCCAGACCTTCATTTTGACTCTCACTTACTGTTTATGGTACGTTCTTACAGAATTACTAATTAATTTCTACTGCTGAATTTACACCACTGTGACTGTGAGTACTTTAATGGGAGCTACTGCTGACTCACCTCTGCAACAGAGGAAAGATCCCCCCCGCAAGTATTCACTTTCTTTTTGGAGGGCATCTCAACAACTGCTTAAATTTCAGTGGGAAGCTACAGTGCTACAATAGCTTCTACTTAATTTCCACAGGAGCTACTTTCTAATGCTAATTTCACGCTTGATAAATACAGTCCCTTGTTGCCTAGGCAACAAGTTAAGGCACAAATGTTCATTACTGCACTACTGGTTAATGAGTCTCTAGTGTTCTGAAAAAATTACAGCCAGAATTAAGTGGGTTTATTCGCTTTAATCTTAAGTCACCCCCAACCTAAGAGACCTATCTGCAAAATGTTTCCAGTTAGAAGTGGTACCCGAGTGCAATAGTGACAGAGCAACCAGAAGAACTTGCAGAAGCATTTGGTACAGCACTGCCATGGTAAATGCATGCATCCCTCTTGATTGTTCTTTTAAAGGTCTGCTGTTTTATGAGGATGACTTTGTTATGAACAGCAAAATATTTAAAATTTTACAGCTGAGATATCTAGAAATATACTTCTTGTCAACATTCATAATCTTTCTTAGTGTTGTCTGGCTTGGCCAAGTGAACCTGACAGACCCTAAGCAATTTCAGAGTCAAATTTTTGTGTGCTGACAGAGCTTTGCATCCTGTCGTTCCCACATTTATTGTAAAACAAATGAGGGCATATTTGATTTGATGTTTGGAGGCAACAGTAATATTTTCCAATATGAACGTGTCAAGGGGCCTCTTGCCAGTGGCTCGTTTTGCACCAAGTTCTCAGTTTCCTTTTTTTTGTAGAAGGTCTCATTTGTAAAGATTTGTTCAACTTGATTCAGTTCACATGTAATTAAGGCAAGAATTCCTTGGTGCTCAGTTGGCTGAGAGGGGGCTCTGCTTGTTGACCTTTTCTTTGGTGACTCAGCATGGAGAACTCAACACTTCCCTGCCGGGCAGAGACCATTGTTAACTTCTATTCCATTATTATTTTTCATTTACAAGCTAATTTACTCTTCTGCCTTCAATCCCTGTCATACGCATTATTCCAGCTGTTAAGTAATATGAAAGTTTGTCTTTGGCAGGCTGCACATGTCATCTTGCCTTGGGAAATCAAAAGGGAAGATTACATAACAGCTGACAGTAAATTTGGCTCCAGAAAGTCATTAAACTAATGAACGTTGAGTTTTCTTTCCCAGTCACAATATTCTTGAGTTCAAAACTAAAAACCTTTTTTATGTGAAACCTAGAGTGCATGTAGGTGAATTGCAGAACTTCAGGAGCTTTCTGATCTTAAACCATTAAGCAGAACATACTTCTTGGTTTGAAAATTGGAAATGCAATCCAGGCATACAGAATTCAGTTGTCCCTAAGTGAATTTAGAACAATTTAATTTTTTAATTTTGTCTGTCTCTAAAGTTACTATTACCGTTCCCTAGTTTTGAAGTGGGTTGGTCTTCACCCTCTGAAGGAATCCCAGGATGCCTATTTGAATGCAGAAAAGCATTGTCTGTCTTCATTTGTAAAAAGCTTTTAAAAAAAAAAAATCTGTTTTGGATTTAATTTTTTTAAAACCAATTCTATTTTGTTATTGTTGAAGACTAAAGAATTCTAGGACATAAAATACCTAAGAAGAAGAAAGCCCAAATGCCTAGTACAGCTGCTTATTTATTACATGCTTTTAAAAACTCAGAAAGGCCTTAGAATAAAATTCAGTTGCTGGTGTATGTGGTTTTAACTGAAACACAAAGCTTTCACCTAGAATTGCTAAATTCACCTTTTTATCATTGCAGCTCCTTAAGGGCTTCTGTAAGATGAGAGAAGGGGAAATGATCGCTTTCATTTAGTTTAAAAACATAGTTTTGTGTGAAGAAGCAGTTTACCACATCTCAGAACTCCCTCTTTCTTTGATATTTGTTGTAAGAATATATTTGGTTGCACAGGGTGCTGGATTTGTGCTGTGGCTACAACAGCGTAGCTATGTTAGGTGTTTGCTGTGGTAAAAGCTATGTTGTAACTGCTGTAATATCAATACAAGTCAGAATACATGTTTGTACAAAAAACCCCCCATTTTACAGTACTATATCGACTCTTCACATGTTTGAAAATCTGCAGTGGGCAGGAGTTTGGGCTTTTGTTGTGTGGGTTTTTTAAAATTTTTTTGTGTGTTTTTTAAAGAAATCTCTTCTTTAGAGAGGCCTTTATTGGGCTAATGAGAAAACAGGTTTCCAAATCAGAGGAAGATACAGTAGGGTGCATGGATGTGGACTGCTGTTCAGGATGCTGTTTACTATAATGCACTTGATTACTCCTTCTTAATGCAAGAAACTTATTCAACTCATAAGTCATGTTGTAACTTTTGTTGCCATCTGTTATGAGAAACAGAATACTAAATGGGTTTAGGGACGTTTTCCATTTTTGAATATATTGGATAAAAATTGTGATTCTGGTGCTTAAAATGAGCCTGTTCTGAAGCGAGCCACATGCATGATGTGAATAATGATGATGCTATGCAAGTAGTCCATTAAACTAGCAGTTTGAGTAGTCTCTAGTGTAGGTGATTTGGATCTTCATGTCTGTGCATTTTAAAAACCCTCATATGAACAGAGTAACTCTTTTTGAAGTGGGGCCCTTGTTACTTAGTTCAGACTTTAGACTTCTCTCGCACAGCAGGGAAGTCTACTTTGCAAAACTAATCAGAATCCCAGGGCAGGTGAGGTGCTTAAAACTCTGTTACGTACTTACATATGTACTGGCTAATGTAGCCCAGATATCAAGGGCAGATGATGGAAAGCACCGAAGAAAAAAGTGACATCAAGAATAGCCAGATTTGTTAAAAATAAATGGACATTTTAATGGATTGGTTAGCATAATAAGCCTGATGCAAAAGTGGAGCCTATATATGAGTCACAACCATTCTAAGAAGCGGTGTATTCCTTTTTCAATTATAGGGTGATTTTCTTAAAAGCATGCCATTTTTTCACTGAAAGATGTGGCAAACTCTTCAGGTTCCTGTGGCAGTACCTGCTTGTTGATCTAATGGTATCTTCAAATTTGAATTGAGTCTCTTTCAGCAGAACTTGTCCCCATTCCTGTTTCTCCATCAAGAAACTGTGGTTTCCTGCAGGATCAAGGCAAGTGACTAATGTTCTCTCAAAATCTATTCAGAATCTGCTTAAAATTAAGAGCAAAATAAGCAGCACTTGCTCCTTTTGGATAACTTGGTGCTTGCAATCTTGTGCTAGTGCTGCAAGTAGTACAGGCAGAGTGGGTCAACCTGGGAACCGGAATTATGAGTGAAAAATATATGGTTCTATTTACTTGGTATTTAAACCGGTAGGCAGATTTGATTTACGAGTTCTGCTTGCTTTGTATGCATAGTATACCCTGCTCAGTATTCACAGGCAAAAAGTGTATTAACACTCATATAAAATACTTCAATCTGGACATAGTGTTCAAGGTGCTGACCAAGCGTACAAAATGTTTTGTTAAATGTTCAGGAGCACTGCCTCAGGGAAAACTATTCCAAGTGTACTAAAGCAAGATGGTAAGCTGTGATGCGGGAGAGGTGAAGAGTCAGCTCGCTTAAGCGCAGACACAAAGAAGGCTGGGGCAAGATCTTCAGTTGCAGAGCCTTCTGAGGGAGCAGAGTTCCTCCGTGGTACCCACTTCACAACGATGCCACCTTTTCCTAGGAAAGTCCCTAAATTGCAGCTATGTTCTGGGGAATATCAGTAAGAGGTAAGACATACCAGTGCCTTGGTGTTACGTCTTGACCATTGCTGTGAGGAGTGTGCTGGGCTAGGTGGACCTCTTTTGGTTTGACCTTGTGTGGCTGTTCTGTTGGGGAGCTCATGTGGAGCGTCGGGACTCAGGCCAGGGTTTCCGAACAATCAAAGTTGTAAGGCAAGGTGAGATGGTCCTGCCAGAGCTCCACCTTGTCCCTGCAGGATCCCATTTTGTCCGTTCTCATCATCCACAAGTAAGTTCAAGATACTAAACCCAGAGTAAGCTATTCACTTATTTCTGGGTTAGCCTTCCGCAAATCAGGTGTCCTTAGCCAGCAGAGGGGCTAGAAAATAACCAGAAGGGGCAACTTAAGGACAAAGGTGTCAGTGACATAGTGTCAACAGTGTCTGATAAGCATGGGAAAGGCCAACACTGTGCTGCGGCTTTGTGCAATAGCCCACAGCCCTTCTGTCAATATGTACATTAGCCTTTTTGATAGACTTACGAGAATGATGTTGTAAGTCGCTTGTATCAAGATTGAACCACTACCAGTCTCCCTGCAAGTTCCCAATACAGTGTTACGTTAGCCCTTTTTTCTTTTTTTTTTTTTTTTGTAAACTCTGATCCAACCAGATGTCTTGCACATCTGCTGCTGCTGCCTGTACACTTCTTGTTGTGCCTTACTGGTGGGGGTTTCAAGATGCTGAGTTAGCACATGTGCTGTCACACCTGCTTCACAAGAGGAAGCTGCCACAACTTCTAACCCTGAAGTTGAGCTGCATAGTGTGTCTCAGGGAACCTGTTACTGCTCTTTACACTGTGTTTTGGATGGCATGGGAGCACCCCGACATGACATGTCTCGCACTGGGTATAATTATTGATGCCAGTTTCCTAACTGTGTTCTTTGATATCTCCTCCTTCTCTCTCCTTCCTTTATCTGCTATTGGAAATAAAGCTGCCTTCAGCCATTTTCAACTTGTTAAGTAAGTGCAGCTGGCAGAAAACCTGGTGGTTTGGGCAGAGGTAGCTTTGCTGTTGTTGCTGCAATCGGAATGGCCGTACCCTGCATCAGGAGCTCTTGGTTTGCATCTGATGGGCTCGGAGCACAAGAGTTCAATCTTGCTGAGGAGTGAGACAAAACCCTCTGCTGGTGTTAAACTGTTCCTGTCGCTTGTTCCTCGTGAACTTCCGATGTCTGTAATTGTGTAAGCTCTCTAGGAGAGCTGTGTTCTGTTGCAATTGGGACAGTTTTTCTTAAAAACAGTTGTTTTTTCAGATAGAAGCCTACATTTGTCTTCTGTCAGCAGGCAAGATTGTATTATATCCTGTTCCTATTTAAAGAGCAGTGAATCCTCAAGTGATGGAAAGGGTTTTTGTACTTTCAAGTAGCACTGTTCTGTCTCCAGAGCTTTACATGCCTGTTTCTAGGAAGGGTGCCTGTTGCAACACCTATTTCTAATACTTGCCTGATTGAAGAACATGTGGTCATTATTTTCATGTGGAGACACAAACTGTTTCTTGAGCCTGGTTAGGTATGACTGTAATTAACTCTGCTTTGAGCTTGGCGTGACTGTCTGGGTTTGGTTTTTTTTGTTGTTGGTTTTTTTTTTTTTTTACATGAGAATAGGCTGAAATCACATTTCCCAACATTATTGGAAAGAATTTTCAAAACCCAAATGAGGGGTCTGGTGGTAATGAGGGAGGGGAGGGTGGCAGTAGCCTGGGCATTGCAGTGATTTATTTGGATGTGGTTGAATGGCCGAGTCTGAATTTGCAGTTCCCACTGGCTCTGTAGCTGACCCACTCCTGAAGCACAAGTGCTCTTCTGTACCTCTGGGACTGGCTCCTCTGCCGCCTTTGGCACTGCCACCGCTAGCACCAGGCTAATAAATCCGGGTGGATGGATGAAGCTGGATCCAGTCAAAGATGCATCTTATCTGTTTGCCCTGCTGTGATGTTCCCAGGTCCCAGTGTGTGGAACAGCTATCCTGAGTCAAACCAGGAGCCCAGCTCAGGTCCTGTTTCTAGTAGCGGCAGAGAACAGAAGTCTTGAGAATAAAAGAGCAGGGTGTGTGTATAGTAGTGCATTCCCACTACACCTTCTCTACCTCCAGGCACCTGTGGCTGCAGGCTTTCCTGAAGCAGAAGCAGCATCCTTGTTTTTAGCAGCCTTCAGTTGACTTATTTTCCTTGAATCCATCCAGTTTATTCTTTTAACTCGTTTATTTTTATCACCCACAGTATTCTGTGCGAGGACATTCTCATCCATAGCTTCAGTGCACGTGGCTGCTTACCTCCTTGATTGTTTTGACCTTGCTGTCAATTCATATTCCTTATAATTTTTGCTGGAAAAGAGCTCGAGCAATGCCTTCTTTGCTACTTTTTCCATGTTGCTGGCTTTTATAGACCTGCAGAAGCCAGCGTGAATCTGGAAGTGCTTATTCATTCAAACTGCTTATCCTGATGGTACAGTGCAAGCATATGATCAGTGAGAAACTGAACCAGCAAAACCGTGATTCACCAGCTGACCACAGGAGTTGGCTGCTTGTCAGGTTCTCGTTCCCTGTTCTTACCAGGTTGTTTGAATCTTTGTTGTTGTTGTTCTCACTGTATTAGGCTGTACTGTGAAGCTTCTTTGACAGTGCAGAACAACACGACATCCAGGACAGAATAAGGAACAGAATATAATGGAGGCCTGAAGCTGCAGAGGAAGTTTTAGGTGGCAAACTGCAACCTCAAATACCATGCCAGAGGAACGGGGTGTCAATATATTTCTCTTCCTAAGGCAGGCAGTAAAAGGTTTAAATGTTATCCATGAAGATTCAGGCTACATATTATGGAAAAGTAATGATAGACCAATGGAATAGGTTAATTAGGGAAGTTTTGGACAGCACTGGGAGGTGAGGACACTTAAGCAATGAGATCAGCAGGAAGAAGGAAATGGTATCACGTTTGCCTGATTTGATCATTTCTCTCTGCCATTGTAAACCTCAGGTAGAGGCAGATATTAAAGGGGTGAGTTTTTTTCATAATAAGCCGGTCCCTTCTATTTGTCAGTGAGTCATTTTCCCCCTGTGAGGAATCTGCCCTGAAAACTGTATCTCTCTATTCTTAGAGATAGAATAAATAAGGTTTGTTAACACCTTAATAAACTCAGGAGGTTGGAAGGCTGTTATATAGTTCAGAGAGTTGAGAGCACAGTTTACCTGATGATGCTCTGGTTAGATTGGCTTAATGCTTTGCATCACAGATGTTGTTTTTGTAACCATAATTACAACATGCTTTATTTTAAAAACATCAGAGAAATAGGACTACTTTTAGGAAGGCATTTGGAAGGCAGGATTTGGAGGTAATCTAAAGTGATAGAGCTGTCTTGGCTCAAGATAGGTTCAGCCTGCAGCTTGTATAGTGCCTGCTTCTTTACACTTTTGTACTGGACAGCTAGATATCCTTGTTAATCTGTCCTATTACCACTGAATGTGGGAAAAATGTTATTTTAGAAGTAATTCTAAGCTATGCTTTAAACAAATATCCAGTAGTTTCAGTATCTGAGGTAAATGGTACCCATTGCTGTACTGATTTAGCCCACCTGTAGTTACATGACCGCCCTGGCTTGTCTGGCTGAATTCCTTCTGACCTCCTCCACTTACTAAATTAACATTTCATTTCTGAAAATAAGATAAGTACTATCTCCCTTTTTACTCATTTCCTTCCCTCTCCTTTTTTCCATGCCTTTTAATATCAGTGTTACTTAATGGTGTGCATTAATTTAAAAATTCTTCTCCCTGCTTAGCCATGATTTCTTTTCATTGTCTTCCTGGAGGACTTCATTACTTGTTTTAAAACACATAGATCATGGACATAAGACCATAGTTGGAGGGAGTATGACACAACCTATGACAAGGTTTAGCTATGCATTGTTTGACAGAAGATAGGATATTTTTATACCAGCAGTTACAGAGAGAGCTGAGTTGACTTTCCTTGGGCTAATCTTAAAAAATCAAAATACAGGAGAGCCCAGTGCAGAGATTTTCGTGACTGCCTTGGGCCTGAAGCTAGCACATCCAATCTACTTGTGTTAATCTGCTGCTGTACTTAGGCTAATAAGCTGCAGGGTCTTCCAGATCTGTCCTGGGTTGAGTTGTCTCTGCGCTTGTAGCCTGTTTTCTGCTTTACACGTGCTCTTTGCATGTGCCTGATACTTCCAGTCCGCATGTAGGATCTGTGACTGGGAGTACAGTGTTGCAGGGCTTCTCTTGGCTGGAGGCAGGTGGTGATGATGATTTCCCTTCATCTCTTTCCCCCAAGATTTTGTGTCTCCATGTGGTTTTCTGATGAACTTCAGCGTGAGGGTTAAATTCTGACAAGTTGAATAATTTCTGGTTGTTTTCAAGTCTCCAAAGGACCCTCCTCTACTTCCTGTCCTGAAGATCTGGGAATAAACTTTCTGTGGGTGTTATTAGGTGTATTTGTCTCCTGCTTTGCCTGGCACCGTCCTACATTTTTCAGGGTGACGGTTGGTAGCTTTGAAACCAAAGCAAGCTCTCCCTGACTGTTTCTACTGTGTATGTTTACCCAGGGTACATTATAGTCAGGGCAACCCAAATGATGTCTCCTTTTTCTGTCTGGAAATATTGTTCTGGTGAAAGTTGACACTGACTGTTTTATCTAGGTTTTCTGAAGAAACAGTAGCCTATTCCTGTCCATTCTGGATGCCTGCATACAATTTAGTTTGGGTTTTTTTTTTTTTTTTTTTTTTTTTTAAATTATACTATGCTCTTTGTGCTTTTATTGCTCACCTTCTCTAGCTTTGTCCCTGAATGATATGGGCAGTCCCAGGGTACTTTGACCTCTGTTGAGCAACCTTTGCCTTCTCTGTGGATTTTGAATGTGTTCTTTGTAGTAATTCCGGTGTCGGGATGTTATTTCATTCTCTGGCAGCTACTGCAACATTAAGTATGTAAACTTCTTTTAGTGTCAGAGGAACACGGTCACTGGAAGCAGAACGGAGAGGTCTCAGATGCGTGTAAGGGAAAGATGATGCTTGGCCGCTGCACAAGATAGGTTATGTTTCAGTGGGAAAACTTGCCTTGGACCAGATAAGTTCTGTTATCTCTTGAGCTATTCCTGAGGCAGCATCAGACCACAGTACCTTTCTAGGTGCATGTTGTTGTTCTCAGGCAATTGAGAGCTCCCCTGATTCGACGTGTGTACTTGTTCTGCTGCTGCTGGGTTCGCTACCTGGCATCTGAGCGCCATACTGGAGGGACTGCTGAAGTCAAGAGCCCAAGCCACCTGCGAGGGCACCTTTGCCATATCTATTACAGCAGCATGGGTTGGCTACCCTAGGACAAAGTCTCATGCTGTAAAGGTACAGCAGGCAGGGTAATGACCTACCTTGGCTCCTCAGGGTACAATCTCAGTGGTCTGGGGAAAGGGCAGTAATATTTGACACCATAGCTGTGAGGAGGCTTTTTGGAGCGATGGTTATCAAAATTAGGGGTGGTGGAGGGCCAGAAAGATTGATCACATGAGAAGAGAGAGCAGACAAGCAAAGATGAGGACGCTGCGTTCAATTAAAGTAGAAGCAAAACTGTGAAGCTGTCTGAATAGCTGCTGCCTTCTGCCTCTCTCTGCTCAGCTGCCCTCTGGCTCCCTTAGCTCCCCTCTGCAGCCTCTCGTGGCTGCGAGGAGGGAAGGTGCCAGGACAGCCTGGTGTCTTGTATGGAGCCGTCAGGTGGTCTCACTTGTCCCATTCAGAGTCCCATGGTAGCTGGAGTGAGAGGCATAGCAAACCTCCTTCCCTCCTACGCACCAGTGCATATGGCCTGTGTGGTCTAAACGTGCAGTGCAAGGGACACTTTTCAGTGTCAGCATGCACCTCTGCTCTCCTCTTTTTGCATGCAGGGTCATGTATATATTGCCAAACTAGCCTCTGAATCTGAGGTGGCATCTAGCCTGGCCTCAGTGTGCCTCAGATCTTGCATGCATGATGTTTTGGTGAGAATACCAGGCTTGAAAGATGTCCGGAGCAGACTGGCTTTAGTGACTAGCTTTTAAAAAAATATATGGATTGGACTGTGACCAAACTCCTCATTCTGGTCATTCCATTTCCAGGAGAAGAAGGTTAGAAGTAGGCTGGGATGAATGCGTGCCTTGTCCGGTTCCTCCCCTCCTCTGCAGAGAGGAACTCTGTTTGAGGGGGAGGACATGGGATTGCTGGAGCTTGTTAACTTTATGGGGGGAGGATCTGACCTCAGTGCTAGCTCATCTTGGAGGAAAAAAAACATCTCTAGTAAATTTAGCGGCCCTCTGGAAGAAATTTGGATTTGCTTTGCTGTCTAGAACTGTGCTGGGGTTGTGGCTCTGCCTCACTTCTGCCAAATAAGCTTGGGATAAGTAACAAACTCGTGAGCAGAAACCTGCCTGCAGGAGCTGCAGCAGCCCTTCTTGAGTTCTGCTGTTAATACCACATTGCTTTTTGCAGCCTTTCCCTTCTGGGAGTCTTGTTCCCATCTCTTTCCTGCCTAACTCCTCCTACACCTTCCATGTTTCCTTGCATTTTCTATTCTCCAACCCTTCCCTTTAATATACTCCTGTTTGGTATTTTCCAGTTGGCTGTTGCCTTGCTTCTGCCTTGTTCACTGGTCCCTTTCTACATCTTGCCTGTCTCCCTGCGTGTGCCTTTGTGCTCTGCAGTACTGATAACAGTGTGGCAGGCAGGAAAACACATGCTCTGAAGCTGTAACTGTGGTGATTAAAAAGCTGAAACCTCATATACTTTTGTTTGGTAATCAGTGAATTTGAAGTGTCCACAACTGACACTGTCTGCAAGTTTGGTGCCTGTTGTGTTTCTCCTAATACTTTTCCTGTTTCTTCCTCCTACCACCACCTTTTCTTTCCCCTTATTATATAGAAATTGGAAAGTTTTGGGGATGAGGATTTTATCTTCTCTGTTCTGGCCAGTAATTAGTGCAATAGGCAGGTCTGGCAAGTCTCTTGGGTCGAGCACAGTGCTCTAATTCGCTCTGCCTCATGTTCTCCTAACGTAACAGCTAGGCAGGTATCCCCGCCATGTTCCCGATCTGTGGCACCCCCTTCACCCCCTCCCTGCCCAGTGCAGCTGTGATCCAGCAGGTGAGCAAGGCTGTGCGGTGCTGCAGGGGAGAAGTGCTGCGGCATCCGTCGTGTGGCCAGCTGCATAGAAACCTACCTCGGTGGCGGAGAAAAAAGCTGGTGATCTCAGAAGGATCGCAGTCCCTGGTTAGGGGCTCCAGGCATGTTTTACAGCACCAGAATTTAACAATAATGACTAGAAATACCTATAGTATATAATTTCTCCTGTAATTGCTTGTGGTATCTCTAGCTCTTGATGAATAGTACCATTTGACAGCAGCTGTCTTTCACATAAAAGGCTTGGGTGTTGTGTATTCAAGGAAGAAGCGTCTCCTTGCAGGGAGCTCCATTCTGGTTTGGATCATCGGAATCCCTCAGGATTTCAGTGTGCAAAATCTCCAAAAGAGCTCGTGTCATCTGCGAGGGATCTTACTGGTGCTACAGGAGCACAGGACACCTTGGGAGGTGGGGAAAGCATGGCGAGAGCAGCTGGGCTGTTTTGGGAGGCTGCTTGCTCCTCTTTGCTGCCTTGGTGATGCTGCAGTTAGCCATCAGGCATGTGGTGACACAGAACTAGTGGCCAAAAACTTTTCCCTTGCTCCTGTATTAATCGGCTGTAAGTTGTGGCTGCAAATCACAGCCCCTGCTCCAGTTTGATCGGTGTACAGCTTTCAGGGAGGGAGGGCTGAAAGAGAAATAAAACCAGTGTAACAAGGGGAGAGGCGTGGAAAGAAATTCCTGCGCTTCCTGTTGCCTTAAGGTTTGTGGCTGGCCTGGACCTGCAAGCCACCGAATGCAGATGTTCCCAATCTGCCAAACCCCTTCTGGAGGGAGTAAAAGAGGAGACGGCTTCTTTCCATGGTGAATGGGTACCCATGGCTTGGGAGTGCTGCCATGTCCCAGAGGGTGCAAACCCGAGTGGCGCCTGTCCGGCTTGCCTGCCTGCCGCCTGTGGGAAAGGAGGCTGGTCTCTGAGTGGCATTAGGGTCGCTTTATTGAAAAGAAGAGTTGTTTGGATTTTTTTAAACTGCCAATTGTCTGTTAGTTTCCAACTAATTGCTTTCTATAGTATTGTGGTGGTTAACTGAGAAAGGTTGGAATGGACTCTTGACTCTCTCCTCTAAGCATCCTGGCCTGGAATTAGTTACGTGGTTTCAGTGCTGCAGTTCCCAAATTGCGAAATAGGATTTATCCTCACTGTCAAGGGTCCTCTATTCTATTGAGTGCCATTTGTTTTTGTCATGCAAAAAAACAAATCATTGTTCAGTCTGAATGAGATACAGGAGATAAACAGCACAGGTAGTGACATAAGTCAGGTCTTGGACTAGCTGAAAAGGAAAGAAATTTTTAAATGTTAGAGAGATGCAATTTGGAAAGTCTTCTTAATAAATAAATAAATAAATAAAAATCCCACTCAACATTGACTTAGTGCATCTGACCAAACACTGCTCATCAGAGAGTGAAGATGCTGGGGATCTGAAGAACCTGCTGAAGTCATGAGATCCAGGCTGGCTGCTCTGCGATACTCTCGTGCTCAGGCATGTTGGGTGCCAAATCTGGACGCCTTGTCCTGTAGGGGAGGCGTTGCACTCTCTGGAGTGACAAATTCCTGGCACTGAGATTTTGCATGCAGGGAAGGATGGGCTGGAAGGCCAGGGCTTGTGTGTTTTACTGACATTTTACCTTCACAATTGGCATTTGAATGAGAGTTTAGAAGTGTCTTCAAAAGGTGTGGAGGGCCGTCAGCAGCAACTGTGTGGGATGTGAAGTGGAGAGCATTGTGCTTGAGGCTTGATCTGGTGAATATCCGAATGAAACTGCCATCATCAACCTCCCTGGAATAAGTAATTGATGTGAACAGTACCTTATACTTTAAGGTTAGCAGTTTCCACTTTCTGTGGTGTTCAGTAGCTGTCGTGTGACACCCTCTGTAACCATACAATGTGATAATGTGTCATCCTTTGAATTCCTCCCTCATTAGGCTTGCTGGATGCAAGAATGTATGTTTGAGTGGTCTGTGCCCTTCTCTGGATGCGGTGAGCTCTGTGGCTGTGCTCAGGGCTGGATTTGGCTGGCCTCTGGAGGAAAAGCACAAACGTGTGCTTGCTCCCCTGTTAAGGGAACGGGAGTGCGTGCTGCAGGAGGAGGTGCTGATGCAGAGACTTGAACTTCAGTCCTGCAGTCCTTATGCTCTGTGAACCTTGTCCCTAATTATACCCTGAAAACTATAATGTGAAAAGGCTGTGTAATCCAGCCGTTTTGTCCTGGTCTGTGCCTTATAGACTGAAGTTAAGGCACTGGTACATGTGAAGTGTCCAGAAAACGGGAGGCAATCTCTGCAGCTGGGTTCTGACCCTGCCTTACATGGCTTTGGGGAAGACGCTTATACTGAATGTCTCTGGTTCTTTCTCTGAGCTTTCAGATTGGAGGCACTTTTAACACTTAAGATAAACCCTTGATTTAAGGGAAAAAGCCTGCACGTTAATTGCATTTTCTGATATGTCTCAGCAATAACTATGTTAAAGGCCCTGCTTTCCCAGTCTTCAGAGCACAAAACGGCCCCGAACTGCCTCCTACAGCCTCAGTGACTCACGCAGAGACAAGAGCTCTGCTAGTTGCTGAAATTTCAAACTCTGTTGATGTCCTCAGAAAGGCCCTTAGGTCAGTGGTCACCCACTCAATCCACCAGCCAAATGAAAGCTGGTTGCGTTAAGAAAAGATTTTGTTGTTGAAAGGTCAACACCAGACCAAGTGGGTTTCTTGGAAATGAAACAGGTGTTTCATACCTGTTCTGTTAGTAGCCTGTTTTCTTAGACTTCTCAGGACTCTGCAGTTCAGGCCAAAAAAGGAGCACAGTGTTCCAAGAAAATTAAGGAAATTGGGCAGTGCAGAATGCTGGTACATGCAACTGTCCCTCTGGAGATCTTTTTGATCATGTTGGAGAGGTAGGATTTTTTTGTAATCATCAGCTTTATTTCTCTGTAAATCTTCAGACTTAATTTTTTTTTCCTGCCAGTCTAGTTGCAAAAATAATAACAGCTATTTTGAGGGATCCTGTATGAGTCTTTTGCTGCAGGCAGTCTGAGGCTCTCTGATATTTTGAAAATACAGTGAATATTTATAATTGGAGAAATGAAGAAAATTCAGTACATGAAATGACCATGGAAATGAGTCCGTAGCCTGATGACTAGTGGCTCATTAGAGAGGGAATAGAGAGCAGGCGATTGCCTACAGGAAATACGTGCTTGGATGGCATCCCAAAAAGACGCTAAACCTTTCCTCTTCAGGAAAGGGGTGGGGGCAGGGGGGGTGATATATGCTGGCATAAATAGTTTAGTGAAGTAACTGGAAGGGATTTTGATAAGGGCTAGAGGGACAGCCTGAAGGTATTCTTGGTAGCTATTTTGGCTCATCACTTTTTGCTGGTTCACTGATCATGTAACCATTCATTCTTCTTCCCCATCTCACAAACAAGTTTTTATGTTTGTAAAATATTTCTACATCCCTACGTACATGCCTTCCTACTGGTTCTTCATGTTTTGGTGTACAGAATTACTTTGGATAGCTTGCTACAGCAGATGGTACCTTGTCACCTCTTTCTTCAGCAACTGCAGCAAATTTTCCCGAAGGGTCCCACTTTTCTGTTTTTACCCTCATCCTTCAAGGAATCTTTAAATGTTTGGGCCAAAAATTTTGCACAGGAACAAGCATCCATGGCCTGTTCCTGACAGCTTTTGTAATTTTCTTGTATGAACAGCTTCCCCTCTCAGTAACAGCCTGTTCTGGTTAGTTTTGACAGGTCGCAGGCAAAAAACTCCCTGTCCTTCTGGGCCGTCTCCTGGTAGGATGAGGCTGTTTGCTAGTAAACAGCCCAGCTGGGCCACTGAGCTGCGACACGTGTGCTGCAGGCAGGAATCAGTGGTGATCGTTGAACGGTGTTAAACATCACTTTCCTTTACCAAATATGTCATACTGCTTCTGACTGTTGCATCTTTCAGGAAGAGGATGGAGCCATCCTGCTCTGAAGGGCTAATGCATTTGAGCTGTGAATAGTAAATTCTAGGGATTAGTGGATGGGTTTAATCCCACTACTCAACCCAATCACCTCTAATCTTATTACAGCATTCAGCTGATTAAAATGAATGGTGATTCTGGTGGGGATACAGCTTTCCCTAACCCGTTTGTGGGTCTTCATAGTCACAATTTTGTAAGCTGCCCTATGCTCCTGTGAGGTGCTGAGCGATTCACTCCTTTGCTCAATACCTTACACAGTTGAACCTTTCAAGAATTTAGTGTGTGAGCATCACTAATAGTAGTATTTAATTGATTGGAACAGTGCTTGGATTTAACCTTCTTACTTTCCTATAATAAAATCTTTGTTAATCAGAATATGTTCCAGTGGTCTGTCTTGTATGTTTAAAATCCTTGAAAAGGGAAAGAGGAAGCGAGTGAGTTTGTCATGGTGGCGAAGCTCACTGGCCAGCCTGAAATCAGTACATCTAGAAGATGAATATATTTAAATAGCAAAATAAACACTGCCAGTGCTTACTCTCCTGTTCTGTTACTAATGACCCTGAGGTGTAACTGATCCAATTGGTGCCACATCCATCAGGAGAGAGTCCCAGTGCTAAACATTGCAGTGGAGGTGACAACTTGTTAGTGCTAGGTGTGACAGTGTTAATTCATTAGCCAAGTACAAATATCCCTTGGATAGGCTATAAGCTTGCAGGCACCTGTGTAGACTTAAGGCTTTTCTATTTCCCGGTACTTCTCCTACAAGATTGCGAATGCTGTACAGAACTTCACTGAACTAAGATAAGTTGGTATTGGTGCATTGAATAGACAGAAAAACATGGGTCCAGAGAAGAGGAGACTTGCCTAGGATGATGATGAATTGTCTGTAAAGTGGGAACAGAGCTAGGATCCCCTCACTCCTGCCCTTCGTTCTAATTGCCGGACCATCCCCTCTTCATTTTTTTATATCAATTGCATGTATGAACCCAGCTTTGAGTCACTTTAATCCTGTAGAGCTCATCTGTTTGGGAATTTTAACTATGACTGATATCCACCCCCCACTTCATTTCCAAAAAAGCTCATGGAATTACACATTCCAGTCTTTGTAGCCAGAGCTGTGCTTCCTGCAAGCTGCCCGGCTGCTGGGAACACGGCTCCGAGTGCTGCCCAGCCCTCGGGGAGAGGGGACAGGCTCTTCCCTGAGTCAGAGCTTCTCTGGGGTTGTGGAAAAGTTCAATTCTCTGATTTATAGTGACCATCACTCTTGATGCAGGAAAAAAATTATATTTTTCAACAAAATGGCCCTGAAAATCTCCCAAGGGTCAGTACCACATCTCAGTATTGGGTATTGCCCCATTACCATCATATTCATGGAATGCTCTGCCACCTTTTGGTCCCACCAAGACTCTTCATTTTGGTCTTAAGAGTAGAGGCTAACAGAGCAGGTATTAAACACACTTTCAAGATGGGCAAGGCTAATATCGAACCTTTGCTGTCCTTCCTTTTCACCCAGAGGAACCCAGCCTTCTCTGAGCGGTCAGAGAAGTAAATGTCTGCCCTGTTCCCTGAAGGCTCTGCTAAAGAGAGACCGAGGGTGTTGAATGCCATCTTCTCATCTCTCACTCCAAGTCAAATATTTTCAGTGTGTTATAAATCACTGCCACCCGTTCTCTTTTGGAAGGAGGCTGTGGATGTCTGTACGTCAGTCTGTGGGTAGCCATGCCTAATATCCTCTCTGAAGAATTGAATGAGGTATGTTTGGGGTTTATGGGTTTTGGTGTTTTTTTAACCTTTAACTTGTCTCAATCCAGATGGATGCTGAATCATACCAGTCACTGTGTGTGCTCAGCAGTTGTATCCATCTGTGTGCACGTGTACGCGCACACGTAGTACATGATCTTGCACGTACACTAAATATGTTTACGTGAAGGGTTAAGGTTTCTTTAATAAGTTAAAAATGAATTCAGTGCAAGAATTATTGCTGTCTTCCACCTTGCGTAGCCTAAACCACCCCAGCCTTGAGGAGCAAGTAGTTTTCTTCTGGCTGATAAAGAAGAATCAGTCTTCCAGTGAGATAACTAACTCGTGCCTTGCTCTGTGTGGTGACAGCGTTGTGGAGAAGCTTCTGGTAAAGTACGCTTTAGGGCACTGCGATCAAAATCATGATAGGTAGGTGTAAAAGTGTCCCCTCCTCTACAACTAAGATGATGTGTTTGAACTTGGATTTCTCAATTCCAAGGAGATACCTGTTGCAAGCCTTAGAGGAGCATCCTGGACAACTTTACTATTTCCCTTGGACCTTAGAAGATTACATTAATCAAAGGATTTGCTTCCAGAACTGAACTTTTTGTCAACTGCTGATTGCTGGGCACTTTGGATTGGAGCGGTGATCGCAGTGAGCTGCCGCCCACTGGTGTTTCACCATTGTTTTTCCTGGAGGCTGACGTAAAATTAACCAAGGGAGTGAGAATGAGGGCAGCATACTTGGGAGGGAAGGGGGAATTATGCAAAAACCTGGCAGATTTTCTAGAGTAGAGGGATCAAACTAAGGAGCTTTACCAACATGCAGCAGTGTCAGGGTTGCTGACCTCTGCCAAGATGTATGCCAAGTCTGTGGCTGGCTGCCTGCCTGTGGTATTGTTTTGATGGATTTTTCTATATAAAGCACTTTTTCATTAAAAAACGTTTGTATTGCATTCAGAGCAGGCTGCATAAACGTCTATTATTAAAAAAAAAAAAAATTGAAACTCAAATCTTTCATGTTGTACTTCAGTAGCATTTTTGGTTGTGGTCCAGCATGTTCAAATAGTGGTAGCTGTCTTAATGAGACCTACGCTCATTAAATAGTCCACGTATCCTGCTGAAGTTTTAAAGTCATCCACTGAATTTGTAGAGTTCGCTGGCTGAGTGCTTAGAAACAGAATTTGTTTGAAGTGATAAAGCAACTTTTGCTGACCGTAACATCATAGGTGGGTACATGAAGGAATACAGAGAGGCTATTTCAATTTCTGAATTTTAATGACCAAATGAAATCAAGATGGGAATCAAAAAAGCAAGGTAAAAAAAGTAAAATAAGCCCATCCATGAATAAAAGCGCAGGAGTGAGATGATGGCATCTGCTAGTTCTAAGAGCTGATTATCATATACTTCAGACAAGTTCACTTCCTTCCCTGCAGACAAAACCTCCTCTTTGATGGAACAGTTTTAAAAAGCAAATCATGTCCAGGTGAACATAAACATTTAAAAACTATTTATCTGATATAGTTAAAATATGAGTTATTAAAATAACCTTAAATGCTGTCATCTTTTGCACGTAAATTCAAGTCTACTTTCTCTCTAGTTTGACACAAATTGTATGTATGTTTAAAAAAACCCAAACATCTAACACCATTTCATAACACAAGAAGAAATCAGGAGGAGTAAAGTGTGGTTATCTTGTTCCTTAAGCAGATGTGGTTTGTGTTATCACTGAACCAGCATGCTCAAATGGCAGCGTCGGGACAGGAACCGGCCCAGGAGACAGGGACAGGGCTGCTCAGCCTGCCTGTCCCTGCTGCTAGACCTGACACACCAGCCAGAAGGTTTGCCAGTAGTTTTAAAGATCAATTTTTATTTTTTTTTTAATGCCACCCAGGCTGGAAGCAAATACTATGCACCTATGACAGAGAACCTAGTTTTCTATTGAAAAAGTGATATCTGTGTTTCTTTAGCTCGAGGAAGATGGAGTTTCAATTCCTGGGGTTCTTAATAGGAATTTTAATTCTAAGTTACATACCTTTATTTCCCCGTCTGAAGTCCAGCCTGATTATAGTGGCTGATGCCTTGTGAACTGCTGAAGCCAGAACCCCCTGTTTTGTAGTCTCTGAAATCCCAGTTTTCGAATAGTATGAAGCATTAATCTCAAATTGTAACAATTCACAGGGTGTCTGCTAAAATCCTGATCTGCTTGAACTGTGGAGCAGAAGGGGAACAAGATGCTTTGTAACATGTCCTTATTTTAAGGGCTGATGTCTTTTTGTCACGACCTGAAGCACTTTAAGTGATCCTGAAGAGCACTGCTGCTTTTCTAAGTGTTTGCCCTACATCTCTGAGGAGACCTCTCTAGACAACCTCTTCTGTTAACTTGTTCCTCTTTGCTGTTGGAAGGGCTCCTGCGGGAGGGTACGCGTGGAAAACACGGGTTCAGACCGTGTTGTGCCTGCTCGCTGTGTGTTTTGGTTTTCAGTGAACTAGAGGAATGTTGGATAGTGGTTGTAGAGCATGCGATTATTATGTGTGGGACTTGGAGGAATTTTTTTTTGCTCTGTTAATGCACATTTACATCTTGCAGAGAGAGCTTCTAGCTTTCCTGGTTGTAAACATCCATGTTTGACACTGAGGATATGATACCTAGAAGACCAAAAACCAAAAAGCCATGCTAATACTCTCAGGGATCCCTTCCATCTGTTTCATCTCCTCCAAGGTCTTGGCTTGCAAATTTGGGGTGCTTGGGGTTAGAATAATGTATTGTAACTGAAGCCCATAGTATTGTGGTTATTCCACAGAAATTTATGTATAAGTAGAACCCTGCTTCTCCTCACTAGGCATGGAATAAATGATGCTGCTTGGTAGGAGGGCCATAAGGACTGCAGCTTTGCTCTCATCTGTGCTGTTCCTGACTTGCATGTACGAAACCTGTGAGCTCTTTTCTTTGCTCTTTAGCTGCTGCCTCTCCATTCAAAACCGTTTTGTCCACAAAAAGAAATGAATTGCCCAGAGGCAAAAGCACAGGTGCTCTTATATTCTTTTCTTCCCTGGTGAGACCCAAAGCAACATGTCTGCGGGCTCAAGTCCTTTTCCTATTCCTTTTTCTGCGTGCTGTCAGACCCATACTGCTCTGCTTTGTAATGGAGTAGGAATGTGTAGGGGTCAGTCACTGCGTCCCAGCTGAGGAGCAGGGGACTTCCAGCTCTGGGAACATAGCCGCTGTAGCACGGGCCTTTGTAATCATCTCGTTAAACTCAGTCAGAGCAAGTACATGGTGGGATTTTGACACGTAAGACTAATGTAACAGAACTGACAAATAAGTACCCATTCCTGTGGTCAGTCATGTATATTTAACTAGGCAAAGGATATTCTGTTAGCAGGAAAAAATGAAAAAATTGGGGTTTGAAATTGTAATATTGCAAAAGAACTTTGAAACAATATCAGGACTTCCTCTCCATTCTGACTTAGATGAAATTGTTTTACTGATCCGACGCTGGAATTTTTTTTACTGAAATGGCTACATCAAGAACACTGTCTGGGTTGGGAGGAGTGCTTATGTTGTTTCAAACATATACGCATACAGTGAGTCAGTACAACTTTTGTGCAAAAAATGGTCCCATACTTATATCTTATTTTTAGTGAAACAAAGACTGGTAAATGAAAGACTTGGGAACACCTTTCATGACTGAAGATGGCACAGAAAACTGTGCTGATAAGACTGCTTACTGCTGAATGCCTGCCTTATAGCACTGGATTAATTTCTCGCTGATATGCCTGTTTAGGTGTTTTGGAAATGCTGCAGAACTAATAACTCTGTAATTCAGTGATGAAAACCCCTTTTTCAGCTTCACAGAAAAATCTGCATCTTCAAACCCTAGCCATTCTGTTTAAATCATGTATTTATCTGTAATAAGTTGGGAGGGAAGTGGAAGGCAACTGCTTGCATAGGTTCCCAAACAAATCTTTAATATTCCCCAGATGTATGAAAATGACAGATCCCATCAGTGGAATGAAAACACTAGCCAATAAAATCGGATTAAAGTTAATTTAAAACAGGATCCTGCAATTAGGAAATTCCTGCAAAGTTGCATGAACTTGTCATCGTAACATCTTCAGGATACAAGCATGGTTTGACAGCCCTGCTGGGACAGAATTTGAAGTTGTTAAGCTTCACTAAAACACTTGTTTTTCTGACAGCTCAACAAATTACATCTATAAAAGGCAGCATGTAAAGATAAATGTTCTGGACCATCCGTGCCCGTTGTTGTTCTGCTTGGCACCGTTTTGTTGACCACCTGTTATATGAGCCTCTTTGAAACTCCTTCCCCTCTAGCGATGGAAGGAGATGGAGGGCAGTGCTTTTGTATTTCAAGGTGCCCTTTTGGATCCAAGGAGACAAACCACAAACCATTCGGTGAGCAAAGCTACCTGTCAGTTAGGAAGGACTGTGAGACTATTGTCCAGTTTCTTTCTCCAGATAGATTTGAAAGGGTATCAAAGGGAAAGAGAAAAATCAGGAGACCCAAACATCCTTCAACAAGTCTATTTTCATAAACCTACTGCAGCTAGAATTATAATGTACTCATCCGTAAATCCTTTTAGCAGACATAGTGCCATTAATTTATTCCTGCTCTCAATATTATTAAGAGTTCTTACAAAGAAATAAAAAGCCCAAGGTTAGTAATGATAAATTCTTCATTTAAAAAAAAGAAAAGAAAAGAAACCTCAGTGATGTAAAATTATCTTTCAGAGCTGCATTAGAGCCCCTACTGTTAAAATGGAAGTCTTAATGCAGCTTTAGCAGAGCAGAAAGCATTCTGTAAAAGTGCTTTTGGGTAAGAAGATCAATGCCATATGCATTATTGTACTTTATGAGCTGCTTGAATCTTTAAGGCATTCGGGAAGGGAAAAGCATAATGCAAGGTTAGTTAAAATTATTTCAGAAAGTGCTGCCTTGCTGAAACGTGTTCATTATGTTCCTCAGCCTCCCTTTAAAACACTTGGTGCTTTACATTCTAAGGTACGCAATGGCTTGCATGGGTTTCTTTTTATGGGGTGCAGGGAAGGTGTGCTGAAAGTTACCAGATGATTTATAATAGGTTGAACCAAGTACATTTTGATTGTCCGTACAAGGATATATCCTGTAATGGTGCCGTCAGGTTTTGGCACAGGAGGTCAGGGCTTGAGGCTGATGTGTGTAGTTAACATACAAATAACTGCAGTGAGATTGGACTGGAGAGAAAGCAATTATAACCCCACCGAGCTCCCTCTGTCTAGAGTCTTTTGGGAAATGAAGTTGCTGTTTTCAGTCTACTTCACCTACTGTTGGGGTAATTGACTATGACCCAAGTCTCATATTTGGACTCTAGAGATCCTACCATCTGTCGTCGAGACACTTCTCTCGATGGCAAGAGTCACACAAGAAGCCTGCCCCAGTAGCCTGTATTTCTGTCTGCTTGGTTGTGCCGATATCACTGTCTGTAGGGCTGTACTGTGAACTGAGTCAGGGAATGGAACTGGATTAAAAAAATCTCCTTCTCTAATGGTTATTTTTAAGTGCAATCAGTTCCCTGTGTCACCCCACAACCCTCTGTACCGGTACAGTGATGGAGGCCATGGAAAGGTAGGAGCCTGTGGCAAGGGGCTGGGAGGGTGGAAACCACCATGGAGGAACATCTCTGCTACTGTCATCTCAGCCTCTTGCAAGGAAAGCTAATGTGCAGGGCACTTGTGTCTCATTAAATGACATAACCTCTATTGACACCTGTCACTGCATGATGCTTCAGTTTTGAATTTTAAAGAGTAAATCCTTGCTGTCAGAGCTAAAGGATGAGGGCTGTTGGGTCAAAGATGGGAGCAAACTCTTACAGCTTCAGAAATGATGCAGCCCTGTTGGAGACAGTGAAGCTGTCAGTGTCACCCTGGGTCTTCAGTACTGGGCCATGTCACTCTTGGACATCTTGGAAGAGCTGGGTTGGTGCATCGGGTAGTGGTGGTTCGTGCACATATGCTGTTCACTGCTCCAGGCTTCTGGAAATGATGATTTCTTCCCCATGTAGATCGTTTTCCTTAAGTAACTTTCTCAAGGGGGAAACTGTAGCGTAAGAGTTATCCCAGAGGTGGTTGTGAGAGTGGCTGCGACATGCTGAGGAAGGTGGAAGAGGCAGCGAGGACAGGGCACACAGGAGTAACAGCAGATTTGTTACCCAGTGGTAACTAAATGGAGTGGGGAAGATGCTATACTGGGGTGTGATTCTGAAAACTGCAAAACCCTCGGCAGATAAGAAACTAAGGACTGCACTAGCTACAGCCGTTGATGGATGGCGTGTGTTAGGGAGGATTCACAGAGCTTTTGTGAAGGGAAGTCATATCTTACAAACAAAAAATTATTAGTAGTAAACGGCAGCAGGATAAAAGGGATTCCTTATATGGCTAGGTAACTAGTTAAAGAATCAGAGGTAAAGACGAAATGATTGGTTTTCTCAATGAAGCGGAGTTATTAGTGAACTTTCCTGTTTTCCTGAGCTGAGAGTATTCCTCTAATCAAGAACAGTAAAACCCAGGACCTGACAGAGGTGCAGAGGGACTTTGTGACAGTGAGTGATAAAATGTCCGGTTAAATTCATCGAGGAAAGATCTAGAGTAACCTGGCGATGGGCTCTGAGCTGGCTATCACCATGCAGGAATGCGATGTGGGGATAATAGCATGCTCCAGTGTGTGCCATTCCCGTTTCACCCGGCCACAGCAGAGCAGTCAGAAACCAAATGAATGTGGGATTTAAGTGCAGTGAAGTATCGGAGCTGAGAGAGTTGAACTCTGAAGTTACTAGAAAGGTAGGTATGGTCTGTGGTGAGAAGGAATTAGGGTTGCAACACAGTCAGTACTTAGGAGAAATCTTGGAAGCAGCCCAGTTTCTGAGGAGAGTTTAGGCTTAAACCTGGGGTGGTGCTGCTGTTCAGCAAATCCCCATGCCAACTGCAACTGGGTGTAGGGGGGCACTTAGACTGTGGCCACTGTATAGACACTGACAAGCACATAGGGAACGCGTACCTTTCCTGTTCAATAAACTGGTCTGCAGGTTTGGTATCTTCCCAAGAGTTTATTCAAGAAACAAGCTTTCTCCAGTTTTGCACTCAGTTGTTAATTGCATGGAGGTTGTCCCCTACTCACTCAGTGCCAAGAGAACATGCTTTCCACTAAAGAGCCACTTCTTTTTTTTTTTTTTTTTTTTTTTTTTAATAAACTGAAATAACTTAGATTTAGGATTGACAGTTCCTGAGAAGCAACTTTCAGGGTCTGGTGGGGGAATCTAGAGTGCTGCCCAGCCTCATCACTCCAGGGACCTATTATTCATCTGTGTCTCTCAGACAGCTGTAGCTGGTGATCCTGCCTGCCTCCGTTGGACTGCCAGCGTGACTGTGGGGATGGAGGGATGAGCTCATCTGAAGGAACTTAAAAGCTTGCCTTGTTTAGTCCAGCTAAACAAAGGGTGAGAGTCGATATGTTTGTTCTCTGTAATGAATAAGAAGGTTAAACCTCAGAAAAGAGAAGAGCTACGTAAGGTAAAGGACAATACTAGAGCAAGAACGATCTGGTATAAAGCGGCTATAGATGTATTTCTACTGGAAGTGGGGGGAAGGTTCCTTCATCATTACAGCAGTCAGGTCTGGAATGGCGTGCCAGTCAGGCACAGGAACACAAACACAGCAAGATGGTGCTTGATGGTGCTTGTAAAAGGGATTATAAAACAATTTGTCTGTAGCAAATGCCATACAATAGCCTTTCCAGTCTCGCTGCTCTGTGAGAAGGTAAGATATAAGTTGTAAATAAATCAGTCTTTAGAGCAACATTATCACCTTAGAAAATGGGGAGTAGGAAATTAATTCTCTTTACTTAAGGAGTGAGCTGCCTACCCAGTTAAACCTCCCAGACAAACACAACCTCATTAGAGCCATGCTTGGCTGCTTATTCATTTGTGACATTTGTGATTAAACGCTTAGGAAGACAAGGCTCATTTAGTATTCCCTGGTGGGCATTTGGTTCAGGCATTACAATTTTGATTGAAAAGCAGCTGTTGACCAACGTTGACTTTAGCTCTATTGGAAGAGGAAGAGCTGATCACAAGCAGTGGGTAACAGTAGACTGAAGGAAGAGGGTAAGGTCCTGTCACTGCTGCCAAGGAGCAGCTGGGAAATACTCTCACTTACTCCTCCTTTATTACCTGCTCGTAAGTTCCTAGGTAGGAGCAAGCTTGCATTTTTAGCTGAGGCTCAGGGTCCTGCCTATGTGAATAGCCCGTCATCTGTAATTACGACTTAAAACCCTTCCGAGATGGATACAAGAGCCTAGCAAAAGGTAGAGGTACAATTACCTGCCCCCTGCTATGCTGATCACAATAATAAGTGACAAATACAACTCTGAAGTATTGGGTTCTTGAATTATTGTTTGCAGTACCACTGTCTAACGTTATTGGATATTCTGCTTGGGCAGATGAGCATCCATCCTGTTTTTTGACTCTTGATAAAGCTTTGTTCTTAGAGGATGGATGTGGCAGAGGGTTTCATTATATAATTGTTAATTGTCTGAAAAAATGTTGCTTTTTTGTTTTCATAGGCTTTGAATTTACCACAATTAGTCTTATTTCCTGGAGAAAGGCACTCTGCTGTTCTCATCAAGTTCTCTCTCATCCTTTATCACCTTCTGTCCAATAACTTTTCAAACTCTTTATTTTATCAAATTTGGTAGCTGAAAAAAGGTCTCCCAAACATTATATTCCTACAAGTTCTGGGAAGCTTGAGGTGAGGAAGGTGAGGGGGAAAAAAACCCCCAAACCTCATGTTCCCCTGGAGTGAAGGTGGCACCGTCAACTTTATCATGCATCTGTTCACTTTGTGCTGCTCATCTTACTGGCTGTCAGATCAGCGCCCACATTTCTGAGCCAGCCATGGCACGTGCTGTTCCTTGCCCAACTTTGGAGGGTTTATGAAGAACCTGAAGATACTGATTGGGAATACAGATTGGAAGGTATTTGAAGGGAGCAGAGGGAGAGTGTGAAATAGAAGATGCCAGAGTCAAGCAGTGAGGGAAGGGGGTGTATGGAAACATGCCTGGTTTTCCATGGAGTTGTGTTTCATTAGGTCTAGTAACTCTGGAACAGCTTGTATTATGAGGGAAGTCCTCGTATCTATGTAGTGCTCTGAAAAAGGGCTAAATTCCCTTTTGGCTAGTAAGGTATATTCCTTTATATATCAATACAATGTTTTGGGGTTTTGTTTTGTGTGTGTTTCTTTTGGTTTGGGTTTCTTTTGGATCCCCCCCCCCCCGAATCATAGAATGGTTTGGGTTGGAAGGGACCTCCAAAGATCATCTAGTCCAGCCCCCCTGCAATGAGCAGCGGCATCTTCAACTAGATCAGGTTGCTCAAAGCCCTGTCCAACCTGACCTTGAATGTTTCCAGTGACGGGGCATTTACAGCCTCTCTGGGCAACCTGTTCCAGTGGTTCACCGCCCTCATCGTAAAAAATGTCTTCCTTGTATCTAGTCTGAATCTACCCTCTTTTAGTTTAAAACCATTACCCCTTTTTGTTTGGTTGGTTAGTTTTGTTGGGGGTGGGGGGGTTTGTTTTGTTTTGTTTTGATTTTTTTGTTTGTTTGTTTTTTACAATGGGGTGAATGAGATTACTGTGTAGGCATAAAACCACGTCATATCCCAGTTCTGTTGATCTGTAAGAACTAGGATGAAATTTGGGCAAACTGAAGCTGATGAGACAGAACCAGGCAGTGTAGCCAGGTGATGCAAAATGTTCTATTACAGTGCCTTTTGGGAATTTAATTTGAATGGATTTTTGTATTTCGTAACGTAAGTGCAGTATTCCTTAGTTAAGTGCAGTGGCTATATGGCCACTGACCTGTGTTGCTGAAGCAGTGGTAGGCTGTGATGTCGCTACCAGGATACCCGTGGATGTAAATCTGGTTTATACCACACTAGGTTGTGATGTCTTTAGATTTTTTAAAACTGAGCAGGGTTATTTCTGATCAAGGGTAATCTCGGAGCTGTGGAGTATTTTTCGCTTCATTTTACTCCAAGTACAGGATCAGAAGTTTAGCCAGTGCTGATGTTGCAGACGCAATACTGATAGAGGTCGTCTTTCCTGGTGATTGAAACTGAAGTCCTGATTGTAATTTTTAGGCATTTCTATTAATCCTAACCACATATTAATCTCATGTTTATCCTCATTTTCTTCTGTGGTTTCAGTAGATAACATTCTTATTTCCACTTCATAATAACCTGTTGCACAGCCTAGACAGGCACTGTTCAGGAAGCTGCTGCTTTTTATGCAGATACTGAGAGCAATACTAACAGTAGGAGTATCTAAGTGCCTGTGATGCTCTGATACTCAACTAGGTAGAGATATCTCTAAGTGTCCCTCTAGTACTTTCTGAAATTAACTTTCCTTTAAAGGTCTCAAGCTCAACACTTGAAAGCCTTGGCCATAATTATTCTGTTCGGAAAGTTGCAAAAATTCTGTATATGCATCTAAGGACAAAGTTTCACCCTTCACTAATGTGAGTAGTGAATCAAAAGCAAAAAGATTTCAGTAGTTATGGGATGCTATGATGAAATGCTCATCACATAAATCTGTGCAGCTGAGAGGCAATGAAATTAAGAAGCAGCTGGTGAAACGTACCATAGATTGAATTTGCTGCTAATAATTATGACCTTGTTTGAGCCAAGCACTTTTCCCCTTCACGCATGCGTTGGGAAGTGCCAAACCAATGAATTATTCTTCTTACCAAGCGCAAAGGGTAACTTCTACTACTGTATTTTCTATTCAGTGTGTTTTTATTGGATGTAAAACAGTCACAGAGAAAGTAACAGAAATACCACACATGACTGAGGAAAAGGAATCTGCAGATTTTATTGCATTCATCCAATTACTGACATCGCAGCCCTGACTGTAAATCTTTGGACACACACTGGCTTCTTGGGAGGTTTCTCAGTTGCATCCCATAGGAATTGCCAGACAAGGTCACACCCGAGGTCTGTCCAACCCAGCGTCCCATCTTCAACAGTGGTAGGGACCAAATGCTTCAGGGAAACGTGGAGCAAAGATTTGTATGTATTAGGACCCATCTTCCCACTAGATCCCATCCTGGTCTACAGTAGAGAAGGTTGGATATACGAAGCCTTGTGTTCTCTCACTGTCTGGTGCTGCTGTTCTTACTCAGAAAGCCTTCTGGATGAGAAAGCAGGAACCTTGCTGGTCACTTAGCTCCTCTTTGGTGGCTCAGTGTGAATCTAAGTTGTTTTAAGCTTGTTTTTTCCTGAAGGGGTATTTTGGATAGTGGTACAGTGCCATCTGTAGGGAAGTAGTTAAAGAAGCACAGAAAGGCATAAACTGGAGTGACTGTGTAGGTATATGGATGGTAAAGAGTATGTCCCGCTGCTTTCCATTCAGCCATTGTATTACATCCACATTTGGATTTTAGTGGGAATAAACCACACTTGTATCCTCAAGCAGCGCTCATTAGGCTCAGTGCTGCTCGTTGGCCCCAGGATACCCTGTACGTGAAAGTCCAACAGCCAGCCTGAACTAAACCAAAAAGTGGTCAGGAGCTGAAGAGTTGATAAATGAGTCTGGAAGTCCGAAGTACTTATGGTTTCATTAACAAATTATTTGTGCGGATGATTTAAGTGAAATGCTGGTGGAGCAAAGATATAACTGCTCTGCTTGGGTTCTGGTGTGAACTTAGGAAAAGCATGTAAGTCCTCTGGGAAACCCCATATATGTGCTAGGCACACACTGGGAAGCCGGGTTATGTCCTTGATGTCCCCCAAGTGGCCATGCAGTGCTGAGTGGGCATCTGAGGGCTGTTTGTAAGTATTTGAGGGGTATAATAACCCAGGGAAGAAACTTTCCACGTGGTGCTGCTGGGACAAGTACAGAAGATGCTAAATAAAGAGGAATGTAAGCTGATATCATCTGCAACACAGGAAATAAAAATTGTTTTGCAACCATGTATGACATATGGAGTTTGTCTTTTGAGAATATCAGCCATCTAAAGAACTTCTCTTTCCCTTTCCCCTCAAATATATAGATATGTAGGAAGGTTAAGACAGTACTTCCCAGACAACGTGCCCGATTTTTTTTCATTTGCCCAGATACCAGCTTTCTGTCTTTTTCCAGTTTATTGTCTTTGCATATGAGGTTCTGAAAACACATGTCAAATATTATCTGTGTCTCACAGGTTTGTTGCTAGCAAGAAGTATACAGCTTCTCATGTGCAGCCCTCCAAACTCCTGATTGGGGCATGTGAAGCATTGATATAGAGACACACTAGCTTTAAGTCTAATGCCATTTAAAGAGTTCTGTTGGTACCAGTGTGCTAAGCGGTGTGTTAAATGCCCTCGTCGCTTTGAGAGGTAGGACTCTGAACAAGGCCTGGGAAATGACTGTTTTGTTTGTAGTCTTTGTCTTACAGTGAATTTGTCATCTTAATTTGTGTACAGCGCATAACTGTAAAGAAGGCTGCAGAGTAGCCTCTGTGGTCTACGGTTAGAACCAAGGCATTTCAGGTTGTGTGGCTGCTGATTAAATGCAATTACTCTGAGTAGTGAAATGGCCTTTCTCAGGCTAAGGATGGAGTTAAGTATCTGGGCAGGTGCTGTCTGGACCCCAGGTTTCCTGGCTTTCTAATGTTTGATGTGTTGAAGAAGGCAATCCTTCCTCCTTGCTTGACTCCTGCCCTCTGTTCCCTGGACCTGCGCTGAGCTGGCCCATTTTGTCTTCATTAAATAAGATGTTCTCGTGCCTGTCGTTCCTGGAGAATTGGAGGTGGCTTCAGACAAGTTCCTTTCAGAGGTCTTAAGGACCTTCCCTTGGACCCTGTGAGGTAATTGAGCATTTGTTTTTCCAGACCTCTGCGGGACCAGCTGAAGGCAATAGCTGTGGACCCCCTGCTTTTCCCTTTCAGCTCTCCTAAGGTCTCTGATAGCAGATGCTTCCAAGGGAGGAGTTTTGCACCTTGTGTAGCAGTGTCGGCCCTTTCGCAGAGTCGTGTTCTGAAGGATTGAGTTCATGTGGATGTTAGAAAACTCCTGTGGAAGGAGAAGCAGAAGCAGTTGGAGGAAATCCTCTGCTCCCCAAGTAAAGCTGACTAAACATTAGGTGGGAGGTCTTCGGGTGGGAATGGAGGGCTCTTTCTGTTGACAGAAGTCTGCTTATGCTTTGATTCAGTTTCTTCAAGAGAAAGAGGAAGACTGTCAGCTTCCAGGAAAATAAAATAAAAAGAGTTTTCTAGCTATTCTTTTGACACTTGAGATTACCTAAAAGTTACTGCTCTGGCAAGGGTACCTGTAATACTGTTAACTCAAAACTGCGCCTTCATGAAATCTTGGTATTGAGCAATGGGTGGTAGGCAAGCCTTGCCATGGTGTTTTGTTTTCCATGTTAGTTAAAAAAGGGCTTAGAAATACTAGTTTAAAAGATCAGTGATTCTATGTTTTAATGACATATCTCACAAAGTTGGGTCCAAATCCACAATTAGATATTTGAGCATACAGACTCTGTTTTTTGAAAGCCAGCTTTCAAGTTAACTTGGGATCTGCATGGGAAAGGGCTTTTTCTTCTCCTTTACCAAGTCAGACCTACCAATTTCCCTGTTGATGGGATGTTTTATAAATTAGTGCTTTTTGGAAGACAGGGTCAGGAAAGGGTCAGCTTAGGTTTATGATGGAAACTCAGTGACCTCTCGGCTCTGGAGTGACTGCCATTCCTCCATAGCGAGATTCAAGGAGTGTAGATTTCCCAGTGAGTCAGGGAGTGTCATCTCCTGTGCCTTGTGGCACAATGTCCCTCACCTGAGTATTGGCACAGGAGAGGCTGCAAAGGGAAGGTGGACACGCAGATGCCGTGCATGGGGTGGAGTCCTCTGGCTGGAAGGTCACTTACTTCTTGGAGCCTGCGGGACCGATCGAGCAGAACGGCCCCGAGGTCTGAAGCCTCGCCGCCTAAGGAGACGGGGAAAACAGGTAGCGCACTGTGACGCAAGCGGTGCAAGACTAAATGGCTGTGAATGGAACAACTTACCAGCAACATTTTCCATTTGTGGCTCCATGTTGAGGTAATTAGCCCAAATGAGCTCAAACTGCTGGAAAACTGCAAGAGCAATGGAAAATAAAAAGGTCACTGTGCATTGCAGGGGTTAAACAACTGGACTTAAAAACCTGCAGCTCTCTCTGAATTAAAGGGAAAACTGCAGTTGTTCAATAGGTCCAATACCTCTCAGAAGGTCTTCCAAGATGCTTATAACTTCTGTTTGTCTCTCTTTTTTTCATTGCTTGAATCAGAATTGTTTACACTTCCCTTCGAGTTTGCCTTTAGCTTCATGGTTGATGAAAACTCATCAGGGAAGAGTTCAGTCTACCCCATAATTATGCATGTTAGGGCCTGGTTTCAACATCCATGCCAAAAGTAACAAACAACACAGTGCCCCCTCTTCAGCACCCCCTTCCCACCAGCCTCATGGCAAGTAACTTCATTTTTAAAATAGTTTAAAATGTTTTAAAAAAAAAAAGACAAAGCAGTATGTGTCCTCGTGACAAGTTGAGATTTCCCATCTGTTTTCTGATTCGAGCTTGCTTCTTTAAAATACCAAAATTGTGAGTTTGGGCCTTGAAAACTTGGTTTGGCTCAGTTAGAAGATCTGGTATTTAGCACTGGTAAGGTGAACAGGGGAACTGGGATTGACGGGTACGTCCTGAGGGTGTTTTTCTCTGCTGTGAACTGTAGAGTATTTCCCATGGAGGAGGCTAAGCTCACAGGTATCAGTTGATGCTGTTACTTTCTGAGGCTAAGAGGAGGATTAGAGTAAAGAGGCTTTCAGTAACTGAGCATAATTGCACTAGAGCCCTTCATAGTAAAAATAGAAAACTGCTGATGAGAAGCTATGAGGGGATCAGAAGGGAAATTGGATTTGGAAAGCAAACTTACATGCACACGTACTCGTGCTTAAAATCTCTGTTTCTCTCTAATTCTCCTAAAGGGAACGTGTGAGTGTTTGTGTTGGTTGATCTACTGCGCTGTTGCTCTCATGCAGACTAGAGGCTTTCTTTTGCTATCTCAATTCACCCGGGGGATGCGTTATTTTTGGAGAAGAGGAGCTAGCCGGAAGAACTCCTGGTTTTGTTCATTTGATCTTTCTCTCCTTTGTTTAATTTCTGTCTCTTCTCCTTTCCCCTTAGTCCAGCATGGCTGTTTTTATCGCTTTAGGTGTGTTCTTTACCATAAGCAGCTCTACAGTTTTTAGCCAACAGTAAAAGTGAAGAAGTGACCTGCAAGCCCTCAAGTAGAGCCCCCTTTTCCTTTGTCTCCTCTCGCACCTCTTCAGGGAGTACTGTTGTTGCTGGGAGGTGGAGTTTGCATCTCCTCTGTGCCTTGTTTTTTTCCCCACGTGATAGGCTTGTGACAAGCAGTACTGATCATTTCCAGTGAGGGATTATAAGGAGAGGAAATTCATATGCAGCTCAAATTCCTCAAAAAAGGGAGGAAGAAATCAGGAGTTGTATGTACAATCCTGTTAGAGACAAGTAAGCCATGGCAGATTTCTCATCAGCTCTTGAATGTTCTTAGAGACCCAAGTAGAGATTGCTTCTCCCTGAAAATTTAGCAGAAAACCCACACAAAAACCAATGGTAGTGGATTGAACTGGATCTCCAAGGGATTCTGTCTCAATAGCTTGGGTTTTCTCTCCACAGGTCTTTCTCTAAATCACTGCTTCTGGCAGCTGCAGGTACCCATAAGCTATAGAGTCCTAAACGTTACCCTAGTTGTTCCTTCAGCTTGTTAGAGAACAAGGACTTGCATCTTACTGCATACAGCAGAGAAAATGGTAACCACCTCTGGTACGTGTCTGGTGCTCCCAGATACTAAAATATTACAGGAAATTATTGGTAATGGTTAACAGCAAGGTTACCACATGTCCTTCTTTGGAGGAACAGTAATACAAAAATAGCATCCAATTCTGGTATGTGTAAAGAGAAGTTATCGATTTGAAATACGGCTGGTTGTAAGTATTTGTATGTGTACTTCTACCCTTGGGTTCTCCTCATATTTTTATGATTTAGCTATCAAATTCCTATTTTGTTCTTTTCTCCCCTGTAGTACTTTTCCATACATATTTTAGTGGTGGGTCAAAACAGTGATCTTTTTTCCCAGATGATGCAGAATCTAAAACTTCTTTTGTTTTGGTTTTTCAACACTTGAGAAACCTCATTTGTTGGGGTGGGGAAAAATGCGTTCCATCTACTAACAGTGAGATGTGAAACAGTGAGTGAAGATTCTTTTAGGGAAACGGTTGCATCTTGTGCTGACTTAGGTCTGATAACAAAGCTTATCTCTGCACACTTGAGAAGCCGCAGCAGCTCCAGCGACCACTCTTACCACACATTTGCATTGGTAAGGGGCTGCTCCATCACTCCATGCAAACAAAACCACCATGACTGACTAACACATCTTGCGAAACGGATCTGTGCGCTCCTGCCTTTGAGTTGGTGCCCGTGCTGGTACAAGCTGGGGGGATGAATGAATAATCATGCAGGGCACATGCCACACCAGACTGCTGTCTCCTTACTGCTGTGAATCTGTATCTGGGCAGGGAATAAGATGTCTCTGTTCAAGGACAGCAGAGTGGCTACAATGCAGTGTATCATATCCCTGTGTTCAAAATCTTCTCCGGTTAGAAAGCTGCAAACAAATGCTGGAAAACTTAAAAAACAAAAGGCATCCTTCTGCATCATTTGGGGTAAACTTTCTGATAAAAATGACTTGCCTAGGTGGATTTTCTAGCATTTTCTGTTTTGCCTGGTTTTAGTATATGTGCCTAACTTTGACTACTCTAATGTGGATAAGAGGGAGCGATCTGTTCTCTTCTTCAGTAATCTCAGTTAGTGAAATTTGAGTTGTTTGGTTTGCTAACCTAGTGATGTTAGACAGGACTTGCATTTGATAGAGCAAAAGCTGAACAGAGGGATTGATAAGCTAGGAGGATCCCAGGGCTGGCCAGCTTGCAATAACCCAGTTGTAATGCCCTCTCTTTGCCTGAAGACCCTAGCACGGGATTTCACTCTATGTATGAGCAACATCTAGAAGCATGTTGAAGCAGGGTCTGCATCACAAGTCTCTCATTTGCCTTTCATTTTAGGCCATTGAGTTCCCTTCTGCATTGTCCTCATCAGGGTTAGCAGGCCAAACCCTTATGCTTGGGATGATGTTTGCTAAAACCACCAGACAGCATTCCTCCTTCCTGCAGATCCAGCTGTCTGGAGAGATAGTCCCTTATGATAGAATCATAGAATAATTTGGGTTGGAAGGGACCTTTAAAGGTCATCTAGTTCACGTATCTAAAGAGCACAGCAAGCACCAAATCTCAGTGCCCCGTGTCCCGTCTTGATCAAGCAATGATCTCATACGTGGAGTCAGGACAGTTCGCTGGAGAGCCCCACGTGCTGAGGCTTGGGTGGCTTTCAGCCTGGTACTCCATGTGCTGGGGCCTTCTCCCATCAGGAGCCACAGGTCACATTCTTCCCCAGCTCTTACTCTAAAGCAGGGGGCTTTGGTTGCCAAATAAGTCTTTTCAGGCAGGAAGGAATGTTTTGTGGAGGGGATTTACCTGTTAGTGGATTAGGCTATCCCAGAGTCAGCGGCCCTGCCAGCTCCACAAGAACGTGCCCACCGCTGCCTACTTGGAAAGCCGTTCCCTCTTGCAGCTCTTGCGACCAGGCTCTGCCTGACCCTGCTGCTAGTTGGCAACTTGCTCATTTCCCCCAAGTGTTGAGCAGGTAAGCATAGGAAGGATGCTGCTCAGGGCTGCTGTTTTCAGGGATATCGTTATGCTTTTCGGATGGGAGATGGGAGCCTAAGTTCAACAAGACTTTACAGCATGTTGTTGATTCTTAAGTTGTCCCAGGACCTCTGAATGACCAACCGTCAATTAACTCTGACCTCTTGTGGTTTCAAAATCTGGATCCAAATGCTGAGGTTTGACTCTCTCTGTCTCAAACCCCTGACCGCAGTTCCTATTTTTAAGCAGGGATGGAAGACTGTGATCTTCTGGAATTCATTAGCTTCCCTCCCCGCCCCGCCGCTCACCCAGCTCCTTCCCCATTTATCAGAGCCATTGCTGTGTTAGTGCGGCCGGCTCGTCCTGTTCATCGCTGCAGTGGTACATCAGGGCCGCAGCCTGATACCTACGCTGGTTACGTGTTGTGCTGAAGCATCTCAGTACAGAAGTGGGCTTCGTTGACTTATGAAGCAACTTCCAAGCCCAAACTGCCTGGTCTTGGCATTTTCTCCCTTTGCCATGGCTCACCCTTCCTCTTCTGTTCATGTTTTTGTTTTTCTTGGGAACATCCAGTGGTGTGGTTGACCTCTTGTAGGTCAGGGTAGAGCTACAGGCGTTCCTGCAGCTCCTCACTCAGCTGTCCGGCTGCCCACACCACGCTTGTTTTCCCATGGCAGCCGGACCACCTGCTGATGTCCAGGTCAGCCTCTCCACCGGCCGGCTGCTCGGCAGAAACCCCGGGGGCTTTAGCTCTCCTCGCAAAGCGCTAACTTGATTATTGGACTTTGGATTAAAGTAAAGGCTCTGGGAGCAGAGCACAGATCACAGCGTTAGTCCACTGAGACATGTGCTTAGCAGCAGGGGTGTGTTTCCTTTGCGTTTCATATTTAGGTTACAAATGCTTTTTCTTGGGGGCCAAATTGTCATTCTCAGACACTGTAGTCAGTCTTACTATCAGCCCCATGAAGACTACATGTCTAAAGGAAGTGACAGAAATAGATAGTTTGTTTCCAAAACAAAACCCTTTGGTCCAGAGAAAAGATACCTGCCTCTTGGGAAAGAGGAGAAGGCGCCCATCTCTCCTACTTGTCTGAGCTCAAGGTCTCTTGTCCTTTGTCTTTGACTTGTTTCCCATCGCTTATCCTTTACTGGAAAAACATTCCAGCATGTGTGCAATGCTAGACCACCAAAAAAGATGAAGAAGAGATGGATGCACTGCTGCTTCTCTATTTATAGGAAGAGAGAGACGAACCAAATATGATATGGGAAAATTCAAATCTTTAAATACTCTGGGAGAGATGGATGGAAAAAGGGCTGCTTTCATTGTTCACAGGGTTCAGGAGACTTTCTCACGAACAGCTTGGCGTAACCCCCTGGGCAACTCACTTGTATGGCCGGGAGGATTTCTGTGCACAGACTCCCCTCTTGTTTCTGGAGTATCTTAGTTGCTTCAGCAAATAACTGCTACAGCAGTTGTACGTTCTTGCCTTAGCATGCTCTTGCCTTCCTTCTTAGTACTTTCTATGCTTATCCTCTGGTGTAACTCACACACCGATATTAGCATTTCTGATCATTTCACTTGTATTCATGCTAGTCTTTCTACCTTAGGTTTGCACATTTTCATTCCAGTCACCATTTCGTAATCCCTTGAGCATGTAAAGATATTCCCTATCTTGTTTGAGAACAGTAGGCTACTCTAAGATGTCTTTTTCTCCTGTCAGATCAGAAATCTCTTTCTCAAGCTACTTTCTTGCTGTCTGTGTTTTCCCATGCCATTTTTTAACCTATTTCCAGAAGCACCACCATCTTCTCTCAGACCTCCTCCGCTAATCAAGTTTCACTAGCCCTGGTGTTAGGAAAACACACCTTCCCCCATCTTTGACAAAGAAATTGCTATAATATTTGCTTGCAGACCAATGGTTGTTCTTGATTAAAACTTTGGACTTTGTGCTCTCTGCTCTCACCTCAGAGGCTGGCTCAGACCCATCACAAGGAACTGTTTTTAGTTTTGATTTTTGAAAGGGTGTTTCATAGCAAGGCGTTAAAGCAAGAAGCGTGAGGGTAGAGTGTGATGCTGCCTCGAATGCAGTGAGGAGTTTAAGGCACACGACTGAGGGTGGGAGCTGTGGTCTCGCCATCGCAGGCGAGATGCAGGGTGGGCAACAGCTTCCTATTTGTTCTTGTATCCTTTTAAATGTCTTGTCCCTGCACATCTAGGGCAGCGTCCACCTCAGCTGCAGTTTCTGCCCCGAGCTCTTTCACGCTGCTCCTTTTGCCCTTAACGCGTTTCCTAGCGTTACCTGCAAAGCGTTCCCCTCAGATCACCTCTTTTCTGACACCTGCAGGAAACAGCCATTTCTCAATGGCCAGACCACTGGGCCAACTTGCCGGTATTTATATCTACTGAAACGGTACGTCTGATGAAACGCATCAGTGCCTGAGACAGTCGTGCTGTCCTTGCCATCGTCTCCCCAGTCCTTCCACCTCCTCCTCCCTTGCCCCCAGTGAGGCTGGGGTACACTGGCCTCTCATCCCCGCATTGCCATGGCTCCCACTGTGGATTACCGTACAGGAGCAGGCAAATTACTAGGTAGTCTAATGAGCTGGGGCACAGATGGTGGTTTGAGCACTGATTCAAGCGCTACCACAGTGGAAATAACATGAATCTCATGTGCAGTTCCCAGAGTTCCTCCCTTTCCTTCTCTTCCCCCTTCCCTATATTTTGTTTCTGTTGATAAGTCTCTAAATGCTGCCTTTAAAAAAACCACTGTCGCCAACCACTAATTTCAGCTTCAGCTTTCCTTAGAAATACACCCGTGTGGGATCCAGTGCTCAGGGTCCCTCCCAGGGTTGCATCTGCTCTCACTTTTTGCCCGGAGGAGCCTGGGGTGCTCTGTTGGGTGATACACCGCTCCGTGCTCTCCCTGGCCTGGGGGCTCCTCTGCTTTTGAGTTCTGTCATTTGACCACTTTACGTGGTGGTTGGTCTCCATATTTGTCATGTAAGCTCTTGCTCATGTCACTAGGAAGAATATCTTTATTTTGCAGGGACATGTAACAATTTGATTTCAGGCTTTTAAGTCTTGGTTATTGTATATGGTAAGGAAGATTGCATAATATTTGGATGAAAAACTTCCAGAAAATAATGCGGTCTGGTGATTTTTTTTTTTTTTTTTTTTTTTTAGCTTGTGTCCAAGGACTATTTCTGACATCTCAATAAAAGGTATCTTAAAAACAATAAGTCTCTTGTCAGTAGAGAGCTCAGCTGTACAGAGTTCTGCATTCCCACTGAGCTTTTTTAGCAGTCCACAAATTGAAAAAGGTTGAAGACTATTGTTGCAGTCAATTTGGCAAATAATTTCCTTTGAGTTGTTACACTGCATAAATATTTTGCTGTCCTGCCAAGAGCTGTTGTTCTGCCAGACATGTCATCATCTCAGTGAATAATAGATCTGAGCTCCTGATCGTTTGTGGTTGTAAAAGAACTTGGTGTTCCTGTGAAGCTGGGTAGATTTGGAGTTCTTGGTCCCAGGATTGAGAACTAGTCTTGTTCTGTGGTCATACTGTGGTCACCACACTGCGATCTACTCTTGTTCTAGATCAGAGGGTGGTACCCTTCCCTTGTACCATGCGGCTGAACCTATTATATAGTTGCTAATTTTCAGCCAGCAAGAAGGTGATGATGCTGTGAAGTGGGACAGAGATCTGTAAAGTTTTTTTTAAGAAAACTTTGAAATTTTACTGCTTCAGTTGCGCAATTGAATGTATTCATCCTTGGTCCCATTTGCTTTTCTGGGTATTTGATGCAACAGGAGTTACAGGTCAGGAGAGAAGACAGAGCTTAGCATCAACAGCTTTTTGATAAGAAGGGAATCCAGTTGCCGCGAAAGTAAGTAGGTGAGATGCCACCAGCCTTTGAAGATTGAGGAGGCAAATTCTGTTCCTGAAAGTAATTCATCTTCATTTCTGGAAAGCCACCTGCCACTCTTGCTATACACAGCTATCGTGTGAGGCTCTCCACTAAGCTCTACGGACAGTGCCTACTCCAGCCTTTCCCCATTCAGACCCCTCTCTCGGTTGCTTTGTCTGGTTGACTCCAAAACGTTATGCAGAGTTATAACCCTGAGACGCAGGGCTGGGTATGCTGTTATTTCAGTAGCTTTATTGTATTTTAGAAAAAACCTTGAGCTGTTTATTGTCCAGGTCATCCAAGGGTTCTTTTTATTGACAGTAATTGTTGTGAAACTGCTACAAAAGTACCTGGCCTTTATTGCTGAAAACATTCCTTTTCATGAAAACCGGGATTCTCTAGTCATCAGGGAAGGCATTCAAGCATGGGTGTTTGGCTGGATGTTAAAACAGGCTCCTATGACAGTTGTAAGTACTGTAGTATAAGTGCTGTGAATAGAGACTCGTGGTTTAGAATAGTGCCTGAACAGATGTGGTGAGATGGGATCGAGAGTTGTTCACTTAAAAAAAAAGGGGGGGGGGGGTATTATTCATCCATTTTACTAATTCCCCTGGGGGCATGGAAAAAGTATTTAAATTTTATCTGTTAAAAAAAAAAAATCTCTCATATTTTCTGCTTGCTTCGTTTCCCTCAGCTTAAACATTGAAACAGATTAGTCAATTTTACATTTATCTTTTGGTTAAATGCGAGAAATGTGGTGTTTGGAACACCAAACCATGGAGGAATAATTACAACGTAAAATTCAAACCCCTCAAACTTGTGCAAATAAGTCTTATGAAGAACTTTTATGACTTTCATGTAATTATCAAAGTATATTTCTTTCATATAGAAAGGGCGTTATAGTGTGGAGCGTTCTCACAAGGATAGCAGTTGTGGTAGTCATTTGAAATGTTTCCTCTAAAAAAGCTTTAAATGCCCAGGACCTTAGCGAAGCTGATGGCCTTTTGTTCTCCAGGAGATGAGCTTTAGGCCCCAAGACGACCTCTTTGCACCTCTCTTGTGGTTCATGACAAAGATTTTGCTGGAGTGGAGGAGAGAAAAAAAGATGTGGACTAGATGTCTCTTCAGTGGGCCTCTTGGACTCGTCTCCTAGTTTGTTTATTTTGTTGTGTATTTCTTGTGTCAGAGAAGTTCTCAAGGGAATTTACCATTCAGCATTTCATACAGAGATTATCATAAATTCAAGAGGTTTTTTTTTTTTTTCTGCTTTGTCTATTTTATGGCAAAGCTCACTGGAACTTCAGTTCATTTTTTTTGTCGTGTGTGACTTAAGTTCCATGAACTAATATTAGTTATACAGTGAGGAGACATCTATATATAAACACTGAGTTTTGTATGTTTCCATATATACTCATGTTTCTATATATAAGCAAAATGCTTTCATAGGAATATTTAAAAATATTTGTCACATTTTGTCGTGTATTTTATGGTGGGAAAGTGTAATCGGAAAAAATGCATTTAGATCTTGTGGGACAGTAAGGTAAAATAGCTACTTGTGTGAACTGGATCTTTTTTTAGATGCAGGCACTACAGAAATAGCCAAGTGATAGCCCCACTGTGAACTCAAAATGCATTTCCTTTTCGCCGGGGTTTGCTGGTCTGTTTGTCTAACCCTTGTAAGGACAGCGATGCAGTGTGCGTAGCCGGGCTCCCGGCTTCTGCAAGGCCTGGAAGGACGGGGACCTTCACATGTATTAACCTGGTGTGCGTAAAGTTGCAGAGCAGTAGATCATACGTAGTCCATCTCATTTAGACTAAGTGCGTATTTGAGCTTTGCTTGGTGTTTCAAGTAAACAAATTGGACGCAGTATAAAGTAGGGTTTTATATAATCACTTTTATTCACGGCTTTCTAGCAAATTTGGGGTTTTTTTTCTTCACTTTGTCATGAAGAAATGACAACTTTTTTTCTGCAAGTGGAAATTATAGCAATACTTTGAAGTTTGTTATCTCCTCTTCTGCGGACCTGGCATAGGGTCTGCACTGTTACTTCTGTGAGGGAAGTTGGTTGGGGGGGATTTGGGTTTTTTTTGTCAGATTGTTTTTTTTGTTTGCTTAGGCTTTTTGTTGCTTTGGGTTTTGTCAGTTTGTTGTTTATTTTTTTCCTTACCTGTCCTAGTCCTCCATAGCTTTGAAAGTCATTGAGTTACAAAAGTCAGAAATACCATGTTTCTATAAGTTTCATGAGACCACAGTGTGTGGGTAAGAGAGGAAATTTTTGCTATTGCTCCCTCTGAGGTAGAGATGAGAGCTCAGCCCTGACCTGTTCTGTGAAGGCAGCATCACCTGGCCAGTAGCTGCATTTATGGAAGGACCTCTCCTGAACAGGCAGAAGGTGCAGGAAGGAGCCCAAGAGCATTGCGGGCCCCAAGAAAGGGTCTGGGTGGAAGGTGTGGATGTGTTGCTATTGCAGTAGGAGACCAACAGGGGAAAGTAAGGGTATTGCAGTGGGGAAAGGTACGAAATGTTAGACCCATCTGTCTAAAAAAAACCTAACAAAAATCCCATATACACACATACACACACACATATATATATATGGCTGTGAATCTTCAGCTTTTCCAAACTCTCTCGTGACCCAGTCCTTGGATATTCTCCTGTGAACCACATACAGCGACACACATCCGTTCTGCTATTGTTAATATGCTAGATAAATACTGTTGTTTATACTATAGATTTAAGGGCAAGTCCTCAGAGCCTAGCAGACTGGTTTTCTGGTTGGGGTTCATGTTGATGTGTTTGTATGGGCATACCCAGAATGTTTGGATTTACAAGCAGTCATGGAAAATAACAGTGAAGTGTGTGTATGTTTGTTGCGTGACCTAGTTGCCCATGTCTTTTCTAGCAGAAGTTAGAGCTGGTTTACTTTAGTGTTTATTGGGAGGTAGAAGAATTCAGCCTAATCCTAGCTAAAAATAAACAAATGCAAGGCAGAAGTCACGACAGTAGGACACCATTGCTCTGAGGCCATTTCCATGGTCAGGGGGTTTTAGGGATGCAGGGATGCTGGTATTGTACATTGTCTGCGTGCTCTTAGTGTGGGCACAGATTTGTGGGAAAAGCTGTATGGGTTGCCTGAGTTTTAATTCACCCTCTGCCCTCACAAGGGAAGCTAATTTGACCTGCGCCAGTGGGTTCAACCATGGTAATTGAGGTTGTTTCTCTAGCTAGTGGAGTTGTGCTTTATCGTAACTCTCATCAGAGTGTTGCAGGAGGAGCTGGGTACATCAGGTCAGTGGATCATAGCCGTACATAGCAGATTATTCAAATGGACCCTTGTGAGCTCTTGCTGTCCTGAAATACCTTGCTGCATTGCTATTACACGGTGTTAGTAGAAAAGTATGGGATCCTGGGCTTAGATAAAATCATAGAGATGCTCTGACGCACACATTTACAAACAAGGCAAATGGTCTTAAAGAGACAATAGAGATCTGTCCCTTGCCAGAGGAGAAGTGGTGTTCTGCTTAGATCAAAAGCCCTGTTCCTTATGAGAAGCTATGCCACAACGCTAGTTCTGGAGTAAAATTGTCAAAACAAATGAAGTCCCAGAAGTCAGTGATATTAAAGCTAAGTTCTCAGGTCATTTGGGAGGAAATACATTCAGATTCGTTTTGGATGGGGCTAAAATAATGATAGAGACTTCTGCAGAATACCAAAGAAAATAGGATTGGGTCCACTACACCTTCCCTGAGCTGAACAGGCAGATCATGAAAGAAATACCATCCTGGCAGAATTCCTGTTATGTCACTAAAATATCACATTTCTTCACTTTATGGTAAATATTTGACAAGAAGAATTTGAATAGTATTGTAATGTAGGTGTGAGTCACATGTCATCCCCTGTCATCCACACCCAGCAGCTGGAAAGCTGTTGAGCTACACTGATTTCTGTGCTCTTTGAAATAATTCTTGCCTGAATTTTAAAATAAAACAATGAGCAGCCATTCCACTATTTTTTTTTTTATTGTCGTCTTGCTTCCTCAAATGCCATGCTTAATGTCTCTGTCATTGGGTTAGGAAAATTGTGATAAATACTGTAGCAAAATATTTTAGTAAAATTTGGGGACAGGTTCACCTGGAATAAATCAAGGAGTTGCTTAAAAGAATAATAAAGTAGACCTATGAAAGGCAGATGCTGTTGGTTACTCGTTATGGACCGTGGTCTCAGTTCCGAACTGATTTTCTTCACAATCTGGGTAGATCCTGTTGAACCTTAGTCTTCTGGAGTAAAGGAACTCTTCATCACAGCAAAACCAGTGGTGGCAAGTTCACAAATTCAGTCTCCTGCTTTAGACTCCTTTGCTCCTCTTCATTTTATCTCCAGTGTCTTGTTGCTCAAGGGGCAAGGCTACCTCTTCACCTTATCTCCAGTTTTCTCCAGTGGCTGTTGCTGAAGGAGCGAGGCTTTGCTCTCTTATCTGAGAGGTTTCCTTCCTCCTTCAAGAGCTCTGGGCCAACTCAGCCCACCAGAGGGCTATGCAGGGTGGCCCAAAGATACACTGATTAGATGGTTGTCCACAAATGGAAACTTTTAAAAGTTGCTTTATAAAGTCAGTAATTAAAAATATTCATACTGTAATCGCCACAGAGATTGATCTTTGAAGTCTCCATTTGTAAAATCTGACCCAGTAATACCATTTTTGAGAAAATCAGTCTTGCCTGGTGTGGATGGAAAGATGATATGGATGTTGTATTACTAGTTCACTTGAAAATCTTACATATATGAGTAACTGAAAACTCCTAGGAACAAAGCCAGTCTTTCTACATTTGTTCTTCAATAATATCAAGAATGCATTCAAATATACCATCAGTGTTGTCACTCTTTCAAACAAGGCAGTTTACTGTAATATTTCCTTTTCCTGGAGATGCTGAATCAGCATTTGAACTAGTTCTTTGCATGATAGGCTTTTGAAGTAACACATCATCAAGACAAAATCTACTGAAATCCTTAGTAAAATGCAAAATCATGGTTTTTTTTTTTCCCCTCTATACAGTATTGCATTAGTATTTTGCAAAAAACCTGCTGTTCACAGGCAGTTTGGTATCTGTGATGCCCAGTTCTGAAATCACAGGTGCTCTTGTGTCTGTTTGCTGTTGTGTCAGACAGTTTCAGCACATCTTTGGGTGTTTTGAAATGATATACACACCCCACCCCACCCGCCATGCATAACTGTTGATCCGTATGTGTTCTCGATGAAGAGGCATGGGTCCAGGATTCAGTTCTGCTCTCTGCCGTTAGCTAAAATTGCACCAAAGCAAAGATGCTGCTGGCAGCTTCAGAAGGTTGGAAATGGTCGCTCCAGCTGAGGTTATCTGATCCGTGGCTTTGGGTCTGTCTTGACACTTTGTTACGTTTAGATGTGCCATACCTTTAGTCTTTAAAAGAGTCACTTTCCAGCCAGAGGATAGTCCCCCCTTCCCATTGAATTTGCTGACAGTGTGAAACACAGTTCTGCGGCAGCCGTTCTTGCATCGTTGCACCTCATGGGACCTGACCCAAACAAAAAGCCGGTGGGAGAATAAGGTTGTGTTTCTCGTGCCTTCAAATTGCTGCGGTACCCTTCGTTTTCTGCTGAAGCGATTGGAAGTTGGTCTGCAGTGGCGGCTGCACCAGCGCGGTGCGTGAATCGCTGCGCTCCGTGTTACGTTTCGGAGAAACAAATGTGCAGCGTCAGGGCGTGAGTGCTCACATGGCCCCGATCCTGCGCTCGTGTGAAGTCAAGGTCACTGGCGCTGGTTGTGTTTACAGGAGAGTTTATCCCGCGTCTTCGCTCGCTGTGAAAGCCATGCACGTAAGTGGTTCTGGGGTTGTATAAATCCTGCGGGGTGAAGGATGTTGTCATCAATTTAGAAAGTTAACAGGGTAGCTTTTCGTTAAGCTTCCCCTGGCTCCCTCCGCAATATAAATTAGAAAGCCTTGCGCTGAGCTTGAAAAATTGGATGGTGCCATCGACCAGCCGGGGTTTTGAGCTGCTGGAATTGCAAACTGCATGTGATGTAAATGGCCTGAAGTAAAGCAAGTTATTAAAATAGAATATTAATGATCTAAGATGTTGGTAACACAAGAACCCTTTTAAATTTATGTCCTAAATAATGAGCTAAAAGTAAACTACAGGAGCTGATGATGGTAATAAAAAAACCAGAATATATCCAGCCCCCAGTTCCTTTCACAACCCACAGTCCCAAGATGCTGCTCTTCCTTTTCAGCTCGTACGCTTTGCTCTCGGCACGGTTTAGGTCCTTATGTAAGCACGCTGGCCTCAGCTAACCTCCTCCTAACGTCCAAACATACTTCTGTTGTGCCTTCTGGTACTTTACCTTTGTCAGATTTAAAATCTCTTGGTGTAGATGCCGAAATCTAGAAGCTCCCCAAATTAAATTCAGTTTGTTCTAGGTATTGAGGGAGGCAGGATTAGAGGGAGGATTAGATCAGTAGGATTTTTGGCTGCGATGATACAAAACAAGGCTGCTGTTTCTGTTGGTGTCATGTTTTGGTTACCTGAACATCAATGTCATTTGAGTTCATCGTTGTTTTGGGTCGACTTCTGTTTTTGTTGCTCGTAAACATCTCTTGATGTTCTTTTTTTTTATTTCGTGGATTAACTGTTGGTTAGCAGCAGCAGTCTGTTGGACAGGTGGAGTGATGGAGGAGACTAACGAGATGACAGTTTCTCTCCTGTGCCCTTATGAAGGGCTCAAGAAGTTGTCCCCCGTAGGGTAGGGGATAGGGAGGAAGGTGGGGTGGGCACAAGTCATAGCAGCAATGCAGGACTACAGAAGGAGACAGTGAACAGGCCACGGCAGATGTTGGTCGTTGCTGTGGAGTCCCAGGCTGAAGTACACATCTCTCAAAGGAGATGTGCCTGGATTCAGCAGCAGACCAGCACCCAGACCCCACCAGTGCCAGAATCCAGGACCTCTCGTCTCCATCTGCTCGCTGCTGGACCGAAGTCTGGGGACGACCTGGAGCTTTGAGTTCAGCAAACCCAAGGTTTTGCGCTCCCTCTGCTGGCTGCATTTTTGCTGGCTGGTGCCTGCTGTTCATCCCTGAAGGAATGCTGAAATCAGTGGGGACAATCTTGAACAAACAGGGAAGTAATAAAATTAGCATGGCTCCTTTTTAGGGTCCTTGAACACTAAGAAAAAATCCTTGTTGACCATGCTGTGGAGGTGCAAGCCAGTAAGGAGATGCATTTCTTACACTTCTTTCCGAAAGGTCATTACTTGCCTTGGGAAGCGGAGGCACAGGGGAAATCACATCAGCATAAGTCACACTTCAGTATCTTTTGAATCTAGTGTGGAAGACTTGAACCATGACCAAGAATGACATCAGTATTCTGTTTGCTTGCCTTAAATTTTATCTGAATTTTTTGTTCTGCGTTAGCCCAAATAGTGATAGGTCTCTCTCCAGACTCAATATTTTCTCTTCTCATTGTTGCCACCTCTTCTCTCAACTTTAGTTTGCTGCATTCCCTGCAGCGCTTCCTTAATTTGTTTTTTAAACTTCCAGCCTGTTTCTCATCTCAAGCCACCGGCATCCTGATATCACAACCTTGTACTCAGGTTAGAGCCTCAGAGGGGTGTCAAAAACCACTTTGCTTTCGGGAGAGTTTTCTCTCTCAAGCGTTACGTTTTCCACCTCTTCCTCTCGTACTTGGGATCCAGCAGATACTGCTCTAGGGCATTAACTTCCAGTTCTGGGAAGCAGCTTGTGTTTGTCCATTTACCAGGCTGAAATCAGATGTTCTGGCCAATGCTGAGAGCAGCCCAGCTAGTGGTGTGCATTTTACACCCCTGTGGGCCCTGGGTATTGTCAGTCCCAGCCATATCCATCCCAAATTCCCTGCTGGATAAGGACTGCATGAGTGGGAAGCATTGGCACACTGTCCATGACAAGGGAATCATTACTAATGTTCAAGGAGTTTCTGAAAGTTTTCCTCTCCACTCTTTAGTTTCACTCTTGCTGCCTGCCTACACCTTGTAATAGTTTTCCCTAAACGTTCTCACTTCTCCTGATTCTTCCCTAAGATTTGCACTTTGATAGCAGAGCTCTGAGTTGAAATGACCTTTTTCTTTACTCTCAAGTTTTTTCTGGTTCCCAGCTAATTTCTTTTACTCGTGGTAACCTATGGTGACTTCTCAGCTTGTGATCCGAGTTTGTTGCCAGGTTCAGTTCAGTTGTATGTGAAGCTGCAGCAGGTAGCAGCTTTCTAGAGCTACGCTCTCACTCTTAGAAGCAGCAGCAGCAGCAAAGTAAATTGTTTGACAGTGTGCTTCTCACCAAGGTCTGAGCAGAATGGGTTGAAGGGTAGATAGCAGCAGCTGAGTTGGAGCACCTGCACCGAGTGATAGGCTGCTGGAGATGGAAAATGTTCGCTCATTGCTTCTCTTCCATTTGCCATGGGGCAGCAGAGAATTATTGAGTCCTTTCTAGGAGCTTCGTCCAGTCAAGTTTTCAAAGTTGCAAGTAACTGAGCTTCTGCCATTTCCCTTGGGAAAGTATTCCTTACAAATACAATTCTCTGTCAGGAAGTCATTCTGAAACTCTCCCTAATTTTTCCTTTTTTTGGTGTCCTCCCACTAAAACGGGCTTTAACACAAAGAATCTATTTAGAGCTCTACTTTTTTATTTTCCTGTGAAGGCTGATGTGGTTTCTAGTTAATGTTTGTACGAGACTGTAAGCTCTCCGGTTTAAAGGCGAAGAATCACCGTATTGCTTGTGGTTGTGCTGATACTTCCACTCGTTTCCTTGAGGGTCTGGATGAGTTTCATGTGGCTATATTAAATGAATGTTAGTTGTTGGGTTCCCTTCCCAAATATGTATTAAAAAATAGAGTGTTTTGCTGCTGAAAAGAGCAGGATGTAAAACACCTACCGTAAATCTAGATTGTGTTTGTGCAGAAGTTTTGGGTTTCTCTTGATTCTGTGAATGGCGGTGTGTTGTGAACCCAAAGGCAGCGTACACCAGTTAGTGCCGGGGGGGAGAAAGTAGCAGTCTGATTTCCCCATTGAAAATAATCAAAGTGCAAAAGCAAACAGCACGAATGCAAATTTCTGCTAATAGAAGAGAGATGTAATGTCCTTGAAATGTGCTGCAGAAAAGAAATTTAGGAAAACACTTGTTACTTAGGTATACTTGCTTGCAAGCCAGTGTTATTCTAGAGGGAGTTGTTTTTAATGGTTAAATTGTACAACACATTTTAAAATTGGTTGTTTTGCATAATGTATTGTTGAACCTGTGAATTTCACTGACAGATCAAATTGTTTACCTTTGTAGAAATCAGTAAAAACCAAAACAGTTGTATAAGAATAAACTGGGAGATCTTTCAGAAGCACAGATCGTTAGTTAGCAAATTCAAGGGCAGCTAAACACCTCCTGGGATTTTTCTCCATGTCATTGTAGGCATATTAAACAGGTTATAGCTTAACGTTCCAGGGCACTCACCAACAGCAAATGGACTCAGATTACCGGTTTTAACAAAAGTGTACTAGCCTGATTCTAGTTTTACCACAAAATGACTTAACGGGAATCTTCTGTTTTATAAATGTCTACCATAGCTTTGATTTAGCACTGATTTTTTTTGTTAATAAAAGGAAACTGAGGGCCTTTAGTGAGATCTGCTTCTTGCATGGGGGAAATAACACATGCAAATCTTCCCAGTTACTAAGTTCATAAACCTCCTTCTGCAGAAATAGAGGCATCTCTAGTTGCTTACTCGCGATACAAGCTTATACACGTCACGTATAGGTTGTTGCTCACTGCTCAGAGCCCCTGAGTTACATCTCTGCTGTTGGACCACTTAATTTCCTGAGATCCCTCTTTTGCTTTAAAGCTATGCCAGTGTTATAATTTTCTGCAGCGTAGTCTGGCTAGTAGTGTCATTTTGCTATTACTTTTGGTCACGTGCAAGGCCATATTGTGGTATTCCAGATCAGTACAACTTACTTGCTGTCTTTACACCCCATCCTTATGTACTAGTTTTTTTAGGTTCCTAAGCACAAATTCAGGAATGAAAAGTCAGAAATGAAGTTTGGGCTGGGATTTCGGTCAGACCTCCCTTCAAAGTGTCTTAGAATCACAGGATAATTTAGGAAGGGACTTCTGGAGGTCATCTGGTCCAGCCCCCTCTTCGGAGCAGGCTACCTTTGAAGTTGGCTCAGGTCACTGAGTTTTCAATACCTCCAAAGATGGAGATTTCGCAGCCCCTCTAGGCCCCTGTTCCAGTGTTTGACCACCCTCATGAGAAACAAGTTTTCCTTATTTAAGGAGAGTTTCCATTTTTTGAAACTTGTCTTCATTGCCTCTTGTCCCATCAGTATCTACCTCCAAGAAGAATCTAGCTTTGTCTTCCCTGTAGCCTACTATGAGGTACGTAAAGACTTTTAAGACCCCTCTTTTAGCATTTTCTTTGCAAGACTGAACCAGTGCAGCTCCCTCTGCTTTTCCTTGTGCATCGTGGGTTCCAGCCCCAGACCGTCTTAGCATCCATCCACTGGAATTCCTTTGGTTTGTCAATGTCTTGTACTGGAGAACTCCAAACCGGACACCAGTACTCCAGGTGCGGTCTCACAAGTGCCATATAGAGGGGAATAATCCCTTCCCTTGACCTGCTAGCTGCACGTGTACTAACATAGTCAGTATGCAGTTAGCTTTCATTGCTGCAAGGACACACTGCTGACTTGTGTAGCTTGTCCACCAGGACCATGGAGTCCTTTTCTGCAGACCCAGCCGGTCAGTCCCCAGTACCAATGCATGGGGTTTATTTTGTACCAGGTTCATGACTTTGCATTTGCATTTATTGAACTTCATAATGTTCCCGTCAGCCCATTTCTTCCGCCTGTGTGTCTGTGGGGAAGTGGCATGTGAGAGGGGGATGAATACAGCCCTACTCATATGGCAAAACTCTTCATGTAGACAAGACCTTCTGTACAGACCAGAGCAGATGTTGAACTCGGTCAGATGTTTTCATCTCTAGTTTGAACTGCATGGCAATATTCTTGAGGTCCTTGCTCTAAATGTATAAATACCTCAGTTAGGGTCAAAGGGTGAAAATTTTTTTCCATCCTTTTTCAAGGAATGGTCAAGGTACTGTAAGAGAATCGGTATTTCAAGCATTTCTTCCAGTGCTGTTCTGTGTGGTCAGTCAATCACATGGACTCCCAGGAGCTCATTCTAGGTTCACTGACTCATGCGGATTTCACTAGGCATCTTCATGTTTCTTAATTAGCTTAATAAATTAATCAGAAGTTGCGGTACAGAGCAAAATCCAAGCTGAGTGGCAAGATTTTGAGCAATGGGATGAGACTGGATTTGCTTTTAACAAAAGTCCTTGGTCCTTTAGTTGCCTGTGAATGTAACTGAGATATTAGCATTTGTCTCAACTTGTGTCTCAAGCCGTGTACATTTCCAAGCTCCGTAGGCTCTTGCTGGTGTTACTGACCGTTGCTGTAGCTGGGGGAAGCTGAGGCAGAAAGCAAACGCTGCCTGCCTATGGCCACAGAGGAGTTGTGGGTCAGAGCACTGCCCACGGTGCTCTCCTGGTGATGCTTATTACACAGCGCTCGGGTCATTTTTGCCTTTATCACCAGATCTGGCAGTGCTGCAGAGCTGCCTGCTTGCTAAATCTCATTGTATCAACACTTAAAACAAGTGATTAAAGAAAGATTAATGTAATAGATGTAGTGTGGTTAGAGACCGTGGCCAGAAAATCAGTGAAGTATAGAAATTATTTATATAATTTCCACGCACGCTTGCTCTCTCTGTTTCATTTGTGTTCTGCTCTCAAAGCCCTAGGAATACTATAGACAGTCCAGGTTTCCTTACCTGGATATTTACTTTATTCAGTTCCTTGTTGGATATGTATTGTATGTCCTTAGCAGTGGAAAATACAGATGAAACCTCTCTTTCTCAGTTGAGTAAAAAGGTATGACAAATACGAGTGGCCTTTGAATAAAGCTGTAGCCAATTTATATTTAAAACGCTCAGAGGAGTCATTATTTTACTCACAGGCCACTTTTAAAGTTGGGCACATGCTGTGTTGTGCCCTTTTACGATGTATAAAGAAGTCTTTACACTCCTCTGGCTTTTCCTTTACTTTAGCCTTTTCTGCCTTGATTACTTCCATACGTGGAGGGTATTTTGCAGTCATCTGTGCAGCAGCCTGAGGGGGCAGCCAGTCTGGGAATGCATCTTCGTGACACCTCCATCACCAGTGCCAATGCTTGTTCCGCAGTCTGAAGATTTCTGGCAAATTATTGGATCTGGATCAAAATTAACTTGCAGAGACCCAAGAAACGCAATTTTCAGATCTGGTCTGTCTTGTCAAGTGACTGCATGAGCATTGGAGCCAATGCAAAGGAAGGAGACGACTTTGGGAGCAAAAAGCAGCCTTTTAGAGGCAGCCTGATTAATCTGACCCCAGCAAAGTGATGGGTTCATGAAAGTCAGGAACAGGAAAACTTGACAGTCAAGAGGGAAGGAAGGCTAGTGTCAGCCTACATTTGGATAATTTATCTATTTTCAACAGATAAACTTTTTGCAACATATAGTTTCAATGGTGAAAGTAGAGCTGCGATATCAATGCTACCCACTAAAAAGTCCAATTACATTTGAAACTATGACAAGTTTCAATGGTCTCAATACTTTGGGTGATAAATAAAAAAACCCTAAAAATCAGAGATTATGGCAGAGCCAGAAAAAATGTTTCTAGCCTTCTTTTTCATTGTAGAAGGTGCAAAATCTCTGATACCCTTCCATAACTATTCCTTATCAGCTCTCTTTGCATAAGAGAGCAGTAGCTGGTTCAGATTTTGGTCACTTGTCTCACATTAGGTACTGTTGGTCAGATCAGAGTGCTGTGGCTGTTAAAATGGGGAGAGCGTAACATACTTCAGTGATCCTGAATTCTTGGTGGGGACCACCCCGATGTAAAGGGCACGTAACTGGTTTTGTGGCTGAAAGTCGTGCACAACCTCCCATGGTGTTACAGCCCCTCACGTCCTTCCCCAACCCCATTTCCATAAATCTCTCCCATTGCTTGTAGACATGTCCAGGACTCCACTGTTAGAAAGGCTGTCCTTTTCAAAATGTAAAATTTTATCACCTAGTTCATCTTTATCATCGGCAGTACAGAAGTGGAGGAGAAGGCTGTAATTTGGTGATTCTGATCAAAGCTGAAACACCGAGTTGATAGCCTTGTTTGTTGTTTTTTATTTTACCCACTTGTACAGATCTGAGCACTCTTACCACTTACTAATGGGAGAGAAAGGTGATCCTCGGGAATTAGCATCTGAATGAGCATGTGCGAATGAGCTGCTCTGGTCTGTGATAGAAATGGTTCTTGAAGGAGTTATGCCTTTTGACTTGAAAGAAAATATAGTAATATCTGAGCAGGTGCTGTGACATAATTTACAATATTTGGTTTGTCCATGTGACATTTTTTTGTGCCACAGTTCTTCTTGAGCATTGTTATATTGAAAGGATATAATTGGAGTAATGTATTACAGGGGAACGGCAATGATAATAGTACTTAAATCTTTCATGTTTTTATGAAGTCACCCTTTTTTTTTTAAATGCTGTTCATTGAGCAGTAAAAAGAGCTGGAAGTCTTGCAAGGAATGCAAAGAAATAAAACCTGGCACAGTGAAACACTTGGAGTACAATGTGAATGTTGATCCTTTAAAATCACAAATCATCTTTCTATTAATTCACTGTAGAATAAGGTCTCTGCAAGATAAGACTCAGCAGTGCTGTGGAGTTGGTATTTAAAGTATGTCCATCTGCATCTAAACGAGTAGCTCCAAGACAATCAGATTATGCAGTAGTTACTTTGGTGAGAATATCGCCTAAGTGGAATGGAAACTTCATTTTGAGTCTAATATTAGACCCTGCTTTGGAAAATTCCTTTTAAATGATCACAAGCTGGGAATAGCAAAAGAATTTAACTTTCGACAGACAGCATTCACCAAGAATTTGTTTTTAACTGCTTATGTTGGGTCCCTGGGAAAGCAGATGTGAAAAACTTACCAAAGTGAATTGACTTGACCTGATGCAATGTTTATATCAGCAGTTGATAAGTTTTCCTCCCTCATCTAATTTGTTCGGGATATTTTCATTCTTTAAGCATGAGTAAGTCTGAGTTGGAATAGTTTGAATGCTTGTTAGTCTAATAATCTGAATCTTAAAACATGCAGACAGTATTGCCTATAAAGGGGTCTAAGCAAAGTTGAACTATTTTGGTTATCTTCCACGAATGGGGATAAGTATCGTTTTTTAGACTAGCAAAGAAGAATGTGAGACAATGGTGCTTACCTCCTGATAGTTCAGAAAGCATATTGATATCTGCTAAATTTATACTTCAAAATGGCATTTGTATTTGGTGAACCCTTTGAGTGTTACCTTTTATGCAGCTTTACAAAGGACTGGCTTTCAATGGCAGCGGAGGAAACTGGCAACCAAAGATATCAAAGCAGATTTGAAGAGTCGTGATATTATTATTATTCCTATGGCAGAAAGGACTTTAGGAATTATAGAATACACTGTGAATGATGCACAACTCAGGGATCTTTAGAGCCACTAGTGTATCCCATCTTAGCTTTTCTCTTTGTTGAGAAAACTGTCACTTTGAATATTTTAATTAATTCCTAAATAAGCATGGACCATGTCTAAATAAATTATTTTTGAGGGAGGGAGGAGAAAAAGAGAAACTCATGGCTTGGGCTGACCTCTTCTCCCCAGCTCTACCCTGTCCACGTGCTTCTGTGGTTTGGCCATTGTTGCTGTTGTTTCCAGGCTTGAGGAGAACATCCACGGGAGCTCACTGCAAAGAAGGGCTCCAGCCTGGCTTTCCTCTGCCAGTGCATGAGACAAGAAGTGGAACAACCGTCAACAAGATAATATAATGAACTCAGTGCCAGGGTGACAGTTTCACTGGGAAAGACATTAGAAAGAGAACACTGATCTCTTTAGCTGTTCTCTTTTAGTGCATTAGGTGGATTTATGTGACCCAGGAATGCATTTCTCAGACAGAAATCAGATTATGATTTTAAGCATCTGTTAAACTTTGCCTCTTTTTTCATGAAGCCTGACACCAGTCTTTTTGTTTTTTTATTTATTCCTGTGTCTATAATTCTGCTATAATTTCTGATCTTTCAGGTATTTCTAAAATGTCTAAATTGCTGATCTGTCTCCTTGCAGGCAAGTCTCACCTGGCTATAGTACAAAGAGTAAACAATGAAGGAGAAGGGGATCCTTTTTATGAAGTCCTGGGAATTGTCACTTTAGAAGATGTGATTGAAGAGATCATCAAGTCTGAAATTCTGGATGAAACAGATCTATACAGTGAGTAGAAATATTTGCACTTTGTTTATAGATGAGAGGGAAGACTCCATCCAGCAGCACTTGTGTTTCATAGCTGTGTTTTGAGAGATGTTAACTTGCTGATTTAAAATCTCAATGGTCAAATGACCTGCAGATCCCTCAGATGGTCAAAGTCATTTTTGTTTTCGCAGCATGGGCACCTCACCCCTTTATGCTGTATTAATTGAGAAACAGAAGAGGTTTCTTTATTTGACCCTTCCATCAAGAAGGTTTACATCTGCAACAATCTGGTCTCTTCTGCTAGCTGTTCTCCGCCACAGTGGCCTTGTTAAACCTTTTTGTTACAGTGCTCATGACCCCCCACATTTTCCCCCAACCTCTCTCCGCCTCAAGGGCCTGTAGTCCATGTACTACTGTACTTTAGCAAGAAGGCAGGCAAATACCGTGCCTCAAGGAAGGGGAATGGAGTCTCTTTAGAGTCTCTCTCTGTCACTCGTTCAGAAAACTTGAGAATGGAAAGTCTTCTTCAGGGCTGAAAACCACCATGTCCTAAATGACTTCTCTTTTTATCATTCAGTACAACTCCTTCCTTCCTTGCTTTGTGTCAACATATGTTGAGGGAGATGATGCTGCAGGTCAGCCATTACCTGGGACTTGAGAGATCTGGACTCTTTTCTTTCCCAGTTTAGAGTTGGTCTGGTCTTTGGTCAGTTACTTAAAGTGTCTTTGCTTCTCTTCCCATCTGCACCATCTGGCCTGTGCATACAGGACTTCCCTTGTCATTTTTCATCTGTCTTATCTGTGCTTTGATCACTTGCTGGCAGATGCTATTTTTTACTATGTGTTCATGTGTAGCACAAGGATGTCTCTAGAATCTATTGTAATAGAAATAATAACTTTAAATACTTTTAACCCTCTTCAGCTGTCCTTTGCTTTCTTTTTCTTTCCTCATGAAAGGGATCTGAATGTTTCTACAGCATCTTTTTCAGGCCAATGCAAGCATCTTCTATCCTCCCTCCAAGCCAAATGCCAAATGAGCACTTTACACTGTGGGATAGACAGACTTCTACTTTTCCTAATAGATTGTTATTGCCTGAACTACTTTCTGTAGCTGGTCAGTATTTTACCAGTATTTATGTGCCCAAAGGTTCACCTAAATCACAGCTGTGTTTTACAATATGCTAAACAGTCTAATTACTATGCAAATCACAGAAGTCCAGTTGGTATTGATTTCTTTTCATACCTTCACAAATGAATTGTTGGGCTAATGAGTTACAACATAATGCTCTTACAGGGTGAATTCAGGCTTTCTTTTATACTCCAAAAAGGTCCTATCTTTGTCTCATCGCCTTTGAGATATTTCCGTGTTTCTACGAGTGAAAAGACATTGCATATGCTTTTCAGTGTTTTTTTCTTTCCCTTGTTTGTTAAGAGAATCCACATAGATCATGCTATGTTGTTCTTAAGGACAAAAAAAGCTTTGGCCATTAATAGCATGTTAGAGGGCAAGGAAATGAGAATTTAATTTTACTATCTGAAGACTTCCTCGATTAACAAAATAGAGCTGGTGAACATGAGTTCATTTGAAACTCTCCTTCCTGGGAAGGTTTTGCTATTGAAAATTCCTGGTTCAGAACAGGAGGGAAACTTCACTTCCTAGGCTTCCTGGAGGATGCAGAAAATTTTGGGGGATGACTCCTGCTATGTACCATGAAGATGAACTTCTAGTTTCTTTATGAAGCACTGGAGTTCATTCCACTGTTTAGATTGAAGGAAACTGTAGCAGTAAGGGAGAGAGCAGAAATCCAGAGAAGCTGTGAGGATCACAGAAAATGTGATAGGTTTTGGATTTGGGCAGATTGCTGTGCTGTAACCACTTCCAATTCATGTAGTGATGGCAACATGATTTGGGTTTACTGAAGGTACCTTATTGTCCACAATAAATTAAGGTAGCTCATTTTTGATGTTGATATCAGTGTGTCACTGCTAGTAACCCCACCTAGTACTAGAGTTCCCCGATGGTGTTCGTTATAAGACCAAGCTGGCTTGCTCAGCTCAGACCAAGCCAACTTGAAACCTTTGGACTGATTTGCTCTATGCTAGGTGTTTACTTAAAAGTAGGCCTTATGAAAAATTTTGGCAGTGTTGTTATGCCTTTATTCTGAAGTTTTAAAAATGTTTTGTTTTGCTTTGATGGAAACTTGAAATTTGATGAAATGGCTGACCTTGGTGTTGGAGCTGTGCCTTTCTGCTGTTTCCATGAAAATCCATTTGAACTGTGTTAGGGTAGAAGCAATTGTATATTTACAGTTTTTGCTGAAAGCTGCTCTCACTGCTGAATCTCTGCAGCTGAATTTCTGAAAGGTTGCGTGCCCAATAGACGTGTGATATTTCTTCAGATTGCTCTAATGTGCTATGTCTTATGGCTTGCAGAGATGTTGGGAGCAAGGAGAAGATGGGAAAAAGAAAAATTGTTAAATATATCTGACCTATCAACATCTGGATAGACTAAGTACTTCTGAGCATGAGACTTTGTATTGGGGATGCTGACGGGGTGGAGAGAAGAGGTTTCTGTCATGACACAGGTAGGCTCTGACTACGTCTCAGCCAGTGTCACGATGAAGAGCTGTCAGTGCATTTGACTCTTGGTATTGGAAAGTTAGAGCATTTTTTCATGGTTGATGCACTACAGGAATCTGTCCTATACTCCCATGGCCCTAGCCATGGTGGGAGAGCATTTCTCAACCTTTTCAGAGGCCCAAGAGAGAAAACTGTATGTTTTGTGTTGGCCTCAGACCGCAGAGTCCACTTGAGGAACATGGAGTTCACCGTTCTGACCTGGGTCTGACTGGTGGCCTGTCTTATTTAGCTCTTTCTAATTGAAGACAGGTTTAATCATCCCCTTAGTGCAAGTGGAATGCTGCTGTTTTTCACGCATACAGATACAGAGAGGGTTTACCCCACATAAAACCTGGTATTTTTCTACAAATGAATTACCGTAACACACCCTTGTGCATGTGTTCTGCGTGTTGTGGATAATAGTCTGGTTGTAAGCATCAGCTCACATTGCGTTTTTATGTCCTCACCTGCGTGCTGTTCAGCGTCTGTCTCAGCGAATACGACCCCGAGCAAGCCCCTGCTGCAGAGGCATTCAGTGCCAGGCCACGGGGCACATTTGTTACGGAGCTGCATTGCTGCAGCCGCAATAGCTTTCACCTAATGATTTTATTTTAGCCTTGGCAAGTCATTTCCCTGAGGGGAAGACCACATCTTACCTGAACATTCCTATTTCCAAACAGCTGTCAAAACAGGTATGTTAAGTATACGTGCTACTAAATTCTGTATCGCTTCTACCATTTAAGCCATGGAGCTACAGGAATAAAAATTGTTTGCCCTAGTAAGTATTTCCACTGTCATCCAGTGAAAGTGTAGCAACATAGAAAAGGTTGTGCAATGCTGATTTGTCTGCCAAGACCTACAGATATTGGCATGGTCTACATCAGTATCCTATGCCAGGAGGGCAGAGCTTTGTGTGAATCTAATCTGTAGATATACCAAGGTGGTTGCCACCCATTAGAAAATTATGCTTTTACCTTGTTGACCATTAGGACTGTGGACTTGCTAACCTGCTGCTGCCTAGCGCTGGTAGGCTGCAGGAGTTGCATCCTTACGGGAAGCTATTTTAGGCTGTTTAAGAGCTTCAGGTTTAGTCCCGCTGACTTTCTATCAGTTGCCAAAACATGCGTGGTACACAGGGCAACCTGGTTTTCCCAGCTAGGGACGAAAAGAACTGGCAAAACTAACCTAGCTAATTCCTAAACCTTTCTTTTAAAACGAAACAAACTCACAGGCTTAAAAGACCTGTGCAGTGTGTGGGGCATAGGCTGTCAGCCTGGCTGTGTGCATCACTGCGGGGATGAGGGAGAGGGGGACAGGGGCTGTGTGCTGAGGGAGGCTCTGGCATCCACCTCCGACTGCCTTGGGCTGGGCATCCTGGTACTGAGTATGGGCACAGCGTCAGTGAGTCTAGTCTTCCGGGAATTGTACTTTCTTTTCCTGGAGTATCTGATAGATGCACATCTCAAGCAGTCGCTTGTCTCTGTCCTTATACAGTTCTTGCATGCCAGACAGAACCACACTTCCATTTGAAATATTTTTGTCCTCATTCTCGCATCTGGAGCTCACTGCAGATGTCTACTCTGTCCTAAAGACAAAAGGACAAAAAGGAGCACAGGAAGAGAACAAGAACCTTCCCAGAACATTGTCTGGGTGCATTTGCAGCGCCCGTCAGCCTGCTTGCCTGCCTGCCCGCCCAACTGAATGGGTGATCTGAGGTTTGAACTCCCTGTTCGGTAGCTGTCTCCAGTCCAAGCTGGCTCCTTAATGCTTTCATGCAGTCATTTGTGGTGTTCTGCGTCAGGCCTGGAATTTCAGGAATATTACAAGAGAGATCACAACGTTACTTGTATTCGGACCCCTCCTCTTCTTGCGTTCTCTCCCTCAGCCCAGGAGCTCATGGTCAGCCTTGCTGCCTTTGATTTGAAGGAAAAGTCTAAATATTCTCAGAACCTACTCAAGATAGCTGCAATATTTGTTGGTATCTCACCAAAAATTTTGCTGAGGGTATCCCTCATGCATCACATTGTTCATGTTGCAGAGCCAAACAGCATCACGGCACCCTGTAAGCAGAGATTGCTTCAGCATGCCAAGATAACTTCAGTGCCCAGGTCTCCATCTCACTTGCTGTAGAAAGGACAGATGGGAAATACCTGGTCCAGATTCAGTTACTTCTGTCACCATCCAGTCCTTGATTCCTATGTCTTACAAGAAGCTCAGAAGTTGTTTGGATAGCAAAGAACAATTAAGACCATCCCTTACAAAAATAAGCCAGAATAATGGCTTTAAGCCATATGGCTCTGCTCACACTGTGTAACGTTTTTCTTGGGGGAAGGTTTCTGGACAAGGTGCCAAGGAAACAGTAGGAGGAGTTGAAATCACCAATCATTTGATTAAGAGCCTGGGTCTCTTACCTTGATGACTGACGCAGATGGAAAGATTTAAGGCATCCTCCCATGGTGTGATGCTGGCTCTGTTTTCAGGTACCAGAAATGCAGTGTGAAGCCTGCAGTGGTACAGCTCATTCACAGGAGAAATACAAAGAGGCTTTACTGCCCTGCTGAAGAGACGTTTCCCTGTCCCAGGGCCAAAATTTGTACTTGTGGTGATTTTTGCCTCCCTGAAGAGAGCAATGACGGAGTTCCTTGTGAGAAAGCATCTCGGCCACAGCATTGTAAAAAATAGCATTCTCTGAGCTTTTTAGAAAAAGCACAGTTTCTGTTCTTACCTCTTACAAGAGGGTAGGACCTGGTGAGAGCTTCTGGAGGACTTTTCTCCTATTCACTTTCTATTGCTTTGGTATCCATCTTTCCTTTAACTGCAAGCACAGATAAGGTCTGTCTCAGACTATATTCTTAAGGCAGGGATTGTTTTTAGTCTGTAACCACTCCCTTGGGTGGTTTCTATTCCTGCTTTTGGAAGAGAAACTCCAGTCCATGATGTAGTCCAGGTCCTGAGTAAAGTACTACTAGGGTAAGAGGCTTCTGGTTTCAAAGAAGAAAAAGGGCATGGATTGTTACTGTTCTTCTCCATGTGCTTGGGAACAAATATTTCAAGTTTTCTGATTTGCACTGCTCACAGAGTGAGCTTTAGACATCTAGAGTAGACACGTTACTATCAGTACAGTATTGCTGTTGAGTCTGTGATAGTCCTATAGTGGAGGCTTGTCCGTGGGAAGTTAAGGATCTAAATGTATTCATATCTAAAAGGCTAGGTGACTTGGGAAAATCTTTCTAGAAATCTGTTAATTACCAGTACTGTGCATTTCCAAGCCCAAAACTCAACTGCTCTGACCCTTATGTAGTCTGTAGCTTATATTTGGACACCTACAGGACTCAGATCTCAATGGCTTCCTTGCTATGGTACCTCACTTTAATCGTCTTTGCGTGCATAACCCAAAATCTGGCAACAGCTTCCTGGGAGTATGCGTGCGGTTTCACAGTGTTAGCTTCACCTACACCCCTTTGTGTGCTTGCCCGGATTCTCTGCAGTGAATCAATGTACCAGAACTGCCTGTGGTCCCTCAAAAGTCCAGTCATTTAAAACCAATGACTAGGGGTCTGATAGACAAGTAGCTGTAGTGTTTTCAGTATCTTTCCCCACTAAGGCCCTAGAATCTGAGCTGTGCCTCAGGGCTGAGGGGCTCACAGTAATTGCCCCAAGACTTGGGTTTCCTGCAATATACGGTGGAGCTCAGAGCTGTCTGACAGCATTCTGCTGCTTACAGCCAATGCCACCTTACGCACTGTGTCAGCAGAGAAGAGCAAGACCCTGCCATCTGAGCAGAGACCTCTTCTCCCTGGAACTGATGTATACTGTACCCCAACATGCCTATAGCTCTTGACTTACCTGGTTTCCTAGACATTTTGGCAGATTAGCTCAGTGGGTGGATGATAATAGCTGGGTTGTTTGTGCCTCTGCAACTCCATCTTTCATGTTGTCTTTCACAAGTGGAGATTCCCCACCACAGAGCCTGTTTTAAGACACAGATGAACCAAGTGGCAAGTATTTAACTGAGTAAAGGAGAGGAGTCCAGGATCACTAGCAGGCAAATTCCCGTATCTGAACTCCTGAAGCTACTCTGTACTTCATTCTGGCTTCAGTGCCTGTAAAGCAGGCAGAGATTCCCACCTCCAGGCTGTGCACCTTGCCAGCCTTTGCTGCAGTTTGGCCAGGACAAAAGAAACTGTGTGCACTAGACATTTGGGAGTTACTTGGACCAAAGGCATGCGAATTTTATCAAAGCTGTGAAGAGTCAGTGAAGCCGTGGTACAGCGTAAGAAATAAGTCATTGTATATTTAGTCTATGTACTTGCTGGGAATTTTCTAAGGAATGTGTATGAAAAAAGTAGCTATCACAGATATTCTTGTAGAACAACACCTTTTGATCATTAGTAACACTGAGCAGGACTCCTCCTCCCCACCCAGAAATGCATATGCACCTTATGTGTAATATGCAGTGCTGCTCTGCAATTAGGTGTTTGCAAGCAGACACTTTCCCCTCATTGAAGGGACAGGGAAGTGACAGAGACCGTGGGTGCCCGGCTCTGCAGGACAGGGGCTCACGGCCAGATGAGCCCGCAGCACGGCTCGCCGGTTGTTTCTGGTTTGTGCTGCGTGCCAATGAGCAGGGCTTTGCATGTACTGCAGAGGGGTTTGTCTGCACCCTGTGCTCTGGGTGGCCGTCTTGGCTGACTCCGTCCAGCGCGGTTCGTGTTGGACCCCGTTCTAACAGAAATCGCTTCCTTCCTTTCTTTTCCCACCCTCCCTTCCCCAGCTGATAACAAGACGAAAAAGAAAGTAGCTCATCGGGACAGGAAGCAGGACTTCTCTGCCTTCAAGCAGACAGACAGCGAGATGAAGGTTAAAATATCACCGCAGCTCCTCCTGGCAATGCACCGGTTCCTGGCAACAGGCAAGTGCGGGTTATCTTTTTTTGCAATCGTGCCAGAGCCTCGGAGGCAGTTTGTCAGCAAAGGCCGGTGAGGTGGGTGGGACAGTGCAGGCGGGAAGGGAGGCTGGATTGTGGGGTGACAAATAATGCCACTGTTGTGTTTTTCTTTTTAAATTCTCTCCTCTCCTGTGTTCAGTGTCGGCATGAACCCTCTGAGACATTTACCAGGGGTGGACCAGTAACTTTAAATTGGTCTGAAAGGTAAGGATGAATGCCAAGTGCCGCACTGCATGTCTAGAGTCCGTCAGATTAACGACTAGCAAGTACACCCCATTAGGAAGAGCTCAGGGAACAAACCAAAGAGGACTCGATACCACTGGCCAGCTGACTGTAATTGCACTCTGGCGCCTTCTCCAGAAAGAGATGCTGGACTTTTTGCAGGAAGGTCTAAACCTGTTCCATGAGGCTTTTTGACTCCAAGTGAAAAACTCTCCCAACACATTTAATGCAGACTGCGCAGGTGGTCGAACTGTACTTTTTAAAATGGATTTCTGGCTGGCTTGTGTGACCTCCGTTGATGACTTCAGGTTTCAGAGGACAGTTGTCTCCATCCCAGAACACCTTGATGTTTTAGCCCTTGGGTGGGCAGTCTGGCAGAGGGGCCAGGGCCTTGAATGGTTTCTTGCAGCTGATATTGCCTTCCGTCGTAAAGTTGGTCCCTTCACCTCAGAGATGAGACCTGTTAACAGGAGAGCTTGTGGAAAACATACCTTCCTATTGCTCGTGCTGTCTCTCTTTGACATATAAAGACTTTCCACATGCAGGCCTTTTGGACGGGCGTCTTTCACTGCTATGTTCAACATATATTCATGGGTTGAAAATGATAAAGTTGTTTTGTCTCAAGTTTGCCAGCTCCAGTTGGAAATTAGTACTTCCCCTCCTCTAAGATGCAGTAACTGCCTGCCTAGATGCTCCTAGTCCACCTTCATGCTTTATTTTGCCTCTGTGACTTGAAAGAAACACGTTCGTGATCGGTTATCACATCTCAGCTGAGGGGCAGTAATTCCTTAAAAGGCTTGGACTCCTACGGCTCATGTGCACGTGAGCGTGTCCTTGGTGAAAGGAAGCAGTGCAACAGGAAGATGCGGATTTAACAGCAAGCAAGGCGTTGCTCGTGTAGTGGTACAAGACTTGATGGAGTTCCCCAAACACCTGCTCAACAGACATAGTCTTACAGTGCTGCTTCTCTACTTGTTTTGTGGATGAAAGGATTGTGTAGCTTAAATCCAGGTCTGCCTGTGAAGCAACTGCTAAATAAGATGAAAGCTACAGTTTTGGTTTCTCTGTTCTGAATTGAGAATAGTATCTTTAGCAGATGAAAGGTACTGGGTCATTAACAGTCCTGTCCTGAAATGAGGCGTTAGGAAAGCTTATACGTTTGCATGTGTAAATCTCGACGTCCCTGGCTTAACTCTCCCACACAAGGATGAGCTTTTCCGCTTCAAACAGCTCCTGTTGGGAACACTGAAGAGCAAGTGGATAGGGGATGTGTTCTGTGTGTCAGGCATTAATCCCACATGGTTTGAACTGACCTGCACTGTCTCTTACTTTGAGTAACTCTTCCCATATGAACCGTGGCAGCCCCAGTTGTGTCTTTGATTTATGTAGAGCATCTATCTAGAGCAACTTTCTAGGCCCCAAACAGTGATTTATTTTTTTTTTTTAAGTGCAATAAATGCAGTAACTTTAATACCTTTTGAGGAAGGAAAAAACAAATTCAAAGGTTCTCTGTGCCCCAATTGTAAAGCTCTTCCATTTATACAACTCTCCAATGAGCCTATACAACTGTGACTCTGAACTCTCAAGAGGGCAAGACTGCCTTTTTCTTTTCCCTTTCAGATGAAGACATGGTTTTTGGTTGTTTTGAAAAATACTTCACTAATGAAAGCTGGGGCATTCCTGTTTTTTTTCCCCCCCTTACAAATCTAACAGTCTCAAAAGACAGGAAGCCTGCAGTTCCATAATGGATCTCTCTGCATCTGTGTGTCTTTTATAGGCAAATGCTTATTAACGAGTATTGCTAACTTCTTGCCAGGCATATGAAGTGTAATGCCAAGTTGTATCTTGTGTTATAGAAGTAGAAGCATTTGGTCCATCCCAGATGTCAGAGAAGATCCTTCTCAGGCTGCTAAAACATCCCAACGTCATCCAGGAGCTGAAATACGACGAGAAGAACAAGAAAGCCCCAGAACACTACCTCTACCAGCGAAACAAGCCCGTCGACTACTTTGTTCTCATTTTACAGGTCAGACATGTGATTATGTAGATATGTGCAAAATCCTTCATCTCCTGACATATCCCTCTCTATACCTCTTCCAGTTGTTGAAGTTTGTCTTCTTTCAAACATGGGAATGGCACTATGGCTCCTGGGAACTGCTCCTGCCTCCTTTATGACCTTGCCAACCTTGAAGAGCTCACTCAGCTGCTTTCAGCCTCAGTTAAACCAGTTGTGAAGGGTAGACAGCACTTCCCACTTCCAGTCATCTGTTGAAAGTTACTTATGCTTTAGGTATCAATAGAATAGCCAATGCAAAGGAATCCCTGCATACAGCTGGCATTGCTTGGAAAATAGGGGTGCAAAAAAATGGCATGTCATGGGAGTTTGGTCAGGATGCTTTCTCTAATGTGTTTTTTCCTTTTGAAAAAGGAGGCATGGGGAGTTTGACAGTTTAGAGAAATGACATTTTTCTGTGCAATTTTAAAGTCTGTACCTTTGGTGTTGTGAGAAGCGCAGGTTTTGGCAGGGGCATTGCACCATCTACTGAACTGATGCCACCTCCTGCCACAGCCCCTGCGGTTCCTGGGCACTCTGCCATCTAAGAACTCGCCCTACCCCGAGACTGCTGCATTTGGGTGGGTTTTAGCTTGGAGCCCTAGGTGGTGTGGAAGGACTGTTTTCTGCTTGTTCTGTACAGGATCGCTTCCAGTGCTGGTATCTCCCAGGTTTTGTTACTTGACAGGAGTGCTTGAATGGCTAAGTGAAGGTTTACACAGAAACTTAAGCTTCTATCTAGCACCATTCGAGCAGGAACAGTCCTTTAAGAGATATTTTGCTGGAAAGGTGCTTATGTTTCTATCCTGCATAGCTGAAATCAGTTTTGGTTATAAAAACACAAGCATTATAGCTAAAGTTGTAACACAGGGCTTGAAATCTTCTTTAACATGGCCTTAAAAAAAAAAGGGGGAGGGGAGTTTAAACGCTGTCAGTGATCAACAATTAAGAAAGCACTGGAATATGATATTCTGGATTCAACGTAACTCTCTTTTTAAAAAGGATCCTTCTTTTCAAGGGTTTGAGGAGCCACTGGTAGCTCTTTAACTGCTCTTTCTTACGTGCTGAATTGTTGCAATCTGAAATACTCCAGAGGCAAGATAATGCTCCTGAATGAGGTAATGCTGCAAAGATGTAAATGGAGGACATGGGCGATACAAAAGAACAATCAGTTCTTTCTGAGCTATTCTTCAATCAATAAATATTTAGCAAACACAACGTGCTAGCTCTATAATGCATTTGGAAAAGTGAGTCTTGCAGTAGGTACATACTATAAAAATGGTAACAAGATTGGTTCTGCAAAGATCAAGAGGGGATAAATACTCTGCTTTTGTTACTTAAATGGACTTGGACTTATTCTCTCATGTTGAGAGACCAAGAATAATTTCACAGTAAATGCATGCCAAAACACAAACGTATATTCTGTGCATTAAATTTACCAATTTAATCTCGGTAGAGTTACTACCTGTTTGCAACAGCTTTTCTCTTAGCTAATGGGAAGTTCTGCAGCGGTTTGAACCGTGTTTTTTCAAAATTCCTATTAGAACATTAAACAGTGGAAAACCAGAAAACACATGTGCATGCATTTAAACAGGGCAGAACACATCTAATAGCATGCATGGGGAATTCTTAATGGCATTTCAGCCCCTGTGACTGTGCCAAGCATGCCTGGTCTTCATATGGCCACCACTGGCAAGCTTGGAGGTGCTGCATGTGCTGATAGAGCAATGGTCTTGGAACTGAAACTCAACTCCTACTACTAATTACTAGTTCGTATTTAGCTACTAACTCCAGACTGACTGTATATGAAGGTCAAAGCCCATTGCGTACGTAGTTTGGAGACCCGGTCTTGGCTGGTGAATAACTACCAGCAGTAAGTAGGTTAAGAGCTCTGTTTATAACCAGTCTTTGCCTGGGTGACGAAATCGTACCTTTTGGAAGGCTTATAATGAACAAATAAGCTACTTATTTGTGTTGTGGAGTGAAATTGGTTTTAAAAGGGATTATATGAAGTCGTTGCTTGTGATAGCAGGAAAGTGGATTTGTGAGCTAGGCGCTCTCTTCCTGCTAGGTAGATTTTGTGGGTTTTCTCATCTGGGACAGTCGGACAAACTGACTTGGTGTCAGGGCTCATGCAGGTTGAGTTCATATTCGTGTTTTTCTGCCCCAGTACAATACTGTAAAGTTAAAGGCATGATTACGTATTTAAAATAGTGCTTAATGAAATAAACACATAGAAATAAAATCTACCTTTTGGACTCATTTTGACCCGATTGTGTCCAGTTGATGTTCAGTCTGCTTAGTACACGTGGAACGGGCAGTCTGTCTGCCCTTTCCAGCCTAGCCAAAGGGAAAGCATTGCAGGTAATTATGTTGTTTGCCTGAAATCCCAACCTTTGTGTAGTTCAGCCTGAAAGCTGCATGAGGCTTCTTCTGTCTGCAGTGGTCTGCAGTGGTCTGCAAGACCAGGCCCCACTAAGAAGCCAATTATTTTTGGCTACTTGCATACAGAAGTAACTGGGATGTTTACAGCTATGTTTGATACGGTGGGTTCTGTTCTAGAGTCCTTTGTAGGATGTGATATTAAACATTTTGTTCAGCCCACCTCAGAAACGGGTGCACTTGTGTGGTAGTGTGGTTTTGTACAGCTTTGTACTGAGGGTCCTTCTAGGCAAGACCCTGCAAAAAAGCAGGATCTTAAGGGTGCTGGGATATGTAAAACTGCTAGAAACCAAGAAAAGCAAAGTAGCCCCAAGACTGCTCCTTCAGGAATAAGGGCTTTGTTTCTGTAGGAATCTCAAGAGTGAAGGCAGACAGCCTCCTCACGAGTTGTCTCCCATCTCCTTTTCCTATGTTTGTGTTAGAGGGGACTCTTCGTGTGAATGTGAGCTGTGGCCCGAAATGTCTAGGTGTCTCAAGACCCCAGGTGCCTGTGCTACATATAAGCTTGTTGTGATACTGGGGGAGTATTTTTTCACTCTGCATTGAGGGAAAGCAGCCTGGCAGCACTTGGAGCAGGGCAATAGTACCACCCCGAAGCACTGTGGTGATCCCAATCCTCTGCAGGGACTCATGCTGGCCACAGGGCACCAAAGACCAGGGTAGCTCAGGGCACAGGAACGCATTGCCCTCCGGGGTCTGTCCCTCTTCAGGCACCGTTACAAACTGCAGGGACCACGGCACTGCTTAGGAATGTCAGGCAAAATTAGCTTTCAGGGCTCAAGCCTGGTCTTGTGCCTCGAGACCTATGGTCCCTTTTAATTGCAGCTCTCTCTCCTTTTCCTTAACAGGGGAAAGTGGAAGTGGAAGCTGGGAAAGAGGGGATGAAGTTTGAAGCTGGTGCTTTTTCCTACTACGGGGTGATGGCCCTCACAGCATCGCCAGGTATGTCCTCTTACCATCTGCTTCTGGAATGCACTCCTGCACAAGCCTGCCCATCGGGAGGAGGCTGCGCAGGGCATCCCCCCGCCGTGTCCGTGGGGCTGATGGAAACGATACCTCCTTGCCAGCGAAACTGCCTGCCTGGCACAGCATCCCGGGGAGGCGCCTGGGCCGGTGGCGGCGCTGACTCTGAAACCCAGCGGCTGGCAGCAGTTTGCCAGCTCCCAGAGGATGCGAGTGTTGGCCTTAGCGAGTGATGTGTTTGGTACTGGAGGACAGCTTTGTAGTTTTGCTCACGGTAGGGTAACAGGGATTGAATTAACGGGAATAAATAATTAGTGGCAGAGGGACATCTAGTGGTGCAAAGTACAAACGCCTGCTTAGTTTGGGGATGGTTCGCTTTACCAGTCTTGTTTCTAAAGCTGTCTTGAGGAAAAGAAGGGCAGCAGTGCAAGAAAAAAGATTGCTCCTGTCAGCTTGTGTGGAAATGTAACCAAGAAATCGGCAACGGGGGAGAGCTAGTGTCTGAGGGTGAGGTGTGAGCCAGTTCCCACCGAGGTGTGAGCCAGTTCCCGGCACACAAGCCACCACCTCACAGGTGCAGGTTGGGGGATTGTCTTATAATCCACCAAGAGCAGGCTCCAGTGCTGTATTTCAGCATTTGGCAATGTATTTTGGTGCCAGCAGTGTCACCACTAAGATCTTGACCTCAACTAGGAATCCACAGCCCTGCTTGGGAGAGCTGGGGCGCTGGTGCTGGCATTGGCCGTCTGCTGACCCAAAGCCGCTTGCTCAGCTTCAGGGAGAGACATTTCTCATGCTGAAACCAGGTCCTCCTGTCACAGCAGGGTTTATGTTCCACTGGAGAGGCAGCTTGTTTTAATTGTACGCTCGTGAACACTCCCTTTACATATGTGTACCTATGTGTATGTGCATTAGTGAATGGCATTGGAATGAAAATTATTTTGTAAATTATAAGTATAGCTTTATTAAACTCTACAGACAACAGCAGTTCTCTTGGACGTGTGAGCTCGCTTTTACAGGCAAGACTAATTCTTCCTTAATTATGTACACTTTAATTTGATCAGTCTAGCTTATACCTTTTGAAGCTTGACAGATTTGAAAGTGTGCAGAGCACTGGGTGGATTTTATCTGAGCAACAGCAGCAGTGTTCACGAGGAATCATGACACACACGTGTGTGGAATTGCATCATACCCTCAGCTTCGCAGCTCAGCTTTTGCAATATGGGCCAGGCACGGAGCTGGGTTAGGCATGGTCAATTCTCCTACCAGACCTCTGCTTGGAAATCACTTGTGGCATCTCTGTTTTGCCAGCATTGTTCAGTTTGAATGTTTTCATGTGGGGGGTGTTTTTTGTGTTGCCAACCCTCCCTGCAACCATGCCAGTTGCCCCAAGTCCTGTGAGGTCAAATGATCTCCTCTTCGTGTGCTCTGAAATGCATCTTGGATTTTGTCATGTCAAACTTAAGGATATGCACTATTTTAAATTAGTCTTGGCCAACCTTGGATTTGTTTATCTTCAACTGGTTGGCTTTTACCAGTAGCAAACCCCTCGTTTTGCTGGCTTTCTCTCCAGGCTTTAGAGAATTTGTTTTATGATGTCTTGCAGCATCCTGAGATTTCTGTTAGGATGAGCTCATAAAAATAAATTCCTGTTGCTCTGTGTAGACAGGAAAGCTCAGTGAAAGTATAAGTCATTGCAGAACAAGAGAAAACTCCTGCTCTTCTGTGTGTCCTAATTAGACATCGTGTGCCTGCTCTCCCCACCTGGAATGTGAAATCAGTAACAGGAGAGTAAAGCATTTAAAAAAAAAAAACCAAAAAAAAAACCCCAAAAAAACCCCAAAACCCCCAACCAAACAAAAAAACCCCAAAGAAAGAAAACAAGAACCCCAAACCAAAAAAATCCCAACAAAAGAGTGAAGCTGTTTCAGTCATGATGAGCAGTATGGTACCCATCCTGACAGGGATGAGCTTGGAGAATCACAACCTGGCTTGACATTTTACTGAAGAACTATAAAGTGTCCTTTGGTTTTATTTCTATTTTTGCCTGACTCCCATAAGGAACAGCACCTGTGAAAGCTTTCTGGCTTGTTTTAACTCTTTGCCTTCCAGGCTGGAGTGGGCAGCATCGCTCCTTTTGAACTGTTTTAAAACTGAGTGTACCTTGATGAACTGTTCTGTGCTGGATAACCATTCAAATTAGCAAGTGAAAATTATTCACTTCACTGTAATTCCTTGGGCTTGTTTTTTGGTTTATTCCTAAAAGTGTTTAATTGTCTTTTTTGGTTTTGCTTTTGTTTTAACCCTTTACTTTTTCACAGTTGATTTGCACTTTTGGTTTTAGTTCTTCAGTGTGTGAACTGGCTCCTTCCCCTGTCGAGTGTGGATAGCTGCCGCCTTTCTGGTCGTGATCTCATCCTTTTTCTCTCCCTCTTCTAGTTCCCTTGTCCCTGTCTCGTACCTTTGTTGTCAGCAGAACAGAGTTGTTAGCAGCAGGTTCTCCAGGTAAATCCGCATGCTTCTATTTTCACCATACTTGTGACTGCCCTGATGCCATAAAAACTCAGCTGCAGTCTGTATTTATCTGACCCCTTTGCTCGTTAGGGAGAAGTCCAGCACAGAGTTATACCTCGCAGGTAGGTATCCTGAACTTTCGTTTATGGTAACTGGTAGCGATGTGACAGAGTCGTCAAAATGGGAAGAACTAAAAACACATTGAAGAAAATGTATTTGGTAATGTGTGCTTGTTCTTGTTTCTCATACGTACGCTGGTGGAAAATTAGGAGGGGAGATTTTTTAAAAGAAGGTATTCTCCCCCAAGCTGAGGCTTAAAAATTTCTGAAGAAAATGCATTTGGCAGAGGAGAATGTCTGCTGCTAAACTGCCATAAAAGGAAAACTTCGTTAATGAAAGAATTCTTATATTCTCATATGGGTAAATTCTATGGTTTGTATGCACTCTGGCCATTTCAATTCCTCAAAAGCTGTGAGCTTTCTCTCAGTGAGGTTAATGCCGTGGACCAGCACAGTGATTTACTGAGTGGATGGATTTGCAATGGAATGTGCAAGAAGGTTGTGGGACCTCCTGTGGGGTTCTCTGGTTCCCATTTTGCTTAAGACCTTTCCCTGCTGAACAACCAAGTTGACTGACACAGAAATCCCTTTGGAGAGCAGAGACCAAGGAGGGAACAAATTGGGCCAAAAAGAGCTCTGAGATGTGGTTGAGCGGTTGGAAATTGGGAAGGGTCAAGAACTGAGCTTTGCAGACGCTCTGTGCACAGAGTAGTTGAGAAAAATGGAAACCCATCAAGAAAGTCTGTAGGAAGAGCAGAATCCTAAAATAGTTTGGGCCACAGTGAACATACTTCTTCCTTTTGAAGTTTTCTTTTTCAGATGAAACATCTTTCCCTAGACCTAAAAGCAAACAAGATAATGGTGTGCACATTTAAGTGAAACATCTCCTAAACAGGAATACGTATCATGCGTTTCATAAACTGTCACCATCTGCTTCCTGTATTTTCCCCCTCTTCTTTTTTCACTTTTGAAAATGTATTTCACCATCAATCCTTAAATTAGTCTCATGCACATTCCAAACAAACTACAGGTTGTTGCCCTGCAGGGGATTTTTTTCCTGCCCTGTTAAAGTTTCCTGCTGCTAAACTTCAAAGAAGGGGGAGAAATTTAATCTTTCTTTAATTAAAGTACCTGATGGCTTTCTTTTAAGCTCAGTGGCTTTGATTATCTTTTTTAGCTTGGTTCTTTTGTTTTGCCAGGTCTTCTTTTTTTTTTTTCCTTTTCCTTGCTACAAATAAGTGTACACTTTGCACATGCAAGCTGTTTCCAATATAAATGCCAAGTATATTTTCCTAGCTTTTCCCCCAACTAAAAAAAAAAAATAAAAAATAAAATCAGTAATGGAAAATAATAATGGGAAGAATCTCCTTTGAAAGGAATTGATGTGGTAAGCCTGGTCGCTATGACAATGTGGTACCAGTTCTGATGAAACTCGGACCTTCTGCTGGGTCCTTTTGAAAAGGATCCTGTTGTTTAACCCCAGATTCATAATACAGTTGTATTGATGTTTGTCTTGTGGTTTGTGCTCTTTATCCCCTGTATAGGAAGGTGAGGAGTATGGGAAAACCTGGGTAGAAAAGATCTGTTCAGATCTGGGCTGGCCTGCTTGGGGGCTGGCAGGGCGCTGTTCTGCAAACACGGACCTGCCTGGTATTCTTCTGTCGTCTGCCCTTTCTGTATCCTTCCTTCTTCATTAACTTCTCTTCTCCCTCCCTGACTAGTACATGGTCCAGAAATGATGTCCTTTCCCTCAGATTTTTAGTAATCGTACTTTTTTGTTCTGTCCTTGCGTTTCACCTGTCCCTTTTTTGTGTGTGGTTTTTTTTTTTTAATATATGCTTTGTCATTTTGCCCTCTGTCCTTCTTTGGTTTTTATTAGTAATGTACTATAAAACCCCTGGTGAAAAGAAAGGGCAAATACAAGTCACACTAGTGTAAAGCTGTTCCAGATGGAAACCTTTATCCCGAGCAGCAGCGATGCTGGTGTCACACACAGCCATATTTTGCATATGCAGCTGGGAAAGACAGGACAAATTCACTCAGCCTTCACAGTTCCTTGTTCTCCAGTGGGAATTACAGCATCGAGCCTTGTGTGCAGATAGAGGTTTGGCTCCTGGCAGCAGTTATTGCAGCCTGCTGTGGCTTTCAAGATAGCAAGTTGGTATGGAGGAAAACCTCGTGGGGCTCCGAGTGCTTCCCCCTAAGCCTGTGCTTGGTGTTGCCATAGGGACCTGCGCTATTTCCATAGTGCAGAAAGGGCAGAAAAATTGCCAAGTTGTCAGAACCTGTGTTTTTCTCTTTCCTTTTCTAAAATTTAAGGAAAGACAACATCAGAGGGATTTTAAGTGGGAAAGAAAAACCAGGGCAATTCTGCCATGCATCTGGAAGCATCTAAAGTGTTAGGTTTAGAAAAGGCTGGATGCAGAGTTGTAGGACAGGCTGTGTCATTTGGGTAAGGAGAGATTATATTTATAGTGATTAAGTGGCAGAGGTAGGGTTGAATTTTAGTGAGCTTTTTTTATTTTTAGAAATAAGTTTATACGTAGAAAAGTCTTCAAAAAAGAATCTGAAAAGCTTGCAAGGATACTGTTGCTGATTTGCTTGAAGAGGCTTTGTATCTTAAGATTATATGAAAATGATCTTTCAGCTGAATGGGGGTCACGTGGTGAGTAGCATAGTTTACATCAAGTTTCAGTTTGGGCTGGCTGAATGAAATTTAACTGCGCTAAGATCCAAAAATTCACCGGTGCCAAAGACAATTCTTTGATCAGTACGTACTGTGTGCGCACCCAGGGAGAAGCCCGTCAGCAGGAGGCCTTGGGACGTCTCTTAGGATGCATTTCTGCCCTCCTGTCTTCTGGGTCACTGTGTGACAGTGGCAGAAGCTAGGGATGCAAAATTGTCTGTGGCTTCCTGAAAGCACGTTTACTTGAGATAAACTGTGGCTAATCACACTTGCAGGGGACAGCTGCAAGGTTTTCAAGTGAAACCCTGCAGCGCTTAAAGGCCAGTGATGGAAAATGATGTCTCTAGTTTACTCCTTTCCTGGACATAGATTTTCCTCTGTAGCACGGACTGTTTTCCCTGTTTTGCTGGCTGGCACATACCACATGGAGCTCGCTCTCCTTCATTGAGTTTTTGCCCCTTCAAGCACTGGGAGGTACTAGAGGAAACATTGAAGTAATCATCATGGGGACTGCACTTTGGTCCACTGAGGACTGTATCACTCTTACAATTTTGAAAACGTCTGCTTTAACTCAGGGAACGAGGCATATGTAGGTACCAGGTGGAATAAAAGGGGGTAAGGGTTAGCTGGGACTGACTGTGGATGAAAGGTCTGGTATGGAGTTACGATTATAAATCATTACAGAAAAAAAAAAAAATATTAAGCATGGTCTGACTATCCAGAGCTTCTGTAAGGGAGCCTTGGGACGTTACCTTTCTCTGGTGGTTACCACTCATCAGCTGAAGCACTGTGACTTAGCTGTGCACAGGGCATGTCCATTGCAGCATCAACAAAGCCAGGTTCGTTTAAGGCATACTCAGTGATGTCGGCTACCAGCTCTGGAGTCAAAATGTACTCTTTTTCAGGGTAATTTTGTTGTTTAGCTGCATGTCTAGTTATGAGTGGAATAAGTATTTGCAGTTCTTTTGTGCTACATCGTGATTTATTATGTCCCTTTGAAACTGGTGACTTCAAATGTTTTCTGCTTGATTTAAGAAATCTCTCACTCTTACCCATTTCTCAGCTGAAAACAAGTCTCCACCTCGGCCCTGTGGCTTGAATCACTCAGACTCTTTAAACCGAAGTGATCGCATCGATGCAGTGACACCAACGTTAGGGAGCAGCAACAACCAGCTGAACGCGTCTTTCCTCCAAGTGTATGTTCCGGACTACTCAGTGAAAGCACTCACAGACATTCAGTTTGTCAAGGTAGGAAAAAAGCTGGAAAGGCCCCTCTGGAACATGGGCTTGGCTGGTAGAATGGAGAGCCTGGGGAAGGGAGGTCCCTCTAGATTGCTCTGTGAGTAAATAAGATTATGAAAGGAGCTGTTTAAAAATAACTTTGAGTTACTTTTTCCCAGTAGCTGCTGTCCATTGATTTGTCTTCGCTGTTCCTCTCATTTAGGCTTGTAAGTAGATTGGTCACATAAGTTTCTGGATTTCAGGTTCCTCGAGGAAAGATTATAGAAAATAACCTCTCTCTGCTTTTAGTCATGAAAGACGTATCCTTGTGAAGCCTTTGGAGCCATCTGAAATGAAGACCCTTCATTATCACACAGTGTCATTTTCTAAAGGATGAGACATTTTCTGTTGGTTGCAATTTTTATTCACTTTTGATTTTGGTTTCAGTTTGGGGTTCTTGATCTTACTTTCCGACTTGTCATCCTTCTTCTGCTTGGAGAAGTCTCTTTATCTTAACTTCACATGTTAGGCTCATGTCTCATACTACCAGTGAGTTGCTGCATGAATACAGCTCTGTCCCCCAGCATGGTGCATCCCACGCTGAAATGTGTGTGAGTCCTGTGGGATAGGAAATCTAGCTGAGCTGAGGAACAGCTAATGCTGGCAGCAATTCCAGTCCAGCTGGGAGTCCAGGGAAGCTGACGTCCCATGGCCAGAAGTTGACCTTGATGCTTTTCTGAAATTAAGTGCACGTTCACAGTTTCTTTGTATGCAGCTCAAATGATTTGTGAACTCAACTTCTGTCAAAGTTAATTCAATATTAAGAACGTGGAATAGAGTAGAAATACTAGAATGCTAAATCGATTATTCCGTAGCCAAATTTTAAAAGGAGAGTACAGTCTTGCATTCAAAACTTGACAGATGCAAGTGCACTGGTCGATGGTTCAAGCCTTCAAGGTTTAGATACGTAAATATTTTTCACTGGGCAAGTGATTCTCGCTATGGGTTTCAATGGCTAATCTGCTGTACAAAGCAGCTGCTCATCTTATGCTGGTTTATGTGGAGTCCTTCCAACTATCACTGTATTCATACTGAGGCTAATGAATGCTAAACCGTCTGGTATCTCTGCAATCAGGCTTGCACACCTCTTTGCATCATTCTGCTTTACACATAGGACAGAGTACTCAACATTAGTGTTTTCACTGTGCCACATGGGCATTTATTCAATGAATACCTTGTAAACCAGGGTTGTGACCTGCTTGTGCATGTTTGGATTTTGCTTTTTGAGATGTGACCTGGTCCATCTGACTCTCTTGGTTTCCAGTCCCTCTCTTGTGTTGCTACTGAAACTTAAGGCTTTCCAAAAGTCTTGTTTCACCTCTTCCACCTTCCTGCCTGCTGAGATAACCCACTGCTGTTGTAGCACATGGGGCTGCCAGTGCACGTGCATCCTGCTGCCTGTCCTGGCTGAGAAGGCTGACCCTGAGGAGTTTACGGGGCTGGTTGCTTGTGGCTCCAGGAGGAATTCTCCCCTCTACCACCGTATGCAGATATATGGGGCTATAGGCTTCCTTGCCTCTGGGGCATCGTGGGCAGTAACGCTCTGTGCTCTAGGCCAGCTCCTGTCATGACTGTTCTGCTGAGTGCAGCCAGCTCTTGCAGAGACCAGTGGAAGACTTCATGGGTTGCTAATTTGGACTAATTTCTGTGGAGATCCCAGTCTTCTCTAGAATTGAACGTCCTTATGTATCAGAACAAGGCTGTAGCTCCTGCTGCGTTCGCTGGCCTAGACAGGAGCAGTAAGGCTTGTACCCTCTGGCTCTATAGGGACTCTTAGAGCCTCACCAGGAGCTCGCTGAAGTTGGGAGAAAGACTTCACTGAACTCTGGTTCTCGCCCTAAAAATGTGCATGGTTAGAAGGAAATGGAGATCTGATTTAAAAATCTCTGCATAGGAATAAATCCCTGCCTTTGAACAGCATGGTGATCACACAGCTCTGTGCTTCCACCCTGTCTGGAAATGTCACCATGCTGTGGTGTTGAGTTGGGATGCTCTAGGCTTGCAAAGCTCAGGGATGTTTTATAAAAACAGGTAAAGTTGAAGTGTGATCATCTGGAAAGGGATGTTTATTTTCTCAGTGTGTCCCACGGGAGATACAAAAGTGTGACTGGCTGTTTTTGTTCCTTCTTTCTGTTCTTGGAGCAGATCTCAAGACAGCAGTACCAAAATGCCCTGATGGCATCCCGGATGGACAAAACACCTCAGTCCTCGGACAGTGAAAACACTAAAATCGAACTGACTCTTACGGAGCTGCATGACGGTTTGCCGGACGAGACAGCAAACCTGCTGAACGAACAGAACTGTGTGACTCACAACAAGCCCAACCACAGTATGCACAGTGAAGGAGCGATCTAGGAGCTGACTCCCCACAACCCACCCATCCCATCTCCTCAGCAGGACCAGCCCTCGCTCCTTCCTGCCTCCTCCCCGAGTGTGAACACCGTTAGTATGTGCTTGCAACACTGTGCTGCATCCAGTGTTCTGAGACCAAAGACTTTTGCGTCCGTTCTGGGAGCAGAAGAGGAAGAAACAGGAAGAAAGGAGCAAAGAGCAAGAGAGACTAAAGCCCCAAGCGTACTTTGGGAATGGTGAGCCACCCTTGAGAACGATGAAAATACTTCTTGCAAAGTAGAATCATGTTTATTTTTTATCTGTATTTTTGATCCTTGTTGGGTTTTTCCTCCTCAAACACATATGGAGAAGTTTAAAAGCTCCTCCTGTTATTTTTTCAAGAGAGATCATGTTTTTAAAAAGTATTTTGCAGAGTTTTAAATTGTTTCTGTCCCTCCTGAACCTCAAATGGGCTCTGTTGTGGTTTTGTGAATTGGCTCCAGTGTCCTTAGGCCTCTTTTCACCCCTCTCTGGTCCTTTTTGTTGCCCTGTTGAAGAAGTTAGTAACTGGTACTTGTATGTTATTTGTGTCCTAAGAATGAGCAAGCTTCAAGGAACCTCTGGTTTCAGCCACCTGGAAGGCCAAGGGATGAGTATTATTACATTCTTCCAGTTAAGTTTCAGGGAAGCAGTGGTTACTTTGGTATTTAATGATCTCTCAAATTTCAGAAGGTTTTTTGTAAAACAGGCAAAAGCATTGTTACACTTACAGTTTTGTAACCTCCAAAAACTTTGTGTATGTTGAAGACGATACTGGGGGGAAAGGAGTTAATTAACAAAACTGCAGTCTCATGAAATGAAAGCCGGGCGTAATTTTCCACAGCGAAGTAACTGGGTAATTTTTCATTGATGTTCCTGACAATTGCATGGTGAAGTAATGCGCACACCCCAAAATGACAAGCTTTTAAGCACTCGTGTGCTGTAGCAGTCTGCGCACCATTACCTTGGCCAGAGCAGTCTTTGCTAAATATCAGAGAACATCAGTCCCGGTCCCCCGTTCAATCTCTAGTATTAACACAAAAGATGCTGCTACAATTACGCCCAAAGTACATCCTCCAGGTGACAGTGAACCTCTGCCAGTGCAAGGATGGGCTCTGCTGAGGAGTCAGGACCGTCCTGTCCTCTCCAAGAATCATAGAATCATTAAGGTTGGAAAAGACCTTTAAGATCATCAAGTCCAACCGTTAACCTAGCACTGCCAAGTCCACCACTAAACCATGTCACTAAGCACCACATCCACCCGTCTTTTAAATACCTCCAGGGGTGGGGACTCAGCCACTTCCCTGGGCAGCCTGTTCCAGTGCTTGACAACCCTTTCCATGAAGAAATTTTTCCTAATATCCAACCTAAACCTGCCCTGGCGCAGCTTGAGGCCGTTTCCTCTTGTCCTATTGCTTGTTACTAGGGAGAAGAGACCGACCCCCACCTCGCTACAACCTCCTTTCAGGTAGTTGTAGAGAGCGATAATGTCTCCCCTCAGCCTCCTCTTCTCCAGACTAAACAACCCCAGCGCCCTGAGCCGCTCCTCATAAGACTTGTGCTCCAGACCCTTCACCAGCTTCGTTGCCCTTCTCTGGACACGCTCCAGCACCTCGATGTCCTTCTTGTAGTGAGGTGCCCAAAAATGAATACAGGATTCAAGGCACGGCCTCACCAGTGCCGAGTACAGGGGGACAATCACTGCCCCGGTCCTGCTGGCCACGCTATTTCTGACACAAGCCAGGATGCCATTGGCCCTCTTGGCCACCTGAGCACACTGCTGGTTCATATTCAGCCAGCTGTCGACCAACACCCCCAGGTCCTTTTCCGCCAGACAGCTCTCCTGCTACTCTACCCCAAGCTTGTAGCGTTGCATGGGGTTGTTGTGACCCAAGTGCAGGACCCGGCACTGAGCCTTGTTGAACCTCATACAGTTGGCCCTGGCCCATCGATCCAGCCTGTCCAGATCCCTCTGTAGGGCCTTCCTACCCTCCAGCAGATCAACACTTCCACCCAATTTGGCGTCATCGGCAAACTTACTGAGGGTGCGCTCGATCCCCTCGTCCAGATCATTGATAAAGATATTGAACAGGACCGGCCCCAATACTGAGCCCTGGGGAACACCACTTGTGACCGGCCGCCAACTGGATTTAACTCCACTCACCACAACCCTTTGGGCCCGTCCATCCAGCCAGTTTTCTGCCCAGCGAAGCGTACGCCTGTCCAAGCCACAAGCAGCCAGTTTCTCCAGGAGAATGCTGTGGGAAACTTTCTGGATGTGTGTATTGCACTTCAGGGATTCAGAGAGGTTTGTTTCCAGGCTGTTCCCAGCCACATTCCTTCCTTTGAGTGGATTTAGTGCATTTCCTTCTCTCTTGCCCCTTTTAACAGCCATTTTAGGGATTACCATGGTAGCAGAGCAGAGAGCCTCCCACCCAGCTGCCGCTAGTGCAGGGCGCCCTGCATTGGGCAGCAGAAACTCCTCTACCCCAAAAACGTGAATGCAGACTGGCTGCAAGCAAGAGGCACCCCATGGCAGTTGTGCATCACACATACCCCGCTCCCACAGATGGAGTCTGAGTCCTCAAAGGAAAAAAAATGTCCTGTCCCCCCAATCCTCTCCCCTTCCAGTGCTGTCTCAAACAAAATGTGAATGTTGCCCTCGGTATCTGGAGTGATTAGTAAATCAGGCATTGCGGTTTCTCTGTTTCGAGACCCTTCCATGGCCCTTGGCTATGTAGCATTTCCCTTCCTTTCTTTACACCCAGATAATCTCATCTGACCCTCAAAGAAGCCCCCAGCCCCAAGTGCGACTGCCAGAGCTCTCTGTGCCTGCACGCCTGCCCCGTCTCTCCTGCTCACGGGCTGGGGAAGGCGCTCGTCGCAAGTTCCCGCGGTCCGTCTTCACGAACGGTGGCTGGAAAGGTGCAATATTTTGCTGCAGGATCTCCCTGCAGGAAATTGGAGTGCGCGGTGTCAGGGCTGATTGGGTCTGCGTGTGTCTCTCCTCCTCTCTTTTTTGGCTTCAGAAAGCAGCCATAATTTTTGCTGTCCTCCCCGATGGGAAAGGCGCACTTCTTCCTTGGAGCCACCCATGAGGATGAAGTCCCCACAAGGGGGCGTAGAAATTGCACAGTATCTAACTTGTGCACCCAGTGAGGAGGAAATGGGGCCCCCAAAACCTTACTCTCATTTAGCTTTTTATTAACTTTTTTTGAGTCCCATCTAAAAGCGTTTCCTTAGTCTCCATCCTCTCTCTGATGCGCACCAGCCTGCCACCGCCAAGAGCAGACGGCTCAGCGTCGGCACGGGCTGACCTAAGCCCTGCTCGTTCCTGGAGAGCTGCCAATATTGCACCTTTCTTGCAAAGCAAAATGTTGAGATGTTACAGCGTTTGTCCTCGGCGAGGGACTCGCCTCGCCAGTTTGTTTCTAGCGTTGCTGAATGTAAAAGTTTGTCGGAAGTGTTTGACACGGTGGTGAACTTGAGATGCAGTATCCATTTTGTCAAACCTGCTGAAGGAGGGAAGGCTCAAGTCGAGGCAGCTCGCTCTCTGGGACGAGGTTGCTCGCTGGATCTGACTTCTGCTTCTTATGGCAGGTTATAGATTTGTTTCAGTGTCTGTTTCCCTTTTAAAAAAAAAAAAAAAAAAAAGCCAATTTTTCCAACCAAAGCCATGTGATCCCAAAGCAAATACCTCCTGCTTCTGCCCATGCTGCACTGTTCCAAAATTTGCAGGCAATTTTTTGCATGACTGTTTTTCATCATTTGTACAGATCCAATAATGGAAAGTGAAATAATTTCCATAAAAATAGTTGATTATAGATGTGTTTCATATGGAAAATATGTACCTGACCCAGAGGGGTTAGGAGCTGCTACTACTAATTAGCTTGAAGAGCAAAGCATGGTCCTCTCCCCGGAGGGGAAAAAAACCAGTCTCCCTGTTCTCAGGGTATTTACAGTTTTACTGTTTAACAAATGCAAGGGGTTCCCAGCCCTTGTGGTGGGAACCATCACAAGCAGAGGAGCCCGGCGCCCAGCTCAGGATCATTTCTGAGCCTCCGGATGGCGTTTGCCGGCGCCGGGGCTTGGCTCTCCCGACTGCAATGGAGATGCCATGGCGTCTGAGTCTGTGCCCTGCCAGAGCAGGTCTGCTTTCTCTGCCTTGCTGGCTGCCTGCCTGCATTCAGGTGGGCTCAGATGCCGTGCCGCAGTGCCATAAGGATGCATGGCAGGGCTGCCGGTCATCGCCGCGGCGCAGGGCACCAGCTGGTGGCTTTGGGAATCATTGGACTTGACCTCAGACCTTGGCAAGGCTTTTGACTCGTAGAAAGGATACTGCATCTTCCTATGTCAACTCCTACTGCCGCCTTTGTTCCCCTCGTCCGTCTGCCCCCGGGTGCAGGCAGAGGGGTGGACGATGATGGCCTGTTGGCCAGGGGAGGCTGGGAGGGCATCTAGCCATGGTTTCTACTGTCAATACAATTTTGCACAAGAGTTCTTTGAAGTGAGGTTTTCAACACTAATATCTTAAATGCACAACTGTGAATTATAACTTTTACACTCCTGTTGGTTGAATTTCCTTTAAATGAAATGAACCTGAATCTGTTGTAACTATGATTTTTATTTTTTTTTTTTTTTTTAATTCTGTGTATTGCCAAATCTTTGTAAAGAGTGAAGGAATGTTCTTGCTTTCCAATGAGAATCTTTCTCCAAACGAGACTGACTCTGGTGACGTGGAGATCATACGAAGCATGCTAGTTCTGAGTGGAGAGGGGCTCAGGGTGGGCTTAGCAAACCAGCCTCGGCCTCTCTGTAGACCCCAAGCTCAAACCCTCCAGAGTTTACACAGTGCTTATTGTTTTATTCCCAGCTTGTCCACTCCTTGAAATCCCTGTGCAGCTGGAGGCCGCTGCTCCGGAGGAGCTCAGGACAGGGTATCCCGCAGCGGGACAAGGGATGCTGGCAGGGTGTCGGGGCTGGCCGGGGAGCAGGGGCCCCGAGGCTGGCGTGGCAGGACCAGGTGCTTCCCCCATCCAGTTGCACCAGCAGAGTGAGCTCCACAGGGCAGGTCCTTCCACCGCTCTCCACCTCTGCTCCAAAACTGTAGTCATGTGTAGTTCCCTCTCATGCTCTTTTTGCCCCCACGCACGCTCCTGCTCTGGAGTGAGCAGGTGGGGGATGATGCCGAGACCTGTGCGGGGCAGCTGGAGCTGGCTGCTCAAGGCTTGCAGTTCTTGGGCCCTGTTGGAAGAGGGGTCAGCCGCTCCTTCACATTGTGCTCACTGTTCTGTTCCTCCTCTCTTCTCCTGGACTTACTCCCCTTTTCCTCACCACAGGGTTTTTTTTTGTTGTCGTTTTTTTCCTTCTTTTCTTTAAGTGCCTTTTTGTGCGGGTGGAGCTGGCAAGAGTAGGAGTCTCAGGATACGGCCCTTTGCACTCACCTCAGACCTGGAGAAAGCTCAGGGGTAGCAGGGCGAGTTGCCCGTGATGGCCCACGGACATCACCCATTGCTGCCTCTCAGCCTTCAGGGCCCAGCTCAGATGAGGATGGGATTTTGGCACCGGTGGTGTCAGGCTCTGGCTCAAATCAGCTCAAAGAAAACCAAAGAGGTAGCTTTGTGCGAGGGGCTGCTTGGGCAGCGGTGGTGCTTCCTGTGATCTCTGCGGAGCTTAGCCGAGGGGCGCGGGGGTGTGGATGGCAAAGAGCAGCGCTGTCTCCTCACGAGCGTCCTGTGTAAGTATCCTACGTGATGGAGAACACAGCCGTGTTCTCCAGGACCCCTTGGAACATGCATCTTCCTTGTGCTGAAATACACTATCTATAGAAATCATTCCCACATGAAAGATGTACCATATTTTATATGATATCTAATACACACGTCTGTGGTTTTAAAACTAGTACCTGTGTACCAGTTGTCAAGTTATCCAGTGTCTGGACTGCCAGTAGAAAACTGGGGCTGGGGGGCGGGGAAGGATGCTGCAGAGAGTACCTCTTGTTTTGATGCTAACTTGAGGCTTCATCCCAAAGGTGTCCAACCAGCGTTGAGGGGTTCCTGCGTTCATACTGTGCGCTGCCACGTGCCAAGCTGGCACAAAGCAGAAACCCAGCCTGTGTGATACAGACCCGGGCTTGCTGCCTGCCCCACTGCCTGGCTCTCCACTGGGGCTCTAAATAGACCCAAAGAAGTACCTGGTCCTTGGATACCGAGGGTTGGTTTGGCCCAACAGTGAAATGACAAGCTTAACAAACATGATCGAAAGGCAGGCATCTTTTCATGGTACAGAGGAGAGAGCAGCCTTCATCCTGACTTGACCAGCAGAGAGGACAAGCTCTACATTAAAAGCTGGGCTGGGAAGGTGCCTCGTCCCTGCTCTGTTGTTATACTTGGTCCATCAGTTGCAGGTCTCTTGTCGGTGCGAGCTCTATGGTGATACTGGCCTCACTCCCATGCGTCGGCAGCACAGGGAACTCGGAGACATCCACAGCTTCCCGCAGAGCCCCCCAGACGATCCCGCTCGGTGTCTTGCTCTTGTCCTGGAGCCTGGCTTCACACTGGGTTGCGTTCCTCCACAGTTAGTTTTACAGCCGTGTCCTTGAGGCCGTGTCCAGGTGAGGGGATGCTGTTGCTGCGGGTCCGAAGCGGTACGGTTGAGCTTTTTCGGTCTGGTTGTGCATAGTTGCTGTTCCGTTAGAAGCTGGATGCTGAACCTGGGGAGGCCGGAGCATTCCCTAGGAGAAAGCCTGGGATGCCAGGTTGTCCCAGTGCCCTTCCCTGAGCTGCAGGGATGGGAATAGGGTGCTGGAAAGCTGACTCCAGCCCGTGGCACGGTACAGGTGGCGGAGGGAGGTGTTTCACAGATCGGTAGTGCTGAACTCGGTCAAAGTGACATCTTGTGGTTCTCATTATCCTGAGGTCAGGCTCTGTAGCGGTTCTGCACCTTGGAAATACGATACTCAAAGCTGCTGGTCTTCTCTCCCCAGCTGAAAAACATCTTTCTGCTCTCTCCTGAGGTTTCTCCTTTGGGCCTTGTTTTCCTCTGAGCAGGGCTGATCCCTGGGATCCTGCAGAGGACAGTGTCCTGGCTGCTCTCGCCACTCCAGCACAGATTTCTGGCTAATGAAGTGCTCGATGTTTAATCCTCCCCTGGGCAGGAGAGGTTTTGCCGTTCCTGACAGAAGCTGCCTGTCGTAGAGCTGGGCTTGAGGTTTGTCAGCTGTCGTGAGCCAAGCAAGCACCTGCAACACACAAAGGCTGCAGGCAGCTCCAGTGCTTCAGAGGTGGATTTGATGTCTCTGTTGTCTTCTCCTGGAAGCAATGCGGCGGTCGGTTTATAGCAGGGTTTGTTGGGATGGAAGGGCTTGTCCCAGCATTTAGTGCTTGGTGGAGCAGTCTAGCATCCCATTTCAGCTGCTTGGAGAATGCAGAGCTTTATAAAAGGAGGTGTTTTTTAATCCTCTGGGCATCAGTCTTCTACCAAATCATTCGAAATCCAAGTGAGAAACTTGTAGGTGTCAGATGAGTAGCCCAGATCATATGCCTTTAGTTGGAAGTGCCAATACCGAGTGCATGCCTTCTGGATTTGCCCAAAGATCAATCTGTGAGGGCGGAGGGGGGTCCCGGTGAGCTCCTCTGGTCACAGAAGTGACAAACTGGCCAGGCCTAGATCAGCTCTAGTGTCATCCCTGCTTTAAAGTCTCAGGTCCCAGCAGGCTGGGCTGGGCTGGGCTGGTTTGGCCGGCGGGTTTTTACCCGGGGTACGTGCTCTGTCCTTCTGCGTCGTGCTGGCTTGGATTCAGCAGTGGGGCTTTCTGCGGCTGCTGCTCTCGCATCGGCCGGGGCCGTTCCTCTGCTCTTCTCGCTGTGCTTTTGTTGAGCGTTCAGGAAGGCGAGAGAAGGAGGTGCAGCAGTCAGGAACGGGCGATGCTGCGGCCGTCCTGTCTTCGTTCCTCGCACTAAGGGTAGGAGATGCTGCTTAAGGGACTCTGCCTTCCTCGCAGACCGCATAAAATTTGGAGAGTGGAAACCCACCAGGACCCCAGCACCAGTGCTACGGTCCCATTTGATCCATGTTCTCCCGAGCACAAGGGTGGCTTGCGGGCGGTTCAGGCTCGGGCCCTGCTGAGGGAGCTCAGAGCTCTTGGCCTGTGCTTTCTCCAGCCCGCGCAGCTGCAGGGCCAACCTCGAGACCTGAACCGCGGGGCGGCTGCCCAGATGCCAAACACATTGAATCTGAAAACCCAAATACTTGAGAAGCATTCCTGGAAGCCATGAGTGGCCGGTGCTCGGCAGCCGGAGGTCTCACACCAAACCTTTCTCCTGCAGTCGGGTCCTCCCTGGCTGCCCCGAGCCTCCTCCGGCCGCTGCTGGCTCGGCCTCGTTCCCCCCGCTCAGACGCCTGGCGGCTCTCCCTCCACAGGGCGTTTTTGTGGCTACCTGAACCCGCTCAGCCACTCCGGCCAGCTCTTCCCTGTGTCTTACTTGCCGTCGTACATGGTCTTTGCCAATTGTATCATATTGTACATGACTTCGGGTTTCCAGAGTTGTAGTGTTCTGACTACAGTATTTCCATGTGTGTACATAAACCTGAATAAGCACAACTGAAATCCTGAATGAAGTGTATACGTTTCATATACTGATTGTCATACGAATGAATTTTATAATTATTCCAATTTTGTTGTAGATTTCCAATCTTTCCTATTTATTTTGTACCAGATTTATTTGTATATTTTGTGATTTTGTTTAAAAGCATTTTGTTTATTTCTATTCTTTTTAGATAAATGATGATTTTTTTTCTGTTGAACATTCCAGTTTATGCATTTTTCCCTCCTCCATGCTCCCCCCCTCATTTCCAAGGGACGGATTTTGGCATGCGGGTGGTGGGGCTGATGTCGGTGATCCCGGACCCCGATCTCTGCTACTGGCACATCAGCGGTCTTTAACCTCCACTTCAGCTGTCAAGAGCCACAGAGAGGCCGGATCCTGTTCCCCTTAGAGCCAGGTCTTGCTCTTTGCTTTGGTGGGTCTGGGCCCGTAAGTCCTCGAGCTGGGGAGGGCTGTGCTGCTGGTTTTGCTGACGAGGAGCTGGGAAGCTGGTGGCAGCGGCAAGCAGCTGACTTTCTGAAATTCCCTCAAGGGTGAGGGCCTTTTTCTTCCACTAATAAAACCCCCTTATTTACAACCTGCTCTCCATACATCATGTTTGTTTGTCCAGAAGCATAGATGCCGTCTGTCTGTCCGTCCGTAGCGCATGTTCCTGCCGGGTGGTGCGTGACTGGGGATCGCCAGCGAGGGACGTGGCTGGTGGCGACGGCGGCTCCGTTGGATGGGAGTCGCTGGTGGAGTGAGTCTGTCCTTCCCCCTGCGTGCGGTACCGCTGCCTGCTCCCCTGGTGCTGGGACTTTGGCAGCGGCGTTGTGCGGAGCCTGCAGTGACGGCGACAGTTCTGAGCAGGAGAGCGAGCCCGTGCTTAGTCCCCTGCCCAGCATCACTTCCACCTCCACTCCGGCAGAGGAACGGCTGACCCTTTCTGCGTGCCAGATACAGCCCTGCCGTGTGCCCATTTCGTGCTTCTGCCATCCTTCAACCCGTCCTCCTCGCAGCCATGTCACCCAGCTGCTTTCCCTGCGCTGGCCTCTCTTCCTTGCTCAGCGCTTGAGCTGCTAAACTCTGGGTTAGTGAATTGGGCAGCGCCTGCTCAAGCCTTGTGGGGGTTTTTGCTGCACACAGTGCGGCCTCTGTCCCTCCTCTTGTGCTGCAGGGTGGCCCCAGCCCCCTGGACCTCGCTCCCCAACATTGTACCAGCAGGATGGGCAGAGTGGCAGGTCCTGTGCGGAACTCTGCTCCCCTGCGTGTGCCTGTCCCCGGCAGCGGGCGGGATGGTGGGATGCTGCAAGCAGGATGTAAGTAGAGTTAATGTGAAGGCAGACTTTGGGGCTGGCTCTGGTGGTGAAGAGCAGCGGGAAGGAGGAGCAGGGCAGGGGAGCCCCGGGCTCCTGGAAGGGAGGGTGCGAGAGGCCAGGTCCCTGCAGGGAAGCGGGATGGGTGTTGGCTGCACTGTGGCCGCGGGGCAGGAGCCGTGCCTGAAGCAAAGGCAGCAGCAGCCGGGGCTCGGAGTCCTCGAGGCTTTAGCAGCACCCAGGCTGCGCTCTGCCCTCCCTGTGTGGCTGGGATGGGACCCCAGCGCTAAAGACCAGGTCTCACGTACTGTGTGAGTCACGCTCAAGGTCACCCTTTGTGCCTACAGCTTGTTAAGTCCTGGTAGACCATTCACCCCCCCCCCCCCCCCCCATGCTGGATGCTGGTGCTGTGTTGCTCTGTGTGAGGGCTGGGCCAGCCCTGTGCTCCAGCCCTGTGCTCCCGCCGCACGCGCTGCAGCCCAGCAGGCCCCAGGGCCGTTCTGCTGGAGGGGAGCACTCTTGTGCAGGGCCAGGGCGGGCTGGTGGCTCTGCACCTACAAAATCGCTTTGTCAATAGACACTGCAGGTGGCCGGGGCTTCTGGTGCCAAGGTTGCAATAGCGGCTGCTCAGGGACTGGCAGAGGGCTTTGCATCCTCCATCATGGTTAGGCGTACCCTGATACTGGGTTTGTGCTTCAGCTGCTGAGGAAGAGGAGTTGGGAGCACCTCTCGTTACTTTGATCTATTCTTCAGAAGTACTTGCTGGCAGTGCCCAACGCAAAATGGCTGCAGGGCTGTGGCTAAGGGCAGAGCGAGCCTTGCGCTCCTCTCCCTGGTAGAGTTTGCTCGGTGCAGCCACTGCGAGCCCCTCTGTCTCTGCGGAGCAGTGAGGGTGGGCACGTGGTGGTGGAGAAAGCAGGAGAAATCAGAAGCTCAGGGCAGGGATGAGGCCTGTTCCTGGGGCTCGCTGGGCTTTTGCCGCAGGAGAGACCGTCGCCGGTAGGCAAGCGCGTGCCTGTCCCGTGGGGTGGGGAAGGGGCTGCGGGGAGAGCGGCAGGAGCCTCGCAGCAGCTGCGGCTCAGGCCAGCTTTTCCTGGGGGTTTGCAGAGCCGGTTGGAGACACGGGTGCTGCAGGCCACCGGTGTCCTGGGAGCAGCAGTGGTGCAGCCAGAGGAGCAGGCAGCTGCCTGCCAGAGGTGTGGGCTAGAAAAACAGGGCTGTGGCCATCTGCTGTGCCAGCCGGGGCAAGAGGCTTCACCCTGCTCTTGCTCGGTGGTTTCTTACTGCAACGCCATGGCAGAGCCACCACAGGATGGGCAGAGAGGCACGAGCAGTGCCTGTGTCTGTCAGGCTCTGCCCGCTGCTTTCCCACCATCAAGTGAGGGTCAAATACTTTCCATTGCTCCAGCCTTGAAGAGTCTTCTCCCCATCGCAGTCAGAAATAGCCCTGGGCTGGGAGTGAGCTATTTGTGGTGACCGGTTAGGAAGGAGGAATGCACGGAGCTCCCCAGACCTCCCTTCCCGCAGCCGCACGCCCTCCCCAGCTGCTGAGCTAAAGCTTAAAAAATTCAAGTGACTATACTTGGAGAAATGAGGTTTAAACATAGCAAAGCCCAGCATGGCCTTTAGTGAAAGGGCTCGGGAACAGCTCCCTCAAACCCCTCCTGCAGCCAGCATCGCTGTGGGTACCGTTAGCTGCTCTCCGGACCCCAAAATCAAGGGGTGAGGGACCCAGTGCTGGGTTTGGGGCTTTTAGCAATCCCTGAAGTGCCAGCTGTGGCTTGTTGGCTGCCATCTGCAGCCATTTAGTGTCGCTTTTCCATTTGGCACTTTGGGCCCTGGGTACTGAATACCCTTCGGTGGTAGCTCTGATGGCGAGGTCTCATCTGGTCTGGTTTGGTCGATACGAGGGGTTTATAGGCGAGGGCTGAGCGCAGCAATGTGCTGTCCCCAGGGCTGTCCCCGTCTCGGCCGGGCACAGGGTCCGCGCAGCCCTTGGCTAGGCCGGCCGGTGCCGTCGCTCTGGCAGCACTGGCCTTCCCTGCGTGTTTTTCTCAGCAGGTTGGCAGCTGCTGGTGAGCGTGGGCCGTGCTGTGCCGCCAGTGCCACCCTGGGCACAGGCCAGGCATGGTGGGGAGCAGCCCCTGGTAACGCCTGTGGGAAACAGCCCTGGAAAGGTGCGATGTTGGAGGTAGTGGCAGGGCACGGGTGTTGCCCTTCCAGCTGTGGAAAATCCCCTCCTCGCTCTCTGAATCCAGGCCAAAACATTTCTCTGCCTCCCCGTGCCTCCTGGCTGAAGCCGATGGGGACAAAAGCCTTGTGCTCCCCCATCTCTTCTGCCCACCTGCTCCCCAGGGACCAGACAAGCCCTTAGAGCCAGATCCACAGCCACTGCTCCACAATGCTTCACACAACCCATTCCCGGAGATGCTTTCCCTCTTCCTCAGCTACCTGTCCTGCTGGGACCCCCACAGACCTGTCCTGGCTCCTGCCACCTCCAGCACAGCCCTCATCATCACAGCGACACACCACAAAGCGCCAGGCGTTTTTTAGAAACATCATCATTTATTGACTTGAACAACTGCCACTACAGCAGCAGCGTTTCCTGCTCAGATGTTGTGGTATGGTTTTTCTTTTTTTATTTTCTTCTAAGGTACTTTAAAATGGAAAAAAAAAGATTAAATGAGTTTATGGTACTGAAACAACAGTCGAATTCGTTACAAGAGGGCCCTCGTTGTAATCCCTTCACAGCGAACGGCACAGGCTGGAGTAAGGGAGGCTGCACCCATGACACGGAGGGGAACTGCAGGGCGCTGCTGCCCAGCTGCGCGCCAGCCCCATGCCTTCCCCTGCCTGGCTTTCAGGCACGAGGACCGCCTGCCCATCCCCGTGGGGCTCTCCTGGTCCCCGGACGGCAGCCTGCAGCCGTCGCCCTCCTTGGCCAGGGACGCAGCCTTGCCCACCGCAACCTGCGATGAGGCTCTGCTTGCTCCGTGCCAGGCCAAAGACGAGGGCCGCTGCCAGGCGGACTGGCGTTTCCCGACTCCCATCGTGGGGCTGGCCCTGTGGCACGTGCCATTTCCTAGTTTAGGGCAGACACGCGTGGCCTGCAGCACCCTGGAATAACAGGCCCTTTCACTCCAGATGGTGGCTGGGTTTGTCTTTGGGATGCTTCACTTTGTTAACGTTGAGTGGACAGAAAGGTCACTAATAGGCAGTAGGAAAACAAACCGACTAACATAATGCTAAAGCAGTAGCTTCAAGCTCCTGGGTTAATATTTACTGCTGAAAGTACAGGAGTTGAGAACACAGTGTGCGGCTCAGCTGTTTGAGAAATGTGTTGGAAATCATGCATCACATGCCGATGACGAAAGAGAGATTTGAAACACTGGAGAGGATAACAAGCATCTACAAGCTGAAACGTGTACAGCTGCGGATAGGCAAGAGCTGGAATCCCACCGCCATCCGTGACAGCCGGAGGAATCCAACCACTTGCACAGAGAAACTCACACCAAGCAGAGGGTAAACTGAGTGCTGGAAGCCACAGCGACACCCTGCCTAACACAGGGAGGGGGAGTTTGTAACCCAGAAGCAGAGGGTTAAGGGCAGCAACCCAACGGGAAGGAGAATTTGGATCATTTTGTCTCCTGCAGGGCCCAGCACATCCCTTCCTTCTCCACAGTGAATGTAACAAATGGCAAAAACCGTTCACAGGACACCGTTCAAATGGAAATCAAATGAAACACATCATGGGACATGGAGAAACACGCAGCATCCCTACAGGTAATGGGAGCAGCATGACAGCACAGGCGGGCAGTCCAATCTGAATGCACCACCCAGGCAGAATCCATCAGCTTTTTGAACCGTCTGCAAAACTGAAAACAAGGGTCTCCTCTTAATTAGTGTTAATTTGTTAAAAGTTTCCAGACACTTTCGAAACGTGCCTTTGCAAGAATCACACCCCCCCAACCCATCACCCCAAGGGCCCCAACAAAGGAATCCGCTCCTGATCACTGCTAGAGTCACGGTTTATCTTCAGAGATGCTTTGCTGCTTCCTTCTTATTCCTCTTCCTCTTCCTCCTCTTCTTCCTCCTCTTCTTCTTCCTCATCATCATCTTCATCGTGGCAATGTGTGATTTCCTGAGGTGCCTGGGGGAAGAGGTTGGGCGGTTTGATCTCACTGATGGAGCGGGTCAGTTGATGCCGCTTGTAGTCAGAATCTTTAAAATCCACTGAGGTGCGATTGCGCGTGGCCATCGGCGACTCCTTCTCATTGATGTCGACGTGCGTGTGCTCTACCGTGGACTCGTGTGGCATCTACACATGCAAGAGAGAGAGGAGATGGCAAGGGCTGTCCCAGTCCCAGGGTATCTCCCTGAGGCAGATGGAGAGCAAACCCCAGAGCGTGACCCTTTGGCCCATGGTGCATCAAATGCCACCCAACCCTCCAAGGTGCCGTTCCTGCTGCTTGCGGCTTGTGGAAGTGTTAACAAACACAAGCGCAGGCACCTTTGGGACCCCTGCCCACCTCCCCGGGGTCTGCAACTCACCAGGACGTGGGCGGCTCTGAAGAGGTAGCTGAAGGGATAGTAGAGGAGGTTGATGAAGGAGGCTGCATAGAGATCAGCGTAGCGCATCACCTGGCTGGCAAACAGGGTCTGCCGAGAGCCGCTGCGGAAAAGGCTCCCCATCATCCCGTAGCACATGTCCATGTCGTGGGTCACTTTCTACAAGCAAAGGGCAGGTTAGATCCTGGGCCGGGCAGGCAGCAGCGTGGAGCCACGGCAACGCTGAAGTAGAACACACTGAGGGCTGGGGGCTACATGAGATCTGCAAGGATCTCCAGCAAGGCTTTCTGTGCCCCTGTCCCGCAGCATCAGAGCACAGCCCAGTCCCAGCTAACAGAGGGAAAGGCAGCAGCGGGCTCAGGGCCAGCACCCGCCCCAGGCTGGCACCCCAGGGCTGGCTGAACCAGAGGCCACAGCCCCTCCAAGCCTGTGTGTGCCAGCGCCGCCTTCTGCAGCAGTGAGCACCGTCGGTCAGTGCTGCTGTGTGCATGAGGAAGGAGACCCTGTTCCAGACCAGGCTGCCTTTCAGGAGTGCCAGTGACACCAGTGAGCTGAGAAGCTCCTCCGTTTGCGCCCACAAAGACGGAACGGCTTTGCCAAGCCTGCCGTGCCCACCCAAAGGCAGAGCAAAGCATTTCAGGGCTGAGCAGTGGGGTTGGGTTGTCAAGCCCTTTGGGATCCAAAAGGATGAAAAGGGATTTTTATGATTGGTACCTTAATGCGTCTCTGGATGGAGCTGATGTCAGGGCGTTCATTGCTGCTACTGTCCAGATGCCTAGTTACAGGCGAGAAGGTAAATACATGGTGTGAAAAGCCTTTCAGAACCAGATGCTGTGGGATGGGGGCTCGGGGGAGGGAGGCTGGTCTGGAGGGGAAGGTTGGTCTCGTGGGCAGAGCCCAGGCCTGAGTCAAAGCTCCGGCAGCAGTGCCGCTAAGCCAACCCCAAGGTTTCGTCAGAGCCGCTCGTTAGCTGTCGCTAGGCTGGGAGAGGCAGCAGGAAAGTTGTCACTGTTTGAACACTCACTTGTATAGCTCGGCCAAGAAAATGTCCAGACTCTGCAGCTCTTCAAAAAGGGCTGGAAAATCCAGAAAAGAAAGGGGGAAAAGGTAAGTTTAAGCTGTTGAAATGAAAAGGGCTGAAAGCAAACCCACCATCCTGCCCACTCCCCTTGCATGGCGGTGGAGGAGCTCTGCATCAAGGAGCAGGGCATCTCACGGCCACTGTGCAGGGAGAGGGTTCAATCATGCTCTGTGCCACTGGCAGAGTTTTGGGCTTGGTTTCTGGTTGCCCATTTTGTTTCTGAGGCTGAACCCTCACAGCCCTCACCAAAACCTTCCATCCAGCCATGGGGCAACTTGCATAACCCCCAGACCTATTTACACACCAAAGGGCAAACCTGGGAGACAAGCAGTAGCGCTGGAGGATGGGAAACACACAGCACTTTGGCAGCAGAGCAGCAGAGGGAGCGGGAGGAAGGAGGAAGCAGCTGGTGAGCAGGGACTCCCTGCAGATGGGAGAGCAGTCATGGCTCAGGCATTACAGGGAGAATAACCCAGGTGTCTTGTCAGATGCTTTTTACCAGAGAAGCCATGGCTCCATACAGGCAGAGGGAGAGGAGTTTTTTGGGGCAGGGTTATGGATGAGGAACAACTCAACCCCACCCAGCTACAGCTTCTCCCCCAGCCAAGTCAGTGCTTGGCTGATCATGCGCAAGCAGCCTGGGAAAGAGCACAGGAAAGGCCTGGGACCCCGAGGCCAGCCCACAGAGAGCTGCCCCAGCTCCTGCCACCAACACCCAGACCCAGGGAAAACAGGCCGAAAGGAGAAGCGGCAAACCAGGGTGATCTCTCCCCTGTATCCTACGCCCTGGCAATCTCAGGGGTGCAGCACCAGGCAAGAAAGAGCAAAGCCTGGCCTGGGGTTTGCCCAGCTGCTGACCACTTTTGTCTGTCCAGACGTGTAGCTCCTGCGCCAGCTCGGGGATCACCAGGAAGGTCCTCCAGCCCTGGCGCTTCTTGGATTTGAGGATGTCTCCAAAGATATGGTCTCCGATGTACAAGATATCCTTCCCTTTAGCCCCCAGCAGGTCACAGACTGTGTCTGAAGAGCCTGAGAGAAAAATGGCATGGCTCAGAACAGGCAGCCAGAAGGAAACACGTGGCTCATTTCAGAGGGCCGGGGTTAGGGACAGAGCAGGTGCATTTTCCTCCCAGAAGCCTCCACTGCTAAACGTAGCACCCCTGCTTGGCCATGGCAGCACGGGGCACCTGAGAGCTGACCCAGGGGCAGCTTTGCCCAAGTACACCCCCCCATGAATGGCAGCAGCAGAGGGGCCATGCTGCCTCCCACCCCGTGTGAGAGTAATGGAGCCCTGGGCGTCACAGAGAGCCCTGTGTATCTACCCGCTGCCCTTCCCTGGCTCAGGGGACCCTCCAAGCGTGGTCACACTGGTGGCAGCGCTGTAAGTACAGCTGGGAACGTTGCATTGGGCCAGCTGCAGCTCCCCCTCCACCACAAGCCCCGCAGTGGCACTTCCCAGAGCCTCCCCAGCAAGGAAGAAAAGGGCGTTTGAGGAGGAACAGGTCCATTGCTTCCCTGCATTGGGCAGCAGTGATGATGGAGAACTTCTGGTGCAGTGTGCAGAGGGCACGGTACACTGCGCTTTGGGAAACAACCTTGCCTAGCACCTGGCGCAAGTCCTCTCACAGCCGGAGTGGCTGAAGACCATGAGGGCATGTCAGAGCCACTCCACAGGACAAGAAGGGTTCTTGCCTCACCTCCTGAGTACACGATGCCGTGCTGCAGCGGGCCAGTGTAGGTACCAATCTTCAGCTTCCCGGTCACCTGAGGAAGGAGACATTGCGTTAGTACAGAACAGCTGATGGTCTGGATCTTTTCTGTTCTATTGATAGTTTACTCTCCGTCTCTCTCATTCCCCGGCAGCCTAGAGGTGGCTTTCCACATTCTTTTCCTGTTGCCACTTGCGGTACATTAGGGAAGCCAGCAAAGCCTCGAGCTCTGCTGTGCCCCAGCTGACGGGGTTGCTCAGGAATCACTACGAGAAGCCAGCCCACCATCTCTAGGGCAGGTCCTGTCTAAACACTGCGTTGCCCGTTGCCACTAAGAGACGCCACACAGGAGGCGCACGAGCCCTTCCAGCCATAGAGGTACCCTCCATATGCCACTCACCGTGTCCACCTGCCGCAACACGGTGCCTTCCCCAAAGAAGAGGGGTTTTCGCGCATCCACGAGGATCAGGTCGAAGTAGGACTGCCATGGCCGATGGGCACTCCCAGGCTGCAAAGGCAAAACCAAACGCCAGAATCAGACACAACACAATTGTCCATAGCCATAGCCTGATGACATTGCTCATCCATCAAAATACCCTAGCTTTTGCCTCTTGTACGATGCTGGGCTGCCAGTGCCATCTCCTAAAGCACTCCTCTTTTGTGGCAAGCCCATCCCAACCCTGCCTAGCAATGAGGACTGAGGACGTGGTGTGAGACAGAACTGCACTCAACATCCATGTCACAGCACAGCTGCCATGTAAAGAGATGCTGTAAACGACACCGCTGCCACTGTTTCTGAAGGTGACATCCTGCATAGATCCAGACACAGGCGACTTCACGGCTTCAGCCTTACAAGGCCATGCTGGTACATTTGCCAAAAGTGGGAAAATGCCTGGACTCGATTCCAGAGGGCACGGCTTTGAATCACAGCCCTGCCTGAAGGACACTGGGCATTCATGAGCCCTTTCTGCTCCATGCTTCCGCTCTTTCTGAGATCAAGACCATAGCAAGGAGTTTTTTGAGCTATCAGTTGTGGTGATTTTCCATGTTCTGAAAATTTCTCCCTTGGCCACCTTCTACCTTTATAGCCCATTGTGAAAACATCTTTTACGTGAGATAGCCTCCCACTGAGAAAGCAGTATAAATTTACCTCATAAGCCTCTCTCCAAAAGTTGTAGGGCTGAGTTTTGACCTCAGAAAACCAGAAAAAGTATGACTAAAACTTTTGGAGTTAACATCGTCAAGGCACAATCAGCCATAAATGTTTCTGCTGTTTTATAAAACTTTTTCCTTTCCATCAAGGTTTTTTTTAACAACATCTAAAACATTGTGCGAGATTTCTAAGAAACCTGGCTGCAAAATGCCACAGTTAAAATGTGTTATCACTAAAATAATGTTATCATTAACACAGATTATTGTTTGAGACCAGATGATGCCTCTTTTCTCTTTGTTATATTGTATTTGCTTTGATCCCATTCAAATAGGACACAAACCAGCAAGTGTATTTTAACCAGATTAAAGCAACTAATCCCATGCAGCCGATGAAGCAGGATTAAAATGCTTTCCAGCTACACAGATAATTAGGCACATCAGTTTCTATCGGAACTGCAGTCTAGAAATCACATACCTTTGGTCCATGTGGGAAGTCAAACAAGTAAGTCATGATTTTCTGAAAGACAGAAAGGAAGTATTCAAAGATGCATTTTTAAACATAGATTTGTGTAGTTTATAAAAGCATACTTTTCTGCTTTTATCTTTTCAGGTTATAGAACTTTATTTTCAGGATTTACATGGAAGTCAGCATAAGATTTGGAGACAAAATGAATGGATGGAATTTAAAGTGACAGGAATTAAACCAGTAATTTTTATAATCAAAGAACACGTTTGCCTCAGGAAATCTGCACACTGCTTCAGGTATATCTTTCAATGCTTTAAAATGGCATAGAAATCTTTGGATTAGCAGTGTTGCAACATCCTGACATTTACCTAGAGTTGAAGTAACCATGTGTATTCCTACACAGCAGACACCCCTTTCTGGCTCTTAGACCTCTCCAGGACCACGGCTTTGGTGACCTGTCTGTACTCAGACTATCTCACTTGAAAGGGAAGTTCTGCATTTTAAAGGATGCTGAAATCTAAAATGAGTATCACTTTCAGCCTTTTAATTGCTGAGTAACTGAACGAGGCACAGAGGGACTTAGGCCAGGCCCACACTAGGTCAGTAGCAGAACCAGGACTACAAAAGATGACTCAAGACCTAATCTGCATTCACCACTAAACCATCCTACACCTAGCTTAGAAAACACCCGATTCTCCACCCGAAGATGTCCTACCAAAACCCATACAAATGAATGGCTGGCTGGGATATATTCCATTATATATCGACACAACAATTCAAGCAGCACTTACGTCTGTGTATTTATAGTCGCTGTTTGTGACGAGAAACACCTTCCCAACTTCATTCATGCGGCTGAGCAGCAGTGGCAGCTTCCCCTGAAAGCCAAGGGACGTACAAGTCACACACAAAAGTTACAGAGATTCATCATGGGCAAAACACTCTCAACTATGATCCCACCAGACAAAACAAAGCAAATCAAACCATCAAGCAAGCAAACTCACATGTTTTGCACTGGCCAGAGCCAGGAAAGCTGCTGGTCGGTCCACATAACAGCCCTCCAGAGCACAGCCCAGGGGAGGAAGGCGAGGGGGAAGGGCTCAGCAGGGCTGCGGTGCCTTTGCCAACCACAGTGCCAGGCACCCTGTGCTGCTCCCACCTATCTGCTCCACGCCAGGCACGCTGGAGCAGCTCCTCCAGCTCCAAGTCCATTCCCGAAATGGGCCCAGAGGCAGGTGAAATCTGAGCTCACACGAGCCGTGAGCTGGAGCGCATTATAATTCCAACCTCAAATTAGGGAGAATTTATTCCTGGGGCTATTTTTATTGAATCATAAATCTCAGTCCATTGCCAGAGTAGCTGATTACCTCACAGAACAGTTTCCTAAGAATTTTGCAGGCATGTAACTAGAAACAAGGTTAACTGCTTTAAAGTGATACTCTACCACAGAGCTCATCTAAACTGAAGAATAATTATCTGTAAGTGGTCCAGAGGGGCCTTGCACACTGCAGAGAGGGCAAAGGTAAGGGAACCACTGGAGCTTGCTCAATTACATGTGCTGAACACACATTTTGGGGCTACCAAGAGACTGGACACTGGTGAGTCTTTCAGGCTCTTTCCCCCAGTCTCTCATGGTTAAACACATGTAACATTTTTGTTGAATGGATAAGGAATATTTCTGTCTAAAAAGGTGCTCATCTGTTGCTTTTTAAAAAGAGGTCTGCTTGGGCAGAGAAAACATGGGCAGGGAACACGGTTGCTTTCACCACCAGAAGAAACAAGATGAGCCTTGCCAGCATATTCACCTGTGTCCCGTGATAACATTTCCTCTGGCTTTTATATTTTACGTAAAAAACGTGCACGTGAATACGAAATCATGTGGATCGCTGGCTCAGAATAAAGGCTGCGTCCGAACTTTCCACTTTGTCTTTGGTTATTACAATAGAAATCACAGCGTTATCTGTTTTGTGATTTAGTAAAGCAAATCAGCATGTTTATTTCTTGCCTGCTTACTCAGTATAGAAGGTCACGTAGCACAAGTAAAGTAACTTCACACTTACATCTTTCACCACATACTTTTCCAGATTCTCAAGGGTCTTTTCCTTGAGCGATCCCTGAAATAGAAACAACAGAATCCAGTGAGGTAATGGAAACTTATGACAAGACATCAAAGTAATGCCAACTTTCACACTTTAAAATGCTGTGAAAGTACAAACCAGGGCGAATCTGAACCAGTGACTCTAGAGATGAGAGGCTTTGAGTAGCAGGGACCATCACAAACTCTGTGATCCATCGATTCCCTCACCATGGTAAATAATCCACTTCAACAGCATTTTAACCCTTTCAGAAGGGAATACAATAGAAACAAACAAAAAATAGATTTGCCATACCAAACAAGACAGTCAACGACCTGTCTCCAACACTGACCATAATGCTTTACTCAAAGGCCAACTCCAACATGTATCACACAACACTGCATAAGGAAAGAAAAATAGATTCCTGACTTCTGCATGGCTAAAAGGACCACCACAAGTACAACTGTGAACAGAGTTCTCCTGTGATGGTTCTCCATCCCACCCCAACAGTCCTCTTGAATGAGGAAGAACAAGAAAATCAGGTCTTTAACCAGATGTTAATGCTCACAAAATTATATTCTAAATTTGTGCACAAGTGTGTGAAAAAGATGAACTGCCTCTCCTCTCTAAATAGAGGAGGGTTGATGTATTTCTCTGTTTAATTCAGGTACTTTTCAGACAATGTAAGATAGTACCAATGTAAACCATTTATAGTAAAATGCTGTTTTAATAATTAGGACAATGTATAAGCTGTGGACTGTAAGTGCAAATACCCTCATGGTATCACATTCTAAAACCCGTGAATTACAGTATAGAAATGGAATCTGCACACAATAAAAAGGAATAGGAAGCCAAGACAGATATGTTCCAGTACTAGGAGGGCAGTCGATATCTTGACTTATGCACATACAACTGCAATTTATTATTTGCTCACTAGGCGGCAAAGCAGGGCTCTTGCCCAAAAGTGGAATAACACGTCTTAACTCATGACTTACACACCAGTTCCTCTAACTCAGTTACAAATACAGACGTCCCAAGGAGTTCTTGCAATCACCTTGTAATGAACCCAGTCAACAGCATCTCTGACATCCTGGAACATACTCCTGAAGGACATGAAGAGGTCTCCATCCTTAAACCCTGTTTCACAGCTGTGAGGAGAAAGAACAGAGACTGTAGCGGCCAATCACAGCAGGTAAGAAACACGTCAAGGAGACAGACAGTTCAAAATGTTGTGGAGCTTGTGTTTTCATCTTACCATAATGGTTTCTTATTTACTACTTTACCGCAGGTCAGATTTGAAAGAAGGCTACAACCAGAGTTTAACAGGATCTGAGTGTTACCCAAGAACATTTGTTTACAATTTTAGGATGTGAGTTCCTAACTCTATGGGCCTGTGCCTCCATAGCAGTACTACAGCTTTCTGTGACTGCAACTCTTATTTCTCCCACACAGTATTATAAGAAGGAAAAAAGACTGAGACTGTGCAGTTTGCATCATTTTACAGAAGATTAATGGTACTGAGAAAGCAGCAGAGTGCTGCTCTTTCTCCCTCTTTCCAACACTAAAGAAGGAGGTGCCATGCAAATCACCTAAATGTAATACTGCTGAGAGGAGGAACTAATTCTGTGTTGAACAGTTAGAGTTAACATGAGAAATTTGCTCTACAAGATACTGTGGAGGTATCTTTGAGACACCCATGAGAGTTTGCATCAGAAGAAATCAAGGAGGATTAAACAGAGCTGTATTTATTATGACAGCAATCACCATGCCTGTCCTGAGAAGGGACACTTCACCTGATGGATTTTTGGCGTCAACAGTTCCTCTGCTCCCAGGTAAAATCCCATTAAACCTTTGCCTCCCACTCACATAATATGCAAAGATGACCACATGAATCAGCAGCACAGCAGCATTCACATTTGCCAGTTCAAACTGCAGCTTGTTTTTATGCTTATACCTATTTGAAAGGCAGGTGAATACTCATGCTGCACAAACAGCCTTTTACACCACACTGTGCCTGAGCATTTCACCTTTAAGTGAACAAAGGCCTCAATTATGACATGAGGGAATTGTGGTAACTTGGCTAGGGAAATTTAGCCTTTCAGTTACCAGTTCAAACATGGCTCCAATGGACACGGGTTCAAAACGAGCTGTCTGGTACCTGTAATCGCCCTGTAATAAGTGTGTGATCTTGGAAGCTGGTCCAAATACCAGTGTCAGTCATTATGGTGATACTGATATACCCTGTGAAGGAAACCCTCATAACCAGTCTCTGCTGTATACACAGATCATCTTGTCACCACTAAATTCTCTTAATGTGAAAAGAATAAAAGGCCTGAACTTTTCCCCACCAAAACCACTTGAGGGGCCTCCAATGATATTAAGAACAGCTCCAACTGTGCTGTATTGCTCTTTGTAATAACAACCTTACTCTACCATCAGCACCTCGAACCAGAGGGAATACATACCTAGTGTACCGGTCACAGTTAGTAAAGAAATCCACTAGGCAAGCCAATAGGTAGGTCTCTGCAAAGAAAGCAAGAAAGATTTTAAAACAAGGATAACATCGTACGGCCAGCTAACTTAGGCCCCGTGCCCAAAAGAAGAACGTTCATGTAAAAAAAAATAAACAAGTAGAGTACAGCATTAGCAGAGCTTTATTGTATTGGCTCACATTAGACTCACCTGGTAGATTGAATAACGTGTTCAGAATGTAAAACCTATCTGTGTCATCCCTCTGGATAAATTTATTTGGATATTGATCCCGTGTTTCAGGCCTGAGAATAGATAAGGTGGAGAAGAATGAAACCACAAAAAATAATGACAATAAAATGTGCTGACCTGCAAAATACAGTTGTGGCAGGGTCCATTAACTAGAGTCTGTTGTGCTTTAATCAACACCCAGCTTTCCCATGTGCAGTAGTGGCACAAGAGCAAAACTGCATCCACTGGTGTTCCCTTCACCGCGCTGGCTCCGGCAAAGCCAGGCACAAAGCCCTCATCGCTGAGTCAGCAAGCTGAGCAGAGCCCACACAGGGAAACAGAGTGGTCGAGAGTCCAGAACTCGACCTTAAACCCCATGCTGCTGGCTATGAGGATGCCTTAAATCATCTGCACTTTCATTGTTTGCTTATCTTAAACTTTCCCCCACTTTCCATGTGTTGTTTTACACTCCCCCGAGCAGCTTTCAGCAGGGGAGTGCACGGCTGTGCTGTGGAAGGCTTGCCTGGGGCCCTCTGCAATTAATCAGCAGGGTGGCGATGACTTAAGTAATTTAATTATTCTGGTTTTCTTCATTTCTGGAGCTTCTGAAGATCACCTCTGACTCAAAGAGGAACTTGAGTGCATGTATAAGGGCTTTTTCTAAATTTTGGCTTCCTGATGCAAGGACTTACGGGCCTGCAATGACCAGGCTTGTCACCTTAGGGGCCCTGAGCTAGCCTGCGCTTGCCTTCCATCCGTCCACCCTCACAGCAGGGATACGAGGGGATTTGCTGGGACACATCAAGCACGTAGCACTGCGGTCCCCTCTGCTTCCTAAAGCTCCTTCTCTGGGCCAAGAGGAAGGCAAGCAGCCCGGGAAGGCTGCAGGAAACAGCACGCAATGCCTCACTTCTGACACCCTCAAAGGCCACAAACACAAAGGGGCAGAGAATGCTTGTTCCTTCCCCAAGCCAGCTGAGGCCCTCAAACTTTCTTAGCAATGGCTGTGGAGTTAACAGTCTCACAGGGCACAGGTCCTCTCTGCTCCCAGCAGCCCTCACACAATGGCTTTGTCTTAACTGACAAGCTGCTGGTGTTGAACTCTGCCAGGACAGGTGAACAGCCCCGGGATTACCCCATCAACCCCTTCCCACAGCACACTTTCATCTATTCCCAGCACACTACAGATGTGCCTGTGCCGGCACAGAACTTTCCTCTATAAACACCCTGGGCTGTTGCTGTCTCTGGGACCCTCAACGCATCCCCAGTTAATCCTGGAGCTGTAGGAACACCAATACAACATCTGCTGTCAGGGGAGTCCCTGCGACTCCTTATACAACGGGTGCCCTGAGGATCAGTGACACAAAAGAGCCCATTAAGTCCAAAAGAACAGCCCAGAGTCAGCACTCACCCTCTGAGGAAATTAAAGCCATGTGCACACACTAGGAGGTTCCCATAGGCATCAACTTTCAACAGGTTTCCATAGTGGGTATCAAACACCAGGCCTCTGTTAAGAAAGCGATTTAAGATATGAAGGAGAGAGCATATTAAGCCGTGACCATTTTAACAGCAGTTCTTTCCCAATCAGCTCTAGAACAGCCTGCTCACTTGGCGTGGGGCATCAGAACAGAGTTGCTGCTATTATGCAGATGGGGTCCCTACTGTCCCTTTTACCTGGCTGCAGGTGAGCACCAAGAGCCCTGCGTTGCCAGGTGAAAGGCACAGCTGACCTGCTCTCCACAGACTTGAAAACGGAACCGTTTAACCGGCAGAGGCTTAGCTATGCACGTACCAGGGAAGATGTGGGCCTCTTCCACAGGGTCACGAATCTGACACCTGTGTTTGTGGTTCCCTGACAGCCCTGCAGGGCTGCAAGGAAGAGCGAGGTGCGATAAAGGAATTTCTCCCCTCTTTTTCATCGCTCTGTCACAGGCAGAGCCAGATGGGGCATCTATTGCACAAAATGCTTTGGACATTCCCGGTTCCAACTCCAGCAAAACTGTCTCACTTAACTAGTAGCTTGCATCTGGAGAACGCAGCCTTCCCACAGAGACATCCCTTCTGTCCCCTCCCTGGGATGAAGGCAGTGGATTTAACGGAGTCTTCATCACAGGTCTGTGAAGGGCTACTGTCTTGTTACAGGGATGGGCGCACCCAGCAACAGTCTCAGTGTAAAACATGCTGAGAGGAGGGAAGAAAGGGGGCTGCCAGACTGAAAACTGGAACAACAAGCCAACAGACCCTCTGGTCCAGTCTTTTGTAAAGAAGCTCCAAAGGAGTCAAAAAAGCAAAATCCAGCAAAGGCACAAGTGGAAACAACTTAAAGGCGCAGAGTTAGATCAAAAGCCTTGTTTAAAACAAGCAATGTCCTTTTTAGCTCTGCTACCAAAAGACAAAATCTAAGAATTTAGTAACTTTGCACCATTAACTTTGCTTTCGGTGGTTGATTCACCTAGACAAGTGAACTGGATTGGTCCCTCTTTTATTGTTGTTTTTTACTGTCAGCTTAATTTTCAGGATGTCTTATGCACCAGGACACTATTAATTAAAATCATTACGGAAAAATGTCCTGAGACATTCTAGCAGCCTCATGGACAGTAACAGATCCTTCTCCCCTTAATTTTGATTTAACTCCCAATCCAATTGTGTCTCCGCTGTCTTTGCTTTGAAAGGTTATTTTTGGACCATGTTTTCAGCAGGCCTCTTTTCTTGCACACTCCCTCTTTGCTGGCATGAATTCATGTGTGCAAAGGCCCTCCACATACTGGAGCAGTCTGCTCCCTTCCCCACAATCTGTGGTCAACCACAGGCTTCACAGACACAACTCTGAAAACCTGGCCTCACGTGTTGCCTATGAACTTTACAGAACAAATATTCAAGGCCTCGAGCAGGCTGGGTCAGTATCTGTTAGTCATTTACCTGGTAGGGAATGCAGGATCATACACAAAATTGAGCAGCTCATGAGGGTATCCAATGGAAACTAATCTTTCTACGGTCAGGTCAAATCCAAGAGATTCGTATTCAGGGGATTTATACACTGTACCAAGATGAGATTTCAGTTAGAAAATTTGAAAACAGCTAGGGGGTTAAACAAGAAGGCAGTTAAAAGTAATGTACCCGTTCGCCCTCCTCCCTCCTCCACATCACACGTTCCTTTCTTCGCTCCTGCCCTTCGCTGCCTCAGGACCCCAGCCCGCAGCCACGGTGGAATTAGCTCATGCTCCAGGACTGCAGTCGAGCGGAGCCGCAGTTCAGGTTTCAGCAGCAGAGTGCACCAGATGAAATATCCATCGGTCTATCACAGCTCTCTGCATCAGGAAAAATGTATTTCAAACTGCAGCTCCTCTCCCTGCAGTCCCGTTAGGCAGATGCATGAACGCTCCCTGTTCCACCTGCTCAGATTGGGTTTTGGTTTGCTGTGTTTTTGCAAGGCTGATGAAGAAACCAATAAATTTTGGGAACACATGTATTTATGGTTAGAAAGCCCGAAATTCATCGCTGCTGCGCTACTGTTACTGCTCTGGATACAATCCCAAAGCTTAATATTGTCTCCAGATTTCATCTCAGGAGAATTTATGTTTGCTGCAGACTAAGTTAGCTTGAAGGTAGAACTGTCAAGTTAACATACGATTTGTTTGTTAATAATACCATATGGTACTGTAAAAATCTGTTAGCTATTACCCTTGTGCATCAAAATGCTACTCTTTTAAGCAAGCTTACTGTTCTCACATTTCAGAGGAGCTGCTCATCTGTGACACACACCTTAGCTCAATGCAAAAGAAATGGACTTGTTCAACCAAGTAATTCCTACCATCAGGCCTGTCTTCTTCCTCCAAATGTCCTTCCCATGTACTGGAAATGTTACTGCTTAATCAGATCATTAAATTAACATTTAACAGGAAATCACTGTGTTTCTATAACAGACGGAAATCACTGTGTTTTGCTGATGGTGTGTTTACATTTGCTGCATGTCGCTGTCTTCAATTGGTCCTAAGATGTAACAAGGTCAAATACAACCCCTGAGTGCAATGAGGGTTGGTTCGATGGGCCCAACTGTCTCAAACACTTGAATATTTCAAATTTAGCTGAGTAAAATACAAAAATGGGCAAGTTACACAGTAAGCTCGTTAGAAGACAGACTGCTTTTCCTGAGAGAGATCTAGCACATCTGTGGGCCTCACAATATATATTAATACACATTGTCTATACTGCCCAGGTAATCACCATCGTATATATACTGTGCAATACAGAAGCTCAATCTGAGAGGAGAAAACAAATATATAAAATACCACAAAAATACTAAAAAGGCAAGGAGTATAGAAGAAACGAGACTGTCAAAAGACTCAGATCATAGTAATCATGACAGAGGGCTCCCATATCTCTTAATATATCTAAAAAGCACCAGAATCCTAAGAGTTAATTTTCCCCATTAAACTAACACCATTAAAGACATAATAAGCAAACCTGTAATGTTCTTAAACAGATAACTAAAACCAATAAAACAGTTATCAAAATCTTCAAGCATTATTATACCGATGGCAAACATCAACAGCATGATACAACATTCAATGCACGTAGTCTTTTCTGTCCTTTAGGAAAGGAAGGATTGATTGAGCTGTAGATAGGAATAAGCAATCAAAAACTACAGCTAATGAAGAAAGCAGTGACTGACAAGGCAATTCTGGGGAGTGAGCTAGAGTTGGAGGGAGCAAAAAGGCAGTTAGGTGATGAACAACATTGTGAGAGTGACACCAGAGCATCATCTGGAAAAAGGAATTCCTCCGATGCAGGACAGTAAAGGCACCTCCCAGGGAAAATGGTAATAAATACACCTGCACATACTCTCGGAAGGTGAAAGCACTGCAAAGCTCCCCGTTATGTGAAGCAGCCTCCAGTCCCCGACTCTGTCCACGAAGCTGCTGCACTCCTCCCCATTAGCTTCCTGGGAATTTGACCATGTTACCAACTTATCCATAAAACATCACTCCCAAACAAAAAAGTTCTCCAAGGAAACCCTGCTCTTTCTGAACTCACCAACCATGGTGATGCTGCCCAGACACAAAGAATCTCAAGGAGCACGTTGGCATCTCCTCTGGACCAAGCAGAAGTGGTTCAACAGGTCCAGCAGAGCCCTTCCAGGGAAACTGCAGGGCTCTCCGTCAAACAACCTGTGCATCTTGTTAACACTCCACCAGAGAACGGCTGTGGTGGGACATGTGGCCAGCTGCTCACAAAATGCCCTCACTCAATTTCTTCCTTTCTGTATCTGCCTCTCTGTCTTAGATTCATCACTACAGACCTCCTTTTAACTCTCTGAGTCTAAGGAAACGAGCTGAAGCACCAGTAGGAAAAAGGCTGAAGAATAGGTATCAACCTCAGCCTTCATCATCCCAAGTCTCTGTTGAGGCAGTACTGTAACAGGATTAATCTGAATGCTTCTTTTTGCAGGGGCAGTTATTCTCCTTACCTCTCAAGCTCTAGATTTTGCTTCCTTGACATCTCTTTGAATAAAACTAAACTACTAGCTTATTCATGCCTCAGCTCCCTTCCCTATTTTTCTACCACTCCACAATTTCTGGAAAATGAAAGCCGCCTCCTTGATACACGAACTAAAGAGAGACACGGGAAACTGAACTCCTGGAAACGGGAAAGGGACAATAAACATTCTCCAGTTACCATCATACTTACTGTTCAAGATAAACTTTCCTTTAATTAGACACACAGCTGGGAACAGACTGAAAGCTCACCGAGCCCACCTTGACAGCAGCCTACACCACAGCAAATGCTGCATCAATCGGTACGAGCCACAACCCACTGACATTTCTCGTAAGCTGTGCGAATGCCTGTTTCAGTAACGTGAGCTTCCAGGCAAACAAACGATCCACCTCCTTCAGATCAAGTCTGACCAGGCTAACACTGCTGCAACGATGGCAGCACATTCGGGGAAGATGTCCCAATTATATGCATTACTAGATGAAAAAATGTATTTCAATACTATACTCGGGGCTGGTTGCTCTCTCTCGTATCTTATTTACTTCAGGCATCCGAGGGGAAAAAGAGTAGAGAGGACAGATCAATATTTTTTTCTGCAGCTGCATAATGAAAAAATAGTTTTAAACTCCCCTGGAATATCCCCCTCCCTCAGACCTGGATGCTGAGACCGCAGCTGGAGATAATTTGTGTGCCATGGCGATGCCATGAATTCAGCTATTTGCCATGCAGAGTCTCCCATGCTCAGCTCTTTCACCCAGCTGAGAGGGACCCAGTCTTCAGGCATCCCCAGTGCTGTGACAGGTGAAGAGGCAGAGCCACGAACCCATTTTCAGAGCGTCCTTGCCCAACGCACACAGGACGACAGTAAAACCAAAGCACATGCTAAAACTTATTCTGATTTCTTTTTCTCTTTCTTACTGCTTGATGGCCATGTCTCTGCCGCTATGCCAAGTCCCCGGCTCCAGAGGACCACGTTATATGTCCATGTTCCAACACAGGCAGATGCTTCAGCAGCGCAGGGCAATCGGCACCCAGCGCTCGTGGATTATGCAACCAGGGTGGGAAGAAAACAACCAAAGGTTTAAAAAAACCAGAAGCCAGTTGACAGCATTTCAGTCTCGCCTTAATACCATCACTTGGCTTAACATTATACAATTGAAAGGTAAAAAGCAGTACCCCGGGAGTGAACGTTGCAAGCCTTCAGGTCTGTGATGAGTGCGGGCACCCCTTACACGACATGTGCTAGGAGGGAAGCCGATCTGGAATGAGCAGGGGTTGTGCAGTAAGGTATGCAATTCTCATGCATTTGTGTCGTTGTTTTTACCTTTGCTGCCAAGACACATACAGTAACAATTTTATAGCCTTCCTGAAAAGGGAAAAAAGAAAAAAAAAGAAAAAAAAAAAAGACCTCTACAGAGGCTCCAGTTTATGCAAAATGCTGCTGCCAGGATTTTAACTCACATGAGGCAGATGCAGATTCAGAGTGTCACTCCAGTCTTGACGGAGTTACACTGGGCTCCCCTGTTAAAGAAAAAAATCAGACTGATTTTAAAACTGCAACAGCTCTATGCCATGTGGGACTGTATCTGCTGGAGCTCTGTCCTCTGGTAAGCGCAGAAGCCAGCCTGGCAGCTATTCCAAATACACTTACAACTGATTTATAGAGGAGGCACAGTTGGTAATCGTGCATCCTGCAGGCAAAATTCTGTCCTCATATCCACAAAGCAGTCTTACATCATCAGCTCAGTGGTAATTAGGAGGAAGAGGCTACAAGCACATTGCCCAAGTGACACAAACCCTTCGAGTTTCTCTCAGACGCAGAGCAACTGGTTCAAGGAAAGGTCTCGTGCTCTTTTTGGGGCTTTGCCATCATTGTCCGTTCCTCAGTCGGTGACAGATTGCTCCTTTCAGGGCACTCACTTTCTTTCACACCACAAAACGCCTGCACGTGTCAGCACAGGAGACTCGGGAGACTGAGTCAGGAGCTACTCCAGGAATCTGAGAAGAGAATTTTGCCCTACATCTGAAAGCGTTCCCAGCGAGAGCCTCGCACACCGGGTCAGTCTGACGCAGCACATCTAAATTCAATTCTATACTTCAACACGCTTACGCTTGGGCTTTTATGTGCAAAGAAAGCATTGCGGGATAAACCGGTACCAAACCTGCACGTAGTGCTGCACCGTACCGCAGCGCACTAGTTTGCAAGCGTGCACGCAGTAAGAAGACCAGACCTATTCTGCAACTTACAGGTATGCACAGAGTAACCCGCAATAACTTTGAGATCCAATTTGCACTAAATACAAAGCTGAATAGGTTGGAATGATGTTGCAAAAAGGACCCGCAGAAGTATGCAAACCTCCTGGAAGGCTTCTCTGAAAATAAGTGTTTAAAGCCTGTTTTGTTTCAAAATGAATAGCTGGGGAAGGCTGTAGTGCATGTGATGGCTCTGTTTAAGCTGTGGGGAGGAGAAAGCCCTTCAAGGGCTGCCCATTTCTTTCCTTGTTCCCCCTCCATACACACAAAGATTTCAAATTCAGGCAGGGCAGCTTCCTGAATTGAATGTAACATGGTTTCTTCCAGGGCTTGTCGATTATTCTTACAAGCTAGCCATGGATCATAGGAGAAAAGCAGAAGCTAACATGACAATAACCACCCCTTTTTGCTCTGCTTCAGCCATGTCACTTTTGTGAGATGTATTTGCTGTCTCAAACTGCACACCAGCAAGCCAGTCCTGCCTAGCCATTTTATTTCCGACCACTACAGACTGGTAAAAGCCCTGAATTGAGAACAGTAACAACAGGCTGGTTTCCCACACCACCGAGGCAGCTCCTCATTGCCAGCACCCTGGTTTAGGAAGGGAAAGATGAGCTCGGGAGGTTGCTGCAATAGCAACAGAAGCCCGCAGAGTGAGCAGCTCCTCTGGGGAGAGAGGCAGGGCGAAGACTATTAAATGATGACCTGAAGTCTCATTCATCCCTGTCTCTGTTTTTTCCCCATCTGTTACTCCCTTTTGCCAGTGTGCTCTCCTATGACGTCCTAGTGTCTCCTCAAGGAGTTTCATCCCTTCCATCAGCCAACTCCTCGCCTGCCTTCCCTCCCTGCTGGAAGCCGAGAGCAGCCCAGGGAAAGGTGCTCGCAGTGCCCCCAGAAACACCCCGCATTGGCAGGGGACTTCACAGGAGCAGCTGCTTTCTGCAGCTGGTGCATCGCCTGCTCTGGTCCTTTGAGCACATACCAGCTCGACTCCTTCCCCATGCAGGTGCTGAGAGCACTGTCTGCACTGTGAGCTTCCCGATCCTTAGCCCTGACCACTGAGAGTCTCTTGGGAACTGAAACACCTTCGTCTACCCACACTGTTTTGGTTGGCAGATGAAACTAATTGGCTTTTGAATTTCAGGTGTTCAGATAACATCAGTATGTCTCAAACTGGAGGTGATGACCTCCTCCAAAGGGTTGGAAAAAGCTTTAACAAACACTCAGTCTTCAGAAATTTTAGCCGCTATCTGGGTTCTCCAGAGGTCACACAAAGACAGATAAGCCAAAAAGGTGGACAGATAATGCAAGGGGTTTAGCCTTTCCTCTGAAGCACAGGAAATGCAGCCCAATTACTTTGTGTTAAGTCTTGAAGAAATGAAAGTAAAATAACTAGAAACAGGTTATTTCAGTTGCTGCTTATTCCCCAGTGAGTAAGACATGCCAATCAGGCAGTTAGGGACATCTATGGACAGGTGGGTAGCTAGTATCCAGATTTATTACATCTCAGGCACAACATGCATAATTAAACTTGTGCAAATACACTTCTGAAATTACACAAACCTGACTTAAAGAGCAGGATCAAAGTGCTGCTCATTTTAAATGCTGATCCATATTCTGAATTGCACCACAAATAAATAATGCAAGTATATATTAGAAACACATTTATATCAATGTTGTGCTGAGGAAAAGTGCTTAGTTAAAGCCTTGAGGACCAAGACCCCCTTTTACAACCCCATCCCTTATAACAGTACAAGTATCTATGTATCCTGCCTCAACAATGTCTACCAAATGAGATCCTAGACTGGTGTTCCAAAACAGGACAGATCTATCCCCAGAGCTCTCCATTCTGTCAACATCTCTGCACGTAGCCGTGAAACTGGGCATTTAGTGCCAGCTACCGCCAGGATGTCTGTGACGGTCACCCCTCCACAACCAACCACACCGCTGACTATTTCACACAAGCACCAACTACTCATTCCCTGGCACTTCACCCAACCTGCAACTCCAGCTGAGAATCCAGAGGGAAACAGTGAGTGACCAGTCCTGGAGGTGTTTGGGACATTGGACTTAATTAAAAAATAAACCCCACTGAAGCAACAATACCAATTAAACATACTAGTAAGCACTGGGCAGGCATTTCACATACTGCCATAGTTTGAGGGAAGTTTGTCTCAGCTGTAGGGTGAGGGGTCTGAGGATCCCCAGAAGTAACCAGGTAGTGAAGAATGCTATCTGACCTCTATATACTGACCCTCCTTTCAGGTTATCTATTATCTTCGTAACTCGTTACAGAGCAATGCCACTTTTCATATATATAATTAGGAAAGAAGAGGATTTATGCTCTATAATACTAATGACTTCAGCTTCTGTGTTACAGGGTCTTTTCTAACCAGGGGAGGTGTTGTTGGACACTGTCACTGAAACGTAACGAAAGGGAAACAGTAACGTTTCAAGCTACGCTGCTCTCTAAGTTAAAATAATTCATTACTTACACAGGAAGGAATCTGAAATGTCATGTTTAAGCTTCACACCTGGATGTTATCTTCCCTTTGGTTTTGACAGCGGAGTCAGACTGCTCAGCTGAGGCCAGGCTCACTCCTGGCTTGCACAGCCTGGCAGGGTGCTGCCATTTTGCACTGGAAACACGGCAGAGGATTTTCTTTTCCATCAGAACTGGAAACCCTGCAGAGGTAGCTGTACTGCGGGAGCCTTCGTACAAACATACTCAGCTGGCTTGGCAATCCCAGGAGCGGGGGTAAGCACAAACCTCCAGCTCCCCTTGCCTTGCGTTTCTCTTTCCAAAGACCCATCAAGTGTTACCTCAACTTCTGCCACGGCTGCTGCAGACATTTCACTTCACAGCATCCTCGCCGCACACGAAGGGACAAACGGACGCTCCCGTTTAAAGCCCTGGTTGCGTACAGCACTGGTTTCAGTTCATGTCTGCCCACGTAAACATGTGCCTGCTATGTGCCTCCCTGCGTGCAGGGCAACGGAGTCGTGCACATTTGTGCTGTGCCGACCTGGGAGCTCAGTGCCTGTAAACAAACTGACAAAGTGGTAAACGTGCCTAATTGTAACCACAAGAAATCCCAAAAGAAACCCATGGGACAACTCGTATGTTTTCAGTTAGGAACGTGGTGAATCACTGACTTGTCATTTGTTTATGGACTCAGCTGAACTGTGACCATGAAGGATTTGTCTACGGTCAAAACAAGTTGAAAAACAGCCAGGACCTCAGTCCTCTTGACTCTTGGGTTTTGATTTTAACCACTAGACCATACATAAAAATGCACTGTATTATGCAAAGCAGAATTGTAGTATTTCAGCCTATATTTAAATTGAGTTTTCATAGTACCAAACAAACAAAATGGGTAGCAACAGTATGTTTTGTTTCTTTGAATTCACTCAATTTTTCAATCTGAAATGAGAAGAAACTGCTGCCATATTGATCATAATTTTCATCTACCCAAAGAAACCTTTTCAAACACAGAAGTGTTCTGTGCAGTAAGACAAAGCTGAGCTTTAAGCACACTTCAATATTTAATGTACCTTTTCTATTTCACTAGAAATTATGTATTTGTAGCAATCACCAAACAAGACCATGACAAAACCTCCAGGTGCATCCCAGGATATTTTCGTATGCGTAACACACAAGCTGCTCTGCCGTGCATGAACAGCCAGATCTTGCACTAAGCCTCTTGCGGCCACAGATGTTTTTGACAGTAAACCTGGTAACAGGAAGCAAGGCGAGAGTCACTAATCATTAAAGGGTTGAATCTTTTGGATCTGAGCTTCGGTGGCTCCCCAGCACCCTTTTCTGACAATGCTGAATACAGGGTGCTGGGTGGAAAGCAGCACACACCTACAGAGAAGCACAAAGGCTCTGCAGTCCCCAACTGCAGCAGTGCCCGTAAAGCAGCTATGCGCCCACTCTGCAGCCTAAGTGGGATGGAAAATTCCTTACCTCTAATGCTCCCGCAAACATCCCCAAGTGCACAGCACAGCTTTCAGCTCTAAAACCTCTAACCTGGAACCGTATCAGCTCCTATTCTCCCACTCTGCATGCTAAAAGGATCTGTAAAGACAGGATTTGTTGTTGCTTCGAGGACTGACACAGTATTGTATGGTCGGCTTGGCTCTGAATTGCCGGGTCTACACTTCAGGTTGTTTTTATGCTGCATTTCTACTTGTTTTAAAAACAAAAGTGTTGTCAAGTATCATCAGCTTTAACTCTTCCCAAAGCAGGCTTAGTAGTGCTCTCATTGGTAAATTCCAGATATTTGCTGCTGCACTTTGTTTGCCTTCGATGTAACAAAGATTTGGGCTGTTTGGATATGCCTCAGAGGCTGGCAAAACAGAGCTTAGCGTTGGAAAGATTTCTTCTGCTGAATAAAAATGCGTGGCTTGAGGTAACAACAGCAGCACTGAGGTCACATTTTGCATGTTGAGAGAAGCCATTCAGACGGACTCTGCATTTCAAAGAAACTTCAGTTTGTCTGTTTTAATAGTTGGCACAACATTCCTTTGCACTGGAATAATATTTTAAAGATGGCTACACAGTCACCTGTTCTTTTACGGGAATTTTTTATGGTTTCCCTGACACAAGAGAATCTTTTTTTGTGCTTAACAAGTGGCCTTCACAATTTACCTCTCTCAGATACAGCCCACTGGGAGTCATAATCCCATACTGGAAATATCCCTACATTTCCATGGAAACAAACTACTGTGCCAAAACATGGGCTTAGTTCTTCAATGAAGACTTCTGAAGAGGGAGAAAATAGTTGCATGGGCTTCATGTTCAAACATGATTTGCCAGCATCTAGAAATAAAATAACTTAAAGGTATAGTAGCCATTTATACACTATATGTAAGGCATTATTCAGGTGTATCAGTGTCCAAACAGATCCGGCTTCTTATTTCTTTCCATATTCACTTAAGAGATTGAGCCTCAAAAGCTACACATTTATTTAACAGCGTGCACCTGGGCTCATATGTAGCACAAGTGCCCATGCTGTCAATAAGCCACATACATAAGTTTTTCTGTAGTGTGCTAAAATAAGGCATTCACAAAGCAACAGCGCACATGTGATCTCAGAGTTAAAGCCTTCTGTACTCTCAGCTTTGGTTCCTCCTACAGAGTAAGCTGTTGTGTCATCACAAGGGTATTTGCAACTTAATAGTACTTCTGTTGCGGTATTAAGATTACTAGATAAGGGGGCCTATTAGAGTGAAAAATACCTCAATATTTCCATCTGTCTGGCAAAGACAAGACTTGGCTGTTGGTGTACTAACAGCCTGCTGACCCAGCTTGGTGTTATTGTCCTATTTTTAAGAGCAAGAAAACAGAATATAGCAGCTTCTGAAACTTTCCTTACACTGTGAAGACTTGTTCTTTCAGCAGCTTCTGTCTAACACTCTGATTCTTCAAGAATCCACAGACAGCGGATTAGCAGTTTGTCAGTCGGTGATTTACTGGGATGGAGCAAGCAACACATGCTTTCTCCACTCCTCATTCCCAATGCCAGCATGTGAGAGCCCACAGCTCCAGACCTCGGTTTGCCTATTACATGGCTTTAAATGGTCAAACGCCGAAGAACAGCAACAGACAGAGAGCAGGGACAATAGCCACTCGAGCACTGCACTGGTATTTGAAAAAATATCCAGCTCAAAGCATACTAGGAACGATTTAGCTTCTCCCTCTGCCTTTAGCTTGAGAACACTAATGGCTAAACCAGCCTCTGAAATCTGCAAAATCTGCACCTGTTAAACTGGAAACGTGCAAATGGGAAAACGCAGACAGCAGATGTGCAATAGTCAAGGCACCTCTCATTTTTTGCTAGGACAGTTTGAAGGCTACTGTTGTCACATCTAGAATTCCTTTCTCTAGCCACCATCCTATTTCTGTATGACACAAAGAATTGTATTATCCAGAGAACAGGGAAAGAAGCAAAACTGCTTAGTATCTTCCCAAAAGAGCCTCAAAGCCTGTAGTCCTTACATCATGATGAAACTAAAGACAAACCTTTAACCTGAGCAGGAGAGCCTTGTTAGACCATTTGTATTGGAGTCCAGTACCAATAAACAGACCATAACAATGTCTGAACAGAAGAACAAATATTTCTTTGTAGTTGCTTACATTAAAAGCTCAGCAGCTTTTTAAAGCATTCAGTTCAATCTTTCATGTATGAAACTCCTACGTTTATACTTTGTTTTTCATCTGTGCAATCCAGAAATTTTTTATACAAGGTACAACTTCATTAGCCCCATTTCTCAGTTGTGGAGACCGAAACACAGGAAACTGATACAACTCAGCTACAGTAAAAATACTGGATCGATTGAAGAACCAGCTCTCAAATCAGCTGCCACCTTTTCTCCCAGATCACACGCAGCAACAAGCTAATCCTACCTTCTGGTTGAGTGTATCTTTTCCAGAGTCAACAGGTAAAGAAAAACATTTCAAAAATAAGATGTGGGTGTAAAATATTTCCCTCTCCTCCAAACTGCAAGGATAGCTTAGACACAAACGCCTACTTGAGGAAGGGGCAAAACCTGTTTATGCACGCTGCACTTTGCAGTAAGTTGGGAAAGACTAAAGCTGTCTTTCCCATGTCTTTTCCCATGTGATGAGAAGGGAAATGCTAGAGCTGAAAGCATAAGCAATTTTGCAATAAAATCTTTGCAGTGCACCAAATCTTGGCATTAAGTTGGCAATGTTTCCAGGACACAAGCTATATTCCAATCAGATTATGTTGTATTAATCATATTTTCACACAATAAAAACAGTATTTTTTCAAGCCTCATTTCCCCTTCTTTTTTATTGAAGCAGTTTTCAGCAGCCAATCATTATTTTATTATTCATTTCTGGAGAACCTGGAAGCAGCAGTGATTTAAGCACAGGAAAAGCATTTCAAATGAAAGCATCCTGCCTACTGATATTACATCTTATCTACCGCAGAGACAGAAGATAAAACTTTCAACAAGGCCGTAACTTTTGGAGAAGGAGGGTAGTCACAGAGAAATCTTTTCAAGCACAATTGAGTTTGTAATTCTTACTAATTCCCTCTCCATCTGCCAATGGCCCGGTGTGAAATTACAGTCAGTTTGAGAACCCCACTGCTTTAGCCCTGCTCCTGTCAAGTGACATCTATCCATCACCTCATTGTGCAACCTGTCCCATTTAAGACCCAGTAATGCCAAGGCCTCCTGCATTAGTTGGATCCAGATCTACTAATTACGAGTGTAGCTCACACTGAGAAGGAAGCAGCCAAATAAAATGCTGTCTGAAACCAGTCTCTCTCTGCTGCATTTCCAATGGGCCTCACCAACTCCTAGTCTCAGGTGAGTGTTGCAGTGAAGACTCTCTACTGACATATCTTTATCTTCCTTCCTGCAGTTTGCAGTAAACACAAAACAGAGAAGGCTGTGAAGTTTTTGGATTACATGCAACATTTTCCTTTACCAAAGCATGGGCAGTTTTGAAAGTACTAGTAAAACAGGAAGGTAGACCAGAATTGTTACTGACCACTGGTCCTCTAGCCAGTCAGGATGAATAAGCAGAAATGAATCATTCAGATAATAAAAGAAACTACTATTTAGCAAACAAAAATGCACTACAAAAGGACCCTCAAATCTCTCTAACTTGAGGATTTAAACAGAAATTGTTCAAAAATTCTCAGTTCCGCCCTGGCAGCAAACGCAGCCCTTCACAGGTATTTGCAGGTCCCGGTGTAACGCCGTCGCTTTCCAAGGAGCAAGGGAACCCTGGGGAATGGGCACGGGCCTCGCTCCCTGGCTGGCAGGCAGCAAGGTCGGTGGCAGAGAACAAAGGGCTGCTGGGGTGACGGCTGCGTCACATCGCAGAAACTTGTCCTAACCTCCGCTAACAGCAAGGGCTGAAATAGCTGATGACTCTTGCTTGCGTCAAGCTCTCCAAGATTTTGAGCAGCAACTATTTAACTATGCACACAAACCCCAGACAAACCCTGCCGTTCTTCCTCCTCCTTTGGCTTTCCTCCCAATAACATCTAGCTTAAAAGAAACATTCTTTTATGTACTAAATGTGATTCACTAACACAAGCAAACCAGACAGATTGAATAGGAAGGGGACAGTCAGCTTCATATACAACAGAGATTTCTGAGCCTCTAGTATTAGTGTATCCAGCACATAAACCTAGGGAGACTTGGGAGTTTCCGTACATGTAGGAGATCTTATTCACCCCATGAGGATGCAACAGCAATCCTTGATGGGGAAACAAGGAATCTAAAACCTGTGAGAGTTATTTCAATTTGCTTTCATTTTATTTTGAGCTCCCAGCAGTCAAATTAATTCTAGCTGTAATGACAGTGGCTACAAATTCAGCAATTTAACGTCCATTATTTCTCAGAAGAGAAGGCTAAAACCTTCCGGCTCTTTTCTTCAAGACAAAAAGACTTTGTTTGCCCAACCCACCCATTAACAGTATTTCTCAACCCTATGCAAGGAAAGAGACAAACACAATGAGAGAACATAGAAGTTACTAACACGAATTCAAAGTTTAACCTAATTTTGACTTGAAAGCAAATAAAATCACTGTGGCAATGCTACATCAGACAGCCTTGAATTTTTTCAATTCTGAGTTAAGTGGTCCTTTAATTTAATAAGGCTAAGAAACACTACCCCATAAAACAATGCATGAAATCATATTTTATGTGCAATGTAACATGATACTTAAATTGCTGTCAGTTGGCAAGCTGACATTCTTAGACATGCTAGTATTAGAACAAATGATCACTGCAGTATGCGTGTAGTAGCTCTTACTATATACTTCAAAAAGGAAATGCCACGTCCCTACCAAAATTAGATTCTTTTAGACAGAAAACAGTGTTATTTTAACTAGGTTTGTGTCCTTAAACTCATAAAATACAAGAACAAAACTGTCTCGAGCTTCTAAAGTTCAAAGTAAGTCACGTAATTCTGACTTCTCTGGTACTGAACCACCTCCTAAGCAAGACTTGGTGTTACCAGTGGCCACTGATTTGGGAAGAAGAAAGAGAGAAGACTGACAATGTGTTTTCTTTTACTGACACCACAGCCTCCTCTCCACAGAATAGGTAATTCAAGGTGTTCCAAAATAATCATTCTTCTTCTGAGATGTCAAAGCATATGACTGTCAGCTATGGGATGAATGTCATCAGTTTGTTTCTGATGTGAAAGTTCACGACAGAGAGTGGGGAAAGGACGTGGTATTTAGTTTTTGGCAGGGTCAATGGCTCTGACTGCCTTCAATCATTGAATATGAAGATTGTGCTTGGGATATTTTTAAACAACTTTACAGAAAAGTGACCTAGCAATATCTGAAAGTACAAATGCGGAAAACTAGATGAGGAGCTGATGACACTGGAGATGCTTCCGTTCTTCTTCCATGGTCTATTTACATGTCTTGAATGGTGTCCAAAAGGCTTCTGCACAGCATGCACCATCTGGTATGCAGATACCATTTCCAGATGTTAAATTACAGATAAACTAGCTTTTTACATTGTTTTTTCTTTTTTAATCTGGACAGTAGCATGTCCATGTGAAAGAGTAAGGGATAACATGCCCAGACAGAAAACACAACAGGGTCTAATGAATGCACTACAACATACTAACGTAATACTTCACTCACCCCACTCCTTCATTATAATTTCCAATTAATTAATTGTAATCATAATCATATTCTAACACTACACTCTTTAAAGCACCTGCAATGAATATGTAATTTTTCTTGTGACAGTTATATATAGCAAATAATGGTCAGGTAACAAAAGCCCATGTGGAGAAGAAAGGATGACTCTGAGATGTAAGAAGACAAACAGGTAATTTTGTATGTTAATTTCCCAGTTGAGTGAAAAAAAGGGAAATAGTACTTACCAGGCATAATGCTTTTCATCTGCAAAGGGCTTTCCAACCTAATTACATTCTCACAACTCCTTGTAAAATGTTCTGCAACTATTATCTCTGTTGTACCACCCAAGAAGTCATAGGACAGCAGCTTACCCCAGAGTGGCCCAGATTTCCAGTTTTCTGCTTGGACCACATCCCATTTCTTTTTCTGCACCATACCCTGTCACTCAACTCCCCTGAATGCACCAACTTTGCTTGCTTAACTGTAGCACTGTGATCTTCCAGCCTTGGAAGCCCCAGGTTTCCATGTCCCTGGGTACTGTTATAGGATGCTTGAAACATCCACATTTTTTCCTCTCATCAAACCAAGCATCATTTTGTGGATAACAACACATTTGCTCTGTGTTTACAGGAACAAGCAACACTTGAGTAAAATGAACAGTCGGAGAAGTGAGGATAGTGCTGAAGCTCTCCTTCTGTCAAGATGAAAACTAGCAAAACGCTTCATGCTCCACGCCAGCCCCACTGGGATCACCGGAGTCCTTGGGAAATGCCACCAGTTTGCAAAAAGCACAGAAATTGTTTTTCTGTTACGGAAGTGAAACCCGCAACTTTTTTTTTTTTTTAAGCATTTATTCTTCAACAACTGTTTTGCGCTTCTTAAAGGCACTGCCACAAGGCTGTCCCAGCTGGGAAACACGAACAGCGACAGCACGCGCCTGCCGTCAGATCCAGCACAGATGAACAACGATACACTTCACGACTTAAAAAGTGGCAGGAACTTTAAACAGATGTATAAATACGGTGTTGAACAACCCAACCTTTTATATATAACTACTGCCTCATGGATAACTGCTTAAAAGAACAAAAGCAAGTGATCTAAATATAAACTGCAATTACCTGCCACAGCTTCCAAAACTGCTCCTTGCAGCATTGTGTTGAACCATGAGCACATGGAAACCTTCCTGCCCTTCGCTTAGCCACTGACCCAGCTCCAGTGACCCTCACACTGTCCCTAGCCACATTACTCATCTCTCATTCCTTCTCAGTAGACACAGTAATTAGATGACCATAGTTGACACACTGCATTAACCTATTATTAGGTGACCCTAACACTCTACCTCACATTTTCTCAGTTTATATTCACAACAATTCTAAATTGAAATATCAAGGTGATAGGAACTTTTTATCCACAACCTTGGAAGTGGTAATGAGAAAGGCAGGATTGTACGTGACATCCTCAGTCACAGCCTGTAACCTAGGAAAGTGGAAGTGGGCTTTTTATCTCTTCCTTCCTTAAAATACATAGCATCATGCAAGTCTGATTATGCAGAAAACGGTAACTTTACCCCCCGCTTCATCAAAAGTATCAGGGAACTTGCCTGCCGAGTCTTTGAGAGATGGAGAAGTCATGCAAAAAATTTTATGAAACTAAAAGGTCTTATGCAACCTCCCAAAGCCTATCTGCCATAAAGAATGGGCAAAGCTTTCTAAATTAACTTGTTTAGCTGACACAAGGCACTCCCCCTGCCTTGCCTCTTCTCAAAATGAGTCACTGATGTGGCCAACCAAGGAGTGGGAAAGAGGAAAACCTATTGAAAAATGACCCTCCCAGGACACCGGAGAACCTGCTGGCTAAAGGCGTAGCCCGCCATATGCACCAAGGATAAAAGAAATCACCTCGTTATTCAAAGCCAGGGGCAATATCAAAATATAGTGGAATCTGAGGAAGCAATTAGACTTAATTAGACTTAATTTAGACTTTAAGCTTTGGTTTTCTTGACACCCATAATCACTTGAAACTGTACTACAGCAACATCGCTTGTGACCAAATACTGCTTGCAGATAACCAATTTAAGGGAAACACCTAAAATGAAAGTGCAATGAATAGTGAACAATGTATTTGCTAATAGAAGAAGCACCTGCCAACTGGAGTAGCCCAACCAGTAACTGGTTTTTGCTCAACAAGAGCCAATATTCCAAACTAAGTCAACGACAAAAAAAATTAAGAAGATACTCACCAGCAAGTGTATAATCCATATCAAAACCAAAGCACTTTATCTTTTCCATGGCTAAACTTCTGTTTACAAAGACCCTGTAAAGAGAAAAGAAATAAAGCCATAGGTATGAGCATTTTCAAAATAATCATGTTTTAGAACAAATACATTCTGCCAGCTGTCAGGATGTCAGGCTCTCTTAGGTCAAAATCAGAAAATATACCTGAAAACGGAGGCATGTTTCATTTTTTGCCATGAGTTCTCCTGAAGCAAAGCCATGACTTTGCAGGGTTATTCTAATTATTGGTATGCTGTCTAAAGACATACACGCATGCATGCACAGACACACACGGCTTTGCATGTGACCTGCAAAAATTCCTAAGAATAGACGTGCAAAATCTCCTGAAGCAGAATTCAGAGCTCGAGTGAGAGGAAACTGGAAGCAGAGGATGGGAAGCAATACAACTTGCTCAATTAAAACAAATTATTACAAAGAGGTAACAAGGAAAGAAAAAGAAAATAACATTTCTGTGAATAAACTCATAGCATTTGAGCCCTCTTTGGAACTACATCTGGAAATTCAAAGCAAACCTAAACAGATCCGTTTCCACATTTACACAAACAGCATTCAAAATATTTAATAAAGCTCTGAAAAACAGTGACTGAGATAAATTTTCATCCACAAGAATATGCTATTTCTATTGTGAAATTTTTTCTTTTTAATTATAACTCCCCTGCAACTCCTCGACAAAACTGCTATTTTTTAAATTCCACTTTTACTATTAATGCTTATTGCAATGAGAGTCTAAGCTGAACACTTCCAGACCCTTTTTGATGACAACATTTTAACACACCATATTCAATTTAGTTCAAGTAAATAACATGGTAAAGAAATAGGCCAGAGAATACAACAAAAGCTTTTCTTGCTTCCTGTTCCAACTACTACAGTAACTCAGCTGCTTATGTTTCCCCAGAAGTTTAAAGCATACATCAGATCTGTAATTCAACAGGACTTCTCTCCACCGTCTGTCTTATCTGAGCTTTAAGAACAAGAGTCAGAACTCAGCTGCAGGATGGAAGCTGAGCTTCTCAACACCGACCCCAGACAGAAATCCCACGTACTGCTCGAGCTGTGATGCCGAGACAAAATTCTCCTGTATGAGAAAAGCCCCAGAGCCTTCACCTGTACCCTGATTTCAGTATGTAAAAATTCTCCTAATATTTAATAAGTGCATTGCCCACAGCAGAGTAACTATCCTCTTAAAAACTGAAATCGGCAGCACTGCTGTGTAGGAGTGGCGGCACAGGGACAGCGATACAGCAATGGAGACGGCAAGTGCAAAACCAAGCACTCGTACGTTCTGAAAAGCCGCAAGAAACCACTGGGAGATTCTTCTCCGCACGCACGTTCTGGGCAGGTGGCCGGCATAACGTGCCCGTTTCACTGCCGTGTCAATCTGCCGCAGCTCGGATTTTAACAGCAAACTGCTAACATCAAACTCTCACACTTCTATGCAAGTCGTCTTACCTCATCTCTCACTGATGTGCTCCTTGTTTAGTTCGCAGCAGTCTGATTCATCTACTTGTCTGAATCATATTACACAATTCCTTTATAACTTCCCTAGTACCGATGCAATTTTGCTTGGATCTGATTTGACTTCAGAAGATCATTATGTCTGAACCAAGCCTTAAAGTACTGTATATCTTCTTGGACAGTGTTCTAGAAAACACATCTGTGGCTAATTTAACCAGTCACTGGATATCGTTGTTGTTCCACACAAATCCACTTGGAATACAGTTTCTCTGGCAATAGTATACTTTCCCCCTAACCTTGCACACTCTCTCTGGGAGTCACAGTTTCCTGGCAAAGTGCCTGCCTTTGACAATGGGGCTTGTCACTAAGGGGCCTCGGAGGTTACAGACGACGCTCTTTCCCGATAGATTTATGTATTACCTAAACAAGACAAAGTGATGGGAAAAAAACTGGAAACTGGTAAAGAAATGCCTTTTGGAAATATGAGATGGGATCGTAAATCACTAAAATTCACTCCTAAAATAGCTGGCTTTTGAGTAGGTGGAGCAAATTATCCGAATCTGCAGTTTGAATCCGTGTTTCTCTTCTAACATCGAGATAGCTCTGATTTACAAGAGGCCATCGCGAAATGCTGTTTGGTACTAAACACAGTCTCATACTTTGTATAATGAAGATGATTACGTTCTGTTGCTGCAGATGCCAGGAAGCATTATTTATTAACTAATTCAAGCACACAATTTCTGATCTCATGTTTGTGCAGTTTGTTTCTGAAAGTGGAGAGCTTTAAGAAGGAATAACATACCTCCGGGGCACACCAGCAACATTTTCTGTCCAACCTGCGGGGTGCAATTTTCTTCTCGCCTTTAGGCTTAGCCCCCGGAGCACAGTTTTCCATCCTTCTGAACAGGACAGGAATAGGAGGGGAAATTTAAAGAAGCTCAGAAGAGCATTTCAGAATTGCAACATTAGGGAACAGTTTCCCAAATGAGGACAAAACCCAAGCACTAAGATGGAGCTGCATGCGCTTATAAAAAGGGAAATACGACAGTGGCTGTGAAAGGCGAAAACAAGGGAGCTGTGACCCAAGAGATCTCTCCCAGTCCAGCCTGCCTATGTTTAGATGATGACAACACCAAACTGACCAAAAACCGTGGAAAGATCTCTAAGCCTCTGAAGTTTTTTCATCGCTTGCTTTCGGAGTATTTACAAACCGAACCCCCTGGACTTAAAAAAAAAAACAAACAAACAGCACATGTTGATACTGAAGGTCTGGAAAAGTTTACTAAAGGCAATGAAACGAACAACATCTATTAGCATATTTTTGTTCCAAAATAAGTCTCATGACTAAAATATGAAAAGTACTACACCACCTCTTGGTAACAGCTAGTGGAGACCCCTCTTTCTCCGCCAACTCATAAATATTGCCTATGATCTAGAAACCGTACGTGGCAGGGTCTAATCATGCCCCAGCAGTGCACAGGACCTGGCAGATTTCAAGGCATCCTACCAACGGATTTGACGTGGTAGTTACTTCACCCACCGGTGCTGGAGTGAAACAGAGCAAATATTTTAAAAAGCTAAAGAAGGCTATTACACAACATGTTCAGGACAGGAAATGAGAACACTTTAATCAATTTAAACTTGTGTATGCCTTGGCAGATTAAATGGCAGACTAAACAGTGGCAAAAAAAACTGGAACCAATTTCGCTTCTCTTGTGAAGGCCCAGCCAGATATTGGGTTATTTTGCAGGCACTCAGGACCTCAACTTTAAATCCTGATAAAGGAAGACATCTCCCATGCATGGTGCCCCCCAGACACAAGGGGCTAAGTACATACGTACAAATATTTACTCCCAGAAGCTGACCAGCTTAATTCAGGGCTCAAAGTAGTAAATATCTGCAGTATCCCAGAAACTAAAGATAAAGTTGAGATTAAATCACCACAACAGTTTCTGGGAAGAGCCAGGTGCTTCTCAGAAGCTGCAGACTTAGCTCATTTCAAAGCTGTGCTTAGATCCTAAGCGAAGGTACGCTCAGCCTGATTTCAAGAATACCGGTCAAATGTGTCTGTTGGCTACAAAAATGTTAACATCTCCACAGAAGACATGGTATAGATAAACGAGAAGAGTTGTTTTTAATGGCTATAAAGCAAAACCAACACTACAACCCTAAGAACCCTAACCACCTGAGAGAAAAGATCCTGTGGTCTCTAAAGGAAAGGATGAGATGACAAGTTTTTTACAGCTCATCTAGACAAACAAAAATTAAAGCAGCTTCCAGATTACAAACAGTTGAGATAAAGTCAGAATAAGAGGAAAACTAAAATCACCCAACGTTTTTAGGCAAGGAGTTTTAATCTAGAATAATTTTTCCACTTGCCAAACTCAGAAGAAATCACACTTTCCCTTCCCCTGATTTTTTTTTTTTTCCATTCAGAAAATAATAGTTTTAACTAGGAGCACTAGAGTTAAAGATTAAGCTGATCTAAAAATTTAACAGCACTGGTCAGTAAGACAAATCAAACTGCAGGCATAGCACGGGAACACCCTCTCCATTCCTTGCGCTGAGAGGCAGAGGTGGGTATTGCCTAAACCCAACTCCCCAGCTCCACACCTGCCTGCAACCAGAGCATCTCCTTCAACAGGACATTGCCTTTCTCTTGCCTTCATCTTTCCTTCCTGATGAAAAACCAAGGTTTATATTTCTGCTTGGAGGAATATCCCTGTGAATCTCCCACAGTTTTGCAATCCTTGTGCAGTGTGGCTGGAGCGGTCCAAGGTGTCGGTGCTTGTGGGGAAGCCGGTTGAGGGACCATACCCAGCCCCATCGGCACAGATGGGAGTGGGGAGGCAGCAGCCTGGACTTGGGGTGGCTTAGCCTGCCACAGATCCACACCTTTAGAAAAATGGACTTGAGGAGCTGTTTAAGGGAAACCATGAAGCACATTTCCTCCTTAATGAGTTCTTCCTCAAAGACTAAACCCTGTGGCTTGGCCACAGCAGAAGGCTCTCAGTGATGACAGTATTTATTTTCTTTTTGAGCTCTACGAATTGTGCTGGGTAAGAGAAAAATGTGTTGTATTGCAAGAAAGAAGGAACTGCTGAGCATGCATAAAGGGAGTCACAGAGCCCTGATGTTAACATTGCAATTCACAATCCTTTATGTCTTTACAAGAGAACTGATCTTGGGTTTGTTACTGTTCTTGTCAATCAGTTCCGAGGCAGGAACCTAAATCCCAACTCTTCTCGAATAACACAGGAGAGGAGCGAATGCAGAGAGGGAGAAATGTTTTTATTTTATTTGTGCAAAATCTCAAAAGCATTCTGTGCCCTGAATGAAATCTGCATGTATAATATTCTTGTAATATGACCGACAAAATAAACAAAATGCACAGAATTATACATCTAAGGAGGAACTTGGCACGTGGCTCACAACTCCTCATAGCAAGAAAATGAACAATGTGAGGCGAGGTTTCTGGAACAGAGCACTTTTATAATGATTTTCCAAATGTGTCTAGAAATACCTTGCAGCAAGAAGCATTCTTTGTCAGGAGAGTAATAAATACAAACAAACTTGCAACACTGCTGAGTGGAACAGCAGTGGGAGCTGGCTAATCATGACTTACATGTGTGTTTAAAAAAGACTGTGGTGGACAGTTGGGCTCAAGCCAGCCACGAAACAGGGACTAATTCGCCAGAAGGCTCAGATTCCTGCCTCCTCAAAGTTTAGGCACGTTGGTTAATCTTCACTTTATGGACAACTTCCGTGTTTTAACAGGCTAGAAGAGTTAAAAAGAAAGAAGAGGGAACTAAATGGATTAGGTTTTAATAGCCGCCCATGTCCAAGTTCCCCATGGCCTCTTTAAAAAGGCTAATAATGACAAAAAATCCCACTACTCCTATGACAACTGGATGTTCTCAGTATTACTAGCTAGTCTCCAGATGTTGTGTGGCTGGGGGAGGTGTCTCACTACATGACATTATAGTTCTGGTTACAGGTGACTTCCACCAACAGCAGTGAACTCGGACGAGTCCCTCACTGACCTTACTTATCTGGCACAAATCATGTGAGCTATCTTAAGAAGATACTAAGATATATCAGAATGTCTTGTCTTTGGGTGCTGGATGCTTTGGTACCTGTCTTAGAGGGGATAAGAAATAAACTGCTTTAAACTACTAAAACCAATGTAATCATTCTTTTGCCGAGTCTTGCCTCTTTAGGCAGGTAATGACCCCTCCAGAAAGTATTATTTATCATACTATTTTGGTCTTCCTTTTACAATGTTAGATTTTCAGAGTTCCATGTTATTCCTTCTTCAACTGAAAAAGAATATTCTGACAGGTCAGTATGCTTGTAATCATATTTAAAGATAGTGTGTGGGCTCGAGATGACTTTAGGCAGATGGAACAGTATCAGATAGGGAAGACAGAAGAAGGGCATAAAAATTTCCTGGCCACTTCTAGTAACATTTCCAACATAGTGCCCTGCAATTTCACAAGACTAACCGTCCTTGCACAATTATAGTGACAAGTGAAAAAACTGGAAAATCAGGTTACGACTGGAACTTAAAAGTCTGATGAGGCCGTATCCAGAAACACGACTATGAGCACTTGCCTCTGAACTTCAGCAGGAATCAGATGGAAGGAGATAGCCTTGGCCATTTCTGTTTCCATTGTTTGGGTTTTCTTCCCAGGCAACAGCAAAGTGCCAAGAAGCTCACATATGGATTCCATCCCAAAATAACACCCGTCTGCTCTGTGAAACTATTAAAGCTAGGAATCATGGGACATTTTCAATGTAATTTCTTTATTATTAATTTGGCAACTGTTCTGCTTTCTCATAAGCTCGCCCATTCTGCCGCCTTAACACTCCCTCTCCCTCCTCTCTCCAATGTCCGAAGCAAAGTAAATACAGAAAGCCGCATGCTGCCCTCCGCTACACACATGCCACCGCATGCGTCCAAGGAGGCTGCACCAAGACGTATGAGGACAGACCACAGCCAGAAGCACCTACAGAGCTACCTCATTTACAGTTACATGAAAATACCACACATCGCCTATCCGAACGTTTCTGATGAAAAGAGCATTTTCAGATTGCTAAAGATTTTTTTCTCATTTGCCACCTCAATGAACCAATCATTGTAAAGAGAATTTATATATAGCTGCACAAATAGATAAACAGTTTCAAGCCTCGTAGCCTAGTTTATATAACATTTCCACCTGTTTGCAATCACTGATGATCCAGTATCAATAAAATGAAGAAAAAAGATTAGCAGTGAATAGCCCACAGTTTACAAATTCAAACAAACTAAAATACATCTTTAACCCTAGAAATCAAAACAACCGATTGGTAATCCTTTTGCTTTGTCATTATTAAAGTATACACCATTTTTTTAACCCAGGATCTCAGTGCATATTAACAGCTTAAATCACTTAACTCATATTACCCACATAAGATGCTTTGCAAGCAAACTGAAGCACAAAACTATGAAGCAACTTATTCAATACTCTACGACCGGTCAGGAGAATTAGGATTAGGAATCACGATGCCACATCCCCTGCGCTAGCCAGTAAACAACAGAGCAAGAAAACAAAACTACAACAACAACAACAGAAACCCCATGTTCAGGACGAGAAGTCTCAAATTACTCTGATGAAAAATGGTAAAAGCATCCCAAAGTCTGTATGTTTAACAAAAAGGCCACCTCAGCCTTACTGCCCTGTTAAGTCAAAAGCACAGAATAAAAGTAAATGCAAATACCTGTTTCCTGGATCTTGGTAACTGTCAGTAACAAGAGTGGATGGAACACCAACTTTTTCCATTATTTGCTTTAACTAGATGTGGTTGCTATTTAAACCCTAAAGAGCTATGTGAGATAATCCAGAGGGTGCCTAGAAGTGCTCACTCCAAGTTAAAAAATAGACACTAGGGCAATTTGGTGGCTCAGAGTCAACCTAGTTCTTGCCTAATTACAATCACGTTAAATGACAGTACTCCTCCAGAACAAATGGCCTAGCGATTATCCTCTACCCAGAAAAGTCAACAAGCAGTGCATGAGGGAGGTGGCCTCACAACCACACACACTAAGGAAAAGCCACCTAACAGCTACACATCCATTTTATTTCCGAATTAAAACGTATGTTGCCAATAGCACAGTAATGCAGTATCCTCTTACCAGTGACCTCTGCTAGAGAATGAATAACATCTAGCTTGTATATTAATTCCTCTTTAGACCTCACCTCCAACAGGCGCCAACAATGTTGTATAATGAGGTTTGTGGCTGATAGTAATACTAGCTAACTGAAAGCCTTAGCTAAAGTCATCAGAAATACCCTGAAGATAAAACCCCATCGCTTCTCCTCCCCTACAGATTCTTCCGATTCTTGATGTTGCTTTCACGGCCCTTGAACTCTACAGCATAGCATACGTGTTCATATTCGCAAGCTTTGCTTAGTTCATCAATAACCTCAATACTCTAATTTCTTAAGCAGCTATACAAACTCATCCAAACACCAAGCAAAACTTTTGGGAGGAAAACAGCTACAAGAGGGAAAGAGCTATAAATACTTGATTTTGAACATTCTTGCCTATGGCATTCAGACATGATTATGATACACTCATCATACTCTGAGTCAGTATGCATGACACCAGTTAAACCAGTCTCAACTGGGATTCTGCCAACAATATTATATGTTGAACATCCATCCATCAAGTGTAATACAATAAGAAGTGCAACACCTGAAAAAACACATTCCTAGTATGAACGGCCACAGTAAAATATGACTGTTAGAGTGGCATCTTCAGAGCTAATTTTTTATGAAGTTTTTTAAAAGTTTCATGCCCACAAGAACATTATTTTTATTTTTTAAGGTAAATTATTTTGCTTGGATTGGAAACTCTTCTCCTTATTTTATGCTGCTTCAACATTTACAACTCCAGCATACCAAATCTGGTGTAGTTCATGAGAATCAGGAAGTGAAATCAATTGGTCGAGGTATCTCCACTGATATTTAAGTAAGCATGAAGTAAACAAACAGTGAAACAAGTTTTTAAAATTTCATACTTCAGAAAACCAAGCATTACTAGCAGCATTTAGAAAATGCCAATGAATGACTTTGAGCCCAACTGAGCTTCCGACACTGGTATCAAAATCTAGCCCCAGTTATGCTCATCTGTAAATATGGACCATCTGCCAAGCTCCTCCAGCCTTCCAGATCGGGCCCATAAAATCACTGCAACCAGCCTTCAGGTAAAAAAATTTAATAGTTTTAAATTCAATGTTCTTTTTTATTGTTCTTGTTTCTAAGTCACTTTAGATTCATGTTTTCAAGCTTTTTTTCTTTAGCTGCTAGAGTAAGAAGAAAAAGAGACAGAAAAAAGAGAGAAAGTGAAAGATAAGTAAGAACAAAGAGAAAGTAAAAGGAAGGAAGAGAAAGAAAAGAATCTTGACAATCAATGCCTTGTCTTTTATATCTCTCTTCTTCATAAAATTGACAGGGCTTCAGCAATATCCAAGAGTCAGAGCATACTTGGACCTCACTGAAACAAATTTACATCCTAGAACTGATGGCTGTGACCAGCACACATATTCTACATCTGAACAATTACTAAAATACTAAAAAATATAATATAAAACAACAAGGGGAAATAACTTCAGTCCTACTCTATCATGTTAAGTCTGCGCTTATCTTTTAAGTAACATCACATCTGTTAACACGAAGATCTCAAAAAATACCAGAAATAGAAATCTGACAACACTGCTTCTGGAATGAGGTTGTTTCAGATTCTTACAATACTGGATTGTCAAAATAACTCCCATGAAACTGGTAAACCAAAGCCATTAATAGCACAGATTTATACTACAGTCTTGGCATCAGGTTCTCTCATTCTCTCCCGTTCCCTCCCTCTCTCTCTCTTTTTAAATGAGGATAGTAATTTCAAAACAAAAATGTGCCACCCCTTAATGTATTTCCAGTGTTGTGCTTTCCATGAAAATCTGAAGTGCTAGCAACATTTCTGCTCAATGTTTTGAATAAGACATTTCTAGGTTCTAAAAAGGGGTACTTAAACTGTACCACAGACTAAATTTGGACTACCAGATCCCAGCTCCTCATGAGAAACCTTCCTTTATATGAGTGCACTCTCATCTTCCATAAGGAAATTCTTTCTGAAAGTAAAGATTTCTTACATGAGTTAAGGGCAAACATGGTGAGGACTTGAATGTGTGAGCTCTTAAGGGCAAGTACTGCTTCTTTTGGATCTTGTACAACACTTAGCAGACTGTCAGCACCTAACCGTAACAAATGTTGAGGAAATATTTAGAAAGAAAAAAACAGGTCTTAGTATGACATCATTTCCATCAGTCTAAATCAGGAGTAACACAACTAAAGTCATAAGCAACATTATGACACAAAGGTAAACCTGACAATGACTTCAACAAGGTGAAGATTTTTTGCCAGGGAATGGTATAAAATCCCTCTCTTTTTACGTGCTATATATAGTTACATTCATTAGATGTTTCCATATCTGACAAACCAGCTGACACAGAGAGACTCAAATAATGCCACCACTTAAGACATGTGTCCAAACACATTCACTGGAAATTGGAAAGCTTCAGAAATGCATCACAGGATCCATTACTTAGCCTTAGACACTGCAACTTGCACAACCTGGCCTATCATATGATGCTAAGGCGTTTTTCTCTAATTAGATTCCATTTGGAGAATCAAAAGATATCTAACACTTCCAAAACACTTCCTCAGAAATACCACCATATATGAATCACAAATGCAATGTGGCATTTAAGCATGAGGTTGGGAAACTTGACTTCTTCTTCTGTTTCTATATCAGACATACATCTCCCTGACTCCTGCTGAATATACCCTGATCATCATACGGCATGACTTCTCAAATTAAACAACCTAAACTTTGAAGATACACCTCCCACAAACAGAATACTGACAATTACTCGATGCGGTTGTTTTTAACTCCGTAACAGTCCAGACATCTGATAAGGATACAGACTGCATCCATCTTTTATGTTCTATGCCTGGAACCTTGGGAGCTGTGGGCTAAATTCTTGGCTCAATCAAACCGCCAATGTGATCTTGTGAAAACAATCTAGTGTCTGTACTTTGATTCCCAAACTATAAAATGAGAGTGCTAACATTTATTTTATTCTGTACTCTATCTTGTTTATTTAGACTGTAATTGTTTTACAGCAAAGACGGTTTTAGGCACACCTACCACAGAAAAGGACGCTGAGATCTTGCCTAGTATTTCTACGTGCTCCTGTGGCACCCACAATTAATCATACTAGACATAATTCTCAAACACTTGATTTCTGATCCCATTTGATTTTCTCCTTATTTGTATTTGTGCATTCCAGTGTCTAAGGCTATGCTCTCCCAGTGTGCACTGCAATAATTACTATAACATTTCTGCCACTGGGTATTTCTTGACTTGAAAGCTTCTATCCCAAAATCTAACTTTAATTAATCTTTCGACTGCATTAGGAAAGCATACCCTCACATGTATCTCAACTCTACTGTTTGTAAATTCCTGCAAGCCAACACTGTGCTATCTTCTAAGTTCTCTTCTACTAACACTTCTGCAAGGAAGGTAAGAACGACTGTTCTGTTTTACCAACAAGCAAAAAACAAGAAATGCGGGTTTTATGCTTAGTTTATTTTCCTCTGTCTCAGCACTTTAGTTTTGGGGTTACGTGAACAACTTACCGGTGATAGGCTTCCCGGCGGTACTTTTTCAGAGCATGCCCATCCATGTTTGCAGGGAGATCTGCTGCATTCTGGAGTCGGTCGCTCCATGAGGTTGTCATCTTCAAATGCTTATTTATTTCTGAAAGAAGCAGAAAAGAAAAGCTTGCTTAAGTTCAAGGTTTGTTTCACCAGAAAGTTGTCTGTTTCCTGGTACAAAGAGATGCAGTGCCACTCAGGAAGTCTTGCAAAGTACCCGGTGGAATGATCTGTGTTTGCAGGTCAAGTGACATGCTTTCCTCTGAGATGTCTGATGAGACAGGGTGTTAAAACAGAGAGCTAAGAAGGCTTTTCCACATGGCTGGAACTGCAAAGACATCCCTATCCATTGTGGTGAAAATGCATTTAGAAACAGAGACCTTGTTTCATTGACGAAAAGGGGTATTTTTTGACCCTAGTGTTACTAACATGCATTAGCTACAGGTGATGGAAAACCTACGCTTTATACACGAGATAAATTAGGCAGGACAAACCCTACAAACCCCGGTGGGACTGACCTTGTCACCTTTACCACACAGTAAAAATAAAGAGCCTTGTCCCTGGCCATTTGACCTCTAAGCAAAGACAAAGCTTCAAACCGATGCTAAATTAGCAGAAACAATTGGAAGGAAAGCAGAAAGACGATCTTTTGATCTCTGCAGATCAGCCACATTCAGAGAGAGCAAGAACACACTGCAAACCTGTAACACCAGCAACGCAAATATTCACCAGCAGATCTTCACAAACATCTGCACCCCTTCACAAGTACTGGTTGTCAAAACCAAACCACCAAACAGCCCTTCTCATCAGGAAGGCCCTGCAGTGAGGAAACAGGGGTACCTTTCCCAATTGTGTTATTAGCACTGTGGGGCTATCCTGCTCGTCCCCTCCTGCTGTGTCCCTGGCACAGGGCGGGATGATGAAGCAGCCCCACGGTGAGTCAGTTCAGCTCACCAGTCCAAGTCCTCACCCATCAAAACTAAACAACCAAAAGCAAACAAAAACCGGGTAGTTCACCACTGGTCAGCAGGCTGAACCCAGCTCAACCTGCCACAAGGCTATCATTAGAGCCGGTGTGAAGAATGGGGTGGGAGACGCATCCCACAGTTATACCAAATTAGGTATAACATGAAACCACATTCTTGTGTAACCCACACAACTGGTGGACCGCAGGGCTTGGCTTGTTCGCTCTTCCTTAAAAAGAAACAAAACCACACACAAGTTACACGGGTAATGATACAGCAACCATTTCTAGACACCTTTAAAATATGACTGCCCTCATTTTACAGAAGGGAAACCAGATGATTTCAGCAAAGAAGAGAGCAGAGCAAGTGTCCAAGCCAGCATTAGAAGTCACGGCGCTTTTGGAGGTCACACGCGTGCTCGCTCTCCTGGAGGAAATCTGTATAATTTTTTAGTTTTAAATTTTATTAAAGAGCAACAGTTGCAATTGTCACAGCATTTGTTAGTCTATTTACCTACTAGTTGCTGGTCCTAAAAATCAAACAGACGGCAAACAGCTTGTCTGTAAAAAATGTTCCTCCCTCCCCCAGCATTCTCTGCTTGTCTCCCAGTTACTATAACCAAGGTTTACAAATGCATCTTCTGCCACATCCTAAAGGTCACCAAATTTAGGCCCTGGCAGGCAGCCCAAAGGACTGCATGCCAGAGCTGAGAGCTCTCCCCCCCGAATTCCCTGCAACACACCCAGGAGAGGAGGTCACCGCAGCGAGGGGCGACGGGCCATTCCAGCCAGCCGCAACTTCCACAACAGGGCATGCAGGGAGAAGCAGCTTCTAAAATAGCCCAGGCCCCGGCCACCAAGGGCTTATAAGTAATTACCAGCTATTTAAGCCATGCCCAAAGGCAGATGGAAGGCAGCACAGAACTAAACAGCCCGCAAGCACCAACCTGTTCCACTTCAAACGCAGGGCACTGCCTGCAGCAACGCTCCTTACAGGCAGCAAGGGCTGCAGCAGTCCTGATGGAGGAGAGGGGACTCGGGAGAGGAGCAGTGCCCGTGCAAGAGTGACAGACTCCAGGTCAGCAGCCGAGAGACAGGCAGCACAGTGAAGGATCTGGTATGACCCCAAGACTGCAAACTACGGAAAGGGCTTGTGTCCCCAGAGGGTGGAAATCATCTACCCTATGGACATTGCAAGATGGTCCAGATCATCACCACCTGGAGATATTTTAAAGCTACTAACCTAAAGCTACAGATTCAGATCCAAAAGACATATAAATTTAAGGCCTCTAAAAGGCAAGTTAAATAGCTGTGAAAAAACTGTTGCATGGCTGGTCGTATGACTCTTAGACAAGTCCGGGTCTAGGTCTTCCAGCTGAAACAAGTCCAAATCCAAGCTTCCTGCCATTTAGAAGGGCTACACTGTTCTGCTCACCCAGCCAGACACATAGCAAGATTCGAAGATTTACACCCACAGCCAAAGCCAGAGACTTTCCGTTCTGCCAGCCTCTTCTTCCCACTTCATCTGCTTCCCATCACCATCACACCACATCAGAGATGCTGACACAGGTACTAGGACAGCACTGCTCTCAACAGCCATTCATGCCAGACATCTGATAGTTCACCAGTAGCATCCTACAAAATATCCCAAAATCCAGATGGCAGATCTTTAGCAGGTTACCTTTAATAACATCCTTTCTAAAATGAGGAATTGGTGAAGCAGTTTGAGCTCCTATGTGATAAACTCTACAGTAGGAGAAACCAGACTGCATCATTCTGTGTGTGCTGGGATTCAAAAAGCTGAGACCTGAGGAAACCACAAAAATCTGAGTTTCCATAATTAAGTAAGAAAGGCCTGAATTATTTTCATGTTCCAGCAGTATTTTGCTGTAGCTGTGATGAACAGAGTTCATAAGCAGGACAAGGTTTGTAGACAGAGGCAATATCTTTTATTAGACCAACTGGTATGGCTGGAAAAAATAGACAAGCTCTTGGGCACACAAGCTTGTCTAAGTTTTCAAACTCTACCAGTTGCTCTAATAAAAGATATTACCTCTATCTTCAGGCTTGCCCTGATTTATTTATTAAAATCTTTCTTTTAATGTTCACGGAGTGTAAAATAAAAAAATCTTATGCTGAAGTTTTGTATTACATGAACTCAAAGGCACTCTTACAGCTTAGCAGGCTCCACTGGCACTGTGACAATAGCTTACTGCTCTGAAATAAAACAGTAACAACTGACAAAAGATACTGTGATGGATGTTCCCCACCTAAAAGTCTTACACAAAAAGTCTCATGGATTTCAATAAAATTGTTATGATGCTTCAAAGGTGTCGAAATCAGCCTACCTGCGTGGCTAAGAGTTACGGGACTTGATCTCTGAATACAAATTCCTTCTTCCAAATAGAGAGAGAAAAATAAGAAGGGCTGAATCACTCCATACACTTGTAAGCCACTGGAATAAACATCTAAGAGAGCGGGCAGCCAGCCAGGCAAGATTCTCAACTCCAAGCAACTGAAATATGATGCATCTTTCTTTAGTTACAAATCTATTTTTGAAATCAATAATCTGTAAATAGCTTCACATAAAAATAGAAATCTTTACATAGATAAAGCATGTCAGAACACCTCCCCATAATTTATCGCAAACGTGCTCCTTGCTAGTGCAGTCTTAATTAAGCATCTGATAGCATTTATGGTACAGGGTTAATTTTGAAAAAGTATTTAAAATCTCAGCTTCAAAGCTTTGATACAGAGCTACTATCCAGCACATAAGCTTTGGTCCAAAAGAACATGAGATTTTTAGCACATATTTTGAAGTAAGTCCGTTTGCTGCTTTTGTCAGGTTTTGACCGATTTCAAGTATTATCTATAGTGTATTTTTTTCAAGTACTCATACATATAAAATAACACGTCCAGAAGCATTCCCCTTCGAGTTTTACTATTATTTTTCCTATCTTTTTAAGCTGGCAAATAGTTAGAAATTTCTACACCTGATAATACTTGATGTGCAAATGCACTGCCTGTATTCTTTTCTGAGTTTGTTTTAACACTTTGATGATGCAATGCCACATCAGAGGCACACGCACTAAAATGTAGAGATGAACAAAACAGCAGTGACAATCCCACTTTGTCCAGGATATTCTCCGAGAGCAGAAAACAAAAGCATCACTAACCAATCCCAAGGTTGTAGTGTACTCACGCTGATTTGCCATACACTGTATCTGCCTCTTCTCACACATTCTGCTTCAAGAATCCTTAATAACGTGTCAGTACGACCCACACATGTACGTGCACAGGGGAAAGTGAACAGAGAGAAAAATCATCACACCTAACGTTAGGTACTTGAAAGCTTTGTGTCTAGTCGGAGGCTGTGGGTGTACAGACAAGCCCCGTGGTGCCCTTGCCAAGCCTAGAGCAGCTCCTGGCTCCCCACTGCAACGCTGCTCCATTTCAAGTGGCTTTGGGGGGTCTCAGCAAGGGAAGCATGAACGATGTTAAAATCCTGAGAAAGGGAAAAAGCAAAGTGAACAGGATTGAGGCTGGCTTGTCCAGGACTCAGATCTGGTCCAGGTCATGGTGTGGCCTCACAAACAGGGAGGGGAAAAGCAGGGGTTTTTTCTGCAGCCGAGAGGACTGTCCATGTAAAGGTGGTTAAGAAAAGTGAGTGACTCACTTTCCAGGAGCATCCCTCTCCCTTCACCAAGGGCAGAAGTAGCTTGCATCTAGTTTAGGCTAGACACTTGGGACAGCCAGCATCAGAGCAGGTGAAATGCACTCAGGGTAGCATCGTATCCTCTGATCCTCTGACGTACTGGAATGGACTGCAGAAAGCGGCCAGGGCTGTGCCATCCCCCTCAATAGCATCTCCTACCACCGCTGTACGATCAGGGGCTGGGCAGGCTTCTGGCCTCATCCAGCACAGCGGTTCTTACACCTGCAATCCAAAAGCACTTCACAAACTCTCGTTCACGTAATACATTTAGGGGCAGCAAAAGGTGCTGTCCCCATTTTGTCAGCTAAGGATAGCAGGGCACAGAGAAGGTAATAACACAGAGTAAGTGGGAATCAAATGCAGAAGTCCTAAATCCTCCATCTCTAATAACCAACCTGAGTTCCTACTGCTGTCAGGATGAATCACAGAGACACACTGCATCTTCCCTGCACAGTATACTTTAATACAAATTCAAATTTCAATATGTAGCATCAACTGGCAGACAGTGAGAGGTCAGCTAAAAAGTATATTAAATATAACTTCATGCTTAACATTGCCAGCTTCATAAATATAAGCATGCCTTGATATATGTGCCCTGCTTGAAACCGCACAGTAGGAATAATACCTAGACTGATACACCCTTAGCAAGCTCAAATCCCTACACGTTCCTAAACGCGCCTGACTTCTGCTCTCTATTCAAACCCTGCATTGACGCCTGGCTCTCCCATGTTGCACCCACACTCCCAAACTATTCACTTGTTTGCTGCACAACCATTTCGGTCTCCTCTTCAACACCACCACTCAGGCACTGTGCTTGATCTCACCCGCCATGCCCACACTGAAGCTCTCTGCGAAGGCAATGAATCAGTTCACGTATAAATATCCATAGTTACTCCTCTTCCCCTAACGTGCCAGCCCTTCGATGGCTAGCTCCCTGGAACAGTCCTTTCTGTGCAGGCTCCCATCTCAGCCAAGGGGTGACTCAAACTCAGTTAGCGTCCAGGAGGGAAGAGCCCTCGAACGCTCCACAAACCCCAACTTTGTGTGTCACAAACTCACTGAAGGGATGTGGCAGACAAGGGGCAAAGATGAGACATCTTAGGACTGCTAGAAGGCAAAGTGACGTAGACTTTTCCAGTACTAAAAATGCCAACTAATGAGAAAAAGACGACTGTTAAGTGGCATTTCTGAAACCCAGGAGAACTATTCATGTGAGCTTAAATAGCAACATCTCTGCTCACACTCCGCTTTGGAAGAACTATGCAGAGAGAATGGTTGGGGGACCCCCCAGTCCACATTTTAATGTTCCTGATAACTCAGAACTACAGGTCCCAGGTGTACAGAAGTCAGTATCATCACAGAATCCAGGGGTACCATCAAAACACACTGGAAAACAGGACAAAATACTCCTTTAGTTCCTACCAGTGCAATGTAAAAAGAAAAAAGTCTTGTGCTAAAGCAACTTGCAATATTTGGCAGAGCTCCCACTTTTGCAGAGCTAAGGACAATACACAGGATATTTTTTAAGTACGGTAGGAACAAGAGAAATCCTAGCAAGTGAGCAGAGGCATTACTGAACAGAGATGAGGAATAATGCAGAAGGGGTAGAATTCTTCAAGAAATATTTATAGTTTGCATTGAAAAAAAAGGATGATAGTGTTTAATCCCTCGATGATAACAAAATATGTCCCATCCAGTTTGCAACCAGAGAGAATGTTACAGAATACACATCAGAGATGAACATGTTTGACCAGCCAGTCTGATAAAGTTTCCCCAGGAATCCTAAAGTAATTGGCTGAATATATTTTAGTCTACGTCAGGTTTTACCTGATGGCAAACCTAGGAAATGTACTGAAAATGACAACACTGGATTCAATTAATGAAGAATCAGAAGACAAAAATATAATCAGCCTTGGTCAACGTATCAGTTACACCAGGTATCTAGATCACATTCCTGAAGACTGAGAACTACCTGTACTTAGGCATGACACAAGCCCCAAAGCAGCAGGCTTCTGACTCGCTCCAAGCTGCAGGGATTGCACGGATGCCGAACACCACTCTGATCTTTTTCTGAATCACAGCCTTACACACCAGCTCTAACTGTTAGTTCGCACAGTTACTCCTCTCCCCCACAGCTCTGACAACTCAAACCACTCTGGGTTTTTTCTGCCAATGCTTCTGCTTAATAGCCAATAGCAAATTGTTTCCAAAAGGTGTTTTTAATTAGTGATGCTTTTGGAAAATTAGTATGTCCATGACTTGAGATCTCTGGCAACACTGGAAAGCCCACAGTTTCCAAATATAAGTAGTGAAGCTTGTAAATGACCTAAACCAGAAAATTAGCTTTTTTGTTTTTTTCCTCTCCTTGTGCCTAAAGTTAAGTTCTTCACTTGAAGAACTTCCACTTCTGGGTGGCCGCCTCTCTGACAGCAAGGCTTCACGTTCATGATGGCAGGAAGGGCAAAATACGCTCTTCCTATTAGAATATTAAATTACTTCTAACAGACACTTCAAAGCGTACTCTCAGCTCATGACAATTAATACTTGAGGTTGGCTTTACGCAGGATAATTCTGTATGCCCATTACAGGGTATTAAAGAGGTAGAGACCTGTTGTCAAGAACCTGTTAAGGTTAACCACAGACACATGTATTGAGCTCACAGTAGATCCCACTTGCAGTATACAAAGACCCACGGGATTACATTAGATTGATAACGGCCTCCTTGCTCCACCGATTGTACTAACCCTCCCACCTCCAAGCTTGCAATCTCCGATGCTGGCTTTGAGTCCTCCCGTGGGAAGCGAGTAGCTGTTTCTCTTGGGCACCACCGCAGTGCTGACATCAATGAAGCTGCTTTTTCCAAGAGCATGCTTTTAGTGAAATTGGTAAAGTATTCCCAGTCACACATTTATTTGGCTGTGGTCTGACTGATAGATGACGGTAACTCATGGGTTATTTCTGGATGGGTAAGGTAAAAGAAGGGAGAATGCTACTCATGTGGCTTATTATAGGATTTGATTTAATTTCAGGCTGAATTTTATCTCTGTCATAAAGCCAGAGGCTAAAGTAATGGCTATATATCAAATACGTTGTAAAATATATTTAACAAAACCCTGCTTATTTTACATGGATTTTTTTATCAGACTATTTCTACTGACAGCCATATCCACAGAGTGGCTACACAGTGCCTAAAGCTCCAGTAATAATCCAGGACCCAAATGCATTAGATGCACTAAAAACCACAGATGGATAAATTTGGAGTTTCTTCGGGTGACCATCCATTTCTATCCAAGGAGTTCTATTCATGCAGGAACCCCAAGGAGCACTAGTTATTTAAAATATTTTAAGCATTATTTAATTATCATCAATTTTATGGATAGTTGGAAAGGAATTTGGAAAACTACGAAATCCGCAGTGCAACTCTGTGAGGAGCAAACCTCAAATCCGACCCTCTCTGAGTACCATAAGACCATCCATTCTCCTCATTTATCTGTAACTGAGTTTACTGCCTTGAAACAGGAACCACAAATTCCCCAGTGAGCTAATTAGCATATTTTCTAGCTACCATATAGCTCGTGCTTCTCAATATTTCCTGCAGAATTACCATTTTAGTTAAGCTGTTCCCAACATACTGCTTCTTACATAAACAGTTTGTGAGAGGTAATGCTAGTCCACTTCTCTAAGTCTAGTGTGCCCCGTATCGTCCCACTGCTATTAAAACAGGAGGAGGACCATACTTAAGGAATGTGAGACTTGATCCAGAAGAACAAGCGCTATGCCCCAGAGAAGAATGAGCGAACATGAGCTCTCGAAGAAATGCAGTAACTACAGGTCAAATATGATCCTTGGATGTACAAGGCTACCAAGCAGGACTCCATGTGCCTATCTGTAACTGCTACAAGCACTGCTGGAAAACTGTCTTCAGCCAGCTGTCCCCATTAAAGAACGATACTGATTATACTGAGGGAGGAATAAAGCTGTGAAAGAGAATAAGGCTGGAGTGGAAGATTGCCAATTTACAGAGAGCGGCTCTGCAGGTGATTTGAAAATAGTCTACAAGCATTTACGCATAGAAAAGCAGCGTGACTGTGGAGCACTCTCCATCTAGCAATGACAGAACAAGAGCCCATGACTGGAAATTAAATAAATCCACACAAAAATATTAACAGAGAGGACAGTTAATTATGAAACAACAAATTTCTGAAATAGTTTTTCCATCACCAGAGGACTCTAAATGAAGTGGAGGCGGGTTATGTTTACATCAGCCATTTTTCAGAGAGTCAAGAATTAATGCAGAAAAGTCCAACAGCCTGAGCTACCCAGCAGGTCAGTCAAACTGAGTATCAAGACTCAGGTGACTCTTCCTCACCTTATAAATCAATGTATCAGTAAGAGGCTGAGGCACAAGCAATATTGGAAAGAAACCTTCAGAGAGAAGTTTCACCTGGAAAGAAGGTGAATGGACAAAGAAAGGCTCTTCTGAGCCAACACCAGCATGAACTGTGCACCCTAACCGCCCTGGAAACTCGCTTCCTTGGGGAAAGGTCTTCAGCAGCCTGCAGCAACCTCTGCTGCAGAGGTTCCCAAACGGCTCTCCAACTGAGCGCCTGCCACCAGCAAGCATCGACCTGGCTAAGAAGATGTTGCTCTCACTGCCTTTTGTTTCCAGCTGTTAAATTCCAGCAAGAAACCTGTAAGATAATTCAAATATTTTACTCACACTGTTTTCCCGTAAGCAATTGCTCTGGTTGCACAGGGTCTTGAAAGATTAAAAGTAGAGATTAATTTGATCCCTCTGCTGTAATACAGTACCCTAAAGAAAATATTTAAGACTTCCTATGTATTTGCTTTAGCTGAAGACCAGGAGGTAAGCTTTGATGCAAATGCCCACCACAACAGGAATTCAATGTTTGACTGGTATCTGCAAATACTAATATCATTGCTAAAAAGATGAAGCATGACAGTGTGCTAGCCAAGCTGCAGGTTAACATAAACAGCACGAAAGGCAGAAATGTCAGCATGGAAGTGAACACATTGAATTCTGCAAATCAGAAGGGTAAGTCAAGACAAACTTCTCTATTCCAACTCTGTTCTTTTACATCAGAACAATCTGAAGCATCTTTAGCAACAAAAAAACTTGCTGGCAAGAATTGACAAATATAAGCCCTGGCTACTCAGCAGCCAGACCATTGCTCCCCCTTCTCAAAGGAGCCTGCCAGTTTCTTCCATCCCCTTCAGCTTGTTACCTCTAACTAACACTCTTGGCGTTCAAACCTGCGTGAAGATCTACTACCAAGTCAGGACAGCTGAACACCTCTGTGTGAGCTACGGTTCTCACAGAGAGAACAAGATGAGACGTGCCATTCCCAGAGAGAGAACTGGAAAGCCATCCATCCACATACCGACTTCAATCCAAGGAACAACTGCCACTCTAACCTGCTATTAAGGATTATACAACAGTAGCTCTTTTGGCAGCAGATCACGGTGTTTCAAAACAATGATGCTTTTCATTAGATTCCACTGTGTTTCAGGAAGCAAATACAGACTTAACGGGCCTTTCCAGAAGCGCAGTAGCAACCGACAAAGTATTTGAGATGCACAACTCCAATCAGTAGCAGAGTCATTCTGAAAGCATGCAACTGGGTCAGCTTGGATAACGCAAACAGCCAAAAGTCCTCTTTATCTTCTGAACACTGAAGGTGAGGGAGGACAGTTTATTGGCTTTCCTTACTGACTGTGCTTACTGGTAAAAAACCCTCTTGTCTCTGAAGATCATGGTCCGTGCTTCATTAATATTTTATAGAAAAAGCAAAGATACCAAAAGCTTATTCTGGCTTTTTTCTAATCTTTGAAAGTAAAAGAAAGAATAAGGATGATTTTTTTAAAGACGCTTGAACCCTCTTCCATGCTGGACGGGCCCTCTCTACAGCAGAATCAGCATCTGAACCATCTCCGCAGGCTGGAAACATGACTTCACATCTCCCTCCAGCCTTGGCTGAAAGCAGTCCCTGCTCAGCCCGGGTGTGGATAACCAACTGGCTAGTCAGCATGAGCCCCAGGGCTCTGGACACAACACTCGCCAAGGGCCATGCTGCTGAGTAAAGAAGCTGGCATACTCGAACCAGGGAACGCTGGCTCCTCCTTCATAAAAAGAGTTACTGAAAATAAACACTGAGATTAATAGCTGAAGACAATCCGGTAATTCTGAGAGCTGCTCTGTCAAAACCAATGAGAACGTTCTTTTTTTCCTGCTAAGAGTTTTCTTTCCCAGCGCCATTCCCTTCTCCTCCCACCTTCTCGAAGGAAAAAGCTTACCAAATGCTCATACACTAACTTGGTCTCTCTTCCTTTTGAGATCTTACCCACCTATAACAGGCAGATCATTGACAAATAACCCCACCTTTCCAAAAGAAGAAGGATGAGCTGAGGACTATGGAACTAAGCCAGACACAGGAGAGAAAGCCTTAATACCCAGCAAGGCCATAGACTTCAAATGCAAAACTCAGCCAGTTTTCCACTTGCTGTTTGTCCACAGAACACAAACAAGATAAAATAACGATACTCCTCAGCTATAAAGGGCACTGTGAAGATAAATACAGAAATCATTTAGTAAAGAGGGTCTCGATTCTCAGTTATCCTAACATATAGGCCTCCAGACGCATACTAGCCTACTACAGATTTCACGGGCTTCCTACTTTTGTCCTTAATAGTGGTTACCCATCTCTCTTCCAAGAAGCCTTCCCCGAGCCTGATCTAGCCTTTCAGGTGAGAATGGAAACTCGTCTGCATCCAGGCTCTGCTGATCAAAATCACTCCTGGACTGGCTCTAACACTCTCCTGAAATGCACACAAAGGCCAGAAGTATGACTCCCTCCTTCTCTATGCTCCTTCTCATTCAGTAACCACAGGTACCCCTCACCTGAGCCACACAGAAAACCTCCTTCTCCTCAAACCAGAGGTTGGGTACGTACTTATCGCTCATCATGGAGATCAGAAAGGTGTGTACTCAAAACCTTCCCTGCGCTCTGTTCTCAGCAAGGAGTCCCACACAGCAGCTGCTTGCCGATGCGAAGCAAGCTAGACAGACCTACCAACCGAGCAAGCACAAAGATGAAAAAACAGGGAACGCGAAGTCTGTAGGTGTTTTGAAGCGCTCTTATGGTGTGAAGTTCCCCTCTGCATACAGAGTACAATTCACTTCTTTTCTGACCTGGTTTTTTAATCAGAGGCAAACATAGCAATTGTAGTCTGCCTGATTACAAATGAAATTACAAGTTTGTCCTTAGGGCACAACAGTGTCCCCATCTAGGTGTAATCAGTCCCCAAATCTCATTTAATCTTGACAGATGTGTAGTACCAAGGCACCACTGCAGGAAACTCTACAAGTAAATTAATTTTACGAATACTTTCCCTGCAGTATTCCCATGCTCTTCCAAAAGACTGCTAATTCACACAGCATTTCTTAGGCAACCTATGTAACTTAGTTCATCAGTAAAATAACTGAACATCTATGATGACTCTGAGCTTTTGCTAAGTCTCTGGCTTCTCTTTGATAACCTAACTGCCTCAGCTTTATCAAGTGATACCAAAGGCCTCCATTATACTGTTTTCCAACTGTATCAACTTTTTTTCTTCGGAAACTTTCTACTACCCCATCCAAGCAAAACACAAATCACCAACTTCATTCGAGGAAAACAAAGTCGTCTTTCCAGAGTCCCTTCAGCCCACTGTTTTTTAACAGGCTAAATCAATCCTGCTGACATAGGAGACTGTTCCCTGGCAGGAGCGGAGGAGGACACACACCGTAGTCTCTCTGCACGTGTCTCAGCATAGACAGTGCTCAGAGGGAATGCAGATGAAGTGACAGACCTACTCCATCAGCTGTGACCTGGAAGAAACCTGTCAGCCTGAAGGGTGAGAGAACATTAACAAACAACTAAGAAGGCATCATCAGCAGGTCCCTGTTATCCCAAAACCAGAGCTGAGAGTTCCCAACACTGAACCTTCCCTCTGGCCCGGACTTCTCTCTTCAGGGAACCTCAAGTATCTCGCCAGTGTAGACTTGAAGACTCATTCAACAGCACAGTCTTGTGCTCCTGCTGCAGATGAGTGAACAGCTTGAATCCCCTGGGTTCTGAGATGCCTTTAAAAAATGTTTGTCCCAAGCAGAGTAGTATGACAGCCCTGATTCACTGAGAAGGACTTCTTTTTCAGTATGTTACCTGACCCACTATAGCCGCTAAAAAAAAAAGCTGACCACGCGCCCAGCCAGCACAAAGCCTCCTGTGCAGCCACAGAAATGCCTCCTTCTAATTGCTTTCAAAACAGCAATTGAAAAAAATCCCAGCCTGGCTCTGAGCGTCACAACACGGGAAGACTTCTCTACATGTCCTAACCTTTCCGATATTTGTTCTTGACCCCATCAGCACACATCAATTTATGAGGACTGAAAGTGCTTTTTATTACTGTCTTTGTTAATATCTACTCACTAGATATTCTGTGAAGAAATGTGAGTGAAGAAAAATGAGTGGTAGATGAGTAAAACATTGTTAGTTTTTCATCATCCGTTCCCTCCTGATTGCTCAAGTCTAGCAGAGTTTTTTGGCCTTGGTTTGTAAAACTGCCAATGCAATACTGCAAGAGAAGTTACAATACATGTAGAACAAGAGGTTAAGAACCTACCTCATCTCTTATCACATGAAAAAAATAGGAAAGGTTCGATTACAGATGTGCTTTTAACAAACTCTTAGAAAGGCCACAGTGTTATTTCCCTGGATCAGAAGTGACACAAGTCCCCCAATTATAGAAGGCTACAGACCCATACTTCATCTCAGATCACAGCAAGTAAAGCTCTTTCCAATTTGTATAAAATTTGCTCATAAAATATCACACACATCTGCTGATGATTCTAGCACTGACATTTTTTAACTTACTCTCTATAAAATCATCCCATTTCAACACCACTATAAGGAGGATACTAATAAATGCCAGGACACGTGCAAGACATTCTGCTCAGGATGTCTGCGGTCACCAAGTGGTTAATGGTACAGGCAAGCTAATGCCTTCTAGAGGTTAAATTCGTATCATTAACTAAAAAGGACTTAGCAGAAGATCGTCTGGTATGCTAGTCACTGCTTAGCAGCGACACGTTCGGGTGTAGAGCAAGCATTCTGAAGAACAGAGAAGAGGGGGTTTGTGTCTACTTACTTGAACCACTTACAGCTTTAGGTACCAAATGCTCATTTTTATCATTTTTCCCTAGCAGAGCTCTATCCAGCCCTGTCAGCTGCAGCCCTGCTTTTGATGACAGGTGGAAAAGGTCTGCTGACCACTTCTCCCCTCAGAGAGACCCTGTTCATGTGTTTGTACTTCTCTTTAGGCAATGTTTTATTTTCCTTTTTTTAACAAAGGAAAGCAATGTGGAAATGCAGCATCCCAGAACACCAAAAGACTCAAAACAGACACTGCCTTGCTGACCTGCCCTTAAATATCACTGGTGCACTGACTGACGCTTGCGACATGAAGCAGAAAATGAAATCTGACTCCTGCCTCAGTTTCCAGACAGCAGAACTAACAGATGATTTAGCAGTCTGGCTTGCTTCTATGTTAAATTCCTCTTTCCAGCTTCACTCAGCTACTTGCATTCAATGACGGGAAAGCTACAGGAACTGAACTGGAAGAGCAGTTTCCAGGGTCAGCCTCAAGCTAACTGCTGCTCAGAGCACCTGCAATTTATGTTCAACTGATCAGTTTTTCTTTAGGGAATAAACTCATCCTGACCTAAAAGCACACACGGAGAATAATATGATAAAAGTGGAACTGAACAAGCAATGAAAAAGAAACAGCTATGCAGCTATCACGGGTATCTGTTCTTAAAAGCTATCAGTGAATACTGCATAGGATGTGAGAAAGGACACGATTGAACCAGGACACTCGGGACCAAATCTTGCAGCCCTTTCCTGTGACTTCAAAGGCCACATATGTCTTTGCACAGTCTTGAAATGGAATTGCTTTATAATATCCAAAAAGGTGACTTGAAAAGATCAGAAAGAAACATTTGAAATACCTTTGCCAACGTGGTCAACTCTTCTTTTGAGAGGGGAAAAAAAAAAAGATACCTCAGATGGAGATGGAGAAAGCAAAGGAAATCAACATCTAAAAAGATTATTTTTAATTGCAACTGGCTCTATTTATTGACTTCCAAAATTACCTAAGCAACCTACCTTTTGCTGGCACTTACTCTTAGATGTTATTATTGGTAGTTGCTGTGTTATGATTACAAAGCACTGGCATAAATCTCACTCAGCACCTCGCTGGGTTTCTGAGGGCAGAACGTTCACATACTCTTCTCTGACCCCATGTTCCTAATTATTCACCGCGCATGCCTACGTGCAACTCATCACCAACTGAATCAGCCCAAACAGCTGAATTCAGCTGGTCTAGAGATTTTGGTATACTTTATGCTAAACCATCGGTCTTCCATCTTTCGAATTTACCTTCCTTTCTAGGTTACTTTAGAAGCCGACTAGGAAGTTTCTCGTGTTATATGCCACAGCCAGATGCACTACATCTGATGCAAATGCCAAGAGGAGCACAGTCCAAGTAGTAAAGTATGAGTTGATTCCCACCCACAGCTACCATTCTCCAAAGGAGATAAGGAGTAATGATTTCAGCAGCAAACACTGCCTGAACAGCTAAACGCTTCCTCCTGAAGCCAGCATGCACAGCTGGGATGCAGCTGTCGCTACCGCAGTAGTGCAGGCAGCAGCTGCTGCCAGGGGAAAGGCAGCAGCTCACACAAGAGGGGGCAACCCACCCAGAAGGTCCCACAATCCAGATCTGGCCACCCCAACTGCCAAAGCTGGACCACCCCAGTTGGAAAGTATTTTGGGGAAGCGTACCGTCCTGCAGGGTTCAGCACGAATCTGCTTCCTGAAAATCTAGCAAGAACCTATCTTAAGTGCTTTATGTATTATGCCAATGTTAACAGGGAGAACTACGAGGCCTGGGTCAAAGCCAGCTAATCCAAAGGCCTGTTCTTAAGTAAACAGTGGAAAACCGCTCTACTTCAGAGCCTCCTGCAGAAACCCGTACAGGAAACCTCTGTTTTACCCTTTCCTCTGAACCAATTGTGCCAAGCAAGGTTAAACGATCATCTTGTAGTAAGCACATGTGCAAAACAGAAAGTCTTTGTTTGAAAATATCTGGAAGGCAGCTGGGAGTTGTGAATACTCTATAACTAAATTAAGCTAAGTTGGGACCACATAATGACTTCAAGGAACCTTTGTTTTTAAATAAATCACTTGTGGTGAAGAGCCAGCATGATAGTTTTGGAGACCGAAACTGCCTTCTTAGTTACAGGATGGGTACAATACAAGCAGTACTAGAGTACGTTGTTCCCACACATCAGTTTCTACTAACTTACTTCACTTTGGAGCCACCTTCAAATCTCAAAAGAACCACATCTCCTTGGGCCGCCCTTTCTTCTTCCATCCACCTACAGAAGCTGTGCCCACACATCCTTTAATTTCAAAAGAGAAACCAACAGGTTGCTCACATCCCAGCATCATTTCTATAGGTATCTCACTACTGTGACTCCTGCTCTCCATGTTTAATGGGCTCACGCCTTTCAGAATTTAAAGCAGATTTAGCTGGTATGATGCACAGGGTAAGAACCCACTTGTTTTCTTGCTTACATGTTAAGAGAAGGTAGCATGCAGATAACTGCAGTGGGGTTTCCAACCTCCCCAGTTTAGTCAGAACTTTATCTCTAATGAAACTGCCAAAAAAGGGCTGGCTGTGCTGGTAAATCCCGCAGCAGGTATTCATGCCCAGGGGGTGATAAGCTAAGGTCACCAGCAAGCAACAAGTTTAGCCTCTACCATTCTGTACCAGACTTGAAAAAGTGACAGGACCGAGAGGGCTGGCACACAGCCCTTCACTGCTCCTACGTTTGGGGACCCAACTGTCCGGGAAGTAAGAGCAAATCTGCTTTTGACCTTATAGTAAGGTGCACACACTGTTACACATTCAGGTAGTAGTAAGATGCAACACAGACCGTTGTGGGTTTTTTTAGGCTGAATTACTCAGGCTCCCTTCTTGATCTCATGCTGTTGTATGAAAAATGTATTTCTCCTAATATGGCTCCATACGGGCAGGTCTCCCAAGCACCTTTTTAGCCCTGCACACACATGCATGAGACTTAATGACTACCCGTATGTAGGCGGGGTTAGATTACCAATTGCTTACAGTGGCTACCTTAAATACCTATGCAATTTTTTCCAGATGTTGCTTAAGGCTTATTTACTGTACATTAAGTTCTATTCTCTCTGTGGTTGTGTTAAGAAAGCAGACTCACGTTATACACGCTCTCTATGTAGAGTACACAGTCCAAGGTTTTAGGAACCATTCCAGTTAAGGAGTCATAATGATTAAAAAGCAAAATACAGCTCATTGCTACGAGCATCATAACCATGACACATAATAATAATTTCTTTAGTAACACAAAACAGACATTTTACAATAGGAAATATTTATATGAATGTGCACTTTGGAGATGCTCAAAGAATAAGATATGCTTCAGCACAGAATGGCCAACTTCTGAAGACTCAGATCGTGGCTATTTCAAATATCATTTCAAATGGTATTTGTGCTGCTGACACTTTAAATAAAATTTTAAAAGTAGGATGCAGTACAGACAGTAAGCGAGGAATTCCCATGCGCTGACTTGGTAACATATCTCATCCCAAACACATCCCGAAGAGCAAGACGAGGCTTCCACTCCCGGGCACATTCTGTTCAGTTTTCTGTCCTATTATTCTCACTGCTAAAAAAGCCACAGCTGTTTTATATCAGGACACCCAGCGTGCGTGAGCCACCCCGAGGCAAGGACACAGCGCAGAGCAGGCCCTGCGAACTCATCCCAAGGTGCCTCGCCGAGGCCAACCCTGCTGACGGATAGCGCTGTCCTGTTTCCCCTGGGGCAGAGCCGAAGCGCCTTGCTCTCCTCACGGGTTTACGCTGGATGGCAAACGAGTATTTCTTATCCTGAGGCGATGAGTTACCGAGGTGTTCTTTTAAAGGAGTGAAGACAAGGCACGGCCCTGCCAAACAGCAAGCCAGTTCCTATGACAACTTTCCACTGCAGCCTGGCTGGAGACTGTCAATCCACCTTCCCCGGGCCAAGCAGCTTCTACCTGGTACCGTCACCTGGGGCCGTTACCGGCCGCTGCGGGATTGTCACCAGCGGCGCGAGCAGCTGCGTGGCACCGAACCACCCAGATCCCACAGCACTCCCGAATTTCAAATTCCTACAAAAGACTGGGTTCGCTGAGTGCGCCTGCATGACCCCGCTCCTGTCTCTTGCCCAAGACTTTCAGGGCAGAGCTGCAGCCAGCATCTTCCTGCACCTCCCTGCGAGCCAAGCCGGTATCTGCCATTTCTGTGGGATTCAAAGGCTGCAGATCACCTCAGTTTGCCCTGGAGCACCGCAAACCCACTCTGCCGCTGGCCCGGGGCCGCCCCAGATAACAGCTCACGCTGGGAGCTAACCACCCATCTATCAGTTTTTAACTGAAGCATTATTTTATTAAGCTGAACTGCAAATAACAGGTATGATGTGAGCAAATAAACTGATCTGCTTTTCCAATAAGCATCAGCTAAACATCATATTTTAATAGCTCTCTTCCCTTTTACTTTAGACACAAAAATAATGTACCTGTATATTTTTTAAGGAAATAAACCACTCCTTTCAATGTACAAGAGTACAACACCGCAGTGTTTACCAGTAAACACCACACTAAGGTTTCTGTTTTTTCAAAAACAAACATTCCCCAGAAGTAAAAAAAAAAAAGTCTAGGACAAATATTTCTAGTGATTTTAGGAAGGGTCTATTAACTTTCAATTCAAGCTATATTAGGAATCAAACATGACAAGGAGTAACAATTCAAGGGGGAATGATTATTTTTTGTTATTGTTGTTGTTGTTGTTGTTGTTGTTGTTATTATTATTATTATTAAAAATTGCCTACAAACTGGAAATTTGCCTGGGAACATTTCAGCTTGCATCCGATTTCTGCTAGCGTATATCCTAGAAACAGCATATAACGCTAATGCTACCGATGCAAACCTACTAACAGGCTGTTAATTTCAAACCTCAGCTGAAAACATTTCTCCCATTCTTACAATTTTTCTCCCCATTTATCTCTGCAATTGTACTTAATTCAATGGAGCATTTTAAATGTAATTCGGCGGTGCACTTTGCCATACAACGTGTCTGAATGACGCTATACAGAGTAAAGGTTGTATTGTACTATATAATGAAGCTACGTGTATGCTTGAACAAACTCCAACCGCTGTTAATCAAACCAGCAAGTTCCTGAATGATCTTTTGGACTGCGGACTAATGGCAATAGATTATTTTAAATAGCATTTCTACTCTAAAAGATGTTTAGGTTGACACGGGCTGACAAGGACTGCGACAGGCTTCCAGAGCCGAGCTGATCAGTTTGCACGTAAAACACACCAGGGTTTCTCCTCGCTGCCAGAACTACGAATTCACCACGTGAAGCAAAGATCAAAACGTAGTTTTGAGTTTTGTTTCTGGTTTTCAATAAAACCACGTAGCACCTGAAAGGACCTGAAAATCTTCATATTTTCGATTTATTCACTAGTGACAAACAGGTATACGGATCAATACAATATATTTCAGTCGGTGACAAGATGTCATTCTAAACTGACACAGGGTACCATTTGGGTAAGTAAGAGGGGGACATTTCTAAGTGACTGCTTCGAAAGTATTTTGCAATCTTTGAGGTTCAAGTGGTAAATCTTCCAGAGCTAAAAAAAAACCCTTTTAAAACATAAGTGATTATGCCTTGGGAGGAATGTTAAGGCCACGTCAGACAGGATCCTCAGTATCCAGCTTGGCAGCCTTTTGAAACACTAGCAAGGGAATAAACTTGAGGGTTTCATAATCTCAGTGGTTCCAGGAATTTTTAAAACTGCCTGTGCTACAAGAAACAGTACTGCCCTATTAAGTCATCTAGTCTATCAGAAACCAATGTAGGTTTGTTTCCGCCATACATTTGGCAACATTATTTTTGGCACAGAAGGAGGGATTTAAAAAAAAAAAGCGTAAGCAAAATGTGAGCAAAGCAGTTTTGCGTTTTTGGGTTTTTTTTAATTTATTTATTTGGTGCCTCGCTCCTGTCTTTAGGTTATCAGCTGAAGGCTGATATAGCGGGATTGCCAAGAGCAATTCAAACCAAACAGAGCAGTGACAATGAACCCTCGCCCTGATGCAAGGCTGTGCGGGAAGCGTTCTGCCCAGCGCCGCGATCCCCAGCGATGGGGATCGCCTCTACCCACCTCCCCAGCCGGGGTGGCGGCTGCCCCGGGGGGAGGCTCCGAGCTGCAAGGTGCCGCCGGGGCCCCTCCGGTCCACGTGGGACGGAAGGCGGAAACGAACACGCCGGGTGCTGGCCCCGAACCTCAGAAACACCCTCCCGAGGGCTCCTTCTCCTCACGCTGCTCCTCGCACGGCAGAGGGGGGAGAGCGCTCGCCGCCCCGGGGCGGCTGGCGAACGGCCGCCCTGCCCCAGGGAGGGGGGCAGCTCCGGGGCGCACCCCGCCGGCCTGAGGGCGGGGGCAGCTCGGGGCCCCGCGGGGAGGAGAAGGGCTGCGGGGTTCACCCCGCCGGGGACAGGAGAGGGGTGGCCCGTACGGGGATGGGCTGAGGTAACCTGGGGGCCGCCCTGCTCGGGACGCGGGATGGGAAGGCAACAGGAGCTCCCGGGACAGAGCGGCCGGGCAGGGGAGGGGGCCAGCCGGATCCCGGGGAAGCGGCGGAGCCGGCGGGCGATGCCTCCGAGAGGATCCCCTCACCGGCAGAAGGGGAAGTGCCGCCGGCGGCCACCCGGGCTCCGCTCACTGCCCCTCCCCTCCCCTCCTCAGCCCCGGCGGCGGACAGATCGCCCCTCTTCCCAGGGCGGGCGCCTGAGGGGAGCGGGGAGGGGGCGCTTCCCCCCCCCCCCAGTCGCCCCCCAACGGTCGCCGCCACGCGCCACGGCGCGCGCACGCGCACCCGCACGCGCGCACTGCCCCCGCGCGCCCGGGCCGCTCTCACCTCCTGCCGCGCTCGGAAGAACTGCCCCGCGCGACTGCCGCAGCGCCCCGGCGGCTGCACTGCGCAGGCGCGGCCCGCGCCCCGCCCCTCCCGGCGGCAGGGACCGGGGAGAGTGTGCGAGGCCGGCGCTCAGCCGCAGAGCGGCGGCGGCAGGGAGCGGCGGCAATGTGCCAACCCGCGGAGCAGCCGCACAGACACCCCCACTCCCCGCAACAGCCCCCCCCCAGCGACCGGCATCGCTCCGGCCAAAATTTCTGGGGCTGCACCCCCGGCCCTGCACCCCCCGACCCTGCACCCCCCGACCCTGCACTCCCGGCCTGCCTGAGCCCCTGCAGCTCTGTCCGTCGGCCTCAGTGCCGCTGCACGCCACGCTGGCTGAAGGAGCCGGAGCTTTGGTTAAAATAACGCAATTTGTTGCTCATTTTTTGGGGAGCGCGTTTGCAGCGCGAGCTGGGGCAAGGGGGGCCGGGGTGCGGCCCATCCGCCATGGGAAGGGTGGCGAGGAGGTGCCGGTGGCACGGAGGGCGATGGCCGGGGGCTTGGGGGGCACTGGCCACGGTGGCAAGAGGAGGGGGGTCCTGCCTGTCTGCCTGTCCCGAGCAAAGGTCCGCAGCCACCACCGAGCACGGGCCTGTGCCTGTCACACCCGCGGGCAAGGCGGCCGGGGCTGGACAGGCTCAGGGGATGGCTGTGCAGAGCAAAAAATATCCACTGGTCCATTCCCCGTTGTACCACATTGGGCCCGTATCACCCCAAAAAGTGTCGGGCAAAAAAACCTCCCCAGCAAAACCAGCCTTGCTTATTCTGCCTGTTTTTCCTCATCCTGGAGGCCTGGAAAAGGCCGCAGCGGGGTCCTGGCCACCGCGGGGTGGTCCCCGCCAGTGACAAGGGCGACAGCAGCCGTCTGCCTGCCCCAGCTCACCCCGGGCCCACAGGGCTCTGCCAAACCGCCGGCACCCGGGTCCGGTCTCCCTTCCCAGTGGTGGCCGGGAACCGGGAATGCCTCCCCTCTGGCAGTAGCTTTTCCAGCCCTGCCGCCGCGGTGCTTCCTTTATCTCCCCAAGGACGCTTCCCTTGGCTTTCCCTATCGCCCTCCGCTCCGCTCCGGGCGATAAGGCGCTGCCACCACCTTCCGCGGCACGGGGACATGCCACCGGCCAGGGTTTTGCCAGCTCGGGCACACTTGGCCCATCATGGCTCTCCGGGCTCTGCGAGCCTTGCTCCATCGCCTCTCCAAGGAGAAGCACCCAATGGCACCATCCTTTAACACGTGCCGTTAGTTCTGACTAGAGCAAAGCCCATTTTCGGTGCTGAGCCCACAGCGGGGTGGCGTTACCCGCCTGGGAAGCTCAGCCTGCACCTCCCAATGCCCTGGGACATCCCTCGGCACCTGCGCCGGGCACCCAAGCAAGGGGTTTCACTTGGAGATGCATCCACTTCTATTCGGGAGCTCATTTCTATGCATCCTCATGGCGGAGCCCATCCTGGAGTGTGTGTCTGTCTGTGTGTCTGCCCATCTTTCCAACGCATAACCCCAGAAAATGCACTGAAGCCAACAAGGATAATGAAAAGTGCGAAATGGCTTTTCTGTGGCAGAAAATTAAATAGACAAAAGCCCTTCAGCCTAGGAAAAAGACTGAGGGGGTAAGACAGAGGTCTGCAAAATCCTGCACAGGGAGGTAGGTGGGAAGGAACCATGTCCCAGCTCTTCCACTGTGTCCCACAAGCCAGGAGCATGGAATGAAATCAGCTGGCAGCAACTGAAGTGCAAACAAAGATGATGTTTTTTCATACGGCGCATTATCAAACTGTGGATTACAGAGCACGGTGGCATCCAGGACGTGAACTTGCACTGATTAGATAAGGGCCAGCAAACACAGGGATGTGGCTGCTGCCTCGGGAGCCCCAGAGCCGCAGACGGCCAGAACCACGGAAGTTATACCAGGGAAGCATAAATCTGCTACTGTCAGAAACAAATGCCTGGGTTAGAGGGACCCAGTACAGCCACTTTCCTATTTTTATTAGTGTTTTTGTGTGTGTGCAATTCAGCAAATACATCCTTCTTTCTTATATAAGTGTTTGTCACTTACATATGTTTTCCCCCTGATTTTGCTGCCCTTACCCACAGAGCTCTCCCTCCTGCAGGGGGTGAGCCTGCCTGTGCCTCTGGAGATCTGGCAGCAGCCTCACTGGAGGTGCTTGGATCTGCCTTTTTCCCACCGCCAGGAAGCATTTTCCTTTCACGTGGCCACCGCGGTGAAGCCGGGTGGTGAAACACCTACCCAGAGCATTAGTTTAATGGACTGTGCTGGAAACTGGCAGGGAGGTGTGTGCACAGCTCAGAGCACGGCCTTTTCCTCTGAACCACAAGCCCAGGCAGATTGCAGCTCAGGAGATAAATTGTTTAATGAGCCCCATCAGCAGGCGGCTGCTGTGCGGAGAAGATCACAGAGTTTTAAGGACTCCTCCTGCTGTCTCACAGGCTTTGATTTTTGAAGCAGCTGGGAGGTATGGAAAGGTCCTGGGCAACCCATTTGGTTTCAGTAGTGCAGTTCTTAGCTATGGGACTGTTTTTCTTTGTTTTTCTGCCTGTTTTCTGGCCTGATAAAGATCCCCCTACGGCCACGTGTGTGTGTCCCAACAGAGATCCATGTGTTACTCAGGCATCAAGGTTTCCTGAGGCTGAACGCAGCCCAGGCGCTGCCCTGGTTTCAGTTTGTGCCCACTTCCAGATTGCCGTCCCATTTCAGGTCTGACACGCTGGTGTTCGGCTCATCTCCAGCCTCTGGCCTTAGGATAGGATAGAATAGAATAGAACAGGACAGAACAGAACAGGAGTAGAATAGAGTAGAGTAGAATAAAATTTGAAGAATTTGGGGAATTTTGGGGATTTGGGCCTGGGTCTTTCAAGGACTTCCTTCCAGTCTGCCAGGACATGGCTCCTTCTCCAGGATGCGGCCACGCTGCAGCTCTCCCCCTCACTGGACGGGCTGTACAGGTTTGTTGGCCAACTCAGCCCCCGAGAGCTGGCTCAGGGGCTCAAGGGGCTCGTGAGGGAATTGCATTTGGGTGCCAGCCACCTGGGATGGGGTCCCGCTGCAGCTGTCTGGAACATGGGAGCACCCCCAGAACTGGCAGCTCATGCTGAGCTGGATCCCAAGGTCTCGGCCGCCTTTTGCTCCTCTGAAAGCAGCAGCCCTCCAGTGGGCTGGAGCCACATCCTTGTTCTGGGGGACAGCAGCATTTACTATCATTTATTGACTCCAACTCCATGTGCTGATTCAGCTACAAAGTCCCAGCAGTCACAGCAGCAACTGGCTCAGGTCCCACCTCTTTCATGCAGTCTCCTTCCCTCTATGTAGAAAGACTCCAGAACACCTCAACCCATTGGGAGTCAAAGGGATTCAGTCGCAGGGTCTTTACCCACGGACATCAGCAGTCCCTGCAGAGACCTTCACATTTCTTCTGCTGGAGGAGACTGTGACACTCCTGACTCCGCTGTTAGACTACATAGGTATGGCAGTGCTAAAACAGCGTAAGTGGGGAGGCCAGGATAGGCTGTGCTCCACTTTTGAAGACAAAAGAGAACCATAACAGCCTTCAGCATCAGTAATAAGCATCAGAGCAAAGTCATCAAAATGATGCCACACACATAAGCAGAGATGGTAACTTCTCAGCTTTTTGACCAGTTATTGCCAGTAGCAAAAACCTGACTTAGGATATTGTGATGCAAACCAATGGATGTTGAGGAAGTGTTAAAGCGCACTTGTGTGTGAGGAGTATGTGAGGGACCTGAAAAAAAGCCCAGAGCAAGGAGAGGATTTCTGCATCAGCAGAGGCATCGCGCTCCAGCGCCAGGACAGCTGGCAGACCCCAGTGTGGGCTGAGGCTCTCTGCCTATCCCGCTCTGCCCCCAAAACGTAAGCTACTCAGACGATCCCAGTGTTGTAGCCTTGCAGTCACTGACCTAAAACGGGCCTCAGGAAAACTGAGTCCTTCCAGGAAAACTACCTGTGAGCAGATCTGAGTCCTGGACAAACAAGGCACAAGCCAGGTTTCTCGCCCAAGTGCGCGCATAGCTCCTGCCTCTCTCCTTTGTCTCCACTGAGCGACACTCCTCATTCCTCCTATGCCTTACGGGACAGATGGACAGGACTCAGGTGGAGTATATACATGTGTGTGTTGATCCTATCGCCAATCCCTGACTGTGGGTGGGCCTAGGACCAGCCTGCTCCCGCCGTGGGGCAGTGCTCCGCCTTGGGCTGGGCTCACCTCACGCCCAAGTGAAAGGGATGTTTTCCCCGTGGGGTTTCTGCCCCAGGCAGTGCCCTTCTAAGCATGGCTGCAGGGACGTGGGCTCCTGTGCATGCCAGCCAGGGTTGCTGCCGTGCTTGCAGGGCCTCCTCCGGAGCCACTGTTATGATTAACTTCTGATCCCAAGGAGATGTGAATCCCAGCACCATTTCTCCCCTTTTGCCTGGTCACTTTGAAACAGTGACAGCTCTTTTGGAAGTCACAGCTCTCTCCAGTGCCAGCCCTGGCTTGCTTGTCCTCCCTGCTCCTCTGCTGGAGCTCCCTCATCCCTGGTCACCTGTGAGGAGAAACGGGGACAAGCGGAGTAGAGGAACTGGGCATCAGTGCAGAGCTCAGTGGCACAGAGATGTACAGCAGGAGGCAGGATCTGGTTGCACATTTCACCACGCTCCTCACACCTGGATCACAGTTATTTTAAGCTGTTTTTCCATCTCACAGCCACATTTTGTGCTGCTGTTCCCAGAGACCAGTCACTTCTCGCTGGCCTCTTGGCAGGTCCTCTCATGGGATGCCGTGTTCCCAGGCACGGTGCTTGGCCTGGAGGTGGGGGGGGTGTGTCCCCTCCCTGTCACCTCGGCAGCCCCGGGTGCTCCCAGCAAACCCCTGCCAGTGGGAAGGCCCAGTCTGCTTGTGTGGACAGGAGAGAAACTGAAGTGGCTCTTTCAGTTCCTGGCAAACAACCCGGAGGCAAAATCCTCTCCTGTGTGTCCCTCGTGGCGTGGCTGGACCGACGAGTCTCTGTCCTGGGCACCCCCTCCTCCAGGCACGTCCCCCCCTCTGCCCCCGCCCTGCGCTCCAGCCGCCCGCTGCCCCGCCCTGCGGAGACCCCACGCTGCCGTAGGCACCCCGCTCCCCACCGGAGGAGCGGGGCTGGGAGCAGCCCCGCGGGACACCTTCACCCCAGGCACAGGCGCACAGCACGCGTTCCCACGAGCATTGGTGGGGATGGCTGGGGATACCCCGGCAGGAGTGATGTGTGTCTGTGTGTCTGTGTGTCTGTGTGTCTGCCTATCGCTCCACCGGCCCATTTCTGCCTGCTTCCTTCTGTGTTTCTGCCTCTCCTTGCCTGTGCATCTGCGTGTGCATCTGTGCGTGTCTCTCTGCACGTCTGCTTGTCCCTTTGTCTGTCTGGCTCTGAGCGCGTCTGTGTGCATCTTACTGCGAATCTGCCTGCCCCTTTTCGCGCGCCTGTGCGTGTGCCTGTCTCTTTGTGCGTGTGTGACCTTGTCCATCTGCCTGTGTCCGTTTGTGCGCTCTTCCCGCGTCCCTCTGTCTGTCCATCCCTACACCATACATCCATCCGTCCCGCCCCGCGCCCCGCCGGCCGCCGCAGCCCTTCAGCACCGGGGCGCACGGACAGCTCCCGCCGCCTCCTGCCGCGGCGGCCCCGGGGACGCTCCGCGCCCCGCACCGCTCCGCTCCGCACCGCTCCGCACCGCGCCCCCTCCCCGCCGGACCGCCCCGCCCCGCGCCCCGCTCCGCACCGCACCGCGCCCCGCCCCGCCGTACATAAGCGCCGCCGCCGCCGCCGGCGGTCCTGCTCCGCCGCCATGAGCTACAGCGCGGAGCCGGCGGCGCTGGCCGCCTCCTACCGCCACCTCTTCGCGGAGGCCCCGCGGCGCCCCGAGGGGTCGGCGGGCCGGCGGGCGCGCCCGGGCGCGGAGCCGGGGCCGGGGCGGGAGCTCAGCGCCGAGCCGCGGCGGGCGCGGGCCAGCGAGAAGGAGCAGCTGCAGGGCCTCAACGAGCGCTTCGCCGGCTACATCGAGCGGGTGCGGGCGCTGGAGGAGAGGAACCGGGAGCTGGCGGCGGAGCTGGCGGCGCTGCGGCAGCGGTCGGCCGAGCCGCGGCGGCTGGGCCAGCTGCTGGGCGGGGAGCTGCGCGCCCTGCGCGCCCGCCTGGAGGAGGCGCACGGGGAGCGGGCGCAGGCGGCGCTGGAGCGGGCGCGCCTGGCCGAGGAGACGCAGCGGCTGCGGGCGCGCTGCGAGGAGGAGGCGCGGGGCCGCGCCGAGGCGGAGCGGGCCCTGCGCTCCCGGCAGCAGGCGGCCGAGGGGGCCGCCCGCTCCCGCGCCGACCTGGAGCGGCGGGCGGCGGCGCTGCGGGAGGAGCTGGCGGCGCTGCGCAGCGCCCACGCCGAGCAGCTGGCCCAGCTGGGCGCCGCGCTCCGCGCCGCCGCGCCCTCGGCCACGGCCCCGGCCCCGGCGGGGCGGCCCGACCTGGCGGCGGCGCTGCGGGAGCTGCGCGCCCAGTACGAGGCGCTGGCGGCCCGCAACCTGCAGGCGGCCGAGGACTGGTACCGCGCCCGCTGCGCCCGCCTCCACGAACGGGCAGCCCGCAGCCAGGAGGCCGTCCGGGCCAGCCGCCGGGAGGCCGGCGAGTGCCGCCGCCAGCTGCAGGCCCGCCTGGCGGAGATGGAGAGCCTGCGCGGCGCCCACCAGTCCCTGGAGAGGCAGCTGCAGGAGCTGGAGGAGCGGCACAGCGCCGAGGCCGCCGGCCTGCAGGTGAGCCGGGCGGCGCCGGGAACCGTCCCCGTCCCTGTCCCCTCCCCGCGCAGGGTCCCCGGAGCCGGGCAGCGGCGGGCAGCTCCGCCCCGGCGCTCGGTACTGCGCGGCACCGAGCATCCTCCTCCCGTGCAACCGGCCCCGGCACTCGGCACCTCCATCCCAGCCAGCTCCCCCGGTGCTGTGTAGCACCGGGCATCTTCATCCCACGCAATCCCCCCGGCGCTGTGCAGCACCGGCACCTCCGACCCAGCACTCCCCCTCCCCCGCTCCTGTGCAGCGCTGAGCATCTCCGCTGCATGCGAAGTCCTGCAGCGCAGCTCCCCCCTCTGCAGCAGCCCCTCCCGCAGCATCGCGCAGCGCTGGACACCCCGGCCCGATGCGGTGCCCCGCCCGCACCGTGCGGCGCTCGGCGCCCCCGCTACCCCGTGCTGCGCTGCGCTGCATGCAGCACCCCTCTGCAGCCACCAGCGCTGCGCGGCACCACCCCCCCGCCTTCTGCAGGGCCCCCCCGTGCAGGGGCAGTGCCCCCGCAGCACTGCGCAGTGCCAGGCATCCCTGCAGCCTTCCTCCCCCCCGGCATAGGGCCTCTCTGCCCTGCGCAGTGGGTCCTGCCCCACCGCGTCACTGCCCGCTGCTTTCACCCTTTATCCATAGGCACAACCTCAGAGAACAGGTTTTGGGGGGACAGGCAGGGCCAGGACACTCCCTCCAACACCCCCTTCCCACAGGGGACAAAGGTCTCCCTGTCTGGGACATCGCCCCATCCCTGCCCTGTCCCTTAAGGGTGAACTCCAGAACTGCCCACACCCTCCCCATCATTGTGGGTAATTCCTCGAAGCCGTCTGCCTGGGCTTGGCCCCTCGCCCTGTGGCCTGGCTCTTGGCACCTGCACTGCAGAAAGCAGAGCTCTGCAAACGTTAAGGTTGAATTTGCAGCCAGATCCCAGCATCTCTTATGTCCGTGGAAAGGCTCACGTGGGGCAGACACTAAGTGCTCCTTATCTCTCATTCCATTACCACATTTTCTTGCTACAGGGAAACGTTCATGATTTATAATAAAATACATCCTGAGATAATTCTATTACATGGCTATTAAATGATCTGTGGTTTCTAAATCAAGCCGTTTCCTTCTAAATACTGAAACAACTGCCTTACGTCATACCTGAAGGACATTGTTATTTCACGCCCAGGTAATGCCTTGTCATTTTCAAGGCCAAATTTTGCCAGGGTCTCTAGAATTCAGGACTGTAGCTCCAAGGTGCTTGCAGTCTTCCTGAATAGTTGAGGTCTTCTTCAACAAATATTGTGGAAATAGGCAATATACCATATTTCCTGTAGTGGGTGAAAGGATTACACACAGTAATCTTCTTAAATAGTCTTCATGCCATGTGAAAAGAGGGATTCTGGGAACAACCTATCAATTGAGAAAAAGACAAATAATGCAACTGGATTAAACAGCACCGTAATTGAAATTGCTTTAGCGACAGCACAGCAGCTTTTCCCTACATGATGCTCAGGACTGCTTTAAGTGTGGCAATACTTAGGAGTCTTTTGGACAATGTACATGTGTAGCACCTAAATAATTTCCCTAGCTGCAACCAGTGCAAAAGGATGGAGGTCTGTCTTAAAAGAGAATATTCCTATTGTTTGAGCTTTTAACATGTTCCTATAGACTGCTAAAGCAGGGACACGTCTTTATATTTGTAGGCTATCCAGTCAAATCTGAACCAGTACGTGAAAGCTTTCTGTTAGGGGGAAGGTTTGCAATGGTGTGGGGAGGGGGTTTTATTCAACCAGCTGGTAGAGCTGGGGTGTGGAAGAGGGGTACAGACAGGGTAACAAGGATAACCCATTTTTAAAGTGTTTTGTTCATGCGAGCTGCAGGCAGAGGGAAGGGGGCTGGAGGTACGGAGGGTCGGAGCAGCAAGAGTGGGGCTGTCCCCAGGTAGGGTTATCCCGAGTCCCTCCCTCCTGTCATGGCTCGGTGCAGCAGCAGTCTGGCTGCATCAGAGCAGAGATGTTAATCTGCACTGCAGCGGCATCCATGCATATTCTGGAGCTTTTCAGTTGATGTCCCAATGGTCTACTTGAACCCCTTCCCATTGCCCAGTCCCACCTCAGAGGCACAGCTCCATGCAGCTCTTTTGCTGTGAGAGATGGTCAGGGCAGCACAGGTCAAGGCAGAGACCCAAAGGGTGGCTCATAAATGTCCCGCAAGGAGGGATTTGTCCAGCTAACTTGACTGTGAGATGCCCCATGCCACGTTCAGGGTGAGCTGGCACTGCTTCTCTGAGGGTCTCAGCTCAGACTGGGCTCATTGCATCAGGTTCACCGCAGCTCCACGCTCCTTGGGCAGCTCCACGCCTCATGCTGTCCCTGCACTGTGTGCAAGGAAGGTTATGCAGGACACAAAGGAGAGGACAGGATGGGAATGAGGACAGGGACAGGATGGGGACAAGGACAGGGGGATGATATGGCAGGACAAAGCTTGTTTGCTGGAACAGAGGAGCTGGAAGCAATCGCAAAGGCCCAGCTGTGGGAGAGGATGCGGGAGAGCAGACGTTGGCAGTGGCCATTGCAGGGCTTTGCAGGCAGGGCTACACCGTCACTTAAATGCAAACTGCTTACTCATTCCCGCTCCAGATCACGCCCCTCTGGTGGCAGAGCGGGGCGGCCAGCAGTGGGAAGCCATCTGATTGGGAAGATTCTGATATGAGTGGGTTTCACTGCTTTCAGGCTGCTGCTTAGATACCTGGGTGCATGTAGGAGAAAACTGCTTGTTTTCTGATAAAAAAAATAGAAACAAAGATTCATGCCCTTTGTTACCAGATCTGGCCTCGGACTCCTCCACATCGCAGGTAGAACTGGATGTAGCAGCCATGGTAGGGCAAAGCTGATGAGGAGGATGCTGGAAGGCCATCGTTGTCCAGTGGAGCACCCTGGCTCTTGCAGGGCAGGGCTCTGACTCTGTAACCCCCCCAGATCCCTGCATCCAGAGCCCCCCAGCCTGGGGGTCTGAGGCATTTTCCAGGGAAGGTGTCAGCCTTCCCCTAATGGAGCCAGCTCTTCCCTTCTGTTCCAGCAGCACCAACTCTCCTTCCACCACCCCAGACACATGTCCCAACCCTTCCTAAGGCCCCAGACACAGACTGCAGCCCTTCTCCAGGCAGCTGCTCCAGCTGTGGGCTGCTGCAATGGTGGGTGCTCTTGCTTGTCCTGCTCAGCCACCACCCCTGCTTTGACAATGTTTAAGCCCAAAACTTCCCATCCCGCCTCGGCAGCCCAGCCCAGCCTTTCCCTCCCCTCTGCAGCAGCCTGCCTCATCCCCCGCAGGACTGGGGGCTCCACCACTATGCACTATTTGCCCGCCCCGCCTCACAGACCCTGCTGCAGATGGGAAACTATGTAAATCCATCAATGTTTAAAGCCTCCCCCCTCCACACGCACTTGCAATCTGTGCCCGGTGCTCTGCCAGCTCCCCCATCCCTGTTAGCCTGAGATTTCATGATCCCAAGCTCCTGGTGGGATGTGCCATCGTGGACCAACTGCCCATTGCAGCTTCCCTGTCTCCGCAACGGGCAGAGCAGAAAACCTGCAGGAGAGGTCCCTGCTCCGAAACGCATCCCTGAGCACCCTTGCCTTTGCAGGACACCATCGGGCAGCTGGAGGATGACCTGCGAAGCACCAAAAATGAGATGGCTCGGCACTTGAGGGAGTACCAAGACCTGCTTAACGTCAAGATGGCACTTGATATCGAGATAGCTGCCTACAGGTAAGGCTGCTCTGACTCTGCTCTGCCCAGATGCCTCCCAACCCAAACCCCCAACCCTGCCAGGCTGGGGTATTTTCAAGGGCCCAGAAAATATCTGGGTACACACTCAAGGAGCAACACCATTGTGTTGTTCATCTCCCCTGCCCGGACCTGCCATGCTCCTGCCCAGGGAGCAGCCGTGGCTCCATGTCATGCCTTGATCTAGCAGCTGTGAGCCATCTTCCCGCAGCCGTCCCAAAAGCAGTGGTTTTTAATGGGGACATTTGGGGTTGGAAAGTTGTCTCTCTTGCAAAGTCAAAGCAGATGCAAAAGGCAGAGCCCCCCTGGTTCAGGGTTTGATTTTCCTGAGGTTTCTGGAGGGAGAGGAGGGAGCTGGTCTCATGTACCCCATTATTGCAAGTGCCCCAAAAATGATTGACCAAAGCATATGACTTTGAACCAGTTTCACAGTGCAGCGTGACATGACCCAGCGTCTGCTGCAGGCAGGGGTGATGGCCTGGAGCGCTCAGACTTGCTTGCAGGTCACAGCACACCCTCAGCCTTTGCAGATGTTTTGCGTGAGATGTCCCCAGACTAACCTCTTTCCTTGTGATGTGCTTGCAGGAAGCTGCTGGAGGGAGAGGAGAACCTCTTCAGCACAGAAAGCGTCGGCCTTTCAGCGCTTAATCCCCTCCCCAACCCCACTTACTCCTTCCAGCCAAGAGGCTTTAGTTCCTCTACTCTGTCCTTCAGGGAGAAGGAGCAAGGAGAGGTTATTAAAGTGACCTCTAAAATATCATCCAGCAGGGCTGAGATGATTGAGGGGACCATAACTTCTGCCAAGAAAAGAGGTAGATTAAATCTGCATGAAGGAATCCTTGCAAATGCAAAAATGTAACTGTCAGGACCCTGTCCGTTTTGCATTTGAGGGGGAACAGTCTCCACTCGGCCTTTAAATTGTCCTTCTGGGCACGAAGCCGTGCTGGACTCGTGGGAAGCCCCCCTTAGAAACACATAACCCCCTGGGGACACTGACCCGGGGCTGGCTTCCTCGCGGGTCCCGCTGTGCGGAGGCCGAGCTTGGCACATTGCTCCCTTTTAAATGGGGCGGAGGCAGGGGCAGGTAGCTAGATGCATGTTGGTCGTCGTTGTGGTGGCACAGTGGACTCGTAGCACCCACCATCCCTCTCTCCCTCCTCCCGCTGCAGGCGAGAGGGAGCTGGCTGGGACCGCTGCTCAGCCAGCTCTCTGGGGAGGGAGGATGAGGGAATCAACTCAACACGTTTGCTACAACTAGTTTCAAGGCTACAGACCTTCAACTACTATCCAAATCCACGTATAGCTAAACTCCCCACTCCTCAAGCTGTAGCTGTCCACTTTTAATCCCAGAAGCACAGAAATAGCCATACTGGACTGTAACCACACCTGACATCTGGTCTATGAGCCACTTACGTTTTAAAAAAAACATTCCTTATAGTTCATTTTTTTTGTCCTGACAACTGTCTGGTTTTCAGCAGCATTAGTCCAGCCAGGCACGTGGGGTTTGCTAGCAGCAGGCATAGGGCAGGGAACCAGCGCATCAGAGGTGAAGGCACCGCCAAGCCGTGGGGCACAGCACCTCCTCTGGTGTCGCTGGCTCCGAAATGTCGGGGTCTGCAGGGCCCCTTGTTCAGCTGCACAGTCGTCACATGAAAACCCTGCGCTCACATTAGCATCGTGCCCCTGCCAGCGCTGGGAAGCTGCAGGACTCCCGAACACCAGCCCACAAAGCATCCTTGTTTCCGCTCTAACTGTTCCAACGTGTGCCAAATTTGATATAGGATTTACAACCATAGGTTTCCTTCAATGCCTTAAAATTGCCAGCGATCGCTTTTGCAAGAGCCGGAGACTCTGCGTGTGCGTGTGTTGCGTGTCAGTGCCCTGGCAAGGTTATCATCATGAGACCTTACTGCCCTCGCGGTGGTGCCAGAGTAGTTCCTGGAACCAGCAAATCGTTTGCTTGCACTCTTTCCTCTTCTATTGTAAGGCACAAGTTAATAATTAAAAAGAAAGAAATAGTTATGTGGATCAAACTGAGCTGTTCTGTCATCTGTGCTGCTGCTTCGCCTCGGGAACACACCTCAGTGTCTGGTTCACTCCCCAGCAGTCCCTCCAGTCCCCTGCAAAGAGCTCGGTGTTGGGGTGCGGCTGCCAAACTCTGCTGCTGGGGCTGCAAGGCAAGGCTGGTCCCGCCAATGGCGGTGGGGCACGTCTGGGTCTCACCCCCAGGTACCTGTTGTGGTGGCCCTGGTTTGTAGAAGAGTTCATGGCCAAGGGAACAAGGTCTCCCATGGCTAAGTGTACCCTCGTTTGCCCAGAAAATGGACTCTGAGGCTTTGATTTGCATCATGCCCCTGACAGTTCAGTCCCAAGATACCTGCCATTTCTCCTCCGCCCTGCCTGCATGCTCAGGGGTTAAAAATAACCTCTTTTTTTGCCTTCACAAGTGAAGATAAAGCAATTTACACAATAGCAGATGGAAGAAGCGAGGGTGGACCTACCTCCCAAGTAAACCCAGCGAAGGTGCCTGCAGAGCTGGCGTGACCAGTGCTGGCTTATATTCGGAAGATGCCCACGCTCTGCCCGAGATTTGCCTGTAGAGGGGCACATGGGAGGGCAGCGGGGTGTGGGAAGAGCCCGGACAGGCTTCCTGCTGGGTGGCCCTGCCGGCAGCACGCTGTCCTATTCCCTTCCCATTCCTGCCTTGTCACGCCACGTCATGGCAATCCGCCCCAGACCCCCAGGGACACGGTGTGACAGTCACAGGGTTCTCCGCCAGTGCTGCAGGCCGGGAGCAGCGCGGCTGCTTCTCTTGACCCTGCCACACCGATAACTTTGTGGATGATGCCCTGGCCAGGCCGCTCACCGTGGGGTGACGCAGCCCCAGGGAGGGCAGCCCTGCGGGTGGGCGAAGCAAGGGGCACCTTTCGGAGGCGGGGGAGGGGGCTCAGGGCATGGCTGGGCCAGCACATCCCACCGGCACCAGCAGCCCCCAGCAAAACAGCACGGAGCAACTTGGGGTGCCCAGGCAGGGCTGGGGGGGGCAGCACCTGCAGAGTTAAGTCCAGAGCACTGGCACATAAAGCAAGGACCGACCTCCAAACATCTCCCAGCTCAGCTGTCAGTTAGGAAATGCAAACACACAGCATTTCTCCTGAACCACAGGGGAAATAAAAGGCAGATGTGACTGTGCAGCTAATGTAATATATTCTGAATCTCAAATACCCTCCAGCGCTGCTTTCTTTCTGTCCCTTGAGTACAAGAAGCCTGACCTGTCCTTTATTCCCAGCACAATCCTCCATTGGGATTCCTGCTTGCTCAGCTGGCTGGATGCTAGCAACGAAGCTGGGAATTTTACTTTGGTGATGCCGATGCGGAGGGGCTGCTGTTGCGGAGGAGGACAAAGGAGTTGGGGAGGGAGTGAGATGCTGTTTTGGAAACCGGCTTCTGACCAGAATTAGCTCTTTGCAAGGGCCGGCTCCAGAGATTTCCTGCATTTCTGGAGCTCTGCAGCATTTTGGTGCTGTGTCATCTTGTTAAGCTCCAGAAGTGGGAAGGGGGCAGCAGGCAGAGAAAGGACCTGGGCATTTCGGATACACCAGAAAGGACCAGGCTTGAGTTTAGATTACATTATGGTTTTGACAGCCCCTGTGTTGGGCTCTGTCCCTGTGATCTTACAGGGTCTGAGCTGCAAAGCTTTAATTACCCTGATAGCAGCAAGTGACCAACCCCACAAATGCTCTCCTAGGGCTGAGGGCGAGGGAGGGCCCTTGCAGGAGGGGGACATGTGCTTTCCTGAAGGACACAGCCTGACTGGGCAACCAGGGCTGCCCCCAGCTCTGCAGCAGGCTCCCAGTTACTCATGTCCAGCCTCTGGCCGCAATGCCTGTGCTGCAGGGACCATGGAGGAGAGCTGGTCCTCCACTGATGTCCTCTGCAAGCACAGAACCAGGGGGAGCAGGGAGAGCTGCTGACCACGAAAGCCAGAAAACCCAACCCTTTCAAACCCCATCCTGCAAGCCTCCACTGGCCCTTTCGTACATCCCATGTCAGAAAGTCTAGTCCTATGAGGGAACCTTTGCAGGAGATTCATCCCCCCTTCCAGTTTCTCCCAGCAGGACTTGCCCAAACACACCTGGGAGCCAGAGAGCGGTGAGCCTGCAGGCACACATGGAGAAGGCAGCCCAGGGCCCCGGTGTCCCAGTGCAGACACAGCCCCTGGGGACAGCTTGCTCTGGCCATTTCCCGGTGCTCACATTTCAGCTGCAGGACCAGAGAAGGGACTGCCCAATGCCCAAGGTGTGCTGAGCCCCATCTGCTCAACTCCTGCAGGCCCCCCAGGTGGCTGCCGCCGTTGGGCAAGAGGGCTGAGCTCCCCACTGAATGCATGGCAAGGTGTGGGCAGGAGGGCTTGTGCCCTCACTTCTTACCCCAAAGGAGACCCATGCCCCCTCACTCTCCTCGTCTTTAGGAGGAGAATGAAGACAGCAGAGAGGGACGAGCCCGGCTCAGCATGTAACCAACACTGACCTCCAGCTACCTCCATCCAGGCCTCCTTTTCCATCGCTGTCTTCTTCCGGGTGACTCCTTTCACCTGCTAGCTTATAGGCACCAGGCTTCTCCAGCAAAGCACTAAGCTGGAACAAAGCAATAAATCCACCTTTGTGGTCCTATCTTTCTTACTGGCTTAAATACCAAGGCTGCCAGAGCAAAGGAACGAATCACACTGCAGATGCTTAAAGATTTATACCTCTGCAGAAGCTCGACCTCACAGATAAAAGCCAGCTGCGGACACCGACTGCACCATGAGCTCGGAAAGAAGCAGAGAGCAGCCATTTCTCCACGATACTGCGTTGCCTTCATCTTTATGCTGGGGAGACACCCAGCCTCCAAGCAAGGGTGCAAACTCCTACCACAGGGCTGGTCAGTTGATTTCTTTCCTGGATGGAGATACTGGCCTGTGCACCGTGCAGCTGTGCTTTGGGGCTGCCCGGCTCTGCTCGCTCCGTTGCCACGTGGGTGAGATGGGACTGTCTATGCAGCCTGGGATGTTGGCTGGGGCGGGCCTGGGTCACGCTCCTGCTGCTCCAGTGATGGAAGAGCCTTGTTCCCATCGTGATCCTGAAACCAAGGGTCCCTTCAGCTCCACCAGAGGTTCCTACAAGAATAGTCTGTGCAGAGACATACAGCTCCTTAAAAACAGGGAGAGTCACTGCACACAGAGAAGTTTTGCTAATGATGCTTGTCCAGATGCTGGAATTCATTAAAGAGTAAGCCGAAGAAAAAGCAGCCAAAGAAAAAAAACCCAAACATTTTCCTTTGGCAGGAATGCAAACATCTCCTTTTCCAGACTGGGGAAGAACCCTGTCATTCAGCAAGAAGGAATCAATAGGCAATTCAGAGCAAAGTCCCTTCCAGCACCTTTGGCTGGATCTGTCCAGCTCTCTTCTTGCCAGCTCTTAGCACAGAGATTTCCTTAAGGAGAAGACCTTCTTCCCTGAGTCAGTGACCCATGCAGAGCCCTAACACCAGCAGCCAGACAGATGCATCTGAATTATCAAATGTCCACATCAGTGGGGCCTGACACTTTAAAGCAAAGTTTATACCAAAATAGCACGAGCAACGTAAGCTCATTCATGCAAGTCTTTGCAGGCATATGGGAATAAGGATCACTTGGCAAACGTGACATGCGTAACACGCAAACAGGGTGCTGTGTGGGGTGAGAGAGCACTCATCGACCCTGTTCTGTCCCAGCAGATTCCAGCTGGGCCAGAAGTGCTGCAGAGCTGGGGTCTGCGACTATGGGGACGGGGGGATGCACTCCTACAGCAAGGCAGTACAGCCTGTGCAGGGCTCTTCATCCAAAACCCTGCAATTCACTCAGCTAAAACAGAGAGGACCCTGCAGCTCTGGGATAAATGATTACATCCTTGTTAAAGCAGAACATACCACCAAGGACACTGCTGCCTGGAACTGACTGCCCTGCTGGAGCTCAGCTGTGTCCACCGCAACACAAAGAAGGAGCAGTGTTCATGCTAAACACAGACATACCTGCTTAGATGGAAGGGAAACACCCAGAAAATTTCAGAGTGCAATTCCAGTGCCCCAGGCACACATCCACTTGCTGCTCATAGATGGGAGCAAAGCTCTTAGGGTGCCGTAAGCATCAGCTCTGAAACAAGAGAGGCACCAGAGTCCGTTCCTATCAGGGTCTAGAGCACAAGTCTTATGAGCAGCGGCTGAGGGAGCTGGGGTTGTTTAGTCTGGAGAAGAGGAGGCTGAGGGGAGACCTTATTGCTCTCTACAACTGCCTGAAAGGAGGTTGTAGTGAGGTGGGGGTCGCTCTCTTCTCCCAAGTAACAAGCGATAAGACAAGAGGGAACGGCCTCAAGCTGCGCCAGGGCAGGTTTAGGTTGGATATTAGAAAAAACTTCTTCACTGAAAGAGTAGTCGGGAATGGAACAGGCTGCCTAGGGAAGTGGTGCAATCACAGTCCCTGGAAGCATTCAAAAAATGTGTGGATGTGGTGCTTAGGGACACAGTTTAGAGGTGGACCAGGCAGTGAGGTTAATGGTTAGACTCGATGATCTCAGAGGTCCTTTCCAACCTTAACAATTCTATGACAGCAGGGCCAGCTCAGCTGCTTTGCCTTTGAGTGAAGAGGCAGCTGCTGGCTGCCTGCATCCCAGAGAGCACAGGAGAGACAGGCTCCTGCCTTCCCTGCACCCGGAGCAGCCTTGCGAGCACACTGCCACACACGGTCATTCTCCAGGATGGCATACATGCCCAGGCCTGAGCGTGGTCTGTAAGAACGAGCTGTTTGGAAATGTCATTTGGAAAAGCTGAGGTCAGACTGAAAAACACAGTTTGCACCGAGGCTTAGAACATCATTAAGTTTAGGCAAATTTTCAATGGAAATGCAAAAAACCCCCAAACCTCAGTCACAAGGCAGCTCGTTAGCAAATTCCTAGTCTAGCAGAGGCCTGAGAGCTGTATGAATAAGAATGGCTGGCAATGCTTGAAGCAAGCCAAAATGTTTCAGCAAGCCAGTTCTCAGGCTAGATTCTTAAGGAAGCAAGGATTACGGGATCATACTGGGACTGAATGTCCCCTTTACCCCCCAGAGCCTTCCCCAATCTTTTTTTTTTTTTTTTATGCTCATCAGCTTAACTTCAGCCACATTTGAGAGAGCTGAAGGGCTCAAAGATACCAAATTCCTCCAAGTTTCATGAAGCAGCTGTAGGTGAAACACATTGATGAAAAAGTTGAGCTTCCCTTACCAGACTCCAGAAAACCCATTCAGAGGGCAAAAGCTATGAAAGCCTCAAGAAAGAGGCAAGCTTCACTGTGGACTCATTTGCAACCAAAACACAAAGTTGTAAAAGCAAAAAAACCACCCCACCCCAGAATAAAAAAAGGATCACTTTTTTTTTTTTTAAACTGTTCACCAACTACTTGTTTCTTAAAACCAAGTTTTTTCTGTTCCTTTTGGTTGAACTTCTCCACAGATGACTAAATCAATCCACTTGCAGCTGGAACAACCTGCAACACAACAAATTCAGATGTTTATCATTTGGCAAAATTTTAAACGAGTAAGAGTAAAGTCTTCAAAAGAAACACACTTGGTTGCTTTGGTAACTGGTACTGTTACCAGTCCTGTTACACCTGCGTTCATGAAGGGGATCTCAGTAGTAGCCTGTTAATTGCCTGCCCTCAAAAACCCCGCAGCAGCGTGGGGTTTTCCATTCACAGCACTTTACAGAAATTATTGCACGAGATGGACAGAGCTGAGCAGCGAAGCATCCGTTCAAGGTCATACAGCACGTCAAGGACAGACCTGAAAAGAGAATGCAGTGCCCCTGTGTTCAGCTTACTTGCTCACATAGAGGAAGACCACCACCATTCCCGTTCTGAAGGCTGTGGCACATAAATAATCTGCTGTTTTATTGCCACCAATAGGTGAAATATTTTCCCATGTCCCGTGAGGAAGAAAAGGAGATTGCAAGTTCCTGTGAAGGGAGTTGGGCTTCTCACCTGGCGAGTTCTTACCTTTCAGTCCCAGGTATATGCAAGAAAGGGCACGACGGTTCATCTTTTAATAACTGCTTCTGTCACCACAAGCTACACCGCAAGCAGTGTGCTCTGAGCACATCGTGCTATCTTGGAACGACTGGTTGCCTCCCAGCACCCCATGAAAAGGGCTCCAAAGCAGCTCTCCCAGGAACACACTATTTTTCTCAATCTTTGCCAAGTCCCCACCACCCACTTTTCTACTGCTAACGTTTCCCTTGGAAGAAAACAGAGATTTTTAAGATTTCATTTCCAAATAGACTATTTTACCAAGCAATTAGAAAATACAAGCTCTCTTTTCCACTTTGGAAAGTATTTCTTTTGCAGATCACTGCTGCTTTGACACAAATACATTGTTGTTATACTGAGTCAAAACCCAGTAACGATGGTGATACAGCTCCAGCAAGAATTTTGCAGCTGCAGGGCAGCCAATCAATATTGCATTTCACCTCAGATGGGATTACCATTTATCTCTCAAAAACAATAAAATTTGACCTGTTCAGTGATTAAACCTGTACCTCTGGCAACTTTCTGAAACCTCATCAAATGTAAGTATCTTGTTGGCTCATTCAGCAAGGGTGTCTTACAGATGACATGGGTAAAATTCAACATATGATCACCTTGGTGCTGAACTAGTTAGGGTTACAGAAAAAACGGAGGTAGAAAAAACAAATAAGCAAGAGTGATGAGAATGCACCATTTGCAACATTCTTTCCATCTCTCAGCAATTATCTCTCACAGCAGAATAAGAATATTTTGAAGTACTTAAACATTCAGGCTGGCCCCTGGTGCGCTCTGTTGAGCATGCAGCATATTACAAGATTCATGCGGACAACTTGACCACCTCCCTTTAAAAGAAAGGGATGCAATACATATCAACTCCTATGCCTCTGTTAATAGGCTCTCTCTCAACCACTGGAGTGAATCTTCCCTCACCCCCATTTGTATGGAGCGCAAATTTCATAATAATGATACTCCACACTGAAGAAAAGTGAAAACAGAAATGCCAGGGATGTAATTTTGTTAGTGACTGTTAACATGCATTAACATAAATCATTGCACATAAATGCCTGATGATTCCCTGAAAAGAAATTCAGCCCAGACGAGTATTAGACAAGCTTGAATGGTTTTTCAGCAAAACTCATCGGTTGTTTCACATCTATGGAAATCAGTGTTAAGGGTTCTCCGGGCTCATGTGTGCCACAGTCTGGTGGCAACGCAGATCAAGGCTGGGTGCAATAGCGGTGTTCAGAGCATAAATGATCTTTACACATTGCCATTGCAATGCCCCTCCATTTAAAGAGAGCTCAGCTGCACGTTGCATTAGTCTCTTGAACCTTATCTTCTTATTACACTAAATCTGTATTAAACACAGAGCAAACAGGCAGAGCACAACCAACATGAATCAATGCTCATGACTGGACTGTAGCTTGATTCTGCATTTATAAGAACTCCTGACATGAGGCCTCACTGCCTCCTCTTGCTGGGAATTAGCAGATTTGTAAAGCAACTCAGAGTTATGCTGCAGTACAAGTAGTATTTAATTAGGATCTGTGTTAGCCATGACATTGCTAAGTAGGTAACCAGAAAATAAAACCAGAATTATTTCATCAAGTGAGGAAACAATAACAGCATCTGTAAAATAATGAACGAGGCCAAGCACACCTTCCTTCACTTCCAGAGCACGAAGCTGGCTCATCTCCCATGAAGGCAGAGATGCCATCCCATGGACAGCCTGCTGCTACAGAAGCTCTTCCACCATCAGGACCAAAAGTGACTGGAGAAAAGCCAAGGTTAAAAGGAGACCAACAGAAATAAAACAGCAGCAGGAGAGCTGAAAGAAGATTGGCACATTTTAAAACAAGCAGACTGATTATCTTTACGCAGGAAACTGCACAGCCCACAGATCAGCCCTGGCAATAGCCAAAGGTCACCCCCGCTGCAGGCTGATGTGCCAAGCGGAGCCCCGGGGGCACCGCAGGAGCTGGAGAGCAGGTACAGCATCAGTGCCTTCAGGGTACGCTTTAAGGTGAAAGCGAGCAGGATGTTCAGCCACGAAAACTAAGCTAAGAATACGCTTTTTGAAGGCAGGTGAGGAAGAAATAAAGAGAAAAGGGGACAAATGGGAAATAAGAGGTCACTAAACATTCATACCAAAATATCACAGGCAACAGATCTTCAATCCTCCTCATTAAACCACTGAAAGAATGAAATAGGAAGTCTTCGCCTTTTGCATTTTAGCTGGCATGTAAACCTCTCTGTAAAGATATTGCAAGAGCCCTTTTTTTAACAAAACAGAAACTGACACTGACATCGGAGCCAGTGGCAGCACAGTCATCTTGAGGCTACCCAAGTCAGCAGCATCCTAGAATGACATTAATTTGAATTAACTATCAGCTTCTATATAGCTGTAAAACTTTGCAAATAAGCCCTTCTGTAGACATGAAGTTCGAGACTGGATTAGTGGAGAATTTGCAATGTAAAATGTGACCATACTGCTAACTTTTTTCTAAGCAGAGAGCTATACAGGGAGAACACAACCAGAGTGACAACGCAACAGGAAGCGGCAGTGCGAAGTACAGGAGCCAGCTGCCTTCCATAAAGCCAGGATGATCGGAGCAGCAGAGAAAGATCCGGTTCACAGGGGACTTGATAACAACAGCCATAAACATGAATGAAAATAACTTAGAGGTGGCTTTGACAAAGATGGATGCATTGAGGAAAAAAGGGTTCTGTACCTACATAGGATTATTTCTCCTGTATGTGTTGAAAAATCATCTTGACATCTTTAACTGAGCTATTTCTCACTGAAATCCTCATTACAATGAGAGTCCCAGAAATTCCACGTTACTCCGGCTAACGATACTGCAGTTAGCTCCAGCGAAGATTCTGGTATTAAACGACCCTTCACCGTTCAACCTCCTAATTGAAATTTGTCATTCTAATAACTCCAGAGCACATCCAGCGGTTTCAATATCAACTGCTACAATTTTGAGGCTGACATAGGGCACGTGGCATGGAAATACGAGAACGCAATTTTAAATTGGCTAAAATAAAGTTTATTTTACTGTTACAATATATAATCTCTTATCAACACAACTCACAAAGTGTTTACAAAATAATCTCATTTTCTGCTGCATTTTAAACACTACTTTTATACAAACTTTAAAGGTAAAATAGGAATTTGTAGCTAGAAACATTTTTGTTACATTTTTTTAGAAGCATCATGAGAATTACTTCAAACAAGACTTTTTTTTTTTTCCTTATGGTGTCATCTTCACAGACAAAACTGAACGTTTATTGTAAAGACCTGAGGAAGGATTCATGAAAGCTTTCTTTAGACAAGGGATGCCAGTCCTCTTAGGTTGACAGTGAGCAAGTGCATTTGAGCTAACTTAGGTGCTCTGAAACGCCGCACAAAGGCATCTCCTCCCTCTCCCTGCACTGGCTACAGGGAAGGGAGGGAGCCTGGTGCGTAACGGTAGCTTTCACGAATCCCCACGCTGATGACGTAGTATGCAGCAAGACCGTAACACACAAAGCTCTGGTCCTTAATGCTGCACAAGAAACAGTGGAAATCTTAAACCAAACAGAAGTTGAAGTATTACAGTTGTCACAAAACCTAGTATTTTAGTACGTTAAACTTAAAGTTACCTAATGTCCTCTGTGAATCTGGTAGTAACAGGCAAGTATTACATTACTCAACCCTGGTCTCCACTACAATGCACTAACACACATTAGAAAGAGTGGAAAAAGCTACCATTTTCACTGCTGCTAGAAAGATATGTGCTAAAGTGAAAGGATTTATGCTCCTGCCAGTCAAGTCAGTTGACAGATTTTGCATGACAGCAGAATCAGGCTGACAGTGATTATTTTACACACAGCAAGCAGGTAGAAAGAGGTGCTACTTTTTTTTTTTCATGCATAGTTTAACCAGCTTGCAGCCAGCTCATCTCCATTAAGACTAGAGATGCATGATCCATCATTTGGTATAAGCCAAACTACCAGCAAATATATTTCCAGTGCAAACAAAATTGTCTTTCTTCAAGAAAAACAACTAAATTTAATGCTACTTCTCAGAAAACAAGGCTTATCATGCGTCATTTTCTACCCATTTTGGTCTGCATTTCTGAAGTTCCCTTCCTCTTCCCAAATCACATCCGAAGACAGATGATCACAGTACACTTTTTTATTTTAGGCAAATGACTGTCTCCTCCCCAGAATAAATTATACTGCCCACTGAAGATCATCCCTGAGAGCACTGTTCTAGCTAGATGCTTAGAAAGTAAGCAATATCTCATAGCTTAGAGGAAAAAAAGGATGTTCATTCTGTGAGATCTTGTGGTTTTAGAAAGTAAAAAAAATGCAGCTACTCTGAGCATCTAAATTCCCTGAGCTGAGTGAAATTTGAAGACAGTAATTTGTAACACAAAGCATAGCAACATCTATAGCTGTACTTACAGAAGCTGTAATTTTTTACAGTGGTAAAGTCAGACGTTAAATTACAAGCATACAGCAGTTAGTGGTGGTTCCTTTTACTTGCTTCCTGTCACAGGAAATATGATGGCCTTTGGTGAAAACCAGCAGTGAAGCAGCTTGATGACTCATTCTTTTGCCTTCTGATATTCTAGCAATCTTTAAGTTACAGTTAGCGGAGATACTACCAGGCCATAGTGCAGTACAAGTAAACCATCCTAGAGAGAAGAGAAAGAAATCACGTCATTGTACCACTTCACCTTCTCCATGAGGCACTTCCGTCACCGCCTGGTATGACAGTCACTGCGTGGCACAACCTCAGCTTCACAATCTCACTCACCATTTTATACCACGTCACTTCTGTATGGCAAATACAAGTTTTGAAATATCAAGGCAAATAATTATAATCCCCTTTCCTCTTTGAGATGGAGAGGGTGTTAAAAAAAAGGTAAGATCTGGTACTTCGCTTTTATTTTAAAGTTATAATGGAATTATCTCATCTTCATACAATAGGCTCTCGTTTACAACTCATGCTGCTTTCCATTCGATACTGTGGGGCAGGAAAAAAAAAGTAATCAATTAAGTACTTCTAGAAGGTGCTGTCAAAAGCTGTACTGGAAGAGCCCAGACTACTACTACACATTTATTAAGTAATGAATACCAGGGATTTAAAAAAAAATAAAAATCAATCTATTATCTTATTAAGTCATGTTTCACCTCTTCTGAGACTGCTCCACATAATAAAAAAACCTTTCACCTGTGAAACAGGACACTTCCTGACTCATTAGTCTTACTTACATTAGTCACTTAACTCACACACAGCTGGTGAAAGGTCTAGCACTTAGTCCGCTTCCACCATTGATCCACGGGGAATCTGACTTGTTGCATTAGACCTATTAATATGGACAGGCTTTAATAAAAGTTTTCTTTTGAGGGCAGAACTGCATTAGCCACAACCGACATGTCAGAACTTCTACCAGATTTTGCTTCTGATGTTTTTGTCTGTTAACATACAGATAACATATGCTCCAGAGAGGTTAGTCCTGTGTGAGGGAGTATACCAGAACATTAAAAAAAAAAAAAAATCTTTAATTAAAAAGTTAATTACAAAAAAAAAAATAGTAACAAGACTGTCACCACTTTACAGGTTCTGTATTATAATACAGTAACAGCAGAAAGTACTATGTTAGTCTAAACACAGTGTTTTTAAAAAATTACATATATTCTTCCAACAATAATTTGTTACCTATGTAAAAATGCTTTTGGCTCGTTACTGTAGCCTCAACTACTCAAAAAAAAAAAATCTCTGAACCATTTTGCATCAGAGGAAATTTAAGATTAAGAAATTGATCTCAAAAAGACTCAAGAGGACAGAATGTGCTTTTCCATGCCTCCACGACATGCTCTTTTTCTTCCCTTGGGAATTTTTTTGAGACGGTGCCTATCGACACCTCTATGTCCTGTCTGGAAGATGACCTCTTATTAGAAAAATACCCTTGTTTTGCCTCTAATGCCACAAAGCTCTTTCAGCAGAAAACCACCCTAATTGCTGCTGTGTATAATTATTTTACTCTCTCCTACCATTAGTTTCTTTAACTTTGTCTGGCAGCTAAATGGTGCCACTGGAAACAAAGCTACTGTTCTGGGAAAAAAACCCAAAAGTACAGTATGTTACCTTCAAGGGAAAAAGAAAGTAGAAGAGCTATTGGAGTTTTCAAATGTGAAAGAAAACAGATTCATAATGAAGGAGAACAGACCTGCAACAGCAATACTTTGGTCAGTTTATCCAACATGCTCATTTAGCAAGACCTGAAATTCTGCTTCTGGCTACAGATTTTGTCATTTACTTAAAGAGGAGATTAATGTTCTAAGTCAGGAAAAGAGGGCACCAAAAAAAGCAGCCAATAAAAGAAAAAAAAAATAAAAATGTAAGGTGCTAAGAATGGCCACACCAGGGCAGACCAAAGGGCTACCTAGCCCCAAGGTAAAACCCTAGATAAAAATAGAAGAAAAGGGCAAGTATGCTACCTCCCTATATAATTTTCCAATTTCAAAAGCCTTTCTCAGGAAGTTCCTTGAGCCCTAAGTCAAAGTAGCTTTGTAGCAAGTGTCTTCTGATGACTTTTCTTCTATAAACTTGGTCTGTCACTTCTGAATCTACAAACTTCTGGCATCCACAAGTCACATCTAAGGAAAAAATCAAATCCAAGTGTTTTGCATCACTGGACATGGTGATGTCGTAAGATCAAGACTGAAGATCCGAAAAAAGGGATTAAAATGCAGGGATTAAAATATAAAAGTATTCTTTTATAAGAACTGTCAAAACCAACCAGAAGGGTCATGTTGGAAAAAAAGGCCAGCACATTAAAACACCTATAGAAGAGACTATGTTCAGGCTACAGCAAATATACGTGTTCCCTAACTCTACAGCTACAGGTGATACAGCTTCAGAACAACAGCAAATGTGCTCCGTGAGTCTTAAGCGGCTTCATTTTTGTTTAAATGATGCTCACGATGACAAATGAGGACCTAGTGTAGGACAGATGCCAATCAACCTGAACTTCAATGGACAGGAACGAAAAAAACGTATTTTATTCCTGTGTTATTAGTGCCAGCTCACTAACTTGCCTTCATCTTCTCAACCTGTTAATAACCAGAAGTCCATTGCTAACTCCTAAAAGGATACAGGAGGAGATAGGATCTTTAACTCACTCAGTGCCTAGCATGAAGTGGGATGACTGTGTTGCAATATGAAGACAGGATCCTGATTGTCCTCACTTCTTGTTAGGTAGAACAGGTCCTATGAAGTTACTTATGAACCTCTTGGCACACAGTATGTTGTTATACGCTCACAAAGGTATACTTACTCCTTGTGCCTGTTAGCTACTTCAGTAGAGAAAATAAGACACATTCAAGTTTTCTTTTTTTGGAGAACAGTGGTTAAAACCAGTTTTTCCTCTAGGGCAGAGTTTCTTAAAGGAAAGAAATATTTGTACAAGAAGCAAATGCTACAATGTATTCTTTGATGAATGAGTTTTCAAATGGTACGTTTGGCAGTAGGACATTTAAAGAAATTATCTATCTACACAGGAAATATCTCTGTTAAACCAAAGGCCAAGCCCACTGCAATTCTTTCCGTACAAAGAGAATCTGAGAGTTAACCCAGTACTGGCACTGCTTACTCTGTAATTATTCACTTTAAGCATTACGCATTTCTATATGTTTTCAGCTGCTTTCTCTGGATACTGTTCTTAAAAGGAATTCCAAACAGAGAATGAGCTCTCACTGCTTATTACCAATCTCAGATCAGGCTAAGTCAGACATGCCCAAAAGAAAAACAAAATAGGATCCCTTCTTACAGCAAAACTTTCCAGTGTTCTTTGCCACACATTTGTGAACCTGACCTAAAAAAAATGGAAACCCACCTGTTACACCCAACTGTAAACTTTAGAGTGGAACTGACAGACGTAAACATCATAGTATAAATACCTTTTGATGTTATAAAGCAGCAGCAGCAAGAAGTGCCCCACTTTCCAAATTCAATATCCCCACAGCAAAGAGTAAAACACTTCCATAGCAGATGTGTACTAGAGGGTCACAGTGATTAAATTAGATCACAGCTCTTACTGCCTAGCTCAGGAAAGACCAAAAAGATACAATGGCATTGGGTTACCAAAAGGTGAGAGTTACAAAGAGAGCATTATAATCTGCAAGACCTCTGTGCCAAGGGTCAGGGACATAAAGGAAGCTACTCTTTTTAGCTTTTTCCATGTGTGAGCTCATTATATCCATCAGTGATGCAGAGCTCTGAGGCGGCCGGTTTCATTCAAGTGAAAACAACTAGCAGCTTGGATCATGTTGCATTTGTGCAGCAGAGGGGAGGAAGGGAATACAGGGAAGAAATTATATTCCCATCTGGTTAATAACAAGATTCCTTCCTCAGCTACTTGATCAAACTCTTAATTACAGGCAGATCTCAATGCTTGGTAAACAAAACCGAGCCTTTTAAAATTTTCTATCAGTGTCCTTGATCTCCCCTTGCAGTAAATTCCACAAGTTGTATACTGTTCTAAAAATTAAGCAAAGTTGCTTCTCTTTATATAAATTCTGTGCAGCAATTTTTTTCTGGTTTTGCCCTAGAGTTAGAAATCCTATTTCCAGCTAGTTAGAAAGATTCAACCAAGCACTGAATTTCAGAAATGTTAAAATATCTTGAGATCTACAAGATTAAACAAGATCTACTCATTTTTTTTTTAGCCTTCTATCAACTACTCAGAAAGTAACATGTTAATTGTTTACATTCAACCACTAAAATTAGTTGCCTAGTTACTCCAATTAAAACAACTCAAACAGGTTACTACCAGGCCAGTATCAGGACTATTTATCTTATCATCAGATCACACTTGATCTTCCCACACTTGTTGGAAAGGAACATAGTTATTCAGAACAGCTAAAACCTTGCTAGCTTTCACCTATAGAAGACTAATTTACTGAGGCTCTAAGGCATCACTACACATTGTTACTCAGTAGGAAAAAAACCCCAACACCCAAAATCTTCACAAAACAATCTTGAGCATTTAAGAACTGTTCAGGAGTAAAAGCGCCTAAAAAACTACAGTGATTATGGCCCAGAAAAATAAATCACACACAACATACGTTATGCTGCATTACATTGGAAGAAACTTCCAATGTAAATGCTGCCAAAGAATGCATGTTAAAATCAATGCCTTTGGCAAAGATAAGTTTATCTGCATATTTTAAATTGCTTTTCTCTGCAAAAAGAGTAACTGCTGACATGAATGAACTTGCAAGTGAAAAATGCAATTCAGAAGACCAGTTATTTTTCCTCCTCTAACAGTGACTGTACTCATCTAAATAAAACCCCCCGATGTTTATTCCTTTAAATGACTTTGTATTGCGTAAGTAGCTACTGAAGCTATTTTCTTAGCATGAAGCCTCTACAATGAGCCTCAAAAACTGGTAAATGACAACGGCAGTTTTGAAGAGTGTTTCAGCATCCTAGTGAGAGCTGCTGGGAGCATTCCAAGCTCCAGCACTGGTTTGGAAAGGCTGGAAGGTTGCGATGCCACAAGACGCCCTTGGAGCTTAATGTAAAATCCATCAAACGTTCCTCTGTAGTTGTAGTCTCACTGGGCCAGGACAATTATGCCCTTCATTGAATTTCAGGTCTTGCTGAAAAAGAAACAACCCTTACTGTTTTTAGACTTGACCTATTCAGCTTTTTTTTTTTCCGGATAATTATCTAAAAACATTTTCCAAGGTTTTTTAATCCTAGAAATGCATCATCTTGATTTCTACAAACTAATGTAATGTAAGGCTATAAAACATGAAAATGTCACAATTATTTCAACATCAAAAAAGAAGCAACTGTGGTTTATTTGCAACATTCCTACTGTAACTATTTAGCATCCTAAGAGGTTTTGTAACAAAATGAAGAAAAATTAAACCTGATCTTTCAAATTGCCTGGCAAAAGTGACTATGAAAGCACAAGATTTCACAAAAAGCAAAGATCTTTTTCTGTTCGTTTGCCCAAGAGAGCAGGCTTGCGAGAATTCATCACTAGCATACTGATTTTGTAATAACTAGACTTGAAACATCACTGGAGAATGTACCCCGAGACAACCGTTCTCTTTGTGGAGCTGCTGACTGGTACTTAGCCACTAAACATCAATCAGGCAGACCCAGTTCTGACAAGAAATGAAAGACACTAAACTTCAACTAGGCAGATCCGTTTCTGACAAGAAATGAAACTGATGCAGTTTTCCTTAAAGTGCTTCCCCAAGAGCATTTTTCATACATGAAAAACTTTTGTGCTAAGATGAAGTCTAAAAGCATGTACATTTGACTATACCCTGGACTGAGAAATGAATCATCCCCCACCCTGCTATTTAGTGAAGCTTTTGGTAAAGGGCACTTCCATCACTATGTGTTGATTGCTGCATTTACTTACAATGAACTAATGTTAGAAGCAAGTCTGTTACCAGTGCCCCTTCCTCCTGGTTTCTATCACCTGCTCCGCAAAGCAGGTTAGGTTACATATTCATTTTTTCTTCATATTATTATATAAACAGCTAAGACATCAAGTATGGCATTTATTCCCTTTGACTGCAGAAACTGAGGTACACAACACAAGCCTCAAAGACTTTTAGTGTCTGCCAGCACTAGCATGAGCCACATGTGCCTGCCCTGACTGCGGGATCCCTCCTAGTTACTCAGATCAGGTACAGGTGACGCAATGTCCAAGATACCTTGAAATCAGCTTTCCACTTCTTGCCCCTGACAGAGAAGCCCTCTTGTAGCATGAAAAGGCTCAGCAGGAAATTTAAACATAAAAGATTGTGCATGTGTGTGAACAAAAAGTCAAGAGAGCTGAATTTGCTACTATTTTAGCCTGCCATCTGCTTAGATTGCTTTCCAAATAAAATACCAATCTAAATCCTGTTTTGTCCCACTCTATTAAACATTAACTTTTCAGACTTCCAAGTTTAGATTAATATACAGTTTGCCATACACCATGATTTTACATCTGTATCTTACTATGCACTAAGCAGACTGCTTCATTGTTTTTGCTGCACTTCTAAAATGGTGTGACCCTTCCCATTATAAAGATGCTTGAAAAGATCTCCAAGGAAATAAAAAAAAAATGCTTTATTTGCAGAGCCAGCAGCACTTAAGAAAGACAGTAAGTTATCAACAAGAAATAGCTGGCTATACACTCATGCTGTGACCAGGACTGGTATAATATGCATCAAGCATATTAATTGCATTTATTACTCTCTCTCTTTGGTTTGTGCCCTTTTGAGCAAGTTTATTCCCCTGACCCAGTCACAAGGCTAGCCTTATTTGGGATGCTTCAATCCTTTGACTTCTTACAGAGATGCAATTGCCAGGATGGAAAACAAGGACTGTTAATTGAAAAAAAGGCTGGTATAATTTATCACTGATAAGATAGCAACTTGTTTCAGAACAGGAAAAAAAAAAACCAAACCACAAAAACCTTGTATCCAGAACATCAAACCATCAAGAACACTGTTGGCACATGGTATACTTTCCAACTCTATTTACAATATAAAAGACATTTTGCATAAGCTGGAGAGATTTTCTAAGTGACTTCTTCAGACAAATTGGTGCTACCTGATAGCTTAAGAAAGACTACTTCTATTGTAAAAAAGGAAACCTGGAACAAAGCCCCAGCTGCCACACATACCTGTACTGCACTCTCTCCTATGGCTTGACGAATTTCCCTCAGTGTCTGGTAGTGTTCTAGCAGGTGATCACCACATATTATGTCTACCTGTGAAAGAACACAAACATGGTCAAGTTCAACCTACCTTTGGACTAGCAAAACAGTATCTAAGCCCTTTAAGTTTGATTAGAAGAGTTCCAATTCTAGGATGTTAGACACTAAAGCCATCTTTACCTTTGTTGTCCAAATGTATTTAGAATGCATAGCACTACTGCACTGCCCTAATGCCTCCCACCCCACGCCCCTGACGTGCAGCTCACTTCCGGAACAGAGAGGACAGTTTATTGTTTCACTCTGAGTTTGGTGTGCCTGCTGAAAAAAGCTGTTTAGTAATAACTGTGATGAATTTAATGAGAATTTAGATCATGTATTAAAACAATCCCACAAACATCCAGAGTCATTTATCAGTTGCAAAAGAAGGCAAGTTGTTTGTGTTGCTGTCAGAAAATGAGCCATTGCTAGCCTCATTCTTATCTTGGGTGAGAAAACATGTGAATAAGTCTGCTTAATACGACTGTTTGGAAGAAGTATTTTAATAGAAAAGAACAGCTCACTGTATGCCACTGTCAGCAATTACTTCACACAGTCCTTCAAAATGCAATCGATACTTCTGTGATGCAAGTAAAGGGCATACTCAGCAATTCTAAGCAACGTCCTCTACTGCAGCTAAACTATGTCAATGATGTCTGCAATTCCGGAGGAGGCACTTTTGTTAAGTAACTGCCCACAAAAACAGTAATTTTGGGGAAAAAAAAAAGGAATCTAAATGAGGTATTCTGCATTCTTTGTCTTGACTATTATGAAAAATAAGCTTCTTTATAAAGTTAATATGAATTTACTGTGCATAATGTAAATCCAGTCTCTAACACTGCAAATCAGAGCAGCTAACACAGCACTGTTTCTCTCTCAGCTGCAGCTTGGTTACAGTTTCCTTATGAGCAATTTCTAGATATGGAAACAAGAGGGCTCTCATCTATGAATTACAATGACAAAGCCTCAAAATTACAGTTAAGAGCATTGACAATGAGCTGTCCCACAGCTTTCTGCAAGGAAAACGTCTAAGCTCTGCCACTGCAGTAGTCGGGGAGCGTACTGCAATATCATTACGTATTCTCTTACGTGGTCACTTTCCACTACAGGATGCACTCTGTGCTTCAGCTATTCAATCCCCCTGGATTTATGCTCTTCTGCATGCTGACCCACTATCTTTCTCTTGTTCTTCATTAAAAGATTTAGGAAGATTTATGCCTCATGCTGGCAGATAGCGTTCTGAGAATCAGGAACTCAGGAATTCTGCTCCTTAGAGGATCAAAAAGGGCTAATTTACTTCACCATCTGTACAGTATGAGAACAATGTAGAATACTCTGTTCACATTAGGTTGAATTTTAATGTGCAGAAGATGTAAAATCCTTACTATTACTTCTGCTTTAAGCTTCTAGGAAGAAACCAGCAAGTGAAAATTAACCTGGACATAACATTAAATATTGATTAGATATTGATTCATATATACACACACGTATACATTTAACATCAACACTTGATGTATTTAGAACCTGAAGAAATGTATTTTTTTTCCTTTTTGAAAGCTGGTTACAGTTATTCTGCTCTTTCCCATGCATTCTAGCCTCTACAGTTATTACTGCAGGAGGACAGATGTCTGTTTTGCTTTCCAGTGATACATGAGTTTAATTACTTTTGCTTTATAAGCTTACTTTTCTAATTTTTATACCATAAGGCACTGAAAACTCAATCCTGCTCCCACTGAAACGTATATACATACACTTTTAATATATTCTACAGAAACAGAAAATCTAATTTATTTGCCCAATATAGAATGCGAACAGACATACTGAAAACTGCTGACAATTTTTCAAAACAGAATCAGAATGCCTGTTTGAAAATATTCCACTGTCGATCCTACTGCTCCAGTTTCAAATGGTAGTCATTAAAGATCCAGTGTCTTCTAATAAATTGAGAAGAGTTTTTCACATTTACCAGTTAGAGTGCTCTGAATACCAAATGCCTAATCTCCTCATTCCAGCACTAAAGCCTGAATTTCTGCCTGCAAATTGCTATGCTAGGATTCAATCTGTAAGGACAAGAGAATAAAACATACAATGAAAAAAATCACAGTTCATTGTCAAAGTCAGTTGCAAAATGTGTCTCAGAGGAATCCTTGTGCCATACAGGAATTAATATATTCCATTCCAAAAGAGGCACCAGCAACACAAGTGCTACGGATTTACTACAATTTCCACTGACTGGTAAAATTGAAGCCAGCTAGTATTGATAGCTAGTGAGACAGCAGTAAATATAGTTTGACCTTTTGCTGAAAGGAAACATGAAGGTGTAGCTGCTGAATACTCCGTCACTTCCATTAAAATTCTTATTAAAATAAAGTAGCCTTTCCATCATGCCATTTATTTTCCTTAGGTGGTATGTTTGCTATTAGAGCTATTTCTCTAAAAGCCATAATAACAGACAATTATAAATTAATACACACCAAGCAAGACAGAGATAAAAATGAAAAACTTTCATGTAAGGGACATCCCACATAAGATTCACCCCAAGGGGGAATTTGGCCCAGAAAGCAGTAGACCTCAATCAATAGTTTCTATGACAACCCATACTATCCAGGGAAGGACAAGGAAAACACGGTTTTAGAGACTGACAAGTATTTGAGCTAGTTATTCAAAAAGCTGGCAAAGCTTTCCATTTCCCCTAGCTGCTCTTTACTTTTCAAAGGTACCAGATACTTCTATTCCAGGGTCTGAGACTGGCATAAAGAAACTGCATCAACAACTACACTGTATGAGCACAGACTTTCTTCCCATCTTTTCCCAGACTGCAGTTTACACATATTTTGAGGAATGCACGTCTGATTATGGAACATTTCTATTCTATAAGCTACATTAATGCATTCAGACCAGTTGAGCCACAAGGCTTTCAGCAGTCTCTCCTGTCCTTACAGAATGAATGGCAAGAAGGAATCATGCCGCTGCAGGATGACCTCAAAGGAAATAATACTTTAAAGAAAACTTCTCATTTTCTTCCCGCCCTTCAGCAGAACACAAACTATACAGATGTGCATCAGATGTCGAAGCCAAGTACTTAATGGATTCCAAACACCATAGCCTGTATTTAGCTCAAATTAAATAATACCTACTTAGCTATTACTAGCAATTCTAGTTGCTTAAAAATTATTTTCACACCCCCCGCAACAAATTCCAGCAACAATATTCAAGAGGTATCTTGGAATTAGAAATCTATATAAACACATACAGAAAATTAATTGTTGCCCAAAGCACAGAGATCAAAACAAATCACCAGAGTCAACTACAGTCTGTCAGCTCAAGGGGTAGATAAAAATAAATGAAGCCTTAACCTTTCAGGTAATCCAGGAAATTTGAATCATAATCCATTTGCAAACTTAAATACAGAAGTCTGAAAATAATTTGAGGCCTCAGACCAGGAAAAAAGAACAAGGCAGTGTCTTCAAAACTGATTTTTAGACTTTTATACATACTGTCACATGAGTCAGATGGCTTATTTCACATTTTCATTAACCTCAATCCAACCCACTTGTGCACATCAATGAAGAAGGGCAAATGTTAGCTAATATTCCACATGAGCAAATTAAGTCAAAGAGGTCCAAGTACAGTCAGTAGTTCAGGAGAATGGGTAACATGCTTTCTATCACTTGGTCACTGAATCAGCTCTAACGGAACAAATAAAACATTCTTAAATAATACTTTTGCAGACTGTCAAACTAAGCTGATATTCAGAAGGAACTGATCGCGTTCACAAAATAACCACACCTAGCATCCTTACTGGAAGTTTCAACAATGAAACCAAGGATGCGATTGATACACTGAGGAGAGAAAGGAGGAAAGACCCTGCTCCCTCCTTAGAGTCATATCTTTAAGTCCCAGGTAAGGCACAATTAAACGCTGTGGCAGTAAGTTTTCTGTAGATAAATGTGGGAAAAAAATACCACGAATGCAGTGCATTTTAGCTCAATAGTGCCTGAAACGTGTTTCTGAAAGAAATTTCCTAGCTTCCCAAGGCAATCTAGTTCTTGGACTCTAGTCCCAAGTTGAGGGCACCAAACTCATGACATTTTATATAAAAATTGATTATTTTAGGTAATGAAGAACTGAAGAAAGTTAGAAATCAAGACTAAAGAAGTAATATTAAAAAGAAATCTTGTTGTCCTAAGTTAGTATCTACTTCTTCTTTAATACTTTGGGGAAGCCTACAGAAAATGAACCACTGCAGTCCTCAGTCTCCCAAATTTCTACAGCAAACTAAAGAAGCAGCCAAACACCCTCTACATTTATATGCTTTGCACATATGGTTTACAACCTACTTCCCTAAAATCTTCTGCCTGTGCTAATTTATATTCAGGTTATCCCTAATTTTGTTTTACAGTTTCTGTTTCATTAGCCATCCTGGGAAGTTGGAGTAAGAGATGATTCATCAGGCTTATTAATCTTCAATGACTTATCTGACACCTCTTTCATGTTCTGCATGTTCGCTAACAAACCATCAGCTTCAGTTCTGCATACTACAACAACAAGGTGACAGCTCAGTACATACACTCCTTTAATCTTAAGTCCCCATGTGACAAAAGAAATGATCAGGATAGGAAAAATACTTCCTGCTTCATTTCCCTAATTCCCTAATCTTTTAAAAATAAGCCTGAATATCTTTAAGAAATCAGTCATGATTTGTGACATGAAAATCAACTACAGGTTGACTTCTACTCGCTGGGAAAAAAAAAAAAAGCAAGCAGATCAGTTAAGAAGGGGGGAAAAAAAAAAAAGGCAGCCAAAGGATCCGACTGTAGAAGAAAGCAGATTTAACATTTCTTCCAGACAGGCAGGGCTTGCATGGAAGAGACCAAGAGATTATAACTAGCCAATGATTGCGCCTTACTCCAGAATGACAAACTGGATACTAGCAGAGGTAAAAGTGACTGGGTCAGCATCAAGCAACATCTTGAGAAAGGAAGTCTACGAAATCATCACCTTCTGAGAGACAGTAACATTTACCCACTAACACTGGATCAAATCCTGTCTGCTGACATGCATGCAGAAAGTAACTATTGGGGGGGGGGGGGGAATTCTCAAGTTATCTCTATTAAATGATCTCAAGATTGCAAAATCTGAAAGACATCCAACACACAGGCCTAGCTTGATTTTGAAAGATGGGTAACTGCAGTTTCCATTACGGATGCTCAGTGTTCCTGAAAATTGAGATTCTGATGTACTAAAGAAAACCCAAACTAACAAAACAATTCCTTCCCCTCAAACAAACAACAACTCAATTAACGCAAGAAGTTTCTCTAGCCTCATTTTGAGGATACTTTTATTTGTTCAGAACATCAGGTCACCACCACCTGAAAGTTAGAGACTCTCACTGAGAGGAAATCAGCAAATGAAAATACATTACTTCCTCAGAATGATGAATAATTTATATCTGATTTGCTTTGCCACCACTGAAAAGGTAAGCAGCATGCATAAACAATCATTACTGAGGCACACAGTCATGCTGCATTGTCTGACAGTTACTGCTGTATGAAAACAGAGCCTGAACTCCAAAGCCAGCACTTAACTTCCACTACTTGCCTATTCACATCAGTATCAGCTTGATTTACCAATAATTGACAGCTTTAAGAATCATTTACACATTATGGAACTCCTGCACCTTCTCAACTGAAGGGCTGCTGAAATATATTGAAGAATTGAAAACTGGTTTTGACAAGCAATTCCTATCAAAGTGATTGAGAAATATTAAGTTAAATTCTTTTGTACCATATTCTGCTCCTTTGCATTCTTATTTGGAGGCATGTGCCTACATTTGCATTCATACCTCTCATTTCAACACATCCATCCACAGTATCATTCTTTCTTAGCCCTTGTTTGCTTCTTCAACATTCAATTAAATTTTACTGTTATGCAGCTCCTACCTGTCTCTGCCTTCATATCCTCCCACAGTTTCCTGTCTATATAACCAGTTTTATCTTTGAAGCAGCAGTATCTTTTGGTTTTGAATTTCATCTGCTGAAATCTTACATGGCACTTTAGAAACTCTATACAAATAATAAAGTGTTACAATGAAAATTTAAACATGTTGCAAATGAGTTGGGAGAGTTGTTCCTCGTGGATCATTTCAAACATTTCATTTTTTAATCCTTACTGCATTAAAAAACCTGACTGTAATGAACAATGGAAATGTTCTGTCTGAAGTGCAGGCATTACATTGATCACAGTGAACTTGTAAGTGACACTACCAGTGGCATACCTGACAAGTAGGGTCCAGATCCATTTTTCTTCTAAGGAATTTCTCCACATGTCCAATTGTTGCCTCCCCTGAAACACGTACAAACTTCTTTTCCAAAGGCTGCAAAGAATAAATGTAAGATTTTAAGACAGTGTACATTTTCAGCCATCATCCCTTGTAAGCCCCAAACCCAAGTGAAAGCCCAATAACAGAGGGAGACATTTTAAATTTCTAGACCCTTCTCTGATCTACTTCCAGATTACCTCACAGGGAAAGGACTAAACATGTATTAAGACTCCAGGTTTAAACTTCCCACTGTTTAAAACAACATTTAAAAATAGCCAACTACTGACTTCAGTCCTATTTCACTATTAAGTACTGGAGAATGACATTTGCTACTAATTCTGCATAGAAGTTAGTATTACACAGCATTTTAAGAACTTCTCCTCCCACAAGCATTTACTCATCAGAAGCACATGAACTATTTCCTAAAGTTTCTTTATTTTCCCCAAATCAGGCTTGTGTACCAAACATGATTCAGAAAATCAAACCATGTCAATTTATAATGCAAGAAGCTTAAGTCCTTTAGCATTCTAGAAGTATTATGGCTTGGGCTGGAATCAACTTAATAGTCCATGAAATTCCAGAATCAATTAAAATATACTACTATGCAGAACACAAGGGCAAGACTGGTCTGAAATCTTTTTGTATCATTTCTAAATACTTTCACAGCAAGGACTGCAATGACAAGATATTTGTTAAGCCAGCCTCAAAAATTTTAATGGGCTTCTCTTCTACAGATAAAATTTTAAAACAGCTGACTGATGATATGGGCAGCTAAGCGAAGAGGTGCAAAGGCAGAGCAGATGACTGCATTCAGTGTGATAAATGGATTACCTTTTATGTCAATTAATTGGATTTTTATGTTGACTTCTGAACAGCTGTGATTTACTATCCAGGTTCATCATATTCTTTCAATTTGAAAGAAGGGTCAGAAGGTCATGGACTACCCTTGAATTCAATAATGAATTTAAATACGGATCCATGATAACTGTGGTTTTGGAACAATAGTTTGATTTATTTATGTACGAGAGCTAGAAATGACAGTCAGACCTGATCTAGGGAACCATGCTGCTGCAAGCTTGATGATGCTGAATTTATGCTTGCTGCATGTATATATCACAGTTTATGGCCACAGACCTTGTAACCTGTTCTCTCCCTGCAATTCCCATTTGAAAAAAAAAAAAAAAAAAAAAAGGCTGAAAACCCTTCATATATGAAGTTCAACATCTAGTTCAGAAAAATAAGACAGATAAACAAGTAACTGAGGACAGAGCAATGCTAAAAATGGATCAGGGTATGTTTCGTGAGAAGTGGATATGAAAAAGAATTTGGAACATTGATGAGTGAACCTCTTGGTCATGAAATGGAACAAAAAAGCATGAAGATAAAGTGTAGTTAAGAAATTAAGGATAGAAAGGAAGAAGAGAGAGAGTGAACTGGGGGGTTAACATACAGCAAGGAATTTGAAAATGCTGTAGAAAAATACCAGTTAGAAGATGTTGTATGTCTTAAAACTCACATAGATGATATAGAAGTCAAAACATGCACATAAGCTGAGTGGCACTTTAGTCTACAGACAGGAGGATTATTTGCAGCACAGAACTATTCACTGTGAGTAATGGTGGGCAGCCTTTCATCTTCACCATCTTCAGAACACTAGAGTTAAAGTGAGCAGGAATATTTATTGCTTAAAAAGGGAGGGAGGGGGAACCCAAAAAACACATACACACAAAAAAAATCCCTTTCCTAAATCAGAAACACTCCTTAGTGATGTTCGAACCAATTATCTTTTTTAAAAAGCAAAACTACTCACATTGGAATGGCATGTTTCAGAGGAAGTAAGCATCTGACAAAAATTTTAATATTACGACACGTAAGTTAATAAAATGGTTGAACTGCCCTACAGTCATTCTTGTGTGGCCCAAAATTAACAGGATTAAAAAACAACGCAGAAAGAAGGGCAAATATGAGACAGGAAGGATGGAAGGCCATACAAGGGCAAGAAGATGAAAAAAGTGCGAAATGTAAGGGTAAAAAGAAGAAAAAATGCTGGGTAGGTGTGGGGTGTAACAGATGAAGAAAACTGACCGCAGACATTTTCAAGAACAAGGCCCCCCTTCTACAGATTAATTTTGTTTTACGAAACTATACTCACATTTCAACTCCTTGTGAAAATGCTTATTTCTGTATTTAAAAGTTTGAAATTGCCTCCTAAGCTCTGCCATAACAAACATAATTACTACTAAAAATAGTATGAATAACTGCAACCAAATCTAACAGTCCAGATTCGTGCCTGAAAATATATTGATTAGAAATCAAACCAACTAAAACCATGAAGGAAATTAGTAAAATTGTACAATCAGGACAATTTATATTTAAGTTACTAACATGCTTTTTTCTCAAATTCTTCAACAGTAAAATTTTCCTGCTAACCGTACCAGTTAGGTGTCTCATATTCTATTATTCTGTGCCATTCCATCTTTTGAGTCCTATGATTCCAATACAACGAAAGATTAAATGCAACATATACTGAGTAATTTTAAATTACATCTCCTTCTCGCCCTTGAATAGAGTCTTGTTTTCTAAATGTTTAGCCAAAATAGTGGAATGACACACTCTGAGCATCTCTAACTACAGCATATGAAATCATGAAGGCAGCAAACAATGTGCAGTTCCTCTATGAAGCTGTACCGAAGGAGCTCAGTAAGAAGATCTATATTGGAAGAAGAGCCATATTCTTTAGCAAGGATCGGGAATGCTATTTGTTTAGCAGAATAGCCACTGTTCAGACAACAAACGTTGTTAGTGAAGGGATGCAGAAAAGAAGCAGCTTTCTGCTGGCTAAGGAAGTGTATTGTGCTGCCTAGACAATTCGTATTTTTTTTCGTTATATGTTTACACACATGGCAATTTATTATACTATTTTATACCTCAGGCTACGCTTCCTCTGAATAACCTATGCAAGCCTTCCACTACAATTAGAGAATCTTCAAAAAACAGTATTTTAGACAATGTCTACACCTTTGTTTAGGATTCGAATAAAAGGCACAGTAGTGCACCTTTTGGAGAGAGATGCAAGAATAACAAGCTAGAACCACCTAGGTGAAGTTACACCAGTATCATTCCCATTCTCCCACCAAAACTTCAATTACGTAGCCTCAGAAGCATTCTTTTCCTATTCTGCGATGCTATACAAGGATAGGTGTGAAAGTACTCTGTTATCCAAGGTTGGTTATTACTATGCTGCTGAAAGTTCAGGCTGCACTCAGTGTAAGAAAAACAAACTACATTAAATACATTCAGGTTATACATATTTCTGAAGTCAATCGTAATAGAAAAATTCAAATCACATCTGCACCTTAAAATTCCCTGTGCCTTCGTTAGCTCTGAAAAACAAGAGAAAGTAAACACAATCAATATTGCTAAGGTTAACAGTTATTAACACCCTCAAGCTCTTTATTATAATAGCGACTTACTGATTTAGTAGTCTGGCATATCAAGCTTATTTTCTGAATCAGGCTCTTCCTTTCATTAACCTCTAATACATGAAATAATATTAGACCAAATTTATGTATCTTTCTCCTACCCTTTATTTGGTACTCCATTTTTCTTGTGAATTCAGCTATTTATGACTTTAAGGTTTGTCTACATGAAATGGAAAAAAAACCAACACAGCCTAAAGCCATTTTTAAATACAACATAACATTCGTTTTCATAGGAATAGGTTGTAATATTAATGCTGCTTAAACATCCATACTTCACCATCCTTGATATTTGGAACTTTAACAGACAGCACCTAAGAAGTTGCTGACAGAAAATGCCCAACCACCGAAGAGGCTTTCTGGGCCAATTGTTGGCCTTCCAGACTATTTATCTCACAGGATTAATGCTAATGCTATCCAGGAACTCAGGAAAGCAGCAGGTGTTTCTCCAGAAGGTGAAATACACACAAAGATGGCAAATGACCAAATTCCCAGCTGGTTTCAACAGCGGTTCATTGATTTGCAGTCTGAGCACGTGATCCACTATAGATTATCTATACGTCACACCTCCATCTTGTAGTGCAATGTATAAATTTCTCAATTAATTAAGCCCAATTCATGACATTTCACTATTCTTGCATGGCATTAGCAAGTACGTACATGTGAGAGGAAAAAATGCAGCATTTTGTTGCACTGGAGAGGGCAAAAATCAAACATCACTATAAATCAACTATACTTCCTTTGACCATTTGATATAGCAAATAAATGTATTTGTAATGCTTGTGCAGACCACACATTGGCATGGCACTTCAAGTTACTGTAACTGAGTATCTCCACCTCTAAATATGTACCAGCTATCAGACAGAGTTAAATAAAACTATCATCAAATTCTGCCACTGAAATGAAATTTAAAGTTACTAAGAAGCAAACATAGAAAAGCTTTTCTACTACAGCTGTCATTTGCTTTGATACAGTTCTACAATCACAGCAGACTAGATAATATGCTCTAAAGACACAATATAGACAGTCAGACTTTCAAAGTAACAATTTGTTCTAGCTAGTCCAATCTACTCCAGGTTTTCTTTATCCAAAGAGCATTCTTAATCTCTCATCGCCAAGAAAAGCTCTTTGATTTTGACCCTTGAAGGGGAAAACATATTAACCCTTAAACATATAAAGTATAAAAAAACATCAAAGGTTGAAAAAGTCACTAAAATAAATTCCAAAGTATATGCTGTTAAGCCATTATCCTTTTTTTGTCAGAAACATTCTGTGCTTCCCTCCATATAAGTAACAAAACCACAGCGGACAGTTTCACATAGTATAGATGGTATTTGCACAGTATTACCTGCTTTGCTGCCAACACTGGAATGGAAGCTTGAAATAAAACTACCAGAAAAACAAATACAACAACACAGATTCAAAAGTCATTTTGTTTCACAGACAGGCAGATACATGTTTACTAGTTTTGAGGTCTAAGCTGCCTGACATCTTCCTCTTGCTCTGAAAAAAGGAAAACAAACCTGCTGAGAATCGCGGGAGAGGAGGGGGCGGGAGGCTAGTAACCAGGAGACTTTCACGGTGGAGATCTAAACCGAAGTACTTGCACTACAATGAGTTCAAACTGTATCTAATCCTGCCGTCAAGACAATCTAAGGAAGCTTTCCTATAGAGTCACCAAGTGTTCCAACCTGAAAGGGACATCCTTGGAACTAAAATCTAATTCCTGTTTTTAAAGTAATTTTACAGTGAAATTACCATAGAGAAAGATGCGGGGCTGCTGGTATAAAAGCATGCTCCCTCTGCCACCTGCTGGGCCAGCCCAGCAGTGGCCGGGACCCATCACGGGTCCCAGAACGAGCATCCTTCAAACTCCTATCTCGATGTTAACTTAATGAAATACAGTCACAGCCAAGGCAATAAAATAACTGCATATTTTCCTAACATTCCTAACCCAACATAAATGTAGGGTAAATAGCATTATATTTACTCTTTTCTAGCGAGATTTTAGTCAAAGAATTCTACCTTATGTCTGTACTTATCCATTTAATCACATTTTACCCAATGGGGTAAAAAGCATGCCTGAGCACCAGGTCACTGGGACCCTGTAATAATTACATCATGTGTTTTATACCACATTCATTAAAGGGAAAAAAGCCTTTATAAGTACAATTAAAAGCTATATTTAAATTAAGTTTCGAGTGTACAATACACAACGGTCACAGGCTGAACAGCTACATAATGTCTTTGCTTTCCTCTCCTGTTCAACACATGGCTCTTGGCTTTACTTATGACAAACCTGCTCTTAATGCAAAAGCATTAATTTCCTTGGTCTCATTTCTTCAACACAGGAATGTATTTCCATAACGTCCTACTCAGCAGAATAGCAGTATAACGCCTTGTTTAAAAAGAGGAACCTGAGACAGACTGTGTTGAAAGGTAACCAAGAACAGCAAGTGCGCAATTTGGGACAGCCAAGATTGGATTTGTCTGCAGAGCACTTGATACTACAGTTTTAGTCATGGCTCCCACTGCTTTCAGCCATGCTTGTGAGCATTCAGCACTTCTGCAAGTCAGGTGTAAAGAAAATGAACACTGAAATTAAGTCAGGTATGTGGATTCACAAGGACATTCTATAGCACAGTCAGGCACTGTTCCCTAGAGGTTTAGCTCTAAGACCTTCTCTCTTCTTCCTCCAGCCCACTCCTCAGCCATTTAAAGAAATAAGGAAGCTACACGATGGGCAACACAAAAATAAAGCAAACAAAACAAAAAAACCCACACACCACCACCTACCTGACCAAAATTTACCCATGGAGGAAATTTGTTCTGTACTCTGAATACAAAGTGAGACACAGTGGAGACACTGGACATAACGTAGAAAAAGACTAGGACATGATGTCTGCAAAGAGTGAAGTTGAATCAAGAATTGCTGTTAGAATTTCCAAATTTGAGGGCTTGATTTTACATCATTTGTGTAATAGTCTGCTATGATTACTTATTGGAGTTCTCTGAACATTTTGTTCAGACAAAGTCAGGTCAAAAGCAGACACAATCTGGGTAGAGGGGTAAGAGCTGCACAAAAGTCAAGCCGCTTCCCCCCGTCAATTGAGGTTCTGCACTGTGGGGTGCTAGCAGAGTAGTTACAGCTTTCAATCTTTTCTCAATTACCCTCTCTCAATCACTAACATACAAATCTGCATATGGCCAAAGCAATACAATTTCTCCTTCTTGTGTTCCTGAAAACAACTCAAGTGTTTGGGTGATATTTCCTCCCACAATCCACGACTAAAGGTGACTCCTAATACAAAAACTTCATCCTAATTCATTAAAGTCTGGGAAACTGTTAGGCAAGCTTAATAGTAGACCACATTATTACCCCCACCTATAACATTTAAAGGAACACTACTCTTGCTGCCCAGGTTGCAGCTGCAGTCCCCGAGTTACATCAGCAAGACCTGGCATAGTCAGCACTAACGGTACTGCCACCTACAGGGACTAAGGAACTGTAAGAGACAGGTATTTCATCATTCAGTTTACTGAAACTACACTACTTTGTTAAAAATAAAATATACACATGTAAGTTTTAAAACTACACTTTTTAGGAAGCTATTTTGATAGGAAGACACCTTACACATCTAATTATCTGCATTATCTAGCTATGCACAGTTGGCTGTCACTATTGCGCTGTGAGTTAAAAGCAGCTCCCCATTGCTATTTGAGATGGAGGAAATGCACACTCAATGAAAACTAAGAGGCAGTAACGGTCCAACACACACAAGCAGCACCCTCGTGTCAGCCACTTGCTCTTACATTTGCCCACAACTCACCCAATGAACTCCAGAAGTATGGAGATGTCAAGTTCTGGTGGGATCCGGAACACGGAGCCCAGAACTTTTCGAGGTCTTCCTCTGCTCACTGGAACTGGCTGTGGGACAGCTAAAATATTCAAATAGCCAAAATGCAAACACAACTTAAAATAAAAGCAGCATAAGACACTAACATGCGCCAAGCAAAACAAATGAGCTCCTAAGGAAAAAGAGTGCACGCAATTCATCCTATTTTTTTTTAGGACTGAATCAGCTCTTTATACATTTCATGTTGCGTATATGAACCGGCATTTTACTAGTTTTCAGCGTGGCACCTCTCCAAAGAGCTGTTTATTTGATAGTAAGACAAAAAAATAATTAGAATAATCCCTCATCTGTCAACAGACTTTGAAGTTCTTGCTTTCACTCCTCTGTAACGTCTATTATTTATTAAGGGCCGGAAAATAAAATTAACACACTTTTTATATGTATTTCCTGGTTTTAAGCAAAATATAATCTGTTTGGAAAAAAATCCAACCACGATCTGGGTTTAAACACTGCCAGATCCATCTTCTATTTTTGTAATTTGAGAACCATGACAAGTCACAGTTATCAGACAACCAAGAATCCCATATTTCCAATACTACCTATCTTCTTCAGTTGCGAGCTAATACTTCAAGGAAAGCCCTTAAGAATAAATGCTATAGTAAATATTTCCTTAACAGTGTCCTCTAAAGTGATTACAGCTCACCTGGTTTGGGCACTTCTAATCCTCTTTCTTTATAGAAGTCATGCATTTGCTTTTTCTCTCCTGAAGAAAACCACACAATACAGAACAGATTGGAATGTTATTTCAGACGCTAAGAATATCCATATAGTTTCCAATGATCAGAACAGTAAAAACATTCCAAGTTCCTACAGACCTTCACCATCCCTAGCATTCCATGTGAGGCTGGGACACTTAAGATACCCAGAATAAGAGTTTGTTAGTAAAAACTGGGAAGAAATCAGAGAAACTGGCCATAAATCATACCAAAATAGCTGCAAAAACTAGTACCCTTCTGGCTGTCATGACTCCATTTTTATACCATCTATAGGCTGTCATGATTGTATTTTTATACCATCTATAGTCCATATATATCCACTAGATGTGTGTATTTCACCCAGTTCACCCAGGTGGACACTGTGCAGATTCATTGGCTCCCCAAGTTCAAGGTAAATGACATGTGACAGTGAACACACCTAAAATCAGAAAAATATACATGGCAGTGAGGAAAAAAGAAAAGCACTTGAGAGAATCAGTCTTACCAACTTTTTTTCAACTGATACAAGTGCACGTGTTAGAATGATATTTTCTGTACTTACACAAAAATATGAGACATGACTATGAAATATTATCTGGATATTTATCCAGATACAGTGACACCTGTGTTTCATGAGACAGGGTATATAGTGTTACCCATAATACCATTTAGCAGCCAGAAAGATGCCAGTTGGCACAGCTAATTCATTAAGATTTATAACCAAACATTACAAAACTATTTTAAAGAGCCCAGCATAGAAACAGGGCTTTGAATTACTCTGTTTTCTGTTCAGTCTTTTCAATCTCCAGTGGTAATAAAATAAAGGGACTTACTTTCCTCCAAATTAACAACTAATTTATAGACTATGTCTTGCAGTTGCCGGTCCAGCCTATTAAAGAGAAAAAAAAAAAAAAGAAAGCGTCTTTGGTGCAATACAGAATGGTTTTCATTAAATTGTAACAAGAGATGCCAAATACACCATTGAAATATGATGTACATAAAGAGAAAAGTGACAGAGCAGCAACTCCATATCTGCTTAAATTCGTGTCCTGACAGCAGAGCTCCAACAGAAGCAGCCATGCAAAGTTAAAGGCACCACCCCCTTCAAGAATTCATGAACAGTTCGAGAAACTAAAACGCAGTTTTCAGAGTTAATAAGTATATCATGCCAACAAAACTTTGTCTAAAAGAAAATAAAAGCAAATAGTTAAGATCTCATACCACCTGTCACACTAAGCAAATGCATAAAAATACCCAGGGTGGGGGGTAAGAAACCGTAGAAAGGGATACAAACTAGATAAAATAAGAAATTGCGTATTTTTATTTTCACTATTGAGATGAAGCTTACATAAACAAGGAACACAATGCGTTTCTTCTAACTGTTCCCTCATTTGAAACAGGAAAGCACTACAAGTCTGTAGAACAAGATTTAAAAGCAAGCACCAAAACTTGGGAAAAATATACCTGTAAAAATGACATGAACTTATTACCTGATATTATAAAGGGGCTGTGTCTGATGTACAACAATATTGCATTTTGGACATCTGTTGCTATAGTAGAAGTGTCTCACTATGCAGCTTTTACAAACTGTAAAGAAAAGAAACCCCATAAAAGTCACATGTCCATTATACAATAGCATCTGTTTAAGCAAGAGGAGCGATTACACCCAGACTTCTCAGCTAAAATTTGTCAGAGACAAAGCGAAGCAAGTCTTTCAACTTTAAAACTCAAGCCAACAGCAGCTCTCTGCCCGTACAGGATACAACACTTTTGAATATTCAATAATCCTAACCCAATTGATGCAACAGTAGGTGTTCAATGTTGTAACTGTGTTACCCAGAACAAGAGTAGAGCTAAAACGACAGAATACTGACTGCTGCAGACAAAAGGTTTGCTGAAAAGCACCCTACAAGTAGTTTCAGTAGAAAAACCAAGGTAAGAAATTACAATTCTGCCATTCTCATTGTATTGTACATGTATTTTAAAAATTTGGAAGGAAAGCTAATGAGTAGAAATATCTACAACAAATAACTTACTATTCAATCAGCTCCACATCAGCCTGAACACACCAAACTTTTCCACAACATTTACCAGGAAACTTCTAAGAGATCACCAGAGTTGCACTTGCAACATTATGCTGTCCTTACTAACAGCTGTGCATTTTCCTAAATTACAAACTGCACTGAATATGGCATAGATCAAACTAGTAGCAGTGCCCAATTTAAAGAAAAAAAGGGGGGGGGGGCAGGGGGAAGATTTTCCTCTATGTAGCTTTAGCTGTAGGAAGTTGAGATAAGAATCATTCAGGATTCACGTGGGAACATGGGTGTGGCTGAAAGAGTCAGCTTCTCAGAAAGGGTTTTATTAGCTTTGAGAGAAAATAGTTCTGTCAGCAATGGAAAAACTGTTAACACAAGGATTGAGAGGAAAAATAACAAGACAAGAACATTGAAATCAGTTTTTTATTATCATCCATCTACTTCTATTCATCAGGCTATAGAATAACTGTTCTGTGGCTGCATATAACCGTTTCTGTATCTGAACCACTATTTCCACACAGCCGCTTACTGAGTTTTAGGAACTTACGAACTCATATCAGCAACAGTTTAGGAAACTCTCTAGTCCATTATGTGCAGGACCACTCAACTTTCTTTTCTCAGTTACATACTCAGATTCCTAAAGCCTACTTAAAAAAAAAAAAAAAAAGGTATGGAGTAGCTCTGGTTTTGTTTTACTTGGGCTTTCTCTTTCCCCACATCTTCTTCCCTCTTAATCTGGGAAATTAAGCTGACTTCATGATTGATCGATTTCATTATTTTCTGATGCTTAAAATATCCACAAATATATTTTCCTTAAGGAACAGAATAAACACAAGACACATTCACGTAAAATAGAGAATTATCTTTGTGAAGCTAGAACATCTCAACAGCTAGTTTTTGTTTGAATTTGCAACTAAAGTCTGATACTTACAGGTGTGCAGACATTCTGTAATAGTTGTAGCATCAATAAAGTAACCTTTGCAGATGGAACACAGGATGTAAGGGGTCAACTCTGCGAGGTTTATCATACGCTACAAACAAAGACAGTTTTCAAGAGTTTGAATACACAGGCTAAGCCATGAAATTTCCTGATTGCAGCTTCCAAAATATCACAGCCTTAAACCATGAAAAAAATTGGGAACAACATGCTACAGAAATGGGTTTTCCTAAGAGGTCAATCATTCCTCCCATACAGCTCTTTTCTAAAGACTTTCAGCTAATCTTATAAATTAACCTTTTTGTGAATGGCAATCCAATTTGTTTAATGAATCATATTGGAAAAGCAAACTATAAACAACCCTTTTGGAAAAACTCTTTAATATCAAATAACAACAACTCAGAATATCAAATAATCAGCAATCTTGAAGTGGATACTAGTAGCAAATAATATCATTATTTGAAAACGCTCAGCAAGCATGTTGGGGCCCCCAATCAAGACACACAACTACTGCCATCTCTTGTTTCTGCACGCGGTTAGGGATTATACAAATATATATTGATGCAAAGACTGAAATTTCACTGCTCTGAAGTGTGATTATGAAGTACATTTATCAGGAACGCGTACAAGTAGCTTCACAACAATTTTCCTGTCAGAAATCTGCTATTACGAAAAAGAACAAATTTCTTCTATAGCAATGATCTGAGATCTGACAAAGGTAACACGTTAGATTTTTACATTCCGTTTCCTTTAGTCTCAAAGCCAGACTGAGGGGCTTTCTTTCCCTCAATGCCACCATTCATTTCGCCCACATGCCACCGCTCACCACCCTCTCAGCTACGCCAAGAGTTTGTAAGCGCTTCATTTAAATGAGATGGATAAAATGAACTTGGGCGATAATAAAAAGCCTAGTAGCATACGGCTTACATTGCCTAAGCAGGGGTCCAGATTCGCACCTGGAAGTTTTCAGAAGTCCCCAAAAGCGTGTAAGCTGAAGTCCGCTGCTCACAGCACCTGCCTGCAAGCCGGACTCCTGCAGACGCCCGGCCTCACCTGAAGACGCTGCGTTTCACACCCAGCCGCCTCCCCACGCTCACACCCGCGCCCTCGTCTCGCAGCCGCCCCCGCCGTGCCCCGCTCGGGGCCGCCCCCGCCACAGGCCCCGGCCGCCCCGCCACTTGCGGCGGCAGGCAGCGCGCGCCCCCACCGCCAGCCGCACGCGCCCCCACCGGCGGCGCGGGGCACGCCGGGAGCGGGGCCTGGCGCGCGACGGAGCCGTTGGCGGCCGGTGCGTGCCCTCGCCTCAGAGGACGCTCCCCGCCCCCTCCTTCCCCCCCCCCCCCCCACCCACCTCCCGGTCGTCGTCCGAGTCGAGCTCCCCGTCGTCCGTCCCGAACCGAGCCCCGGGGTCCCCCTCGAGCTCCTCTTCTTCCATCTCCTCTTCCTCGTCGTCTTCGTCGTCGTCCTCATCGCCGCTGGACTCCGAGCGGCTCCGCTCGAACTCGAAGGGGAGGGAGCGCGACCCCGAACAGCTGGGAGCCCCCTCCATCTCCTGGTCCTCATCGGCCGGGCCCGCGCCCGCCCCATCCCCGCCCGACAGCCCCGACACTACAGAGCCAACGTCCACCTCCGTGTCCATGGCTCGGGGTGGGGGCGGGGACCGGGGCACACGCGGGACCGGCTGCTGGCCGCCCGCGGGGGGCGGCGGGAGCGGTAGTCCGCCGGCCCGGCCTGCGTGGCGCGCGTGCGCGGGGGCGCCGCGGGGCACGCCGGGAGTTGTAGTTTTAGCGGACACGTGACTCCGCATGCGCCGGGGCTCAACCGGCCGGTGATTTTCATACCCGGCAGCTTTCTTTTCTTACGGTGTTTTTTTTTTACACTCGTCGCTCCTCCAGCTGAGAATTAAGTGACTCGCTAGTGAAGCACAGTGTCCTGGTTTCAGCTGGGGCAGAGTTAATTTTCTTCTTAGTAGCTGGTATAGTGCTGTGTTTTGGATTTAGGATGAGAATAATGTTGACAACACACTGGTGTTTTGATTCTTGCTAAGTAGCGCTCACACTGGTCAAGGACTTTTCAGCTTCCCCTGCTCTGCCAGGTGCACAAGAAGCTGGGAGGGGGCACAGCCAGGGGGGCTGACCTAAACTGGCCAAAGGGCTATGCCATACTGTGTGATGTCATGCTCAGTATATAAAGCTGGGGGAAGAAGAAGGAAGGGGAGGACGCTTGGAGTGATGGCGTTTGTCTTCCCAAGTAACTGTTACGCATGATGGAGCCCTGCTCTCCTGGGGATGGCTGAACACCTGCCTGCCGATGGGCAGGAATGAATGAATTCCTTGCTTTGCTTGTGCGCGCAGCTTTTGCTTTACCTATGAAATTGTCTTTATCTCAACCCATGAGTTTTCTCACTTTTACCCTTCGATTCTCTCCCCCATCCCACCGGGGGGAGCGAGTGAGCGAGCGGCTGTGTGGGGCTTAGTCGCTGGCTGGGGTTAAACCACGACACACACAGGTGAACGTTTAATTTATCACGAAAGCGCGTCAATCACAAGACACAATCACAATCATAGTTTCATTCAAAAACAGCTTTTACTTCTGCAATATCAACTAATCTCTATTTACCAAACACGAATAAGAGAAGCAACAGTAGAAATACCTGGAAAACCAAGTGACCCAGCTGTAATTAATTTAATTCGGAGCAAGGCCCGCAAGGGCACCCACTCCCAAGGCCACATCCTTTACTCCAAGGAGGGCACCGGCAGTGGCTTATTAACACCAAAGCAACCCATTTCTGAAGGAGGTTTCTCGCACACGCACGCTGGAAGCGCCGGTGAGCTCCGTGACCCACACCCGCCCGGTCACCGCCCAAAACCGCACTTACCGAGCGCCGGGACGCCCACGCCGCCGCAGCCGCTCCGCGGGACCCCTGCCACGCCCGCTGCCATAAAGCGCTCCGGGCAGAGTCGCAAAACGAAGTCGCGAGCGCCTAGGCAGGCAGCGGCAGTAGTACCCGTTCTTTGCCCTGACTGTCGCAAAGGCGTCCGCGCCTGGCGGCGGCCGCCCGCTGCCGGCGAATGGGGGGCGATGCAAGATGGCGGCACTACCTGAGGAGCCGGCGGAGGTGGCGGCGGTAAAGCCGGACCCTGAGGTGGGGACGCCGCCGCAGCCCCCTGCTGCTCCTCCGGCCTCCGCCGCCGCTCCCGCCGCTCCCCCGGCTGCGGCGGCGGAGGGGGATGCGGCGGGGAGCGGTGGGGAGGCGGCTCCCGCTAAGCCTGCGGCACCGGGCCCGGCCGCCTCCCCGGCGGCGTTGGACCGGCAGACGCTCCTGGCCGTGCTGCAGTTCCTGCGGCGCAGCAACCTCCGCGAGTCCGAGGAGATCCTGCTCCGCGAAGCCCGCCTGCTCGGCGACGACCTCGGCGCTGCTGCCCTCAGCCCCGCCGGCACCGGTCTTCTGGGAGCCCCGGGCGGCGATGCGGACTCCGCCGGCGGCGAGGCGCTGCTCAGCCGGGTCACCGCCGCTGCCGCCATCGCGATAGGAGGCAGCGCCGCCACTGCCGCGTCTTCCAGCCCCGGGGTGGCGGCGGTCCCCGCTGTGCCGCCGGGGAAAGGTGGGGCCCGCGCCGGGGCTGCGGGGTCGCTGCCCGGGGCGGGGGCCGCCCCCTCCCGGCGGGACCCCTGGGGCCTGGGGGGGGGGCGCTGTGCCTCCAGCAGCCTCGGGGGCTCTCCCTGATGCTGGGGCACAAGGGTGGGTGTCAGGTGGTGCCTCCCTTGGGGTGGCCCTCCATGGGGGGCGAGGCGAGAGTCTACCCCGGCCTTCTGCGGGGGGGGACGCCCAGAGTGTGTCATTCCCCCATACAACTCGGGAAGAGATCGGGATCTCCCTCCATGGAGCAAGGGACCAAGGACAGAGTATCCATCATATTTGCAGGCAGCACTGTCAAAGTGAGAGGTGCTTCCCCTTGTTTTTGTGTCCCATCTCGACTCACATCGTAGCAGGAGGCTGACTGTTTCCTTTGTAGTTAGAGGCAATGGTCCAAGATACGGCTGCAGGGATGAGGACGGAGGCCTGATGTACAGGCTGTATTTTGAAGAAAAAGCCATGGGATACTTGTAGAGGAGGCTTTATACATTTCTGGATCAAGTTGCTGGGTACTTGAGATGTCCTTTGGATAATTGGAGTTTTAAATTGGAATTTTAAATCAAGGTGTTCTGTGGGGCAGCTTTAGTATAGTATAGAGTAGTATCATGAAATTTCAGGAGCTGATACATCTGAGTTCCAGTAAATGTATAGTATAAAGTCAGCTTGTTCCTGGTATTGCCTGATAACGATTGTTTTTACACAAAAGACAAAACAATGAAAATGTTTAATGACTGTTATAAAGAACAGAGCTCTCTGAGTGTTAGCAAGTGACAAAAAGTCATTGCCCTGTAATTGTTCTGTAGTGAGTTGTTCATTTGATGAAGTTAACTTGCTTGTTTACTGGAAGCAAAATAATTATAGTGGGTATACCTTACAGGCTGTGAAATATTCTGCTCCTCATTTGACAATTTCTAGGCTTAGCAGTAAAGAGAACTTATTTTGGTGATGTTAGGGGCTTCTTCCTTTACACTTAAAATCCTAGCTGAGTTAGGCGCTATGTTAAATACCATATAGGCAACTGTTGGCAGGGAAAGTGCAAAAAAACGGCTCAAGGTGCTAGGAGAATTGGCTGCTGGACTATAACGTGCTACCATCCTCTCACTTGTATTGTTTAAACTTAGTGCTGAACAAGCACAAGACTTAGTGTCGTGTTTTGCTCAGAGGTCCTCACCTTACCAGTGGAGTTGTTAGCCACTGTATATTTGCTAGCTCTTTCAGGCTGTCTTACAAGCTCTTGTTATATGCTAATTGTTTTGCAGTTGGAGGAGGTGTTGTTGTGGAAGATCAGCCAGATGTGAGTGCGGTATTGTCTGCCTACAATCAACAGGGGGACCCCACGCTGTACGAGGAATACTACAGTGGATTAAAACACTTCATTGAGTGTTCCTTGGACTGTCATCGAGCGGAATTGTCTCAGCTGTTTTATCCTCTCTTTGTGCACATGTACTTGGAATTGGTCTACAATCAACATGAGAGTGAAGCAAAGTCTTTTTTTGAAAGGTAATTTATTTTCATTTGTACATTTGCATTATTTTGTGTTTGCTACTTTGATTAAATCTGTAAGCTATAGTACCATAGGTTTTTATATATCTATATATGTACGTATTATTTTTCTTCTCTAATGTTGAAGAGATTTGGAATCTGAAGTAATAGTGCCATGGATTACAGTAACTGTTCTTAAACCCTTTTCCAATCTCCTATGTTAGAAAGATGTGCAAACTACATGCTTTTGAACTGTCCATGGGCAGATTTTGAACCATCTTTATGGTGAGCTGATGGGCTCCTTGCTGCAAAACTATCAATGAAGAGATGCTGCTTCTTTAGGGAAAGATTGTGGGGTCATTTTTTAGCACTGGAAAATTGCACTGAGATGCCAAAGTAATGTACGCTGTAAGTATTTGCTAATGTCATAGCATGTATATTGAAATTCTTCAAATGAGATTAAAGGAAGTAATTTATGGCTGATCTGTAATTTTCTGTGGTCTTACTATGTTTCACTTCTTTGTCACTTGAGAAGAAAATTAAATTTAATTTGTTTTCTGGATTCAGACCAATTATGAAATATTTCAATCCAAAAGGATAACTTTGTCTCCCTCTAATATGGTCAGCAAAAATGGTTCTGTAAATAGTTCGTGTTCCCTGCCACAACTATTTTATAACATGGTTTGAGTGAAAATGGAAAACTCTAGACATATGTTAGCTATTAGATAATGCAAGTGGAGAGTGAGAAACATACACTGTGAAATGTGCATATTCATATAATGAATCAGATATAAATACATCCAAGTAGTCTTGTGTAATAAAAAATGCCCTGTACTTTATGATACCACAAATTACGGTTTCATTTCTGTAAATAAACTTGTTAGTGTAACTGTTTACTTCAGGCGAGAACCCTTTGGGTATATGCAATTCTGTGAGGTTCTGTTTGTGTGTTCTCTTCATCTTGTTTTTTACTCTTGAATGCTCTGACTGTATACAGTAAGTCACTGGTGTATCTTCCCCAGGATGAAATTTATTTCAGCAGAAAAATAATCCTAAATGTAGTCAGTAGCTTCCAAAAGGTCCTTACATATATGTTTCATGTTAAAGTAATGTTAATAAGTGTGCACCTAGGAGATAATGTTATTGTAATAAATCTTTTATCGTACCTTAAATTGTTTCAATAGATTTCATGGGGATCAGGAGTGTTATTACCAGGATGACCTGCGTGTATTATCTAGCTTAACCAAAAAAGAACATATGAAAGGTAACGAGACCATGCTGGATTTCCGAACAAGCAAGTTTGTGCTGCGTATTTCCCGTGACTCTTACCAACTCTTGAAGAGGCATCTTCAGGAAAAGCAGAACAATCAGATCTGGAATATTGTTCAGGAACATCTTTACATTGATATCTTTGATGGAATGCCTCGCAGTAAACAACAGATAGATGCTATGGTGGGAAGCTTGGCTGGGGAGGCAAAACGAGAGGCTAATAAAGCAAAGGTAGGAGCCAAAGACTGTTGCACTTTTATAATTGAACGATTCCCTAGTTTTTCAGGGAGATACCGTAGTATAGACTGACAGTTGTCACTTGAGATCTTAAAAGACAGCGTGAACAGAACGAAGGAAGAGAACTGTACAAATAGTTGTTGGCAGGAGTAGAGAGATCAAGATATGTCACTGTCTGGTAGAAGAAACTGTTGAACCCCTTTGAGAGACAACCTTGTATTCAGCCCACTGAACTCAACTTAAACTAACTCGTTAATTACTCTGTGGTTTTCAAATGGACACCAGACTATCTGGTTTCCTCTTTTGTACAACTGATGTAATTCTTTCTTACTGTGAGTTGTTACTGCAAGTGCTGTTTGTGTAGATCTTGAGAGTGTAGTACCACAGTACTATACAGATAAATTATGTAAGCTGTAGGGATTCTGCTCTAAGGAAGTGCTAAGAGAGGGTGGGAGAACTTAGAGTTTTCCAGATCAGTTGCTGGGTAAAACAGGAGAACATGTACTGCATTTGTTATGGGCTAACCAGTCATGTATGCAGTAATATTAAACGTAGCAGTTTTAAAGGGGCAGCTCTATTGCTTGGACTATTGCATTGAAAAGTTTCCATTAAAAAAAATTAGTTTTCAGTAAGAACAGCAATTACTGTTTTGTCTCATGTATGTTTATTGGCTTGCAGGTTTTCTTTGGCTTATTGAAAGAACCAGAGTTTGATGTGCCTTTGGATGATGAAGATGAAGAAGGAGAAAATGAGGAAGGAAAGCCAAAGAAGAAAAAACCTAAAAAAGATAGTGTAGGGTCAAAAAGTAAAAAACAAGACCCTAATGCTCCTCCCCAAAACAGGTACCAAGGGAACGATGTGTAGAGAAGTCTTGTTAAATCCAGTCTTGTCGTGCCAAATCTGCATCGCTGTTCACATGACATTTTTAGCATTTTGGCCGTTTCAGCTGTACACAGCTTTAGCCGTAAGACTTCTAAGGGAGGTAATGGAAAGCTTAGCATATAACCCTCTGTCTTTGCCCTTCAAGTCAATCTAGATTTCCCTTGATAAAATTTTACTCGGTTACCCACTAATCTTTTCAGGTCACCCTCAATTGTTTATCTCGTTCCACTGCCTGTCTGAAATTCTTAAAGCTACTGGCTCTTTTTTCTCATCAGTTAATTTTCTACACGGTTTAATTTTTTTTTCTAATTCTTATTTCGTGTTTGAATATTGAGGCATAGGGTTGCATGCAAAGGTTTTGCTTTCTTTGTTTAGATTAACAATATGGAAGGTACTTCTAGTTCATAAAAACGTGTGCTTCTTGTAGAATTCCTCTGCCTGAACTGAAAGACTCTGACAAGCTGGATAAAGTAATGAATATGAAGGAAGCTGCGAGGCGTGTGCGTCTTGGCCCAGAGTGCCTGCCCTCCATCTGTTTCTACACATTCCTTAATGCTTACCAGGTTGGTAAAAGAAGAGTTTGGGTAATATGGAAAAGGGAATCAAAATTATAAACATCACTCTTAATAAAGAAAGAACACTTAACAGAGTTAGCAAGGTTTACTGGAGTATTTGGAGTAAACATTGCAAAGTTTGTTCCAGAATCTTCAAAATTCTCTTTAAAGACTCCTTAAACTATTTAATGTTCCTTGGTTTTGCTCTGATTTTGCTGTGATTCCTTCTTTTGCTTTTCCTGTGGGGCCCTAAGTGTATTCTACAGAATACAGTAGATGTTTTGCATCAAAATACTGGAAAACAGCACTGTTTTGTCACTATTGACTGTGCTTCATTCATATAGCTTTATTTTTAATGGTGCAAGAATTTATGTCTATCCTAGAATAATTCCCTCTTATTTTTGTAAATAAGTCAAGTTAAATTTCTGATTAGTACTTAGGATTTTGTAATATTTGAAACGTATCATGGAAGATACAAACAATATAAATGGATATTTTGTGTATAGGGTCTGACTGCAGTGGATATTACAGATGACTCTAGCATGATTGTAGGAGGCTTTGCCGACTCTACTGTCAGAGTGTGGTCCGTGACTCCTAAAAAGCTACGTAGTGTGAAAACAGCAGCAGGTAATTTAAACCATAACACTTAATATGAGCACGCATTACTTGTGATAGCTGTGTTTTGTGTGAACGGAGAAAGATGTCTGTGGCAGGAGAGTTGTCTTCAGCAGTTAGATGCCTTCACTTTGAAGAAACAATATGTGCCACAGATGTATGATCACGTCTTATCTACTACCATTAGAAATGTTTTTAAAGGAATGGGAAATCTGGTTGTGTACACCTGCTGTGAGGTGGTCAGTGCACGGAGCTTGGAACTAGCCGTAACCAGCATGGAACTAGCCATCCTGCTTCTTCACTGGATGGTAACTACAGGGTGTAGTAGACAGTTGGGTTTAGGCGATCTAGGGGAGAGACTAGAGGTACCTGGGGGAAATCATAGGAGGGAACTCTGAGAAGGATGGACGAGAACGTCCTGTAGCTCAACACCTCTGCAAATTCATGGAAACCAGGCTGCTTTAATTCTGCTGTTTATGTAACGATGTGTTGTAGTTGAAGCTAGATGCCATGCAAGCGTTTCTTAATCTTGATAGTTAACTGATATGTGGTCGTGATGTTCAGCAAACAGTAGCCTACAGACTAAAAGTTGTTTTAAGTTGTGTGTAGTGTGCAGCTGTCAAAACATGTCTGTAAAGCATGTTTGTGGCATATTAACTTCCTGGGAAAAGGTGTGAGAATTTGGCATCTATATCAAGATGTTACTGTGTTTGGAGGCTGAACAATGTATGTATGAAAAATAACACACGTCGGAATTAAATTATTTTAGCTCAGTGAAGACTTAAGAAAGAGTGATTATTTATGTAAAGCATTATTTTCACCTTTTACAATGGTGAAAAATATTTTAAATGCCGTTGTATATTTCAAACTTACCAATTCCCAGGTGCTTTGTCATGTTCACATCATACTTGCCTCTTTTAGAGAGTATTATTTGTTTTCCTCTTCACGGCATTTATCTTTGAGCTTCTGACAGTTATTATGATACATGAACTTTGAAATATTGCAGACCTCAGTCTCATCGACAAAGAATCAGATGATGTCTTGGAGAGGATCATGGATGAGAAAACAGCAAGTGAGTTGAAGATTTTATATGGTCACAGTGGACCTGTCTATGGCACCAGCTTCAGTCCCGATAGGTAAAATAAGTTTACAAGCTAACTAGTTTGCTTGTCTTACGTTTTAATTGTATGCTCCTGAATGCAAGCATGTTCTTAATGCAGCTTTTTCCAGAAGGTTAAAGCAATTCTTGTTTATGTGGCTTATAAGAAACTATGTGCGAGCAGAAGCGCTCATAATACTCAAGGTGTTGGGCACTGTCAGCTATTACTAAAATCAACTGGAGCTGAGGATGCCAGCACCTTTTTTGAGATTCAGGACTTAAATGGCAAAATAGATCATCTTTTTTGCAAACTGGAGTTTAAACCAGGTTTTAACTAACTGAATTGTAGAGAGGAAAAATACTGCAGCATTGATTGCACTTACAGTATTGCAAAATGTAAAACCATACTGAGTAGCGTATCGTTGCGCTTCTTCAAGTTTCTCATATTCTGTTGAGACTTTATTTTCAAAATGCATGGAATAGTATCTTTAAAGTAAGAGATTTAAAACCATTATGTAATTATGAAAGTCTGGACAGTAGAAAGGAGGTTTAAATGTCGAAAGTTTTGCTTTTGCATGTGTCTAGTCAGGAAACAACCATTACAGAAACACAGCTGAGAAGTAAACTTTGTGTGGAACATGAATATAAAGTCTATAATTATGAATTGAGAATGCAAACATGATACGAATGCTCTTTCAGGGAATCCTGAAATTTTGTTTAGAGTTATATTAGAAGATGATTTTTTTTTAAAGTAACGTAGCATAGCAGTTTATGCATCACTTTTTCATATAACTGGAATTCCTGAGTAAAGACCAGCTCTGTGGTGTGTGTGTTTTTTTTTTTTTTTTTTTTTCCCCTCCCTTCCCTCAGTATTGCTGTAAGTATCATCAGAATTAGTCATCAACATCCAATTGTCTCTTTTTTGCATAAGGGCCTAGAACTGAATTCTGCTTGAATTGGTTATTGTTGCTTACCCCACCAAAATGCTGATTTACATGTGACATGCTAAACAGATGCTGTTCAGTGGACGTTTTTTCTTATCGTAGGCATCTCAGTGTTTATGCAGCAGTTACACAATCCGTGTGGAAGTTTGATATGTAATATGCTATAATTTCTCCCGTGACAGGAACTATCTGTTGTCCTGTTCTGAGGATGGCACTGTCAGATTGTGGAGTCTCCAAACATTCACGTGTTTGGTGGGATATAAAGGACACAACTATCCAGTATGGGATACACAATTCTCTCCTTATGGTTATTACTTTGTGTCAGGGGGACACGACAGAGTGGCTCGGTAAGAAACTGGATGGGTTTTTTACTTGTCCGGGTCAGTTTGTGGTGGATTAACCCTGCAAGTGATTAGCTGATATACTCAAGCCTACCCTGTTACTGGAAATAATTTTTATTTCATGTTAATCAAAATACTGAACAAATGTTTTAATGTAGGGTTTTTTTTTTTTCTTTTCAACACTCATGAGATTAGCTGACGACTAAAGTGATGGTGTCCTCTTATGTGACCATCCAATTAGAAGTATTCTGTTCCAGTTGTTTAACAACTTGACAGAATATTCTTTATTTCTCCCTTCTGAAAAGTATACTTTTCCAAAACAGATCCTGCTGATTCAATAAACTGACCAGTAAGAAACCGCTGCATAATTACTTCCTTTTCTTCCTCATTGTGCAACAGATACTGAATTTCATTAGGGTTCTTCTATTAATAAAGCTTTTCTTTCCAGTCTGTGGGCAACGGATCACTACCAGCCTTTGCGGATATTTGCTGGCCATCTTGCTGATGTGACGTGTACCCGATTTCATCCAAACTCCAACTATGTTGCCACGGGCTCGGCAGACAGAACTATACGGCTCTGGGATGTTTTGAACGGGAATTGTGTAAGAATATTCACTGGACATAAGGTAAAGCCATATCACTCACAGTGTGAAAGTGATTTTTTTTTTTTTCTGTGATGAGATTCTGAAAAGTAGTGTTGAGGATGAATACGCCTTGACTGACTGAATGTGAGTAGACTTAATGAACTTGTTTGGTCCCCCCCAAATGTCTGTTTTAGGGACCAATTCATTCATTGGCATTTTCTCCTAATGGACGATTCCTGGCTACTGGAGCAACAGATGGAAGAGTTCTGCTGTGGGATATTGGACATGGCTTGATGGTTGGAGAACTGAAAGGGCACACTGACACTATCTACGCGCTCAGATTCAGTAGAGATGGGGAGATTTTAGCATCAGGTAAAACTCACTGGAAACAGCGAAGTTGCCGTTGTGTTCCATAGGTCTGAAGAGGAAGGAAGTGATTGGCTCTTTAAATTGAGGAAGACAAAGTAGAATCACTTGTTTAGCAAAAGCAGCAACTTCAGACTGCTGGTACAAGGCGAGTACTTCACTGGACTGTGAGGTATGACCCCTCGCTCTTCCAGGAACTGAAGGGAAGGTGTTATGCAGGTAGACGGTAGTGAAGGTTGGGATCTGTGCGCAGTGTTGGGGGTGGGACCTGAAGTTAGAAATAACTCTAGGGCAGACAAGAAGGGGCTGGACTAGAGGGGCGCAGGGTACTGGGAGCGGGAGATGCAGCAGGACTAAAAAGAAGTGAGAGGAAGGGATAGAAAGGAAGATGAGTTATCCACGCCCTTACTCTTTCTTCATGGTAGATTTTTGATACGGAAATGCGTGTGTAATATTAAGTCAGGTCTATGAGCAGCAGAACTTGTGAAGCCTGCTTGTTTTTCCTGCCCTGTCCACATGGATTCTCTGGTGTCTAATATAGCAGAGCTCCTTTGCCAGTTTTTCCTTCATGGAGGCACAAGTTTTGTCTTTCCATGTTTAGTGAACTGTTTTCTTAAAATGTATAGTAATTTAATGAATTTGAAACTTGTTCTGTTCTGTCAACTGGTTGAAATCAGCCAACAAGTGCAAGTTACTGACAGACGAAACAATGGACGCTCACTGTAATTACATCAGGGTAATTTCCCCATGAAACCAGGCTAGGAATATTCTAGATTTATTTAGCAGTATGTTTCTAAATGCAGTGCAGTCAGAATCCTTGGTGAGCCACTGCTGCAGGAGTGAAAGCTAACGGACAGGGTACAGGTTTGATCCAGCCTGCAGGGTGGTTACTTCAATTTATCTACCAACGCTCCAGTGAACGTACAGGACACTGGGCCTGCAAAATTCTGCTGTCTTCCCTGTATCAAACAAAGAAACTGTTTATTATGTGACTGAAAATCACAAACGTTTCCTGAAATTGGTGTCTAGCCCACAGGATGGTCCTGCTTTTTCAGTGCTCCGTGATACAATCCACGCCCAAGTGTCTTGCGAGAGTAGTTCTTTGTGCTTTATCCACAGGGCATTCAGGTTAGATTACAGGAAAGCTGAAATCCTCTTTTATGTGTGCATTCAGTATGTTAGAGGCTTGTAAGTCTGTTTCCTTGCAGAATGAGGGCATAAGTCTACAGTTATGAGCAGACCTGCTTTTTGAGCTTTAATTTCTGTTAACTTGCTCCCCAGTAATTTTTTTATATACCTTTTTTATAAATAAAAGACTTTAAGCTGTTCTTTTTTCTTTTTAGGTTCAATGGATAACACAGTTCGTCTGTGGGATGCTGTGAAGGCATTTGAAGATTTAGAAACCGATGACTTTACTACAGCCACCGGACATATAAACTTGCCTGAAAACTCACAGGACTTGTTACTAGGTACATACATGACCAAATCGACCCCGGTTGTACACCTCCATTTTACACGCAGAAACCTGCTGCTGGCTGCGGGAGCCTACAGTTCACAGTAAACCGGGAAGCTGTAAGACTGACTGGGCCAAGTCGCTGCAGGAGTGACCTCCGGATGCGAGATGAGAAGGAATGTCTTGTACAGGTGGATCCCACTAGTCTGTGCCGGAAAAACAAAACTATGTCAACTAATGCGAGCAGCGTTTCTCAGTTCTGCTATTCCATATTTATCCACAGTTTGAAAATGCTGGAGATTGACAAGACATCGTGGCTGTAAAAGAAGGAATTGTTCATGGTGCTTTTGGTAAAAAAAAAAAATATATATATATATATGTATATGAAAATGGCTGTCTTCTCTCAGAGATGGTATTGAGCTCTGCTGAAACTTGTGGAAAGTTAACAGCCTTGGTATGTGTTCTCAAATGATTTTTTTTTTTTTAAAGCACTTAATTTATGGTTAGCAAATGTTTAATCAATCTCAAGCACAAGCAAAAACTGTTCAGTTTCAGAAAAGAAGAATGTAGTTTAATTCACTGTAGCCTGGGCTGGGCAACAGGTATGGTGAGAGTACCGCAGCAACAACCAGGGCATTGGAAGAGTCGGTCCTACAGGCAGAGGCTTGTGGGGAACTGCTGCAAAGTGACGTGTCTGGGGTTTATGCATCCAAGTACTAAGTCCTGAAAAGATTTCAAACTCCTGTGCTCTTCTGAGGTATTGGAAACGCAGATCTTGTTATTCTGTTTTCACAGGAAGCCAATGCTGTAAGTGTGATAAGCAACCAGAAGTGCAATGTGAACTTTATTTACTTTCATACTTTATTGTATGAAAAAAAAAAAGGGGGGGGGTGTGACTGAGGCACAACCGAAATACCCATTATTAAGAAAGTGGACTTAAACTTCTTTCACGTTGTATTGGATCTAAAAGAACTTTAAAAACCTGCGTCCTTTATACATAAGGTTTAATATATCAAAATGTAAAACTAGCCAAGAAATTGCAATGGTATTGCAGAGTAAAAGGATTGATCAGTCCTAAGCGTGTTATCAGTCTGCTTTTGAAAGGCCAGCTTGTCTGCTGAAGTGGCAGTTTCCACCCACAAAACCATTGTACCCCAGTAAGTCCTCCTGGACAACCAATAAAGCTCAGCGCTATATTTCTAGGGAAGAGTAAAACATGCAAAACACTGGGAAGTATAACTTCTGGGTCTTTGAACAGAAACCACCACCACAGGACAGGCCCATCTGGTGTGTTTTGGGGTTGGTGGGGTTTTTTTTGTTGTTTGTTTTTGTTGTATATTTTTTAGTCTCTTGCAAGCCGTGTACAGGGAAATCTGTTTTGTGTTCCTCATTACTTCCACTAAGGGCTTGGACACTTGAAAAATCTCCTGGCTCTCTAGTGAAAACAGAAACAAGACTTGACGTTTTTAAGGTAAAGTAAATGGAGAGCTACCTCCCCCTCATCATCCCTTCTCTGACTCTAAGGCTTGGAGTAAAGGTGTATCACAGGCATTATAGATCAAAATAAAGAGTGGAAAATTCATTAGGAAGCTCACCTGGAAATTTTCCTTAAAGAAAAAAGGTTAAAACTAAATTATTAAGGATTTTTTTGTGTAATGGTACCTCAACAAAATTTCCTAGCTCTCAATACGACCAGTTAGATTTAAGTACAATTATGGTGAATCAAACAAGTTATCAAAAACAAAGCTTATACAGTTTTGACAGCTTGAAGAAAACACTGCCACATTCTGCCTTTGTATTTTGTACAGTTTTATACTTTTGATATTATAATAAATACTAAAACCACATAGTTTGTGTCTTTATGTTATAAAAAGGTATTTTCTTCCCCTGATGGCTGCAATGGAAGCAAGAGCAGCGCCTGTAACTGCGAGCGCTCTGCCAAGAGAAAGTAATTCAGAAACGGTAAGTTGATTACTAGCCATCTCATGTAAACCTCGTTCTAAGGGTAGGTGAGGGGTTCTAGCTAATTAGATCTATTACACTGTTACCACCACCATTATTCATCTGGAAAGTTGTATACAGCAGAGGCCGTTTATGCAAACAAACTCATAGGAGAGGAAGACCACTACATTTATTCAGAAGGCCCAGCACATACAAGCGGCTTTAAGATACATGAACTAGAGTGCGAGAGCACAAAGACCCTGTAATTTATCCCTCCTTTTCTTCCAGCAACCATGCCTACCTCCTGCCGCCCTCGGTTTGGGAAGTATGTTTGCATGCTTTAGCATCAGAAGTCCCAGGTTGAACCCCTGCTGCTGGCACCCTTCTGAGAAGCACGTGCCGTATCCTCACATTCACACATCAGCGCTAATGTGACATCTAAGGAAGGTACCGAGATACAGAAAAACACTGCAGAGAACGTGATAGACAAGTTTTAGTGCTGGGCAGGGAGGGGGCTGGATATATATATATAACTGTGGTAGGAACACCTCATTTATTAAGAGGCTATATCCAGGAAAAATAAGCGCTATTTACAAACATGCAGGGCTATAAGAGCTTAACACCAGCAAAGCAAGCTATTTTCTTTCTGGCAGTTACCTCTGCAAGAGAGGCCAGTAACAGAAAAAGCTCAAATACTGTAATTTGATCACTCTACTTTGAGAGGTTTTCCATCAAAACCAAACAGGTTCTATGCAAAATAGACAACTGAGGCAGAAGCTGTAATCTGCATTGTATTAATAATAGTGAAGAAGTCACTGTTTCCGTGTAAGCTGCTAGCTTGGAACGCAAAAAATGGGAGCAACCAGGTAACTGCAAACCATGTCAGCTTGCTGTTATCCACTACGACACAGGAGTGTGGAGATGCTTGGTCAGCTGTAAGCTCTGTGCCGGTATTAGGGTCATGCTGCTGAGGCCTTCCCTAGGCTACAACCAGGGGCTCAGAACACTTTAGGATGTGTTATAACAGCAGAAGAGTTAAAATAACTATTTTTGACCGAGGGGAAAAAAAAAGCAAAGTGTCACAGTTATGCTTTTTTGCACCATTTCATATTTCCAATAAAACAAGTAATTATTTATATTTTATTAGCCACAGCAGGTCATCAGCTTGCATTACATTGACACAGACTGGAGGTTCAGACATGCCAGCAACCTGCCAAGAGAAGAGACATCAAACATAGCAAGTCTTGCACACTGGTACTAGTAACTGAGCATTCCCCTTCCCCATGCCCAAACAATTTTAATTATGAGCAGGCAGATTTCAGCACACCCAGGAAGAAATGACTGATGTCCCTTTAACATACAGCAGCAAAGATCAAGCTTATTGTTTTCTACCCTTTTTTTCAGACCATGAAGACAACCCATAGGTTTTTTCAAAATGCCATTTCAGTGGAAATTTTGTATTTGAAAGTGACTCTAGAATTTTGTAACACTTGGTTGTTGCTATACAAGAACAAGTCCAATCACTTCTATATGGGCCTTGCATAATGAGGTGTGCAATATATACAGTTCCATTGTATGGTGCTCCTTTTCTCTGTTCAAAGGAAGGTTTTAACAGACTGCATTAATCTCTGCTTGGAATTCTCTAATACAACTACAAAGTAAGTCTTCAAGTACTACTCTATTATTTCAATAACCTACAAAGCAACAGTTATCCCTATTTTACAGGAAAAGGGCAGACCAGAGGCACCCAATAGGTGTAGGCAAAGCCTGATACACCTAACTGCAACCTCCTTCCATTCCTGCTTCCTTCCCTTCTCTTTCTCCCTGCATGATGTCCCTAATCCCATTTACCATGTCAGAAGAACAAGAATACTACTGGTATCCCATCCTTTCTGCATCCCCTTTTAACAACCTACTTCGTTCAGAATGCCCCCAAATAAGCTGATGCTATAGTTTAGCTGAGATTTAAAATGATAAATACAAAGTTCACATGCCTGCATTTCTCTCTCTAATTATTATTCTATTATATAATACAACCTGTCCTTTGTCACTCTTTCTTCCTGAGCTGGCATTGAATCATTTTGGTCCTGGAAGAACACCAGCCACTTACCATTTACTTATCTGCCACAGCAGGAGTTTTCTTTTTAGGTCTAAGCTTGAAATACAAGATGAGCATTGCAATGCCTGTGTATGTTGCTATTACATACTGGAAAACATAAAAGTTAAGTTAGTTTCATTCTAAAACCCAGAAAACACCATTATACGAGACTACAAAAGTTAATATACATAATACATACATTCCTTCTGCCTGTGATGGTATAGGAATTGAAGTACTTCTGAAACCCAGTGAACTGGTGTTGAGATCCCGAGTCATGGCCAGCCATAGTTGTTTGTCCTAACAAGCAATACAGGACAATTAACAAGTTTTACAGTCAGTTGGACAGGATCAATAGAAAAATCAAACTCATCTCTACACTGAACTTCATACTTCCATTATCAGCTATTAAATCTGCTTTCAGGACATTCAACAGACAGTGGATACGCATAAGGAGCAGGCACATTCAGAACACTGTATCTTTAAGGTACAAAACAGGTGACAAGAGCAGACAAGGAAATGAGGGGTTCTGAAGGGAAGAACATTTATAATTCTCAGCGTCCATTCAACCAAATTTAAACGGGGGGGAAAAAAAAGTCAATATGATGATGATGACAAAAGGGAAAATTCCTGAAAGCACTTATAAAGAAGAGACCTGCCAGTCCTGCCTACACAACCATTCAACACAGGCAAATTTCTACCAATTGTTCAGGAATCTGCAATACCTAATTAAGATAAATCTTGACTAGTCCAGCTAAGAAACAGCTTAAATTACATACCCAAAAGCTTGGTGACAAGACTCAGACTAGTGTCCACTACTCTGTTCTGCGATTCAAAATGCTACTTTACAACTTCTATGCCATATTAGACTGTGAGTCTTGTTAATAAGAACTGCCCTACTCTCACTTGCACATTCCTACTGCATCTTACTTACCCACCCTAGTATTCACAGATCTAGATAAAAATACTTTTTTTTTTCCGCCAGTTAGTTTTCAGCTAGACCAGCAAGTTACTTGAGCCAGCTACAAAGCCTCAAAAGTGCTTTGACAGGAACAACAAAAACACCAAGCACACGAGGGCACACTTTTGTATTTTGTCTGTGTCCAGACCAAAGTTTCAGGTCTCCTGTAAGAAGTTCATTAACACAAAACCTTGGCGTGGCTACAGTAGCATACTTGCAGATTCACTGAATGGTTCAGGTTAGCACCTCTGGAGGTCGCATAGTCCAACCCCAACCTGCTTAAAGCTGCAGGTCACTCAGGAACATGCCCAGACAGGTTTTTAATACCTTCAGAGATGGAGACTCCACAACTGCTCTGGGGAACCTGTTCCAGTGTTTGATCACCCTTATAATAAAAGGGATTTTATTTTTAATGTTCAGAGATATATTTTTCTAATGTTTAAGGGGGTTTTACCTTTAGTACAAACATTTGTCATTTATTTTGTAGCTCACCTCAAAAGCAGCACACATATCACAGGGTTACCTACCAAACCAGGGAGATGCTGTAGCCAGCGGCACCCCAGAAGCACGATACAAGAAACTGCTATAACAGGTGCTGCGTTCATTAACACAATTCTTATGCCAACCCAATCCAGTAATGCATCCCTGGTGTATAATCAGGTAAGCGTGCCTGTAACTGGATTGGCTATGTAATAGCTAAAAATCTTAATGAAATAACCCCCCTACACATCTGCCGTACGTGACTTAGAAAGCCAAGGTCATCTTTTCTTATGCCTGACCATGCAAAAGCCTGGAAGAGTCACTGCGTCCTTCCGAGGACGGCGCACAGACCGGACATCACAACACAAGTTCTCTTTATCGGAGGAGCCCGGTGCCCTTGCCAGGCCCGGCCCGCTGTCCCGACACCGGGCGCCGCCGGCTGCCGCGCCCGCCCCAGCCCCGCAGAGAAGCCGGGCCCATCTCGCAGGCGCAGGCAGCCGCGACCCCGGCGCTCCCTCGCCTCAGCTCGCGTCGGGCCGGAGGAAGGGACGCGGCGGCGCCTGCTACGCGGCGGGGAGCGACGCCGCGGCTGAAGGTCGCGGGCGCCCCGGGGGACAGCCGCGGCCGGGCGCCGCAGAGAGCCGCTCTCCCGCCCGGCGGCGGAGCTCTTCAGGAGGGGGCGCGGACAAGGGCCTGCGGCGGGGCGGGCGCCGTCCCCCGCGGGCACCCAGGGATAGGTACCTCAGACCGCCGTCCCGCCGCCGCCGCCGCGCTCTGCCCTTCGCCAGCGCCCTCCCACAAAATGGCGGCCGCCGAGCGCCGCGCGCAGCCACAGCGGGCCGCGCGGATTGGCTGCACCACCCCAGCCCGCGGGTTCTCTCCGCCCCCTTCCTTCTGGTTGGCTGAGAGGCAGCGCCGCTCCTTCCGCTTGCCCTCTCCCCCCTGCCCCGCGTACTGCTTCCGGTTGCCTCGCCGTGCCCCTCGTGTGCGGCTCCCGGCCCCGCGCCTCCTTCCCGGACTCCCCGGGGCCCGGCGGCGGCGAGCGAGGGGCTGCGGGGGCCACAGCGGCAGCGGCAGCGGCAGCGGCTGGGGGAGGTAAGGCCCCTGCGGGCAGAGCTCCAGCCCTGCCTGGCCCAGCTGCGCGGCGCGGCCGGTGCGGCCGGCTCAGTGACCGGCCTCTGTTGCTTAGCGAGCCCTTTGATGAAGCGTGCTATGATGAGCTTTACTTTTGCTACGTGCTTTCACGTCTAAAGTAGTTTTATATGTCGAACAGGTTGCTTTAAGTTTTGACAAAATAGTGTTTCAGTGCTAATTTCTGTAGAAGTACTGTTGGCCAAAGTAATAAATAGAATGTGAATCGTGACCTAATAAATAAGGTGTTCTTTACTGATGGAAACGTAGTAAGGTTAAGCATATCTGTGAAATATATATATATAACTTACACAAAGATGTATCAGATTGTATTAACCTTTGAGGTGGTATCCAAACAATAAAAATGCAGCCCAAGCTTACTTAGCGTTTCAGTCACAACTTTCTCCTTGATGGCTGAAGCTGGTAATTTCACCTTGCCCACTGAATGTAATAAAGACCTGTTCAGGAAACTTATGGCTAAAGCAGTTTTATTAATATCTATGTAATGCATCTATCTGCCTTAGAAAAAATAATACTTTAGTGCGGTTGGGCAAGAGTAAAAAGTGTTAGGGATGCGCGTGTTTGGATGGACCATTGCAACACCTCAGTGTAGTCAAACAGAAGTGTGAGTTTCTGTTTTGTCACTGATGAACTGTAAAGTAGCCATCTGAATTCTTTCTTAGTTTAGGGGTAATTGACTCATGCCTTTTCAGTGTTTGTGAGGAACAAGTGTAACAACTGCAAGTTTAATCTCTGTTTTGTTGTTTGTCCTATAGAAGTGCAAGCATGGCATCCATGGAAGAAAACTTTCCTCGAGGGGGCATCCAGAAAAAACCCACAGAGGGAAAAACACCCAACCCCAAGTTAGAGCGGGACAATCTGTTTGATGTACGTTATTTGCGTGTTCTTGATTAACTCTTCTCAGAGCTCTTCTACTGTCAGAATATGACCCACTATCCTTCCCATCCCTTACTTCTATGGTAAACTGTAGAAGGGACTTCCGGAAAGAGATAACTGCTGACATGCACCTTTCTTCTGATCTGTTAAAGATCCCTGATGTCTGATGCATGTTGAATGTGATGACAGAAAAAGTTCAATCAAAATTTTCTATCAGGGTTTAGCTTCTAAACTTCCCACAAGCATCTTGTCCCGATGTTAATGGATATAGGCTAAGTTTGGTCTTTCTTTTTCTGTTCAGTGGAGTGTGGTACAGGTCACTTGTGCCACTCTTTTCCATTCCCAAGATTCACAATTTTATAAATGATCAGCCTCAGCCCAAAAGGAGATATTTTGGAGGACTTGCATGTAGACATATAGCAGTTAGCAAGGGCGTTCTCCTTTTTTCCTCCAGTCCTAGTATTTTCTTCTAATTTTATTCCTGGCAGCAGAGTTCTGCCTTAGTGCAAAGTTTGTCTCTTTATCCACTTCTGTTTTTTTCCTCTCTGCTTATAATCTGCTTTAGATTCACCATGAAGAACAATCCCAGAAAAGAAAAAGGAGCCAAAGGGATCAAGGAAAGCAAAAAAAGTTCAAGGCAGACAAAATAGCTGCTGCTAAAGATAATGTTGTGAATATTGAACCACTCGCAATTGAGGTTTGTGGATAAATGTTTGATTTTGTGTGCATCTCTCTGCTGGGCTGCATAAAAATGGCACTTCTTCCTCACTAAACCTGTAAAATACATAAATGATTTGGGACACAAGTGTGTTTACCACCCTGTTATCACTGACTTGCCAAGATATCCACTGTATGCTATTCTTCATGCTTTCGCAGGCACTCTGTGAGGGGATGCTGCTCCTTGGCTGTATAAAAGAAGTCAGTGACTACGAATTAGTCGTCAGCTTGCCCAATGGACTTTCAGGATTTGTGCCGGTCACGCAGATCAGCGATGCCTACAGCAAAATGCTGAGCAAGCAGGTGGCCCAAGGAGAACTCCTGGAGGTGAGACCTTGGACTGGGCCTGTGATTTGTGCCTGGGAGCTAGGGAGTATTAATAATACCTCAAAACCACTGATCCCTGGCTCTAGGCAATAGTGGGAAGAAGTTAGGGAAGTGGTTGGAAGATGATGTGAAGTCACGGGGATTAGCACGGTCCTTGCAATTTCATTTTGTGTTGCTGCATGCAACGTGCTGCTGCATAGTGCTAACATAGACTGACCTCGGTTTGGAGCTGGCTTTTCCAAGCAAACTTTGCAATTTCTTGATAATGATGATTGCTAGAAAGAACGAGGATGGAGTAATCTGTTATCCTGTCTCTCTGGTGTCAGCGCTCCATAAATTTTTCCAAGGTTGTGTGGAATGTGGTATCTGCCAGGTGTGCTAGCCTTTTGGTGGTAGTGGTTTTCACTGCTGAAGATGGAGGTGAAGTTAGGGTCACTGTTGCCTCTGTAGATGTGTTTTCTCAGCTGCAACCTCCTGACTCCGGCCCACACAGTATTCCTTTTAAAAGAAAGCCTACTAGACTTGCTAACGTCATGTAATGTCATCCCTGCCTCTATATTGAGATCCTGGTGTTTGTGGCATTTCCTGTCTTATTGTAGTGTTGACAGAGAACCAGAACTTTCCTATGGGATTTTGATTTCAAAAGCTACTTCAGTAACAAATTCTGGCCACCTTATATTATTTAATATTGTAAAATTTGTATGTTTCTCTCTTGATCATCTTCCTGGGCAGGACTTGCATTCGCTCTTGGACATGTATTCTCCAGGGACACTGGTCAGGTGCATTGTAACCAGTGTTGAGAAAAGTGCCGACGGACGTCGGAGTATCAAATTGTCGATCGACCCCAAGAAGGTCAATAAGGGTCTGAACGCTTCAGCACTAGCATCGGGCATGGTACGTGTCCAGGGTCTGTCATAGTCTCTCTAGGCTTTGGAGGTGCTCCTTGCACAGTGCATGGGGGGACATTTCAGTTTGTCCTTGTATGGGATCAGAGCAGAACGTGGAGCTGCTCCCGCCATGGAAGAGACCTGGGAGGACAGGGCAGGACTGGGTCTTGGTTCCAGGTTGTCACTCATGAAATCCATTCACCTGATTCTGTTTCAATATGGACAAGTTATTTAATGACTTACTTCTGAGTAGGTTTCTTTGTTGTTTATGCAGAGAATAATATTTAACCTGCTTTGCAGAGGTGCTTAGTTGTTTAGGTTTTGTGTTTCCAGCTGTATGGTGGCAGGCATGTGTTGGCAATTAAAGAACCTGCTATTTTTGAGGATCCCAATTTTTTCCCGACTGGTTTGTGAACTGCATATGTGCATAGTTGGATAAGGGTAGAGTTGAGACCCTACTGCCAGATGAACTCTGTAATAAGAAAGAATGTAGCGTTCTTTCTGCTGCTGTAGAAAACTCAGCTCTCTGTCCTCATGAAACAATTGAGTATTTGGGTGGGGAATCTCTTACAAGATGTGCATTCTTTGAAGACCCCGCTGTTTCATCATGTTACTGAATTGCAATGCTTCCCTCCCAACAGCTGCTCTCTGGCTTTGTGTCCAGTGTGGAAGACCATGGCTACCTCATTGATATTGGAGTCAGTGGGACTCATGCGTTCCTCCCTCGTCAGAAAGCCCAAAATTACATCAAAGCACTGAAGAGAGGTAAGAAGTAGTGCAGGAGGAAATGCTGGTGTTAAAATGGAGGTGGAGAATGACAGGGATGAAAGCTTGTTATATCTGTGGTGTTAGCGAACCTCAATGAGATTGGGTCAAGGTGGAGTCTTTGCGAGTTGCTGAAAACAGCAGTTTTGTGGCTGGTCTGCAACAAACTTTTGGGTTTCAGCCTGTTTTCTGGCAGGCTATGTTACTTTTCCAAGCTCATCCATCCCTTCTGGCAGTAGACTTCACTTAGATTGAGAGGAGTTCTAACTTCTTAAAATATAGGGAACCCTGAAAAAGCTTTGGAAAGAGCGGAAGGGAATCTCTGAGCATTCCTGGTGGAGGTTTTATGCTGTGACTTGTCTTTGTAGGGACTGACTTGAAAATAGGCCAGAACCTGAACTGTGTCATTGTGGAAGTAAAGAACGAGGGAAGAGTGGTCCGTTTGTCCATTGATCGATCAGAGGTTGCTGCATCCCTTGCAACAGAGCAACAGAACTGGACCCTCTCTAATTTATTACCAGGGCTGGTGGTGAAAGCTCGAGTGCAGAAGGTAAGCTCTGGCTTGGGGTTTTTGGGGTTTTTTTTTTTGAGCCTTGCTGAAGGTAGGGAGACAGGTGAAGTACAGATGGAAGTTTATGCCCTGGAAAATTGTGTGCTTGGGCTCAGTTACTTTACAATAGCAAACACTATTATCTGCTAGACACTTCCTCCACTTCATTCACCTAAGATCCGCCCTCTGTCCTGGTTGTGATGCCATGAGTATAAAGGCTTCAGCCTGGAGTTGGTGATGAAGCTTGATGCACAACAGGATCCATTTTGTGCTTCTTTGGCCTTTGCCTAGGAAAAGTATTCCACAGGTTAGCAGTAGTCTTTGGAGTAAACAGCATTATTGAAAAACTAAAGGATTGTTTTTGCAAAACAATGTAGAAAGCAGAATTGTTAGCGGTTTTCCTGTCTCTTGTGATGTGCTTGTTGATTAGCACTGACAATGCCTTTTTGTGACATGTGTGAATTGCTCTCTCTTTCTGAGCTGCATGAAAACTGCGTGCAAATTTTTTTTGGCATCTTTTCCTTCCCCTTTCTAGGTGGCCCCACTCGGGATCAAAGTGAGCTTTCTGTCTTCCTTCACTGGCATTGTGGATTTCATGCACATGGATCCAGAGAAATCCATGAACTATTCTCCAGATCAAGTGGTAAGGAGGGTGAAGGATGGCTCAAGTTGGTATGTTGCTTGCAACGTCTATTATCTTCCCCAATATTTCAGTGGAATAACCTCTGAAATCTTACTGATGATAGCTGTCTTTCTCATCTTTTATTTGAAGTATTATCATGGCTCCTTTAGAGCTGTAAAGAGCAAAGCCATTCCTGGGGTAATGGAAGACTTATTTGGGAAGCACGAGAGATTTGCAAGTGATAGAAAATTTCTTGTGCGGTCATGTGCCAGACTAGCCCTTAAACAACAGACAAAAGCAAAAATCCCTTGTCTGTGAAGCTGTTAGAACTGAAGTGATGTCTTAGTAGCAATATTGGGAAGTGCTTGTCCATGGACAAAGAGCTCAGGTACCAAGCATAATGTCTGAAAACATGAGCAATGTGCCTTTCTCCTCTTCTCTTTACAAACTTGTGTTTAATGAACATACTATCTTCTCCCAGGTGAAAGCTTGCATCCTTGCTGTCCACCCCACTTCCAAGGTAGTGCGGCTTACTCTACGGCAGGCCTTCCTCCGCCCTGGGGGATCCCCAAACCAGCTGTCCAATGATCGCATGGGGGCAGTGGTGGAAGAGTCGACAGTGAAAGCTTTCTACAAGCAATTCGGTGCTGTCTTTGAGCTTGACGATGGCACTCTTGCATTTGCACGGGTAAGTACCAGGGCAGTGAGGGAAGTCCTCTGTAGCTATCTTTGCTTCCTGGGGGAGGAGGCTAAGAGGAGGTTTTATTTTCTACCTTTATGTTCCTTGTGAGACAAATACAACAAAATTAGGACAACGTGGAAGGTGTTTCCCAAATCATAAGTCCCCTTGTTTGGGTTGGAATGCAGGGGGGTTGTTGAGGAAGAACTGGTGAAACCTGCTGGATAAAGTGAGTGTGTTAGAGGTATGATTTGGTCAGATGCTGCCACTTCAACCTAAGGTCTATATCAGTGCTTCCATTTTCCAAACACTAAATTGTAATTTGTTTTTTCTAGTTGAAACATCTCTCAAAAACCAGAAAATCCTTTAAACCTGGGGCATTTAAGACAGGATGCAAACATAAATGTCGGATCATTGACTACAGCCTGATGGATGAGATGTGTATTGTATCTCTGAAGTAGTAAGTTTCATAGACTCTTCCAGAAAATTTGTCGAAGGATTAGAAGGGTTTGGTTGAGAGTGGAAAATACCACATTGGTTTGCTGGACTGGAACTTGCCATTTGGGGTTTTGGCTTGTGTCTCTGTTGTCTAATGTCAGGTTGTCTGGGCATCTTGAATATCCTCCCCATGCTACAGGGAGTTGGGACACCGTCAATATAGTTGGTGGGCTGAGGCACAGGGAGACTAAATTAATTCTGCCATGACCATGTCAAAAGACTGTGGCTGAAGAGGAAATTGAACCTTGATCTTCCAAGTCCCAGCCCATTTTGCTTTTCCGTCTTAGTATTTCCATCTGTCTGGCTTTAAGCAATGCAGATGATGGGTTCCCCTTTCATGGAGCCATGGCTGGTGGCCATAACTGTGTGGCTGGCACCTGGAATGGAGCCTGGTGCACCTCCCTGAGCTTTATGTCCAGAGAGCTGTTTTGGGAGGTGGTTCTGTTGGAGTAAAACACAGAACTCTGGAGTTGTAGAGCACTGGGGGTATGGGATAATGGATATTTGGGACAAGGCAAAGATCCTGGATTTCCTTCAAGTTGACTGATTGGTCATCTCTTGCTATGCCTCTTTCCTAGTCGGATTATTGAAGCACGGTTTCTGCAATATCAAGATATCCACACAGGGGATGTGGTGCAGGTGAGCTTCTGAAGGACTGACACAGTACTGTATGCCCGTTATACTTAGAAGCATGATCTAGCTAATGTACATTTCTTCTGCCTAATATGTATATTCAACTTCTGATCCAGACTAGTGAGATGAAAGTGAGGAGAAAAACCTCTCCTTGCAGAACTCGATTAATGGAATGCGATACTTTTCTTCTCCCCATTTTGGTCAGGTTTTCATTCATGATGCTGCCAAGGCAATAAAATTTTAGCCACAGTCAGTCATTTATTTATGGCCATGAATACATTTTTAGAAAGACTTGAGTGAAAGAAGCTAAAACTTGCCTTGCACTCAAAGTAAAAGTTCATGTATGGACCATCACAATCAGCTGATGGGCAGAAAGTTACTCAGTTATGATCATTCTTATGTCAGAGTCATGACCGTATTGGATGTGTCTCTGGAAAGAATTCTAGTTTGCCAGAGTCAATCGGGATTTTGCAGAAGTAGCCTTATGCTTAAAGAAAAGAGGCTGTAAAACAACCTTATGTAATGTATAAAAGTTAATGGGTCAGATTGCTTGGGTGGAGCGTGGGTTGGACTAAGATTTTATTTTTTGGAGGGTGATTAGATTTGGTGATAGTAGGTGGTGTAATATCTTGTCTGTTTCCTACCTGTGCATGGTCTGCTTTTCATGCTGAATTTAATGATCCTTTTCCCTATTTTGGGGTTCTAGGGCAAAGTGCTTGCATTGAAACCCATTGGGATGCAGGTTAAAGTGACCGATGGGATTAAAGGGCTCGTGCCATCCATGCATCTCGCTGATGTGATCCTGAAGCAGCCTGAGAAGAAGTACAACATAGGAGATGAAGTCAAGTGTCGGGTGAGAGCTGCCAGGCAGGGTCTTCAGCTGCTTTGCACTCTTTTGTTCTGAGTATTTAGCAGCTGGATTGATCGATGGCAGACATGCTTTTTGAACCTTCTTGTACTCCATTCTTGTAGGTGCTAGAGTGCAATCCTGCAGGAAAGAAGCTGATCCTTACTCTAAAGAAAAGTCTTGTCCAATCAAAGCTTCCAGTCCTCTCCAATTATGAAGATGCAAAACCAGGTCTAATCACACATGGCTTTGTGGTGTGTGCAAGGGAGTTTGGCTGCATTGTGAAGTTCTACAATGATGTCAAAGGTCTGGTACCCAAGAATGAGCTGAGCTCAGAGCCCATATCTTGTCCAGATAAAGTCTTCCATGAAGGCCAGGTAATTAATGTATCTATGCCATGCCTTGTGTTTGAATGCAAAAGAGAAATCTGCAGTTAAGTTGGCTCCAACATGGGTTTTTCTCTGGAGGAACCAGCTGCACCAGGAGATGTTCATGTCCTTTCACTTTAAGTAATAGTTGTGCTCCATTTAAACAGATTAGGCTGTGGAAGGGGCAGCTCTTCTTTGAGTATTTCACAGAGCTGTCTTTGTTTCTAGGCTCTCTCTGTTCTGGTGTGCAGGAACACCATGGTATGTGATATAGGGACTACACTTGGTTGAGTTACTGAGATCTTAGTAGAAGTTTGGGGTTCTAGGCTGCAACTTCTTCTAAGGAAGTTAAAACTCTTACCTCCAGAATCAGAAGGATAAGGTTTTCTGCCTCTGCATTATTCTGATTTTCCCGTTTGTTTCCAATCCTGCACACCTTAAACCAGGCACTCTGGGAACCATGTTGTTGACCAAGTTGTCGTCTTTGTTGTGGGTAAGCTTATAGAGATCTCATCCCTCTTTGCTATTTTTTCTGATGCTTTTGTTTGTCTTTAATCCTGCTGTTTGTTGGCTGGCTAAGCAGAAGGGTAATTTTCTAGTCAAGATTTCTGACTGCAAATCTGGAGACCTGAATTTTATTCTCAACTCTGCTACAGACTTGCCACATATAGGTCATTTAATGATTATGTACTTCCATTTTCCATAGGTGTGATCAGAAGGACATTTGTCTCTGGTTGAACCTGTTAACTTATAGTCACTGGCCTGCTATCCTAGGTGTGAGAGAAAAGCGTACTGTGTATGCATTTCCGTGTCTTATTTTGTAGGTGGTAGCACACTGAGGAGGAGGGTCAACTGAATTAAACTTCTGTTTTATCTTTTTTGCTGCAGGTTGTTAAAGTAATGGTCTTAAAATGTGAGCCTGAGCAGGAAAGACTCTTGTTATCCTTCAGGTTATCAAGCAAGCCTGCCCTGGAGGACAAAAATGAATGTACTCCAAAGAAGAAACAGGAAGTGAAATATCAAATAGGAGAGGTATTGAATTCAATGACTGCTCCCTTTTTTGCCTTTTCCTACTTGTTTTCCAAACAATTTGGTATCACTTTGAAAAACTTTGCTTCAAGAAAAGCTGTTGGTCATCAGGAACTAGCATTAATGTGCATTTCTTATTGTGTGGTTGGCCTCCTGGATCAAAACCAGGACCTCTGTTGTCAGAGGTCAGGATAAAGGAGTCCCAGGACAGTCCTTCTGGAGGTACCAATTAGTGCTCCTAGGTGGAGTCCTCTTTTTCTTCTGGATGCTGCTCATGTTCTCACTCCAAAAGCAGCTGCTTTTGCTCCCTGGAAAAAGACAACTTCAGAGAAATGTTTTAAAATGCTTCCCTGTTGTCTTTGGAATGAACACAGTTTCCAGCACCCTGCAGATATTGCTGATGCAGGAACAGGACAATTCTAATCTTGTTTAAATTATTCCCTTCGCCCTTCAAATAGGAAGTCACAACCAAGAGAATGTTTTTAGCTCTTGATTTCTCTGGGAGCTGAGAATTACTTTTATTTTACTATCAATGTTGGCATGCTTTTTAGGCTCAGCCCTGTTGATGTGAGATTTTCTCATATATAGCTGGGAGGCCATGTCAGAGCCCCTGCAGCACAGCATTTAGTACCCTGTGCATCAAAAGGGATGACTTCAAAGGCACTTGGAATTTTATATCACTGTATTTGTTCTCTTTTCAGATGGTTGATGTGAAAGTCTTGAAGAAGAAAGATAACGGGCTAGAGGTTTCTGTCTTAGAAGATGAAGGCAATGTGATAGCCTCAATTCCCACAGTGCACCTCTCTGACTTTCTTGCTAACTGCAAGCTCCTGTGGCATTGTCTTCAAGAGGGAGATGTCCTGCCCAGACTTATGTGCCTAAGTGACAAGGGAGACCGTATTGTATCCTTTGCCACTTCAACCAGTCAAATAAAGCAGGGGGAAGGAGATATCTGTCAGGAATCCAGAGTATCTGCAACAAAAAGAAGATACACTAGTTAGTGTGCTGAGTGGAAGTGCCTGTCAAGCTAGTGATGCTTCAGAGTCATTGTAACTTGCTTGTGTTAAAAGTGAGGCTCAGCTGCTGCTAGAATCCCATCAGTGCCAGGACTTGGTTGTGAATTGACTGATCTTCCCAATCAGCTTCTGGACTGTTAATCGTATCACAACCTTAGCAAAAATTTTGCTGTTTTTATACCAAAAATCAGTACTGAAATACTAGGAAGTTGACATTTCTGCTAGTGTGAAGCATTCATCTTTAATGCTGAGCAGCTTGAGAGACATCGGTTGCTAAATTTTAGTGTAGAGAGATCAAGGCAGAAATTGGAATTGCAGGATTTTGAGCTCCTGTACTGTCTAACCTGCAAAAAGTGCTCTAGCCCAATGGTTAGCAGCACCAAGAGATTTGCTTGGCATCTGGCTCCTTTCATTCATCTTTTCCCATTTTTCCTAACTGGGTGTTCAGATCTTGAGCAGAAAGTCTGCAGTGATTTCTGCTGTACAGGAGGAGCAAGTTGTGAGAAATTTCTCTGAAATCCAGCCTGGGATGCTGTTGACTGGTTACGTGAGGAATGTGATGCCCTTTGGAGTGTTTGTGGAGTTCCCTTTTGGTGTGACAGGACTGGCGCCCAAAGTGGTAAGCAATGCATTCACTTCAGTAAACAGCATGTGTGTAATCAGGCATGCTTGAAACATGGCTTTTAGCAAAAGAACAATAACAAGGAGGGAACAATAGGGCTGTAGGACCTGCATTTGCACAGCTTCCTCCAGTAGCGTAAAAGCTGCTTTTAGGTTTGTGTTTTAATTCACTTCCAAAATGAAACAAAGGACTTTATTCAAATGAGCTTAAGCTTCTACAAGGATTTCACGTGACTTCAGTAATTCACTTTAATTGATGACTTTTCGTTTATCTTTGTTAATTTCTCTTATGCATTTTCATGAAGTCTTAACTCAAACCCTTCTTCTGAACAGCACTGCAGGGGGTTGATAGTTAGCAGCTGTGCTCAGTAACCCCTGCCCCTCTGTTTCCTTTGCACAGAGCATGAGTGACAAGTTTGTGACGGACACCAAGGACCACTTTGTGGTGGGACAGACTGTGATTGCAAAGGTGATGAGCATTGATGAGGAGAAGCAGCGTGTGCTCCTCAATCTGAAGGTGTCAGAGTGCAGCTCAGGTGATTCTGCTGCGGAGAGCTTTGCCCTGCTGAATCAATATTTCAAGGAGATGAAAGAAATCAGGAACTTGTTGAGAAGAAGAGGTAAAAGATTGCACGTGTTCTGCTAAAGGGCATCATATCACAAAATAGGGGCTCCAGAGGAACAAAAAGGGAAAACCATTTTCTTTTCAGTGAAAGAAAGGTCAGTTCAAGCAAAGACTTGGCTTCCAAGAGGAGCTTATTAGAAGAAGGATGTGTGTGCAGTGTCTGCCATTGACAAGAAGACTTTTTGGAACTACAGCTGGAACAAGCCAAAGAAGCTGCTCTTTTCATTGTAGTCTGCTAGGCCTCTTAGATTGATTCTGGGTTGAAGCTCAGAGGATTAAAAATAAGGGTATAAAGAGACGGCCTGTGAGGTCCATATACCAAAAGAGGAAGGGTGATACAATGGTACAAAAGGATGGGTTCCATGAAGGGCCTGTGAAGGTGAAAATAAGAAAGGCCAGGGTGAGATTAGATATTCTGTGGACCAAAGCCTTTCTCCAGCCTTGGAGACACTTTTTTGGTGTGAATATTTGTAATTGCTTTATGAACCAAGCTAAAACTTAATTGAGCCATGCGGCAGCAGTTGCACCATTTAACTATGTGTCACATGAAGCATTTTCTCTATCTGTTTATTTTGAATCTGGCAATGGTTGATTTTTAGTACTCTGTGCTCCTGTATGCATACTGTATTTGCTGGTAACTCATAACTGATGAGAAATTACCTTTTTTTACATTCATCTAACTGTGCTTTTTTAACTGACAGTGAAGGACACTAGCATTGTTTTTTACTGGCAGTCAAGAACTGCTCCTACTATCTTACAGTACAGAAATCTGCATTTGTGCATGCTGTGCTCATCAAGTTGTTTTTTATTGTTGATATTTGTGTATGGGATGCCTGGTTATCGCAGAGGGATTTTTTCAACCACCCTGAGCCTTAGCCAGGATCTGCTTAACTAGAAAGTACAAGGAAAATTATGCTGTCACTCAAGTGCTTGTGATAACCCAAACCTAGTACTTGCATGAGGATGAGTTTGTACAAATAGATTTGCCTACTTGTATTACAGGTTTGCTGAATGAGGAATACTGGATATATTGCAGTTTCTTTTTATCAAATTCTGACTTTGCCTTTTTAGGTTCTTTTTATATCCAGTAGTGTTTAATGTTTTGTTTCCTATAATTGTGAAGTGACAGGTCTGTTTTGTGTTTTTCTATTTTGCTTTCCCCTTTTTCTGTATGCAGTGCTGTGTTTTCTGTTATGAAGGTGGATATAAATGCTTGTTCGTGCACTCTTGACTTCCCACTTCTTCTTTCCTTTATTTAGGGGAGCCCAGCGTAGCCCAAGGGCTTTGTGAGTTGGTGCCTGGGAAGGAGCTGCAGCTGGTGGTGCAGGACGTGAAGGAGGATGGCTCAGCGCTGTTCAGTGGCAGCTCTGTCACAGGCTTGACTGTAACAGCCACTCGCTACCATTTGGGAGGTGAGGGTCTTGTCTTTGCTTGCTTTGGTTTTCACTCTTGTACTTTGAAACCTCTGTCCTGAAATGAATTCTGCTGATGAGGAACTAACATGGCAGGAATCTGATCAGAGTAGGGATGGGCTTGAAGAGTAGTTTAGTTTCTTAATGTGTTGCCAACCCATTTGCATGATTTGGAACATATCGTTTAAACCTACCTGTCCTCTGTTACCCCATCTGTAAACTGGACCTAATCCTACCTCATATCTTGGGCATCTTGTAAGGTCTAGTTTGTGCTCTGAGATCCTTAGTTGAAGCATACTGTATATAGGCAAAATATTAATACAAGCTCCAGCTTTCTCGTTTTTTTTTTTCTTCTTACTTTAGAAATATGTTCCTTGGAGTATGCTGTATCTGAAATGACTGTTAAATTTTCTTTTAAATCAGTGTGACTTTAAAACAGAACGGCCATTTCAGTACTTTGCAATTCCAAAATTAAAGCAGAAAAGCGCCGTATTATGCAGAACCAGACAATTATGTTCAGAGATAATGAATAAACCAATGAAGCCAGTATAAACTGCTGACTTCAGCAGGAGTGATATCCCACCACTTCTGTGTTCAGAAGAGTTTCTTTGTTTCCTCAGCAACAGATAGACTGATAATGGTTTTGTGCAAATGTTAGCATACCTTTTTCAAAACCTGTATTACCTTGAATTTGTGTTTAGTCAGCCTTGTCTGCATTATGTAAGAGTTGCATCTTCATAAAATCAATATAGTTCTTCCATGAAAGCATCAGACTCTTTTTCCAAATAAAAAAGCCCCCCTTTTTTTTCCTCCTTGCCATTAATGTTAGAGGAATCTGTTCTTTTCTTAAAGAGACTTATTATGCATTTGGTACTAAGTTGACTTTGTTACAGTAACTTAGTTACAATTAGTAATTAAACAGTCTTTTTATCACTATGGTCTTCAGGAATTAAACTGAACCACAGGCACCCCTTCCTATCCGTCCTGTGCCACTAGCTCAGTTGCTCAAAATTCTTCACTGTCATCAGGAGATAATCTCCTTATTCTCATTTGTAGACAAAAATATTGTTCCTGGTGAGAAAACCAAGGCATTGGTTCTTCATGTGGATGCCCTCACATCCAAGGTGTATGTTTCTCTTCGGGAAGAACTGTTAAAACAAAGAGCCAAGCAAGTATGTGTTCAGTTTTAGGATTTGTGTGTTTCTGTTCATGTGGCAAACTCTAGGCAATTAATGAATTTTGAGGGGGGACTGTTTCCTCCCTTAGAACTGTGGGAGGTAGAATGGAGGGAATCAAAATCTCAGCAGGAGAAGTCACTATCTCTGTTTCTGTCTAGCGTCTCACAGAGAACTCCCAGTACTCTGCCATCGTGCAGCACATAGCAGAAGAGTTTGCCATCGTGTCTTTGTTGGAAACAGGCCAGCTGGCAGCTATCCCCATAGCCTCTCACTTAAATGACACTTTCCGCTTTGACTCAGAAAAACTGAAGTTGGGACAAACAATCTGTGCAACCTTGAAAGTGGTGAAGGTGAATGACCATGGAGTCTTGTTAGCAGTACAAGGCCCAGCAAAGAAGAATGGTTTTGTAAGGGTCCGGAACGAATCTGAGACAGCATTAGAAGAGATGCTTGCTGCTGTGAAACACTCGCTTTCCCTGGGGGATGTTGTTACTGGTACTGTTAAATCCATCAAACCAACCCATGTCACAGTTGCTATTGATGACAAGCTGACAGGTTCAATCCATGCATCCCGGATTCTGGATGAAGTGCCTATAGGCTCTTTTCCAACATATACTTTGAAAGCTGGACAGAAGGTGACTGCCCGAGTCATTGGAGGCAGAGATGTGAATACTCACAGGTGGGAAAACATGCTCATGATATTACTTCTTGGGGAATGCAAGGGGTGAAACAGTTGCTCAATTCAGATAACCTAGGATGCTCCCTCTGTCACCAGATACTGTTACAGCTATCCTTGCTGGAGTAGTTGAGGCCTGAGGAAATCTGCTATTATATTCTATCTGAGGTCCAGGTTTCAGTGAATTAGCTCTCTACCTATGTCATTGTATTTATCTTGAATATAGATTGCAAGAAAAAAAGATGTCTGAACTCTTAAGGTTCAGTGGAAGTCTTAAATGCAAGCAGGATTTGGCCCCAGGGGCTAAATTTGCCAGAGTATTTTGGGTACCTAAATTGCCACTGAAATAGTACTAGGAAGAACTGGAACTTGGAAGGCTTTGGTAGTTTTAGAGGGCTTACACCTGTTTTTTTGCCAATGCAAAGGGATTACAGGTGACTGGGGCCCGGGGAGATCATGAGAAACTTCGATCCTTTTCCCGTTCTTTAGGTACCTGCCCATCACCCATCCACACTTCACACGGTCCATTCCAGAGCTCAGCATTCGACCAAGGTAAGTGTTGGCCTCTGTGCTGTCTGCAGATGCTTCACAGACCTTGTATCCTTGTAGGTTCCCTCCCTTGTTCCTCCCATTTGTGAAGGAGCTGACCATGAACAAGGAGCTCCACATGTATGCAGTGTGGCAAGGCCTTTTGCTCCCTCTTTCACACTAACTGGGGTCTGGGAGCTCTGTTAAACCTCTCAGTGCTCTCCTAGCACATGATTTCCTTAGAATGTCCTTACAGCTTCAGGTTCTGCCAGTCTGGATTCTGGTATGTCCCTTCATGTCAGAAGGTTTTCCTCTTAAGCTCAGGGAAGAATTAATTCCCTGCAGAAGGATGCAGCTGGGGAGGAGATGGGGATGAATGTCACAAAGGCATTGTCACAGTAGTACTGGCTCGCCATTATCTCTTGGGTTTCTAACTCCTATCTTCATCAGTAGGACCAAAGCTGTCATACTGATGTCCTCTTTCTTTGTTTGCAAACAGCGAAATAGAAGGGAAGGTCACAGCAATGCTGAACCTTAAAGAAGACAGTGCCCTCAAGAAACTTGGACTCTATGATGTTGGACAGACAGTTACCTGTTTTGTGAAAAAGGTGAGGTCAGAGTCTTCCTAAGAAGTGTACTGGGGGAGGCAGCAAGTGGGGGTGACCTCAGGGGCCTTAGTTCAAACCTAAACACTGACACTACTATGGCCTTCATTAACTCTGAGAGTGGCCCACGCAAAATGCAGTGTCTCATGGGGAGAGCAAGAGAAGGGAGTCACGTTTTCTGTTCTTGAGGGAGTCGAGCTAACTCATCCTCTTCGACATGCCTACTTGTTGCCAGCAGATGCTTCCCACCCTGCACTCTAGCAAAATGGCCTTTGAGAAACTGCGTATGCCATCAGCACAAAGTACGCTCACTGCTGATCCCCTGTGTGCACTTGCCTGTGAACCACAGCAGCATTATGCTTGTAAGAGTAGAAGCCAAATCACCATTTTTGCTTAGTGCAAGAGCCAAGGCTGGAGTAGTCCTTTCTAGCCTTAAAGATCAGTGAATCCACCACGGAAGGGTTTTTCTTTCCCAAGGTCTCATGCTGTCTTCTCTGGTTATTTGGTATCTTCTCAGTATAACGTGCTCAAAAATTGGCTGGAGGTAGAAGTCACCCCTGACATTCGAGGAAGAGTTCCTCATCTGCTGCTGTCTTTGAACACCAAGGTAAGAGGCCGTTACAGATAAGCTACACAAAATTTCTTCCGTGCACATGGCTGCAAGTAATGACTGCAGACACTTCTGACATCCATGTGAACTTATAGTCCAGTGCTCTGCCCTTTAGGCATCACTGCCCCTCACTGACAAGCAAGTACTATGCCTGTGGCTAGTTTGGCTCAGGACAGCAGAGCCATTGAAGCAATGCTGAACTGTCATTCAAGCGTACACATCAAAGATGCATTTAGGAAGTGTAAAGCTTCATAGGAGAAACACCAGTCAGAGTTGTGCAAACCTCCTTTTCTGGTAATAAGTGGAAATCTGTCTTTCCTTTCAGGTCCTGAAACATCCAGAGAAGAGCTTCAAAAATGGCCAGGCAATATCAGCTACAGTGACTGGAACAGATGTCACCGAAACGAACCTCTGCTTGTCACTCACAGGTATAGTGGAGCCTTAACAGCAGGACGCCACTGCATGTGATGCTTTTCTCAGAGGTGGACCTGCACTGACCCCTCAGGTGGAGATGTTACACTCCAGAGCCAAGCTGTACCTCCCTGTAGAACAGAACTAGCCCCTGGGGCCCTGACCCAGATGTAGCAGCATGCAAGGCAAGAGAGGTCAGACCTTTAGACTAAAGAATCAGTTTCCTACTGTCTCAGACTGAAGCCCTTCTCTGAGCCCTTATGAACGTATGTCCTTCTGATCGCAGACATGAGATGGTACATTTGTCAACATTTGTCAGTTATTCTGGATCCTGAATCCTGGAGCTGTGCAACTAGGGGACCTTGTCTGGGCTACCAAGGCAAACGTTGCTGTGAACTGAGAGTGCATAGACTGCACCTTACTGAAAGTTGGTGGGTTTGATATGAGACTAGGCAACTAAACTCGGCTTCACTGACTCATTACCCCTGTTGCTTTGGCTGCATACTTTTGGAGCATTATGAAGCCCTCTCCTTCTTTCACTTTTTCCAGGAATTCAGTTACTGGAGCAGGGCACCATCACTGTAGGCATGGTAACAAAGGTGACACTACACATTGGTTTGACCATTGCGCTGCCAGGTGGGAAGACTGGCAGAGTGAGTATCTTTCACCTGAACGATACTTACACGGAGAATCCTCTGGGTGACTTCAAAGTTGGCAAGATTGTCAGGTCAGTAATTCTTGTTCCCTCAAGCTGCAAGGATTAGAAATAGCCCCCTTTGGTGACAGGCTTTTTGCTGCCATAAGATGATGGCAGACCTGTAAGGTTCAGTCTGTAGCTAAGAAGTAAGGCTGACATATGACCTTATGCGTCTGGGTGTATTGTATTTTCCATGTATGGAGAAGCCCCTTTTCAGCTGCCTTCTTGGACTGTATTTTGTGAGTACCTACTCTCTTAGCTGAAGTGCTGATGGGACTGAGGGAAGCCAGTTATCCCAGCTCTGCTGTGGTTTTGTGGGCTGTTTGGCAAGTCAGTTGTCTTTACATTTGTAATGCACAAGTAACTTCATTTCCCTACTTCACAGGCTTCTTGGGAATGCTGGAGAGCGCAACAGGCCAAGTGATTCAGCTGTAACAATCTTTAAGTCTTTTGTACTAGCAATAGAGACTGGGTAAAGCAAGTAGATATGTTTCAAGAAGTCCTGTAGCTGGTTTCATGAACTGTTGTGTCATGCTGGTTTGTGTTGGACAGCAAGTGCTCCAAGGGATAGAGTGGTTTGTTTCCTTTAGAGCTTTATTCTGCTAGTGAAAATATCTATTTTCTACCTGTGGCTTTTTTTAACAGGTAAAACAGCTTTCTGTTTTCTCCCCTTACTCTGCCATGCAGGTGTTACATCCTCTCCAATGAGAATGGCAAAATCCAGTTATCTCTCCGGCAATCTCGGTATGTGTCATCCCTCCAGTCTGGTCATCTCCTACTAGTGAAGAAAAGGATAGTGAAATACAGTAGCTGTTGGTTTGGGTGGATCAGTGTGAAGTGTTAAAAGGACAAGCACTACAGTTTTTTTAAGGGAGGAGACTTGTTCCTATTTCAGAAAGATTTTCCTGTGTATTGGTACACGTGGAGGTGCCCGACGCTTAATGTAGAGCTGATCAAGTGGGTTCAGATTTAAGTTCTGTTTACCATAGTTTCTAGACCTGACTTAACTTTTTTGTTTGTTTACTTGGGAAGAAAGGGAAAGTTCCACCACTGAATTTGGAGTACAAACACCTTATGTTTCAATGTTCAGCTGCATTTTAACCGTTTTGATTAAATAGCAGAGTTAGTCCTAAATGCCTCTTAAAACTGAGCCTCTTGCTTTGTGTTCTTTACAAAACAAAAATGCATAAACCATGTGGAATGAAGTATCTTAGAAATAAGTGAGGAAAAAACCCCAAGCCAATGCTGTGCAGAATTTCAGACAGCATTTTACTCCTCTTTTTCATAGTATCAGAGGAAGGCAGACTGATCTGTTTGGCTTTGTTTACAGCAGCATGTCTATTCCCTAATGCTTGGCAGAGATGCAGATAGTCCATTAGTACATTTGAATAGACTGAAGGGTGTCTCTGATCAGGCACGTTTTCCAGAAAGTGCTAGCTGTTGTTAATACTGATTTCTTTTTTTTGATATCCAGAGCAGAATGTGGATTATTCAGATGAGTGATTTAACTTCTAACCTCACTTTTCTTTTAGGCTAAACCCAAAGAGCAACAGCAAAGTGAAGGATGTTGAAATAACATGTATTAAGGATGTTAAAAAAGGCCAGCTAGTGAGAGGCTATGTCAAATCAATCACTCCGTCAGGTGTATTCTTTGGGTGAGTAACATAAGAAAATTATTCTGGGAAATGAGGGGTCTTGGAGAACTTATTTTGAACGTATGATTCTGGAGTCTTGTTTGGGGGCGGTCTCTGGTGTAATGCAATGTCGCAAAATGAATTTCCTCCTGGGAATCAAGATGTCATTGCTGCTTTCTTGAGCCTATGAAATTAAAGTAGGGAAAGTTTGTGTGATGCTATGTGGAACTGGTGGTGTCACAGATATAGTCACTGCACTTTTTTTTTTCTTTTCCCCCACTATGGAATACTTATTTTTGGTTTTCCTCCTCTTCTCAGCTTGTCTACTTCTCTTCTGGGCCGAATCCTGTTCCAGAATGTTTCCCCTTACTTTGTACAGAAACACTCCTTATATGAAAAGTACCTGCCTGAAGGAAAGCTGCTCACTGCCAAGGTGCTTGGGTAGGTCCTATGTTCTTTAAAAGGGGCCATGAATTAGTAGAAAGGAGATGGTGGAGGAGGAGAGGATGGAAAAAGGGAGGATAAAAGCCAGGAAGATTTGAAAGGAGTTCATATCCTTACAGTCATTTTAAATGCTCTCTGATTTTTTTTTTTCTCCTCTCCTGCTACTCTTGGCAATGCACCACAGTGTAAATGGAAAAGAAAAACATATTGAGCTCTCTCTCCTGCCTGAGGACACCGGGATGCCAAGCGTCTTGCCTGAATCCCTAGGCCTACCACGATATGATGCAGAGGAAGAGAAAAGAGAGGCAGATGAAACGGAAAAGAGAGAAGAGCTTAAGCTGAAGACGAAACGGAGAAGAGGAAACTCTGAAAGTGAGCAGGTATGGATGTGATTGCACAGGACATGCTAAAGGAGGTTGGCCCAAATACTGAAGGGACTAGGAAGATCCACTGGGATCATGCTGAGGAATTATACAGAGTAGGAAAAAAAGATTACATTGCATTGGAGCAAAATCAGAAGATCAGAAACTATTCCATTTGGGTAGGAGTTAACTGAATTAGCAGCCCAATTGTGTTGCCTGTTGGGCAGTCCTGTTGGTCTTGGCACCATATGTAGGTGAGCATGGGTTTATTCTTTGTTGTCTCTGTTATGTGAGAGGATAGTGGGGGTTGCTCTGCCAGGGCACCACCCTCTTTCTGCTGTCAGGCTCTTTACTTTGTGATCAGAATTGGCTTTAAGATTCATCCCAGTTGTTGCCCTCCACCGTCCACTCATTTCCCCTTGTTGCAGGGGGTGAAGCCAAAAAAAAGGAAGATCTGCCCAGCAGATGAAAATGACAGTGGAATTGAGGTATATTACCGGGAGGAAGAGGATGATGACCAGGAGGAAGAGGCAGCTAAAAAGAAATCTAAGGTAAGAAGTTTGGAGGAGAACCTGAGCCTGAAATGACTTTCCAGCCCTATTGAGATGTGTCGATTTTGACTTGGATGCCAATAAGTATCATTGCTGCAGACAGAAGTGACACAGACTGGTGTTTGCGTCATCTGAAAATGGCTTGAGATGGATTGAGTTTAAATTACAGCAAAGGTGACCAGAGTTTAATGTTTTTTCTGGTGGGCTGTTTACAAGTGTGAGAAGTCAGTACTACTGGCCAGAGAGAAGCCACAAGCAAACAGCTGTTGTCTGATCTCAGCATAAAAACTTCAAGTTAAAACTCAGGGCATTCCCTGTCTTCCTCCAAACAGATAAGGAAACCTGGTGAAGCTCCCAGGCTGCAGGTTTCTATGGGCTTCACCTGGGATGAGGACATAAATGCAGTGGACATACCTGTGCTGAATCAGAAGGAAGAGAGCTCAGAGAGCGAGGAGGATGAGGATCCGCAGTCAAAGGTACTGTGTACTAGCGTTGCCTGCACAGGAGACACCACATGGTGGCTGTAATGTGATGTCTCAGTATTTGCGTGTCTGTCTGCCCCATAGCAAAGCCTTTTAACCCAAGGGAACATCTCAGAGCTAGTACAGAACTTCCTTAACTACTCCAAGCACTGGGCTTAGCAGCAGATATCTCTGAAGCAGAGGAGAAAAGGCCCTATTTTAGCATGGCTGCATGAAAATAGGGCTTTTCATGTTGACATGCTAAAAAAGTAATTATTTAGGGTCAAACAAACGTTTTCATGAAAGTAAAATTTTTGCATTTGATGTCAGCTCTGTTTTTTACTTTTCTGAGTGTTGTAAATTTACAGGAAAACCTGGACATGAAAAACCTTTTCAAATTATAGTCCTCTTATTTAGAAAAACGCAAAAAAAAAATCTTCTTTTGTGCTGTAATTTTTTAGATGAGTTCCAGTGTGAGCAATTCAGCAAAATCAGAAACAAGCTCATGAATTGCTTTCATGTTTGCTCTTCAGGATTTTTCCTGTCCCTCAAAACTCACCTCTGTAAAGGCCATGCATGGACGATGCTTTGTTGCCCAAGGTATAGCTGCCTTTTACAGAGAACTATGGCACTGTCAGTTCCCAATTTAGACCTGAGTCACCCTAGTGATCCAGCAACATACCCCAGTCTTGCACAATTTCTCCCTGTGTATCCTGGATTTTTACAGAGTGCAGGGTGGTGGTGAGCACTGGCCTGGATGGTAAAGATGGAAGAATGAGAGGGAGAGGTGAAGTGTGAATCCTGTAGCTGGGGTGCAAGACTAGCAAAGTATTTGGTCCCTCAATGTATTTCATTAAAGGAAATGAGATTTAATGTACTGCTGCTCTTCTTGGAGGTGTGAACTGTGTGTGTCTGTGTGTGAAGGGGTGGAGTGTGTGTACCATTTTCCTCCTCTCTTAAACAATTGGCCCCATCTCTTCCTGTGGAAACTGCCTACCCTTGGACGTACTGGGGTCTGTCTGTGCTTTAGCTGGGCCTGCCTGTTCCCACGTGAAGTGCCTGCTATTTTCCACTTCTACTTTTTTTTCTCTTTCAGCTGAAGAAACAAACCAAGAAGGAGAAGGAGCTAGAGAAGCAGAAGAAGGAGAAGGAGCTCTGCAAATTAGAGGCAGCCCTGATGGACCCCAGTCGACAGCCTCAGTCAGCAGATGACTTTGACCGCCTGGTGCTGAGCAGTCCCAACAGCTCCATCCTCTGGCTACAGTACATGGCTTTCCACCTCCAGGCTACCGAGATTGAGAAGGCCAGAGCTGTGGCAGAGAGAGCGCTTAAAACAATCTGCTTCAGGTAATAATGGGGCTCTGCCTTTCTTTGCCCTAAAGAATAAATAATGGTGGGGTATTGGTGATGGGAGAAGAGCATTGGTTGCATCATCACTGTGTGTGCATGTGCGTGTGGAGTGGCAGGGTCTGTTTGTGAGCTCAAAAGGATTAAATGGTGGCAATTTTCAGGTGGCCCATCGAAGGTCTGGCCTGAGTCACCACACTTGGCCTGTAGCTGACTTGCTGCAGCTCATGAGCACAGTAACTCCTCAAGGTATCAATGAGCGCACAGACATACCTCAGCAGTCAGAAGGGTTTGGAAGAGCATAATGCTGTCAATGATGTTGTACTTAAAACATGAAACAAACTGTGAAACTTGTCGCTCTTTCCATAGGGCTGCACCCTTGTGTATTAAATCATCTCTACAGCATGATTAAGTACATTGTACTTTCTTGAATCATCCTTGTGGGTTTTAATTACAAAAACCAGTGATCAAAAGTTGTAGTGTGAAACAACTGCTATGCTCTATTCTAAAAGTGGTGTTTCAGTGAGCAGTATGCCACTTTCCTGGAGACAGGCTACAAGCCAGTGAGTCTTTGTAGGGTGGTTTGCAAAAAGCTGATGAAGGCTGGTAAAAGGCTAAATATTCTTGTGCACATCTGCTTTAAGGGAAGAACAGGAGAAGCTGAATGTCTGGGTAGCTCTACTGAACTTGGAGAACATGTATGGTACTGAGGAGACACTGATGAAGGTCTTTGAGAGAGCTGTTCAATACAATGAACCTTTGAAAGTCTTCCAGCATCTGTGTGACATCTATGCGAATTCCGAGAAGTACAAGGTAAGATAGTGCAAGCAGGTCCCAGACACGTATTCCATTCAGTCATGCCAGTAAACCCTCAATGCTGGCTGTATAATCTTGCAGCTGTCAGACATTAGGCCTATCTTGTTCCTAACTGGGATTAACAGTTATGATTGACAGTGAACAAGGAACTATTGATACTTGCTTCTCTCTCATAAGCGTTTGGAGATACCTGGGCCAAGAATAAGAGTTTTAAAGCTACAAGGCTTTATTATGAATCTGTCTGATCTAACCCAACTCTGCCCTTCCAGCAAGCAGAAGAGTTGTACCACACAATGCTGAAGCGCTTCCGTCAGGAGAAATCTGTGTGGCTGAAATACGCCTCTTTCCTCCTGAAGCAAGGCCAGACTGAGGCTACACACAGGCTTTTGGAGCGTGCTCTCAAGGCTTTGCCCACCAAAGAACGTAAGCACTCTCCTACCTGTTCATAATGTGGACCATGTGTTGACAGGTCTCCAGTAGATGGGCTGCTCTCTGATAGCACTGCCTGTGATAATGTTTGAAGTAAGTGAAAAGTGCAGTTGGTGCTAAACATGCTGCCCTTCACTGTAAAGGGAGGGGAGACTTCAGCCTCGATATCAATGCTAAACACTCCTGTAGTAAAGCTTGCTGTGATGGGCAAAAGCAAAACACCCAAAGCAAAGAAGTCTTTGAGCCTTACAGCCCTCTAGAAAAGTTCAGTTGGTCTAGTCCCAGGTTTGTGGGGCTGCCCATCAATGCTGCAAGATGCATTTTGAATGTAAGAATAAACTTCTGCAGAGAGCTGAAATGGGAAGTGAACTGTGACCCTTCTCTCTTCCACTCCAATCCCACCTTGGTCCAGAACCACTTTACAACAGAGCCTTTTGTCTCTGGGTAGAGATGGTGCTGCCTGTGTGCCTGCCTCTGTTCTGTGTAGTTATCACTCATGTTTTTTCATCAGGAAGAGGGCTGCTGTGATACCCTAACATGTCATTACTTGTTCCAGATGTGGATGTAATTTCAAGGTTTGCACAGCTGGAGTTCCGTTTTGGGGACCCAGAACATGCCAAGGCCCTCTTTGAGAGCACCCTCAACAGCTATCCCAAGCGAACAGACATCTGGTCCATCTACATGGACATCATGATCAAACATGGCAGCCAGAAGGAAGTTCGGTGAGTTGTGCTACAGCAGGCTGGGAAGGGGCAGAGTACAGTGCTTGCAGCAACACTTGAAAAGAGCAGAGGTGCTCTGCAGCATGAGGTTGTATAGGGCTTCCCAGAGCAGAGCAAAAGAGAATTTTTATCACCTAGAGAAAGAAAACTGGGTTGTGTGGAAGGGCTTATCCTTGCCAGGCCTGGGGAGACTCCAAGGAGATCCATAGGGTGGAGAGGAACTGACTTGTAAGTAGTGACCTGCATGACAGAAACTAGAGGACTTGCACTGAGGTTCATCTGTCCCTCTAGAAGGATTGTCTTGTATCTGAAGGGTGAGATCAAGCCTTTGTGTATCTTGTAACATAAAAATGGAGAAACCTTTTTTTTTCCTTTTGTTTTTCTTTTCTGAGAGTTGACAAAAGGAAGTCCAGCTTCCTACACTATGGATCCAGCCACATCCACTTAAGGAATACAGAGGCAAATACAGTGGCTGGATCTTAGCTTAAGTTGACCAGCACCCTTAGAGTTCTGCAAGCAAACAGAAGGCTTCTACTTTGAGGTTTTGGGCAATTGTCAGGAATCTCTTTCTACAAGCCACCAGCACTTCGCAGCAGGTTGAATGTCTCCCCTGACTTTCTGCTCTTTGTTCAAAGGCAGGATACAGGGCTTGTGTTGAGTGCTGTCACCAACACAGCGATCTGAATCACTTTGGTTTCTTGCAGGGACATCTTTGAGAGGGTCATACACCTGAGCTTGGCACCAAAGAAGATGAAATTCTTCTTTAAACGCTACCTGGATTATGAGAAGAAATTTGGTACAACAGAAAGTGTCCTGGCTGTTAAAAGAGCAGCACTTGAGTATGTGGAGACCAAGAGTTCCCTTGCTGACACCTAAGGACAGCCCAAGTAAAAGCAGAGAGACTCAGCTCTCCATGCAGTGTGGGAACTGAGAGGTGCGGAGTTCCACCGTGGGCGTCCATGGACAGTGAGTTTCTGGAGAGCATTGATCTATGACCAAACTAAACTGGAAAGAGCAATCTAAGGAAAAGATTTGATAAATGTTTGCAGCTTTGTCCAGATGTTACAAATAACCCTAGTCTGTGGTTACTTTGAAGATGTTTTTAAATATAGACTGTTTTATAACCAATAGAAACATCAGCCATACCTGTTCTACTTTCCTGGGGAAATGGTGCAGTTATGATCCACTATTTTTAAGTACAGTGATGTCTTATAAATTGATTTCTCTCTTTGTCAAGATGTCAGAGAAGATTCTTGCCTTTTGGCTGAATTAACACGTTGAAAGATTTATCTCAAGTGCCTTTGTACTCCTCACAATTGGCAGAGCGACACAGAATTGTGGCATAGTTGAGGTTGGAAGGGACCTCTGGAGATCATCTGGTTCAAACCCTTGCTCAAAGCAAGGATCAGCTAGACTAGGGTTGCTCAGGACCATGTCCAGTTTGGTTTTGATGTCTCCAAGGATGGACACTCTATAACCTCTCTAGGCAACCTGTTCCAAGGTTTGACCATGTTCACAGTAAAAAAGTGTTTTCTTACGTTTGAATGGAATTTCTTGTATTTCACTTTGTGCTCATTTCCTCTTGTCCTGTCACTGAGCACCACTAAGAAGAGTCTCATTCCACCTTTTTTACACCCTTGTGTCAGGTATTTATACACGTAGATAAGATCCACCTTGAGCCTTCTCCTTAGGCTGAGCAGCCCCAGCTCTCTTCGGCTCTCCTTGTATGATGGATGCTCCAATCCCATAATAATTTTCCTGTCCCTCTGCTGGACTTGCTCCAGTAAGCCTGTATCTCTCCTGTACTGGGGAACCCAGTACTGGGCACATCACCCCAGATGTCTCACCACTGCAGAGTAGAGGGGAAGGATGTCCTCCCTCAACCTGCCGGTAATGCTCTTCCTAATGCAGCCCAGGATGCTCTTGGCCTCTTCAGCTGAACGGGCATATGCCTTTAAAGCCCACAGCATCCAGTTATGATGGATCCCATGATCACAGACATCTCTCATAACAATTGCCAGTGATTGATGGCAGAAAGAATTACTGATTTTCAGTAGTGGTTGTCTCTTAAGAGAAATCACTGAAGTCAAAGAAGAAAGTGTTTTTCTGTGCTGAAAAAAAGTCATCCCAATCTAACCTTCTCCTTGAAAAAAGCCAAGTATCTTGGGTATGTAAGTAGGCTCTGTCACTGACGTTGGTGCCTTATGATCCGTATTCTTGTAACTCCAGTAAGATGTGGATGTGATCATCCACATGTTTTACAGATGAAGAACTGAAGGCAAGGGGAAGAGCAGGGTATGCAAACAGGTGTGATTATCCAATGTAGACACTAGTGAGCGGGTGCCCAGCTTTGAAATAGCAAACTTGAAGAGTCTTGCTCATTGTAGGTACTGTGAACTCAAAACCAGAGCTCTGCAGGACCCAGCTCTTCTGCCTCTGTGAATGCCCAGTGTTGGCAAGCCTGAACGATTCAGCATTTAGTTCATTCCCAAGTCCACTGGAGTCCAGAAACAAGTCGTTTCACTTCTTGCCCCTAGGGAGAGCAGGGTACTGTACTCGGATTTTGCTTAATGCTCTTCTAGAGGAGGGGGCTGCTTGCAACATCCAGTAGCAGCCGCTGCTTTTTTTAAGAACACAGCTGCAACAATGGTGGCTTTTTTGGGGATTAATTAGTTACATAACAGAATACACAAATAAGCGTTGCAATAGAAACTAAGATTCCTTTGAGGTATTGTTTCTTCTCGACTACTGGGGCTATTATAGTCTCTAAAGTAGTCAGCAGGGAAAATGAAAGACCTGTGTGTAATTCTCCATACTGGAGGAGCCTGGTTTGAACCCATCTTGCTGCTGGGAAGTGTGCCCTAACTGGCAACCCATAGGCTGCTCTGCGATGGGGTTATTTTCGGCCTCTGTAGGAAAAGCAGAGAGCATATGAGCTCCCAGCCTGCATGATCTGGCATGCCAGGAAGACAGGTAGGTCGACTTCCCTCTTGGCGTTTCAGTGAGAAGCCTAGCCCGCTTGCTTGCGCTGGTGTAAAAAGTCACGTGGGTTCAATCCCTCACCTCAGCATCGTCACTGGGGAAGGATGAGCGATGCGGTCAGCAGGGATATTCGTGAGGGTGCCGATGGGCTACGAGGGCCAGAAGCCCAGGGGTGTCTCAGCTGGGGCTGTGGTCAGGGCTGCAGGGGAGGGGAGGAAAAAAATCCTTGCAATGGCAAACAAGTATTTCTGAGTGCAGTGGCTTGCTCCACTGCTTGCTGTCAGCCCTCCACTCAAACATGCCTCTCCAACAAGAGGGAGGGAAAACGGACAAGCTGGACAAGCCCCTAGCCCATCCCAGCACATGGAAAGTGGCTGGGGTTAATGGAGAAGAGAAGGGAGCTGAACAGAGCAAAAGCTGTTTTGTGCTCATGGTTTATTCTTAGGATAAACAGATCCATTCCCAAGCATTACGTGTCTTGCCCCTTTCCTTCAAAGGAGGGAGGGGGAGGAGAAGGAACTGGAGTGGAGGTGGGTCAAAGGAACAATTAGGGCTATGGAGGAGGGAGGCAAGGGGAGGAAAGGAAGTAAGAGGAACAGGCTTATGCTGCTTTGTTTCAGCAAGTCACCTTGCATCTGCTGACCTGCATGCGGGGGGCTGGCATGCGTGTCTGCGTGTTCACACCCGAGGGCCAACGAGAAGAAAAGCAAATGAACTCTCTTTCATCTCACGTTAATGCAATTCCATCTAGCTTGCATCTGATCATTCCTGCAGATTAGCTGATGGTGAGGCTGGGAGCCAAGCCTTCCCACAAATGCAATGCAAATCTGTAGCGAAGCTGAACAGGGATCCTGGGATGCCTCGCCCTTTAAGCCGTGTTCCTCCCTCCTTATGCGAGGGAATAACCTCCAGCTCTTTCTTGCAAGGGGACATATTTGTAAAAAGGTTTCTAAATACGTTTCCTTTCCTTTGCTGCAATTGTGTATCCTGATGTACAAGATCTGTGCTACTCATTGCAAGAATAACTAAAAATCAGTGTTACTAACTTGTAATATGTGGTGATGCTTTAAAACTTCGCATCCTGGGGTCATCTGGATAGGAGAGGATCTGAAAGTTTAATAGAAAGAAAAAATAAGTTCCCGGTCCTTGGGTTCAAAGAGAATGTTAAAATATGCCTTTTGTGCCCCCCTGAAGAACACTCAGAAGGCAATGAAAAATAACTCTCATTTAATAATTTATTTCAAATCTCCTTGTGTGTAAGTTCCTCTGAGTTCTGTGCGTTTGAGTCATTTTTTGAACAATTTAAGGCTTTTTGGTAAACGGCACAGTGTAAAAGGAAGTTGTACCTACAAAGAAACAGCACAAGTAGGAAAAACAAACTCCATTGTCCTGCCAGCTCTTGAAACAGTGGTGGTTGCATAGGGCTGGCCCTCAGGAGAAAAGGGACTGCGCAGTGCCAGAAGAGCAGCCTTGAAGCCATAGTCAGCACAGCGTCACGGTCAGGGCAGTAATTTTACACCTCTCTGGCTTTGCTTTCTCAGAGTACAGTTCAGTCCGTAAAAGAGACCATCTGCTGCAGGGACCATTTAAGGCAGTGGAAAGGGTTTAAGAAAGTTCAGTGGTGGAAGGGTAGGGAGAGGGCTGCTCTCCCCATCCAGTTCCTACTGTCCCTCGTCACTGCAGTGCAGCAGATGGGTGCGTGTAATGTGGTCTTGTGGCTGGCAAGTTTCTCGTCCCTTTTCCCTAGAAGAAAGATGCTCCATTAATACAGCTAACTATATAGTATATACACTATATATGTGCGTATATATACAAAACTAATTCTGGTTGAGGTCTTGGTGGTTGGATGAGAAATGCAATGAGCTGCAGACAGCGGTGTGGCTTACCGCGGGTATTGCTTCCTCTGAGCCTCCACCTTGCCTGAAAGCTATTCCGCTGATGGTGCCATCTTCCAGGTTTATAAACTCATGGTTGTGACCGTTTGGGCTCATTAGAGAGTGCCAGGCGCTTCACTGAGAACAAAGGGAGTTTGGTGTCCTACCCAAATTCCAACTTGGTAATTACAGAGTGTCTTTCTGAATACCGGGAATATTGGTGATTCCTCCTGCCTTAGTCTCTCAGTTATTCAGTGTGCTGCTGTATTACTGGCCCATTCCTTCCCAGGTGCCATTGCATCCCCCTTGCCACAGGAATTTACCCACTGCTCTCCTCTTTTTCCCTGCACCGTGAAGCCTGTAAAGTGCTCCACGACCTGCCTGCATAACAGGCATTGCACAACTGCACAAGATATTGATGTCGATAAAACAAGCAGGTGTGTGGGACGGCTGGGGCTAACCCTGCTGTGGGGAGATGGGTGGGACTGCAGGAGTCATGGTGAGACATGTTGTGCCCACCTCTTGCTCCCCGAGGTTTCTGCTGGTGCATTAGATGGCAGGGTGCACTGGCAGCCTGGAGGTAAGGTGTGCATCTGCTCTTTGCTCTCCTTGTCTCTCCAGGAGCAGCAACGAGATGGTTGTCTCTGAGAGAGGGGTTCCCCAGCAAAGTGTATTGCTTAACAGCCTCTACATTGAGGCTGTTGATCCCTATTTACCCGCTGAGAGAAGTAATATTCCCAGTGAATCCCTCAGCTGCGCACCAATACTGCCAGGAAGTCTGGGGAACTGCTCCCAGCGCCCATCTGTCTTAGGAAGCCAAAAAGAGCATTTCGTGGCCTTCTGGGCTTGGCCCGTTCCCTTCCACCCCTTTGGCCCATTTGTGGAGCCGGCTGTAGAGCGGGAAGCCCTTGTTCTCCCGGTAGATGTAGACACCCGTGATGGCGTTCCACTGGGGGCTTGGCTGGACGCCCTCCACTGGGAACTCCTGCACCAGCTCCTTCTCCTCCTTGTCCAGCGCCACAAAGCCAAAGAAGTGCTTCACGTTCTTGGCCGCCAGGATCCTGGAGTGGACCTCGGCTGTGCGGCGGAAGAGCTTGTCCTCATTGGAGCGGTACTGGGCCCAGTAAGCCTCCTGCCGGTAGCTCAGCGGTGAGCAGCAGTGCTTCAGGCACTTGGTGAGGAAAACCAGGACTGCGACGATGCCAATGAGCAGCCAGCCGAAGAGCTGAGAGAGAAGAGAGAGGCTGCGTTAGGACAGGGCAAGGTGGTCTTACCCGCTCCGTGTGGCTTTCTCCCCAGCGTGCCTACCTGGGACTCGTATCTCAGCCTCCGTGTCACCTCGTCCCTGAACTTGGTGAGGTTTGCCGGCACGTCTTTACAGGGGAACCTGGCCAGCACCTCGGCCCCATAGTCGGCCGGGAACTTGTCCAGGGAGGATGGCTTGACAAACTCACTGAGGGCGCAGATGTAAGCCTCCCCGCGCAGCAGCGAGATGACCGACCAGGTGACGGGTGCCACGGCCGCCCGGCCCATGATGGAGCCAAAGAGGAGGAAGGTGGCAGCAGTAGAGAAGTTCTTGGTGCCGCGCTTGTGGCACTCAGCCACCAGGTTCCAGGTGTGGTTGTTCCAGATGACACCGATGAGGAAGAGGGCCAGGGCCGGGACACCGATGGCAGCCAGCCCGTAGATGTAGTTGCGGGCAGGGGAGCAGGGGCAGTTGAAGGCGACGACTGAGAAGAGCTCCTCGCTGCCCACCGTGCCCAGGGCTACCAAACCATTGAAGATCATCACATCTTTGCTCTTGAAGAACAAGGAGAGGAAGCGGAAGTTCTCGGCAATGAGGGCGGCCATCTCGTCCTGGGAGCAAGAGGAGGTGTGTACTGCAGTGGGGGGCTGTGCTGGCCCACCTCCCAGCACTGAGGGACACGCCGCTGCGGGGTGAAATGGCCTTGGGCCGGCTGGAGTGCAAGAGGCTGCTCCAGGAGCACACGACCTTGCTGCTGTTCCTTCCTCCCGCCTGGTGTCCCAGCCTCTAGAGCTGGTTGCTGATACCAGGGATACTTCAAGAGGAGCCGAAGAGGGATTCAGCCTAAGCAACGTGTGAAACCTCAGTCATTTCAGTTTCCCACTAAGCTCTCCAAAAGCGTCTTCGGCAGCAAAGATTACCAATGGGACAGCTGTTTCTGCCCCCGGCATTTGCACGTTTGTTGTCTTTCCTTCTTTTTGGGTTTAGTCACCTCCTGCAGAGGCGATTACTGTCAGCATTGCTGCTGGACACTTAATGATCTCCCAAGCCTGCAAGAAAGGAGGACGCTGTGTTACTGGGGAAACTGGACCGGAGCACTGGTGATGGGATGCGTCCCCAGCCCTGCCACTGACTCACGCGGCACGTGCATGCTGGTGCCTTGAAGATGCTGTGTGTGGCTTTTACCTTTCTCTTTAGACCTGATGAGTTAATATTTAATAATAGCCAAAGGTACGTCAGGGAGACAGCAAGAGGTGCTGCGAGATGGCCCAGCAGGTTTGGGGGCAGAGAGATCCAGTGTGAGAGGACCAGGCAGGAGCAGCCTCTGCCAACAGGGGTGAGGGGATGTTCAGGGGCTGTTGCTACCAGCAAAAGAAGTTACTTTCTGGGAAAGCAGAGCTTATCTTGATGACCCAGGATACAAACACCAAATGCCCATATAGCTGCGTCAGCAATTACGCAGGAGTTTTTCCTAGGATTAGGTGTGGCAGGATGATCTCCTCTCCCACAGCTGGTTGACATAACCATACTGCCTGTCCTGGCCCACAGTCCTGGCTCAGACTCTTAACGGCTGGCCTGAAACCGAGCCCCTCCACCTGCACACCTTGGTACCAGAGATGTACTTCACTGCCCTTCTCTTGTGCGGCTTTCCCCAGCCTCTTCTCCCACTACAACACTGGTTATACTGGGATGCCCACCCCACTGACAGGGCTGGGCTGTGTGGACTACAGGCACTCAGGACCAAGCAGAGGAAAGCAAGGAAAGCGTGTGCTCTGATTTTTTTGAAGGGCAGGGAAATAACTGGGGAGTATATCCATGCCCTCTGCAGTGATGCCCACTCCACCATGCCACTTGCAAGCTGCATTTAATTCATTTCCTAGTTGACTTTGTCTGTGCTGCATCCCCACAGGGTTTCATCTCAGGAAGCCCCAAGGACCTTGCTAGCTCCGGGAGCCCTCACCCATGTGATGAAACCCGCTGGCCTCAGGGGAACTGCTGTCACCGGGGTTTGCTGGAGACAGGAAGGACCCGGGCACTAACCACCTCCGGCAGCTTGCGCAGTGCTGGCAGCATTGGCGCGCTTGTGGGGCTCCCGGGGAGCCCTGACCCACAGCAGGGCTGCCCCAAAACCTACCCCGATGCTGGCATCTCCCAGCCAGTGTGCACAGAGCAAGGCTTCCCCAGGCCAGCCCCAGCTGTGGGAGAAGGCTATGGTGACATTCGTGCGGAGGAGGCAAAGGCACCTTAATCCATATGGTCTCTTGTACAAGGCTTGCTCATGCACTGTGGTTTAAATCACTCCCGTGCTTGTGATCACCTGCTGCCCCACCAAATCCTGTTTTACGCTCTTCCTCTGTGGGGCAGCAGAGGGGAAAGGGGGCAGAAATTTGGCCTCGGTTCCCTTCTGTGTCTAACCCATGGCAATCCCTTTAAAGTCATGCTGTGATATTGCTGAGTTCAAACACAATGTCTTCCTGTATCTTCCCAGTTTTCCATATGCAAAGCTCCCTCAGTAAAGGAGACAGACCAGCCAGAAACTGCAGCCATGTGACGGGGCCCAGGCCCCCAGCTCCGGCTGCTGCGCTTTGTGGTACACCACGTTTGCAGCCAGATGCTAAACCTGCAAACTTGTTCTAGTGGGGGGGGGGGGTTCAAAACCCTGTTATTAGCGTTACCAGCAAATAGCCCTGATAAACAAGGCCCTGCGACCTTCCTGACAGTGCCTGGCAACCGGGCAAAGCAAAAATAAGAGGATCTGGCAAAAGGGAGTATGCCATTTTGTGGGGGGCTACTCTTCCTCTGCTTGGGGGTTATGGTGCCTGTCTGGGAGAGAGAGGGGTGGGTAGGAGGGGAAGGGAAAAGTTTTTTACAGCAGATCATTTTTTATCAGTCTCTGTTAAAGTCCTTGCCCACAACATGCATGAAAGCAAGAAAAAATGAAGTCACTTACTTGAAAAGTTCTTGAAACCAGTTCTGGAGCCTTCTCAGCTCCTTGTGTGGTTTTTGCTGCAGGGGGCTTCTGGCAGCGTGCGGGGCTGTGCAGAAGTGGGGATGTGGCTGAGGCCGGGCTGATGGACGAAGCGAAAGCTGATGAAAACAGCGTTAAGAGTTTGGCAGCTTCCTTTCTTAGTCTGCAGCGTGCTGTCAGCTTTTGGGAGGAGGGAGGAGGTTGTTCTCGGGCCCTGTGCTTGGGTGGGGCGAAGAGCAGACGCTTAGGCTTCTGCTGGGTGCAAGGCTGAGGTTGTGCCTTTAAAAAGAAAAAAAAAAAAAAAGGAAAGGAAAGGCTGAGAATGAGTCACTGGAAAAAGCACATCGCCCTTTTTCAGACCCGCCATGCAGCTGTGCAAAAGCTGGCTGGGATGGCCCAGGGTTTGCCTGGAGGATGGGAGCGATGGGGCACCTTGCTGGGGTGCACAGGGGAAATGCTGGAGCCCCCCAGCCTGGGGGTTGGATGCAGCCCCCGCGGTCCCCAGGGGATGCAGTCGTGCATGGGAGAAGCCCTTGGTCCCATGTGAAGGGGCAGGAACTGCTGCTTTTCTGCATGGGATCCGGCTGAGCCAGCGGGGAAGACGCCAGCCTGGCTGGGTTTTCGGGAGAAGCAGGAACCCGCCCTCCCAAGCTCTGTGGAGCAGCCAGGTTTTGCTTCCCGCCACCGGGACGGAGCAGAGGGGCTGCTGTGGGGGTGGTGGGGGCTGAGCGAGGCCGGGGGAGCCATGTGTGTGAGGCTGGGCACAGCCTGCAATTTGGCGAGTGCGGTGCATTCCTGCCCAGCTCGGCTTTTCCGCTCGCTGCTTCCTCTGCAGAGCGATGCCTGCGAGGCAGCCGAGCGCGCCTCACTTTCTCCTTGTATTGCTCCCTCCTCTCCACCATCTGTCCCTTGGCTCCAGCTCCCGCCCAGCCTGTTGCAGAGGCTGGAAACCCCCGGCCTCCTCTTCGCCGTGTCCCCGGGGTTAAACTCAGCCCTCCCCAGAGGATGTCTTCAGCACAGGCAAATCTTCTGCAACACCCACGTTCCCCTCTGCCTGGAGCAAAGCTAAGCTCGGCCCAGCGTCAGCAGTTCAGCTGGGGTTTTTGGACCGAGTCCTCCTTCTTACCCCCAGACCTGGGGTCCCCGGGTGGGTTTTGCAGCTCCCAGGTGTTTGGGTGTGGTGCACCCCTTGACACTCCCACACCTCCGCGCCCACCCGGGGCTGGCTCCCCTCCTGCCCAGTGGCCACCAGCTCGGCTGGGGGCCCCGGGGCTCACTCCATGCTCAGGGCACTGCTGCTAACCGGGCTCAGTGAAATCCCAGGGGCCGTGTCAGGTTCCCTAGAGAGAGGTCTCCTCCCAAGGGCCATGAAAGATGTCCCCAAAACCCAGGAAAGAGAGGACACCCTGCCTGCTCTGTGGGGACTCTCTAACGACTGCCGAAACTGCTGCAGGGAGGAAGCGCTCTGATCCTAAAAATCTAAATTAAAAGTGCAAAAGCTTCTCTTTGCAAATGCACACTGTTTTTTCGGTATCTTAATAGCTGTGCCGTGGAGCCCGCCAGCCCTGCACGCTGCTTGCTGTTGTGGGGACTCTGAGCGGGCCTTTCTTGGTGAGCCATTAACAGCGCTGAACTGCAAATAATAGGAGTGGAAACCGCCTTTATCTTTTAATCACTTTTGCTTTGTAAATCAGGTTTTGTGCCTATTAATTTCTGGGCAGGTGCCTTAATTAAAGTTTGGGGTGTGAAGATTAATGATAAATCTGTGTCAAGCTCCTTTCTCCTGGGAGTCAGCCGGATTCAGCCTGCCCTTGACTACGGGCTTGCTAAGGCTCTCCCACAGCAGCTCGGAGAATTTCCTCGTCATTTTGGTCCTTTGTTCTCCTCTTCCCACAGCCTCTGTGGAGTTACACACTGGTAATTAAGGTTTATGCAAACGACAGTCACCTCAGTTACCAGCCAGCCGTAATAAGTTGGTTTGAACAAGAACGCGGCAGCAGAAATTTCAAGGGGATGAGCATTTCAAAAGGGATGCAGCAAGGGTAAAACTCATCTCTCAAAAGGGATTTTCCTTCTGCATATTGGTAATAAAATCAGGGCCAATGGGGGACGCTCTTCTGGGCTGTGATTTCCATAGTCACCTCCAGGGCCTAGTCATCCTCAGTTTCTATGGAAATGGGCAGCCACCTGGTATTGTATAGGGTTGGTGGTGCCTCCCCGGCTTCTCCTCCAAGGGCCAGGGCTGGCTGGCTGCTGTGCACCAGCAAAACGCTCCGACTCAGGCAGCCTCAGCGCCCTGGGCTTGGCCTGGGGCCCCCTCGGTCCTTTTCGTTGCCTTCAAATAAAGAAACGCCAACAGCTTTTGTAAATGGTTTTTATAAATCCCTGTGCCTAAGCACGGAGCTTGAACAGTAAGCCTGAATTATTTATTTGACTCCTTAAACAAACACCCAGATGGGTTTTAACATCAGTCTTTGTGTCAGGGAGGAATCCAGCTAAAATTGCAAGAACAAACCGTCCTGCAGCAAAGTTGTGGCAGGGGGTTGGCCTGGCCCCCACGCTCCATGCTGCTGAGTGACAGTTGCTCTCCTTGTCTAGGCACTCCCTTCAAGGAGCATCTCTGTGGGCAAACCGTTGAATAGTACCTGTGACACCAACCACGCCGGTCCTGTCACGTGTAGTGCCATGTGGGATGTCCCTTCACCAGCTCATTGCTTGGGTCAGATTTATTTTAAAGCTTTCCTTGGCCTGGAAACTGTGTGTGTCTGTGGGGATGCAGTGTATGGAGGGGTAATGGGGACACTTTTGGGGTTTCACAGCTCAGTGTGAGAGAGGGGCACCCCCAGCTTGTTTCCCCACCAGGGGATTTTTAATACTGGCTAAACCCACGCACGCTGCCCAGTGCGGAGCCCGTGGTAAAAGAATGGAAGTTTTGCACATCTGGTAGCGTCTGCTTTGGCAACCGCCACAACACAAACCTGGTGCTTGGTGGTGTGGGACGCATGGCATGATGTCTGGCTGACGCACCGCGCCCTTCAGCAACCCTGGGGCTTGTCCATCGTGGCCTCGCATAGCTGCCCTGCTCAGCACAAAACTCCTTGCCTGAATTACCAATGCTGTAGGATTGGATGTGGGAGCAGATGGGATCACACCAGCACTGCTGAGCCCTTTGGGTGCCTGTCCCCCTGCAGCCCCCATGGCGCTGGCCCTCGCCCCTGCCCGGCTTGGATGCCCGCCTGTCTGCCCTCTCTGCAGCCGCTCTCCCAAAAGCACAGCTCTGCCTCTGCAATGCCCTGCGCCCCCTCACACCCGGCTGTAGTAGGCAGCTGTCTCCCTTCGGGGCAGCGGGGGGTGCACGGGGGGCTGCCCTTCCCCTGCCCAGCCGTTGCCACTGGGGAGGGCAGGTGGGTGGAGGTGCAGCGGGGGCTTGCATCTGTGCCAGCTCTTCAGGGCCATGTTCATGGTGCCCTGGTCGGTGATGCCTAGGAGCTTTTCAGTGGCTTCCCCCGCATCAGCAGGGGCTTTCCTGGGCGGGTGACAGCGAGCGGCTGCCAGGTCTGTGCTCATGCCCTCGAAGAACTGCTGGATGCAGACCTTGGCAAAGCTCCTGGCATGTTCCGCACACGTCTCGTCGAACAGCTTGCGCTCGATGTCGATGTAGTGGGACCAGTACCTGCTCTTCAGGAAGGCGGCTTGGGTGAAGCAGGGCCGGAGGGCTCTGACCAAGAAAGCCAGCGTGGTCATCAGCAGCACAAAGCACCAGCCCAGAGCCTGCAGGGACGAGGGGGGAACCAGACCCGTCACAGGCAGGCAGAGCACGCGCCCCGCGCTTCCCACCAGCCGGCAGAAGCCCCCTGGGCTTTGAACGAGCCTGGCTCCACTTTGGGCTGTTTGACATTTGGCTGCATTTACATTGCAAATGCCAGACAAGGAGACCCTATGTACCACGTCAGTGCATCTCCGCTGAAACTTTGATGCACCCGTGTAGGCAGCACCTCTCTGCTTCTCACCGTGTATGGCATCAGCAGGCTGTGACCATAAATAACATCACACCGAATCCTGCACCCAGCCCTCGGTCCTGCCTCTGATAGGGCTGTGCCTCACCTGTGTCTAGGATAGTCTGTGTCCTCTGACTTGCAGCTAATGTCGTTCCAGATACTCCCTGGGTTTATGCAGCTGCCTAACCCTTTTCCCGAGCTATTGGGCTTAGTAACTTCTATCATGGATGAGCAGTGGCGACAGGCTCCCCCGTTAATGGGGTCTGACAGGAAGGGTGAGGTGAGGGCAGAGCCAGGATCACTCTGTCTCGTTCACCATCGGTCTCAGCTCAGGCTGCCGCTGGGCTGTGCAGGCAGAGCTCACAAGGGCGAACCCCGCTCTAAATGCAGCCCCCTAACAGTGCACCTGGGAGCAGGGTATCTGGGTGGCACCTCTTCTTTTGCAGCTCCCAGTGCTTCCCAGAAGCTGGGAATTGGGGTCTACCCATGAAAATCTGCTTTGTGTCTTTGGAGAAGTCTCTGTGCCTCCATTTCTCTTAAACTGGGGATAATAATTCCTGTCTGCTCTAAGGAGGTCAGGGAGAGGAGCTGCTTTTGAACAGGAGTGCATGAGTGACCAGAGTGGCTCAGACTATCCTGTCTCCAAGGTGGCCAGAAGTAGAGGGCTTGAGAGGAATTAAGCACAGCACAAGCAGTTAGTGGCACTTCTTCATTTGTGGTTCCCTGGGATGGTTAATAAACACATACTGGCTGTTCCCATGCAAGCAGCAGAGGCAAGTGGCATAGATGGTTATCAGCCCATCACTTGCACACATTATAATAAGCAGCAAGAGCAACCATGGGCAACCGGTGAGTTATGGGAGGGGGTGACAGCCCACCAGGCAGGCAGTAATATCCACGTCAGCCCCTTCTGAACTTGCTCTAAACGAATCTCTGCGTACAGCTTGGCCGTGTATCGCTGCCCTCCAGCCCCAGGCTTACCAGGCAGGTGGGGGGACCAAATTATCAGGACGACCTACAGCTTCAATCTCTGCACCATGCTGGAGGCATAACTCTCTGGAGCTGAGTCTGAACACCTTGTACCCCTGCGAAATCATCAGTCTCTCTTCCTGCAGCTTGATTTCAACAGGGAGATTCCCTCAAGGGAAGAGCTAAGGCTGGCACTGCCTAACCCTAAACCACCAGTGAGGGCACAACCGTGATGCTTCTTACCTGTGAGATGCAGCGCAGGTACCTGATGGCCACTTCGTTGGCGATGAGCTCCTGCCCATCGTAGATCTCCTTGCAGGGGATGCGGGCAAGGACCTGCTTCATCTCCCCTTGCGAGAGGCTGGGGTGGCTGGTGTTGCCCAGGATCTCCACGGGCACCGAGGTGCAGAAGGCGCAGGTGATGCACTTGCCATCCAGCAGCGTCACCGAGACCCAGACCACCGGGGCGATCATGGCCCGCTGTGCCATGGAGCAGAACATGTAGCGCAGGACGGCCCGGTCCTTCCCTCGCTGGCCCTGGGGTCGCCTCCACTCCTCTGCCAGCATGGAGATGTTGTTGTTCAGCACAAAGCCCAGCAGGAACAAGATGAAGGGGGGCACCAGGAGGATGCCCAGCCCATAGACCAGATTGTAGCGCGGCAGGCAGGGGCAGTTGAAATCAAAGGCTGAGTACATCTGGGCACTGGCGAGGGCCATGATCCCGCAGATGCCATTCATGAAGGACTCCTGGTTGGACTGGAGGAACTGGAAGATCATCCGAAACTTGTCCATCTTCCCTTGATGTGATTCCTCCTCTGACCGGGGTCCAAGCTGTGGCCTCGGTTTACTTCATTCTTTCAGCCCCTCTCTTCAAAGACAGGCATCAACAAGTCTCTGTGCAGTTCACTGATTCATTTATGCACTCTGGCAGCCCCAATATTTAAAGCAGAAAATTAAAACATTTTTTTCTGCTGATTTTGTTGCTTGCAAAAGTTCAGAGTTTGATTCCTCTTGCTCTTCTTTGGGTCTGTGGGACCTGGGTTGTTTCTGGTTTGCTAAACCTGGCTTCGTTCTTTTTGACATCCTCATTTCTGCAGTCTCTTGGTCACCGGTCCCCTTGGCTGGGGGGTGCAGGTGTTACCATGGCTGTGCCCTCCCCAGAGCAATCTGTGCCCTGGGCAGAGAGGGGATTTGGCTGGTCGGCCTCTGTGAACCTGTTTGCAAATGCAGGGAGTGGGTGCTCCTCCCAGGACCAAACGTGACGCCCCACCTCTGCGGTGCTGGCACAGAGGGAAAAGCAGGGCACCAGAGTTTCCCCCCTCCCTCCATTTCTGCATCGCCTCAGCAGCATCTAATGCAAGTGTCTCACAGGTCTGCCAGCCCCCTGGTCTGTTCATGCTTCTCTTTCACTGGGAAATGCCTTTTTCCTCTGCAGAGAGAAGGGAAGAGAAAAGGAAGGGCAGAGGAAGTGAGGAAAAAGCTCTCGATGCTCTGGGATGTTGTATCTGTACCGCTGAAGTCTGTTATTTGCTCCCCTCCATCATACAAATGTCCGTGTTTCAGCCAGACTTACAAGATGACACTTGTAGCTCCTTGGTTTTCATAGCCCTGTGCCCTTGGGGCTTGCTAAAATATCCTTGAAACCCTGACTCGTATAGTCTGGTGAGATCCAGAGGCACAGAGTGCTTTTCCTGGCTTTAGGGCTGGAGAAAAACAGGCAGAGAAAGGAGAGAGGGCTGCAGGAACAGGGGCGCAGAAGACGCACCCTGCTCCGCAGGTGGGTCCTGCTGAAAGCATCTGAGCCCTGGGTGCCTCTGCTTTCTCAGGAGATGCTCCCTGCTCATCAGAGCTCTGAGATTCAGGTTTTCCCCTGAGATTTCTTCTTTTCACGCACTTTCAATGAGCATTTCGGAAGGGCTTAAGTGCACTTTGCTCTGAATGGCAGCGATGGAGTCTGAACAATTTTCTTGCAGCCACCTCTTGTGGGTATAATCCCAGCCCCTTGATAAATTTGGGATGTTCAGGAACTGGGAATACAAGAAGGATGTGTAAATCCTGCCAGTGACCTTCCTGGCCCAAGGGCAGCCACTGTCCCCCAAGGGACCGTGTTTCCCAGCAGTACCAGACCACCTGCAGGCACGGACAGTGCAGAACCCTTGCTGCCCATCAGGCCAGCAGCTACCAGCAGCCCCGGGGGCTGAGGGTGCAGTGGAGCTGCCGTCCTCTGAAGATCACTCAAATCCTGCTGGGAAGGGCAGAGCAAGGACTACCTGAGCCAGCAACGTGCATCCATTGAGCAGGAGGGGCTGGGGCTGGGATTTGGCCGTATGCCTTGACCTGAGGCTAAGGTGTCTAAGGGCATGTTTCCCATGCAACCAGTGCATGGTGCAGGGAGGACTGAGCTAGCTGGGTGCTGGGCTGGCTGGTCCATACAGCACGGGGTCGCTGACAGTTTAGCCATGCCACTTTACCTGGGCTTATTAATTCAGTAGCAACATCAGGCAATCTGGACCCAAGCGGACCTGAATACCTGCATTGCCTTCCCTGATCTTTGCACACCAGAAGCAGCCTGGGCAGAGCCAGCTCAGGTCTGTGGTGGACATGTCCCACGTGTTGATACTGGGGTGCAAAGCTTCCATCCCTCTCTCCTTTCACAAGGGTATGGCTCAGTTCAGCACATTGCTGTCAGCCCTGCAGACCCGGGGGCTTTCTGGTGCAGAGATCCTGTGCACGTTTGCCAGCACAGAGCCAAGCAGACAGACTCCTCCCCAGCTTGCCAGAACTGAGACAAACACTAATGAGATGTGATAGCTACGGTTGGGCCAGGCTTAGCTCCTACAGCACAAACCTAAAAGAAGAGGATTGTGTTGCTGGTGCTCTCCTGCATCTCTGTTCCCAGTTCACAAAGCAGCTTTCATGCACTAGGTTGCTCCCTCAAACAAAATATGGGGGAATATTTGGACTACAAGTGGCCATAAAACAAAAGGTTGCAGTATTGACTACCTGCAAGGTGCTCAGTCCCTCCGGTCCAGGCACCACCTGTGCTGTTGACGTGGGTATTGAGATCCATCTGACTGTCTGGACACCGGCGCAGCTGCATTGCTGGCTGTGAGACACATCACCAAGGCAAGCTGCATATGGGTGGGTGGCATGCGGGAGATACTTTTCCCCAAGGTTTTGCAGTGCGTCAGTACAGAAGCCAAACCAGGTGTTTTAACCATTAGTCAGCACTGCAGTTTCTGACTTCTCCCCCCACACCAGCCCTGGGGCTCAGTTGATAGTGCCCAGTTCACCCTGAGATGCCACCACAGAGGTGAGCACAAAGCACATGGGTAATACCTGGGCAGTCTTAGCTCTGCCTGCTGTGGAGAGGTTAATTGCATGATCTCATCAAACAGGAAGAGATTTGGCTGCATGAATATAGATGAGGCTTATTGTATTGCTAGCTAAGAGCTCAGGCTGGCTTCCCTGTTCACCTGGCAAGTGGGTTTTTGAAGGGCAGTTCACATCAAAGCCTGCATGAATCAACCTCGTAAAAAACAGAGAGCTTTTTGATCTCCAGGAAAACTCTGCCTTTCATTAAACATGAATGAGGGGTCTGAGCCTGCTTGGTGTGCAGCACCGGCAGTTCTCACTGAAGCCAACAATAAGTCAGTGAGATTCAAAACAGAACCCATAGAAGCCAATGCCTGGGTCTTTCTTTTGTGTTGCCTTGTTAGGGAGGACCTTGTTTTCGTGAGCTTGCCAACAGAAAGTTCACACCAACAAATTTGCAAGCGAAGGCAGAGCCGGTGCTTCCTCCCACAATCCCAGCCTGCTCATGCTTTGGAAACCAGGTCCTGGGCGAGATGGTACATGCCCAAGTCCCTCCCAGCATGGGGTCCTGCACCTGGATGCCAAGGCAGACGCCAAGCCAGGGAGTCAGGAAGGGCTTTGTGTGTCCCAGTCAATGTAGGATATAGAGAGGAGGGACATGAAAACAGTCACAATTCCCATCAGGAGAGTTTGGGAAGAGATTGGAGAAGTTGTCTTTGCAGTCAGCCCTGCTGTTTCACGGGCTTTTGGCAGGTGAGGATCCCTGAGCACGTCAGACATGTCAGGCATCAGCCCTGAGAGACAGAGAGCTGCTGAAGTTTGTGAAATACCCTCTCTGCTTGCACTTCCACAGGAGGGTACACATTCCTAGCAGAGCTGGTGGGAAGAGACCTCTGGAGAGGTCTGGTCCACCCCCCTTGCTCAGAACATGCTCAGAGACACGTCTAATAGGGTTGTGAATATCTCCGTGGATGGAGGTGCCACAATCTCTCTGCGCAGCCTGTTCCATCACCCTCAAAGTAAATAAGTGCTTTCTTCTGTTTAAATGGAATTCCCTGCATTTTGAGTTTGTGCCTCTTGCCTCTTGTCCTGTCATGGGGTGCCAGATACCATTTTCCACAATGGAGGAGTTCTCTGGCTTCAAAGGGGAACACAGCACGGGACTCAGGGAGGCTGGGAGGGATGAACACGCATGGCCTTGTCCAACTGGAGCTACCCCATGACCAGACTGACCCTCCCAGCAGTGTGTGAGCCTTTGTAGACATGCAGAAGTCTATGGCAGCAGCCTTAAATCCTCTGGTTTTCTCCGTCCTGATACAGATAACAAAGCTCTTCCTCTTCCCCTCTTTTACATTTCGTATTTTGTGGCCACTCTGGGATGACTTAAAATCTGAGAACATGGAAAGCAGCATGCAAAGGGGAGCTGCGGACCTCTGCTCTGAGCTGATTAGGAAAATAGCCGGTTTGACTAGGGTGGAGTGGTGAGTCCCAGCTGAGTCTCAGCCTGAGATTTGTGATGGCGTGTCTGATAAAAGTAAACCGGAGATGAAATTCAAAGTGCAATGCTGATTTCAAAAGAGAGCTCAGAAGGTCCTTGGACCTAAAGACCTCCTGGTGGGAAGACCACGGTGTTGTTCCCAACGAGCACGGGCCACAGCTGGCTTTGTGCCCTCTCTGAGCACATCCAGGGGAGCTCAGGGATTCAGCCAGAGCTGATTTTGTTATGCAAATAAGAAAAGTTCTGCAGCCCATCCCTCTGCACCCCGCAGCTCCTGGCTGGGCCTTGGCTGGCAGAGGGTGCCCACGGGTGGACCATGGAGTTATTTGGCTTCCCTGTGTTTTGCCAAGCATCTCCTCCATCCCTGACCCCATGCACACAAACATCCTGGGGAGGAGGTCACCCACTTCCCAGCAGCTCGACAAGTTAATTTGGGGGATTAATATGTGTTTTCCATTTGACTCCTCATTTTGGATTTAGTCACAATGTGGTGTCCAGTTTCTTTGCCCCTTTCCCACCCTCTTCTTTCCTTCTGGAAGCCCTGCTTGCCCCATCTATCCATGTACAGCCAAGGAGACGTTTCTTCTTCACACCCCCCTCCTCACAGCCCCTCCACCTTGCACCCCTCACTCCCAGGGACAAAGTGGGCATCAGTGTGAGCCTCAGCCTGGAGGAATATATGTGTCTGTACTGGGTTAGTTTGCAGTAAGAGTTTAATGCATCCAAGCAGCAATGTTGTTCAGAAATATCAGTCAAACTGGCACCATGGTTGGCACCAGCTACAACAGGGGCTGGAAAAAGGCAGGTTAAGAAAGTAATTAGCATTAGAGGCTCAGAGATAAGGTTACATTCAAACAGTTTTGAAACTAAGGATGGAAATGCCCAACTGGGTGATGCAAGGATGATCCTCTGGATAGATTGGTTTTTACTAAAATCTAGCAGAGGAATGTTTAAAATCTGTGTTCAGACTTCTCAGGCAGAGTCAGTGTGTCCTTTCCATGGCCCGATGCCGGTGCTTAGAGCAGCCACCCGTACCCCAGCACAGTCCTGTGGCTCTGGATATGTTAAGCAAAGCCTCCATCTCCTTTTCCTTCTGCAAATCCAACCCAATCTAGGGACAGTTATTCAGAGGTATCTTCAATTAAATTTATGCTGCTCCATGAATTTCAGTGTGTTGCCATATTTTGTTTTGCAAATGCATGGAAGTATTGACGGGCTCTTAGAGGGAGGCTGAACAGTTTGGCAGCTGGGCTGGGGGCAGCCAGAGCTCTCAGCAGATGGGAAGATGTAGGAGGTGGTTTTGCCTTTTTGACTAAACATGTTGGTGTGGTACTAAAAGAGTTGCCAATGAAATCATTTCAGTGTCAGCACTGCTAACTCTCTGAACCAGGTTTCACTGAAATGGGCAGGAGCTCCTCACACCTCTGTGAAGCTGCTGCTCCAGTCGGTTTGCATACGCAGCCAGGTGTTGCTGCCTTGGTTAAATCCTTCCTCAAGCCAGAAGGGTTTTATCACAGCTGTAAGGAGCTGCAAACTCTTTAATATGACAAAAGTGCTATGCAGAGCCCTTGGTTGAGAAATGTCATTAACAGTGACTGAGTCTGGGACCTTTGGCTCTTCAGAGCTAGTTTATTTTGAAAGTTTTGCTAGGCACGCCCTGGAGCGGAGCCTTGGGGGTTGGAGTTTTGGAGGAAGATGTGAGCATTGCTGTCATCTACCCGCTGGTCCTTGCTTTGTGCAGAGGTATGGCAGTGCCCCTTCAGGGTCTGCAGGACAAAGCCTCCTTTAGACATCGGTGTGCTGGGGGAATTTGGACCGGGTACCAGGGCTGTCTGCCCAGGGCGGAGGGGATCTCTCTCGCCCCAGCAGATGCCTCTGGGTCACCTGACCGACATCCAGGGGGGGTTTCTCATAGTACCACATTTTCAGAAGTTTATTCACCTGGTCCTGATGTCTGATGCCCCGGAGAAGATCTTCCTCTCTTTCAACCCCCTCTTCCTCCCGAGGCAAGCTGAAGCTTTGCAGTTTGATCTCTTGCCACATGCTTTCAAAGAAGTGGAGGATGCATTTGTGAGCAAAAAGCCGGCTGTGCTCACAGCAGGTTTCCTCAAAAATCTTTTGCTCGATGTCAATGTAGTTGCTCCAGTGACGTGCCTGCAGGAGGGTGGCCTGGTTGAAGCAAGGTCTGAGCCAGCGGGCAAGGAAAGCTGCTGCAATAAAGAGCAACAAAATGCTCCAGCCGAGTGCCTGGGTGATAAGAAATAAGCAGTGGAACAGGAGCAAGACAAGCACAAGGACAGGCATGAGCTGTTTGCCTGTATTACCAAGACAGGGAATTTGTGTGGCTGAAGGGGAGATATGGCATATCTGGACTGCCATCCTTGATCTGTCCCTGAAGTCCAGCACCCCCAAACTGCACTTAGAGGGTCAGTGTAATCTCCTCCCAGTGAATATAGGACATTTACCTGTGCATCAATAGTTCAGTAAGATAACTGTTTGCAAAGTCATCCTGGGGCAACCAGGCATTTGCTTTGAGCAAGGCAGTGTCCCAGGGGAAGGGGACTTCAGTGCTCTCCTTTAGTGCTCGGTTATCTCCAGTGAGATCTTTGTCTGCCACCTACACTGGCTCCAGGGCCCAGGAGTCCGGGCAGCAGGGTGAAGACAGCCCAGACTACATGCAGCTCCCTTTCGTAAGAAGGAAGGGCTTGCTTTCAATGTTCTCCCACCGGTCCTCATCCCTGACCTGGCACTCCTGTACCAAGAGCAGGGGCCGGCCAGGGCTCCACTCCCCATCGTGTCCTGTTCTCCTATCATTCCTCAGGAAGCTGCTTTCGTCTGTCTCAGCTTGCACTCTCCTTAACACAACGGGTCCTATCTGTGAGGTCAGTAGTTAGAAAGGTCTTCTGACACTGGGCAGGGCCTTAGGAGACACCTATATTCTTTGCAACCTGCTTTTTATTATCTGGGTTTAGAAGTTGCTGGTTCTTCTAGAAACAAAGTTCTGTTAATTAAACCATCCTTTATTTTCTTCCTTTTCCCTGCATAAGTGACTCTGGAGATTATCACTGAGGGTGGCAACATTTGCAGGCATAAAGAAGCAAAGAGCAGTCTTGCTCCCAGCCTGACCGTGCTGAAGCAATGACAAATCAAAGAAGAGCAGGAGCAGAGGACGCATGCCCTGGGCACCTCACCGACACGGGGGGCTCTGCCGGCAGTGACCTACCTGGGACCAGCAGCGCAGGTACCTGGACACTGCCTTGCGGGACGTGTTGTTCCTCATGAGCTCGTCCTCCTTGCAGGGCACCTTGGCCAGCAGCTGCTGCACCTGCTCCAGGCTGGCGTTGGCGAAGCCCACAAACTTCTTGGGGTCCACGGAGCTGCTGAAAGCGCAGATCAGGCATTTGCCATCCAGGAGGGTGACTACAATCCAGATGACAGGGGCAACCATGGCTCGCTGCATGATGGAGGAACACATGTACCTGGGGCAGGAGAGAGAGAAGTGAGTGGGCAAATGCTGGGAGGTTTCTCCTCATCCAGAGCCATGATGGATACAGGCTGCCCTATGCCAAGCAGCCCTCCCGGAGCCAGGGAGCTGACTCCCAGGACTGTCCCCAGCATTGCTCCAGCTAATGCCTCTTCTGCTCTGGGATCTCCTTGTTGGTGCTGCCTCCCAGTAAAATCTGTGCCAGCGCTTGCAGTGCCCTGCGTGCTGCCTGCATTCAATGCAGTGCACGGTCCTCCCATTATGTGCTTGCCTCAACCATATACTTATGTCTCCCATGCACAAATCCTTGTCAGCTCTCCCTTTTCTTCTTCATTCACTCTTTCTTTTCTCATCAGCTCAGTTTCTACCTGGAAAATCACTTTTCCCTGCAGCCTTTCTTGCCCCACCCTGTGCCAACCTGTGCACTGGGTATAACTTTGTATGTAACAGATTGAATGTGATTCTCCTCTCCCTTCCACCAGTGTAAGTCAGTAAAAACTCTACTGAAGTCAGGGAAACCACAAGACTGTCAATAAAGAATGACTGTGATGGAAATGCCACTCTTTCTGCACATTTAAGTGGAAATGCCTCATCTTTTTGCATGTGTAAGCCCCAGGAGAAACCCTGTGGGTGCACGACAGGGCATGCAGCAACGCAGTTTCCCAGGGTGGCAGCATAAATCCAGATGCTGGTGTCGAGGCACTCCTGCCCTCCTTCGCTGGGATGGGATGAGGCTCTGCCTTCATTTCTGCTGTTGTAAATGCGTTTACCATGCCCCTGCCCCTCCAGGCTCATGGGGGAAGGTCTCGGAAGCTGAGCTTAGAAGAAAATTAATTATTAGGAGGATCAAAGCTATGGAGGCGAGACAGCGAAGCAGGAGGTGAAAGGAGGAACACCACTCTCGGTGCAAACCCTACCTGATGACAGCTAGGTCCTTCTTTCTGTGCCCCTGCGGTCGCCTCCACTCCTCCAGCATCACCAGGGACTGTCTATTGAGGATGAGGCCACAGAGGAAGAGGGCGATGGGGGGTACAAACATGATCCCCAAGCCGTATGCCATGTTGTACCAGGGCAGACAGGGGCAGCTGAAGTCAAAGCAGGTATACATCTTTACGCTAGCCAGTGCTAACAGCCCACAGATCCCATTCATTACAGACTCTGAGTTGGACTGGAAGTACTGGAAGATCATCCGGAAACGGTCCATCGTGTTCTTTTGGCCGGGGTGCTCCTCCTGGGAAATCCCTGGGCTTCCTGGCACGGCCCGTCTCCCTTTGCCCCTTGTCTGCTGCCACAGGGCAGGGAACGCAGCTCAGCCTGCAGTCGTTTGGGGCAGGAGGACTGGGATGGAAGAGAGCTGCTCTGGCAGGGGGAAAACCCTGTGCTGGGGTTTCTCCACTGGCACACAGCTTTCACAGGTCTGTCTCTCACCCAGTGCTTATCTTCTGGGGCAGTTGGTAGCTTTTCTAGGTGAGCAGATGGATACAGACTCTGGCAGCTGTTTTTTCCACCCAGTTTTTCATTTTCAGGGCTGTCCCATGTGCCAATCAGCGACAGCCTCCTGTGATGCTGGGTCCGTCCCTCCCGGAGATGCTAATTCTCAATGGAGAGCTGTCGGTGGATGCCTGTGAGCTGCCCTCTCTGCTGATGGAGCTGTTGAGTGATTCATTGGCCGGGAGAAACCAGGCAAGTCAAATGAGCTCAGCTGCATTACTGCTGCTGTCCCCTTTCTTTTTGGTGAAGCAGGTCCCCAGCCCTGAGTGGGGCAGGGGGGAGGCAGGGAGCACATGCCTGGCTCTGAGCATGCCACATCACCACGAGCTCAGATTTCCCTATGAAAATGGGCTGAAAGGACCAACCCTTCAGTCAGGAGGCTGCGAGAATTGACAGCTTTCAAAGCCTGGCATGGCACTTTGGGGCAAAAGCTGCTCTTGGCTACACATCATACCTGTACTGTGACATTTGTACCATGCCTACATCCATGGCCAAGGCCCTTGCACTGGGGCTCCTTCTTGCTCCCCGTCAGAGAGCATGGTGCAATCAGAGCAGCTGGCTTATTTGTCCCATGGGACTGGGACATCATCTTCTGTCCATTTTAAATATTCCAGAGGCGATTCCTCTTTTCCTCTCAAAAGTTTATTTTACAGGTAAATACAGCTCATTGCCACACAAGGAAGCTCAGTTTTTTTCTGACATATTCAAGATCATTTTCCTCTCCCCAGCTTTCATCTGAAAACATTTTCAGATTTCTTCTCAGCTCAGGTTTCCACAAGTGTTCAGGAAAGGAAAAAAAAAAAAACCAAGCGTGTTACATTTGCCTATTTTGTTAAAAAAGAGAGGAACCATCTCCACCACAGTACGCTTGCTCCCAGCACTGAGTTTTCTGCCCACGCCGGTTCCCATTGCAGGGCTGGTTGCCTTGATGGGATCGCGCCGAAAGGGAGCAGCGAGGAGGCTACCTATAGCTGCTCACAGGCACATACAGCGGCTGTGACACATGCTGACTCACAGGGCCACGATGTTATCTCCTCTGATCTAAACAGCAACTCGCACAATTACTTTAATGAAGTACAATTGCACCAACCATAATATTTGTGTTCTCTTTTACCTGCGAGTGGAAATGACTGTTAATGTTCATCCATCAGCAATAAAAACCTGCGGCTAATCAGCTAATGTTTCCATTTTGCCATTATAAGACATCAGGACCCCTCCATTTTGCTGTTATAGGGCATCAGGACCCCTGGCTGAACTCCACAGGTGATTTTTAGCGAGGGTGCAGCCTGTCTCAGTTCCCAGCTGCTTTAATGCTTGTTGGATTTCTCATTTAACGGCTTGCATTTATGTGCTGACTTGGGTTCAGAAAGTGTTGTGCAGTCTCTGTAGAACAATTACTTTAGAGAAATCATTTTGCCTTTCCAGCTCTCCTGGACAAAAACATAGTAGAGGCTAAATAGTTCCTCACAGCTCAGGAAAATAAGATCTAAAAAGAGTAGGAAGCTTCCTCTGGACAGCACAAGCTACAAGGGAATTTTGCTTCTCCCAAATGCAATTGCCTGTCCTGGATGTTAGAGGTCTGTAAAGGGTGCCTCAGGGTAATTACTGCGCTCCGTTGTGATCTGGGATCTCACCAGTAACTCAGAGCTGAGACACGGAGCTGTTGAATCATAGAAGAAAGGGAATATTCCTTAATTTGCAGCAAAAGACATCAGGAGCTTGCTGGAGAGAGATAGAAAGGACCCTTGAGGTAAGCAAATTGCTAGATGTGGGCAAACGTTCAAAATTATTCTCAAAACTAAGCACATTTAATTACTCAGTTCTTAGGGTGAAACAAAGAAGAAACAAGGACTAAAATAATCTGTCTCCTCTTCTCCAGCAAGGGGACCTGCCCCATGCCCCCAGTGGTGTAGTCACCCTTCTGAGCCTGCTGCGAGGCTGCCCGTGGCTCCCTGGGGCTGTTGGACAGGGGCATCGTCCTCGGAGGAAGGCAGCTGCTCCTTGGCAGCAAATCTCCAAAACTGCGCTGGAAGCTGTTATTCCTCAGTGCATCTTTTGGACATCCACCTTGGACTACCCTTTGCTTTTGCCTCAGCACAGCTCAGCACTGCAGAACACGGGGAGAGGGAGGGGGACACCCTTCCCCACTCCTTTATGGGAGTAAAATACCAGCCGTAGGCTTTTTGCCTTGGATAATGGAGAGGGTGGTGGGTACAGGTGCAGGAAACCCTCACCCTGTAGGTGAGAGCCCTTTTGGTGCAGCACAGCCATCAGTCCCTCTTGCTTTGGGGAAAAGGATGATTTCATCACCAAAGTCTGAGTTGGTCATTTAAAACAGAACAAATTCAGCAGAACAGTATGGTCAGTTTTGTGCGTGAGCCTGCGATGCTGGAGCAGCACTGATGCTGTGCACACAGCATGCATGCCTTTGGGGTGCATGCATATCCAGAGCAATTCCTTATACATATATTTAGGTGGGGAGCAGAGAGCCAGCAGCACAGGTCCAGTGTGTCTGGGGCTGCGCCCTCGGTCTGTGCCACCAGCTCCATACTCACTGTTGGGTTGATCCCCAAAGGATGGAGGCAGGAGCACCATGGCTGTGCCAGTAACCCTGCTTGCTCCTTGGCCTCCCCAAACCCCAGCAATGAGTGAGGTGCTGGGGGTATGAGTTGCTTTGTCACACTTTGGTCTCCCTTTTCTGTGCTGGGACTGGACCCTCTTTCCCGGAGGAAAGCTGGTGTCCAGGAGCAGACATTTCACCCGTCCCAAAGGTTGCTCTGCTGGAACCAGGCTATTGCCATGAGCACTTGTCTTGGCAGCGGGGAAGGGCCCCCAGGGCTCTGGCGGGAGCACTCCTGGCCCTTGGAGTGGGAGATGATGGGTTACCTCATTAGGAGCCATTTGCCGTTTTTTATAACTTTGACAAATTATTTAATTACCCGGATTGAATTTTTTCTGTCCTGAACATCTGCCTCAGGCAAAATATTTTTAGAAAACTGTTACATGGGTTGGTCAGCTGCTCCTGAGATGATGTAAGGGCACAAAAAAAAAGGACTTATTTTCCCCTGTTAAAAATGGGGAAATTGATCTGCAAAGGCACAGCAACTCTGGCACCCGCCTTGAGGGCACAGTGGTGACTGTCCTGCTCCGAGTGGGTGCTGCAGTTGGGGTCCCCCCACCAGCACCGCAGGAGGCTGAGTTATCGCCCCGCTCCTTTTTGTGCCTCTGTTGCTGGCCGTGGAGTTACCCCGGGACAAACTGGGATGCAGAACTGGCCCAGCACATTCTCGGACTGCAGGAGACAGCTATGAAATTAATATAGCTCTGAGTGTCTCTTCCTCCCTAATCTCTTGGCTCATTAATTGCCACACAGGGATGCCACCTCCACATGGTGTTTGGTTAAAATGAGCACTGTATGGCCACAAGGAGCAGGTACCGAACACCGTGTGTTCCTTGCCTCAGTTTCCCTTTATGGGGTTAAGTGTGGATCCACATGGACCCCCACACCAGGTGCTGGGAGGATGAGTAAGTCACTGGTGAAACGCTGCGTCCCTGTGGTGTGAGAGCAGTTATGTTCTCCCAGGTTACCATGGGAGGACTGTGGTCCAGTTTCTGTTTTCAACACCTCTCAGCTGGTGAACTGGAAAACTCCTTCCACCTGGCCATGTTTATTCAGAGGACAAGGGTTAATGCTTTTTCAAGGCTTAGGGGAAATATGTCATCTTGTGTTTAAGTGAAGGCCGTTAACACCATAAATCACCTTTACTGGCAACAGTGCCTGCAGACCTGTATCTTGTTCCTCTGTAGTTCAGGTGGGCCTGTTGCTAACCCTTGGGCACACAGGTAGACAAGACACCCCTGAGAGCCTGTCTGTACTTGACCAGCAGGTTGCAAATGAGCTTTATTTTCTGTTACCTTTTTCAGACAGTTTGGGGACCAGTCTCCCACTGGTATCTGAGGACAACAGAGCAGCATCGTTGCCTTATTTCTCTGCAAAGCTGGCAGGGTATTTTACCCCTCACTGCCTGGAAATCTTTCAGCATCTTCAATTTATCACAGCAGAAGTCACCTTCCATTTCAACTGCCCATGAAGAAGGACACAGGCAGTATTTCCTCCCTCCAAACACTACGCAAACTCCTGATGGTCACTAGCAGCAGAGACAAATTAAAGCACTCTTGGCTCCATGGGGCAGGGACCACCTGAATCTGAGTATTTTTGCACAGCTGAGTACTCTGCCCAGGCTAAGAAAATAATGAGTAATGACCATTAAGTGATTAATGAGATGCTAGCAAAAAATAAGGGCAGCATTGTGAAGTGTAGTTTGTCTTCACTAATAATGTTCTCTGGAGATGAGATACTCCTGTGTTCTGCCTTGTAACTTCATTAAAACACCAACATGCAGCTGACTGCCAGTGAGGAAATATATGGGTTAGTTATGTGTTGTTCTTCTTAAGAGTTCATTATATATTGCTCTCCTGGCCATTAGCACTTAGCTTTTTGGCTTACGTGGAAGCCCTGTTTCCTGATCTCTGCATTATTCCAACCTTGACCTAAATCACACCGTTTCTGACTGAGATAGAGCTTTTTGCAAGGCCATTTATCTGCTTGGCTTGGAGCTGATGCTGCAGCGAGATCATTTGAGATGGAGTCTCTTCTCATCTTGAGAGTGAATTAGGGAATAAGGTGGAGAACTAGGGAATCAGGCTGATCTCTTAATATCCCAGCTCAGTGATTTTCAGACTTTTTCTGATTTGCTAACACTCGTTTATCTTCTAACAGAGATGCAGGCCCCAGATAGCAGATTTAAGGCTGCTGACATTTAACTAGCTTTTCTTGTTATTTTTCTCAGACTCTTAAAATTAAGCTCCAGCCCTGGGGAGTCCACACTTTACAGGATGAAAACCACTGATAACAAACTTTTCTTGAGAGATCAGTTTGTCTTCAGTTTGCAGAGATGTCATAGAAACTATTTAGGTGTTTAAAAGGAAAGGGAGGTTGGGTGACGAAACACATCTCAGCGCCGTCACCCTGGGCCTCTGCAGCCATTGGGGTTCAGAGCTGACGCAGTCCTTGTCTGGTGTGACTACTCCAGGAAGCAGACCAAGTCCTTTGATAGCTGGATTCGTGGCTTTTAAGCCGAAATTTCTGTCTGTACTGTGTCGTTAATTCACCAAAGACCCTCAGGTAAGTCACAGTGAAAAGCTGATTCTGCCACCTATTTTTTGCCACCATCCAGAGATGCTCTTGGTTAGCAGGTGCACGAGCACTTGGCTTGCAGATGTTGGCTGCCAGTGCTCAAATCCCATGCACGCGTTGGTTTACTGTCACTCTTCTCCTGGCTGTTATGTTGAAATGACGGTAAGATAATAAAATCTTGTTTGATATAACCATAGGGAATATGGCTTTATAAAATAACCTCCTGATTGTGTTTCAGTATCTCACTACAAGTTGTTCCACGTTGAAGTCAGAACACACATCATACACAAGGTCAACTTTCTGTTGACTCTTACCAGCGATTCAGGCAGTAACCATTTGGGGTACTAGGTAAGGACTCTTGAATTTTCAAGATGTAATCCATAGCACAGATTTCTTAAAACACTCCTGTGGCTACAGATATGTTGTTATAACATGAATCTACCTGCACTGACGGTGATCGTGGTTGAATTTAGTACTTCTGGGATGCACAAATAATGATGTATGAATTCCCTAGAGACAAACTGATTAAAGTCACAAATCTTTTGTAAGGAGTAATTCTATATTTCTCTAATTTACATGTCAGGAATGGAAGAAGTTTGTAAAGATAGAAAGAGAATTTTATTAGGAAATTTCACAATTTTTTTCCCCAAGAATTTTTTTTTTTTTTTTTACTCAAGGCCTTAAGCAAAACTGACTGGGTTTTTGAGTCAGGCGTAGAGTTATGAAGAAGCATCCCGAGGTCACTGCTGTGCACTCTGGTGCAGTAGAGCAGGTGCTTTAAAAATGGGGAGGTAGGGCTGTTTGCACCCAGAGGGACTAGAGCTGGGGAGGGGGAAGGGATCAGAGCAAAGCCTCTAAACGGTGTGGAAACACCTTTTCTTGGTGCAACATAAAGTGATGCACCAGTCTTAAATAGTGCATTTAAAAAGAGCAAGCTTGCGTCCTTGTGCTTAACTTGCAGAGGGACCCGTCACCACGGAGCGGTGCTGCGGCTCCTGCGCTCCTGCCTGCTCGCAGCCGCTTCTCCCTGCACCGCCACACGCTGGAAGGCCTGTCTGTCCATCTGTCGGTCTGTCCCATCATAGTCAGAGGCAAGAGGGAGTTTGTTCAGGAGTGCTGAGCATCCCTGGAAGCGGTGCCGGGCGGATCAGCACAGCCAGCCCTGCTGTGGTGTTGCTCAGTGATACGCTTGTCAGACCTTCTGCAGTATCGGTGTAATAATGCTGGAGGTTGAAGCACAAGCACGGCTGTCATTCAGGACGCCTAGGCTCATCTCATGTATGTCTCAACTACAAATACTTATTAAGTTTTAAGAGACATCAGGCATTTCCTGGGCTAAAAGTGTGGCAGAGCAATGTTAACTCTTTCTTATGCACTGCAAATAAACTGCAGAGGTTGGACTGGTAACTGGGAGTGAAGCAATCCCACTGGCAGGGCTGGGTGGTGGTAAGGGTCTGCTCCTCTGTGCTGTAAGCCATGAAGCAGTTTCCCAAGAACAGTGAGGTATGCATCAAGACATCATAACCAAAACACTACAGACATCTTCTTGTTACAAGAAAACCCAGTCTCTCTCCACAGGGGTTAAAATTCATCTTGTCTCCACGTTCCTTGGTGCTGCGAGGTGGGAGACTCACCCTCTTCCAGTGCCCTGTGTAGTTATTTACTCTCATATACAGTTATGGTTAAAAACCCTGCCTCTGTGAGAGGAGGATGTGCATGCAGCGAGGCATGATGTCTGCTTTGCAAAGGTGTAAACCATCACATACAGCAGTATTTAATCTGGTTGGGATTTGGGTTTGTCTCAGGTTTCCTTCAGGCCCAGTGCTGACTCCAGACTTGTCTCAGAGTGAGTCACAGACAGAAAACTCAGCTCCTTGTGGCATTTCTCTGCAGAGAAAAAAAAAACAAACAAACCAACAACAGTGGATCTTTCTCATCAGAAACCTTTAGTTACATCCTTTGACAGCCCCCTTTGCCAACCACCCTGGCCCCCAGCGGCGCAGTCATAGGGATGAAGCCTCAGCCGCTCCTCATCCCAGCAGACACGGCCCCGCATGGGTGGCAGCTGCAGCAGCTGCTGTGACCTGGGATGGAGCCCACGTGGGAAGGGCTGGGTGGCTCTGACATCTCTCTACCCCTAGCTGCTGCTGCTTTTCTGGAAGCCTTTTCTTCCAGATAAAAATCTATCTTGTCTTACAGACTCCTCTGGTTCAGAGTAGCTCAGGTGGAGAACAGCTATCTTTTTAGGCAGTTCGTTCAGGAGTAACGATGACAGGGTTGTTTAGAAACAGTGAAGAAGATGTTTTAATAATCCAGGCAAATATTAAAATTTTCTCTCCTAGCTCTTCTCCTTATCTGCTGCAAGAAGGAGCTTTTCCAGGTATCTGGGGATCAGGTAACAGCTTAAATATTATGAAAGTTGTGAGAGCTTGTTAGCCAGTGTATGTGTATACACACACTCTGCTGTCTGGTCATCAGTTCCTCTGCAGAGTAATAAGTGACTTCTGATCCTAAGTAAAATCCATGTTCTGATATAAAAATACCATTTCATTCACCTACTGATGCTAGGGCCACCTGGGCTAAAATACACATCCCTGAAACATTTAAAACTGCTGCTTCACGGTAGCTGCAATTCATCTTCCAGCAAAATGAGACTCCTGTGTCACAGAGCTGTCTCGTCATCTAGCTCTTGACTTTATCCGTCCCATCTTCTCACATCGTTAATCTTCTTCTCTGTGTATATTTATGATATTTATATAGTGCTGAGTGTCTCCAGAATGCTGTGAACACAAATGTGATATTACCCGATTGTGGCAATTCTTCACAAAACAAACTCTGTCCTCTCAGTCCTGGTCCTCAGTGCAGAGCACAAAATACCTTTGGAAGACAAGATTATGCACTGCAAGTTATAACTTTACTGAATACTAACAATCATGGACTCAGCAGAAATGGTCTTTTAAGGCACATTGCAATTTTCCATATTCTCTGTCCCAAGCTAAATCCTTGTGGTCCCACAGGCAGTAATTACCTGCTGTGCCTTGTGTCCTGTGGAGGATAATCGTCTTCTCGCTCTGCCTTTGGTAACATCCCATCTCTGTCTAACCACTCCTGCCTTTCCGAAGCAAACAGCTAGAATCACATCATGTGGGATGATAGGATCCTGTGGCATCGTAATAGCCACCCCTCTGCTCCTTCAGGTTTTATCTGCAGTAACAGTGCTCTGGGTATGGGCCTTTTCCAAGAGCTCTGAATGCCCCTGAACTGTTCTGCGTTAAACCTCCTGGGGAACTTGGTGTCTTGACTTTGGTACTACATGCAGCATTAAATGTGCTGTTGTAAATGAATCCCTGTCCCTTCATTAAGACCTTTCATAGGCAGACTCCCTTCTCCCCCTCCGCCTCTTCCCCTCCCTTCTCTATAATGGGAACATGCCCCTTTGGGCCATTTCTTGTCTTTAAATCTCATTAAATTTTCCCTTTTCTTTAGCTGATGGCAGTCCATCTCTGCAAAATACCATGCTGTAGTGACTCTGAGGGGCACTACAGAAAATATTTGAGGTCCATGTCAGAAACAACGATGCAGTGACAGCACAGGTGAGTGAGGAGGGTCAGGAGAAGTGATCCCTCCCCTGCTTGGTCGCAGTCAGGGTCCCTCAGCAGTTAATGGCCGAGCAGGTTTCTTACAGCTAATTTCCCAGCCTTGAAGCAGCACCTTCAGCTCAGCCTGCTCAGTGCCTCTGCCCCGTTTCTGGTGCTCACCTCCACTTTCCCAGCCCTCTTCTTTTTGTCTGGCCTCCCCACATGCATTGCCAAGAATCACCCTTGCTCATTAGGAGTAAATCATCTCTGTGTGATTGAAGCTGATTTTGGGGGGAACCAAGCCAGCAAACAGTGGCCACAAAACAACCACAAACCAGCTTTGCTGCTGCTGGTTACAAGCAGCGCCCGGAGCTGACTTCACTTGGATGTTCGCTGGCTTCCAGCCACAGCTTTCCGACCTGAACAGCGGAGCAGAACGATTAAGCCATATAAGTGCAAGGCAGGGATTGTATTTTGGGTTATTTCAGATTATCAAATTCTCAATCTCTGCATCTGGCATAATCATTGTTTTATTGCCTGTGTCCTCTTTTAGCTAGAAGCGCGCTCTGGAAGCAGACAGAAGCATTGCAAATCCAACTCTTGCTATTGAATTCCTGCTCAAAATGAGGCTAGATTCCACGCTAAAGGGTTTTGACTACTGCAAAGACGGAGAGGGTGAAAATAAGAACTGTAAGAATTATATAAAAGCAAAAACCCTGCCTTGGCAATTGGCTTTAAATACTAGTAAGGCTGTAACTGGGGCCTTAACCTGTTCAATTTGTGGAAAAGAAGGTTGAATGATGGAACCACAATTCCTAAGTACCTACTTTGCCTCCTGGATCAAACAGAAGAACATCTAACCAGCTCCACTGACATGGAACTTGCAACTCAGCAAATTCAGACTGGAAAGGAGTTGCAAGTTTTTAATAGACAGTCATTTAAACATTGCAAAAATTAGTCTAATAGTGCAGTAGCTTCTCCTTTACTTGTAATTTTAAAATTAAAGGGGGATTTGTTTTCTAAATGTCTTGGAGACACTGAAAATCTCATCATTAATTCATAGGCAGAGAAGCAAAATTTCCTTTTGAATCCAGTAGGCAAAACTCATGCAGAGGCTTTTAGAAGAGATAATAATGTCAGGAATATGTTCGTCAGTAAATGAGAGCTGAAAATCTATATCTGTTTATGAAGTGAGTAATGATGGGTGATGCTCAGTTACTAGGCTCTAATGCTGCCTGCAGGATTTTAGTGACAGCATGAACAATACGAGTGGTGCAGTTCGAATTGGAGTATTTATTCAGACGGGAAGGCAGAGTTTAGTCCTTATGTTCCCATTTATCAGAACCCACTGACAGGATCTGATTTCATATTGTGATCTGTTGTGCAGACTGGAAATTTTGAGAAAAGAACAGATCTGTCAGCAAGATTATTCAAATAAGCCCTGTCGGGGACTTGTGTTCTCCTCTGTTCCTCCCTGATTTAGTTGTGCATTTCAAGATTACAGTTTTGAAATGCATGCTAACTGTTCCTGGCTGTCAAGCCAAAATTAAGGCTGATATTTGCCTGTGGGGTTAGTCCTCACTGCTGGGATAGGACTGTACCCTTAGAAAAAGAAATAGTTGTACCTGTTTTGCTGAATTCAGCAGTCCCTGATATTCTGCTGGTGAGAAGTGCTTCCCATCATGAATGCACTACAAATTGTCTTTGAGAATCAATGGGGCTTTACGATACTAAACCTGACATTTCTGAGTTTCTGGCTGGCTCCCACCATTTGAGTCACAAAACAAGGAAGAGAAACTGTGACTTCAGATGCTACCAGCAGGCTGCACATCCAGTGCCACCAGCAGGGCTCTGTAGGCTGGGAAGAGAAGGTCATTGCTGCTATTTCCAGGTCATCTTTTTGAGATTCAACCAACTTCAGTGCAATCCGCTTGGGACTCCTCACAGGGGCCAGGAGGGAATTAGCCTGGTCAGCCTGTCTGGGGACCTCTGAAGGTGGTGTTCAGCTTCAGGACCTGCACAGGGGTTGGCCAACTGGGATGGGAGCTTGTCAGGAAGACAAGTACTGGACGCGTCTTGTTTCTACAACCAGTCTAAGGTGCTTGAGTCTGATGTGAGAGGGCTGACTTGGTCGGCACTGCTTTTGTCTTTCTGCGTGGTGGTGTTGGGGGGCTGTTTGCTGTCTGGGGGCTCTGCAGACTGTGGAGACTGAGAAATCAAAACCCAGACTTTTCTTATTGCTTTAAGTTTATTTGGAGTTTGTAAACCTTGGAGGCTGTGAAGCTGCATTGCTGTTCTGGAACCAGATGGGGAAAGGTTGAGGGGTCTGGATAGGAATAGGAATAGGATTAGGTCGGTCCATCACCACGCTAGCAGTGGGGCCAGGGGCTGTCAACTGCCCTTCCATGCATTGAAGGGGAAAAGGAGCTGGACCAAAAATGTGTTAAAATATCACCAGTCCTCATGTGCAATATAGTTGGGAAACACTACTGTAAAATAACTCCACCTGTAGGTAAAACAACATGTAGGGTTAAGACATGCTTAATACCTTGACAGTTGACTACTGACTAGTATACCAAAGCTGTTGGGTGCCTTCCCTTTGGTAATCTAAACCACCATTTTAGGTATTGAGGACGTCAAACACATTTAGAGGTACAGACTAACAGCCCTTAACACACTTCCCCTTTCTCTAACTGACCACATTTAGTAAAAGTTTGTTTTTTCCCAATATTCCTTGAGGATGCTGACTTCTCAGCATGATGTAAACTTGGCTTGCAATGACCCAATTAGAAATCTGGGCACCTCCACTGTTAATTTGGGCAGTAAATTTAATTAAAAGCAAATATTTGGATGCAGAAATAGGATATGAGGTTGGCACTGGCGTCTGTCATCAAAGTCTTGATTCGTCCCTGCTTTAACAGAAAACCATTTAGATCTGCAAAGAATGTAGGATCTTCTTTAGAAGGCAAATATCCCTCAGACTCTATGTTCTGCCTCAGTGGTCTGCCTGCCACCTCAGTAGAAATATCCACCATCTTGACAGAGATGTGAAAGTGAGACTGAAGGGAAGGTCCATTGTCCAAGAAAATATTTCAAGGAGAAATTACCCAAAAGTAAAGTGAATGGGAGCAAAAAACCCTGCAACACTGGTCAATCTATGGAGCTGGTAAATTCACTGTAATGTGCTAGGGAGGAATCTCTGGCTCATATTGCTGGAAGCAGGGGTTCAGGCTGGCTGACAGACAGTGTAACTCCGAAGAGAAGATCAAAGGCTTGACTATTAGCTGTGCTAAATTCCTGTTAGATTTCTCTTGTAGATCAAAGAACCCTTTAAATAGGGAGGAGCTGATTCCCTTGGAAATATCCTTTGCTCAGTACTGGCCTTTCATGTAAGCCCCAGCTTAGTGGTGAGATTTGGGCCTCTGGGATATGGCACAAATGTGCCCCTTGAAGCTTTCTGCTGTGGAAGGAAGCAGCCTTGGGGCTGCTCTAACATACGCTTGGGGCTCAGCAGGCCCCACCGAGTTCCCCAGTGTGGGTAGTACAATAGGCTTGAATTAAAAGGGACTTAAACCCTCCTCACCTAAGTATTGCAAGAGTATAACTGATATTTGCATGCCAGAGCTCAACAAATATGACCAGTATGTGTGGGAGAAATTCTTATTTTCTAACAACCACCCTATTTATTCTCTCCTGTTAATAATTGTCTTCATATTATTGACTTTGAGAGTAGTTCATAATGAACCCATACGTAGCACTTTGCAAAATGGCTGCTAAAAAATGTAAAAGGTCTCCAGTTTCTGCTTGTCAGTATAGGGGTCAAACCCTTACTATGATCTCTGTTGCATAAACATACTGACTTTGTTTGTTAAAATGGAACTTCCCAAAGGAATCAATTATCCAAAGGAAGTGATTCTCTTACTTTTGCTCTTTTTCTTGCTCTTCATATAGTGCAGTTATTGGGTTTGTATGTATTTCACAGAAGCAGCTTCAGAGAGAATATAGCAACCAAGTGAAAGAAATGGAAAGTCAAAAGGTGATAATATAAAGGCATGTCTACAGCTGAATCTGGTTCTGGAAAACCTGTGAGAGGACAAGACTCCTTCATCTGGCAGGTAAAGACACTACATGATGCAAGGCTTGGAAGTTCGAGTTAGCAAACTTACAGTGGGACAGTATGCACACATTTTTAACTGTAAGGTCAATTGTTGTTGCATTAAGTTCTCTTGAGTATGAGATCTCTGCTATTGCATGGTGCTTTCAAGTCGGGGTGCACCTCTTCCTGAAAACGCTGCTGTGGATGAGCCTGCAGTGGCAGGAATCATGGGGTGGAATTTTGTGCCCCCTGTTGCACCAGAGTGAGATGCTGTTGGGATGTTGGATATCATGGTCAACGGTGGTCTCTGCACAGCCACACTGACTGCTGGGGAAGGCTTGCAGGGCACTGCAGCAGAGGAGTTTGTTAATTTTTAAGGCAGATAAATGAAATGGCTTTGCTTGCTTTTATGGAAAGTGTCTTCTGAACAGTGAGGGCAACATAGAAGAGCTGCCCTCCATGAAGTTGCTTGATGGAAAAATTAGTAAGTGGTTGATACAGGGCGAGAGATCTCAACCTAGCAGCTGCAGAGTACGAGAAGGAGGAATGTAGGAGGACTGGAGGAATAAGAAACCCTAAGAAAAGTCCATGCAGTCTCTCTATGCCTTTCTCCCTCTTCTGAAAGTTTTTTCCCTTTCTGGCAAATGTGAAATAAAATGTTGACTTTGAACAACTGATGGGAATGAGAGCCAAGCAGGGCTAGGGCCGGCTTTGCCAGAGCTTGTGGGGCAAGAAAGAGTATGAATTGCGTAGTGTGGGGTGCAGGGTTGGAAACAGGCCAGAGGCTCAGGGTATATGAGTGGGCTGGATGAAGTGTGTACATGAGCATGGGCTAGTTTCTACAGAAGAGGAGAAGAGGGCACAATGACAGGCTGATGGATGCTGGCAGTCAGGGTTAACTAAAGACAGGAGTCAACCTTGTTGTCCTGCAGGATGGAGCTGAGGCTCTGAAAAGCTTAGAAAGGTAAGTAAGTCTAGTAGCTTGATGCCATCAGGAAGAAGAACCTGCTGGGCTGCACAAGCATCAGTTTTCCCAGCAGCCTCCAGGATGGATGTCTGTGTGTATATGAGGCACCAAAGTGTCATGTAAGTGCTACTGCAGTTCTGCCTTGAAGGTCAGGCAGCAGCTTCTGCTCTCATGCAGATCCTGTGCTGATGAATGGGAGAACTGCTAATGTAAAGGTCAGAAAATAAACAGAATTAATCTGAAGCATCAAGCTGGCTGTACAAAACATGTTTTCCCAGTCTGCACACTGTAGAGCCAGCGTATCATGAAAGATGGACATTTCTTTCCCATCCCACTCACAGAAAACAAGTATCTCCATTTCTTACAAAAGAAGTGACCTAGGGTTTATCTTTCTAAGGGAAGGAACACCAAATTGGATGATCACCTGTCATGATGACTTTTGGTTGCCTGCTGTTTGAGATTAAGCATTTTATAAATGTTGATGAGGCTTTACATCTACAGATCTCTTCCCCCTCTTCACTTTAAGCTAATATTTCTAGAAGTATCTTTGCAGTATGTGCTGGCTGCTGCTGTGAAATCTGTTGTCCTGTTAGACACAGAATCCGACAGGCAAGAAGTTGTTCATCTATGATTGAGACCAGACTCTTGTCATCCTGTCCTATTTTAATTCATAATGCTGAATATTCTTCTGTCCCATCTGAGTCTTACATCCAGCTCCGCATTGGCTTCAGAGGTGACAGCAATGGGGGCAAACCTTCCTGATGTAGCGGCTGCAGGGCATTTTGTTTTGGGGTGGTGCATGCCACATCAAGAATGCCATTGGCCAACTGTCATTCAGGCAATTAAAAATACATAAATTAGGAGATTAGCCCAACAATTCGGTGCAGTGAATATCTCACAAATGATCTTTTCTCCCTGCAGCATGCAGATCTGTACATTTCACGGATAGGTGTGGCTTTTTCTTCCACATCTGTTGAAGTTCTGATGCCAGGCATTTAATTACAGAAAATCAAACAACAGCTGATTTCTTTTGCAGATCCTTCTTCAACATAAAGGCAAAGAATTAGATTAATGCGTGTGTGAAATCAGCAGGGCCCAGTGGATCAAACCTTGCTCTGGAAGGGATGTATGGCATATCCCCATCCTCAGCCCCTTTGCTGCTTTAAGTGCCACATAGGCCAAATCAGCTTGTTGCCTCTGTTTCTCCATCTGGAGATGGAGGAAAACAGGAAGACTGAGGAAGGCATTCACTCCTTTGGATTATTGCTAAGATTAACATTTCCAATGTGTGTAAAAGGTGGTCAAGCCATCGTATGTCCGATTTCTTAGCACCCCCACTCACATGCATGCCAGTGAGTGGTCCAGGCTGCTGGACCCCATGAATTTCAAAGCCAAAAGGACCTGGGCAGCGTCCACTCACTGCTCAGTCTTTTATTCTGTGACACTCATTCCCCGGGTCACACCTCCTACTCTGAACATCCTCTCAGGGTGTAAATTCTGGCATGTGCTTGCCCAAGTCTCTGGCAATGGTGCCTCAGGCTTCGTGTGTACTCTTGTTCTTGTGGTTCTTCATAATTATAACTTGTTTGTGGTTGCCTGGTCTCTTGTGTAACCCCTTGAGGGATGATGTGCCTAGAAGGCACAAATGCAGACTTTGCAAAGGGAATTTTTAACTACATTTACTTCATTGCTGCATAGGGCTTCAGAGTTAGAGATCTTTGCAAAATACCCGGAACCCTTAGATGCAAATGCGCTCCTCTGATCTTGCCCCCTTCACAGTCTGAAAGCATCCCCGTGTACCAAATCTAGCAGTCTGTCTGGCCATCCCTCTCCAGCACACTCTTTTTGCATGTAGATGCTACCCTCCAGCCATCTCACAAATCCTCCTCCACATCCCATCTCTCTCCTCTTTCACATATGCCTGAACTGAACAGCTGGAGCTCATCCTTGCACTCAGCTTTCGGGTAGAGAATTCATGGGTGGTGTCGGGACTTAAGGCAGTGGATGTTGTTCCATGAGCAGATGTGACTGTGCAGCGCCTTTCTCCTTGTTCATAACGATAATCGTGATGTTAGCACCTTTCCTGGAGCTGATGCTCATTTCAGATGAAGTTCATGGACCGACTGCATTGTCTCCATCAACTTCTAAGCACAAATTACAAATTGGTGGTCAGCTGCCCATGCATGAATAGAGAAGGTGGAGAGGAATTATAATTCAGTGCAAACTCATCCTGCTCTGTCACACAGCATGTTCTCTCTGCCAGACCCCCCCTACCTGACAGGATTGATACCAAGATATTGCATGTCCCTAATTAGCCAATTCAATTGATATCACTAGTACTAAGAAACACGGAACGCCCTGACTTACTGGCATGAAAACCCTGCAGTTTTGGCAAGCTGTTTCAGGGCTCCCTGTTGCTACAGCACAGGAAAAAGGCAAAAACCCAGAATCAGTGTGATCCTGTTTTGTCTATCAAGGGCCCCTGTGATCACAGAGAATATTTCTCACCCTGCTTAACATTTGCTGCAGAAAGAGCTGAAATAAGTTGGCAAGGACAGCAAGCAGCCCCTCCTTCTCACTCCTTCTCCAACCAGTGTCAGGAGCAAATTCAAAGACTCTTTGATAAAGTGAACCAAGGTACGATCACAGCAAAACCCCGGTGCTGTTTTGCATTCCTCCCCACGGTGTTAACTGCAGGCTGCGGTGTCAGGCAAAGCAAAGCCCATCCCTCACAGAAGCTGAACATGTTGCTAAGGCAGATCTATACGGCTTCCTCCTTTCACTGATGTAACTATGCTTTACCTTGGTTCTCCAGGGTGAAAAGGGAGCTGGTTGAGCACATAATCTATCATCAGCCATGTGGGGTGTAGTTTAATATTCACACTACGGTACTAAGATTAAATTGGTACCTGGTGTATAAAACTCAGAGTGGATTTGGTGTAAGCAGAAAGCACTTGGTCCTTCTGGGAGTGGGTCTACCGCGTGGTGAGCTATCACGCAAGGCATAGTTAGCAGTGTGCGTGATGCACACGTGGGTGCCTGTAATTTAATGGATGACTGCACGGAAATGTTCCCTGTGCTATTATATGGATGTCCCGTATGCCTCCAGTCCAAAACTCTGGTACCTTTCCTTTTTCAAGATCTCTTTTATACAATGGGAAGATGCCTCTTTCCATTATAATTTGCCTTATGCTGACACCTCTTTCTGCCACATAAAACATGAAGCTTCCCAGAAAAGTGACAGTCCTTACTGAAGACCTCTTACAATTCAAGGACAGGCACAGAGAGAGATTAGAGAAAAAGAATTGAGAAAGAACAGGGATTTTTTTGGTTGGTTGCAGACAATTAGGTTCAGCAGGATGGAAGGTACTGTATGATGCGGAGCTGGAGTTGCCTGTCTAAGGGCCATTCCAGTCCCGTGTTTCTTCGTGGGCTCACTGTAATGAGCTGGCTGGAAATACAATGTTCACAAAGGATATAAATAAAGATGTGACTCAGTCTCACTTAATCTCTGTCCCACCTCTGCTCATGAGGTTCCTGCCTGTGGAGGCAGCTGGTGGACTTACCATGGGGCCAGAGCAGGACCCGATATGCTGGCAGCACCGAACATTGAGCAGCCTGTGTTTGAGCAGGAGTTCACGTCCCACGCGACCGTGGCAGCACTCTGACTGGCACGGTCATCCCTTTCCGCTTCTGAGAGAATGAGAAAGGATGCAAAACCATGGTGCGCATCTCACCCATATTGCAATCTAAGGCTGGGCAGGACAGTAATGATTCCTCAGCCTGGCCTCCTGCATCACACGCAGCAAAATAAATCGTCATCTTGATTTCAGCATCAGATTTTGGTTGAGATTTTAGATGTTTCTTATCAAGTTGTATTATTTAACCTCAGAAGGCTTCCTCTTCTCCTCTGAAAGTTATGTACTTGAATGGTTTCAGAGAGCAGTGGATCTTTTGGCTCTCTGGCTGGGGAAATCATGGCAGTAATTGTTTTCAAGGTGAAAATGTTCATGTGTGGTCCCTGACCAGGAAGGGCTTTTCTTACATTTACTAGGAGGAGGTGGGGTGGAGGTGGATGGATAGATGGACAAAATCACCTTTTGGAAGGAAGCTGAACATTAAATTTTTGTTCAACAGAAGGAAGGAAAAAGACATTTTAGAGCCCTGACATAGCTGAACTGAAGCTGCCCCCAGTCTTTAGCATTCACTGAAACTCCAGATGAAGCTTGCAAATGTGTGTGTCTCCAGAACCTACAGCCATCTTCAAAGAAAAAGCTAATGTAAATATGCAATAGACCAGCATTGGCTGTGGATTTATTTTCATGTGGTACCAACAGGACTCCTCCAGGTCCTGGGTTGTGCTCATCACAGCAGAAATCCCTGTATGGCCGAGGTGCTGCTGGGGTGAGGAGAAGGGGAACCTCACCACCCTGTATGGTCCTGGCTGCTTTCGTGGAGCAACTCACTGGCCTGGATGGCTCCAGAGTGGGCAGGGTGGAGAGGAACCCCACGTCTGGTGGTGGACAGGCGTGGTATTAACACAGGACCTTCTCTCTCATGGCAAGGGAGAGGGCCATGTGGGCACAGCTTGTGCAGGTACGAGTGAGTTTCTGTCTGCAGCTCGGATGCTCATGAATACGCAGCGTGCAGAGGCTCATCTCTGCACAGAGGGCTCCAGCCATGCAGGGCGGTCCCAGTTCATGTGGGATGTGTTTATAACTGCAGCAGCTTTCAGAAGCCACACGTGCAGGCAGTGCCCCGTGCCAGCACTTCACCAGTATAAGCTCCTGACCCTTCACAGGAGACCTGCCAGTGAAGTGTTTCCCTTCACCCCATTTCTACCCTACCCCACTTCCCTGAGCTTGGCCGGCGCTCCTCACTGCTTTGAGCCACCGGGGCAACTAAAGTGGTGGGTGCAGGCACCGACCCACCTTGCTGGGTAGGCTGGGGACCAGTAAGGGACCTTCTTTCCCCTCTGACTATCTGCCTTCTTGTCCACCTGCCCCAGGGCTGGAGAAGGTGCTGCTTGCCCATCTGCTTTGCCTTCCCCCGAGTGCTGCTCTGACATATTTGCATCCGTGAGAATCCTAATTGCTTTAGGACAGTCGCATCCCAGCACAGCACGTCTGCTTGGGTGGATGTTCATGCATGATGCAGCTTCTTTGAGGGGGCTGGATTCTGGGCTCAGCTGCAAATTTCCTTGCTGGGAGGGCGCTGGGCTGGCCCTGGGGAAGCGGGTTTAGGGCCAGCAGGTGTGAGGGAGGTCCAGCCTAGCATCCTCCCGGGGAGGTGGAGGTTTGCCGCTCCACGAGGTGCTTTCCTCCTGGGCTGGGGAGGGGAGTAACGTCCCCGACCCCGCGGCTGCCCCTGGGGGTGTGGGTCCTGGGCACCCCTGCGGTTTGAGGGGAAGCCGGAGCCGCACGCCGCTTTGGGGGAAGGCCGGCCGCGTTGGCTGCCGAGACCCTGGGGAGCCGGGACGGGGCCCCGCTCCGTGTGCCCGGCACCGGGCCGGGGGGGTCGGGAGGGGGTCCCGCGTTCCCCCACCTGTCGCGCCAGCGGTGGCACATCTGGGCGGCGCGCGGCGGCGGCCCCCCCCCCGCCCCCCCGGGCGGAACAGCTGTCTCCATGGCGACGGGGCGCGGCGGGGGGGCCGCGGTGCCGCCGCCCCGCCCCGCCGTACCGAGCCGCGGCGGAGCCGAGCGGAGCCGGCGCGGCTCCGCGGAGGGCGACGGCACCGCGGGGGCATGGGGCCCGGCGGGCGGCGGGCAGGAGCGGGGCTCTCGGCGTCGGAGTGAGCGCGGGAGAGCCCGGCGGAGCGCTGCCCCCCGCCGCTGCCGCCGCCACAGCCCCCGGGGAGAGACCTTGCGCGGTGCCGCCCGGCCCGGCCCGGCTCGGATGCCGCCATGGGGAGCCGCTTCTCCAGCATCCCCGCGCTGCCTCGCGGCGGCCAGGGCCGCCTGCACCGCGCCCGCCACCACCACCTCAAAGGTACGGCTCGGCCGGGACGGGCACCGGGACGGGCACCCCGAGCACCCCGGCACCCCGAGCATCCCCGGCAGGACGGGCACCCGCGGTACCCCGGGGCACCCGAAGCACCCACGCAGCCCGGATCGGGCCGGGTGCCCTGGGCACCCCGAGGTGGGATGGGCACCCAGGCAGGACACAAACCCTGGGCACCCCAGAGACCCCAAACAGGGATGAGATCCCTAGGCGCTCATAGCACCCTGAGCAGCCCAGGCTGGACAGGCATCCCGGGCACCTTAGGACAGGCTGGGCTCGCTGGGCACTCTGGGCAGGTTGGGGTCCCTGAGCACCCCAGGCACCTCGGGACGGTCTGGGCTCCCTGGGCACCCCGGGGTGGGATGGCCCCATGCCTGGCACCCCATGCCCTCTGGTGGTGTGGGCCCCTCTGCCCTGCTCCCAGCCCTGCTGCTTCTTCCCTGGCAGTGCCCCATGGGTGGCTGATAGGTGCAGAGGTCTCCCTGGGCAGTGGCACCCTGGGAAAGCAAGGGACAACGTATTGAAGGAGATGGACCACCAAAGAGTCCCCAAGTGTTTCTTGGTGAATGAAAGCTTTTGCTTTGGCGTCTTTTCTGGGTGCTCCAGGAATGTGTCTGTGTGCGGGGGACTGTCAGTCCTGTTTGGATGAAGGCAGTGGGTATTTGGGGCTCCTTGTCCAGCTTATGTGGTTATTCAGTTCCTCGTAAGGATGAAATCCTTTTCTGAAATCCTGGGGCACTGTCAGGACCAAATGGGATGGGGATGACTTCTGTAAGGTGAGCAGGAGTGACTGCCCAAGGTCTCCTCTGTCCCTGCCCTTTTTTGCCCCATTTTGCTGGAAGCTGGGAGGGTGATAGAAAATAACCCATCATTCTTGAAAGGGCTTTCCGTGGGCAGCAGTACACACTGTATGTGTTCAATGCTATCTGAGTACCTCTTCACTAAGCTCATTTTCACAGCCAAAGGCACTGAATGATGGGGGTAGAGGATGTCAGACATCTCTCTGTAAGCAAGGAATGAGGGAAGGTGCTGCTTTCACAGCCATTTCAGATGATCAAAACTTGTTGCAGCTCCCCCAGTGTGTTGCAGAATTTGCAGCCACCAGCATGGAAAATAGGGATGTTGCTGTTCACCCTTGTTTTTACTGAGCTTTTGGATACTTCTTTAGTATGGTCTAGGGGAGTGGAAATGGTTAATGATGAGCTGGGCAACTGGTTGTTATACCAAAGGATTTTCTGATACTTGCATTGTTCTTCCGTTACACCTCTCTGCTCCCCTCCCCTGTACTTGGATGATTCGGAACAGTTGCGTGAACTGAGGGTGATTATATCACGGCCATGCAAAGAGATGTTACGAACGTTTACTGCTCTGTCATGGACAAAGTCAGTCAGAAACTCAGCCCAGACAATGGCTGTGCTGAAAATTAGACTTGCAAGGAGGGGGATGCTGAACCCTAAACGGTGAACCATCATCCTCTACAATGCAAACATGAAGGCACACGCAATGCTGTAGTAGTTGGTATGCAGTTGTAAACTGCCAGGGAGGATTTGTCTCTTAAGAATCATGCTGTCAGCTGGAAATCTTTCTGGAGCTACCTTAAGCAGATAAGAATTTATAAACTGGAGCCAGAAGGGACACGGCCACTTAATCCATTATCAGTGGCTTACGTGAGATTTTGAAGATGCTCTGTATGAATCACCTGATTTTGGGGGTGTGTGGGGTGTGTGTTAATGTCATTTTGTTTCTTTCTTTCTTCCTTTAATTTCTATTTTAATTAAATTTCTACCTGTGCTGAGGCAGCAAGCGGAAACCTTCTCAAGACTGTAATGTAGCAGAGCATTGAAATCATTTTGATTTGGAGTAAAGAGTTAACAAGGCATTGCCTTTGTTGTAAAAACCAAGCAACTGCCAGGGACAATATGTGCCTTTTCTGTCTTTTTTGAAACTGGACTGCCTCAGGTCCTCATTTAAATGCAGAATAAACAAGTTTGATTGCATCTGACAGGTTCCTGTAAAATGGTCTGGAGGCATAGCAGCGGAAGTATGAATGTCACACAGTTTTGTTACATATCTGCCGTTTAACATTTTGTAAAGTGTATTTTAATTGAAGGTCCCCAGTTGTTCTTCCTTCAGTGTCTGGCTCAGTGTTAGGGATACTGAACTTTGATAATTTGGCCACCATCTAGTACTTTCCTTCTGCAACGACCTCTTCCTAACCTGGTGCCAGAGGTGATTTAGGCTCATTCTTGCTACAGAAGCAGCTCGGATTGCATTAAGTTTCCCAAGGTGGTGTGGGGACTCTGAAGTCAGTCCCTGAACTTTACAAGTTCATCTCTGCTATATAAGAAATAAGATCTCTGTACATAGTAGAGCTGTTGCCCACATGTATTGAAAATTTTTGTACCTTCCTGTTAGTTCCGCTAAAAATTAAGTAAATCTTCTGAAGACCCTGTGATACTTCTGGTGGTATTGATGGCATGACACAGAAATATCATTGAAGACTGGCATGGCTGGCAGAATACTTGCTTTGCTTTTGACAGTTGTGCATAAGAAAGCAAGCACCCAACTTGATTCTCAGACTTCAGCTGCAGTTTTAAAACCAGGTGGAGCTGAAATAGGCAGGTCTTTACTGTGCCTGCAACAGTGAGCCTGGAAACCTGGGCTGATGATTTTAGAGTTGCTTTCAGAGTAGGACAGTACTTTAAAATCTGATATCTCCAGCCCTTTATAAAAGGACTTCACATTGTTGTTCACTAGAAACCGCTAGACGTTATCACTTTGGAATTACCTATTCCTAAGCAGTTTGTCATGCCTGGATTGTTAATCCAGATTTTGGTGTCCCAGTTGTGCCTGCAGGCTTTGGTCAGTTTGGAGACAGTGAAAACTTAAAAGTCAGTGGAAACAGAAATCCTCCAGGACCGCAGTTGATCAGATGCCACGATCCTGATGTGGCCGTTAAAGTCATGGCCAGTGGCTGGAAGGAGGTTGTCACTTGGTGGTATCATGATGGGGAGGTTGAGGTGAGAACATTTTCAGCATTTCTGTGAGTATTTCCCTTCCCGTAACCCAGACGTGGCTGTTTCTCTGGGGTGACGGAGGGTGATTCATTGTGTACTTTCCTAATGCTGAGCAAAAGATTATGATTATCTGGTAACAGTCTCTTTAACAATGCAGCCAGATAAACTCCAGGAAATTTTTGCTGTCCGCCCTCTCTGAAATATGGTTTGTGATAACTATCAAACAAGGTGTTTATGGCTGTTTGGAGTGGAACTGAATGGGAAAACTCCAGCCATATCTAATCTCCTGGATTCTGTGATGAAAAAGATCAACCTTTGCATCACTTGCTCTGTGCACTGTTTATTTACTAGTGCCAGGACAGTCTGGCTTGAACTGTTCCAACCAAGGAGATTTCTATTATTTCTCAAGACATACATCCCCAGTTCAACCCATCTCCCTGCTCCAGGGTTCTTTCAAGATAGTCTATTCAATCTCCTCTCTTAATTCTCCTTTTTAATCCTGGTGTAGCTTGGTAAGTTACCCTCCTTGCCTAGTGTTGCATCTTCCAAATCTCTGTGGCCGTTGCATTCCTTCCTACTGCTCAGCCTTGCTGGATGTGTTTAACTCTTCCTACAGTGATGTGTGGGCTGTGTACCCTGTTAGAGCTGTTGTGTAGTTCCCAGATTTGCTGGTCCAGGATGCTGGGTATGCAGTTTTTGCTAGCCCTTGGGCCAGAGGTGAGACGTGGGACCTGAATGCCATCTCCTGAGCTCTGTGGGCAAGCAGCTCTTTATCTTTGCTTGTCTCCATGTCCTCAGCTTCAAGAAGGCTTAGCTGTTTCTGTGGACAGCAGATCAATATTACATTGTAAAAGTTAAGAAGTATTACTGTCTCCTCTCTTAAATCCTTTCCTCCAGCCTCCTACTCAGGTTTGCTGCTCTTTCCTGAGCCCCCTCTTGCCTTGAAAGGTAGCTTTCCATGATAAGTGACAGCGAGCAGGATTTCTTCCTGTCGGTTTTCTCATGGGTTAATGCACCTATGATATTTATGCAAAAGAATGCATGCGCTGTATTACAGAGGCAGCCCGAGCTAGTCAGAGATCCTCTTTTCAGCAGTGGCTGATTACTCATGGGTTATTCTTTATTATTTGTATTACAGTGGCATCTGGAGGCTCCTGTCGAGATCTGAGTCATGTTGTGCTGGGTGCTTCCATGGTCCCCTGTACTTGCTGCTCATTCATACAGACGGCTCTTACTCACGTGTCTGGGTGATCTCTGTGGCATGATTTCGGGTTTATATCTCCAGAGTATCACATGAAGCAGGCTGACACCTCGGCGGGACAATTCTTCTTAGTCCCTTCTTTTGCTGAGAAACCTGAAGTCAGAGTCAGCAGTGGTTTGTGACTCTGCCTTTCTGGCTGCAAGCCCCCAGAAACACAGCCTGTTGTGCAGCACTTTACCAGGGAGGCAAGGGCTTTGCTGCTTTTCCTGGCCCACGGGGGATACCAGTCACGATTATACAGTCTTTGCCTGCATTTTTGCAGTTGCTGTTCCCAACTTTATATCCTGCTGACACATAAATGCGTCAGACTTTTTTCTCCTTTCACTGGTATTTTTTGAGCTTCTGAAACACATGCAGAAGATATAGTAATCTGGCTGGTGTAGGCATTTCAGTAATTGTATGTTGTTGATAGGAAAGACTATCCTGCTGCCAGCTCCATTTTGTGCACTCGCTAGATAAAACTAAGTGGGGGGTAAAAGGACGTCAGCAGCTGATGATCATGGGGGTTAGAAGTTGGGGTGCAAGCAGTGCACTGGGGGGGATGCCAACAGTGATGCTGCGAGATAACCTCAGCTCCCATTGCTGTCATAATTGGTTCTTCTTTGAGGTACTATTGCATTTTCTTCCAGCCTTAGAGAGCAGGAGTTTCATCATTCAAGGCTTTGAAGGGTGCCTCCTGCTTCCTGCCCTTCTGCTTTCATTCTCTCCTGGGTCGCACTTGTTTCCCTCTGACCTGTCAGCGTCTGTGGGTTGTAGGTATGAAGTTTTTCCTGCCAGAGGTTCTCAGGTTTATATGACCTTCTCCCAAGCACTAGATTTTTTCCCAAGCTACTGAACTTTGATTTATTGCATTTAAACTGCCTAAAATTGCTCAGTGCTCCAAACACGGCAATTTATCGATCTTACTTTTCCTTTCCCATCGTCCTTTTCATAGGGTGCTGAAGCCTGTTGGTGGAGCAGGTAGGGCTGCAGCTTGTCAGAAATCTTCCAGGAAATCAGGTGATGCTCTGTATTTTTTCAGGGCAAGAAAGGCTACTTTTGAATACTAGTAGGAACCAAAACATCAGTGGGGTGATTGAGCTGAAAATGTTAGTGCAAGGCTCAGTTAAAAAAAACCAAATGAAATACTAGAAATTATAAGGGAAGCCAAACAGAACAAAATAGAGGCCATGACTAGATTGTTGTATAAATCTGAATATTGTGTGTAGTTCTGGTTCTTCCCCTTCCACCATCTTAAAAAAGATACAGGAGAACTGGAAAAGGTTCAGAGGAGGGCAACAGGGACAGTCAAAAGTCTGGATTAATTTTATGTAAGGAATGATTGAATAAACTATGACTCTTACCTCTGGAAAAAGGGACAACTAGGGTGGGAGATGACTGGCATGTAGAGAAGGGGCACAGCTCCACTCTTCACTGTCTCTTCCAGTACAAGAATTAGGAGGACATCAAATGAAGTTGATAGATTCCAGCTCCTTTTGAACAAAAGGAGGCTGTAGCCATCTGCAGTGGCTAGTAGCTCTGTAGAGCTCATTAATAGTGGATGCTATGGATGCTAAAATGGGTCTAATTTTACAGGAGATTGGAGGGGGTCATGAAAGAGAAATCCTTTGAAGTTTGCTACATACAAAGACACGTACTTGCCCCGCTCATTTGGACTTTCCCGAGGGTGTCTTCCTAAGGCTACCTGTGTTTAGCTGATAAGGAGAATGCTGAAATGAGAACTTAAAATGTCTCCACACCAGTGAAAGCTGGAGCTGGATAGTTCAGACATTGCAGTGGTAGATGAAGGGATAGGGCCTGCTCTGGTGTTGGCTGGTCTGCAGCTGGATCCATCCTCTTTTTAGTGAACGTCCCTGCCCAGGTGTTTACAGAGTGGTTCCCTGCCACGGCAGCCTCAAAGTCATGCACAGAACATCCAGGCTTTATTTGGGAGACAGTAGAGATTGCGTTGAGGTCCCTGTGCAAGCTTTCTTGGAGGAGGCTGTGTCTCCTGCACTCTGTGATTTTGACAAATAAAGGTGCTTTTGCATTTGTGGGCTCTTTTGGAGTAAGAGAAAGCAGGTTCTCTTCGCTTGCATTGACCTGCCGAATGACAGAGGCCTAGGTAGCCCCCACTTCATTTTTTTCCTAGACTGTTGAAATAGCAGCTTTTGTGGATATCCTAGTATCTGGGAAGATTTCTAATACAGAGGCTTGGAAGATTTCAGATTTGGCAGCTGTTCTTACCTACTGCTGCTAGGATAATTGCAGGAACCAGGTACTTCTGCATCGCTGAAATTGTTGCCTGTGGCAAGTACATAAGTACATGTTTTACTTACGGTGCATACCTTCACGGTGGCTACTTATTTCAAGCTGGGGATCCACACACGCTCTGACTCGGTCTGCCTGGAAATTTTAGGACATCTGAGTAATCCAATTCTGAACTGTCCTGAGGAGTGGGGTCTGCAATGCCTGTGTTTCGGGATTGTCTCCATCCAGAAATGGTTGATCTAAGATTGACCTTAATCACAGCACTGTGCAGGTGCTCAGCGCTGTGCTGCGAACTGCCAAATCCCAACGTAGTTTCTTACTTTAATCACAGCACTGTGCAGGTGCTCAGTTCTGTGCCACAAATTGACAAATCCCAAAGTAGTTTTGGGGACAAGAGCTGAATTTTAACTGAAACTTAGGGTCTGGCAATGGTTAAAGTTTCTGCTGTGACTACAACATGTATACATGAACCTGAGCTACCTTTTTACCTAGCTAACTAGGGTATTGCTAGCCATGTAGCTGGGGAGGAGGGCCTGCACTTGGATACTTACTCATACTACGGTCTGGGTTGATGCAACTATGTGGTTAAAATTGAGATGTGGTAGGTTTTCATCTCCATTCATTCTTGGGGATCTCTAGCTGATAAAAGCATGTTGTGTATAAGATTCTAGTTCACGTTTACAGCACTGGTTATTTGGCCTTCCAGTTGCAGGATTAAAATAAGATTGTGTTTTAAAATTATAGGGTGAAGGATGCCATGGTGGTATTGTGTTTATACAATTCTCCATTAATCCACCTTGGTTCAACTCTTTGCTGAAGCATAGGGAAGGATTCTCAGCTCTCAGAAAACTGTCAGGTTAAACCTCAACGCTATTTTATGCAAAACTCTGAAAAGTAAATGTTAATAGTTCACAGCCAGCCTCAGACATAAAATACCATGCAGGATTTTTAGTCTAAAAAAACCCACTTAATGTAAACATTTTTTGGAAAAAACAGTAATAAAATTTTAGACAAAATAAATTCTAAGGTACTGGCATTGCTTGCAGAGTCTCCTTCCTCTCTTTGTTCCTTTGTATTCAGTATTTGGGTTTCACACTGGTAACACTGACACTTCCAGGTGTTCCTGCATGTGTGGGCTTGCACACATGTGCATGGGCATATGCAGGGATTCCCTATTGACTGCTGATCTCATCATTTTTCTGATATGGCCAGAACACATTCTATGTCTAGCATCAGGACGTGAGAAGATTAATTCGGCAAAGCAATGGCTGGGGAGCTCTGTAACTAGCCAGTGTCAGTAACTAGCCAGTGGGCTAGCAAAGAAGGAGCCTGGCTTCTGAAGAGACAAGGGACCATGGGATGCTGAGCAGAGCTGGAAATCTGGGATCCCTTGTCCCAGTGGAATTAATCAGGGGCACTTCTGGCGTATTGGTATCTTACTTGGGGAGCTGAATGGGAGCATGAAAGTCTTTGCTAGCAGCCCCTGTCTGGACATCCCTTGGGCTTCACCCTACTTGAAAGCTGTAGCTCACACCCTGACCCAGTCAGAAGAAACGTAATCATGTTATGCTTGATTCATTCTAATTTACATTGACTTCCCATATGTCAACATACGATTTAAAAACCCCACTGATCATCTTTTATCCTCTGTTAGGCATAAGCTCTGCTTGATTTCCCTTTAACTGCTACTTGAATGGAGACGTGACTGTGTTTTGTGCTCTGCTGCTCATCAACACCATCTAGTGTAAAGCTTAGTGTTAGAGTCTTAACTTGCTACTGGACAGGGTTTTGCCAGATAAGTCAAGCAGCTGTAGATCCAGAGATTATTTACCATCCAGGTTCCAACTCTTCATCAGAAGGTTAGTTCAGATCTCCTCCTTAAGGGATACCTGTTTAATATAGCATTTAATTGTATTGGTAATACTCAGGATTTCTTTGATTTGAGCAACTGGTGCCATTATGTTTTAAAATATCTATCTATCTGTCTGTCTTGCAGGATCATTTTTGTCCATGATGAATGCCTGGTTTTTGTACTTAACAAGTATTTACTAGGTAGGAAGGGAAGAGATGGTTTCCCATAGAAATATTGAGTCACTGTAGAAGACAGGATACAAATAACTGTAAATGTTGCAAACAGAATCTGTGTATTGCATGAGTGAGTCACTAGATATGAGGATAGAAAATGGAAAAGAGAAAATGTGCCTCACTGATTATGTTGCAGCATTTCAGCAAATACAGGAAGAGGAGCAGTAGTTGAAATAATTTACTTTCTTTATTAAAAAATGCAGTGAACGCATTATAAGGGACCTCAGTAACATCTGATGTTAGTACTGGATTTCTACATTCCCACTCCCATCTCTGTATATCATTTAGTGTACCTGTTTTAATGGTACAACCCTTCAACAGTTACATCCCTTAACAGGCATAAAATGAAATAAAGGTGCAAAAAGTTCTCCCTATTTAAATCCACGAATACCTTTTGTTTTTAAAGGCTTAGAGTTGAGATGCCAAGTGATAAGTACTGACAGCTGAGAGCTTTGCTCCCCCACTTGAAATCTGCCCTGCATTAGTTGTGGCAGAAAGTTCTCACCATCTGCTGGATGCCTCACGGCCTGTGGAGATCACCTGGTGTTCAGCGCATTTCCTTTGGACAGTTGTTCTCAGACCCTATTGGCATGCACTGGAGGACTTTTAGCAGAGAGATTAAAAAGCACCTGGAGGTTTCAACCAGAGAAGTCCTGCAGCTGGGACCTGTAGCTGTGAATGGAGTGAGCTCTGGTTGCTCTTGCCCATGCAATGTGTGTTTGGTGGCTGAGCAGATATTGTCATTCTCTGGTTGCCAGTCCAACACGAAGCCCAGGAGGAAAAATTACCGAGCGATGGGTGGGAACAGGGACTGAGGGTAAACTCACAATTTGGAAATGTTAATGCTGCGTCCATTATTAATAACCCCACTGCGAAAGAAAAAATGCTTTGCTGCAAATGAAGCTGTAACACAGGGAAGTGGCAGGCAAAATTAAAATTTCATACTTGCTGTGATCTTACAATAAAGGTTTTGTGATACACACCCAGCAATGCCGCTATAAATAGTCTCGTTATCTAATCTTCCCACTCGGAATATGACAGAAGATTACAAGCAGGAAAACAGTCCAGTGTAGCTTTTAGCTATTTTCCTGCTGCTTCCCTTGCTTCTGCTGGAGCATTATTGCTGTGCCCCTTGTAATTCATATGGAGACAACGTTATTCAGAAGTACAGAATGTCACTAGGAGGAGGAGAGTTTAGATAAAACCCAGAAGATTTATGACATAGTTTAGATAAGGCCATGTAGGAACTGAGACAAGGGAAGTAATGATAATTCGCAGTCCAGCGGTGTTTGTGAGAACTTCTTCATGCCAACTCCATTGGGTCAAATACGGAGCGGGGCATGTTTTAGTAAGGTGCTCTGCATGCTTGATTGCAGAGGGAACCCTTTTGCTAATGAATAACCCAGACACATCATACAGTATGGGCTCTGTCCACACGGGTCTAGGACCTGATCCAAAACCAACAGAAAGTTCCTTGAGAATTTCACAGAGGCATAGCTAGCATGGAGAAAACCTCTTTTTCCTTTTGATCTTATTTCCTGTGGGAGAAGAAGGAGTTGGCTGGTGGCAAGGCTGATACCTCCTTTCCTCCCCTCTCTCTGCCTTGTCGGTGATGCAAATCCTTGTTTCTGACCATTCCTTGGAGCCCTCCCCAGCCTGTTTCACATGGGGCACCTGAAGTCAGCGAGGAGAGCTGAGTCCTGGCAAAGCTCCCCTTGAGCAAGAGCAGCTAAAAATGACCTTCTGCAGCCTTTGTGCATGGACACGAATAATCCTTTCCCACAGAGGACTGCAGATTGCTTTCTAAACCTTCGTGAAGTTTTCTTGTGGATGCCATGGGAGGAGGCATGAGGGAGTACGGCTGTTGTAGATCTGAAATCCCACAAGACCTGAGCCATCCTCTTTTTGCTATATGAAGGGAGTTAGGAAGACTTTGAGTATTTATTCAAAGCCCAGCACTGCTTGCTCACTGCGGGGTGGCTTCCCCACCACGTGGCTTGGAGGAGGCTCTCCACTGACATCATGTTAGCTCATGTCCAGGCAGCTCAGTGGAGTGTGGTGGTGGTGGGCACACACATACTCTCCAGCCATGGCCAACTACAGAAGTCTTCTGTGCTTCTATTGCACCTTCTCGTGGAAGAGCTAAAACAATGACAAAACTTAAGGAATTGAGCCTCACTGCAGCTGTTGTGGGGAGGCAGGAAAGAGAGCTTGTCCCATCCCCTCGTCCTAAAATAGGCTGATGTCTACAGAGGTAAAATGATTTGTTTACATTTTGCACAACAATTCAGCAGGAGGAAGACTCAATTCATTTGTTGAACACAATAGTTCCATCCATCAATTCCCATAGAGTTCATGTGATCCGGACTCAGGATACAGTTTTGCCTCCTAGGGAAATGCTGGGACTTGAGCGCTTTCCCCTGTATTCCTAGTCCATCAACACAGCTGAGCAGGCGTTCACCTCCGTCCACCCATGTCACCCCCTCCTTGTTTGGCAAAGCATCAGCAGCATCCTTCTGAGAGGCGGTGATGAAGTAAGCTACCACTGACTCACTCCGTTGGGCACTTCTCTTTCTTGCAGCCCTCTGAAAAGCATTCTTATATATTGCTAAAAGCAAAAGAGCCAAAGGAATTCCCTGACCCTGCCTGGCTGAACTGGGGCTCAATACTGCTAGCAAATTCTTTACCAGCCCTGATTCTGGTATTTCAGCTTAAATTCCCAGGCATAAGCAATTCCAAGTGCTGGCAGGTGAAATGCTTTCTGGACATGGACTTTCTCGTGCTGTAGCCTATTCAGCAAGAAGGAGTGTTACCTTCTCATGATTAGATTCTGCAGGCTGTTGGAACAGAGGTTTTATATATAGTAAAATGCTCCCAGGTGTGCTTTTTAGTACCGCTTCTGGGCTAAAGCGAGGATTTAGTAATAAGAGGCACCCAAGCCATATTATGCACTGAAGCAGAGCTGGAACAGGGTGCTTTTGCTCTGATTCAGGGAGCTGATTGAATTCAGTGACAGATGCCAAGTATTTATGTCCTTGCCTGAGTTTATCTGTTAAATTTGAAAGTGTTAAAAGCAGGAGTTATTTTTGGAATAAACACATTAAATCGTGATGGAGAGTTCCAGCTAGGTATTGGTAGGATGGTATTTTATTATTATGTGTGGTTGTCCAAAGAGTACTGCTCAGACCGTCAGAATAGAAAGCTGTGGGGATAATACATTGCTTTAGATTTGCACCAGAATACTTGAGTTGAGTTCAGAGTCCAATGTCTTTGCTTGTGACATTGTTTGATATCATAAAGAATGCAATTAAATAATTTTTATTTTATATGTACAACTGCATATAATATATTGTTATGTAATTGTAATATTTGCTGTAAAGTTCCTGACAGTTGTCCATATTTCTACATTAATATGGGGGGGGGGGGAGTATTTTAATTTTAAGTATGTTTTTTTAGCATGTTGACAAATGTCCAAACTCTAGAGAAGCTGTTACTTGCCTTAGAAACCACTGCAAACACACCTCTTGCTTCCTTTTGCTCACTCTCCCTCCTACCAGTAGCCTTTTGTGCTTCTTTGCTTAATTGGAGCAATTTCTGTAACTTCACCTAAAATAGCCCCTGGCCTTTATTTTTGTTTATAGCTTGTTTATAGTTCTTAATAGCTTGAAATTCTTTTGATTTTATTATCACCTCCTTAATGAGTATTTTACCCTATTAGTCATTATTTAGCCTTTTAGTCTTTCCACGGGCCATCTTGAAGGCCTTAGATGGTGACTTTACAGCTGAATCAAAACCCAGTGTGAGGAGGAACAGCTGACCCATAAACTTCAGGCAAGTTGTCGCATTTCCAGTGCCTCTGAGCCATCTTGTGCCTCAGAAATTAATGCTACTTACAAATTGCCTTCTGCCGTGCTCCACCAAATACTGAGATGCTGTAATTATTTATGACAGTTAAAATCTCCTGAAGTATTCAAATAAAAGCCAAACATATAGGGAAAACAAGTCCTGTGGAGGAAGGTTATAGTATGAAAGAAGAGATGGCTTGCTTTGTCTGCAGGTCACACTGGAAGGCAAGCTAGAAATATGTGTAAGAGATGGAGACCTAGATGTGCTAGATTTAAGGGGGATCTCCGTAGCTGCTGCCATTGGACTATTTTCAGGTGTTTGGATGAGTGAATGACCCAAATATAGTTTAAGCCTGTGACTATTTCATTTTAATAGCAATGCAAATACAGTAGGTGAAGGCTAAGAGCACTGCATCTAATTTAGCAGTGTTGCTTTAGCAACATCGTGCAGGATGCAAATAGTCTCCTTGGTAACACTTCCTAAGTGTCATTAGATAAGCGATGGTTATAAACACGGAAGCAGATCAGAATGAGAGACATGCTCTTGTGCTGTGCCTTTTTATAGCCCCAGACATCACGATTAGCAGGATGGCAAGAGGAGAGAGGAAAGCTGTTTTGAGAATCGTAGTGCTTGTTACCGTTTTATATGTTGTGCTTTGGAAAACCGCATCAGTGGTGACAGGGTTTTCTGACTTGGTTTAAATAAGATTTTAAATAAAAGGAGGGTGTTGTCCCTGCCCACTGACGGCACTTGTCAGAGACATACACTAAGTGTCCTCCCACCTCTCTGGGGGATGCAGATTGCAGATGTTAACCCTTCTGCTCTCTACCCTAATGGTATACTCATGTCTTGGTGAGTTTTGAATCTACAGGTTAGGAAGGGGAGAGGGAAGGAGATGCCAGAGTGTGACCCTGCTGTCTTCACCCTGGAGAGAACATGGAGGTTGAGGTGGTGGTGAAGGATCTGCTTCTGGGCTGGGATCAAGTACAGAATCTGCTTCCCGTCTGCTGTGCTTCCCCTGTCCTGGTATCACTGCCAGTGGAGGGTTACCTCTGCAGAACCAGATCTGGGTTTTTCTGTTGAATTCTGAAGGCCCTTTCCTAGGGATCAGCAACACAGTAGGGATGAAGGTGAGAAATGGGGTTACTTAGTGCTTGGAAACAGGACAGTTGTTTCTGCTGTTGGAATTGTCATATAGAAAAGAGTCATGAATTGAGGCAGCTTTTCTAGCTCTCATGATAACTGTTTTTTTTCCTAAAGCCTCAGCTGCTGGACTGAAGGGATTACATGAGAATCCTAGCTTTTGTTTAACCCCCCTTCAATTTTATATACTTATTCATTACAGAGAAAAGCTGCAAGGTATAAAAGGAATATGACCTAATGGCTCAAAAATCAGAAGGTGTACAAATGAACCACCAATGCTTTTGTTTTCAACTGATCTTTATTTTAATCCCACTGGTCAATGCCTGAGGATCTCATCCAAGGAATCTGAATGCATGATAATGTCAACTGGAGCACACGAAAGACAGTGGAAGGAGCCAAGTCCATAAGAGCATCAAAATAAGTTTATTCTGATTTGGGATGAAAGTCTGAAAGAGCAGATGGGTTTATTTTATCATGAGCTTGACCCTGCTTCAGTAGAGGCAGACAATTGGTGGACTTTTGGTTTGGTTTTTTTTTTGGAAATCCTCTGAACCAAAGCTAAGCCAGACCCTTACAGCCAAACACCTCCTGATCTGTGACCTTCAGGTCCATGCACAAGTCCAGTGACTGGAGACTGGCCAGTCCAAGGGTCCCTTTTTTATTTCAGCAGTCTGCAGCACCTTGCAATTTAGATACATGGCAAAAGACTGACTGCAATTTTTCCTGTTCTAATGCAAAAGGGAATTCAAACATCAATAGTCTCTCGTTACAAGGAGAACTCAGAATTTAAAAAAAAAACAACAAACCACCATCCCCCACAGCCCTTTTTTGCCCCCAAATCTTCTTGGAATTCATCCATCTTCATGTTGCTCATATCTCGTGGTCTCCGTTGTAAATGTCAGTGCTAATTAATGAGACCTTGGCCCTGTGCGTAGTTAAGATGAGTAACAATCCAACGTTTGTTTGTGAGATGGGTGCCCTTATATCTCCCCTTCCCAGGGGAAGGCACTGGGGCTGTTAGCCTTGTGTGTTACAAGCTGCAAGAGGCAAAGTCTGAAACACTACTCTACTTCTGTAGTATCAAAAACATGCAGGTGAAGCTCTCCTAAGCTGGGTGAAAGAAGTGTTTCCTAAACCTTTTAGAGATTAACACAGAAGGTCTGGGGTCCCCTTACTGAATTGCCCCCATCCCATCCCATCCCATCCCATCCCATCCCATCCCACCCCATCCCATCCCATCCCTGTGCTGGGCTCCTGGGATTTTGCTTGAAGGCACTGGTGAGTTTTCTGCTTTGTGAAGGAGACACTGGGGTCGCTGGACCCCAGGATGTCATTCCACCCCTAAGGCAAAATGTTGCTGCTTTCCCTGTGCCGCATAACAGCCTTCATGCAGTGGTTCTTGGGACTGACTTGAAGGCAAAATTTGTCTGCATCCAAATTGTGCTGCAGTAGAGGGACTGAGAAGCTGTTCCTCACCATCATGGCCTGTGGTTTAGTAGAACATGGGAATCTGGACAAATGACTCTGCTAAATGGGTGCTCCGCCCTCAACCTGCCCTTCCCTCTGCTGTATGCAGAAAAGAGTGTTTCTCTCCAGGACAGCCATGTTGCTGTGTTTCTGCCACATGTCATTTGGATATTGAGTTGTTAAGCACTTGTAGGCATCATTTTTTAAACCAGCTTGGGACAGGAAAATGATCTTTCTCCCCGATATTCCTGGCATGTTTCTGCTGCAGAGAGATGTGGTGAAGCTCATGCTTTCTGGGGAGAATCAAAGGGCAGGAGGGATATGTGAAATTTCTTTGGGGTCTCCAAGTAAAAATGTATGGGGGGCAAGAACTGAGACCTAAATCACAGTCTTGCGATGAAGGGCTGGTGACTTTTGTCTGGGGGCAGGTGGTGCTGTGGCCATGTGTATAGACACTACTGGTGAACATCACAGAAACTCTCAAGTCCCAGGGAGCACCCTGGTGCCACCTCTCCTCGTCATTGCTTAACACACCTGTCTCTGTGGCTCTTCACTGAGCTCTGATTCTGCAAAATCAAACGTGAAAGTGTCCAGGATGATTTAGACCTGATTCTGACTTGATCTTGCTGAAGAGCTGGCTGGCATTTTGTTCCCATAAGCACCATAAAATGCAAAGCACCATCACATGTGACGATAGCAGACTTTCTGGTTGGTCACAGCCCAGGGTGGAGTCCAGCCTGAGACTCCGTTTCCATGACAGATAGGACCATGCCAGCTCATCCGAATGTGTGCAGTCCTTTTTTCACCTGTGGGGATCTCAGGGGGGGTACATTGGCTCTGCTCACTCCCTGGGCTGGTCGATGCAGCTGCGCTGCAGCCTTGACCTGAGCCAGCTCAGGTGTTTCTGCACTTGCACCACAGACTCATCCCGAATAGCACCTCTGCACGATGCCAGCTCATTGCCCGTTCAGCAGAAAGAGCGATGCTTTTGTATTCCCAGCCCTGCTTCCTGCAGCACCTGGGTTTTCCTTGGAGATCTCCCATTCACACATGGAGCCAGCCCCGCTTCTTGCGGCTGACGGGAGTGCAGGGTCCCGCGGTGAGGCTGTGAGCCAGAAATCCCCCAACCTCACCTTGCACACCTGAGACCAGAGAGGTCTTGCTGTTGTGCAATTGCAAACTCCCTTTAAATCAGTGTTTCAATACAAGCAAGGCAGCTCTGGCTTTTCTGAGACCTTGTGCTATTTTTTTTGTCCATAGTGGGAACCAGGAGTTTCACATCCCACTGTGGCTTCCTAACCCAGAAGAAAATCCCTTCTTTTCTCTCCTAATCAGTTGATGCTGCGGTTTTGCAATGCAACTTCAGTTAGAGGCGGGAGAGCAGTGCGGGATTGCACTGTGGCTCTGACGAGAGATGCTCCATCCCTGCTTCCCGATGGGAAGCTCCATCCCGTATGGGGCAGTGACAGACGTCACTCCCCAGCTCCTCACCTGCCCTGCTCCCGTCCCTTGTGCACTGGCTGCTCCATGTCTGCCAGCCAGACCCCCACTGCCAGCCACCCAGCGCCAGCCGCTGCCCCTCACCCACCTCCCAGCAATCGGGGTGGTCTGTAGACAGGGGCTGAAGCGTGTCCCCACTATAGGAGGGCACCCCCGTGCCCAGTCCAGCACATGAGACTCCTCTCTCTAACCCCCCCATCCTCACCTCCGGTTCTCCCTTTGCTGCATGTTTCTGTGAATACGCTCCATTTTGCGTTTCTTCACAGAAAAATAGAAGAGATCATAGCCAAAAATCCTTCCCAAGCAACTCGGGCAGCCATGGGGCGACTCTCCCTTTGACGCTGAAGTCTGTCATTCAGTATTCACCTCTGACAACAGATGACTTTTGGCCACTCTTCTTGCTCAGATGCAGGCGTTATCTGTCGCTCGCTGGGCGCTTCCTCTGCAGCTGGGAGCTGCTTTCACGCCCGTGCAGTCATCTTCTGTGTCTCAGACTGGCACCCCTCTCTGCTATTTTTATAGTTTTAGTGGCCTTCCTTGTGCAATAACATGAATTATCTTTTTTTTGATAAGCATCTTCTTAGCAGAATATTAATGTATATAATTAAGATAGTATTTGGCTCTTGAATCACACTGTTCATCCCAAAATTGGCTTAATTACACAGCTGCTCCTCTAGAATGAGGCTGTGTTTGTTTAAAAGCTTAAATATGGAGCTGGGGGCAAAATTTCTTCCTCCAAGGAGAAAACCTCCATTTCAGATTTCTAGCTATGTTGTAAACAGTGGCTTCTCTATTTTAAGGAGGGGGAGAAGTCAAGGGAATGGTACTGCTGATTTTTGTTTTAATCCTCTACATAGGGAGTGAGCCACAACCCCCTTTGATTTATTATTTTTTTTTTCCCCGCATTATTGAAGGTAAAAAGCTTGAGGATCTTGCATTCCTTGGGTTGGTTCTTGCGATTCCTCTCGTTTTCCTCTCTCTCTGACATCTTGAAACTCAGGCGTCCCTAACAGCCAGACGAAATCTGTCAGATAAGGCACCTGCTTTTCAGCAGCTTCCAGTTTGTGAACCATAAAGCTAGCTTTAACAGCAGCCTTAACCTCTCAGTGTTACAACAACATGGAAGAAAAATGCCTCCAGACAAGTCTGCAGGATTACTTCAGCTTTCTGCGAGGCAGCACAGAAGTTATGTTCAATTTTGCTGTCAATTCTTCTGCTTTAAACATTGCTGCTGTAAACTATGAGCCCCTTCTGTGAGTACGTTCGTGTTTGGAACTATGCAGTAAATCAGGTTATAGCTGCCCTTTATTAACTCTGATGCACAAGACTTCAGCAGTAGAGGTTTGATTCAGAGAAAATGAATGAGGATAGTTAAAGTCAAATATAAATAGAGCTCATTAAAAAACAAACAAACCAGCCTCTGTTTCATTATGTGACTCTTAACTGCACCATGAGAACAGAAGTGGCTCTCATTAAAGTCCCTTGGCAGCCTTGTTCTCTTCATCTTCTTCTGCAAACTCGCTCATGAGCTCCTAGGAGCTCTTGGGGACATGAAACCAATCTGCACCTTGGAATGGGAGAGAAAGGGAGGAAGCAAAGGGAGGAAGCAAAGAGAAGAAGCCTGTGTGTGTGTGCACACAATGAAACGAGCGTAGCCCTGCCAGCACATCCACATCCCATCCGAGCTCCTAATTGTGTCTGTGCAGAGTACCACCGCTCCCCTGCACCTAAGACCTGCTCCTATGCTCTCAGCAGCACCCTGTCCTCACCTGGCTGGGCTAAGCCAGAGGAGCACCCCGATTTCTCCTCCTCTGCCCAGTGCCTTGGTCAGGGTTCGTGCTGTGGGCGCTGGTGCTGCTGTGGAGCCAGCTCCGCGTTTCCCCCTCCTGCATGCTGCTGCAGGTGGGTGGTACCTGGGGATGGGCTGTGCGGTGGGGTCAGGATTGCTCCCCGGCTGGGGGGGAGAGCATCCCCTCTGTGCCCCCCAACCACCCCAGCAAAGGCCAGCATTGCCTGTAAAATGAGAATAAGCTGCTTATTCCCGAGCGCAGCCTGTGGGGAGCCTCTGCCCTTTCATCACCACAGCCTTAAGAAGAGCTCAGAGTCTGATTTACACACTCACCGTCCCCATGTAGGTGGGTTTGTTCATTTCTGCTGGGTTTTTAAGTACATATGTTTTGGGGGAAGGGAGAAAGTAAAAAAGCAGTGGTGTAGTCAGAGCATGGAAAAAATCCAGCTACGGTAACAAAATATAGCGTATAGCAGTCTGTGCTGAAGAAGTAAAGGTTGCAGAATGGTACCCAAAGCTTTCAATTCACTAATTTACAAGCAACCGTTAACTTTAATGAGGCTTCAGCTATTGCCTTAATGAACAGGACATGCTTACCTTCATGAGATCCTGGACGTGCAGATGCAGTGAATGGGAAAAGAGTCCTGGAAAGGATACTGGACAGTGTTTGAAAGGAAGACCTGTAGTTCTGGAAAAGGAAGCTACTTTTAAAGCAAAGTTAAAGCATATTTTCTTTTGTAAAGGGTCTATTAGAGAGAAGACTGCGTGAGTCTCATTACTGCTAGTGCAATAGCACAAGTGGGAGATTAATATTCTGCTTAAGGGAATAAAACTGCAATATCTCTTGAGCAAATCTATTCCCACATGAATGGGAGAGCTCAGAAGCAAATAGCAGCTTTATGCTATTTACGATTGCACTCCTGGAACACATATGGAGCCTGCAAGGGACCTGGCTGTATCAGTTGCACTTTTCTCATGGTTTCCCCTTGTTACAAGCATCAGTTCAATCCCACTGTTACCACCAGTTCAATCCCAGCATTAGTAGCACTGGGAACATGAGGTCACAGAGTCCTTGGTATTTTAAAGCAATGCATCATCTACTCCTGCTCCTGGCAAGCTTAACTGGCGTGATGCCTGAGTGCCCGCCACAAGGATTCCCACCGTTCCAACTTTATGTGGAAAACCATTCCAAAGTTTTAATTAATTTTAATTCATGATCGCAGAGCAATTTGGTGTGTGCAGATGGAAGTCGGTAGAGAAGTGTTAGTTCATCGCACTGTAGTATTTTTTATGTATACATATGTTTTACAAAAAGAGTTGCAGCTTACTCAGAACCTGGACTGGACTGTGCCCGACTGTTTAATTACTGTTTACACAGAAGTAATTTGCAAAGTGTTAATTTCCGAAATCAATGCACTCCAGTCCAATAAATATTTAATGCTTCCATCTGCCATTTTTTAGGTTAGTTACCAACCCTGCTAGATGAAGTCTATGAAACAGTTGTCTGCTGTTGACATAAAGAAGGGTTTTGAGATCCAGCTTGCATGGAAACCTAGAAAAAAAGCAGATTTCCTGAACCCAGTTATATTCTCTTTCCTAGATTAAATATGGATAGGGAGAACATTGCATATGGAGACAGGTCTACAGCAGGCAGGCCCGTGTAAAATTACATCTTAATTTTATGAGGGGAAATACATTGAGTCTTCCCTAGTGAGAGTACAACTGCAGATCCTAGGCCTGAATTTTGGGAGGAATCTAGTTGGAGCATGCCGCATCTTTTCCAGTGGGAAAAGCCTAATAAAGCGAAGGGCATGGTGGCCATTTCAAAAAGCAAAGAGGAGGTGGAGAAGCCCCTGCCCATTCAGGCAGCCAGGGCTCCTGTGGGTCATGGCGGGATGTTGACCTTGCTTTCTGCAAAACTGGGGGCAGCAAAACTTGCCTCCCTCTGGCTGTGCGGCAGACTATTTAATTACTGATATTCATGGAGGATCTGGAGCTCTCCGGATGGGAATGCCCTGTGCCAATGCAAATGTCACTGCTCGCGGTACAACACAGGGGCCTCGATGATTAGTTCTGTTTTACTGTTTTTCTAGTATAATTATGTTTAATTCATGTGTTGTTTCATCAAAGTGTCTGTCACTCAGGGCTTGGCCTCATCTTCTGAAATAGCTGGATATAAAATTACAATGTGTTCCTCCATTGAGACCATATTTCCAGAACATCATGACAGCTTTATTATGACACAGAGTTTTCTGTTTAGCTGAACAGATACACTGAATTATCCTTTTAAAAAATCAAAATCTCTTGTGGTTGGATCATTAGACTTGTGCCATATTCCCTACAGGGTTACCCTAAATCAACATAATAAGGATCTTGTGTGGTGGCCTTTAAGCTTTCTTGCTGGTCAGGGTGGGCCAGTAGTTATGTAGGAGGCAAACTGCAAAGCACCAAGCAAAGCAGGGCTGATTTTCCAGCAGATGTTCTCTCTTTGAGTGCTTCCCCAGCCTAGTGGCAGCTTCCAGGGATTATTCAGGAAGTAGTGAACGAGTGGGAATGACCCTCGTGTCCCCGTGGTGCCTGAAGCTCCTGTACGAACCTGGAGGAGTGTTGCTGCCAATACCACCACGCTTTAAATACCAGACTCCAAACCGCCGGTGTAGGCTGCTGCAAGATGGGTGGAAGCCTGTGGCTGTAAATGTGAATCTGTAGTTTAGATAATGGTTTTAGCAATGCATTAAAATTATTGCCCAAAGCTATTCCTCACTATACTCTTGCATGTATAAAGACCAACCTGTCTAAGCCTAATGGGACCCTAATGAAATTGCTTCCTGTAGCTTTATGCCGTGCAGCTGGATGTAATAACTTCAGCTAATGCACCAGGGACATGCAACAGCAAAGTTCTTCTCCATGCACTTGATGAAGTTGCTGCTGTAGTGGATGGAGGGCTTTTAGGATGGGTAGATGTGTCAATCAATCTATAATGAGACTTCTGGATTAAAAAAAAATTGCTGGATTATGGAATAAGCTTTTGAATTGCTACTGTGATGGGCTACCCTTGTGTAACCAGGTACTGGTCTCTTTTTGGCTTTCACGTGGGTGGTGATGTGCCAGAAAGGGAGAAAAAAAGAGAAGCATGGGAAATTGTGTTGGAAGCATAATTTGCAGCATTGCTTTGGTACAAGTCCCTATTTTTTTTTAAGATGGCTTTTAAACTTTGTGGGGCAGGTGCTGAATGGCTTCTTTATGGCTTGATTAACCAGCATCTAACCTCAGGAAATCCCCAGTGGCTAGAAACAAATATTAAATTAAGCAGTCCTTTTGGCTAATGGCTGTGCCTCTACGGCCAGTAAAGTGGTGTCCTGGGCAGTTTTCTTGCTGCTTTTATCTGATTTCCCGAGGGAGCCAGGACCACTGCAGTCAGGTGAAGTGCAGGGGAGGCAGGAACCGTCTCACTGTTTCTTACTCTTGATTTGGACATGTGCGTGGTCATGGGGCAGTCCTAAAGAGCATGAGGCACTTTCTGTCCCCATCATCTCCTTTGCAGAAATCTCTGCAGGAGAGCAGAATCTGAACACTGTAGAAATCTGCTTGTTAATGTAAGACAGCATGGTCTACTAGTCACAGCAGGGCTTAGTGCAGATAAATCCCTCTACTTGATGTTCCCAGCTCTCCCACGCAGATACCAAGGCGTTTCACCTCTCCACGCCTTGCAGTGCCTATGCGTGGGAATAAAGGAAGGGGAGACGTAGAGTTGCATTATTGTTGTTATGGTCTAATTCTAACCAGAACCGAGAGGCAAGAAAGAGCTAGCAGTTCTTGGTTCCTGCTGTCATCATTTAGACCCAAATTAGTGACTCAGTGTGAGTTCAAAGGAGGTTTGAGCTGATCAGTGTTGGGTCTGCTGCAGAACCCCATTTCCTCCCCTCCCACTGGTGGCCACATGAGAGAAACCATCTCTTTTGGCCAAAAAGCAATTCCTCTTCTCCCCATCTCTTTGAATGGTTAGTTTTCAGCTGGGTCAGCTCCCCGTATGGGCTTGCTGTGCCATGTGATGTGCTCTGAGGTGAGGGATGGGGCGGGATGGTCTGGCCAGGGAGAGCAGCCAAGTCATCCCTGTGGAAGGATCATCTCATGTGGCTTGGCTGAAAATTAAACTTCATTGGAGGGGTTGTGCTGAACAGTGAAGGCATGTTTGAACTCAGGGTGTGGGTTGTCATTTGACCAGCTTGTTGGCTTGATTTGATGAGCTTTTGTGCAATTTAGGGGAGATTCTCCTCCCACTGACATTTCTTCTGCTCTCTGTGACAGCCCTGTGCAAGCAGGACCTTCCAGTAGGTGACTGTATGCGCACCGATTTGCAAGGCTGTCCCTTGCAACTTCCTGCAGGCCAGTTTCCCAAGGCTGTGATTTTCATGTTTTTGTGAACCAAGAGTCCAACTGTGCATCATGAATTCAGCAGATGAAGCCAAAGAGGCAGCCTTGTCATACTGCTTCCATCCATGTATCTCCACCAGAGGAACCCATCTCCTGTCTAGAACAGAGGCCAGGCGAGACCTCTCAGTTTGTGGAAGAGTGGGCCTCTTGCAAGACACAGTACTTTGCCTCTTCATCATCTCACTACAGAGGCCTGATTGTGCTGCTTCTGTAAGCGTCAATCGAGGAACTTGCTTCCAAAGACCATATTAGTATTCTGCAAAGAAAACGGGAGTGCATTGAGTCAGCTCAAAGGACTAGTGTGTGTCAGCTATTATAGGAAATAAAATGGCTGCTGGAAAAAATAAGCATTTTTTTTTAAACTTATGTTCTGCATTGAATTATTTGCATTCAAAAAATAAGTTGGTTTAAAAGGATGGGGACTGGTTCAGGAGAGCAGTGCTGTGAGAGCCAGCAGCCCCCCAACCCTGCAGGGTGAGACCCCTGGGTACAGCTGGACTTCTGTAGTCTCCTGCAGAGCAACCAGCACAGAAAGAGCCTTGTAAAAGAGATAAGCGAAAGCAAGCTGGGGAATAACAGCACTTCCATAATACTGCATTTCCTGGGTATTAGAGTAATTCTATGATACAGGAATTTAATAGTACAAATCTGGCTGATAAGCGTTTTAGTAAATAATAATAAAAGAGCTGTGACAGTTCAGCTCTAGCTTGACTAACGTAGTGATAGTATCTATCTCGAAGAGAAAAATGCAATAGCACAGAAAGTTCCTTTCTGCCGTGTCGGGTGTGTAGATGTCATTGGGTGTCATTCAGGCACATGCAAGGGACCAGCACACACTCACACACCTTTGGGTTTGTTTTAAGCCTTCTTAAAATACCCTGTTTCTATGTCCTGAACCTTTGTGCCTGATGAATTTCACCCATTGTAGGGAAAAGAGCAGCCTCCTTCCCATGTTTAATGTGGGGATTGCTTCTCTCTAACAAGCAGGAAAGAGTGAGATAGCAACCCAGGCAATCTGTTTCTCCTTTACTACATTAATAGCATTTTCTAGTGTTAAGAGACCTCTGCAGCCCTGGGCAGCAGTATGGGTTGTGTGTTTTTCTCATTTAATGACCAAGAAGAGCCAGAGATAGGTGATAAACTTGGCTAAACATCAAGTGCTGAATGAAAGAGCTTGCATCCAACCAGGTGGGAAATGGCAGGTTCATTGCTTTGCCTTCCTGTACATCCCCAGGCATACCTTATGGCATTAAAAGCTTGGAATTATTTTGCTTTGGGTGGAGTTAATTGGAATGGGCTGCTGAGTCATCCCCTCCAATCTACATATTAATGCCACCTCACAGCCACCTTCCCTTCCTATCTAGTCTGAAGGCAGAGGGATGAGAAGACTGCCTGGCAGTATCTGTGTGGCAGAGGTGGGTGCTGAAGCTTGAGACCTGGCTCCCCTCAGCTGTGCCGTAACTTCTGCCTTCCACTAACATGTTTGCTTTGCATTTGCCTCTGCTGGTTGCAGCCAAGGTACCCTACCTCTTTCTCTCCCAGACAGATGCTGATGTTCTTGTGTGACTAGCTCAGGAGAGGTCTGCTTTGAGCAACAAGATGTTGGGAACTTTGCTTTTAACTGCAAGTGTGCAGTTCCTAATCTGTAGCCCAGATGAAGTGTTAGCTGCATTTTCATTTAAATAATGCTTCTTAGGACAAAGAAGTGAACATAGAGGCTAACCCTGATCTCATTTACTTGGATGGGAACAGGCTCTGGCTTTCAAAGTGGTAATAACTAGTGTTGTTGGAGCTTATCTTACGGTAAGCCAGAAGCCCTATCTAGGATTATGGTCCATGTGCTCTGGTGCAGTAAGAAATATGCAGGCTCTCCCTCAGAGAATGTGCACCCTTCTTAAAATTGTCTCCTATAGATCTGCATGACTTACCTGTCAAGCTTTAGCTAGCTCTGTGTCAAAAGAAACAGTTTTAAGTGCCCAGAAGTTCAGCTTCATTCTTCTTTCTTTTTGGTTGTTTTTAAAGCAAAACTACATTAATTAAAATGGTCACTTAAGTAAGGTAATGTTATTTCCAGCTTTCTAAGAAAGTGTTGGAAAGGGAAAGTGCAAACCTTTGCTAGATTTGGCAGCTTCCTTGGAAACTCTATCCCCGTGTGAGAGTGCATTAAAAATAATGCTCTCTGGCAGCTCTTTTGGAGTGTGGAAGCTAAAAGGTGCTAACCAACTCTGTATCGTGGACTTCTTACCTCTTTATTAAATCAGAAATCATGAATATCCCAGACTTTTACTACTCAAACTCATGGAGAGGAAAGCAGCTGGTCACACTTAATTTTAATGACATTTCAGTATTACGTTGTTCTTCCTCTTTCCCCAAGCCCTGCGATGAGGTTTGTGCTTTCATACGATAACGCAGGATGAACATCGCTAAGTCTCTCTGGTGGCCAGTGCCTGTGTGTAAGAAGCTTGGAGCTTCTCTGCTGATGCCTGCTGCTATATCGTCTCTTCAGCTGGGACTTCATCCAAGTTTGTAAGCAGAGACGAGGCTCAGCCTCTGAGTTTGGACCTAGCTCTTGAGTTTTCCTGGAGTGCCAACTGGCTGAGTGTTGGGTACCAACTGTACTAACTCTCCTAATAAATCACACTGTCTCAGGTGATAAAAATCAGTTTCTAAATCTAGATACCAAAGAAAGTGGTAGCTGTTATTCAGTGGCGAAACAGATTCCTCCCCCCAAGTTGTTACTAATCAGAGATGTGTGTTACTGGAAACATCTTTATTTTTTTGCATGTCTCTCTCCCTTTTTGCATAATAATTTATCAATTCAACAGTTATCACAGTGCAAGACTACTAGTAAACATAAGCTTGTTGATATTTGGCATTCTGATGCTTGACTGGAGGGATGGTCTACAACTTAAAAGGGGGTTGGAATAATAAAACCCCAAGTGTAACCTATGCTTGGGAAATAACAATGGTTATTGTTACACCCTAAGGGTGCTGGGTTTTTCACTTAGCAGTGAAATGAGACCCTTGAATGAGAGCTGTATGATTGTGCTGGAGCTTTGTGTCTGGGATTGTGGCTCCTGTTTGCCTTCAGTGTGATGTGTGACCTGAAGAATTGCTTTTCTAAGGACACAGAGGTGGCGATTTTACAGCTGTCTTTAGCTACAAGGTATCTCTGATTCCCCTAAGGTTTCTTTACCTCTCTGCTGCAGGCAGGGTAATTTATCTTTTTTAACTCTTTGTTATCTTGACAATGATAAACGTTCAACAGAAGCATCCCTTGAGGGCATGCTATACCTCAAAAAAAAATAGATCCTTTTCTTACTTTGCATAAATGTTTTATGTTAAGGAGAACTGGATATGTGACTTTAGAGAGGAGGATGAAGGCACAAAGTCTGGCTTGACAAGGTTGTGCCAGTGGTTGGCAGTGGTTTAGTGACATGCACCCTGCTTTCTCACGTTCGTTATCCCACAACTGTTTCAGCCCTCTGGCACATGGCTCGGGTCCTCAGCACATCCTTTATTTCTAGCACAATGATTTGATGCTTTTTTGCAATTGACTGCATTTAGTCTCTTGCATCAATTCTGGGCACCTGGTTACTGGAAAGACTAACAAGAAATTCAGAAAAAATAAGTATGTGGTTATCAACTGGACTGAAAAGATTGATTTCAAGAGGAAAGATTAAAAAACGTAAATATGAGTAGCTTTGCCAAGTAAAGACTGAATAAGTAGATATGTTTTTACTGTACTTGATGGGTGCAAATATGAGGAAAACTCGTTTAAAGTGCTCACTGGATACCGCAAGGATGAAACGAGAGGGGAAGACTTGATGTGATTAGCAGGTAAACTTTGAGACATCACTGTGCTATAGAAGCCACAGGCCATGTAACATCAGACTTACTGATTCAGCTCTTGGGTAATAAATTCAGTCTAGGAACAATCCTTCTCTAGCAGAGGAAAATGAATAGATTTGGGCTTGTAGGAGTTATTCTGATCTGATCCCTGCTACAGTAAGTCTTCTCCACCCTGAGTGCTCAGTGATGGTGTGCAGCCAGGGGACCAGTGCTAGCCTTGCAGGGAGTTGGGTTTTCCTGGAAAATGGGGCAAAAAGCTCTGAGGTCTGTGGCAGAAAAGCACTGTATAATTATCCAAGGAGGCTGATGTGTGCTGCCCTACCTTTAGCATGTCCCCTGTTACTCTTAAACAGCTTTCTTGGCTGTTGTTGGTGTGGAAGGTGGTGTGGCACCTGCTCTCGTGCTCTTCTGCCTTCCCAGCCTCAACAGATAGATAGCTGGGAAGACCAGGTCTTCAGATGTTGATCCTCTTGGGATCTTTGCAAGGCCTTCATGTTGCTGCTCTTTCCCCTGAACTCTTGCCCAGCCATCTTGCTTTGCTTTCAGTGCTTTCGGCTTAAACCCCTTTCTCTGCCCTTTGTGTTAATGTGGCAATGAAAGTGCTTTGTGCAGCAGTAAACATCCTAACCTCCTGAGGGATGGCGCTGTCGTCTTTTCCCCCTCTCCTCCCACACAGCTGTGTGTGTACAAGGCTGTCAGTACCCTCTTTTCCCACCCTCGGTCACCCAACTCCCTGGTTGGGCTACAGCCCCCGTGAATCTGTGACTCACTGCAGAGCCTCTCATAATTAAAAACAAAAAAAAACTCCACAAAAACCAACCTGCAAAATAATCTGTTTTTTCCACCATTTTTCTAATTTTATTTCTAGGGCTCTGGCTTTGCTTGCAGGTGGGCTGGGAAGCCCAGGGCCACTGTGCATGGAGCAGAGCTGTCATGTTGCTTTTGCTTCAGCAGCCTCTAGTGGCAAGAGTAATATGGTTAAAGCCGGGGCAGGATTCCTCCTGTACTGTAACTCTGCTGACTTTGGAGACCAGCCAGAGGAATGAGTTAGTGTCTGGAGTCTGAGATGAACTCTCTTTTAATCTGCGTTGTTAGCAAAGGCTGATGAGTAGAAGAAAAGGCTATTTTTTTTTTTTCCAAGAGGCCAATGTGGAGGATTTTTTTTATTTCAAATGTGGGGGAAATAAAACTATCTGGAGGTGAATGAGTCACTTTCATGAGTCACCAATAGTGGGAAGAGGGGATTTAATATTTGTGAATCTGAAGCAAGAAGTACAGTCTGTTCCCTGCTTGGTGTGAGAGAGAAAATAACGGACAATTTCAAAAAGCTATTTTCTCCCCAGAAGAAGAATAAGAATCAAGTTTTAGACTCTTCAGCATCTCAGGGTGAATGGCTGCCACCCTTCCTGGCACTGTGGTCCTGCTGGTCCTTGGGCCGACTGCACCCAAAGGTGCTCTTTGCCTTGTGGGTTTTTCCAAACCTCGGGACTTCTGTCCCACACTGCCAGTGGCTTTCTTGGTGTGACCTTAGGCATGCCTCCCCACCACTTGTCAGTCACTTTCTCCTCTATAATAGGAGGCCATTGCCAGTAACTTAAAATTTATGAAGAGCCAGACTTTGTGCCTTCAGCAGCCCATTTTCTTCCCCACAGAAAGACGATATGTAAATGCAGGCGAGTGCTGCAGGCAGCGGGAGCGGGTGGCAAGCAAACTGCAAGGCAGTAAATCATGCCCTGGCTATGCTAAAACTCTTTTGGATGCCTGGTTGGTGTTGCATAGGAGTGCAACCACCAAAAATCTCATTAGTGGGAGGGTGTACAGCCCTGGTGCTAAATGCACCAGGGCAAGAGGGTTGCCTGCACCAGCAGGCTGGGAGGGCTCCAGGCCTGGGTGCTTTCTGCTCAAAGGGTGCAGGACCCTGAGCACGCAGTGTATGCTCTGTGGCTTCTCTCTCCAAGGCTTGTGGGTTTTGATTCAGGCTAAGCAGGGGAGCTGTGGGGCTTTCCCCCCGTGTCCGCCAGCTGTCACTGTTGCTGCACACACCCGGAGCGGCCGGTGCATTTTGTGGGGCTGTGATTTACTGCTGAGCCTTTCAACACTGACACCCCTCCAGGCTGGGCCGGGGCCCCTCGGGACAGGCACCATGAAATGTGTACGATGATGTTTGCTGCCCCAAAAGACTGAGGATGTTTGGCTCATCCGTGGTGTAAGTGAGAGTATTTGGCCTCATCTTAACCTGTTCCTGAAGCTGCAACTTTATTGCCTATTAAAAGGCTTGGTAAGAGCTCCAGAGATAATTTTAGTGCATACACATTTCCCCCTTTTTGGGTGTAACTGCTTTAGAGATTTTTTTTTTTGAGGGGTTGTTACAGAGCTAAAACTCCCTCAAACTGCTTCTCTGATTAAACAATCGTTTGTAAAACTGAGGGGAAAAATGTAATAGTAAATTAGGAGTAGTGGTCACAGCAGGATCTGGCAGGCTTTGGGAGCGTGCATACACACATGGATATCCACATACCTATCTCTGTGTGCATAGGCACTCAACTTCTTCCACCTTCTACTCTGTGAATTTTCCTGGTTTAGTTGAATTAATGAGAACTGCTTGTGCTTGTAAAGTGAAGGAGATGGAGTTTTACCTCCCTAGTGGGAAATGGCTCAGAGATGGAGGCGTTCCTGTGTGTGCTTGCTGAGGGTTACTCTAAAAGTACTTGTAGAAGCAGTTTGTGTCTCTTCAATGTATTGTACTTTTACTGTCTGAGCTGACAAACACAAAATTCAATTGGTACTCAACAACCTAAGACAAGAGTCGTCTGAAATTAGCCTGACATTCACCCTACGGTTTAAGAGACCATATACCTATACTGTAATCAAGTTTTGCTTGAGTTCAGGTATCCCAGAACTTGATACTTGAGAGGACTGACTCAGCATAGTGTTACTTGAATTAACTATTGATGTGCTTTGTGGAGATTATACAGCAGCAAAACACCTCACCACACCATATTTTACATGTAACCTTATTTTGGATTTGAGGTCGCAATTCTTATTGAACCAGATTCTGCTCTGAGAGATACAGATGTAAACTGGAAGTCATGCCATCCCTCAGGGGTACTGCTCTAGACTTGCAGCAAAGAGCAGCATCTGCCCTTTAAAATTTAATGCTGCTAAAAGCAAGCACCAATCTACACAAATTTCTCCATTTAGATTAGATCCTGCCTCATACAAACACAATTCAGAGGAGAAAGTGAGCTCCTGGCAGACAGATGGATAATCCCAGCCCCTGCCTTGTGCTCATGCACTTGCTGATGTCTCCTTTCAAACCTATGTTTTCTTGTTGTTTGTCTCTCTTGAAGCTAAGCGTTAAGAACAGCAAATTGATGTTTTTCAATAGTTTTCTCAATTCCTGACCAGATTAGAAGTGCTGACTACAAAGGGGAAGAATTTGTGGGAACATCTGGCTGCGCACAGCCAGAGCTGCGTGGGGAGTCTCTTGGGAAGAGTTGAGTTTAAAATGGGTTCCTTCTTTTGCATCCACGCTACCGCGTCGGTCGGATCCCTTCTGTGCTAGGTGGCTGTGTGGCAGGGGGGAAAAAGGTGTCTTTCCCATCTGTGTTTCTGCTTTCAATTTGGCAGCACAGAGGCCTGGTTTGCAGCCAGGTGAGTAGCTGTGCTCGCAGCCGTGCCCGCGTTGTCCACATTGCTGTGTGTCTGTACCACGGGTTTGGGAATGCAGAAGAGGCGAATTAGGATCAAAAAGGCCATTTGTTTCTCTAATAAGGTATTTACATGTGCAGTTCAAATAAATACAACCAGAAATGAGGTGTCCTGGTGTGTGCTTTGAAAACATTGCTGGACTTGGGGATGTGAAAGGAGGCTGATAAGCAGTTTGGTCCTTTCTGAGCTCTCTTGCTGCCTCTCCTGCCTGTAGGCGGGTGCTGCTGCTCAACGCTCCTCCGGACTATTTTTAATTGCTTTCTACTGATGTGGTGACTTCTGTCTGGATCTCCAGAGAGCCAGCAGTAACACAGGCTGGTGGTCGTGCTCCCTGCACAGCAGTAACAGTGGAGTCGGTCCTTAGCTGGGATGCCTCCTTGCTTTTCTGGCTACAACAGTTGTCTGCCTGCTGCAGCCCCAGTGTTTCTCATGTGAGGTGGGGAGCTGGCAGCCCACTGCACTGGGTTTTGGGAAGAACAAGGCTTCTCAATCGCTTAATTATGGGGCAATAAGGGATTGATGGGATTGATGGGACTTAGTCTTGATTTATGCAAGAGGAGCTGGGGATGAGTTTCCTCTAAGGGTTGGTGAATGATGGGGTTTGTGCTCTTGTTGACTCATAGGACCTTCCCTTGTTTCTCTTCTGTCTCTCTCCCTCTTTGTTTAACTACAAGCACTGTATTGAAATTTTGTTGCTGAATAAATGTCACATCCCAGGCAGTATTTGTCTGTTTTCCATATTTCTTCGCCACGTTAAGGCTTATCTTGTTTATCAGGTTTGAGTAAACAGCCTGGGGCTGTGCAGAGATGGGGAAAAGCAAAGGAAGGGTTAACCAGGTGATACCCAGATATTGCCAGCTGGGATGTGAGCATATGTCCATGTGTCAGGCAGAGGCAAATTCAGTTTGCCTAGGCTGAACCTGAGTAAATAAGCTCTGCCGAGAGGTGGTAATATTAGGTTGAGCTCAGCACTGCACAAAGTGGTCATACAGCTTCCACGTGGTTTAGGTGACAGATAGAGTAAGGCTGCATCTGTTCAGGGAGTGCAGCCTAAAAATACCTAATTCAAGCCTTGCTGCACTAAATAGCAGTCCTGATAGTTAGAAAGACAACTGAAACAGCTTAAATAACAAGAGGGAAATGAAGTGACCTTTATTATATTTACATTCATGACAGTGGTTAAAAGATACAGGCTATGTGGTGTAAGTTTGCTGCAAAGCAGTGAAACTTCCCCTCATCTGACATTTAATAGATAAGCTTAAAACAAAAAAATCTGACTTCCGCACTGGCAAAAATAATGGGGAAATGTAATAGAAAAATTGCTGTGGTGCCAAACGTTAAGCCTAGTCCACATCAGGAGAAACTGGAGGGAGATGGTGTGGTTGCACCAAAGTGTGACTTGGGGCTTGCATATGTTTACTCCTCACTGAATCCGTCCCAAAGTCTCTTAAGAAAAAGGAGATAACCCAGTGCTGGGTTCACTGTGGTGCGGTTTCGAAAAGAGGCTGCTGGCTGCAGGACTCTCCTTCATCTGCACTCTGGAAACAAACAACCAATTTTTCATTTTTAGTGGTTAATTCTGAAAATATGAAGGTCTGTTTAGTCTTGTCTCCCTAACATAAACCAGCCAGAACAAGGCAGCTTGAGGGGAGTTTGCAACAAGTTCCCTTATTTGGAATAACAGTCACTGTTGTGATGTGGCAGCTGTGGGACTCTCCCACCCCGGTGGGGCTCGGGGGGTCGGGCTGGTCTTGCGATGCATCGCAGGGCTGTGTCGGGGGAACCGCGGCGATGATGGACACGTTTGAGGAAGCACAACGGGCTGGATTCTATCCTGAGCTCTGCCTGTTGGCTGCACGCAGTTTGTAGGAGCAGGTTGTGATGTGATGGGCCTGGAACGATGAAGTGCAAAAGAAAGTAAAATTTGTGTGGAGCCAGACTTTTTCATTTAACTTCCATGGCTGTGATTTTCTGCTTTCCTTCTATAGGGCGTAATGCCATCCTACAAACTCTTCCAGGAAGAACTGCTGTCCCTTGCCAGTCAGGTGTTTGTGGGCAGGTGCCACCTTTGCAGGATCCTTGCGTCATGGCCGTGAACAGGCTGGTGCAGTGGCTGGATGGCTGTGGACCTGCCCAGCACCCCCTATTGCTGCCCTCCTTCCTCCTCCTTTCCATAGCCGTCCTCACCCCACTGCTCACAGTGATTTTGACCCTGCAGAAAGGAGCACTTTTGCACATTATACTGTCCTTAATGTGCTCTTTTTTTCTCTACAAGCATCAGATTTTCAGTAACTTGCTAATGGTGTGAACTTGTAAGCCTTTCAAATGTACAACTTTCTGTGGTCTGAAATGACATTCCTTCATCCTCGGCAAAAGGGGGAATGAGTTCTCTGAGCTCCTGTTGAAGGTGTGCTGGGAATTTGGGTTTGGTGAGCTGGGCTCCGCTCAAACTGTGGCATGTTCTCTGTGTTTGAGGTCTGGTTACTATTTACCTTTGACAAAAGCAGAAAAAAAATTAAAGTGCATTTCATTTCTATATATGGCTTTTAAGTTAAATTATTGTCCCTTATGCTGAACTATTTATTGACACTCTCCTCTAATGCTGTCTTTCTCCCTTCACTGGTGGTATAAGAGCCTTCTTTTGCTCAGCTGCTGGAGGTGAGAGTGCTCTTCCTTTCTTCCATGTCCACTGTTAAAACACCTTTATTTGTTCTCTTTGTTGGAACTGCATTGCACGCTAATATTGTGTGGCAGACGCTAAGCACGCTTGGAATATGATGACACTTGGATATGCATTCATCACTGAAAGAGCCTATTTTTTTATTTGTTCAGTAAAGCACTAATGACAAGTTCAGATCTCAGACAAATTCTGTATCCACCCAAGAGGTTTTGCAGTATTAATAAACTTTGGTTTTAATGCAGCTGTCTTTATTAAATTTATTCATAAATCTGGAAGATAAATTTGCTTCTATAGGTAGATATCTATCATTTCATAGTCTTCTAACCAAATTTCCATAAATGGAGTTTTAAGCACTGTCTAAATTATTCCCATGCCATCTCAAATGTTTCACAGACCGTTTTCATGTCCTAATGATCATTCTAAGACAATGGAAAACTGCATTGCCATGAAGAAATGTTTCCTTTCCACACAGCACTTTTTTTTTTTGAGTCACTATATTAACTTGTATTCCTGCTCAAGGTGCTTTATAAATTCTGGATCTAGTTCAGCAATCTATCCCTATTTAACTAAGCATTTAAGTGCATATTTGAATTATACCTGCTACAAGAGAACAAGTCCAAGTTCACATGTCAGGAACAGAAGAAGACCGAGAAGAACCTACTCCCTGCCCCTTGAACTAACTAGGAGATCTCGAGGCATTACTGTGAGTGCTGCAGCTGCCTGCCCAGGGTTTCAGCCACGTTGCCACTCCAAGATTTCTTCTTGAATGAATTAAGATGGGATGGAGGGAGCCATAGCTCATCTGAGACACTCTGTTCAGCACTTGTTAAATCAGTGATTTTTGTCAGAATTGCTGTAATTAGCTTGTGTTCTGTGCTTGGAGGGTGGAGCAATGTGGGAGCTGTCCTGGCGCTGGGGACGGGGGCAGCGGGGTGTTTCTAGGAGCTCCCCGGTCCTGTTCAGACTGCATGGTCCCACACCATTTTGGAGCAGCCAAGCTCTTTACTTTTGCCTGTTACTCAGATGGGTGGGATGAGCTTTTGTTTTTTTTATAATCTTTCCATTACTAACACTTGTTCTTAATTGACAGTCAGAACCACGAGAGTTTATTCCCCCTTTCCACCCACCTTTCCCTTTAAAACTCCTACTTCCAGAGTGAATAATTACAGATGCCTTCAGATTGCTTTGCTGTCTCTGTAAACACAGAGCCTGACATCTGGCATATTTTGAAGTTACTTTATTGAATCTTGATCATTCCTGTAAATAGGATGTACGTGTGTCATACCTCAGTGGCAGTAAATAGATGTATCTCTTCCTGCACAGACTGACTGGGAGATACTCTTCCAGGCAACCCTATGGTGGCCACAGGCTGGAGGACTGATGCCCCCAGGGCTGAACCTGTGAAACAGGGACTATTTCCACAAGAGCGGGAGGACGTACACATGCTCATGACTACGTTGGTGTTAGGATGCTTGTAGGAATGGATCATAAGATGGATAAACAATATAGATAGAAGAGACAAAATGCTGCTAGAGTTTAGGATTGAGTCAGTTTTGGGGGAAGCCTTGTTTTGGTAGACCTAGATGTGGATGGGCATGAAGCTCAAATTATCTTTTCTAGATTTAAAAGCTTTTTTTTTCCTTCTGTGAACAGAAGTTCCTTGCTAGTGTAGTATGAAACTCTATAGTTTCCAGTATGAGCCAGGTGTTAAAGTAGGTTTTATTTTTACAAATTGGGAGATACTCTGCAGAGCTCCCCACATCGCTGTGTAGTTGAAAAAACCAAAAGCTTCTAGCATGATGGTGCGGAAATCCTATATGTATAGCATGAAATTCAAAGACAGCCAATGGCATAGGAACCAGGAGAATGAACCTGGTTTTTAACGCAAAGGTGAAGTCAACATCTTACTCCACATAGCAATCTGGCTAATTAGTGCTGTTGGGTTTAAGATGGCATTTCCTGCCTCCCTATAGCTAAATGTGGCCATAAAAATCGTTAACAGAGGCTATTTTCACAGCTTTCTGCTGAGGTGAAAGTGCTGTTCCTAACTGACAGGTTGGGGAAGAGGCAGAGGGAGGTGAAAGGATTTGTCAGGGGTCGTAGAGGAAGGTTAGTAGGGTCAGGAATTGATCCCAGGTATCCTAAGGTCTCTTCTGACTTTTTGCCTGTGTTGGGGGAAGCAAATTTTCTGCACTTACTACAGGAACTGACAGAGGAAAAAATGTATTTTTAAGTTACATTTGTTATAAACACAATTCCTTTTCAATACTTTGTGTTCGTGCATGTCTTGTGACAAAGAAAGACTGAAATTTGTTATGAAGGGCTATAATTCTTGCACATCGGAGGGGGAGGAATGAAATATTTCACTTAATCTCTATAGCATATTCCATATTTTCCTTGCTTTGGTTACATTTTTGTGAGGCGAACTATGAATTCCCTCGCCTATTACTAATTTATTGTTACTGGAACATAATAGCACAGAACGCAGTTCATCCAGGAAAAATCTTCAGCAAGGAGTGAGTCACTGATGGTAATAAACTTCCGTCCCTCTCAACAGACCATAGGACCATTTAGAAAAATGTTTTTGCCATGATTCCTGAATTGCTTGTGCTTTGTACAGCAGCTGGTAGAGATAAAACTGAACGGAGCTGGGCAGACTCCCTGTCTCCCCTCTATTACTATAGCATGTTTCTGAATCATTACAAAAAATTTTTTTGGTATGTAAAAGTGACTTCAGAAAAGCAACTCTGACTAGAAAACAGCCAGCGCTGCAGTGAGGATACGTTCTTGGAGCACGATATTGAGTGTGATATCTACCACATATATAGTGCTCAGGGAGTTAGCAATGCATCGACGTGCAGAGCTGAACTCTCTAGCGTTACCCTTCCGTGAGACGTGTTATCTCCTAGGAGCCCTGGGGCCTTCTGAAGGTGAATAAGAACTGAATCAGATAGTGTTTTGCAGCTGCTTGGGTTAGGATGCAGCTTTGCATGTTACTGTCTGTAACCTCCATCTTGTTTGGTGTGCAAGATCTCAGTTGCACAAGGCTGGTCTCTTGTTTGATGGAGCTATGTTGCATGTTCCCTGGTCTGCTGGATCCAGGTGCCCAGGAGCAAGCCCCTCATTCGGGTCCAGGAGAGTAAAATGTATTTCTGGCCATGATCTTTTGCTCTCCCCATGAAAAGGCAGTATGGGTAGTGACTGGATAATAAACACCTCTCGAGGATTTTGGATCTATTAAAAATGGCATTGCTGGGGCATAAAGAGCATAAGCATTCCTCAGTCACGGAACAGTTTCTGTGGCATAGGTCTTCAATATGTGGTGGGAAGGGTTAAATGCTTTTAATATAATTTCCAGCCTTCTTCCATCAGAGTCCTTTCAAGGCTCCTGGTCCTCCAGGATCTGCAGGGGAAGGGTGCATTGTGGCAATGCTTTCCAGAGTATTTCTGGAGCTGTGTTGTTATCAAGAACTGAACATATAACCATGAGGGCCAGATTCTGTACAGCTCATTAGGTGGTGTATTATGTATCTGTGCAGCAAGCTGCCCCCATCACGTTAATGAGCCGAGTCGCGTAAACATCATGACCAAAGGTTTTGCAACCCAGCTCTAAGTGAATGGGAAGGAGTCGGTGTAGCTGTCATGTGAACTGTAGAGCTATGGCTGGACAGCCACTTTTAAAGTATCCCAGTGCAAATGGGAAGCTATACTGCATAAACAGTAAATGAACCCAGCTTTGCCTGAATAATGCTTTTATTTCTAGTTTATCATATGATGGCTTTAGCTGACAGATTTTATGGTTCTAGCAAGTGCAATTGCTGTTATCCTTCAGGGCATGTTTTCATTGTAAAGCCTGCAATTGGGTGACTTTTCTTTAGTGCTGTGGTGTTATCTGTAACACTGCCTATTGGAGTGCTAATACAAGCTTTTTTCCTTTTTTTTTTCAGTAGAATAACAAGCCATATTTTTTTTGAAGGAGATAATAAGGTATTATGAACTATTTCATCATTTTTATCAGTCTGTAACAGATTTCCAAATCTTCCTTCATTAGAAGCCTTGGTAGATTTCACATATTTGCAAAAATATTTCACTTTGTATTCCTCCCAAGTGTAGCACTGCTTCTGGAGAGGTGCACAGCAGCAGCACCGTGGGTAGGGGTATCCAGCATCCCCCAGGTGGACAGTGCACAGACAGAGTCAGGCTCTGCAGGTTCCCGGGCTGTCATCATCTCTCCTATGGGAAAGCTAAAGGAGCTATCCTGCTCAAGTATCTTTGGGTTTGTATCTCCTCTGCCAAAAGAAAGAAGATTTTTTTTAAGCACTATGACACTATCATGAGACTGATGAAGCCTCAGAAAAAGAACCACTTCCTTCCCACCTTCAACAAACAAAGGCTTTATATATAAAGCTCCTAGTCTACTGTTAGGACTTTGAACACCCTGCAGATAGCTGTGTATCTGGCTTCCTGTTACTTACTGCAAGATACAGTCTTTATATTAGCGTCTCATGCAGGTCAAGGTTGCAGGCAGACTTCTTGCCTCTCAATCCGGAAGGTACCCTCCTAAATATTTGCCCACTTGCTAGGGTTTCAGGCTCCTTCATGCCTGCTGTGTTTTCCATCCTTGTTCTCTCCATTGGTATATGCAGGAAAGAAAATTGCACATACATAAAAAAAGAGGTATTTGCATTCACAAAATGGATGTTTGTGTGCACCACTGCTTGTCCTCTCAAGTGCTTCCTCAATTGTAGAAACACTTGATACATCTCCACAAAACTGTGCTTGGATGTATCGCTATCTGTTGATGAGATCCTGATGGACATGCAAATCTCACCTCCAGCGCAGAGCTGGGCATCCTGGCATTTTCTTTATGCAGACTCCAACAGCTGAAGACTTGGAGGTGACAAGTTTTGTACTGTGCTCCTGTAAGGGATCTCGTCAACTCATTGGAGCAGATGGGGATGATGAGGAGGTTGTGGAGGTTAGAGCAGAGCTGGAACAGGTTGGCCGTGAAGCACCCGGCATCAGCGCAGTGCAGTGCTGCCAAATGTGGGGGAGTGATGTTTCTTGCTGCTGCTGCTCGCTGAAATAGGTATCACTTGGGAGCTGCTCTGCACGTTGCTTGCATACAGCCCATCACACTGCCTGCCTTTCCTCTCTTGCTGTGACCTGGAGCATCAGTTGCATGATGCTGCCTTGTCTAAGCCAAGCGGCGGGGCACTGGCATCCTCCTGGGCTGTCTCCCTTTCTTGAAACCTCCTTGCTCAGTGGGTGCCTGACTCTGATGCCTGCCTAAGATGCCACTGACTTCTGTGGAGTAATCTTGGTTTGGTCTTGCATAAACAAGATTGAAATTGGACCACAGCACACAGATTTTGAGATCCCAAGTGAAATGCATTGCTCACTCTGTCCAGAAATCTTAGATGTTGTAGGTACTTACGTTGGACAGCCAAGGGGGTGACTGAGGACCTGACTGCCAGGGGCTCTGAGCTCTTGGTCCTCTGCTGAAAGGGAATGGCAGCTGTGTTTTTGTCCAGTACCCACAAGGTGCTTATTCCCTGGCTAGGATGGGCTTCATTTGTTTTATCATTAATTGTTTAATTTCTATGCTGGGACAGGCCAGCACAATGTAAACAGAAGAATAATCAGAGTCAGTGCAATTGTGTTTAAACTGGTTGGAGTTCATAAAGCAGAAGAAAAATTATTATGTGTACTCCTGTTTTACGTTTGCCTAACAAGATCATCGAGCGGCAGGAGCGGAGCACACAGTGAGAGGCAGTATGGACTGCGCACTCTCTGTGGTGGTGCTAATATACAGTGGTGCAGTTGTTAAGGTATTCTTCAGTGCTCACATTTAACTATGAGACAACCAGGCTGAAGGCATGGGAAGGAAAGGGCAGAAAGTAAAAGAAGACAGAACATACTTTTTTTGGACATCTGGGTAACTCTTGCATGGATGTGCAGAAAGTATTATGCCATGGGTACAGGGCATCCAGTGTATAAGTGTGAATTGCAAGTGCAGGTATACCCTCTTTCCCCTGGGTACGTGCTGTATCTGCATGAGTCTCGATGCAGGGATTATCACAGACTCCTGACCAGCTGGAACAGGTTTGCACAAAGCCCAGGAAATCCAGTGCCAGTTCTGGACAGGCTAATGAATGTTAAAAGCCTTGAAAGCTGCATGGGCAATCTCTGAAGAAAATAAATGTGGAGTGCTGCAGGGAAGGATGGCTGGATGCTGGCTGTCTGCCATCCCCTGGTCTTGCTCTGGCTGCTGTGTTCAGCTGCCCTTCTAGCCCATCAATCATAGAATCATAGAATGGTTTGTGTTGGAAGGGACCTTAAAGTTCATCTGGTTCCAACCCACCTGCCATGGGCCTGGACACCTTCCACTAGACCAGGTTGCTCAAAGCCCCATCCAACCTGGCCTTGAACACTTCTAGGGAATGGGACATCCCTTCCAGGGAATGGGACATCCACAGCTTCTCTGGGCAACCTGTTCCAGTCCCTGACCACCCTTATAGTGAAGAATTTCTTCCTTATATCTAATCTAAGTCTACCCTCTTTCAGTTTGTAGCCATTACCCCTTGTCCTATCACTACATGGCCTGGTAAAAAGTCCCTCTCCAGCTTTCTTGTAGGCCTCCTTCAGGTACTGGAAGGCTGCTCTAAGGTCTCCCTGGAGCCTTCTCTTCTCCAGGCTGAACAACCCCCAACTCTCTCAGCCTTTCTTCATAGGAGAGGTGCTCCAGCCCTCTGATCATCTTTGTGGCCCTCCTCTGGACTCACTCCGACAGGTCCATGTCCTTCTTATGTTGGGGTCCCCAGAGCTGGATGCAGTACTCCAGGTGGGATCCTCACGAGAGCAGAGTAGAGGGGGAGAATCACCTCCCTCAACCTGCTGGTCACACTTCTTTTGATGCAGCCCAGGATATGGTTGGCCTTCTGGGCTGCAAGTGCACATTGCCAGGTCATGTTGTGCTTCTCCTCAGGGCTGCTCTCACTCTGTTTTCCACCCCGCCTGTATTTGTGCTTGGGATTGCCCCAACCCATGTGCAGGACCTTGCACTTGGCCGTGTTGAATTTCCTGAAGTTTGCACGGGTCCACCTCTCCAGCCTGTCAAGGTCCCTCTGGATGGCATCCCTTCCCTCCAGCATGTCGACTGCACCACACAGATTAGTGTTGTCAGCAAACTTGCTGAGGGTGCACTCATTCCCACCATCCATGTCGCTGACAAAGATGTTAAACAGTGCCGGTCCCAATACCGACCCCTGAGGAACGCCACTCATCACTGGTCTCCACTTGGACATTGAGCTGTTGACCACAACTCTTTGAGTGTGACCATCCAGCCAACTCCTTATCCACCGAGTGGTCCATCTGTCAAATCCATGTCTCTCCAATTTAGAGACAAGGATGTCATGAGGGACAGTGTCAAATGGTTTGCACAAGTCCAGGTAGATGATGTCAGTTGCTCTTCCCTTATCCACCAACACTGTAACCCTGTCATGGAAGGCCACCAGATTTGTCAGGCACAATTTGCCCTTAGTGAAGCCATGCTGGCTGTTGCCGATCACCTCTTTGCTTTCCATGTGTCTCAGTTTAGTTTCCAGGAGAATCTGCTCCATGATTTTGCTGGGCACAGAGGTGAGACTGACTGTCCTATAGTTCCCCAAGTCTTCCTTTTTTCCTGTTTTGAAAATGGGGGTTATGTTTCCACTTTTCCAGTCTTCACCGGACTGCCGTGACTTCTCGGATATGATGGATAGTGGCTTAGCCAGTTCCCTCAGCACCTGCAGATGCATCTCATCAGTTCCCATGGACTTGTGCGCCTTCAGGTTCCTTAGATGGTCTCGAACCTGATCTTCTCCTACAGTGGGCAGTTCTTCGTTCTCACAGTCCCTGCCTTTGCCTTCTGTGACTTGGGCGGTGTGGCTTGAGCACTTGCCGCTGAAGACCAAGGCAAAAAAGTCGTTGAGTACCTCAGCCTTCTCCATATCCCAGGTAACCAGGTCTCCTGTTTTCTTCTGGAGAGGGCTCACATTTTCTGTAGTCTTCCTTTTATCACCCACATACCTATATAAGCTTTTCTTGTTGCCCTTGACATCCCTGGCCAGATTTAATTCTCTCAGGGCTTTAGCTTTCCTAACCTGATCCCTGGCTGCTCGGACAATTTCTCTGTATTCTTCCCAGGCTACCTGTCCTTGCTTCCACCCTCTGTAGGCTTCCTTTTTGTGTTTGAGTTTGTCCAGGAGCTCCTTGTTCATCCATGCAGGCCTCCTGGCATTTTTGTCTGACTCCCTTTTTTGTTGGGATGCATTGCTCCTGAGCTTGGAGGAGGTGATCCTTGAACATTAACCAGCTTTCTTGGGCCCATCTTCCCTCCAGGGCTTTATCCCATGGTACTGTACCAAGCAGATTCCTGAGGAGGCCAAAGTCTGCTCTCCTAAGGTCCAGGTTAGTGAGCTTGCTGTGTGCCCTCCTTTGTGCCCTAAGGATCTTGAACGCCACCATTTCATGGTCACTGCAGCCAAGGCTGCCCTTGAGCTTCACATTCCCCACCAGCCCCTCCTTGTTGGTGAGAACAACGTCCAGCGTAGCACCTCTCCTTGTTGGCTCCTGTATCAGTTGGAGAAGGAAGTTATCATCAACGCATTCCAGGAACCTCCCGGATTGCTTATGCCCTGCTGTGTTGTCCCTCCCACAGATGTCAGGATGGTTGAAGTTGCCCATGAAGACCACGGCTTGTGAATGTGAGGCTGCTCCTATCTGTCTATAGAGTCTCATCTGCTCAGTATTCCTGGTTGGGTGGCCTGTAGCGGACCCCCACTATAATGTCACCTGTCCCTGCTCTCCCTTTAATCCTGACCCATAAGCTCTTGGTCACCTCCTCATCCACCCCCAGGCAGAGCTCCATGCACTCCAGCTGGTCACTAACATAGAGGGCGACAGCCCCTCCTCATCTCCCCTGCCTGTCTTTCCTAAAGAGCCTGTATCCTTCCATTCCAACACTCCAGTCATAGGAGCCATCCCACCACGTCTCAGTGATGCCAATAAGATCATAGCCCTGCAGGCGTTCACACGTCTCTGTCTCCTCTTGTTTATTCCTCATGCTATGTGCATTTGCATAGAGGCATTTAAGTTGGGCCCACGATGAAGCGACTTACTGGCTGGAGTGGCTGAAATTTTTGTGCTGCTCTTCAGGTGCTCTCCTGTTGACCAGTGATCCTTCTCCAGGCTCTGGGCATCTATTGCTGGCGCTGGCATCAGACTGCTAGGAGTGGGATGGATTGAGGTTCCCCTTCCCCGGCGACTTTCGTTGAAAGCCCTCTTCACCAGCTCGGCAAGCCTATGACCGAAGATGCTCTTCCCCTTGGAAGATGGACCCCATCAGCCCCAGCAGACCAGGTTTCTCAAAGGGAGTCCCATGGTCTAAGTAGCCGAACCCCTGGCTGTGGCACCAGTCTGTCACGAATGGGGTGATTTAGAATGCTTAAGGAATCACTGACAAAGGTATTAGCAAAAGTGGTTTTAATATGATATTGTAAAAGTGTGACTTAGCAAAGTTCTATGGCAAGGTTCACTCTATTAATTACTGCAAGGAAAAATCATACAAAGGAAAACTGAGTTACACTCGAGTTAGTGATTCACAGGAGACCGGAGATGCAAAGAGTAAGGAAGACCCTCCTGTTGAGTCATGAGGTTCTGAGTAGACGCCCTTGCTTTCTATAATCCTGATGGAGTTTAGGTGTGGCTAGGTCCAATCTTAGTCTCAGACTTGGTCAATGGTTTATGTCTAAGGGATTGTACATGCAAAGTTTATCTAATGTTTCATTAACATTGGTTCAGCATGCAATTAAAGTTACCGAGACAAAATCAAAGTTACCATACTACAAGGTTATGCATGATATCGGTCGCTTACCAAAGATCTGTTGTTGGTAAAAGGTCTCTCTGCCTTAAGGAGCAACCTTGAGAGGTGTCCCAGCTCAAGAGGAGATCACTGCCATGCAGCCACACTGCCTAGCAGGGAGAGCTCAAAGAAGGCTCACTTAGGCTGTTGTATTTATAGGATAAAGTGGTTGGCTTGTAGTCAAATTACATGCCATAGAAAAGGTATGCAGGAGACTCCATGTACCCACAACTTTCTTAGCTCCTTGATAAATGAGTCTTGGAAAAGCCACCTGCTATTCATGTGTTAATTGCATGATCGGTGTTCCAAGCTGATATGCATCAATGCTCACTGTGTCACTCTGCTCCTTTATGGGTTTTCAGAGAAGAGATTGAAACTAGATGAGTTCACAGCCCAGCTACAGCTCAGGCCTTTATCTCTTCTGGACCCTGCACCAAACCACTGCCAGTCTGGTCAAAGGGTCAAGCATATTGATCACGCAGTCCTGTAACCATTTGTTGATTCACCAGATTTGACTGGCCCTTTCAAACCCCTTCCCTTTGACTGGGAGGACTGATGAAAAAAAACTACCTGTGCTCTAGAGTCCCTTACCACTGCCCTTACCACAGGGCTCTGTAATCCTTCGTGATACTCCTCAGACTGCTCCTGGCTGTATCACTGGTGCCAACATGAAACAGCAGCAGTGGGTAATAGTCAGTGGACTGTACGAGGCGGTCTGTCAGTGACATCCCTGATACAAGCCCCCAGTAAGCAGCACACCTCTCTAGAGAGTGCATCAGGTCGGCAAATGGGTGCCTCCGTACCTCTCAGAAGAGAGTCGCCTACTACTATCACCTGTTGCCTTTTCTTAGTTGCACTGGTTGTTATACAGGGAGCAGATTGGGCAGATCATCCCTGTTCCTGTGGGATGTTCTTCTTCCCCGCTCCCTGCTAACCACACTTGCAGGTTTCTTTCTTTTCCCAACCTGTGCAAGTTCTTGTGACCTCTTCTTGGTCACCCAAATTGAGCAAACAGCATTGCTGCCATATAAGAGTAACTCAGCAGTGCCAAATCTAACACTTATTGCATTCCTTGAGAGATACAGAAGTCCTCTAGAAATATGGTTCATGCCAGTGCTGTGGATATACTGGGGAGCTGTTGCTAAAGTTGTGTTGCTCATGTTATGTTGAAAGAGCAGTCCATGCTCTGGTTGGGCTCCTTAGTTCCAGACCCATAGTGGGGGAAGATCCGCACCTGGTCTCGTACAAATCACTGGAAATCTTGTCACTGAATTTAGTCAGGACAGGGCTCAGCTGTAAAGTTCCTTCTTTGCAGGGAAGAAGGGATTTGCTAGGTAGACATCACTAATTTTTGTAATCAGATCAAAATGTTCCATTTCTGTATTCCACTAAATATAATGAAAATGGGTGCTGTCCTAATTAATTCTAGATGCTTTTAGGTAATGTAGGTGTGTGCTGCCTGGCTTTGGTTTTTGTCTGTGTAATTATTGAACTTCTCGGCCATAAGCTCCACTGGACATCTTTCCCAACCAAAAATTAGTGGGGAAGAAACTTTCTCCTAAATTTCATGTATTGCTAATTGAACCTGGTGTGTTTGCTTCCCTACAGAAATGAGATGCCTTTCTGATACAGGAAAGCCTTTCTGATACAGGAAAGCCTTCTGTTGATTCTTATCTAATACAGATATTTTGCAGCACTTTTCTCTCTTCAGTGACTGGTATGGTTTTACTATAAGCTTTTTTTTCCCCTCTCTTGTTTCCTACTTCTATGATTATCTGATGGCTGCAGCAGGCAGTGGTCTGACTATCTGCGGTTGGTTCCCATTCTTGTACGTATTTTTATCCTTTTGAGCTAACAGACAGTAATTGCTGTCATTTTCACTGAAAATTAAGCATACACGTAGTCCTCATCACGTGTTGTCGTTTGCTGCCTATTCTTCAGACTAATGGCAGATGCTGACATACAGTCAGTGCTTAACACTGAACTCCGTCGTGACCAAGTAGAGAATGCTGACAGTCTGTGAAAGGAGTTTGTGTTCTCAACAGCTTCCTAGTGGATAGGTCTCTGGTGTTTACCCAGGTGACCTCAAGTTGTGTTGTGGGTTCAGGATAGGAGGCGTTCATTTAAAAGGCAGAGAAGTGATCTGTTAACGTTTCATCCCAGACTTCTCTTTCAATCAAGGGTGGTCGTACAGGATGGCTGACTAGTGGGAAGTTGGTATAGATATTGTGGAGAAGAGCTTCTTTTGGGTATCTCAGTTTATGTGGGTTCAAGGTAAAGGTGTGTTAAGCAGATTGGTGAATAGTAGGTGTTGCTCAGTTAACAAGGCATGTTTGGTTGGCCCCATGTTCATTATGTTAAACCTTAAAGAGGAGATAAGGCAAAGTTACTGATTACTAGCTAAAGCTGGGTTTCCCCCTGTGATGGGCACCTCTCTCCAACAGGGCTCTGAATTTTGTCTTTTAATGCTGTGTAATACACTTTAAAATTATCGCTTGCTTGTAATTATTTTACTGTTTGAATACACTTTAAAAGGCTGTTAATATTTAAATCTGCACCCTGAAATGTTTTCTGCATGGCAATTAGAGTGCAGCCAGAGAACAGTGCTTCAGCTTAAGGGCTTGTGAATTCAAATTGTATCAATGCTGTTTTCTAACAAGCGCTTCTGTAATTTTCAAGGGCAAAGACCAGTGAAAAGCTAAAATATTGACCATGTTTGAAAATATCTGTCTTTAATCCCAGGACTGTGGAATCTGACATGTGATACTTGACCCAGCAGGACTTTATCTTGGGTCGGAGATTGTTAGCTGGATGATATAGATTTAGCCTGCCTCAGTTGACTTTAGAAGCAATTCTACTTACTAAATAAATATTCTTATGGATCTCTCCCACTCATAAGAATGGACTGGACTGGAAATTGCTGTATTGAACATGTAGTATTTCAGGTGTAATCATCATATATCATACATGGTCGCAGAGGCTGTAATCATCCAAATCATCATGTAATCATCCCAGTCCTCTGCAATGACTCAGTTTTTCATGCTGGCCTTTCACACCTGTATCAAATTTACTTTACTGCTTGTTAATTTTTTTCAAATGGGCAAGTTTCCCTTCTCCATGGAATTTATTTATTACAGGGTATTTTCTTCAGGATGTACCAAGTTTTTACCCTTGGAGTCTGCTCTCCCTCTGCTGTCTTCTGCCAGCCTTCCCAGCGCCTCTTGCGTATTTATTAATTCTTCCCAGTGATTACATTTCCCAATTAGTGTGTTCTCCCATTTCACTTAATGCCCTGTGGCCCTCTTAGGGGGATGTGACTGGGCATGCATCAAGTGATCCTATGGATACCTCAGCGAACTTCCTCCCAAACACAGAGGCGTCTGTTCTGTAGAGCGTAATTACTGGAAAACATCATGAATATCCTCGTGGCTGCTGGTTTCTTCCTGCCAGCTCAGCCACTTATATCTATTAATGGCCCTGACTGATGGAATGTGCACTATTCTCTATCAGCTTTTAAAGCAATTCCTGACTATTAAATTATTTAATAATTCTATCAAATTCCTTTCACCCACTTTTTCATATAATTTTGGATTTTGGCTGATTTCATTTACTTTATGAAACAAGTCTCTTTTTTTTCTGAGCAGACTTTTTTCTTTAATTGTCGCTTTTCTGACATCTGGTAAAATATCTCCATCATCAGTCATATTTTTCCATTAATTCTCTTTCCCAGCTAATTTTGCCTGTAATTGCTTTCATTTTTGTAAGTTGGGTCTTTTTATCATATGCATTATTCTGTAATTACTGTTTTGAACTTACTATGTTTCACATGCCAAATGCAATCAAGTTGAGGAACTGGAGCACCTGGCTGCTACTATTTTTATTCTTTAACTCCTCTTTCTGTGTGAAGATGAGATCTGATGTGGCATTTCTGCCCTTACTGGAGATCTCAGAAGGTGAACGTTCAAATTACAGCTTATAAACACTTGGGTCTTATGGGACGTGGGTAGGAGCTCATCGCTGATGGCAGTGCTGGGTTAGGTGCTCGCTGCTACAGCTCTGCGTTCCTGAAGCAGCTGCCAGTTGGGCGTCTGTCCCCAGTGGGACCCTCCCCATTGTCCTTACTGGAACCTCTGCTGCAAAAGTGTTTGCTCTGTCTTCTCCCCAGATGACTTCCCAAGCTGACAGCATCCAAGATCCTCATTGCGGATTTGAGGAGCCAAGCACCCGGCTTGTGCTTTCCTCGCCGCTGCACCAGGAGTGCAAAAACCGCAGTGCTGCATCTGACAGCATCAGGGTAGCTCTGAAATAGCTGCCAAGAAGAAATAGCCAGTAAGCTCCTTTATGTTTTGCCTCTTATCCTGGAGAGTCTTCATATATTCGAGTTATTTGGTGAAGTAGCCTACTTGTCACGATCTCTCTGTATTGATTATCCTTTGTATGATAATTAAGATGCCACTTGAGGCAGGCTCTTGATGCGGTGATGCTTCTGAAATGAATATTGCTAACAAAGCTTCCCTCAGGAATAGATTCACCTCTGTGATGAGGGAAGCTATAGCATTTTACCGCACGTTTCAGCGGGCTGAGAGCTTGGATGTCACCAATTAGTGTGGCTCACTTGCTGGGCAGTAATTAGTTAAGTAACTGGTTATGTGCCCATGTCTTCAATCCTTTAAATGGATCAATGACTTAACCTAGCACAGCAATTCCTAATTCCTTTATGAAACTTTGCTCAGATCCTGGACTCCCTCCAGTCCAAGAGGCTGCTGCTTTTTCATTAGTGGTTATCTAGGAAAGCAGCTAAGAGCAGCCTTTAGAATTAGTGTCAAGAGTGACATTAAAGGAATCTTTGTTCTTATTTGAGGTGCAATAAATAATTTTAAAGCAATGAATTTGCCCGAGAAAAATCTCTCAATTGATCAAGCACCTGCAGCACCCCTCTGCCTATGATATTGATCTTGCTTTGAACAGCTAAGCTCTAAAACAAAGATACGAGGTATGATTGCTGGAGATTTCAATGAGATGATTTTCTGGGAAACTGATTTTTTTAAGTGACCTTAAAACCTGATAATTAACAACTGTATCAGTAGTTATATTTGGAAAGAAGATTATCTGAAAAATGCCTGCCTGTGTGGGGTTTTTTTTTGGTTTTTTTTGTTTGTTTGTTTCGTTCGTTGGTTGTTTTTTTTTTTTTTTAGTGGCTTAATGTCTGAGGCAGGCTTAAGTTCATACCGTTATTTGAAGAGAATCATTTTGTTTGAGTGAAATCTGCAGAAAGGTAAGTGCAGTATCTGTTATACCAGCGGACCAGACCTGGAAGCGCTTCACTTGCTAGAAACTCAAAACAATCTTGATAAAGTTTGAGAAGTAATTTGGTAATAGGCAGATGCGACTCAACAGAGACAACAGCACAATGCTGTTCTTGGAAAGAATAATTTGTGAGTGCGGATAAATATTAATGCAACGAGGATCTGACAGGCAACTCAGTGAGAAGTGGTGTAATTCTGCTGCAAAAGAATGAAATTTTATTCTCAGGGGAATTGGCAGAAGCCCCAGAGTTGGGCTGGGGCAGTCATTCCCCTCAGTGACGAGGGCTGAGCTGGGATAATATGTCCAGTTTTGGCCAGCATACTTTGAGAAAGATGTGGAAACACTTAATAGAGCCCAGAGGAGACAAACAAGAACAATGAGGCAGAGGGAGCTGTTTCCAGAGAAACCTGTAAAAGTAGTGGATTAATTTCCTTTGAGGAGGTGAAGGGAGGTGAAGTCTTCCTTTGGGAAGGCTGTGAGAAAGCGCAGAGCAATCCCCTGTCCTTCAGCAGCGGGGAAGGGGCAACCAACTTCAGTGGAATATTTTAGTCAAATATTTGGGAAAAATCTTCTAGAGGTAAGGGTAGATAAGCGGTAAGACTGGTTGCTGCAGGAGAAACCTGTTTCACGGGAGGTTTTAGTAACAAGTCAGACAACATCCAGCAGGTCCAGCTCCTCACCATGCCTTGTGCGCTATGCATGCTGCACCTTGCTCTGTCCGTGCTTCCTCGCATCCATTCCCGCACACACTGTACATCCAGGCTGGTCCTACTGACAGTCACAGGCTGAGTCCTGGCAGAGAAAGTCCATCACTAATCCATGCAACAGGTATACTGCAGTGGCACCCGTGGGACGAGCAACAGTACGGTGGTTTAATCCTCACCTGGTGGGACCACCTCGGGGGTGAAAGGGTGCTCAATCCTGTGGAAGAGTATTCTATTATAGGATTAGGATTGATTTGCTTAGGGGTCAAATGGGCAATCCTGGATTTCTTTCATGAAGCCATAGCTGAAATCTAAATTGCAACTCTAGCTATAAAATCTAAAAAGTGAAAAAGCTGCTATCTGTAAAATCCATAAAAACAACTTATAGACACCTTGCTGATCTTATCTTTTGCCAATGGAAAAGAGGAAAAATCAAGGTGGCTGGTTTGCATGTATCTTAGTGTTCAAGTAGCTGAGAAAAGTAGGTAGGTTTTAAGTCTTGCCTTAGTGAATTTGTATTCCTTTCCTCTTCATTGTAGATGTACCATTTTGGTACCATTTTATAGCTCTGTATGTCTGACACAATGAAGATTTTTCTATCTTTGTTATAGGAGGCATATTGGGAATATCACTTGAGCGCTGAGGTTTAACTTATTTAAACTGCTAAACAATTGGTCAAATTTTCAGAAGTTTTGAACACACCACAGTCCTCTTAAATGCTCTCTCAAGCCTCAGGAGTTTGACTGCTCAGTGATATCCAGCCTCTGAAAATCAGGCCTGTTTGTTTATTTGCTCTGACTGGTGCTGCTTAAAGTATTGTGTGACAGACGAAGCTAATTGCTGAGCACTCCGAATACACCTGATCTGGTGCTCACCCTCCACCTGTATCCAAGCCCCTGTTCTTTGTGAGCATCTGTGTTATGTGGCAGGATCCTGTAATATGAGAAGAAGTCAGGACTGAGCAGAAATGAGCTTTGCCGGAGCAGATAAGAGCGACTTGTGCTGGAGCAGCAGATGTGACTGTTGTTTTCTGCAAGTAAATGATTCCCTAATCCTCTTAAGGACAGCCTGGGTAAAATCCCCTTTGTGACATTAGGCACAGCTCTGGGCCAGGTGGCCTCAGCTTCTGTCACTGGTTTTGTGAGCTGCTTTGCTCTAAGAAAACTCCCGGTGCTGCTGCTGAAAAGCCATCGTAAAAACAGCTGAGTTGCCAGGTGTGTGGGAAGAGCCCTGGGTAACAGCCAGCGTTGTGGTGCAGCGAGACCTTTTGCTGAGTACAGCTAAGTGGTCCTGTGTGTTTTTTAGGTCCTTGGACTCTGTGGGTGTTACAGAAATGCTGAGTGCCCTTCCTAGCAGTTACGTATGTAAGAGGGTTGTAAAGTATTGGGCAAAAATAAAAAGGGATGGCAGTGTGAGGTGAGGGACGAATGAGATAGTATGGGGAAAGTTTAATGGTGTGAGCTGAGCTAGCACAAGGAATATCTTGCAGGTGCCTCTGCCTTTCCCCAGGGAAAACCACTTGTTTCGCTGATGCATCTGGCCTCTGCAGTTGCAGAGGAAGGTTTTTCCACATGGTTGGATTGTGAATAGCGTGGTGAAGGAGAGTGGTCAGGAGGTGGGATGGTGGTCTGACACCTGCCATCACTTCCCAGCTCTGCTCTAGACTTCCTGTGACCTTGGGCAAAATATTTCGTCCTGGAACATGGAACGTACCCTAACTCTGTAAACAGTCTGAAACAAGGACTTGGAAACTGGGACATTTCCCCCACTTGCCTTAGTTGGTATTCCTTGTACAAGCCAGTAGTGACCCTTTAGAAAGTGTTATTGTCTATTGTTTCATGCTTAATAAAACATACCCTCATCAGAAGTCAAAACCCAAGCTCTATCCCGTTGCTTTCCTTCTTCAGTGCCCTTCAGTACCCTCTTCCCTCCCCCATCTCCTTGCACCATACTCATCCACCAAAATCTGCTCTTGAACATTCCTTCCAAGCCCATCTTATTAACTGCTATGAGGAGTGATGAAGGCCATGTATGAATGCCATATGCCACCTTCATATTTGTAGCATAACACTGAAATTACTGTAAAGACAAATGACTTTGAGATTATTGTTTTCCTTTCAGTTTGGTAGACACCACTATTTTTGTCCTTGTTTTAACTAGCCAAAGAATTTTGGTAAGCCAAAATTCATCTTCGGAATGACACAACATGCATTGTGGGAGCACATCAAGGCTGCTAAGTTCTCTGGATTTCGGTGAAGATAATTCTGGAGGGTGCAATCCTGAGGTTTTTACTTGGGCAAATCTCCCACTGACTCATCCAAGACTACCATGTTAAAGTCATCAAGAGGAGATTATGAAAGGGTCTGAGACTATATGTGGTATGTTTCTGTAATACATTTTTTTGTGTCCAAAGTGACTGGTATGAGCTTTATTTCCATGTTTTCTGGTTTATTTTTAATTCCTTCACCACTCTTGCTCATCTATTGTAAAAAGACCCTTCCTGACATGAGAAAGGAGGCAATAAATTTCTGGCCTTGCTTCCTTTGTAAAAGATGGTGATGGCAGGGTCTAGGGTTACTGGTAGTAACAACTTTAAGGGGGAGAAGATAAAATTTTAGTCCAGTTAAACACAGCAGCTTTTCTGTAGTGACATGCACCACCCTCACTTAGTCCTTGTGAGTCAAGATTCAATTGATAAAGCAGCCGGGACACTGGAAGCATTTTAGGCTGGAGATGTTCAACACCTTGGTGTCGGGCAGCTACTGACCCTCTTCTACAGATTACGTATGAATAATGTGTCAAATGTAAGATGTGTCAGTTCACAAAACAACTTCGAGATACAGCTTGTGATTTGCTTGCTCTTTTGTGAGTTTAAAGAAACGTATGCATTTCAAAAGAGCTTCCTTCTTAACTGTGTCCTAACAGCCTGCTGGAAGTCCAGTGTCTCCCATGGAAGTCCAGCTTTATGGTTGAATCATTCAAGCAGGAACAAACTGCCCCCTGAAGGTATTTTCCTCTGTTCAGTATCTTTCATCCATGAAACTGCTGTTTACAAAAAGAGACCACATGACGGAAAGGATTCTGGGGTCTGAGCTTTCAGGTGTTGAAACAAGCAGTTGACTTGAAGTTTGGTCACCCCCAGACCTGTTCCTGACTCAGCCCCTGCCTTTGAGGAACCTCAGTCTTCCTGGGCTTGGGTGCATTTCGTGAATAGGTAAAAAGATGATTTAGAAAAAAATTAAGGCAGTATTTGCATCAAATTAGCTTTTAACAAACTGTAAAGCATGGGACTGTTGCAGTATTAGGAACTTTTTTGGCATCAGTGGAGCTACTCTGCATTTCCACTGATGTAGAGATGATCTGAATTTGGCCTCTTGGCTGCTCCACTTCAGCAATTGATTCTAAATCAGCCTCGCTATCCAAACATGTAGAATTAAAAATTCATTACTAATTATGTAGCTGCAATTCCTGACTATTTTTCTTCCTAGTTTAGTCAAAATCTTTCTGACATTTAGCAGATTGACATTCTCTTAGCATCTCCACAACAATCTGTCCAGTTTGTTTAAGAAGACAACATTTTTGGAAGAAACTGCAGCATCTCTGCTGGAAACTCAAGTACCTGGCAAGAGACACTCGAGATACTTGTTGGGCTGGCCAAGTTCAGCTGCTGTGCTTAGTGATTGCAATGGGCAGTTGTGTGGCCTCATGTGTCTTTGACTGTCTAGGGTTCACCTTTTGTTTTCTGCTAGAAGGCTTGGGAAAAAGCAACCTGGAGTTACAGACCACAGCAAGAGCACTGTTGCCCTGGATGGTTCATTCCCTGCAAGTGCTGACGACTTTCTTTGGTGAGAGGTGATTGATGCCAGCATGACACATGGTCATATTTCTAGTGTGTTTGTGCATTTCCTCATTCCCGTGGTGGGGACAGTGACTGCTTGCCTGTCAGATGGTGTCATCAACACTCGGTGAATATTTGACTCACCTCAGGGAAGGTATAAAGTGCTGGATGATGGTTCCTGTTCCCAGAAGTCTGGAGAAGACTGGGGCAGGGGGAAAGGTTTCCATATTAAAGTTATCACTTTATTGACTATATTTTAAGGCTCTAACTAATTAAGAAAAGTAAACCTGTCCTAGGCTAAGGACACAGAACCTGTGTCCTCTGAAACCAAATAACTACTGAAAGACAGTCATCGCTCTGAAAATGAACATGATGGTCAAACAATTTACCCTCTACCTGGGGGCTTTGCACTCCACCTGGGGAACTGCATTTCTCCAACTACCCAGCCTGCTCTCTCCACTGCTGTCTGACAGTGCTCCAAGAGCCTCCTTGCAGTCTTCCTTATGATACCTGAAGAGCTTCGCTCTGCGCTTGATTTTTATTTTCACTAGTTAGTGGTGAAGTGGTCTGTCAAAGAGCCATAACAACTGTGAAATCACTTTGAAGTGTGTAAAAATACTTTAAAGAGGCATTCTCTATTGTTTTCTGTTGTGGGCAGCACTCTTCCAGGTGTTTAGACCCGATGCATTTCACATTTCAAAGTGATCATGCTGATCTCCACTGATACCTGTGCAGATCAAGATGGGGATGAATACATGATGTGTGTGCAGAGTGAGGCTCAGCTTTTTTTGTTCATTTGTTTGTTCTTTAGTGCAGTAGTTCGGTGGCTGCAGGCATTGTTCCATCTTGTCGGGCAAATCAGTTATCTTGCAGGATCAGCTGTGCTCATCGTAGGCAGAAGTGGTTTGCATGTTTATTTTTACATAATTTACTGCACAGCAACAATCATTTTCTGTTGTACATGATGACAGGTACTAAATTCCAGGTTAGCTATATTGGAAGTATGCACTATTTTTGCTACAGTCCTTTTTGGCCATTAGTGAAACGTAGTGATGACTTTGGGTGTTACCAACTGATTCAACAAGGGTTACTCAAAGTTCAGCCTTTTAGCAGATACTTAGCTTATCTGTACTTGTCCTTATTGGAAGATCACTGTTTATTCTCATTTTGAGCTCCATGATTTGGATAGCTTTTTACACATTGCTCATTATAAACTATACTTAGTGTTTCCATTTGGCCTGGATTCCTCTCTCTTTAAAAGCTTATTCCAGGATTTGTTCACTATCTCTGTTTCATATTCAAGTGGCCCTTTTATAACCTTGGTGAGAATTTACGTGTAATTTAAAGCCTTGTGTCCAGTTTCAGTTTATAGCCCGCTTTCATTTATGGCACAAGCACAGACTTCGTTTTGCTGTAGATACAGCAGTTAAATCAGTATTGTTGAAAAGGTGGTAAAGACGTAGTTGTAGAGACAACTTACTGGCAAACTGGTTGCTGTCTTAATTTCAGAATGACAGCAGAGAAAATACGAGGGCTGTGCTGAGCCAGAGCATCAGTGATAACACAGCAACAATCAATACCTCCCAACAAAATATGGATGGATCCCCTCTTGTCAAAACTTTGGGGTAAAACATGCTGGAATAGATAAAGAAGTCCTTTCCTTCTTGCCTAGGGGTCTTTGACTTCATGTAAAAGATAGGTTCTCCTTTGTTCTTGGTTGAAGAGGGTGTATGACTTGCTTAGGCATTGCTTACTCTGCCTGCTGCTTTGCTGTCTGAGAGGCCATCTATTAAGTAGTAAGCTGGCAGAAACTTACACTCTTTTATATAGCACTTGTCATTTGTAGATCTCCAAATCTGTCCAAAGTGGAGGAAATTTATCATCTCTATTTTGTAAATTTAGAAACTAGAACCAGACAGACACTCAAGGTCAGAAAACCATTGCCAGCACTGGAAATAGAACCCAGCTCTTTTGAGTCATGGTTTCTGATCTTGCTAAAATCTAGATTGCAAGTGGGAAAAGGAAAACAATTCTTAAAACTGCAAATATTAATTTACTTCCGAACCTATCTTCTGTTGCAGTTTAGTTGCTAGGCTGCCATGGTCTCTTATGTACCCATGCAAGATAACAATATAAAACTGTTTGCACAGCATAACCCAAAACATTACTTTATGCGCAGTGGCAGTAAACCATTGCATAGCTTAGGAGTGCCCGTGCAGGCGCTGGGAAGGGTTGGGTTGTGTGGGCCAGCATTGTCCTGTAATGCAGCTTCAGCTGTAGAGCTGGATCCAAAGGAATGGGGATTGTCTATGTAACTATGTACAGAGCCTGGCAAAATGATGTCTTCATTCTGCTTTGATCCAACATGTTGCTGAAATGTAACTAGTATAATAATATATTTTTAGATGCAAAAGCAGTGAACTTGTAAGAAGCAAATGGAAAATCCTCATACGTTGCAGCGTCCAGTGAACCTGCTATGTTTTCTTGCTTTCTCAAGTCATTCACACATACTGTTTCACTCACTGTTAGGAAGTAGGGAAGCACTTGCAAACCTAATTTGGAACCAAGTACAAGAGAAAAATAGTTCTTTGTGCAGAAGAGCTGCAGAGACTTTGTCTTCTGTGTGCAACTGGCTCGGAGAACATTACTGCTGCTTTTAAAAATACCAGATGCTGGCTTGCTCTGCGGGGCAGCATCTCCCTGGGAAAGACACTCTCCTAAATTCTACCAGTCCACTACTGGAGAAAAGGGAATTAATTTTTCATCCTTGTCTCTGGTGGAGTCATCTCCTTTCTGTGAAACTCAACTTATTTCTGCTAGAGGTGGCTGGAGCCTCAACATAATGAAAACATTTCAGTTGTATCTATGTTCTTAAATTGGTCCTCATCACTGCGTTCAAACATAGAATCATAGAATTGTTTAGGTTGGAAAAGACCTTTCAGATCATCAAGTCCAACCATTAACCTAGCACTGCTAGGTCCACCACTAAACCATGTCCCTAGGCACCACATCTACCCGTCTTTTAAATACCTCCAGGGATGGGGAGTCAACCATTTCCCTGGGCAGCCTGTTCCAATGCCTTGACTACCCTTTCAGTGAAGAATTTTTTTTCTAATATCCAACCTAAACCTCGCCTGGCGCAACCTGAGGCCATTTCCTCTTGTTCTATCGCTTGTTACTTGGGAGAAGAGACCGACCCCCACCTCGCTACAACCTCCTTTCGGGTAGTTGTAGAGAGCGATAAGGTCTCCCCTCAGCCTCCTCTTCTCCAGGCTAAACAACCCCAGTTCCCTCAGCTGCTCCTCGTAGGACTTGTTCTCTAGACCCTTCACCAGCTTCGTTGCCCTTCTTTGGACACGCTCCAGCACCTCGTTGTCCTTCTTGTAGTGAGGGGCCCAAAACTGAACACAGTACTCGAGGTGCGGCCTCACCAGTGCTGAGTGCAGTGGGATGTTTGCTTCCCTAGTCCTGCTGGCCACACAGTTTCTGATGTGCAAGCCAGGATGCTGCTGGCCTTCTTGGTCACCTAGGCACACTGCTGGCTCATGTTCAGCCAGCTGTCAACCAACACCCCCAGGGCCTTTTCCACCAGGCAGCTCTCCTGCTACTCTACCCCAAGCTTGTAGCGTTGCATGGGGTTGTTGTGACCCAAGTGCAGGACCTGGCACTGAGCCTTGTTGAACCTCATACAGTTGGCTTCGGCCCATTGATCCAGCCTGTCCAGATCCCTCTGTAGGGCCTTCCTACCCTCCAGCAGATCAACACTCCTCCCCAACTTAGCGTCATCGGCAAACTTCCCGAGGGTGCGCTCGATCCCCTCGTCCAGATCATTGATAAAGATATTGAACAGGACTGGCCCCAACACTGAGCCCTGGGGAACACCGCTTGTGACTGGCTGCCAACTGGATTTAACTCCATTCACCAGAACTCTCTGGGCCTGGCTATCCAGACAGTTTTCTACCCAGCGAAGAGTACGCCTGTCCAGGCCATGAGCAGCCAGTTTCTCCAGGAGAATGCTGTGGCAAATGGTGTCAAAGGCTTTACTAAAGTCCAGGTAGACAACATCCACAGCCTTTCCCTCATCCACTAAGCACCTATAACCTTGTCATAGAAGGAGATCAGGTCAGTCAAGCAGGACCTGCCTTTTATAAAGCCATGCTGACTGGGCCTGATCCTCTGGTTGTCTCGTACATGCCGCATGATGGCACTCAGCATGATTTGCTCCATAACCTTCCCTGGCACTGAGGTCAGGCTGACAGGCCTGTAGTTTCCTAGATCTTCCTTCCGGCCCTTCTTGTAGATGGGCATCACATTTGCTAACCTCCAGTCAACATCTGTTCCCTGGGGAAGACCATTTGCTTCAGTATTTTGATTTGGAAATTGTACTGACATAAATAGACAGCAACATCAGATTCAGTGTCTTGAATGCACTTTCCAGTCCCTGCATATCTTCAGGCTATCTACTAGGGAAAAAAATTATAAGTATTTCCAGTGAATTCACTTAGATGCTAAGTCATTTAAATTCTCAGCCTTTTTAGTCATTGTTGTTACCAGACATTTGTATAATAGTATAAAGAAGTAGCGTTCGCTACCTCCCCCTCCACGTTCACCGTAGTGCGTAGCCTGGTAGGCTTGGGGACAGCAACTTAATGGGATCCCTTTGTTAAAATGGGAAAGTAATCTCTAAAATGGAGGCCACCCTGATCTGTTTAGAGGTGATGTTTTTTGGTTTTATGGAATAATACAACAAAACACTTCTGTGTCACATTGACATAGTAGGCAAATTTAAAAAACCTTAACTTGAAGATACATCAGGGGACTGGTGCATCTAGCTGCTCTAAGGGCAGCCGGGAGTCTGAGAGAGAGCCTACCTCTTGCTTTTTCTCTGTGACAGCACTGGGAATATCTTTTTCTAATTCTGAACTGGGAACTAATTGAATGCTGAAGACTCTTTGTGCAAGCTGCTGCTGAACGAGATGATAAAAATTCCTGAAAGGTCTGTTAGTCTGAAGCACAATGAAAGTGTCTGCTGTGCTTTCCTACAAGATGTCCCAGCAGACTTGTTGTGTTAAAGATAGCTTGCAGAAGGGCTGGCCATCCTATTGTGTTGTCTTTTCTGTTTTATGGCACGTAACCTAAAAGTCTGTCTTTCTTTCAGGTTCTGTTGGGTTGTAAGTTCTTTTTTTTTTTTTTTCGTTCTTTCAGTTTTGCTGGCTCAGGACACAGTAAGAGTAAAAATGAAATGTGGATGGTCTGATGGGATAGAGGATTTTTAAGTAGAATGCTTTGAAACTTTCTTTGATTAATACCCACTTAACTCTAAAATCCAATGGGCAACTTTTAGATTCCTGACTTAGATGTTAAATTCTTCTTGAATTCCCTTTGACTGTATTCATTACGAACAGGCCTAGTGATTGTCGAGGTCATTCCAGTGGCACAACCAGCTGCAACAATGGCCAGATTTCATACTCCTATCTCAAAGCTCAAAACCAAGCTGGAAACGAAAGCAAGCCATTCTGTGTTGTCCAGACTGTTGAAAGCGTTTAGGATGATCAAGAACTGATGCTGTTCATGGTCCCACCTTTAGTGAGTGTTTTACAACTTATCAGTAGAATCTCTTTGAAGAAGTTTACTGCTCATGTCCCGCTCAGGGTCTCAGCTCGCCTGATAGATGTGCAGGTATCTTGAAGGCTTTGAAGGACTGACATAACACAGGAAAAATCACATTCTGCTTGGGCTGGATCAGATAATCTCTTATATATTTATATCTAGTTTTTCTTCTGCAGCCCTGCTTGTCTCAAGGCTGATGCTGTAAGCAACAGTGAACAAATTTAGGACGAAGCTAAACCAAAGCTGTACATTCAGTGCTATAACTGTATATTTTTGTCTTAATTACTTCCAACTGCGGAAGCATGTATATATTTGTAAGGTACTGAGTACCTTGATCTCTTAAGCTGTAAAACATTTAGCACCTGTGGGATCTAACAAAACACGTCTGCTTTTCTCTTTGGCACATGTTCTTGACAGTTGTATGAAAGTGTGAGGAGTAGCTCATGGTTCAGAGGATGGCTGAGGTCTATTCTAGTTGTAGAAATAGGGCAGGTGTTTTCCATTGGTGCCATAGCTCTCTTTTCTGCCGCTCTAACTTCTCACTAATTTCCCAAATGAAGCTCCTGGACTAGAGGCTCTGGGGCTATCTGTGATGGAGATACCCACTGCAGAGGCATAGGGAGTAACATCCCTGAGATCAGCCACTAAACTCACTCACCTTAAAAGCAAAGTTAAAATGCTCTTTGTGTTTGCTTTTTTCTTTTTTTTTTTTTTTTTTTCTGCAATGGGCTTTTAAAAGTCTTATGCACTATTCTCATGCCCAACCCAGGGGTGTGCATCTGGAAGCAGGCTCAGTGTGGGGTGTTGCTGTCTTGCAGTCTCATCCAGGGGCTGTTCAAAACAAGAATTACTCATGTGGTTTTGTGCTAGTGTATATTTAGGAAACCTGAACTAGGCCGTGTGAGAGATGTTCAAGCTAGATGATAGAATATCACTGGGCTGGGCAGTGCTGAGGGCAGGAGACATCATCGTGCTGGACTTCCTGCATCCCCACCTAGGCAACTGGAGATTTCCTGCGGTCTCTGCTTGCAGATGCTCCCCTCCGCTCAGCAGGCTGCAGGGTGGAAGCTTGCTGTCCTTCAGGCTCCTTCCAGGCATCTGAGGTGTCAGATTGCAGAAATGCTAATAGTGAAAGGAAGGGTGTTAATCATACCAATACCAACTCGATCTTTGTGTTTACATATGAGAGAGTTGCACATTATGCCTCTGTAGACCAAGTGCATTGTATATACAGCAGTTATTTATGTCCCTCTGTTCTTCCCATAAAGATCCCACCCTTTCATCCTGTATTTTGGAAGCTCCCTGCATCTCTTGGCTTAACACAAGGGTTTTGGGGACTTCTGAACAGCATTTCCCTTCTCCTTGCTCAGGGCTCTGCGTATCCCATGTGCCGTTTCCCACAAGTCAATGGTTTGTGTGGCCTCTTTTCTCTCTCTGTGGGAGAAGTCATGTAACTTGTGATTTTCCTATAAACTTTCTAGGGATGGGGGACAGAAGTGAGATGAAGGGTTGTCTTGGCCACTACTACCTGTTCATTTCATCTGCAGGTTATTACAGAAGCAGCAGCTGTAGCGTCTGCAAGTTGGATGCAAACAGATCTGTGTTCCCCCTTTTTTTTCTTCTGATTTTTTTCTTTTCCCTAATGATCCCCCCAGAAATCGATACCTTTCTGCCTTGTGGCGCTTGGAAGACTTCCTTGCATTTTGCAATGGATCCAGCGGGGTGTTGCAAAGTTGTTGTGCTCAAAGAGAGCAAACCGCTTGCTTGCAATCTGAGCAGAATAACTTGCTCTTCTCACCACTTTGAGCCAGGAGAACTTTTATCTGTGTGTTGTCTTCCCAAGCATCTCTGACAGGCACAGGCCCTTGGGAGATGCTGTGGTGCAGTTTACAGCAATCTCCCTCTATTGATGGGCAGCTGAATGAGGGATCTGTTTTGCTATTATTTATTTATTGAGCCGTGGCAGAGTGCTGCCTACGAGCACAGAGCGGACTGTGGCATTGAGCAATGCAACTCACACCCACCCTGGATGATAGAAAAATTTAGAGATGCGTTTAGTTTCCCTGTCTCTTTTTTTAATATGAGTTAGCAAACAGTGCTCCGCTCCGCAAATGGGAAAAGGCAATCGACTGAGAGAAGAGGGAATGTGTAAGAAGCAGCAAGTGCTGTGGAGTGGTTGCTGCCCCACAGCCACCCATCCTCATGTTTGGAGGAGAAAGCCCTTCTCTCCATGGCTTTTCTTTGGGTCCCATTTGGATAGAGCAGTGATAGCAATGACCTTGTGCATCCCTGTCCCATGCTCAGAGCCACAGAGGGGTGAGCAAAGGCTGGTTTGGGGACAGGAGGAGGGTGGGCATATTGAGGGGACTGTGCTCCACATGGAGAGAGGAGCGATGAATGACCTGTGAGATCCCGGTCTCCATCCACAGCCTTGGTCTGACTCTGGCAACGACCAGAGCAGACTCTGTCCTGTAAGATATCTTTGGTTCTTAAGCCTCAAAGCAAGAAAATGCATTGGTCATGTTTTGCCAACAGTTGATGGTGTAAACACAGTCAAACAAGTGAGCTGCAGTTTGAGATGGTGCTGTGACCATGTTAGCTTCTGTGGATGGGGCATGGAGCAAACCCTGTAACTCTTACCAAGGGTTACAGCTGTGGTTTTTTTCAAGATTTCATTGCTGTTGACAGTCAGTCATCCTCCAGAGTCCCTCTGGATGCTGAAGATGGCATGTGCTGACTGAAGTTGCTGCTTGAGTAACCTCTGGGAAAAGAGATTTTGCTTTTGGTCTGGTTCCATTTTCACACCACAGGCAAGAAAAATCACCTTTGAAATTGCTGCTTTGCTGAGAGCATGAGCAGAGAAGCCCAGGATGGCAGTGGCTGCACGGAAGGTTGCCTGTAGAAGGTGGCCTGGGAACGGCGGGAAGGGTCCTGGTGGGCTGCAATGGCACCTCACGCTGGGTACACTGTGTGCAGTGAACAGTTTGAGTTGTCCCATTCCCTGTTCCTTAATTGCCTATGGTAAATCTGGGATGTTTATGTGTGTATTTGTTATGTAAAATTTGGCTGCTCCTGGTTAAACAATTAATTGCTTCTGACCTGTTAATAATGAGTTTTCATTCACTGCTCACATCCCCGGTGCATGACAGATCTCTTCACGATAGTGCCTCTATTTACTGGTTGGGTGATTGTAGCTGTCTGGTTTGGGATGGGCAATAGACTTTCCCCAAACATTCCTGTTAGCACAGCTTTGCTTGTCTGCACATTTATCAGTGGTGAACACAACTTATTTCCACGTATGGTGGATTTATATTTGCCATTAGTCTTCCAGAGCATTGCAAATGTCTAAGGTCCGGTTGAGGGAGAACCGTGATGTCGTGGCCATGTTGTAAGGCTTGGGCAATGAGGAGAGGCATTCATGCTGTTTGATTTTTCCTTCTTTTAACTTCAAAGTAGGTTTAAAACTTTTTTTTTTTTAATTTAATGCTATAAAATACTATTTGAATATGAAGAAATAGCAAAAGAACTTGCTCCAGCAGGGAAGCTTCCTGTACACAAACAGTAATCAGAAAAGATGCTGAATTTAAACGACATGAGATTTGCAATGATTGCCATTTCTCTGGGGCTGGTAATGAGGAACCTGCCAAGTGTCACAGCTGGTCCATCACTAGCCACAGTCCATTAAAATGTTGTTTGCTGCTTGGCTTGCGTCCCTTGTGGGAAGAGGGGCAGAGGAGCAGGCAGCTCTCAAGCACTGTGGTCCTGGTTCTGTGGATCTGGCACTGGTTCCCTATCCCATCTCATCTGGGATCTGACACACTGCTGGTCGGGGTTGGCAGTCTGAGGTCCTCAAAGGACTCGGGATCTGACCCATTTGTGACATCCCTGGCTCTAGCTGGCCATGTTTGGATGTCAGCATTCATCCAGCATTACTGTTCCTCTGCCACACCTTGCATGGTATCGGAGCTCTTTGTCTCCATGGTGCCTCTTCATATTACTCTTTGCTTATTTAAAAAGGGGGAAGAAAGCCAGGTGGTGTCAGGCTCCATTGTGCATGCTGCCAGTTCACCCTCTTACAGCCCTACTCTGTAATTTTTCATATGTGACTAAAGGGGAATCATTTCACTTACTGCTCAAAATTTTTTTTCCAGAAATTTCTAACAAGGTTTTGCAAGAGTGTAGAGAATAACTGAAGAACCCCCACATTTTCTTCTTTTGAAGATGAAACCTTTTATTCTCTTGAATAAAAAACCTGAACACCTGACTTATTAGGTAAAAAACTGATGGCAGAGACTTGAGGGATAGTGCACACACACAAAAGATCTGCTATGCAGATAATATTTAGAAAATTATGATATTGGAGTCTGTTGCATCCTAAGGGCTGTAAATTGTGGAAATGTCTCTAACAAACACAGTTCCCAGAATGGGACCTAATCCCAGATTTGACTGTTCTGAAATGCTAGACCTAGATCTAGTTGTGGTGGCTTGATAATGTTCTGCTACTTACCCAAAGCTTCATTGTTTGGGGTTAGTGGGAGATGATGTGGCTGAAGAACCTGCAGCCTTGAAGACCTTAGCCAATGTATACGTTAGGGGCACCTGCAAGGACAGTGTGTGAGTAGCAGTATGGGTCTGTCAAACAGGAACTTTAATCGTTCAGGTGTGGACAAATTAGCAGTGTAATTATGTAATTAGGTTTTTGTGGTCCGTTCAATCCTGATGACTCTGTAGGGACTCTGCTGTGGTGGAGCTGTGATGGCGTAACCGCCATGTGGATAAAGGCCATCAGGTGGCATTTTACTGGCAGCATCTGAACAAGTGACTTTTGGGGGCAAAGGTGACACATCTTTCCTACTATCCTGATCTGTCAGTATCTGCCTTTACTATGGGAATCTTGGAAAATATTTTCTTTGTTTTGAAGCTTTTCTTCCTCCTCCTGGCTGGGGGATTGGTTGTCCCTGCTATCAGCAGAGACCAGTCGGCAGCTGCCTCCCTCCTGCAGATGTGAAAGGCTGGAAAAACCCATGTGAGGTACAGACTAGCTCACACTCAGGTTTTTTTAAAATAAAACCACACAAAGCTTTGCTCAGTAGGAATCTGTGTGCTTAAAATGCATGGAGCAAATTCTTTGCTTTTTAAAGCGGTGGGAGTGGGATATGGAGGGCCACATTTCCAAGCATCTTCCATGCTTTCAAGGGTTTAATATTTGTAAGCCTGTCTGGGAAAAGGGTTGGTGCCCCTTTTGCTGAGCTCTTTATAAAGTAGGACCTCCTTGTTTGCCAACTAGATGGGAGCTGAGAGCTATCTGAAACATGTCATCCCTCCCACCTCCTTTATTTCTTCTTTTATTTCTTGTTCCCCTTCTTGCTTTTGGATTGCTGCGTAGGTTGCTTTCCGGTTCCTCATGCTGTTCTGCTGTCTCCCATTGCGGGTCTGCTGCCTGCACGACAAATCCGCTGATTATCCCTGGGTTTTAATGTGATAGTCCAAGTCCTGTTTTTCTGTTCCGCCTTGTTATCTTCATTATGTGTTTTGTGCCCAGAAAGATATTAATTTCTGAATACCATGCTTTCCATAGTGACTGCTCAGCGGCCATCTCATTATGACCTTAAAGATACAAGACCAGATGCTTTCATTTATACTGGATAAGGAGTTGGCCTCTGAGGCTTATATGATCAGTTCCCAAACATTAATAATTTACAGAAATATTTTGCCTTTTACATTCCAAGAACTTAAGTTTATGAGGGCTACTTCAACAATAAATTATTTACAACAAATTTTATCCAACTTCTTTTCTATTCTGGAGCATGCTTCTAAATATTTATGTTGTATTTTTACCTCTTTTCCTCTCACGTGTTCTTTTGTTTGGTGTCTTTATAGATTTAGCATGACTATCCAAATGGAAAATCTCTTTCTGAATATGACTCAGCATAAGCAGCCTTTACAAGCTTCGAAACTCTCCAGATCATGACACCCTCATACTGTGAAAATGGAAGTTTAAAATAATCCACTGCCTATGGTATATTATTTATTCATCTCATAGGCTATTAACTACAGCAATTTGTATGAGTCTAACATAGCAAATGTCAGATGTTGTTTTCATTTCTGCTTTTGTTTTGCTTCACTGGCAAAATTCTTATTGATTTCAGTGGTGGCAGATTAAGCCCTGCATATGTTTCGTTTTCATGAGCCAGCAAAAATGTCTTTCCTCTTTATTGTGCCCATCTCCTTTAAATATGTTTGTGTGTCTTTGCACAACTCTCCCACTCAAATTTCAATGTCTTCCAAGTCTCCTTTCTCAAGTCAAGTTGCCTGAATCCCAGCAAGTATTGGCTCGGATTGTGGTTTTACTCAGAAAAGTGTCCATCCCAGCTGTGTGATAGAGACACTGCTTCTGTTTGCTAGAAGGTGAAATAAGGTATTGAGTAAAGATGCTTTTCTGTGTCGCCTGAGTTTTGAGGTCAGACTATTAGATGTTTCACAGGCTTGCAAAGCAGCAAATAGCTAAACGGCATGAGCAATATACAGTAGAGTTGTGGGGAAAGAAGTACAAGCTACTCATCTTTAGGTTTGCCTGAACATTACCCAGAAGGAATGACCAGCAAGGAAACTCTGGTCTCTAAGCATCCCGGGACAGACTGCTCCCAACCCTTCCCGACAGAAGCAGCTGATTCACAGGGGAGTTGCTGGGCTCACTGTGGTGTGGGTTGCCCACATCTCATACATATTCTCCTAAATAAACCTCTGCCCTGACAGGTGGTACTAGGGTTTGTCTTGAAGCAAAAACGTCTGGGAAGATCACAAACTCCTAAGACAGACATGGATCTGGAATAGACTTCTAACTGTTAAAAGGACCATCATCTGAAATAGCGTCACGTCCATGTAATGTACAGACCTGTCCTGCTAACACTGAACATGCAGAGATATTAATCTTTTCATGCCCATGTCTAATATTCCTGTCTTAATCTAGATGGACGGAAAAAGATTTATACTTCTGAGCTGCTCTATATTAATGAAAAACATTCTTTCCTGTCCTCCAAACACGCTCTGCAGCTGCAGGGGAAACAGTCTCTGAAGCGGGAGTGAGACCACGGTCAGACCTTGAATGAGGTCTTGGAAATGCCAGTGGACTGAGTACACTGTATGTGAGTTGGAAGTGAGTCACAGTGAAATTTGATGAAGATCTGGATGAAGCTGGGGAGCACTGAGCATCAGCTGTCTGTGTTTTCTCCTTGGAGGTGAAGCCTGGGTGAGAGTCAAGTGGGGATTCCCCTGGGAAGAGCAACAGTCTCCTATGGGCAAGGGCACACTGCTGCCACCAAAGTGTTGTATTGGCTCCTGAAGTTACAAGGCAGGAGGAGACGTGAAAATGTCCCCTTCTGCCCAGACAGGTCAGAAACATGGCACAGAGTGTGTTGGCTGATCTGCTTCCAAAAAGACACATGAAAATTTGCTTTCAACAGAGCAGTCTAGCTGCTTGATACTTGGTGTAAGGCTGGTTAAAGACCGTATCTGCATTATGAAGTCTCTGTTGCTTTAACTGTGTTGATAAAGCCTTTGAAGATGGGCCTTTTGTCTGTGTGGCTACAAAAAGCTAAAGTGACAAAAGTCATCATAGTTGATGTGTAGCTGCACAGGTAAAAATGCTTTTGTGCAGATAAAACATCTCCAGGACATAAGAACAGCTGAGTTAAGATGACCTGATAGGGAGGGAGAGACGCTCTGTTTGGGCTGATGTTGTAAAAGATGTCATTGCTGATTTTTACTAGCCTGGGGTATGGCTCACAGGTCACCTTAAGAAAACGTAACTGCACAGAATAGCTTAGAGTTTTTGAATCATCCTGTGGAACATACACTTTGGTCCTAATAAACAATGTTTATACTTCTACTCAAACTCAACTTGTTTGGTTCTGATTCCTTGTAGGAATCACAAACATTATTTTTAGAACCTCATGCCGAATAGAGTTTAGATGTATTTTGTCTGCTCAGTGACCAGTTGTGCTGGGTCAGATTCTGGCTATTACTAGAATATGTGAATTTAATAAAATCTCATGTTTATATCCAGGCTAACCATTTTGTGTTTCTCAGATAGGTGCGATTTAACCTATAATGTTAATGTATTAAATACGTTTTCCTGTGTTCCACCAAACCCAAATAATAGTTTGGGAGACGGAGAGAAAGAAGGGTGGGAAGAAGCAGACATCTAAGTAAAACATATGTTGAATGGGAAAAAAATCAGTCACCCTGGATTCTGGGCCTGTGATTATTTCCACATGCCTGGACCGTATTGCTGTGCTGTGTGCCATTAATGTCATTAGATGCTTTATGCCAGAGTGGATTTTTTGCATATGCTGATGAGATTGCAGGATTGGGACCTTGATGGGTAACCGTTGCCAGTGCGGTGTCGGCGCTGTGGGGGTGTGTGCTGCACATGGAGGTCTGCACCCTTCCAAACCCCTTCTGGTGCTGTGTGTGGGCGCGTGCCCGGCCAGCCCAGCAGTCCCTGAAGTGCCGATAACCGCCTGGCTAGCTAACGAGCCTCCAGGCAGCAGAGACTGTCCTCAGCCCTTTTTAAGAAAAGCAAACAAGAAAACTGGCTAATCAAACCCCACCTTGTAAGATTGGGTATTTTTAACTGGTGCTTGGTGCTGGAAGAAGGCACGGTTAAAAATAAGCTTAATGTTCCTGTTCAAAGGTGCCTGTGTTTCAGGAAGAAATGCCAGCCTTTGCCCCTTGCTTTTGTCAGGGCTGATTTGTGAGAAAATGAGACCATCGCCATTCCCTTTGGTTCCTGGTGAAAGGAAATGAGATTTGATTGCTCCCTCCAGATGAAAATACAGAGGAGTCTTCTAGGCCAGAAAACAACTTCTTTTTTCTTTTTCTTTCTTTTTTTTGTTGTTATTTGAGCCTGCCAGATTGGTCTGCTCTCTGTTCTCCAAGTGTGTGGGCGACACAGAAGAGGATGCTGAGACAAAGAATGGGGGAGGGAGGAAAGAGAAGTGAAAAAGACCTTTGGATTGGAGGCATGGTGTATGGGAAGAAGAGAACGCAATGGCAGAGGCAGCGTTGTTTTGGTTTGCGAAAGTTTGCAGCAGATCAGAAGAAGCTGCGGTAGGTCAGAGACACTCAGTCTAGATGCTGTAGCGATGAATATATTAGCATAGTTTAGATCCTAGGCATGCAGACATTTTTCTGCGTTTGGTAATTTTATGAAGCTCATGTCCTACTGATCTCTGATCCCTTCTGGAAATGGGGATGTCAGATGGAGGGGTGGCTGGAGGGGAGCATGACCATTGCTCTACTCAGTACAGTATTTGCATTTTGTGTTCATCTGCTTTGTGCTTTGATAAAGTAGGTCCAAAACAAGTGGCATTTTGTGAAGGTAAAGCTCTGATTTTTGTACCGATTAGATCCTGTTTTCCTGAGCTGAAGAACCAAAACTCATTTCTTATTCCAATAATAGCTGCCCGCAGTCTACTGCGTCTGGCTCGTGATCTTTCATAATACTTTTGTAAGACTGAGTTACACGCAAAATGTCTTTTAATTGGAGTAATAGAAGAAAGGAGTTAAAAGATATAAAAAGGGAGGAAGGGTAAATTTCAGATAAAACTTGAAAAGGCACAAAGAGTCTAGGATGGGGAGGTATAAGACAGCAGTATCTGGTGAGGGAGAGCAAGAGACCGGAGAAGGGTGAGCAACAGATGAACAGAGTGGGAAAGGGCAATGCATGTAACATGCATTACATGATTTGTTTTGTATTTAGACCTGCAGGATTCATCTCGCCTGGGCTGGAAAATTCTCCCTTGCCATGCATTTTGCCCTTGGAGTATTTTACCTCCAGCTCCTTTGGTTCCTTGAAGTCTATCATAAAAGAGCTTATGAAAGCAGCCCTGAAGGGCAAGTTTTGTAAATAAATCCCATTTCCTATAAGATGGCCCTGTAGCAGGAGGCAGGGAAGTTTTGGGGTGAGAAGGGGTGCACAGGGAGCCAGTCCTGGGAGAGGATTGGAGTCTTTCCTCTGCAACCCCAGGAGCCTTTCCAAGCCCAGGCTGAAACTTTGTGTGGGCACACGTGGTGTGGGACGTTGTCCTGTGGACGTGTGGCGTGGTCCTGCCTGCCTGTCTTGCCAGCCCAGAAGGTTTCTTTTGGAGCCTGCTGCCCTTCACCGCCCTCTCTGAAGGACTTTCAACAGGGTAATAAAAAGGTGTTTCTCTGCTGGGCTAATATTTACATCACAAACATATGGTGCCTTTGCTTGGTTACAAACATCAGTGCGTGTAAATGAGAGGCTTTTCTCGGAAAGGGCGGGATGGGAAACAGAGGTTATTCTCTCCTATCACTGTATTTGCTAACAAAAATCTTCAGAAATTATACCTCTGTGCTGAGGGAACATTATTAAGATTACAAAGTCAAGCTCTCAAAAGCTCGCACGTGCTGGAGTGGAAGTTGTCTATCTAACTTTCACTTGTACCCTGGTGCCACTGCTCTCTGATGACCTTATTTACCTCTTTGGTTTCACAGAGCTCCTGCCTCTGCTCTTTTCCAGAGGGCACTGAATGAACACTGTTAGAGTGAATTAACCTGTTGCTCATAAGATCCTCATTTAACTTTTTGCAAAAACTCAAAATATGCTTCTCTAGCTCAGGCAAAGAGGCATCACCTCTTCCTACAGGAATATTGTGAAAACAAAAGTGGTGTTTGCTCAACAGTCACATGTTATAGGGAAAATGCCATAAAAATGCTGATAATTGCAGCTGGTAGTTTCATTTTTCAATGCAGAGTTTGGATGTTGCCTATGATAAAGTGTGAATGAGCTACTTATATAAAAAGTATATATATTGTACCAGTATCCCCTGTAGCCCTGTGTGGAAAAATACTATGCTTTTGTCGCTAAAGGCTGTCATAGTGTCTTATCACATGAGATGATACTTTTTGAAGTTTCCAAACATTTAATAGCCACAGAACTGGGCTTGAAATAACAGATTTCTTGATCCTGCTGTGCTGTCATTGTGCTGTGACTCCAGTCAGAGTAAAAATAAAGATATTCACATGAGACTAAAGAAAAATCTTTGCTTGAAGATAGAAACTTTAGTTTTCTTTCTGGTTCTTATGCTTGTTCTGAAAGCAAAAGTCAGCTTCATTAGGTGAGTGTTATGAATCAGCGTTTGGTTTTTTTAAATTACAATGTTTCTTCTAGTGAGATGCTTTTATCTTCATTTTCCATTATATTTGGATGGGCCTAAGATTCTTTTGAATCTTGTGCTTGAAGAGTTAGTCTGAAATGGCAGTGAGAGGCTAAGCTATTAACATTAATTTAGCATATAAATGAAGGTGAGGACTGGAGGCATTTGAAGGTGTAGTCGGCGTCATGCACAGCATGATACTCTCCTCAGAAATGGGCTTTTGGCAGATTCCAGGGCATATTGCCCCAAAGCAGGCACAGGTTTTCTGTATCATCTAAAAGCTACTTTTCAGAAATGCTGGTTAGCCCAATGCAATGCTTTATTGCAAGGCACATCTTACGTTGAATTCTGTCATTTCCAGTCTCTGCTACCTTGTACTGTCCCACCGGGTTTTCTCGATATATTATCCCAAAAGTGTTCGAGGAGGAGGGGGCGCTCTTGGCTTTTAGGGCATTAATTTCTTTCCTGACACCTTCAAGTGTTGAGTCACTGTCTTTGAAGATAAACCCAGCATCCAGTGGGGGCTTGTGAGCATTTCCATGCTGATGGAAAAACGTCGTGCAACTTGGCCTGAGGTCAGTTCAGTTCCTTGCCTTGGAAATCCTTCTCATTGCTCAGCCTCCTGCCCCTCTCCAGCACTGCTGTTCCCCTCTTCCGCCCCTGCAGATGGTCGTGCAGGGAGGTTATGATGAAACGCTGAGCACTGGCAGGGTCAGAGTTAAGCCTGGGATGTCCATGGCAGCTTCGGCTTTGTGTGAACAGGGGCTGCAGCCCCCGAGCAGTGACATGAGACCTTGGGCTCTCCTATCGCTGCTGTGTCTCCTTCGCCGAATCAGTTTGCATCCTGGACATCCATTACAACACCTCGCTGATGTCTTCATTGCCCTACCGAGAGGCAGCCTTTACTGCTGCGCCGCTGCGGCTCCTGTCACCAAAGCAAATGCAACTGATGTCTCATTTACGCTGAGTGCAAATGTGAGGTGGATATTCAGCCTAAAGATTTTCCCTGTCCTTAAATTCCCCTTCCTGCTGTGCCTGCAGAGAATTGTACAGGGATAATTAAGTGCCTGGGTTAGTGGTCGCGGTGCTGTAGTTTGTTGGTATGAGTGGTGATTTTGATTTTAAGAATTTCAGCCAGAACTTTGCATTTCCTTTGACTTACACATGGAGATTTGGCTTTCATCCAGAGCTGCATCTTTATAATAATGCTTTTTAATGACATAACTCATTAGTTGATGTTTATGCAGCTGTTCGAGAATATAATCGGCATACCTTTTGCTAGGGCAGTATCTGTATCTTTGCATTACAGATAAAGAATTGAAAGCAGAGATGTGTCTTTCATCTAAGCCCCGTCCATTAATGGCAATAAATTAATGTTAAAAGGATGCATAGAATGCAAGATTTCCTAGCTCTGGTCCCTATTTCTTGTGCACTAGCACATGCTGGTGAGATGTTTTCTGTTGGATGCTTTCCTGTTAAGAACATCATTTTTCCTCTGGAGTTACAGTGGCAGAGGTTCCTGGAGGAAATCTGTTTTCTGTACAGGTGAAGTTTCCCTCCTAATAGCAGTCAGAGACTCATGCTGAAAACAGACCTGAGAATGCGTTCCCCTAAAGTCTCCCATCTTCCTAGATGATCTCCAGCTTTTTGCTGAGAGCTACTGTATTGAGTGAAAAAGGACAATTTCTAGTCAGTCTGTTTGTTATCATGAAGTCAAGTGCAAGTGGTAATAGAGAAATTGATGGCACCTTTTTAAACATAAAAATCATTAAGAGAAGATTCTCTGTCCCTGGCAAATATCAGATTGATTTCCACAGTTCCCTCCTTTCCCCCATACTGATATTCAAGGAAACTTTTTGGACCATTTCTTGGCGGGATGTCTCTACCTGCAGCACTGTTAAAGCGAGTGAAACCCGCATCAAGAGAAGTTTTATTGCTTCTTTTGTCTTCCTTATGAAGAGTAAACTCCAGTTCTCCATAGAGCCAAATTCAGTCCCAACAGAGTTTTAGCTGCATGAGGCTTGGCATGAACTGGAATTTCATTTTCCTGTCCTGGCCTGTGCATATGTATAATCTTATCCTCGATCTCCACGAGATGGACTTTTCATCCTCTCCTTCTTCCCTGTCTCTTTGTACCTTTTTCTGTGTCTCCTCCTGCGAAGGCAGGTCTCTGCAGAGCTGGCTTTCCCCGCTATGGTTCCCTGCACGTATCTCTGCTGCTTTCCATCAGTCGGGGTGGAATGGGCTGTTTGGCCATGTTGGGATGTCTTTTTCCCAGACCATGGTGGGTCTCCGGCATCCTCCTTGCTGACTGCTAGCCTTCTGACTAGGACACCAGGGAAGCAATGCAGGTGCTCATGACCCCTCGACTTCATACCCAAACCTGCTGCCCAATGTGCAGGGCTGGGGGTTTTATCCTGGGAGGGGTGGGAGATGTGCCCTGTTGTCTGCTCAAGGCCGCTTGGAAGGATTCAAGGTTTTAGTCTAATATACAGCCTGCTGACCATGAATCTATCTACCTAAGTCCTCTGCAGCCTCAGCGTCCTACTCTTGTGGTTAATAAGCGTATTTAGCAAGATCAGATGCTGCCTCAAAATACTCCTGCAGCAGATTCCTCCTGGCTTGGACAGCAGCACTGCTGCTTGGCCGGAATTTTCTGGACACTGCTCACAAAGGGGAATGGATTTAGGGGGCTGGGTTTCTGTTGAGTCCAGCCCTAATACCTATGTCAGGGATTTAGAAGGGAGCACAAATGGTGATGATACTGATTTTTATACTTGATGCCAAAATGGGAGGCCTTGCCTGTATTGGTAAGGGCAATGAAATACCCCAAGGGGACCTAGAGGGTATCGGCAGAGAGAATTGTAAAACAGGAACAGGGCTGTAGATACGTTTTCTCTATGTCTAGAGAAAAATCAGAAGCATGAAAGACTGAAGAGGAATTTGGAAAAGGGCAAGGTCTGAAATGGACTTGGAGGTGATAAGTACAAATCTAAGTTCCAGCGTGACATGGCTGTGAAGGAAAGATTTGCCATATGGCACATAATCCTCAAGGAAATATCACAGAACAGGGTGGACAGGCCGTTTGACTACCATGGATGGCTCTGTGGGGCTGCGTCCCCCAGGAAGTACTTCACAGCAGTGAGGGAAGCTCAGGAGGGGGGTGCTGGATTTTTTCTGAAAAAATGCAATTTTAAAAATCAATTGAAATTGTTTATCATTTTCTGCCAAATGGGATGACTCATTCTGGCAGTCTGCCCTCTCCACCCTCCCCCTCAGACAAACAAACAAAGCCAATAAGTTGAAAAAAATAAAATAATCTGAAAAGATAACAATTCAAAATTTTCCTTTTGTTATATTCAAAACAAAGGGCTTAATGGTTTTTTGGAGACATCATTTCAGAGCTGGATTCAGTGACCATAACTTGAAAAAATGAGGTAAAAATAACTCCAAAAATAAAATGCTTCAGTTTGAGTTAAAGAAACATTTTGTTCAGCAAGACGCACAAAGCATTCGGTTTTAGGCCAACATGAAATGATATTTTCTTGTCTAGCAATCTCTTGGTTGAGACAGTGAACCAAGAAGTCAATTATTCACAAAGCTGTAGCAAGATTAAGGTAAGGATGGAAAGCAGAGCTGAAATGAGAAACCAAGGGCAAAAATTTGGGGTTGAATGTCCAAGTCAATCCTCATTCCTCCAAGTGAAGCGTGGTAGCTGATGGCGGAAGGGCCTGGACCCTTTGCCGTCAGCCCAAGCGGGTGGGCTGCCCGCCAGGAGATGAAACTGGCGATGTCCTTGTGGCATCCGTGAGTCCCCAGCGGCATGGGAGCAGAGCGGGCTGCTGTGATGGGTTGGTGTGACCCAAGAGATGTCCTGCACCCGGCGGGGTGCGGAGGCCACACTGCGGTGCTCCTGGGGATGTGTCCTCGCCCCGCACCGCCGCTGCTGTAAATGCAGCATCGTCTGGGAGGGGAGGGAAAAAAAAATAGAGGGGGAAAAAAAAGGAAGAGTCTTCTGCCAAGAAGCTGCCGTAAGCTCTGCAGAGTGTGACTTCGGGTAGGGAGGAGCGGAGCACTGCCTGCGTGCTGCTCAGCTAGGGAAGAGCTGCTGCTTGGCTCTGGGGTCCCGGTGCGAGTCTCCTCGGCTGGGCGGGCAGGAGCCAGTGGGTGAGCCGGCGGTGGTGCCTGGCTGCTGCTGGGGGGCTCGGGAGAGGCTCCTCTCGCAGGTTGGAAACGCTGGGCACAGCTTTCCTCACGCACGCGGCGTTAGCGCAAACACCCTGACTGTGCTTTTTGGCTTGGGCTTTTTTTGCACTGCTTTTTTTTTTTTTTCCAGAAGTGCTGAGACCTCAGCACCCAGCCATCCTAAGCAATAATCTGTACAACACAGCCAAGAGAAAATCTTATTTCCCATTTTTCCGGTGGCAGAGTCGAGGCAGTGGGATGGCAGGATTTGCCCAGCACCATGGTAAGAGTTGGGAGGCAGAGCTGCACTCGCGGCTGCGCAAGTTTGACTCCCGCTCCTTTGCAGAGTGAAGAGCAACTGCAGCATAGTGTAAAGATGCATGAGCTAGTGTTAAACAAGCCAACTGGGATATACCATGGCCGGCTGTGGCAGCTCGGTGCCTGCTGTGTTCATTTACCCTCAGAGCAGTGGACAGGAGCTATGCAGGGAGACGTGCGTGTGGGCAGGGGCGTGCGGTGCTGGAGATGGAGAGGAGGGAACGAGCAAGCTCCTGCACGATCCGCGGGGTGCAGAGAGCAACTGAGGGACCAGCCCTGGCTGTGGTACCCTGCGCACCTCCCTGCACCACCCTTGGCATCCCCCTGCTTTTAATAACGCTGGCCATTGTCCATCAGCAGAGGTAATGAGCTGGAGAGCAGGAAGCATTGTATCTGGGCTAAGCATGCAAGCCTCGCACAAAAGAGTTTACGGGGGGTAATGTTTTTATTATTACAGTCCGTGGCGAACCATTCTGCATTTCAAGCACTACTTCTTTGCTATTAAATTATTAATTAACCAGCAGAGGCCGGTTGAAGACTCTGGTGCAGTGATGTCTGGTAATAATTTTCTTTAATCTTTTTTAATTTCTTTTTTTTTTTTTTTTCCCATTCTAATTCATTCCAGGGCTTTGCTCTAGGATACCAAACCACCGGTAGCGAAAATTTCAAATGGCCAAAGCCGTTTGATTTTATAAATGAGTTCTTCAGTTTTTTTCAGTGGAGTTGGCAGTGCCTCCTGCTTTGTTCTTAGCGCTGCCGGCGAGCCGGGTACCGCCGGGTTTTCAGCCCGGCCAGCAGCCCCCTCCAGCAGCACCCAGCGACCGTAGCATCACGCGTGGATGCCTTTGCCTGCTGCGTTCTGCGCTGTGGGACCGTGTGCGTGGGCCGGGGCGGGGGGGGACACGCTGCATCGATGAACGGCCGGCGGCTATTTCAGGAAGCCGCGAAGTCTCCTCCTTCTTATGTAAATAAACATGACAGCTCCCAGCGCCGGTGCCGCGGCGGCAGGCGCGGGAGTGGGTGGAGGCTGCCGGCGTGGGGCAGCCGGTTCCCGCGTGGGCCGGGGGCTGCTGGCGCGGAGCGGGGCCGGCCGTGCCCCCGCCGGGCTGCGCGGCCATGGGGGGGCAGGTGACGAGGAGCCTGCTCTACGGTAAGGACCGAGCCTCGGCTGCCGGGGGGAGCGGGCGGCGGCCCGGCAAGGTGAGGCGGGAGCAGCCGGGGGATGCGGGCTGTGCCCGGCTTGTCCTCCCGGAGCGTCCCGCTCCCGCGGCGGGGCCCGCCGACGAGGGAGGCCGGGCGGGGTGTGCTCCTCCGGCTGTGTTGCCGGGGGTAAGGGACAAGTACCTGGCTGTGCAGCGCTGGCGGGTGTGCTGAGGGGTGCGGGGGCCAAAGGAGAGTAAGGGTGTCTGAGGGTGCGCTGTCTGACTGCTCCCCGCGGGGAAAAAGCAGCTAAAGGGTACTGCGAGGCAGCTTAGCAGGCTCTCAAAACAGCTACCTGATTTTTCCTTTCCACCATCAGTTTCTTCTTACCATGAATTCTGGTTTATTTCATTTTAAATTGACATGGTTTGGAATGAACGTTGGTGTGAATTGGCTGATTTTAGGTGAAGCTAAAGCGGTTAAGCGCAGCATGCTGTCTGCGTTTGCTGGGTAATGTAAATCGGGGGAGAGGGGGGAGCTGGAAAGGGACTGGAATATCCCACACAGGCCGCCGTTAAACCAGAATTTGAATCTATAGACAGCACGCGATACTAGCCATGTCCCTGTCTGTGCAAATCTCATGCCATAAATACTTCTGTGAGAATGTTGCACTCCTTAATATTAAACTTGCCTATTGCTCTGAAACGTTCTGTATAACTTTGGATGCAGTACGTTCAGTACAGTGTGAATGTATTTTTAGAGACGCTTCCTTGTTACAATAGTAAATATGGGTATGAAAAACACAGGTAAAGCATCGCGTGGGCTTAGAGTAGCTCGTATCCTTTCTTTGAATAGAGGTGCACGAGGTATGTACACTTAGGCTGCGGATATTCACGTTACAGTCCTGATTCTTCTCATATTTTCCACCAAGTCCAAACCCTATAGTTTAAGGAACAAATGGACATAGGTAGGAAGTAGATGACTTTCTCCCTAAAGATATTTAGCAAGCATGTCTCAATAGAGTTTTTTACTTGTTCGTTGTTTGTGTTCTAAAGTGTCATCCGTGGTCTGACCTTATTTCTTCTCTAATCTCATGATATACATGCAATATGCAGAATAACAGTACTGTCGGGTCAACATAAAAAAAGAGCTCTGGCTGTTGTCTTCTGATTGTAAGTGCCTTTTCCCCTTTGAAGCATTATTTGAATGAATTTGAAAAAAACTGGCTGGGAAAGAATAATAGCTGTATATGTTTCTTGTGTGTGCCAGGGACTTGGCATTTCTGCTGGGGCTTTCTCCTGCCCGCAGCCAGCGGTGCACTGCACGCTAATCCTGCAACTTCTGCCTTTCAGCGATTCGACTCCAGTGAGCGTGCTTCTTTTTAATTTTTATTTTATTGGGAGAAGGAAACTAATGAGGAGGTGTGGGTATTAACTCTCTCAAATTGCCCTCTTTATACAGAGGGGCTACAGGCTGTGTGTACACAGAGGTGATGCACTGCTGTGTTAGCACAGCGATGCTTTTAAAAAAAAATGGACAAGCATTGTATTTTAAAAAAGTAAATAATAAAAAGTCACGCAACAAAGCACATTTAACAAAAATAGACTGCATCTGCACTTGTGGTTTGTCTGTGGCTACCGTTCCTCCAGTTCCATCTTTCTGTTGAATGTTTCTGTTTCAGATGTGACTCAAAATAGCTGGGGAAAGAAAACTGAAACCTTATCCATTTCTCTGAAGTGTAATTGAAAATGAATGTAACGATACTGAAAAGAGTTGTATTGACAGCCCTGGGGGCTGACATCCTTTGTTTTTAGAAAGCACAGGTAAAGCATAAATTCATGTCCTCCAGACATTTCTGGTGACCTCTCTGTGTTGCAAGGATGGGCTGGGATTTTCACAAGCACCTAAGTAATTTAACCTCACTGAAAATTAGCTTACATGGGGAGATACTGCACGGGCTGGCTGCTTGCTGAGCCGGTCCTGGGGAGGCAGCCAGTTTCCCTGAGACGCATGCCCAGTGCCTCCTCCTGGGCCCACCCTGACCTTGGCAGGGTCAGAAAAGTAAATTGAGATAAAAGCTGCTGAAGTGGATCACGAGGGAGGCACCCTTTCAAAAAAGCATAAAATCAGGGTGGTGATGTTTAAAAACTGTGGGTGCACTGACGTAAGGCCAGAGGTTTATAGCAGTCAAGTGCGGCCATACAGAGACTGTCATGACGAGGAACACCTGGCATCATTCTAACCTCTTTCACCCACAAATCTGCTTTCAAGCAGCAAAGTCAAGTCATGCAGCATTCTTGCCGGGCAGAGGAGTCTCAGCATCCTTTGGCACAGGGAAAGCCGTGGGTGGATGAAGCATGATGCTCGGGGATGGTGGTTGGTGGTGGTGATGCCAGATGTCCCTGGACCTGCACTGCTGCTCGGGTCTATTGTGTGAAGCCCTGCAAGCCGGTGCTGCATCAATCCTATTTGAGCCAGCCAGTGAGGTACATGCATGCTTGCATGGGCAGGCATCTCCTTAAGTGAAAACTCTGCTTTCCCATTGATCTGGTGGCAGCGCAGGAGAGCCATGCTAGTCTGTCCTAATGAGGGAGCTGGTGGGTGCTGAATGGGCTCTGAGTCACCTGAAGGAAAGTTTCCCGCCCGCTGGGACTGGGAGGAAAACTAAGCTTTGAACTAAGGGCACTGAAGCATCAGTTGCCTGAGCTTCCCGGGACAGACCCACCTCCGACTTCATTCCTTGCTAGCAAACAAACCCCAATGGGCTTGTGCCGTGAAAGGCAGCACCTTTATTTTTGAAAGGAGACACTGATGGCTTGACATGTTTGGACATGGAAGCTGGTCACGCTTCTCTGTGAAATGACATGCATTGCCCAAGCGTCCTCACGCACTCTCCGTCTATGTCCCTGCACTTGGCACCATGATGGCCTCTGCTCCTCTTCCCTATTCCCTTTCTCTTTCCCACTGCCATCCACAGAAGTCCTGGGGTGCTTTCCAGAGCTCTCTGTGCAAAGAGAAGAAAAGTCGAAATAGGAAGTTCAAAGCTAACACAACCTTGATGGACAGGATGGTTACTTGCTATTTAAAAAGTAATATCTATACATACCGTGTTTACTTTAACAGTATTTTAAACAAGAAATGTTAATCTGGTTACTTGTGGTTCATCTGAGGCTGGTTTCTTCAAGAATGACTGTGTACTATGGTATTCCTGTAACATAGGCAGAGTTTACTAAATATTTATATTAAACTACTTGCTAGCTAATCATGCTTCAAGCATATCTGTAATATATGTCATAATATGTATATTCTTGTTATGCATTTGATTCGACTGTCACCTGCTGCATTAGTTTTTAATTCCTCCTTAGGGCTATGAGTGAGATGCTATTTGCGGAAGACTCTATTCTTAATTTTAGGGGGCCAAATCCAGGAGTTTCTGTGTGAGAAAGAAAACCCTGAATATTTTTTATTTCTCTGTCACTCAGAACCAAACTAACATAAAGTGATGGTTCAGCCAAGGAAGCTGCTGCCCTGTGCTGGGAGAGGGATTCAGTCTATGTAGACGTGCAGAGGTTAGTGATTAACATGTGCACATCTCTTCAGAGGGCTTTTGACTAGCTAGAGTGTACGCAGTGGATTAATTCATGTGCAGGGGATATGTGGGTCTGTGCGTACCTGCACATTTGCTCAATAACCTTCCCCCCCTACAAGTCATAATTACTCATAAGTCCCTCATTGCAGGCCTTTGTTTTATTTTTGCTTTACTTACATGTCAGGCATTCATCAGTGTTTTGTGGTGCAGTAATTTTTACAAGGAGCAGGGAAAAAGGTATCTTGTGCTGCATTTTCCAAACTGTAATTGTATGGCATCGATGTAATCGCAAAGAAGTCCCTAGTGAGAGCGCATCGGCTTTTTAGCCTGGGAAGTAGTACTGATTGACAGATGTAATTTTCAGTTTGAACCACTGAGTTTTTAAGCTGCTTGCAGGTGATGCTCTGTAAGTTTTGGATACAATATAATGGCTTGTGTCTTTGTGTGGTGCATACAGAGTCCCACGTAAGTATTATGCATGGCCAGATTTTCCCCTTACCACATGTATATAGGCCTGGTGAGCAATGCAGCCACAGTTGTGTGGTTGTGCTGCAAAAAGGGAGAAGGAAGCAGGAGTTATGGTGTAGCAGGACTCCCTCCATGCTGCACGGCAATAGGCTTTTGGGTGGCTGTCTGGATTCATTTCCCATTTCATTGGGATCTTATTTTCCATAGACTTCCCTGCACCTGGCTGGTCATTTATTCCTGTGCAAAAGAGGTGTGAAGCACTGGCATTGTCCCGGAGAACAATTTCTGGGTCTTGCTCACACGTGTTGGTGGGAGGTATGGGATATTCGGTTGCGATGTGGAAGCCCTCAGCCCTAGCACAACCTGCTGAGCTGCAGCTGTAGGGCTTTTGGGGAACAGCAGAGGGTGGAGGCCATTTCCCGAGTGTAAAATAGTTACTGTATGCAACTTCATTTATTCTTACTTTGCACAATAGAGCTCTATTTTTAGCTTTCTTTTAATTCCTTGTAGTGTAGTGAATGGTATATCTATATGCAAGTGCTGAAATCAGCCTCACGCTTTGCGTCTCCCTCCGTATATTCATTGCCTATACTGCAATAACCGTTCCAAATACCACATTTCACCCTTGCAGTTAGTATCACTGAACAGAATTGTACTCCGGTGCACACTGCTGTGCACACCTTCAAGTTTAATAATTTCCAACTTCTTACACCTAATTAAAACTGCAAATATCCCAGAAGAAATAAGAAACAATAGCAGCAAAAAAAATGAAGACCTGACTACATTTATCTCATGTTAGTGAGATTTCTTTGGAAGTTGGTATTACTTTTATTCTTATCATATCTAAGTTATTGTCTACATTTTGGGGTAACTTCTCATTTGGTGGAGTGGCTGGTGATGGGATCAGCCTCACTGGGGCGTTAACATCTCCTGTATTCTGCAGAGAGTTGCTTGTTGAGAACAAATACGGCACTGGGGAGAAAAGGCTCTTTCTAAACTCGCTCTGCTTTCAGCACGATTGGTATATAGCCCTTGAGAGTGAATGAGTGTGTGTGTGTGTATGAGAAATTAATCCTGCTCAGGGTTGGATTAACTGGTGCAGAAGACCCTGGGCAGGGTGCCAAAGCAGTGTTGGCATTTACTGAAAGTAGGGCTCCCAGAGATTATTTCGGTTCATGCCCCTGACCTGTGGGTCACCTGCCAATGTCCCAAGGTGACTCGTAGTAAAGCGTATTGACTGCTGACAACACTTCTGAAAGTGAAGTGTTTAGTACCTCTGTATGTAGAGATTTTATGGGTAACCATGTTTATATTTGAAAACTGTTCAATTTATTGTGAAAGGCATTCATTAGTTGTGGCAGTATTTGACTGTAGGGGTCTTGCTACAAGTGGTGAGAGCAAAGAGCATCCCCGTTCTCATTTTGTCCTTTGCTGTCATGGCATTTTCCTGTTAGCTTTTCTGTGTCAACTTGATGCTCTGTTCTGGTGGGATCTAGGGACTGAATGTTGTTTGTCAGATTTTGTTGTTTTATTTGTCTCCTCTTTGACTGATCCTCTCTGTCCTCACTGTGAAAGCGTTCTTACCTCTGATCCTTCTTCACCTCTTTCTTACTTACCTCTTGTTTTCTTAAGAATTATGGGTCATATGTTTAGCTATCATTCAATCAATTTAGAGGTAGCAGGTGTCTCTTCAGGAAGGTTTGTAGGATTCCCTGGCATGTCCTAGGGAATCATTTGCATGCTTAATCAAAACAAGTACTCCCGCAGCCAGAAGATTCTTATTGTTAACAGTATAAAATAAATTTGCAAAACAAATACAATTACCATTGCTGACATGTAGCAGGAATCAAGAAGAGGCGGTCTCTAGACATATAATCTCAAAATTGATAGGCCTGCTTTCTTTTTATTAAGGAATTTTACATTAATGATATCCATACGTGCAGAGGGTTGCACTGAGATCAATCTAAAAAAGATTAATCCTAGAGGAAAGGGAGTTTCCTGGAAAAATGAAAGCAAAGCAAAGCAAAGAATTGATCCCGATTGATTGCCATCAGCAGGGATTACTGATGGCATGGCAGGGTACGGAGCTGGAGGTCGGGAGAGATCTTGTCTCCCAGAGGCTAAATAAGAGCATGGCTGCCAGCCGCAAGCCTTGCGGTACGAGTGCCTACGGTTAGAGCATGTGCTGCAGCCCTGCGTATCGCTGTGCTGTGCTCTAGGGTTGATCCCTATTAGTGGTGTTGTCTGTTTGTTTTTCTCCCCGTCTATCCCCCTCTAAATCACAGTGTTTTGCTTTGAAAACGTATTTATCTGAGTGAAGCTGGTCCGAAATGAGTCAGAGCTGCCTTCTCTGTAGCTCTTGTCGAATTATTCTCACCGGTATTTCTGTTCCTTGACTCTGTCCTTGATTGTCTCTTGAAGGGATGCTGTAATTCACTGGCATTAAAAATAACATTCGAGAGGACTGCAGTTGATGGGGCTGGGGAGAGGAGTCCTTTGGTTTATCTGAGATTTACCGTGGGTCCGACAGCACAGCAAAGGGGGTAGGCTCAGAGAGAGCTGTGATAATTGATCGGATGCATGAACATATTTTTCCCGTTAGAAATGTTGATAGCACTTTTATTTTAAAGAAAAAGGGAAAATAGTAAAAAGGAGATATAATAAAAGCCATATACATTAATGAACATGATAGAAAATGTAAACAGTGTGCTCCTGGTTGCCTCCCTGCCAGCAGCCAGCGTCAGCAGAAATCTGGACTTCCCACCCTCTCACTCAAGTTAAAATCACTTTTTTATGAGGAGCCTTTGTGATAAACCCAAGGCCACTTGCTATGAAAATCAGCTCCTTTTTGTGGTTCAGTTTACACCCTTTTCTGCCTATACTAGTAAATGCACCGTAATACAGAGGGGAAGCACGGGGGGTCAAGTAACACTAAGTACCCATGCTCTGAATTTGCCCCGCCACGTTGTACCTGATACGGTGGTTCTGCAGAGGGGCTGCGTGAGGCTGGTCCACGCGAGGTGACCTACCCAGACATGCTGGTTTAGCCTCCAGGGCTCAAGAAGTTGCTCACAGCAGGCTTTGTCAATGAAATCTGGGGAAGAGCAAAGGACCCAACACTTGACCCAGGTGGGATGGATGTGCAGTGACCTCTCTATAGAAGGTCTGGATAGCAGAGGCTGTTCCCATCTTTGACTACCTTTGGAGAGAAATCTTCATGGATTGAAGCACACAGAGCCCTGAAGCGAAAGTGCCCAGAACTGACTTGCAGACGGCTCAGTGTGGCTCTGAAAACACTGCTTTTAGTCTCGCTGCAGGTAAAGCCTTTGGTTTGCCTGCTGCAATCTCATGAAACTTTCTCTGGCTGATACTGCCATATTTTCTTTGCGATACGCCTTGCTGTGCAGCCATGTAGCACTGCGTGGATACAACGCTGGAAGTTTTTTGCCAATAGACTTGTCAGCGAAAGCAGAACCTGCTGTGAGATACCAGGGCAGGACTGAAAATGTGTTTTTCAAGGAACTGAGAGGCTGGTGGCCTGGCATAAGCAGAGCTCAGGCATTGAGGCTGCAGCCTCAAAAGCAGTGCCCGTTGAACTGGGAGACGGTTTGAAGGAAGCATGTGCCTGTGTTTGAGTTGCACCTTAGCAGGTCGGGAGGTTGGTTTCTTTGACTCTGACTCCTGTGAGAGCCTATACTTCTTCTGTTCCCCTCGGTGCTTCCTAGCAACCAAGCCCTTGGCTTGCTTTACAAAGTTCAAGTGATCCTCAGGCTGTTGCAAGTCCCAGACCTGTGTTACCAGCCAGGGGGAAGCTGTGTAGCCTCAAGGCGGGTGGATGGGTTTGAGCCTGGGAGAGCTCTCCCACCTGTGGAGAGGAGGTTCCCACCTGCAACGCAAGGATGGGGAAGGTGCTGTGCAGAGCCCCGGTGCGATGCTACCCGCTGCTTGCAAGCCTGGAGGGGGAATTGAGCCATAAACCACACCATGGCACACAAAGAAGCCATTTTAATTTCAGTCTCTGCTGGAAGCACCACATGGAAAAGAAAATGTGATCAGTATAAAAAGAAATGTTTATGTTTCTAGGAGCAGAGACCTCCCAAATAATTAACATCACTTGACAAACTGCTGTTTAAAATGCAAGTGGTTTAAGTGCTGCAGCTCAACAGGCATTCGTCACAGCTCTGGCGTAAATGCGATATGCGCTGTGGGTTGGTTGCTGCTTTAAAGTAAAGAAGATTTCTGGTAAACATCTTTTGCGTAAGGAAAATGTCTCCATGATTTTACTTTTTCTTGTTTGGAGAAGCTAAATGTTAGAAAACTGGCCAAATGGCAACTTGGTGGCAAGGGCCTTGGGGATACCATTTTGGAATGAAATAAATCCTGGATTTTAGTTTCTGTTGCACAGATCAGGCTTTCGGTTGGAAGAAAGACAGACAGAAATGTTTCATTGGTTTTAGCTTTTGGGAGGAGGAGAGAGAAGGGAAAGGGCTTTTGGGGGGACATTTTTGGAAGCTACAACTTCAGCTCTGATCTGTCTATCTCTAATATTCACTGACTCAACTAAAAGTACTTTAAATAAAACCTTACTTTTCTCTAGGGCTGTTGGGAGACTGACTGGAGACACAAGGATTGTTAAGAATTGGTATTTTTCAAAGGTTAAAAAATAGCAGCTTACAAAGAGACTGAGATTAAAAAAAGAAGTTTAAAGAAAAAAGTCTCTCTGGAAGATAGAAATATATGGGTGCCTATAATGTGCTGAAGCATCCCAGATCAAAATGCCTTCTGTCTTTGCACACCAAATAGAATCAGATTGTCAAATATAAAATAGAGCCTTAAGAATCTAATTCCTTTTACAAAGGCATTATTAATGCTGTGAATTTCATGCAACTTGGAAAAGGAAAATTGCTCAATTTATTTTCTGGTTATCCTAAACTAGTTTGGTGCCACCCTTTGATTTTTCATCTCCAAAGGGAAGGAGACCATCACTCATGCTGCCTTCCTGTTTTCCGATGCTAAGCAAAGCTATGTATTTAGAAGGAATGCAAGTTCGGGAGTCCTGATGGGTGCTGGTCCATCTCACATGGAGCTGGAGCTGCAGCATGGTAGCATGGTAGGAGTTGCTGTCCTACTCTTAATCCCTCTGTCCATCAGTGGCTTTGCAAAATTGGCTGAAGAGACCTTGATCAAGCATCATGGCTGCGACAAGGTTCCTGGACAACCTGTCTCCTTTCTGTCCAGCCCAAGGCTCTATTGCTTGGGCAAAGGTCAGTGATTCAATATCTAGATATTGTGTCTCTGTATCTCATTGCTTGGATTTTGGATGCTTGCTGACTGCAAAATGATCTTACTCTCCTTGGCCTATGCTATTCTGTGCATGGCTTCTAGCAGTCAGGCTTAGGTGTGAAAGTGGGCAAAGCTGTCTTTGGAATGCAGTAGACGATCTTGCATCATGTTAGAAATTAATTCCTGAAATGGAGATGTAGCGGTTACAGCTCCCTGTGTCCTTCCTAGGCAGACGTGCAATGGCATTTGTCATACAAGGGATAAAACATTCAGGCTATCTGGTTGCATGGTAGAAAGGATAAAATGCGGAGAAATATCCTTCAAGTGTTCTACAAATAGATTAAAAGAGTGCTAGTCATTCAGCGTGTTTGCAAGAGATGACTGCAGTTTTTACCATGCTCTTCACCAGAGATCTGGTAACCTCAGCCATTTTGCTGGAAGATGTTTCTATCCCATTATCTGTAAAAAAATCTGAGTTCTCTTTACCCACTCGTGATTTATCCCACAGTTTCAGAGACCTTTCTGCTCTGAACCCTCATACAACAAAGCTGCTCGCTGGGGACTCCAGGTCATGCCTCATCCCAAGCTGATTGCAGCTTCAGACTGACCAGTGTACAGGCAATTGCTTGAAGGAGGTTGAGGAGTTCTTTAGCATATAATAACTGGAGTCTTTTGAGATTCACTGTCTATACATAAATGACAATACACATTTTCCATCTTCTCTTAATCCTGTGCTTTGGGAAATCTGTGCCTGAACCCTCGTGGACAGAATTTATCCCTGTGGTCTTTAGTGTGTGGCAGAAGCAGTACTTTTATGACGCATACGTGCCTGGCACTGCTGGCTCAGTTGATGCAGGAGGAGGTGTGTAGTATCGTGTGGGCAGCTGTAATAAAGTGTAAATATGGGCAAGTTACCTTAAATAACTTCAGTGCTCCAGAGAAGTGATTTTGCAGTCCACCCTCTGGGAAAAAATAAAGATTGATAGCAGTTTTGGATTTGTGCAACTTCAGTTTGATTTCAAATATTTTGGATTTTTCCTCTATGTACTGTATTTACAGCAGTAGGTTCAGATTATGCATTGAGATCTGCTTTTGGGTGCAGAAAACTAATCAGGGAAATGCTTCATGGCCCAGAGGTCTGGATTTGCAGACTCCAGTTCAACAGCTGCATCTCTCTGTGTGCTGGCAGGAAGGAGCATCTGTCAGGGATGCAGTGTGGTCCTTATTAAATTATAATTTAGAGCTGTGGCTTAGAGAAACAGGTGCAATTATATGCTTAAAAAAAAAAAATCCAGCGGTCTTTGTTATAAGAAGAAATGCCCCTTAGCAGGACAAAGACTAAAGGATTTTCCACAATTTTTCAAGCTACAAAGAGCAAGGAAAATGGATGAATGAATTGGCCTCCACACTTAATTGCTCCTTGCTCTTCTGAAGTAGTGTAGGTGTCTTTCTACCAAGAGAATAAAGCCCTCTGAGCCCTTTAGGCTTGTGTGCTATTCGCGCATGACCTTCAAGGCAGTCACGCCATGAATGTGGCTACATCAGGAGCAATGCTCTGAATCGCGTGACATCGAATTGCTTCCTCTTTCCACTCTTATCAATACCTCAATATGCAAAAATGCCCTTTTGCATGAATTTTGAAACAGCGTGTTGTTCCTGTTCCAAGCTGGCTTGCTTTTCTAGCACATCTCTCTTCCTTCAGCTGTTTAGAAATGCAGTCAGCTTTTTATCTTCATGATGTTCCTCCCGAGCCACCTGCTATACATTACCCAACTTCAGTAAATGGTAACTGGTCATCTGAGTCAGGAAAGGTCATGTGAGTAAGTCTGGAGCAGTATAAAATTGCTGAAGACTGAACCATTGGGAAGTTTTCTTCTGCATAGCTTGCATACATTGGTGTTAACACAATTTCCAAGCTAGGGGTGGTGAAGCTTCCTTGACTCACAAGAAATATTGGGGTAGCCCCTCTACAAAATGTCTTAAGAGGTCGATGCTGTTACCCAAGTCATAAGAAAATAACCATTAAATTTTTTGGGAGTTCTGTGAGGGCTTACAATGAAAGAGCTTTGAGCTTCTAGTTTGAAGTGTATTTTTGCCTGTGCAAATCGGAGAGGACTGAGGCTCTGCCATGTGATGTTACGGTGACAGGAGAGGTGTGGAGTCACCTCCCATTGTCCTCTGGTACAAGGAATCACATTGGCCATGGGTACTGAACAGCACATGTCCTGACAGATTCACTCAAATCAACTGAAATTCAGATAACTTTCTAAGTGATAGTATGTTTTATCTTCCTCTTACTCCCATTTATTTGCAGTTTCTTTTCTTATATGCAGCCTGTAAACAATTCGGGGCAAGACCCATCTCTGATTTCTATCTTTGTGAGATTTGGCATGAGGGGGTGGCTGGCAGGTAGGATCACTTTTAAAATAAAACACCTCTACGTGCTCTTGTCCTCAGGCAATAAGGATTCAACACCCTTGGTCATTTACTGGCTGACCTGTTGCAGCAGCTGCTAAGGAAAACAAGTTCCTGTATGGACTACTCCAGCAGCTATTTATAGCAAAACATTAAGTAATAACTTCATGGGTCTGGCATTGGAATTGCTAGGAGGGATGATGGAATAGTATTCATGCTTTTTCTTCGGAATAAGCACCAGGGATGCTGTTTATCTTTGTTAAAATAAACTGTAACCTTATGCCCTGACTGGCTGTTCAAGTTTCGTGTTTTAATTCAATGGTCCAGGTTCCGATGCTGGTCTGCTAAAGAAACAGGGTTAATTACTGGTAGAGGGTGTTTAAACTGGTGTAAGTGATGTGCTGCAGAGCCAGACAAGAGTGGCAAAGTCAGTAATTTAGATTCCACTTGTGACTATGGTACAGAAAGTGCAGATTAATGAAGGAATGCACGCATGGATGGCCAAATTCTTGCGTACAGGGAGAAATGTTACCCTTTCTCCTGGTTTTGCCTCAGCAGTACTTAAATTATTTGCCTGGAAAAAAATAATATTTTAATCGTGCAGTGGTTAACGCTTCTAGTGCTACTTGAGACCTCTCTGATCTGGGCAAAAGTTCTTGGTTATAATTTCTGTTTGTGCAGCAAGAAGTTGCTGGAGAGCGGGGCTGGTATCCTGCGCTGGGTTGGCAGCTTAACTCCTGCGCTCTCGTGCCAGCTCTGCCAGGTAGGCTGGAAGTTTAACAGCTTGATGGTGGGAGTCAGGCGTGGAGTTCCTGTGCTTTAAGCCCAGCAATGCACCTGAAAAAAAAATGCCATATTGATGACAAACTCTGTAACCTCGCTTAGTACCCAGTGCAAGTTACTTTGCAGGAATACATAACAGATTAACTAGTGGGTGCTACCGAAATAAATCCAGCTGATCATAACTTTGTGAGACTGGGGAGCCTTGGTTAATCACTATGACCTGCTATGTTTTAGGAGAGGAGTGGTGTTTTTTTTTTTTTTAAATGAGAAGATATGAAACATGTCTGTCTTGAGGACAACATGCCAGGAGAGTGCAAGAGAGTAAAATAAAAAAAAAGGAGTAAACCTAAGTGAGAGAGAAATCCGCTGGATAAGGTGAGGCCAGTGAAGGAAGTGGAAGACTTGAAAGAGAGAGGTGGCTGAGAAACTTTAATACTTGTGACAAGGGAGGCGGAGGAGGAGGAGGATGTTCTAGAGAGGAAGGGATGGTGAAGCAAGCAGAGGGGAAGGTTGGGTGTTCTGTGAGATTTCCTCAAGGAGAAATGGGCAGAGAGGGAGAGGTGGGAGAGAAGAAAGGAGGATTTGAATAGAGAAATGGTGGAAGAGGAATTCAAGGAAATACATGGCTTCTGTAATCCTGAAACATTTAAGAGGATGGTAAGTGTGGCCAAATAGTAAAGGCAATAGTAAATTTTCACCTGCCTGATAAGATGCTAGCTCTAATAGCCCCATACTTTAAGGATTTATTTGCTGCCAAACATAGTCACGAAAAAAGCTGCTGGAATCAGTATCTTTTGGGTCTAGTCAATGTGTTGCAAGACTAGAGTTTCAGTGCATTTTTTCCTTTGCGAGCAAAGAAGTTTCATATTCCATTTCACAACAGCATAAACCCTGCAGCCAGGAGACCCTCAGCAGATGTATGTTTAAAGGGATTCCCTTTAGGATTGCTTTTGGACTTTATACTGAATGAAAATCTTTGATATTTGGGTAATTGGTGTGGATGGAAATAGTTTGGAGACTGTACCAACTAACAACAAAACGAGCCATGCAATTTTCTTGTGCTGAAAAAGGGAATTTTCAGTTGATCAGAAAGAAATGAAGAAGATGTACTGCGTGACAATATATCTACAGCCACCACTCTGCAGACAGAAAAAAGCAACAGCCTGAGCATTAAGACATCAACACCAGAAGGTTTTTGCAAAAGATTGAGGCCTGCTCACGTTGCTGAGCAGCATTGTTCTTAGATAGACAGGACTAAGTGCTCGCTCAGCCGACTCCTGGGGTAACGCGGGCTGACCCTGAGCCCTGGCTGACGAGAGCAATGCAGCTGCAGAACGGGAGCTGTGGTGGTCTGGAAATTCTTGGTGTCTCCGTTGAGGGGTGGAAGATCTTCATCACAGGAAGCCTCTGTAGCTGGTCATTGTCCTTCATCCATGCTGTCACCTCAGGGTGTCCTCTGGCTGCTCCATGGGAAGGGGATTGGAGATAAACTGTTTCACACGCTCTTGCAGGCAGACCTTAGTGGAGGAGGCGTGCTTAAACCATTGAAAGGAGGGAACAGGAGCCTTTGCGTAAAGCACCACTTGGGCTCCAGAAAAATAATCACAGCATCTCAGAATTGCTTGTTAGCTTTCAATACAGGTGGGGTAAGGAGCTGCTTCTGGCAGGCATGCTTTCAAAAGACCCTGCAAAGAAGAACGGTAGGGAACTTCAGGAGGAAGAGTGTAAAACAGATATGACTTCAGCACTGCGTTGTTAAACAAGACTACACACGAAACCACCCAATTTTACAGTACCTCGAAGTGACTCTAAATGGATGGTTTATATTAGGAAAAAAGGCACACTCCAAGTGTCATGTATGATAGAAGATTCTTTAGAAAGAGATTCTTTAGAAATGGCATTATGCCTTAAAACTTTGTGGTATGTGGTACTGAATGATAAACATAATCTACACTGTCCAGCTGGGTAAGAGGAGAAGTAGAAGAACAGGCTCTGGGATATATATCCTGACCCATCCAGATGCTAAATTAAAGTGAGGGCATACACATGTGACGTTTGCTGTAAATTCAAGCAGCAAAATGTAGAAGAGGCAATGAAGCCACTGGAGATTTCACAACTGCATTCCAAAGTTGTCAACAATGTTTCTGATTTGAAAGGAATATTATGCCTCGCTAACATGCTCTGCTGTAGGGCAGGAGCACATCAGGACTGTGCTGGGCGTACCTGTGCTGTGCACAGAAATAGGTATTTGGGAGGGCACAAGGGATGTGTGGATGCTGAATCCCCAGTGTGGCTGAGCCCGTGAGCTCTTGAGGAAAGAGCTCTTTGCTGTTCGCTGTGAGCTTATCTCACCTAGCATGTTGGTCTCTTCACGGCTTTAAGGAACTGATGGTATTTGAGGGTTAAATTGCTATAATCTCAGGGATATTTCAGTTAGTGCAACTCTAGAGTTTGCTGTGAGATGAATGATGTCTTGGAGTGTTTGGAACTCAAGGGCTTGAGTTCAGGACAATAGCTTCTTGAACTTGCATTTTCTTTGGATGGCTTTGTAGGTAAGTTACACCATTTTATACCATCTCTTGGATTTTGGTTCTACAGGTCCATTTGCTTGTCTCTACCACTCTTACGTTTTCTTTTTTCCTCCTCTCCATTGCTCCCACCTTCCTCCCTGTCCCAACAAATATCTAAAGCTTAACCTTGACAGGTTACTTCTGTTTCTGGTGAACTCTCAATATTCAGACTTCCAAGCTATTACACCGTACATGGAAAATGTGCCCAGGATAGACTTTCCATTAAACTGTATTTAAATTGGAAGAGAATGCTGGCACATTTACAAGTATTCCAGAATTAGATCCCAAAATACTGAGGCTAGTTAATCTTTTGGAAGAACAAAAACTCTTACTGATTTATATTTAGCAGAGGGAATGCATTTTAAAAACACAGTCTACATGAGGCCCCTTGAAGAAAACATCTTTTACATTGATTTGTAGTGCATGGAAATACTACGTGGCCATAAAATATTTGCAGTCGGGCTCTGCTTTTATGTAGCTACTTTTTTGCAGCATGAACTGTCATGAACCCTCTGAGAGCGGCTGCTCTGCTGACTGTGGGCTGCGCAGTGAAACGTGGTACCTCTGGGGCAGCAGTTTAGCTGTTCATCGCAGCTGTGCCCGGTATTGCAGGAGGGGAAGGGAAAAAGAGGCGTGCAGTTAGCACTATGGTGGAAACACTAGACTTGGGAGGATGAGGCTATGGTTCAAAACCGATGCAAGGTTTGTACTTGTGCTGTACCTTGGGACCTGTCTAGCCCAGGTGCCTGCCGCTGGTAGGGGTAAGGGGATGTGCTATTTGGGGAGAGCACATGCAGAGCCACTGCTTGGCTTCCCAGCAGACCCCCAGCAGGACATGGGTGAGAGCAGAAGCTGAACTTGCCCTCTCTGTGCACTCGTACGAGGTTAGAGAGAGGGGCGGAGGTGCTGTTGGCCCTAATCTCAGCAGCACTGCTCTTAGTTAAATGTCTACAATATCTATTTAGGCTTAGTTTACATGATTATAAATTAGGAGGAACTCTAATGTTAATACAGGTGTAGAATGTTCTGTGCATAGTTCTGATCTATACTAAGAAAATGAGTAACTGGAATTACGGTAGGTGGGAGATTTCCCGGCTTGTCCCAGGTGGTCAGTTCCCGGAAAAGGAGCTAGGGCAGGTAGCTGGTTCATTAACGCAGGGGTTCAGAGAAGCAAAGATAACTTCCTCTATAAACTATACATAATCTTATGGCCAACAGTGTACCTGCTTGTCTTTGAGAAGATGGGGATTATCAAGACGAGGTAGCATGGAAAGTTTTGGGGTTTTTTCTTCCCTCTGTCCCACCACCTGCAGCACAGACAGATCAGCCATCACCCTGGGCAAGTTGTTCCTCCTCCTGCTGAAGCATCAAATATTAGCAAAGGAGAAGATTCTCAAACTGTGCATCCACAAGAGAAGGATAAACAGAATTTTAAAAACATCCCTAAATCTTAAACTGAACTGGACTTAATTTTGCTTTCTTTTGTTAGAAGACATAAATACATTTTTACATCTCTCGTTAGACTGCTAACAGACCTGACCTGATCACAGCAGAACAAAAATGCTCTAAATCAAGAAGGAGATCTTGGATGTTTCCAGAGCACCGTTTTTTACTTTGATCTTCTCATTTCCTACTCACAACATTTAACTTATGATGCCTTAGTAATAATAATAAAGAATTACCAAGATGCAAAGAGAATAAGGTCAGAAGTGCCTTGCTGCTCTCAAAAATAAATAATTATATGGCCCATGCAAGTTGCTCCTGCTGTGGATCAGAGGAGCTGGTAGAAGATAATGTGGGGAGAAGTGGCTGCTGCTGATGCAGGGATCTCGGTCTCCTTTCCATGGACCTGGTTGGACCCTTGAGGACGCGGCTCCCGAGGCAATTCATCCTGCTGCTGCCCAGCATCTTTCTGGGGGGCTACTCACCCCCTCTCTCCTTAGATGGCAGACAGGAGCATATGGTTGCTTACTTATGCTCTTGCTGTTCTTATGTGCTTAGCGGACTTATGGTCTGTGGGGGCTTGGGGGGATTTGCATGGGGAGAGGGTGAAGAGGGAGCCTGCAAGGGGTGGGCTGCACCTGCGGGAAGTGAACTGGTGCCGGAGGTCTCGTGGCTGTCCTCCATGGTGAGCCACCTCGGTGACTGAACTGCTGTGAATGACTGTGAGAGATGCTGCATAAACGGCCTAATTAGGGACCAGGGGATGGTTAATGATTACACGACATCATTACTGAAGATGTCAAGTTTAAAAATTAATTTATAAGGGGAAGGGGTTTGTTCTATACAGCCTTATGTGCATTAGAAATACTTACATATTCACACATCTCTCTTCTGATACCATCTTTTCTTCACAAAAAAAAGGGCATAATCAGCCACCTTCGTGGTGCTTGTATTTTTAAGTGCTTGCAGTGCCATCAGCTGGATTGTTCCTCCTGGAGATGGTGTGCCTGAGGGTTTGCCTCCCCAGCTCAGTCCTGCCCTGCTGTCCTCTCTTCCTCCATCTCCTTCATTTTGAGGGTCTTTCTCATCTTCCTTCCCACATGTGGCAGAGGCTCCTCTAGGCTCTGCCCAGGAGCATCTTCTTGTCTCTCTCTGGGTAATTTCAACCACAAACATTAGTTGAGCCATATCCATATTCCTACAGTCAATTAACAGATTCACCTCTCGTCTGTAGTACTTAAGTCTCCTTTGGCCAACCTAAATTTTTGCTCTGGGGTTTTTTCCTTTTTCAATAAAATATTATAAACAACTCAGGCTCAATATAACGGAAGCAGAGCTGTTATTCTCCTGTCACTCCTCAGCTCTTTCACCTTCTTTTTTCAACTTTTACAAAAATTGCCACCATCCTGACTCTTAGTAATACTCATGGCCTCAGCATCATCTCCAAGCAAGGCTTTGTAAAGCCTCACATCCAAGTTGTAACCAGGGACTTGTAAGCTGATGGATTCAGCTGATTTTGCTAAAAAAGCCCCACACCCAGATAATTGCCTGGCACTCCTGCAGAGGTTATTCAGGATACATCTCTACTCCTCAGCTACTGCACTGCATGTGATGGAGGGCAAATGCACATCCCAGCTGAGCAGAAAGGCAGAGGAAATGGCAGTCTCTGTTTCAGCCCATCCTTCTAAATCCGCTCAAACACATTAGTGTCTTGAGTCTTGCAGATTCTGCCTGCATCTCTTTCATTTTCAGGACACAGCCTTTCCCCTTTCCTTTCCTTTCTGCAGGCCTCAGTCTTCTCTCCTGCTATTGACAAAGTCTTGCCACACTTGTATTTATTCCAGACTTCTGTTATATCTGTTTTCCTGCCCTCTGTCCTTACTGTCACTTTTTGCATCTCTTTCACTACTTTTATTTTTCTCTATGAAATTAAAAATCAGCTTCTTCACTTTGAAGGCTCCTCACAAACTAACCACTCTGTACCACCCATCAGCCAGGTTTGAAGGATGGATCCATTGTGGATCATCCTGCAATCAACTCCAGCTCCTATTGCCCACTTTTTTTACTGGGGTCCTTCTCATAGATGTCTGTAAAACCACCCTTCTTGTCTTTCAGATCTGTTACTTTAAACATAGCTTTGCTTTTTGGTCTAAAAAAAAAAAAAAAAGTGTAACTCCAAGCCCCACCCTGACTGGTATTATCTCCTTTCATGTCCATGTGGTCTGTCTGCACCTGCCTCTTGTCTCGTAGTTTGCAATTTAAATGGAAAATCTTACACTATGTGCGAACCTACTCTCTTGATACATCTCATCACTGCTAAAATAGCACAGATGAAAATAAGTTACGGTTTGGCTTTGACTTGTTTTGGAGTCTTGGATGAGAGTGCTAGATCTGACCTGCTGGCTCAGATCCGCCTTGTAGATATGTCCCTAATTCGCTAAAGTTTAACCCAAGATGCTCCATAATTTCAGGTGTTCTGGATTTAATGCTCCAGAATTACCCCCTTTGCATTTCTATCATTGAATGCCCCAACACCTGCAAAGACATCGTCTGTCTCTGTGGAAGAGCAAAGCTTTGTTTCCTGGTCATCTTGTAATGCCAAGATGAGTAGTTCATCGTGGTGACAGCGATCTGATAGGGTCATTATCATCATAACAGGCACAGGGAGAGTTGGATACATGATTACTTATTCCTTCAAGTACAGCAAACATGTTTTTAAAGGCAGTGAAGAAACCCTTGTTTTTCATTTGCATTAATTTACGGTTCCCTCTCTTCTGTGCACATGCCCTGGGTCAGGCTGCATGTGAGAAAACAAGGTTTGCAACCCCTTTTCAGTTTCCACTGGTGTTAAGCTAATATTTATTTTTAGTAAACTGTATCTTGAAGTGTGTTTCTAAGAATCCGTTTGCAAAGCCTACCACAACGAATTCACTGTGGTTTTCTCCTTTTGAACTTAATTAGCAAATGTGAAGGATCAGTGTAACTAGTATAATAACACTGTATTTCACTGTCATAATTCCCCAAAGTATGGGAACACCTCGAGAAGCAGTAAGGCTTATGAGCATTCACCTCGTAGTTGTTTCTTTCTCCCTGTGCTGCTAGTAACCATCCAGCTTTGGAAAGGCTGTGCAGGTACTCTTTCACGGCTAGAGCTTTTCCACTGCACCATGCGTGTGTCTCTGGGGCAGGGCTTCCCTTGCGTTCCCCACACCCACACGCGGTTTCCTTTTCCTCCTTCTCAGAATCCTTCCTTTTAAATGCATATACAGTAAGGCCACCTGCCAGATAAAGCACTCTCTGTTAGCCTCTTTTGATAATGTAATAATTTTGAAACCCTTTTCTCCTTCCATAGCGTGGTGTTTTGCCCTGTCCACTCTTTCCACTGTCACTAACCTGCAGGACAGGTACCTCCGTCACCCACCCCAGACCTCTCCCTTCTCCTCTCCAGGTGGACAGGGATTTGTCGTTCCCACTTGCTATTGCATGTAAGTCCCTGGGCTCTCTTTTGAAGTCCTCTTTTCTCTTTCTTTCAATTCTGAACGCCACTTATTTCACATGCTCTAAGAAGTTTATCTTAAATACCTGGCAGTTAGTTTTCAGTCTGAAATGAGTTTTGACAGTATTCTGATAGGTGCCTATTGAGATTTTTTCAACTGGAAAAAATGTCTTTTAAAAAAATTAAATCCAGTAATTTCTTGCAGCATTTAAGAAATCCCAAGCCTTTAAGATTATGCCTCATGTTTGCAGAGCATGAACGCTTTTGGTGAAAACCCCTAACAGGCTTTGGGATGCATTTTGCTAAGCTGAGAACATCCAGTGCTGCCTTTTATATATTGTGTGAATGCTGCTCAGGCCTTGAGATCCAGGAGACCAAGGACATCTAACACACATGGAGGGAGAAACGTGCCACCTTTGGGGCAACATTCGGCTTTCTGAAACAGGGCTCCAAAAAGGATGCGCTTAGCAGTGGAACACTGAAGGCAGAGCGGTTCAGAGTGCTTCACACTGTGGTTCATGTAACATCTCCTTCACCTTGGCTTACTAAAGGTTTCAGAGGATCCATCCCACGTGCTTGTGGCTCAGGGGAGCAAGTGGTACATTGCCACTTTTGCTGCTCTCTTGGCGGGGCTCATGGTATCAGGGGTAGGCTGTGTTCAGGGTTCCAGCCCAGTACTGAATGAAACAGTTCAAACAGCATCTATTGTTGGGCGTGAATTGAAAACTGAAGTCTATCCAATCTTTAAAACCCTAAGAGTGAGCAGATGCTGTTCTTTGTGACCCCCAACGTGAAACCTGGAAAGCTGTATGGGGGTCTGTGGTGCTTCTTAGTGTCGCAGCCCTTTGACATAGAGGCTGTTTTCAAACAGGCATGATTTTGCTCTTGGGACTTTTGTCACAAGATACCAGTTTGCGTAGTCCTGGCATGTTGTTACAATTCCTGCTTGTCAGGGGGAAGTTGTGTTATGTTATGGAGTGGGAAACCTGCAGTGCCCTTGAACTTGTTCTCAGATTTCAGCCTTCTTTCAATACATATTTGTTTGCAATTTTTATTTCAAGCAATTACTTCGCTTTGCCTTTGTAGGTGACTGATAAGTCAGGTTGTGGGAGAGGAGGAGTCTGGGACAGACTCTCAATTAATGGAGTCTTGCATGGTTGCTGTGAAATCAGGAGGACTTTTGCGTATTTTGCCAACTGAAACTCTGGGTTTGTGAGTTTTACTCAATTCTTTTACATAAGGAAAAAAATTTGAAACCTACTGCAAAGGCCTCAGCTGTATTGTACCAGTATTGCTGGTAGCAAAGGCTGAGGATGTCAAAATGTGTAAGAGTTGAAATAAGGGGATGGGAGATGGCTGAAGTCCAGGTCCAGCCCAGTGAGAACAAAAACTTTAAGCAGATGATTTATTTTTAGCCAGCCAAGCAAGAATAGCAATATGTATCTCACCAGCTTGTGTGGCCAAAGTGTCCCTTTCCTTGTCTAAGTCCAGTCTTAGGTGTTTGTGTTGCCAGCTAAAGTTGTGTGGTGTCTCCTCCTTTTGGAGTGGACATGCTGAAGTTGAGCAAAGGCCTTTGTATTTGATGTATTGCTTTGTAACTTCTCCAAGTATTTTTAAGGTGCAAAATCCCATTATTAAATAGTTGCACTTTTTAAAAATTAAGACCTTTCCTGGTCCTTACCTGAGTGTGTTCATCATGCAGGAGTCATTGCTGTGTAAGAGCATTTGGGAGAAAGAAGGGGGTCTCCTCCCTTTTTGCATTATCCACCTGTGGAAGCTGATCCTGGGGTGGTTTCTTCTGTTCCCATAGAGCATGATTGCCCTGCATTTCAGCTGTCTGCATGGGGGGCACTCATCCTGCAGGTGCTGGTCTGGCCTGGGTTTGACCCATTCTCGCATAGCAGTGCCGGCCTGTCACAGCAAATAAGCATTCCTCTAACATCCTTCCCGTGGGGTCAGGCAGGACCCTGTGGCTCTGTAACGCTGCTCCAGCAGATGCTCTGGACATATGCGGTGTTGTTATCAGAGCCTGTTTTGAAAGCTGTGGGCAGTTTTGGTGACTCCATTACCGCATTTTAAAAGGGCACGATGTCCTATGGAGAGGTGCGGCAGCTATTATCACAGCCAAGTTATCCGGTAAAATTAGAGCACTGAGATATGCAAATAGGTTAAAATGTGTGTACCTTTGCTCTGCACAGGTTTGTTTTGGCGAGTGACTGCTAGCAAAAAGTTTGAGCTACAAAATTCAGATCTGGATGCAAAGATGGCATGAATTGAATGTATATTCACTGGTAGCTTCTTCTCTTTCACATATATGCACCCCTAGAAATTATCAAAGAGGTGTTGAAAAAAAACAAGACTGAATGACCAGAAAAAAAGCTTTTCGTATTTTTCTATGGATCCCTTGACTTTAAATTATCTCAAACAGTTTATTATATCCCTCAATATGTGTCTTGTTTCAGAAATAACTGTGACTTCATGTATAGAGAATCTGAAAACTTTAGGAGTGGAAGTTGTTACACTAGATGTTTATTTTTAGTTAGTCTACCTATACAAAAGGGGTATAGCAGAAACAGAGAGGCAGCTAAGAGATGAGCAATGAGGAGATCCAGCGGCCTGAAAAATTTCTGCCAAAAGAGAGGCTGGGATGGTTTGCTTTGACCATCTGTCAATGGTCTTGTCCCTACAGACCAGCGTGACCCACCTGGGGAGGTGGAGTGGAGCAAGGTTAAGTCGGGCACTTTTGCTGGCTCTGGCTCATAATCATTTGTGATGGTGAACAGCATCATGTTTGTAGTGATAAAGGAAATACTTTGCAAAATACCAAGGTATCACTAAAGCCGAGGGCTTAACAGGGTTCCAGAGGGGTAGCAATAGAGAACGTATCTGGTTTGGAAAAGAGCTAGTGATACTGGAAGGGATGCAACCTCCTGTTCTTTGGGGCCTAAGACAGCCTCTAATTAAACAGGTCTTAGGAGGTAACCTCAGAAGGTTCTCTCCATGGGGCTGCTGCAGCTTGTGTTGTCTTCTGACCACCCAGCCTGGGCTGTGGGGAGAGGCAGGGTGCACTGCCCTGGGTCAGCAGCATGCCCAAAGGGAAAGGTCAGGCTCCTGTGAGCTGCTTCATCCTGACCTTCCCTGTGTCAAGCTGCCCCCTCCACACAGTCTGTTCCTCCTGAAGGTTTCCCTCACCGACCTGCCTGCTCAGGTGAACCTCTACTTTTTCTTGGTACTCTGCACCTTATTTCTCCTCCTCCATGCGTGAGGAACAGGAGAAGGAAGATTGCTTACATTCCACATAATTTTTAGCATCAAATAACACCCAGTTGGTTCATCTCTCCCTTAAAGCATTAATGAAAGTTTTTGAAGTCCTGTTTATCTGGCCTCCCTGCTCTGTTCTGAAGGGATAGCGCTGTTGCTGAAAATGCAAAAAAAACAGCAAGGGGATGAGAGGAGAAGGCCGGAGTGACTGATGCTGAAGCTGAATTAAAATGTTCTCATCAGAACCCAGGATTTTAGGTTCTCTTGGTAGTTATTCAAGCTCGCCCTGATGATGTACCATTACAACTTCATGTAGCTACAAGCTAAAACTACGCCAGAGGCTGGGAGGATAGGGTCCAGGCTTGTTATTACAAAGCCAAGAATTACATTAGAGCATTATTTTATAGTAGCCATATAAAGACATAACTGTCAGCAATTAATTTGCATGAAGAATGTATATAATTAGTTTCTATAGTTCCCGTGTTTGAGGAATAGAGTTTTTAACCATACTGTTTAGTCATGCATCTTTACAGTGCAAACTGGCACATTGTTAAGGTCGTATTTGCTTTTGTTGCATTCCTGAGTCTATCACAGAATAATCCTTTATTCTGTTGATACTGTTTCCAAATCTACAAGTATCTCCTCCCAGACATATGTGCATAATGTAGTGTGTATGGGCACGCAAGGAAAAGGAAACAGATGACTTGTGTTCAGTGTAATGATTGTTTTGTGCTTGAACTGCTGCAGGCTCCCTGTTGAAAAGAAACTCACGCATCCATTCATTCATGAACAAAGCTGCTGTCGTGACTGTGTTGGTCGTGCATTGACTCTTTGTGTAGGGCCTTGGTTAGAGAAAGACGTAATCCCTTCCCTTCTTCATAGCCTTTCTCCCTCTTCACGTTCCTCACTGTAATCGTAGCTTGCTGATCAATGCCTTCATGACAAGTGGGATCTCAGCTGAGGTTCCCATCAGTGGAGGAGAGAGGAGAATGGATGGTGGTTGGTGGAAGAATCCAGGTGGGTTATTGCTGAGTAGTGCTTGAGTATAAATTAGTGATGTATGCGTCTGAGCTGGGACTTAGTGAGGTTGGATAGGACAGATGGAGGCAAGGACAGATGGAGTTGCTGTTGCAAAGGAGGGGTGAGAGAAATGGTCAAGTTGTGTGGTAGTCCTCTGGAAGTGGAAGATTTTCCCTGAATGTGACAGCTTTGATACAGCAACTTCACACGTGTTTTGCTCCAGTTCTGGAACCAATTCTTGCGTTCTCTTCTGATGCGTGGCCTCAAGATGGCCCGTGATTTCAGTGCTGAGCTGTGTTCTCCATGTCATGCTCTGTACTGTCAGACTGTCCAGACAGGATCCTTCAGGATCCTTGTGCCCTGTTATTGTTCAAGATGCTCTAGAAACCCTTAGTGATTTACAGAGTGGGGATTTGAATAACTTTTATTTTGATCTATCGTTCCCCTCTGAAGTACCTCTGCTTTTTTTTTTTTGCATTGAACGGTTTTTACTTATTACTCACAGCAGATTTGAAACCCTTTTTTCCCCATTCTGCTTTCAGATTCCATAGGTGGGTCATTTTCGGCTTCCTCCCACCGATGCCACCACAAGCAGAAGCACTGTCTCCCCATCCCCCAGTGTGGAGCTCTGTCCATCAGCCCTCTGCTTTTCCACCCCCACACGAAGGGATCCCAGATCATCATGGACACGACGCAGAAGGCAGTGAAGCGCCAGGCTAGCTTCTGCAATGCCATTACCTTCAGCAACAGGCCCATCGTTATTTATGAACAAGTCAGGCTTAAGGTGAGTAAATGATACCTTCCCTTATTGCCGTGTGAGGTGCTGTGAATGAATGTTGGCGTGTACCAGGCTTTGGTGCTTGTACCAGATCTTTAGCCCTTCCTTGAAAAGCACGGTAGTCAGATCTTGCCCTTGAAGATCTGCGATCTTTGTTAGTACTTCTGCTTTTGTCATCATAGTTCTTGGAGCCATAAGTGCAGACCGCTGTAGAAACTGGGAAGAAAAGGGAAATCCATGCTCCAAAAGAGCTTATTTGCATGTTAGACAAGGAACAACAGATTAAGTTGAGACTGCTTGGAAAACAGCAACAAAAAAGGGCTGTATTGGTCAGTCCAAAAGGCAGCAGCCTCAGTATCTCTCTAGCCAATGTGTCCTCTAGGCTTTGCGTACATCCCGCAAAGGAGTTTTACTGGGCGGGCTGAGGGAGGGTGAGGAGTTAGTTAACTGTTCCATTCCAGAATGAGACCTTTTCTTCTTGTAAACAAGGCAGCAAGGAGGGCTGGTCTCATGGAGGTAGGAGTCAGCCTCTCCACAGCCAACAAATAAGAAGTGGAAAGGACCTGGAAGTAAAGGTGCTTGCTCGTGTGCTTGGCAGGGAAGATAAAAGGGTTTTGCTGAAAGGATAAAAGGAGCAGTCGGTGTGGTCGCAGTTGCCGTCTAAGAAAAGGATCTTTCTGGTGGTCTGCTGACTGCTTTGTTGAATCAGTCGCCTGATAGCATTAAGGTCAGAGGAGAGAACATTGCAGGCATCACATTTTTCTTGCTGGCAGAGGCCAATTTCACTTCCTTTGTGTCTGTGGTAGCCAGGAGGATGGAGTTGGTGCCCCTTGTGCTGCAGCTGACGTGGGGAGTTCAGCTCCTCTAAGGTGGTGTGCTACCATGTGCACTGGGCGCTGCTTCCCGATAAAGAAATTCATCTGTCCCCTTAGGAACTGAAGCACTTTTTAGGCTCTCAGCACCTTGAATGAGTCTGGGATCCTTTAAACTTCATCCACAGATATTTTCCAATCTTTATAGGTTGTGGGACTGCATTTTTCTGTCCTTAGCTGATTTCATGCCTTTCATTGGCACAAAGTAGGTCATCTTCTTTGGCAACTTTAGTTCATGGCACACATGAAAGATCCGCCTGCAAATCCTTCATTTACACACCAGGAGTTTTCCAAGGAGGTTTATCTGCATATAGCTACTGAGTCTGAATGATCCTGCTGTTCCCCATTGCTAGAGGTCCCAGAATGCTGGGACCTACAGCAGCATATCAGCCCTCCCTGCCTCTTCCCTTACAGCCAGCAAAGGAGCAAGAAACAAGGAATATGCCTCCTTTTGAAAATACAGAGAGATTTCAGTGATTTCAGGCTCAGGCCCATAGGTAGAAAATCCCTCTTACAGGTTTGTTATGTCTCCTGTGGAGCTCTTACTGCTTCCATTCAGGCTAGAAACCCAGCAGGACTCCCTCATGTTGCCTAATGGGATTTTTTTTCCACGTTGGCCAGCAGTTTGGACAAACAACTGTGAGAAATGATTTGGGAGGAGATGAAAGCAGCATTTCGTTTTTGAAAACACCATCAAAGATTTGAGTGGGTTTAGTGGTTTAGGCAAGGGTTCTGTGTTATTTCTTTCTCATTCTGAAACAATGTAGCTATCTCTGGAAATTCACACTTGTTTATCACTGTATATTTTAGGATTTTAGCTTGCATAACATATGTGAAGAATACGCATGCAAATCTGCACAAGGGATTTATGAGCAGAGCTCCTGCTGAGTCCAATGGGAAGGTCTCATGGGAGTAATCAACAGGCTTCAGCAGAACTTGTACTCTAGGGATGGATGGAAATACGAAAACATCTTTGCTTTTCTAATAAGTCCATCCTGCAATTGCCTTGTTATTGTGTGTGCCTGTGGAAAATGGCATCTTAAACCTTCTTACCAGCTAAAGGCTAACCACGAACCCAATCATTCAGGACCTGTAAAGTCTAAACTCCCTTGGGAAACCAGAGGAAAGAAGTCAGGAGATTTCATTCTGTTTATTAGGTATTGCGTCTCGGGTTTTATTCTTAGATTTCTTCACAGCTTTGGGAATGCCATCAAGCAGCCAGATTTCCTCTTTCTTTGCCTTCGAGGTATATGTCCCAGTATGGTTTCTTCCACGTAATTCAGGGCACTGCTAGGGAGCGGAGTGAGGCTGTCAAAGGTGACACAAGGCAGTAAAGAGCAGGAGCCTGAATCTGTGGAAGCAGCCATGGCTTAGCAGTTTGGATGTAGATTGTATCTTTTCCTCCCCTTCTGGTACCCGGTGGACCTCCCAAGCTTTTCTGCTAGCAGTGGCTGCTGAAGAGAGAATTTTGTCCGTCATTAACTATTGCCTTTTTTAGCAAAACTGTGTACCCTTTGTCCAGCTGTGTCTAATTCTTGGCAGGCTTTATACTGGATTTTAATTTGGATATTAGTTTGCCTGTGGTCAGACTGTATTGAGAACTGTTTATAGGTGCTGATTAATACATGGAACATGTGCAGTCTCGATTACCATACGAATATTTACTTCATGCGGGCTGTGATTGCTGTGAAGTATTGGCAAGAGACTGTGAAAGAGTAAGTTGATACAAATAACAATGAGGCCATATTTATCTCAGACCCAAAAGCTTTTAGGGCTTGCAGTAAATTTGCTGTAATAAATAATTGAGACTTCTTCTTGGAGTGTGCATATATTCCCCATTTTGTCACATGTGTGCCCCATCCCCCCCCCCTTCCACTGGGGACATGCATGATCCCATCCCACCCTGGCCAGGCATATGAAATAGCAAATCTGCTTCAGTCCTTTTTAGTCCCACCCCAGTGTCCATCCCACAAGCAGGAGCTTCCCATGGTTCCTGCGGCTGAGGTCAGTGCTCAAGTGTTTCATGTAAACAGTTTAGGTGCTTGGCTGGACTGAGTGGGGATAAAGAGCAGCACTTGCTTAACTGAGGAACTGTCTGTTGATCACTTTTTTTTGAAGCTCTGAGTTATTTTCTCTGATACTTTAATTATAAAACAGAAATCTCTAGGCTTTGAACAATGTCTTCGTTGTGAGATTGTTGTGCCCCCAAGGGCACATGTTCCAGATTCTCCTTGGAGAGGAACATGTGAAAGAAAATGCAATATTTACAAATGTGATTAGAAGAGAATGCAGAAGTCCAAAGATAATCCCTTGGTGAAAATCCTGTGCTTCCAAGCTGGGACATGATGGGCTGCTGCCAGACTTTTGAGGACAAAGTCCTGCAGTCCTGGACAGTTCAGTCTCTGGCATTGCCACTCATCTGAGCCATTAGCACTTTGGCAGAGCAAGAAATTACAGTAAGATAGCAAGTTTTGTGTGACATCTGGGAGGTGGTACCTGTCTATGTTTCTGCTCTTGTCCTGCAGCCAAGAGTGAAATTGCTTGAGGCTTCCGAGGGTTTGATGGAAGAGGGCCACCTCAAGTGCTCTCTCATGTTTGCTGCAGGTTCAGTGCATGAACAGAAACACCAATTATGTGTCAACTGGCATGCAGGAACTGCCCTGGCCCCACATCAGGATTGGATCCAGCATCCTTAGGTCTTCCATTTCATAGTCTGGATGCTGACAGGCTGAATCCCTTTGAGGCGAACAATTCCCAGCAGGTTCATAAACAACAAAATGAGAGAAAAAATTCGCGTCTGTCACAGGGCATCATCTCCGTCTGGCGACCATACTTGCCCTGAAAGACTCTCTGCTTCCATGGGAAGAAAGAGACCTTGTAACTGGGTGGTGTTTTGGATGTGCTGCATGTGTTTAGGACCCGCTGCCTGCTCCACTCAGATCCCCTTCAGTCCAGGGCTCAGTTCGTGTGAGAAGAAGTCGATGACTCTGAGGGCATCTGTGATCCTTTGTCCTGCTGTCCCTCAGGTGCAGAAGGGTGGATATGGCACACACACCATCCCAAAAACTATAGCAGATGTTCCTGACCCCAGACACACTAAGTAACTGCATACTGACAGGTGGGGTGTGGATGTGCACAACATATCTTGAAAAACACCACTCACAGCTGAAATAAATAAGTTTTCCCCAATCATAAGACAACATCTATCGTTGCCTCCTAATTGTGTATTTAATATAGTTAAATACTTTAAATTGTGCTTTCCCACACACAAGTTCTCTGCTGCAAGGCTGTGATTTCATCCAATCTGACAAGCTAAACAGGGTAAGACTATCTTTTACTTGGCTGGGAAACCCAGAAAACCCTATGGTGGTGACTGTGATTCTGGAGCCAGTTCTTTTCCCTCAGGTCATGAGAGACCCCATCATCCGAGCACCACGGGGGAAGAGCTCTGCTGCTGCAGGTGCTGAGATAAAAGCTCTTATGGCCATTTTTGGCACATTTTGCGAGGGGATGATTCTTAGGCCAAAAGGAATTACCCTAGAAATAGAACTGAGTCATCATGCAGCTGTAATTACATTTCACCTCTCCGCATAGATTTAATTGGATTTTTTTTTTAAACATGTGCATTGTATCCTAAGTGTGCAGCATTGCTGCTTGCAGCTGAAAAAGCTACAGCAGTATTTGGTGGGTAAAATGTTTCCTAAATCTAGTGTGCTCATCTGTGCGGTGGCCGTTGGTGCTCGATGGCATAGAGCCTGTAGTGTGTAAGTAGACGTTCAAGTGCCAAACGCTGTTATTGCTGCTGTTATCTTTGCAGATCACTAAAAAGCAGTGTTGCTGGAGTGGGGCTCTTCGACTTGGGTTTACTTCCAAGGATCCATCGAGGATTAACCCTGACACTCTGCCGAAGTATGCATGCCCTGACTTGGTTTCCCAAAGCGGTTTTTGGGCGAAGGCTCTGCCAGAAGAGTTTGCAAACGAGGGAAACATCATAGCCTTCTGGGTGGACAAGAAGGGACGGGTTTTCTATCGGGTGAACGACTCTGCTGCGATGCTCTTCTTCAGCGGGGTGAGGACGGCAGAGCCCCTCTGGGCTTTGATTGACGTCTACGGACTCACCCGCGGAGTGCAGCTCTTAGGTGAGTACCTGGGTCCAAATGTGCAGGGATGATGCTGAGCCGTCCCCAGCAAAGGGCCAGCCTGACGCTGCCTGTCCCCCTCGCTGTGCTGGGACAGGTGCAGGGAAACGGCCGTTGTTTCTCCCCAGAGCATCTCACGACCTCAGCCTGGATCAGTGGGTGTTTCAAACTTAGGGCATAAATACAACATGAGTGGGAGGTGGGAAACAATCGCTACAGTATAGCACTAGAAGCCATCTGTAAATAGGTGGATTTCTGCTCAGAGGTGTTGCTCTATCAGAGCATAGCTTGGAGTGTGGCATGTACCTTGTAAAACTTCCTTTTTATCTCATCTGCTGCTTTCCCCATGCCGAAGTGGGGAAATGCATTTTACACGTTACAGATAAATCTTTCCTGGATGGCACTATTATGATTTTCTGACTGGTTTAGTGGGCAGATTTGAAACATGGATATCTTCCAAATTACCTGGGAGAAGCTGTGGCTGGTTTTGCCAGGATGTTGCTTTCACAGAGGAGGTTGATTCATCCTCTGAAGGTTGGATATACAGTTGGGGTTGGAGGACAAGGAGTGCTGAGTGCCTGTGTCTTCTGCCATCCTCAGCTGAAATGGAGATAGTTTGACATTCATAAGGACTCAATCTAGCCCCAAATGTGCAGGCTGTTAAGGTTTGGGCTATTTGAGTTTATACATCTTAGAAGAACTGAAAAGAGTGTCCAAGGACCCAACTTAAGGGGCAGCTAGGTTGCTGGGGGACCAGAGATGTCAGCATGCAGCCTTAGAGTTGGCTTTGCATTGTCACTGCGGGCCAAATCACAGCACTTCTCCATGTAACAGTGATTCCATGGGTCTTGTTTTCACCATGGAAAATGTTAGATGGTACCTGCTGATCTTCATGAGCTGAAGCTCCTTCTGAAGATGAGATGATCTTGCTAGGCTGAGAGGAATCCTGGCTTTTTCCTATTGTGCAGCCTGATAATCTCTGTTAAAATGACATCCTCATGCTATATATCAAAAACTGTAATGAAACCTCTTTCTGACACTTCTGCCTCCTTTCTGCACTGCTTGCTGCATTAAAAAATATGGTGGCAGGACTGCCTGTAGCAACCTACATGGCAGGGAAGCAGGATGTGCGTTCAGGAGGTGAAGAAATGAGACTGACCTCTTCTTGCTGCAAAAACTACTGACCCAAGATTGCACAAGGCAGAGGAATTAAAGAATTTCTCGGCAGCTTTTTGTTTTCTTTTAGGAGCAGAAAGATTTATCTTTTGTTGTGAATTGGCTTGAATCAGAGCCACTAGGCAACTGTTCATAGGCCAAGGTGATGATATTTGAATTGGGTTCTAGAATTTGGGTGAATGTCACGCCAAGGTTCAGTTAGGAAGAGCTTACGAATGACTCCAAGTCCTCCGGCTGTTCTTGCGAGATTTGGCACCTCAAGACTCCTCCGCCTGATTAATGAGGGCCCATAACTCTGGATTATGTGTTTCCTTTCAAAACACCCGAGAAATCATTTCCTATCCATCATCCACCCCTGCATTGTCCAAGCATCTTCCACATCCCCTTTCACAAGGAAAATGTGACTCTTGCCAGCCACTGACTTGCCTCTAGTCTAACATGCTCCGGACTCGCTGGTGGGTCTAAAGTCCCTGAATGAAGCAGGGAGCTTCTGAGTTTACACAGTTGGCGTGGAGCTCAGATACGTATTTATAGCTCGTTCCAGCAGCCTTCAGCGGGCTTTAAGCCTAGGAACTGTGGTGAAATGTCTTCGACTTCAGTCCTCTCTATCTCCATTCATTATTACACAGCACCAAAAGTCAGAGCAGGGAAATCGTTGGCTATGTTGCCTCTGGATCCTATAGACGTACCCACTGCAATGCTCTGCATGCCTGTTTTAGTGTAGCAGACCACACATATAGTACAGGACAACTTGCCAAAAACGCCCGGGACTTGACAAATGAATTTCATAGCTTAGCTACAAACATATGGTTGAATTCAGCCTGGTATGGCATGCAGGGCATCTGATGGAGGCTGATTATGCTGGAGTGGTATGTTGAACAGAAGAGCCTAGCATTTTAGATTCCAGTTCAGTGATTTATCCCCCCCCAAACATGTTCCTTGTTCTTGACCCTCACTATTTTCCCAGTGACTGTAGGGTTGCAGGGTCATACTGCACCTCTGCACTGCCTGCATTTGCTTTTATATGTATTTCACCCAAGAATCTGAGCAAAACTCTACTATTTGTGGTGGCTGTCTTTCTGTTTATCGCAGAATTATTCCCTCCCCACTCCCAATAATGTAACTTCACTTCCAAAATCAGACTTGCCCGAAGGAAAGGCGTGCAGCAGTAAGTCTTGTGTCACTGCAAGATCCCAGCTCTGCAGGGGAATGCAGAGTGTGTATTTATGTCCCCAGAAGTCACAACTTCCAAAACTTAACATTTTTGTTTTGCTTATCTGCATTACAGTAACAGCTCCAGCCAAAATTAGGGATCCAGTAAATCAGGGCAATGACCACGTCTAGTGATACTGTTCCTGTCTTACAGATTTAATAAACAGGGACTTGAAGAAAAGGGGGGGCCCAAAGCCTGGGAGAGTTAAATGATTTGCCAGAGGTTATACAGCAGTGTCACCCGATTCAGGGATGCCGCCAGCCTTGTTGCCTGCCTCAGTCCTGCTTCCCTCTCTCTCAGCATTGCAGGCATTGCACAACACTCCGGCATCACTAAATTGCGCCTGTGGATGAAAGAGAAACACCTGATTTGTACCTTAATTTTTCATTGCTTTCTGCTTATGGCTTCACCCATAGCATCAGCCTTACTGATAATTACACACGTCATTACTGCTGGCAATGCACAGGTTTATGGGGCTGTCGCAGGTGTTCCTGGGTCTGACTGCCCTTGCTGTGCGTTCAGAAGCAGAGCCCTTTAAGCAGCTTCTTTGCCCACTTGATTTTGTTCTGAAACAGGTAAAAATGGCTTGCATGGTCCACTGCATCTCAGCCGAGGGGAGGTCAGGAACTGAGTTTGGACCACGTCTTGGCTGTCACTGCTGGAGTGAGTCAAAATGAGAGATTGGCATAAATCCACCCTGAAGGTGGCTTCATTGATGTGGTTCACAGTGCTCACGCGCTTGGTTGCAGGTGGGAGGTCGCTTCTTGCTCTCCTCGCCTCTACCCACCTTATAGAGATGAAAAGGCTTAAATTCACCCTGGAATCTGGTGCTTCTCTGCCCACAAGGTCTCAGCTGCTTTCCTGACACAATGTAAAAGCTGGCATAGGAGAGGTTGTTGCAATCGAGTGCATGCATGTTCTGTGTTTTAGGGCATGAGATTTAGCATAGATGCAGGCTTGTAAACATGCCCTTATACAGTGACTCTCCTGCCGACATGCTCAACTTGCAGGCAGGATGGTTTACAGCTCTGCTTCCCTTTTTGGGCAGCTAGTTTTGCACAAGTGCACTTTTACATTCCAGGATAATTTAAAGTAATATTTACTAGAAATGTGGCTTAGCCTTATGTTATCACTTCAACATACACACATGCTCATTCACACTTTAAAAAGAGTCCGAGAAAAATGGAATATAAGCAATCTGCTGCCTCGCTGCTGTGATAAAGCATCAAAAAAGAAAAGGAAAGGACCAGCTGTTTAAATCCTGGGGTCTTCAGAGCCCTGGAGGGAGGATGGCAGCTCATGGGAACCAAATGGTGTTGTCTCACATTAGCCTGCTTCTTTCAAGCACTTGGCTAGTGAGCCTGGCATAGACTAAGAAACATTCATGTACACTTTCTGTGGACTCACCGCTGGACAGCAAGGGTGACAGCTTGCCTCAGTGATGTGTAAGTTAAAGCATAATGTGTGCCTTCAGGATTTTTCTGTACCTTTTGGTGGGGAATTCCAGGTTTGCCTGCTGTATGGTGCCTTTTTGAAAATTGCCTCATTTTTTTGGCAGTGATATTGTAACGCAGGATCGCAGAATGGTTGAGATTGGAAAGGACCTATGAAGATCATCTGGTCCAAGCATCTAGTGTCTTTTCTTTCAAAGCGTGATAGATATGCTCTGAAAGTGTGGAAAAATGGGACTGCAATGAAATTATGATGTCAGCATATTGTCCCTTCCCTGTATTTCCAATGGGGTAATGTGAGGAAGGATCTGTTCATTCTCCTTAGTCCCATTTGTTACTAGTATGGTCAGCAACCAAACCCCTTTTTATTGTTTATTACTCCATTCATGCTCTTCTCCCATCCATCTGTATTTTCATTCATGTAGTATTTCAAAGTAGCCTTAGTCTTTTACCAGCACAGACTTGGAAACCCAAGGATAATTGTATTTAGATTGGCACCTGTTGAAAGCAAAGCTTCACCACCTCTTGGAAAGGTAAAATATGTGAAAAACTAGTAAGACTTTGCAAACTGGAAAAATTTTAAATGCACATGTATTAAATCTACATGTATTAAATTTACCTGAAATAGAAACAGTATAAATATATACTTCAGTCATAAATACATGTACAGGTTCTAGTAGAATTAACTGGCAGTACTGTATATTGTATTAGGTATTTGGGAAATCTTTTCTTTCTCCAGATCCCCTTCCTAGCTTCTTATTACTTCATGTTTGCAAAGCATCGAAAGTCAAACTATGAACTGATCACGGATGGAAATGTACCCATCTCAGGACTCAAGCTAGTGTATATTTGAGAAGGAAGTTGCACATTTTGTAGGGAAGGAAGGAAACATGGTTTTCTTTCTTTACCCCTGTCAGTCCTTGTGTAAATTGAATCTCTAGCTCCAGGGCACCTTTAGAAGAAACATTAAATAAGCCTCAAATGAGGTGGATTTATGGGCAAATTTCAGGTGTGAATGGTATAAGACTGATGATAAATCTAATTTATCATCACATGCATCTGCAGTTTTACCATGTGGTTATTACTATTGTATTTTCCAAGTGCAAACCTTATTTTCCATTGCCCACGGGAATCCATTTCTGTTGCTATTCCAATGCATGCAAATAAGCAGACTGATCTGCAGAGAGTGCTTCACACTAAACAAAATGGGATAATCAAATATGACTGCAGTGTATTTTTTTATAGTGTATTGTTGAAAGTGGAAGCTATAAACTATTTACCCTCTCTGTGGAAGTCTGTGACTATCTGATGGAAAAGAATAATATGTGTTTAAACAGAATCCTACTTAATGAAGGCAAGATATACACGACCTGCAAACAGTCAGTTGTCATTGTTTTTCCGCATCTCCTAAGAGGAGAGAGAATTTAAATTGCTCATAAAGTTTTATTGTCTGTAACTGTTGTCTCTATGGCAGCTGCAGGAAGCTCTCCAACACGGCTAAAAATGTGAAAACAGTTTAATAAATAACTCATCTCTTGCCATTTTAATTAATCCCTGCTTTGCTTTCACACCTCTGGAGGGACATATTTTTCCAGATGCGACAAGTACCTGAAAGTTAGCCCACAGCCCAAAGGCAGCTCCTTGTGCCTGAATGTCCGTCTGTCCTCCAGGTCCATCTGTCTTGCTTATGATGATAAGGCTGCCAGAGACAACACTTTCAAGCAAGCCAGAGCTCATCTTGGCCTCGTGAATGCACTGGCTTTTTTCCCTTCTCTTGATTGTAAACAGGGGAGAATTTGTGCCCATGAGGCTAGGCTGGCATCTGCCCCCGGCCCCGCCTGACCCGGGGCAGGAAGGCAACATCTCCCTGGCCCGGCCCTGCCCTGCCCTGCCCTGCCCTGCCCTGCCCTGCCTGCACTGGCAGCGCTGAGGGTTTCGGGCTGTGCTGTTGAATGGCAAATACCAACTAAGTCAGAACAGCCAGATGCCAAGTAAAATAAGGTCTCTGAGGAATCAGCATTTCAGACTTCACCAGGTCTCGATGAGGTGTTGAATTATGAGATGGCACACATGCTGTCTTTGTTATGTATATTTTATCAGCGTTGCTCGTCGGTGTACCTGTTGCTCGTGTATCTGCTCGTGGAGCTAAAGCATTACTGCAGGTGAACAGAAAGGACAAAATCTGGCACATAATGTGCTATTGGGGATATTGTGTCAGCATCGGCGTCAGGAGAGCCTGCAAGTGAACCTGGGTAGGAATAAACTTAAGAGGGATTAGTCTGGCTATTATCGCCCAGACTGAGAAAAATGAAGACTGTAATGAGACAGAATGACCAGTGGAAAAATAAATTCTGTGCTTTATAAAGTTCCTTTAGTTCTGGTAAGCTGAAATATTGTTCCTAATACAGGCAAGAAGGGCTATATAACATTATTTTCCATCTTGCCCATAAAAACCCAAGGAAATATGAAAACTCTGACAACTGTAAGTGGTGTTTACATTATGGGTATGTGCATGATGTAGTTCAGATGCTGACACTGCAAAGACAGGCCTCTGTTAAAAAAATTATGCTTTCAATTAAATATCTGTTCTGATGATTGATTTGGCTGTTGCTTTAAGGAGGTAAATATTTCTGGTTTACACTAAGAAGTTTATCTTGCCTTTGCTAAGTGGTGTTATTATTTGGCAGAAGTGTGGAACCTGTAGTCTGGAAACAGTGATTCCAATTAAAAGGGCTTTGACCGTCTTTTACTTCTACTAAAGGTATAAACTACTGGAATAATTGAATATATATTGAATTTATTACACAGCTATAGTTAGTTACAGAAGTTTCTTGTATAGGCAGGGCCTTAGAGAATAATAACACATCACTAATGGAGCGGTATATTCTTTTGGGAAACGTTTCAGAGAGTTCCTTATGTTAGCAAAGATTTTGGCATTTTGATTTAAACCATTAGGATAAGCTGTCTATGTTGTTTTTTTAAAAAAATACATTCTCTTAACTGATACTTAATGCCGTATATAATTGTATTTTCCTTAGTTTGTCTAGTGTGGTTCCTATTATAATTCTGTGAGTAATAACTGTCTTTAAAAAGAAAGGTGGAGAGAATATGTTGATGCAGGGACTTAATCTTTGCAGCTTTTTTAATACCTGTCTCCAAAATATTCACCAAAATTGTTGAAACTGTACAAACCTTGGGCTGTAATGCTGAAAGTGAATTCCTCTTCATTCATAAAGCTATACGTTGACAAAAACAGTGTGTGTTTACTCCGGTGTAAGATAGTTGGAGCTGGAGGTAAGTTTTGGATGTAAACTGAATAGATGATCTGGTAAACGTATAACAATTTATTGTGCTAATCTTGCAGTTCCAACTGTGGAGGCCCTTTCCCCTAAGCCTGTATGACAGATGACAGCTAAACATTGCTTATATGATAAAACTAAACACCGGCTCTGTATGGTATGTCTCTGCTGGCATGAGATAGGACTTTGTCATTTCAATGTCTAATTGGTACCACAGCTGCTGAATATGCAATTTACCATGCAGAGGATCTGATTTTGTGATCCCTGTAGGTGTCCGAGTTACTAAAAAAGTTTGACACCTTTAATAAAATTAAATTGGCTTTTCCATCCATATCGGCAACAGAGCTAAAAATGAGATTGCTTTGTACTCCAAAGCTTCTATTTCTTTTTCCAAGCTGTATAAGCAGAACTGTTGTTGTTGGGCTCGATCTGGAAATCCTTACCTATAGCCCTACTCTGCTCTCAGTTCTACGAGCCTAAACTTGCAGCCACCTGTGGAGTCAGTCTGGCTTTACACTGTGAGCAGAATCTAGCCCCTGGTTTTTGCTCATCCATCACTTCTCTTTGGCCAAACACTGAGCAGCAGGAGCTCCTCCAGACTTTGCCTGTCCTGTCCTGAAGAAAATAAAGCATTTTGACTGAGGGAACCTGTGCCGATCCAAGCCAGGACCTCTCCTTCCATGTACCCTTGTCAAGAGAAATGAGCCCCTCTCGTTCTGTGTGAGTGTAACTGTTCACAAGTGGCTGAAAGATGGCAAAAATGCAAGTGGTGTCATCTGGTTGTGCAGACTCAGAAGATCTTTCGTTAGTCACTCAGGTCTGCACTCACTGAAAGCTGCTCTCCCAGCACTGATGGACTGATGCAGCAATGCCCAGCCCAGTCAAGTATGCAGTCCCGCCTGCCACAGCGTTAAATTCTCACCAAACCGTGCTATCAATATAACTGTTGCTAAATTATGGTGCATTCTTGCATGAAAAAGTTATTGTCCATGTGTGATGCGTAAAAGTGCGCCTGATACTTGCTACCAGTAACTGGCCTTAGACACTAAGTTTCACACTGAATCACGATGCCAATACATGGGCTAGAAGGACCTATTTGTTCATTTATGCCAAAAAAATTAATTAGTTTGGATTTCATAGGCAGAAATAGCCTCTCTGTTCACCAGCTGTATGTGACCCTTTTCTGATGTGTATGAAATGCAATTCATATGACTGTGTGTCTGTAGAAACAGTACAGTGCAACTTTGGGCTTGTCTAGACAGAGGATGTATTGAGTCAAGTGAAAGAATTTCTTAAAAGTAAAATTTTCAGTGATGTTTCCAGGACAGGCAAGTGCAAAGGTGTCACCAGTGCTCTGGGACAGGGGTTGGGGAGGATGGGAGCGTGCATGGAGGAGGGGTCCCTGTACTGCCCCGTGTGTGTGTGCGCTCTTCCCTGCAAATCTGCTTCACCCCATGCTGGCAGCAGAGCCTGGGGCTGAGTGAGCCCTTGGTCTTGCACCACTCTTCTTCTGTCCTCAGCTTGCTGCAGTCTTGTTCGTAGTCCTGGCCTTAGCTGGGGACATGCACGCTGGGTCACTGAAGGTCCATTGAATCCAGTGTTCTGTCTGTGACAACAATCAGCATCTCTAGGTCCTCCTTGGAAAAAATTTCTTCAAGTGCAGGTGTTATTTTCTCCTGCCTTTCATCTTTAGTCATGCTGAGCTACTACTTCTGTTCTCCAAGATATACTACCTGCGTTGAATCAATGCCTGATTTTGATGCAGAGGCTACATCAGCTCTGCTTGTGATGCAGCTGATCCTGCAAGGTGCTGTGCTCAGTGAGATGCTGGGCTCCTCTCTCCTGCTCAGACATTTAGGGAAATCTGGATCTTGCATTCTTCTATCACACTCTTTTAATCACATTTTCATAATATGCTCTTCTGACAGTATTACATGTTTCTCCTGTGTTGTGGCATTTGGTGAAAATATCATCCCTTGTACTGACATGCACCAGTAAGTGCTGCTTCCTGTCATCATGGGAATTATGGCAGGGGACTGTTGGCAGAACTTTGCAAAATTTATAAAAGCATTTCCATGTATATAGGCTAGAACATAGTCTATAGTCCAGTCATTTACAGGTTTTGATTCTCATGCATCAGCATCATTTTAGTGTTAAAGGGCTTCGCAAAAACATTTTAAAAGAAATTTCCATTCAACCTGCTCCTATTGGATTTTGAAATTAAACTTATTTGGGATTGGTAAATTTTTAGTCTGTAGCTAGGGATAAAAGGTTGATAAATCAGATTGCTGGCCGCTGAATCAAATCTTGTATCACTGGCTATAAACTGGTGTGTTTAAGAAGATGAAAATCTTTTGTGGTACATCTGGCCACCAGTGTGACCCTTCACAGACAATTAATTCTCTTCAGGAAAAAAAAAAAATTAATTGCTCTATCTTCTTTTAAGACGATAAAGACCACTCCAGGGAAAAAGCCTTTAGAATCCAATAATCCTATTCCCGCGCTGGTACCATGCCAATAAATACTGCACCACTTGCATGGAAAGATCTGAAGCCTCCAAAACCTTTAATGCAGAGTGTTCCCTCTCTCTCTGCACGCCTGAGTCCAGAGGACCCTAGCACCTCAGAGCTGTGTAAGTGTTTACTTGAACCGGGAGACTGATGACAATTTGATCCACATGTTTCCATAGACAGTTGCATTTCCTCTTCATTCTGCCATGGTGTTTCCCACAGTTGATTTTCTTTGACATCTTTGGTGTCTGTAGGCAGCAGCCATCACCCTCCTGAGCCTTTCACAGGCATCAGCAGACCGCTCTGTTATCCCAGCATGGCTTGTATGAAAGCATCTTTTTGACAAAAACACCAGTCCTGCTGGTTTCTGCTCCTGTTTCTAGGCCTGGCTGGTTCTATCTGGACCCGATTCAATGAGTTTGTACACTGGAGTATACTCATGTCTGAGATGAGCCTTGACATTGCTTGAATTTGTAAAAACACTTTTTATTGCTTTGTTCCTAACATGGTATAGTCTGCAGATCTCGCCTGTAACACTGCTCAGCTATGTGGAAGGAAATTGGCCTCATGCTGAAGGTAGTGCTAGAAACAGAAAGAAAACTGAACTGATGGAGAATTTCACTGCAGAGCTGCAGAGACTGGCAATTTCAACTCAGCCTAATTGGCTCACTCAAGAGAAATACATAAATAATTTGGTCTTAGGCCATAATCACTATTATGACTATTTGTATGATAATTTCTAGTGCTTCAGTTTTGGATATGAGACCTAAAAGACCAATGCTCTGTAAAAACCAGATAAGCTCCAAAGAGTCTAATGAACAATCTCATGGTGAGGCAGAGGGTGCTCTATGTTGGCAGGCTAATGGATGAAAGCTGATGGAGGAGAAATTTAAGTAGCAAGTAAAATACCATTTTTTAAAGCTGTGCAGTTTCCAGCTGGACAGATTACCCATTCTCAGTTGCTCAGAAAGAAGACTGCACAGGCTTGCAGGGCCTGAATTCAACAGCGTGGTTAACTACTTATCCACCTCTTGCACATATGTAGTTGTATCTGGTGTGCCAGAAATCAGGTATATGCTTGAGTAAGTCTGTTAATTCACATTCCTAAAGATAGCCATGTGCTTAAGTGCTTTGCTGGATCTTTTTCTTCGCCATCTGCTTGTTACTGGGTTCTGTGCAGGGCTTGCTAGGTCAAAACCAGTGGTCTGTGGTTAATCGGTAATCAATGGTTATGCAGGGATCAGGCTCTGTGCTTAATGGTTTTTCTGGCCTGAGAAGCAAAGACTCTTTGAGGAGGAGGAGGATGGGAAAGAGGAGGAGAGAGATGAGCGTGAGCAGGGGAAGCTGGAACGCACTGCTGGCGTTCGAGGGGAGGTAGAGAAGTTGCCTCCCAGCAATGCTTGCTTTCTTTTCTTGGAAAACATATCTAGTTTCTGTGCGGGAAGGTTTGAGAAGGGGTCCTGAAGCATGAGGGGAGCGGGAAGATGAAAGCGTGGGAACAGGGTGAACTGCTGTCTGAAAGCAATGGAAGAAGGACAGGTTCAGCAAAGAGAGATCAGGTTATATTCATCGGGAAGGCAAGAACAACCCAGTGACCAAAATACCATCCCTTTCTTGCCTGGTTTCTTCACGCATACGAGGTTCAATTTATCCAATTTATACTTGTAAATCACTGGCTCGTTTTGACCTTGTGTTGATAATTCATAACCCAAAGGCTTTGGTTTCTTTTTTTTCCCCCCCCTTTATCTGGACAGCACAGGGTGTTAGGTGTGTTTGAACTGTTTTGCATGGGTCACTGGATGCCTGGTATGTTCCTTGAAGATAAGTGAGCTCTTTTATCAGGTTAAGTATATACTACTGGCACTCTCTCTATCAAAGGCATCATGAAGACACAGCAGAAAAAAGACACATGATGAAATATCTGAGTCAGATGTGTTTCTTACATCCCAAATTAGATTGGTGGCTTTTTGTTCTGCTCTTGATTACACCTATTCCTCTTTGTGCAATGGCTCTTTTCATCATATAGTTAATTTATTATAGAAGTCTTTTGCTAATAACAAACATTGACAGATCTATCAAAGGGATGTTTTGGATGAAGGTGAGCAGGCTGTGTGAGGAGAGAGGAGATACTCTTTTGTTTGTCAGTGGTTTGCAGTGGGGATTTCACACGCCTCGGTCTGTGTCTGTGGAATTTGCTGCCAGATGAACTCCTGTCTATCGAGTTGCACTTTAGAGTCTAATCTTCCACTTAGTAGCATCTCTAGCTTGCTTGGCTGAGGAAGAAAAAAACAACCGACCCTCTTTAAAATATGTACTGAGTACAGTGTTTTCCTGCAGAGGGTTTAGTTATGACAGACAACCTAGAAAATTAATGCAAATTAATTGCAAACATGGCTTTAAAAAGGACTATTTATGCTGACCTGAATCATTTCTGTGGGCAAGCATTTAGAATTGAAATAAAATCATAGGATGGTTTGTGTTGGAAGAGACCTTAAAGATCATCTAGTTCCAACCCACCTGCCATGGGCCTGGACACCTTCCACTAGACCGGGTTGCTCAAAGCCCCATCCAACCTGGCCTTGAACACTTCCAGGGAATGGGACATCCACAGCTTCTCTGGGCAACCTGTTCCAGTCCCTGACCACCCTCACAGTGAAGAATTTCTTCCTTATATCTAATCTAAGTCTGCCCTCTTTCAGTTTGTAGCCATTACCCCTTGTCCTATCACTACATGGCCTGGTAAAAAGTCCCTCTCCAGCTTTCTTGTAGGCCTCCTTCAGGTACTGGAAGGCTGCTCTAAGGTCTCCCTGGAGCCTTCTCTTCTCCAGGCTGAACAACCCCCAACTCTCTCAGCCTTTCTTCATAGGAGAGGTGCTCCAGCCCTCTGATCATCTTTGTGGCCCTCCTCTGGACTCACTCCGACAGGTCCATGTCCTTCTTATGTTGGGGCCCCCAGAGCTGGATGCAGTACTCCAGGTGGGGTCCTCACGAGAGCAGAGTAGAGGGGGAGAATCACCTCCCTCAGCCTGCTGGTCACACTTCTTTTGATGCAGCCCAGGATATGGTTGGCCTTCTGGGCTGCAAGTGCACATTGCCAGGTCATGTTGTGCTTCTCATCAACCAACAGCCCCAAGTCCTTCTCCTCAGGGCTGCTCTCAATCCATTTCTGAGGAAATAACAACCTGGGAAATTCTGAGCCTGGGAAACAGCCTGACTTTGGTTTAGCGAGGTTCAGTGTGAGCTCAGCTGACATTTGATTTATTTCAAAAGTTTTGCTGGCAACCACAAAAGTGAGAAAAAAAATCTTAGCCCCTCTCTGAGATGGGCACAGGGGTAAATGGCAGCCACTGGACGAGCCCAGGCAGCTACCTCTTCCTGGCTTTAGCAGAAGGGTGAGAACCAGCAGTGAATGATAGCAGCTTGTCCAACTGTCTGGGTAGACCTAAAGACAACTTCACCATCACTCCTGGAGATGTTTCACTGTTGGTTATTCTGGCATAAGTGTCGTCCGGGGCATATTTGCAGCCAGCAGTCCCACATGCCCACAACTGCTGTCCCCTTCTCAGGATGTTCCTATTGGCAGCTATTTGACCAAGCTATTATTTTATGGTATATTTAGTTCTTTTTTATCTTTCCTCACTGTCAGTCTCTCCAGCCCAATAATCATGTTTTCTTCTTTACCACAGCCTCCATATCCTGCTGTCATTCTAAAAATGCTTCTGTGATGTTAAATCTTTTCCAGTTATATGATGAGAATTAATTCATTCTGACACAGCCATGAAAATCTGATTCAATTCCTTTTTTTGGTATCTCAGTCACAGTCCTTGATCACAAATCAGCATGAGTCAGAATTTCCCAGGTTATTATTTCCTCAGAAAGGCTGATTGCAACCCTGTCTCCATATTTAATATCCTTTTCCTGACTGTGGTGAAGCCGAGCAGTCGAGGCTGCAGTGATTTTGTTTGGAGATCTGTCTGTTGTTCTGTCATTCGGTGCCACAGGTGGAAAAGAAGGTGACACCAAAGAATATTCCAGACCAGTTTTAGTGTTGCAGTTTCCCATCATCAGCTAGTTGAGTCCATGCTGACTGTACCGCACGAAGGTGACTACGGAAACTAGCAGGATTTATTTCTCTGGAGACTAAGAAATCTTGGGTCACAGGTGGAGAGGGAATGCAGTGGCTTTATCAGCTTGTGCCAGGACATGAGAATTTAGTAACAACAGGTTTTCAAACTGGCCATATTGTGCTGAGATCATCTGCCAAAACGGACTGTCCCGAAATGTTGCAGATAGATAGGTTTTGAATCCTTTTGGGTTCAACTGGTTAAATGAGGAGCTTATCTGGAGTTACTAAAAGTAGACCAGAATGAAAAATAAGTGGGAAATGCTCTCTTTGGGGTCCTTACCATTCATTTATTTGCTCCAATACATGTTTGTCTCAAATTTTATGTCTGGAGGGCAGGACTACGTTGGCTGCCCATTGAAAGAGTGGAGTGCTGTCAGGCTGTTCTTCTGCGTTGGGCTGTGCTGTGGCCAGGAGGGGTTTGGAGGCAGAAGGAGGCTTCCCTTTCCTTACAGAGAGCCTCTGGCTCTGGAAGCAAACAGAGGAGGAAATCCTGCTTCCACTCGCCATTGTACCTCTCCTTATTCTGAAGGATGTGCTGTCGGCTGAGCAGCAGCTGAAAGGGCTGCAGGAAGGAGCAGGCATTTTTTCTTGCAGGTCACAGGAGGCAGGCGAGGTCCCTCAGCCTGCCCCAGGGGGTTTGTCATTGCACAAATTCAATGCTCAGCTTGAGGACTAAGGAACCGTTTCCATGTTTTCTATTGATTGCTGCAATTTCCTTTTGTGGTTCTCTTGGGTTCTTCAAATAGGGCAGTAGTAGTTTTAATACCCACTTGGGTTTTTTGCTTGCTTGTTTGCTTCCTACCAAGCTCTAGGAATATTTTTTTTTTCACATTAAAAGAGAAAAATAATGCCCAGAGATTGGTCCATTATTTTTATGAGGGAAGAATATTTATTAGGATTTAATTGTTCAGGAAAAGCAGCCAAGCACTGCCTGCAGGGGAAAGCCTTTACACACTGGTACATCAGATCAATAGCTAACGGTTAACAGGAAGGGACAAAAAGCCATCCTTAATTTTAGTAGTAAAGGATTCAGCTCCCAATTCAGGCTCAGATTTCTCATCTTCCTGGGACAAATCACACAAGTGTCTGCTTGCTGCAGGTGGAGATATTGCTTTTCTTCCTGACAGGGGACTGTGGGTTTCGACTCCTCTGAGTTATTGAACTCCTCGTGTGCTAAAGTGTGCAAGCCAAGCTACCAGTCCAACAGAAGTGCCTTACCTTTGTTTGACTTCTGTGCCTTGTGAGCGTGTTTCTGGCAGAGACATGAGTTACTGTTTCATGATTCAATTTTATATTGTGTTGCGTACGCCAAAGGCTCTGCTGTGATGCTCCTATCCTGCTAGACATAACCGTTATTAAAGCTTAGGTGAGTGAACTCAATTTCCCCTAAAATTTCCAAACAATTCTAGATATTATTGATGAGGATAATTAGGATAAGATGCTGGTATGCTGAGCAGAATGGGTGGCCTTTGTGAGGCTCATTCATTATTAATCAGCCATGTAATTTCCCTTAAGTGACAAGGTGTGATTACTTTTTTTTAGGCCCAATTGCATCTTCATGCTGTGAGCAAAGATGAGACCCTCTCGCCTGTGTTATTGTGAATTACCCATTTGGGAAATGAGGATGCTGTAGGTTGGAGATACTGCCTGGGAGCTCGCTCGTGACACAGAGAGACAATCAGATGCTGAATAAGCAAGAAATTAATTCTTCCTCCCCTTTCTCCTTCCCACATAGTTTGTTTGTGCTGGAGCTGTGCCTGCGTAAAGGCTGCAGTATGGAGCTGGTGTGTGCTGTCACGCATAACCTTTGGCATGTCAGAAAGCAGCTTATGGTAGGGGCAAAAACCCTTCTCCGATGGCAGTGTCTGCTGAGCGTGGCTGCAGGGTGGAGTGGGTCTGGGGGGAGCTGAGTGCAGGGGTACCAGCCCTCCGTTAAAACACTGGAAAACAAAACTCCTGACAGACTAAACAAATGTAGTACTCTGATTTAATACAACCTAATAGTTGTGCTTCAAGTGACTTATAATGAAGAACGAGTCAGTGTACTCTTCATTAAAAACAGAGTGATAGCATAATAAACATAACCTTATTGAACTCAAGGAAGCACAAATCACTTGTAATTCAAAAGCATTATAAAAAATAATTATGATTTACTGCTGAACTCTGTTTTGTGGTCTATGAAAACTTGTTATGTTTTGCTTTCAAAAAAGCATTTCTCTTAATCAAAGTTGTTGCAATTAGAGGGAGTGGTAATGATCCAGAAGTTAGCTGAGTGATGTTGCCTTTTTAAGGATCTCTACAGCTGCCATTTTCATAGCGTGAATAGTGATGCTTGGTGTTGGCGGAGAAGCTCCTGTGGATCAGAGCTCCAGCAATTGGAAATGTTGTGTTTTGCAATACACCCCCATTCTCCCAAACCTATCACGATGTTGAATTCCATCCACTTAAAACAGAGCCTATGTTTAACAATAATTTAAATCATTATCCTGCCTGTCAGCTCGGAGTTAAGGGGCTATGCAACTGCGATTCTCTGTTTAGAAACTGCCTGGAATAATAACTTTCAGATGTCTCAAATATGCACCACTTATCTATAACATCTAAATACAAATGTCTCCCTGCTGAGCAAGCCCGACACTGTTTACCTATCGTGTCCAAACCATTCCAGAGGGTTTGCTTGGCGTGGAGTGGAAGGCCCTATATCCGCAGCTCCGACAGCGCTGTCAGTGTAATGTTTTTCAACTCCTCCTCACCTTTAGCTGATTGCAGAGAAAGAAACAGCCTAAGCCTGGGGGTGACAAGTGAAGAATGTCCCTGCACATGCATCCCCCCTCCTGCCCCCAGGCCGAGGGTAAAAGTGCATTGCGAGCCAGCCCCGCACTCTTGCAGACGGGATGATGCTCACGCTGTTGGGTCCCTGCCAGCCTGCTGTGAGATGATCCAAATGCTGAATCCTGCATGCCCTGGGTGTGCTGGGGCTGGGCAGTGTCGAGGCGCTGTCGCCGGCCTGGGGGCCCCGGGCTCTTTCTCCGCATGCAGACCTCAGCGGGACCTGTCAAATCTCATTGAATGTCAGGCTCCGCAATTGGCTTGCGCCGTATGCTCCCCCCAGCTACGGCACGCCGAAGATGTGTGCCGCACAGCTGGATGGCTCCGCTGCCGCCCAGGGAGCTGCCGTGCTGGATGCGGGCGCTCAGCGTGTCCCTCGAGGGGCTGCAGGAGCAATGGGCTCTGGTGCGGGGCTGCCCCTGCAGCTCATCTGTGAGTAATCAGAGCAGGGAGAGCTGAAAAACTCCTCCTCTCCTTGCTACAGCTGACCTGTGGCTTATCATGGGGGAGCCCCTGTGAGTTTTGGGCCCTCTCCCAAAGGTGTGGAGTGTCTCGTGCCATCCACACCTGGAAAGAGAGGAGCTTTGTCCCCAAAACTGGCATTGCATACCAAAGGCCTCTGCATGATGCTCTACAACCTAATGGCATATGCTATGTAGCCTCCACATTTCCTAATGCATCCTGGGGAGCCCCATGCAGTGCTTGGGCTTTGCTTCCCCTGGGCACACAGAACACCCTTAGCTGGCATGCACTGTCCTGATGCAGCCAGTGAAGGTTAAATAAGGAGAAAGGAGAGCATTTAAAGCATCTTTGCATCATTTTTGGTCCCTAGGTGAAGTCTGAGTCACAGCTCTTATTCACTATCTCAGATCTATGCAAATGATATTGACATTCTTCCTGGGGCTCTTATCCCTTTGCTCTCAGTTAACTCCTGGATTATGGGTTGTCCAGCCCCTGCAGTGCTGCTGCTCTCCTCATATTACACAACAGCAGGTTGTCTGAAATGTGTGTGTTCTGGGCATTGAAAATTTCTGTTATTTTATTAGCTTTTACAGAAAGTGTGAAAGTTAGACTGTTAGCTGGGCCAGACTTGGTACCAAATTGTTTTACATGGCTATGGTTATGGAAGCAAGCCTTCCCCCTGTCCACTCTGGACAGCAGTTAGCATACGTGTCCCCTCTGCAGCCACCCAGGGCTGCCACAGAGGAGCACTGCTGGTCTGCTGCCTCTGCAGCCAGGTTGAGCCCACGATAGTGTTTTTCAGAATAGCTGCAATTAGTGAAGTGTGCATAGCATTGGCTGAGCTCAGAATGTGGTTTCTTCTTCCTTTTTTTAATGTAGGCTTCCTTGTAGGGATGTGGCTTGGAGAGGAGTCCTTTATAGCTTGCTCTCAGCCTGCTCAGGAAACCAGCTCAGTGAGGCTCAGTATCTGATGGCTTTCTTCATGTGGCATGCCTGCCTCCATGCACATGAATATACAGTCCAGTTTACTTGCTTGAAATGCCCAAATTGTGTTTCTGTTCTTCATGAAATATTCATCTGCTTGGATGTAGTAAGCCAGGTTTTTCTGGTGATGGTGTTTCTGGGCAGAAGCATGCGCAGGCATGTGGCTCCGGTGCCCGCTCAGCTTGCTGGAGCTGCCTGTCCCACCTACCAGTCCAACACGGGGGTGCTCGGGACGATGCTCTGCCTGTGGAGCCGCGTGGCTCTGCCATGCTCAGGAAACGAGCTGCTCTGAGGCCACCTTCCCTCCGTTCATCCTCCCACTTTGTATGGTCAGGGGCTCCATCTTTATGGGCCTGTCCTCACATATGCCAGTATCTGAGCGGTTGGGGATGGGAACGAGAGCAGCGTGCAGGACCCACGGGCTCTCCGTCCTCAAGCTGGCTCCTCCTGCATGCTGACCCTTACACCAGTTACTTTATCAGCACCAGTCATCTCCCCAGCAGTCCTTCAGTGACTTTCTCACCATCACCCATGCCAGAGGGCCTGGAGCAAGTTAGCACAGCAGAAAAATTTCATACATTTAACCTGTTCATCCGTCGCTCTGCTGTGTGTCTGTGCTGCTTGTGTGTGACAGTTAAAAGCTACCTATATCACTTACACAGAATATCGTATTTACCAGGTGTTCTCTGATACTGGTTTGAAGCTTGGCCACGTATGCAGGAAAATAATTTGCAGGTACCGGAGTTGTCTTCATGCTGTTTGTTGCTCTAAATTTGTACTTCGTGTTTGCTGCCCGGGTGGAGAGAAGGCTGTGATCCAGGATGCTGGCATCTCAGATGTCTTCAGCGAGAGATGACCAGTGACGTGTTTCTTCCCAAGGTGGCATCCCAAGGTGACATGACAGAATGACAGACAGATGGTGTTAGGTTGCACAAGAAGCGCTGCTGGCCAAAAAGGTACAAGCAGCTAGTGTGAACCCCTGTGATCAGGTCCAGCCAGTCTCTGTAAGGAGCCGGGGCTAGTTTCATTTACTGGGGGCAGGAATTGTTTGCTATAATAAACTAAAGGTTCAAAGCTCAATTGAATCTCAGCTCCTCCAAAACCCCTAGCGCTCTCCGATCTGGTGTTTTGATTACCTGAGCCCATTTTAAATGCTAGCTCAAGCGTCAAGCCCTCACATTTCCATTTCGCTGTTCAAGGAAAACAATTTTAATAGCTACACAGCTATTCATCAGGATTAGGCCCTGCTGGACTAGTTTGGATATCACGCAAGCTAAGTGCAGCAGAGGCCGAGCTTAACTTGGAACATCCAGAGGCACCAAAAACATTTGCTTCAGTAACTCAAGCATGTTCATCAGCCCCCGCTCTTCGTGCCACTGACCATGTCCAGTGCCAGGAGAGGAGGGGTTGGGGGAGAGCCCGCTCTCCTGTTTTTCCTGGCCCTGATGGAAACAGGGGAGAAGCAGAAGTATCAGCAGGAAGCGTGCACTTTTGGAGCTTCCACTCCCAAGTCAGCATGGATGCAGAGGAGAAAAGCACCCGTGTACTTGGGCGCTTACCCAGCTGCCCCCCATGGCAGCAGCACCTCTGCCCATTGCTGACTGTGTGCATCGCTGTGTGCCCCAGCGTTGCAGCATGGAGCACGGCAGCCTCCCAAAAGTACTTCTGGGATTCCAATGGAGCAGGGAAAGTTAATTTGTTCTGTATTTATTGTCTAAGTTTAGGTAGCTAGTGTACCGCTCTGCCAAGTGTCGAGGGAAAAATTCCTCATTCCGCCTTAAATGTTTCTTGGAGTGGCTGGTGCTGAACTGAAGTCCCTGGCCAGCCAGCGCTGAGCCAGGTTTCACGTCAGTGCTGAAGACTTTGGTGGCTTCAAGACTTGGGGATGAATGTAGGTTTCCTCTCTTGTCCATGTATATTCACGCAGTCATTAAGAAGTTTTGTTTACTAGTATCTTGCTTACTCTAGTATTTAGTGGGAAAATGCTAGAAAGTCTTCTTAAAAGAAGAAAGAATTAATAGAAGTTGAATGGTCGTTTTCATGCTGTCGCTGCTGGCTGGCTTTTCCCTATCCAGACTTCACTTGGAAATGTTGGGGGGTTCCTGCGAGAGGCTCAGGCACCCAAATGAGTTTGGACATTTAATTGCTGCAGTGGCGGGGACCTGTCAAGGGCGATGCTGGCTGCCTTCAGTGTAATCGCTGAGATCTGGAAGTAGGAGCTGGAAATCCCATAAGAATCTGGTTTCTTTAAGTACTTTGACCCTTTGGATTGGCTGTGGAGGCTCCTGGGACAGCAAAATTTATGTAGGACATTTTGCAGTGTCATCTTTTTTTCAGTCTTAGGAAATGTTGAGGCTGGATGGAGTTCAGCGGGATGAAAGGAACAGTTCTCTTGCATTTAATAACTGCCGCTGCTTGTTTCTGAGGCGTGTCGGTTGCTTTCCAAGGGGAGGCAGGATAGTATCTGCTTTCTATCTGGTAGGACAGTGACCATTTTATTCACAGAATGGTCTGAATGAAGATAAATTGCTGAATCTTGTAGAAATCTTGATGGTGAGACAAAGCTCTCTCACTAACTGAAAATAATGTGTTTTTTTTTAAGCTCTCTATATAAATATTTACAGCTCTGGATATACATAGGGATATATAAACAAACAAACAAAAAAGACCCCAAAACAAACACTGCAAAGAGACCAGAAATCTTCCAGACTTTCACCATTTTCATGGAAAGCAATGGTAAAGTAATACATTAAATTATTCACACTTTTTTTCAGTTGTCTAGACAGTGCTATACTGAAATAACACAGTGTGTCTAGCTGAAAAGGGAATTCACTTAGGACTGCGGATCCAATGCAGACAGCAGGGAGAAATTGTTGAAAAGCTTTGGGGAAGGGTGAGAGCAAGCTGTCCACTGTCCACCTAGGTGTTACATCTAGGAAGAGATGCTGCAGCTGAAAGTGGCTGTCAGCTGTCCCTACCGCTCGGTGATGGCACCGCGTCTGTGGGAGGGAGGAGGAGTTCAGCTGGGACCTTCAGCACATCCAGAAAATACAAATGATGCAGGAGAATGGACCTCATCTCTGCTTCTCTGAAAAGTAGAGAATTACCCATGTTGAAAGTATAAGTAAAACTGTGAAGGAAGGAGTTTAGCTCTTAGAGGTTATGTATTCACAGTACTTTAAGGATCTGAAAAAAGGAGAAGTGTGAATTTGTTGTTGCTCCTGTTGTCATGGGACTGTTCTCCTGGCCCTGTGCTTCCCTGCCTTGCACAACAAGCACAAGATGCAACTTCTGTGTGGGGGGAAGTGTGGCAATTCCCTTGAACACTTAAATACCTCTTGATTCCTCTAGTTGGACATGCACTGGCATGCTCTTGTTGTTCTTGCCATCCTCCCCCACTGCCTCCCCAGGCACCGAGACACCCAGCACTGCCAGGTGAGCCTGGGCAGAGCTGGAGCCGTGCTGAAATATTCAGGCTTTCCCACCTGGGTGGCTCTTACAGCAGGAGCAAGTGTGAAGACAAACGTCTTCTTACAGAGTATGTCTTCTCTTCTCCCTGCTCACCTTCAGGCATGAGAGGAAATGTTTTCATGCAAAATGATCTACCAGGAGAACATTCAAGTATGAGCAGGGCAGACCCTCATGTTGGGAAGCACATTTGCAGCATTGCAGCAGAGGATGGTAGATGCCCTCAATGAAGAAGCGTTTAAAAGCTATGCCAAGTGTCTCCTCTCTCTCTGTCTGTCAGCGTCATAACTGAGCAGCAATGTGTTTAAACCAGTGCTTTGTGTTTCTCTTTGGGGAGCCAGGAGATACCTCTGTGTGCCCGCTAAATGCAGAGACTTGGGTCTGAGTGTTTAAGTCCAGACATTAAGTCCTTGATGATTTTACTTAGATACTGGTTGGTGATGACAAATTTGGCCATTGTGGAAACTCCAAAGCAGAGAGCTGGCTGGGGAGGGAGAGCCGATCCCAGGATTTCCTCCAAAAGTAGGGAGTAAGAGTCCCCTGCAGCCCTGGGAAGGCTGACAGGTATGCTGAAAGCCCTTCATGCTCAGCCACGAGAAGGCTGCTGAAACAGCAAGGACTGGGTGGATTGTAAGCGACAGTCACTGGTTACTACGCAGCCTACAACAGATTTATTTAAAGTTTTATAGGCCGTGTTTCCCACTTAAAACTGCACAGATTTCCAGAAGAAGTTCAGCTGCTGGCCATCTGCTCCCCAGAGAAACGCTTAAAGGGGCCTTTTCTCCCCATTAACACTTAAGACATTTCAACATTTAACCAGGTGAGTGTGGGATCTGTCACTGAGGGCTCCGGGACCTCGCTCCCTGCAGACCCTCGGGGAGGGTATTCAGAACATCACAAGCTGCTGGCAGGAGGAGGACTCGAGTCACAGATCACAGAGATGAAATGACCTCCCGAAGGCTCTGCGGGGAGGACAAGAGACAGGAATAGAAACTGGGGAGCCTGACTTCCCATCTCTTATTCTCAAGCACAATTAAAGCACAGCCTGTTCACATGGTGCCGTTGGTGACTACAGATGTGGTGGAAGAGCGGTGGGAGGGAAGCTTTGGGCAGGGGTGGGAGCACGAGTGAGAGACGGGAGAATGGGATGAGATGGAGGCAGATGGTTGTGGGTATGGAGCAGAGGGAACCTTAATGGCAAAAGCAGAGGTAGAAAGCTCACCAAAAGGGTCATTACAGAAAATATTCCTTTTGCTCAGTTTGGAGAATCCATAAATTATTTTAGAGCATGCTCATGGGACAACCCGCCCAGTGTTTCTAATCTGAAATCCTGTTGTCTAACACGTTTTTTGGCTGTTAACGTTTTCCAATCTATTGTGTAAATAGATTCTATTTTAACATTTTGGCAAATGGCTTCCGGGGAAAATCCCAATTCCTCCACTACTCCTCCAGGGTCCCATTGTCCGGGGCCTTATTTTTCCTTCCTGTTTCACACGAACGTGCAGAGCTTTGACAATTGCATTTGTAGTCTTGAAATGTGAATGCCTTCCAAAGCTGGAAGGAATCTCTCAGTTTTTGAGATTGACCTCTGATTTCCAGTGACAGCTAGGATGGATTTCTGTGATTTTTCATGTTGCCCAGAGCCTGACATTGACTAATAGGACTGGATATTCAGCAGGAATGGCAGGAAACCCTTGGTAATGAGATTTATTCATCCTGTCCATGTGTAGTTTCAAAACTGTAGGGCTAAGTTCCTGTTTGGGGTGAGTGGAGCAGTGTTACAACAGGGTGAACTTAGACCATTGCTCCTGAAGGCACAGAGCAGCTCTTTCATTCATCGCCCTCCCGGCCCCAGATCTGTCTGATCAACAGCAAGCAGTCTGTCCTCTTCAAGTATTGCAATAACAACATGCAAAATCACATGGTTTTCTGTCGAAAACCAGCAGCCATCCCATTCCATTTGCCTTTTGTTTATCTTAAGAAAACAGTGGATTCTGCCTAGTTTTACTGGAATAGTCCTTCGCTGGCTGGAAATCACTAGCTATAAAAAAAACGTAGCAAGATGTAGCTCACTGTGTTTGACAAAGGTTTCTGCAGAGCTTCTGCACTGACTGAACAGGGGGACACGCAGGGGAGATGACTCACCAGGGGACCCGGGAGCATCTGGCGAGGCTATTTTGCATTCTGGTTATGTTTTTGTGGCCAACTGGGGTTGTTACCAGCATCCTGGTGACCTGCTCCCTTCTGCCCCGGATGCCTGGGAAGACATCAGGGACCATCACGGCTGTGCTGCAGGGACAGCTTCTTCAGGGCACCCAGGGGGGTTGGCTGTGCCACCACAAAGGAAGGGTGCCAAGCACCTACGCCATGCACAGCGGGGGACTCTGCGAGGAAGGGGGAGGTTTTGGTGCAGCTTCATCTTTCCCAATGGAGCAGATGAGGGCTGCAGGGATAGGAGAGGGAGCTTTTTTGCTCTGCAGTTAGTCAGAGATCTCTGAAGCCATTTCCAACTGTAGATAAATGGGGTAAATAAAGCTTCACATGGAGGTTGTCTGCAGACCACTGGTGGACATATATAGTAGGACATTGGGGCTCCTATTTTAAAATTCTTCAATTAGATCTCTAGCTGTCCGTGAGTATAACCTCACATGATTAAAACAAAACTGATTTTAATAATTGACTCATTCCTCCCTCTCTTCCATGTCTGGGGCAGGGAGAGTGGATGAAACATTTTTTTCTCCTGTGTGCTAGTTAACCTTTTCATTTAACCAGCACTAGTTGAAATTAGGGGAGGGTTTGGTTTTTGTTTTTATCTAAGTGAAGCAGTATGTGAAAACAGTCTCTGTTTACCTTAAGTTTTATAAAAGGCTATTGCTGTTTTTTACAAAACACAAATTTTGGACCAAGTTTGATCTGACAATATTGTTTTCAATCCAGGATTGCTTTGAACCAGCCACTCATCCTCCTTTGTCCTCAAAGGCACCGTGCTGGATTTCACAGAAGTTGAAAATCATGTCTCCATCAGTTTAAATGCTCCCAGCATCCATTAGGAACCCTAGCATGGCTCATCCCTTGCACACCAGCTGACGGGACATGTGGGATACTTGTTTTTCCTTCTCCCCCTGCTCTGTGTAACCTGGCAGGCAGTGGCTGGGCTGAGGATGCTGAGCCAGGAGGAAGGATGTCCTGACTGCCCCTCTGCAGTAAAACCTAGGAGGCAGTGCTAGCACAGCACGGCATTTTGCACCTCTTCGCAATGCTGCATGACCTTCTTCTTTCTCCACGGACTCTGGCACTGGGCATTCTCCTGGCCTGGAGAGCATCCCCACCCCAGGAGCCAGCCCGGAGGCTCAGCAGTCCCTCCCAGGAAGGTCACTACTAAGGGATCAGCAAGCATTTACTTGGCTTTTTTAAGTGTCCCTTTCTGCCCCTTAGATCAGAATTTGCCCCCGGTTCAGGCAAAACAAGAAACAAGCAGCCACTTCTCCAGCGTTCAAAGCAATGCGAGAATTTTAAACCGATTTCAAAATAAAGATGTTCAGCTGACAATTCATTTGGGCATAAACATGCACTCACCAAAAAAAGATCCTCAGAGGAATTCAGCTGCTGAATCCTTGACCTCCAGAGGACCCCTAAATATAGTATTGTACGCAATGTGCCTCTTTTTTGGGTGAGATATTAAGAGCTTATTTATTTATTAGAAAGTGTTTTACAATGTAAGTAAATTAGTGAGTTCCAAGGCCATCTCCCAGCTGCCAGATGCTGGGAGGATGTTTATGGCCACTGTAAATAATTTCATAGCTTAATACAAATACATTTTTAGAAATCAAGGGCTGATGGCTGCATGTTTATGGCTCAGTTGAGGATTTATCAATTCCTTCAGAATATGAGAAAGAAAACAAACAACAGTTCAGATATTTTAAAAATTCACAGGAAAGAAAAACTCAGAGGTATTCTTCATTCACGGTGCTGTGGGCTCAAGTCTTTGTTGCTTTTGCTGAGCTCTCCCAAGTCTCATCAAGTCAGGGAGATCAGAAAATGATCAACATCCTTCAAGACCCAGCCCCTGCATTTTGGAGACTGCAAAGGCTGGGATTTTAATGGTACAGACAGTTTTCCCTGCACTGAATATGTATTTGGAGATCACTTTGCTGCTGCTGAATGACCTTTGCTAAGGCCAGCTTTAAATGACAGAAATCAGATCCTTCACAGTCAGCAGGGCAACAAGGTGGAGCAGCACAAGGAATTTGCTTTATGTTGTGGCTAAAAGGTAACAAGGACTGAGCAGCACCTGTGGGTACCAGCAGTGGTGTCTCCAGAGGAAAACCTGCTTCCCTGAAAAAAACAGGACATACAATGAAAATGGGGCTGGAAGGAATTTCTTTTTCGAGGCATGTGCACAACAAGGAATTAGAAATCAGCGAGGTGACGTCAGAGCGTATGTGGGATGCTTGGTATGATTTTTGTGAAAAGTCTTGGTGCCTCGGGGAGGGATGGTCAGAAATGAAGTGTTACAGATGCTTCATTTGAGCTTTAGGTCTATTTTCAGCCTTTGTGTGGATGGTAGCGGAGGGCCTGCAAATATCAGCAGAAGCTGTGGGCTGCTTCTGCCGTGGTGCGTTGTGGTGGCTGCACGTTCCTGTGCTGCACTCTCCATAGCAACATATTTTCAATGTAAAACCACAGAACCAGCTGAATAGTTATGAGCATTTACACTCCCATATGCGTGGGGGAAAACTGATGATGATGCTGAGCTGCTGTAAGGCAGAAATGGTCCTCACTTTAAAATGCAGCCTAAGCTGAGCTTTCAGTCTGGAATTGAAATGCAGTTTGATGATGGGAGGTGCTTAGGCGCATGCACTCACAGGTGTCTTATTCTTTTTTGGGAAAAATGTGACCCTTTTTTATTACCCAAGAAGTCCACCAAGAAGCACCTTGTTTTGGGAGCAGGAGACTGCCCTGGGTCTACAGCAGGCCAGAGTTAGATGGCTTGACACAACAAGGTTTGCTGAGGCTAATGGTGCCGGTGCTAACTACAATTAATTTAGGGCCAAATAACTTTTTTTGCAGTTTGAAGATAGCAGTGAATCCCAGTGCGGCCCAGCCCCAGATCCGGCAGGCCAAGATTTGGGTACGCTCATTGCGGTGGTGCCATTTTTTGCAGTGCATGTTGCCTGGCACCATCCTGATCCTTTTCCTTAATGGTGCTGGATTGCCCGGCCTTGAATTTAGCTGCAAGGGCTGCAAGCTCCAGTGAAGCGGAGGTGGCTGTGCAGTGCAGGCAGGCAGGCAGTGCATGGCCACAGGCACGGCACCGAGATGGCCAGGGAGGTAAAGGGAAGCAGCCTGCAGGGCTCAGTGGCTAATTGTGGTCACGCCTGGCTTGCTTGTGTCTGTCCCTTGAATCATTTCCCTCCTGCTAATTTCTGGGACCGGCAATATGTGTGCTCGCGATGGCTTTGAGGTGGTTTGGCAGGTACAGCAGTGGCAGAGCATCCTCCGAGTGAGTGCGTAACTGCTGTTCAAGGAGCCGGCTCCCACAGGTCTGCCTCCAGCCACCCGTGGAGCAGGCAGGTTCAGCAGGATGGCAAAGGCACAGAGACAGTGACAGCGCTCGACACGAATGAGATTGCTGACCTGGAAAACGAGCCAAGATTAAGAAATGTCAAATTTCTTGGGAGAAGAGGGTTTCCCGGAGGGCTGAGAGGTGGAGAAAGTAGACTCTGGACGTTACTTGAGATGGCTAACTTCAAATGGACCATGAAGCCTGTTGTAGCACTGGTGCCTCTGGGAAGGGCTACCCTGACACCCTGAGCTGGGACTCATCTCCCAAAACTGGGCACTGGGGCATGGGCAGCAATCGGCAGGAGGACATGAGTGTAGAGGTGACTGTGTCCTCCTGAGGACAGAGTGGGAGGATGATGCCTTCTAATCAGCTGACTTTGGGGAACTTCTTGCAGGGTTAATGTAGGAGTGGACAGCCCAAAGTGGGCACATAAGCCACACTGTCCCTTCTGACTTGCACCCACGGGTGCTGCAACTGGCTGGGCCTCAGGCGAAGCCGCTGTGTAGGAATGAACTGGCACCTTCAGCTCTGCAGCAGCTTCACCTACAGTTAAAAAACCTGCTAACCCCATAAATTTTTTGATTGTAGATGTAAAAACGAACCCAGCAGCCATCCTGTTATTTGTTTCCTTATTAAATTCTGTTTGCTTCATGTTGCCCATAAATACGAATTTTCAAAGTGCTGCAAACCCCACTCAGGAAGGAATTTGCATCGCCTGAGCCTGGGAGAGCATGGGCAACTACAGCAGCTTTAACAGAGCCGAGTGAAATGCTTCTGGCAGGATGAAGCAGTGAAATGCAGTGGATAGCAAAGCTGTCATTTATCACTGTTCCTGTGGATTCATGCTATGGTGGCAATCTCTGTTCGTTTCACTGCAGTCAGGGCAGCTTTTCTGCTGCAGAGCCAATGGGGCAGAGCATGGGTTGGGTGAACCAATGCATGGGCAGCATGGGTTGGGTGAACCTCACCTCTCCCTGGTGGGATGCAGGGGCTCGGGATGCGCTGTGCTGGCTGTCGACAAGACGGCAGATGGAGACAGTTTCTGTTCTCAGTGCTGTCGGTCTGGCCCCCCGCTAGTCAAGTTTGCCTGGTGTGTTGGGTGTAGGGAGAAGGCTGTAGTAACTTGGAGTCTACATAACTCTTAGGTTTTTCCTTGCTGTTAAGTCCTGTTGCTCTCAGGACGAGTTCATGCCTACTGCAGCAGTCCTTATGAGCCCCATGATTTCTCCATGCCAGTTCAGGGACTAAACGCTGCCCCCATTTCCCCCTGGATGCCAGGCCCTGCTGGAAATGGCAGGTGTGCCAGCAGCAGCCCATTTTCCTTGCCTGCAGCATGGCAGCGTGGGAGCGGGACGGTGTCTGTGCACTGCTGCGACCTGGTGGAGGGAACAACGCTTGGCTGGGGGATTTCATGGGCCTGGCAGCACCGAGAGCTTCTCAAAAGGGCTGTTCAGCTCCAGTGTTGAGGGTTCAGCTTTGCCTGGAGAGGCCGTGGAGCCTGTCCCAGCCAAGGCTGTGTCATCACCGAGTGGTTGCAGCATAACAGACCAGCAGGACACTTGCAAAAATGTGTAGGGATGCAGAGCCCTTACAGTGTTTAATAGGAAGAATAAAAGAGCTGACAAGGCATATATGCAGCATCTCACCATCTTGCCCTGACCCTCTCTTCCTTGTGTTTATTGTACCCTCTCGCTGTGTTATGTCTAATTTGGGCCGTAAGCTCCCCTGGGATGGGACTTGCCATTTTTAACTGCCAGGCGCCAGGCACACCTAAGCCATCTTATACATAATATTTCTGTGCAGAGGGAAACTTGACCCTGGGACGTAAAGGGGTGGCTATGGCAACAGCTGTCTGGGTGCTTTGTGTCTCCTATGGACGCAGAGCAAACGGGGCTGGTAACACGGCTTTAGCCCGGGCTGGAGCAGAGCATGTACAGCTTCGTGGGGCCCTTTCGGCACGTATCCGCTGGCTTTCTTCTGAGCATAAGTCATCTACACTTCTCTTTGGGATTTTTTTCTTTTTTTTTTCTTGCTTACTTTGATATGAAAAAGTAGAACAGAAATACAGCCAGTAGTAACCCTTTCTTCTCTGTTTTAGGTATTAGGATAATGTTAGATTTGAGCACATCATCTGCTTTATATTCTCTTCTAGCTTTCAGAAACACATGGGTTTTAGCTATGTGCCTTCCCAGTACCATCCTGTGGCAAGCAAATGTGAATTATCCAGGCTTTTGCTCTGATGACTGGACTACATCTGTGCTTGGAAACAAAGAATATTTTCCCAGTCATAAATGAAAAAATAAAGCATGCATTTTTAAAGTCAAAGCTGTTATAGTACCAGGAATGGTGGGACTGCACTGAGCAGAGTGGAGAGAGGGACTGTTTTTCTCTGATAACCATGTCCCAGACAGAGCTGGGATCAATCCCAGATTCCTTAGACTGAGCAAGACGTCACTAGTGCTGGTGATGACATTGCAGTTGACATAAGCCCAGCAATTTTTATTATTATGTAGCAAGGGTTTGATAGTTCCCTACAAGAGTTCGGAGTATGTGCAGAAAGGTTGACAATAACATTGTCATCAAATATTGCTTTGAAGTTTGATGCTGAAGGAGGCAGAAGCTGAAGAGAAATGAGTCTATTAAGGGGATGAGAAATCCTTGAGTTTGGATGAGCCGCCCCTATATTGGTTACCATTTCTCTAGTCCATATAGATCTCAGCAAGAGAGATACCAGCCTAGAATGTTGCTGTATTGGCTCTTTTTGTTGCTGATTATTCCCAGTTCAGTCTAATCTCCAAAACTAAGCTTGTTCATGACATTCTGGAGCTAAACTTTTTTGTTTACAAACCATCAAAAAGTAGGGGGTTGATTAGCTCTTTCCCAAACCAGAGAAGTATAGCATCATGGGCTAACAGAAATAGAGGGTGACAGTAATAGAGGGTAACAAGTCTTATGAGGAGCAGCTGAGGGAGCTGGGGTTGCTTAGTCTGGAGAAGAGGGGAGGGGAGACCGTATCACTCGCTACAGCTACCTGAAAGGAGGTTGTAGTGAGGTGGGGGTCGGTCTCTTCTCCCAAGTAACAAGCGATAGAACAAGAGGAAATGGCCTCAAGCTGCACCACGGGAGATGTAGATTGGATATTAGGAAAAATTTCTTCATGGAGAGAGTGGTTAGGCATTGGAACAGACTGCCCAGGGAAGTGGTGCAATCACAGGCCCTGGAAGTATTCAAAAAATGTGTGGATGTGGTGCTTAGGGACATGGTTTAGAGGTGGACCAGGCAGTGAGGTTAATGGTTGGACTTGATGATCTCAGAGGTCCTTTCCAACCTTAATGATTCTATGATTCTATGAATAAAGGCATGGCAATCAAACAGATTGACACTGGACAAGTGGATGAATGAACACTGGTACCCATTCGTAGCCAAACTGGTGCAAAACCAATACATTACAAGCAGGTAAGGAAGAGGTTTAGAGCATGTGTCAGTCAGAGAGCGTGACCTTCGGCATAAGCTGAAATGGTAGATCCTAGTGATGCATGGACAGCCCAACAGGGCATCAAAAGAAAGCTGCTGAGAAATGGCAGACATCTGTCACAGGAGTTTAATGAGAGGTCAAAGAAGAAAAGGAAAATCACCCTGCAGAAAGGGAAGAGAGCCAAAAAACTCACTGCATTTTTAGGTGCTTGAAGACCCACCTCCCGACCCCTCCTTGAAAGGCCTCAGGGACCAGTAATAGCCCAAACCAGCTGCAAAGTCAGACATCTCTCCAGTGCGTGCTTACATCTGGCACTTCAGTGGTTCAGTGGTTTTGCTGGGGAAGCTATGAGATCGTCGCAGGAGGGCTTTTCCCTCTAGGTCAGTGCCTGACTCCCAGTCCAGCTGGGACCATAGGGGCTGGGTCTCAGTTTTAGGATCCGGTTTCCCTGAAAGAATCATCCTCCATCTCATCCCCAGGATCCCAGCAGGACTGAGCTTGTTTGTGCTTCATGTCAGGTGGGGAAGGGAGAAAGAAGAGGAGGAAGAGGAAGAAAAGCAGTGCTGTGGGAAGATGGGATGTGGGGAGAGCAGGAACCTTTGGGAACCAAAGCCTTGGGTCCCCTTCCTCGAAGGGCCAAGGAAGATTTGGCTACTGGGGTGCAGCTGCATTTAGCATCCGGCAGCGCCTGCTGGACCTTGTTCTCCATGTGGCTTCAGCAAGGTTACACTGCCCTGACTGGCAGCCAGACTGTGGCCCTCTGGCTGATTCTTGTTTATACTTTCAATTTGCAGCTTCAGAAAAGCCTCCTGTCTTTCTGCCTAAACCTTTTGAGGCCACATCCTGTGATCTGTGCATTTAAATTAGCTTTACTGATAGCCAAGGTGTTGAAGCTTTCCCTGGGGTAAGCGAGAGTGGAATTTGTCTTTTTGCTTGTTAGGGAGTTAGCTGAGGTGCTGGTAACAAGATTCAGCTCTTTAGTTCCTTTAGTTCAGGGTATCAAAATAATTCATAAAGAAATCACAAGCATAATGGGCATTTGCCATGACAGAATATATGAAGAATTCATTGAAGAGACGAACTTTTTAATTGGCAGAAGTGGGCATTGACTCTCTCTCTTTGATATCCCCCTAATTTTGTCCAGCCGTGACAGCTAGAATGACTGCTTTAGGGGTACTGTTTCAGGTAATCTCCTTTGCTGTTCACTCCAGTGGCAGGATGCAATGGGACAGCAATGGAGAGTGGAGTTTCGCATGAGGACTTTATTTTTTGATGTGGAATATAGTTTGTAAACCTTACCCCGTGCCCCTGATTTGAGGCTACTGATATGCTCGTGTGTACATCCCGTTGCCTTCAGTGGGATACAAATACTTCTTTAGATGAAGTGGATGTTTAAGTGCTGTCATGAAATGGAACAGACCTAAACACATGCGGAACTTTTCTGAATTGGTGCAGACTGCAGTAATTGTGCTGTTTTAAAACAAACTCATCAAACAAAGCCTTGATTTACTGTGTCCATGCATAACTGGGAGAGTGCATCTTGCAGACCGCACCAGCTCTGGAATAGGAGTGGGGTAGATGGGGTGTAATGGCTGCGCTGTCATTTGGTACATGTGGAAAGTAAGTCAGAAAATTTTTGAGAGCTTCTTCATGCTGGATTCTGAGGTGGAAATTCTCCGAGAAAGAGATATTAGGAATTAAAACAAAGAAAATATTCTGGTCAAATAGCATTATGTGCATTCTTTCAGAAATACAGTTGTTGGATGTTTAGGTGAGGAACCAGCTTGGAGGAGGAGAGATGATCTGCAAACTTAATTAGTCATGGCTGAAAAATGGAAATGCTTTTGGCAAAATCTAGCTGTTTTCTTTCACAATTTTCAAAATGACGTATTTCGAGTCTTGAAATAACATTTTAGTCTTGAAAATGGCAACAGCGATTTCCAAACAAGCCCCAGAAATCAGCTAGAAAAGCTCTTAGTCCAGTATTTATTTGCTTTTATAAAAGGAAGTAAAATAAACTGAGCACTTTGTTTCAGGTTAGCCTGAAATACTGTATCATCTTTCCAATTTGTATTATTTTTTCTTCAGGCAGTTGACTGAAATATTATGTATTATCACTGCCCTTCACAGGTTGCGTCTTCACTAGAAAATGTTGTGCTCTTAGCTCTGGTTAGTAAGGTAGCTGTGGGGCAGCAAAATCCTTGTGATGACCAGGCAATTTATCATTTAGCCATGCCTTTGGGCAGCCCTGTCAGACCAAACAGGACTGCAGCGAGCCCAGGAGGGTGATCGCCAGCAGCGTTTCTGGGTTTCCTAAGGAAAAGGGGGCAGACCCAATGGTGTTAATTCAGGTGAATAAGCAATGGTGCTGGTAAGATGCTGGACCTGGGGGAGACCCTGGCAGGGTCGTGGTGGTTGTTGGTGTGTTGAATTCTCCCTGAGCAGCTGGCTGTAAAACTGGCAGCGATGGCAGGAGCCTTTCACTGTGAAATGTGGGGAGAAGTTGGAGAAGGAGTCATCATCTCCATGCCTGCATGAAGACACAGGGGTAAATGAAAGCAAGTGAAAAAGGGTAAATGCAGGATACATAAATACCACGGGAGGGAGGATGATGGATGGGAAGGAGGAAGAAAATACTTGTTTTGAAGAAAATTGCTGTCGGATGATTCAGGGGATGAAGGGATATGTCTGATATATCTTGGGAATTGGCTGTGAGCGCTCAGATGCTATGGAAACATTCACACAGTAACGTAAGGAGGACTGGAAATAGAGTTGTTGGGAGCCCATAGCAATCTCCAGCACAGTACATGAAGGTAAAGTAGTGGGGTTAGCACTGCATGCAATAGTGAACTAGTCTTACCTGAATAGGTCAGATAAGAAGGTTGAAATTTCTAGGAGGAAAGGAAGGTAAAAGCGATGACAGTGCCAGGAGTAAGTAATGGAGTCACTGGGTATGAGAAGAGGGCTCTATAAAGTTACTAGACAATCAGGAATTATTGCTTTAATTTCCCATGAAGAAAATGGAAAAAAAAAAAAAAAAAAGAACTTTTCTACAGAGGAATTTACATCTTAAAGATCAGGAAGCATCAGGTAAAGTGCCAATTGACAGACTCCAGGGAGAATTAGGTCTTGCACAGGTAATTAAAACAAGTAATAAGACTTTCCAGCTGTTGAAAGAATAAGAGGAAATGGAAAGAAAAGGTGGGGCACTCTACAGAGAGAGGCAGGACTGAGATTAAAATAATGTAGGTATGGGCCTAAAAGTGATGATCATTTTGCTGTGGTTTTCAAGTGGGATAATGATAGCTGAACATGGAGTCTAGCAGGCCTGGGGCAATGGAGGTGGAAATCATTGCATCGGGGTGGGAATAAAATTCAGAGACTTCATGTGCGTGAGTGGGAGATAGATTAAGGAGTGAATAATGGGGATTAAGTGGTCTCCACAAAAAACAAACCACTTGATTTCTGCTCAATCCATATTCCTCTGACTTTGTGGGGAGTTAGGAAGTATGACATGGAAAACCCACGAACATAATAGAGGGAATCAGACATGGAGATGCCGCCATCCAGAGGTGACTGTGGCAGTAGCTAAGCACATCTTCAACCTGAAGGACCTTTGTCTGTCTTCAGGACCGCTGGCTGGGGACGATGAGTTTACCCCAAATGAAAAGTGTTCCTGAATGAAAACCAAAATGTGTTATTTGTAACACAGATGTTGCCAGCACCCTGCAGACTCTCTCTGAGCATCAGCTTTTGTGGAAAAGAAAACAAATCCGCAACTATCACACGCATATGGAAGTTTGTTTTTCAAAACCTACTATCAGGCTCTTTCAAAACATTCGGATTTGCTAAGGAAAACAGTAATTTATTTTAATTTTATAAGGCTAGTTATGCTCTTTTTGCCACTTCATATGTTCAAATACATTTGACATGCTTACAGATGTTACTCAGAATTGCATGAATGTTTGTTATGAACCAGACTGGTTCAGAGCATAACTTTATTATATAGCACATGTCCCAAAACTACAATTTAGCAGTCAGTACTCAACTTTTGTACCTTCAACTATAGTCTTATACATGTATGAAATTGTATGCTTTCATTCCTTAGATTTTATTGAAGAATATGTGGATGACCAATTCAATTACTATGCTGGCCTGGAAACTGCCGTTGTTCACTCTGGCTTAAAAACAGCTGCAATTCCATAAAGCTCAGGGGTTTGTATTTTTTATTTCTGAATATTTCAGCTTGGAGGCTGGCAGTACATGAGCTCACATTCTTTTAGAATCTGGTTTTATTTGTTTGTTTGTTTGTTTCTGATTTGTTTTGCAGTGATATTTTGTCCATACTATTGGTAAAGCATTGACGATTCATGGCAAGAAATCTGTGATAATCCCAGTTAGCCACAGGAGGATATTTATATCCTTAGAAAAGTATTCTGAATAGATCCCAAGGATTTCCTGAGATTCACCTGGCAGGACACAAGCTGCTCTGTGCCTAATGGTAGAAAGGCACCATTCCCTCAAAGAAGGATTTAGTGCTAAATGGCCACATGAAACCATGAGATTTGCACAATAAATTTATCAAACACTTAGCAGTTGATAACAACTGAAAGGCTAAGCTTTCCTCTTCCTTCCCATTTTTTATCACCTCTCCAAAACTGAATCATGCAAACCAAATAGCTTTAGTGCTCAATCTCTCACAAAATGCCTGGAGAGAAATGCTGCTTTTTATCCAAGCAAATGCAAACACAAAGCAAAGACAAGTCCAGTGAGATGCTCGTTAAGCACTGTTGATTTCCACTCATTTCTGTTAAAGTGGCAGATGTTTGTAGCCTTGCGGTTGGTTTCACAGAGTTGATGGTCTGCCGTCTTTTGTAACCCAGCTTTAAAAATCTGGTGATAATTTTTAGTGTAAACATGAATGATTTCTCCCACAGACAAACTCCAGCTTTGGGCTTTTTGTAACCCTTGGCTTAGACTTTGACTTCTGCCCCCTGGTTATAGCAGAAATTCTCTCAAATGCTTTCATCAATATTGGAAAAACACCTGAGTATCTTGTCAGAAAGCTAATTTGGGCTGTGTTGGTCACAGGCGAACAAATGCACTCAGCTGATTTAAATACCTGCCATTCGTGCAATGAAAATGGCTCTGATGAAATATCAGTTAGCTTGGCTTTTAGATGGCAATGAGCAAGAAGCCAAACATTGCATGTAGCCATTAACTCCCGCTGTAACCATGTGAATGCACATGAAACCTATGTTTGCCCTCCATTGACCGTGTGGTGATACCAAGCCGGTGCATTGGTGAAGGAGGAATTCTTGAACAGTGGTTTCCATACTGACTATTGGGATCCCATAATGGATGAGGAGTCCCAAGTAGGTTGAGTTTTGAGGTCAGAGGAGCGACCTGCAGATGGAAGCAAAGGAGCAGGAGGTAGAGAATAAGGCATTGAATGGAGAGTTAGGAAATGAGAGGGTGCACTGTGGAAAACAGGGTTTGTCGTGCACTGAGCTAAACCCCAAGAGGTTTCACTTAACAGCTCTGCCAGAGGAGTCATCTGTCCCTTGGACAGCTTACTCCATCCCACGGTTTCCAGTCTATAAAATAAGAACATTAATTCTTCCTGCCTCCCACTCGCCATTTATATATCCTTTCTGTTTACATGGTGAGGAGTGTCTTCCGCTGCAGAGCCCAGCAGCTGAGTCCTGACCCCAGATGCTGTTTGCCCCAGAGCAGACTTTACTGTCTCTTAAAGAGCAGCCTGGGCATCTTACATGTATAGGTGGTGCAAGTGAAATTGTCGGTTGGCTGTAGTTTTGCATATATTCCTGTAAGCATGTGCAAAAAGAGAGCCTGAGCAGTGAGAGCAGAAGGAAGCAGCTTTATCTGAAATGCAATATTTATACTGTCAATGAAATAGAGACATGCCGATATGCAGGTATTGTATAAGTAGGTATTTACTTAACTGATGTCCTTGATTTGATGTGGGTGTTTTCAAGGAGAAGGAATGGTTGATCTGAGGCAATAACTCAGGCAGTTTGATTTCTCAGTTGTTCATAAAGGAAAATGTACTTTGTGGAAGTGAATTCCTAAGTATATGGCAAAGGAGGTTTTTAGTCTGAATCATTCCTTTGAGGGATTTTAAACATTTGCCTCCCACATGCTACAATAATGCTCTGAAAGTGGCTTCGTTGTATGATCTGAGAAGCTGCATTCTGGCGCCTGATGGTTTATGAGAAATAAACACAATGGAGTGGTCTCGGATCGTATAAATTCAGGATTTAACAGTAACAAGCAGGGAGGGGAGGGGGAAGCCTGTGTGCAGCATCAGAGCAGAAGCATCCACCCGGGAGCGTGGGGTCTCTGCAGCGTTACGCTGAGCACGGCTGAGCCCAGCCTCCTCTCCAGACCTCACATGGAGAGTACCAGTTTGCAGAAGAACAAATAGTTTTACGAGTGTCTACTCAGACGCATCACCAGCAGGCAATGGCACATTGGACGTGCTCTGTGACTGGAGCTTTGCCTCTTAATGACTGTGAGTGTGCCCTCGGCTTTCTTCACTTCTCAATTTTTCTCCTGTGTTTATTTTAAGTAAGGGCAATTTTCACTCTCCTGTTTGCTTAGCTCCTCCTGGTACAATAAAATGGTTAAGATACATGTGGCAGAGACCAAGAGAGCCTAGAGCAGAGCATCCCACAGTGGTGAGGACATTTTTAACACCATGAGTACAGCAGACTGCATGAAGATCAGCTTCCAGTCGCCCTTTAACTTCGGTGAATTTTGAACCCAGGGCCACACAGCAGTCCTTCTCTTCCTAGACCCAGTCACAGCTGCTCTTCTTTCCAGTGGAGGTGATGCTGTGGACTGGGTGCCCTACACACGTCAGGCAAGCTGGTAACCAAAGGGGTTTGGGAACAGGTATTGCTCCTTGCCCACAGTTACAGTGATCTTCATCCTTATTTTAGGAGAGGTAAATGAGAATATAAGTTGTTTCCGTTTTACCAAATTCTCAGTCCTCAGTCACCTTAAAGTACATAATAAATTGAGCTATAAACAACATATAGAAATTGTTCTGGCTACTTCTGCGCTGAAGCGCGGCAGTTCCCCAGCAGTATACGTCAGCTCAATAGGACTGAGTCACCAAGGGAGCAAAGATTGCCACAGCACGACACGGGCAGAGCTCGCAAGGCAGGCAGCTGAGCTGGGATTAATACCTGCACTCCCACGATGGGGAGTATGAGGCTGTGAGTGACAGAAGGTTTCCAGAAGCACAGGTTTATTTCTTGTCTTATGACTGGTTGCTTTTCCCAATTGCCTTTGAGTGCAATGTTATTTTACGGCATGGTACATCTGCCTCATATTTCAAACACGTCTCCCTGCAACGTCAAAGTCTTGCCAGATGGGCTGTTAGCTGCATGAGTCTGCTGTAGACCACGGAGGAGATAGTGCAAGATTCCAGGTGTTGGATGGGCAGCTGTCCTTCCTGAGTAACCCCTTGCCACAGGTACTGCTGATGGTGGGAAGAGGAGCCTTCATCTGCATTCCTGAGCAGGAATGGAGCCCCTCCAGCGTGGTGGGACTAATACAGTATACATCCTTTTGCAGTTGTATATTTACATAGAATATTCTTGTAGGGGCCACTGACTTCAAGATGTCTTTTGGTAGCTTAGCACCTCTGAGGTTCCTTGGTCATGGAAATTATACAATGAGCACCAGTACTCACTAAAAATACTATTACCCAGTGAAGTAAGGGATTAAGAGAAGAAAAATGCACTGGTGAAGAAGTAAAGCAAAGAACAGAAGGAAGGAAAGAACATTGGGCTGTACACGGGAAGGGAAGGACCACACCAGCAAGTTTCTGACTTTACCAACTTTTTACTCTTTGCTTAGTAGCTGAGGACAGAAATGTTCTGCAGGTGCAAGGAATAACTAGGTTGTTCCTTGTTTTCTCAGCATTTCTTTCTCCTGGGAGGGAAGATCAGTAGAAATGGGATAGGTACTTAGGTTATCAGTCTGATTCCCCAAATTTTAAGTTATTTTTTGTAGTAATAAGTCTCAAGATTGGTTTATTTATACTAGGTCTTCCATAGCTCATTCTGGAGAGAGGTTGCAGCCCTCATACAGAAGAAATACAATTCACGTGAGGCTATAGGATTGCACCAATTTCAGAAAACTCATCAAGAGTAGGAGATCTGTGTTCCTAGAGCTTGCAGTTAAATACTGGACTCTGCAAGTTTCCAGCATGTGTGTGCTGAGTTTGCTCTGCTTTCTTAGATCCTGTACAGGTGTGTGAATACTGGCTGCTCATGACCTTGGAAAGTCAAGCCTTCAGGCAGTAACAGACAGTACTGAGAAAGAAAAAGAGGAAAGGAATAATGATTTGACAGTCTGACAGCAACACATCCCCTTCGGGTTTGTGTGGGGCTGAGATGATCTTTGCATGCTGGTGATTAGAAATGCGTTTGTGTTTGGATGTACATGTAGCTATATTAAATGTGATATCAATAATAAATATGTATTATATATATTATACATTTTTAAGGAAATAGGTGATTTTAAGAAAACAACCTTTGGCAGTCATTCAAAAAAAAGGTGGTAGTGAAATACTTGTGACCTGGATGCAGCGATTACAGCTGTACCAGGCTGCTCACCAGCTCCTTGTCAGTGCTGTTTTAAAGTGTTACTTCAGTTTCATTGAGCCTGCATGAAGCAGGAGGCTCTTCCATGCCCTCTGAGCAGGAAAACAGAGATCTTTGAAGCCTCTGGCTTGAGGAAGATACTTCAAGTTAACTTTCTGTGTAAGGCATCCGCTGTGGAGAATCTAAATTTTGCAGATAAACCCCACTAAAGAGGAGGAGAAAACAGAGGACGGCTGAACTGCTCAAGTGCCCTTCAGTTCTATTTTGCTACTCCTGCTTTCTTTTTTTCTTAAACAAAGCCAGAAAAAGATACAAAGGGATTTGTGAAGTTAGGCATCCTTTACACAAATTCAGTGTCTCAGATTCTCCAGCTGAGGAGCAGAAAATTTGTATTTAGTAGAAATCCTTTCCGCTTTGACTATGTCTATATTGCTACCAGAAACTTTAAGTCTCTAAATCCGGCATTGGCATCATAACTGCACTGATGCAGAGCTCAGCAAAACCTCTCTGGAAAGCTACCTGCAGCCAGCCTGCATCGAGCTGCCGTGGTCCCAGCCAGCTTGCTGGTGGTACCCCAACCAGCTGGGTTAAAGCTTGCTCTGGTGACTCAGTGAGACCTGTGGTCTTCACTCACAAGTCCATCTATTCTCACCCAAGGAGGTCTCTCACCAGTTGACTTTTCCCAAAGAAACACTGCCAGCTGCCTTATACAGGAAATTTTATAACCTTGAATATTTAATAAGAAGGGATGATTTCTAAATTCTTCAGGCTGAAGCTGAGTGATGTCCTCTGTAATGGGCCATTGGACCCATTTTGTGTTTGACCTAGTCTCATCACCTAAAGTCGTTCTGTCTTTTTGATGTGTGCTCCAGGTTTGTCTTTGCAAATATAAATGTGCCTGAACACTCCTACGTGGAGAATCCCTCCTTTGTAGGCATTAAAGGTCAGTTGTAAATGTTCTGCAGGATTAAGGCTGCATTATGGGCCACTCCAGCATGAACAGCTTGGTCTGTGTTTAAAAAGTGACAACCGAAGCTTTAGTGGAAGAAAGCAACTCCTTCTTGGGCATCTTCTGGTGAAAGAAACTGCTCAAAGTCACTCATTTGTTTCACATTTCACCAGAATTGCTCTTGCATAGCCCTCGGCTGTTATCAGTTATTCTGAGTAAATCGCGTTCAACATCTCTTCCAATTTACCTACCACCCAAAAAGATTAATCCCACTTTCATTTTACTTTATATTCAATGGGATTTTTTTTTCTTCTTTGGCTGGGTATTTTGTGATTTATAAAAACATAGAGCCCTGGAGCAGGCCAGCATCTCTTAGAGGCTTATCTCTCTAAATTTTCACAAACCCCCTTCAGATACCAGCAAACCGCAATCCTTTCTTCCATGGGTATTTGCAAACATTAATGAACTACGTCTCACAGTCGATCCTATATGCTTGAAACATCTGATCCCTTATGTGGCTAGGCATCTGAGCTACTGAGGATTTAAGTAAAACAGTTGGATGTGTAACCCTGGTTTGCTGTCACTGCCATGTGTCTTCTCTGCAGAACTCCTCCATCTCTCTTAACCTCTTTTCAGATGGAAAAAGATATTTTGTCCAGCAGCCAAAGGGAAATGCAAGCATCCTGGTGGAAAACAAGCTGTTTCAAAACCCTGGCTGCAAGCTACCCATACATCACAGTTGTCAGCCAGGCTGCACATGCATAGTTAGGGGGAATAAAATAGAGAGGACCTTCTGTTCCTATTCAGAAAGGTCTCTACCCATTCACCTACACCAAAGGATCGTCGTCAGCTGCCAGTATTAATTTGTTCTCCTGTGTGGGTTTCCAGCCAAGAGAGGGTAAAATAAGTCTAATTCTATGCAGCAGGAGCACTTGCAATGCAAATACTAGCCCATATATTACAAAGCATTAATGCAACCCACTTCTAAATTATCTGGGGTAATTTCTTATTTTATTTATTCCTCCTTTTCTTTAATTAACTTCTGGGAAGAGAAACTGAAATATCAGTATGGGGAAAATCAAATATGAGAAACAAAGCCCATTTTTATTTTGAGCCTGTGCTTCCCTTGTAATAGCAGTTTATTTAAAGAGGAGCCTGGAATAATCCAGTTTAAGCAAAGCAAAGAGCTCTACTGAAGCCAGGCTGTGTGTGGGTGTGCTCTCGTTAGGGCTCCCAGAAGAGGAGGGCAGGAAAGGCTGTTAGTCAGGCCTCAGATATTGCAGGAGGTGTTGGTTATTCAGTAGCTGGCATTTTTCCTTGGTACACCAGTACAGAGCCACTACTCTGGTATACTGGGAGAGGGTGCATCCAATTGGGAAAATCCTCAGATAACCTGAGTTCTACTCTTTTGTTGTTGTAAAAGAAAATCCCAAGGATACATGGCTGAAGAGGTACCCACTGCAAGGGCCTAGCAGGTGGGTTAGGAATGAGTCTCTGCTCCTCTGCCTCTTCTTGTTGTTCCACCTTGTGCCATGTTTGCAGCAGGTCCCAGGCTGGGGCCTGGCAGTGTTGTTTTGTGCCACCTGTGGGGGATTGTGTTATATAGGGTGGTCCCACCTCACATCATTTGGGCCCAGGTTTGAAGCCACAACAGTCTTCAGGCATAACAGAGAACTACCCACATGCTCAATTTTCTCACAGCAAACAGTCTCTTGATGCTATGGGCTTCTCAGAGTTCAGAAAGTCAAGCAGAAGTATAAATCTTTGCATTGTCTCAGCTTACTTTTACAATCTGTTTAAATAATGTTTTTTTCTCAGTACATTGCTCTATAAAATTTCTATGGCAACAGCATAGCTAAGGATATGTTAAATAAAAGTAATTTAGGCATTAAAGGCAGGTGATTATGTTCCTTAGAAAAAGAATCAAATAAATTGATGATTAGCTCTTGAAACAGCAGGTGAGACTAACAAAGAAGATAAGGTGCAATTCTGTTTCCATTGGTGGATTTGAATGTGTAAGCATCATCTTTCTTTGTTACATATCCGTGGATTTGATTTTTAATTATTTGGCTTGCAGATAATAAATGATTGTATGTTATTCATAGAAAACTGCATATTCCTAAGTTCTGCACTGTGAAATCCATATCTGTACTGGTTTGCAGTGAGCACCAGAACACTAATGATTAATTATATTCAGGAATATTACTTAAATTTCATATGATGATAAATAAATTAGAACTGAACATAGCATTTGTTTTAAAATAAAAAAAATGTGTAGTTGGAGATTTATTTCCTAGATCTGTGAGAATTACCGTAGACAATAAAGAGGGCTTGAAAACTTGGAGCCTGTATAAATATTGATTGGTATGTTCAGGGTGTATTTCAGATATTTACCCTCTGCTTCCCCTCTCCAAGGAGATCCTCCCCTGGTCAATTCTCTCCATCGATTTTGAGTCTGCCTGCTCAGAAGCTGAAAACGGTGATGCTGGTGGGGAGAGCACAACAATCGATTGCAAATGCATTTTATGATACTCTGCTTCCATATTTTAAAGGGGAAAATTTATTAATGGCAGCAGGTCTCTTATTTTCCCTTTTAAACTTATAAATCAAACCAACAGCAATTTGCAAACTCCTGGACATTTTCATTTTCTCTGCAGTGACCCCTTTTTTGTTTTCTCTCTCTCCGCAGACAGTGAAATCATTCCTCCCGACTGCCTGCGGCCTCGCTCCTTCACCGCCATCCGCCGGCCCTCGCTGCGGCGGGAGACAGAGGACACGCGCCTCTCGGTCAGCCTGTGCGACCTCAACCTGCAGGAGGAGACCTTCCACATGACAGCCACCACGTGTCCCATCCCGCAGAACTCCCTCAACTCCCAGCACTCCCACCTCCTCCCCTCCCAGCTGGAGAGCGACCTCCGCTTCCACCACCTCCGGGGACCCCACGTCAAAATCCTCGATGACCAAACTGTGGCCCGTCTGGAGCATGCCCGGGAGGAGAGGACTTTGGTTTTCACCAGCAGACCTCTTCGGATCAACGAAACCATTTTTGTCAAAATCAACAAGTCCAACGCCGTGCGCACAGGGACACTGTCCTACGGGGTGACATCTTGCGACCCCAGCACCTTGCGCCCCAGTGACCTCCCCTATAACCCCGAGTCCCTGGTCGACCGAAAGGAATTCTGGGTCATCTGCCGAGTTGTCGTGCCCCTCCAGAGCGGAGACATCCTGGGATTTATGGTGAATTCGGATGGTGAGCTGCACTTGAGTCACAACGGTGCTGGCACTGGCATGCAGGTCTGCGTGGACTGTTCCCAGCCCCTCTGGATGTTCTTCGTTTTACATGGCGCGGTCACGCAAATTCGACTGTTGGGTATGTCAGACCCCCTTTTTCAAACCTCACACACAAAACAGCAAGGTGGGGTGCATCACGGGGAAAGGGTGGAGGGAATGAATGGCTCCCTCCCTGCTCTAGGATCAGGTACAAATTCTGGTTTTATAAAAGGGAAAAAAAAATACACATAGGTACATATGTAGCACGTGGATATGAGTTACAAGAATTACCTCTTCGCACTTCTCTTGCATCCTTCACTTGATGGTCTCAAAGCTCTTTTTAGGTAATGACATAAGCCTCAGAGACCTCCATTAAAGTACAGATGAGTCACCACTGACCTAGGAGAAGCAAGAAGGGGAGAGGAGAGGTGCTTTGGGCTGGGCTAATATAGGGCATAGCTGGCAGGAAAAATGAGATCTGATTCCCTTTTCTGTGTGTTAGCTATCTGGCATGACCGATTCCCCAAAAGAGCGGTCCCTTTGCTTTCCCCAGGCTTGTACATGAGAGGCAGGCTAGCAAGCAGAGAGGAAGCCCTGCTCAGGATCAAAATGATTTCTTTTTGTGTGTGTGTATATTGGCTGCAAGTGTAGGATGTGTTTGGCCATGAATTTGTGCCGTATCGTGGTTCTGCTGGTGTCAGTGTCAGAAAGTAAATGATGAATTCTGAGAACATGATGTAATTCCTGATACTTCTCTAACTGGAGATGATTTAAAAATGATCCTTTCATATTTATACTGTTATATTCGTATAACTTTAAGTACACTTATATTCCTTTTTGCTTGAAATCCTCACCAGGTAAAAAACTGGCTGGATGGCTGGGTCCACAGGGTTGTGGTGAATGGAGTTAAATCCAGTTGGCAGACAATCACAAGCAGTGTTCCCCAGGGTCAGTATTAGGGCTGGTCCTGTTCAATATCTTTATCAATGATCCGGACGAGGGGATCGAGTGCACCCTCAGTAAGTTTGCAGACGACACCAAGCTGGGCAGGAGTGTCGATCTGCTGGAGGGTAGGAAGGCCCTACAGAGGGATCTGGACAGGCTGTATCGATGGGCTGAGGCCAGCTGTATGAGGTTCAACAAGGCTCAGTGCTGGGTCCTGTGCTTGGGTCACAACAACCCCATGCAACGCTACAGGTGTGGAGAAGAGTGGCTGGAGAGCTGCCTGGTGGAAAAGGACCTGGGGGTGCTGGTCAACAGCCGGCTGAATATGAGCCAGCAGTGTGCCCAGGTGGCCAAGAAGGCCAACAGCATCCTGGCTTGTGTCAGAAATAGCGTGGCCAGCAGGACCAGGGAGGTGATAGTGCCCCTGTACTCGGCACTGGTGAGGCCGCACCTCGAGTGGTGTGTTCAGTGTTGGGCTCCTCACTACAAGAAGGACATCGAGGTGCTGGAGCGTGTCTAGAGAAGGGCAACGAAGTTGTTGAAGGGTCTAGAGCACAAGTCTTATGAGGAGCGGCTGAGGGAGCTGGGGTTGTTTAGCCTGGAGAAGAGGAGGCTGAGGGGAGACCTTATTGCTCTTTACAACTGCCTGAAAGGAGGTTGTAGTGAGGTGGGGGTCGGTCTCTTCTCCCAAGTAACAAGTGATAGGACAAGAGGAGATGGCCTCAAGTCATGCCAGGGGAGGTTTAGATGTTTGGATATTAGAAGAAACTTCTTCACTGAAAGGGTGGTCAGGCACCGGAACAGGCTGCCCAGGGAAATGGTTGAGTCCCCATCCCTGCAGGTATTTAAAAGATGTGTAGATGTGGTGCTTAGGGGCATGGTTTAGTGGTGGACTTGGCAGTGTTACATTAACAGTTGGACTCGATGACCTGAAAGGTCTTTTCCAACTTAAATGATTCTATGATTCTATGAGTCTATTAAAATGCTGCTCCTACCCAACAGGGGAAAAAAAAAAAAAACAAACCAAAAGCCAACAAATGCCTCCTCTTTTTTAGGATTTATAGACAGTCTTTGAAGATAAATTGTGGCAAACACACATATCTCTCTGCAGGAGCCAGTTCACCTTAATCACAGTCTGAAGTGCCCCATACAATTTGCTTAAAGTTGACCATAGACCTATGCTGTGAGTGTTTTGTGGCTGTTAAAGGCTCGCAGATGACAAATGTAATACTACAATTTATTTCCAGGAGCCCAAGACTCAATCCGTGATAATTCAGCCTGATTACATTTGTTGTGCATACTGTGCGTAATCCATGGCTGGCTCTGCTCTCCACCAACCCGTCATTGTGATAATGGTAGGTGAAGTCAAACAGATCCTAGTAAAGTAAGAGATTAAATGCTCCTGTATACGTTAGAAGAAAGACATCCTTGGGTCATTGAGCTGCTGGTAAAACTAAGTCATCATCAGTGCTTCCTTTCATATGAGATCACTAATTCTGGGAGTTTTTGCACAAAGCGAATAGTCTGTTTGCAGTAGGTCCTGAAACAGGGCAGAGAGGATGTGTCTCACTGGAAGGACAGAATTATGTCCTCATACAGAATTCAACAGAACGTGGGCTTGAACACAGGTCTTCTGCATCCTGGGCAAACCTCCGGCTAAGCAATTAATTTCCTAGTCCCTGTGTATGTCCTCCCTTCCTGCTCACAAGTTCAGCCAAACCCATATACTCCCAGGGCATGTTTTAGATAAATCTGTGTTTGGCTCCATGATATGAAATCTGCTGAGTTGGAAAACTCCTCACTACCTGTATTTGTGACCACATAACAGACTTTTCTGGCCTCCATCACTGGAGGAGAAGCTGAAAATGGGCTATTGTTCTTAAGTGAGATGTGAGTGAAAAGAACCGGACTTGCTGACCTTGCTTCTCTCAAGGAAGGGGTAGGACCCTGCTGAGTGTACAGCTTTATCTCTATCAGCTTGGGCAGCAAGCTGCTATCTCCCAGTTAAAAGCTATGAAATTGGAGCTTGCCTATAATCTTTAACAGGTATTAAAATACAAATAGAGCTTTTCAGAACTATGTTTCCAGTATAACAATGCGGGGAGCAATACAGTCCCAGTCCCAGTATCAATACAGTATCAGTACAGTGCAGCTGCCCAGAGAAGAGCACTGACACTACCCCAACACTGCACATCTCTGCAACTGCAGTAATTATATGGCTCAGCAATATTCCGACAGAAGGCAAAGAAAGTAATGAACTCTCCTTTCTAGCTTTTGCAATGTTATTAGGGAGGTGATGGGCGCTGTTTGCACTGCAGTGGAACAGATTATGGTGCTTGCCATAATATCTGTCATTATAATATTAGAAAATGTAAGAAGAATATAAAGTGTTCATCTTTCTAATGACAAGCTCCATCTTCAGAATGCAAACAAGAGTAATTTTGTGTGATCTATCTTTTGTAGTTTGAGCTTTATATCACAGGAGAAGACATATTTATAGTCATCTTTTTCTCGTTTTAATGGAAAAAGTGAAGTTCCATATCCTTGAAAGCAATGAGACACAAATACTGCAAGAGGCATAACTGTACCAAGCCTATCTTAAATAGCAGATGTCATTCTGTTTCTGGGGGCATACCTTTATTAGATTAATCAAAGCAATGTTATGCAGTGTTAAGGGAACATCAGCGCTACAGCCGACTATAAAATTAAATGAAAGTTGCTGGGTTTGCTTCCTCTCCAGCTTTTCTGTTTCATTTGGAGGATGCTGCTCTTGCACCTAGAAAGGGTTTATTTTGACTCGGAGAACAAGATGGCTCAGGGTATTGATTGCTGGATAATACATTTCATGCCTTGCGATTAGTTATTTGGTCCTGACCCAGAGCGGGACCAACCTCAGGTCTCTCCTGGCTTGTGGCTTTACCACAGCAGCTGACATTTGCTGACCACAGTTACTCCACAGTGTTGGGGATACAACCCTTATTTCCTAATCTAAATATCAGGGGAGACCATCTCTACCCAGGCTGATGGTCTTACAGAACTCTATAAGACAGGAGGGCAGTGTGGGGTTGGTTTGATAGTAAAGAATTCTGACTTCTGTTTCCATCTTGTCAATCTGGCATCATGTACTGGCAATATATTTGCTGTAGGAGAAACAAAAAAGCAGAAAATAAAGACAAGGTTGGAAACACTATTTTATTTATGTCACCCCAGCAAAAGGAAAACAAATGAAACCCAAGCACCTCTGTAGCCTATAGAGGCACAGTCATCTGTAGGGGCAGGTAGAAGGATGTCAATTTGTTGCAAAGAAAAGGTTAAAAGGCAACCTGACCACATGGAGGGAAGATAAATGAAAGTGCAGGGCACTTTAATGTAGCAGATAATAGCATAAAAAAATACCAAGCTGCTGCAAAATGAAGGGACACAAATTTAAATTAAACATAAGTGAGGGTAATTAACTCCAGGAACCAGCTATTGAGGGAGGCAATAGATCTTTTTGTCAGGATTGGAAGCCTTTCTAAATATTTTATGTGTAAAGTGCTGGTCTTAATTCAGAAATTCTGTGGGTTATGCGCATAGGACAACTGAACAGAAATCTGGAACATTAGGCATGTAGAAATGAAAGTCTTTGCGTATCCTTTAGGAATTCCATTAGTTCAGGCTTGGGTTGGTTTTTTTCAGGCATCATTCCTGTACAGTCGACAAAACCAGCCTATTAAATTTGATTTATTAGTTTCAGCTTTTGCTGGTAAGCATTTCAGCTCACACACAGTTTTATCGACAGCTCTGAAAGATTGAAATGAGCCAGTCTGGATACATTGGTCTGGTTTTGGTCTGGTTTTGGAGGTCTAATTCATTTATGAAGTTAAGTTGATCGACCCCATAAGGTTTTAAAATGCATGACTCATGTCTGGAGGAGCTATCACAGAAATAAGTTTATATATTTAGTATTTGGGGATCCAAATGGTTGGGGATATTCTTTCCTTTTCTTTTGTCTCAGAGTGAATCACCAGCATGTAAAACATCTTCCTTCGTCTCCTTTGGTTTTCTTGGTGTGGTTTCCCTTGTGAATTTCATCCGTTCCAGTAATATTGAAGTTTTCTTTTGAGCAATGAAATAACGTGTTCCATCAACAGCCATACTAATGAAGCTGAGTTGCCAACTTATCTGTGTCCTTTCTGTCCATGCACTTCAATAACTCCAGCCCACCAGAACAGCTGCACAATATTGCAGCTCTCTGAATGTCTCCTAACGCTGGCCAAGAGCCAGCATTAGGCCTGAAAAAAACAACCCAAGAGCCAGCTTTTGGTGTGGGTAAGTGTGTATTCACATCCATGCTGGATAAATGCAGAGTGTGTGTGGGCTAAGCTCTCCTGCTTCCGTTACTGCGAGCATTGAGTTGGGGCTCCTACTTAGCTGCCCATTGCAAGATATTTAGAAAACAGTTGTTGCTGAGGTTTCCATCATTCTTTCAGACTTTCTTGAAATTGGTCAATGGGCTCAAAACTGGGGAGGGGAGGAAGGAAGAGCTGGCCAGTTGCTCCCTGACTGTCCCAGGACTCCAGCATCCCGTGACAGAGCACCTGTCTCTTCCAGAAGTTCTCCACTCTGGGTGCAGTTATATACTTACTTTGCACATACAATTACCTGCAGCGAGCATGCAAAACATTTAAATGAGCGTTGGTGTGTGCAGTTGTTATATACGCTGCCCATGGTGCAGACAGCAGGTACGGTTTGTAGAAAAGGCTCTCACGCAGGCAGGGAGAATCCAGGATTTTGGTTCTCCAGCTCTAAATTTATAAACTTCTCCTGTTTGAGAGAAGCTGGCTAGTTCTTTGCAGTAGTAAATCACACACCCTCATCTCTGATCTCAGATGTGGCCAGTAGGTTACCCCTTTGGGAACTTGATCCTTTTCTGCCTTGGTTCATTCCAGTGACATGGAAATTGCTGAGTTAAATGCAGCACAAGAGAAGCCTGATAAATGCATAACACTGTTGCACAGAAATGCATATAATGAATTGCTTCCTTTACAAGCATTCAGTTAGAAGTGACCCGGAGTTTTATCATCCATGTTTTTTTTTTATTTTGGAAACATTTCCCACTTGTATGGAAAATGGACTCATTAAGCTGATTGGGATCTAACAGGCCTGTGTTGTGTGGCACTTAGCTGCCTGTAGTTCCTATGCGCTGCAGGGTATGTGGTATTTTATGGCGTTAGAGACTGGGGGGGAGGAAGAGAGTTAATATTCAGTGCCTCTTGGAAAGGAATCCACTTGTATTATTGATGCCTCTTCATAAGCCCTCCTATCACGCATGGTTTTATCTTTCGTTGCAAGTGAAGTACACATTATTGATGGTAAGCTGTAAGAGCTGCACAAGAACATTACAGTGTCTGTAACTTCTGGGCTTGATTCTAGCACTGCACAGGGCTCTCCATTCACCTCCTGTTTTATATTCCTTGTTTTAAAGGAGCATGAGCACAAAGGGAAGCTGTTGTGTTAGAGAGGACAGGTTGCTTAACAACTTGTGCCTTGGAAAACTGCACACGGAGAATTGATGCAGTCAAATGTTTGTCCCTTGTGGTCAGTGTCAGCAATGTCAGAGTTAACACCTGCTTGTAGCACCTTTGTACCATCCAGCTAAAGATCTCATCACACGTGACACATAATTAACCGAGACTTGCCACGGGTAAGTCAGTGAGCATTAGCCTGTGTACGGAGGTATCAGCCAGCATCTGGGGAAAGGCTGGGTAAAGCAAGCGGACCTCCTCTAAGCAAAAGCCACAGTGCTTGTAAACGTCTTGTCGTCTGTACGCTCTCCTCCACAAGAGCAGAAATGATTATCATCACTAAACTATCTCTGGCTGCAGTGAGATGTTCATAGTCAGTGATGTATAGGTCTCCCTTATCTTATAACGCCTTTGACTGCCTACAGCGAATATAGAGGATATGGGATCATATACCAGCCTCTTTGAATTGCAACTTGTCTGTCAGGGCAGATAAAATCTGCCTATTCTTTGAACTAACACTGGCATGAGTTAGTTATTCTGGTACTGTGAGAGTGACATGGCAGACTAAACTCTTTCTTTTCCTTCTTTGTCAGATGCCTTTTCATCCAGCAGTGTCCCACAGAAATTCAGAGCAGTGCTGGCCAAGAAAAGTGAAAGTATTTGTTTCCTGTATGCATCTGCCACCCTATTTATACACGTCCCTCCTGGAGAAGCACAGAGCTTGGAGGTGCTGGGTTGGGCAGCGGTTTTCCTTTTGCTCACAGAACCACTTTTGCTGTGGTTTCCCAGACACTCTGAGCCAAATGGCCTTTTTGAGATGGAGCTGGAAAAGGTGCTGTTATGAACAGAAGCTTTTTTGGTCGGGCTAATTAATACTTGTGATCTTTTAGAGGGCTTTTAGGTTTGTTTTTGTTAAACAAGATGAAAGCTCCAAATCATTTTTCATGCGGTTCAGTTATTCAATCCAGGCTTCTTCTTTGACCTCTTTCTTACTGATCTAAGTAGCTGTCTGGGTGCTTTCTTGGTCTAGTATTTCTCAGGGTGAGAGATGGAGCCCCATTAGAGGCTCTTTCACTTCAGTTCAGCTAGATGTTCATTGCATGGTGTCCGTGCCCTCTGGATTTTGCTGGCTGAAGTGCTGAGCAGCTGCTGAACTTCACCTATCAGGCCAGGAAAGATACCTTGTAAGTTCGCTATGTGCTCTTTGCCTTCAGACATCACACTGGGCTTGGGCTGTGAGAGTTGCTGGATCAAAAACTTCTATAGTGTCTGGAGCTTTCATATTTCTCTTGCTTAACTGGAGTGTGCATATGACTGCAGGAGTGTAACAGATGTGCTGGTGCCCTGCTGCCCTTCTGGACACAGCAAACAGCAATGCTCCAGTGAAGCCATAACGTACACTTCGGATCCACATGAAAGTCTGAACTGTTGTTCTCCATATGGTTTGGATCTAACTTTTACTTCCCTGAACAGTGGTTGTGTGACACCCATCTGCAAATACAGGCCTTATGCTTTTGCATGCAAAATCTGCCAGGCTGCTTTTTGACCTATTTCCGGACATTTCTGTAGCATAATGCAAAATCCCTTATGTTTTCATGGGCTTGTAAAGAACGAAATGTAATACTGTTCTGTTCGGAACAGTTTTAAAATCCCCCAGGAGATAGTTGAATGCAAAAAACCCCATGGATTATCAACTGATGTTGGTCACCTGAGAGGCAGAGATGGGTTGCAGCATAGACGCTGGGCTCTGAGAGCATGGTTGGCCAAAAAACATCGACCCAAGGGGAAGGAAGCTCTGGTTTCTGGTCAATGCAGTATTGTTCCCATCGCCATGGGAACATAACAAATGGCTGTGTAAATACATGTATTTTATAGCATTCAGAAGTGATGGATATGCTTACATCCTTCCCTGACATTATTGTTGATCTTTAACTACCATGTGCCCAAGCAGCAACAGGTGCTTTGTTCCTTTGTTTTAGCATGATGGATTCAAAAGTCCCTGTTGGGCAAGACCTGAGTGGCCCTGGGGGACAGAATAGCTCTCCTGCAGCCTTGGCTGGAGGCAAGAAAATGCGATGATATGCAGAAATGTATATGGCTGCTCTTTGGAGCAGAGAACATGCTGTGGGTAGGGCTGTCGTTTTAGTATTGAAACTGTCTTGCTGAAACTGCGTTTGGTATTTGCAGCTCTCTCTACACCTGATGGAACATTTGCATTAGTGAAAACCAGCTACTGAAATAAAACATGGAAGGATTTAGCTCTTGCAAAGCTTGTCTTGGTAAAACCTACCTTTTAGTGGATGTGCCACTGGTGGAATACCAAGGTTTCTAGTATCGGTGTGAACGGAGAGGTGTTAGCCTGACATCTGCCTGGGCAACGTCCAAAGAAAGCAACTTCCTCTTTCTTCCTGGGAGAAGACAGAGGAAAGTACCCAGGAGATCTCAGTACACTGTGTGTTGCCACTAGATTGCAAGGTCAAGAGAATACACATTTAGTGTACTGTTCCAGGTTCCCCACTGCATCTTCAATATGGGCTTTTGCTCTTGTAATATGTGAAATGAATAGCTGTGTAATTCCTCCAGTCTGCGTTCTCTAATAGTTAAAAGTATCTCTCTACCTTTTTCTGAAATGGGAGGATGAAGAGAGGAAAAAATAAAGTGGGAAAGTTCTACACAAGCTACATCCATGAGCAGAAAAAAAAGATTGATGTAGGAGATTTTCCAGCAAAATAATAGTAAGGACCAAAATTGAGGTCCCAGTCCTGCCAGTCTTGCACATGGTTATTTATGAAGGGTGTTCACATACTAGTGGTCACTATAAAGCCAAAGATCTGTAGTAGGGAAGATTAAGCAAAGATGTGACTCTCCACAGGGTTAAATTGCTCTAGTATCCAGTCTCAGTAACATCATGACTCACTCGCACTGCAGGAGCCCACGTGTTATGGGACGGACCTCCATAGGCAGATGTTCACATGAGCTCAATAGCCACAATTGTGCCAGATTTTTGAAAGAACTTTGATCCTATTTAGATAACAAAATCAATGGCCCTCATACATTGAGAGTGTTAAATGTGATAATGGATATTGAGCAGTTTTTGAGATAGGGGAATTATTGTAACCGACAGGCTTAAAAATCTGGCTCCTAACAATGGGAAATCACGTTGAGAATTTGAAAGGCGTCTAAATGACTATGACTGTCAGGTGCCCAGTGCTCACTGGACTAAAACGTATGAGAAGTGCACAGCTCTCTTGAGCACCCTTAAACATGCCAGTAGAAGGCTGCAGCCAGATTTCAGCAGCTGTTCTAACCTTTTCCACTGTGTGCTGGAAGCTCTGGGACCTGCGGATGGATGGAACAACACTGAAAATCTGTGATTACTATTGGTAATTACCTGATCTTTATTAGCTGTCCCGTTTATGCAGCAGATGTGTTACAAAAAGAGAAGGGGCTGTCAATGTGTTCCACATGATACGCAGCATACGTGCAAGTGAGTATGTTGCATAAGACTCTATCTTCCTTAGAAACTATGGCAGGAGGCTCCCATATTTTGCCTTTTAGGTACAATGTTTGGTTAAGATCCTGGCATAGTCCTTAAGATGGGTATGGGCAAGGAAAGCCCATTAAAAAGGTGATGATCAAACTATGTGAGCTGTGAGTTGGACAGTAGTGGTCAATTACTGACAGCATCCTGTAGGCCAGGAAAAACAAAGTTTAAGTTGGATGGGTTCAAAGGGGGAAAAAAGAGGATAGCTCTGGAGTGCAGACTGAGTGGTTATACATTATTTTTATAATGCTTGTGATATAGTCATTAAGAGCCTAGACAGGTAATGCAAATAGCAGGAGGTGAGTGAACCACCTGAGGTGGTGTTTGGTATTGCCAGAAAGCATTCTGGGGGCAGAAGTCATAATATTTATTCCTGTTTGTAGTCAGCAAACACTAGGTATTGCTCATTTGTTTCTTTTCTTCCTTAAAAGCAAAGTCTCCGGACTATGCAATACCACATTTAGACTTCAAAGCAGAAAGACATTTTCAGCCTGTGGAGCCTGGTTTCTGCAAGACTTCCACGAGGACAGTCCCAGTGCTCTGATGGAAACATTGTGCTTGCAGGCCTTTTGCGTTAAGATCTGAAACAATGCAATGGGACTATATAATGTTGAATTGAATTTTGAGGGGGAAAGGGATAAGAGAGGGAGACAGAGAGTTAGTAAAATGGGTAGAGTCTTTTGTCTCCTTATGAACATGAACACTCCTCCCCACACTGGGACAGTATGAGGAATGCCCTGGTCAAATCCCAAGAAGTTACTGGGTACCTTTCAGTGGCTGATGGATGTTTTTCATGATCTGATGGAATTCAGCCTGTTGCCAGACACTCTTTGAGTGCCAGGAATGGCCCTGCCTCTCTATCACCTCTCTTAGGAATAGATAGCAGATTAAGAAATGCGTTATGAACACCTTAAACTGGTAGTTTCCCAGCCTTCAGTGATCCAAAGTCAACAGTAATAAGGAAGGAACATGCTCTTTGGCATTACTTTACTTTTCTCTCCATCTCAGCTGTACTTTGAGTCTGGGAGTCTTAATATACTGCTTGCTAGCAATGGGGTGGGAATAGCTGCAGAACAGATTCGTGGCAGCTACTCCTGCTCTAGGATGCCCTGGGGATTTACTTGCATCATAGCACATGCCCCTGAGCGTGCTCAGAAGGAGAATACAGACAGCACATTGTTCTTCCCACCTGTGTTTTTTTTATTGTGGTTGTTTTCTGATTCTCTTTCTGGGGTCTACAGAGTAATAAGCAGTTCAACATAATCACTTTGTTATGAGAAAGAAATGTAGAAATAATATTTCTATAAATGAATTAAGGGGAAGAGTTAGTTGAAAATTTTCTGTATTTTTAAGGAGTATTGACATTGTATCTGGCCTTCTTACCAATGTAAATCCTTCAGTGGCACAGCTCTCCCCAGACAGCTGCTGTTAAGAGAGATGAGCAAAAAGATGTCTGCTTAAAAGTTGGGACCGCCTCAGGAGACATCCCCTGAGAGTGGATTGCAATGTTCTGGGAAACCACCCTGTTCACCACAATAGACACAGAGAGCCAAAAGCGTCTCTGAGGGCCACAACTGCTGTATTTTGGTCACAGTTAGGACATTCTATAAAAGGGCAATTATGGATACAGATAACTACTCTCATAAAAATCAGAAATTCTGGATGGGATTCCAAGAGACTACCTACTTCACCTTCCTGTTCTTAAAGAGCTCCAATAGTGGAGATGCCATAGTCTCTCTGGGAAAACTGATTGCTTTACAGTGCTTCACTATCTACCTAATGTCTAACCTGAATACCTTAGGAGTCCGAACCCATGATTTCTTGTCTTATCCAAACTTTGATGAAGAACAGATTGTTTCTTCTCTCCTTTTAGCAGCCTGTGAAAAATGTTGCCACCTTAAAATCATAGAATCATACAACATTTTAGGTCAGAAGGGACCCCTGGGAATTATCTAATCCAACCTCCTGCTCAAAGCAGGGCTAACTTCCAAGTTAGCACAAGACCATGTCCAGTCGAGTTTTGAGTATTTCCAGGGACAGAGATACCACAGTGCCTCCAGGCTCCTGCTCCAGTCCTTAACCAGCCTCATATGACCCGGATTGGCGCAACCTTTTCATAAGAGGACGGCATTGTTGATTTATTATCATCTGGTGACCTCCAGCAATCCCCAGGCCTTTTTCTGTAGGACAGCTGTATTTGTAATTGAATGGACTAATTCCCTGTCCTGTATTTGGGTAGTTGATTATCTCTGCTTAAGTGCTGCATTTTGCATTTGATTGTATTGAATACCATCCCATTTATTTCTGATCCTGTTTCCAATTTGGCAAGACCATTTTGAATTACAAACCTTTAGCGTACTAGCAGCCTTTCCTGGCATGATGTTGTCTGTACATTCCATGGTAATACTCTTTTCTACTGAAAGTATAATACTTTCTTTCCTTTTGTGGGTGGACATACAGGTTTGTTTATTTGCACCTCTCCCAGAGTGATGACAGAAGTACAGAGAAAGAGTCAGTCTGCATTGGATTTTGCTAATAATTGGACTTTGCAAAGATAAAACAGCAAATGGAATTGATTCAAAATCCATTTAAAGGTGATTCCAGTGTGTTTGAGATCAAGCATGAGACAAGTTAGCAGCAGAGACAATTTATCTGTGCGCTTTACAGAGAGGAAGAATGTTTCTAAATGATTATTTAAATTGATTTATTTAGAATTATTTAATGTTTTAAAATCATGATTTGAAAGCTAGGTCTTGGTGGAAGCTCTGAGCACACAAAGAACATGTTTGGCCTTGAGCACATATATCTGGTTTTAGTTAAGCCAAGCTGGCCACACTCATTCCACCCTGCACATGATCTCATTCCATGCTCCTTGTCATGGTATCTGCACACCATCCAGCAATATATTAACAGTGTGAGTAATGTGTCTTACGTTGATTATTCTGTCACCAAGGGAGAAGTGTGTCTTGTCTGGTAGGGAACGCAGATTGTCTTAAACAAAGCGCTGTGCTTACGCTGGAGAGAAGTCAAGAGCTGCCTCTTCTGTTAGGAGAAAGAACTGGGAAGGGGTGTGCTGGGCCCTGGGTCTCGGGTAAGGCCATTTTGGACCAGAGAAGATTGTGGTTTCTGCAGTGATGAGCTCTCCTTGCACTGTGGAAAGGCCGTTTGCACTGCTGCAGGCATGCTTCATCAGCTCATACTCTGTGACACTTGGGGCACCTCCAAATTCTCTTATTAGTCTGGAAAAAGATGCTCTTAATAGTCTTTATTTTGCATTTAATGAAATGACCAGGTTGGTGTTAGAAATGCAATATGTGCTGTGTGTCATCCTAATGGAAGCGATGTCTCCAGGCTGCAGGGAGGAGAGGGAAGGCTTGAAAAACTTGTTCAGCTGCTCAGTGTTTGTATTTGTTCTGCGTGCAGTGAATGAGCTGAAATCTGTGCCCCTGCTGGGCCTGTTTACAGTGTGTGTTACCCACAGGGCAAGTTTTCTGCTACGGTCATCTGTCAGATTGGAGGGGAAGGACCATTGCTAGTGGCTGCCATTAGAGGCTGTATCATTCTCTTTGCGCATTTACTGAGCTAAACTCCAGCCTCAGCTCCCATCTGTGTGATAAAGGAGGTGCCTCTCTACAGCATCTCAAGTGTGAGAGCCCCAAAGCCCTTTATAGAGGCTAATTCAACTTCAGATTTTGCCTGTGAGCAAAGCTCTCCTCATTTAAAGAGGGGTAAAACTGAGGGACTGAAGGCTGAAGTGAATTGCTGCTTCTCCTGTATGCAGTCCTCAGAAGAGATTTTGACCCAAACATGACCCCCCCCCAGTCCCTGTGCTACACTTAAACTGCTCAGTCTTGTTCTGCTAAAAAGGGCAGGAGAATCTGGCATCGGCTGCTGCTGTGCTTTTGCTTTTTTTGCACAATCCACAGCTGGCACTTGGAGTCCCTGCTTCCCAGGTTTGGTCTTCCTTGGCTCAGTAGCCTCCCTGCAAATAGGAACTGAAGGACCTTTCTGGTGCACGGGGTTTTCCTGGCCTCCTACTGCTGCTTTCTCTCTGGAGAGCAGCCTCCGACTCATCGAAGACGCTGCGGATCCAAACCCTCTGTGTCTCTCAGCTCCTTATATGGTAACATGAAGAAGTCTTAGCATTTTAGTTCTGATTTGGAGTTACCCTGGTTGTCTTCTCAGCTGGGGAACTAGAAACTTTAACTTTAAAACCATAGGCAAACTAGTTCTTACCACTAAGAAACCATGCCTTGGTTCATGCATGTGTATGCCGCTGTGTCACTGCTGTCTTACTGAAGACCAGGCTGCATTGTTAACAATGAAATTTCCTTACAAAACCTTTGCAGCAGCTAGAGTTTTAAGCATTCCCATTTTTTTCCCTTCTGGAAGGGGCTTTAAGATACTTGTTATGATAACAGCAGAAGAAAAGAGGCTGAGACAGAGGATGGGTGCCAAGCAGGCTGCGGGGCAGAGCTGGCTTTTCTGGCAGAGCACACTAACACAGAGGTGATGGTGGGCAGTGAGAGCAGGAGGTGGTGGAGCTGGGGACACCTAGAGGGGACTTGAAGGGGCTCTGCACTGTTGAGCCATCACATCCAGACATGCGGGGAGTGGAGAAGTCATTCCTGTTTGGGAGGGGAGAGGTGTCCTTGTTCAGCCCAGAGCCAAATGCATTTTGGTGACTTGTCTCTTGGCTGGCCTGAAGTGGTTTTTACCCGGATTTCTGTGCTCACCTGCTATCCCTGCCTCTGACAGAGGCCACCTACAAAAGAGGCAGAGCAGTGCGCAGAGGTAACTTTTCCCAATTGCCAATCCCTATTTGTGTCTGGGAAGTCCTTGAGTGACTTTGCATGAATTTGTCAGAGCCTGGGATGATGCATTTTTGCGCTGCGTTAGCATAGAGTGCTTTGACAAGGTGATACGTTCTTGTGCTGGAGTCCAGCCCACCCTACTGCAGGCTGTGTCCTCTACTGGCTACAAGCCCATCGCTGGATATAGTGCTGAGGGTGCATATGAGCATGAAACCATAAGGAAAGCAGCTGCACTTACTGACTTGAGACACATTTAAGGGCAGAAACAGGCTTATGATGCCTAAAGGAGCTCCAGCAAATTTCAGGGGCTGTGGGAGCTCAATCTCTCTTCAGGGCCAGCTGCTAGCATTTAAAAAGGCATATAAGGGTTTTTTTCCCTGTTTATCTCTTCCCTAGATTTCATGCTGATGAAATCCTGACCAGTGCTGAGAGCTGCACCCCCTGCCACATATCCCCAGTGCCTTGTCAGCCCCAATTTTTAAAAGTAACTGTGGGTTTCTTTTCTCGTGGTGCAGGTTCCACCATATTAGCCGAGCGGCTGGGGCTGTCAACACCAAGCTCACCGACTTCGACGCCCAGTTCCCCCACCGTCCTCTGCAGCGGCGTCTCTGACCCCATATTGTCTACATGTGGCTCTGGCCCCCTCTGCAGCTCTGTCAGTGGTAAGTGTGGTGGGATCCCCCCCTCTGCCTTTACTTTGCCTCCCTCTGCCTCCTCCTGCGCTGCCTCCCTTCATGGTCTCAGGTTTGTCTTGCAGAAGGACTCTAAAACCACAATGATCAACAGAGTCTCCTGTCAGCTCCCTCAGGGAGGAAGGGAGAGCCTCTGCAAAGTCTATTTTCAGTCTGTTTTATGTGGAAGCCACTTAGATGCCTAGACAGCAATATTTCTCCAATCCTTTTCATCATGAAAGGTCCCAAGGGAGGCAGCAGTTTCTGTTATGTGCATGGCCCTGTGACGCACAGCTCCTTCTGGAGAGCTGTGTGGCAGTGAGATGTTGCACGCCAGCTTAGACTGGAGTTATGGGTATGCCTACTGCCCCCCTTCCCTCTCCACACACCTACAGTACCCTTTTCAGAAAAAGGCAGTATTGGTATGTCTAATATGCTAATGAATTCCAGTGAGATTTAGATAAATGTACATGCAGTAGAAAATGATAGGCTCTTCTGCAGCATTTTTAAAACCCCACGGACCTGCATGATCCCAGGGCATTGATGGTGGGATATGTAACTTACCAAGTCCTTGTCATTGTTGTCCAAACCAAGAGTGTTTTTTGCTGAAGGTACCTATCAGTGTCAAGTCTAATCACTGGTGACGGCAAATGTTCAGATTTTTAATGGCTTTGGGGGAAAAAAAAATAGAAATTTTCTCATTATCTTGCTACCTTTTCTGGCTTCACTGGGGAAGCCTCATTACAGGTGTGCCACGAGCATAATTACTGCAGCCCCTCATATCTCTCGAAGCAATGTACCCGCTCTGAGCTCGATGCTGTCCATGTGGGTACCACCCCGCCCCTGTCCTGAAGGATCCACACAGGGTGATTTGTAGCCAGGCATTGTGGTCCCCCATCCCTGGATTGGCCCTAGAGATGAAGCATTGCTTATCTTGGGAGCTGCTGCCACCGTGTGCCACCTGGCCTCTCCCTTTTCAAAGCAGATGGCTTGATCCGCCCCTCCTGATTTTTCCTCCTTTGTTAATGTTTAGACAGCAGTTTGAAAATGTGAAACTGCTCTTTGTCCCTGCTGCATGAGAACAGCTGCCTCTTGGTTTGCTCTACGTGGGCAGCAGATCCTGCCTTTCTGCTGCCCTGAGCCTTGGCATGTGAACCAGGGCTCAGTGAGTGGGACGGTAGGTCACAGGAAGGACCCCTGGTCCTGGAGCATCCATTTCTGCTAGGGCATGGTTCCTCCTTCTGTAGCTGGCCTCAGGGCAGACATTACCCTGGGATGTCAAGAAGCCTTTTAAGCAGCATGAGTGACCCTGTTCTTTGTGTTTCAGGCACAGCTCCCAACTCTCCCATCAGCTTGCCTGAGTCACCCATGTCCCCGTCCGTCGCAGGGCCCTGGGGAGATGAATGCACCATTTGCTACGAGAACATGGTAGACACGGTCATTTACTCCTGTGGACACATGTGTCTCTGCTATTCATGTGGGCTGAAGCTCAAGAAGATGGCCAACGCTTGCTGCCCCATTTGCAGACGGGCCATCAAAGATATCATCAAAACATACCGCAGCACTTAGAGCAGCAGCAGATGCTGTGGTGGGGATGGGCAGGTGGGGAGGAGGCTGTGAAACAACACAGGTCTTGGTCTCTATTCATCATCCAGGAGATTCAAAAACCATCACCCACCACCACCCTCATCCCCTCTTCCATGGACAACAGATGAGACAAGCTTAGATGCTGCTCTTCGATCCTCCAAGCAAGCCCTGGGGCTGAACTCCAGTGTGTCAGGGAAGTTGCGGTGGACTACTCTGCCTTGTGGATTTTAAACTTTATCTCAAAAAAACCCACAGCTGGTGCAATCATCCCTTTTCTACACCATGCACAGCGGAGGGGAGTCTCCAACGTTTAGCAGGGACAGCAAGCAGTTAAAGGTTCAGTGCTACACATCTCCTTCCGGAGACACCCCCACATGCAGCGGACAGCTTAGCAGAAGAGGAGAAACGAGCAACATGTTTCCATGTACAACCAGCCTGACTGTAGGAAGCCCCTTAGAAAGTATGGAGCGAGGCAAGCTTTGACCCAGCAAGCAACGTGCAGTGAGAGCATTCACAGCAGAAAGGCTGGGGCCAGCACAGAAAAGGACCCAGGATTTGTGAAGCAAAACCCACCCCATGTCCGCAGGCAGAGGAGCTTGAGGGCTGTTCCCCACTCCTCCCTCGCTGTTCCCTGGCGGAGGCATTCATGGTGGGTCTGGCAGCCAACACTGGCACTGGCCTGGCTCCCTCCCAGCAGCGTCCAGCCACCTCCTGTCGCCATCCTGTTGCATGACGAGCGGCTCTCAACCCCCCCCCGCCCCCCCCCCCGCCACCGATATGCTGTGGCTTGTAACGAATGGTCTCCATGAGGGATTCAGCAGCATCTCTGCCCCATGGGCCTGCAGGAGAGGGAGATGTGTCTCCCTCGCCTTTCCTCCCCCTACCATCCAGACAGCACTTGTGAGGGAGAAAAATAAAAGAAAAAAAGAAACAAAAACCCCAGCCCCACTGGGGAAGAATGTAAAAACCCACGTCTGCGGGTTTCATTTACTGGTAACTTTATCACTGTGCTTTAAGACAAAACCAGCCGGGTGGTACTCAGCCCTTCACAGCCAGCCCACTGGCAGGACATGGCTGTCCTTACCTGTTAGGAAGAAAGGAAAGGAAAAAAAAAAATACCCTGAGGGGTTTGGTTTCCTTTGGTTTATTTAAATAAATCCCCTTCCCTCCTGCCCCAGTTGGGAACCCTGCTGTCCCCATGGTGGGCGCCTGCAATGGCCCGCCCCCATGGTTGCTGTGAAAACCCCTGCTCTGCCATGGCTGCTGGCCTGCCCCAGGGCTGCTGGCCCTCGGGCCCAGGCAGGGTGGCTCCACAGCAGCAGGGGCTGCCTGTCTCCCCTCCGGCCCCATCCTGCTGCCTTCCAGGGCCACGTGGGAGGAAGAGATGGCGTCTGGGCCCTGAGAGGTGATCAGGGCTGGGGCACAGCAGCAGTGGCATTCACCCCACCATGTTGCCCACCAGGCCAGGCTGGGGAAGGCCATGGAGTTGCACCTCTCCTGCTGAGCCTCCTCCTGTGCCCCAGGATATGGCCACTGACAGGACATGGGGAAAGAGTATGGCATAGGGATAAAAGCATTTAATATACCCAGCCGCTCGCTGCAGGGGGCATCATGCCCCCCCAGGCAGCAGGTAGGTGAAGGAGCACTCACAGAGGCTGCTCCCGAGAGCGCCTGGAAAAACATGTCCTGGCCCCGTCCTCTCGAGGAAATGAAAGAGGCTACTAGCTGGAGAGCGCATCGTAGAGCCTTTCTCTAAAGGCGCCGCCATCACTGCAGCCTGCCACGGGGGTCTGCAGCCACCCCCAGCCTGCCGCGGCGGGCAGTACTAACTTGAATGCTGATATTCTGGTTACAGGGATTTATGTTATTTCTTTGCATACCTCTCACGTGCACCCCTAACCCAGCCCTGCCCTGCCCTGCCCTCCAGGCTGGCTGTCAAAAGCCCCAGAGGGCCATGGCTCCTGTGCCCGGACCCCCTCACTGAGGGGTGGGAGGAGGCCAGGTTGGCACGAGCCTGGGGGGTCACAGCAGCCATGCCAGCGGCACGGCCGGCCCACAGGCATGCAGCCAGCCTCCAGCTTGCCCGAGGACAGAGCTGTGACTGGCAGACACAGGGAGCCTGTTTCAGTAGTTAGACAAACTCCAGTGCAAACATTTTGGAGAGAAGGTGTCGATGAAACAGTGGATGTGGGGAAACGTGCAATAAGCAGCCTCCCGAGCCTTCACCATGCCAGTGGGACTGGTTCCCCTCCATGCAGGGCAAGCAAAGGGGTATATTTTATTTTTCAAGAAACTCCATCCATGGGTACCAGTGCAGTGGTGTGAATTCCCTTTTCACCTTTCAAATTCAGAGTGTTTTAATATATAACTGTGTTTGTTTTACTGTGGACCAAACTCTAGGAGTTAGCAGAAGCTGAAAGCATCCCCCAGCATCTGAGCTCAAAAATTGGGGTTAAGTCCTGCTCCCGGCATCAGCTGGCCTCTGGTTGTGAGCAGGGAGGAGGAGAGCAAGGCTCTCTCCAAGGAGAAAAAAAAAAACCAGCAAAAGCAGTAACAGTAACAACAATCCTAACCTTTTGTTTTGTTTGACTGGTGTAGGTTCCCACGTACCTCCGTGTTCTTGTGTCATTTGCATTTCATTGCTTTACTTTAAGATGTTTTGTGTTCTGTTTAAAGAGAAGAATAACTCATTGTGAAAAATTGGATAACTGTGATTGTGAATAAAGTTGATTTAGGTATTCTGCAGCAGCATGAACAGCTGAGTATTTACCATTTCCACAAGCGTGGCAAAAGACAATGAGCAGCGCCGTGGCGAGAGGCTGAGGTAAGAGCAACGGTGGCATGAGAGCCTCTTTCCTTGGGGGGAACGGGATGGAGAGGGCTCAGGCTTTCCTTCAGCACTTGAGGATGAGGGGGTATTGACAGCTGGTTCCCTGATGGACCCTATACATACATAAGGAATAAAGGAAGCCACAAAAGTAAAAGCGAGGGCTAACCATGTTCCTGCAGCTTAAGCCCCATGCTCCTGAGCCTCTTCACACCCTCCCCAGAAAGAAGCCACAGCTTCTTTCCTCTCATTGCCTTGTTTGCACAGTTTCTCCTGAGTGCCTGTAACCACAAAGAAGACCTCACCAGCACAAGAAAGAGAACATGTGCTGCGAGGAAACTCAGGACCACGCTGCTCAGCCTGGTAGGGGCCAGGTAAGGGGCTGAAGATCAGGCAGAATGTTAGCAATATAACCAGGTGTCCCCACCACAGCTCTGCAGAGACGTGACAGCCCAACAACAGACAGGAGGATCCCAGCCCTGAACTGAGCAACCTGTCGAGAAGGCCCACTGAAGCTGTGGTCTGGCTGAGGGAGATGCTGAGCCAAGATGCAGATGCTTCCTCAGCATATAGCAAGGGACACAGGGACCCAAAGGGGATTTGCATTCTCCAGAGTGATTCCAGTTCCCCTAAAACCCAATAGCTCCTCTGCTGCAGGGATCTGCTCAGCAACACACCTACAACACAGCCGTGGATATTTCCTCCTCATCCTTTTGTTTAACTGTTTAGCAGATGAGAAGCTGGCTGGATCACTCTCTCTTGTCCCAGGACATATTTGAGTTGGCATCTTCTCCCTCAGTGTGGGTGCTCCATCTGCCAAGGGGCAGGGACATCCCAGGAGAGGTGTCCTCAGCCTGTCCAGCTGAAGGTATTCCACTCTAACAGCTCCCCAGGGGCCTAAAACTTGCCAGGCTAGGTAAAGCGAAACCACTTCTGCAACTCGGCTTTCTCCACCACCACCCTGAGGAGCTCTTAGCTGTTGGGACAGGGCAAGCCTGCAGACACAGACTGCCCCTAGAAACTGGGGACACTGACCTGCCAGACGCGCTGAGCCCGAGCACTGACACATATTAGGACAAGTGAAGGGCTAACACTGGGACTAAACCCAGACCCTCCCCTCCCCTGGCATCAGCAAGAGGGAGCAGGGCAGGTACCACCATGCTTCCCCTCCGACAGCCCCAGCCTGTTCCTTCCCTCCTGCAGCTGCCATGGGCAATAGCCCCAGTGAGCTTTGCACTCCTGTCTGCTGAGCATGGCTGAAGTCACCCTGCCCTGACCCGCCAGCTCACCAAATCCAAACCAGATCTGCAATTTCACCATCGCTCCCAAGCTGTTCTCCACCAAGACCAAGCATGGCGCAGGGAAAACCTTCCCCAGCGACAAGGCATCCCACCATCGCAGCCCTCCCGCTGCTTCCCAGGGCTTCCCCGGGCGGCGGCCAGCCGCGGCGCGGCGAGGAGGAGTCGGAGGCGGCAGGGAGGGAGGATGCTGCCAAAGTGGTCCAGGAGCGGCAGAGCCGGTCCAGCATCGCCACCTGGTGCTCCGTACCCGGCACGGCACACAGCCTCCAATGGCCTTTTTTTTTTTTTTTTTTTGTTTCCCCCCCCTTTCTTTTTTTTTTTTTCTTCCCACTTCTAAGGTTGATTTTACGCCTTGTCACAAATACTACAAATACACATAAGTAGGACCGGAGTAATTTAGTCTGAGTGCAGCACAGCTCTGGCGATGGTTGTCAGAGAAAAATGAGGAATGAAGGGAGCAATTAAGTGGGTTACAATATACATGGGGATACATCAGTATATGGTGATTGCACCAGTCCAGAAAAACCCTTGCAACCCTATGCTGGCTGGCTCACTCTCCACACAGGGGAAGAGGGGGCACAGCTCCCAGGCACACTTATCACTGGGTTCGTGCCTTAAAATGCTGAGGACTGTGTGCTGCCTCGGATCTAATTCCTGGCATCCTTCAAAGGGCTGGGGTGCCCAAGCAGGACTCCCCCTGCATCACTTGTCTATGTGCCAGAGCAGAGGAACATCTCACGGGTCCTGTTAGCAAACACCGTGCCTCCGATGAGAGCTGGCTCATCTTGTGGCCTGAGAGAGACTCATTTCTCTGCAGGATGTTTGTGAAGTGCCACACCACGGAGCAAAAACACAGCCCCATCCTAAAATGAGGGATGCGTTCTCTGCTGCGGGAACAAAAAGCTGGGGAGGGCCAACACCTCTCTGCAGTCCTGCTTTCCAAGGTGGAAGCCAGGCGCTAGGCATGACCCTTTTTATCTACGGATTTTCCAACTGCTAACAGACAACGAGGAAGCGGACAACACTTCCTCCTACAGCCAGGGCTCCTATCGCCAAGTTGGGGACTGAAGCACTAAAAATCCACCTCATTTCCTCTTTACTATTACAACCCACTCCCCCATTAGATCCCCTAATCCACTGCCCTCTGCATGCCCAAGAGATGTCCTGTGTAAGGAGCGGGGGATCCATTAGGAGAAACTCTTCAGTTTCACCTGTCTGCTGCTTCGCACAAAGAACTTGGACTTGTTGAGCTATTTGGGGCCTCCCACCTTCAAAGCCGGGTAAGAGGAGTCAGCAGGGCCCAGCAGCCTTGCAAGATCAGACCTTAATGCCCCATGTTCAAGCACAGCCTGCTCTGCAGCCTGCGCACAGAGGTGTTGAGGGCTCATCCCAACTTGCAGAGCAATCATTTTATCACAGAACCAAAGGGCTACTCATCTAAAAGGACGCTTTTCTTCTTACTTTGGATCTGGTGCCACGTCCCTCTCCAAAACACATCCTGACAGAGTATTTTAAACCTTAAGACCTTGCTCAAGACAGACAAAAGGTCTTCATGTTTGAGCGTAGAGGAGAGCAGTCCATAAAACTTTGTGGATTAGAAAAGAGACAAAAATACAGCATACAATCACAACTCAGGGCCAGGGGATTAGAGAAGCTCCTATATCCGTTTACGCCTAAGCTGAAATTTGCAATTGCATGTACACATAAGCTGTAAATTATTCTGGGAAAGCTAAATTCAGTGGTTTGACAAACACAAGTGGAATTAAAACAGTATTGAAAAAATTGAAAAAACCAAAATAAACCAACTGGATCACAATTAAAAAGGTCAAAAATTTATTTTTCCTTAGGGCATAAGAGGCAATGTAAACAAAATACAAACAAACAAACAAAAAAAATCACAATTCTTACAGTCTGCAAGCATTTGAAGATAGAGTACCCTTTTCCCACCTCCCCCCAGAACACTGCAAGCCTGCTCAAATGTTAACAAGCAACAATTCTGGACTCTGAAGGTCCAGTGAGTTTTGCCATGTCCCAAGCTAGGACTAAATTTTTCGTGTAAGGAGGACACTGCATCTGTTTTATCAAACACTTTAAAAAAAAAAAGTCCAACAAAATATAAATATTACAGACAAAGATCAGATTTAGCACCACCTTTGGTCCAAGCAATCAATGAATTGGGAGATGACAGGGACAGTCTGTTTAGCAAGTCCTTTCTGCCCGAGTCTTTGAAAACATTAGAGGTTCACATTGAAAGAACTTGTAATAACTGAGAAAACAGCCCTCAAACTCTGGCAGTCCCTCACAACCTCCCCTGGTCCTGCGCGCACAAAGGGGAGCATCATCGCTGCGCAGCAGCGCACGGCGCCAGCGAACATCACTCAAAGCGCTGGGCAGAGCTGAGCTCAGCCCTGTGGGACAGGGCAAACACTGCGCCAAGGGCCTGATCCTGCTTTGGCCTGGCAGAGCTCTGACTTTGGGTGTGGCTGAAGGACAGCAAGGGCAGTGACAGTGTGCATCCTGAATTTCCCTTTCCACTAACATTTGCCACCCTCCAAAGCCCAGCAGACTGCAGCACCTGCGTGCTGTCAGGGTGTGTGATGGCAGACGCCTGGAAGGAGCTGAAGTTGTCTAAATGCAAGTTGTTTCAGCATATCTGGAACATGCAAATCAGGAGCTCTTATTGAGCATTATTTACTCCAGGCCCTTTTTAGGCTCATCTTTTCCAATACCCACATGCCCATCACAGATGCATGGCTATGAAGTTTTGCAGAGGTATCTATACCTAGTTGCTGTGCCCAGCACTAGTGTGGGCCAGGATACAGTCACAAGGATCTGTGACAATCCTAGGAAAAAAGTTAAGTTCATACATCACCTGGCAATATTCTACATTTATTGCAACTTCCTCCTTTACAAGCATCCAGAACCCAATTTGTCTTTTCCTCCAGGAGTTTTTGAGCAGTCTTAATTAACCATTATTAAATGCCGTTCAATTCCAAGATAACGCCAGCTCTAATAAATGCCTAAAGAGAAATGCCGAGATCTACTTTTAGGCACAGCAATCTGAAGGTTTTGTACTGCATCTTCACATGCACAATTGCCCAAGACAATTCGGGTTTCTCACTCCCCACCGAGTGACCCATGCAGAGTTTTCACCTTTACAGGCACAGACATGATTAAAATCCCCCAAACAAACATTTGTTTTCACTTCGCTGGTTCACAATGTGCTGCTTTAGGGAAAAACCCCCAAACCTCAATTGCTTTATATTGTTTTGCAGTTCTCTGAGCAAGCCCTTGGGCATGGCATGTGGCTGCTCAGCAGTCACAGAGAAGAGGGCAGCACCCCCAGTGTGGCCCCTGTCCCACACAGGGCAGCAAAATCCTGACCCAGTCACTCACGCCTGTGACACGAGCGGACACAGGCTGGGTCAACCCCCCATTCACTACACTTGGCCTACGACATAACCACCAGGACCGCTCCAAAACCAGTTCTGGACGGAGCACTAAAGTCAAGTAAAGTCTGCAAGCGTGGATTAGGTGAAGATGATGTTCTGCACAACTGTGTGTCCCCGTCCCGTCCCGTCCCCCCCCCAAATCCAGAGTAATGAAAACAATGCGCTATGATAATTCCATTAATTCTCCCTAGGACAGAAATGCACTTCTATTGTCCCAGTCACAGAACCAGGCCCGCAGTACCGTATGTATCAGCTACATCATCACAGGTCCCCAGCTGATCTGTGCTAAAGCTTGAGGGACATTTCTACAGGGTCACTTGGCAAAAAGGAGAGATAGGTTTTCCCCACTGATAATGCATCTTTTGTGTTGGCCCGTAGAGAAGTTACTCATCTTTTTTAACTAGTACTCTAGTCTGCATCAAATCTACCATGTTTACATGCAGACTCAGGGACTGGTCACAAAAAGGTGTTCTGTTTTGTGCCAGTTCAGACAGATTGGAGCATCTGACCCTTCATTAATGATAACTCTTGCCATCAATGGCAAAAGGTATGTTAAGTGCAAAAAATGTCATTTTTCTGGGTTTCATTTTTACTGGGATGACTGAGAAAGGCAAAATTTTCTATTATGCACGTGATTTCCTTTTCTAGGAGAGAATCTCAGAGACCCAAGCACATCTGGACCCTCGCAGGAGCTGTTCACTGTACAAACAGTTTTATCCAACTGGTCACCATCTTGAGTTCGTGAAACAAAAACTGGACAACGCATGAGGCTGCAGTTACTATTTCTGTCTCTAGCTCACATTTGCTATAGGTACATTAAGGAGCAATGCTGTGAATGTCAAAATACCTGTCAGCTCTGAAAGAATTAATACTTGGCCAAAAGCTCTAACATGTGCACGATGAACAATATTCACTCCACTACCTTCAGTGGAGCTGGATCAGAGGCCACAAGAAAATACGGTCCAAAGATGTTACCACAAAAAAGGGTTTCCCCAGACTCATTTTCTTCCTCTCTTGGCTTAACTTGCAACCCAAAACAAACTGAACGGACTCCCGCCCATAAACCCTTTTAAAAAAAAAAAAAAAAAAAAAAAAAAAAAAAAAAAAACAGCTCTCAGTTATTCCTTCTCATATATACTACAACAGAAACCACACCAACTTCTAGACCTTTTCCCAAGCAGGACAGACAGAATGGTTCCCATGTTAAAGAAAACAAACAAACAAAGACAAAAAAAGTGTCACCAACTTGACCACACACACTAAGACCAGCCACACATTTCTCTATCTCTGGTCACCGACATACCCTCCCAAGCTCCCACCAGGTACGTTCCCACCACCTAACCACTGGAAAACGGAGCGCTACACCAACACAGAAATGACAACAGTTCAAATGACAATATTCAAGGTCACATTAAGAACATCAACCACCCAGGAAACCCACTGCAAAACCTCACTTAGACCAGGCCTAGATCAATTTTTGGTTTTTTTTTTTTTTTTTTTTTTGGTCAAATACAAATTTGGGACAGCAAAACCCATAGGGGTTTCCAGTGCAGACACATGCAATTGCTCTGCTAATGGAGGAGAGCACAACTGCTCAAACAGATTTCAGCCTTCATTCAACAACAGGTTTAGGCTCCCAATAACTGACTACTCACCATTTCCAGAGATAATTTGGACTAATTAACGGCTCTGGAAACAGCTACAGATGTACGCGTCCAACTGAGCCGCTTTCAACACCCACCTTGATTTATCTGCATCTGAACTTTAGCCTAGGCATCAATCAATCAAACTGCTGGCAAGACTTCTCTTGACATGAAATTTGATATTGAGTCTTAACTGAGGAGGCTCATCTGCTTGATTCTCCCCAAACCCTGCAAGCAGAGTAATGAGCACTGCTGTCTGCAATTAAATCTGCAATAAAGGAACGGCACTGATGTAACGTGAAGTTAGCCAGACAGCAGAAACGCACCTACTCTATGCACTATTGACCCCGCAATACTCGGTTTGGACCCCCAGTACAAAAAAGTCATTGTAATGCTACACACACTTTGCTTTTGCAATACTCCAGGTTTGAACTCACCATGAGTAATGAGCAAGTCTTTTCAGCAAGCCTATTCAGCATGCTGCAGAAAAATTCCTCCTCGAGACTGGAAACAATTATAACTTCCCCCCCCGCCCCCAAAAACCCAAGACAGGAAATAGTTAAGTCAGCTATTCAGTGAAATATTTCATTTTTTAAAAGGTTTATTTTTAATGCCTTTTTTTATTTGCTCCAGTTTACTAATTGTTACAGGCCAAGTTCCAGTGACTGCACTACTCTCTTCTGTCCTGCTTCTAGAGGATGGAAACAAACTGAACCTGGATGCTCGGGGGACGCAGAGTCAGAACAGAATTTGATGCCCCTCCCCCCCAGTCTAAACTCCAAGGGTGATGATGGGATTTTGTTTATTTATTACCACTTCCCTGGTGACCCAGCAGCAGTTCAAGAACAAGCTCTCAAACCACAAAAGAACTGTTTGTACAGAGAAAGCTGCCACGTTGCTTAAATTTCAGACATCAAATACAGAGTCACTAACACAGCTTTGAAGAGGAATATCTGGAGAAGCCTGAAATATTTAATATTAAATGTTATATTTAAAAAATTCTCCTACAGTGCCAAGTGATTCTCCCTCCCCTCTGTTCTTCTCCTCCACCAAGCAGGGACCAAGATAGGTACCATTGTATCCAAATAACCCTGAGCGTCAGGGAAAGACCACTAAACCTAGCATTTTCCCAGAAATGCCACCAGCACAGGGTAGTTTCAGAGGGCCAACGCAGGCAGGCCTGAGCAGCTGCTCTTGCCCGCTCCATCAGCTGAACCTCGGTGTATGCAAACTCCCAGACGCACAAACCACCTCTACTACACCACCACATAACCCATGTTTGTCTTTCACCGGCTTCAGGATACAGATTGTCATAGTATATCACGGAGTGTGAAACTCAACTTTTCTCAGTAATGAAAAATCCTAACACAGAGCAGTGATGTATTAAAACCATCTATACAGAGAAAGCACCTGCAGTGTCAAACCCAATTATTTATGGCCTTATTAGAAACATCTTTTTCCTCATATTTTATCTATCCCTCCCCCTCCAATATAGTCACCTCATTTCTTTCCAAATTATCAACGTAATTCCCATTATTTTGATTCAGTAACAAACAGGAGTCTCAACTCAGGACAGTAGTGGCTTATGCTGACAATAACACATCTGTAAAACGCCAGTGTGAAGCTTTAAACCAAATTTATTTATTAAAAAAACACAAAAAAATTGCACTCTCCAACTAGAATCAACGCTACCTTGATGCAAGAACAAATGAAGAACATTGTTGATGGGACCAGCCCAGCCCTGACATTATAAAAATGGGAGAAACTAATTTGTTCTGCCTATGCCAGTCACGTCCGCACGCGGTGCGGTGCAGCTTTCGCTCCAGGAATCGCTGTGGAGCCCTACCCCTGATGTGAGGGCACCCAAGAAAAAAAGATCCCCTTGCTCCATCCTTGGCAATGCATGCACACCCCACAAAACTGACACCCCGAAGTAGAGTTATAGGTGACTTTTTACAGACATCTGTGCTTTCCTCCAAGTTGGGTCTAAGACAGAGGAGGAAAAGCAGCAACAGCAACCTATATCCCAACCCAAAGTCAACTGACTGCAGGGGCTTCTGGATCTGGCCCTACATACAGTACTTTATTTGAAAATTACAGACATACACAACAGACATGACTACTGAGCAGCACAGAGGGAGAGAAAGAAATACAAGCACTGGGCAGAGCTAGCAGAGGCCATCAAACAGTTCAAGTGTGCAAACACATTCCCCATGCATCACCACATTGGTGGTCCCTGCTTTTACCAAGCAACGAAAAGCAAATGAAAAATAATAACTTACACAAACATTTGCTCTCAGACCATCATCTTTGTACTGTTGGCAGCTACCAAACACTGCATTTATACGCAGCACTTCACTACGTGGCTGAATAGCGTCTGAAGTTGCCAGAGAAGGAGCCACTGGTGATGGGAAGCCACCAGCAAATAGCAGCAAAGCTCCAGTTGGTTTTAAAAAAGCTGCAAGACCTTCAGGGAAGTGGATCATGGCATGGCAGCACCAAGGCTCAGCAGTCCTGTGCACCCTCGGGAGGCGCAGGAACTAAGTGCACAGAGCTTGTTTCTGCTGAGAACAGTCCATGCTGAGCGCCTGCGAGACGCTTTGCTCCACTGCGGGTCTTCTGTCAGTGTAACTCTACTGATGCTCATGGACTTGCCAGTTTAGACAAGAGCACGTGAAATAATTCAGTTGGCTCCTCAAAACCAGATTCATTTATAAAGTATTAGAGGTTTTCCAAAATCATGCAATTGATACTATTTCAGTACAGCTGCAAAATTCAGCTTTTCTCTTTGAATGCCAAGGTCTCCGGTAACATTAAGGCTTTTTGACAGACTTAAGAACAGCAGGACAAAAGTTAAGCAGAAAGCTGAGGTACGCTCCCTCTCCAGGGACATGAACTAGTGCCACAGCAGGTGTACTTCCCGCAGCTCAGACAATCAAATGCTCTGGCTTTCACATTTCTCTTGCATCCTACAAAAACAGTCCAGTTTTTCAAAAGTAGTAGATTTTGCTGCTACCTGGGAAGTCACATTATTTTGGACATACGGAAGTTCTCCTTCCATTCAAATAGAAGACAAACCCTCTTTTGAAGAGCAAAGTTTCTGCCCAACTTTATTTTGGACCTGAGAGATCAGCCTTTGCAAGCCAAGAAATATGAAATCAATACCCAAATCAGCTGTGAAATTCTGCAGGGGAGAACTAACCCAGATAAAATTGGGACTTTCTCTTCTCAGGTTAACAATAAGGAAATAAAAAGAAATGAGGACTTGTAAAAATATTTCCATAGCTCTTGCAACAAATACAAGTAACAATACAGTATCAAAACTTGGGACTACACCAGCAGAAGTATTTTCCTTTCTGAAGTTATCATCGATTCTGAAGCGTAACAGAGGATGTAACCAGCAGAGACATACCAGAAGACAGTGTCATGCATGGATGACATACAGCGTGTTTCAAGCATAGCTCAGAAGTCCTGTATTGATCAGGATGTTAATGCACATTCTATACATAATCCTGGCAACATGCTGCACAATCCTTACACTTTCAGTAACAGGTGATGCTTTTTGAATGAAAAGCAGCCATTCCCACCCCAAACTACCCCAGCTATCAGTCCCTACCTACCAAAGGGTCCTGTTTTCAGCCAGCTGCCCCCTCCCCTGCGTTTCCCCTTCCCCTAAGAGTGCACGAATAGAGAATTGCAAACATTTCACACTGCACGTTCCACTCCAAGTCCTGGATGAGGGGCCTGTTTATTCTATGAATATTGCACTTATCCACTCATTGGATTTGTTTTTTCTCAAGAATGCAGAGTATTTGGGAAAAAATAGAAAAAAATAGTAGGATACAACACAGGAAAGTATGAGTTATTGACAAGCTACCTATGAAGATCTAAAATTAAATACTACTAGTTCTATTCTGTTAATACTAGTAATATGAAAATAATGAATGCTTTATCAAATTCCCTTGTTTTTCATATAAGATAAAAGCAGTAACTTTCTTTTTAACTGAGGAAAGCAATGAATATATATTACAATAAAATACGATTCATTAAGATCTGAAAGTGATGAAAACAATTATATAATGCCTTCGTCAAACTTGATAGCATCATAACAGAAGGAGTCTTTGGGGTGTGTATCCACAAGGGCCAAATCCATTTTTTAAGCTATACCCGTGCAGACGTGAAATTCCATTTTTAAGAGTCTAGCCGTGAGCCAATTCCAATCCTTCATTATTGTGTATTTGTAATTATTGTACACAGTGATTTAAAAACTTCCTGTTGACACATCAGCTAAGTATCCCGGCACATGTCCATCGTATCTCTTTTCTTGAAAAGTTTGGCTTGCAAAGGACTGGTACGTAGGACTACACCCACCCATTGCAAGGCGCAAGAGCTAGAACAATTAACAGGAATTGCCTCCCACGAGGAAGGGCTGCTACCAAAAACATATTACTCTTGCTGTTATGAGAAAGTATTTTGAAAGGGGAGACAAGGGAAACCAGCAATTAAACTTTTCAGGCATTATATAAACCTCAATAACGAACTCAGAAGTGCTCATTATTATTAAAGTTGCAGTATACAGCAAGACACAATTTTCACATTCTTAAATTTTGTTCTCTGGCATTGGAGTTTGGATTTTCTGCTGGTCCAAATTCAAGACTTTTTGGAAAGCACGGACAGCGGGTGAGCGCAACGCAGTGACAGCAGCCGTCTCTCCCCCCGGAGGAGGGCCCCCTTCAGCTGCAAATGGCTTTGCCCAAGCCTTGCAGAGCTTTTCCTCTTAACAATCTGGTTCAAGAATAAACCAGAAAAAGAGAAATTTAAACAGTACTATTGATTTCTGCATTGAGTGTTCACTGAGGTGTACGTTACATTTAAATATTGCTCTTGATCCAGTGTCAGTTCTGACAAATTTAGTAAATAAAGCTTAAGGCGACATTAACGTTTTAGAAAGGAGCTAAGACACTTCTAGCACTACACTGTTCTCTGAGGCACCCTGCCAGGTTTTCCTGCCCTGCAGTCAGCTTTTCTGATTTAGCTTAAGGCCTTTCACTCTGTTTCACAGCCAACAGTGGACAGGGCTTGCTATTTTGGGTATCAGCAGAGCTTACCAAAACTAGCTGCTCGCCAATGGAAAAAATAATTCTTTTCCTGAGATCTCTCAGTTGAAAGAATCAAAAAAGAGATCAGTGAGAGATGCTGTGACAATGGTAAGATGGGAGGAGGAAAAACTGCATTGGGGGGGGGAGTATTTGCTTTAAAAGTGCCCCTTTAAACACAAGCAGTCAAAGCAGCCACCAGATAAAGGGAAGCCCAAATCGAAGCTTCCCCACCAGGCGGGAATCCTGGCATGCCAGGTGGTGGCCCACGGTCATTTCTAACATCAAGTAGTTTGTTTGCGCCCCATAGTTTTTGCTGGTGCAGGTGGGGGCAGAGGGAGGCCAGGAGCATGGCTTTGCAGCCCATCTACAGGCTCTGGCCTCTTCTCAGAGGGCCATGAAGCCTTTGAGGTGGGGTAAAGGAGCAACTGAGCCATGGGACACTGCTGCTTGAGAAAACCCTGGCAGTACTGCAGGCACCCTCACTCTGTGTCATCCCCTGCACTGCTTGGAGCTCAGCAAACCACCTCCCTGCAAAAGCCAGAGCTGAAGAAGCAAGCCAGCAAGGTGGAAAGGGAGCTGTGGGACAGACTGACGTCTGTTACAGAGCTGGCCCATGTTTCATGGGCAGATCCTGAAGCCCTTACACTAATCTGCGCCTCATGACAAGCCCGCATCCTCTGGGGACCAGCCTCGTGCAAGGCACACGGCAGCCAGGCACCACAACAGTCTGCCAAAAACGGCTTTGCCACCCCAAACCCTGTACGGACTCCCGCAGTTCAGAGATGCTCTGGGCTCGGCTTTGCTGGATGCAGGTGCGAATATTTACCGTAGCCCGGGCTCTCCTGTCCGCGTGCTGCTTTCCTCTCCCTGGGTAGTGGCTCACGTCACGCCGCACCGTACTCAGAGAATTCAGTGGCTCAATGCAGAAGATCTGGGAGCTGTGCTTTTACATCCCCCCAAAGAGATGACCTAGTGGGAATGTCTTTAAAATATTCTAAAGTTTTGTTTAAATAATAAGTTAATTCTTAATAAATATGTGCTTCAAGAAAATGATAATTATATACTGCACCTTTAAATAATGCACTTAGTTCTCTGCATTGGCTTCCATTTTGGCTTCTTTTATTGTTAAAGTGCATTAATTCAAAATAATGAACCACTTCCGCATCATTATTGTTAAAATAAATCATAACAACATTAATACGAATCACTAAGTCACTACTATTAGTACTGCAATCTAGCAGATAACTCTATGTATTGCTCTATTTAATACTGTCCAGCAGAAGAATATAATACTTCTATTATAATCTCACAACAGCTCCAGCAGTCTTTTATGGCTGCTACCATATTAGTACAACTACAAATGGGGAGAAGTATGAGAGACAGGGCCACAATGCCTCAGACACACATCCAGTAAGATGTAGCTAACTGGATATATACATATATATTATATGGTAAGACGTTAAGGTACAAAGAGGACCCTGCACACTGTGATACGAGCTGTTGTGCAGATACACCTCCTTCTCCTGCCACCACAGTTTAAAGGGATCCCAACCAAACAGCCTCCCTCCCCACTTGGATGCAGAGAGCTGCTCGAACCACAGCACTGTTCATAGCCAGTTGTGGCACCTGGATGTTGCTTCAACTACCAAAAGGACATCAGTCAGGTTAGCTGTAGGCAACACTCTCAATGTTACCACGGAAATTAGTAAAAACCCCAAACCACCAAAAAAAAAAAAAATAAAGACAAGAACAACGTATAAATTGTGTAATTTTTTTTTGGCAGAGAAACATCCCCAGTAACACACGATATTGTTGTGCTATTTTACTCAGTCCCTTGATCCCAGCTATTTTAAAGTCTTTATAACCTTTACCTTCCAAGCCAAATTGGTATGAAACGCTGGTGGAAAAAAGGGCATGTTTCATTTTGTGTAAACCAGTAGTGAAATGGTCTGCCCCCTCCCCCTTAAAACAGATTTACAATGCTGCCTTTAAAGGAACTAGATATTGATCTTGAGTGATTAACAAGGCCATTTAAAAAAAAAAAGCATGACTTCCTCAAGTACAGTAGGGATTTAGCCAATGATGTTTACAGTACAAGAGTTGGCTACCTCACAAATAACTCCATATTCCTAGCTTTTTCCAATGGATGCCTCTTCCATTTCCCACCACGCTACCCCCACTGCCTGCCACGTTTCAAAGCATGAGTTAAGAAAGGCAAACAGAAATGGAACCAGAAGGGGCAGCTTCCTGGTTAGATGCACCGTAGCCCTAATTGCTTTGATATTAAATCTCTGAGCCTGAGAAGCCCAGGCACACTTTCCAGTACAAATGTACTTTTTGGATTCAAGTGGGAACAGAAACACATATTTGGCTCCTACTTCAATTTTAAGTCTCCTCCGGTAAAAAAAGACAAAAAAAAGAAAGTAAACCCAGAATGCACGGAAAAGACAAAAACAAAACACAGAAAAACAATTCTCCAAAAATATACAAATTAAGGATGTGCAGACTGAGTGTGATGGCTTTTTTTTTTCTTCCCCTCATTGTAAACACTGCTGTTGCAGAAGGTTACGGCTATTTCTAACTAATACCTTGGTGGGCCCTGCCAGCAGTCAGCATGCTTGGATTCGGACCAGATCGCAAAACCAGAAGGAACACATTTGACAGCTTTGTCCTTAGTGTCTTAAGGGACTTTTGTACATTTTGATATTATGATGAATTTTGAGAAACTCAGCTCTGGGAAGAGAATCAACCAGGACCACCTGGCAGGAGTCAGGCACAGAACTAAATATGGAGCCTACAAAGTAATTGACGTGCTTAAGCATGGGGTTTGTAGGTTTGTTTTTACAAGCACCAGTAGGCATCGCTGCCCTAGAACACCTGAAATCCCAACTCAAAGAAGACGACAGAACAAAAGGAAACACAAAGCCCCCAACCAACACCACCTGATTGCCTTTTCCGGTGAGTTAGCAGTAACAAAACACAGCTGAAGTCAGAGACCAAATCTCTCCGCAATGAAAAGGCTCCAACTCTGGACCAATCAACTGTTGAGAACAGTAAGAAAAAAGTGAGCTTCTCCAAAGGATTAGAGTCCCTCTGTGTTTCAGAAACTTCCATTCGCTTCTCACTGTAAGTTGTGGAAATGCATCCAAAACTCTTGGGTATTCCACGTACGGACAAGAATGAGGAGAAAGGGAGCCAAGATTGTAAAACAGAGTTTGGCACAAAACTCCCCAAGTAGATGCATGTGTATTTTTCTCTCACAAAAGGCACACATTTGGTTTCCTATCAATAACGGGAAAGATGGGATGTCATACCCTGTTACACATACAAGATTATTAACAACTTCACAAAAAGGCATTTGACTATGCTGCATCTTCCTCATAGTTGCTTACGACATGTTAACCCCACAAACCTCTGCAGAACATGGCAGATTTGTCCTCAGCATGGACTCCTTTGTCCCTTTGTACAAACTGGAGCACAGGGAAACGTCTTTTTGTGTAGCAATTGTTTTTTCCACATGTACACAGCAGGAACAGTATAAATTAGGGAAGTTAAAGACATTGCAATATTAGTTCTTTTTCTCCAAGTAATTCGAGGGCACCCAGCCTTTGAATGGCTTCACACCATTCATGATCTGGCAGTACCACCAGCCATTTGGGTTTCTTTCGAGGACCTCCATGCAGACACCTTCCTGAAACCCTGCAGTCTCCTCATCCCCTTCATAGTCTGCAATGGAAACATAGATGTCCTTGAGATTGTTGTGGATGAACTGGGATTTCTCAATGGGCTTTGGCCTGACTGTGGACACAGGAATGCCATTCCTCTGGGTAGGGAGGTTGGAGGTGGTCTCCGAGCCCTCTGTACCAGACCGCTCAGGCTGCTTGCCCTTTGCATCACCGGGCTGTGACCATGCGTTGCTGAAGGAGGAATTCCGACGGACGGTCCTAAGATGATCTGTAGTTGTTAAAGACTCATTTCTGCGCAAGGAGCATGACAGGTTGTTGTCCTTTGGTGGTGGAGACACAAACACTGACTGCGGCCGGACAGCAAGTTGCCTCACACCATTCCTCATTTTGACTGGCCCCGATGGTTTTGAAAAACCACCAGGAGGTTTGCTTGGGATGGGTGGTGTTGCGCGTTTGCTCTGGTTGATGGTGTTCAAAGCCTGAACCCTCTTCTCTATCTTCTCTAAACTGTTTGACTTGTTTTCATTTTTCCTGTTCCTGGCAAATGAGGCATCAGTCTCTGCTGATGTGGTTTCTCGTTGGTTATCAGGGAGAGCCAAATAATGAGAAGGAGCCCAGCCTTCCATGTCTCCATATTTCAGGTACCACCATCCACTGGCTTGCTTTTCTAGCACTTCCACTTCTACTCCTGCTGGGAAGCAAATTTCAGAATCCTGTACCTTTTGGTATGAGTCAGTGGTCACATAAAAACATCTGGAGTCATTTTCTTGCTCAGTTTTGGCTGGATGGCTAGAGCAGAAAATGCCACGGGAAGGAGCTGTAATGACATCAGCCGAACTCCTCCTAACAGGATCGTCTTGGTTCTCAGAAGCTGTGTGTGGGGGGCTCTCAGACTCTTCACTTCTTGAACCTTTGAGTCCACCTCTGAGTTGCCCAGTTGGCCTCAGCTGACGCCTTAAAGTGCTGATATCCATCTTTTCTTGGCTTTGAGAGTCTGCCTTGTTCAGAAAGGGTTTGGGCCTAACAATTGGCTTTGCTCTAATGGAAGGACTCTGCCCAGGCTCTTTCTTCACGCCTGTTCTTGGCATGCTACGTAAGCCAACATCTGAAGCTGACCTTGGTTTTGTCTCCTCGCTCCTGGTATAGTGACATTTTCCAATTTCGGGCTGGATGTTTTTGTCCGTCTTGAGCTTCACAAGTGATGATTTAGGAGAGCTGGAGCATGGAGAATTCCTTCTGATCAAGGAGAGAGAAGAGCTTTTCTGAGAATCGGAGTCTCCACTAGATTCCTTACTGGACAAAGCATCTTCCACATAACGCCTGAATCCCTCGTTCTCATAGATGGTCTCTTCTTCATGAGCAACATCTTCTGAAGACTCTCCTACTTTGAACTTTGCTTTCTGAAGTGATGACACAGGAGAGGGCTTTAGGGGCTGAAACAGTCGTTTTTCAGGAGTGGCCTCTTCACGATGACTTTCACTCACTTCACACTCTGAGTCAAAGCCAAAGGCAGGCACATCATACTCAGGTTCTTCGTATTTCAGCTTGTGGGGAGAGTCCTGGGTATCTCCTGAAGAAACTGTTCCAGGATTTGTTCCTTCTTCGGAGTCTTTTGGTTTACTGGGAGGTGCTGGGGGAGGAACTTTTGGGCGGGTTAAAGTACTGGTTCTTCTGTTTAAATTAGGCTTCTTCCTCTTGTCAATGTAAGATGCTGGAGCCCATCCTTCCTTCTCTCCAATCTGCACATACCACCAGCCACCAGAATTCTTTTCTATAACCTAGGAGATCATAAGGAACATGTTACTTAGACAAAAATGTCAACCAATTGCTTTCCACTCCTCCCTTTCCGCCCAGTCCCCTGCAATAGCCAAATGTTACAATTCTTCCAGCTGCGCTGTTAAGGCTCACCTCTGCTTTTTGTCCTCCACGAAAGCTTATGCCATCAGAGATACACGACTGGAACTCTGCAATGGTATAGTATTCCACTTCCACGGAGGGTGGCTCTGGTGGCTTGGGCAACTGAAAACCCTAAGGCAAATAGGAAGCTTTGTTCAATTAAACCAAAGAAACAGTGGGCTGAACAGCAGTATGAAAAAATATTTGCCTTTATTCACTAAAACTCTTCCTTCTTCCTGTGCTACTTCCTAATGATAACTTCCCAGCTCTCCAGAGTGGAAGGTGATGTATTGAGATGGGCCACAAGAGAGAAGCCTTTCAAAATACACACTGTTCATGCCGCCTTCACCAGCTATTAAAACTGTGATAATCTTTACCTGAACAGTAAAACATTTTACTGATGGGCCATAAAGCGTGAGCTGCCATTCCAGTCACAGTAACACCACCTCCTTTACTCAGCTTTTGTCCAAAAAGTCTCAGTTCTGGATGGCTTGCCACAACTGCAGAAAATTGCATTGCAACGGGCCCATAATAGATTCTGCCTATCAACAAATATACGGCCTTAAAATGAAATCCTAATGAATTATTGCTCTTAATCTGCTGCTGGATTTTTAAACAATCTGAAATAGTCAGTGATGAGAGCTAATGAGCATCTGTTGTAGCAAGAAACAAGGATAGTATCATAGACCCCTATGAAGAGCTCAGCTACAGTGACAGGAGAAAGGAAAGACTTTACTATAGGATCAAAAGATTCCAGTTCCTCCCTGTAACAGAGACCCAGAACCTCTACTCAATCCCAACACAACCTGCATTTAAATTGTATAGAGGCTCCAGGAGAAGCAGGACACTGCTATTTACAGCCATTCTGGCAGCATACCAGACTCCTCTAAAAGCTAAGTGCCTTTACATTAAGCTGTCACATTTTAGAGCTTGTTACAATTATTTTTAAGGTGATAAATGGGATAATAGTCTTTTCAAGAATTTCAATATTGAAAGCTTTTCAGATTAGCACATTGCTCATCTACAGAACTAAATGATGGTGAAGCTTCACAGCTTCTGCACTTCACTGCTTATGGTTCTAACGCAAGAACTGTGGTATGTCAGGATCTCTTGAACACAGGTCAGACCTGCCACAGACAGACAGACAGAAGACAGCCAAAGACACAAAATGATCCTAAGACATTAACAGAAGAAAGGCAAATTGCACACTGTGCTTTATTCACACACTACTCCATTTCTAAGATATCCTCGTTGTAACTAACAATCCATGTTTCATCACGCACAGCATGTGGCATTTCACAGAGAATGCATCACTGCACCTTAGGAACCGTGTCTAACAATGTTATAATTGGATGTTTCTGCACTATAAATGGTGACATACAGCAGAAGTGCAGCATAATAAAATGCCTTCAGATAATAGGATGGTTTGGATTAAATGAAGATAATTGGAAACAGCAGACATGTTCAGGGTTTCACATATATTATCATTGTTATTTTTAGCATGGGATTAAGTGTAGTTGTCTTGCCAAAACAAAGTCTAACTGAAAATAATACAAAGAGAAATAGGAAGAAGACGCTAATACGCTATTCATCTAGTTTGTTAAGAGGCATCTCGGATGACACAGAAAAATTACAAGTCACATACTGCTCATAAAGGGCACAGCAAAGATTAAACACTATGTAATGCCTAGTTATAAGCAAGTTATTAGCATGACTTTTGTACAAATAGACTACTGAGTAGTTCCTATCTGAAGATGACAGTCCTAATCTCAAATTGGTCCAAGCTTCCAGAATTCTAGCTTTGAGGATAAACAATCACAGGTTTCATTCCTGTAGCACACATCCTTCTGTAAGATCCCAAGCCATTTTAAACATACACAAGAGTGAAGCTTAGCCACCTCAAAGATGGGAGCAATAGAAGGAGGGGAGACATTCCCAGTTGTTAAAGACAGGAGAAAGTCAGAAGATTCAATCTGGGCTAAACAAACCCAGAGGAACTTTAAACCTTCTGAGTCAGCCAAATGGACTTCAATGCTCATGCACAGAACATAGTAGCTTTAGGATGTTCTCCCTTCAGTTCAATACCTTCTTAGTTGGGGCAACGTTTCGAAAAACAGAAATCCTCAATTAACATTAGGGTGTCCAGAGGTCTGCTCAATACTTAAACAATAAAATGAACAGGCATGCAAATAAAGGATCTCTCAGATACCCCCAACACCTTGTACAGCTGTAGAAAGTCTCATAAAGCACCCGCACACCTACCCCACTGCTAGCATATACCATAAACCAATACAAACCAGACTGGATTCTCTTCGTGGGGGTGGCCTTGTTCTTAGATTTGGAGAACCTGAGCGGGAAAGAGAAAAGGGAGAGTTTATTTAACTTTGTAAGTGCTGCTAAACACAGTTTTCAGCAGCTTTCTGCTGTTACACAGTTTGAGAATATTAGAAGTCAGTATTTGCAATATTTAAGGCATCTCTATGAAACAAGATAGGAAACTATGAGGGTATACCAGAAATACCAAGGTAGCTTAGCTATTCATCTCAGCTAAGCCAGCAAATTTAAGAGGAAATCACTGCCAGAAAGTAGTGGATTGTATTTTCTGCTGGAACTGACCAGCCCCATTGGAGATTGGCCAGCAAAGAATTGGCCTAATACCTAGTTTTCCCCCCAGCAGTAAAAATAATCCACTAAATTAATAACACTCACACTGTCCTGTACCATAGCATCTTGCCATTCCTTGCACAGACTAGTGATAGCATCTGCATTTTGCAGATGAAGTAGTAAAAACATTATAGCAATTTGTCCCCAGGAAAACAGCAGAACAAATGCAAGAGAAGACATAGGCGGTCTCCTTGACTTTAACACAGCATCACGTCATCTGCATTACTGGGGGCGGGGGACACATTTTAGTGTTTAAAAGGAAAAAAATAAATCTTCTCTGGGAAAAAGAAAAAAGTAAACACAAACTGGCTAAGATAAAGAAAAACCAGCCAGCCCTTGTATAAAGTGAAATTAAGTTTTATCAATACTAAAGAAAGACCATGTCCTGGAGTCCCTGAAGATCTACAGACAATGCAAAGATCTGCTCGTGTGGACTCAGCTACAAGGTCAGGACATATGGGACCCTTAGCTGACAGGCAATGCCAGTCCTGAAAGGTAGAAAACAAGAATTCATTGCAAGCTAGTGGAAACCCAGACTACTTTACTGCCTTACTTATTTGAGCTCTTTGTGGTGCTATCCTTGCTATGGCTGGGGATCCCTGGGCCAGTTTGGAAGCCTGCTTATCTGGAGTCATCATGGCATTGCCATTAGAGTCATTGCACAGGATGGGCAAACTGATTTCCTTCTTGGTGATATGGGTTTCTGCAGTCTCATTTTCTGCTTGAGTTTCCTTGTCAGTGGATGATTTCTTGTTCAGCAGGTTACTGATCTCCATGATGTTTCCTATGATTTCCACTGGCCCAGTTAAGTTCTTTTTCCTAGACGGGAGATCATCTTTAGCCTTCTTCAGATACGAAGCTGGGGCCCAGCCCTCTTTGCCTAGATACCTGCAGATGCAAAAGGAACACCATCACATCAAACACAGCCTTCTCATGCATTTCAGGTATAATAGCAAAGGCAAAAGTGATGGATGATAACATAAAACAAAACTTGTGATTCTCGGATAAGCTTTTGTGGTCCCTATTCATTTATTACCTATTGATTAGACATCAGCTGACATAGCAGTGAACTGTGGACTGCTGTTAAAAGCCACTAATCATCCTAAGAAAGGAGTCTCTCTGCGTAAGAAATACAGTTACTCACAAGGCAAAGGGCTTCACCAGTTTGTTTTATGCCACGCTTAGACAGTACTAGGCAAACTCCGCTTTTTTGCTGTATGGGAAAATACTAACTAGCGAGTAAAATATTTTAATAGTTTTAATACTTCCTAGTGGCAACGCAAAATGGAAAAGGACTAAAATAAAGGTGTACAGAGCCCCTATGTCTGCAGTTTATAAGGCCCTTGTGCAAGCCTCCACGCTCGCAATTATAATGAACACTGCCTCTCCTCCCATAACTCCCAGTCCTGTCTGATCAGCTTCTGTTATGGAGAATATGGGACTCACACTACTGCAGCTTCCTCTAGCACTGCAAGACTGAGAAACAATTTGACTAAGGAAAAACGGCTTTGATGGAGACTCACTTTCCTGAACAAGCTTGGGGCTATTTGAAGAAATAAACTGGGAAATCTGAAGAGACACCTGAATCAAGTGTCTGTTCCTGGAGCACCAGCCTGAGCTGCTCATGCTACGCTTCAAACTGAAGTCATTCTTCCACAACTGGGCTTTTGGGAAGATGGTTTTTCTAACTCCTGCCATTCCTAACACCTCAGCAGGGATTTCAGATTACAATCAGACTCCAGGGAGGACCACATGGATGAACTCTGCTTTCCCTAATGAAACCCTAACTTGCTACAGAGTGAGTCACTGAAACCCTTCTCTCTTTAATCTCTCAAGACACCCAAAACAGGCGCTTGAACCGTAAGTGGGAAAGCAGGCACCATTAAAATCCTGGTGCTCAGGAAATCTGCAGGAAATACGAAGGTTAAAACAGTAGGACTCCAAGGGTCTTTAATGAAAATGGAGACTCATTAGACAGCAGAGGTAGGAGCTGGGGAAGCGGGGAGGGGAGAACATCAGCATATCATTCCCTGGCAGATGAGCAACTTGTACAAAAGCAAATACAATTGCTGTACTTCTAGCAATGACCGCAAGGACCTTTCTGTCCAAAAATCTTGCCTTTTCCTCCCCTCCCATCTAGATCAGCCAGAACACTAGAGATGCTGCTTCTCCCTGGGTACCTGCCTTCTGTCACACATGAAGGCAAAGATAGGGGATCTCCCCTGCTCAGAGAGTTTAGCAACAAGTTTTTCCAAAGATTCTGGTGTCAAAGGAAACAGCTCTGAGCTTTGTTTGCCATATGGAGACTAACAAGAAGTAGCAAAATGTTAATGACTTGATTTGACTTCCAACAGATACACAGCATCCACCCACCTGATACTACATCAAGATGCAATTTGGATCTATTCAGTCCTGTCCCCTTTGAGGCTTTTCTGATAAGCCTCAAACCAAGCCAAAAAAAGGAAAAGAAGAGAGGCCTCAATATGGGCCACATCCCCTACTGTGGCAAGGCATCTCTCAGTGCCACCTTCCAGCCCTGAAGACTTTTGGCTTCATCCCCTTTTGCAGTAGATGGCCCTTTTGCAGAGCTACTGACTAATGCTTTCTGCTGTCTGTGCATCAGGGATGTTTTTTCAAAGGACATTTATAACTTTACATGATCTGGAGATGTAAAGGTTTGTCTGTGAGAAAGCCACACTGGCCAATGCACTGAGCACTCCAGTTCCAAAGGTTACTTTCAACAGAGCTTGATTGTGCAAAATCAGCAAGAAAAAACAGTTTACATCCATCTTAGTTTATGGGAGACTTAACATGTTTAAGATCAGAAAGGCAGCCACAGGCAGGTTCTGTACTAGCTCGTTAGTTCTCCTGCCAACTGTACGTATTTGGATCAGCCCATATAACCCCACTGCTTCAGACACCTCTGATCTCACATAGTTTCTCCCAATGAATAGTAGCAGCAATAGCTGGACAGTTAATAACTGTAGGCATCATACCCTCAGTAGAGAGGCTATTGCTGGTTATTTCTTCCTGTGAGTCAGTAAATTCAATGTGAAGTTAATGCTGAGCAGTAGTTGCCAGGAACTGCCAATTTATTTGTGCAACATCACAAATAAAAGCTACTTATGTAAGTCAAATATGCTTACTTACATTTTTCACCGTAGTCCTAGAATTTGGTAATCTCAAAGCCCTTTGCAAACATCACCTTAGAAGACTACTTGATCTCCCCATTTTATAAGTGAAAGAACTAAGGCAACTGCTAATCAGCTTCAGAGAAGTCCTGAACCGGTAACGATCTTCATTTCATGTCTAAGAGTTGAACCACAAGTATCCTTCCTTCATTTATATTCACAACCTACTGGAGACATTTCAAACTCCATCCTAGATTCCTCCTCATTTCAGCGCCACTAACACCTCCCAGCTGCACTTCATTCACACAGGCTGAGGCTCAGAATGAATGACAAAATGAAGATGGAGGCAAATAACAAAAGCTTTACTTAGCATTTTGCTCCTTACTTGGCCTGCAATCCACTTGGGCACCATGAGATTACCTCCAGGTGACAGTAACTGATACAAAGATCTAAACAATGGATGCTAATGCCAGCTGTGATCATACCAGGAAGCATACAGACCCACTGAACTCAGTAGAACAGTAAGAAGGATCCCAGGTTGGAGCCTTTCTTTCACTTCTCCAGAGTCCCATTTTTTTTTTTTTAAAGTAATAATGCACACAGGGCAAAATAAAGGAAGACACCAATATTGCCTCTAGCTTCTACAGCACTGAATTGGGAGGGTCGCAGAATTAGGTGCAGTGATTTGGTTCCTCGGTGATTCCAAAACCCTCCCTGTTTATATTACATGAAGGAAAAAATGGATTCAAACCATAGGAATGTTAAAAAAAAAAGTCAGAAGTGCCTCTGTGAGTCTGAGTCTGAAAGTCACATCTGCTTTCCAGCTCCAGAGCGCTGGAATTATTCCAGAGGGAAGCAAACTAGGGGGAAAAAGAAAAAAAAAAAGAAAAAAAAAAGAAAAAAGAAAGAAAAGAAAAAGAAGGACAGGAAATGAGGATCAGCACATGGCCAGGAATCTGGGGAAATTACATATTTAAGGTGGAACAACCTAATGTCTTTAAGGTGGATTCCATTTGCAAGCTGCTGGATTTGTTTTTATTTCTACACATTGATGTGTGTGTTCAGTCCCTGTTACCCAGCCCAGCAGACAACAAGGCAGCAGGATTCAACTGCAGTCTCTTCCTGCTCCCTCTCCCTCACACTCACTGCAGGAGAAGGAGTTGCTCCTTTTAAGGCACTCAGTACTCAGAAAAGCATATTTCTGCAGAAGAGGAATCCTTTTCTGAGTGGTACCTAACAGTATTCAGAGCAGCTTAAGTCTAATAAACAGCACAAGAAGTTGGAGATCAGCTACCCAGGCTGCAAAGGACCAGCTTGCAGGGATGGATCACCACATCAACATTTCCAGAAGTGTTGCCCATGGAAAAAAAACCAAACCCAAACTGCTTCTAAGAGCAGTTTAATCCTCCATAAAGACTGCAGCACAGTGCTCCAGAGCAGCAGAGAGGATGCTGGCTGACACCCAACACACTTGTCACACACATATGGGGAGCACCTAACCCACCTTTCAACAAGAAGAGGGGTTGCTCAACTCAAAATGTCTCTTACAAAAAAGAGCCAAGGGCATGCTGCATTTCCCAGCTACCACAGGGTGGCTGGGGCATCCACTGTCCTTCCAGCAGATCACCATGAAGAAGCCACTTAAGCCACTGCAGCAAGTGTCACTGTCCACCAGAATGCACTTCTGCTATATAGGAAAATGTGTGTTTTGGGTTCGCCCAAAGGAGTGTGTGAGGAAAAGGGGGAAAAAAAAAAAAAAAGAAATTCTGCTTATTTTAGAACTGTTAATACGGCAAGGGGAGCCTACAGTAGTAATAAGGCTGCATTTCAGAGGGAGAATACCAAAATAAACTAAAGGTGTCTTGCAATGTTTCTCCTCTCAGAAAACCTATGTGCTCAATTCCTTTATCTGCAACTTTGGATTCCACTTCTGTGAATGATTAAAGGAGAAAAAAATGTGACCTGACCAAACCCAGGCATTTTTGAGTTCCTCCTATCTAGAGTGCCTTCCTGGCTCCACTGCTATCTTTATTAGCCTATTCTCTCTATGGGAGCATTAGATAGAAGAAAAAAAAAAAAAATCAGTTTTCTAAGTAAGAGACATCAAAAAAACCAGCAACATTGCTTTAGTCAGCATTTTCATAGTCCTCGTGCATAGCTGATAAATCAAGCAGAATTCAAACAAAAGCAAGTTATGGCTTGGGGAGGGAAAGGGGAAAAATAATCACTATAATTACAGGCTGAATGGAAAAAGATGACTAGATGAGATGTTTTGCACTGCCCGAGAGATAAGCTACCTGTTGTATCACATCGTGTTTAAAGAGAAGTGCGATGTCACAGCACTGCTGGATTCACACACAGATACAAAACAAGGGGCAGAATCATGAAAGACCGTGAACCTAGATGGAGAAAGCTCTCATTAAGTACTCAGCCTGACACCTTGTTTCACTATCTGAGACATATCTAACCTACATTCTCCCCATAAGCATTTAAAAAGGGGATTCTTAAGTAACAAGTCTCCTTTATGACTGCTGTTTCAAATACATAACAAAGTTTGATACACAATGATAACTTCACCTGTCCTTGGAATCCAGTCCCTCTACATTAGAAATATCTAATGTGGACAGGCAGAAATCAGGCAAATTAGTTGAAACCAGCGATAAGTTTGGAAAAGGGCTATAGCCAGCAAACTGATTTCTTTTATCCCTGAAAATAGCACTACCTGCCCCAAACAGCTCAAGAGATCACAGTCAGCCTTTCAGCATTGCTATAAATAGATTTAATCACGTTGCAGAATAACTCTTATACTGGAAGCACATTAAAATTACACACAACGGAAAGCCTTGTTAGGTCTCCACAGATCTTAACTCAGATATGGGCTTTTAACTTGAAGGAAGAAAAAAAAAAATCTATAAGTTCAAGAATTTCCCCACTGGAATGGTCCACAGCTTTTGCAGACACTGTAGCATTACTTTCATCACCACTGTATCATCTCAGCCTTTTCTTTACATTTCTTCAAGAGGCATTATGAATAATTTGGGCTTCCTTGCCCAGCCACAGAATTATTTAAATGCTAACATTAAGTGAATGATCAGAAAAGCTCATTGTCACAGGTTCTGCAGCAATCTGGCTGCATGGCTTCTTTACCTTATGTACCACCATCCTTCCAGGTTCTTTTGGATGACCTCCACGGTGACCCCTTTTTCGAACCCAATCTCATCCTTCCCCTGGCTGGCGTATGGCTGGATAGTGACATATTTCTCTTCTAGTGAGGGGAGAAAAGGCAACATCAGTTAGGGTCAGAATTAGTCCAGCTGTTTTTCTGTTCTACTTGCTTTTAAACTGTTATGCAGTGATTACGTGGAGCCATTACAAAAGGCGGAGCCCTGCTCAGGGGCCCACTGATTATTTATGCTGACGACATGATAGATAATCAGCCCCTTGCCACTACTCTGCTGCTGATAATCACAAAGTGTTTCCATGCCAATAATGACACAAAGTCCCCAGAGAGCTTCCCCCCTTCTTCCCACCCGTCCCCCCTCTCCAAGTTCCTCAAGCGGGTAAGGGAGAGGATTTGAAGCTGGACTTAACTCCCATACTGTAACTTGACAGAATCAACCCAGCTGCCAAAGCAGCCAAGCGTCACTGCAGGAGCTCCAGCCAGTTGGCTCTTCTGAACGCGCACATGGCTGCACGAAGCATTGTGTTACTGAAACCCGAGCCCCGCATCCCGAGAGGGACCGATCCTCCCCACTCTGAGGGGCTGGCCCATCACGCTGCTCTCCTTGCACCTCTCCGACAGTGTGGGTCTACAGCAATGAGCTTGAAACAGCATTAAAAAAGTGAAAAAAGAATGTAAGGGTTTTCCATTTGACAGGAGACCATACAGCATTGTGCATTCGTGGGTTGTGAAGTGCTTTGCAAACATACTCTTGGTGGACCTCCGTCCAGGGAAATACATGGGTGGCAGCGGAAAAGGAGGGCCAGAACTTCAGACATATACTTCAAAAGCACAGGCTAGGTTTCAAGTATGGTGTTCAAACCAAAAACTTAGCATCCCTATTCATCTCCATCGTCTATCCCCTTCCCTGCTGGGCAGAGGTGAGCAGACTTGCTGAAAGCAAGCCAATGAGAGGAGCAGAACAGACACTTTCTCAGCATCTTTCTCCACCCACCAGAAGTCATTTACTGTAGCATTTCCATCACGCTCAAGGTCAACCTCTGTTAGCTTAAAAAAAAATTACAAGTGGCATGGAAAACATGAACTACCAGCCTTGCTCTGCAGTGGCAGACACGGAAAGTGTTACCAAACCCCTCGCCTGAACCCAAGCTACAGTGCATATAACAGCAAGAGTTTCTGTAGCTACATCAAAGGCAGGGAAGGCAAGCAATAAAGTGCACCCCAACCGGCCTTCCCAGCACTTTCTACTGGCAGTTGCAACGAAGCACGGCCAGGAACAAATAGAGGGTTGTCAGTGCACAGGAACGGGCAGGAAATTAAGTGAATCCAGAGCTCCTGATCCCTGCAAAACAAAGGAGCTATGAAAAGGTTGCAGCAGCTTGAGGCAAACAGCCTTTTGGAGAGAGTGAAGCAGACCCAACCATCTGTTTGGTTTTGTGGCTCAACTGCATTTTGTTGCTGGGCGAAGCATGGAAACTTTAAACTGAAAAAAAAAAACAAAACCAAAAACCAAAACCAAACAACCCAAAAAAACCCCCAAAACCCCAAACCTTACTGAGACAAAGTAAGAAATAATACCTCAGAAAGGGGAAAACATGTTGGCAGAGCACCTGATGGCAGAAAATTCAGCAAAGCTGCATCTCTGAAGTCAACTTCCCTTGACAGGTCACATTTGGATCCTTCTAATTCTGACAGGGTAAAACCTGTCAAAACCTTTGCCTCCAAGAGGAAAATACTCCCTCCTGCTCTCCCCTAGGAGGGCTCCTTTAGCTGTTTTATCACTGGTAAGGAATTCCAGCTAGTTTGCAATTAGCACCATCAGGATATGACACCTTCCCCACAGAAATACTCTACTACAAGATGGGGCCTGACAAATGAAACCCAGCTAGCGAAACCTGGCTTCAAAGTCACAGGACAGTTTTCCTAGCTGTCTTTCTGCTCTGCGCGGTAAAGGCAGACTCATTTTTTCTCTGCTTCAAGTGACTGCTGCTTGGACGGCAAGACTTGCTAAGACTGTTGCTTAGAGCTTCAGTCTTGTGGCTTTCAATTCAAGACTACCACTCTTTCAGAGATGATCCTTCAGGTTATTCCTCCCTACACAGGGCAAGGGGAAAAAGAGACTGAATGGAAGTAGGCAGGGAAGAGAGAAAAAAAGTTCCTCCATGAAGCAAGACAACCAAAACAGTGTTAAAAATTCACTTAAAAAAGAGGGTCCTACAATGTTTTTGTTTAGTAGTTCTATTTTTAAGCCTACAGATCAAAAACAGGAACCCACCATTACAATTTCCCCTCACAAAGTGCTTTCACAGCATAAATTACAGCCATTTCCAAGATTACACACGTTTGGTTTCTTTCAGTGGTACAGGGGATACCACAAACATACATGAGGTTTGTAACTTAAACAGTATTCTGGAGATATGGGCCCCCTTGCAACCAAAGTGTAATTCTGTTTTGCTTCTCAAAGACTATCTCTATCCAGTGGATGTTTTGTATAAACCAAGATTTGCTGAAGGGAGCAGTGGAGCTTTCAGTGGATGTGTCACTTAAGAGGACTGATGTAACATTTAACATATCGGATTACTATTCGAGTCCTTAAGAGAAGATATTTGACACTTCATGAATGATACATAAAGTTACTGGAAAGCCTTAGCACAGAGGAATGGTTTAATGAGAGAATCAGCAGAGCATGAGCCAGTAGAAAGACACTGCTCTGAGTTACACTGACAAATCTGAAATATCAGGCTGGTTTCATTTAGATACTGTGACAGGCATTAGTATAAAACACAACTCTGTGAACCGTCCCAGACCTACCAAAGTTGTATGCCCAGATGTATAGAGAATATGAAAGTGCTTAATTTTGATTCATTAAGTTTTGACTTAACAATCACCAGCAAAAAAACGCAAACAAAAGTATAATTCGTATTCCCCAGCTGCAGCTTCCATTACATCAACTTCACCGTTGAGGTCAAGTGGGCAGAATAAAATTTACTACATGCTACAAAGCACATACATCAGCTAAATGGCTGCACTTTGGAAATAATAGGATGAGAGTTCTATTCCCCTTCAAGATCTACTGAAAATGGCATAAAGGCACCTCTGTGCTTAATGTGTGACACCCAGAGATCTGTTAATAGCTCAATTAGCCAACTTCACTTCTATTTCTTGACTTCTAATTTGCAGGTCAAAGATACCTTCCCCAGCTGAACTGAAAGAGGTACCTCTACTGGAAATTCAGCTGCACTAATAAGTCTGAACAGGGCATGCATGAAGAAGCAAAGCCTGTTTGGCAAAGAGCTACGATACAAGTCTGTCACACCATGCATTATCCAACTGCAAGCCACTTAGCTTGGAAGGAAAGGATTAGTACGTGTCATTCTTCCCCCTCACTGGACACAGACACTATTTAAAACATGCATAACAAGAATTTCTTCACTGTTTGGACGACCCAACTCATACCACCCACCTGTAGCTGTGCTCTGCCCAGCCCTCCCGGACACCCTGGCAGCCCAGCGCTCAGTCCGCTAGTTATTCCAAAACCTCACTTCCCTGTCAATCTTTCTCCTCCTTCCTTTTCTCCTCCCCAAAGGAAGGCAGGCTTCTCTAACTCTGGTTCTACCTAAAGCCTCCTGAAGAAAGACAGTAGAGGCTTGGGGCCAAAATATAGAGACAGATCTGGTGAATCACTGGGAAAACAGTGTGGACACCCGAAGACAGTTCCCATGTCCTTGTAACAGCCCACAATACCCCAGAGAGGGCTTTTCTAGCAACTGAGATTTCCCCCCAGCAAGCACAGCAGAGGTTGCTGCAGTCCAGCTGAGAGGTGTGAATATATACAGGACAAAGCATTTGAGCTGCACAATGCCTTGCATTACAGCTATGTATAGTATGTCATTTGTACAGATGTATGCAACCATGCCATTTTCAGCAGACCTGATATAAGGAAGCCAGTGGTATTCGAGAGTTATGGGTCACTCCTTCACAAGCCACAGACATCTTAATGTCCTTCCATGGCTGTTAGGAGAAAAAAAAATGCCAAATCATCAACACAGCCATTTTTCATCCCCTCCAGCAACATAACAGTGCTCTGCCAAGCTGAGACTTTCCTATACACAAATAGCTTTAAAACTAAAAAGCTGCTTTAAAGAACACAGTTTATGAACACACGCCTAGTGCTGTAGCAGCTCAGACCATTCCCTTCTTCCTTCGTCCTGCCTTGCACCCACCACCTCTCCTTGCACAGTTCATGGCTCTGCTGTGAGATGGACTTGAAGGCAACCTGACCAAGGAAAAGCTAGTATGACCCTAAGCCTAGTTTGGTTCACTGCAGATCTGCATGAGGGTAAAGGAGAAGGGAAGATGCTGGGAAAGGCGAGGCTGGTTCTTTTAGTGGTGGCACCGCAAACTCTGTGTAAATCTTCTCTCTGTACTAAGCCAGGCTAGTTTCCATGCAGCTTCACTTAATTTTGAGGAAGAAGGTCTATTTCTGAGACTGCTGGAAGCAGAGTCAAGGCAACCCATATGAAACTTGATCTAAAACCAGGCTAGGATAATTTAACAGTGCCCACACATCTTCTCTCACCTATTTTAAGATGCAACTTAATAAAGTGCAACATTTTGCATAAATAGGTTTTATAATACAACTCTTAAAGCATCATATGATTTACAGCAGAGCAAGATGACCTGTAGGCACCTTGGCAACACTTATCAAGTAGTAAAATGTCACCTTTGCAGCCACAGTGTAGTGGGGACAAATATTTCTTCCATCTCGTCCAGCCCGTTCAAGGGCTATGATACAAAATACTGGTTGCAGAAAAACTAGGGATGCTACATTTAACTTGTTAATGCCAATGACATTTAATTTTGGATAATGGCAGACCATGACAACAGCGCTTTGTGTTTTTTCCCTTTTGAGTAGGATTATAGCTTGTAATTAATGAGCCAGCAGATGTGTCCATCCCATTACACTCCCTTTAATCAGCACATACCCGAACAGGTTTTCTTTTGTCTCACCTGTTGTATTTCTGTCTACTAGTAAAAGGGGAATCTCAAAGAATTTTTAGGCATTGGGCATGGCATTTTCCATGTCAGGTGACCCACTAAGACACCTCTCCCATAGGAAAGACCTCAAAACAGCTAAGATGAAGCTCTATTCGTTCCTGAAGAAACTGTACCTAATTGTCTGACAGAGCAAGACACTGAACTTGACAGCCCATGAGGCTCCTCCAATCCCATCTGTCAAACCAGAATTTCAGATTTTACACGTGCGCTCGTGCACACACATACTACACATTAAAGTTATGAGGTGTCTTGAGAAGGCAACTTGGTCCCTCCCCTGGCTGTCTGGATTTATACTTACTGTCAGGTCAAGGAAAGCAGACCTACGGTTTTACTGCGTGAGTTGTAACGTAGAGCTTCAGTAGCGCTTTCCAAATCTTCCTTATTCAATCTTCCTGATTCCCTTGGCACTGGTTATTTCAGATTCCTCCTTGTCTATCACCAAGGTAACAGTTCCTTTCCCCAACATCTTCAAAATCCTCTATCACTGCTGCTCCTCACCGCTAGAGCGCTGATCTGGCCCTTCGACCTTTTTTCCACAGCCACTACAGCCACCTCCTGCCTCCTTTGCTTCCTTCCCAGCCTTTCAGCACACTGCTCTTGCCCAAGGCTCTTGGCACAGCAGCAGTCCGGTACTTCAGCCAGACTCCTACCAGTGTACACCCAATTCAGTTGTCCCATCTTGAATTTTCAATCCTGTGTGCTGTGCCTTGCTTTAATATCCTCCTACACACTCTCGCATGTTCTGCTCCCTTTGGATTTCCCACTCCTCGAAATCCTTTCATCTTTTCCCGCTCAGCCCCATGCCTTTCTTATGATGCCTCATCAACCTGAGCAGGCTGCCTCCTCCGTGGTATCAAATAACCTGAAACTCTCAAATCCTTCCTAAAATAAGCCTTACCTACTCTGATTTCCTGCCTTGCTAAGCAAGCTTAGTTTTAGTCCTTCTCTAAAAGCTTTTAAAAATACCAAATAAATATCACTTTCCACTGTGAAAAACCTTTTGGTCGAAATAAGATGCATGCCAAATTGCCACTTGCCCAGGCTCCTTTGATAGACAGATCTCGTTCTCTTTGTTTAGGCTGTAAACTGTTTGGGACAGGAACCTTGCCTTTAAGCAGCTAAAATACCATGCACGTTTCCAGCCCTGCATAATCAGTCTCATCTCTCCCAGGCAAATGGCCAGCGCTCATACGTTTCTGCTTCCAAGTTCTAAGCGCCCCGTTTCGCATACCTCTCCTTCACCTATATTTTATAAGTTCGCTCTTTTCTGTCTCCATAAGTAAGTGTGGAAGTTATCTGCAGCACTTCAGGAGCCAACCAAGTAAGGGAGTAATTTCCTTTGCTCAGCTGGTGTTTGTACATGCCCCCAACTTTCTGTGACCCCATCCTTGTTTGAAATGCTGGTAGGGGTGGGGATAGGGGGGAATCGGGCTAGAAATTAGCCAATTAACGATTTCTCAGCAAAATGCAACAGTCCCAACCCTACATCTTCCAAACCACAGAAGAATTTTCTTTCAAAATACTTTCCCCTCAGTCAGCAGTCTGTGCTCGCCCTCCCCCACTCCTCCACTCCACCCCCCCTTTGTCAGACCTGCTTCTGGAAAAAGTCTCCCTGTTCCAGAAAGTGATGCATTAATTCAACATGGACTTTGTTTTACTTGTCTAAATATTCAGCAGAGAAAATAACTGTCCACAGTTATCAAATGTGTTCATCTGCAATCTGCAGACAGGAGCTCTTCAGTCTTTGTCCCTCTCCCCCTGCTTTGTTTTTTTTAAATAACAGAAAACCTCGTGCCAACAGACAGAAAAGAACAATAATGACATTTCTTCTAAACAGCTCTGTATTGCACATGTTCCTTCTTCAACCAGCAAGGGGCAATAAACATTTACTACTTTCCTTGGAGCACGGGGGGTGGGGGGTGGGGGGGTGGAGGGGGGTGGGGGGGAAGAAAAAGAACAAACTAAGTCTGAAGCTGCTCTGTGCTGGTTTGATTTAGCACGGCAAAGCAGCCTTGTGCTGTGACTGACAAACATTTCATCAGCATCAAGGACAAGCAGGGAAAAAGAGTGAAAATGAAGGGAGATGTCCTGTGGGTAATGAAGGGGCTGCCGAAGAGGGCAAAGCGTCTCCAGTGGGATGCTGGAAAGGGTAAGAGTGCATGAGCACACCAGCCCGGCTGGATTACCAGTGCCAATCGAGGGCTCTTTCCACAGCTAGGAAACTGGCTGCAGAATGACCCACCGGGCTAGGAGATAGGGTTCAAGTATCAAGACCAACTCAAGATGGGGTTCAAGTATCGAGACAACTGGGTTATACAGCTGCCTTCCCTCTACACCCCATCCATCTCTTCCCATCAGGTCCACCTCTCCTTAAGTTAGGCAAGCAGTAGGAAGACCTATAGCTTCCAAGTTCTAACTTTAACCCTTTCATTGAATAGCTTATTTCTTGTGCTAGCAACTTCTCTTAAATAATAGGCTCATTTGGCAGAAATTCAGGCCATACATCACCATATTGTTGACATGAATAACTTTAAAGTACTTTCCTGCATTGTAACAGCTCCATTTGAAAGTGTTGGGCACAAAAACAAAGCAGCAATAACTTTTGTCAAATATCTGGCATATAAAACAGGCATGTAAACTCCCACTTTTCCCAATCAAACTGTAATAGCACAAATGACTTCTCATGAAATTAGCCTGTAAACAATCCTAAGTCCTCTTCCAGGGGAAGTTCCAAATAAACGCACGTGTAGAATTAGCAGTTTTACCCAATACAAGAGAACATGAACTCTGCAGTTTGCAGGTTTAACAAATGTCAGGACTGAAGAAAAGTACAAACGTTCAGGCTTCTCCTCGCAATCCATATTTGTATTATTGGAGTTTCGTGAAGTATAAGCAAAAGTTTAGACAATGTACCACATTTAAAAACATTTAACTTGCTAAAAAAGAACAAGCTCTGCACCTACATAAGAAACAAACCAATGTAATCTCTTAGATCTGGGCACACCATGGACAATTTTAAAGAGAAAAGTTCAGCAACAAATGTCATCTGTTTCTCTTTGTAAAAACAGACTACAGCTGTTCTCTTTGCAGATTTTTTTCAGCTTTAAAAAAGGAGCACTACCATGATATTCAATAATTTGTCTTTCATGTTTTTTATTCACAGACCTGGTAACATTGCTCCCAAATATCTGAAGTTCAGGGATGTTTAGCCTCTTCAAATGGCTTTGGAAAGGGTAGAAATAAGCAAGCCATGTGTTACCCCTGATAATTCTCCTCCATTAGGCAGTCTGTAACAGGGAAGCAAACACTCTTCCCTTCTGCACTCAGGCTTTTCCAGTATTTTTAATATCCAAGTCACTTAGAAAATCCTGGCCTTCAGAAACAATGCTTAATTCCTTCAGTTCTGGCTTTTAAGTGGTTCTATCATAGACCTAGTCAGTAAAAATGCTTATTAGTGGTACCCAAGGATAAATATAAAGGGAAGCATCCTTTACAGCTTGCTTTTAAACTCCAGTGAACTCTCGGAGCTAACCCTTCCAACAGCAGGGACTATCTCAAGCAGAATATCGCTGGGTGGGAAGAATTTCAGCCAAAATGTTTAATTGAATTTATTTCCAAGAAAGAGGCCAAGTGGGGGAGGGGAAACTGTTTTGCCTGTGTTGAACAATTCTGGCAACCTCCTGTTTGAGCAGCTCTAGTTCTTCTGTGCTTTGGAGAAGGGGCTCGAAGGTTGGCAGGGGGGTGCGTGTATACACTTCATGCATTCTGTCATTTCTGTGCAAATCCACCCAAATTTGGCCTTGTTAGAAGTCTTTTGGGCTGGGATGGGAGGGAAAGAAGGGAGAAAGAATCTCTCCTGACCTCACATAAACTGTGATCTGTTAGAGAGCAGCGGGCTGGACACCCAGAGAGACTCATACTGTCAACAACGGCAGTTTGGAAAGGGGTAGATGTCTGTTCAGGCTGCAGCTATGCCAGATGATGAAGCCACTCTCTCCAACCTGCCCGCTAAGTACTCAAATCACTTTCTTTACTTCCAATCAGCCGGCTCCTGTAAGAGCTCCCTAACCTACTATTTCAGATGACATTAAACAGATGATTTTTTAGCCAGCCTGGCTAGCTGTGGCTGAAATGCATTTGACAGAGCTTATAGAAGCAGCTCAGCCATGAAGAGAGCCCCAAACCTTGAGATGCTGCAGTTTGTGCCAAGTCCAAGTGCTGAGATTTAGTTTGAGATAAAGCACATACTCTGCGACACACTCAAAAACCCAGCATTGCGTGGGCCTAATAGGGAAGAAACTGTTACGGAGCAAGAAAAAGGCAGGGATGGAAGAGACTAGGGGAGCCTGTGGTGGGGAAGACTGCCAGGGAAGACACTGTGACACTGGTCAGAGGGAAGGTCTGGAGAAGATGCACACAGATGGTGGGCATAAGAGTGCAAGAGGGAAAACCTGGGAATGCAACTTAGGTTCATGAGTCTTACCAGTCAACTATGCTAAGGGACTGATCGTGCAGTCTTAATATTATATGGAGCTTTGTTTGCAATATTGTATGACTATGAAAGGATATATTTGTTTAAACTAGTAAACAAATTGTTTAGGAAACTGATTCCCAGAAATTCTCCCAGTTAAATTGCCAGGAAGCATCTGGCAGAGTTTGACAATGCAAAATAAGTAGCTCCCAAACTCTTGGGGTACAGAAATAAGCACAAGTTCTTTTTCACAGGCCAGCATGTGTGCTTATGGGTTTTTTCTTTTGGTGCCTGCAGGGTGTATTTGGTGGCTGAGAAGCAAGACCTTGTCTTCTGAGGGTAGTTCCAGTTGCTGCAGGGTCAAGCTACAGTAGGAAGAACACCCCTCTTGTTATTTTGGTTTCCTCAATAACACTTTGAGGCAAAAATAAAGGTCACTGAAAAGTTGTATGTGCTTGACACACACACACGAGTCTCCACATAGAACTGCCACTGAATCCAGGAGAAGATAAATTTGCTCCTTTAAAAGTACATTCTCTCCTTAGTATGAAAAGGCACCTTTTCCTCGACTGGGAAGCTTCTCTTGTGCTTACATTTAGTTCCATCCCGTCAGTAAGGTTGCCTGAAAGTTACACAGAGGTGCAAATGGTGCTTGCCCCCACCTCCTTCCTTTTTAAAGTGCAATGAATACCACATCTGGACAATCTCGCAAGAAGGGGAGAAAGGGATAGAAAGGGGTAGCTTTACTCTAGGAAAGATGATTCACATGCATTGGAGAAATGCTTGGTTTGGAAGATTCCTCAAGATTTACCCAAACACAGCTTCAGAACACAAGTTGTTCCCCCCCACCCCACCATGCTCCCTGTCAGACCAGCAAAGCTAAAAAAAAAAAAAAAAAAAATATATATACACACACACACATATATGCACACGCTGCTACTAGTGGTATTTTTAACACCTAGGACTGACACAAAAAGCTCCCAGAAGTTCTGAAGAAGTCTGTCTTCAGTACCAAGCACTGCTTGCAAGGAAGAGAGGGGACTGAAACTGGAATGATTCTCATCTTTCCACACCAAGCTCTTTTCCAGTGCGCACATCTCTGACCATGGCTTTTTGGCATTCTTCTCATTTTAATAGCCCTGAAAGTATCACTTGTCCTTATTGAGGTAGGAAAGACTGAGTACAAATATGCCCAAAGTTAAAACACAACAGATGTGAGCTTCCCCAAGCAGCATGAGGAGCCAGACTTTAGAGTTACCCTTGGTTATTAGCCTCTAGCTCTTGGGGTGCCTAACCCTGGCTCCAAGACACCCTTCAAGCTGTCATGTATGAAATCCACATCTGGACTCTGGAGCTTTGGCCTCTCTCTACCAGAGTGCTGAGGATGCAGACTCCGGCACACAACAGCCGAAGCTGCAGCATGGCTTTTGGTGCACCCTTAGGGGCTGGTGCCATAGGAAGCTATTAATTCACCTCGACTCTGCTGCCTGTTGACTATCCCGCCCAGCGTCCATCGCCGGTCCAGGCGTCTCAGGTGAGCCTTGCGTCGCTTAGAAACTAGTTTGGAACATGGATGGGAGAAAAAAAAAAAAAAAAAAAGAAAAAGAAAAAAATGATGGAAAGGTGAGGAATAAAAACAAAACATGGCATTTACAAGCACTGGTCTTGTTAGCAGGAATGGGTTAGGTGGGATGCAGACATTTTGTTTTAGTTTATATAGTACAGTGGAACAAGTTAGCTTCTTGAGCCTGAGCAACATGAACCACTTAGAACTGTCACAAATTGTCACCCTTTCCATTGGCCTTCCTTAAAACCAAAACAAAACAAAAAAACCCAAAAACATACACACACCCCCAAACAAGCTCCACAACTGAAGACAACTTGTCCAAGGAGGTTGCAGTGGCAGAAGAGATCAACATCATTGCTGTTGCATCTCCTAGTTAGGCTGCATGATCTTTGGAGAACTCAGTCTATTGCATATGACATCAAATCCGACAGGGCTCCAACCCTCTCTAAGCAAATTATCACACTATAAACAAAATCCAGGGGGAAAAAAACAAAAAAAAGGCAGCTTCTCTTATGTGAGTTCACTTGTAACAGCAGCACTCAGAACCCAAGTGAAAAGTGTCTGATATCTCCTTGGTTGCAACATGTGACTCAATCACTGCCACAGTGATTCTCACGATTCAAACTTCTAATACACTGATCACAAATATATAAGGAAAAACCTAACCTTGGAATTACTGAGCAGGCTCAAGAAGCTAACAAGCCAGACCTGAGAATTAGTTACACACTGAAAGAATAAAACTTATGCTTAAAATATAAACAAAGACAAGACACCTATGGAAATGGCATTGTGACAGCAGCTGTGCACAGAGGACACCACTTGTTTTCTGGATCGCATACGTAGGACCGTACTCAGTTCCTTCTTCTGCTTGTGAAAGTGTGAACGACACAGGACCCATTGGACTGGCACAGAAACGCAGACAAACACTTCCCTTTTTCCATACGAGGGCTTCCATGCTAGTTTGGCAACTACTTCAGCTATCACTAGGGTGCAAACACAACTGTTTTGCTAGTGATGCTGGGAAGCTGTTTATAAACTCTGATATCACATCATTAATAATCACTCAATTCTACTTATGTATACTCATTTGGGGAATATACCCTTATACTCATGAAAGCAGACACCATTGTCTTCTAGAACTATGTTCTGTAGACAATTAGGCACAGCAAAATTATTTGATTGGGGAATGATTAGCTGAACAAGTAAAAAGATTAATAACTTCCCCAAAAGGTGACTTTTGCCTTTTTGCCCTTTATATTGGCCGGGGGCTTAGACCACACTTCTAAGCCCAACTCACTCTCCTCAATTTCTCCTTTGCTGCAAGGCCTAAACCTTCCCCAGTCACCCTAAGTGGAGGTGTGGTGAGTGGTGTTGAACAGACATAATGTCTAGTTCGTGGTACTCTGTACTTTCCCTGTGATCCCATGCGGGTCAAAGAAGAACCACAAATTTTCAGAGAAGCTGGATTTCAAGTTTATAGATTGCTGTGTTTTTGGCTAACAGAAATCAGTGATCCTCTTGGAAGCCCGTGGTGGCACAGAAGATAAGCCGTCTTCACTCCTTACTGGTAGTGTTTTTCTTACCAATTGCCTTAACCTGGTAGCTTTCTCCAAATCAACAGGACATTAGACTGCCAGTTACACACATGCCGCACAAGAGGGAACAGAGGACACCTCGCTAGACATACAGATTATAGCAGAGAGAGAAACTAAAGCTAAACTAACAGTAAGGCTGACTGCATTAGGAGGTTTCTATACAGGAAGGGAGGAAATGAAAAATGTTGAACTTAAAGGCTTGCAGGAAGGACAGGTGTGGAAGGGGTAGAAATTTGCTTCAGGTGTCAACACAGAGCAGTCACCCACAGCTCCTTGCTCACACTGGGAATTTGGAGTACTCAGCCACCCAGGAGCACCCCTTGAACACAGTGGGTCACATTGTGGGTCACACACATGGCCACCACACCGTGTCCTCCTCACAACACCAGACTAACCCCAGTGATAGCCCTTTTATATCACAATGATGCTTTTGTATGAGTCAGGTTTTTTTTTCCTCCTCAACAATACTGAATTTTACCATTTGATCCCAGACTTGCACTTGGTTGGTCATGCCACAGTTAGTCACCAGAAAGGTTATTTATCAACAAGTGTCTAAATCTTTCCAGAGACTATTTTAAAGATGTTTACTTTAACAGCTCCCGTGGCTGCAAATGTTTCTTTAGATTGCTTTCTGAAGGTTTTCCAAGCCTTGTAAGATGGTGTTGGTCTAAACACAGGCCCAGGTAGCAGTCGACTGTCTACCCTCATCCTGACAAAAGATGTTGTGCAGGCTCAGATGCAGGGTGGAAACACTTTTGTCTTTCTCAGGGAACAGACTATTTAAACAGAGACACATGGAACTATTACTGCTATGTAGAGGCAGTATTATTAGTAAGTTGCATTCAGCACCTCCTTATCTTTACAAGGGCCTGCCACAGCAGAGCAGACCTCTGGGTCTGCCTGGCTTGTGGACTTATTCCAGGCCTGCTGCAAATGGAGAGGGCCAGGAGGCTGATACAGAAGGCTCCCTGCGTTACTGTTTCTGCCCTTTCAAAGTAGGCAGAGCACAGATTGCACAGCTGCAGGAAGTCAACATCTCCAGCAGTCACTCTGAAACTTGTATGAACTCTGAATCCAGGGGCTAAGGCACTTAATCCCCTTAAAGTGCCTTCCTCCTCACTTATACTGGAGGAGTCCCTTTCTCCTGCCTACTGAGAGAGAGTTGGCAAGTTTTCTGTGTAAGTATGTTCACTTTTATACACTTTTCTTTAAGAGAGTGAATCTGAGTTGTTCTTTCCTCTCTTATGGAATAACTACTAGGAGAAGAATAGCCCAAGTAAAGAACTGGAGGCAGGGGGGAAACAAAGAACAAAAGAAGTCTCAGTTTATGTGGTTAATAACATAAAACAAAGTTACTGAAAAGCAAGTGAAAGCTCCAGCACATCAAAGCAGCTGCGGAGGTAATGCAATTAGATTTGTCACTGAGATGGAACTGAACAGAAAGGGAAGAACAGTCTCAGGTTTCAGCGTATCTGGATTTGGAGTAAGGCAGGGAGCACGACTGCTAACCACAGCTGAGGAGAGCAGTGTAATGGATTAAAGGGGACCGAGAGGAGAAAGATAAGGAACATTTGATGGATATCCCATTACCCAGGAAAGACTGCTGTGTGGCCACAGCCCTGTGCAGAGTACACTCCAGAGGGCAACATGAAAGGCGGAGGAGAGCTTGAAACGAAAGCAGTTTAAGCAATAAGGCTGTCAAGCATGCACCATATTTAAGAGTCAGGAAAAGGGAGGAAGCTACAGACCAACAGACAAGGCATTCTTTATCTCTTTCAGAAAAGAGCAGTAAGTTTTTGTTCTTTACTAACAGGGAAATTTTACTAACTGCTTTTGCATCTGCTAAGATGTTGCATCATACCAGACTGGTTCCTGGCCTACCAGTCTACAGCCAGTCTGTCTCTAAACCCTAAGTGACCCAGGATATGGGTAGCTTTGAGCAGAGAAAAATGAGTTACAGAGCCAAAGATTTCAATAAGCCACAGATGTCACCCTTGGGGCCCAGCACAAAAGTTATGCTTTGCCTGTGTGCTATCTTAATGGGCAGATGGTCACCCCAACACATCTCTAAGCCTCCTGCCTGTGCTAAGGAAAGGTCAGCTGAGTTTCCACATACGTTTTACATAAGTACCACGTCAAGAGCACCTAGAAATTTAGCAAGAGATTCATTAGAATGGAGAAAATCATAATAAGTGTCCTTTGTACACAGTTGCTACATGAGAAGTCCATTAAGATGTGGTTAGTCTTTCATAATGGAACAGAGGAACATGTGAGGTTGTACTATTCCATTTCTGGAACCTAAATTAAGCATCTTTAGCCAAAAAAACAGTGCAGCTAAATACATATTCATGACAAATGGCATCTCAGTTTTAATAGAATGAGACCACACCAAATAAAGTTACCTTTCCACACAATCATAGACCACAGCAAAGAGCAGTGAAACTAGTTTCAAGGATTAATTAAAAAAAAAATCGTAATGAGAAACAAATTGTAATGAGAAGCAACCATTAAAGGTAAATCTCACTCGTTTTAATGGCCTTGGGCTCTAACAAGCATCTTCTTCCAGTTAAAAGCTTTCACTTGTATAATTTCTGCAAACAAGCCATGCAAGTTCTCTCCTTCCATGGACATGAGAGTCCAAGACCTCTACCAGAACATACTGCTTGCGCTTGCACATAAATTGTTTGTACGCTTTTTAAGGGTATTAAAATGAGCATCGTTTCAGCTTTTGAACCTTTTGTCCCACTGACAGCCCAAGCTGGTCACAAAGGGATTACAGGCATGGTACTTCACTCCAATTTCTTCTGCAACAATTTATTTACTGATACAAGATGGTAGAAGAGGTTACTGCACTGGATTAACAGCTGCAAGTGGCAGCAAGAGTTTTCAAAGTTTTCCTATGGAGGGAAAAGCACGAAGCAAGTGAATACCAGTCTCCCCTTGATAACAAAAAGCTTTCCATACCTTCCCCAAGTTTGGATGTGTTGATGTCAGAGTCATCTCTGGTTCCATTTTGGGATTCCAGGTACGTAGCAGGGACCCAGCCCTGCTCCTCTGCTGTGCTCACAAACCACCAACCTACAAAAAGAAGAAAAAGAAGTTGCTCAGTCAACATTAAGAAGAACAAGAAAAGCAAGATGCTGCTGAGAAGGAAGCACGGAGTCAGCAGCTTTGGTGCAGGTTTGAACTATTCTGCAGCCTCTTAGAAGGAGAGGGGGTTTAGCCCTATTATACCATCTCTATCAGATACTCTGACAGTGGTAAACAAGTGTGCAGGCAGGCCTCATGTAAAAAAGGCTGCAATGGAGCAAACATCAGTTTATTTTGAGAAACCTGAAGTCTATCCATGACAACTCTGATTTGAGTTCTCCAATTCAGTTTCTCAAAGCAAGTCCGGCAACATGTACATCTACAGTATCAAAACATTCTGTATGTGTTTATATATGTATGTGAACATATGGGAAATAGCACAAACATTGCCCAAATCCTAATATGAGGTATCACAGAAGTCAAAAGATGGAAATAGGAAAGACTTTAGTAGAAGAGCACAGATTTCAAAACAGGATACAAAATAATAAGTGCTTCTAGAGCACTTGTCACCACAGCTGGTGTTTAACAAACATGACCTGAATTCAATGCCCTGGGAAGCTGGAAAGTATTGCACAGAACAGAAATAAGAGAGAAATGCTAACCGAAATGTGACTTCAGGCCATAAGCACCAGTTATTTGCCTTCCCACCTGAACATCCAAGTTTCTACCACTATCTACAAAAATGTTAAGTATTCACCAACTATACAGATATAACCTTTATGTCACATCCATGGATGGATGAATAAAATTATAGGTGAGCCATCTTTATGTTAAATGCATCCCAACCATAACTATCCTTGTCTCTTTTCTTGCTTAGCTACACTGATTTATTGAATCCTCCACTGGTTTTGGTGTAGACTCACTCATCCAAGAGCTTGCTGCTCTCAGATGTGAGCACAACTTAGATTCTGCTCCATGCAGGTAAGGTCAGGGTTAAGATACAGGTCGATGAAAAGCCAAGCAGGTAAACCATTTCTATTGCTTTCTACAATTTCCTAGTCTCCTCCAAAAATGCAAGTTGCTTTGTCAGGACAATGCAAACTACTGTTCAACACCAGCCTTTCAGCCTCCCCAAAGAGAGCTGAAAAAAAATAGCTATTTCTGTACCTGCACCTCAAAACAGCTTACAGACTTTAATGGCTGTCATAAACCCAACAAATTTCACAGGAGACTCCCAAGCCTGCCTGTAATGAGCAAAGGCAGAAACAAGCCAGCTTGGTTTGTAAATAGACAGGGCACAAAACCTAGTTAAATTTATGGTGGGGAAAAGCCCAGGCTTGTGTGATGGCCATGCAGCCCTCCCACAGCTGGGAGGCCGCAGCCCTGGGCCCGGCAAGGAGAAGGGAGGCTTCACTGGGCTCTGCCACCATGCAACATGCAACTTTCTTTAAAGGAAAAGAAAAAGAAAAGGAAAAAAAAAAAAAGGGAGAGAGAGAAACCAACTGAAAAAATGCTCAAGTGTTCATGCTAAAAGTCACCCAAGTTTTTTCCAAATTCTGTCACGGAAGATTTTACCAGAGGACAGTAGCTAAACCCTCATTTTCCTCCCTGGGGCCTGCAGCAGGCAGACAATGTTCCCCAAGCAACAAACCCCTCACTCGCCACCACACAGCTGCTCTATTTATTTACTCTCAAAACTCAGACATGGCTTTCGACTTTCTGGCCCAGCAGAGGTTTGGAAAGTTTGCTTCACAAGACTCATGGTTGGAAAGTTTAAATTTAGTTATTCCTCCTCAGCAGGAGGTGGATTCTCCTGCCACGAAGCCCACAGCAGTGAACACGCAGGATCTGCCAGACTGTTTCAAAAACACATCTTCATGGTTGTTCCTTATTTTACTAGTAACGCATCGACATGCGTAGCAAACACAGTTTAACATACACTTATAATTAGGCACAAAATGTCAGAAGCTGGCTTTCAGCTGATATCAATTAGATCAGAATAATTTATGTAAACTCTTCTTCACAAAGAAATTAAACACAATTGCACAAAAAGGACTTGCCTACACTTAAAATGTGTGCTTGGGCCAAATTCAAACCATGGTAAAATCGTCTTTGGAGGGCTGGATTGCACAGCCTTGACGCCAACCCAGCGCTAGTCCATTTTGCAATACAGCTCCTCTGGTTTGGCTCACTGAGTTGCATCGTGGCTTCGGAGCTGAGTTTAAGGTCTTGTGTTTGGGGCCATAGGGTAGCTGAGCCTCCATCCATCTAAACAGGGTTCCCTACTAAAAGACAACCCCTCACCCCCACGCCTGGGCATGCATGCACATGCCTCCCCCCATATCACTGTGCCTCCTTACTGCCATTCCCAGCCCCTGAAAAGCCTTGGCAGGGAGACCTCATGGCTCCACTGATCTTACGAACAGGCTCCCACACACCACTTGGAGGTCAAGTCCCATTTGAGGTAGGTTACAGTCAAGTAACTCAGCCAAATCCATTGCAATGTGCAGACAGAGCATGCAACAGTCTAAGTGAGGTTTTAAGCTGCTTTGATTCTTCATGCCGATACTAAGATTAAAGCTCCTAATTGCCACAGAGCTCATGAAAGTTATTATTTCTTTCTAACGATTTCCTTTATGATCTATGTGCAAGGGTAAATTACAAACAAGAAACCTCTGCAACTACCAAGAAGTCTGCAGCATCTGTCCAGGTTCAGAGAAAACCAGCGCCACTCTGAAATTCTCTTCTCCCATTTTGAGCTTGCTTCTCAGAAGGACAAAAGAAAGGCTTTAATGCAGCTCACTGGAATAGCATGTCTACAGAAAAAAATTATGCTTTACTTAAACAGACTGAACAACTGAGAAGCCTGAGAAGCTTCCAGCAGCACCTCCCAGCAGCAGAGAAGTCAAAAACAGTTGCTCACAAGCAAGATGTGCAAGGTCTAGAAGTGGCTGAGCAGACATTGTGGAGGCAGCTCACTCCTTATGAGGTGAAAATCTAAATTATGATGGCACATCTAAGCCATAACCCTACAGAAAGGAAATTACAGCATAGTGCAAGAATTGACAGACTCCTAGCAGAAAATGGCTGATGTGCAGACAAGTTCCACAATGCAGTCCGTGCATGACAGCCACAAACTGCAGAACTCTGCCCAGTTGATCATGAAGTACTTGCTCTGCACCATCCCCTCATTAGAAGCATTAGGGCAGCTGCCATTTGGTCCCACCACCCCTTCCCGCCCACCCCCAGGTTCACGGGCGTTCATGATTTGCAGACACATTAGCCAGATTGGCCTTTGTTTGCAGAAAGTCAGGGCTATAATGGCGCAAACTATCTCTTGTCCCCTCCCCTGCCATCTTTCCCAACCCAGAGCATCACAGAAACGTTGTTAGAAAACTTGCTTTTGAAACACAGAACAAAACATTGCATTTATTTTGAGTCCTCCCTCTATGCTGGAGTTGAGCTCAACTTCACAATTCATTATTAAAACCATTCTGCAGCAACATCTGCAGGGAATTATGTAAAGTTATCTCTGTGCACTGCCAAGCCAGTCTGAGGTTCGATCTAGCATTCACACCATCTGTAAAAATTAGGCAGTGCTTTACAGCTTGAGTTAACCCTTACAGCTGCCCCCATCTCTCAGGCATCAAAACGCAACTCTAAAGCTGATGTGGCATGGATGTCTAGACCGAGAGTCACCAGCACTCATCCCTGATGAGTTTTCAAAGGGAGGTTCAGCCTCACAGAAGGCACACAGGGAGTTGTAGCCACTGCACCCAGACCAAGCTCAGCTCGAGCTTTGCTGCATTGCTCCAAACCCTGCCTTAATACTAATCCAAGAATATGAATTTTTAAGTTAGGAGTGCAATTTTCTCCCCACATATGTTGACCCTTTAGTTGGCATTTGTCAGCATCCCTAGCTGCAATAGCCAAGATGTCTCTAACTCAGAGTCCATCTAGGCTCTGATAACTCTCAGGCATTTTCAGCATGGAGCTATAACAGTTACTGAGAGATGAAAGGTTCCACTTGCCACACATACATACACACGGCATGATGACTACAAAATAGATTGGTCACACTGCAGAGTGAATAAATGACAAAAATACTTTGATTCTAAAAATCATGTTCTTGCTTTTAATTGTATTCCCAGTCCTCTCCCCAAAAGGCTTTAAAAAAAAAAGCAACAAAATTAAGCACTTGTTATCCACAACCCACACCATGGGAAACTACTAGAACATAGTTAAAGGCCTATCTTTTACGCAAGTTTTGCTTATGTTTACATGCATCCTCACCCATCCATGCTTCAATATCGTCCCTTTCTCCACACCAACAGGAAAACTAGCTGTTCGTGTTGAAGTCTGCCTAATCATAAGATGCTACAAATCACTTAAAAAAATTGCAAGGATCATGCTGAACGTTAGTTTCTAATTCTCCCCTCAGCCATTAATTTCTCTGTAGACTTCGATTGTCAGTTTATGACCTTAACTAAAGTAAACAAGAAGGACAGCAACACTGTAAAAGGGAATGGGAATCTCTCCTGCAGGAGTGGACTAGACATTCTAAACAAATACTTAAATAACACTCCACCTCTCAAGAGTCTTGGAAAAAGCCCACTCAAGCAGCAGTCTGGTACATTTGACATGCGCTCTTTGGGCTTCAGAGACCTGCTCCCTTTTAAAGTCCTTCTGCCTTGGAACTCTCTCTTGAGGGTTTTTTTTTTTTTTTGATCCAACAACTTAAATTGTCCTACAAAGCAGTACTAGATGCACTCAGGTCACTTCCAGACCTGGCACACAGACGTTTTTGTGCCAACAGCTGATTAGTTTCCTTCAGAGATGTGATCTGTTTCATTAAAAAACAGCTAAGGTAAGAGTATTGCTGCGCAGATGAAGGTGCTTGCTTTTTCCACTCCTCTAGAGCTCTTCCCACACAGTACGTGTATATTTGATACACATGGGGAAGTCAGTCATAATTGCCTCGGACAGACCTCCGAAGAATATGCAGAAGCAGAAATATAAAGGCACCAGAAGCAGCATTTTGCAAGAGGGATTTTCTGCAGTAAGCATATTCTCACACCCACTTCCTAAAAATTCACTACAGTGTCCGTACGCTGTTAGATGCTATCACTGTACATGCTGGCTCTGCTCTCTGTAAAAGGCTCCTGCAGTCCCACACACTTGGCAAAGGCACTGAGTGAAAGCATTGAATTCACATGAAGGCCAGTGTCCGATTTCTGAGCATTTTGTCCTTACGATTCACAGAAGAGGCATCTTTCTTTTAAATATGGAGATACATGCAAGAGGTCTTCCTAGCATGGAGCTGACTATGGTTTGGGGTACAGAAGTCTGTGCATGAGTCACTCCACAGCAGACTAAGGCTGTCGTCTCAGGATGAATTATTCAAGTTGGTGAAATATTAAAGGCAGCTTTCATCTTTAAACACATAATGTTTCCCAGCCTGTGTGCACTGCAGACTTCACTGCAGCCACCACTCAACCACGAAGCAATGTTTGCCTCATTTTAAAGATGGAAGTGGGGCTGAAACAAAGACATGCTCGAGGAAGAAAGATGTGCTTGTAGCAGACATCCTACTTGAAGACAATGAAGATCCACAGCACAGGTTCACAGCATTCAACTAAAATTTACAGGAGTCCCTATAAAAACATAATAGCAACCCAACCTTAAGAACATCAATCAGGAACCCTGACAACCCAAAGCACACATGGAGTGCCCCAGAAACACTTTTCTTTCCCTCCTTAGGGAGGATGGTCTGAAAGCCGAGTTGTGTTCTCATCAGAGTACAGGCTGCAGCAGTTTTTGCTTAATTTGGTGATGGAAACAACACTTGAGAAGAGGGCTTCCTGAGGTGAGGGGGAAGATGGAGAGCAGGAGGTGGGGACTTCTGGAAGGCTGAACTCTGTTGATATCATTTTTTGGCTATTAACAGAACAGCACTTGGCCTTATGAAGCTAAAAGTTGGAACAAAAGGCCAAGAGCTGAAACAACAGTTTGCTGTTCTCCACCGATATTTGATAGTAATTGCAAATGCTTAGGACTCAGCAGCAGCGCAGGGAATTGCATTCCTTGCACTGCTTTAGGTGTTACTGAGTTCAAGGAAAATAGAAGTGAATCCCAGAGCTTGGGTGCTGTAACATATAAGGGAGAGAACAGATTTCTTTCCTGCAATGACTGGCTATTAAGGTAACTAGTTGTTTCAAGTCTATATGGTTATGGATTTGCTATCCTAATGCTTCCAGTCTGTCGTCTTCTTCCACCTCTACTACTAATCTTGTGGCGTTGGTAGATGGAGACTTCTCAGCTGTGCTGTTACCATATCCCTTTGCTGCTGTACTCTAGTTCCTATGGTTGCACAGCTGGCTGGCACAGAGGGCCCACAACATGTGAATAAATATCCTAGTTATTGCTGCCACACAGGTTTTTCCTGGACCAAAAGCAGCTGACTAGGTGTGTACATAAGTGCTCAATACAGAGTCCCAAAGTGCATCTCAGATTCTGGCTTAAACATCTAGCTTGCTTGGATTGGTTTCACATCATATTATATGCACAAACACACACGTATATATGTGGAAATTCACACCCTGACCTCTGCATTCAAATACGTATTACCCTAGTCTTCTACTGGGATTGGAACCATGTTTCCTCGAACTTCTGGAAAAAGTAGAAGTGTTCAGAACATGGGAAAAGTTCATGGGAAAAGAGAAAACTGGATAATATACAACTCAGCTCTAATACTTTATGGGTTACATCACTAGTGGAGATGATGGATTTTCAGAGTTTTAGACAACTAGGAAATACCACATTACTGTATTTGTTCAAATCTTATAAGCCAGTAGGTGACAAGCCTTCCAGAGGTGCACATTTGGCAAAATACTTATATATTTATCTCTTATTACAGTTGTGACTTGTGTATATGCATGGGGGGAGTTGTTTAAGCAAAGCACACAGTTTATCTTTGGGTTCTGATAACACAAACTGATAGTTACAAACTCCACATGCTGTATCTGCAGCTATTTGCTATGGCCCAATTGTTACCCAGGGGCTTCCCCTCCCTGTTTAAAAAAAAAAAGGACCTCAGATTTGTGTATTGACACAGCTGGAATGAAGGAATCTGCCAAACACGTTTTCAAGAACCAGCACGTACATCCACAAAGCCATCATATAATCCAGTACAAGTTACACTAGTTGTGTCCTTAAAGGAAGAGAGTAAATGCACTACCTATTACATTAACAGCTATGGAAGAGTCCTGGACATTGCCTGTAAATCCCAGATCAAGTCCCATCATACTCCAGGTCACCAGCTTCCCCTAAACTGTCAAGTACCCTGGGCTCCCCAAGGCAGAAGCAGAGGAAAGCACCACTTGCTAAGCCTGCCCATGGCCAACTCCAAACCGCACACAGCCAACATACCCAAGGTGTTGGCCAGCATCCCCAGACCACTGAAATTAGGGGATCCACAAAGCAATGAAGTCAGCCGGTTCTACAGGCCAGTCAGCACCCAAGAAGTTGCAAAAAAAGGTTTGCCAGGTCTCAAACATCCTAATGCCTTCTAAAAACAAATTTAAAATAATATTTCCCTTCCTGCTTTACTTGATTTCAAGAACACCTAATGGTGAAACTGTCTGTGCAATGTGAGCTGCATTCCACGTAGCCCAACATGTTTGCGACTCACAGTCTTTATTCAGTATAGGAACAAAAGAAACTAAGAGAGGGAGTGCTTTACTCAGAGGAAATATCTCATCAATCACGACAAGGAACAAAGCTATCTTTAGGTGGCCATACTAGATTGTGCAAGCAGCCTGGCTGCAGCTGCTAGCCTGTGAATGCTGAGTACTGTACAGTAATCGGAGTAAAACAAGGTCCACCCATAGCCCAGTGGCTTTCACTGACTTGCACTGGTATACTGGCCAACGTGGTCCTGCCATCCAACCCACAGTACCAACTCAGTTATTACAGAAAATACCTGTCTACTGACCACAGATTTTCCTTTTTTTTATCTGATCTGCTTGGAAACAGGATTTCCTGTCTGACCTCAAGTTCTGGTTGTACTACAGATCAATTTTCAGCTTTTCTTGCAACCTTTTTTTCTCTTGGAAAGTGATAGATTTACATGCATGCTTCAAAGATGAAGCCTTTGTGATTTTAGTAACCACAAGGCAAGGTAAGATTGCTAGAGGACACACAGACTTAACAGCCAGTATAAAAAGTTGTGCATTAGGTCTCTGTGGACACAACAAGTGGTACTGGACAGTATCTTCCCTTCTTCTTTCCCTTCCCCCAAAGTTTTCTTTACTTCAGTAGGTCCCAGAAGTTGAGCAGTGAGGATACCAACTGCTGCTAATGTCTTTCAGTACAGCTTCCCTGATCACGTAAGTTCATGGGGCACTTTCCTGTCTCCATGTTCAATTACGGCCCAGAGCCTTTCATCTTCTACTTCCAAAAGGACTTCTGTCCTATACCTCCTTTAGTGTTTCTACTGTTAAGAACAGGTAGCTCGAGTAGGAAAGTTAAGCAATAAATCCATCTTCCATCCCCCTTAAAGCCTGTCCCCCCACCTCCTCTCCAGCAGCCCATCATTTAAAGGTTGAAATCTATAGAACCGAGGTTTTAATGAACCTGCCAAAATGATACTGTAGGCATCACGTTTAAATAAATCAATAATTTACAAGAGCTCCCAACCATGAGTGGGTTTACTGGCACACGGATAGAGGAGGACTCCAGCACACAGCGCAGAATATATAGAAATCAGGTGGGCAAACCCAGCCCGTGGCAGCAGACAAGTAACCCACCGCCTTCAGAAAGGCCGTGCCAGCACAGCCAGCTCCTACAGCAGATTTTCAAGAGCCACAAACAACTGATTACAGCAAAGGCATGCACAGATGGCTTTCTGCCCCACGGGGCATGCGGAGCTCAGCCCCAGGAGCCAACGGAGACTCTCTATTAGTCATTACCAGTTGTGGGGTTGTGTGTTTTCTGTGATCAGCCAACAGGGTGCAACAGTCAAGCTCACAAGTAATTTCCTTTACATTCACAGGACTTAATCTTAAAGCAAACACATTTTGTGTCCAAGCTTTCTATAGGAAAACATGAATAAGCTTTCAAATGGGCCTCATAGTAATCTTGTCCAAAGATTACAAATTACTTCCTAGTGGTTTGAAAAAGTTACAGACCCCCAGCCCCAGCTGATAGGAAACAGCCTTCGCAGGCAGCAGAGAGTAGCCAATATTTACTTCCTGCACAGATTGACAAAAGTCACTTTTGTTTTAATTTCTTACTCTGAAGTCTATTAAGAATGTGGTGTCAGTTGCTTACTAGGAATGGGAAATCCTTGAAACCACACAGAATCAGGAAGAAGAGACGGTGGACTAGGAACAATCCTAGCAGAGTACCAAACAGCACTCCGGGTGCTAGAGTCAAAAATCATACAAGAATCCCATATTTCAGCCAAAAATACAGCTGCCGCCTCTGAGGCAGACTTTGGTTATCTCAGGACAGAACAGAGCAACACTGGACAAGAGCTTGAAGCAAGGAATAAAGGCTATACTATATCCAGCAGAAATCAGAGGATAAAGCAACCAAACAATGATCTTAGTTCAGTCTGAAGCACAGCTGAGTCACCAGATTAAAACCGCTGCCTTTTACAAACAGCTTTTATGGGATCCTTTGGAACCACAATACTCCTGCTGAAGGAATGGAGGCACCTCAGTTTGCCGGTGCCCAGCACAGTGTGCAGAGCAGCACCGGATAACCCTCTCACAAATTGCCATTTCCATATCCTGGCTGTTCCTTGAAGCTCTGCTGTCCAAATACAACTTCTGTCCAGCTCTATTTATTAGCTAGATCTGGCAAGATTGCAGCCCAGATGGTACGTTATCGCAAACACTGATGTAAGCCAAACCGAACGCTCTGTTCTCCCTCCGACACCGCTTCGTTGCTTTTCTCCTGAGCTCCATTCAAGCCGTCTTTCTGCAGTGACCCCGGGAGCTGAGCCTCAAAGAGCTGCCTGCGCAAGGCTGCAGGAAATGACAGCTTCGGAAATGAGTACCAGAGTGATGAATAGCAGGCTACAAGAGCAGCCCGTGCATTAGCGGGCTGCCAATTAATGACCTACATTGGATTGAACAAGGACATACATGGGCAAGTAGTATTACTGACACTCCCCAGAAGAGATTGCAAACCCAATTCAGTATTTTCTGAAGGGTTTTTCCAGGCTTCTCTAAAATTCAGAAGCTTAGACTTGTTACTGTATTTTATTCAGCAGGAAGCTGAACTGGCCCCATTTTGAGCAGATTATGGAAAACCGAAAGAAGAAAAAAAAATGGGGAAAAAGATGTGCCTTTTATCTTTATCTGTCATGAAGACCCAGACAATGAGAACAGCCTGTGCAGGTGGAAACAGAAGGGGACATTCACCTTTCAGAAGGGGACACCTGAGCTCATCCACATAGACTTCCAAAAAGCAAGCAGGAGTTACTGGGGTATCTGGTTCCATCGGCTCTAACAAAAAGGTGCATCAGCAGCATAAGAGGAGAAGGTGAATATAGGAAAGCTACTGGGGCAAAAACCTCTGGTGAGATGCCTGTTTTCCCCCCTCAGCAAAAAAGCACTCGTCTTATGTTGCAAAAACTACTCTGCACACAGCTGGGTAACTAAGCATTTGTTTCTACTCATTCTGGCCTAGCCTCTGGATAAGAAGGCTACACACTTTTCTCAAGCATCTTTGCAGGGTTTTTGCTACGTGGTAGTAAGCATGTGATTTCTCTGCAGCTTGCTTGGTTGTCTCACCTGGGATGCTGACTTTAAAGACTGATATTTAGCCTTTGGTGCTCCTCACAGACTGGAAAGGCAGCCTAGACTCAGAGCAGAGAACTGCTCTGCCTCAAGAGACTAGAAACACCCCACTGAGTAAGTCTTGCACTATAGGAACATCAACAGCAACATTCCTGTTAACACCTTCTTCATAGAGAAAGGCTGGGTTGCCGGGAGCCTCAGTTGCTCGTCTGCCTCCAAAAAGGCACCGTTAAGTGTGCAATGAGTCGAAGTCCCAATATTTAAACATTTTCATTTTCTGACTCTCCTTTCTGTCTCTTCAAGCTTAATCAAACAAAGCCAGAGCAGGCACTAAGCACAGATTTGCTGGCAATAATATGTGAGGCTGATCTTCTGACACTAAATAAAGGTTAGCAAGGCAAATTAATGATGTGAGATACAGAAGAGCTGTCAATCTCCATGCAATTCACAGAGCTGAGACAAGACAAATATATCATTGTGAGGCTTATTCCTTTCCATTAAGAATAAATCAACCATGAAACAAGGGCAAGAGTAATGCCGTCCTTGGGCAAAAAGCTGAGATTTGCAGACCCTCCATTACAAACACACATGCATTATACAATACAGCACCATTTAAATTAAATAAGCAGCACAGTAAGGGATTACCTAAACCTGTTAGACAGATGATATAGAGGCGTAGTGTTTATCTTTTCAACAGGGAATCACTTAAGCTTACCCTATGAGCGCATGCAAGATTAAACCCTTCCCTCTCCCCAGTACAAGGCAACTGAAAGAGGACACGGTGGACTGCCTGTAACTACCCCTGGCCAGACTCTGCTGCAAGCGCTATACTTTCCATGTAGCTCCTTTCTTTGCACAGGCAACTGCTATTCCCCGATCACTCTGATGCTACCATCATAGAAAACCTTGAGTTCATGCATTCTGCAACCTTGTACTTTACAGGATCTCACTCTTGGCAGATTGATGGCCTTCCTCCCCCTGCCTTCTTTTTTTCCCTTCTTCCCCCCAAATGCATTGATTTCCCCTTCTTATTTTGGGAAAGGTCAGTGATGGAGCACGGAGGCTGCACATTCACTGCAAGCTGAGGAAGAGGATGGCGTGGCTGCTGGGGAGCTGGCCTAGCTTTGGGGGAGTTCTCTGTAAGAGAACTGAGAACCAGACCAATTCTTTTCGTGGGAGGAGTTTTTCCCTCCCCAATTTCCCAGTCTTAGTTACTTCCCTTCCCCGCCCCCACCACCCAAATTTGAACAGTGTTTCCTTTGTCTGTCCCTTATGTAGACTTCCATTCTCTGGAGACAAGGCCTAAATGTCTAGCACAACAGGACCCTGATCCCAGCTGGGCCTTAGGCAGTGCCATAAAAAACAAACAGAGATCACAGAAGCATGGCTCTTGCAATGTAAAACAGCCTGGATAGTAAATAAGTCTTTGAATAGGTCTGTTAGCTGCCATACTAATTACAGTGTTGGAATGCTATGGTTTAACAAAAGCTTATATGGCCTGAAATTTTTTTCCATTTAGTGACTATGTGTGCACATTTGTCAGGATAAGTTGGAGTTCACTGCCATACTAACGTGAAGTATATGCAACAGTGCACCTCCAGCAAGACCAATTGGACTACTAGCACATTTTAGGATGACTAATGAATTGAAGTTTCCTTGGCATGCTTCCCTCATAAGGGCTGTGGGCCAGGATTATGGAGTGGAAAGAACCCAACCTGGGTAGAAAGCACAGTCTTGTAGCCGCTAAATCCCTACTAGGGAAGGGGATTTCCCATTACATTTCAGGGAGATCTACCCCCCACACCCCTTGTTTCCATGGGCTCTTCAATACACCCCCCCCCCCAAAATTCTCAGACTCCAGCTCAGCAAAACATCATGCAATGCAGCCTGCAGAAGGCAACCAAGATCACATGTTCTTTGGGAAGGATGGACATCACTTCCAACTCCCCTTCTAACTTATGCAGAGACCTTCACCACTCCAGGCATGAGGGGAGCCACCTCCAAGGCACACTGGTCCTCTGATGAATTTCTTGGTCAAGCTTCTGGCTAGTAACTGACACTTCCTGAATGTTCAAAACTGCCTCCTGATGTTCCTTGACCCCACGATAAGATACAGCACAGCTCTTTGGTGCTTACAGGCCATTTTCATGAAGATCACGCTTTCCTTGCCTGATGTATTTGTCACCAGTGGCTAATAAGTCAGCAGGGTTGCCTGGTACCAACACACATAGCATGGGCTGGGAGCACAAAACAAGCTTTTTGCTGTACTTGTTTTGGTAATGGTCACACTATACTTGTAGTAGTTCATAGTAATTATTAGTTAGTATTAATTATCCAGTATTAACTTGTTAATTTTATTTCTTAAAAAAGTCTTCCCTATCTGCCCTGCTAATGAACAAGTTCATCCAGATGCCAAACAATAAGTGGAACTGGTTTAATAAAATTTGGAAGTCAGCTTTACATGGTGCTAAAATTAAGGGCTTAATTCTCTGTCCTACAAAAGGTTAGATTTGTTGGTCATCTGCCAACATGTACCATCTCAACTCTAACCTATGTCCCTACTTGCTAGTCCACACTTGAAGCTGAAGGAAAATGAAGATTCAAAGGATATTTGACATCTGGTCTGCCCTCTTGCATCTCACAGGCCATTAATGCCACGTCACCCAACTCACCAACACTGTGCCTAATAACCCTTACCAGACTACTCATTCTAAGGAACACAGCTTTTTTCCGTAGCTGAAGTTACAGTATGGAGGCTACTCCAGAAACATAGGCACCAGCCACCAGTATCGGAGGAATTATCATACAGATGTTTAACCTGTGTCCCAAGATGCTTGGTGAAGATTTAGGTGACAGGAAGGTAGAACAATTCAACATTGCAACATTTGTCTAGTTAGATTTTAATTTTGTTTTTTGCAATTTTCCCTGCCATTTCAGCTTCTACATGTACCTTGGCAACACCATCCAGGAGTCCCAGAAAAACTCACGCATGATCCAGACAATGTCTCAGATATTTCCATCAGCCTATCACATCAGCAAGTGAAGTCAGAGGGACCAAGCCAAAGCCTTGAGCATCACAACCACTGAAATTTCAGAGCATGGTTTAACTTCATGACAATTTTTCTAGTTTGAGCAAAATGCAAAGCCGTATTTTCATGTTGCACCTTCTAAAGCCTGAGAATATCTAACCCTATAAGAGAATGTGATCTGCTTGTACTCGGATGCAATGAATGAGGTGTGATAGATGGAGAGGATCTCAAGAACACCTCTCCACCTTCCTACTCCAAGAAGCAATTAGTCAATTTTGCTCATATTTGTTTCTTTTAAGTCCTGATCTCTAAAGAGAAGACAATACTCATTAGAGTAACCTTGGATTTCGATATGATGTTTGATGCATTTGCTGATGTGACTTACAGATGCCAGCATGGCTATGACTTACTTCCAGGAACTGCCTCTTCTCCCTGCTGCTTTCCCAGAAAATGCAGAAACCACCCCCCCGCCCCTTTTCTTCCTGGTATCTCTTTTCCATAAAAAATAGGATGGACAAAACCATTAACAGATTGACTTCTCTTTCTCACCACTTTTGCGTCTCCCTCAGCAGGGCAGCCCCCTACAACATGGGAGTCGGAGGAGGCTGAATCTATCTTCAAGCAGAGAAGAGGCCGTCTCTCCATTTCTGTCCTGTCCAGAGGCAGCTCTGGTGCTTGCCAGCGCTGCTTCCTCCCCGCCATGAAAGAATGGAGTTAATAAACTTTCATGCCATTTCCACCTCTATTTTTACAATTATGAGAAGGTTCACACTACAATTTATTTATTTATAAAAGTAAGAAACTTTTTTTTGACCTGGATTACCCGAGTAGGCTGTAGTCTCCTATGCAGTAAAGGTATTTAGCAGGAAAACAGTGAAATGCCCTCAGACTGCATGTTCTAGACAAGTGTAGGCTTAAGCAGTTTGCTCAGCTGAGGAGCAGAGCCAAGGAGTGAGCAACATCTTTAAGAGATAAAAGCCCCATCTGCAAGGAGCCACTTGTTCCTTCGCTGAAGGCCATGCCTGTACCGCAATGCCATTAGGCCTTTAACTCATCACAGCTTTGCTCTGTCAGTTCTAGCCTCGCTTGCTCTTGCTTTTTCTTTCCAGCTATGTCTCAGGCCTTTGGATAAGCCTATGCTTATTTATTCACAGCTTAGTTTTCAAATCCTGAGCCAGAGCCACAGCAAAGCAGAGCAGCTTCTCCAGATGAGGTCCAAGAAATTAGCTACAAAGGTTTAAATACAGCAAAGTGAGAATGCTGCATTTCCTTCCTCTCCAAGCTAAATGAGGGTGCGCAAAGGGTACAGGTATTGCATAGCAAGTAGGGAAAAAAAAAAAAAAAAAAGGCGAGATGAAGCCTTTTTGACTTAGGAAGAAGTTACAAAACCCACTTCCAGCCCAAATACGTACAGAAATTTAACATATAGTTTACCTACCCACCCCAAACATTGGGCTAAGGTCAGGGACTGGTTTCAGGTTGGAGTTCAGGGAATTTCTCATCTGCTGCTTAAAGCCACCGTTCCTTTGATGAAATGCTGGTAATGCTATCTGGTTGCAAAGTTAGCAAGCAGCAACAGAAGTTGAGAATAAAGGATACCAACAGCCCTGCCTTCAAACACTGCTAGCATACCTTAGGGTATACATCTCATAACAGCACAGTTAAGCTGCACTGAGTCTTAATACTATTTTTAGCCTTTAGCTTCTGAGAAGGATTGCTAGGGCAGACTACTTCAGTGATTTTTATTTGTTTTTGAGACAGAAATAAACAGGCAGAAGAGTGAGCAAAGTGTGACCCCAGATCATTGTTTCTGTGCCTGTAGCTATACCATTTAAAATGAGATCAACAGAAAGCCCTACTTTGCAAGCAAGATGTCTGTCTTTAACCAGAGCCAGAAGTCTCAGGAGCATGACATTTCATTCAGATATAGCAAAAGACTTTTTAAAACAGAGATTAGGTATTGATTAAAAAAGAACCACCAAAAAGAAAAGCAGCTGATGCACCCCCTGCCTGCTCAAGCAAGCTGTAAGTTTGAAGAAAAAGAACAAAATGAACTTTGGTTTGACTCCTCCGTGCTCGGAATTACTCTGCGACAACGATTCCCTGCTGCCAACACACACTCCGGCTCCGAGAGCGGGAATGACTGCGTCCAAGCCAAACACATGCGTGGCTGGAGAGACTCGTGGCAGATTAGACAGCTCTTCTTTTTACCGATACATGAAATACATCTGGGGCACCCCGGCTATATTAATGGCACATTCCTTGGCTGAGCCGATGCCTCTTGAGCACTGCTGCAGGCACCAGTGACGCTCATCTCTGGAGCACTGATAGAGCACTTCCAGCAGCTCCCCAGGCTGGCAGATGGAGATCCCTGGGAATGAGACTTGTGAAACACTCCTGAAGGGCTGATATTCTCACTCAGATTATCTAAATCTCAATGTGGAAAACATGCCAAAAGCATCCTTACTCTGAATCACAATGAAATGCTCAATAAGAGGCCAGATTTAGAGAAAGCCAGCTGCAAGCAAAGGAAGCCCTTGGTCATCAGTGTCACAAGCATCTTGAGGAGTTTACTTAGATCCACAGATACAACTCTATGTCCATGTCAAGCTCCTACCTCGAAGTCCAGTACTTCAATCATGTTGTGAATCTGGAATCGAGCTGTTGCCACTCCAGACACAGTACCCCTCTACGGAGTCTGTATCCTCCAGAGACACAGGGCTGCAAATAGCCCCATTTCTCAAGGGCTTTTTTGTGGTTTTAAAATTCTTTTTAAAAGGAAACAGAGATATTAGAAACTGCCATTACAGTGATGGTATCACCTAATGAGAAAATAAAAAAAAAAAATAGAATATGGAGTTCCCTTATTAATCATTTCATTAAATATCAGCATTCTTTTAGCCACTTTATAACCGGTCCGTCAAGAAAGTATGAAAATTGAAAATTTACATTGAATCAGAGTTTAAGGGCCAAAATCAAACGAAGCGCACCAGGCTTCTCTTTTGGGTTTATACGCCACGGCTTTTTAATGGATTTATCAGTAAAACTTTCAACTGTACAACATGAATGTCCAGTTTAACATTCGTAAGTACTAGTAACATCACGGCTCATATAAATCAGAGGTTATATGATGAGGCACCAGAAGACTTAGGAAGAGAAGAGACATCTCTAGCAGCAGTGAGCTCTTGCCATGCAGCACAGCCTGGGCCAACAAGAACTCCAGCACCTTCCAGTCCTCCTTGTGCTAGTCTCGCCACAACGTTCACACTTTGCAGTGGTTTCAAGTTTCCAAATCAGAAGCTTTGCTGGATTTCCAATTTCTAGATATCCCCATGCCAGAAAAAAAAAAAAAAGTCTGAAGAATTCTAATTTTTCCAGACTGCATACCAGGCTTAATTCCTTATTCTCTGTTACTATTGTCTATGAGTTCACTTGACAATTTTCAGCTCTTCAGATTTACAGCCATTCCTAGCAAAGTATTTCATCCACAAATAAACGCAACCATCCTTTTTCTGAAAGCAAGGGGAAAATATATAGAAAGCACACAGATGTTTGGCAAGTACATCAAAGCTAGGCTAGTCAGTAAAAAACCCTCCCCCAAAACCCTGACGTTCTCAGTGATTTAACAATACAATCAAATTTTAAATATGAACAGAGGGGGATTCCAAATGGGTACATAACATCTACAATAATAAATTAATTGGAAGTGCACAGAAACATGGACTATGGAAAGCCATACGCTGTATTAAACATCTTCATGTGCCACTTCATTCTGTGAGGCCAGTCACGCTGAGTCTGAGCAAATCTTTGTTTTTTACATTAATATGAAATTAGATGAGGCTGGGCAGCGATATCAACTCCTGGCCAATAGGTATCAACTTACTGTCTTTGGCAAAGTCATGCTTGTGTTCTCTGCGTAGTGGGAGAATATGGTATTTGGCTCTTCAAACCCTACGATTCACTGCTGACCCATGTACGTTCACTTAGATGCTCTTGGATCTTTGGAGAGCAGAGAGCACTTTCCCCTCCGACAATATTTCATAACTTCAGCACGTAATACCTTTTCCAAAGGAGGACAGATGTGCAGGAGTAGTTTCAGTCTTCCAAGAAGTTTTCCATTAGGATCTTGATTTTTCTCTGGCTGCCTAGTCCAACAGCATAACCACGGCCCCTGCAAGGCTGGAGACGGGAGGTTGCTGCTCGAGCAATACTTGCTGCGAGCAGGCCATCCAGCTGAGGTACTGCCCATCTGCTCCCTGGGTTCAGACGCAGGTATCATATGGGGTGGGTGGAGGGAATGGCTCCATTTTGTTTTCAGAATACTGTATATCCTGTTAGTTACAGGATATACAGGAAAGAAGCCAGCAATAATTCCTATCCCACTCACAGTTCAGGGGTTTAGGGTTTTTTGGGGGGTTTTGTTTTTGGGTTTTTTTGTTTGTTTAAGTTTTGCAGGCTTTGAAGAGGAGAGGGAGGAAGAGGAAGATCCTGAGCTCCAAGAATTTCACTTTCAGCATGCCAAAGCCATCAGTAGAAATGCCCGGATTTTCCATGATGGCTTGGTTACATGCCACAGTGAAAGAAGCCACTTCATAGTAAGCTCCTGTCCATGAGGAGACACACTTCAGATCACTCAAGCTTCAGGGAGAAGAGGCTACTTCCCTTCGCTACAGGGAGACCTGATCTGTGCGTGAACTGCTCCTGCCCAAACAGCCATCAGGCTGTTCAGTCAACCTGGGCGACTAAGGACACAAGCGAGTCTGTTGTCATATTCCACATGAAGCCATTAAATCCATGATGATGTTCAAGGTGGATTACTATGGGGTAAAGTAGTAGAAATCCTGCGAAAAGCAGAAGGGAGGAGTTGATAGGAAAGAGGACAGTTGTATCCCTAAAACTCCAAAGGAAAGTCAGGTTTTCAGTAGGGATTTGGAGGCTGGAAGCAGAAAAACAGCCACAAGTTAACTTTTTGATATGTGCATGCACCTTAGGAAATGTTATTTGTTTCTGCACATTCCTATTAGGACACACTATTTTTTGCTTAATCTTTTTTTTTTTTTTTTTTCCAGGAAACCCTGATGCTGCCGCCACATGATGAAGAAGTCACTCACTAATTCAGCAGAAACCTGACACTCCAGTGTCTTTGGCTGTAGCCACTGTACAAAGAGCATTTGGGATCCTGTGGCATCTGACAGCTTTCCCCTCCTCCAAGACTGACATTAACCAAAAGCCTCCTATCCAAAACAAAAACGCTACACAGAACACAACCCACATTCCTCCTATTTTGGGAAAGTCTGGATTGGAAACCTAATTTCTCATCTTGAACCCATGTGTAGCTGTTTAAGCGTAGTTCAGGAGCCATATGACATTTACAGCTTATTCCTGTGAATGCTATAGAAAACTAATAAAAGAGTGAGAATCATCAGCAAAATGTACTACAAAACGCAACGCAGAATAAACTGGAGCAAACACTGGCAGTATTCATAGCACTGCTGCCCACCAAGGACCTTCTGCAGCACAGAAGAGATGTGGTGTTGGGAAAAGGCAGTTTATTGACAAGATGAAAGCTTGAAAATGCCAGTTTTATGAAGGGAGGCTGAGCACTTGGCTCCCATTTCACCTCAAGCCTGCTCCTTGTTTCAATGAGAAACTGCACTTGGATTTTCCAGTGTCTCTGCCACCTATTCAGAAACAGTCTTGAGCAGAAATGTCAAATTGGCGCTGCTGCCAGTTCTTCAGCCCCTAATTGGTCACACCATAAGCCTTCTGCCTCTCAGTTCCCTTCTACCAGCCTTCAAACAATAATTTCTGAACACTTTTAGGCAAAATTCCACCTACAAGATACTACTGGCTTTGAAACAGAAGAGGACAGACAAACATCCAAATACAAATTGAGAGCACTTGCTCAAAAGACACCACTAGTGTCTCAACAGTTCTCCACTACTCAACACCTCACATTTTTATTTTTAAAATGTACTTCTACCATCGTTCTTGGACCCCTTAAATCAACATCAAATTCCAATACGGATTTAGACTTCACAACGTGACTTCAGTTCTCCAAGCACAGAGTAACAGTCTTGTGAGAAGGTTTCGCTTCTGCCAGCATCCACTTCCAAGTTCTCCAGCCCCGGATAGCAGAGAAACAAAACAGGATAGCTGCGTAACAGCGGTCAGCCTCCTACGCACCCAGGAGCTTCCCGGCTACCGCTGCATTATGAATTTCATGAGCTGTCAGTGAACGGAGCTAGGTCCAGCTGTGTGCCCACTGGTTTTGAACTGCATGGCTTGAAGCTGTACACATCCAGCAAAACAAATATCAAGCCCAGTTGGGCACCCAGTTATAAGAACTAGGATGATCAGGAACTATTTGCTGACTTGAGCAAAGCTGTTATTCATAGCCACTGGCAGAAACCATACAAGTCCAGTCAATCACTGCCTTAGTGTTGGCATTCCTGAATATAAAGCAGCAAAAGAGCAGAGAAAGATGGACGGGAAACATGACCAGTTACGGGAGTCATTTTCTTCCTCCATACTAGAGGTTAGTACAGACACCGGAGAGCACAGGAGGCAAAAATTAAGTAATAGAGAAAGGGGTGCATGGCAGAGGGATACATTTGAGTAGCAGACATCAAGAAAGAAGCCAATTTTAACATTCCTTTGCCTTTCAGGCTAAAGGCACCTCCCGTAGCTAATGCACTTGGAGCGTTTTCAAGGATGCTGGCCACATACTACTCACATAAACTTCATGGGATGAATCACTCCTATATCTTTCTTTTTTTATCCCACATTAAAATCTCAGAAGGAAGAAAGCAGTGGATTGCTTGTAACAGATTCTCTCTCCCTCCTCTCCAAAACCAGGCAAAGGACTTGTTACAAATTGGATATTGCTGAGGGTACAGATACATTCCAGAGGAGTATGTACCACTGAAATAAAAGCACCCAAGTTATTTCACATTGTTAGCTGTACTGTCTTCTGCCGTTCTTTCTATGGCTATTTGTTCTATCACTGATGGAAGTGGTCTGTCTGAAGTGTGACTTGGCCATCGGTACGCATTTAGCGGAACTTCGTTATCTCCAGGAACTGGCCTTTACAAATCCACTTTCTCCCAGAAAGAGTTACTGTTCAGCTTCAGAAGTCAAAGATAAGCAGTTCTGACCTCTGCTGTGGCTCCAGTTGAACAGGGGTGACTACAGTTGTGAAATTTGCTTTCTTAAGTGATGGCTGCTTTTACCAATCTAGGTCAGGATCAGCTACAGCAATCGAGGCTCTTTCCTGCCAACTCGCAAGAAAAACACTAAGTACCAATGGATGGTCTGACTCCAAAGCTCTACCTTATAAGTGCAATTCTAGTCCATCCACCAAGACCTGATGAAGGCACAGCTCTGAGACAGCTACAGAAAAATGCCTCAGCATCACGTTGTCGAGGTTAAGGCAAAACTTCAATCCCACAGAAACACAGGATTTTGATTTCCTTAAACTGAGGAACATGCTGTGTTACGCTTCCTTAGATCAGAATGTGGTCCTGACAGGTTAAATTAGCAGAGTACTTAGCTATCACAAAAGATCAAAAAACGTTAATCACATGGGATTCCTCACAGAAGGTATAAGAGACCAGTGGAAAGGAACAAGAAACACAGCAGAAGAAATGATAGCCAGGAAGGAAGTCACTGATCTCCACCTGCACTCAGTTATCCTCACAGGCCTCCCCTCCCGCACTCACTTACGTTTCTACCAAGTTTACCTGGGGCCAGTCAGATGGTCCACTCAAAAGTTTGCTTAAACAAGAGGCAAAGAAGAAACAGAGGAAGGATTTCACGATTTGGGGATATGGAGAAGAATTACTAGGTCAGGCAAGTTTCAGCTGAAGCAGATGGTATTCCTGATGTACCAAGGACCTGGCTCTGTTATTTTACAGAAGCCACAGTGGTTCACCTGGCAGCCTGCAGCCTTCACTAAGGTGCAGATAAGTTTGGCCCAGTCACTATTTCAATTCCTGTCACTGCATTGCCCCCAAGACACACTCGCCAAGGGCAAGTGCACGCCCAGGCACTCAGCCTCTGCCGTGTCTGCACATAATGGGTGGAAAAAAGGCCCTTGTGCAACTCAAGCACACCATGCAAGGAGGTCTCAACACTGGCATCTGTCACAGCATTGCAAAGGGTGGCCACATCTCATCTGTAATGGAATTTTCCCTGAAACCACCGGGATTTTCCCTCAAATGCCACTACACGAGAATTCCTGGTAGCCTGAGCCAAATTTAAACCAGCATCACCAAGCGTCTTGCAAACCATCCCCAGAATCATTCGGTCCCCGAGTTCCCACATGCGCATTCTGCGGACAGCGTCCTCATTGGGGGATGTTGGTTTCTGTTTAGGATTGTTTGCAAGGGAGACACTGGGGTGGCACAGGAAAAGCAACACCCTTTCATGTGGCTGGCTCTCAAACTTGGATACTTCTGCGAAAGAGATACTTAACTTCCCAGTTCTCATTTAAATGGAAGGATTCACACACCAACCGCCAGAGGCTCATTTCTTATTTTAAAACCAACAGGCTAACAGCCCAGAAGTGTATAGTCAGCTCCAAAAATACACCAAAGACGGCTGAAATGGCCAAGTGTGTAATTTAACTTGTAGCTGGTACAGGAACCAGTTCTGCTTGCTGTGTTCAGGAGGAGCAAAAGAGGCGTTTTCTGTAGGGCTCAGTTATCCCATCTGCCTGGCGATGGAAATAGCATCCCATTTCTGGTCATTCTGCTTTTATTCAAGGACACTTTGGTCACAGAAGGTCTACTTGAAGCAAGGGAATAAATTTGGAAGCTCACTCTGAGCATACAGCCATCCCATAATTTTGGTTCTTCATACTCTGCAGAGAGTTTCCTTCTCAGTAACAATACGGAATTTAAGTCAGTATTAAGAACAAAACCTCAAAGAAACTGTCTCAGATTCCCGATCCTGTTTCCAGGCAAACAAGCAAACTTCACCTTCTTTCCCGTGAGTCAGTGTCTGCAGTCTTCCCCCTGCTCACACCCAGAAATGCAGATTCTTCAAAGTGATTTCCAGGGCACTGAATATAGTGGCCTTAAGTTTAATCCTATGGTTTCAGATGCTCAGTGATGGATCTTCCCAGGTTCACATTACCCATCCTGAATCTCCAGCTATACTCACCAAAGAGGAATGGGTCAAGTCTCTCCAAGCAGTTCAGGTTTTCCTCATGCAGGGAGGCCTCCAATAACATCCAAATGCTATAAAAGCCCATGTGGGAGATTAAAGTGCTATTTATGAACTTACCAATGTTCAAGCCAATGATTCAGGTTTAATATTAGACGCTGTTCTTCCAACCCTAGGGTCACCACTGCATGGGGATTTACCCTGCACCCCCCATCACCTCCATCATGTTTGAGTAGGGACTGTATTCAAGGTTAAGGATAACTTCAGATCAATTTCAGCACACTGAAATTTGTTATTCCAATTGCCAGGTTTTGTATGCAGTCACCTAAGCTCCCTAAGAGCTACTATCCTTTAAGAAGGATACATTTACACCTGCACATATGGTCACCGTTTGAAAGTCAGCACAGTGCTTCAAGACCTGGACTTCAAATCATGAAGGTGTTATCTTACACTTGTCAGACAGCGCAGACGTGTGCCTGCCAGTGTTAGTCTAGCTAGTCAAGCTACTGCTAATCGTGAAAGAGCAACAACCTATTTTCTCTTTTACCCAAGTATCAAACCAGTCTGGGATTCTTAAGCAAACATATGGCAGCTGTATTAAAAATAGGAGCAAAGTGAAGCTAGGTCTGCAGCATGAGTGCACCCTCACCCTCCAACCACTGGGAGATCTGCTGGAATTAAAGCCCATCCCACCAGCACGCTTACCAGAAAGGGTGTGTGCACGCGGTGGGAGAGGAAAAGATCAGCAGGAGGTGGTTCTGCAAACAGAATTACAACAACTTTTCAAGCAACAGGCTAGGGCTTTCCAGCACACATTCACATTGCGGGGAGAAATAGGAGATATGGACTCAAGCAAGGTCTGGGAAATACTTGGCATTACCACCAAGTTCAAGTTTGACTATGTTGCCAATATAACTGCAGTCCAGTTTCATTTGAAATAAAGTGATGTCCCATTGCATGTGAAACTTGCAGATGAAGTCACACAGTATCGAGATGCAAAAAACCCAAATCGGCCAATAAAAATAGTAAAGAGAAGCCAGCCAGTAAAATAGAGATCCAAGAGAGCTCATCTCATCCCCTGCATCTTCCAGAACTGCTTCGCTTAATCCAGCCATGAGCCAACATCTTTCTACCACAAAAATAATTAAAGTCTCCATCAAGAATGCTGGAAAGTCTGATGTCCCAGTCCAAGGGCTGGACGGGAAGAGCCAACATACACCCCTCTGTCAAGCCACCCCCTAAATCTGATTGTCTTATGAAACTCCTAAGCAAGACAATTACTTCTATAGGTTTTGCTTAATCTGAGGATGGATCAGAAATTGGTTTGTGGGGAAGTAGAACTCTCTTTAACATGAAAACCAAAAGTAAGGAGTTATGTTGCTGGTCGTAACTAAAACATGTCTGCTAATGATTACAGCTTCCATTTCACTGCCAAAGTATTATTAGAACTGCTTATTTGCTGTGCAGCTTGGCGAAAGAAAATCTCTTCCATCCTTTATTAATCTTGTCCTCATCTGACACAACAAAAATGCACCATCAGTCTTTTGCTTACTTTGAAAAATGGGCCCAAAAGTCACAAGAGCCAAAGCCTTTGTGTATAATCGCTTTCTTGACCTACCAGAACAAAGGGCAGAAGACATCAGTCACTATGCATTAAGTTTAGTATTTTGGGGGCTTATTTAAAGCAATTTCAGTTACCCACTTTCTTAAAAGAAACTCTGATACAGCAAAAACCTATGAAAACAATGCCTTTTTTTTTTTCTTTTTTTTTTTTTTTTTTTTAAAAAAAGGCAGCCACATCCCAAGGAACATATCCCACAAGGTACCTACAGGCCTGACTGGAAAGCCTCAAAAATATCCTTGTATCTTCTTGGCCTCAGGTAGTTTCTTGCAGCAGTGCTGAGCTGGTGACCTATTTGGCTGATATAGGAAACCCAATCATTAGAAAGTTTATATTCTAATATGAAAAGCAGATTTTCCTTGGAAACATTTTCTTGGGGCAGGTTTCAGGGTCCTGCAACTGGCAGTGACTGCATAAACAGAGGAGGTAATGAGTAAAGGCTCCAACCAGGGATGCTGTGTAAAATTTTTTCCTTTTCAGCCTGCCATCCTGGGCTCCAAACAGGGTATACAGTGGAAACAGAAAATTTAACTATCTGGATTAGATGAGAAGGGAAAGAGGAGGGAACTTGCAAGCAGCTGGAAATTTCAGAATTAAAGTTTTCAGAGGCCTGGTAGAGAGTCTACTATTCAGAAGTACCTGGCTGTGTTGTACAGCAAACTTAAAGGTAGTATTGCTTGCTGTCTTGGCTTCTCCACACTTACTGATGTGCCCTGTTCCTCCAAGGCTAAATTGCCTTTATAGACAACTAAGTCTTCAAGTCTGTGGTTTCAGTGGTCACATCCCACCCTCTCCCCAGCAGCCAGAGTAACAGGGCAGTCTCAGAAGTCCCGGAGCAGATTTCATGCCCACAGCTACCAAACATGAAGTCCAGACAGACTTGTTCCCTCTCCTGCTCCTAGAGGGGGGTCTTAAGGGTCTCAGCCCCTTGGATATGGGGAAGTCAGAACAGCTGCGGATTAAGAAACAATCTTTGCAAGGGCTGACATTGGATTCCCCCCCCCCCCCCCCCTTTGAACTACACTTCTTGTGCTTTGGAGACAAGAAAAGTCTCCACTCATGCTGACCTGGCAGCCTTGTGGGACCTCTTTCAGTCCTGCCTGCATGAAGGCTTTGCCCCTGCAAGCAGGCTGGCTCTGCTGGGTCTTGCAAGGCAGGGAAATTCCTCTCTCTGGGCTCCCATTACCATTTCTTGAGAGATTAGAGAACTGTAGATCTAAACAGGTAGTATTTTGTTCCACATCAAGCCAGGTGGAGGGAAGTTTAAAAGGGAACCTGTTTACTTCAGTGGGATGCTTAGAGGACAGCAGATAGGAAAAACCCAGCCCTGGAGATGCATATTTAATATATCTGGAGACTTCCTATTCACAGCAATAACCCTTCCCCCTAGCTTAGGGAAATTTGGGGGTGGCGGAGAGTTGTCCCACAGAGACATGACATCAGCTAAAGAAAAGGCAAATGAATGCAAGAGTCACAGTGGCTGGACTTCAGATGTCTCCATAAAAAGCAAAAAAAAAAAAACAAACCACATAACTGAACTAGCCCTGTCAGGATACCAGTTGCCCAAGATGAAGACAAACAATGAGAATGCAATTGAAAAATTAATATAAACCACCCACTGTAGCCCAAAGCATTTGAGAAAATACACTCTAGAGGGATGATTTCAAATTGGAAGTTCAGTTTTATTGTGTCTCTATCTTGGAGAGATGATCCTTTAAAACAATTTAAAAGGAAACACTACATAGAGGGGATCTGATAGGTACTATTAAAGAGGAGAATGCTTTAGAGGAATATGACCCCATGACATTGGGGCATTGGAACAGACTGCCCAGGGCAGTGGTACAATCACAGTCCCTGGAAGTATTCAAAAAACGTGTGGATGTGGTGCTTAGGGACATGGTTCAGAGGTGGACCAGGCAGTTAGGCTAACAGGTTGGACTCGATCTCAGAGGTCCTTTCCAACCTTAACGATTCTATTTAGGATTCTATTCTATTTATGACATCTCTTGTGTCCCTGTTACATCTTAATCATTCTTTTCCCTCTATAGGAGAATGAAATGAGGCAGCATTGCTTGGAAAAATAGTCATGTATTTCTTACTACACTGAAAACTTCCATGATGAACCTGAGGGAACAACACTACTAGTTAACTTCAGCAAGGCATTATGCATGCACTGAAGGTCACTTTAGCATGGCATTCAGCTGCTCCCAACTCAAGTGGGACCCAAACAATACAAGCCACCAATCAACTCCTCCATCCCACCAAGCAAAACATCCCTACTAGCAGAGCTCCAGAGCAGTCTGGAGGTGTCCCAGGAAAGCTTCAGCAGAATTAGGCAATGCAAAGGGCATAGCGTTACCAGACAGCCATATTTCAAGTGTTCGTAATGAACTTGTCACCAAGAAGTCAGAGCAAGTACGCACTGCAATTCAAAGCTGGGCAAAGGAAAACCAAGCAAGGGTGTCTATGAAATGCAGAAGGGCTTCCCAGAAGAGATAGAAATGTCACAGTACAATTAAAGGGACTATCTCTCCTTGTCACATGGCTGGAACGAGTATTCCCAGCAGAAAAGCAGGAGCCCACCTCAATCCCTTTGCATGGTCACAAAACTGCAGGTATTTCAGAGGTGGCAATGGAGGACAACCTCATTTTCCACAGTGACAGAGGACAACTACAAATACCAGAGTATTAACAACCCTGCTTTGGTTCTGGCATAGAGGATTACCTTCCAAGCTCTTAAACACAGAAACAAACATCACTTGCCACGTAGGTTACTAAGCGGGGGAGAGCAAAGCCATTTAGATGTCACAAGATAGCAGCATGAATATTACAACACATTCATAATTCAAGCATTTTGTTTTATGCAGCAACCTCCCAGCCTCAGCTGAGATGTTGGTGTGGTGATGCTGAAGCAATAGGCAGATCTAAAAACGTCAGTCCCAAATAGCTTATCGTTTAAGCCTATGTACAAGGCAGCCTTGAACTGCAGCTCAGAGGTAACTGCTTCAGAAATGTTGCGGCATGCTTCCTTTCTGGGCACAGTAAATTAAGTTAAATTCTTGAAACCCAAATGAGGGCTTCAGCCATACCACTCTCCTTTGCCTGCTGAAAGTTGAGCAGTCAGAAGAAGCAAGCAGCCACAACCTCCTTAGCGTTGCAGAGGCACACATCTAAAAATTCAATCAGATTAGAAAAAAGGCAAGAAAAAAAGGGATCAGAAAATAGCTTACAAAACAGAATCACCAGAGAGGTCAGGGTAGGCTGTTAAGGGCTGCTTCCAGCTTAGTACAGCTGCTAAAGTCATTAGACAGTGTCACCCCACCCTTGGGCTCCCAGGGGCAAGAGCAGAGGAAGGAGAGCTCCTCCTCATCTCCTGCTGACCTGGCTGTTTCTGGTGTAAATTCTCTCCATCCATTCAACATTTTGCAAACAGGCCACGGGAAGAGGGAGTGCCTGTTTGCAGGGTTGGTCAGGCACTGTATTCCCAGGAAGGAGCTGATCTCCAGTGAGAACTTGGCTAGAGCAAGTCATCACATCCAGTTTTACCTCTCTGCTCTAAGCTTGTCTCAGGCTTCCACCGAAGCCAGCCCAGAGTCTGGATTAGTCTAAATGTTCCCGTCCATCCTATCAATACTCCATTGACTACTTTAAAACAAGGCACCCAGGCTCCCTCCATAAACACCAGCTTCCAGGCAGCTGAAGTTTAAAATAAAACTCACCCTTTGCAAGCAGATGCACCAACAGGATGCTTTGCTGATATTGTTGCAAAACAAAGCAAGAGAACAACCGACCTTGATCACTACCTCCAAAAAGCCAGAAGACAAAAAACACTGCTGCAGTAAGACAAGCAAGTGCCATTGAGCATCCTTACCCTCACCACAGATGTCTCTGAAACTCTGCCTGCACAGAGAAGCCCTTCTCCAGCCCCTGAGCTGCAAGCGGTTGAAGGAGAAAAACATCTCTGCTTTGCCAGCATTGTCCCTGTTTGGAGGGAAAACTTCTACAAACATTGTTTTTTAGGACATTAAACAACTTTCCAGTAACTCTTAGCCAAAAATTCCTAATCACCCACCCTGCATCCTCAGATGGCCTGTGTTTGTCTGCCTTCGTACATACACTGGGCAGAAAACTGCAGCAGGACAGGAACTGATTCATAAGTGGATCAAGTATCCTCTGCTGCAGGGGTGGTGACAGGCCCAGAAAGGCAGGATGCATGGCAAGGCAGCACTGCCTTCAGAATAAAGCACTGAAGTCTACAGACTTTTGTTTTTGAAGAAGGGGTTTGGGGTGGCCTTTCCTTGAACTCAGCTCTGCTTGTTGGAGAGTTATGAACACTGGCACATACAGGAGTAGTTACACAAGCTATCCCAGGTATTTAGTGGCGGCCCCTCACCCAAACCTGTCCTCTGGGATGAAGCCACTGGTGCTAGAGGAAAGGTGTTCGACCTACATAAGTGTTTGTTTCTCCTCAAATTCCAGGCACAGCTCAAGGACTAATGAAGAGAAGAATCCGCTGCATGAGGGCGTATTTACTTTTTATATCACAACCATGATCTCGTACAAGGTTTAAAATTCAAATACACAGCCATGCTGGAAAGAAATGGAAATGCAAAGAAGTGAAGTAGCTTTCTCACAGCAAACAGCAGGCCAAGGCTGGATGTACAAACAGAAATCAAGTCCTGAATCACATCTGGTGGACCAGGCTCTCTTGAAATGCTTTGGAAGGAAAAAAAAAATAGCTTTCCAGGGGAAGCCAGCATGCACAATTGCACCTGAAATAAAGCATGATGGTGGCAATTAGGCATACTGTCTCTCACAACACATCCAACCAGTGGATGCACATCTATTGACATTTCATAAGCAAACATGGTAACTGCATTTGCAATTTGGTAGAGCTACATCCACGTTTGCAGCCTAGGAAACTGCTAGCATATCACTTATCTGTTAGAATAAACAGAAGTGCACTGGGTTCTGGCCAGCTTTTGCAAGATGATAGTACTAATGCTCTGAGACATTTGCTAGCAGTGCACGCAGTGCTGTGCTCCCCCTGTGTACAAAGCGGGGGATCATGAAGACAACATCCTAGAGAAAGAGGCAAAGCAGCAGAAAGCGGATATAAGACAGGAACAGTTGTCTTTACAGAATTTAAAACAAAAACCTCCACCACACTAAAGAAAAGGGACCAGAAAAAAAAAAAGTCAATGCTACTTGCAAAAGCAGGCATAGCAAAAGGGATATAGGGATGAAAGATGACCCATGAAATGCAAAAAACCCAACTTCCCTGTTTCCTATCTGGACTACTTTAATGGTGCCCTCTCCCTTTAGCCAAGATGCAGTAATTCATCCAGAAAGTAAACTTGGTCCAATTTGGTACCAAGTAAAACCAGTTACTTAACCCCAAAAAGCAACACCTTCAAATACAGTGTGCTGTGTTTCTCATGAAGAGGCAGAAGCCAAACTCAAAAAAGCCCTCAATCTAAGAGGATGGAGTTTGCAATAGGGAAGCCAGTGTATCCCCAGGAGTCAGAGTTACAAGAGAGCTGTGGCCTCTTTATATCCCTCTCCTAAATCATGACTGCAGCCAGTGAGCAGCACGAGTGAAACCAAATGGTGATGCAGAGCACTTTGTCAGGCACACGCTAATCTCCCAACACTGTGTGGACAAGCAGCAGGTCCCAAGACCCCTAAGTCAGGGCACTGAGACAAGCAGAGACCTTCCTTATGGTGACACTTCAGTGCCATGCCCCATATCCCAGCCAAGAAGAGAAGAGCAACCTCCCTTCCCAGAGATCCCTCTGGGTCCCAATAAAGTTACGCTAGTCATAATAGCTTTGTTTTACGTATTGCGTGTAATATAATATTAGAAATTGGTCTGCAGTTATGTAATTGCAAAGGAAATGGCTATGGTCCTGCTCAGCCCAGCTGAAAACACCATCCCACAGTGCCTCCACCGCAGACACTGCTCCCGGGGCTGCGAGGGAGAAGCACCCGTCCTGCCTGCGAGCAGAACAGCAGCGGAGGCAGAGGTGCTCGGAAGTACACTTATACTTCACCATCTGTCAGGTTTTCCATTGCAAACACTGCCGCCACAGTTTATAGCTTGACCGTTTCAAGCCACATCCACGCAAAACTTGGCAGAGAGGGAGCTGCTCTGGCCCAGTCCCTCCCCCTTCTACCTTAAAGAAATCTGTGTCGGATTCCTGCTTTAAAGTCACAACATTTCTTTTCTGCAGCAGAAATACATTTTTAAGTCATTCCACAAGGCTTTTTTGGTTAAGATTTAAAAGCAGCTTATGTACTTGACAGACAAGACTTGAGTCAACTATTCACATTGTTATTCTAAAACAGCTCAGAGATGTTTAGTGTTGAACGGTGCATTTTGGTTACACAGTGCATTTAAACAAATCACAGTCACTTCCAACAAAGAACACAACCCTTGTAACTATAGCCTGTTCCCAGACAGTATCTGGAGAGACTCTAAACCTCTGCTTTTCTCCTGATGCGTTTGTGACCATTGATACATGCAGATTTTCCTCCTCAGCTGAGGAAAAAAAGGAGAGAAATATCCATCAGATACATCAGGCACACTGTGGGTCTTCCGCTCATGCAACCAGAATTCAGAAGAAAGGCTGATGGACAATTTTTGTTGAGCCAATATAGGTATTTGCTGCAAAAAACCCCGTGTCAAAGTCTGAGAGCTGGTACATTACTAAATAATTTGTTCTGAAGTATAGAAAGCCTACAGATTTTTCAGTCCAGCAAGATTTGCTTCTGTGGCAATTGCAGCAACAGTCAGGTTACAGTGACCCATGGGCTTCATAACTGAGATGAAGGGTTTCAGCAATCATTCACCACATCTGCTACACTGACCTTGCTTTTAAGTCATAATACTGAACAGAAGTTGCAACTTGAAGTGATGTCCAAGTCATAACTTTCATTGGCCCAAAAATGAAGACAACCTTATCCAACTCTCTTTTAGTGAAAAAGAAAGCTAAGTATGAGGCAAAGCCCTACCAAATGGGTTTGCACATGTCTGACTGCGAGATGCCTTAAATCGCATCTCTGATATGGGAAAAGTAACACTGAATAATACTATATAGTAAATGCAACACACCGTTACTTAAGATGAAGTTAATGTAGCTTGATGATAACCAGATAAGACTTCAATAAATCAAATGCCAGATTTTTTTTTTCCCCTTCTACCTCTGCCCTGTAGACTGCCCTTTGAAAGCAGAGCTTACTTCCTTCCAGGGGGGTACACAGTTTGGAGGCAAACATCAGAGGAGACGGTAACTCTAGCTCAGGCCCTAGAAGCATTCAGAAAACATCCAGCAGGACATGAAATGGGCACCATCATTTGGAAACAGCTTTTGAGCCTCCTTGTGTAAAAAAGTATAAGGCTATCTGACCAGTAAAGTGAAGGTGTTTCTTCCCTAACAAAGCCATGCAACAGAGCCAAGTTAAGGTTTCTCCCACTCTGGGGAAACAAAACAAAAAAAACCCAAACACCCCAAAAAACAACATTTAAGTGTCCCCAGGCATCAACATGCAACCTGATACAGGGAAGGCTTTTAAAATCAAGCAGTCATCCATACTATCCAGTTTATACATTCAAACATATCTAGCTTCCCCATGGAACAGTTAAAAAACCCAAACCCAGACATATGATATGCTATATGCACACATACACACAAGGAGATTGGAGATACTGGCCCAGCAGCACACCCAATGCACGCTGTCCAGTCTGATGGGACTTCTCAGCCACACAGCTGAGAAGCTCTCTAGCCATACTTTCTTCCTTTCATTGAAGGAATTGTTCCTGCTGCAGGTGACATCCATAACACCTTACATCACCTCTGCCTGTCTCGATCAGAACAAGCCTGATTTATACGCTCACAGCTACAGTTTCACAACACTTAAACCAACATAACCATGCAGTCAGATGAATTACCACACATGTGCATAGTCCAATAATCTTATTTTCTTAAAAAGCGTATCCCCATATTCTTAGCAGTCATAACCACATCTTCTAGGTGCGCTTGCCTACACTAAACAGATACTCAATTCAAACAATAACTGAAGAGTTTAAAAAGTTGACACGTAAACTTTTGCTAGTTTCATGACATGCCATTTATAGGTTCAGCTTTAGCTGAAGAGACAAGAAGTCATAGTATTAAAGTCATTCCTGTGGTATCCCTAAGCTAGAAGAAAGAGTGAATGTTTGGAGTCCTGTTCTTGGAACAACTAAAATGTGAATTCCCTGCCAGAACAGTTTAGACAAGCGTCCAAAGCAAATGATGCTCTCTCCATCACCAGTCCATAACTTATGGTTTTTAAAAATACGTATCTATATCAGTATTATATCTGTATAGATAGATATAAAGGACAAGATCATAGCATGGAGTTCAGGGCTTCAGATTTCCTTTCTTGTTTATATGGACAATAAGAAATCTGGCTGCTAAGCATCAGAATATGGTCTTAAATACTGTAATCCAAGTTCAAGGATGTTTCCTTAGAAGAGTCACATTTCTGGACCCACTAATTAAATTCAAACCCTGACACTCTCCATTTATATCTCCACATACCATGTGCTTCAATACAATATGATGTCAACTGTGCAAGGCAGAGAGGCCACATTAAAAGAAAACACAAAGGAATTGTAATCTGGAATTCAGACACTTCTTGCATTATTTAACAGCCCGATTCCCTTGGCTCCGTAAGCCACTTTCCAAGACAGGGATATCACAGATATGAATATAAGTTGCCACAATAGCCAGGCTTGTTCTGACAGCAGTAACACCCATTATTGACAGTGATGAACCCTCAGGCTTGGAAGGGAGGATGCTCGTCCTCTAGCCCAGACACAGTTTAAGTCGTCAAGATGTTTTTCCCCCCTTCAATCATAACTATTGCTTTAAAGTGGGGCAGATGAGCATTTTGGCCTCTACTAGTTTTGCAAGTGATACAGTCCGTACCCAGGAGAGAGGCATTTCTGTTCACACTAGCCAGTTCATTTCCACACACTATCCTTTTGGACACCACGCTAAATCACTGGCCAGCAACTGACTGCATTGCTTTGAGCCAAACAAGCATTAGGCTTTAATACAGCAGAGAAATAACCACTCCATTAAAACAGAAATAAATAAAAAAAATACAATGCATGGTCATCATTGTGGATAACCTGACTCAGCGCTCTGGAAGATGGATTTGAGTCCCAGATCAGGGTGTCCTGGTTCCCCCAAGCTCTGGCGTGCCCAGCATGCTCCAGAGCCAGCCGTGAGAGCCCTGCGTGTGGAGCTACCACGACATCAGCCTTCGCTTGAACGGCTCCAAATGTCAGCACCTCCTCTGGATGAGGACACACAAGTCACGAGTGGGCTGGAAACTAGTCCTGGACAACATAAGGAGTACTGGAGGGGAGGAGGGGGAGCTGCTGAAGACAGGCAGTTATTCAAACCAGCTGCTAACCCGCTCCAACTGCTTGCATGTACAGAGCCTCCTGCGTTTCTTCAGCCTGACTGAAAGCTACCAGACACTCAAGAGTTAAAGTACACAAAAGACATCTATATAAACACTTGCCAAAAATCTCATTTTCCAAGTGGAAGCTGGTTATTCCAGGGATGGCAGAAGAAGGGATTTCATCTTGCTTTTACATGACGGGCTCTGCCTCCTCGCCTCAAAATTCTGCAATTAACACTTCTTGCAGAAGTTTTGAAACTGTGCATGGCCACGTATTTATCTATGCACGTTCTCTCCCCTCCCTACCGAGCTCTCGGCCATGGGCTAGGCTGTCAAGCCAAGTTTCATCCCAAGCAATTTTTAAACACTCATCCTATAAATCCTCCAAAAAGGGAATTAGTAATGGAAATGCTGACAGAGACTCGAAGAGACAGCAGGGCAACTATATCGGTCTACTATACATCAGCTTCATTAGCTGCAGATCCTTCTCTCCTTCACCTTCATTTTCCATTAATGTACTTTGGCTAATTAACGCACAAAACCTATGAAACATTCTTACAGTAGAAGGCAACATTTGGCCCCAAGCCCAAATCAACATTGAGAAACTTCAACATCCTCAGCCAGACATAGTAACTGTACCAGATGGAGCTAACGTACAGTTACAAGTAGTGATGAAGAAACCGAAAGAAGAGGAACACATGCAAAAAATCAGACCATTGGAAGAGGAAAAGCAGCAAACGTGTCTTACCGCTTTCGTTTTTCTCTATGACATCCACGACCTCTCCAGCCTGGAGACTGATCTCAGAGTTCTCCTGCTTCTCATAGTTGGACACCACCACATATTGCTCCAGGATCATGGGTTCAGAGCTAGCATCAGCACCTGGGGAAGGGAAAAAGCAAGCCGTAAGCCAGCTTCCAGCCATGGCTCCTCGAGAGCGACCTCCGTCCATCCGATTCACGACAGGCCAACTTGTCACCAGAGCCAAGCAAATCAGCAAACAACCTTGGCTCGCAGCATATCCCCAAATGGCTGGCCATATAGAAACAGCCTCCTCTGGCCCACAACCCAGCAGCACAGAGGAACATTGGAGAGAAGAAAAAGAAAAAAGGGGAGAAAAAAAAATTATGAAAAGGAGCCGAAAACAGTGAATTAGTTGAAAAGTTTCATGATGGATTCTGAAAATAAACCTCTTCCCAACATGGTTTCCACAATCCTTGCTCCCATTCAGAGAGAAAAATCCTGGGCAGAAGCAGCATAAATCCACAGCTGAGCCATCCCCCCAGTAAACCCAAAGAAAAAAAACAGCTCTCCCCTTGGCGGCTCAGCTCCTTCTCCACTCTAAAGGCTTGAGCTGAAAGTCAAGAGGGGGCTGTAGATGCCAATCATATTCGTCTGCACTGCAGCCCTTAAATAGAAACACATGAGCGGGACTGAAAGAGAGGGAGGTGGGGTGGAGGGAGAGAGGGGAGGGCGGGGAAGAGTGTTTACTTGAAACAGAAGAAGAAAAAAAAGTTATAGCGCCAGATCCTTGCTCAAACACGGCCACCCCCCGCCTGCCCCCCGCCAGCTCCGCAGTTCCGCATTCCCCGCGGCAGAGCAGCCCCGAGCGGGACGGGGTACAGCGCACTTCAGTTTCCCCCTCTCCATCACCCTTCAGCGCCTTTTTGGAGCCCTTGGAGCCAACCTCTCCAGTTGTTTGGTTTCTCTTCGTACTGAGGGCTTTCGGCTGCCAGAGCCGTTTATGAATGAGACTAGGCTCTCACACAGAGGCGAAAAAAGGTACAAAATAACCATTCTTCTTCCTTGCCCCACACTCCTGGGGTTTTTTTGTTTGTTTGTTTGTTTTTTGTTTGTTTTTGATTTCTGACTTTTCCACCCCCAAACTGAACTTGTGCATTTCGAGGTGGAACCGTGAGGCAGGGACGCTACTGTGCCAGTCATGGAGGAAGACCTCCTCGCACTGCCGCTTGCCATACGAGATGCATCTCAGCTCCCCGGCGCAACGTAAACAGTGCGGCCAGGGCCTCCGCACCCGCAAGCCCAGGCACAGACCAACTGTGCTCTGCCTGGAAACTGCCTCAGACAGCCATGAAAACCTTTAGGACATCAAGGTTTCTTAATCTGCCCTCATTTATACACTCTTCAGAAGTGTCAAACCAGAGCACAAAGCACTTACAATTTCTGTCTAAGAGCCAACATGCCTTAATGCAAAATTATTTTACAGGTTTCCTGAATTACAGCAATGTGTATTAGGGCAGAGCAGTTAGGGCTAACAGCATTATTATACATTTTTACGTATTAAGAGTCAGTTCCTCTCTCTCTAGATTAAGACGCAGATGGAAAGGGGAGACAGAAGCAGATGTACGATTTGCTGAAAGTCCCATTTCACGTGACAGGGGCAGAGCCAGGAGCAGACTCCAGGTCTCCTGAATCTCTGATGACAAATTGGCTACAAGAGACGGGAAGGAAGGAGCATGGTCTGAAACTGTCCACCAGACAAGTCAGGGGACTGGCAGCCAAGCACAGGATGCTCAGCGCTGTATTTCCAAACGCAGCATGTTCATATGTGTTTGGGCTGAAGATGCAAAGTGATTCTACAGACAAATAATTAGCATCCCTGCCAAGAGAGAGGTAAAGAATGCGTCACCATTAAAACAGCATCCTGTGAAACGAAAATCCTTGAACAAAAAGCAATTAATCCAACCGTTTCCTGAAAGGAAACGCTATCACAATGCCTCCCTTTGGACCAGATTTAAGAAATCCAGAAAATTAGAAGACTTCCTTGCTCCCTAAGCGTGCCTGACTCTCCTCAGGTTACGTAGGTTAATTTTCTTTAAAGAGAAGTCATCTCCTCTAGAAGTTTGTGTTTAAGATATTTAGCTTTTCTATAGATACTTGAACCACAGGCAGTAGCAGGAATAGAGGGAGAAGACTGTGAATGGACAACATCAAAATTTTTATTATAAATTTCACCATAGCTGTTCATTCCAAATAAGCATCATGTTTCTGTTCACGATGAAGCAACTTGACTTGCATGTTCCGGCTTAAACCAGTGCTAATTGGGTTATCTAGGGGGTGATGAGATACTTTCCCCTGTTTCACACTGCTTCCCACACAGTCCCTTCTCCAGTCCAGAATGGGGCAGCATTATCATCTTCCTTCAACCTATTTATGCAAGTAGCACCTACAACCCCTACTTTTAGTCTTCTTAAGATAAATACCAGTTCTCTAACCAGAAACAAAAGCCATCATGGCCTTATGTTTATGCATGTGCACCAGCAGAGAATTCAATGTGTGGAAAGGCAAAGGGAGCAGGGGACATGCAGGAAGCTACTTGCTAAATAGACACCCCAAATATCTTCTTTCCTCTAATTTCCTGGACAGTTTTCATGGGAGTAGAGTAAGGAAAAAAAAAAAAAAAACAAAAAACCCTGAACACAAAACACAGCATTGGCTTGGTGGCACGAGCGGTGCTCATGTGATGCACGTGTCCCTGCTGGGAACAAGGAGAGGACCATGCTGGAGCGCAGGCTGGCAAAGACCCCGCTGTCAGCCACCGAGCCTGAGCCAGGGACCATGTGCCAGGGCAGCGCCCTTGCCAGGAAACCCGGAGAAGCAGCACTTCAAATCCACCTCAACAAATCTGGCTCCGAAGTGGGTTTACAACAGTCCGGCAAGATAGGTTATATCTGCACTCACATATCCAAAACCCAGCAGGACTTCACGATGCCATTTACTCTGTCCTGCCTCAGGTAAGGTACTTGCTGCAGGAGGATTTCTTTGTCACTACAGTGGCTGCTGCAACATATACAATGACTGTTTTAACAGAAGCTTGTATAAGTGTTACAGGGTTCCTATTAAGACAAAAAAATAGGGTGATAAATTCCTTGGTCTAGGAAGTAACCAAGGTCAAACTTGTTAATTTACAGCTACAGCAGATCCTGCCTAGAGGATATCCCCCTTTGGAGGGGTGGGGTCCCTGGGGTTCCCAGAGTGATGCTTGCCCAGGATTAGGCACTGCACAGTGGGGAAGACTTCAGTAACAGTAAAGGAGGAAAGAAAGGAGGAAGGAGAGGAGGAAAGAAGACAGAGAAACAGCTCCTCCGAGTAACAAAAGGCCTTAAACATTTTCTGGGTAGCTTGGTTTAGGTTGTTAGTGTATTCTCAGGATGCCCGCAACATTGCTGCTATGTCAGACTGCAGGCTTTCCCCCCAAAGGGGATTCAAAAGAACACAACAGGCAGCACCACAGAGAGCACAGCACCAATTACACCCGCTGCCGTGGGCGCTTCCGCATCCCTGCCAATTAGTTCAGGTCTAATTTGTAACACAGGGCACAACATCGCATTGAAGAGTAACAGCCTGCTCTGTGTGAAGCACGCCAGAGAAGAGGGATGCAGAGTGGGACGAGTTCCCCAGCAAGCTCACATGCATGCTTCAATGCCTCCCTGGCATTACAGCCCCACTTTTTTAAAAGCCTCTTCAGCCTCCTCTCCCCCAAAAAAGCAGAATTAGTGTTTTGGTTTAGCTCCAACCTGCAAGCCCTCCCCAGAGCAGAGTGCACGATAGATCGCGGGCTGAAATAAGAGATTGCTTGCCTCTCCGTTTCTTTTTCCCTCGAGTCCGTTTCCTGGTTAAAGTCTTGAGGATACCCCTCCTCCTCTCCATAGGGCTCCACTTTACAATCCTCCTGCTCCTCACCTCAGCGATTCCCTTCCTGGGGCTGGGCAGAAATGTCATCGGAGCTTGTCCATGCCCCTCACAGCTGGCACTATTAAGTGACACAGTTGCACCCTGTCCCCCTCACCAGGCAGCGAGGAGGGAGCATCATTCCTCCCGCTGTACTCAGAGACCGACAACTACTGTGAAAGCCTCCTAAATAAGAGCACAGAGCACCCGTTCCAAGCAACGTCTTCCTCCTCCTCCTCCTGTGTTGCAACAGCTAAGACCTATGATGGTTTTGCAATAGCCAAAAATTAAAACCACCAACTGGACTCCAAAAATAAAATCATCTGGATATGGAAATCTGAGACTCCTCATCTTTGCCAGAGTACTCTGTTGTTATCAGGCTATAAACATGTCTGCTCTTTTAATCTGTACAGCGCACAGGCTTTTATATTGCTCTTTTATGATTATCAATCAAATGTTTACAGATTCAGACTAAATGAATTAGTACTGGGCTGGTCAGTGGAAGTTTTTCAGAAGAAGCCAAAACCACAGAAACGGTCAGTGAACACCATAAGGATGATTCACAGCTGAACAACCAACTGCAGGTAGTCCAGCTCTTCCAACCCAGGCACAACTGCTGAGGACACGTGCAGGGTCTGCACGCAGGGGCGGCTGGCAGAAAGCATCCCCGAGCATCACAGCTTTCCATACGATAAAGTCAGAGGTTCACACTTTTCTGTGCACAGGGAGGAGTAACTGTGGTAGCTTGGATCTAGAACTGTGGTTTCTTGTTAAAGCCAATTCTTCAAGGGTAAGCCTTTACGTATCTCTGGAAAACTCCTTTTGAGGAAGGAGAGGGGAAAAAAAAAAAAAAAAAAAAAAAGGAAAAAAAAAGAATACCCAGAATAGCAGCAGGCCTACTGAAAATCCTCCAATTGGTCTATCCCCTCACGACAACCATATGCCCAGCTCTAAACACATGGATTTTCTTCCCCTAAAAACGCTACCTCTTTTGTATCAGAAGGACCACATCACTATGATAAATAAACATTAAAACTGCATGTTTCCTTGGAGCCTTCTACCAGTGATATATCTCCAAGTATTTTAAGATAGAGAGCTTAGGTCTGCCTAAAAATTGGGTTAAGTGTCTGTTGCACACAAGGTAAAAACCAGACTTTACCGCGTAAAGCACACAAGATTACACAATAGCTCACGATCTCACAGGGGTCTTGGAAAACCAGCTCCTAAAATAACCAGTTCCTAGAGTAAGCAGTCAGATGAGGCTGATGAAGCCTCCTACAAATCTCCTTGGGGACAATATGGATTCAGATCAAAACAATGTTTCTAAGCCTAGGATCTCTCTTCTATTCTGTGGGGGTTTTTGTTTTGTTTTGGATTTTTGCTTGTTTGTTCATTCTTTTGTTTTTTGTTCTTAATGTGCCCTAAACAATCAGACCTTTGACTCATCTCCTGGATACTCCTGCTCTCCAGCCTGTCACTCTTCAGGCCCCTTCCCACTTACAAAATTCAGGCTGTATTTGCATGTCAATTATTCTTGGAGGTAAAAGGCCACGCACAGCTTATGGCAATAGTAAAGGGGATTCACCTCCATCCCTTCTGCCAGACAGGAATGCCCCCAATCCTAGCAGTGTTTAACTTCAGAGATCAACAGCTCTTGGTGTAGCAGTCCTGAGCCACAAAGCTTAGGGACAGAGACAGAAGTTCAGCACCACCCATAGTAACTAAAGGAATTCAGCACAAAGTCCAGTCCAGTCCAGTCTCCGGGTCTTAGCAAAACAGTACTGGCAAAAATCCCTTTGCCTCATTACAGATGAAAATAAATATTTGGATAAGTCTATCAAATGGGTTATTAATAGCCTATCATTTCTGTAGTTCTTTCCTGAGCTTGGCCAGGTAGCTCTTTTATGAAGAACAAAGCAACTCCATTGCATTTTCAGAAAAGAGTTTCAGAAGCAAGTGACACCCTACTGTTAGGCAGAGATAGGATTGAAAGCAGAAAGGGAAGGGTTTGGATCCGACTGCTTAAGTAATTCAGAAGACTCAAAGCCAGAGAAGTGGCCTAAAACCTTGTCCAAATCCCAAAGAATGCCTGAGAATAAAGCAAGGTTGAGCACCATGCACCCAGTGATGGCCAGGTCATCAGGCAAACCCTCTCACCCCAGGTTAGCAGCCATGATTAACATACAAGCAGTTTCTCTGTAAGTGAGCATCCATCCATGCACCTTTCTCAACTCCACAGCACTCGTGCTCTGCAAGCCTTTCAGTACACGGGGCAATAGCTTCCTTGCAGAGTAGCTAAAACTCGTCTTTCTTGTTATGTTTCTGGCTATACATGCAGAAATCTGGTTTAGATGGTAACTCCATGAGCTGCATTAAGTCACCCCTGGCCCCCTGGGTGGCTGCTACTAACAGCTACAGGGAGCCCAAGGCAACAGTATGCATTGCCACCAAGAAGGGAATATGACCAGCAGCCACAGCAGCAGAAAATTAACCTGATGCCTGGATTCGTTCTCCAGCATACGGCACACCTAGTATTTTCCAGTGCTTCTAAGAACCAAGATCTAGATAAGCCTTCAAGAGTTTGAAACAAGCGGTAGCTTTAAGGTAGACTGTTGCTTCCAGCACTGGAGTACGTGTCTGACGCACAGCTAAAACCAGCAGCAAAACACAGCCCCCACGAGGAGCGCGTCAGGAATGAGCTTGGCCCATGGTAAGCGGCAGGCACTCTCTCAAGCGAGTCCTCCGGTTCAGTTCTTCCTTCTTTGCAGTCCTCAGCAGCATTTCCAACAAAATCCTGACAGAGAAATTCAGTGCTGACCTTTGCCAAGTGGAGCTTGTTAGTCTCAGGATTTTTATTTTTTATTTTTGATCTGCTAGGTTTTCAGATAGAGCCAAGAAAAATTAGAGGCAGGAGGGTGAAAGGAAAAAAAAAGTTGAGCCCTCTTTCCACTCCTTCTTGGAAAGTTGGCTCTCTGAACAGTGATTCCAACCAACTAGGTTACAGGTAGCAACAGTTAAGAATACTTAAGTATTTTGCACACAAATCTGTTAAACTGCTTAGAGATTTTCACACAGCTGCTAGACAGGGTCTTCCACCAGGCTGAAGTCACCTATGTACTCTGGCATTTGCCCCAGTCACTTGCTCAGTGGTGCAACACATTCACATTCCTCCACATGGCATGAAGCAGACCAGCCAAGGAATTTAACGGCAGTTGGGGTGACCCAAACTAGTGCCCCACCACAGCACCTCTCAGGATCTGGCTGTATGGCACCCGTCTTTTTCCGAAGTAGGAAATTAAACCACTTGCAATCCTTGGTTAGAGTCTCCACTTCGTGGAGCAGGTTCATGCCCTCATCTGGAGCTCAGGCAGCACAAACTGGCTTCTGTTCTAGTCTCCAACCCCCAGCCTAAGACACAGATATGTACTACGTGGGTAAAGATCATATTCAAATTCAAGTCTGCTCTGTCAGCCTGCCACATTGGGATACAGCCCATGGCAGGTCTGGACTGAAGAGCAGCTGTGTTGGAAACTGGAGATTCATTTGGATGAGAAGTAAACCCAAAGGCCACGTGAACTGAAACACCACGGGGAGCTAAGAACCTGACAGATGTACCAGAAGAGTTCTGAGCAGGACTACGTATCAACATTCACCTTCTTGAGCACCATGCAATGCAATTAATTGCTTACATTTGCCCTGTCATCATGCATGGATTTTATTTGAAGCCAAACTAGCAACATGCATTTAGATAAAAGCAGTCAGCAGAGGGGAAGAAATTTGTATCTGTTAAAGATTTCACTTCCTTACCCTTCAAGAAGGATGAAAGCCTTGGCATTCAGTTTGTCATTTTACACATAGAAACATGAAACAGTCCAAACAGCTGTAGAGAGTCAGAGAAACCCATCCTCACCCCCCAGCCAGGTAATCTGAGGGCTTCTTGTCATTCTTCCCAAGCGACACCACCTCTTCTGTCTCCTCAACACGTTTCTCTCCTGTCTCATTCTGTTTCTCTGCCTGAACTCCCTGGTGACCTATCAACCACCAGGCTCCTGTGACTGAATACTTCAGATATTTCTGCACTTTTATATCCAGCTACCACCCTGAAATTAGATGCACTCTGCTAAGATCAGGCAGAACCTCCCCCAGGGATATATTAAACCTCTGTCAAGGATAGCATTTCTGAAATCACAGCAGTCTTGCTTACTAAAAACCTCAGACAAGCAAGCACTCATCCATTGAGGATGGTGGAATTTTGTTCACATACTTTGAACAGGGCATGAACTTGAATATTTACCAAATCAGGTACAGAAAGCAGCAGGAGTGTTTCCATCTTTCCTTGCCTTGAGACCTATGTGTGGCCTTAACCGCCTGGGTGACCAGGCCAGCATCCTGTACAGACACAGGGTCTACAGCTCGTAATCATTTTTCCTAAGTCTGAAGGAAGACAAGACCTCTTCTCTGGTATTTCATGTCAGGTGACAAATGTTTGCAGAAGAAATCCACTGGTTACTCAGGAGAAGTCCTGATTCCTTATACTATAAAGCTTAGTTCTTGTATTAGACTACTTCCCTTCAGACCCTGACACCTCACCTAGAAGTTGTTTCCCTGCTCCCTCCTCCTTCCCAACTCCTTGTGACAAGGAGTCTGATGCTCCCATGAAAATTTTGCAGCTTCCTCAGAGTCCCATGTTTTCCATATAACCTTTCTACTTAACTGTGGAAAAGCAAAAGAGCACTTCCGAAGAACAAGGAGCACAGTCACCTTTCTCTCCTTTACAAGAGAAGATTTCTCACTTTTGCTCCTGTTCTTCTCTCATCCATCCCACAGGGGATAGTGAGAGAGCAGCTGTGCAGGTACTTAGCTGTGGCCAGGGTCAACCCACCGCAAGAGGCGAAGCTGCTTTGGATTGCAGCTTTGAGTTGGGCGAGGAAGATACAACACAGCAAACTACCATCCACTGCTAGCAGCAACATTAAGGTGAGGCAGCAGTTACAAAAGCAAAGCTCTTCCTTATCAGAAATAATGCATCATGAAAAACCAATACACAAGTAGACAACAGATCCTGGATATCCACTGTTAGAGACTCATATTCAAGACAACTCCAAAACCACACACAGTTTGAACTACAGACTTCTCTTTTTAATAGCATGCAGAACACCAAGACACAAGAATTTACCTGGCGTGACACTCTTTTTTGGAGTCTCAGACAAAGTGGACATCCAAACTTGAAATCCAAGAAGAGGGCAGCCATGAAAAGAGAAAGTAATTAGAAAAACAAGAAAACAGTCATATCAGAAAGTTTGAAAGTTAGTCAGGACAGCTTTGAAAGCAATGTGATGTTTTTCCTTAAGAGTGGTGTTGGCATGATAGGGACTCAGTTCATGGTCAAGTCATCATAAGAACTACCCAGTTAATTTTTATGTTTTAGGGGACTTGCAGAACTTATGAAACTGATCTGTAGTGATCCGATTTTGAGATCTCGGAATAAGATATGCTCTGAGCTTATTCCCAATAGGACAGGGAATGCATACCAAGAGACAGTTTGACTTATTAAACCTCAGACCTGCAAAAGTATTTAGTTTTGCAGCTGTTAATGATCCCCAAAAGACCAACAGGCAACTCGCAGAGATTGAGCTTAGCAAACACATGCAAGTTTCCACAAGCTTTTGTGTTTTGTTACCCTGGAATAGCATTAAGGAAAGTAACAATAGACAAATAATACTCCATGGAAAAGAGACCAAAGCTCCAATAAAGGTACATTCAAAGTGTAACTAGAAATACAAATTTTTGGCCAATGAATATGAGGCAGAAACCTGGTTAAGGAGAAAGCTAATAGAGTTGCTACCAACAAGGTCAAAAGATTTCCCTCCCCCTCCATGAAATGAGGTGTAAATACTTGGCTTGGGATTCTGGGAATAATCTTCAAATGTTAAGTGGTGGTTTGCTGGTTTTTTTTTGTTGTTTGAATACACTGGAAGCATGTTTTAAGAGTTAGGTTTGCCCTCATTTCAAAATAAGAACCAGCAAACATCCCCCTTCTGTGGTATGAAGGAGGTAAGGACAGCTGTTACTCTCACGTTGCCTGGGAGAAGAGACAAGGAGAGGTGTTTATATAATTGGCTAAGAATTTCCTAAATTCTGACAAACAATTCCAAAATGCAATTTTAAAAACTCATGTGCAATGGGGAACCCAGTTCTGGACCCATCAGTTTAAGAGCAGAAGATCACTCTTCAATCACTTGGATAGAGGGGCAAGCTATACTGGTGGCCTTGTCTATTTGACCTGTTATTGCCTTTTGACCTGCAGAATATCACCAAGACAGCCAAAAGTCAGTAATAAATTCCTAGTACGTATGTAACTGAGAAATTGCTAGCATGATACAAAGCATAAGAAACAGCTTTCAAACCTTCCCACTGGAAACCACAGGTCCAAGAAACACATTGCTGCGTTTCCTCAGCACTAAGGGAATTGTGAGGTTTTGAAATCCTTTCTTTAAATCAGGCACACAATTTTCATTGCGTTAGAGCAAAACTGGAATTCAGATGGATTTGGTGTTTTGCTTACTTTTCAGTAAGTTCTCAATAGCGGCAGTCTGGAGAAAAACCTGAAGTCTTCCAACCGTCTAACTCCCAAACCCATGCACTGCACTGTCACAATACAGTACAAAATACACTGTGGTAAATTACAATAATTTACTTTAGATTGCCATTTAAGAAAAAAAGAAAAAGGTTCTGCATTGGTACAGTACAACAGGAAATCATCTGGCAGAGTAACTTGTGCTCTAGCATATGGAGGGAATATACAGCATGTTTCTATTACAGACTCAGGGCACGCACGGGAAAGGGTGTGAAGAAGCTGTTGTCAGCAACTTGTCTATTAGCTTTTGAATAGACTTCCACTGCCTTCAGGAACAGGATTATGAACTTCAGTCAGCTGTCAGATCCTTCTCCAGACAGAAGAACCTGAATATGGCAGCGATAAATAAAGCAGAAGATGTATTGCAAGAAAAAACTGGAAGATTTCGAACAGTTTGCCCCAATCCAAGCTGGCAGCAAAAGGCTGAAACAGCCAACCATTAAAGACAGAGGGAATAAGCTGTGCTTAACACAAGCTTAGGGCTACCCTGGATCTGTCTGCCCAAGAAGAGAGGGAGTTTAAACCTAGATCCGCAGTAGCCATATCTACAAATGCCCCCTGTGAGATCTCACGGAACCAAACTCACCATGAAAACCAATTCTGTTAGCTTCTATCAATTTTTATTTCTTTGTAAACAAAGTCTTTTTTGTCCGTATCAAAACCATCGGTCTCAGCCAGAACAAAAGGGCAGTCTAAGTATTAACCAGTAAACAACCCCACAGGTCCCCAACGTGGGCTCCCCAGGCCCAAGAAGCAGCATAAAAGCAGCAGCACTTCTCGGCTGCCCTAGCCTGACAGCAGCTAGATGTGGATGAGGTTGCTTCTGAAGCAGAAGACAGCTAGCATATTTCAGCTGCTCCTGCACATCTGCTTAGCATTAAACTTCCTTCTTGGGGATTTTTTTTTTTTTAATTGCAAGACATTTAAGCTCTAATTGCTACCAGCTTCTAAGAGTTCCCCCTACAAATAATAAAAATATCAGATATTAGTGATGGATTCCACTTCACAGAGAGCTCATCGAAGAGCCGCGGAGGGAGCCAGGGTTCGGGGAGGAGGTCAAAGGCCCCAGAAGCATGCTGCGCCCAAGCCAACAAAACACAAGCTTTGAACAGCCCCGGGTTTCCCCTTTAGAACAGAGTTTTACTGGAATTCTGCATGGGGCTTGGAGCCGGTTTCCAATGGGATTGGTAACAGTAAACTAACAAACCCTTGCTTCCTGCCTCTCCTCTCCCCTGTTGCCGCACAGCCGAGCACCGGCTGGTCTCAGATGACTTTGAGGCGGGGGGGGGAAATCTCAGTATTTGGAAGGGAAATTAAAGTTGCCTGCTCAAAGCAAGCCACTCCTAAGGCAACGGCATCCCGATTCTGCTCCTAACACCAACCCCCACAGCCCCTGCTGCCGGCTTCAGCTGGAGCCAGAACAAACCCCTCTGACTGGAATTATTTTTAAAAGCTCAAAAGAAACACGGGTCCATAAATTACAGTTAAGCCACAGGGCCGAGGCGGTTGTGAAGAGCACAGAGGAGGCTCCCTGTCGGAGCCACAATGCACAGAAATAGCAGCAGAGCAGGCGCGTTACTGGAAGTGGCTGCTGAACCCCATCCCAACCGAGCTGCCACCACGGAGGTGGGCAACCCCCGGACGGGTCAGCTGGGCTCCTCAGGTGGGGAAGAAAAGGAAGGAGCTGGGGAGGCAAAGGCTTTAAAGACATAATTAAGCCTGTTGCTGTGATTTACAAAACACATGAAATGGATTATTTTAGATTTCACCAGAAGCTTTTCTGCTGCCAGTGAGACTGGTTTGTTTGCTGCTCCCCCCACCACTGGCAAGAGAACAGGCACCAGACTGCTGGGGACCAACAATTTACACTTGCAGTACAGCTCCACTTATCTCATTTTAGCAGCAGACTTGTGTGCAGTTAGAGCAGAGCAAGCTTCACGGAAAACCTACAAAAGCTAGAGTCAGTCTAGAGTCAAATAGGCGAGCTCAATGCTACCAAAACCCAGGAGATGCCACGTTCACGGTTCACAACAGTACTGCACATCCAGGTGCGTCCCTGGTCCAGCAGGTGCAGAGAAACTCCTCCTCCACAGGCATTTTAGCAATAGCTACTGATGCAGGTTTCTTTTTGTCAGTAAGATCGCTTAAAATGTTCAGTTCAACGTTGAGTCCAGCATCCATTATTTAATACTGCTGTAAAGGCTATAATGAACACCCTCCTAAAGATTCACAGGTCGTGTATCGCTGGGGCTATCAGGGACCTTTATAACAAACTTTTTTTTTTAAACTAGTGTCTGTATAGCTGTCTAGCCTGTTAAGCTAGATATTTCCAAACAATATTCCTGCAGTAATTCCAGGGAATTGAATCATACTGGTCAGGAGTCTCAGCATGGTTGTAGTTCTGGCCATATAGCCCCTGCCCCAAATGATTTTTGAGAAGTTAGCATGGGCCAAAGACAAGTCCCAACAAGTGACCTGGAGGTGGCTACCTTGCTTTGGAGGGTAAAAAGAGTTTCATTATACAGGCACGACCTGTTCTATGGAAGTTGCCTTCCATAGGAGATAACAGTTCTAGGTCCATTTAATTAATAATATTCTTGTTCTCATGAAGTCCTGTCTTAAACATCAACTGGGAATACTGAAATCTCCCTGCAGCTGTTAAGATGCATCTTAAAATACTAAGAAAATTGTTATAAGAACAAGTGGCCATGCTGAAGAGATGCTGACATCTGAGACTGCCCCTTTCCGACAGTGCAATTCTGTAGGTCGTTAGTCCTCTCCATGAGGAAGTACTACTGGCTCAGTTATTCAAGGACCACAGTGGTGAGTGCAGCTGAGCATGTTGCAGATTCATTTCCCAGACATACACCCTTCTTGTCTTAACTGGAACGGTGAAAGGATACTAAGCACTACCAGAACTATACTGGCTTCCTGGGAAGTCAGCGATCAGTGCTCCACTCCACTTCAGAGGACTTCACTGGTGGTCCAGTAACTGGCAGTGATTCCTCAGACTGGAGCTGGGGGAAGTAAATGCTTCTTCTACTCATTACTGCTCAAATAAAATGCATTAAGAGAAAAATGGGGGTGTTCTCATCCCAACAGTGGTATAAATTAGCAAGAAGTGGGCGGACCAGGCTGTTCCTTAGAAGTGTCCATTTCTTAGAAGTGGCCTAGAGCCTTCTTCACTGTAATATTAGTCACATACGGCAGAACAGAAAACAAATTAAGCCTTTATTTCAACTGAGATTTTGGAGGTCAAGCCTGCCAAGGAGTTGGTACAAATGAAGTGCCACGTTGTTGTCCTGGGCGCTCAGGTGGGACACCTTACTGCCCAGAGCAGGTAAGGAACCCCAGAGGGCCAGGCTCAGCCTACTCAATCCCTCCTCTGGCTCCTCCAGAGCTTCTAGTTGTGATTTTTGCCTCCACTTCTCCCCTCATCACTTCCTTTCTGCCCTCTTCAGACAAGTTGAGGAACAACCTCCTCCTCCTGACAAGGTGAGGCTGCCCATCCATACAACCAAAAGCAGGAAGCTCAATGAAGAACCCCAAAACTGTATGGCTTGTTTCTGCTCCCATCTGCAGACAGAGCACCATGCTCAGTGTTCCCCCATACCCTTGTGAGCCATTTCCAGACCCTTCATCCCCCAGACCCATTAACCATCCTTTGTCAGCCTATCTCCAGGTTTCTCTCCTCCAGCCCCTTCCCCTTCAGTTGGGGCTCGACACTTTTGCTAAATGGGAAGGCAATAAGATGCAATAGTACTAGACTAGGGGAGGGAGAGAGAAATACTTGGTGTTGCTAGCCTCCCCCAGCAATGGAAGTACTTTTATCAGAGAATTACTCTGATACAGAGTCTACATGTAGCTCTACAATATGGCTGTAAAACAGTTCGGAAAGAGGAAAAATGCAGATTAGCCTTAATCTGAATTGGAACCATTTTCACATGTTCCTGGCTTACACAATTAACTCATTCAATTAGGCCAAGAACAACAGACAGACAGAGAAATGGGAGGATGGCACAGAAAGGTTGCAAGGGTTTTGATCTATTTCAAGTACTACTGCTCAATGCACCCTGCTGAACTGTACCATTGATGTTTCTCCCTCCAGGCTCCAGAGGGACCTAAACAAAAGCAACATTTGTGCTTGGTGCCTGACCCAGGGTGGGCCTGATCAGCCATCACACTTCCTAGGTACCACAACGTCCTGGTTTCAGCTGGGATAGAGTTAATTTTCTTCTTAGTAGCTGCTATAGTGCTGTGTTTTGGGTTTAGCTTCCCATGCTCTGCTGGGTGCACAGAGGAGCTGGGAGGGAGCACAGCCAGAGGGGCTAACCCAGACTGGCCAAAGGGCTATTCCATACCATACGACGTCATGCTCAGTTTATAAAGCTGGGGGCAAAAAAAGAAGGCACGGGGGGATGTTTGGAGTGACAGCGTTTGTCTTCCCAAGTAACCGTTACGCGTGATGGAGCCCTGCTTTCCTGGGGATGGCTGAACACCTGCCTGCCAATGGGAAGGAGCAAATGAATTCCTTGTTTTGCTTTGCTTGCGTGCACAGCTTTTGCTTTACCTATTTAACTGTTCTATTTTATTTTACTTCAATTATTAAACTGTTCTTATTTCAACCCACGAGTTTTCTCCCTTTTACCCTTCTGATTCTCTCCCCCATCCCACCAAGGGGGGAGTGAGCAAGCGGCTGTGTGGTGCTTAGTTGCTGGCTGGGGTTAAACCGTGACACACAATGACAGATTTATTTGCTACTGTGATTGCTGGGCAAGCAGTAGCCACCCCCTGTCCCCCACCAGAGCAGTTTAAATAAGTTTTCCTTGCTCTTATGTCTGTGGGATGTTCATGCCTCATTTTTAAAGCAAGTATTTTAAGATAATCTTTGAAGGAATACAGAGATATATCTGATTTTTTTTTCCCACTGGGAGACTGCGTTTTAAAGTAAACCTCTCATCCCTGCAGACATATCTCCTCTTCTACGTACTTGAAGCAGAACATCTCCTCCAGTCCCCATGCCATCTGTTCAAGAGCCAGTATCTTAAAGGGTACATCCTGAAAAAAATATTTGACTAGTGGGTTATCAAACATGCAAATCCAGCTAAAGTGCATGAGTAAGAGGATTGGCAGAAGGCATTAAATAAGGCCTTTAATTTTAGTCCTATTCACCACGTTCAGCTGCATCACGAACAGCCTGTGCAGGGCTTGTACTCGGGAAGAGGCACTGCATTTGTGCAGGGGTTGGGGGCAGATGTGCTGAGCCACAGTGACGAGCCCAGCCAGCACCTTCTTCTCCCCAGCAGAAGTGGCCGCTCCGGGAGCGGCCAGGGCTCCTCGCCTCACCGGCACCACGCTGCAGACCAATCTCAGACCACTTCCACTTGCCACGTAAGCAGAGCTGCCTGGCGTACGCTAGACCCACACACACTGCTTGGAAAATGTTCACATCTGGCTTTCACGTGACTTGAGCATGCCTCAGAAATTCATCATCTGGATAACTCACTCCTGCAGGGGAGAAATCCACAACCAGAGAGCCCTTTCCCAAGTCAGAATGGAGCACCAGGGCGAGAGGATCGTGTGCTCGACAAACTGCACAGTGACATGCTCACCAGCTGCATTTCCACAGCCTCATACAGTCCTTCATCCTTTCTAAAAGTACAAACGTAAAGAAAACTTAGTCCCAATTTTCTACTCTATTGACTTCTGCAAAAGCCCATCCTAATCCCATTCATAAACGCAGAAGTATCCAGGATTGTTTAGTTTTTGTTCTGGCAGCCATAGCTCCTATTAACTCTTTCCACATGGCAAGCAAGGACTGCTTCCCACATGATCACTGTGGTACAGCCCCTGCACATACAGTTGTGTAGCAGTTCTTAGTTTTGCTGGGAAGTGCCTAGAATACCCGAACGCTAATCCACATCTACAGCTGTACAAACCAAGAGTATCACCCCTCCAAGGAAAAGAACAGCCTCCAACACTGCTGAGGAGGAGGGCAGAGAAGCGCCAGCCATTGCACTTGGAAAGTCACAGGTATGTACACACCCACACTGGGGTTCATGCATAGCTCAAGAAAAAAAAAGCAAGACTCAAATCCCAACTGCAAAGAAGTCACACTGCCAAGCACAGAAAACGTACTGCAACATCAGCATGTTCAGGCAGCCTGTTTTAGCTGGCAGCAGACTGAGATGGCCAGCTGATGCATATGTTATAACTCCTGCTGAGCACCTTATAAGTAATGCTTCCAGCCATCTCTGGTGAGATGAGCCACTCCATCCAGAGCAGACTGGTGAGGACGCTGCCTGTCACACAGCCCGGACACAGGCCAGCCAGAATGTGACAGGCATAAAACCATGCACAAAGCTGAAGGCACTCAGGGAGTGCTATTTTAGGGGTGAGTGCTCTCAACAGCCTAAGGACACACTCTGCCATCCAGGTTTCCTTCTCACAAGAGAGATTCAAGTTTCAAGTGCTCACCAGCCTGAGACTAAGTTATCTAAAACACTCAGGTAAGAGGTCTGCTCCTCTCAGCCAGCCAGACCCGTCTGTGCTGTGTACGGATTCCTGCAACAGCTGAGGATCATCACCCTCCACTCCAGGTCCCAAGTGCATTTCTCACCTGCCTTATCTAACATGCCAAAATCAAAATCCGATACCACACAGTTCTCTGTGCAAGAGAGGAAAAACCCACGCAGGCAGCATTAATACCATCTGCCACCGACAGACAGAGGAGTAAGGCAGAACAGGAACAGATGGAGAATAGAGAACTCCTTAAAACCACAAGAAATGCCATTACGTCCTCTAAGGTACCCAGTGCTTTCTCAGCACTCAGCTGAAGGCTCTCCAAAGCATTCGCAAGGGTGCACGCAGTTCTGCCATGGCTGTGCTCGAGCCACACCTCATACTTGCAGTCCTTCCCTGCCCGCCCAGCCTCCCTGCCCTCTCTCCCCGACACGGGGCTCCACGCAGCATTGACACTGAACTGGGAACAGTGAAGAGCACAAACACATTCCTTTCCCTAATCCTGTACCCTGTCCCCACACTTCAGTTTAAAAGCCAATGATCAAAACAAAAACCCACACAACACACAAACAACTCTTCCTCTTATCCCATCTTCCTCCCACCCCAGCATATGGGCCACCCAGAAGACAACAGTGATCCTATACATCTAACGGGCCACATGTCTTGTCAGCAGAAAGCTGAAGCAGTGCAGAATAAAGTCTCCTATCTGCTCTTCTCTTCAGTAGCCTCAGGCAGAAGTCCAAAGCATTTCAGTTTAAACAGTGACTTTAAAAATATGGTGTACAAGGAGAAGTGCGAGATCAGTTTTCTCCTGCCAGAATACCACAGGCTGGATTTGGAGTGTGGGATTGGAGTGGACAGATTCACATCTTGACTGAAGATGCAGAATTGGGTCACACACACACAGATGCTGCAAGGAGATTAAGTCTGCCTGACTTAGCTGAAGCTCTTCCTCAAATACCACTCTGTGCCAACGCACCTAAGCACAGAGCAATAGCCCTGCTTTGGAAAAAACACAGCGTAGATGTTCCTTCAATTATATGAAGAACTTATTTAAAAAAAAAAAAAAAGACACTTACAGGCTTGTTAAAAAAAAAATCACGAAAGAAAATGAACTGTTTTGGGAATTACTGCATCAGGCAAAAGCCAATAAACTGAACAGAAGTTAGAGTTTTGCTAATTCACTAGTTGAGGAAGAATAGTTCTCCATCATGAGAAGAGGAAGCTCAGTCATCAAGGACTGAACTGAGGATGCACATTGAGATGATTAACTACTGACTCCTTCCAGAACCAGGCCCAAGATGTACATCCCCAGTAATTATATGCTCAGGTTTGTTTGGTCCTCAGTTGCTATGCTTCTGCCTACTCTATCCTTCTTTTACTACTAAATCCTTTATCCTCCTGTTAAAAAAAGAAAAAAGCTATGTGAGAACCAAAATGTTCTGCCAGAATCTGCTGTTTTTAAATTCCATGCAGTAATTAGTACATACAGCCAAGAAGGTTAATCGTATGATGGAGGAACAGATCCTGATCTCTGATCAAGAGCTATCCTGTCAGTACATGCTTGTGAAGTTACAAAATAGCAGCTGGCAAACTGCCTTGTCCAGCCATCCTCATCAACAGGCCAAATGGCACCAAGGAGCCAGTCCACCATCGCTGTTTCTGCACTAATTGCAGAAAACAATGCAAGGAACACAGCACGCACGTGTGATTCATCAGGACACAAACAAGAGCACATGTCTCAGTCTGCAGGGATCATGTTGTACCACAGATTTCTTACAAGGATTAAGACACCAAGCCCAGGCTACGTGGTTTAAGATGTTCCTGGGACCTTGCCATGAGCTTGGACACATTTAGATCCCCATTCACCACCTTAAAAGAAAAAGATTAACCTTCCCAGCTGAAGCTTTCCTTTCAGATGGAGTATAGGGAGACAGACTCCCGAGACAAACACCAGGAGAGCAGAATGACTCAAACTAACATTTAAATTTAAAAACAGCCTAGCTTTGCTGCTATCACCAGGGCTCAGATTCATTAAGCAATAACCAACTGCCTGCTTCATTACTCACGCACTCAACACAGGTAGCCCCAAGACATCTGCTGCAGTCACCACCCTGACAGAAGATGCGTTGCCTCATGCTGGGATTTACCATGTTAGTTAATTGTTTTTTTTCCAACATCTTTAGTAACACACTCTTAGATTTGGTCCTTTTGAGAACTCATTTAAAAGGTTCAGGCTTCCTCTGGCTCAGAGGGGAAAATGGAGACAGATTTAACAGTCAACTGAGTAAGTTAAGGCATGCCCATAGCACACCTGCAGTTGCATTCACAGCTCTAATATTAAAAGGCCATCCACCACTCCAGATGACATCCCATCAATACTGCAACAACCTTAAGGCAAAGGAAAGGCAGCACCGTGCCTCTTTGGAGAGGTTCTTCCTTCTGCCTCCACTGCAGCCATCTCCTACAAATATCACAAAATATCTGCCAGGGCTGGAGGCTGTATGTTCCCTCCTCTCCCTGTACCTACACGTAGCTAAATGCCTGCTGCAGAGCTACGAAGCTGGCAGAGCTCCACGCTCAGTTGCGCCAACAAAGCTTTGTCCCTAGGGTCGGCATCTCAGCCCTGCAACAGGTAGAGACAGCTCCAGCCACGCAGCCTTGCTGGTCCAGTTAATGGCTCACACATTTGTGACTCCGTTGAATGATTAAGCACAGAAGGGCTAGCACACACCATTCATTTTCACCGTATCGCCTCAAAGGAGGCAGTTCAAACTGAAGTTAAGAAAATAAAGCTCATTTATAAAAATAAAAAAAGAAAAAAATGTGAGACATGCCATGGAGCTGTAAGTGCAGGCTAGGCATGTGCAGTGTGACAGGACCAGAAAGGTTAAGCTCTGAACTGATGAGCATAGCTCAGCTGTAAAGACAGAAAAAGCCAAAAGTTAAGCCATTTCCCTTTGTAATTACAAAGGAAACAGAAAAACTATCTCCGATAACTCAAAGAAACAGTGATTAAGGCATCTCCCTGAAGCTGACAGAGAACGCATCCTTATCATGTGAGAGCAAGGAAGAGGGCTTCCCTAGTAATGAAGAATTGGGCTAAAGAAACAACTGTTGCTGTCAGCTCCACCCATAAGCCCAAGGCAGCAATCCCACAAAGTGATCAGCCATGAGGGCCCCCGGTGTTGTTACAATGATCTGCTTGTTTTTCACTTGGAGGCCCCACTTCCATCGTTGTTGCAATTCTCTCAACTCTACTTAATTTCCCCATTGAGAGAAAAGAAAGCATTACAGATGTTTCTATAAAAAGTTTGAGAAGTAGCTTCCAATGGACTCTGAAGTTTTGATTTACTTGCCAGCAGATACATCCCTATTAGTTTTAGATTACAGGAGGGAAAGGAAGCAGAGATTGTTGCCTGGATGCTGCCATATTCTGCTAGTCCAAAAACTGGACGTGGGAACCAAGCTGAAGGATAGTTCTCTCTGCTGAGGAAGCCAAGACTCATCAGCATCCTCACTGAGGCAACACTGGCTTAGACCAAACTGTTAAGTTAATATTCTAAGTGCTCAATTACAGGGGCTATTTCAATAGACTTCAGCTGGCAGACTCAGCCAAAGTGCAGCCAACTTGATGCAGGCAGGATCTGATCAGCTAGAGAAAGGAGACACTGCAGTACCAATGGAGCCATAAACTTTTTTTTTTTTTTTTTAAGTTTATTCCCCCTCACTTGGAGGAGCATCCTACTGCATAGCAATGATGTGCCAGAGAAGGCCGCTGAGCAGCAGCTTGAAGCCAGCTGTGCCCCCAGCAGCAAGCAGGGGAGTCAGAGCAGTGGGGGCGAGCAAGTAGTGGGTTTTTTTGTTATGATTTCAGAAGGGGGTGGCCAGCAGTGCTCCTGCTAGCACCGAAAGCAGTAAGCACAAGGGCTTGGCTGCCTACAAAACAGGTGGCAGAGATCCATGCCTTAGCTTTGAAAGCAAAGGTGAAGCAGTATCTCTTCTGCCAGGTCTGACCCCACCGTTAGCAAGGGGAACCCTCTCAGTAATTGAGGAGCACCGAGACTCAGTGTGGAAAAGCTGTGGAGCCCACATCAACTCCCTATTGCCACCAAACACCAGGTCCCAGATGCTTGCTTCAGCTTCATGACTGGGGATCTGACAACAACTTTGGCATGAAACCAACCAAGAAAGATTCTCAGCAAGGGAAGAGGGCAAGATCATTTTACTCCAGAAGTCTGAAACTTGCTCTGTCCAGTAAGGAGGGGGTGTGGGGCATGTGTGGGGGACACATCTTTGGGGAGAAACATACTCCAACTGGTTTTACAAGCCACATCAGGATTAGCAGATGTCTCAAGGGTTAATTAGTTCACCACACACAGATGGTAGCTGGTAGGGTTTGCAGAGTGGATTAACCTAATTTGTGGTTTGTAATGTACCATGCAAATATCCATTACTAGACTTGCAGCAATTCTGCCCTTATTTTGATTTGAGGACAGAAAACCACACAATGAATGCTTGCATAGAGGTAATGCCTATTTTGAGTGACAAATGAGTTGCTGTTCACTTGGTTAATGTGATTGACAAATTGGAGTCTGAAAAGTAATTCCTTCCCTTTTTGCTACAGAGGGTCTTTGGAGAGACCTATATGAGACCATTTCTTGCGAGCGTACAGAATATGCCCTCGGTAACCACTCTTTACAGTTATACTGAAATCTCTTCAGCACTGACAGATGGTCATAGAGCAACAATTCAATTGCCTGGAAATATGAAGGCAGCTTTCTGAAGCAGCTCTGCAGCACATCAAGTAAAGCCCCACAAATCCAAGGCAACAGCACATGTGGCAGCTCAGGCCACAGCAAACATCCATGCCTACGCAGAGCCTCAGTTGCTTCAGTGAAGCTCCAGGTCTCTGAGCTGACTGCAGGTTAAAGCATTTCTAATTAGATCATATCCGAGCAAAGAGCTCAGTGTTTATATATCACTTCACACAAGAGGAAGCCTGGCTCAGGGCTGGCATGCAGAGATGCCCCACATCAGTGCAAGACTCCCCTCTGTTTAGCTAAGGACAAGCCACACTATTGCATTTGGTTCAGAAGGTCTCAAATGTTTACAACCAGTATCAGCTGCAGCAATAAATGTTTCCATAACTCCTATTAAACTCTGAACTTATCCAATTCCTCCCTGCTCTAAGGGGCAAGCACAGGACTAGCTAGACACACACTCTGGCAAGGCAGAGGTCAGGGTAGAGGTGATATTGGCTGTCAGAGGCATTCCCCAAATGTTTCTGCGATCGGCCATGCTCATGTCACGCCTGCACATGCCTGAGACACGGCAGCTGTGGGATTCCTGCCGGACAGCATGGGACAGCCGTGCTCACACCCAAAAGCCTCCTCACCGCACATCTTTGGTCAGGACAGAAGATGTGTTCACAGGTCTGATTTATTGGGAGGTGCTTGCATTTAAGAGTGCCTATTTGTCTCTCATTTAAAAACAGAGTAGTGTCTGCACCTACAGAGGAAACTACGTTTCAAAGCTATTTGTTATCTTAAAAGGCTCTCACAGCACACCCTGGAAATCTGTGCTTATTTACCCCATCATTTGTTTGAGTGTCAAAGCTGGTCTTTGTTAGAGGCTGTAACTACCAACTCCCTTGGCATATTCCTTTGCTTGTTGTGTGCACACTCCCACAATATCCCGCTCTAAACAGAAGGAAGCATTCCTCTGCCGCTCTAAAATCAGGCAAGAAGATGGCCGAGAACAGAGTCCCTTTATGCAGCTCACTTTGGTCAAAGAGCTGCTTCACATTCCTCTTCATACAGGGTAAGTGGAGAAAGAGCATCCCTAAACCCCACTGTTTCCAAGCCCTAGCTGCGTGAGCAGCCAAGCACCAAGAAGCAGAGAAGAGGAAGCAGTCCCAAAAGGGGACCTGGCAGCACGTGGAAGTGGGACAGGCTCTCTCCCTTGGCTCCGTCACAGGGATGGATGAGCACGTCGCTTGGGACGCTCAGGGCAGGAGGCCAAAGAGCCCAGCAGGGCAGCATCCACAAATGGCATCCCGGCTACACTGACCCAACTTAATCCCTCTTCCCCCAACGTCATGGCAGATCAGTTTCAACTTCCCCCAGAGCCACAGGAACGGAGGAGCAGCAGTTTCCTCACGCTGCCAAAGCGATTCCTCACATCTCTTGCACAAGTATTGCAACTCCTGTGCGTGTCAATAGTGCACTGAGCCCAAAGCTCTCCTGGTTTTCTAATGGTGTTCTAGGTCAGTGCTAAATCAGGCTGCCCCAGAGACTTCAGCGATGTTTTTCAAAGGTCTTTACACAGCCCAAAAGCCCCCAGTGCTCAGGATGTGGCACTGAGCCAGGAGCCCCCACACTCAGCTCTGCCTTCTACTGAGTCACTTCGATCATTATGGTCAGCCCCTCTAGAGAAAGTGCTGCTGCCAATTTAATTCACAGGCCATTGTGAACAAACATTTCACTTTAATACTACATTTAGGAGGCCCTAGAAGTACAACCCAGACAGAAGCTTTGTAGGAGATTAGGAAGATGAAGCATGCCCTAGTTTATTGTGTCAAGCCAGCACCTTGTACCACACTTGCCTCTTCGTTACCACAACCCACCTCAGGGAAAGTCAGGGAAAGGGTACCAAAAGTATTAGCCTGCAAAGGCAACAGCCATTTCATGCAGAGGGCATCAGGGTCAAGCAAGAGCTTCGCTTTAGTGCGTCACTTAACTTATTACAGGACTGCAGCTTAAAAACTCTCATAATTAACCAACAGATCAATCTAGGCAGTGACATTCATTGGAGTCCAGTATGTTACATTTATCTTCCTTTCCTTCCCAGAGACTAAGCCATTGCAGTGTTTCTTCATCATCTTAAAAAGAAGAAAAAAAGTCCTCCCCTCCCCTGCACACAGGCCAGAGTTTTCCAGGAGTTGCTGTTGGTTTGAAAGGCCTCTCTTTGGATGCCCTGAATGCAATTTGGAGGACCCAAGATTCCAAACAAAGTCAATGAGAGTTGCAGGTGCTCAATGCTGCTTAGGGGAAAAAATAAAAGAAAAAAAAGGAAAGAAAAAAAAAGAGAAAGCCCTGACACATCCAGCTCAGAGCAGCCAAACCCAGAGGCCCATAATTACAAGTCCCTGTTGAAAACACATCTGTAAAAATCACTAAGAGCTACAAGGGGAGGGGAAAAATTGGATTTATATAGTTTCAAATCAGGGTTTTATAGGACATTTGAATCCAGGATCTTAAAAACAAAACACTGAGCTAGAGCTGTTGAGGCAGCCCAAACCCAGCCACAGACACTGAGAAGCTTTTGCATCAGAAGCCTCACCAGAGCCTTTTGGAAAGGAGAAGAAAAAAAAAAAAAAAAAAAAAAAAAAGAAAAAAGATTCAGAACAGAAAAGCATTCCCTTCCCCTCCGGAAAAGGACCCCAACTCTCAGGCTGCATTCTGACTATTTGCTTAAGTAAAGATTGACTTAAGAAAAAAAATGAAAGAGAGAAATTTAATACAGTTATCCTCTCAGGCTGGAGAAGGAGCTATATAAATACAGCCAGAGGAGAGCAGTCATTTTATCTGAAACACTATATAAGGTGGGTTTCTTCTCTTCAGTGCAAAGGAAAGAAACCGATGCCCATCTCTAGCAGGCTTCAGCAATAAAAAGTTAAACTGCTATGCAATTTCATGCAACACAAGAGAAAGGGAAGGTTTAAAAAGGGGAGGGGGGAGGTCCTCTCTGTAATCATGCAGTACATAGAAAGCCTGGTATCTTACCTGATTTTCTCTTTGAAGATCCATAGTCCCTGAAAAAAAGACAACAACAAATAGACATGGTTAGAGCTGGAAACGGTGGTGAGAGAATGGGTGCCTCCCAAATTTCCACCCATACGCTCAAGGGCTCATCCTGCACGCTCCCTCCTTTAAAGAGGAGGTCAGGACTGCAAGGCATTGACAGGCAGGGGCCGGGACGGATCCTGAGCAGCACCGGCTCATCAGCAGCAGCAGCTGGGGCTTCTGCAGCACCAGGGGCTGGGGGAGCATGTGATCAACGAGACAGAGCAAACCATCCACAACCAGCAAGGCAGGGGAGAAGGGTGTCATTTTTTCCCCTTTAAATTGAGCTATTAAATGCACAGCTACTGAATTAACCCCTGACATTCCCCTGGAGAGGAAAGGGAATATTAACTGTTTGCTGCAGGGGTGTGGCTGCTACAGGCTTATCTGGCATTGCTTGCAGTCCTCTCCTTTCAGAGGCTAATTAATTTGCGAATAACCACCAGACCCCTCCTCGTTATCTCTGACAAGCACTTGTCTTCTGCAAGGGAAAAAAAAAAAAAACAAACCCCAAACTTTGTCCTTTCTTCTTTCTTTCAGGATGGGGAACGCACCCTTACTTTTCTGTAGTGATTTAAAGGGTGCTGGCACCTTTGCTCATGGCAGGACAGCTGAAAGCTCAGACAGCTGCTACGGAAGTGGGAAGAAATTACAGAAGGGAGCTGCGAGAACTCATTCGGGATAAGCAGAACCGAGGACAGAAATACTTTGCTACGGCTGTGCTTCCTCCCGGCGCTCTCTGCAGCCTCTCAGACCCAGCTCTGAAATGGTCTGCACAGGCAGGAGCCCGGGCAACGACAGACTGGGCAGAGACAGCATCGCTGTGCGGGCACAGCGGCTGCGGCATGGTCACACACCGCACCCGGCGGTGTTAACGTTGGGAAAATCACCCGATGAATCTACCGCAGAGGCAGGCTGTGTTTGCAGGAATCCCACCAGAGGGGCAGGCAGCAGCCTCTAAATTTTTGGGTGTCAGACTGTCAGGAGTGGGGTTTTGTTCCTTGCAGCATGCTGTGTACTCTGGAGGAATCGGAGAAGGATTGTCCCAAACTATGTATTTAATTTCAGGAAAGTTTGGGGGATCATCTGAAGAATCGACATGTGTTTTGAGGGCAGAGGTATGTCTACCCATAAATCCTGTTTCTCCCATCACTTTGCGTGCATCCCATGCCTTACATGTCTAGGATTTGCTTCCAGTGAGTAATAACTACTTGGGAGTTTTTTGCACCCTCTTTGAATTTTCCAGTGTCATTTCTATTTCAATTAAGTGGTTGTTTTGTCAGCCATGTCTGCAGTTGTATTTGATGTGAAGATGCTACTGCTCATGAATAGGCTGCTTCTTCTACAGAAGTGATATCATATGCAAACATAATGCCTGCTATATGGTGCCTGAAAGAGAGACCCCTCAGACTGAGCCAGGGAAGGCACAATCCCCAAAATGTAGTCCTCTGCCCCGGCTCCGCTCCCACGCCAGCCTGGAGCTTTGTGGTTGCTGTCAATGCAGCTTTCCTGGCATGTGAAAGTCTGTGTTTGGTCCTGCCCTGAACTGCCTCGCTTCTGACAGTGCTAAATGGTGAGAAGGTGACACCCTGCTGAAATCCACACGTGTAATTTGCTTTCACCTAGTATCTCCATGATATCTCCCTATCTTGATGACCACTTCAATCCTGGACCTTCTCAGCCGTACACCTTTGAGCTGGGAATTCCCTCTGCAGCACATTGCATCCCCACCTCTCTCTGTGTTGCACAAAAAGGTTGCACCCAGCTCTTGCAGATGTTAGCACCCTGGGAGGACAGCGTAGCTGGGTGCAATCCCTTGAAGATAAACAAGATCATCCTTCCAATCTTTGCCAGAAGGCTGTCAGCACACATTTCCAGGGCAACCTCCTGCCAGCCAGCCATGCTGGGGACACCCCACAAGCATCTTAAGAGAGGTTGTAGGTGAAAAGAGCACGCAGAGCAGGGTGAAGGCAAGCAGCATTAGACAGAGGTGAAAGAGCCTTCAGCCTGATTGAAGTTGGGGTATTGATGGATTGATATAGTTAATAAGCAACCAAAAATGGATAAAGATGTTGCTGAATGTGTTTGCCCACCAGATCAAGGCAAGGTTGGTACCTAAGGTTGGAAAGTACAGTAGAAGATGATTTGGCTGTGCTCTCACTGTGCAACAGCGGCAAACGCGACGAAAGGCTCAGAATTCAAACCTCCATCCTGGATGTTCTGCCACATCTTTCAGCCCAATCTCTAGCTAGTTTTAGAGCTTGTGTGAGTGACTCCAGTAAGGTTTTAAATGAGGCTTGTTCTTTTAATTCTAAAGCATGACTCATCCATGCAATTTAAAGAAGGTAGAGATTTAAAAAAAAGCAAAATTTTGAAATGTTTTTTTCTTTCTACACACAGATCATGGGATGACAGATATTACTGCATAAAGAACTTTTTCACTTTTTTTTTTTCCATGTTCACTTCCTCATCTGGCTGGCATTTCTTCCACAGCAAAAGCACATCATTTATGGAGATGTACTTGCCCTTAAGTTTCCTCACACAAGCCCTGCAATGGGCAGACACATCCCACATCACACTACTAATGCAAGTACAGAGCGCTGTCCTCGATATGATGTGGCAAGCCACATTTCTGGTCAATGGCAAACATGGTGCCAACAGAGGCAGTAACTGTTCATGTGGGCCAGGAGCTCTGGTCTAGCGAACACGGTCATTGCATGGCTTGTGCGTGGTGAAAACAAACCTTTAGGTTAGTTTGAAGAGGAAAAAAAACCCTTACTGTCACTGCAAAGTGCACAGCTGAGCAATTTAGGGGCAGCTACAAGAGGATGAAGCAGCAAGTAGCTCTCAGTGATGTCCCTTTGAGATCACGAGGGTAACTAGTATCACCAGAGAATCCAGAGTGTATTCAAACCCTTGAAGGCAATTGAACCTACAACTTCTAGTCTTAGTTTCTAGTCTTAAGCACAAGATCATCCTTACAGAAGAAATTAAATGATCATTACAAAATATTTATTTGAATCACCACCACCCCACAACTCATGAGGCTTGCTCAAAAAAAAAAGCCAACAATCAACCTATTGGGCAAGTTTTCATCGTTTCATTTATTCTTTCTGTAAGTTTTAAAGTCAAGTTTTATTGGGTTCTGATTTTGGAGTTCCTGAAGTCCATGTACCCCCTATCTCCCTGTCTTGTCACTCTTTTGCACACCCACATTTCACTCATAAAATTGGGACAAAGCAGTATCAAATAAAATGGAGCCTGAAATAAATTCCTCATCTCCCCAATGAAACTCTGAAAGCCAAAACTTGTTCCTCCCAGCGAGGATGGGAAAAAAAAAATCACTGCTGAAATAGAAAGCAAAGAAGGTATAGCAAATAATCTCTCTGGCTGTGTAAAGTGCTCTTTGTATACACACTCTTCTCCTCTTTTCTGCTAATGAAGAAAGCCTGTGCTGCTGCTTTGCAGCAACAGCAGCAAGGAGCCCTGCCTGACTCCATGTTTATTTTCTGTGTCCTGTTATTCTGGATGTGATTCATTGATGTCTTTTCCCTCTCCCAAGTGATGATCTATAAGGTGAATACCTCTCAGCCTCACTGTTTTCAGAGGAGCATTAGTGTGAGGCTGAAGTACTGGATTATGTCTCCAAAACAATAAAGGAAATTATTTAATGGTTTCTCTTAACTATAACAGCTTCCAAGTAGAAACTCTGATCTTCACCTGCAATACAGACTGCACCTGGCACACTGCTAGCCCTTAAATCAGACAAGAAACCTGGCCTTGCAGAAGAAAAACCCTTCCAAGGAAAGGTTCAATGAATGTCATGTCTGCAGCTACACAGGGAAGCTCACTTTCTCTTAAGCTCTTGCTCTTTTTATCTTTTTATCTTTATACACACACTCACATTTCCATTCTTCTTCCATTTATATAAGAGAACAGACACCACCATCCTAATCTCCCTTCCAGCCATAGCTACAAGAATAGCAGTGAAACCAGCGGGTGGAACTAAAAATAGCACTGGCAGGTCCCTTCTTCATTAGCCAGGATCACTCCATACTTGAACACACTCCTTTCACAAAAATAGCATATTTCTAGCCTTTTTCATATTAGAATGTAGCAATTTTGTCTAAAGTCTTCCTGTGGGGCACCACCTTTAGCTGACACTGAACCTCATTACTGGCAAGGAAATTATTTCCTGCTGCTAACAATATTAAAATATTGCTGGTGCCAAGTACATCACACAAGCTGGACACACTCTTCTTGCTTTAATGACAAAGGAGAGGGAGGCTGGATCTTCTTTCTCATCAGCATTACGCCAGGATAACATTACTCATTTGAAATCTAGCAATGAATGTGAAAGGAAGACCATGAGCATTGCTATAGAGCTGATTGCCTTGTTATCACATTAAGCTATCCACAGTCGGTCTGGAAATTTGTGAAAGATAAAAATATCTTCTGTCATTGAATTTATATGTCACTTGCAATCTAATTTAGTTATGAAGGTTATATTAACAATGTTATGGAGAAGTTTTATGGCACATCCTTTCTTTAGGGACTGCCTTTGCTGCTGTATTCAGTGAGAGTTAATAAATGTAGATGTGTGCACGAGTGTGTTTTCATCTATCTAAATACATACAGATATACACAACCAAGCAGTGGCACAATTGGAAAGTTGTTTTGCAAATGAGGAATATCCTGACATTTGTTCAATAATGCCTAAGAAATGTTCCAAACGGAGGAGAAGACTGGAGGTGACTAAGTGCGCCTGCGATGGACTCTTTAGCCATACTTCTAATTCAGTTTGATTTCTATCTGGCCCGGAGTTTTTCTCCTGCATCTTCCATGGAGATCTGGCAAGTCAGCAGAAGCCTCCTGCAGGAACCAGGAGAGTTTGAGGAGCGACACTGCATCAACGGAGGGGCTGCAAGGCTGCAACTTGGCTCCTGCACAGCTCCCCCTCGGCGGTGATGTATTCAGTTTGGGGACCTCATCCCTGCGGTACCCGCAATGCAAAGGCTCTTTTAAAAGCTCCTCCCCTTTGCCACGGGACAGCAGACCCAGCAAGCTCACTCTGTGGGATTCCTCCTTTCTCAGATACGTCACCTTTTAGCCCGGAGCCTCTGCCTGTTAGTAAAGCAAGGCTCGGCTTCAACTCATTTAGCAAAGATTTCAGACAACCGTGAGTTTCAGCCGTGAGAGAAAACAGTGCCTGCAAAGCATGAGGAGCTGTCAGACCCACGGAGGAGCACGGCTGGGGGAGCTGCACAGCAGACATTTCATCAGACGAGACAGAAGCTAAAGGGAGAGTAAATCATCTTTCTGTCTGTTTCTCAGTGTTCGCTGTCCAAAGGAGATGAGACAGCGACAAACCCTGAGAAATGGAGGTTAATCTGTATCCTCTAGAGTATTTTAATACATAAATTTAAATTGTTCTGTATTTGTTGGCTTTTGTTAATTCATGTTTAAATACATTGTAGGCGTTTATGTTCCCATGCTCCTTAATTCCTAAAAGTCTCTAGTAGTGTGGGCAGGCTGCGGTGGAGATGGATGACATTTCAAACAAACAACTTGGATTATCATTTAATCACCAATGATTTGCCAGGCAGATTAAAAGCACAGAAATGTTTTAACAAGAAAGTCCACTCTCTCCTTCCCAGCACTCATACAGTTTGCAGTCAGTAATGAAGACCACTTTTTCACAAACTATTTTCTTAGCGCTGCTATTGGATTCTGTGACTGTTTTTAAAGTAAACCAATACAAAAATACTTTGCTACTGCTCTTTACGCGTACAGAAACCTGAGCCTTTAGAATCTATTTGCATCTTGATACTCTCCTAACTGATCTTCCTCAACAGCCAGACTGACATTTTCTATTTGAGACAAGGCACAAAACCAAGCGTGACCAAGAACTGTCACTAGGTGCCTGCCTGTCACCAAGGCCTATGGCTGGAAGAGCACCCAAACACCTTAGTACTATATAAACACACAGGAGCTATATGGAGAGTACAGGGTTAAAATTCATATTCATAGTACTCAAAGTGCAAAAGTTTAACCATGTGTATGAAGGTATCTGCATTCCCACTGAGGTCTGAGACCCATATGACATGTAATTAAGCAAAATTAACTCTATACATTATGCATCAGGAACACAAACTCAGACACATGGATGCATACAGCTATATGTTTTCCCCCTCCAGCACTCCATCCTCTGAAATCATAAAAGCACAGCTGATCTCTTCCCCGAGCCAAATAAACAGATGAAGGCTTTTTTCCTTCTTCTTTTTTTTTTTTTTTAGAAAATATTCTGCTCATTTCCTGATATAAATTGTTGCATTGTGGAACCCTCTCGAACATGAATCTGTCCTTTCTGAGCAGAGGTCAAGCTTTCCAGCCCTGTCAGAAAGGGCCCCATTGTGGCGGTCCTGAGACTCCAGAATTCCTTGCCGCAAGCAAAAGGGAATTTTGAGGGGCAAGAAGAAAATCTGGCAACCTGACTTCAAACCCAGGCATTTCTTGCTGGCTGGAAGCAGTCTCTGCTTGCTGCTAAGAAGGGTAAGCCACTGTTGTGCAACCAGCTCCTTAAGAGAACGGAGACAACGAAAGAGAGAATTTTGCCTTCCTGCCACCTTTCTGTTGTCTTCACAGCGTAGCTGTAATGCTGCCATAGAGCAAACAGCACAGCTTTATATACTATAGACTTCTGGTTAGGCTGCAGTGATTTTCTCTGCATCATGTAACAGTGGCCCAGTTTGGCTCACAAGGACCCAACTGGAGGTCCTGATTTAGTGCTGACTTCTGACAGCTTCCTTGAACCCAACAAAGTAAAAGTCAACTCAAGTTCTCCCGGAGAAACTCCAACACTGGAAACTCATCTGTAAGTGCAGAAGAGATCTTCCCTATACCAGTAGCGGTACCTTGCACAGAAAAGCCAAGGTTGGAAGGAGATGGACACTGCTTCCTCTCCAGCAATGCTCCCTGCACCTGAATCCATGGATTTGTATTATGAAGGGGAGGTGCAGGACAAGGAAAACCAGCGTCCTCTGCTCTGCACTCAGAGTATCCTGGAGATTAGCCCCGCTTAGCACAACTTGAGCTCTGCCACCAAGTCCAAGGTGCAGGAGATGCAGACAGCTCCAAGATAAATGACATCCCCATGGACCATCTCAGCCTCATGCAGTCCCACAGTGTTTGGGGGTGGCTGTCACCATTTCTTTTTTTGCATAGAAAGGGTGTAGAAGGACGAGAGATGGGTTCGAGGCATCCTGCCCCTTCCCTAAATGATTGGGGAATGTCACAGATTTCTGTCCCGAGATTCCTCAGTGGTGAAGCTGATCACTTGGCTCCAGAGTGCAACTTCAGTATTTGGCTCGGGCTGAAGAAATGCAGAATTAGCCTCTTGAATTTTTCACGATTATATTTTTTTATGATGAAATTATCCTCCTGGAGGAAGACAGGGCTTTGGAATCGCACATGCAGCGTTTCACCAGGCTGTGAGATACGGGGCAGGGTGATCTGACAGCAAAGCCCGGCCTTTCCGGCACCAGGGAGAGATGGCTCAGCACAACCTGGAAGCTGCAGGACACTGGGGCAATGAGCTAACGCCATGTGATCCTCTACTGCAAGGCTTCAGTGGCCTTGAAAAAGACAACACGAATGTTTATAGCAAGATTTTTCCTGGAAAGAAGTATAAAAACAAGATCTTGCCTAAGAGTCACATTCTCATCTGTTTTTGTTTTACCTTGTTTATTCCTTCAGATGGCAAATTTCTCCACAGGACAGAAAAATGTATTTACCTTAGCAAGAACTCTGGGCGGAGGTGCTCTTCACCTCCTCTAAACTGACCTTGCTTGTCCCTTGTGGAGAGTCCAAATTTATCTCCGTCTTACAATGACCAAGCATGTGTCACTTTATTATAGCCTTTATAGCATAAATGCCGAGTGATAAAAACAAGGCAATAAAAATTAATCATTCTCATGTGCAGCTTTTCCAGTTGTGCTCTTCTCTTTGGGATTTTATTACATACATGTACACGCAGATACAATATATGTTTAAAAGATGCATCTAATCATAGTTACAAATTAAGTACTGAATATCAGAATCATAAATTCAAATGTACCTTATAAACTAGTCAGGCTAATGAGCTTGCATGTATGCCATACGAATCTGATTAAGAGCTTAAGAAGGCAGCACAGGATTTGAATCTTTTCTTCATTTTTTTTGAGCCCTTCCTGATTTGAGGGTGGGCCCCTCAAATTCTAGTTTCCATAGGAGATTTGGGTCCAACCTCTGATTTGGAACCACATGGTCCATCTGGGTTTCTAAATTGCAGCCCGAATGGTGATTATAAGAAAAGGCAGAGTCCCTTTGCTGTCCCCCTCCAGGGACACGTTCCTTCTGCTCTTTTGGACTGACTTGACTGGAGCTACATGTATGGTGCACGGCCACTGTCTCCTCCATCCCACGGTGGCACTGTCCCCCTACACACAACCTCCCCGAAAGGAGGCGTTGCCCGCTGCGCACCAAGTTGTGCCTGCTCACAGGAGACAGGATACTACCACCTCTTCCAGAGTGTGCATGGAGACCAACAGTGTCAGCCCCAAAACTCATCCCAGAGAGTCCTTGGAAAAGAAGAGAGGGAGAGAAAACTTGCAAGTTACAGATTTCCAAGCCTCAACACCAGGTCCAGACATAGCTTGTCCAAAAAGGCTTTTGCCACTGAATTACTGCACCAGGAGGAATAGTTGGAGCACAGCAGTTTAAATCAAACTAAGAGAAGAGCTTCTGCATGCAACGCAGCTGAATCATGGTACTCACTGGTGTTAGACACTGTAATCGCCAAAACTAGGCATGGGCTCAAAAAGCAATGAGATAAATTCATGAAGCAAGGATAAATGGTGGCTATTGTACTCCATGCTCTGGATGCTTTGACCCAAAAAGTCCCATAACTGCTGAATGCCAGAAGCAGAAAGGATACAGAAGGGAAGCTCACTCTGTATTTGCTTTGTTTCTTGTATTGGCTGCAAGCCACTGTTGGAGACAGGAGGCCAGATGGGGCCCTGGTCTCACCTAATTGTGGCCTTATAATATATTCTCCTGTAAAAGATCAGACTGGATTAGGATAAATTACATCCAAATCATGCTGCATTACTCAGCACATTAAATTGTCCTTAATCACATACTTTGATGGTCTAGATTCCTGCTTAAATTTACCTCCTGTGCATATTTCTGTGCCTATTTTGTTGAAACGACTGCCAAATTTCAACTATACAAAACAGGCTCTAATGAAAAGCCAATAAGGCTCTTTGATCAAGCTTTAATAGGACTCATCATGGGGACATATTCTGCTGTGGCAAAATGGTTTCCTCATCCTGTCTCTTTCAGAAATGTTTTGTGAGCCTTTAAAAGCAATTTAGCACTGATTTATGTTAGCTAAGTGATTTCTGTTGCACATGTGAGTTACAAGAAAAGGTCTCTCATCTCAATTTGCTACACTGTTCAGGAAATCAGTTATAAGTGCTGCAGTGCCTTCAGTGTCTCCGACTTCAATGCAGCGGAAATTAGCTATTTGAGTAAATACTTCATCATTCCCAATTCTTCCATATGCCACATCCAGTACTTGACAAGAGGCAACCTAGGATATTTTTTTTTTGGTAAAGGGTACTGAGCTTCCCCTGTCTAAGCTGTTTACCTAAGCTGTTTCCAGAAGATATTCAAGGAAAGAAACATACAATTCTTTAATAGAGAGCATATGAAACATGTTGATGACTATCTAATAAAATCGAGCATGCATTCAATAGGAGTGAGTCACCTCATCACAAGTTTAGAGATGAGGGATGTAGAAATGGTGACTAAGCAAGCTCACGCAGTAAGCCAGGGCTGCAACAGCAACCCAAAAGTTTTGATGGCCTGACCTGACCTGCCAGTGGCATCCAACCAGCCCCAGGCACAGGTTGGTGCCATAGGTCTCTTCATACCAGGGGACAGATGCCAATAGAAGGACAGGAGTCACTGCGAAGTGCCTATGGCCGGGAGATGTATTGTCAGTGGTGGTAAGTGCTACACCCACTGCTGCTGCTTTGCTTATGGTGTTGCTGAGCAAAGAAACATCCCAAAATTAATGAATCCCTGGAGTAAAGGATCTCAAACAGCACATCAACTCTTCTCCCACATTTCCATATGCCAGAGAGAATAATGATGGTAACTACTAGAGAAATAAGGAACTATTTTCTGTGAAGTTCATTCTATTGTCCAGTTTGAATCTTCCACACCAGTTTGTGGCCATTGCTCCTGTTTGCAGTTTGCCACTACCAGCAAGAGTTTGATTCCAACATCCTTGTAACTCCCCTTAAAGAAGCTGTAGGTTGCTATTAGATCACCCCTTTACCTCCCCTTTGCCAAACAAGTAACAGAAAAACAACAAAAATATCAAACTATTTTTTCTCCCATTTCTTCTCGCTCCTCATCGTGGGGCAGAGAGACCCAAGAAAGGAGCAGTCATCCAAACGACATTGGTCTGGGCTGCCTTCCTCCTGCTCTCCCTTCCTGCTTGCGGGGAAGCCCTCGGCACAAGCAATCCCCCTCGACCCACGTACCCTCATTGGCCACGTCCCACCTGTGAGCAAGGTTCCCCATGATGAATTTGCAGGGCCTGCTGACACTGCGCCCTGGGGAGTCCCACAGGAATGGGACCCTGGAGGGAGCCCACCGGGAAGGCAAAGAAGAGCCTCCTGCCTGCCCTTCTCCTTTTGACTGCCCAAGCTGCAAGGATACTCACTCACAGCCTCCCCCCGAACGCTCTCCTTTGCCCTGTACCAGCCTCAAAACCACCCCACGGTGGGCTCCAGGTCTTGGTGTTGCTCCCCGGGATTCCCCGTAGCCCATCCCAGCATGCAGCACGAGCACTGGCACCAGCCTACATGCTGGAGGCTCACACAGGGAGTTCCTAGGCTGCCACTGGCATTTTTGACATTTTAAAGGCTCTAAATTAGCAAAATAAGAAATGAGTTACAGGCATTTCCAGACATGGCCCGGGTCCTGCTAGACCTCCAAGCTCCCAGTATAAAGGAGAGCATGCCAGATGCTTGGTATTATACAATTTTACATTCCTTTCTGGTGCTGTTCTTATGGTGGCTAGCACTTCTGCGTACTCATCTGGCTTTTTAGCAACATACTGCCTGGACCTCTCTGTCTTGCTCCTGCTACGTGTCCAAGGGCAGCAGCACCTAAAAGATTAAGACAGCAGTGTGCATAGACAGCAGATGGCTATTGCATCTGTACTTACTTTGCACTGTGAAATACCCTATTGCCCTCGCCAGTTTTACATCCCCTTTTAGTGGTAGAATCATAGAATCATAGAATGTCCTGAGTTGGAAGGGACCCACAAGGATCATCGAGTCCAACTCCTGTCCCTGCATAGGACAACCCCAAAATTCACACCATATATCTGAGGGCATTGTCCAAATGCTTTTTGAATGTTGTCAGGCTTGGCGCCGTGATTACCTCCCTGGGAAGCTTGTTCCAGTGCTCCACCACCCTCTGGGTGAAGAACTTTTTCCTAATGTCCAACCTAAACCTCCTCTGGCATATCTTCCTGCCGTTCCCTCAGGTTCTATCATTGGTCATCAGGGAGAAGAGATCAGCGCCTGCCCCTCCTCTTCCCCTTGTGAGGAAGCTGTAGACTGTGATGAGGTTTCCTCTCAGTCTCCTCTTCTCTAGGCCAAATAGACCAAGTGACTTCAGCTGCTCCTCATACAGCTTCCCCTCTAAACCCTTCACCATCTTTGTGGCTCTCCTCTGGACACTCCCTAGTAGCTTCGTATCCTTTTTGTACTGTGGCACCCAAAACTGCACACAGCACTCAAAATGAGGCCGTACCACTGCAGAGTAGAGTGGGACAATCACCGCCCTCAACCAGCTAGCAATACAGTGCTTGATGCACCCCAGGACACGGTTGGCCTTCTTGGCTGCCAGGGCACACTGCTGGCTCATGTTCAACTTGCCATTGACAAGAACCCCCAGATCCCTCTCCACGGGGCTGCTCTCCAGCCTCTCGTTCCCCTGTCTGTATGTACATCCAGGGTTGTCATGGCCCAGGGGCAAAATCTGGTACTTGCTCTTGTTAAACTTCATCCGGTTGGTGATTGCCCAGCTCTCTAACTTGTCTAGGTCTCTCTGCAGGGCCTCTCTGCCCTGGAGAGTGTCAATAGCTCCTCCCAATTTTGTGTCATTGGCAAACTTAGATAGTAGTCTTTCAAGTCCTGCATCCAAGTCATTTATGAAGACATTAAAGAGCATCGGCCCTAAGATGGATCCCTGCAGAACCCCACTAGTGACTGGTCACCAGCCCGATGTAACCCCATTTGCTATAACCCTTTGAGCCTGACCCGTCAGCCAGTTGCTCACCCATTGCATTATGTGTTTATCCAGCTGTATGCTGGACGTTTTGTCCAGGAGGACACTGTGAGAGACAGTATTGAAAGCTTTAGTGAAATCAAAAAAATTATATCACCTGGCTTCCCTTGGTCAACTAGGTGGGTAACCTTGTCATAGAAAGAAATTAAGTTTATTAAGCAGGACTTTCCCCTCGTGAACCCGTGCTGGCTGGGACCAGTAACTGTGTTGTCTTTCAGGTGTTTTTGAATAACTCCCAGAATAATCTTCTCCATAATTTTGCCAGGCACAGAGGTGAGACTGACAGGCCTGTAGTTACCAGGGTCATCCCCGCTGCCTTTCTTGAAGATTGGGACAACGTTTGCCAGCTTCCAGTCAACTGGGACCTCTCCAGATTCCCAAGAGCATTGAAAAATTATTGAGAGAGGTCTCACTATGACATCAGCCAGCTCTTAAATACCCTCGGATGAATCCCATCGGGCCCCATTGACTTATAGGGATCCAGCTGGAGCAGCAAATGCTGCACAAGTTCGGGGTTGGTTGGGAGTTCATCATTCTCACAGTCATGGTTCTCTAGCCCAGCTAGAGAAGTTGAAGACCAAGGCGAAAAAAGCATTAAACATCTCTGCTTTGTCTATGTCCCTATTTGTGAGGTGACCATGCTCATCAAGTAACAGGCCAATGTTATTTCTGTCCTGCCTTTTGCTATTAACATATTTAAAAAAGCCCTTTTTATTGTCCTTCACAGTACTGGCCAGCTTCAGCTCTAACTGAGCTTTGGCCACGGGACTTTTCTCCCTACAGTGGCAAACAGCATCTCTGTAGTCCTCCCATATCGCCTGACCTTGCTTCCACTGGCCATACATTTTCTTTTTTCACCTTAGTTCTAGAAGATCCCTATTCAGCCAAGCTGGCCTTCCACCTTGCCTGCTTGACTTCCAACATTTTGGAGTTGCCTGCTCCTGTGCTCTTAGGAGGTGGTACTTAAAAAGTGACCAGCACTGATGGACCCCAGCACGTTCAAAAGCTTTTTCCCAGGGGACCTTACTAAGTAGTTCCCTGAGCAGCGTGAAGTCGGCTCTCCTCATATCCACAGTTGAGGTCTCGCTGGCAGTTTTCCTCCTGTTACCATAGATTTTAAACTTGACTGCTTCATGGTCACTGTGGCCAAGGCAGCCACCAGTTGCCACTTAACCCATGAGACCCTCTCTGTTAATAAGCAACAAATCGAGGAAGGCACCTTTCCTGGTTGGTTCCCTTAGTATCTGTACCAAGAAGTTATCATCCAGATGGTTTAGGAATTTTCTGGACCTGTTTGTACCAGCTGTGTGGTATTCCCAGTTGACATGTGGCAAGTTGAAGTCCTCCATAAGGACAAGGGCAGATGACTTAGAAGCATCCCTTAGTTCCTTAAAGAATAACTCATCCGTGTCGTCATCCTGGCTGGGTGGCCTATAGTAGACTCCCACAACGACATCCGCTTTATTTGTCTGTCCCTTAATCCTTACCCAGAGGCTCTCAACTGTGCCATCGCCAACTGCTAGCTCCATGCATTCCAGCCCCTCCACTACATACAATGCCACCCCCCCACCTTGCCTGCCCTGCCTATCCTTCCTGAAGAGCCTGTAACCATCATGGCACACCAGTCACAGGACTCGTCCCACCAGCTTTCATTTATGCCTATGATGTCATATCTCCGGGACTGGGCCCAGAGACCATCCCACGATCAAAAAACCCAAATTTCCGCCAATGACACCAGCCTCGGAGCCACGTGTTGATCAGCTGGGTCTGCCTGTTCCATTCAATATTCTTCCCTGCTACCAAAAGGATTGAAAAAACACTACCTGAGCACCTGATCCTTCAACCAACTGCCCCAGGGCTCTGGAATCCCTTTTGATTGCCTTAGGACTTGTCTTTGTTACCTCTTCGCTGCCGACATGAAGAACTAATAGTGGGTAATAGTCTGAGGACCTTGCCAAACTAGGGAATTTTCTGGTGTCATCTCTTACCCTGGTCCCAGGGAGGCAGAAGACTTCCCTGTGCGTTGGGTCCGGTCGGCATATGGGACCCTCTGTTCCCCTCAGAAGGGAGTCACCTATGACAACTACCCTTCTTTTTTTTTCTTAACATGAGTGGTTGTGATGCGGGGGGTAGGCTGCCTAGACAACCCTGCCATCCCAGAATGACCTACATCCACATCATCAGTTGTCTGCCCATCCAATTCCAGGGCCTCATACCTGTTGTGTACGGGCACCTGGGAAGGTGAGGCAGGCTGAGAGTGGATTCACCTGCCGCCCCGAGCAGTAACCTGCTTCCATTCTTGCCCATCTCCTGGGTCTCCTCCTTCTGCCTGGTGGTGAGAGGGTAGGGGGTCCTTTGCCTCTTGTGCCGTGGTTGGCTGGTGCCTCTGTCTCAGGGATGGTAGAGTACAATTCCACCAGTCAATCTCCTTCTCTGATACTCCTCAGCCTGGACACCTCCTCTCGAAGCTCTGTCACCAGGCTGAGCAGCTCCTTTACTTGGGCACATCTCCCGCAGGTGAGCTCACTGCTGCTGTCAGATACTGCCCTGAAACTCGGGCACTCCCTGCAGCCCGGGACCTGGACGGCTGCACGGTCCATTGAAGGCTCTGTTTTTTGAGTGGCTGCGTCAGTTCTTGCAGCTGGAGGGGCTGTGAGGGACCCTGAGAGCACAGCTTTTTGCCAGGTGGATCTCTCTCCTGCCTTTTTAAAGCCATCTGTTGTACATACGGCCCTAAGAATGGTAAATATTTTTTCCAGGAGAGGCAAACTTATGATTCACGTGGGAAGACAAGATCAAGCCTACAGTATGAACTCCGACTTCTTCATCTGGTGACTGTAGTCCTTCCTTTCCTTATTACATTTTCTTCAGTTAGAACAGTGAGATTAAAATACGGCTGCTTCCCAAATCTGCCTCAGCAGCATGTCCTCAGTTAACTGTCTTGCAACATCAAATGTCTTTCCAGCATACTAAAAAGTAATGTAGTTCTCTATAAGACACCAATTTTATATTCCTTGGAATTGTTTTCTGCCTGTTTCTACAAAGCGGCACATGGAAAGATCTTTCAAGTCATCGGGTTCCTTAATTTACTAGTCAGAGACATAAATCACGGCATGTAAGATCTACTGTGAGTTCATGAACTCTAGGAAACTTTTCTAATCACTGTCCTTTGAACTGAGCTTTTTCAGAAACTGTAAAACTCCAAAACATGTCTAGTAAATGCATCTAGTAAATTTTGCTGGATTGGCAACTACTAAAAGCAGACTTGTCTTCCCTGATTACGTACCAGCATCAGGCAGTCTTAAAACATCCTCTCTGATTCTAACACTAAAACATAAAAGAAAAAAGAAGTCTTGAGCTTGCCTTGCCCAATATAACTGTTGGGATTCATGAAATGACTTCAAGTTTTCATTGACAGGCACCAATTAAGCCAGAAAAATAGATGTAACTTCCCAAAAATAAAACCTTTCAAATGCTAGCATTAATTTTCAAGGTAATGACCATAACCCTTTTCAAATACCCAACTCTGATAACAGGTCCCACTGCTCCCCAAGAGGTGAGAGAACTAAATTATGTGGCATTTGCAAAGAAGCATCACGAACCTTTCCTGTGTACTCCACCCTTGGCAGTATCAGACCCACTGAACAAGGACGTATTGAGCACCCCATGAGTGAATGGTGATGCTATTTTTCGTACTATGGGTATGAAATTCTAAATGAAAAAAGAGCGCTGTATGAGATTGTTTCAGTCTCAGTACTAAGTTCATTTTGGGAAGGAAACAAAGAAAATAGCACAGCTACTTCAGCCTGGACCAGTGTAAGATTCCTGAGACTGGAGATGGACAGATACACCCTGAGTTTTACAGATTCATCAAAACTTCTAGTAAATTTTACTTGGTTGGTATTTGATCACATACTTATTGATTATAATACTGAAATTAAAACTGACTTCACAGAGACAGATGTTTTCACTAGTACATGTATGGATCCATACTAATACTTCCTTAAGACTTACTCAAGTAAAAGAGCAAATCAAAAAATCATGTTGACCTCAAATATATGCCCAAAACGACCCCAAATCATGTCAACTGACTTTTTAAGGACGCCAGCATTAAATATTAAATACCTCTGGAAAATATATGAAAATATCTTTTTATATGCATTCAAAACATATGCAGACCGTAAAAGGCATTAAGGCACGTTGAGCACAGAAACGCCACCATGAAACACTGCAATGTCTGAAGAGACCAAAAATTTTGCAGTCCAGTTCAGATACAAATCTGGATGTTGTTCAGACCTGCTCAAGCAGAAAACTAACTTTCTCCTTGTTCCTTTTATGCAACTCCTGTCCAATTCTCAATGCAGACATTAACTTTTAATTTACCTCATACATCTCCAAAGGGCGCGCGTGTGTGGTATTTTCAATATCTTTTCCCATGTTCTAGGTTCATAAAAGTGAAGAGGCATAATGGATGAATTTAATTATTTCCATCCATTCAGCTGGTTATAGAAGAAGACCTTTTAATTCAGCTAAAAGAGAAATTACTTGTTCCTTCAAAATGAACACTGATTCAGGGGATATTTCTGGCCTGCAAAATGAAGGATCTCTATGTTTTTGAAGCTAAATGGCCACTGGCAGCTTACTACTGCTGTAACTGTTCACATTATCTGATATATAGATATCAGATGTGGGCGAAGGGAAAATGTCATCAATTGTCAGGAATTACACCCCCTCCTTTTAGGCTGTTGATCTCACTTGCTCAGTAATTCACAAGCTCAGAATATCAATGAGGTTCTGCAAATGTCGTGCCCTGCAATCAGCTTTTGTGCACTATTTTCTCCTTTTGTTACCTGAAATGCCAGAAGCTGGACGATAAGAAACCCCACTCTCAGCAGGAGCATTGCCTTTCCTATCAGGGGCATGCCGGGCTGTGCCTGGCGGTGAGCTCCTCCCCGTGGAGCTGCATCTACCACAGGATGACAAGAACATCCCTGAGGTCCTGGGGAGGTTTGTGTATCCTGAAGTCCACACTGTGGTGTCCAGCCAAGCAGATACACTGGATATCATAATATACCACAATCATGCTGCATAAAAGCAACTGTAAATGTGAAATGCAAAGCTCTGCATTGCTCTTAGCTCCCAGTACCAAGTCTGAATTCAGTGCTATTTTTAATAATCTCTCATCGCTGTAAAATACTGCAAGATTCAAAACTAGGATCTGGACATGCCAGCCATGAGATGCAGCAGTAGGGATTATGAATCAGAGCACGAAACAGAGTGTCCTGCTGCCAATAACCTACTTATTAACGATTTCTTCCCCAGTCATCCTCTGGGACCAAGGCTAATTCCTGGAACTTTCTGCTTTGCCTCTGCTGCCTCTCCGGCACCAGCTACCCACCCGTCCTTGCCTCACTGCTTCTGGCCTTGACCAGGCTGATTGCCTCCCTCCCTTCCTTATAACACACACCTCACCATAATACAAAATTGCTCTGATAACTACACAAACATCACGGGCCCTGCACAAAACCCAACTCTGACCTACCTAGCAATAGTGCGCGCAACACCAGAAACTCAGCTCTCTTGTCTTACCCAGCTAGAATAAAAAACCTTCAAGCTCTGCTGTGCATCCCATCCATTAGCGGCGCCCGGGGAGCTGTGCAGAGACCTACCTCATGATTAGATAAAAGCTTTTCCTTCTAAATCACTGTCCAGAGGAAACCAAGGGTCTGGAAGAGTGAACTCCACATATATTAGAGGCCAGGCACATCCCCTATGCTGGTTATTTATGTGTCTTTGTTTTATGCTGAAGAATGCAAGGTTTTGTGGTAGGGAATAAGTTGCTTCATTTATTTACCATGATAACGACATCAAAACCCTTTTCTCAGTAAAGACACAGAAAAAGGAAAAGTGCCCCAGTTTTACTCAGGAAGAAACATTTTTTAAACAAAGTCTTAGAGCCCTACGTGTACCAAAACAAATCTGGGATGGTGATGGCTAAGGAAGGTCACTGATTTTTGGCCACCTCCCTGTCCCTGCTCCCCCAGAGTCTGCAGGCCACCTCAGGCCCAACAGGTCCCAGAACTGTTCTAACCAGCAGAGAAACAGTCCAAAATGCAAACATTATATCCTGTCCCTGATCCCTCCTTCACCTGCCTTGAGGGTCTTCAAAGGGCAGGCGAGGAAGCCATGAAAGCAGCTGACCTCCCGGAGCACAGGGCAAGAGGACATGCGGAGAGATGGGCCCCACCATGCGCACGTCCTGGGGCTGCAGCTCACCGCCAGCCCAAAGAAAGTCCGTCTCCCAAAGAGGACTTGAAAAATAACAGCAACGATGACAAGAGAGATGCAAATGTGTCTCCAGGTGCAGTTTTGCTCAATGCTTAAAGTTGTGAACATCTCAGGAGGGAAACTGAAGTTCAGGCTGGGAAGCCCTGGGAACAGACCCTACCTGAAAGACCTCAGAGCATCCAGTTGCTAATGCAACCATGGCCACATTATCTTCACACCTGAGCACCCAGAAACTTGAAACTCTCTTCTCAGAAGCAGGCACAAGCTGCCATAGCATTTCACAGAAAGCAAGCTGAGCAAAGAGCTCCTGGCCCAAAGTCGCAAAGGAAGAGCGGAGGCTGAAGTTTAATTTCTCAGTCCCTCAAAGACTCAGACTCAGTTGGGCCAACCTTCATTACATGCCATAGTGTGAGTTTAAAAATACACCGCTCCTCTTAAAAATGTGTCACAGCTCTTAGAAGCAAGAAAATCAGGTTGTGGGTGGGAGTAACTGCACAGTATATATATACATATACTTTTGAGCGACAGTCTTTTAAATTCCACTTTAAAAAAAGCAGACTTTTTAGCACTTCAGGAGTCAAACACAGAGTTGTTATCAGAGGCTGGAAGCAGAACTGTTTTAAGAGGTAGGGGTCACTTTCTATTCATTTTTTTAGGAAATACACATTTTTTTTGCAGCTCTGTTTTTTAAAAAAAGAATTATTTTATGCTTAGCCACAGCTTTTCACTGGTAATGTCACGCCCAATTCAGAAGATATGAGCACCGAATGATTTGGCACGGGGATATACTCAAACAAAGGAAAAGAAACTGCTTACAATTTATGATATGCTTTGATAGCTGTTATTTAAAAATGTCAGTGTTTCATTCCAGCAAATGTTACAATAACAAGCACAAGACTAATGACCTGATGCCTTGTCAGAGATGTTCACAGGTCAGATAAAACCACCACATTATATCTGCAGGATCCAGCGTTTCAAAGACAGCCCTGTTTGAGCTTCTCCCAGGCTTTGATCCCCACAAGCCGAACGTCAGCACTATCCTCCCAAAAGCTGGCCTCACGCTGAGGGTTTTTCTGCCGACACACTTTCAAACCTCTGAAATACGTCCGGGCTGTCCTACCTCCCATCCGCGGCCATTTGAACCACCCGAGTGGTTTCCTGCATTATGAGGAAGCAGCAAGAGAAGAGAAGAGAACATTCAGCCACATCAGGCTTTGCCAAACAGCTGGCAAAGAATAACCTTAGAAAAACTGATATTTAAGCAACTGTGGAGGAGCTTTGTCGATTTAAGAGGAGCAGGGTGAGATCATCCACTGCCTTCTGTTGTCTTTTGGCTGAAAGCGGCCAACGGACAGCTGGATGGCCCCTGATCCTGCACTTAAACACACTCGCAGAAATATTTGCATTTCATCATCATGTTGCATTTTTCTCTTCTTCTCACAGGCCTTCCCTCGGCTCGCTCCAGGGTTTCCAAGCCTGTATCCCATCCCTTCACACCTGCTGCGGTCTGTTCACATTTAACGTTGAGCAGAGTGTGTGAGCAGTAACGAAAACTTTTCTCAGCATATTTAATATCTTCTTAGTTCAATAAAGTTTGCAATTTTTTCAGAGTTCTCCATTACTTAAAATTATTAGCTACATAATCTGGGGAAATAACGCTGGATTATCCATAGGTGGGATGCTCTGAGGATGCGATCGCAGGAGCTCAGAGGTGTGGTAGCAAACTGTAGTAACACACTGCAGTGCAGACTTGGGCTGGTGACAACATTCACGGATCACGACACACAGGCAGGATTTCAGCAGCACCTGCACTTTTCAGTCACTTCATTCGCTATGGAAAAGGCTTCATTTCCCAGAAAATCCTGCGGCACTTGGACTCCCTCACACCGCCAGACCATGCTACCCTTGAAGAGGCTGCACAAGCACCATGCAGGCAGCCCTGTGTGATGTGAAGGGAATTGCTGTGGTTACTTAAAATAACCTGACAGAGAAACGAGGCTTTGCTGGGACTCTTCCTACTGTCTTTGCATGGGCATAGTCGAAATTCCTCCTGGGGCACTGCAGAGCAGCAGCAGCACTCGTTCCAGCCCTTGGGGTGAATTGCAACCGTATCTTGGGCTTTGGTGAAGTGAGTTTCACCCTCTGCATTTGACACTTCTCCCTCCAAAGGAGAGAGAGAGACATGTATAGGGTGCATTCACATGTAAATATTACACCGTGATATGTTGAGTACCAGCAGACATGGTCTTTTGAAGGCCCACATGCTTGCAAGAACAACCTTCTCTATTCAGAGCTGAGCTTCCCTCCCTTCTGCTTTTGCAGAAGATATAATTCAGGGCCAGATGCGTCTTTATTTCATAAAGCATTTTACAGATCAGTTTGCCAATCCAGATGGATTTTCTGATCTGCTTTAGCTATGAAGCGATTAAGAGAGTTTGCCATACAATATGTGATTAGGAGAAGACTATAGACCAATGAGATTAAATGGAGGTATCAGAAGTTAAGCCACCGAGTTTACTGAGCAACTTTTATTGCAACGCGTGGTACATCCTTCCCTACTGGGACCCATGTTTGCACCCTCTCCCTGGACCCACTGCACGGTCAAGTCTGCCAAGAGATAAACGCCCAGAGACACAGCGATGCTTGTCTTCCCTTCCTTCTGCAAGATGCTGACGAGCAGCTGATGCCTTGACAAAAGCAGGCTGCTTAGGGCTGACTTTACACCCGACCTTCACCAAACTGGGTTTCCCTCTCCTCAGTATTACTAAGAACATTTGCATGACGATTTAGCGCTTCATTTCATTATGGTCCATCTGCTCTTCATGGCTCATTTCCCATTGTCTGGTAAATACTTCAACACTACTTGGAAATGATTGCAAAACGAGAGCACGGGGATTCAGGTGAAAGCTGTGCAACCCTCAAAATAGGACAGTAATCCTCTTTTCCTACAAATGTCCCTCGGAGCAAGGCACCCAAGGAGAGGCACACAGAAAATGGAGAGCTGGGGTGCAAGGTGGGCTCTGAGGTCCCTGAGGAGCAGGGACTGAGCACAGTGCATGACATGCTGCTGCCTGACGAGGTTGGGGCACGATTGCTATTTCTGCACGAGCACTACAGCTGTGTCTGCCGCCACGTTTTCAGCTGTTTGACAACTGGTGACAAACACACATCCCCCCTCCTAGCAGTAGATTAAATTTTCCCCGCTGTGATACATGGGCTTTTTAACTATGCATGGCCGACTCCTGCTACGACCGGCTTGCTTTGATCGATAGGTGGTAAACGCACTTTATCCCTGTCCCTGGCCATAGCCCCTGAGTCCCTGTCGTGTGTCGAGGGCACTGACCTTCGCTCTCTGCCCACTGAGTCCCACCGGGGCTCATCTGGTGCCAGTTCCTGCTCGATTTAAGGCTCCTTTCTTTGACGCACTGCTCTACACCTCCTTGTCTCTGTGTGTTAATTGCTTTGGATCAGCAGACCCGCAGCAGGGCGAGGGTCGGTGTTAACTCCAGTAAGTGCTCTTAGTCTGTCTGCTCTTGGTTTTCAGACCAGATATCGCTTTTCAGGAAGGTTATGGCTCACGACAAAGTCCTGGCAGCACCCAGCCATCACGGGACGGGGGCTCAGACACATCATCATCTCCTGCATCCTTTTCCCTCTCCAACTGGAGTCAGCCACAATGAGGATGGGCGCAAGCCAGCCCTGTGGGGACACCAAGCTTGGGTTCAAGCCCAGATGCCGAGGCTCTGCTTTATCTCTGCCTCAGAACAGAGCAGAGCAAAAGCAACTCTTGGGACACTGCAGTGACCCATTAAAATTAATGGGGTTAAATCATCCTGGTGCAAGCCACCAACTTCAAAAGAATTACACAAGGGATGAATCTGGAGCCATTATTTTTCTTCTTTGTGCCTTTCAGAAAGATGATCTACTTTCCAGACCGCTACGCTCAGCTTACGCTCTGGTCAGCCAGTCTTTCTAACTAAACTAACTACCCTCTTGCCGGTCTCTTACTCCATCCTCCCGTCTACTGTCCAAGCAATTCCAAGAACTGCTCTGGTTTTCCCCATGCAAAACAGCCCTCGTATACTTCCAACTGGCCTAATTAACTTCCTCTTTCAGGGGCAAATAAAAAAAATTTAAAAAAAAGAAAAAACAACCCCAAAAGCAAAGTTTCATTAGAGAAACCAGGAGGGTTACATACCCACATGGCACATTTCTTCTCTACCCTATGTTACAGCAGCAGGTAAAGGAGCAGGTGCAAGTGCAAGACTTTTACCCCCCCCACTTAAAACTACAGTGCACAAAACCCAACCATGACCGATGTGTGTCATACATACTTTTCTGTAATTGGAAGCACTTGTTTGAGCTAAGGAAGTGCAGGAGACCAACGAGACAGGCAGAGAAACCTCACATGTAAAAGATATAAGCTCCCAGCTACGCTGTGATCTGGAAGCCAGCCTTGCTCCTGAGGTGGCTCATTCAATAACAGCGCCAGTGGAGATGGCCTTCAACTCTTTCAGCAAAGAGCTCAGTAACCTTAAAAAGCATAAATCAAAACTTAAAATTGGCAGATGATTTGATAGGAAGAAATTGCCTTTTGGGGACTGCTTTTTGTGTGCCAGATTCACCCAGACGCAGATCCACATATGGATTTCTAACCTATCCAGGTTTCAGTGGTGATTACAGCAGCGATTGCGGTATGAACCATGCTAGACATATTATTTTGGGAGACCTGATGTATTAGAGGCAGACAATGAAAAACTCAGAGTATATTTGGTCTGTGAGTTACCCCACCTCCATAGTTCCCAGGTATTCAGCTCTGGGGGTTTTGGCACAGGAAAAGTAGACTTGAAATTCAGCTCCTGAACGGGTTTCAAACTTTGCTGAAAGTCCGGAGGTGTTCGGATCTGGGATTTTGACTAGTAGCTCCCAAAAGAGGCTGCTAATTTCTCTGGGTAAGGCAGCAGAGGATGGGAGGAACTAGTGTTATTTCACTTTGCTCTAAATGCAATGCAACCATCTGTGCAGCCGCTAAACCATGGGGCCTTGAAGGAACTACAAAATAGTCTGACTGTAAAGTCAGTCACTGAGAAACAGTCACTGCTGGGCTGACACAGCCTGCTGGTACTCCTCAAACCCCTGGAAGAAATGCCGCCTGACAGCTGCTTTCTGTCTCCCATGCTTTGGCCCCATCATGTCCCCGCTAGCGTCTTTTACAGCCATGGTCAGACATATACCAACGATGTATCAGGATGAGTAACGGACTAAATACAAAAATGCAGAGTGATCAGGAGCTCCACAAAGCTGCTTGTAAATCTACTAAAAGTGGCATGTTTCCATAATAAACAATCCGTTATCGCATTTCTCTGTTCCCACTTAGTCGAGAGAAAGGAAGACAGAGGCCGGTTTGCAGAGTGCTGCATTTCATAGGAGACAAGCAGACAGTGTGCAATGGTCCGCACTCCCTCTGCCGGCTGCGTCCGCTGCGCCCAGCATCCTCTGGGTGCTCTCGGAGGCGATGCTTCTCGCTCTGATGGAGGCCAGGCATGATTAATTCCTACTTGGACTGTGGCAACATCTGTGCAGGCATTGTCCATGAAGTGAGACCCACTCTGCCAGGATTTACACGGATAAAGAATAAAAGCGACAGCACCTATGTGAAAGATGCTGGGTTGTGACTGGCACAGGGCTGTGAAGAAACACTCTCCAGCTGGGACCGAGAAGTCCCTGCTGTCGCCGCCATGAGACGTGACCCATCACCGTGCACAAAGCATGCAAAAGCCACGTTGGGTTCAGTGGGTGGAAGCACTCCGGGAACCAAAAGGTTTGCAATTTTGTTACAGGCAACACTTTCATTTCCCTTGCCCTGACAACCTATTTTGCCAATATCCCAGGACAAGCAAGGCTCCGTAACATGTTTGATCATGCCATGCCAAAACTGGCAATAACTGAAAATACAAATGTATATAGATACATGCAGCTGGCAGGACCAGGGATGGAGCATGCACTTATGTCCCTGTATTTCATGTTCATAAAATATGTATTTCCAAAGCACAGAATTGATGACGTTACGCTGTCACTAGCAGGACTTTGGAAAGTCTGAATCAGAGAGCACAGAATTGCTGCGTTACCCATCAGCCACAGGTATCTGCTACCAGGAGTTGGCCTGAGAGCTAAAATGCAGACTAAGCCACGCACAGGGAGACAAGGCAGCTCCCGTAAAGCAAATCTGCAGTGGAGAGAGAATCTGAATTCAGGACTTCATAACCCTTTCCTCCCACTCATTCCATGAGTCCTGCCGCAGCCCTGTCCAACAAGGGTCTCACCGCACCGGCTACGCAGAGCTCCTGCCCACCCAACGGCGATGGCAGGCGCAGGGCACCTCAAACCTCCATCAAACAGCCTGCTTCCTGCTAATTACATCTTGAAGGCTAATGAGTTTTAAAAGCCTAATTCCAGACTTATTTTTCCTATGCTGCTTTTGATATAATGGGGGCAAAACAGCTCACATCATAGTTTGTAAGATATCAGGCAACATAATTTTTTGCTTCTCTGCTGATCTCTGAGCAGACATAACCCTTTTGATGTCCTGTCCCATGTTTTAAAAGGATGTAGCAATCATGACAATTTAGAAATGTGCATACAATTATGAATGCTAATACAATTAACAGTGAAAGACTCATACTTGGATCACAAACCCAGCTCTCTTTCAACTCAAGGCCTCCTCATAGGCTTCCAAGTAAATGGGTCAGACAGCAGTACAAAACTCCAGATAAAGAAAACTAATGCTTATATGGAAAAAAAGAACAACGAAATTCTTCAAAAAGACCTGACTCGGCACTGTCAGAGCGATTAAAGACGGGAGCAGCTCCCTAGCTGTTAGATGGCAGGGTCAAATTTCAGGTAGGGTAACTTGAGGCAGAGTTACCCTCGGCATGCGAAGGATTTGGATCAGCGGTGAACTATGAGTGGGTTTTACCCCTGTGCTGAGCGCAGCTTCAGGATTAGTGCCTGCACCCCCTGCAAGGCGCACGCACACACACGTGCACACAGAGCAAATGATGAAAAATGCATGATCAAGTTTATTGCAAAACTCCCACCGAGGATCAAAGCTGCCGCCCCCAGCAATGCTCACTGGCCCCAGCCAGCTTCACATGCTGCCTTTTTGAATTTTCTAACATGGGAAAATACATCAAAAGCATTGAAAGGGAAAAAGCGCATCTCCAGGGAACAGCACCTTAAGCAGGCAGGCAGTATTGCGAAGGAAGGGGGTTTTGTCAGCACTCTGCAAATACCACAGGCACAAAACCAGCCAGTTTCCCAGAAGAGAAAGAAAACTCCACTTGGCCAAATCCAGAAACAATTAGCCCAGGCACATCCCGTTCAAAGCTGGCACTGCAACAGGGGCAGGCCCTGCCACAGCCGGGAATGCTCGGCACTTCTGAGAACAAACCAGGTAGTACAAATTTAATGGATTCAAGTAACTGGACTGAGACTGGTGCCACTTCTCAGAAGCTCAGATCAGAGCCTGGTCAGTCCACAGCACTGCAGGCTGGGTCAGCATCTCTATCGCTGGGGTCTGTTCCCAGCTTCTCCTCCCTTCCCAGACCACTGACCCACCTGCGTAGGGTAAGGATGCCCCTTGCCCAGGACCTGCAGCCCCAGCTCTTCTCCTGCGAGGAGGCACCCCGTGGCCAAGGCTGCTGCTGTCCGAGGGGGCTCAGCTGGGAACTGCTCCGGGCGTTGCTGACCGGTGGGAGGCTGTGAGAAGGGCAGAGACCCTCAGTCTCCCAACAGCAGCTGGACATGGCTCTAAAACCTCAAGAGCTGTTGCTCAGGTTTTTCAGTTCATAATTGCAAATGTATTTTCCTCTTAAGACCATTTTACCAACAGTTCATAACTCTGTGGCTTGCAAATTGCCCAGCTCTGGGTCAGATGGTTGCTTGCAATTGTAAAACATCAGAAGTCGCTTGATTAAATCAGGTTAAAGAGGTCCCAGGCCCCTCTCCCCTTCCCCCAGGAGCAGTCATTCTTTCCTTTACTTGATCGCTTAAATCTTTATTCTGCACCACTCCTGCCCTTGCACTGAGTCTTCCATTTCACCCGCAAATGAAGAGCAATTTTCCTTCAGAGCAGCATTTGGAGGGATTTCATTGGAAATTTGTCCTTGTTCCATCATTTTTCAAAGGCTTTGTGGTTCCAACCTGCTCCCCACTCTGGGTTAAAAGGAGCAACGTGGACAGCTGTTCGTCTTACTGCAAGGCAGGAGCGGGGCCTGGCTGGGAATAACTCGGCCTGGCTAAGAGGTGATCAGCTGCTGGCTGCCAGATTCCCGTAAGGACTCTATGCGGTCTGCAGATACCACCGTGCTGGGGAGGGAGGGAGGGAGGGAGGGATGGATGGATGGATGGATGGATGGACAGATGGATGGATGGGAAGCATACAGGACAAGCAGGAGCAGTCCCTGCTGCCTAGGGAAGAGCTGTGCCTGGGAAGCCCTGGAGGGAAAGACCTTTGCTAAGGAGCATCAGTGTGAATAAGCTGTAGCCCAAGGGAGCCTCAGCAGATGTGGGGTGTGGTTTAATCCTTCCTGGGTCAAGCAAGCAAGCCAAAACCTGGATTAATATACAGCGTGTCAGGCTGCACATGCAATGCACTGGCAATACTATTTGGACAACAGCAAACACCCAGATTAGGTGCTGACAACGCCCCTAACAGGATCACGCACAGAATCTGGCCATAAGAAGAGCTGTCGCTCTGACTTTCACAGCCAAAAACGCGAGCAAGCCAGTGACACCTTCCATGCTGAAACCCAGCCGAGTGCCCCAGCACAGCCAAAGCTGGGGATGAGAAAGGTTTCCTTTTCCAAGTCAATTCTCTAGCTCAGTGGAGCTGGAGCAAGGAGAGCCTGGTGATCAGCACAGCTTCCCAGGCCTGAGGAGATGATTCAGTCCAGTACCGAGCATTAAAGAGACAATTAGATAATCTTCAATCTCTTCCATATGCTTACAAATGTCTGATCCAGGTGTGGTTCTGGAGTCATTAGTATTAATGTCCAAAACTGCAAGTCTGCTTCTTTCCCATTCCTTCATCAAGTCTTAGATGCAACATTATTAAATACAAAAAAATGACTATCATAAGACCAGCGGAAAAAGATAGGGCTGTAACACCTAATAAGAAGCCAGGTGGAAAAGCTATTTCATATCTGTTCATAGCAACATGTCACAGCTTTCCCACTGTTGTCTAGAGGAATTCCTGCTTTCCGAGATGCGGGAGCCAAGAGAAAGTCAGCTTCGCCAGATGAGCATGGCAAGGGGGTGAGGCAGGGCACATCCCCGGAGAAAGCAAAACGCACACACCACTGTGTCCAACATCCACACAAACCAAAGGCATTTTTTTGCAGCTCAGCTTGTGCCTTTTGCTGCACAGTAAATGCATGTAAAGCATCATCTCCCCACGACGTGGCAGTAGCTGCCTGCAGAGCCCGTAACACTGGGCCTTCCCATGCCAGACCCCTTGTCATCAAGTGGAGCTATTTATACAGGCTGCAACAAGCTGTGCAGCAAACACGGCTTTGCGAGAGGGTAGGAGAGTTCTGTGAAAACCAAGTGCAAACCTTAAAAATTTTAAGTTTGCATGTCTTGTTGGTGAGGTTTTTTGGCCAGGCTGATCTGCAGGTTGCCCGTGAAGTTCGAGTGTTGCCATTAATCCTTAAATAGAAAGTCGGATATAGGGATGGTGAGCTACATCTGCGGTAGAAGGACTGTACACATTTACACGTATATACACATGCACACAAGAGCAAAATATTATTTCCTGCATCAAGTAGCTTTCGACACGTAATGGACTTACGGATAAGTTTCATGTGAAAACCAGCCAGAAGTCTCTGCCCTCTGGGGCAATGCTGAACATGGAGCATTTTGTGGATGGGGGTGGACATGCCTGTTAATGTCCCTGGCTGCCCTCCAGCATGATGAAGTGTGCTGAGAAGTCCCTCTCCTGGCTTTCTGGGAAGGGAAGGACATTGGGCAGGTGAAGCCCTGCCTGCCCCACTGGGAGCTCGGTTAGCTGTGCCAGCCATTGCTAGCGAAGAGTGGGATGTTGGAGTGAAGTGGCTTCTCCCAGGGGAAGCTCTTTGTAAAACAGACGCCAGCGATGGCAGGGAGACACTAGACACCAACTCGATTTCACCGCAGTCTCAATGTGGTCTGCAAGAATGAAGGGCAGGACACACTGAAAAAGCCTGTGCAAGGCTGGGAAAGAAAGCTGTCCCCTCCCTGCTGGTGAGTCCTCCTGCTGGCATAAAGGGTCCACTTCATCCCCTGGCACCTGGTCTCCAAGAACACAGCTTCCACCCTCTTGAACGTTATGCTGCTCTCATCACAAGTCCTCCCTGCAGCAGCACTTGTGAGATCAGCCCTCTCCCGACATTGCTCCTGGAGGACACTTTGGCCCACCCACACCTAAGGCTGATAAGCAGTGCCCATGGGTGGCCCTACACTGGATCTGCTGAGAGACCAAATGAGTTGTGTCACCACTGACAAGAATAGCTGTTGGAATGAGGGGACAATAAAAAAAAGGAAATAAAAGAGACAAGGCAGGACCCAACAGCAGCAGCTGAGTCACATCAGATATCACAGCATTTGCCTTCAAGTGGTTTTAGTTCAGTAAATGTTACAGACCTTGGATTTAGGAGCCATCTTCAGCCAGCAAGGTTCAGAGGAGAGGACCTACGGACAATCCACGGCTCCACAGGCTTGGGGAGCCGTGGCATGCAGGCAGCGTCACCGCCACCTTGCCCAGGTGGCCCAGGTGCTGCCACATTCACACTGGGGTTGCTGCCACACACTCCACCTGCGGCACCGTGCTCTGCTTTTAGAGCTAAGGCAGCTATAGGGGTCCAACCCTAGACTAGTGACACGGGACCGTGTGACACTGCTCTGCCTCCAGTGGGAACTTCCAGCCCAGCACAATTCGCTTCCCAGCTCCCGTGTAACCTGTCCCTCAGGCTGGGGGGACAAAGGGACTCGTGCTTACTCTCCCATTTCCTTCTGCTCACGCTGGAGACATGAATGAGGACTGAAGTGTGTTGAGACAAAATTTGGATAGGGTCAGCCCTACGCATTGGCATCTGGTTTTCACAGGAGAGTGGGGTCCTGCGCAAGAAGCTGCCATGAGCTGAAACCTGGCCAGTGCAGTGTGGACAAAGCCCAGGCAGGAGGCGAAGCCGCTCACCATAGCACGCACAGCTCAACAAGCTCCCTGGCAGGCGTGGCTTAGCTTTCCCAACACAAAACCTGCAGCAGTGGGAGCTGCTCCACGGGCAGCCGTGCTCCCAGACAGCCTGGTGCTAACTTGCCTCTCCCTCTCATGTGGCTTGGATGGCATTTCCCTCAGCGCTGCCAAGCCATGAGCCCTTGTCTTTCTGGGATGCACGGGTATCTGCAGGCAAAGCTGGCATGGCTGCATGCTGGAGCCAGAGAGGCTCCTGTGCTGCAGTGAGCAGGGCAGGAGGCTTGGGAAAGTGGGAGAGACTCCCCTCCGACTGCCCCCGTCAGGGCTGTTCTCTTGTGATAAGAACTGGCCCTCACACTCGGATCCGCCGCAGGAAGTTTGTTCTTGTCACCCCATTTCCCACCTTCCTCCCCACTCCCTGCCGGTTGGGGAGGTCGCAGCCCTGGGACGTGCAGAGGAAGGAGGCACACAGGAGCAGGCTGCCCCTGCCACCCTCCTCCTAGCCGGCCCCCGGTTGCCTGTGGCGGGACCCGCCAGCAAAGTCTTCACAGGGAGGAAAGCCTAAGAGCAGCTCCGGTGGTTTGGTTTGCCTTGTGAGCACAAGCCTGCAGCAGGGTGTTTGCAAACAAACAAACCATCCCCACTATAAATCCTTTATTTGTTCCCTTTCCCCACCCTTCTGCCAGCGAGTTTGTCCCCTGCGCTGCGCGGGGCCGCACAAACAGCTCATTCAACATCCAGTGCGAGAGGGGAAGAGGTGGGAGCCCCGGAGCCGCCCGCGCTTGACACAGGACTCTGCTGGCAAAACCGGCTTCTCTCCACATCGAGAGCTCCTCTCCAAGCACATCCCCCAGCAAATTGGATCCTCTGCATCCCCTGATGCTCCCTCCTGTCCTCTCTGTGCTGCAGAGCAACAAATTAACATTTCCATTCCTTCCCACGTGGGCAGCAGGGGGAGAAACCCCAGTGAGGAGGGTGAACTTCTTCAAATGATAATAAAAGAATAAATGGCTTTAAGCAGCCCAAGAGCGCCTGGAAATGGCTTAAGGGAACACACTGCATGCTGGCATTCAGAGCCTCTGCCCTCACTCCTGCCTTTACATAGGACTGATGGGAACCCATGGCTGAAACAGCAGCATGTCCCTCCGGGCTTCAGGTTTCAGCATCACACACAGGCTGTTTGACAGAGGGGCAGGGAAAGGGAAACCGGTGGGTTATTCCAGCAAAAAGCCCTCTCTGTGCCACTTCTCCACCTACTCCCTTGCTCTCAGACATGCTCGAGACATAAGTATAGTGCCTACTCAGCAGGGCTGATGATCGGTACGGACGTATATTGCAGGCGAAAGGAAGCTGCCATCAAACCGTATGACAATAACGGCACTTTCCACACATTCGGTACTTCCCCTGCCAGAATCTCCAAGACCTGAGGGAGCCAAATAGCCAGGTGGGCTCCCAGTAAAGCCCATTATTTAAAGGAAAGTTGGATGAATTTAGCCTGTTCTCTTAATTTTACAGATGGGCAAGTCCTGGATATTGAAAATCATAGAATCATAGAATGCTTTGGGATGGAAGGGACCTTTAAAGGCCATCTAGTCCATCCCCCCTGCACTTGGCAGGGACATCTACAACTAGATCAGGTTGCTCAGAGCCCCATCCAGCCTGGCCTTGAATGTTTCCAAGGATGGGGCATCTACCACCTCTCTGGGCAACCTGTTCCAGTGTTTCACTACCCTCATTGTAAAAAATGTCTTCCTTATATCCAGTCTGAATCTACCCTTTACAAATACAAAATTTGTTCAAAGTGTCCCCCGGCTCTGAGTGCTGTCACACACCCCAGGCTCTATTCAGGGCTTACATCCTGAAGTGAAGACGCCCTGGATAGCATTTCCCATTAGCAACACACCTTTGAACGCCTTCGTATGGTAGTTGATCACATGGCCGCAACACTCCAGGACTCTGGAATTTGCTCTCCAGTTTCCAAACTACTGACTTTCCAAACCTGGGAACATTCAATCCTATAAATGGGTCACCCTGAAACCTGTTTTCAAATATCAGCTCCGGTGGCAAAATGTGCTGCTGCGATCCCACGTCCTGAGCCCACCTCAGATTCAGATAACGTTCACCTCAGTCTCTCTGCCCGTGGTCACCATTATTTTTTCCCTTCCAGAAAAAGCAGGGTCACCTACAGGTTTTGGGGAGCAGCTGCACACAGAGGTGGAAGTAGCATCGTAGCTTTTAATGGGAACAGCCTGCTGAGGAGTCACTGGGCTGAGCGAGGGGAGGGAGAAGGTTTCTGAGCTGCCAAGCCAGCACTTTGCAACACCTCAGCTCCTGTCAGCTCTGCACAGGCAGGCTCAAACCCTTCCCGCAGGTCAAAGCAGCACCATCAACAACAGAAGCGCAGCCGTGGAAAGCAGGATGCGCACCACGGCATGGTGCAAAGCTGAGTAACAAACTGCCCCACCTCATACCTCCAAAAAAACCTAAGGACTGGTGTATCCCCAGAGTAACTCAGCTGACATCAACAGCATTACCGCACATGGTGTTTGCCCTGTAACGTTATACAACCCCTAAGAGGTTGCTTGCTGTGCCAAACACCACGTGGCCGCCCTTGCAGCAAGAACCAAGAGTTTGTTGCAGGATCCTCCCCGAGTGCTGGACTTTGCTGGCGCCCTGTGGGGAAGTGGTTCACAGCCCCTCCCTCGCTGCATCCCAAGGAAAGTCCTTGCAGCACGGCGCAGGGAGAATTTCAGGTGCACGCTGGGTTTGGCAGGCCATTTGCATGCCAGAATTATTGTTTTCCTATTATTTCCTATTATTATGTCCCCAATTCAACTAGCCAGGGCAAAGTGAAGCTGTCGGTATCATGCAAGCTGTAGCCCATCACAACCAGGGGTTTAGTGCTACCCGTTGTTTACATTTATCCTTCCCGTGTCTCTGTTTGACCCAAGAGATGTTAATAGCCTCAAGGTCGAAGAGAGGAGAGTGCAGCAGAAGGGATTTCTGCCATAAATGAGCTTGCACCAAATGTATTCATGTTTTAGAGGTCATAGGAAAAACCTCTATCCGGAGAAAAATGGTTCAAAAGGTTCTGTCAAGCCCAACAGATGCCCTCTTCCCTTCCCCTGCTTCTTTTAGGTGTCAAAACACTGTGATATTGTTCAGTGTCCCCATGCTCCTGAGGATCGGGGTCCAAAACATTAACACTTCCACACCCAAGTGGGCTGCAGTATGTGCTGTCACTCCTTCTCCCCGCACGCGGCATCCAGCAGACAGTACCTAGCAAAAGAAATTCTCTAAATGTAGTCGCGGTAGTTACCTGAGGTTTCGCTCCTATCTCAGCATAGCCAGCAGTAACCCAGATTTTAATCCTCAGCCTGAAGCAATGGGGAAAGAAGAGAAAGCCATCCATTTTTACAGCCAGGAGCACTCGAGCTCTGGCTGCAAACACACATTTTGTCCACTTCTTTCTTTTTCAGCTATTTTTCCATTGGTGCAACATTTGAGCCAACACAGGGAGGATATCTCAATTTTAGTCTCAATAAAAAACAAAGAAATAAAAAGCAATCAGAACAGATTTTGCAGTGTCAAATTCAGCTCTCCAGAGGCAAAGGACCGCCTTGGATTCCCAGTGCTTCTGGCCCTCCTCCCATTCCTTCCAGCCCCATCTCCATCTGCCTCTTCCATCCCTCTCCTGCGCCTCTGTGAAGCCTCCGCTATTTCAGCGTGTCCCCCAGCAGACAGCAATTATTGATGGTATGTGTTACATCAGCCCTAACGGCCAACCCAACCGGGGGCCTGTATGTCTGCTGCAAACGCACAAACCTGCTTGTTTCTTCCCCAAAACTTGCAATCTGAATAGCCAGACAGCTCAGGGGTGTGGGAGCAGAAAGCCCGAGCTGAAGAAAGTCAGTGTTGGCAGCAAGCTCAACTGCAAGCCTGTATTTTTCTGGGGCCAGTGTGGTCAGTGGTAGAAGTGAAGTGACAGTGCTAGAAGGAGAGCTTGGAGCAGAAGGCCAACTGGCCAAGTGAAGGAAAGCCCACAGCTGAACTGCAGGATGCTCTCTGAAGGTCCCAAGGTCTTGGCTTGGCTGCTTTTACAGCTGTTAGGGCTGGCTAGAGCCTGGCTGGTTTTTCTCTGCAATTTGTTTCCTCCGTCCAGCTGGGACAGAAGAGAGCAAGGATGTGAAGCAGCAGGCCCGTGGCACTCTCCCAGCAGCATGCATGCTCCCTGCACACTGCCAGGGCTACAACACGAGAGGGAGAGGTGGCCTGGCCCAGGTACCGCTTTCACATCGCCGTCCCTCAAATGCAAGTCCTGTATGTGCCTATTTCTGCCCTTGCTCCCACCAGCTGGAGTCTGGCTGGCTCATGTTTGATCTCCAAGATCAAAGAGGAGCTGTAGGCTTGGAGGGGCAGGGAGTGTCCTCTTTGCCATCTGTCTGAAGGAGCAACACAGCCTTGGCTCTTAGATGGAGTCTGTAGGTGTTTCCTCACGTACTGCAACGCAGGTGACTTTTGCCCCACTGTGCATCCACTGATTCCTTAAAGGCTTCTCCTGAGTCCCATTGGCATCAGAGCAGACCTTGCCACAGCAGCAGCACAGAGGATATACAGCAAACACATGCAAAATCCAGTCCTTTTTTATTAGAGTTTCAGAAAGGGGAGATCTGCTGCAAGAATCCTGGACTGAATTCAAGAAATTGCAACTCTTTGCTTCTTATTTCCACCCCTGTGACCTAAGATCAAGTGGCCTTTAAAAACAACAGAACAGGGCTGAAGCCACCAACCCTGGAAAGCTCAACCAAGAAACTCATCTCCAAACGCCGGCAATGGCTGCCCCAGCTCTAATGATCCCCTTGGAGGCTCTTCTGCATCTCAGCTAAGCACAGTAATACTGCATTACATTTATTCAGACCATATGTAATATGCACGAGAGCCCATAAAAGCTTAAACAGCACAATAAACATTTGGAAAAGCACAGTGACCAGATTTACGGGGTTTGGATACCTGCCAGCATGACCCACCAGAATCAGATCCTTAAGTTTTGTGTAAGCCCAAGACATACACACAACACACACACAAATGTGCTGTTATCCTTGGAAAAAAGATAAACAGCCCCCAAAGCCCATCGCCAGCACTGGAATATGACAGCCTTCCACTGTTTCTGATTGGACTTAGTTTAAATCAAGGCCATAAAGAAGGTCTTGGCAAGGAGAAACAAACGTAGCACGACAAAAATTCACCCCAGAGCACACAGTAAAATTGAGAAAGAGGGAAAGACGAAAAGATTTAGACACTTAATTTCCATTAAAGGGGAGATGAGCCCTGCTGCAGAAAGAGAGCTGTGCTTTGCCAAATTCCAAGATACTGTTGTGCTAATTTTCCTCCACAGGGACGATGTGATAACTCCTGTGCTACCTACCAGGCTGGAGGAGGCTCAACAGAAGAGAAGAGGTGTGAAATGATGACGGATCCCAGGGGGTGCAAAACATTTTGTCCCAAGAATCTGCAAAACCCTTGAGTTTTCATTTGTACAAAACACTTTGGGATAGTGGGAGAGCAAGGCACCGGTGGGATGTAAAAGTTCCTCTATTTCCCAAGGTGAAGAACAGTTGAAAGAGTTCCAGTTTCCTGGTTTCTTGGGCATTTTGTGACACATTCTTTTTCCTCCTCTACATTTAATAACATTTATGGCTAAACACAGTATTTTGCATACCTACAGCCCCTTCCAGTTCACAAAGATACTGCACAAGCAGGATTTAGTACAGCCGTGAGCATCCAGTGCTCAAGACAGAAGCCAGGAGTCCTGGCTCCACATTCTGTGCTCTAGACCGCATCCAGGGCAGAACCCCATCTCCAGACTTAAAGCAAAAGGAAAGAGATAAAAGAACAGCACAAGATACTGCTTTTGAGAAACCTGCCTCATTTGTTATGATAAAGGAGAGTATTACGGATTAGCTGGCAATACATGGAAGGACTTGCCCACCTCCCACACATCATTTCCCAGAAAATTTTTTTACAAGTTTAAGACGAGCTGCTACATAAAGTTATACAAAAGAAAGACTGAAGCGTGACAACAGATTGACTTACATGAGGCTCAGGACGTGAAGATGCCCTTGCTGTTAAAGAACCGGCTCAGAATCACTGCTCTGCTTTGCTTATTACACCACAGAAAAAGGCTGTTTGTGTTTATCTGCTGCTCCGGGAGGTGGGTTGTGCACTGAGAACAAAAGCTACATGCAAGGGCGCATTCTCTCACCCACTGGCACGGGCACACTCAGGGACGGCTTTGCGTAGGACAAGGTCTATCTTCAGCACCAGTGGCCACAGAGGAGGACAGAGCAGGGGGTCTCTGGTCAGATTGCTGCACCGTATGAATTGCCGGAAAGACCACACATTTGGTGAATGTAAATCTAGTGAGGAGGCACAGAGCAGTAAAGGGTCCTGCGGGAGGAAAAGATGCATTGAAGCAAGGGCCAGGATGGCGTGGGTAACAAAGCACAAACCAATGGAAAGTCTTAGTAGCTCCTGAGGGGGAGGTCAGGCAGTTAAAGGTCTATCTGAGGCAGATGTGCTCGTGTTAGCTCACGAGTCAACAGGCGTAAGAGTCAGGGATGGGAAACACAGGACGGGACAGGCAGGGAGAAAACAGAGACAGCGGGAAGGGCAATGCCCTTTTGACACATCCCTCTTCCCCCTGCTTGGGAAGGTAACTCAGACCAGGAAAGCTCTGCTCAAGCTCCAAACCACACAGCTGCCAGACTGCTCGAACAGCCCCAGCCAAACCTCCCTGTGCTAACAGCCCCATGGGGCTGGGGGCAGCTCCAACACAAGCTACCATCAGCAAATGCTGCAGTAAGGGACATGGGGGAGTCATGGAGGAGGCAGACGAAGTGGAGAGCAGAGGACATCAAGAGACACCCAGGGCTGACTCTGGACAAGGACTTACAGATGGAATAATCTGGACAAGTGTCACAGGGAGCCGAGCCTGCAGCCCCAAATGGACTGATGTGCCAGGAGCTAAAACAGAGTGTAGGCTCCTGAGCAATTTATTCTTCTACAGCAGACTGTGCTCCCAGTACTTACAGAGATTTGGCTGAGGAAGAAGAGGGATACCCAGGAAACCATCAGCCCTACTCCCTTCCTCCGTGGTCACACTGATCCTTTCCAGAACTGCCATGGGGCAGAGTCTGTGCATGAAAGTGGCTGCTTCAACCACATCACAGCTACAGCCCACCCTGCTCTCCGTGCTGTCCCGGCGTGTGAAGAAGCGTGGACTGCTCTTTGTCTCTCTTCTGCACAGGTATCTGCTGTTCATCTCAGAAGAGTGACTTCAGATGAGGTAATTCACCACAGTTTGGGGTAGGAAGACAACAGGGTGAGGTCGATCTTGAGCTAAAGATCCCCCTTCACATGCTTATGAGCAAGGCATGAGTGGAGGACTGGTGAGCCAGTGGTTGAAGCAGAGAATTTAAGGGCATCCTGAATCCTAGTCCCACTGTCACCTAGGGCAAACTAGTTCAATGTTTCTTTGCCCTATCTTCCTCAAATATAGCATTTTCCAAAAACTGATATGGAAGTTGACCCACTCCTGCAGATCCAGGGAGTTGTATATCAGCAAGCCAAACTGTTGGTGTGCTAGTGGTGTTCGCAAAGGCAGATAAGAGAAAGTATGCTGGGCGTCACAACATGAAGCTAAAATTCAGACCTTCTGTCTCCTGTTCCAGTCTTGGTGACCTTTCAAAACCACTTTTGTACTTTTGCTTCCCTAGTTCTAAAATAAAACCTGTATTTCACAGTCAAGCTGAGACAGCAGGTTCATGTTCGGGCTGTAACTTGATGTCTATAGTGAAGTAGCTCTATAGAAGGGCAATGTAGTACTATTGCCATTACTACTACTGTATGATTCACACACTTTCTTTTCAGTATTATTCTTAGGAACAATCCCTGGGAAGATTTTGGTTTCACTAAAAAAAGAAGAAAAATAGATTATAGGCAGCTAGGGACAAAAATAATCCCATTCCCATGTGGTTTGTGCTATTTAAAGGGACATAATACCTATTTTTGAAAAGACTAGTTTCAGAAGACAAACAACTGATATCTGTCAGCACAAAGACATTTGGAAAAACAGACATAGAATCATTTTCCAAAAGCTTTAGGTGTGCCTGAGATGACCCAGAGTATGGGAGCAGGGGGTGGAAGCATGTCCTGTGCGACAGAGCCCAGCCATCTCTCCAGCAGAACAGAAGCAGGGAGTAGTTTTTCTAATCAATTTTTGGAGGAGGATCTTGGTTTTGAGCCAGGAGGTTGAAGGGTGAATACAGCAGCACAGGACCGGGTACGGAGGGAGAGTATTTTGTCCCACGTTCCCACATTTCTGTTCACTGTCCTGGGTATGGTCAGGAGGGAAAAAATGCGATGCCATGTATTCAGCATGAATTGCAATTCCATACAATGGGCGAGTTCTCTTCTGCTGAAGTATCTGGTGGTTGGACAGAAGCCACTCAGCTAACAACATCTGTGTCTCACAACAAACAACAGTTGGATGCACCAAGGAAGTAGCAGATGGTGGGAATTTGCCCCAGACAGCATCAGATAAAGCAAGAAAGTCTTATTCCTCCTGCATTCCCACTGCATCCTCCATGGCCATCTGCTGGGGAAAGCCATCTGCTGGGATCCAGAGGTGCGAGGATGGGCTGAGGTGAGTGCTGGAGCTGAAGAACGTGAGCAGACAGAGCAGGGACTGCAGGAGGAGCAGAGGGACACAGCTGGGAGTACTGGGATTTCACAACATGGAAATCAGGGCAGGATCACTTTTGGCTCTGGTAAGTCCTGACCCTCATGCAACTGCTGTGAAGCATTAACTTGGACCTGGACTACAAACTAGAGGTAATTTAGACATATCCGCAACATGGAAAATCCCAAGCCACAGACTCTAGAGTTAGTTTGGGTGTGTTTAAATCTACGTGTTTTGCTCTGAGACCATCTCAAATTCCAGCAAAAATGTTGGGTAAAGAACCAGCCAAGAGAAGGACCACATTCAATTTGTGCTGGTGCTGCCCATGCAGTTACTGTCACTAACAACCGATGGGAAATCAGTGAGAGAAGTCTCAGATGCAGCATCTTCAGAGGGAGATGCTCAGCACATCATCCACTGCTGTCTCATTTATTCTGAAGACTTAAAACAAAAGGGCTGGGGCAACTGCAGATAGGACAAGGCTGAACACAGAAGAGTAAACTTGCTTTTGTTTGTCTATAATATTAATAGGCGCATTATGTAATTTCCTTGGCTTACTGATGCAGCAACTCTGGTTACAAGACGGGATGGGATTTCCTTGAGGTCATTCCCCCAAACTGTGTGAGTTGTTATTTTCCTGGCTCACCCACAAACAGAGCGGTTTGCTCTTCTGAAACACTAATGTCCGACTGTTGAAAGGTTTTGCCAATCAAAACATTGTGGCCTTACCCCATTTTAATAATCTAAGGCATCAATCTCCCCCTTAGTATTTGTTTGATGTGTTCTGCACCCTGCTGAAATATCCCCTCCAGACCTCCCTGAGCTCAGGCTCTGATTGAAGAGAGATGCCATGCATCAGGCCTGCAGCTTTCTCTCTGAAACATTTAGAAGGGGATGGTGGTAAAATGTATTTATTTTCATGTATTGAGGAAAGAGCATATATTCCAGCCTTTTTTTTTTCCATCACTCAGAGATGGGCCTGAGGCCAAAACGGTGCTGCTAAGCTTGTTTTCTATTTAAAACCTTCATTTTTATTAATAACCCTTTACAGCCTACACACCAGCACTGCGGGAGTTGCATTTCCGTGTTATGTCATCGTGAACCATTATGTATTTAATTCCTGTACCCACAAACCCATATGGACATCATTAAACACGCACCGTACAGTATTAAAACTGTGTTCCATAAAGTGTGATTTAGAAAAAAAAAGACCTATGAAGTGCGGATTTTTTTTTTCCTAAGGTCATGGGAAAATGAAGAAGTAGGGGAGAGAGAAAAGGTTCAGCAGTGCTGCGGGTTAGCTCAGAGCTCTCCATGCCTGCAGACTGAAAACCCAGCCCGCCTTACCCACCACGGAAGATTAATTACCCAGTAACTTCAGGCCAGAGATGACGAATTTCTCTTTGGCAGACCACAGAGACAACTTCTACAAAAATTACAGGTTACAGACCAGCACAAGACCTTGATGATTTTATTTCTGCCAAATTAGGTTTGCATCACTTCTCCTGAAAGAAATTGCCTTCAGTGGGGCAAAAGAGCAGGTTTCCCCATATTGCTGAGGGTTGGTTATCAGGGACACTAACACAGGTGAGGGTAGACCCTTGCCCTGAGCACGACGTGTGTAGCACAGGGTTTACTCCCAGTTTCTGTTATGGCCCCAGACTGGCTTGTCCTGGCTGTAGTCTATGCTAGCAGCAAATCCAGCACTCAGGCGACTTCTGCAAGACAGCAAGGGCACACTTATCCTCAGCCTCAGGATCTCACCTGTGTCCAGGACACTCCTATCATTCCTCTGTTATCTTATGTGGGACTGGGGATGAAAAGATATGGAAAAGAGAGAAAGTGATGGAAGAAATACATCAGACAGTGAATAAACCCAATGTACAGAGAGTACCAGTGGGAGAAATAGAAATGTGTAGAAATTCTGGGGGAAGCAGGGCAGAACACATAGAGAGGGAAGCAGACAATATCCAAGGGATGTAAGGAGAATGGAAGAACCCAGGGACAGTCAAAAATGGCACAAGAAAAGATATGCCAATGTGAGGCAGAGAAGCTGATGCAGTCAGGGATGGTAAGAAAGCAAAAAGAAAGCAAGACATAAGAATAAAGCACAATTTTAAAATGCCCAGTCACATAAAAGATTTATGTATGTATGTAAACTAGGAGACAATAAGTCAGTTGCCTACAACACACACTAGACAGCTTGCAATGACCTAGTCCTTTATACTGGAGTGAGACCTGCCAAACTCTGATGGCTGAATCAAAATCCTCTGATCACGGAGCAAGCGCTAGCGGAAGCGAACGAACCACAGTGAAAATGGTATTTGACAGGATCTTACAGCAAATACAGCCATAGAAAGGTTTTCTGCATAGCCTTGTGCTTATTGCTTTGTCCCAGAGTGGCTGCATTCCCTTATGGAGACTGTATTGGTGCTCCCTCGATTTTACAGCTACACAATTAAAAGTTCCCCTCAAAGATACAGATAAAGATACATACCTAATTGCTTTGAAGCCCTTTTTGGTTTTCTTTATGAAATATTTATAAAAATAAATGCATAAAAAGAGCATTCAGGGCACACACAAATTGTCTGCTCCATAAAACCTCTAAATGCTCAGGCCAGTTGAGCCTCTCTGCTGGTTTTGCTGTGTGATGTCTGTGTTTAGGCATCTCCGAGAATAGAAGTCCCCTACCCTCATCCCTTGAAAGCTCGTGACTTAGTTCAAGTTAAATTTGTTGTGCTAGCTCCAAAGCCTGCGTGTGTGTGTACTCACATGCATGTCAATCTCCAGGCAAGAGAGAAGAGTTAACAGGATTTGCAGAGGGGGTTACCGATGAATGAACCTCCTTTATATCCCAGCCCTCTCCAGAATTTTTCATTACCGTCAAACAAACATACACATGAACACACACAAATAACTTTGGGTGCACATGTGCTCCTGTTGAATTCAATACAGTTATTCACTGTGTAGAAAACTACCCACGTGCATAAATGTTTGGAGGAAGAGGACCACTCTCAGGATGAGGCTGACAGCAAGTTTAATGTCATCTAGCTGCATTCCTCTGGAGGTGAAATGTTTTTGACGTGTATCTCTGTAGGTATGTGTCCTACTTCATTCAAAATCTGGAATTTATTTTGATGTTTCAAAAATAAAGCCTTAAAAGAAGAAGCAAACACAATTGGCAAAACTTCTTCAGGAAACTTGAAAAGGACCATTAGAGCCCCAAGCTGTTAAATGCTCTATTTTGGGTCAATGCTCTCTTAAACTGATAGTCACATCTTCTACTTACACAGTTCCCTGGCATGAGTATATCTGAAGTGAATGTATCTGAAATGGAGATAAGATTGGACATTTTCTGAGCATGTATTAGGATAGACAAAATCATGGCAGAAAGCAATATTTGTTTCTTAAAGCCAAAAATCCTCTGTTCACTGATATTAATTCAATCTTCTCTCACAGACATTATTTATCCTGCCAGGGATCAGGACTTATTGGGCACTAAACCAGGACTCAGTAGTTTATACGCCTGTCAACAAAAAAATTAAATATAAAACACTTGTCATAAATACGCACGGACAAAATTTTCTGATTTACGAGGATGCTAAATGATTGAGACAAGAGTGTATTTTAAAAAAAAGCCTTAAGAGAAAGCAGACAAAAAAGGAAGGAAAAAAAGGCAGTAATTATATAATGCACTGGAGACCGGCCTTCCATAAGAAGAGGGGGAAAGGGACTCCTCTTAAGATGCCTATTTCATCCCTTGCCTAATAATCCAAAAGCACCTAACTTTCAAAGTACTGTGTTTTTTCATAGGCTGGAAGCACCACAAAGCATCCTTCATCAGCCTGGCCTTTTGGCAGTTCTCCTTCTCCAAATGCAAATGCTACATCTGGAAAAGGCAGAAATCCTCTCTCCTGCCTGAAAGCCTCCTTTTATCTCCGTCCTCTGCAGAACTCCTACTTCTTGCAACTACTCACTTCAACATACTACTTTATTGAAGGGATTCAAGGCTTTCTCCTCATCTGCTGAACGTCTGCCTCTTCTTAAGGTCCCAGATCACTTTCAGAGCCCTCTCGCTAGCTAGCGTGGGTCACCCTGCCATCCCTCAGCCAAGGATCCATAAAACAACCCGCTCCTGAACACACAGATGAGCATGAAAACGATAACAGTGAAGATTAACAGAAGCTTATTTGTCAGGCCTGGCAAGAAGAGCATCTCATTAGCTGGTGTGGCCTGTGCAGTTCAGCCGCCGGGGGTTCCTCCTCCCCCCAGGGGATGACACTGATGCATCATGAACGTTAATAACATTGTTAGTGCGTGTCCAACAGAGCCCTGCTTTGTGCATTGAGACTACCCGGCAAACAATAAGATACTTTTCCACTGACCTCTTGCTGGAAGAGTTTGAAGCTGTTTGCAGGGATGTGAACAACTCTTGCAGCTTTCTTTAGTTGCCCCTGGCCCTTAGCTTCACTATAAAGATACATATGGAGGTGAAGGAACTAATCCAGACCCAGCAAGATGCCTCAGCATCCAAGTTACCGGCTACAGGGACTGCTCAGGTTATGTGCAAGCTGAAGAACGTTATTATTGGGACCACAGAAAGGAAAGCGCTCAGTTTTGTTACCCACATGCTTCCCCAAATGTGGGAGCTGTATTGCTAAAATGTCCCATCCTGTAGGAAGAAATGTAGAACACCATTGGCAAAATATACTGGTCCCCACTACAGAGAAAAAGCTACCCCAGTTACTCAGTCTACATATCTTGTTTGCATTTGCCTGTATTTTCAGGGGGCTGATGACAGCCTTACACCTCACCTTCTGGCCCTAAGTTCAGAATAGCTGAAATCATTCTCCTCACCTGGGGTGAAAATTCACTGCGCCATTGCTGGTGTCACAGTGCTGTGGCTGGGCTTTTTCCCAGTGAAACCCTCCCTGCTCCTCTTTTACTTAGCAAATATTTGTAACACCCCAAACAAGTGCTCATAGAATCACAGAATCACAGAACCATAGAATCGTTAAGGTTGGAAAAGACCCTTAAGATCAAGTCCAACTGTTAACCTAACACTGCCAAGTCCACCACTAAACCATGTCCTCAAGCACCACATCCACCCGTCTTTTAAATACCTCCAGGGACGGAGACTCAACCACTTCCCTGGGCAGCCTGTTCCAGTGCCTGACTACTCTTTCAGTGAAGAAGTTTTTCCTAATATCCAACCTAAACCTGCCCTGGCGCAGCTTGAGGCCATTTCCTCTCGTCCTATCGCTTGTTACTTGGGAGAAGAGACCGACCCCCACCTCACTACAACCTCCTTTCAGGCAGTTGTAGAGAGTGATAAGGTCTCCCCTCAGCCTCCTCTTCTCCAGGCTAAACAACCCCAGCTCCCTCAGCCGCTCCTCATAAGACTTGTGCTCCTGTGTTGCACCAGGGCTTGCTCTTTAATGTGTTCATGAGAAAGGGATCGGCCACATGACCGATGCTCTCAGAGCTGCCCGCTGGAAGAGTGAGGCATCAAGTAGGCAGGACCAGACACACCGCAGCACCGCGAACAGCAGATCAAGTCCCAACCACGCAGCACCCAGAGACCTGAATGCCATTGCAGAAGGGGTCACCCGCAAAGCCGTCTGCTGGATGTCTCTGTACACGTCTGTTCACTCTACAGCCATCCTGCTGTTCAGTAGGGCTGATGAAAACTAGCCAAATTCTGGATTTCGGGACCATGTTTCAACAGGAACTGAGAGGTTCATTTTTGGTAAAACGTTTTCATGAAAAGAAAGCTCGTGTTTTAGCCAGATTCAGAGGATAATCAACATCTCCACAGAACACTGTGTTTTGACAGAAATAAGAAGATTAATTTAATCTTAATATCTTCAGGAACTCTACAGCTCCCCTAGCAAGAGAGGACAACATTGGTGAGGTTCTAATAATTAGAAAAAGGACTGAGACCAGCAACCTATCCAACGGGGAGCAGCAAAGGAGGCAATATTGCTAATTCACTAGTGAACCAGGACAGCTTTAAGTCTCTGATGAATGCTGTCTCTGGTATGAGTCAGTCACACTTCATTCCCTGCCCGCTTGGATGGGAAAGGAAAAGGTTTATCTGTTAGATATGGTGCCCCTGCCGTCCTAACCCCACAGTTGTTGCAGTGGGTCTCTTCTCATAAAGCAAAACAGACATTTTTTGGCCCCCAACATTCAACATTTTCTTCTTCTTTTATATTTTCAAGCACTAGGTGTCTCAGGTTACTAGTGATTTTTTGCGGTGGTTCCCAAATGAGCCTGAACTGCTCTGATTTTTCAAACCCACAAGACTGTAATTGAAAGCAAATGTAATCAGACATATACAGTGTTCTGAGGTTCACCACAGTGCACTGCAGTCAGCATTACTGGAGTGGCTATTAAAACTCCTTGGAGCTGGGAAGCAAATACAGCTTGCAAGAATCATCCAGCAAATAACCAGCATTTATTAGATTAGACTAAAGTATTGCAAAGCCACAGTCAATCCTCTACTCAGAATATATCTGAGGTCTGTTTAAACGAACATCTTTCCTGAGCTTAGGCCAATTGTTTTAAGAGATGTGAATGGAAACAAGGAAAGAATTCTACTTTTAACACAACAAATTCTGCAATCCTTACATCAGCGTAAATCTCTAATAGTCCATTACTGTCAGCAGGGTCGTTCCAATCAAACTCTGGCATAACTGGAAAAAGAAAGTGGCCCAAAGACAAAGGGTATCTTTGAACCCAGACACACAGCTCTAGTTAGAGATAAGCAGTAGCAAATCCCTTCCATAAACCTCCCAAACAAAATGCAAGCATTAAAAGGGAGGGTGTGTGTGTGTGTGTTTAATTGAATTCCCACTGGCACTTGAGTCTGCACTTAAAGCAGGTCTAGGGTTATCTGTGAAATTTCAATTAAATCAAAAGCTTTGATAACATGATAAGTCACTCCAGAATTTGGAGTCAAAACATGTTGTTATTTGATCCTCTGCTTGTGTTTCTGGGAACAGCACGCATGAAAGACAGTCAGCTGCAGACCAGTCAAGAAGATGGAAAGGGTGGAAAAGAATCTACCAATAAATCACTGTGTCTCCTACAGCCAGAGCTACTTGAGGTCTGGTATTTTTTATACATCCTAAGTCCTAAAGGAGGCACTACATTCTTCAAGAGACAGAAGGACAGAGCAAAACAGATCATCTTGGACGTGTGCAGCACTCCAGGGGACGGTTCCCTACTGCCACAAATGTTTTTTTCTTTCCAGGTTTGCTACAAGCAAGATTTTAAACAGCAACAGCACTGGGAGCTGAATGCCAAACTCTGGGCACACGAAACACCAAGCCCTGTGTATGTAATGAAACGGATTTCCAGCACAAATCCTTTGGGGGCATGGGGTGAACAGGTGAAGCCAGGTGCACCAAACAATAATTGTGTAACGCGCTGTTATGATACAGCCAAGCCAGAATGGAAGCCCAGCTCTCCTCCTAACTCAAAGCAGAAGGCAGTGGCTCTCCAGAGAGACCTGACTTGCTTTACCTGTCCTTCAGCATTCTCTGATTGCTAACGCTTCCTCCTCTCTCTTCAGTGGCAACTGCTGGATGCTAAGGGCAGTACCAGACGCTCTCAGAGTTCAAAGTCCTGTTTACTGAGGAACATCACCTCTACTTCCCAGTGCTTAGACAGAAATGCTCCACCTTAAATAAATGTGAGATGTCAACTCCATATGGCCTGTAGCCAACAGCATTAAAACACATTTTAAGCAATGCCTTCCCTTGTAACATACAGTACAGCCTGATGAAACCCTATCAAATGTAATAGGATGTCTTACATTGCCCCCAGCCAGTTCAGAATCGCTATAGGGTTGCACTAGGCACGTGTACATGAGAAAAATCCTTTTTATAACCAGCAAGGCTACTGATCCTCAACAGCATTAAAAATAAAGGGACTCTCCAGATAAGCAATGTCAAAATTACATAGTGATCAACAATAGGAAGTGCAGAGCACTGAAAAGTCCCATCTGACCCCAGGCGCCACTGGGGGATAATTTATCACCCTGGCAGCAAACACCCCATTGAGCATGTCTGTTCCTAGTGCCCTCCTCTTCAGAGTGGAAAAAGATCTTCGTCAAACAATAGTGCAACCATGTTAAATATAGACATAGCAATGACAAGCTGGATTCTTCTCCATGATATAATTATATTTGTAACATAAGCTGCCTGTTCTTGTTTTTCAGAGACGTGACACACAGAGGACAAGACAGGCTATATTCAATTCTGTCATGTTAGTGAAAAGAAAACTCCACCCATCTCCTCCTGCCTGGCAGGTCATGAGTCAACGGTGACAGATACCCCAGTGCCTGCAATTAACCTGCTAGCAGGGGCTCACCAGAACAAGAAATCCAGATAAGAAGAGGAAGTCCCCATCCCTCTTCCTCTCCTCAGTTCCAGGCTTACCCACAAATCACAGCAGGACCAGACGCTTCTCTTCTGCGTGGATCTAAAGATCTCTTTTGTGTTTATCAGCACGGGCAATTCATCCCTATGGGCTGACCCTATTCTGGGACATCAAACCAAGCATCACCAGTCTTTAAAGAGACTTTCAGAAGATCCTGTGGCACTGAGCCAAACATTTTTAGAAGCAAGGGCTCAAGGATAACGGGTGCCCCAAATCCTTCACAACAAGTTTGATAAACTCTGAATCCAGTTATATTTTGGTTCCGCTCCAATCCTGCCTCATTAGCCCAGGTTTCTCCCACTGCCAGATGAATAAATTTGTTCTTTTGGCTCCCTAACTGGTTTTGCATATAGAAGCACCGGCAGAACAGGCTTTCCTGACAGATTTTGGAAGTAATTTTTCTTCCAACGTTGACTGATGATTTTAAAAACAAATTATTTTTCTAACTGGTCATTTCTAGAATCATGTTATGGAAAGAACGGGGTTTCTTTACCCGAATCAAATCCTCTTAGCAAATCTCTGAAACCGTAGATCTGCAATCATATTGCAGATAGAGCCAGGAGATGTGAGAGGCCTTTCCAACATCACACAATAAATCAATGAGACAGTAAGGAGCAGATTTCCCAGTCCCCTGCTTTAAAGACTAAACTTCTCTGCTCCGGAAGGAAGGAATTTCATGGGTTAAGTTAAACATTAAGCAAACTATTACTTTCTAATCTACAAAATAGGCATTGGCAAATTATCAGCAGTGATTGTTCCTTTAGGATATGAACAAAAATTACTGGACAGGGAGAAGGCCCTCAAGCCAACAGGCCTGGCATTTAGTTTTTCTAAAGGCAGTATCTCCGCATTTCCAAACACCTATTCAGTCCCAACTCTTCAACAGAGAAAGAAAAAAAAAATGTCTTGGATTTGTGTTCATAAACAGTAAACTTCTACTAGCACTGACACTACCGTTGTCAGGCCCCAGCAAGGCAGTGTCCGGTGCCACTGCTGAAGCAGCAGCATGTCGGCAAGGCTCTGATCTTGGTCACATTCCGATGGATTTTGGATAAGTCTGGTTATTCTTAATCCATCCTGTGCCCGTGACAGCATGCCGCTTTTAAACCCTGCAGCACGCTCATAACCAATCCAGGCAAAAGCTATTTCTGTACACTTGGCCGCCAGTGCCAAGTGTCAGTACATTAAACTATCCTTGCTCCCCTCAGCCCCGTGTCCTTTCACAGTCAGACCTACAAAGCACGAGCAAACCCAAATGTGATATTCAAGGCAAGGAATAAAAGCTCGTGCTGTATGGTAACAGCAGTAACGTATGCTGTTCTAACTGCCATTCTTCTACATCTGTTTTTTGTGGTTGCTGAACCTACTTCATTTAACGTGCTTTCTGTTTTCCCCCAGGGTTTATTGTTTGATATTTATCTACATCTAATTTCTTTTTTCATTTTCTGGATGAGTAGCAAAAAGATTCAAATCTTCTCTCAGGAAAGCTGAGTTCTTTGTTGGTATCACCGATGCTGCAGCCAGTAGCAAATTTCAATATCCTCCATTTGATATTCCAGCCCAAATCGTTTGTATGTTGCAAACAAAAGGGAAAGTCCCATGTGAAACTAAAGAAGAGAACGAGTAATGCATCTGTTATTTCCTTTTCTTCCATTCCTAGAGACTCCTCCATCCCCACATTGGCTTAGTTTATTTAAGATAACAATCTCCAAGCGAGACCTTCCCAAAGATCATGATAATACGCACTGATGAAAGGCCACGTATGCTGTCGGGGTATCTAGAGCCCCATCTGACAATGGCCAGGTCTCAGAGACTGAGCTCCCCCTCTCCAGGTCAGAGGGGGCACAACTGGGAACTGGCCACACTGCACTCCTCTATTTCTGGGGCACAAGGCTGCCTGACCTCTCAGCCACAGATTTATGACAGTCCCACAATATGAGCAGGATACTGTAAAGTACTTCTGCGATTTAGAAGCCAAAAAACCATTTTCACAACAAATTTAGGTGCTGAGGCCAAATATTTCTAGTAAATACAGGCCTGAAACAGTACCTTTGAAAAACTAAACAGAGGTGCTCTACTACACTCAGATGCTCAAAGAGCCGTGGTACCTAATTGCCACTGAAATCAGTGAGCGATGGATGACTTCTAGGAGTAGCGAAGCAAGGCTCTTGGCAAACTCAGCCCTAACAGGTTATTGCATCCTTAGCTACCTAAATCTCAGTGATAGTGATTAAGTCATTCTTTGAAAATATTAACTTTTTCTTCCGTTCAGAACAGCGGGTTTTAACTGCCTTATCCTGCCACCATCTTTATTCAGAGCTTTTCCTGCTCTGTGTTTTACAATTTACTTCCCAGCTGATAAATCACATAAAAATAAAACTTCCATCTTTTTCTGATTTTGCATTTCTTAGGGAAATTAATTTCCATTCTGCATCTCACAAGTGGAATGAATTTCCCTAATAAAATGTGTGCCTTGAGCTGTCACAATACCACTGCCAAGTGCAGACTGTAACACTGATTGTCATAAAACGGTGCTGGCCACATTCCTAAATGACGTGAAAATTATCTGTACTGTAAGTCCTGTAAGAAAGAGCAACCACAAAGAAAGAATGACAGCTTTCCTCATAGCACATCTGCTCAGAGACTCAACTATCAAATGTGTTGGGAAACACAATTCTAAAGGGATGAAATATTAGAGAAATATAAGGGATGAAATATAAGAGAAAATATTTGCATAATATCAAGCAAATCAGGATAAATACAAATATAAATATTTTACAGATGAAAAATATTCCTCCTCTACCAATAGGTAATTGAATTGTTATTACAGGGCAGATCAGAGTACATCTGGGAAACAGAAATAGTCGTATGTAAACACAGTCATGCTTATGGACAGAAAAAAGCGTATTAGGGAACTGTGCTTTAGCACTGGTAAACTCATAAACTACAGCATCCTTCCTTAACAAGGTCACTGCATTACCCTGGCAACTGCTTTCCCATTTCCTTATCAGACATTTGTAATACGTGAAGCATAAAGGGAGAATCCAGCTTCCATTTTCCAGTGGCTACCTGACATCTGAGTATCCAAGTGTTACACCAGTATTTATGTGATAGAGATACGATCAGTAAAGCTCATGGCTACAGACCACAATAAAGCATTTCTGTTCTTCAGTACAGGCACCTTCAACATTCAGTCCATTTTCTGCATCAACCCTCATAATATTATGTCGTATACCTAATAAGTTCCCTAGTTTTCCTGGATTTGCATGTTGTTTGAAAATTGCTTTATGATTCTTATAGGAAAAATATTCTCAGATACTGAACACTGCTTTAAATTCAGTTGTTAATATTATTAGTGGTGGTTTAAATAGAAATCTCGTTTGAGCTTGCATGCATTTCTGCAGGGGGAGTATTGGAGAACTGAATCCTTGGTTCTTGGTCTGATTTTTAGCCTGGATCCAGACTCAGAAAGAAAAAGCGACCTCTCACATGAGTGGTCTGGCTGTGATATTTTGAACCTCACTGCAAAAAAGCCCTAAAAGCAGCGGACCATATGCAATGTCTAATTGATTAATCTTACTCTTTGGGTATTTCTGTTATTTCTAGTAAAAAAGAATCATTAAAAAAATGGTTTGTGAGATTTTGTTTGTTGACTATGAGCCCTGGCCTGACCTCAGCCTTGAATTTAAATCCCCAGTAGAAGTCTGAAATTAATCCACCTCTGGCTTAGTTATCAGTAATTATAATTATTAACAGAAGTATCCAGCAAATGAATGGCTTTCAGTGACATGGTGTTTTAACTTAGAATAATGGATAAATAAAAATGCACAGCCTTCTTACCTTACAGTATCTTTTGCCATAGCAATGCAGGATCTGGTCCTTACACGGGCATGGTGAAAGACACAAGCCCAGCCATTTGCCTATATACATATGCATTCGCTCAAACACTAAAATTCCACATATTACAAACCTAAGCAGTTGAAAACTGCTCCTCTTGTACCAGAGTTGATGGTTTGAAGCTTGCTTTCTCTGCAGCTAATGGGCAGAGCAGAGCGAGAGCAGCAGAAGTGGCTGCCCTGCGAACACCAGCACGGGAGCTCCAAACCCTGCCTTGCACATCGGTGCTCCCAACGCATGCCAGCTCCCTTGGAAAGGCCATGCTTTCACCATGTGAAATGGGCTGAGAGAGCTCCCAGATTATCCCACAGAGGGATTTAGTGTCATCCTATGGTCTCTCCCATGCAGCATGAAGGAAAGCTGCTGTTGGGAGCTATCTGACCTGGAGCTAGCTCCACCGGCAGGAGCAGACTCAGAGGAGACTGTCAGCCGGTTCAAACGCTGTGATTTCTTGAGACATCTCTCCAGCTATCTGCCTGTAAGCTGCTGTACCCAGAAGATGTTTAATGGGGCTGAGAGGAATACCTTCTGCCTGTTGTCACAGGACTCAAAAGCCTGGACCATCACCAAAACAGGAAACAGAAAATCTAAGCTGCAAATCCAACCAAACAAATTGGCCGGATTATAATAGTGTTGGAATGTCCAGATTTTTTTATAGCTGGACTGTGTGCTGCTCAGCACTGCGGGCAATCAGAGCTCAGCAGCAGTAGGAAATGGCTCTGCAGGGAGCAGCCTGCAAGCCATAACCTGGGGAGGACAGCACACAGAAGCAGGCAGGAGGCAAGGGTAGGGCAGATGAAGAGTTAGAAGGAAGAAGCTGGGAACACATTTGCAAAAGCGCCTAAGAGACTACAGGGAAATGTTGGTTTCTTTTAGGACAATAGGAACAGAAGTGAAGGGCACAGCTTCGCAGCTGAATTACTGCAGTAATACATAAACTGCTGCACATGCATCATAGCAAGTCATGGCTCAGCAATTATGGGCATGGATACCTCTCTGCACATCCCAGCTGCGAGGTAAATCAGACTTTTTTGTGGCTCCTCCCTTGAAGTTTAAGCTTCCATGTTTTTCTGGCTGGGAGCACGCGCTCAGCCACTGCTCTGCAGACATGCCATAACTCAATGGACTCTCTGGCTCAAAACCCCAAATGCCCATGGGATTAAGGCTACACTCCTGAAAATCCATTAATTAAACTCTAGGTCAGGCTTTGTCTTATGAGGCTGAGCTGCTGCAGAAGAACAGAGCAGGTGATCATGACACTAAAGACCAGTTCATTGTGCACAGAGAGAAGACATGAAAGTGGCACAAGCAACTCCATTCTGCCATCCCTTGGTGGCTGAGTCCCTCACTTGGCAATATTTGTCCTCCTTTAACCCAGCCAGTTGAATGCCATGTCTATGCTGATATACCAATATACGGACCGCCTCTGCACTGAGGGCTAAAAGAAGCAGCTGAAGAAATAGATAAAATAATTAGGGTAGACTAGATGCTGCCCCCAGGCTACACCCCTAACACCCCCAGTGAGATGAACAGTGGACCATGAGGACTGAATTCATAGGGCTTGGGCACCACTAGCTCACTGTTTCTGGAGGGGCTGGCAGAGTAGCCAAACAAGGGAATAAATTGAGGTTTTCTCTGGCTGATCGTGCTCCTTCCTGCAGTGACTGCTGAGGCTGAGAATCACCCTGGAGGTGTCCTTCCCCTGGACCCTACACAGTGGTCCAGTGAGCCCCAGATCTCTTCCCTTCCCCCTCAGTTCACAGAAGAAAAACACTAAGATGTTTCCATTGGCTTTTACATCATCTTTTTGTAGAGACTAATCTTCAGTTTCAACAATACATCTTTTGTGAAGCGCTCCCAGCAGAAACCTTAGACACCTTCCCTAAGATCAGTTTGCTTACAGAAGACGAGGTAGGATTTGTATAAACCCAGCTAGATTAATGTCTTGCAGACATTAGTGAAGTGAGATTTAATCAGGTTATTGCTCTACATTTTCCAGGGAAATAAATCACACTTATTACTAGGTTGGAATAAGATGCGAGGCTTGGGCTGAGAAAATTTAGTCTTTTTTGTTTTTGCGGGGAGGGGAGCGAGTGGGTAACTTGAAAATTGCTGTAAGGCTGTCGAACAGGGAGCTCAGCAAAAGGCCCTCAACAACTTGTAGGAGGGAAAAGGGAAAGAAAGCCATAATGGCTAGTGCCAGCCCGGGGGTGGGCCTTGGTCCCCATTCCCTGCCTTGCCGAGGTCCAATCCTGACTCTATTTTACTCAGGCCTAATGCTGTAGGGTCCGTATCAGTACAGAAAGCAGACAGGAGTGTTAAACAGTGTTTACAGCAGACTCCCGAAGTCCATTTGAGATCTTCCAGGTGAACTCTCCCATAACCCTGGGGACCTCACTCCTCTTTTGGGTGTCTGCTTCTGCCTGGCACATGGGGATGTCTCCTTGCATCAGAGGGGTGTTGTGGGATCAAGCAACCTTTGCAAACCTTCTTACAGACCCATAAATGGAAACTGTGATGGTCAGCAGGTCTCAGAGTATAGGCATACCCTGCTGCAATGGTTTGTCAGTTTGCAATATGTGTTTAACAATGAACATGCAACTGTATTTATTCACCCCAGACATTTTTCTAAAACAAGGCTGGCTAGAAAAAAAAAAAAATCAGCTCTTTTTCCAGACTTTTGCTTTAAAAACTGCTCTTTTTCTATTCAAAAACCAAAAAAGACTTTGTTCTCAGCTACACTAGCAGTGTTTTCTTTAGTACAAATGCTAATATGTCCCCTTGTATAAAACCATGCATGTGCAAGAGACAAAGTTTGAGAAATCAAACTGCAAAGGTCCTCTCCTCTCTTCAGCACGGGAACAGACAGCTGAAACCGATATGAATCTTTCTGCTAACTACAGGTTTGCATGCACTGAAGTGCCCAAACCCCAAAAGCTTTATATCCATTTCCCCTTACCCAATGGGCCGTGCAAACACTGGAGAAAGCAAATTACAGTAACACAGCCTGCAATGAAGTTTCGAATCGTGCAACAAAGCAGCACAAAACACAATGGGAGCAAGTCAAAATCTTATTGCGGAGCACAAAAAAATATATCCTGTTCGGTATGAAGGAGAAAAGGAAATATCAGGCGAGGCGGCACAGTTGCTTGTAAATACTCTCCTGCCAACGCTTTCCCTGGATAAATTAGTCCTCTGAACCCGGACTGCATCAGCATGAATCAGCCTGTCTGGTCCAAGGTAAAGGCTACAATTCTGTTTCGTGTTCAGTGGGAACTCTTTTCCCAGCCTTTTGTGGCTTCCTGCTAAGAAAGAATAGACTCTCCAGAGACAATTTTGGATCTGCACCACAATCTTGCTCCCTTCAGATAACTAAGTATCTCTGGGCAGGAGTACATTTGAAGAAGCAGCTGGTAATTATGAGCCAAGTGCTTACTGGCAGGATTTCCCCCTGCTACTGAGCCAATGCTTTTGGGAACTAAATGACTCTGGTGATAATTATCAGGTAAAACCCACAAGCCAGGGGAGGTTCCCTCATTAGAACCATCAGCAAGAAACAATGCAAAGGTGGGCGGAGGATGGCTGAAAATTGTGTCTGAGGGTTGCTTGAATCCCCTGTCCTCCACACACCTGGCGTGGTTGTACGTAATTGCTGGGCATTTTCTAGGTAGTGCTTGAAAGCTACAAAATCTGTTCCCACACCTACAGCAGTAATAAAACCAAATGACCTTTTCCTTCCAGCTAATCAAAATGAACTGAGCACCACTGGAAATCCGTCACAGCACTTACTCTTTTGGAGGGTTAAGGTCTTCTGGGCGAGCCTCGAAGAACCTGAAGACTTCATCGCACTGTGAAATGTGAGGAGGAAGCCGAACCAGTGCCTGCAAAACAAAACAGGGACGGAGAAGCACTTAGAAAAGTCAAGTTCAAAACATGGCCTCAAACATCTAAACTACCAAGCAAGAGGAGGCAAAACAGTCCTGGCAGGGGGAAGGGAATACAAACGGAAAACATTACGCCTGGCTACTTACCTGAGAAGAAAGGAAATAGCATGTCTTGACTGCAAATGTCGACTAGGATGCAATGAATTGAGACAAGCAATGGTTCTTAGAGTCAGGCAATGTAATTTTTGTGCCATGTGTACAAGAACAGAATTTGGTCCACATGTGCAAAACTATAACACTGAGTAGATAAGCGCTCTGTGGCTGGGACAGTCTCCATGACATGTGTTTGCACAGCACCTCAAACAATGCAGTTAGGGATTACAGGCTTTATGTCAACGCACACAAATCCAAGCAGTGAAAATCTACAGACTCAACACCCACTAATACAACAGATAAATGTGCTCCATAAAGCTTTCCATTAAGCACCGTCAACAGAAAAAGCAGAGTTTGCAAAAAAAAAAAAAAAAAAAAAAAAGCAAACAACAATTTGCTCCTAAATTAACAGGTTAACAGGAAAGGAAGTTTGATTAAGTGTCTGGGAAAAAAAAAAGGCAGAGAGGCTGTTTCTGCGTGAAGAAGGCTTCGCAGTACATCCTGGCTAACAACGTCCACGTACTCTGCAAGGCACAGGTACACAGCACTTCTTGCATACAGCAATAGTTAAGTACAATTTGGGAAACAACCACATTATGTTGAAGTGTACTGGAAAGCGAGACTTCAAACCAATGAGACAAGCACGCCAGGCAGAAACGTGCTATGAATATGCTGTTCAGAATCTAGAGCTCGATGGTGCCAAAAAAGGCCAAAGAGCTGTCCCCAGCCCACAGAGATGGGACAACAGCTCTAAGTGACACGACTCTGGGATTGCCTTCAGAAATGACCAGCAGGAGAGGAAAAGAGGCTGGAGTTCACCTCCTCCTGTGCTAAGTTATGTTGAAAATAGGCCACAGGTTAAATATAGACCAAACTTCTTAGAGGTGCTGTAAACCTGTTTGACAAAATGAGATTTTCTGGCTCTAATGCTAGTTGAAAGTAGGACAAACAATCTTGAAAGACGGATGAAAAACTGCACCAGAGCTAAATGAAGGTGCATTAGGGCGAACTGGTTATACTAATCCACGAGACATCTGATTGATCTTGGTCAGACACACCAGAAGGCCCAGTCAAAGCACGAAGGCAGGACAGGGCAGTTGGTTAACCTCGTGGCTGTTTTTAACCAGGCTTTAGAAGTGGCCAGATTTGTTTCCAAGACAACTCCTGCTTGGGGATGTGAAGGAAAACAGCCGAAAAATGAAAAAATCCTGCTCTGCAACTGCAGGTCTCCAGTATTACATGATGGGGTCTTGTTTGAGGTGGCCTGAAATTCAAAGCCAAGTGCATCCAGACATACAGCTCTCCCTTCCCTGGTGAAGGGATGTTATAAAAACACAAGGAAAATCCGTCTGATATCAGCAGGCCTGTGAAAAATGAGGTACTGGCCTTTGGTCATGTGCAACTGCACTACAGAGCAGAAAAAGATAGCTTGCAACAAGGAAGCAGCATCAGATGCTGAAGCCTGGCAACAGCCTGGCAGGTCCAAGTGCCGGGGCATGTGTACAGAGCGCTGCTGGTTGCTGCACTAATGCAGGATAAAACTTAACAAGTGGAAACCTCAAGTGCTTTATTTTGAATGGAGGATGCCCTGGTCCCCACTGCTATCTACTCAGTCTTGCCGTCTTGCCTAAAAGCATAACAAAGGTATGAGCTCTCTGCCCTCATTCCTAGTGTGCATAAACACATGCATCCAGCTGGCAAATCAAGACTAACACTGGGAAGTCAGAAACTGCCCGGGAATAGTAACAATTATGGCCTGTTGAAAGAGAAAGAGAAATGCCTTGCCAGCACAGGCTAACAAGGACACAGACGACATTAAAGCATGTTTTATTCAGCTGCATCTCAAGCAAGAGACAGATTTACACAGAGAAGCAACGCTGTCTAACCAACAGCGGATGGAGCTGAGATTTAGTGATGGCTCTATTACTAACGCCCTTCTCAGTTCGGGCAGGTTACTTAACCTCTTTCCATCAAATTCAGCAGGGATATATCTTCAGTTACCCATTTACAATGCTGAGCAATAACACTTACCTAATCCGCAGAAAGGTTACGAGGCTCAGATATTTAATATCTACAGTGTGTTTTGAAATCTCAAAGGGCTTGGTCTTGTGCAGTCAATGGGGCAAGAGCAAGCACTGCAAATGATACGTATCATTACTAGGGAAACACAAATACCCAAGTTATACATATCACAGGGGGTCCCGGACATCAGACACCTTCTCAAAGAGTCACCACTTCCCTACAGGTCGCAGGTGTTCACCCTTCCCAAAAAATAGGTTACAGATGTCAATACTGAGCTGGAGCACAGAGTAGTTTTTCAGTGATGGAGGAGCGCAAATCCTACCAAGCTGCCGTGCAAATTTGCATTTTAAATCTTTAGAAGCTTTAGGAAATCTGACCCCCTGAACCAGTGGTCCCCTGCCTGGAAATCTCCAGGAGCACTGTGGTCCTGCCAGGCCCAAGGGAGGTAACTGAAAAGCACCTTCATGACTCCAGGCTTTCGCAGGCAGTGGATAACAATCAGCGGAAGCCATTTCCACACCCAGTCATCCACCTTCCCACCCTATGGACATGGCAGCCCTGGGGCAGGGCAGGCTCTCCTGCTTCTGAATCACCTCCCAAAGTACTGCAATCTTCAGCCCAGTGCACGGAGGTGAAATGAAATCCACCCAGGAGTAACTTGCCATTGCGTGTTTTTCAGGGAGCTCTGCTGTAAGTCTGCAGCCAGTCAATTTTTACATGTTTTTGTTAGGGAACAGAACCTTAAGAAGGGGTAAGAATTGCTAAGAAAGGGTAAGAATTGCTAAGAAAGGGTAAGAAAGTGCAAACAAGGATGTAAAACCAGGCAGAGTCAGTCTATTGATTTTGGACAGTGACAGGGAGCAGCAACGCTTTTTTGAGAAACAAACATCTCTTCAGCAAACACACAACGTCCACCAAGTAGCAAGCCAAGTCCAACACGATTCCAGCAAGTGAACAAGAAGTGCATTGAGGAGATGAGGGACACTGCTGTCACTCTGCAAAGGGAAAATGCAGGTTTCTGGCATTTCCAGCAAGACAGTTCCAGGGCAGAGCTGCAACAGCCTGAAGGAAAGACTGCAGGGTCAAGAAAAGAAGGGTAAAGAAAAAGAAGAAACCAGATGGTGAAAGGATGGAAAGGACAGGGAAGTGACATTCTTCCTGGGATGTGGAAACCAGAGGTAAATGCACACAGCTACGAACAGCAAGCATCCAGAAACAGCACGGAATTTGAACAGGAAAGGTGAGAGATAAAAAGTGCCAGTGAGCAGAATTCAGCCTTGCACAACCACCGAGTATTATCAGTAATGGCATGTTTCCTTGCTCGGCATACAAAGGCGGACGTGCACTGCTCAGACTCACACGCTCCTCAGGAGATATGATTTTATGTGTTATTTCAGCCGGTAATGATGTCTGTCTCTCTATATTACAGGTTTCAGACACTCTTGCAGAGCGGATGATTCGAAAGGCTATTAGAAAAGCTGTAACGTCAGGCAAGGCGTGAGCAAGCAGCCCCACTCACACAGCGCCAGCTCATCTGCAGGCAGGCTGCTGCACGCCGCACATGGCATTCGAAGCAAACAGAGCACCCGGCACCGGCAGGGGTTCATCACTTAAGGTTACATGAAGTGCAGACAGCTCTGTGGGATGATGTTACATCTCAAAGGCTTCACAAAATACATGCACATGGGTATAAAACCATGTAAGTACTTGTAAGGATGCACTGAGTGCTGCGTGTTGCATTTAAGCAGATACATTTGTAAAAAACAGATGCACAAACACTTATATGTAGAGATATACAGCTCGCATGTAAGCATGTGCGTATATACGCACAGAACGATATTCACCCCACTGAACTTTGTATGTCTAAAATGGGAGACTGGTCACACTTGTCTATCACCTTGTATAATTGCTAGAGAAAGACCAGTGCCTTCAGGGGCTGCTCTGTCTACCCACCATGGACATCTCGCTCTGGGTGGGGTGAATCATTGACTGTCTCTCCCCACAGCCCATTGAGGGAGCCCATATACCGTTCTTGGATCCCTAATGTTCAGTGGGGTTAATCCCAGCTCTGCACAAAAATACACAGAGAGAGCTGACAGCACCGCATGGTTATGACTCCCTGACTTTTCATAGTAAGTATCATGTTCTCAATTGTGTATGATTTTAATTAATGTTAATCATTAGTGCCAGACATTTGGGAATGGCAATGAGTCCAGCAAGGGGGAAGGTGCAATTAAAACAGTTCATTTCTCAGAACAGAGAAATAAATTGTTTCACCTATATGAAAACACTTTCCATTTCTGTTCTGTTGAGAGCCTCAAGTAACTCCAAGCTTGAACACAAAGCACTGAAGTGTGGAGGTTGGATGGCAAACACTGAGCGTCAGACAGAGACATGGATGAAGAGTACATGGTGGTGACTCAGACTGGAGAAAAAGTGGGGGGATGCAGAAATAAATAAAAAGCTGAGGGAGGGAGGAAAAGAGTGTGCAGAGTTTTGGAAGTAACTGGGACATAGTTCTGGGCCTCTGGCGTGGAAGGACCATAAGGCAATGGAAAGCAAGGCTCTATTCCAGGTGCTGAGGGGCATTGCAATTATTAACTCTCATTACTGCAGCTGGTCTGAACACATCAGGATTCTGAAATGTAGATTAAAAAATGACAGATAAAGTTTGAAAGTTTTTCACTTTAAACTCTTTCGTTCTTGGCCAGGACTAACCATTACTCCATCTTCCTTCAATCAGCACTAGCTTAGTTGTACAATGGACAGAAACATCTGTGTATCTGTCTTGACAGGCTCAAGGATTGAACCTTGAAAGAGAGGCAGGACTGAGAGACCAAGAGGGAGGTAATTATGTTTTTGAAGTGTGGTCTCTCACACTGTGAACATTAATAAAAGAATGACCAATATTTCCTGGCACTGATGTGACTTGCTCATCTAATTTTTATTTAGGTGGCATGCATTTGGGTACTCAAGCCTCACTACAGAAAAGCCTGTAAGCTTCTACTTAAATCCACCTCCAGTTGGGACAGCATGAAGGCATGTGACAAATTCAGGGAAGTGTTTATGACAATGGGACTTCACATCTTAAAAGCTTCCCTGCACAAAGATGCTTCCCTCAATTAGGACCAACACACACAAAGATGCAAGTCTGCAAATGCTGGTCTGAGTCTTCCCAGAGGGCTGCGTAAGGAGAGAGCGGTGGTTTTGTGAACCACCGACCTGAGAGGTCATTCTTGAACACAGGATGGTACATACTGGACAAGCATGCACCAGAGGTGTGTTTGGGAGATCAAAAGCTTAATAAATAAAATGCCCCAGGCAAGCCAAGGCTATGAAGTTGCTCTTTCTTTCACATTGGCAAAAACTCCTAAACAAATTAAGAAAACCCGGCCCAATGAGCCCAAAAGACCTTAAATCACACTAAACTAATTCCAAGCTTACAGTTAAGAGGGAAATCATCCAGCGATACCAATTCCAGTGGGCAGCACACATTTACTGGCAAAACTAACTTTGTTTGGTAACTCACTCAGGTTACCAGTAAGGACATCCAAACCCTGCACTTTCATGTTTACAGATGAGAAAAGTCCTGGAAATCTTCCCCTGTGTCCCCCACTCCTCTGTTTTTCATTGCAACTTCAAAGTTTCTTGTGGCCTTAGCAAAAACACTGGACTAATTAACTTTGCGATGGCATTTCTCTAAGCTGGTACAAGGCAATGAAGAATCAGCCAGGCATGAGGGGTTGGGAGGCCCGTGCTGTAGGGTGCAGAGGGCTCGTGCCCCTGATACAGAACATTCTGCAGACCTCCCCTTACTGCCAAGTATCCCCACAAACTCTCAGACGGCCTCTGCCTGTCACTGCTCCTGTGCCCAGCGCAGGAACCACAACACATCCAAGCTGCACAAGTCAGACCTGCTTCTCAGCCATGCAAATCACCACGCTCTGTCAGAGACAGTCTGCAAAAACAAAACAACAAATGATCGAACATTTGCACTGCTCATTTGCTGGGGCCCATCTGTGCTTTGTCTTTCCAGGGCAGGCAAAATGGATGGAGAACCCTCATCTGGCAAAAAAATTACCACAAACTTTGCATCTGAACTTGCCTCCCTCCTCTGCTTCCTCACAGATTCCAGTGGACAAAGGTCTATTGTCTCATTTATTCATTTTATTATCCCATATCAGATTTTCTCCATCAACTTCACCCACATCATTCCAGCATAATTCTCGAAATTTTTCAAAATTAAGCATGTTGCCTGCCTACCCATTTTAGGACTAGCATGGGGCATAAGCTTTGCACTCTTTGTTTACAGAAGCAAGACTGAACTTGTCAAAATGATGCTCTTACTCTACAGTTCTATACATTTCTCTAAAGAGTCAAAACATCCACTTGATAGGGGAAGAAATGCAGAAAACAGCTAACACTTCCAAAGAGGTGGGCATGATCCCACTCTCAAGTCACGCACATGCACTAGTCGCTGCCCCAGAGTAGGAAACAGTAGTGAGTAATATTATTTTATTAGCAAAAAAAACCCCCAACATTTTCCCTTCTTACACCAAGAGGGGATTCATTGCATTTCACTTCAGCTTTCTAGAAGTTAGCATTGGAGCTAAGCGAGTCACTCAGGTTCCCTCTGTAGTTACAGCTGAATGGAGAGTGTCTGGTTTAGGCTGGTGAAGTAAGGCCACTCTGGTTCAGACTCACCACCTAATTTTCTGTTCCCAATTCACAGCTTTCTGTCATTCCTGGTTAACTTCATACTGGGATGGAAAGATTACAGTAAGGTTATGAAGGTCATGTTCCTAGAAACCTTGTAAGCGGTGACCTTCAGTAAAGGTAGCAGGAAAACATTTCTGAATTTTAAGCCTCTGATAAGCCCCAGAGATGAAATCCTATCCCTGCTGAAGGTCAGTAACAGAACTACCACTGACTTCACTGTACCAAGAAGCTCTTCTTCTACAAGTTGCTTCCCTACATTCTTTGTACCTTTGAAGTTCAGTGCCTGATTTTCATCATTATTTCAGTCTTGTGGACTTTCATATCCTGGGCCAGATTTGGAACAGCAATAACATAGGACAATCATTCTCTGAATAGATGCAAATTGCATGAACCATAAACGTTCAAAAGAAAAACTTATTCTCATAAAATGTGCAGACTTAGAAAGGCTGGGAGAGGTATGAGTTGCAACTTTCAGGTCCCTCTGTTTATTTACACAGGTTGCCAACTGTGTGCTGTGGGATTTAAGAATGACTGGGTAGGTCCTGTGCCAGGCAATAGCGTGACCAGCTACCATCTTCATTTTACTCCCTGTAATTAGAAGAAGGCTGTAGTGGAAGCAGAAGAAATCAGCCCATACTGGATGATAGGCAGGACATCATAGCTACACCTACGCTGTTTTTGAAGAGTAGGCACAAGCTTGCCTACCATCCACACTGGACACAAATTAATGTCTGGGCACAGGTTTGGAGTCAAATGCAGGGGATGGAAAAAAAGGCTTGGCATTGCTTTACTTCCCAGCACTGGCCGAAGCTCCTACCTACCTGCAGCCCAGGCTGCTCAGGCACAACCAAGGTCATATACGCTCCAACAAGATACACCCCAGGGGGGCAGATGAGTTAGCCAAGGCCTTCTTTCCTTAAAGACCTGACATCTCATGCAGAAAGACACTATGGAGGGTGTAGCCCTCTTGAAGCACTCACGCAGACATGAGATGCAATGCCTGCACAAGCTTTTCAGTGACTACGAGCCTCGCTCTCCAATGCCATCCAGATTTAAAAACCTTCTACTGTGAAGTACTGAGGCAAATGAAATACAAATTACAGTAAACTGCAGATGAAATAAAAAGACACTACATCAGGCACAAGAAACTCGTGAGCCAGAGATCATTGGAAGCCAGGATAATATTCTGGAGAAGTCACTCTATGTTTACCCATACTCTTTGCTGGGCACCACTGTGGCTGCTGCTGGAGATGGGAAACACTGGGCTAGACCAGAACACAGACTTCTCCAGGAGAGAAAAAAGGAAGCGAGGAGGAGGGCGGCAATCACAGCGCTGCGGTGTCAACCAACGTGCCAGCGGCCGACGCCACAACACATCCCTCAGCCCTGACCGGCGGGGCGCCGGCGGGCCTGGCTGGGTCTGTCTGGGGCGCAGACAATGGGGTCCCAGAGAAGCAGCTGCCCCCCGGCGTAAGTCACTGCTTTCTCCACCGCGCATCTGCTGGGTGAACCCTGACATCAGCCCTCACCACTCCTGTCGCGGGCAGTTCCTGTCTGAAGGAGGGCGGCTGGGGACACAGTGAGACCCTACATATTTTAAAGAAAGCTGTTCAGCCGCCGGCAGGAAGACAGTGCGTTAATTGTCGCACAAGAAAGCCTGATCTCATGCGATAAGACTTTAATCCCAGCTTCCTCGCCCGGGGGTGCAGATGGCATGGGTTTCACTGCACCCCCTCCAGTACGCCTCAGGCACTTCGGCGATCTGCTCCCAATTTTGGATGAGCAAATGTCTGACTGGAGAAGTTCTCGGGAATGTATTTTTTCCCCTCCACCTGCTCCTCTGGCTTTCTAAAAACAGAAGGAAAACCTCACGGGAAATAAGAGGGGAAGTCTGGGGTTTAAACTATGCGCTGACTGATGCGCTCGATACCTCTATAAAAACTGCATATCCACCTTCCTTAGAAACGACTTTTAATCTACTGTCAGAGGATTAATTATCATCAAATCATAAACTCTAAGCTAGAAAGGAAAGATTAAGTGACTTCACCTTCTTTGCAACACAACCATGCTTTTCTGTCCTGCAATAAATTTCCAGGCTTTCACTCATCAGAAGCACTCCTGGAAGCCACCAGTCCACCCCCAGTGCTGCGCCAGCTGGCACTGTCCCTCATGTGGCACTGGGGGACAGACAGGCAGGGAACAGAAGAAAACGCCATCTTAGTTGTGCCTCTCTGCCTGCTCAACTCCTGCATTCATGGAGGTTGAAGTAGAAATAAAATCCACATTTAGGGCAGAGGAGGCTTACGGCCTTTACTGAGTACATGAGGCACCAACCCAGTGCACAAAGTTTGCAGGGGAAAATGCTTTGAGGACCCTGGGAGCAAACAGCAGCCTGTTTTCACCTGCCCTGTTAGTCCTGGTGGTGTTTGGGAAGGACCATCCTTCCTTATGATGGACTCAACACAGATGAAGCTCTTAGTAGTATCCGACAGGGAAAGCCCAGCATTGGTGGTGGCTGTGAGCCTGCACCCAGCAGGGCTGCCAGACGCTCCCCCGGAGCTCTTACCCTGCAGTACTCGTCGATGGGCTTCAGCCTCTTCACAGCTACGTCTCGGACATGGCTCCTCCGGAACAGGATCTTGCCTGAAGAGGAACAGATGAAAGGGGAGGGTTAGGGGCACTGCCTGCCATGCGGTACACAGCGCAGCAGCACCGAGCAGAAAGGTCAGCAGACGAGGTTTCATCCCTGGCTCCAACCACGGCTGTTGGCAATGCCGGTGGCTGAGCTCTGCAACCCCATTGTGCCCTCAATGGAGTCCCAGTACTGACGAGGTTTGCACAGCAGCAGCTTTGTGTGAGTGCAGCCCCCGGTCGCTACAAGACAGACAGGATGGCACACTCAGAGGAGGTGCGAGCAGCAGATCTGCTCCTGCCCTCGGAGCAAACCACACGGAAACATGCTGCGGGCCAGGCGACGGAGGGACGCGGGGCAATAGGTATTACGGGAGCGTGCATGGCACCTCTCACATCTGGATGCTGCTGGTCTTAAGTTTGCACAGGAGATGCAGCACACAGCCAACAACTACCACAGGCACAGCAGCTCTGTGAAACCTCGGCGACTGCCGCCGAAGTCCTGCTTGTGTGAGCTGCTGAAAGGGGATCACAGCCACTCACGGGGCAGAGGGAGTTTTTCTGATTTCATCCTGTAGATAACACAAAAAGTTTTGGTTCCCGTTTAGTGATGGCATTATCCTGGAATGGTCCAACGCTATGTTATGACTCCCTTCTACTTCGGGGCCGCTTTGGCACATCTGTGCTGGCAGGGCAGGGAGCATCGCTGGGGTGGGATGCGGGCTCCATCTACACCCCATCCTGCCCACTCAGCCACCTCCCGCTGCAGATGCTCCTGCCCTTGCAGGCAGACAAACCACACAGCCAGCTCACGAGCAAATACAAGGCTGTTGGTGGCAGAGCCCTTATAAATCTACAGAGGGAAACCAAATAATAAAAGAAAAATAAACAAACTCTCTCTTTTTTTTTTTTTGGAAGTAAAAAAATAACAACCTCGGTGTCCTTACTGGATGACATTTCTGCAAGCAGTTAAGATTAAATAAACGGCTGGGTTTTGTGTGAAATTGATTGTAACAAAGTTTATCAAAATAATCTAGGAGCTGAGTTCCCCCACACACAAGGATGTCATAGAGTTGGTATTTTTTTGGCTTGAAGGGATTATATCTTCATATCCTTTTTTGGTGGTTTTCTTCCCTTTTTCTTTTGTGCTGTATTTCTTTTAATGTAATGGGACAAGAATAAATTATATGTTCTCCTTGTGGTGGAAGAAAACAGTATCTGCCAGCATTATTTAGTCCATGAAATGTCTACGTAATAAAACCACTGACATACATACCACCCCCTGCTCCAAACTTCTTCTGCCAACAGGCAAATGAGATACTCATACATAGATCATGGGATAAGAAAATGGACTAGGAAATGAAATCAGACCCAAAATCTGAATACGTGGCTTTGATTTTGTCATGATTACGCAAGCTGAGAGGTTAATGAAATGGCAGCCTTTAACAGTCCAGTAGCAGAGGCTTTAAACCCTCCCAGACTCTGCCCCTTTTGGTTGCCTTCTCTTCCACAGCTGCTAATCTGGAAGGTGTTAAAGCCTTTTGTTTCAGACAGGAGCAAGTGGTTTATCTCTATCCCCAATTCTAGCAGCAAAACAGTTTGTCTTGTGAGGTAAAGCCATTTCCTAGTGCCATAAATTTATCTCTCTAGGTTCCCTGTGGTTATCTCATTAAGAAACTGGTGCCGAGCCGTCCCTGTAGGATGTGATGCCACGTGGTCACAGAGCACAGGGGAAATCTTCAATAGCTGTCTGAGACGTTCATCTGAGCTTGAGTGATTTAGTCAAAAGCTGCTGGAGAAGGAAAGTGGCATTTCCATCTCCCTGCACTGACCAACTTTGGACACACCAAAACATTGCTGCTTTCCTGCTTCTCTGCCTGGTAAATGGGGAGAACTACCTGCACGTCCAAAACATTTCTTATTATTTCTGATAGCCTCCAGGATCACACTCTACTTGTACTGTATAGCTGCAGTAAGCTGCTTCTTTGGGGGGAAGGGATGTGGGGGTAGCTGTAGAGAAAAGACTAGTTCCTTTCTCAGTGCTCCAGAAATGCTGGTGTGGGAGATCTTGGTATTTCTTTGCAACTTTTATAAATATACTGCAAAGAGAAAGCGACATTTTGGAAACATTCTCACTTTCTGGCTTTCCTGTTTTCAGTTCAAGCCATGAGTCGAAAGTCGAACCGGTGACCATATAAAAACATAAAGGAACCAAAGACTTAAACACATTAAAGATCTCCTGTAAATGCAATTCAGCTTTCCTAAAAAGACAGTTTACAGGGAGGCCCAGTCTTCAAAGTAACATAATAAATGAAAGACTCAAACATAAAAAACAAGATAAATATAATAAAGAATGCTATATTAAACACAGAGTACAAAAAAGACCCCAGGATATGATGAGTCTTAATTCAGTCCTTAAATGGAGATGGAAAATACCAGGATGACTGTGATGTTAGGATGAAGCAAAGCCCAGAAGGTGCTTCCATTTTTATCCCTTCAGAAAAAGGAAGATTTTCTCTCTGCTATTGGAAACTGGAAAAGGCTCAGTGAGGGCTGTGGGGTAGATCTGTAGATGCCCAGACAAGCATACCATTCAAAACTGAGATCTGGAGAAGGTTGAGTAGTTTAGAGCACCATGGAGTAGCGGTCAACAAAGAAAAAAGCAAGAAGAAAAATAAGGACACTCCACAAGCACATCCAGTTCTGGTGGGCAGCAAGGAGGGACCCCCTCACAAATCCTGGGGGTCCTCAGGCAGAGAAGTCTCACTGCCAGGGGTACTGAAGCACCTCTAAGGAGGGACAACTTCTCAACTGCCCAGCTTCTCCCCTTTTTTGGGAAGACAGACTGTGCTGACAGAAGCTCGGCCAAAGCCATCACGACCTACCAGCAGGAACCACTGAAGATCCAGTATGAGTTACTACTGCTTTCTCCAGTTCCCCCATTTCTAGTGGTCTTCCTCTGAAAGCAGGGGAGGTTCCATGGGACTGGAAAAAGAAAGTAACCCAAGAGACCCATGCTGTACACTCTTTACGTTCTCCAAGTGGGTGCACTGGACACAGACCCCATTAATGGAAAGCTTTGCCTAACAAGGTACTTAGGGTTGCCATAAAGAAATAAAGAGCAGGCAGACAGCTGAGCAGCGGGGCACGTAAGAGCCAGCGAGGCCTCCTCAGGATGGCAGTGGAAAGGTGCATTTCATGCAGCGCTAACGTGAAGCAGGGAAGTCCCAGGGTGGCTGGTAAATGCAGAACAGCCCAGGCAATTTCCTTGTGAGGGTGGAGTAGCGGTTTATGTGCCGCTTGGCTTTTCCTCTGGGCAGTTTCCACACCTCTAAGGAAGGGATCTACTTCTATGTGAGTACTTAACAGTGCTGTTTCCCCTCTCCTGAATTTTACTGCACCTCTTTTAAGCCTCCTCAGGCACTACACCCCCATTTTACAGAAGGACAAGCAGCTTTTTAACCATGCTGCAGCCCAGCTAGGAAGTGAACGGGAAGTCTGTCTCGGACTCAGATGGGAAGCTATAGGCTACGTGGGACTTTGCTGCCTCGAGCAAACATTTCATTCACTGATGTGCCAGGCTCGGACCAGGCCAAGGGAGGGCTGGCACATTTTAGGACAGACTCTGAGGACTGCAGCATTGGGAAAGAGAGATGTGGGGAAGACACAGGGCTCCAGCCCTGCTGCTAATGCAGGATAACAATATTTATTTTTATCCTTTTTTCTTTAAAGAAAATATTATTCCTAGGAAATTAATGTGGATAAGAGGCAAAGTATCAGGTTTAGCATTGTAGGGGATATCTTAAGTCATCCCTTCATCTCTTTGTATATATATAGATGTAGTCTTTAATTCCACGACCACACACCTCTTCTCCCACAAGACCTCAGTTTCCTCCTGTATACACAGCGGGCACACAAAGTGGGAAGAATAAAGCTATGCAGGAGACTGTCTATCTGGCAGCTGCTGGTTCTGAAAGCTTAAAGGTATCCTCTGAACATCACTTTATTCCTGCATAACCTCATACTTAGAGGAGCACAGGTTTTAACATGTGCCGTGGACCCCCAGAACAAACAGGCTTAGAAGCATCCCAACACTCTCTCTGGTCCTCCCATTAGCCTACAGGTCTGTGCTGAACACACCAAAGGTCCATAGCCTAATGCTTTGTAATGGTCAAGGACATGGTTCATGCAGAGAAGAAGCCCAGCTCCTGGTGGGCTTGGTGACATTGTGGAGCAGTCTGGAGGCAGGACAGCACCGGGCATCACTAGGCAGAGAAGCACTGGTAGTCCCCGAGGGGATGCCTAGCAGGAGAATCCAGTCTTTTCTCTTCAAGGGAGGGGGACATATGCTATACAGCCCCTACGATCACAGCAGATGCCAGCTGTCACAGCAACTACTGCCCTAGACTGGTGATCTGTAAGCTATAAGACAGCCTCTAAAACAAATCTCCTAGTCACGCCTTTTACTGCCAAGGAGAGGTGCTGTGTACCTAAGCCTGGAGACCTTCTGGAGATGTCTTCATGATCTTCCCACCACTGTGCCCGTGGCTTAGCCCTGAGCTGCCAGCTTTGCTGCTCTTTGGAGCCAGGCAGCGAGTGGGAGCTGTGGCAGGAGCAACAGGGAGGCAGGGAAATTGCTGTTAAGCTCCTTTCCAAATCTACCAGACAACAGATCCACCTCCTGCTCTTACTCTCTGATTGCTGAGGTTGAGTCCCTTCAAGACTCAAGACTTGAGCTTGAGTCTGGGTGATGGATTGGTCCAAGGACACCAGTTGTTTCAAGCAAGGAGCATCTGTCAGAGGTTAGGAAGAGCCCAAACCCACTGTCAAAGGGGCGATGGACAAATGCATATTCACATTTAATCTTCTACTTCAAGAACTGTCACCACACTTCAGAGGGCAGTATGTGAAGCAAGCCATACGATAAATATTCAACAGCGGACAGCCTGAAGACTAATGGGCGCATTAAAAATACTGTAATGTCTCATCTGATTTATGTTTAAAAGAGACATGTGCCGCCTCCGACTACACAAGCTCCAGCTGCAGAGGCTCTGTCAGTCAGCTGTCTCCTAAGAGCAGGGAAGAGCTCCTGGTTTTGACTCTTCATGTTGTTCTTGTTACTGTGCTGTTGGTTCTCTCCTCTTTTTTACCTGAGAACCTGGGAGGCACCAGGTCTGTATATATATATTGTCAAGCAACGTGTTCAACCTAACATCAATTTCTCAGAGACAGAGTCTGCTTATGAGATGAGGTCAGACTCTTTTTGCAGTTAGACTGGGGTCGCATCGGTAAAAAAGAGTAAAGAATTTGGCCCTCATGCAGTTACAGGTTCTCCTTTTGGGCTTCCTCCAGTGTAACTAAAACCATTTTGCTGCTCAAGTATTTTTATGAAGGCTTCTACTCCTTACACATAGCTGTTATTATTATTTTTATACACTGAAGAAGCACAGATGTGCAATCAGATACGACACAAATTCCCCTCAACTCATTTAAGCTGTGACATCCACCTCAGGGTCCTGCCCGAAACTCTCAGGCACCTGTCACACAATGCAACTCCCATGGTTTATGGGTTTATTTAAATGGAGCATTTAAATACACACTGCCACCTTGCAATGCAAAACAGATAATTCAACAGTGCAATACTATGGTATAGAAGAACATTTTATGTTTCTCATGGAAGTACGTGTGATTGTCAGCCAGATGGCAATCTGACAGCGGCCAAAAAAGAGGTGTGTTCCTTACAAAATAATGTCTTACTTTTACATGGGGATCCCAGTTTCCATGGATTGTTTCATCCATGATTTCCTGGAGTCAGAAAGCCAGTGCCAGGGTCCTAACACTGATGGCATTTGCTCCTGACAAAGAAAGGGGAGGGAAATGATTCATAGTGTTTCCACTGGTGGGAGGGGGAAGGACTTCTTTAATAAGTAGAAACTCATGCCAAAGTCAGAACTGTTGGCTGAACTTGGCTGCTAAAGGGCCTCAGTTGATAAAGGCCTTTGCTAATCAGCAGGAATTACTATGGAAGGTGACAAGAGGTGATGGAGACAGATGGGGCAGCCAGGAAAGCCAACGCAAGCAATAACAATATTGCCCTGAGATATGGAGGATGGTGGGGAGGGTGTCCTTCTGCACTTGGATCCTGTTTTTAATGTGCCTAGGCTGCAATGTTAAAGAAAATCACCAAGAAGCAATAAAGCATGGGAAATAACATGGCTTGCATAAAAGAGTATCACCAGGAAAAGAAATCTTCCTCCATGAGAAGTGATAAGCAGAATATGCCCTTTTGTGAATAATTACAAGGGGAAACCAAAGACAGGCAAGAGGCAAGGCTGGATTCCCCACTAGCAAAGAGCTCCTACCTCTGAAGCTGGCTGCTTTCCACCATCTGTAAGGGTGGCTACTATCCTCCAGGTACAACAGCATCAGCTCTGGAACAGCTTTGCTAGTACAGATTTTGGGAATTCAAGCACCAGGCACGGCTGGAAGAAGGAGAAAAGCCATGAGCACTGATGCTGAAATTCAGGAGTGACAGATGGCGGCCACGGGGTGCAAATCTCAAGCTAATAGCTCTGTTACTGTTTGTACAGTGTTTTGCACAAGCCAAGAGCTACTTCATGTTGCACTATGTCCTGCTGCTATCACCCGAACAACCTCCTGTAATCTCCTCTTCAGCTGCCCCAGCTGCAAATCTCCCACCTCTCCAAAGCAAGGCAGGAATCACGGTGCAGTCAAACTATGCAGTGTTTCACCTGGAAAGGGCAGGCAAAAGTGCTACAAAATTATCCTTTCAATTTTCTTAGAGAGGCAGCTCTCTGTGCATTGGTCTGCATGCACCAGCAAACCCGAAGAGATCCATCACCTTGCTTAAACCAACTTTACCACCAGAGTACAGCAAAGTAAAGCATCTACCGCACACAAGAGGATCTGAGTGTGAGCACAAGTCCCCAGATCCCTTAAAACTGAACTTCCCAGTCTGTGAGTGGTTGCAAAATGTTGGGAGTGTTGATTCAGTGAGTAAAGTCTTCAATTTCTGCAATGAAATGGTGCCTCCTCGAACTACACAGCTCAGCTTCCCTAAGGTGGAAAGTGAACTCATTTGTAATTACTGGTTGCAAGTGCTACATTAGCCTGCAAACAGCCAACTGCTTTTAATTGCAGAAAGCAGTCAGTTTGTCTGAGTGGAAAGGGAGAATGGTATTTATACCTGCAGCCAGCAACACTGGCAACTGGCACACCCTCACCCGGAGGAACTGACCTGATGATAATTCCGAGTCCCACAGAGATGAGGAGCCAAAAGAGGGTCACGTTTTCAAAACATCCGAGAAACACTGCCTTAGGAAACAGCACAGCTTCCTCACACAGAGGATGCAGGAGTGTCCCCGTCTTTCCATACAGTCTTTGCTACGCTGGGAGCAAAAGGCACAGAAAAACAGGAAAGCCTATGCAGATCCAAAACATCACACTTGCCTGTGCATACTTCTCCCCTAAGATAAGAATCTGCACACCCACACATCCACTACACCCTGCATTTTGTTGAACATCCTCCAAAAAGATCAATTTCCAAATTTCCAGGACCAACATGTGGATACATCAGGGCTTAAATAACAATCAAACTATATCTAGACCCTATACCAAACTGATCAGAGAAACGTCAACCACTACATCTCATTGCTGAAATACTTGGTTTTCTTCCTGTATCAGCTGACACCAGTGTCCTGTTTTCACCTAGGCAGTTAGTGGCTCCAAACCTGTGATCTCCAAATCACTAGTGGTCCACAGACAGTCTGCAGAGCTATGGTCAAGAGTAACTTTCACTCCCTGGCCAGTGTGGGAATGATGTGGATCACTGTACATTGGTCCAACGAGTTTGGGAACCAGTAGCCCCTGTTTGTATTAAGTATTTGCTGGTGAACATGCTTGTATCATCTGAGCTACTCCAGCTCCTGACCCGAGTGGAAAAAGGGAGGAGCCTCTCACATGCCTTTGTGCCACCTTAACCATGAAAAATGCTCTTCCTGAAGGGCAAGACCATGCCCCTGTAGCTACACTAACTAAACTCTTCCTCTGCTCTTTCCAAAAACACATCAAGTACCACCTTGCTCACTGGTGTCTGTTGAAGTCAACAGGAGTCTTTCTACTGCCACTTGGTGGTATGGATCCTCAGGAAAAGACCATATGGTCCCACCTCAACCTTTTCAAGCAGGAGCCTTAACTAATTGAGCCTATTAAAACATTTTCACTGTCTTATAAGCTCTTATGAGACTTGTCATTAATGCACGTGCTGGTGTGACACGAAGCCCAAGACACTACGTCACAGACACTGGGCCAGCGCCAGCCTCGCCAACAGGGAGCGAGGGTCATCCACTGGGGTCGAAGACCTTGCAGCAAGGTCACTGGAAGGAGATGGATTTGCACCACTCCCTTGCCAAACTACACTGGAAAAGCACAGTAAGGTCCTAGCCACATCCTTTGGCATGACTGGCAATAACACCGCTTGGGAGACTCCACCCTTAAGCTGGCTGAGAACTGGAGCTCTGAATAAAATAGCATTTGCACTCACACCACACAGATCAAAGCTATTATTACTAGGATGTAGGTCATGCAATAACGCGGTGCTATGGCATATACTCTTACAGGAACATTGCAGGTAGAAATTGAGGGGTAGGGATGCGAAGGTGGCTTCACAAGGTCACAAAAGGAGCACACACTAACGAAAGCAACAAAGCCAGTCCCTAGGTCCCTCTGCTGATCACATGCAGAATGAAAATACATCTACCTTGGCATCTGGGGCCAGAAAATCTTTCTGTTCAAACATGTATTCTAATCAAAACCAAATCCTTGATTTCTGCCACAAATGAGGCAAAATTCTCTCCTTTGGAAGACCTCGATTAAGTCAGCTGCCAGGTACACATGTCCCACATTACAGAAGGTGAAATTCAGCAGTCAGATTGGCAGGGACAGTGCTCCTCAGAGCAGTTGTGGTATTTGGAAGGCACCAATTAACACAGAAATTAAACAAACAAACAACGTGGTGGCAAACATAACTAGGTGTCTGTGCTTGTCAGAGGCTGGAACTCACCAGCTAGGGTTTCAGAGAGCAGTATTCAGAAACAAATTCCCCTGGTGCTTTGCAAAATAGAGCACTGTTCTCTTTTTCCAAATGGAAGTGCTCTCCTGGAATCCTCCAAGTGAAACCTCTAACTAGTTTTAATCTGAATTTTCAGTAGACAACGACAGGCACAGAAGCAAGCCACTGAATGACAATCAGACCAAAGCTGGCTGGCCTTCGAGTCAGGAAGCTCATCTGCAGATGAAGATACCATCTCAAACCACAGACACCATTCTCTGGCTCCAGACATGTCTTCTTAGTATGTCTTACCTTTTTGTGTCATTAAGACAATCTCTGGTAGGGATTTCTTCTTTGCCTGCTCTGATCCCTGATAAAGCTACTGTTGATTTCAGAGGCTCGTGAGCGAGTGCTTTAAGGCAGGGATGGGTGATTTCTGTGTGTGACAGGAGAAGGGCACTTTCATTTCCAGCACATGTTGGGGGACTGACCAGTGCAGTCATGTTTGCACCTCTCTGCGCTGACTCCGAAGTCGGGCTTGCACCTCTTCTCCTGCATGCAACAACCCAGCTGGGACGTGTGATCTGGCCACAGCACCTGATGAAACAGCCTTTGGGTCAGGTCTGTGGCCAGGCCACCCAGCAGCACCTCCTCTTTAACTCTTGACCATGAAGCCACCCTTATTGCCCCTTCCCAGCTGATGGATGCACGGCTAACCCACTCCTTTGGTAGGCAGTGGACACGGTGATCCCATGTGGGCACACGTAGCCTGCACCAACACGAGCCCGTGTCCAGTCACTCAGCCTCCCAGGGACAGCAAAGCTCACTCAGGTTGCTCCACCTTGGCTGCATGACTAAGAGCACTCACACCAGCAGTTACCACAGCTCAGCCAATGCACAGGGAAATGATTTTATAATTACTTATCAGATAACCAGCATCCTTCACAGCCGGCTCTTCCATGTGTAAGCACTTCAGCCATTTCAAGCTCAGGCCACTTAATCCAAACTACGCTTGCATGCAACTTCACACCAACAGTGCCTGCTGACGCCAGAAAACAGCTGAGGAAAATCTTCCTGAAAAATTCCTCTCAGTTCCTCCACGTGCAAGTAAATGCAGTGTTAAGGGTGCGAGAGCACCCCGAAGGACACAGCTGTTGCCCTGGAGCTCAGGTCGAGGGTGCTGAGCATCCCCAACTTTCCAGGGCCACCTTCTCCTGGGTTCAGCAAGGTGCCTATGTCCGATCAAATGAGGAAACAGCACTGTCAGATGTCAACAGCTTCACCCACTGCAGAATAAAAAGCCTCTTTCAGAGATTAATGCTCTAAGCAATTACTCGCTCCATGAAAGGAAAAGTGCCTTCCGCCAAGGTGACAGCAGGACCCTAGGACTATACACGCTTTCATTTCCCTTTCACAGTTAATATGGCCTTTTCATTTCCCAGGGAGAAGGAAAAAGGTGGACTGGAAACTACTGTTTTGTTATTTTTTATTTTTAATAAGGATTGCTGGGCCAGCAGCATAAAAACATGAAAATAACCCCAACTTTATTGCTAAATTAAAGAAAAAACAGTAACATGAATAGGCACAGCAATCTGAATTAGGAATGTGAGCAATAATTACCCTTTTGGGCCCTGATTAATTGCATTTGAAGCCACGGAGACACCGAGCAGCCAAACGTGGCTGACTGCTAACAAAACCCACACCACCAAACAAACTGGTCTTTCTCTCTGTGTGCCACCACACAGGAATGGCAGCTCCCCAAATGCTGTTTGTCTTTGTGTCCTGGTGTGCAGTGCTACACAGGACTGGGCAAAGGTACAAAGTCCCACTATTGGGTACCTCAGATAACCCCTCTGAGGTGGTCCAGCCTGCAGACTTGCGGTCTCCAAGCAGAAGGTCAAGAATGGACAGACGCCATCTCCTCCACTTCTAGATGGAGGATCACCATCGATGCGTTTAGCCCCTACAGTTCAAGAATGCAGCTTCACTGGTAGTTACAACACACTAAAAAGGGACAGAAGACTTAGTCCACTTTGTTGCAGCCATGTAAGAGTGTTGCATTTGGTTGGGTCAAAGATCTCTGTAGTTCAGCTCCCTGTCTACAAGAGCGGCCAGGAAAAGATAGGCAAGAAATTCAAGAACAGGACACATGTAATGGGATCCTTCTCCTGATACACGCTCCCCATTCCTGCACATCAGTGGTTAGAATTTTTTGCAATTAGAAAATAATTTTTAGCAAGCAGTGTTGGCTCCATCCTACAGAAACTGCTCTAGTACATTTTTGAACCCACAGATATTGCAGTCCCTATAGAGTCCTCTGGAAATTAATTTCATAATTTAATCCCATGGCATGTGATTACAGACTTCCTTTTGTTCACTTTAAGCTTGCTTTCCAAATTTCACAGGCTGCACCTGGGTTTTGCATTCTGAGAAATACAAATAATCATGTCCTCCTCACTCTCTCAAATTCTTTGTGATTTCATAAACTTCTACTCTATCCCAACCATCACCTTTGTTCCAGACTGAAGACTTTTAGTCTATTTATTCCTCTCATACAGAAGCCAATTCACCTCTGTAATCACCTCTGTCATCCTTCTCAGCACCTTATATTATATATACCCTTTCTGAGAGGCAACGACCAGACCTGCACACGGTATTCACAACGTGGGGAAATCGTGGATTTCCGCAGCTGAAGCTCTGGGTTTTGTTTCCCATTCTTTGCCTAATTCTTTCTAACACCACCTTTGGCTTTCTGACTGCTGCTGACCGTTGAGCTGCAGTTTTCATGGAAACATCCTCAGAACTACTGAAATCTCCTTCCTAGATTGCAATGATCCCTTTTTTTCCCCCCAGAGCACTGCTTTGAGCTTACCAACACCGAACTGCCTTTTTACCATCAATATCATGAGCTCTTCCTCCAACTTTGCAGTCAGCTCCAAATTTGAGTATCCTAAGTAAATTTTGTGATCAGCTAAGTTAGTCATATCACTAACACCCTCTTTTGCAGATCCTGGGTTGAACAGCACAGATTTTAGAACAGATCCTTCAAGAATCCTTGCTGGTAAAACCATGTTTCTTTTTGGATATTAAGTTTTTAAGTCCATCCCCAGAGGATGCACCGTTTTGAACTGTGGGCTCTTCTGCACCTATTGGCTTTCAATCCTCTATTTTAAAAATTTTCACGTAACGTTTTTAATTTCCAATGTCAGAAACCAAGGATTATTGTTAATGTCCACAGATGCCAAAGTATCCATCCTTAAATGAAGGCTCCAATCCGGCAGAAAATAAGCTTACAGCCTATGTCAGTCATACATCAAATAGCAAGAAAGGCTGTTAATATAATTATCTTCTTATTGCTATTTTGGGAGGCACAGTAGGTTTTGATGGAGCTTGTAGTAATAGGATCTCTTATGCCATAATTTATGAGCACGTCTGTCTTGAACAATTTTCCACATGGGACATTAATCACATTCTGCCTAATGGGAGGAAAAATATCCCTTTGCATTTTGAATTGGATTTGCCATGGTCAATTGGATGTGGGATTCTTCTTTATCCCTACTCATAATCTGAGGTGTAGTGTTGCCATCCAAAATTCACTGTATCAGACTCCAAAGATGGAGATATTTCACTGATGGGTGATATTTCTGTTCAATGCCCACAATGAAATAAGTCAAATATACCAGCATGGCAGAGCCACAAAATTGGGTTGTGGCATATGTCAGGTATTGTAGATAATTATTACAGAAACTACCTCCCAGTAAATTTCAATTGCAGCTTCTGTATAGTCCAAGTGTACTTTGGTGTTACTTCTGTGAAAAAGAAATACTCAGGCCAGATTTAGGAAGCAGGCAACACATCTCTCTCCACCAGTGGACCTACACAGATCAGCTGGAGCGAGGCCAGGATGAAACATCTGATCTGGCTTTGCTCAGGACCACACTCAGCAACATGGCTCAAGCCACCATTTCACTGACGCACGTTCTGATTTGAAGGTACGAAACAAGTTCCTGGATTGCACAACTACCTAAAATGTTCATGGTCCTCCCTCTGCTGTGTACCTTTATCTTGGTGGTACAACAGGAATGAATTTAGCTAAGGCAACGGGTTGCATACTTGAAATTGCAACACCACCAGCTCCACTTGGTACAGGAGTGCAAGACCTCTCAGCTCATCCAAAGATGCACCACTGGGCATGAGGACCCTGGAGACATGACTGGATGATGAAGGTCACTGAACACTGGGGCCATGCTGCAGTTCTGAATGATGCAGGACAAGATATCAAAGACAGCTCAAGGACTCACAGGTCTCATTCAGGTGTACAACACAGACATTTATTCCTGCAGGTAAACTCCTGCAAGAGACCACAAGGAATTGTCTTGAAGGTTCCCCACATGCCAGGCTAATGACTTAGCTGGAGGCTGGCTGTTCTTTATATCTCCATGGGCACTCAAGAATGAATTGTCCAGAAATTGAGGCTAGCCTTCCCTAAGGTGTTTACTGAAATAATTTGCCAAATTTCCATTCAGGTTCAGATTTTAATCCCTTACTCTCTCCTTATCAAATACCCCGTGTGCAGAGTGAATGTCCTGATGCCGATTCATCTCCACTGCGTATCTCAGAGGCACACTTTGCTTGGAAAATGCCAATTTTGTTTTCAGTTCCAGTGGAAAAGGGTCAAGAAAGAGAGGCTCAGAAAGGGTGAGGGAAAATAAACCAGAAAACTAACACTTCAGCTGGCACCAGAGATAAAGAAGGTGTTTCCAGGTAGCAGGAAAGGAAGCCAAAAAGATCCACGTCTCTGGGATCCCTTGACTTTGCCATTAAGAAGCAGAACACAAAGTTACCCAATGTTTCCTTAAGGCTGAAAGACCAAAGGAAAACAGGATGGCTTAAAGTAAAAAGGAGTAATCGTATGACTGGAAACTGTGAGTGCCCCTAGCCAAGCACCCAAAGGAACTGAGTAATGTTCATTAGTCAGTGACTTTATTGGTACTTAGGACTTTCGACTGCTGAGCAAGATTTAGACTGAAAAGATATTCTGGGGCATGCTACTCTATTCATGTTTGGATAGAATTCAGCCTCACCCCATGTAATATTTTTCCGTGCTGATTTGAGCAGAACGAGCCCTCACTTTTTCCCTGGGCAGGGTAAGAGTGGGTCCCTTCTCGGGATCAGCACGGTGGAAATGTCATTTCCCAACCAGCAGTGTGAGGGCAGGGGGACATGGCTGGAGAGGAGCAGTCCTTCTGCAAGGAACCTGATGTTATTTTCAAAAATATTTATTCCCAGAGCAGAAACACACTGTCCCGGACACTGTACAAACACAAGACATTCCCTGAGATCAATTTGTTCACAATCAAAATGCTCAGTTCCACTGTGGCTTTTGAACAAGTTAATACATAGCAGAGAGGTGCCGAGCACCTGAATTAACACTGGGCACCCTGTGCAAAACAAAATCCAGGTCATACCTCAAAACTACCCGACTGCAAGAAATATGCAGCATTAAAGGCCACCTGTTCAGCAGCTTAGTGAACTTGCACTTGCCACAGCAACACTGGGTAAGATTCAACCATTGGTAAGGTCCTGTGTATGAAGGGACGGGGATGGGGAGAGAAGGGAAGAGGGACCAGTGGAGCCCAGCAGAGAAATTCCTCAGGCACCCAACAGCCCACACCATGCAGCAGAGCCTTCCACTGCACTCATTTGCAAGATGCTCCAGAAAGTAATACCTGCTGTGTTACGTAAAATTATGATGTTGCAAATGGATTTGAAAGATTGGGCTTTTTCCTTATAGACAGAGAAGAGAAGAAGGAGGAAATAAAAAGTATTTCTTGTAAGTGCTACAATGGTTGCTCTGTGACACAAGACCTTCTGAATGCAATATTCATACGTGTACACTTCAAAGAGCACATTCAACTGAAGGACTGGTGTTGTGGTGACAAGAATTATATTGGTGCCACTTACAAATCAGAGGGGTATTGTCAAGAAATCATGGGGTTTGGATTAAAAACCTGGAGTAGTTTAGGAAAACATCAGATCTTGAGAAGTTTCTACTACTGGGTAGACTAAAATTCTTCTTTTTGAGGCTGAGATCTTACAATCACAAACTACTGACCCTTCATGTCCAACTGCTACACACTCTAAATTAATCTTCATCATAATCTTTTCACAGTGTGGCTCTGAATAACCAAATCACAGAAATACAGCACTGGAAGGGAGCTCAGGAGACCAGCAAATCCATTACCCTGATTCATGGCACAATCAACTCTACCTATGGCACTACCGAAGAAGTCTGTTTAACCTGTAGTTATAGACCTCCAAAGATGGAGACTCCTCAGCTCCTCAGGCAGTCCAAATCCGAAATCACCTCTCCAATGCACTACAACAGGTAAGGATGATGCACATTCAGTATATTTAGGACACGAAGAAAAGTTTAGGTCTCATTCACCACTGTGTTTCTCCCTTTCACCTGGTCTAAGCCCATGGTTTAAGTAAATCTAGCTTAGCACACACTCACGTAATGGCCAGTTTCAATGGCTTTGCTCTCCGAGGTGAACCTGACCTGATGAGGAAGGGACACAGTGAGTAGAAGACCAACAGGGGCAAAGGACTATGCGCAATGAGCCTGACCACTTGTTAAAGACCTTACCCAGAGTGTAGGGGAATTAAAAGGACTTTTTCCATTCTCTCACTGATGCTGTGACAAGCCTTAGCTTACACACACGTCTTGAGCATTTCATAAGTATGCACTTTCCAGCCTTCTTATTTTCCCTTCTCTGAAAGGAGAGCCATCTGAATCCCAAGCAGATCCTTAAATCACTCTGAGTCAATACACAAATCTTGTTTCAAGTACCTTCTTTTTCGTGTTATTTACCCAGAGAAAGTACCAGATGAGTCTTATTCACAGGTGTTTCTTTTGTACCTCAGCAGGTGGGTTTTTTAAATTTTTCTTTGGATGACACTGTTTTCCACATTGTTTATTTTCACTCACATTTTATTAATTTTTGTTCATATGCCAAGAGGGCAAGACAGGTGCATTTCAGATATTGCATTGGAGTTTAATTAAATGACTATCACTCGAAAAAGAGGGCACTGCAATGACCTTTTTGAAAATAGTAATGAAACAAAGAATCTAACTTATTTCTGATATTTTTGAAGGCATACAGACCATTTTGGTTTTAATGACAAGCAGATCAATCCCCTGCAGTCAAATCTTCAGACAGCTCAGCTGCCTGGGAGTGATTCAGGAGGGTCACTTCTGAGTCAGCTCAACAAGTCAGGTTGCTTTAGATCATCTTATAACCCCCAGGAAACCTGCATGAGTAACAAACCACAGAATAAACCCAGAGCCCCCGAGGAACCCCAGGCATCGCAAATGGTGAAAAGAAAAATTCTTTCTTGGCCCTTTCTAGGCATTGCAATAGGGAAACGCTGCAGAAAGGGAAGTGCACATTTCTGAATGAAAAAGCCATCAATGAGAGCAGAGTTTGGCCAGAACCAAACTGAGTGACATCGGAGCCGATGTCTCATTGCTGCGAGTGAGAACCCAGCCCGACAATGCCACAAGATTAGAAACATATGCAGCATCAGTAAGCCTATGGGGAACAGCAAACCGTTTCAGGCTATAGATGAGAGAAGAAAAGAGAGGAGCGTGGTGGGGACAGTCCGTTCATCACGTGCTGGCATTGAGATGGACCCAAAAGACTTCAGAAAGGGATGCAAACACCCGTGCTGGCTATTCTGCAGCACCACAATGTCCTATGCGTGGCTCACGGGGCTGAGGAAGGCAAGAGAAGCTGCGTCCTTGTGCCAGAAACAAGCAACGTGCAAGGACAGAGGCAAGAGACAGAAGTGAGTAAGACTGAAGAGGATTATGCCCGCTCCCCCAGGACCCACGGGTAAATACAGGTTTTCCTGCAAGCATACTGATGCTCTTGACACTCAGGGTAATAGCTTTCCTTCCATTGTATTAAAATAGCTAACCAATTTGAAACAGAAGTCAAATTTCCAAACACACACACACAAACACACGCTGGGAACACACTGACACTTTAGAAAACAGGAGCTGGGGTCAGATGACACTTGGGCTCTTCTGAAAATTTCCTGCTGGAGTCTTTCACGCTGTAAAACTATCCTGAAATAATTCAAACACTCCAGGCGGAAAAGCCAGCTGCTTCCCTAGGTCAGCTGGAGACCTGCTCTTGAGATCCTTTGCTTGCTCACCCAAAATAATCATGTTCTTAGGAAGGAGGCTTTCACGCCTTCCCCAACACCCAGAAAAAGCCCAGTTTGTGATCCCCATGTGCCAATGGGAGGTTCCTACACCCTGTCTGCACCAGCATCTGCTTGCAGGAGGCTGTGTTTTATGAGCCCAAGAGCATTGCTTTGAAGGAGGACAAAAGGGAATGAGAGACTGTAAATCGCCTGGGAAGAGCAGTATTTTGCTCTCCCTTGCCACTCCCAGTCCTACACCCATGCTCTTTCAGTGTGGTACCAACGTCAAGAGAAACTGTGCCTTGGGCAGCCTAATCTAAACCAGGCTCTTGTGGGAAACAGCCAGGCACTGCCAGGAGGAGGGGCCGGGCTCCCACCACCTCCCCTCCTTCACGCCGTACTGCAAAAGCCACAGATCACCCTGAGCCACCCCTGCCAACTACCTCAGCCCCCTGATGCCCAAATTCATATTCCCTCCTTGCACCCACCCTCCTGTCCTCTGAGGATGCAGTGGTGAATCAACCTCTCTTAGTTATGCTATTGCACACAGCAGCAGCCAAGAACCAATTTTCCTTTTGCAAAGACATCACTTCACCATAATGTAGTAAATTTACTCCCGGGTAATTAAAAAGCTTAAGCTCCAACTCACACTTCCAAGCATTTGCTCAGAAAGGAGGAAAACTAACAAAAACACTCATAGCCATCACCAGAACCACCCCTGTGAAAGGCCTAATTCCCTATATTGCTTTAATTAAAAGTGGATGAATAGCAGTCCCCCAGCCTAGAAACCTTTAAGAGAAATAAAGTCAATCTATAGGCTTATGAAAATAAAACAGGAGGCGGGAAACAGAAAAATCCTGCCAGGTTTAGAGCTTACCAGAGGATTATAACATCTGGACTCCCTTTTCAAGGGGCGGTGAACTGGGGAGTGGATGGTATGGAGAGGATACAACCACCTCTCAGAGCGAGTGCCAGGCGTGGAGCTGGCAATGGGAGAAGAGGAGCAGAAACGTGCAGAGAGAGGCAACACCCTTGCCCACACGTTTTTGTCTTCACGGCTGCCTGGAGGAATGCACCAGAGAACAAAGGATCTGGTTTAATTGCAAAAAAAAAGGGGCCCGAGGGGAGAAAATCCTAACAGATGATGAGTATAGCTGACCTCCAGTGAAACAGAGAACAACTTGGTGAGGAATAATCTAATCCATAAGAGCAAAGTATTTATCATCACTGTTACAGCAAGAGACCACCCTGTTCCAGAGGATATCTGCAAACAGATGTAAGCATGGAGGCTTTAAGCACGGCAATAAAGGCACCAGTCTGGTATAGGTAATTACAGAAGGACTGTAGTGCTGCAGTATCTGAGTGCTGCATAACGTTTTATGGATTTATTCTTTTAACGCCATGGGGAGATATGGCAATTCTAGTTGTCTCTCTTTTTCCCCAGTAAAAGAGGTATAAAGAGTCTGGGGGTAGATTTGGACCCTCTATGTCCCAACTGACTCCCCAGATCTTCTGTTTCCTATTTGTAAAGCACCTCTGGCAGTGGGAAAAACTAGGGACGAGTCTTGGGCAGAATTAATGACTAAACATGGGCTTAACTGATGATTCCCAAGATGGCGCCCTATGGTTGGGGGACAGAGAGAAATTGAAACCAAGCCCCCTAAGTGGGCTCCAGCCCCCCACCAGCCCCCCTCACCTGCTCCCACGTGCCCCGGGTAAGCCCACGCGTGGTGGGAGGTGTGGGACGTCACCTCTGGGGCTTCAGAGGAGCGCTATCGACACACGCCCAGCATGCATGTGCCGAATGAACCAAACTTGATTGTTTTTCCACTTGGGCCACAGAAAATTAAAACCTTGTGAAAGTCGCTTTGTCTTAGAATTTACTTTGCTTAGCTTTATTACCTCTTAGCCTTCTTATCAGTTTGATTTCATTCTTAAGTCATTTTAAACCCTAGTGTCATATAATCTGGCAGCTACAGTGATGGGGTTTATACAGAAAAACACAGGGAAAGGGTTTTCAAAAGCACTCAGCCTCGCTGTGACTGCTCCTGCTGAAGTCAACAGTAAATCCAATGATACCACCAGGAGCAGAGGTCAAGGCTGAGTAGGCTTGACGGTACAGAAACTTACAGGTGGGATTTTCAAGCTCTTCAAAACCGATTACTAATAACAAAGTATATTAAAAATAAAGAGCTAAGTTGTGACCCTGAAAATATTTACATATGTGCCTAGCTTGCAGCTTGTAAGTAATTATGGGGGGCCTGATTTCTCTCACTTTCTCTAATGTAAGCCAGGAATAATGGTCCAGATGCATGTTGAAAACCTTGGCTCACAGAGAGGGTTAACTACAGTGATTTTGGTGGGAGTACTCATGCTCTGCAGAGCAGAGGCATGCACGCAGCAAGACTCCTTAGGAACACCAGGATCTTCGTAAACCCACAGCCACTCTGACATGTAAATACACCAAATGTTAGACGGGACTTTCCTGGCTGTGATGGTGCTGGACATCTGCAGAAACAGCATTAAAATCCACTCACTTCTAATCGACCACAGTAAAACTTGGATCAGAAAATGAGGGCTAGTTAAGAAAACTGGGGTGGGGGGGGCGGGGGAGTGTTTTATTATTTGTGCAAATCTGACACTGTGACATGAATTAACCTAACTTCAAAGGATGAAACATCATCATTACAAAGCATTGCATCGAGTATAACCATTTCCAGGCTATTATGCAAACCCAACTGAAATAATATTATGGGTACAGGATTAGTCTAGTTCCCTATTAATCCCAAGAGGAAGAGGGATGTGACTTATTTTCTCATCCTGACAAATCATCTCAAGACGCTGCTGAATCAGACATGCTTGCAGCTTAAGAGGAAATAAGTAAAAATGTTCAGCTTTTATTATTAAGTTTGAGGATTCATTAACGAGAATGCAAAACTAAACCTCATTTAAATCCCCTCATTGTTCACGATATAAATCCTTAGATTGTGTAGTTACTCTGGAATGTGGAAAGAAAAGAGCTAGAGAAGGTCACCTCCCCGGCTATTCGTTTCCAGGCAGTTTCACTCCCAGGTTCCTGCACAATACAGCAGTCTTCACTGCAAAGGTTTCAGGGGAAATGCTTTACTTGCATAAAGGCTGCAACTGTTCCCACTGCACTGAAGCCATAAAACTATTGCAATTGAACCAAAACTTGATAACAACTTAATGGCATAAAGCAGTATTTGGACTAAATTGAACCTGAACATATCACTCTAAAGTTCTTTTCCAAGTTAAAAGGCTTTTATTTATAGTCTTTACTTACACCCAAGAGACTTTGACATATTTTAACTAACCTGCCTTCCTTGTCTTCTTAACCTTGGTCCCTTTCCAAGAAAAAAGATGTCATCTGACCACGGATGGAGTTTGATTTCCAGCAGCAGAATTAACCCACAACACAAATCCCTTGTGTTTATTCACTGAGTGATGGTGCATGTCCTGAGGAGTGAGCTTAGCCAGTATTTCCTTGATGAAAGGACCGGAGGGGAACAGGCTGTAGGTACCTCTGTTACCACATCAACCACTTGCATGAAACAAATCTCTGAATCCCACTTATTCCAACTCTTCTGGTTTCATAGACATGACCCACCAGCCGGTCAGTGTCACTATTACCGGGACTCACTGAATCTCCTTACATACAGGTCACCCCATGTTGACACAACCGTCGCAGACTGCCGTACTGCAGAAACATGGCTTAGAGAGTGCAATCCTGGCTACAAACACAGACTGATTGAACCTCAGGCAAAGCACGCCGCAGCCTTCCCTCCACCCGCTGAGTACACATGGGAGGGACTTCGGAGCTGCCCCGGCGGTCAGATACTGTGTCAAATGTACACAGCATCTGCATGGCACAGCACCAGCCACCCCGGCCGAGGAGGGCTAATGAAAGGACAACTGAGCAGCATTTATAGACCAGAGAGCATCAATTCACCCTCTCTTTGACAGGGCTGGAAAAAATAACATTTTTGTCTAGGGTGAAGGAAAGAAATTGAAAACAAGGATTGTATCAGGTTGAACAATGCTGTGATCGAAGGAAAATCTTTTCCCCGTCTCTGAGGGTCTTTTTTTGACCTGTATCTGAGGGTTTTTTTCAATCAGGTCTAGCAAGTGCCTCCTCTACACATAACATGGCTTATGTCCGCTCCAGACCTGGCTGGCGGTGGGCATGCGACGTGGTGGCATCACACGAGATGCTGCAGTTCCCAGATCCTGGACACCTCATCTGCCTGCAGCAGCACTACCCTGAAAGCTTTGTGCCTTCATTTCCCCAACCCTTTTCCTAAGGCTGCTCTCTGGGAAGGAGCAGGGATACACCTCACTAGCAGGGGTACCTCACTAGCTTGGCTTTGTTAGAGCAAGACCAAAGAGCGGCAAGAGAGGCCCAGACAGGTTGTTCAAGTGAGCTCTTGGCGGTCCAGCAGCACATCCCTGGCTGTGGGATGTAGCAGGGAGCAGGGGGGTCAAGCAGGGCAGTATCACACTCCAGCAGAGCAGCTTCTGCTTGGCAGAGAGCGTGCTCCTTCCAGCTGTGGGCAGCCCACTGGTGGCTCTCCCGTCCCCTGTCACCACGTACCAGAGCCAGCAGCAAGCAACCCCTTCTTCTCCCAGCCCCTGGGAGAAGGGGGTGGCTGGGACATTGTGCAAAAGTAAATATTTACGTAGCTGGGGCCTTCCTTCCCTTGCCCTGTATTTTCTCCCCCTTCTTAAAATGTCACAGATCAGCTGTTTTCATAATTGTGCAGGAAATGAGCTCCCTGCTGGCTGGCAGCTTAACACCCGCATGTGCGGGGTCTACTGTGGCTGCATCGATCATCTCTGCTGCTGACTCCTGCATCCACCTGGGATCTTCAGAGGACGGATTTGGCCAGAGGGGAGATGGGACAGTCAGGGACACGGGCACAGAGCTGCATGACTATGGTAGTCCTTCTTGGAGCTGCAGCTTAGAGGAACCCCTGTCCCCTGGTCCCTGGGCAGATCAGGATCCCGGGAGACCCGACACTGTTTATGCTGCTTCAGAGCAAACATCCAAACCAGACTAACACAGCTTCCTGCCTGCACGCAGCGGCGAGCGCACTCAGGAAATTCAGGCATATTTCAAGCTTGCGACTTTTTCTTTGTTCTTCAGACAAAGCCTCGTTCACTGGAGATGTTGCTAAAAGGATTATTATCTATAGGAGACTTCTCTTCCCAAGAGGAAATCTGCTAAACACACAATTCTGCATTTGCTCTGTTTTGTAGGAGCCAGGATTAAGATAGGAATATTTTCCTTTCTGCTCTCTGCATCTAATGATTTAAATAGACCAGCGGTGACGACACTGCCTAGTGGGAATAGACACAAATGCCTTTACCCTGTACTCCAGTCTGATGGTTCTGCTGCTTGCCTGAGAGAGTACCAAGCTATCCTGTGTTTGGTGGGAAGAGTTGGAAGAAGAGTTGGAAGAATTTGATGGGAATCACATTTAACGGTGCCCTCAGTAAAAAAGTGAAGTCTGCTCACCAGCCCAAACACCTCCAACAAAAGCCCAACAAGGGCCAAAACAGATTGCAAATGTTTTGCTTATTCCAAGTCAGCCCTGTTCTGTTCAGAGCCCTGAATATGAGAAGGAACCTGCAAGTCTACGCTTGCCGATGCTTAGGATGTAAAAGCAGAAGGAATGTAATTTTCTGCTCTTTATTTAGAGGTGGCAAAACCCTGATAGAAAATGACATGGTGAAAGCGCTTAACTTCAGACCCAAGGAAATTTGAGAGCAAACGTTAATTACCTCCATCCTGAGTACAAGCCTGGGGCCTGTATTAGCACCTCTCTGAATGGGAGAAGCTCAAGGATTGAATTTCCCACTTCTAGGACTTACTTTCTTTTCCTCATCTACCTACCCTTGGTTTCCTCTTTCTAATTCCCACGTTATTTCCCTCTCTCCACCTCAGTCTTCCCATTAAACAGGACTACAATTCTAAAAAAAAATCACAGAGGGGCAGACACTGCCATGGGTTATTTCATTATAGTGGAAATAATTCAGTTTGGCAAATCTCTGCCCTCAGTATCCCCTCACTCTGCTCCTGAGTATAAAGATCCCCTTATGAGTAAGGGTAAATGTGTTCATGAGAGCCTGAAAATAGCTGCATTGTGGAGCGGGGAGGTCTGAAAACACACCACACTTAAGAACATCAGCACCCAAAAAGCTTAATAGATAGAGAAAATAAAGTAGGAGAAATCACTTGCGATCAAGCAGCAAATTCCCAGGTTCATTGTTTCCAATCCACAGGAAAAAAATAATCACAACCTATTTTAAGCATGTGAGTATATAAATAAATCAGCTGGCCCAGCCAAAAGGCAAAGTGGGCTGCAAACATTCAAACAGAGGTCTAGACTATTACTTAGCTGTGAATCTCAGCTGGGGTCTGCTCTCCTCTATTGCCCAGGCAGCTTAAATCTTGATACAACAGAGACAAGATCAGGCAGAGAAGTAACATCCAGAGGGAATATCTAGAGCCTGTGGGGCTGCAAAGCCATCCAAGTCTCTGGCAAGCTTGACTCCCGTGTTAAAAAGCACTTTCATTATATGGGCCATTTGTTGATGGATTGTGGGAAAAAGTTAGATTTCAACCCAGAGACGAAGACAAGCAAACCCTTATATAAAGCCACCCTCTCCCCAGCCTGTGGGTTGAATGCAGAATGCTCTCAGACTTGCTACATACCACCCACTTCAGATTACAGACTTGCAGAGTTATTTTTAAAAAGTAATTATAGTAGTAGAGGGCACACTCATCTGGAACGGCTGCCTGAGGAAACGACGAGCCCAATGCAGCTCAAACTGCTTTTCAACTCTATAATCGTGTTTATTTATTGCCTTTAAAAACAAGAATCAAAATCCAACTAATTTCTGAGTAGAAACGTCTGTATATTTCCCCAAGGAGTCCAAGCAGCTATACTGCACTGAAAACCTGCCCTGGCCTTTTCAGTCTAGAATCCCATGCTGAAAAAAAATAAATAATCCCCATTAGGTCTGGCTTCAAGCAAACCCAAACGAAACCCCCTTTCCATTCTTTGTTTTCCCTTGAAACTGTGGCTTGATAATTACAAAACTCTCATCAGGAGACTCAAATGGTCTAATGAGAGGCACATCATGTTCTGCATACGCTGATTTCTGCCCAAAAGTGGTTTCTCGTTGAGCAAAATATCAGCTCTTAACCTGTGCAAGAGGAGCAGGTACCAGCCCCAGAAAAATATTCTGTAGGTTTTTCCTATTCCGGCCCCTTGCTTCAGCTGCCGGCCGGTGGATTTTGGATCTGTACGCTGAGAAAGGACTCAGAAGAGACTGAAAGAGAGGGGAGAGGGCCAGGTACTTGGGCAGATGCCAGCATAGGGTTTTTTTTTCCCTTTTTCTTCCTTTTGTAATGAAATCAGGCCTTTGATTCATGCCCTATTAACGCCCGAAGACCTCCAGAAGGCCTGACGACGCCTGTGAAACAGGCTCAGCATGCAAAGCCAAAAGCCCCCCTGCACTCCATTAGGGGCTCATTACAGCCCCTTCCTCGGCAGGCAGCTCTGAAAGCCGGCAGTCTCTGGCGGCTGCCTTTTCCTCAGCTTCTTCAATAGGAAGCAGCCTAAGGGCATCCTATGACCTCACACTTGACGACTTTGTCTTTCAACCAGAAAAGACATAAACCCTAAAAATATCTCCACGGATCCTGAAGAAAATAATACGCCTGCCTGCCCCCCTCGAAATCATCAATCCTCCTGCCGCCCAGCCGAGGAACAGCCGCTTCCTCCCGGCAGCCCCTGCTTTCCCTTCAAGCCCGGAGCCGACAGGAAATCCATTCTCCTCTTGTGAGAGGCAGGAGATGAATTTTCCGCAATAGCTCTCCTAGCAAGGCAGAAAATAGAAAGAAACAATAGAAACCACTTTCTCAAACAATAGGAGCTGTTGAAGAGCAGCTCACCAGAAGCTCGGCATCACCCAAGTCCTAAATGAGCTGGAGTGGAAACAAGCCAAGGACCTGTTCGCCGTCTTGTGAACACACTACTCTGGCTCAAATATAAGTTCATTTTAAACCTGGAGGCACTCTCCCCTTTCAAAGAACAGGCAGGAAAACTGAAAAAATGTATGTTAAAAGGAAATTATATTGCATTATAGAGTGGCTCCCTAAAGGCTCTCCCATGGCCGCTCAAGCCCCCAGCATCCCATGCCGCACTGCTGTGGGTCACCTCCCCACCCCCTGGTAGGTCCTCTGAGGTGGGGACAGGGGACCGCAATGCTGATTTACTGCAGATGAGTGGAAGGGGATGGGGGGCAGAGCCCCTCTTTCTCCATCTGAGAAAGTTTGCTGCCTCATATTCAGGAAAGCACAGCAGAATATCTTGGTTATTTGTGTTACACAGATAAGGCTCAGCAAACCAGACATCTAACACTCTTCTCTGTGTGTGTGTGTGTGCGCCTATCACGCCTGCAAGACTACACCTGCATACTAAAGGAACACCGTTTAGGATAACTTAATTCATATTTTAATCTAAAAAGTAAGATAAGACTGGGTCTAAGATAAAGAGAATTTTATCGGATCTCTCCTTTTGTTTTTTTTAACCTTTAAGCTACTTTTTGCCTGGCTCTGAACTGCTGCAACACTGTTCATACCCGTGTAAGTCAGGAATTCAAAATGACTCCAAAGAAAAGTCAAAATCACTTACTAACACCTTGTTGCCCTGGCTCAGAGTGCTGCAGGAGAGGATAATCAAAAATGGAAAACAAGTCTGAAATTAAATATATTTTTGCACATAAGATCCAGCTAAGAATTAGGACAGAGAATGCATTTCCTTTTAAATGCCCAGCTAGCAACCACCTCTCCAAAGGAGAAAACAGCCTACAATAAGAATATCTCTGAGATTTCTAAGGGTCCTCCTTGGCCAGCGTGCTCCTTACAGTCACCATGCCCCCCTGCCTCCCAAGGTGGGCAGAATAAAAGTTGAAAACGCCTCATGTGCACTGACCACCGCTGAAATGCAGCACCTTTGACAAAATTACACACGGCCACATCCTAATTTTGCTGATCCTGGTCTCGATTTACACAGGTGGAACATGAACCAGTGGATCCGAAGGTCACTGCGGTGCTGGTTGTTAGGATGAGCCCGTCATCTCTGCTTCAGCGCAAGAATAACCGCCCAAGATCTCTGAACAAAACGCTGTTTCTCCTCCAGCCCGGAGCAAAACAAAAGGAGCAAAGCTGGAATATACACAACTGAAAGGCAAAAAGGTTGCTCTCATCACCATGGATGAAATCCTGCTGTTGCAAATCTGCTCGAGTCTTTCTCCTCAGCTTCCTCGTCCCCAAAGACAGCACTGGAAAAGGGAGGGGGGAAAAAAAAAACCAACACACCAAACCGAAACCGAAAAGCAGACATATCCACCTGGGATGCAGTTCATTGGCAGGAGATCTCCTTCCCCACTGCAGAAATGGAGGCGAGGAAGGTCCCAACCGATGTTGGCAAGAGGTTATTCCCCGTCCTCCTGCATTGTGCAAAATGGGGAGGCTCCCGCCTGCCGCCAGCGCTCCCCGCCAGCCCCAGGTATCTGGGCGGTGCTGGGATGGCCTCCCGCGCCCTCTGCGACTGCACCTCTCCCTTCCCACAGTCCTCCTGACTCACACGCGGGGCCAGGCTCCAGCCCCCGGCTCCCACTTTGCTCGGGGAACGGCCCACAGCAAACCTCTAGGAGGAGAGGCTGGGGCTCCTCTGGGGAACTGGGAGGCTCACTCAGAGATTAAGCAGTCAGGCAAAGCCCTCCCAGTGCGGAGCAGCTCACCCCGCTCCCCACTCGCTGTTCCTGGCACGAGCCACACACCGCAGCTCGGGAGCAAAAAATGGGGCCAAACCTGCACTACCTGCAGGGATCTTCCTGCCATCCTATATTTGCTGCCTGTCCTGAAAATGCCTCAGCAGGCACGCTGCGTGTTCCTGCTGCCTCGGGACTGAGGAAGGAGAAAGCCCCAGAGACCCCTTTGAGATGGCGCCAGGGCATTTCTCTTCCTGGGGGGAAAGCAGGTCATCAGGGCACAGCAGGGCCAGACAACGGCTGGTGACATCTCATCTACCATGCCAGCATCCCTCCTAGTGCCCCAAGACACAGCCACCAAGCTCCGCTGGCAGCATGTGCCCCAAGAAGGATGGTTTCCTCTTTTCTTGCCATAATTAAGGGAGGAGGAAAATCCAAGTGAGAAAGAAAGGAATAGAGAAGGTGCCTCTCTGGCAGAGGCTCCCAAGCACTGGAGGCAGGGAGTAGAGCCAGGCAGGGGTGTTGCTTCTGCAGCTGCCTGGCTGAGCTGCTAGGGCAGCCTGCGCCAACCCCCCTCGTCCCCTGGGATAGGACTCAGCTTCCCAAGGGTAAGGAAAATCAGGCAAACAAAGCAGTCTCCTGGAGCAGGATGTCTCCCTCTCCAGGCAGCAGGGAAGCTGCAGAGCAGACACCCCTTGAGGATCTTCTCCTTTCAGCATAGTTTATGCAAGAATCTCCAATTTTTTCAGCGGGGCTCAAAACTAGTTTCAAGTCCAGGCAGGGACCAAGCTGGAATCTGGGCAGAAAGCACAAGGGGCTGCCATCATCAATGCCCAGACCTCCGTGCCACGGAAAGCCCAAGCCTCTCTCTACGGCAGGGATCTGCAGCCCAGTAGCCAGCACAACGGGATGATTTCATGCTGTGCAGTGCATTTTCCCTAAGGCCACGCCTTGGAAGACACAGTGGAGCAAGAGGAGCTGACATACCTCCAACTTCAGCTTTGTCTCCAGATGGCTCTTCCGCTTAGTGCCAAGAGAAACGAAAAACAATGCAAGCCCTGGAGTCTTGGGTCAACCACCGCAAAACTGTTAATCCCAGGGTGGCATCGCCCCATCTCTGTCATTTGTACTTGCCACAGTGTTCTCTAGAAGCACAACAGACCAGTCTTCTCCTTCCAACTGAAGTTCCTTCATTAATTACCTCAAGATCTCTGAAATAAAGGACCCCAAATCCATAACCTCTTCTCTCTGCTCATGCAGATATAAAAGTAACAAAGCTGTGAGTCCACACGCCAAAGATCGCTCTTCAGATACCTATGGGAGAGGTGACGGAGAAATCAGTGCACTGCAAATGGGCTCAACCAACAGTCCCACTGCTACAGCCAAACAGTGATTTTCATCTCTGTCTTCTGACAGTATCAAATAGTCTTTGGTCTAGAAAGGGTTTTTGCCGCAAATTTTATTCTAACTCTTCTACAATCTCCCTCCAACCTTCCAAACAAAAATTTCATACCACCAACTAAAAAAATGCTCTCTGGACACCCCACAAACAGGTTTTCTTATGTGGTTTTCTTCTGCCTCACCCCCCCCGATGCAGATTTTTCCAACAGTAACAAGGGAAATCAAAGAAAAGAAAGGAAAAACTCATGGGAAAAAGATAAAATGGGGAAAGGACAGGAAAAATGTAAGTTTTGCCCTCTTGGTATGTTTTAAAAAAAAAAAACTTCACAGAAAAACTGAAGGCAGGGGAGTGACTCTGAAAAAGTAAACTAAAACTACAAAATAATCCACAGGACATCTTTTATAGGACTACCTGACACTGCTGATTATTTCCTTGCATCTCTTCATGGCACTGAAAGCTGTAGAGTCCTTACTTGTGTAAGAGGGAAGAGGGGGGAAAATATTTGAAGAAAGAACTTGATAAAAATAAGATAAAGGTGTCTAGAGGAAAGAAAGACTGCACTTCGCTGCTGTTGAACCCAGTATGGTCTCTCCTTGGAGGGCAAGGCTCTGAACTCTTACACTTTCCTGGTTTTTATGGTAAAAGGCTTCCAGCACAGTCCAATACTAAAGCTTGATTGCCCCAACAGGGAAGCACCTTGCCCAGTAATTTGCAACCATATAACCAGTCCAAACCAGCAGTGGTGAGTGCAAAGGGGGCTATCATCTGTGCAGAAAGCAAGAATCACAGCCAAGACATAAGACGTCAGCAAAGCAGTAGCCATCTGCACTCAGGTGGGGATGAAACACTTTTGCAATCTGTGCAGACAGTGGGAGAGAGAGATATGTACAGCTGGGAGCTGAACATTTTGCTTTCCACATAACTAAGGACCATGCACCACCATCCCTGCTTTGTGTGGGGTAAGCTGAGACACAGCATGACTGTGCCCAAGCTACAGGACCTGGAGGACTGTCCAGCCTCTTGCTCCAGATGCATAGCCAAGTGGTGCTCCTGACTGTACCAGGGTGACAGCTGAGCACACGCTAGCCCTTTCCCTGTGGGAAGGAGACGTGGGAGCTTGCTTTCACCCAACAAGACTCTCTGCATGCCCTGTGTCCCATCCAGATGATCATGGATAGACCAGGAGGGTGTCCCAAAGGCCGTTCATCTGTCAGTTTAGATATCTTCCCTTCTCCATCTCCATGCCAACAACAGACCCAGTGTCCTGGATCCCCCAGCCCTTGCTGCAGCTGCTAAACAGTCAGAGCGTAGGAAGGGAGAGACTGCACTCCTCCTTTGGGACCCACAACAGGCCACCACCAGGGCTGAGTGGCCCTGTGGCCCAACCTGCTGTGGCCATCCCTCAGTTCTTTCTTTCCAGCCGTCCTCTGCAGCAGGAGATCCAGGTACCACCACCACCCACTTCTGCCTACGGAGCAGTGGCTGCACAGGCTGCTGCTGCAGCTCCACGCTACAGGTGGCCTGCCAGGCAGTCCTGGATGCACCCCCTGCCATGGCAAAGTGACCTGCAAAGGTGGGTCCTCAGTTCCCAGGCTCAGATCATGCCTTTATTTCAGGAGAGCACCACAGCATCACTGACAAGCGGGAGTGATGGGCTGGCATGCATTTACTTTTTATACAAGACCTGATGGGGGGAAGCCGCCCAAGCCTGCAAGCGGCACAGGCAAACCCCAGGCACTCAGAACCCAGCACACAGAGTCACTCCAGCTTGGCTGAATCAGGGCCATAATAAGCAAGCAAGATCATGACATCTTCATAAAAGTAGGATTTAAGTACAAACATCTGCCCCACTGTTTTTAAATTAAGACAGTTAATGTTTTTTAATTAAGACAGTTTAATTAAGACTAGGTATTCATTTCAGTAATCCACAGCTCCAGCTGCAGAAATGCCATGCGTATTCTAATTACGGCAGCTAGTTTATTTAACAGTTTGACATTGTTTGACATTTAGCTGAGTCACCTTGTTCCTGGGTAAAGCAACAAGGGCTTTTCAGCAGTTCAACAAAAAGACAGAGATTCGGTATCAAAAGTAGAACGCATATCACAGAAATTTTAAATTAAATACAGCTGAAGTCTATTCTATTTTGGCAGCTTCTCTCTTTGGGACACTAAGTCTACCCAAATGTTTTCCAGATATAACTCTTCCCCTCAAGGACACGCAGCAGTACCATCTTCTTCGTGTTCTTGGAGGGTGGGAAGGGTAGGAAGTGTTGTAATGGGCATATGGGATGCATCTCATCCTCCGCAAATATCACCCACCCATATATCAGGACATCCATCACTGAGAACTGCACACAGGCTGAGCATCAGTCACCTGCATTCAGCCAACATTTTTCTAGGACAAAGTAAAAGAAATGGGTTGGTGATGGTCAATACAGGAGGAACAACTGTTACCTGCAGACAGAGATTTTCCTACAGCACCTCACCTAAAGCCATTTGCACTCCTGTACAGTGCTTTTCAAGGATCTCAGAATGCTTTCCAGCAAGAAAGGCAGGCCAGCAGTATCCATCCTCATCGTACAGAGGTTTCACGAAGTGACTGGTCTATGAGTTTGTTGGTGGCAAAGCTGGAAACAGAGCCCACACTTAGACTCCTCTCCTCATTCCAGGTTGGCAATGGAAGGCAACACCACCTCCCCCTGGCTGCAGAGGGGCTGGATGCAGCACAGAGCACTGCAGAGATCAAACCCCGATCCCGGGGCTGCCTTCCAGAAGGCCCATGGAGGCTGCCAGGCTGCCGTGCCACCCTACTGCGGCTCCGATGCTTGCGTCACGTATTTGTGCTGCTGGTTTCCGAGTCCCTGCTTCCCCGCTTGTGCTGGAGCTGTGCTCACCACACATCTGGAGCAGCTGCTCTGCCTGCAAACAGCACTGGGGACCGCAGCACGCTCCTGGAGAGGACTAAGTCCTCCCATCCCATCTTGTCTTTACAGACTTTTGGGATCTCCTTTTTATAGTTAAAGACAGAATGGACCTTTTAACAGGCTGAAAATACTCCATTTATCCTGACAGGCAGTGCAGCGAGCCAAATTTTAAACCAACAGCCAGAATCATGCAGTCAGACAATAGAGAGCTGGTCCGAGCGTGCATTTCCAAGAGCACACTGCGGTCTGGCTCATTTCCTCCGTGCCATCCCTGCAGTCGCTCCTGGAAGAACCTGTGTGGACGTGTGTCCCGTTACCCTGAGGAGAGGATATCCATCACGTCCAGCCCCTCTCTGAAAGCTGTCAGAGGGCCAGTGGCTCAGGCCAAAGAGGTATTTACTTATCTTTTTGGCCAGTGTTGCAGAAATCCCTGTTTGCATTTAACCTTCATTCAGTTTCCTTTATATCCCAGTGGCAACTCTAATTATTCTTTCTGTATTGTACAGTAACAGTGTCTGCAGAGCCACAGCATCCAGAAATGAAGACGACGGTGTCTCTGGTCTCCAGTGGCCTCCCAACTGGCAGCCCAAGCTCAGGCTGTCTGGTTGCACCCCACAGGCAGAGCCCCCCCGTAAGCTATTGAATCCCTTCGTGCGGCAGGGCACAAGCCAACTTGAACCTAAACAGCTGATACAAGATCTCCTGGGAGCCCTAAACACCATGCCAGTTATTTTAGGAGGAGGTGGAGGTCTGGTATCACAGGGCAGCATGTACGAGCTCCCAGGGAGAAGGCATTTGTAAGACCAGTCCCCAACTGCTCTCAGTCGTCTTATTCAGGGCTTTTGCCATAGCATTACCTGGTAGAAAAGGGATGATTCTTTGCTTGGGGTCTTTCTGGCCTCCTTCAATAGGGAACTTGTCCAGAAGCTGCATCTGCAAAGGAAACAGAACAAACATCTTAGGGGGAAAATATGGACTGGCTGCGTAGGGACCAGGGGATCTCTTGGTCTGTGTGTGGTTTAAAAGGGATTAGCAAAGCAACAGCAGGAATCCCTCTGCCTCATTGCAGGGGAGTCTGTACATAAAAAGGTACAATACAGTTCACTCCAAGAAAGGGAAGGCAAGTTTCTGGCAGCGCAGAGACGCTGGGACAGGGCCCAGGCAGAAATCTGAGACCAGTCTTGCCGCTGTTCTAAAATTAGGGTCTCATCCTTCGTTACAAAGTACATGCCTTGTCTCTAATCCACAGCCTGCCCATGTTGGTGGAGACACAGTTTTTACCTGTCCCTGTGACAGACCACCCACCCGGCTAAAAATGCTGTACAAGCAACTGGATTAAAGGTTATTTAATAAAACACCCACTCTGCCTTCTTGCTGGCAAGGCACTGCCCACTGCCCTGGTCCAGTAAGAGCACTCCTGCTTTCCCAGGGAGAGATGGGTTTGGGGGAATATCTTCCACTGCAGTCCCTACATGAAGGACAGCACCAGAGAAAGGGGAGCAGGGAGGGGGCCCCGGGAGAGCAGAGCATCCCGGAGGACACCACCACAAATGGCCAGAAGGCACAGCTCACGGTGGATGTGCCCTCAGCCTGTGACAAGCACCCTTGAGCACGTGGTTACTGACCACCCGAGCCAGAGTCTCACTCACATCAGCTAACATCTTCCCCCATCAGCTCCTAAACCCTGCCCACTGCAACCACCTGTTTCTAACACACCCCTAAGGACCCACCAGGCTCAGGATCCTGTTGTACTGCAGAGCCGCAACCAGCCTTCGACCTGAGGGGCTTAAAGGGGTATTGATGGCTATGGCCAGCCTGCACAGTGGAGCAGACTGCTGACCACCAGTGACTTACTATGGAAGCAAGCCTAGGAAAGCATTACGCTGACCTGATGTTCCTAAATGAGCCCTACAATTTCTCTTTGGGTGATGAGTCTGGATGGACCAGTGCCACTGAGGCTGAACACCAGCTGAGAGGCCACGCACAACCTCAGCCAGAAAGGAAAGAGGCACCTGCCCCTGTGGCACCTTCATGGACCTGCCCAAGAGAGACCATACCCAGCCCTGAAAACTGCCAGAGCCTCTCACGCCTCCCATTCACCCTCTGCACCCTTTTGCTGTCATTCAGCCTGTGGTGCTATCAAGATAAATACCCTAATCCTCATATTCTGTTTCATTTTCTCCCACGTTTCAGATGTACAATGCAATGCTCTATGTCCCTGTTGATCCTACACAGAAGGACTCGTTTCCAGCAGACCAGGAGAGATGTCTTTCAACCCACAGTCCACAGGCCCTGTGGCCTCTGAGGAAGGTAAGGAAGGAAAGCAAGAAGTCCTGCTACTTGACCTTGCAGGACCCCTATCTCCTCACCTGAACTGGATCTACAGCTCAATACAAATGCCTAAAGTGGCAGCAAAAGCTGCGGCGGCGGGGGGGGGGGGACGACACACGACACGACTTGTCAATCAGCATTTAATCTTGTTAATGCTATGTGTCCAACAGTGAGGGTGTGTGAGCTAACAGCAGTTTTGCTACCTCAACAGATTTCCTTTAAAAAATATTTTTTTGCTAACATGGGGAAAAAACCAGGCAGAATTATTTTTTTTTTTACTGTTTTTGTTTTAAGCACACAGAATCCTCCTCTTCCCACCACACACATCATCTCCAGCATTCTCACCATATGGTTCGGCAAACCAAAGATCAAGAGGAAACTCGGGAGTAGAATGAACATCTGTGCAGGAGAAAAAGTTAAAAGATCCCACATGTTTCCCCATCAGGGAGTCAGCCTGGTAAATAAATAGACCATCGTTTTGTGGATTGTTAGCTAACCCACTTTTCTGCCTACAGAGACACGATTTTTATTGAAAATGGGAAACTTTGTTTTCTTGTAGGTAGAGCTCTGGGTGTCTGAGGTGAGGCACAGGCAGGAGATTTGTTCAAAGAAAAAAAAAAAAAGAGGGGGAGGGAATCCCCACCAATTGACTTGAAGTTTCACTGTTGCTACACTTTTAGCCAGGAAAGCAATTCTCACTTTACTACACAGTGCCTGATTCAAGCTGGAACAGATACAGTCAAATTCCCATGGTTATTCTTGGAGTTAGATTAGCTTGGCTAATACAAGCCTTTTTAACCACATCAAGAGAGTCACAACGTGTATAACTTAGCGCTATTTATCTAAAGGGTGGATATCAGCAAAATAGATGCAATAAACTGCAGCTGGAAGAGTTTGGCTAAACTTTCCTAGGCTACACTTTCCGCCCCGGCTCTTGCCTCCGCTGGGAGGGGTCTGGGTGGCAGGGAGCTGGGGGAGGCAGAGGCACTCAGGAGGCCACCGATGCAAGTCACGGGGACACAGCCTGTCCCAGTGCAAAGTCCCTGGGAAGCATGGAAGATTTCTCATCTTCTTCAATATATGAGACAATATCCCAATGGGCAACATGCACACATTTGTGCTAAACTGAAGACAAGGAGTGAAGTCACTGCTCCTCTAAAAAACCATACAAGGTTGGGCACCCATGGAGGAGTGTGACAGTCCCTCTCCAAGCCCCTGACCCCAGATGACACTTGCTGCTGGCTTGTGGATCGGCCCCTGGACCAACAAGTTGGGTCTGGCATTTGTTCTGCCCCAGCAAGAGAGGCAGGCTGGTGTTGGGCAGCTGCGCAGGAGGTTCAGGAGGAAACTACTGGCTGAATCTCAGGCATGACATAGGAAACCTAACAGACCTAGAAAGGATGCGAGCAAGGACATAACTGGAGTGCAGCAACTATGCCCCTGCCTCTATGCATGGCTGTTCACATTAACATCTAAAAAAGCACTCCCAGAGTGACAATGTCTGTACAGATGAGTACTAACAGCACGGAGAACCTGCAAGGCGGACTGGAAGGTAATGACTGCCCTTCAGCTCTGCAGCATGGGAAACTCTTCAGGATGTTAAAGCCAAACAAAGAGCAGCAGAAGCACGGAGCCTTCCTCAGCACTTCCCTGCACCCAGTTCTGCCATTCAAAGCCAGTGCAAGTTAGATTTAAAGTCCTAGAAAATCAGGATTCTGTATCCTCCCACCCACAGAGTAGGATGCGAAGCAGAAGAGGAGGAAGAGATGGATGCAGGGGAAAAAAAAAAAAAACAGCAATGGGCCTGAATGAAGCATCCCAAATCTCCCAGAGGTGATGGGGTATCCTGAGCCAATGCCTAACAGACCCACTCAGCCCAGCTCTGATAAGAGGAGACACTAACCATGGAGATAAGTGGAGCAGCCAGGAATGGAGGGAGCTAAGGGCTGAACCACAGAAATTCCTCCTGGTAGTCACAGTGCTTTCCCCACGTGCATGATTAACAGCCAAAGACCAATAAACAGATTTTCAGTTCACTTATTTAGATGTCTGCAGAGCATCTGAAAGTTGAAAAATCTTTAGTCTGTGACAAATGTTTTTCTATTAAAGGAAATTATTATTGTTATTGCAAATAACATATGATTGATGAAAAAAATCCTTCACTTAATGCCCCAGGTTATTCTGCTCAGACACAGGCAGTCTCCACAAGTTGTTGCTCACATCTTTGATATATGACACTTAACTTAGGGATAAGATTTGCTGAATGAGAAAGTCATGCCATCATCTAGAGCAAAACCACCCCAGCATGAAGGGAAAGAAGGGAAGTCTGGATGCGGAGTCCCAAAGGACAGAGCTAGGGCTGTAGCTGGCTTTGGGCAGGCAAGAAAACCCAAGTGGGCAATGCATTTTGGCAAACCTGGGGGAGCTCATACTCAGTTCATCTGCTTACAAGCATTAGTATGCAAATCCTACCATGGGGGAGCCTCCAATTGTATGACCAGTGTGATGAGCAGAAAGAAATCCGTTACCATGTCACTATGTCACAGGGTGGGGGATCCGTTTGGAAACAGGGAGGGTATATGGAAACTGGGAAGTGAGCTTCCCACCCATTCAGGCAGCATGTCTGGAGTCAGGCTGAACAAACACATCCCACTCCTGCTTCTGGCACAACAGATGCACGTCCACAAATAACTCGCCACCAAAATCACCTCCCCAGGCTTTGTCTCTCCAAACTGCTCTGGGTTTGCCAACAGCTTTCCTACGTAAGTCCTGCATGGAGTCCTACCTTCTGCTCCGAGCAGCTTCCTTCTTGCTTCTGCGCTAAACTCATTTAGAAGATCTGCTATAAAACTTGTGGTCCAGATTATGACTTTCTTACGGTGGTCAGCAAATGACCATGCAATTAATCCCCTTAAAAATCAAGGGAATTACTCGTGTGAGTTGATGCTCATTAAAAGGAGAGCAGGCTCAGAGCACTGGCCCACTCCACTCCTTACTACTTGCACGTAACCATGAAATCACTTGACTTACAGGAATGGAATAGAAAGATTTCAGTGGTATCAACTCTCATAATAACTGGCCTTTTTGTTGAAGTCCCAGCTCCTGGAGGTGAGCAACTGTTTGAGAATCAGCATTCACTGTAAAAACCAACCAAACAAAAACTACTCTAGCTTTTATGGTGCAAAGCATAAATTTGCAAACATGATTCAAATTCATCCTTCAAGGTCCAGAAACTGAAAGGCAAAAACCATAGAGTCTTCACGCTTTTGATATAAATGTAGGGAGCTCTGGAAGCTGCCTCACACATGTAAATGGCAAATTAGAGGTGTAGCCAGTGTCCTCACTTACAGCTAAGCTGTTACTTCCTTCTCATATCTTCTGCTTCAGGCCACCTTCACCTAAGAACACGAATATGCCATGAAGAAAGAGATGCTCCTGCACACAAGGACCATTTGGGCTCAGCAATCGCCAGCTGATGGCATCTATGGTCACTTCACATCAGTTCTGCTGTGAAAATAAGATTCAGCCCCAGTCTGCCTTGCGATGTTACCACCTGATTAAAAATGTAACAAAGAAGAACAAGCACCCCTTGAGATGCTACAAGTAGCATCTCTGAGGACGAGAAGCCAAGCATCTTCCTGATGATTATTTACTTACTAAATTTTATTTATCTTGGTTAGGTTTTCATAAAGCAACGTTTCTTTCTCTTTTAGACATACGGACTTACAGCACCTGAGACTACGAGGTGACTTCTCTTTTGCAAGAGAGGCTTTTACTCTGCTGTAAGCTAACCAATGCAGGGGACTTGAACATATAAACTGTTTAATGGCTTGATCCTGTGGCATTTGCCAGTGGGAACTTTGTTCCTGATTTGGTCTTGAGGTTTTGGACATTTGTGACCAAATCTAACTCCCTGAAATTAATCCACTGAGACAGTTACCTGACCTCCACCTAAGCCTTACGCTACAGACTCTAGCTGGAGTTTCCTGCTGGGCTGTTAATTCCCCCCCTTCCTTCCTTGCAGCAGTTTTAACTCTTCCCCAGTCAGAACAGTCAAGTTCTCCACACCTCTTAAAATTAGCAAATTAGGACACCCACATAATCTTTTATCAGCATGCATATCTTGCTGGTTCCTTTTCAAGTGGATGTAGGTTTTCCATGTGCACAGATAAAATCAAAGCCCCACAGGAGGTCAGCAATGCAATCATGGATATTTATTTTAACACACAAAGACCCTGAGGATGACTTTCATCCAAACCCCTTACTTTGACAAGTGAAACAACATCCATGGCTGCAAAGGGAAGCAGATCTTTTGCAGAGAGATGGGGCCTCGCTCCCCCTCCACAAGTGTCAAATTTACTTTTGTCCCAGAGAAATAGCAGGTGAAAATCAAACCATGACCAAGAGACTGAGAGCAGCAGATTTTTGGCAAGGCGTCCCCAGAAACCCCAGCAAGTTTGCCACCTTACTCTCGGTCACTCAAGTGGTCCCAAGGCTACAACTCTTCCTACACTGAATGCCAAGAGACATATTAGCTTCCTGTTTTCCAAGTGCTCATTAGAAAATGTATTTTTCACTAAAAATGAGGCAAGCTGACAGTAAATTTAATTTAGCCACTGCTGGACTTGAAAGGTAAAGTACACGAGGACAGTTAGGCACCAGGCACACACTGATCCCAGCTCTCGGTGATCCCTTCTCACGAGGCTCGTCCGAGCTCAGAGTCCCAAGGAGGGAAGAGGGGCTACAGCCAACTGAGAGATGGGGCAGAGGAGAGGGGGCATCTGTACGCGTACACGGTTGTGTGCACTCTTTTAAGAGAGGGCTGCCAAAGAAACTGGAAGAAAAGCAAAGGTACTACCAGGGATCTGAAACTGGTGATGATGGAGCTCACACCCTCAGCAGGAGGGGTTCAGGGCACCTGCAAATCAGAAAAGGTTGAAAGTCCCTGATGTAGGTAACGAAAGCTTAGATGAGAAGAGGAGGAAAGATATCAGAATAGAAGAAAGGTTATTAATTAAAACCCTGAGGAACAGCAGCAATTTCCTTTCATTTTGAAGTTGAAAAGCAGCTGTGCTGCTCGTTGACATAACGGCATCGTTACAGCATCATCAGCTATATTTTGAGTTATAAATGGTGTGATCTGCAAGAAAGGGAAAGGCCGGAATCGGATTGAATTCTGCCATCTGCCAGAGTTTTCCCATGGATAAACCTCTCTGGCCCTGTCTCTGCTTCTGCATCTGCAAAATGTGAGACAGATCTCAGGAAGGTGGCATGAGATTTAATCAAGGGCCATCAAACACTCTGAGCCTTATGCTGCAGAGCAGGAGTCAGAGACTGAATTCAGAGGAACTGTACTCTTCTAAAATCAGCAGGACAGAAGCAAATGGCAAAGTATTATCAGTGGATTTCAGATATGCTTCCCCTCCCTTTTGTGGGCTTGTCTCTCTGTAGCATATTCCAAATCCTGGTTAACCAGAGCATCCAAGGGGGTCTTTCACTTAAGGAAGATGCTCAGTCACCATTTCCAGCAAACGGATCTCATGCTATCAGGTGACATATCAGCATTTAAATGCCAGCAGGTGAGAACAAGCAAGAGAGTAGAGAACATGAGAGCCCGTCTCTACAGATACACCTTTTATATGCCTGTTCAGAGAAGATCACTTCCTCAATGGCTTGATTTCAGGACAGATTTTCTGCTAAGGTTAATCAGCAGAGCACCCATGACATAAGTGGAAGGACCTGATTTACTCCAGCCCAGGACCGTACCTACTGAGATCAATGACAGAAGCTCATGCATGACGGGGAACAAAACCACTGCCCTTGGGGCAGATCCCTCTGCAGGATACAGCTGTTGGAGGATTTCCCCTGGATGTGAGCCATATTCAGCTTCTTTTTATTCCTCCTCTACTTCACCCTCTCACAGGAACAACAAATCAGTTTGCTCTCACAGACACAAGACAGCAGGAGGTCTGCCTAACTCCCAACCCTTCAAAATTAGCCAAAACAGAGTTGCTCCTGAGCATAATATCGATTAGCAAAAGTTTGCAAAAGACTTGGAGATCTTTGGGTGAGGGCATGAAACAGACTGAGCACAGCACAGCCCATCTGTTAGCTGCTCACATATATAACTGACATCTTATGCAGCAGAAGGAGGTGAAACTCCATCTCTTCCTAAAGCAGTAACCAGTTCCACAGTGCAGCAGGAATAATTATACCAGGCAGCCAGTGACACTGGCCCTCTCCTGGTGTTACATGATGCCACAGCACGCAAGAGAAGTACATTAATTCAATCCCTGAGAAGCAGCAGCAACTGGCTTTCCTTTTATTTTGAAAGAAAAAAAAATTAAAGCAAAAACAGTCTGGATAACAGGCTAACATGCCTGACAATTACAGCATTATAGGATATGTTCTGAATTAAATGTAGTGCAATCCATGAGAAAGTCAAACAAAAGCAGGAAAACGCATATAAAGTAAAGAGAACAGACATTTACAGCATGGTGTAATCCCCAAAGGGAAAATGCCTCTCTCAGGTCTGAAAATTTCCACCAGAAATCTTGGAAATCTTACAAACCTCTCAGTATCCAACTAAAACAGCCAGGGGAGGAGAAGGGGGGGAGCAGAGACTGGGGGTCTTTCCCCAACATGATCCATCAAAAGAGGGAATGCTGTTTCCCAGCCGAGACATTTGCTATTTTTCATACAGAAATGCAGCTTTCTCTAAAGGCTCTGCAAAACGAGCCCAGCGTTTGTGGCTAACACAGACTAGCAAAACATTCGGAGGTGCTGGTTTGGGATGACAGAGGCACTTGGTGCATCTCTAAAGGGCTTCTCAGAAAGCCCACACTGTCCTTTCACAGAGCAGCTATTGATGTCTCCTGCCAGAAGCTTTTTCTTTCCCCAGTACTAAATTAGACTGGCCTCATCCGACTTAACCACACTGCATGATGCTTGGACAAAGGCTACTTCATACTTTTCCATCTCTCCATGGTGATTATACATCCCTTGTTACTCCAGTATCTACAGTGGATTTGTCCCGACAGCATCCCTGGGAAGTAAGGCCATGCCATAATGCCTGTTAGAGAGGCAGAGAGAGATGAATGCTGCAGTTATGTGGCACAGCAGGGTCGTGCAGAGATGTCAGAGCCACGCTGATGCCATGCCCCATCAGGTCAATTAGACAAGCTTCTGAGGAAGGCTCATAATGTTGGGGGGGGGGGGGGGCGTCCAAGCATTTTGCCTTTTTTCCGGAGCTAGCACATCCAGAGCCAGTCCAGGTGCTCAGGCTGTTCAACCTGGGCATGTCCTAAAAGGTTCACTGCAGGTCACAGCGAAAATCCTGGCTGGGGAGAAGAGCTGACCTCAACTGTAGAGCATCCTTCCTCACTTCCTGCAACTTTTTATCCTTACACAAATCACAGGACTTGAAGTGTCCCTTCAGACTGCACATAAGAGGCAAGACACCAACGTGCTCCGGTGACAGACACTACAGCAATAGTGATAATTGCCCTTGGACATTAAGTGGAGCAGGACAAAGCTCCCCCATAACACCAGCCTCCAGACAGCAGCAGAACTACATCTGACAGCACTGTCAGAGCAAAGGTCCCATTTTTAAATATGATGGCAACTCTAAGAGCTTCACTGAAAGGGAGTAAAGCACCAAGGTCACTTCCATTAATCACCGCTTCCTACATCACCTGGGAATTTAAAAAAACATTTACCTTCTATCCTTCTTTAAATTTCAATCTTTCAAGCCAACCACTGAAATAGAGTATAGCCCCACTGAGCTTTTTGGGTTTATTGGTGCATCACCCTTACCGAGCCACTCCAAAGGCCTCACCATGCAAAAACTGCGAGTGCCTGAATCCTGCCCAGGAGAGACTGTTTGTGCAGGCAGGAGCAGCTCTGCCCAGCACAAAGGCTGGATGGGTCGGTGGGAGGCTGCAGAGCTTCAAACCCTCCAGTCCTTGGGAAACCGCTGGCAGCACCGGTGAAAGCTGCCTTGCAGCTGCAAGCAAGGTGCTGGAGGGTGCATCCTAAAAGCAGCACAGAGCCATTTGCAAAGTGCTGCTATTAATTACATACTTGCTGTTAGCACAAATCACACACCAAATATTAAGGTCAGCATGATTTGCAGGCTGGTTTGGTTTTGTCCCAGTCTGTTTTGTCCAGTGCTGTCAGATTATTCAGAGAATAAAACTCCTGACCTGCTCTGCAATGTCACAGATTCAGGATGGCATCTTACAGGGGGCGGGGGGGGGTGGGTGGGTGGGGCTGGTTCTTCATTTAAGGGCCCCCTTCTGTGCCAACCTGATTGCTCCTGGGTCCAGCCGGTCCCTCAGAGCAATAAGGGTGTCAGGGGCTGGAGAATCACATCTGTCATGTAATGCCCTCTTCTACCCTTCCTTACTCCTCTCTCATACAGATGTAACTGCTGATTTCATGGATGTTTTAGGCAGAGGCTACCCACCCTACCCACTCCGTCTCTGCAAGCTGATTTTGTTTGAACTGGTGCAAAGCCTGGCAGAGGAATGCTCTGAAACCTGATTTATACATTGGATGGTCACTGATCTTGCACCCATAGAATCCATCCTTAGAGAGACTTCTGCTGCTCACACAGTGATGACCACAGTTTTAACTAAACCTGCTTAAAAACACACCCTTAGTTAAATTGGTAGAGTTTCATGAGCCTGCAAGACTACTTCCCTGCTTACACTATGATGAGAGAGATGAGACTTTAGCTCCAAATGTATGAAACTTAATCCTTCTGTTTTCATAATCTACATCTTCTCTACAGCCTGTTAGCTCTGCTTGATATATTGTCCCCTGGAAACCACGAGTAACTTCAATATTGAAAACAGAAACAATAGCTCCAAACACAATGGCACATTCAGAAACTCCATCTGAAATGGTATCTACTCATCTCCATAGGACACTGCTTGTAGCTCTGAGGAGACGGGGGAGAGCAACCGCCCAGCTCAGTACAATGAAGAAACTGTGCCAAGCAAAACATAACCACAGGTTTTAACTCCACATTGGGAGGAGACTCCTTTGTCTTCTTTTCTCCCTCTCTCCCTACCTCCAAACCCTGAGATGTTTTGCCTGTGTATCTGGTTCCAAACACATGTCTCCCATCTTTGGGGGGATTTAGAAAGGAGCACAGACAAAAAATCCCACTGCCCGAGAGGGCAAACAGAGCTGCATGTGTAACAGATACCTTGCTCTGGGCCTCGAGGGAGGTAAGCAAGCAGCTAGCAGGACAGGCGGTTTCCAACAGTTCAGAGCCAGCTGCCAGCCTTTACGCTCCCAGCCCCAGCGTGGGCCCTTCAGCTCGGGCACTGCCTGACCCCAGGTGCCAGCATCTCCCCAGGATGCTCGTCTGGCACATAGGGACGGCGAAGGTGTCCACTGCGCAGGAAGGACAGACTCCAAGCTGGGGTTGCCTGCTTGGGCTTGCAATGGAGGGAGGGAAGGATTTAGGGGCTGGAATACAAGAACAAACCTAGGCTTGCAAGCCTGTCCTTCTTACCAGTGCCTATTGCAATGGCACCTCACAGACACGTTTCTCTCTGCAGATTTACTTCTGGGCAGGGGAGACCAAGTCCACGGGTATCAGAAAAGCTGTTTCAAAGAGACCTCCCGTCGCTAGCACAACCACACAACTCAGGCACCTGAGCTGGACGCTCAAACCCACACCAGCTCCTTCCAATTGCTGCCCCGACGCACAGCATGGACACTGTTCTCTCTTTGAAAAAAAGGGGGAATTTGGGTAACATCTGAGTCCTTAAGGCCCACGCCCAGAAGAAGGATCCCAGGGGACCTGCACAGCCATCCCAAAGGACCTTGCAGATGGACCAGACCATGACGCAAGACTGCACTGGAAGGAGGGACAACACATCCCACAGGATAAATCTGACCCAGCCCCCTGAGAAGGAACTAAAACTGGGACTAAAACCTCATTTTTGTAAGTACAAGTCTGCCTGAGGAGCTTTGTTAATTTAATTAAGAATGAAAGCAAACCCTGGGAAAGTAGATGGGTTTGGACAGCGGCCGTGGCGGCTGTGTGTGCGCGGCTTGGAGCAGGGTGGGCACAGCAAGTGTTTATGGAGCATCCACATTACGCTCTGTGCACTTGTGTGTTACTCTGGGATTTTCATTCAGATAATAATCATCCATCCCCAGACATGTTGCTCGCGGACCAGATGGTATTCTGTGTGTTATACCAACTAATCACATGTAATATTTGGCAGGGTATTAAAAGCATCGATGGAGGTCTTTGACAACGGTGGGGGTTTTTTGGTCTTTTTTAATCTCAGTAGCTTTTAAGTGGCGCAGGCACATTGTCAAGAAATAGTGTCAGGGCTGCGACTTCCAAACTTGCAGATGATAAAACTGCTACAAGTTGCGAGGGACAAACAGCAAATGGAGGCAGATGTCTGTATCCGGGAGGGACTCCTTCCAGCTCCATCCTCCCATCAGGAAGTTTCCAGCCTGTACCTCTGCCCAGTGGTGTCTCCGAGACCTGCCGGTGGGACTGTGGCCAGCAGGATCAGGTGCAGGAGGTACTCAGCACGCTGCTACCTGCCACAGGCAGCACGGCGCTGCCTTTAAAGCCAGAGCTGTTGTGCCCATGCAGAAGATGCCTCTCCCATCCCTGTCAGGGCAGCAGCTTCCTGAGCTTTTAAGCCGAGGGTGGCCGCAGAGCCACGAGGGCTGCACACCAGCAGCCCTTGCTTCATAGGGAGCCAGCTACATGTCCACCTTGCCAGTGAGCATCCATGCTTGCTCTCCTCTGCCAGATGCTCTTCCAACGACACGAGGAGAGGCACATCATCAGGGACCGTTGGTACATAACTGGGCACATACTCCGTTGTAAAATGAAAACACAAGTTCTCTCCAGCCTGTCTGGGCACACATGCAATCCACTGTGGCCAGGTGAAGGATACACACTGATTATATGATGCAGGCGTGCTTGGGTGATGCAAGGAAAGGGTCCTGGGAAGAGCAAGCTGCAGGGAATAGGCAGCCGCAATAATTCATCCCATCCAGCAGCTCCTTCCCAAACATTTCTGAGGGGCTTTCTGAGGTGGGGAAGAAGGTGACCTATGAGCTGCTCTGGTGGCCAGGCTGATGTCCATCCAGGACAAGACCAGTGAGGATGCAGATTGCTGTGCTTCTCCACGTCTTGTGACCAGCTTTAGAAGCTGGATGAGGCAGACAGGCAGGCCAAACAAGCATGACAGTCATCTTGCATTGACCCTGCTGGGCACTGTGCAGGCATCCAGGGCTATTTCTCATCCTCCCTGTGGGTTTGCACTTGTCTGTTCTGTCCTCCTCCCCATCACACAAAGCCACAATAAAGAGACATCAGAAGGATGCCCAGACTGTGGAAACATCCCCGCAGATGTGTTGGAAAGTCCAAGTCTAACCAACAAGCTGCAGGTACCACACAGCTCTCTTCTGCCCTAGCCCCTGGCTCGGGCAGGGAATTAACATTTCACAGACCTCTCCAGAAATTACTTGATCATGCTTTGTCACAGAAAGCCCCCAGGAACACAGTAACTTGCATCAATGAGATTCCGGCAATGGCCAGGACCTTTAATTCCCTTAACCACCAGCAGCCAAGCTGCCTGATGGCACTGCGGTATCTAGACCTGGCTGCTGGTTTTGTGAGCCCGTGTGACCCTGGTGTGCTCCACAGGGTTATTTATTTGATCAGTCTTTAGTGCCTCGGCATTATGGCTGGTACCACTTCTCTAGGGAACTGCCTCTTCAGCCATCTGCAGAACCTAGCCTTAAAACTTCAGGTTTTTAAAAAAAAAAAAAAAAAAAAAGGATCCCAAAAAAGAAGCGGAGTGGGGAGGAGGTGGGAGGAGAAATGACACACCAGCTGCTTTCTACCAGGACACAAGCAACTTCAAAAATTAGATTCCACATATGTCCCCTCCTGAGGGCAAGATACACTATTTTGGAGCACAGAATGGCCTGTTTTCCACCAGAAAGCAAGACACCAGTCTCATCCATTCCCAGCTACTGCTAACCTCCCTTCACTATCAAACAGGGATAGAAAAGGGCATGGGAGGGGAGCAACTACACACCTGTGGCCAGCACGCATGCGAGCGCAGTGAGCTGCTCTTTGCCAGCAACCCAGATGCAAAGTTATCTTGCTTAATTAGCGCTTCCTTTGGGGGGAAACCTTGGCTCAAGTAACTGAACAAATAAATTACGCTACCAGACACACACGCATACACACAAATAACCTATTTTGCTCAGCCAGGTGCAGATGATTGTCATCTAGCCCTTTTCTAGCCCTTCATCTGGGGCTGGTGCACGTCTCTCCATGAGGTCAGATGCAGGAGAACGTCGCACTGACCAGGAACGGAGGAAAACCTGAGAGCAGCTTAAGAAAAACAGAAACAAAACTCAGAAGAAATTTTCCCTGCTCTAACAGGTGCAGAGATATGATTATACATGCTTCAACACATGGGCTTTCAACACGGCCTGAACGTCACACTGTAGATCTAACATGGTTAAGGAGGCTTTGAAATCTCACCCCTGCTTTGAACCTTGCCGATTAGTATCAACGTGGAGAAGGATTTGAAGCTGAAGGAAGATGCTCATATTTCGAAATCAAGCACCAGCAGGTGAAGGGGCAAGCAAAGGGGCTGTTTTCCATTACAGGCAGCAAGAGCAGCCCGGGCAGGCAATCCCCTTGCCTGGATGCGGGACTGAACAGCATTAAACAGTGCAAATACAACAGAGGCTTGAAAACGAAAACAAATTTCCCTTCTTAGCCATACTGAGGCATGCAACAAGGCAAACTGCCAGACAGCTTCACTTGCCTTTCTGTTAAAACCGAGCAGAAGAATATGATTCAAACATCACTGCTTCCAATGACAGATGGGCTGACACTGTAATAGTATCTCATCTACTTAAAAGCATCTCTCAAATGTCAAAGGTGGAAAAAGAACTCCAAACTTTATATCCTGAGTCTGAATGTGTCCCTTGAGGTATTGCTTCCAGATTTGATCCATGCAGAAAGAGCCTATTTCTAACAACAGTTAGGAATATGGAGGAAGAAGGAAAAACTAAGAGGAGGAAGAGGTGCTGCTGCGGGGTTATGGGGTTGATTCTCAGCATAATGCTGACTCGCAGGAGTCCGCCAGCTCCCAGAGATGTGCAGGTGCCCTGTGTGCCTGCAAGCAGATGAAAAAATGAAACTACTCCGAAAAGCAAGAGGAAGAGCTGATTTATGCAAAATCAGTGATTTCTAGGTTGTAGAAGGACCACTTTTCCATGCTTGGGCACTTCATGCAAAGGCCATTCTTTTTTCCATGATGCCACTGGATTTTCAGGGACAACCAAATTCCCTTCCCAGGGGAACCTCTCTTACATTTATCTTTGGAACTAGGAAGTCTCTGGGAGCTACTACAGTGCCGCTGACAGCAGTAAGCATGCAAGGATTGTGTAGGCAATGAATAACTACAAACTGGCTTATATTCTTTACCAAGAGGGTGGTCAAACACTGGAACAGCATTCCTAGAAAGGTGGTCAATGCCCCAAACCCAAGTGTTTAAGAGGCATTTGTACAATGCCCTTAATAACATGCTTTAACTTTTGGTCAGCCCTGAAGTGGTCAGGCAGTTGGACTAGATGATTGTTCTAGGTCTCTTCCAGCTGAAATACTCTAACACTGAAGGCCTGTAGGAGGGACATACAGCAAGAACTTCCATATTCTGGTGTTCAAGATGATGACAATCTAATAAGATGAGAATCTTCTGTGAACTTTTACTGTGATTGGACCAGAACCCAATACCTAGGACTGAATTTAAAACTCTGCATGAGAACAAAATGATCAGTCTGAGTTTTCATCATGACCCCAGTCACAGCTGCACCTGGGCACCTGATGGCCACACATGAATTTATCCTCTCAAAATCCATGGGAGATGAAAGCTCTTGCAGAACGGGGAATCCAAAGCCCAAGTCTCTAAAACCCAGCTTTTCTGCTTTAGTCAGGGCAGGGGAAGGGGAAAAAAAAAAAAAAAAATACAGTGTTCTTCCTTGCAGCCCTTGTGGTGCTTTACTCATCCTAAGAAAATAAGACAGAAGGCCAAAACACCTTATGTGTCTTTAGACTACAAATACAGTTTGCATCAGAAGTACAAGTATGAGGATCGCTGTTAAACTTGCCACTTCCATGGGGAAAAACAGCCCCCAGTGCTGGTGGGCTGCAGCTCATGGAAGCTGCGACTGTAACCTTCCCTGCATGAAGCTCTGGCTGCTGATCTCCCAAGGGCAGGGGCACAGCCAGTGTCCAGCACAAGCGGCTCGATCCTGAAGTCTCACCCCAGTTGTCTCCATCTCCCTTCCCCGCATCAGTAAAACACTGCTAGCAATGTAATGCTTTTATCTCAACAGAGAGCTCCCAAGCTTAACTCATCATGGTGAACAAAGGGATTATTTCTTTCGACTTATATTCATCAGGGCATGCAGCTTCTCATGCATTTTCCAGCCCCTAACACCAGAGAGACCTACCTCTTCTCAGAGCTGGTATGTGCTACTGAAATACAAACAAATTTAACAGGTCACCATGAGGGAAGGAAAGAGTTAGTTTTCCATTCTGAAGACTGACTTACTTGAGAGCCTGACGTATCTGAAATCAATTTTTAAAAATATATTTAAAGGGCTCTCTTTTATAGAGGGACTTTGTTATGACGTGGAAAATTCACAGCTCCTAACATCAAGCCATGGGTGGAGGGAGTCTGGAGTATGAATTAAAAATAATGTGGTTGTTTGCAGAAATTAGCGGCACCGATTTAAATCCACACCCCCTCCCTCCTCAAATAATCACCCTGTGAACGGAGGTGGTTTATGGAGCCCTCTGGAAAATGTTCCTCATGGCCTCCATTCCGAACCCAAAATAAAATACATCACATCGCAGCAAATACTTCACCAGGGTGCTGCTCTCTCTTCCCCCCAACCCACGCCTCCCATTTGTTGCTAATTAAATGAAACAGCAGGTGCTTAGACCACAAGCACAGCAGGGCTGCAGCAAGCACAGTGATTAAACCCCCCTGGAATGTCTTCTTGGAGAACTCCATCTTTCCAGGGACCGGACTTGAAGAGGAAAGATGAGATAGAGGCGAGGGCTGGGTTGGTCTTTGGCTGCAAGCTCCATGATCAGAGGGCGCTTTCTAAGGATGGGTCACTAGAAACATCAGGTTTCTGGGGAAGATGCTGGGTCCTCTCTGTTTGCCAAGCCACCTTCCCGGCATCCTCGGTACTGGGTGCATGCAATGTAGCGTACTCTGCCTCTAGGCTGGAGACATCTTCTTTCTCACTCAGCTGAGACCCATCATCCCAATGCAGAGCAGCCTCCCCCACACCAAGGCATACATGGGCAACTCAAATCTTCAGGAAATGATTTGCAACGCAGTCCCTGAGGTGAGAGCCATCCCAGCCTAACCCTGGGTGAGGCCAGGGAATGGATGCATAACGAGCTGGGGTGTCAGAGCTGGCCAGGAAGGTTATCAGCCGTGTCCGAACATGTGACACATCAGGCCACACTAATGAGATGTTCCTAGTTGCCACCCAGAGCAAACGGGCGCAAGCCCAGAGATCAATTTTGTAACAGCAGCTCATGCTTTGGGACGTGTTCTCACACCACGGCTCCTGGCACACCCAGTTACATGCTCACCTCCATGCTGCCATCCCTTCCACAGGCACTGTTCGACTGAACCTTCCCCGTTTCCTCATATGAAAGAAAACAGCCCTTGCTGCCACCAATGCCATCACCAAGCCTCACCTCCAGACACCAGAAATCAAGCAAATCAAAAGGCAAATGCCATTCTGTTATGGAGAGGGGATAGGCAATGCTGTAGGAAACGGATAGGCATAGAACAAAGGGCGCTCACGGGCAGCCAGAGCTGAGCGCCATATCAAACCAGCTCTCCCCTGCATCCTGCTCTGGGGCCTCCTTGTTTCGCCCCAGCGAAGTCTTTCCCCTGCTGAACCGTGCACCCCATCAACAGGCAGGGCTCCCTCCCATCCCAGCATGCCAGTCATGCTATGGTGACTTCCCATCAAGACAAGATGGGATGACTTTAATCACCCAAAGGGCACCACAGTAAGTACTAATGGAAGGGCACCCTAAACCAGTTACTAACTGGGATAACACAATACAAGCCTGGAAATAAACTCCTCGTCCCTTCTACAAATTCCACTGCTGGCAGCAAAAGTCCACGGGATCAGGACATACTCCCAAGAAAGAAAAGCACTGTTTATATTTCTGCTGAGCAGTTCACTTCTATTTGGTCACTCTGCTGACATTTCACTTCTTCACCAAACCCTGTTAGAAATGGCTGGGGGCTCGGGGGGAGGAGAGAGAACGTGGTCATTAAGGTCTGGCTTAGCTACTGTAATACAACTAACTTTTGGCTCTGTTAAAAAGACTCCCAGCCAAAGACTTCAAAGCATTTTACAAACATTAATGAATAAACTTTCTCCAGGAGGGCTGATTATAGCCCCTATTTTATGGGCGGGTATTTCCAGATAACCTCCCTGCCACACCAGCAGTTCCCCCCGCTCCTCGTTCCACACCGCAGACTCCCGGCTCCTAACTACACAAAAAACATCCCCACACTAAAGTCAGTGAAATATATTTTGACCTAAGAGTGGAACAGGATTTGACATGAGGTTTCTTAACAGCATCAGGCAGGAAACTACAGCCCTAGTGCTCCTGCAGCCCACAGCACACCCCTGCTCAGCTGTGTAATCCAGGGCTGTCCCGCACCCAGAACAACCCCAAAACTTTGCAGGGCTTCTCACCGCCTTGGAAATCCTTTTTGTAAACCTCTCCCTTTGCTTAAGGATAGCCAGGGACCACCCTTCGTGGAGCACACCACCCTTTACTGCTCCATCTGCCTTATTGCCAGATCCCAACAGCAACCAAATCTCTGCCACCTCCCAAAACACCAAATACTAAATCCTACCCTTACATGCAAGTGAGATGCATCAGAGACTGGCACCCTCTAACCCTCAGCACGGTAACACGAGTGTTGCAGACAACTACACAGGTTTTTGCAAAGCTGCACTAACAGCCACCAATGCGCCAAAAACTACAAGACAACCTGGACTTGTTACAGGGACACAGGGGTTCACCATGTGCCATCCCACAACGTATTTTCCTCATCAGGAAGACACACGCACCAGTTTTGCGCAGGCAGCAACACATCACTGCAGAGACCAGGACAAGCCTTGACTTGGATTTCATAGAATCATAGAATCATTTAGGTTGGAAAATACCCTTACGAACATCAAGTCCAACCGTTAACCTAGCACTGCCAAGTCCACCACTAAACCACATCCCTAAGCACCACATCTACCCATCTTCTAAATACCTCCACGGATAGGGACTCAGCCACTTCCCTGGGCAGCCTGTTCCAGTGCCTGACAACCCTTTCCGTGAAGAAATTTTTCCTCATAACCAATCTAAACCTGCCCTGGCCCAGCTTGAGGCCGTTTCCTCTCGTCCTATCACTTGTTACCTGGGAGAAGAGACCAACCCCCACCTCGCTACAACCTCCTTTTCTCCAGGCGCAACCCCAGTTCCCTCAGCCGTTCCTCATAAGACTTTCAAAAGCTCCCCAGATCACAGAGGCCAAAATGTCACAACTCACTGGGCTGTCAAAAGCCAGAGATTAGCCAGATAAAAAGAGAAGCCTGTGAAATAATTTTGCTCCAGGTGGATAAGATACACTCCCTGTAAGACAAAACTTCAATCATTAAACTCACCTTAGTCCTTCGAAATAATTTTTTCCCTGTTATCATTTTGCTCAGCCTTTTTCTGCTTTGCTTTCTAATTCCTTCCCATTTAGCATTTTCCTCTCTCTCCCTCATACACTGTTTTTGTGGTTTGTCCTTCACCTCTCTCAAAACACCTGGCTGGAGGTAGCGGCTCAGCAAGTCCCACTGGTTTTCTTAACACACCCTTAAAAAAACCAAACGCATCAAGACCCAGGCACACAGCTCCGATGTTAATTCAGTTTGCAAAAACACTGCTGAATCGATTAGGATCTGCCCTTGACTGCCCCTGGTGAGTCCGAGACATCTCTGCATCGACACTGATGCCTCATGAACAGCTTCGGTACAGAGCCCTGCTTGCACTGCAGATTTACAGGAATTCTCTTAAACACACAGGGATGCTTTTCCGAGTCTCTGCTTAGTCCTTTGTGAGCTTGTTCACAGCTTCTGCCAATCAAGAATTTCTCAGCAACTTGCTTCGCTCCAAAACACGGACCTCCTCACTGGACTGCAACTCCCCGCTCTGCTCTGCTGGCTTTGCACCTTCAAAGGGTCCCAGCTGCACTCGAACGAGCCCCATGTGCAAGGACTCGCTTGCACCATTAGGGACAGCTGCAGCTCACGCCAGCCCTGCCCCGCTCCTACCTACCTGCGGATCCTACCCAGAATTAAGCTCTTGGGGTTTGGACCTGAGAACACTGTGGGTCAGAAACACACCCACGGCATGCTCCCAGGACACACTCCTCTCACGCTTATACCAAGGGACCGTCAACCCTGCCATGGTTCTCCTGGGCACGGGCAGGGAAGAGCAAATGCTAACCCAACAGTTAAATGGGGTAGCTTCAGAAAACTACAGGCAATGCCAAAGGATCTGACACACAAGTTCAAGTTCCCCCTTTGCTGCACAGACCCTGTAGACTAGACCTCTCCTTTTAAATGAAAAGCAAAAGGCAAAGAGCAAAGCCCCCAGCTTGGCTGGGTGTTGTTCAAACAGGGCACCCAGGAAGGAGGGTGCACAAAGCTGGTGCCCCAGAGCAGGAGGACTCTTGCTTTCTGCATGACTTCGCCACCATCTGCTCAGCAGCGTGGCTTCTCTGTGGGTTTTGCTGCCCTGACCACTCCACTGGCAACTCATCGATGCTTCCCCTGAAGGAGGGAAAGCGGAAATTGCAAAAGACAGTTCTGCAGTGGAAATACTTGTGCTTGCACGAGACGTGAAACCACTCTGGCTGCAGAAAAGGAGAAGCATGCTGCGACTCTAGGCAAGGACGAAGGGAACAAAGCGGAAAACATACTCCCAACTTCATGCTCCATACGCTGCTTCTGCAGAAAAGGTCAGTTATTCAGGTGATATAGGGAAGAAGCAAATAGCACCCAACGCTCATAAATCAGGCTGGGGCAAGCCTGATCAGGAGCCTTTCCTACGGCAGGCAGGACGACATGCAGTCCACAGTGGAAGAGACACCAGTTGATGCTTTTGTATGTCCGGTAAGCAAACCCTGGCTAACAGGACCAAGAGCTACAGCTCCTTCCAGACACAGCCTTCCCACATCTGAGCCTGTAAGAGCAGAAAGCCAGGAGGGGAGAGGTGGCAGGGAAAAGAGCCCTGACAGAGCCCTGCATAACCTTTCCATTATGGCTGAGCAATTTTCTATTTGCACTTAAATGCAATAATGTAAATAAACTCCCCGTAACCCTTGCAGGGCTATTTAGGACGTTTGCAAAAACAACCAGCTCCTCTCATCGCGAGCCAAGGGATGCGAACACAACAGGCACTTCTCATCTTGGTCTCCGCACACTTAATGAAAGTGAAGGATTGTATTCCCAGCACAAAAGCGGAATTGTGTTTCGGGGCTGGGGGTGTGAACTCCACACGATTTTCTGGCAGTATAAATAATTGAAAGCTGAGTACGATTAGGGGAGAACAGCAAAGCGGTGGAGGGGGTGGAATTGTCATGACTGAACTCTTTGGGCTTGGGTGCTTCAGGGAAGAAAGGCCACGGAAAAATCCCACCAAGGAATTTAATTTTCACACAGAGATTCCAGAAAAAAAAAATAAAAAGGCTGATCTTGATCTGTGGTAAAAGAGGAAATAAGCTAATAAAGCGGCACTTGGAGAACTCACTGCCTGTGTGAGAGCAGCCCCAGAGCTGTAGCTTTGGCTGGGGCCGGTCCCACGGCCAAACTGCTCTCCTGTGTTTTATTGTTCCAGCAAACAAAACCTGGAACAAGGTTAACAAACAAGTGGGCTCCTCCCAAGGTTGAGCTTTAAATCCTGCTGTGGAGACCTAATGGGCTATGACGAGACCTTCCAACATCAGAATAATAGAAACGGAGGTAGAATAACACGGGATGTACACGTTGAGCCTTCACATGCTCTGCTGAAGAAAGGCTTTCAGCCTGGTTTTACCATGATTCTGCATGATCCCTTGTACAACATAACACCCAGGAACAAAACTAGGTGGCGTGCGCCCAGTACCAAAATTTTCCATCATGATTCAAAATTTTTGGCAATTTCAGGCATGTTTTTCTAAACGCGTGCTTTCCATTAGCACCACAACCTTGCAGAGATTCATGCATCCTGATGCATTTGATTTTTAACATGAAAAGCAACCAACAGCTATGAAATAGGTCTGAATCCTCCTCAGCTGATGTAAATCAACTCAGTTCATTTGGGAGAACTTGCTGCTTTTCCCCTCTGTGGCTGTATCCAGGAGAGGCCTTCCCATGTTGCAGGGTCCCCACCATCCTCACAGCCTCCGGGTCAGCAATAGGTGTGGGATGTAGGTACTGATAACAAGAACAACTTACACAAACCAAACCTCCAGAAAGCAAGGAAATAATTCTCATCAAATAACCCTTTTGGCTAATTTCGCTGCTCTCTGTGCTTCCTACAGGCACATAAGTGGAGTTTGATACTCTTTATGTATTCCTTGAAGGATCTTTGCAGGTAACAAGGTTGTATAGTTCAAATGGTGGATGCAGAGTATCTGACAGTACAATATAAGCTAACCTTCCCGTTCTCCAGCAGAGTGGCTTTAATCCTTTATAAGTCAGGTTCCCACTCCAGACAATGTGAATTAGTCCACTGGGAAATCTACTATCTATTACAGTTCTTCAGTGCTCCCCTGAGATTCTTGGGTTAGATAAACCTGCTGGAGTTAAACTCTTTCTAGATAATTCATAAAAAAATGCATGCACGCAAAAAGCAGGTAAAGCAATTTGTTTATAGGTTCCAAATAATATCCACTGAGACTTTTCCAGTCTTTGTCCTGTTCTAAAAATACTATCCCATGAATATGTGAGCATCTGGTAATGTGGCATTACTTCACAGCCGTCAGATCCAAACTGGAGAGAGAAGCTGAACTTTCCCAAATCTTTCCCAAAGCTTCACCAGCTTTAGGTCAAGAGCCTTCAGTGCAGGCTTCTCTCTCATACTCAAAGTCCACACACCCTCTAAAAAACCCACCCCACTGGGCTCTTAATAAGCAGTGAGAGTTCATCACTGCTGAGCTCTGCCACTCATTTAATTTCTAAGATTTCCCTGACTGTACCCGTAACTCTGCAGCCAGGGGAAGCTCTGGTCCAGCTCAGAGAGCTTGCTGGGGGCTCCGTACCAGGACACTTCCCATAGCCGCTATTTCGGAGATCGGGTCTCCCAGGGGATCTCTGCTTTATGAGCACTCACTCTCCACCTGAAATCGGATCGACTTTGTAACTCCACACTCCCCTCCGAATCCCCCAAGGCCTTCCTCCATGAAGCAGAGCTGGCAGTCATTGCTGTCCCAGCATGATCACACACCTCAGAGATGGACTTCACACTCTCCCCTGGTTGATGAGATTAAAAGGGCACTCAGTGTGGGATCCAGGCCTCATGAAATCATGCAGAGCAAAACCCAAACCTGAGCATCATCAGAGGCAGCAATTTCCAAAGCATTGCCCACCTCATGCACGATCCAGACGCCGCACTCTGCAGCTGCACACCACTTTGGGGAAGCAGCAGACCGAAAAACCACAGTCCCCTTGGCCCCCGGGGCACAGGCTCTTCTTTTGACACACAAAATTTATCTGCCAGCCAAAAGACACAGCTGAGCAATTCTGATTTATTCCAGCAGGGATCAGGGATACATCTGCATGCATCCACGCACACAATCCCCTAGAGTGATGATGGAAGATGCTCTCTAAGAAGGTGGAGGAACCGCAGTAGAAGACCATGTATAGTTAAAAGGACGCAGTAAAGAAGTCAACAACTTTTGTGACACACCCAATCTTTAAAAAAAAAAAAAAAAGATTAAAAAAACCCCTACTCATTTGTCTAATTACCTATAAAGCCTGTAGCTTAATTAAACTTTGCTTTATTTCCTAGTATCAGGAGCCTGCTTAAAGAAGAGCTACAAATTGAATGCTAACGAAGATCTGCCAGTGTTGACCTTCTGCTCAGAGGCTGCAAAAGGCAAGAAATCAGCAGCAACAGTGAATTCCCTTCAGCAATCAGAGCAGATCACTAATTGCGCAGCCCCTCTCGAGCGGCTCAGATTGTCGCAGCACAGCACGTGAGATCACAAGGATGGAGGGAAAAACTCATCTTCGGAGCAGCCTTCCACTCGATGTCATGCTCCTGTATGACCTTAGAAGTGAACTAGCATTTCATCTGGGTCAGGTAAGGCAAAAGCTTCTTGATGGTGTGATGAAATGCTTCAGTGCTACTGATTCCATACACAGGACATGAACACCAGGGAAATAAGGACTTGTCGATATCCAGGAGAATATCAGCATTATATGGAACAATGCCCATGTGGTGCAATGACCCCAAACAACATCCATCACAGTCACTGATGCCATGGTGGGGTCCAGGACCCTGCTCTTGTGTATCAAGGGAATGGAGGAGGACACAACCCTCAGACATGCAGCTTCCAGAGATTCCTGTCCTGGAGTTGGGTCAGGACAAACACCCAACCAGAGACCTAAAACCTCACTGCCACCTTGTCCAGAACACGTAAGACTCCTGTGGGTGTTTGTGGTATTGCAAAACCTCTTGTGCACAGTGAGAGGTTATGATGGCACCGTTGGGAGACTCAACCTCTGACCCACAGCAGCCCCCAGAGAAAATAAAAACCTTAATCCTTTGATAGCAAAATCCATTCCCTATCGTTACAGAGGGGCATCCCTATTGAATCCTCAGACCACCAAGATGGGGTAGCATGAGTATCACCTCTGTTCTTGCCTTGCTGCCATCACACCCTGAGGAGCTGGCTAAGCCACGACCTCGCTTTCTAAGCTCACCCGTGTCCTGGCCAGACCTACACATGGGCCAGGCAGGGGAGTATATTAAACTGGTGCTGAGCAGGAAATATCGCCCCATAGCCACCACGCAGAAGATTCCCACGCTGCAGCATACAGGCAATATTCAAGTGTCAGCTTTATGCCTCAACAGCACCCAAGTGCAGAAGTACGAAGGGCAAGGGTCCCATAGGCTGGGTCGCTTTCTCAATTGCAGGTTATTTGCCGTGTTCATTGAACGCAGCCTCTATTGTAGCTTGGCAGGCACTTTGCCATTTCCCCATCATGGCCCTCATCTTTGTCTGACGCGTAAAGTCTCTTTAGAAACAAATACTGGAAGCTGAACAGATTGTTTTGCCAAGCAAACATTTAAATAATGATGGAAATAAGAATTATAAACAATTACATTTATTCATTGAAGACAAAGATACTGCCCCAAGCCAACTGGTATCCTAAGGCACTGACTGAGGGCTAGAAGGACAAATGGTATTTAAATAGCCTTTAAATCAGCTGAGACAACCATTCCCGGGTCAATAACTATATCAGCTATTCATTTTTTTCCAGGGGCACCTCAATTTCCCTAGCAAGCCCTGGTACTGGCAAGCTTGCTGCTGGGCTATTTTTTCTGAGGGCAGGCATCGGGGGGTCTCTGCTACTAAGAGCCAAGTCTTGCAAGCGTGGCTGCACCAGGAGCTCCAGCACAGCTGCCAAAGCATGGGAGGCACGGTCAGCGCTCACAGCCGGCAGCTCAGGGCTCCTCCTGGAAATCTGGTTTTCTCCATCACCTGCAAACCTTGCCACTGCCGGCCTCTCCACACACCGTCTGGGATAGTGGCAGCAGACAACTGGCCTGTGTTTACTTGGAAGAAAGGACATGCCATTTCTCCCCAAGGAGCCGGCGCTGACCTTTGGGAACAGACATGTTGACAGAGCCATGTTCAGATTTCCTCTGAATTTTCCCAGGCTTGTTTCAGTTTCAATCCTGCTCTTAAGGAAGCTGTTTTCAAACCGAACCTACATCCCAACTGTTGGAGTAACTCCATCCCCACAGCCCCGTGACTATCAGGGATGGCCCTGAAGCCAAGCCCTGGGTCTGAACCTCGCAGGCCCCTGGTCTGGACAAGGATTTCACAGCAGCTCTCAATGTCTACAGCAGGGCCAGGATGCTGAGGCCCAGCATCCCACACTGAGGGAACGGGAGCAGGAGAAATGTAATCCTTGCAACCCAGACCATCCTGGCCAAGGCCAGCACAGCCCAGAGCAGAGGGAGCCACATGCTTTGACTGCAGAGCCCAGATCCCCTGCTGTCAACACAGCCCAGCAGGAGCAATGCCAGTAAGTAAATATCTTTCCTTTCTCCCCCTTGGCCTTATGTTTCACTGTGCACTCACACCACAGTGTGATGCAACAACCCTCTGCCACCCCACCTCCTTCTCTGCCCTATTCGACCCCACCTTCTCCTCCAGCTTTCCTGCCTGTTTCCATACGCGCCCTCAGACAGACACACGTAGCCCAACAGAAACACTCCCTGAGCTCGTCAGAGGCTGGGAATCTTTTTAACGCAAACCTCCCACGCTGAGAGAAGGGCAAGCTGCATCACGTGTGGAGCCACATCAACAGCCCTCCTTCCCTTCCCGCAGTGCCAGGAGCTATGCACGGTGTGGCACCTATGGAAGACACCATCACTCATTGCAGAGTGACCCTGCTGCTGTGGATGGTTGAGAAGACCAGGCAGTGACTCTACTCACCCTGCTAAAAAGGCCTGGTGGGTTCAAGGTTAGGAGTTAGCATTTGCAAATGCAGGAGCATGCTTGCCCCTTTGCATTCTTACCTATACTCTTCATCACTGATAAATTTAGCACACGCTTGAGCTTGTCCATTCACCGCTCCTGCAGAGCTAAAAGCGTGAATGTTACAACATGAAATATCATAGGTCCTACAAAAACAGTCATTACTGAGTTAGACTGGACTGGACCACCACATTTAGGGGCAGTGGGTTCCCCACTTGGGCAATTAACCCAAATTAACTAATGGAGTGAACATATGCAATTCCATCAGAGTCCTGTCAGGCACCTACCCCGCAAGCCCCCTGCACCAATTCCCTCTTTGCTCTGCCCCAGCAAGCCTGCACCCCAAAGCCACAGGTCCTGGTTCAAATCATAGTGACCCGGTGAAATGTAGGGTCCTCGGGCACGGGGCACAGTTACAACCACCTAACTGGAAATGAGAGTAGACGTTACAACATTTGATACAGCTTGGGGTAACAGAGAAAGGGATGTTTGTACAGAAGAGCACGTAACGGAAGAATGATCAATAGCAGCAGCGTTCAGATGAACTCCAGTCTGAGTAAGAAAAGCAGAGATACAGACTGCAATTACTGTTTTTTATAGTACCATTTTTGTTTAATGTCCTCTTCAATGCTCAGTTACTCCATTATAGCACTATAAACAATCAGCAATACCCTAGCAATAACAAATGAAGCTCTTGATGTTTTATCGTCAGCCTGGAAACAACTTACATCTCTTTCCGCTCCCTAACAAAATTCTTGATATTCTTTTTTTTTTCATGTTCTAATTGGCTGCTAGTGAGTTCCTCTTTCTGCGCCACTTTGAAGAAAACCTGCTTAGATCAGCAGACCGCATCAAGCAGATAATTTTTTGCTAACTGATACACAAAGCAAATTCTTTAACAGAGCCTTGTTTATTTGCCTTTTCAAAATTGTGACATTTCAGATGTCTCCTTGCAGCCAAAATGTCTGTGTTGGTCCTTGTGTGGAGAGGCGGCGATCTGCCTACCTAACATTCCTGCCGCAGCTCCAGCGAGGATGTCGTTCGCCTCTCACGCAGCCAGAAACACAATGTGGGATTATGGCACGCCACTAAAGCCAGCTGCTGTGTTTTGCCTTGGAGAAAGCTGCATTTCGGTATTGTGAGAAAGGATCTTCCACACACGGAGACCCAGTCGTCCTCACGGGAGCAACGGAGAGGCCAGTATCTGAACGTAGGGTTTGGTCCCTCTGCCGAGGCTCTGGTCCTGTTCATACTCTGACTCCAGGCACCGAGTAAGACAGGCATGAAATCAGACCAGAACATTTGGAATCGCTGGATAAAATGCAGAACATGAGCTGCTGGTGATTCAAGCTAAGACACCAGGCACTGAAGCATGGTCATATTTTCCCTGCTCACTTTGCTGGGGAAAGGGTTTCTTGGCAGCAAGGGGCAGCACCCAACTGGGGTCATAACATCTATAAAAAGCCCAAGGTGGTACTGAGCAACTGGCAGGGAGAGGTGGGGGGGTGCGGTAAGAGCCACCCTTCGTACTTGCCAGCTGCAAACACTGTTGTTGCTTCCCAGCCCAGCATGGCAACTGGGAGGGTGAGCTGGCTGCATCCCCTTATCCCCTTCTCCACCTTATGCTTTGGGTAATTATTTATGCACACACTCAACTGTAAATCCCCATCCTGCTAACAGCCTCTGAAAGCACTTTCCAGCAAGAAAAACATGAGCCTTACATCTGTAGATGTCTTTTACTGCACAGTGGAAATGCCAGGAGTTATCCCTTCTATCCCAGTAGAACAGGGTCCTTTCTCAGCATCTTTGGGGACAACAGGAGCATTGCCAACTTGAACTACGAACTCAGGAGAGGATTCTGCTACTACCACCAGCAAATCCATCCGTGATGGTGGGAGACCTCGGATGGTATCCAGGGAATGTGCCTGAATAAGCCACCAGCCTGCCGCGAGGGTCAGCACTAGCTACAGGCAATGTTCACATCGCCATCTCTCCCAGTGATGGACGACCCACGTTCCCCCGTTCTGCATCGCAGGCAAGAGCCAAGCACCCAGGTGCAGAGTGCATGAGAAATCAGCACTTCAAATATTAAATTAGGAGGTGGCTTTGACCCCACGTGGTGCTCAGGTGCGAATGCTTCCCCAGGGTGAAAGACAACAGATAATTGGACTTGACAAGCAATTTATAGTAATGCTTTCATCTATGCAGAGTTAATTCAATACTTTCAATCCTATTTACTGAAATGTTGGCATCCACATGTATTCTGCTGCCATCATTTGACCCACGCTCAGCAGCAGATGTGACTTGGTTGCACAATTAAATGATGCAGCAACGCCCGCATTTAATTTAATCCTGTATTTATAGATCTCTAGCCTCACTGAAGCAGCATAGGGCTGACACTTGGCTTGTTGCATTGGGTTCTGTTTGCTATACTTTTCACACCTTCATGAGGCAAACTCCAGCTTCAAAATCCCATGGTATGTCCAGTCTCACTGCCCTATTACTCATCCTGAAAACAACGTAACTCCCAATTCAAGCATACACATTGCTGAAATAGCACAAACAAACACTTTTGGGATTTGAATCCTTGGGACAGAGCAGCCTCTTGCTGCCTACAGTGCCTGGGAGGATTTGCTAGGAAGTGTTTCAAAAAGCCCAGTATCTAGTAATGCGAGGGCTCTCAAAACCACTGAGCCACTTACAGCCGTTCAGGGAAAGGTAGGCTATCTAATTTTAAAGAAACATGAAATTGCAGTAGTGAAGTTAATTATCTGTATTCCTCCCTCCTTGGCCCTGGGCAGCTCCCACGGTTTCCCCATGGGTCCTATCCAGTGTCACTGTCAACACCAGGCATTGCAGCCCTGATGAAGTCAATACAAGCCAGTCCTTGTTCCTCTGCTTCCAGTCAAGAGCAAACGAGACACGTGCAGGCTTAGGAAGCCCTGAAGTGCAGCTCTGTCGTGGACACAGTGGGATGAGTGGAGCTGGCAGAGACCTGCAGACTCCAGCTGTTTCGGACATGAGTGGTGCCCGCAAATCAGCTGAGCTTTACTCACTGAGTGTTTGCTTGATTTTCTGCTGGAAGGGCCACATGGGGATAAGAAGGGACATTACCAAAGTAGATTGATTATGCTAAGACCACATTACCGTGTGTGGTATTGGGTTGCAAAACCCAGGTCCAACCAGTGCTAGGTCAGAAGTTCAAGCTTCCACCAAAAATCTGGAAATCACAGGTCATGTCCTTATCTGGAGCAAAATGAGAGGGACCTAAGGAGACTACCTTGATGCTCAACAAGCAGACACCTGCCATGTGGTCCACGACCAAGAGCCAGGTTCAGCCCCTCAAGGGTTTGGGGAATGGCTGGCACGCCCATGTTGCTCTCCAACTTCCATCATGAAAGGCTCTGCTCTGGGCTTTCCATTGGAAACATTGCTCTTCCATTCAGGAAATCTTAATGTGACTGGGAAGCACTGTCTGCAAGGCAAGATGCAGCGCAGCCTAGAGCCCCATTACAGGCCAGTCATGCTTCAGACAGCAAACATGGGGAATCCTCCACTGCTAAACCCTGAAACAGCTGCTTTACAATACCAGAAGGATTTTCCTAAAAATGCTAAGGTCTCCCTGTTGCTGTTGCCTGAAGCTAGAGACACTAGAAGCAGGTCCACCAGGTACAGGGAGCCATTAACCAAGCATTAAGCCTGAGCAATTACAAGCAGCTGGAAAAGGGGCTGCAGAGCTTCTACATGAAGCTTTCTGTGCCTGCTTATCCATGTGCTGTAGTAACGCAGCATTTGCCGTTGAGCAAGAATCACTGCACATGAAGCCACAAGTTTCCCAAAATGCAAAGCTTTCCCAAAGTGCCCTAACACTTAATTTGCTTTTCCAACTCCCTTTGCAGGCTTTGTTAGAGTTGTAAATATAAGTTGCAATTCAAAATCCAAAATCCATTTCACTTGCGTCACCTCAGAGATGCTCTGGCTGCATCAAGAGCCCAGAAAAAAATAGCAAAAAAGGAATCACCTCTGGGAGTCTAAAAGCATCTTATGGCAAGCCTGAGCACACAGGGCCTTATCCCCATGTTACAGCTAGGAAACTGAGGTACAGATCACCACCGTGATATGTTACAGAGACATGACAAGACCGTGGAAACCCTAGGTGAAGACCTCAGTTTCAGTAACTGCACGCCTCATGCTGCAGGAGCTAAAGAGGCTGTTGCAGAGGGCTGTCACTGCTGACGCAGTACTGGCCATGACGGAGATCCCTGGGAGGGAAAAGGGTTAAGGAAGGGAATTTTGTTACTTTCTTGTCGTATTTTCTCGTGGGGGGAGAAGCGTTGTGCAAGCAGTTTTCCACTGGCGCTGGGCCCCCTTGCACTTATCAATGGGACCTTTCAGGACTCACTCCCTGATTGAGACATCATTTCCTGTCCAACACACTAACCCCATTGATAACTCCACGCTTGATGGGAACTTTTCAAACCTACCAGCAAAGGCCAGGAGACCCAGAAGAACACATACATAAAAAGAACTGGGGCAAAAAGAAAAAGGAGAGAGAGAAAGAAACAGTTTTGGCCACAATCTGCATGCTGACAACAAATGCTTGTGACTATGGAGCTGTGCATCTTTAGCAGGTACATCCAACACAGAGAAGCCACTGACATACTCTTCACAGCAGTGGGACTGGTAGGCCTGGTGCTTCAGTCCAGTAAGAACTGGAGAGAGGCACAAGAGGAAGCTTAAGAACATCCCTCTTTTGTCTTCCAGTCACACAGCAAACACAGAAATCAGGCCTGGCCATAGAAATGGTCCCGTTTTCCACCAGAAAAGCCAGGAGGCCATAACCATATAGCTTGCAAAACAGGCAAGCTTCAGATGTCCAAGTACCAGAAATGACACATAAAGGGGGAGGAATAATGAAACTAGGACTCTTCAAGATATCTCAGATCAGGTACCAAAGGGAGGAACCCTTTTTTTCCTAATTTATCATGGCAAAAAGGCTCAGTGTTATTTCCCAGGACACAGCCCAGTCAGCTGTGCACATCCTTAACACCATCTGTGAGAACTCACTTGATATTCTAACCACAGCCCAGCTCCAACCACAAGCTCCAGCCCAAAATCAACATTTCCCCCAAAGTTCAGGAGTCTGTCAAACCACAGCTTTTGTTTTCATCCCAGGCAATTATAGTTTTGCTGCCTACGAAGGTACAATGATACAAAAGTATCAATGGATCTGGATTATTGCTAAATACCACATCAGCCAGAAAGCTCTCCCTACCCGTGCAGGTGCCTGGGAGCAGTACCAGAAATGAAGTAGCTGATGCCCACGCTGAAACTTTGTAATGTGGACTTTTCTCATTTCCTGGCTTCAGACATCGGTCAGCCACTATCCAGCAAGAAAGCTTTCAATGAAATGTAAATACAAGGCACAGAATACAGCAAGGGAGCTGTACAAAACAGCAGAAGCCAGGACACCAGTTGGCTGGGTAGATGGTTAGGAGGAGGGTCTGGAAGGTTTCCACTACCATCTCCATTACTGAACTGCTGTGGGAGTGTGCAGAAGCTCTGTTGTTTTCAGTGATTTGGGTAAGCAGTTTCTGGGGGCCAAAAATGTAGCGCGCTCTCTGTTCTAAGTGCATCTGAAGTATTTAAAATTAGATCCCCTCTTCAATAGGAACCATTCATGAAAATGTCAGCTTTAAATGTCTTTACAGTGCAAGTTACCCACTGTGAGCATACCACCCACTTATCTCATACCCTACAAGGACAGAGTCTGAAAAGTTTCAAGATCATGACATGTAACAGACCAAACAAGCACAAAGCCTTATTTAAAGGCACCATTAACCCAGCTAGAAACACGACTAGAAGTATGAGTAGAAATGTTTAATGTTAGACAAGACAGACTTACCTGCAGGTCAAAGAACTTGCTGTATCTCCGGTAGATGATCTGGGAAGTCAGGTCAGACCATGTTACGTTGATGATATAGACCTGTTCAGGAAAAAGAAAATACAAGTTAAGGTGGGTTCTGAAGCACAGGATACCTCCAAAGGCTGAACAGTCAGTACAGGTAAATTCCACATGTCGCTGCCTGCTCCTGCTCACAATGAGGAATATAACCTTGGGTGCAGGACTACCCTAAATTAAAGCCATTGCCCTCTTGCAGCCTTTAGCAGAGGTCTCAGGAGAGCACCCAGTGTTCTCCCACCCATCCCCATCACCAGCTCCCACTGATTCTGCTCTCCCTGGGATGAAAACTTTAATTGAGTGACAGCACATTTTCTGGTCCCTGGTAGCCCACCCTGCCCTCTACCTCTGCCTGTTTGGAGGGCCCCAGGGGCATGTCACAGGCACAGCCAGGAGAGCTATTCTACTCCTGAAGTAACAGCCCATCGTGGGCTGCTGATCTCCAACCCCATGCTCCAGGTTTTCCTTGTATATGCAGATATAACCATGGCCCTTCCCAGGCCAGATACGGCTCTAGTTTGACAAGGAAATTCAAAGGCAACTCAGCTCCAGGGGGGTTGTGGGATTACAACCGTGCAACACAACCGCTTACGCACATCCGTACATGCACGGCAACAGCTCAATCCTATAGCATGCAGCCCTTGCTGAGTCACGTCGTACCACTCAGCACCTCTGGCACCTATCAGACTGATTCAAAGGTGATATAAAGCAGGTCAGTGAGAATGACATTGTTTTCTTACATCGGTGGAAAGAGCAACACAAGCCCAGAACAAGCCCAGGATTTCCCTTGTCCAGGCCTAGTCCATGCCCAAAACAATCACCTTACAGAAACACTGTTTTGCCGGAAGCTGGGATAAAAAAAATTATTCGCACACGCATGCACACACATACATATATATATAAACACAAAAATGTTTCCCTTTGACCCTAGTACCTCCAAAACGTTTTTAAAAAAAAAGGAAAAAAATGAGCCAGATTCTGCTCTCTCATACACCAGCCTTCAGGCCAAATGCTGGTCCTGCTGCCTTCATGACAGATACACAAGACTTCAGCAAACACAGGATGGAGCCATCAAGGGTGACCACTGAGAGTGACTATGCAATGCCAACATAACGGAAATCACAGCTAGGCCAGCTCCTAGGTCTTTAAAACAATTTCCAGATTTCACAAATGGAGCGAGATAAGGATCTGGCAGAGGAAACAGGAAAGCATCCCTCCTCCCTCAGCCCCAGCGCTGCAGCAGGAGCTCTCCCTTTTGCCATGGATGCAGACGTGAAGCTGTCTGTCTCCAGCAACAAGGGATGGATAAGCATTACCCTCTTCTCCATCTCCCCCAGGACACCAGCCCATCTTCCAAGGTGCTGATGCAGGGTAATTGCTTCTGTGCTTTTAACAATAAAAGGTATCACATGAGAACCCCTGGAGGGATGTTGAAGAACAGTCTTAACAATGCTTTTCCAAGGACCAAGGGATTTTTCCCTTCTTCTTTCCCAGTAGGAGAGAGGTATCATCTGATATCCTGGAAACCATGGAGGTCCTGCAGCCTCACTTTTCTCTCTGCTTGTTACAACCACATTCAGTCCCCAAGGCAGTTTGCTCCCCATCTCCCAAAGCCCAGTTTCATGGTATTTGAGAACTGGACACATTGAGCACAGACTGTTAAGGAGATCTGGGGCCTTTCATAGAGCACTGAGGGTAAGGACTAAGAGCCTGAATTTGACTCAGTTATCCTATCAAGTCTATCTGCTGCTCCCACCAGAGCAGAGACCATCAAGGCTGGCAAAGGAAAGACCGCCCAGGAGTGAGGCACGACTCTCAGCAAACCCAGGTTATTCCTCTGCTGTGTCTCATATTTCTCCTGGAAAACCAAGCCACACAAATACCCATGTACAAAAGGGTGACACCAGCATTGCTCTGCTTCATGAAGAGGAGATAAGACTGCGTAATATGACGGTTTCAGGTCCCCTTTAAAGATCTTACCCACGCAGACAAGCCAAAAGAGTCACAGCCTGGGAAGGAAGCTGCTGTTGCCAACTTTCAGGCCAGCCACACTACACTGAAGAATATTTTTCCATGTGTTTGTTGTGAAAAAAAAAAAAAAAGTTTGTAGCTTCACTCTGAGCTAATTCACAACACAAATATTTCTACTCCTTCTCTATCCAACAGCTACTTTCAGATGGAAAACCCATTTGATTAAAAACAGATCATGACAGATGGGAGCTGACTGGGATCCAAAAGCAACTTCAGATACTGTAATTCTGGTCCTAGGTTCTCACAAAGGGGATGAGACAGGGATAGGAGAAACATATTGTACATGCAAATAAAGATTATATTTTTTCTTTAATTATGCGTCTTTTCTCCAGAAGCTAGAAACAAAACACACATGCCACAGACATCCAGGCTTTTTGAATTTCATGGTACTTCAGGCTTCCCCATGCTACTCTTTAGAACCCACAAAAACTGTGAGCCCCCAAAATTTTTAACAGCCTGCAAGTCTGCTTGATCAAGACCTAGTCCGGACAGGAGTTAATCCTGCTTTAAGAGTCCAGCACTGTTCAGTGGTGCAGTAAGTAGCACAACAACCCCATCACACGAGAGGGGACAGAGCTGGGTGTGAAGGGATATTCTGGGCAAGAGGCTGGATGTGTCTGGTGCAGGGAATGGGTGTTGGAGCTGGACCCCACTGCACGGTGCAGATGTGGCCCCAGCTCTGACATGCAGGCTCTGCCGGAATGAAGCAGCCACTGACTTCAGTCAAGCCAGGATTTTGCTGCACATTTGAAAGAGCAATTAAATCTTTCTGAGCCTTAGGTCTCTTCAAGCTCAGCAAGTGATGAATCGGGCAGCATACAGATGCACTGACTTCTATTTCATGGGAAGATCATAGCAGGAGCAAGAAAAGCCTTTAATCATAACCTGGAGCTCTGTGAAGCAAGAAACGAATGGGCTCAAAATCTGCCTAGTGGGACACAGGTGCAAAATCTGAAATGGCTATTGATTTTCTTTGCTTGTGTGCATAAATCAAATTGCTTCTTGAAAGCCACCATTTAAAACAATGGGGAATAACTGCTTGAAAAAGATCTGTAAAATGCCAGATTTTAAAAGCAAGGTCTAGAGGTTTCAAAAGCCTTAGATATCACATTTCTCTCCCTCGGAGATCAGAGTTTGGTGTTTATTCGCTTCTGCTGCCTTAGTTGGACCCATAACCTTTTCACGAGCAGCAAACATTACATCAGCTTACCTCGTCATTTTTTTTTTTGCTCAGATCTTAAAATGGGTCACTGCAAAAGCGATCAACGATATCCCAAGGGAGAATGAGAAAAGCAGTCCTGGGGGAGCCCAAGGTCATGCAAACGCAACGGGACAAAGAGGCAGCAGGAAATATCAGATAAATACGGAGAGCCATCCCACGCTCGGCCGCCCGGCAGGCCCAGCATGGCTCTCCCGAGCTGGCCACAGAGCCAAGAGAGGGCTTTCTGCAGCATCTGACAGCTCCCAAAACTGAGCCACGCGAGCCACCGCTCCAGCGCACAGCTGGTCCTGCCCACGGGAGAGTCCCAGGTCCTCCGCACGCTGCTTCTTGGTAACAGAAGATAAAATCAAAGGGTCTTACATGTCCTGGAGCAAGCTCTTCCGTGTAAGTACAGTGTTTTCCTAGGGTCCCTACATGCACAGAACGAAACTTTAATCATGATTGCAAATTATGAATTGCTACAACAATAAACTACTTAAGGTAAAAAGACCTGCTTTACATATCTGACATATTTATGACCTTAAAGAATCAAAATGCAGCTGCAAATGCTTCACCTTAAAAATCCTTAACAAAAAAAAAAAAAAGAAGTCCTTAGCAATAAATAATAATTGAAGTACAAATTACAAACAACTTACTGCACAGTCACTGGATGCTCCAGCCACTGAAAATGTTCAATTTTTAATTTCAGAAATCCAGTCTTTTTTTTAGTCTACTATGTATTTTAAAAGAAATGCTTCTTCAGAGAAACAAGAAGCAGGTCTGTACAAACTGGAGAATATTAATCAGGAACTGAGCTTGATAAGCAGCTCTTAATATTCATGCTGCATGAAAGAAGGTGCAGGACATCAGGGGGATTTTATCAGCTGCTAATTATTGTTTAATTCTAGCTCTGGGAAACTTCCATTTTACCCACCACAGAGCAGAAAATTTATTGCAAACTGAAGTTCTTGCTCTCCCTTTACTGCCCACGCCCAGCGATGAGGAGAGATGACTTCCTACTACAAAAAGCCTTCACTCATGTCACTGGGCATGGCTTTATCACTGAATGTCTTGTTTTCAGTGGAAAATATCCAGTTGCAGCTGGCACAAAACCCAGAGGTAAAGAATTCAGGTTATTCTCATGTGACTGATTTTTCAATTGGCTTTTTAAAGGCTAATGTTTTGTTTTCTATAGCCAGATGAGGTGGAGTGGAAGATAAACGCCTGAAATGAGCAGTCTGATGAGACCAAGATAAGAACATCCACAAATACACAAGCTATTGGCAAAGACAAGATTGCAGAGCAGAGACTAGAAATACGCCTGCACCCATAAGAGAGGGTGCTGTTAACCTTTAATAAGTAATTACAGTAAATACCAGCTATTAAGAAAGTTTTATGAATGCAAAAAAACCAACGCTATGGTGTGATATATATGCAGATACCGTCACGATAGCCTCTTTTATCCTGGAGAACGTCAGCTTCTTCAAAGTCTCGTATTAAAGTGTTGGATGTTTGTCCTCCAGTGAATCATGATTGAGCTGGAACAGACACTCCTTTTCCCTCATATTCAGATGCTATCACTGCCTGTGAGCTGGAAACCTTCCACCAGCACAGCTCAGCATGTGAACACTCCCTGGTCCGCTTCCGCGCAAAGTCAGCCCGACTCCCGCAAGGCTTGCAGCAATTTCAGCTGATTCATGCAGCTGGTGGAGTTGACATTAAAAGAGATCAAACTGCAGCAGCCCTCCACAAAGTCAACATGCATCCATGCCCTAAATTACCAGAGTACAGGCACTGCACCGACTTACTGTTTGCACAACCGTTTTAATGTCAAAGATGTTCTGATGACCAAAAGTCAGTGCTGGCCCAGAGCCAGGTTTGGAATGATAACAGCCTAGAGACAGCACTTTCGGTACCCACGAGGTCAAAGCAGCAAAGCTGCTCGCCTTCCAGAAGTGGCGCGGTTGATGTTAGGTACCTTCTTCCACCCCACAAGACATTGGCACCAGCAGCCAGGGTTTCCCTGGGGTGAGGGTCCCCAGTGTCCTCAATTCCTGCCCCATACAAAAGCCAGCATGGCAGCAGAGAGTAAAATGCCCCAGAAATAAGCACAGAGAATGCAGCCCCTCCTCCTGCACGCATCACCTGTGCCTTCCCTTGGCTTGGACACATCCAGACTTTCGGAAAGTTCACATTCGACTCCGGATCCAGTGAGTGCAGCACGGGCTCCTTGCCCAGCTCACCAGCATCCAGAAGGCCCTAAAAAGCACTGTGAGACCTGGGAAATTCCCACAGAGATGAAGTCAGACCCTCAGCCCTGAGCCTGCGGCGAGTCCACCACCGGTGCCATGCAATGATGTCACCTTTCAGCACGATGGTCTCTGAGGGACCACAACGCAGCCGGGACACAGCCGAGGAAGGGCTATTTTCAACCCCAGTCCGGAGCTGTTCTCGCCCCAGGAATTTGAAGAGTGAGCTGAGAAACAGAGATGAGGCTTGGAAGAAACATGAAACCCAAGCAGCCCCAAACAGGAGATCTTCTTGCAGGGTGGTTGCTGCCGTGGCAGGGTGTCTTAGAGCAGTCTCGAGCACAGGAGCTGACGCAGGCTGCACGCAGGTGCAGGGTGTCTGGCTTTTTCATGAAGCAGATGTGGTTTCATGGACATCCCTCTAACAGCTCGCGTTTCCATTACCAATGGGGGAAATGTAACTGAGAAAAAGCCAAAAGAACCCATGGGTCTCATGGACAAATGTTGCACGTACCTAAGTTTTGGAAGCAAAGCAGAGGGAGGGAACAAATTGGACAGCCCCAGCGTTCACCAGTTCTCATCTTTGAGCAGCCACCACACAGGCAATTTAAGCAGGACACAGCAATTCCAGTTTGCATCACAATTTGCAAGCTAATTTACAGTCTAATTAAACATACAGAGAAAGGGGCCGGGGGGGGAAGAAGGGACAGGAGAGTTTTCCTTCCTTCACTGTTTTGTCTTGTGCATCTTGTTTCAGCTCTGAATGGCAATACAAGAGGATTAATGCTGGACTAATGTTGCTTCTCTTTTTCAGCCATATCACATCAAATCCATTCTGCCTACAAGCAAAATAAACTCATTTCTAGCTCTGAATCCAGCCATACCCTGAGATTCAAGCTGGGTCCTTTCTAGTTTAGAAAACCCCACCACTACTGCATCCTGTATGGGCACAGACCTTCCTCCTGGTGGAGAATTAATGAGGATGAAATCCATTTCTCTCTGCCAAATTCTGGTACTTAAACACAAATGAGAATAGCAAACAACTGCCTTGAGCCAGCCAGCAGACATCCCTGGGAATACAGGAAGAGGAGCTCATTTGAGCATGGAGGCACCTGGCTAGATGTTTTTGCTGGTTTCCTAGCTTTGGGAGTACAGACCAGACAAGGAACAAGGTTGTATCTGAATAATGAATCCAGCTCATCTTGTTTACACAGGCAGAGTAAGACAATACTTAGCCTCCCATATTTTTTTCATACATTGATGAGGTTTCAAAGTCTGTCGTTCAAATTTCTATTTAGTCTCATCTTCATCCCTCAAGTTTTTTGGCATTTGCCAGCTTGGGTTTTTAAGCACTGACTTCAGGACTTCACAGCACCTTCCTGCTAAGAAGATGCTAACAAGTCCCACGCAATCACACCAATAAGCCAAAAGGGGAAAAGCCTCCCCACTGTATTTCTTTGCACAGTCATTTGCATGGCCATGAGAGGCATAAAAAGGTAAAAAGTGGAATTTGCACCCATGATCTGTGACAATAACTTGACCAGAGAGCTGCAGAACTGGAACAGCTGGGAGCCCTGCAGCTCGGTTACAAACCGCCTCCGAGCTTCTTGCCAGGCTTGTTTGATTACTTCATTTAACTTCATTCTTAGGGGTGTGCGAGCAGAATATGATGTGTCTAATTCTTGCAGACATGCAGTATCTGTGTTGCATTAGCAGAGCTTTGTTTGTTTTTTAACTGATATCCTGGGTCGCGTCAAAGACCTGTCAAGGCTCCTATCTTATCTCCAACATATCCAATAACTAGAGCTTATGGAAAGAGAATAAGAAACAGGACTAGTAAAGACTGGTCGCTTCCCTGCTACCACCTCCCAGCTTCAGGAAGCAGAATAGCAGCTTCTCTGCAAGGAAAGAGCAGACAAGCAAAGCAGACAAGGTCCACCCATTAGATTTACGTATGCGCATAAGGGAGACAGAGCATCTGTGGAGAGTACAACATGCACTCGTATTCTGTTTCCAATCTGTTTCTATCCACCTGCATTTACTTTCCATGTATTGTGGAACTATTTGCAAAGCAGAATAACCACAGGACTGAGTTTCTGCCATTTAAGAGTTGACAGACGATTAGAAAACACAACATCTAAGCCTACAGAGCATTAGAATAGCAGAGCGACAAACGTAAAATGGAAGTAAGAACATACAGGCTCTCTGTGAAACCTGGCTTTCTCATGGCCTTCTCAAATGCCCCACCTGGGTCTGAAAGAGGCTGGCTGTGGCAAGCAAATGAAAATAATCCAGCTGCACTTGAAGGTAAAAAGTTTTCGTCTTATTGCCTCTTAAATCTGGATCCCACCTGAATTATAAACTATTTTAACTCAGTGCTTGCGTCTTTCTCCCCAGCAGGTGGTTGGTGTTTCATGAGGACCCCAAAATATAAGAATGTCCTGGTGAAGGAAGAGAAGCTCCTTTCAAAAAAGGAAAGAGAACTGGGAAAACAACAATCAACAGACAAAACAGACCCTCTCATATTTAAGTTTCAAGTCCTTCAAGTAAGTTTGACTGAAAGATTCTGAATACAAAAATTGCATCAATTTCACTAAATTGGTTTTAGAAACTGATTTGTAGTTGAAGTTGTTCTGAAAAGAAACATATCAACCCTGAAGAGTCTGGCTCAATGCAGAAGTCCTCAGTGCCAGTGCTGGATGTGGCAGTGAGGTGGAGGTCCCTCTGGCCAGTCACTTCTCATTTCTTACAGCCATCATGTAGGCTGCATGGTAAAAGGTAGACACAAAGGGGACATGGCACTTCTTAAAATTATTTTTAAAAATGCAGATAATTTCATTCCCCTGCCCTTATTCTCTCCACAGGAACAGATTTTAAAGATTGAATCAAAACTGGCTTCATCCTGCTTACGCTGAAATTAATTTTAATAAGTACTGAGGCCAGCTATGAGTTCCTTTAAAATTCCTCCTTAGTTTATAACACATCCTTCTAGCTTCAGCCATAAGAGATCACTCTGCTGTCCAGTCAGTGCTGGCACCAGTCAGATGAGGGCAATGTCTGTGAATTAAACCCAGCCCTGGTCCAAAGGGGTACAATCTGCGTCTGGTTTTGACTGCCATTACAGAGTCATCAGACCCATGGAAGCCAACGGGAAGAGTTTCATTCCCTTCACGGTGCTGAATCAAACCTCATGTGAAAGTGGGATTGCTAAAATATCAGAAGGATGCTGCCAAATCAGAGAGATTCAAGAGAGAAGCAGCTGACCTGATTCTGGCACAAGCAGAATTGACTTGGGGGACGTTCAAAATAGGATGAGTAGAGCTCTGCTCATATTTAAGGCAAAGGGATTTTTGTCGTTGAGTGCCCTGGGGCAAGGAATACAGGAACAGCTTGGTCAAATGAGAACTAACAAGAACCTGCTTGCTACTGCGTTAAATGCATCAAGATTGACGAGACACAGAGAGAGAAAATATGATCTGGAAATTGCTGTTTTCCAGTTAACACCAAATCTCACACATCTTTGCACAGAGTTACTTATGCCTGTGGAAGATCTCTCCAAGAACCTTTCCTTCTGCTCTAAGAACGACGGCCCATCTACATTGTACCAGTAGGGTTGTACTGATGTATTTTCCCAGCTATGGAGCATGTACACAGTGCTTAGAGCATACACAGCCTGCGGCCACGCGAAGGCAGAGCACACCATGATATTGCTGACCCTGTTTCACTTACGGGTACAGAGCAGATTATTGCACGCTGTATGTGTGTAACTTTACTTACACAAATGACAAAAAACTGCCTGCGCAGTCAGCCTCACAATTGCAAAGAGGCATTGCTAAAACCCAGCGTCCCTTTCAGCTTCCCGTGTTCAGGATTCCTGCTCTGCACCAACACTTGCATGTAGTTTATATTAGCATGCAAATCTTCCGGCTTTGATTTGTAACCTTACATATGACCCCCAGATGCAATGTTGGAAAAGCAAAGCAAGGGCCTGGGAAAGGGAGCAAAACTCCTCCAGGCTCTTCCAGAACAATGACAAAGCTCTGGGACATTCTTAGTCCAAATAATGGAAATTCTCCTGGGATTTTGCCATAGAATAGTGGGATAATTTTTTTATTCTCATTTTGAGTAGAGGGAAACAAAAAGTTCATGTAAACCAAGAGACCCTCAGATTCACAAAGCCAGACCTGAGAGGTACAGTACTTTGAGTGTGATCTACAATCCCTGACAAAAAACAACTCTGAAAAACTCTTCTAATTTCTATACAGTTTGTGCAACTACATTTTTCATGCACGACTGAAGGATAAAACTTGAGGTGAAATCAACTGGATCAACCAGCAAAGCATCACAGAACTGCCAGTGTAACACGCTGACAGATGACTATTTGCATTTTAATTGCAAAATGCTAGAAGAGTGACTGAAAAAACAGACCTATCCTCAAAATGCAAACACCATTCAACAATCATGCAATGCATTTAGATCTTTGATTATACTGCATGACCATATATATGTAAGACAGAATGTACTTGTTCTCTACAGGACGCTCCCGACAATGTGAAACCAACTCTTGGAAAGAAGGGAACAAATTTCCACAACTCCAGAAAGATGCAGTGTTGAAGTCACTGGGAAAAATTTCGTTGCAGTGACCTTTGATTTCACGCTTAGGAGAAATCCAAGTTTCTTGTGGGGAGAAGAGTGAAAGAAGAAAATTATTGTGTGTCCTAGTCTTGTGAAGAACACCCAAGTTTCACTGCGAAATGCCAAAAAGGAGGCAAGCATGGAGGGCCCTCCTTATTCCCTTCAGTGCTTCTGGCCAAGGCAGGAAAACTGATGCAAGAGTCCTGCGCGGGACAGATCCCCCCCTGTCAGGGCACAGCATTGAATTAAACACAAAATTACCTTCTTCCTGTGGAACTTCAGGGTTTTCAGGCAGATACTCTGCCAAATCCTCGCACCCTCAATCACTGCCTCTTTGCTAAGTTGAACTATTGTCTCTTGCCCTTTCCTTCCCTCCTACTCTTCTCACAATCATCCTCCTTTTCCCTCCTTTTCCCACGCTTGGCTTCCTGCCTTCCCACTTGCAGGAACACCCTCTCCTGCCCTAGACGTGCAGGACTATCACAGACAGCGTAAACCCATCCCTCTCCAACTCTGCGATTTGCTGCCTGGGCCACACACAGGCAGAGACACACAGCCATCCTCACCAGTTTCCAGTTTGCGTTTATTCAGCACAGCGGGCTGTGGGTTCTGTGGATGGGCGAGCTTGGCTCTGCCTTGCTGGGATACAGGGATACGGAGGATATGCTTTTTCAGCCTGGAGCAATACCATGCTTTGGGCATTTCTGCTCAAAACATCACTCCCCCTTTAAAACCTGCAAATATAAGGACCCTACAATAGGAAAATGTATTTAACTGCTGGGCACAGGGACAGCTGCTGGACAGGACAGTCACACTGTCTAACTTTGTGTCCCCAGCTGAGGAGTTGGGAGATGAGTCTCCAGACTGTAATGCAGCCAGAGGAGAAAGTCCCCAGGTTGTGCTCCTGACCTGCACTGCCCACCAAACCAGCCCACTTCTCCCCAGACTGTGCAGAGGGTGCAAAGGAGGTGGGCCCCTAAAAGGATGTAAAATCTGGGGATGCAGCTATCATCGGTAGTTGTAACCATACTGCCAAAGGACACGATCATCAAATCAGCCCCCAAGCCTGGCTCATGTACTGGCACAAGCCATTGCCTTAGCTCCCTGATGGAAGCCTGGACCCTTTTGGTGCTGGGGAGAACATTCCCAGGGATTTTCAATCACCCTGGGCTGGGCTTTGTCACTCGCACAGCCTCCCCCCCAGCAAACTCCACATCTCCTCTGGAGACACATGCTGCCCTTTCGCAATGCACTTTCTGTCACAGCTGTCAGGGGTGGCAGTGATGGCGACCACACTAATTCCTTCTCATTTACCTATCGCAACCCAGCCACAAGCCACACATACCCCGAGAGTTACTCATTTTTGGAAGGAGAGTGTGCGGCTGCAAGTCAGCATGTGTCACCTTAGAAATAAGCCTTTTACGGCCATGCCTATATTATACGTTCTATTGAAACCAGTAATAAAATATGAATCAGCAAAATGACTGTATGCATTTACATTTCTGTCAAATTCAGGGTTTACAGTATATATTGGAACAATAAACAAACCTCTTCCTTTCAATCCCCAAGCCTGAATATTCTCCCACTCTTAGCCACTTAAAGGGAATTATTAATGTTCCATGGAGAGAAACTCTATTAAATCTGCTCAAGTGACCACCCAAAGCCCAGCAAAATTACTGTCTGTAACAGCAGGCTTTCAAGAACTAATACAGCTGCACTCGACAGCATCTGGAGACAGCAGGAATTTGCTAGGCAGGATTTTGGGAAAAAGTCCTAGTTTTATGCATCCCAAAGTCAGGATCTGAAACTGGTCAAAGCTACTCATTTCAGATCCCTCTCTAGGTACACGGCTAGGGTAGACATCTGTCTCTGAAGGTTCCTCTTCCTCTGCCTGAAGGAGGATCCTATGCTAGCAGACATCTAATGTCTACAAGGCTGGAGTTAAGGTAGATGTACAGTAAGGAAAGGTCTACGTGGTGCAGAGATGCCTAAATTGACGCTGACCTGTGTCTCCTCCATGACGCAGCACCAGCAGGTGGTGGTGGACTCATGGTGGTCCACAAAGCAGCTTCGCTAGGTCAGCCCCACGTCTTTGCAGGGCACGTTGGCTCTGGCACAGCACCTTTTGGATGCGGCTGCTCTGCTTGATAAGACTTCTGAACACCGTACGCCTCTGCCACAGCCACCGGGTCCAACTGCTAGTGATGCAAAGCTTCCAAGTGCCAGACCCTTTTAAAAAATGAGGATTTGACTCCAATCCTCATTCAGAGGATTCAAAGTTTTTAACCTGGGTCCCCAGAGTGATTTTAAATTCCAATTTATGAAGTGCTAACACAGGAAGGAGCTGGAGGCACCACTATAATTTGCCATGAAGCAGATATGCAAAGATAATAATCCTGACAGCAGGCCAGGCCTGACTGCCAGCGCCCCGACAGCCCACACGGGCACAGCATGGATCAAAGTCAGCTCCTGTGTTTAGTGACCTTGGACAGGCAGTAACTTGTGCTCATGGAGCCTGGGAAGAGGACAAGCTTTTTTTTTTTTTTAAGAGATGTTTCCTCTTTGACTTGACTCAGCTACTGGGTTCAGAGCTGCGCTCTTGACATGCAGCTGCTTCGCCAACACACCCCCAGGCACAGGCACATGGTGGGGCTGATGGGTTGGACAGCCAGGTTTGATTGAAGGACACAGAAACATTCTGCCACCCCGCAGGTGTCCTGAGAGACAGACAAGCAAGACAACTTTTGTCCCACCCAAGGGCAGCAAATGGGTTACTCCATCCCTGAAGTGAGCTGCAGGACAAACGCATCTCCTGCCAAGCATTTTGTTAAGAATGATCTGATTTGAAAATCCTTTCCCTAAGTGTTTGCTCTTACAGTGCAGATCTGAAGATGACTGAGATAAAAGATGGATGTGCTCAACAGCTTCCTGACCCATTTCAGGCTTCAAACCTTGCTTGCTGCTCCCAGGCACCAATCCTTACTGCCCCAAACGTTTCCAGCAGGTAACAGGAGCAGTGCACATAACTTCTAAAGTACCTAATGCTTTTTTTACTAGGAACAGGGATCTGCTTACAGGTAAGGATACACCAAAGTTGGCTTGGATTAGGGAGATGCAAGGCCTGCCCCAAACAGCCATGGTTTTGGTTGCCAAAGGGAAAGATGAAATAAAAAGCAGAGGAGGGAGAGCCAAGCCCTGCAGCCATCTCCATGCAGCCATCTCTGCTTGAGGGCTAAGCCGGCCAGGGGGCAAGTTGAGCCGAAATCATTCACGCTACGCGTGCAGGGCATGAAGCAGTCGGCTGAATGCCATGAAATGCATGAGGTGTGAATTACAGCATCATAACTCACGCCCTGAAGTGTCTTATTGCAAAATGGCTCAGGGCAGAGCTAGGATTTTTTTTTTCAGTGTTGTAATTCCCCTGCCTCTTTTCTCTCCCCCGCAACCACCCTTTGAGTAGAGAGACGTCCAAAGAGGATCAAATCTCACCATCCTCAGCCCTGTGAAACGCGAGCAAAACTAGCAGGGCTTGGCCCACTGTGCCTTTTCTTAAGGGTTCAATAACAATAAATTATTACTTTTCAAATATACACCACTCGTTGCCTTGGAACAACACAAAGACAGATGTAAAATCACCCAATTCACAGATGGGTGCTATCAGCGGGCTCTGGTAAGAACCACAGCATCCCATGCTCTAGCAGAGTGCCTCCCTTTCCATCTGCCTCCGTGCACTGCTCTGCGCCAGGAGCAGACGGGCTGCCATGCGAATCAAGGCAAGGTGCAAAGAAACGTCTCCAGGTTCAAGCCCCACAGTCTCCATGGGCCCAACGCTCTTTGCAGCCCACTGACATGAGCTGGCTCTCCACCAGGCGTTCCCTGGGTAAAAATAAACCCCTTGCCCACACACCAGCACATGCAGACTGTTAAATGAGAGGGCCACTTGCTCCAGGATTTGCCCTGATCTGCCTCAGGTGGAAGGAATGGACATCCTGGACATCCCCTGGGCACAGTGATGGGGGAATTCATCGCTCTGTAGGCCAGTGGGATAGCTTCCAAGGTTAAAAAAAAAAAAATCTGGGGCAGGGATCTGCTCCCAGGTCAACCAAATCCCACTGGAAGCAGCAAGCAGGGAGGAAGTCTCCCACAAGACACACCAGACCCTGTCTGACACAGCCACCATGGCTGCTGTCATTTGAGGGAAGAGACAAAGCCAGACAAAATGAAGGCAGGAGCTCTTCCAGATGAGAAAGCCACAGGCTCGGGTGCCAGAGACACACCATTAGGCTCCCACAGTCTCTCCTCTCTGTTAACCATCCAAATTGCTCTTGCGGGTAAGCGAAGGAGGCCAGCTGGAGAACTGACTGATAGTTTTAGTGGAGGATAACCACCAGCCCTGAGACATAGCTGACCACAGGGCAAAACCACTGCTCCCATCAGCATTCTCCAGGAGTGTCTCAGCAAGCCCAGGACAGCCCTGGATGGGATAGTCAAGAGCAAAACCTGGGCCTGCACGCCTAGGACTCATGTTGTCTGTGCTCCAGAGAAGGCGATTTCTGCTTCCCCAAGCTGCCGGTGAGACTTCGTCACCAGCAACACAAAGACAGCCAAGAAGTTCCTCGTGGCTTGTAAACACAGAGGCAAGTCTTACCTGATAGTGAGATTGTGGCCCGATGTCTCCAGTTCTTCACGGTAACAAAAAAGATCTCCCCAGCAACCATCACTTTTCTAAACACTGAGATGAGTGTTTTGCTTTGGTCCTGTGGATAAATGTCACCTCCTCAGGAGAGGAAATCTTCCTGGAAAGCGTAGGGCAGAGACTGAACGGTCTGCGGAGATCACAACAGCGACCCCTTGGAGGCTCAGCTTGCCAAGGCACTGAAGGCCATGCTACACTTCAAGAAATTCCAGAGATTTCAATGGGATTTAAGCCTGTGCTTAACTCTGTTGCTGACTTGCAGCCTGTGACTGTCAAGGTCTTCCTCTTTATCACTTTATCCAAAGAAGTGACAAATTACAGCCCTTGGACTTGTACAACTGTTGATTTGCGGGCTCTGTTGAAAATCCTAACTCTTGGTGACTATCATTCTTACACCATAATTTTGGGCTTTCCCAAAAACAGACCCATGCAGTTGGCCTACAACCCTGACTGAGTATGATAATGCTCTTCCAGCCTTGCACAGATGAGCAGGAACCCTCCACCCTGACATCTCCCCAGCTCCAGCACACATGAATTGCTCCAATACCCTCATTTCACACATCAGTTATGTCCTGCCAACTTTCAGCTGGAGATGACAATCTTCTCCAGATTGGCTCACTTCTTACCACAGCTGCAGCAGACATTTCCAACCCTTGTTAAACCGCCCTAGCTGTGGATGCCGCATTGCCAGTCGTGCAGGCCGGGGAGGGCTCTGAAGCAGCCCCCCCACAGTGGCAAGAAAGCCAGGTCATGACTGCAGTCACTCAGCAGCCAGGACTCCTTGGAGAGGCTGCCACGTGGCTTTGGTCTGTCAACTGCACCGCCTCTTAGCTTGCAACCACAAAGAGCCACAGCCAGCGAGCATGTCACCAACTCTCCAAGTCAGCAAATCACGATCACAGCAAGAAATCATGCATGCAGTAACACAGATAACAGAAAAATGTCACACCTCTTCTAGCTGACTAGCCCCATTTCTGTCCCATGGATTTAAGGAGTGGGACAGGCAAAAGAGGCTGAAGGTTTTTTCAGGAGTTCAGAGAGGGGTTCCAATTCCCACCGGCAGACCTGGCCACTCAACAGGTCCATCGGTCCACTTGGAAACACCTGCCAGGCCGACTGGAGACCCAACTGCCTTCTCATTGACATGGGAGCCCTCCTTAGCTCAGAAACTGACTCCAAAACAGCACTGAACTGCAAATCTCCTTGGCAGGGTAAATTATCGAAGCATGATTTAAAAGTGAGCTCTGAAGCTAGGGAGCTCAGCCAGCTGCTGCATCTGGCCACAATATTGAGAGTCGATCCCCCAGTTAATAACCTCAGACTCCATTGAGGTGTGACATTAAAAAACAATCCAAATAATATCCCAGCCATGTCCCTTTATTCTTTTTCCCCCTTGAAAGGACATCTGGCATGCAATTCTTGGGTTTTCCCTCATCCCAAGGAAACCAGCAGCAACATTTTCCAAGGGTCTCTGTTCCCTAACCAGGGAGTGGAAGGGATGCAGTCAGTTCATGCATGGTTCCTAACATTTTTCGAACGAGCTGGACTCCTATCCCCTTCTCTTCTCCCCTCTCCTGTGGAAAAACACAGTTGCTACAATCAGTCTGTAGCTGTGGAGGGAAGGAAACGACATTCCTGATGCTGCTGCTCCAAAATCAGCACCTGACAGCGGCAGACTACAATGCACCTATGACCTTTAGAAAGGTAAAGGCATCTCTCCCAGCTCACATACAAAAACTCTCCAGGAACAAGTGTCTCAGTCTGGACACATCTAGCTATGGAAACAGTCTGTAGATCTATTTCTAAAGCCAGTTGAAGCAGAGCTTCCTCTCTCTCCATGCTCTTGTGTGTGCCTTTGTGACCCCTTTAGAAGAGCAATTTCAAGACCACTCCAGTAAAGCATCATTCCCTGTTTTCAGGTTGACAGGAGCTGAAATTCTCTTCCAACTTTGTGTTCTTCTGATTTTTCCAGCTGCCAAGAAACCATCTTTTCCCCAGAAGGAACTGTGGAAGTGGGCTTGGATATCTATCACAGCTCCAGCAACCTTACCAAACTCCTCACCACAAAACCAGGTAGGACTCAGACTAACCCAAACAGCATCTAGACTTTAACTCCTGCCCTCAAGTGAGCACAGGGCCAAGGGCCATTGATGGATGTGAGGGTGGAGACCGTGACAGGCCCAATCTGAACGGTAACTGTGAAACTTTACAGAGTTGTTTCCTAAACGTGAGAAAATGTCCTTAAAAAGAACCATAGCATTTCCAGAGGAAAACGGAATTGAAGCTACACCACTGAAATGGAGCCACTGCTCAAAACATGTTTGGAAGCTCCGCTCCAAGAACCAATACAACCATGTCACTGGATCAAAGCCGAGGGGATGGCATCTGGAGGTGAGTGGGGTGGGAGAGGCTTTCCCAAGAAAGGAAGAAAAATACTTCAGGAAAACCTTGCACTTAGGTCTTAAAGACCCGTGAAACAAGGAGGTGAAATGCAGAGGGAATCTGCAAGCAAACATCCCTCAGGAATGACAGCATTGGCACGCACAGCTGGAACAGGTAAACTTGATAGTGCCAGGCACAAGACAGAAAAAAAAAGTTTTGGAGGCAAGATTTTTTTTTCCCCAGGAAAAAAGAGCAACATGGCTATAAAACAGTGCATTTTCATACCAAGTTTATTTTGAGCCTTGGGCTGCAGGCAGTGTTCTACTGACTGCCAAGCTGGCTACTGTGTTCCTCTTCACTCTGCAATACTTATTTGATTGGCAAGATACTATTTCAGAGCTATAAAGCCCTCCTGGAACATGCTCCCAATAAACTGAATTCCTTTTCCAACTAATCATTTTATTTGCCTAATTATTAGCAGCACTTGGAACAAATCAGACACCACAGGCAAAATCCAACAGGGTTTGGTCCCTGCCCAGCAGCTGTTCATACACTACCTTACGAAGGACCAGGACTGAGGTCTTCAGCTCAGCTCCTTATGCTCAGGCTGGGCAGCACAACCAGCAGAAGGCTACTGGGAGCGTGCTGGGGAGCTGCCTACTGTAGGGCATGATGTACTCCCAAGGTTAATAACATCTGACTCAACTTCTATGTCCTACCTTGGCCTAGAAAAGATGCCCTCTTTGAGTACTTGCCTTCAAGGAGCAGTAAGTCCTGTCTTTCGGCTTTGGCATAGACAAGTGCACTCTTACAGGGTGCAATGTCCCTCTGCAAAGAGGTTGCCCTTTGGCAGGAATGAAGCAGAGCAGTAGCTGTCGTTTCCCTATACAAAGCAAACAGAAAGTATGTTCCCTGCATTTCTCTAGCAGCAACTGGAGGCATAACCTGGATACAGTATTCAGGAGGCTGAACTGCTCTCCAGCCCATATGGAAGCAGCAACGTAAGGACAGGTCTAGTTAAACCCAGATAAACCCCATTCTAGGAGGACCTTAGAGCAGCGATGAAAATTGAGGAGTGGGAGGACAGCTATTCACAAAAATGAAGGGCAAACATGTTTGTGAAGCAAGTATCAAGGGCACATTTATATTTAAATTAACAACCTTTCAGATAACACTAAAGTAAAACTAATATGGACCAATATTAAGAGGGCATGTTGCTGAAATACGGCAGCATAGCAGTGCCCCCACTCAACCAAACCTGCCCCTCCAAGCAGCAGAATAAACTCGCCGGAGTCTCTTCATGGCACACTCAAATCCTCTGGGATATAAAAAGCCCATTGACTCGCCTGGCACGGGGAGACAGCAGCTCAGTCATGCACAGGGATTTTTCTCTTAAAACACTTCTCATCTCCCTCCGCGTGCAGGCATACAGACACGCACGGTCTCCCAACCCAGTGGGGATGGGATATCCCAGTATCGGATGCTTCAGAAAGTTCAAACACTAGTCATGTCTGATGGGGAGAGCAGCACAGGCTTCAGCATCACAGGGGAAGGAGGGCTCCCTAGGTCCCAAATCCACCTCCTACTCCATCTCCTCTCCCATGGAGCCTGAGGCAGTATTTCCACAAAAGTCCTGTGTTTCCATATGCCCAGGTTTGAGGCCCAGGGCAAAGGCAATCCTGGGATGAACCTGCTCTGCACAACGTGAAGAGGGCAACAGAGATGTCCCCAGAACAGGGCACATGAGCTTTAAAATAATCTTACGGGGAAAAAAAGTACAATATCCTGAAGCATAAAACCACTTTAAGCACATTCGTTTCGCAGTTGCTTGAATATAAAGCCAAGCCCTGGAGCTCTGCCAGCCAGTCAGTCAGTATTTTTACGACCGTATCAAAGCACATGACAAAAACAAAAAGCTTAAGGGTCAAACTCAGTGCTGGGATTAGTAACCAGGCTGAAGTGAATAGCGTGATACCAAGTCTGAACAGGATCTTCTGATCACAGGCACTTGAAACACGTTTGTTTTTCAGACGGACAGAAGTCATGCCTGAAACCCGTGTGCCAGATTTCTCCTTCAGCCCGTTCAGGTGGGGAGGGCTTTGTGCAAAATCGCTAAACCCTCTCCACCCACACGTACCAACAGAGTCTGCAGCTGTCTCGAGTCACGTACATCACCCAGAGGAGCACAGTGTCAAAGCCCTTCTCTCGTCACTATTTCGGTCCCCTGATGCAGACACTGCCCCTGCCAGGGCTGTTCCCCACATCAGCGGAGTATTTTTGAGTATCCCTACATGAGGCACTATCCAGGGTATGACATGTTCGCAGGCTGGAGCCTGCAAGCACCAAGAGAAGGATTCCGTTCTGGGTAGACTTCAGGTGCTTACCAAGAGGGCTTTATTCAGCATAAGGAGTCAGTCAACTTCTGCTGAGGGATTTAGCAGAAGCAGCAGAGATTAAGAGAGACCAAGGAGTCCTTTCATGCTACTTCAGAAACTCTTTGTTGAGAAAGGGCACCCATCACAGAGCAGGAGATCCCAACCCCGGCACTGCCCATGGGAACTGCCTCAGTGACCGCTGGCAGCAGAGGCACCCTGAGCGAGCAGCTCGGGAGCCGGGCTCTGACTGTGGCTGGTTTCCCAAAAGCCAGCACAGTCACTACAGGGTTACAACAAGATGGTTATACAGCTGGGATGCTACTTGCTGCCAGTGCTGCAGCCCAGAGCACAAAGGGTTTGCAGTAGCTCCAAGCTGAAACACCTGGAAATAGAAACCATCAGAGACACCTTCTCGTCCTGTGGGTATCAGCACTCTGTCCCTCTGTCACCTTCGTCCTGACAAGGCAGGAGGCAGCAACGACTGGCATGTGAGCCAGGGAGAGGGATGGGGGCACTGGCGGGTGGTGGCATGTCCCCTGCTGCCCAGCAAGAGCTGAACGGCCCCGGCAGGACATGGTGCCACCTCCTGCCATTGCAGTCCCCTTCCGCACAGCCGCAGAGTCAGGGCGTCCAACGCAGACCTTACTTGCAGCTAAATTTCTCTTTTATCCAAGAAGACAGGAGGCTTCCCTATCGAATAGTCTCCAAGAGTGAATTTTAATGGAAGAGATCAGAGAGAAGCTTAAAGCTCGGGTTGTTTGTTTTAAACACTGGATGTTCCCTTGGCTTGGTTATTTTGGCCTTTGGTTAAGCTCCCTTTTATGTTACACATAGAGATAATTTCTTCTTTTCTGTGGCAAGGCTGATCAAAACTGGGAGTGATTTCCTTCCAAAATATTTTTTTAACTAAATAAAATGACTTATTTGTTTCATTCAGTATTTTTCAGCAGTGCTTTTAGTTTCTGCACAAGATGCAGCATTTTATTCCAGAGGATGTAGATTCCAATAAAAGCCTTTTTCTACCTGTCTTTCAGCAGGAAAAACGTCCTTTTTTAAGGCATTAGTGTTGACTGAACATAAGCTGCAATGACAATTCTTCAGTTTGTGTTATTTCACTAAAACAAAAGTTAAAAATGCACATTTTTTAGCCACAGTGGTTTTAACTGCAGACAGGAGCTCTCCCACAACAGGAATTAAGGACAATTTGGGGACTACTTTATGCACAATGGGGTTTCTGATAAGTAGATGTTACTGCGACCAATTTGCACATAACAAAATTACAGCTGGAAAAAAGTACTGAGGGAGGGAATAGAAAGAGAAAAGCCTGCTCCCCCTCGTTTGAGCTGTCCACCACCTGTCACTCGTGTCCCTGAGCTCTGACCTTACTTCAACACAAGCTGCCAAAAAGCTCTCATCCTACAAAGTGCTAAGCACCCTCTACTGCCACGAACCTCTCTTCATCACAAAGGCTCGGTGGATTTGGGGCTGTGGCTCAGCCCCAAAAACACAGTGAGATGGCACCAAACATCACTTCTAGACTCCGCTCCAGGTAAGCTGTAATTGTGATTAAAGGAGCAAAATTTCTTGCTCCCCCAAGCAGCCTCCGCTCCCACTCACATTTTTCTTTTGATCCATCTACCCCCTTAATCAGATTTTTAAACAGCTCACGGTGTCATCTTCTCTCTTTCCTGACATCGCCTGACCCATGGGGCTTGGCTGGGGCTAGACTCAAAGCACATCATATAATATTATGTCACCTCTGATGCAATGTGTGTTGTGACAGATGATGGGGTTATACCGTGCCTTTGCACAAAAGCGGAAAATGCTTTTGGGGAAGAAAACAAAGAGGAACTTTTCCAGGAATAAATTAACAACCTGCCACAAACAGCATATGCAATAGTTTTTCTATTTCCAGCTACAGCTTGTCTAATGGAGTGATTAAAAAAAGTTGTTTTTACAGGGTGGTTTTGACCTTGTCCCTTATCTGAAGCTTCAGCTGGTATCAGCAGGAAGAGCACAGGTCTCACCACACTGCAAAAAGGAGACGTAGCCTTACCCCAGGATATACTTTGCATTTATTAAGTCCCAAGGCTGCTGTAACACGTGGCTCCAGAAACCCTGTGTCACTGCTGTTACATGCCCAGTCAAGGACAGCTGGGCAGGGATCAAATCTAAACCTGCAAGTACTGTCTCCTTGTGACCACACACATTACTTGTATGACCTCATGAAGGCACCTTCCATTTGCTAAGCTGAAAGCATGTGACAAAGATGGAAAAACACCATCATATCCCCCAAAACTGAAGTAGGAAAAAAAACAAGGAAAAGGCAGTAGCTTGCATGAAGCTAATAAACACCAGTGGCCAACCATGGCCTTCATGAAGGTAATTTTGCAACTCTAATTTAAAAAATAAAGAAGAAAAAAGAAAAAAAAAAAAAAACCAACAGACCATGAGTGATTTGCCAACAGTCACACGGCAGTCTGTGGCAATGATGAAGACAGAAGCCATGCCTCCTGACACTCACGTCACTATGAGAGATGTTTCACCACAGCTTTTTCCCCTCAGAAACTGCTCTCATTGAAGCCCCGGTTCAAATATCCCTCACTTCAAGGGGCTGAAATTTCAAAGGAGATGAGCCCTTCCATGCAAACTCATCCTCAAGTTGTTCTTCTTGCTGCCTGGAGGAGACGATGCTGCTGTTATCTTAAAGGGGGACATTAACAAACCAAGGATTTTGGTTTTGAGACAGTTTCATGTGCCCACAGCAGACCAAACACTGGAGAAGGAAAACCCAATGTATTTTGGGTTGCCTGCCCAACTGCAGGCTTTAAGCACAGAAGTTTGCTTCTGTGGACCAGCTTGTGAATCCCAGAGACAGGAAGGCCATAATAACACCTTAATGACATGGCACGGGGACAGGCAGCCCCAACACAGCTCAGAGACAGGCAGCCCCAAGCTGGCCTCGAAGGGGCAGGGTAGATACTGCAGTGCAAGTCACAACACCCAAGTGAGAAATTAAATAAATACACCAAGCTCTGTGCTGTCCCAGCTACACAAACCCAGGGCTACTGCCAGCTGAGACACACCTACACAACGTGCTGTCATGGCCAAGACCCACCTTTTTTGCCGAGAACAAAGATTAAAGCAGATTTTCTCAGAAGTCACTGATAATTTTTAATGCTCAGGATTCATGAAGTCAGATATGTGAAAGCCCAAAGAGCTACTTGAGGTCATCCCAGAAGTATGCCAAGGCAGGGAGCCCCAAATTTGAAAGATGCACTGAATTACTGCCCATGCAGGGCTTGCATTTACTTTCCTATCTTGTCTTTTGGACCACAGCTCTGGAGCATGTAGCAAGAACAACTCAGAAGATGCCAATTTATAAAGAAGTAGCTCCCAACCAGACACCTTTGCACTCCATCTATGCGCAGCAGGCCAGAGCCTCTGACTGCTTTCACCCCTCCTAACCAAGGAGTTTGTGAAGATGCCCACCTAAGATGTGCAATCATATTTTTGGCACTAGGGAAACCTTCCCTCGGAGCATCTGATGTGCACACCTCGGCCAGGTCGGATGGATTGAGGACACCCATCAACTTGTCGCCTCCTCCCATCCAAAAGAGAGGAGAAAATAGTATTGACCCTTTAAATTGTTCTGAGCACTAACAAGCCACATTATAGCACAGTGCTGAAGTTGACTGTTGCCTCTTGCTAAGTCTTACTATGACTGTAAAACTAAACAGTTAAAAGTGGTAAAGTGACCCCCACTTCACAGCACAGCTCTCGGGGGAAAAAAGAAAGTTTGCAATTTCAGCAGGGCAACGCATGAGATTGTCTCTTAATTACTGAAGGAAAGGCAGCTGGTTCAGTTCCTGCTATCTTAATAATTTTCCTCTCTTTGATGTTTTGATCACATCTTTTGAACAACACGCTTGAAGCTTAACACTGCAGAGAACATTATTTTCATAATGAAAGGGAAATATTTTGCTCCATGCATAATATTTAGTTACCCTGATAGGCTGTATTGATAGGGCTTCATATATTGTGTTTCCAAGCTAACGCTGGGTTTAAAAGAAGCCTGCAGGGTAGTGCAAGACTGCTATCTAAATGATAAATATGTGATCGGTGTACGTGTCTAGCATCTTTTAAAGCGGTATCAAGTGGTTTCTAATAAGAAAGATACAAGCACCCAAAACTTTCTTGTCCTAAAGGCATAAAAAGGAAGTTCACTTGTTTCCCGTATTAGTTTTAAAGTTAAAATTTCTAGGCCATATGAAAATGACATTAAACCTTTGCACGCTGTGACAACATAGCTGCTCTTGTACAACATACACAATCAAAAACTCTCTCCACTTCCCACAGACACCAGAGACAGCCAAAAATCTGGAGCAAGCGCACAGTTTTGAAAGCTGCTGGTAACAGGATGGGGTTTTGCGAGAGTCGCAGTGATCTGTAGAAAATACATTTGTGTGCTCCTTCGCACTGCGCTACAGTAACAGGAAAAGCTGGAGGATGACCCAGCTACACGTACCCGGCACCAAATTCCTCAAGAGGCAGCTGGCCACGCACACTGGGAGGGCAGCTCTCTACAGCTGCCTGCAGTTAGGAGCTCTTTGCTTGATAAATGGGCCCCATTCAAGATGGGCTGCGATTCAATTTATCCTAACAGTGCAAATCGTAATCTGAAGTCAATGAGGATATCCCCATCGGGCTGCACACCAGAGTAAGGGGTAGTTAATTATGGAGGAGAACTTGACAAAAGGACATTCAGAGACAGGAAAAATGTCTCCAAAACGTTTATGACCTGGGCAGAAAGTTCAGGGCTATGGCAAACACTCAGCCTTTGCTCTTATTGTCCGTGTACAAGCTGAGTCTTGATATTACAGGTTACATTCAATTTATCTAAACAAAACCTAGCTGCGGAGGAGTGACTTCAGGATGCAGACTTTATTTTAACCACAACACCCATTTCCTCATTCTTTTCACTTTAAACCAGATGTTATTATATTTGCGTGTGTGACATTTATGCTTAACAATGCAGACTCTGGTCGGATTTGCTGAAAAAGGGACCAAAACCATGATTAAACTACTTCCTATATGCAAAGGCGCTTTGAACATCGTGTGTGTCACGGAGACTGGCAAGTCAGAGGCACAACCGCTGCCTGGCTGAGGTCAGACGTACTTCAAGCTGCAGCTGAGCAGATGTAGGAGGCAGCTGGCCACCGTTCACCATCACCCGTCGCTGCCCCTTCCCTCCAGTGGTTACCACCACCTCACATCTGCCAGAAGGACCAGGTGTGCCATCCCTTGAAAATCCAGATGAGAAAAATCCTACTAGGGAATGGGCTCTAGTTAATCCCTGCTGTTTTGGGAGAAGGGAGGGCGCTAGGGGTCAGATCTGTGGGAGGATGTGACCTCTGGCCAGGAGTACCTGAAGTGATGACACTTTACCCCAGCACAGGATAGCATCCCTGAGCACAGCCCCAGGTTTCCACAGATGGACAGAAAAGCTGCTCTTCCAAAAAAGGAAATAATTTGGGACTTTTTTGCTCCCTGAATTGGCTAACCACAGTCGCAGAGAAATGCCAAGACAAAGAAGGTGGAGGGAAGAGGACCAGGGATGCTTTTGGTGGCAGCTGCCCCTGGCTCAGCAGCACTGTCACCCTACACAGCAGGAGCCTGACTGGCTCTGGGACCCAGGCCCATCTGCTCCTCCGGCAGGAGCTGCATGGGGTATTAGAAAAGGGACATATACCATGCTCCTGGGTATGCAGCAACAACCTGAAGTCACTCATACCAGCAACACGTGTGAACGGACAGGGACATACACCTTCCCAAGCACCCCCGCTCTCAAGAAATGCAAGTTTAACCAAGATTGAACCAGAACAAGAAAACTAAGGGGTTAAAGTGCATCAGCAGCACTGCGGCTGGGGTCAGGATCCTTGGAGCAATCCTCCCCAGGTCAGAGACATGTCTGAAACAAGTCAGGGAGGAGTGGGACAAAGGAAACAGCCCACAGAGCCCACAAAACTGTAGAGGAGGTCCTTCACAGCCATTGCTTTGGTGCTGCAATGCAAGGGGCCCTTGCTGAGTGCGTTACTGCCCTACAGAGGGGCAGGGCTGACGTGGTTTTGTGGCTCAGACCAAGATCCTCTCTCCTGTGCTCTGTTCACCAGCCCACCTGAGCTGTATTAGCAACCAGCAAGCTTTGGACATGCCTAGAGACTGCTAAGACTGTAGCTGTCTCTAGCTCCACTAGCAGAAGTTTGGACCCATTTCTACCCACATTCATTTGATACCTTCTTCCTTGCCCTTGCATTTGCCTCACTGCAGAACAGCTTCCAAAACTTGCTCACTTTCATCTTCAAAAAAACCTTTGTATCCCACTTAAGGATGTTGCAGAGACAGACCCAGACTAAGGGCAGCCCAAAAGCCAGCCCAGGTTCCTGCCCTGGTGACACTGGCCTCCCATGCTCTACTCGTCCTTTCTCCAGCAGGCTCCAAAGAGTGGAGAAAGGCTGTGACCAGCATTAACACATGCTAGCTGAGCTGGTGGGAGGAAGGGGAAGGTACTGCCTGGGTGTAAGCAACACTCATCCCACCCTTAGAGGAATGGTGAGAAGACAAGGCCACTACTCTCCGCAGTCTTCCTTGCAGGGAGCAGGAGAGACACACATGCCCCTTGGCCGCAGTTTCACCTTCTAGCACTGCACAGAGCAGAACTCTATCCAGCCAGTCTCCAAAAATAAAAATAGGCTGAATTTAGTTGCTGGGACAGCCCCCTACACTCACAGAGCCAGCAAGGGGTCTTTCTCTGCCTCGGTGCTGTCCCCTGACAGCTGAGCTGCTGAGGAGTTGGGATGTGCTGAAGAAGCCATCACAGCTGCAGGGCCAGCTGAGAGCCCAGGAGAAACCAAGGCAGTGCATTCTGCAAAAATTTGTGGAACAGTTGCTCCAGCAACTTTAGTTTCTTGCCCCCTACACATACATCTCTCCCCCAGCACCAGACATCATTTTTATCAGCATCAGTTTGTGCTACCTGAGGAATGTTAAGCATGCAGCTGAATTCTGATTTTAAAATTCATGTTTATTAGAAAATTACATTTCTAGTAAGCTAACAATATATTTCACTAGAGAAGAGGAGTTTTAGGGCATCCTTTGGAATATATTACTGTATCTCTAAATAAAACTGAAAGAAAGAGACACTTGGTGTGTTGGAAGTTTGGCCAATTTTCAGCAACGGTAATGACAATAGTATTTATATCCTGTTCCTCCTCCTTCCAGCATGAAGGAAAGCTCTCACACACAGTCTAAGAGGACAGCAACACAGGATAATAAAACCACAGATTGTTGAAATACACACACGCTCAAAATAAATCAAATTAGGAGTTGTAATTTGAGAGAGGGAGGCATCTCAAATTGTGATAACACACTCTTCTGCTGGCAAATCCATAGCACTCCATGGCCAGAATTATCACTAGCATGCTTCTTTACGAAGATCAATTAAACCAGGGCAGAAATTAAAAGATCTTCCCAAGGAAACCCAGTGAGGCAGTGGGAATTGCAAAAGAGACCTTTGATTCACCCTCAATTCACCAGATGAATCATTTCATGTTGAGCAAACACCAAACCACACTGAACAGGCGCAACCAAAAGCTCCCAATCCCTGAAGCCATTTCAGACGGCTCACTAAATCATGCAACAGATTGATCAGATATATTACCAAAGTGCTATGATTTTCCTTAGTTAATTCACGGCAACTTTGCATAAACCTTGACTTGCATTGCAAAACAATTTGAGTCAGTTTAGCTGCAAAGAAAGCAAGCTCGCTCTACCATGTATTTCAGCAAACTATGAGTTTTCAGGCAGAGCAAGCACCCCACTACTCATGCACTGTTACTTGTTAAGTCGCAGCAAATTGCCCATGCGATTTAAGCTGAGATCAAAGGGAAACTAAATCCTGCCCCTGTAATTTTGGCAATAGCATCTCTTTGCAAGATCAATGTTGAGTGTGTGGAGTCAAAACCACTATTACAGCTCACTGCTCAAGCATGAGGAACCTCAATTCCTCTGCACAGCAAACCCCCATGGACACAAGCAGGAATCCAGCTGCAGCAGAGTTAATTGGCAAGTCAATTGGGTTTTTTCCTCAGCTGCACACTCCTGGTGCAAGAGAACTAACCAATTATTGAAAAATCACCTGGGAGAAAAGACTGCAGAGAGAACAGTTTTGCAATAAGTGTTCTTAATTTTAACCCCCTATGTATAATCTTTAAGCATTACAGTAACAACAAGCCTAGTAAGTATTTTATAGCCAGAGTTACACTGCTGAATGTTAGCCTCTCTTTTTCTAAAATAAGTGACAGCTGTTGGCAATCCCCCCAACTCCTCCTGCTAATCCTCATCTGCCAACAAGGTATCATGGCCTCAGGAAACGGGCCCAGTATCTCGCACACAAAATCATTACTGCTGTCCCGCCTTACGGCTTTACACTTTGTGTCCATGCCTTCATGGGCACAACATCTCTGGGGTGGCTGGAGAGGGAGCCAGGCATCAGCTGTTTGACCCATGTGCTTGTAATCACATCTGATACAACATGGCTCATTTTACACTGAAAGGTCCCAGCTGTGCGACAGCCCAGGAGATGTCTTCTTACCTCCTGCCTGGTCAGTTGGGAGCACTAACTCCAGTTCCTCAGGCTAGCAGCTAAAATGATGTGCTCCTGAACACATTCAGCAATAACCTAAGAGAGTATGAAGGATAATCCTTGTCCTTGCCCCAGAAGGTATTCGGGTGGTTAGAGCAGGGGTGGAAAACCAGGGTCACCAGATACTGGCCAAGACTAGCAGATGGGATGGTGGGGTGGGCAGCTCAAGAACTCCCAGGAACAGTCAAGTTTCCAACACACAGGTATTCACCACCTCCTGAGAAAACAGTCTCAGACAGGCTTCCTCAAACCCCAAATCCACTCTCTCAGGGCTATTCTTCCCTAACTTCACCACTGACCTGCTCAGTGACAACAGGAAAGTCATGCCAGGTCTTCCATCTCGCAGGCAAAAAATCCCTTGAGACAGATCTGTACCATTTCCCTTGCAGGGCTGCACAGAGCTGCGTATGAGGTTGTCACAAGTCTCAGAGAAGCAGTTAGCTGGAAGCACAAAGCATCCCTGCACTCTCACTAGTAGTCAGCCCTGGTTCCTACCACACATTTTTTTAGCCTCTCTACACATTAATCCTTTACACAGGAGCTTTACAAAGAAGCTGTGACCAAACAACGATCACTATCCCAGCACAAACATCTCGCACCATCCAGAAAGATGGCTTGCAACCTTCTGGTTTTACCTTTAGCAAATTACTTTAAAGACTTGTAAGGGTTTCCTGTGTCGTGGTTTAACCCCAGCCGGCACCTAAGCTCCACACAGCCGCTCACTCACCCCCACCCTGTGGGATGGGGGAGAGAATAGGAAAGTAAAAGTGAGAAAACTCATGGGTTGAGATGAAGATAGTTTAATAAGTAAAGCAAAAGCCACACACACAAGCAAAGCAAGCAATTCATTCCCTACTTCCCATCGGCAGGCAGGTGTTCAGCCATCCCCAGGAAAGCAGGGCTCCATCATGCGTAACGGTTGCTTGGGAAGACAAACGCCATCACTCCGAGAGTCCTCCCATTCCTTCTTCTTCCCCCCATGGCATCCTACTGTATGGAATAGCCTTTTGGCCAGTTTGGATCAGCTGTCTTGTCTGTGCCCCCTCCCAGCTTCTTGTACACCTGGCAGAGCATGGGAAGCTGAAAAGTCCTTGCTTAGCGTAAGCACTCCTCAGCAACAACTAAAACATCAGTGTGTTATCAACATTATTCTCATACTAAATCCAAACCACAGCACTATACCAGCTACTAGGAAGAAAATTAGCTCTATCCCAGCCGAAACCAGGACACCCCTCATGATCCCCCACACTGCTACCTATTGCTGACGCTTTCATGATAAGTACATGCCCGAAGGTGCTTCTGTAGTTTCACTGATGCTTGTGGAGAAGTGCAAAGATACCAAATATAATTTTAACAAGTGGTTTCTGTGCATTTTTCATCTACTGAACAGTGAATTTAAGCCTAAGAAAGGCACACCTTCTGCCAGTTGTTACTTTAACCAGTGTTTCTGAAACAGTGTGAAAACTACTGCCTTAAAACATAAGGCACTGTGTTCCCTCTTGGGTGTCCCAGAGAAACCAGCCTCTAAGACAGAGTTAAACATTAAAAGGGCAAATGAGTCTCAGACTGCTTTGATGAAGTTACTACCATCCCAAAGCCTTCTTAATTCACTGATAACAAATTAGTCCTGAAAGATGTATAAAAACTGACACTGAGCATGACAGTGAAGACACTGAAAAATCCCCATGTCAGGTCCTGGGAACGTTCACTAGCAAAGGAAGATGTAGACACATCAGCCAGGAGAACAGCTGGCCAAATAACCAGGGTCAAGGACGGCTTTGGATGAGGAACTCAGTACTTTGGAGTGGAGTCAGCACCCAGCTTTGTAAAGGGGACAGCTTCAAGCAGTGCTGATTTTAATGGCAACAGATCTATAACTGCACAACTTGGACTCATGGGGATTGAAATCCCACGGGTTGCTATGGCCTCTTCCTTACCCTAAAGGCAAATGCCAAAAACATTAAAAAAGAGCAGATATGGAAGCTGAAAAGAGAGAGTGTTTGTCTGAAACATCCCAGCATCAGTTTTGGATCATCAGCATCATAAACCAACATACATAGAAGCTTGCTGATAATCACCCCAGCTATCTCGACCAATACACGTGATGTGGCACGTCATTTCTGTGCCTGCCAACACTACGAGCTCCGAATGTGACCCTGGCTCTCTTCCCCAAGCACTGAGAAACTCTTGTTATGTTTGGCTCCCCCCTTGTCCTCCCTTCACAAAAACAGCACACTTCCACAACATCAATCTGGACTTATTTACTGCTGTTGAAGCTCAGGCAGAAACCGCAGGCCACCTCTCCTCTCACCCAAGCAGGACACGCTCACTGCACATTCTCCCCAGGAGCAGAGGTTGCCCAAAGGAGAGGACTTCACCCAATTGCTCTAGCAACCCTGCCAAGCATCTCATCGGGCAAGTTGCTGCCCTCTAAGATGTTGCCCTTTATCTCTCCCACTCTGTTCCCAAGACCTGCTGAAAACTAGTTTATCTGTGCTTTCAGAACATTAAATAGATACCGTCTGCTTAAATTACCCTCATTAAAGCTAACATGGGAAGATAATCAGCCACATTTTCTCTTCTCTGCTTCTGCAAGTGGAGTATCACTTGCAAGACTTTGGGACTAGCTTTGAAACTCCCTGAAGGGAAGAAATTAAACAGTGAAAGAACCACAAGTTACTCTCCAACAAGCATCCTCCTTCACGCTGACACAGTGCGCAGCTCAGGGACAAGACAGGCCCAGGAGCCCGCCTCCAAATAGCATCTAACACTACCTGGGAAATCACCCCATTGAGGTCAACTATATTCCCAGGCAGCTGCATCTGGCCCCTGCCAACATGGGCAAGGCTGTACTTGGCAGAGCAAATTAACCCACCACATGCTTGAAGTTGCCCAGACTGAATTGTTGTCAGTGCCTGGCCTAAATAGTTCATTTCTTCAGTCTGCAATGACTGCGAGAAGTGTGGGGCTGGGAAACCTGTTTGCTATGCACCTTTGAGGGTGGCCTCTTCTACAAGAGGAGGCTAGAGCAGCTCAGCAGAATGAAGGCTAAGAAGGGACACCATCACTCTTTACAAAATAGTGGAGAGAAGTGGGACAGGAGGTCAAATAAAACAGTGATGAGACCTGTTTATGCAAAAGGACAATACTGGCATGAGAATAAACAGGATGCTTGTGAATAAAAATGTCTACACTGGAAGTTATTAACCATCAGAAGTGTGAGGCTTCCAATCACACCAACCCAACCACCTTGAAGGTTCATATGCAGGAATGCAACATGCTTGCACACCATTAATGACCTTGGACTGTCCCAGGTCTACGTTCTACAGTCCCATGACTCACACACAATACTTTCATCCATAAAAGAAAACTTCTTCCATCTGCCCAAATTACCCACTGGTCTTGCAAGGGCTCTGAGAAGGCACTTCTGCCAGGAGATATATTGCTGCGCACACATACTGCTTTCCCTGTTTGATCTGCCCACCTTGCGAAGAGGTGCTGACACACAGACTGTTAGGGGATCCTTCGATGAAAGGCATTAGATAAGTTCAAAGCCTGAATGTCTATTAATAGTAATACCTGACATGATACTTCTACAAAAATAAATTCCCAATTGACCCAAGGCTAGAAAGCAGAAAGTGATCTACCAAGGCCCAGATGTGTGACACTAGCCCATAGATGTGTGATGGGATCAAAAAAAAAAAAAAAAACCACCACGTATGGAGCAGAGGAGGGATCTGGAAGTGAAGACGGGAGGCTCGCTTCCTCACTGCATGCACTGTTCTTCCCAACTTCACCTGGTCAAGACTCAACAGCTCTCACCAATGTTAGCAATATGCAGCAAGCCTCAGAAGCCTGAGCTGGTGCCATACAGTCGAGGGGCATCTGGGAAAGCATCAGAAGGTCCAGGTTGGGCCAAAGCGAAGTTTTATCTAAGCTCAGCACCCTGTTTTTAATGAAGCTAGATGGTAACTGCTTAATAGCAACAGAGAGAACACAGTGTGCTTAGTCTTTAGCAATCGGGAGATTACAGACTATCTGACCCATCACATATCTTGACTGCTGTGTTTAATAGCAGCCAGCCTTGTCCCCAGAAATTTGCCAATTCTTTTTTTGAACCATTTATACTTTCAGCCTTCATATCACCTTTCTGCAAGGTGCTGCACAGCTTAATTACATGGTGGAGAAAAAACATCTAATTTTATTCCACCTTGTACACAAGAATGTCGTAATTCCTGCACCATTGCCAAGACGCTGAACCTGTTCCTCTCCGTCATCTATCCGTGCTGGTATCAGAAGAATTCATGATCTTCATTCAAACAAGCATCTCTCTCTCTCTTCTGCTTCTAGACTACTTCAGCTGATTTGGGATATCATTTCAGACAGTTCTTACTATGAGAAGGACTGGACTGTTGCCAGCCCCAGAAAGACCTGCTAGAGCTAGGGATGGGAGGCTTGTTTGTTTTAAACAGATTAGCTCCCAGTCACTGAAGGTAACTTTGTAAATCTTTACTTTCATATCCTTCGCAGAGACAGCTGGAAATAAGTCTAGAAGCAAAACAAGGAACAGCAGTTACAAGAATGTTATAAATAGCATTATTTCATTTGTAGCGAGTGTTGCTTCTGAAAGCTAAAGAAGTTAATTTATAATGTTAGCAATTTGACAACCAGTCTCTTTAATAGGAACTCAGCTACTGTGTTTTGAAACAAACAGGAGCTAGCACGGGCTGGGTACTGCCCTGGCTATGACTTGGCTATTATTTTATCAATTAGGAGCAAGGCTGGGCTGCAAATCCCTTCACCTTGTTTTGCATGCGGAACTCGTGAACCCAAGAGTTTGTCTTGGCTAAACTCACCAGAAGATGAAGCTTTACAAACCAAGACATCTTTGCTAAACAGGTACAGGAGCCCCATCTAGGACAACTAGGTCAGAAAGCATTAGCCGCAGCTGCTAGACCCTACACATTTCCCATAAAGCACCCATAGGCCTTTGATGGGCACAGAGACCAGAACACAGGCAACGGTGGGAAGAGCGAGCCTGGGAACCCAGATAAAGCCCCAAAGTGAATGGACATTTGCTGACGGCAGCACTGTAAAGTTGGCTTTGGTGCTTGGCTCCTGGTAAAACAATGACATAATGCTGTGTTTACTAGCAGGGAAATCTGAGGGTTGGAAACGGGTCTGTAAAAAAAAAAAACCACTAACATGTTTTTTTGACAAGCCAACAGATTAACATCTATTGTCACTGGGGCAAGGCCAAACTCAGCTTGGAAAAGGTCCAGGAGTTTGATGTCACCAAGAGGCTTGCAAGGACGTCAGCTAAAGAGCGTTCCCATGTCATTTCAGCATTTACTGCTGTGTTACTGCCTAAAGCAAGCTATTAACCACCATCACCCTCTGTTTAACCCTTTCTGTCCCAACATGCAGTAAAGACAACAGGTTGGCCTTTTGGCAATAAGGGTTTGACCCAGATCTGCTACAGCTCACGTTAACCAGAAGCAGAAGATCGATAAAGGACCAGGCAGGACAGGGTGCTGGCAGGTAAAATGCTATCAATCAGGTTTGGAGTGCCAATGCTGTGTTAGTACTAGCTACAGTCTCTAACTTTCTAGAGATAGAAAGGGTGGGCATCATTTCCTCATTTGACTCCTTAGGCTGTTTTCAAGTTCCCTGTGATCCAAATCACACGGCCAGTTGCACCCTCAACTTGGTCTGTGTCAAGGTCTTTATCGTAACCCAGCCAACACCTCTCACACACAGCAAGACAATGGCCAAGAAGTTTAAGCTCCTCACAAACAAGATCCCAACACAAGGCCACCTGGACTCCCATAAAAGCCAGTGCCTGGCAGAGAACAACCTCACTCTACTCACCAGATGAGTTAGAGCCCTGATGGTTCTATCACTGTATGATAACGTGGTGGGCAGAGCCCCACAAAGGCCTCAGCACACAGGGAAAGCTTTGTGTCACCTCTCCTCAGGCGTAAAGGGTGCAGTAAGCGTATCAGTGGTATACTCTCAGTCCTACAGACCCTCAAAACCCAGCGGAAGGCCTGGTGCTTGCCTACAGGGTGCTCTCCAGTCCAGCCCTACTACATTTGGAAGATCACCTAGAACTCCAGAATTAAGACAACTGGAAATAACCCCATGCTGGGGACAAGATTAGAGCTTTTCAGAAGAAGAGGGGGGACAAAAAGGAAAGAATAAAAGAGTATTCTTAAGGTCTGGCCAGGACTGTGGCATCAGCTCCAATGGGACCTAAAGATCCTTTCCATAGGATCTGCTTTCCAGCCCACTTCTTTGACCAATCCACTCTTCTTCCACAAACGCAGAGCAACAGATGTTAAAACACAAGCAAAACACATCCGTGCACACACAGACAAAGCCTCAGATCAAAATCCCAATTCCTACCACACACCTGCATGCTCCCCCAACACCAGAATTATGTAAAACAGTAATCCCAACGTTCATCCTCGCCAACACCAGGGCGCACAGATACACAGCATTACTCACAGCTGAAGGGACCGACAGAAAACCCAACACGGGCTGCCACAACCAAGCAATTTGGCCAACATCTTCAGCGGTGCGGCCAAGGGGCTGAGCAGCAGCACCTTGCTCCCATCCCCAGGCTGTACGTCCTCTGACCCCACTCACTTGGGCCAGAGCCTCAGTTCTTTCAAAAAAAGGAGACTCCCTCTGAGATGGCGGTGCCTGTCGCACACCAGTACACACCATCATCCTCCAGCGCCACTAGCAAATTGCCATTGTTATATAAAAAAACACTGGTCCTTATGTCAGGAGGAGAGAGGGCGGTTTAAAGACAGACTCATGGACTCTCTTGCCCGGATCATGAGTACTGCAATCTCCAAAGCTTGTTACTCGTGACAAATTCCCTTAAAATATCTTTAGTTTGAACTGAACTATTTATACTTATCTTTACAAATCTGAGATGTCTGTATTAAAGGATGAAATGCAAGCTACAGCTGCCCAGCACAGAAACAGGTGGAAAGCTGCTGCCTCAAAGCAGTCCAGAGTTTTGACATAGACTGTTACAATCACGACAGCAGCAAAAGATTAAACAGAAAATCTCTTCCTGAGCAATAACAGCCAGAAGACTCTTCATACGCCTCAAGTACGAGTATTTCGGAGGCTGGCTACTGCGCTAGATTCCCTTCAGTGTAAAACATCCTGTGCTGTCTTTATAAAACACCATTTGCTAAAGCATTAGAGGAAAACACATCTGGATTCAGGGAAAGGAAAGAACTTGTTAAGGATGTCCAGGGCACGTAAAATGCAGAAGATACAGGATTGCTGCCCCTTGGTACATGGAAAACCAGCATGGATGTTCCTCTACAATCAGTCACTTTTTATCTGCCTAAGCCAACAGTACTAATCTCTTGTTATTAATACCAAATAAGCAGCCCTTTCATTAACGGAGATATTACTACCAATGCTGGTTCAGGAATACTGACAGTTTCACCTGATATATATTTATAACACACACTCACACACAGAGCTTCCTTTCTACTCCTGGTTTTCCTCTGTCCCGTCCCATAAGCCAGCTCCAGAGCCTGTTTTAATCCCACTTAGGAAAATGCTGAACTCCAGTCTTTCTTCCTGTGACATGTTTGGGAGATGGGAGGAGGGAGATGCACTTGATTTGCTCTCCATGGCTTTCTTCCAGGAAAATACTTCACATATCCTTGTTTGTTTGTTTATAAATTCTAAGTGATTTTAATGCTGGTGAAAGTTGCTGGAGTGACGGCCCTGGGAATCTGCAGGCCTCCCACTTATGCTCTAGCAGGGGCTGTGCCAGCTGCCCTGCTTCTGCTGAAGACTGGGAGCTCAGCTGCCTCTCGTAGCATCTATCCCATGAATAACTGTCCCTCAGCTCAGCCTGCTTGAGATGAGGCAGGTGACAGAGAGTGACAAATTTTCAGGCAAAGGAAATACACTGAGCTCAGAGACAGTGTAGCAAAGTACTGACAGGGCAGGGGAATGGAAAAACATTTTAAACTGATTTTCAGAGTATTTTGCTTGAGGTCACAGGGGTCTACTGTGGGCTTGCACCTGCTGGAGAGGGGAAAATCAGGAATAACCTTCTCCCACAAAAAATACATGCATGGGTTAATTTATAAATAATAACAGAACAGCATGAGCCAGAGTAGGAAAATCTCCAGGCATGCTGAGGGAGCAATTAGAAATCTCATCTTCACAGAGTTAGGAAAACGGTAATTCAGATGCTCTCTGTTGCACCAAACCCCCGAGGGTACAAGAATGCCTGGCAAGAAGATTTCACCTCTGCTGGTGAGCTTTCCTGACAGGGAACACAGAGACACTGGAGAGAGATCAGACAGCAGCAGCTAGGAGCCTACTGCCAAGGGCCTTGCTCCCAGAGAGACCATACTCCATGCCTCACCTCAAATACCTCCACAGACCCTGGGACTCCACGACAGGAAGGAATGCCCTAGAGGAACATGCTCACAGCTGGCAAGCATGGCTGGCATCCTAAATGTACATTTCCTCAGAGAGGAACGTAGCTTTTATGTCATCCCATTCATTACCGTGTCTGCTGAAGGTTATCAGGGAAGCAACGGTCTGACTCCCATTTCTGGATAACAACATGGCCTTGCCATTCTGCAACCACTGCTCCCAGGGGTGGACCTGCTGGTAGAGGAATATGACCCAGACTCAAGGGTTTCAAAGCCTATATATACTAGCAGTCAGCCCTTGGGTAACACATGCATCTTTACACTTCATAAAACTTGAGTAAATCCTGTCAGCCTTGCAGCAGAGCACACTGAGATCCAGAGAAGTTAAACAAACGATCAAGGCCACACCACCAGTAAAGACGACATACGAGCTCTTCTACCACACTACACAATGTCTTGTGCGTATCACACTGGACAGTAGTTCAAACCTTTCTGGATGATTTATGAACTTTATACATTAAAGTTTGCATTTATAGGTATGTCCTGGACAGTGGAGAACCACTTTTCCAGTATTTCAGGGGCAGTTATGGAAGACTTCTGTAAAGGAGACAGAATGGCAGTGTGGAGCTGCTGTTTAAACGCATCCATGGTTAGTAGAGGTTTGGCATGTTTCTCGCTATGAACATAGATAGGGATGTTTTCCTTGCAAACAAGTTTGCATCAAGCCTATAAAATCATGCTGCTGACTGCTGCGAGCATAGGAGCCTAGTGCATCACTGCTTTTAGTTAGCATCGTTTATAGGAAAAATAAAACACACCCCATTAGTCAGAGAAACAGTGCCGGCAACATATCAAAACATAATTATTGCTAGTTAGGTTTCAAACACAGTATGTATGGGACCACACACATATTTATGGACACTTAAAGTCTATGAATATTTTATTCCATCCAACGAGTCAACCATCACAAACTAAAGAAGTTGCATTACAACATTGAATGTTCCTATACAACATTACAGCCTTATTGTGAAGCCATGGCGCACCCAGATCCTGTGCTAGAGTAGTCAGTGCCTATCAAGACCAATTAAGAATACACTGCAACATGCTACTACAACCTGTGAAATTCTGACAATGACACAGATTTGGGGATGTGTATTCTGCCCGCAAAAGTAGAATGCTCCCAGTCTAAGGACTTGGTTAGTTACCTACGCATTGAGCTCCTCTTCCAAAAACTGGAATAAGGAGTAGCTTTGCCAAAATCAATAGCTCAATAAAATCAAGACGACAATCTTTATGACTGTCACAAAGGTCACCCTAAGCATGAGAGCAGCAGTTAACACCACCACATGGAGCACTTACAGGTACTACAACGAATAGAACATCTCTCTGCTCTACCTTCACCTCAGGGCAATTTAAATTGTTATTACATTATCCTTCTTCATGCCCATTCTTTGCAATGATGCCTAAATGACCACCAGACAGTACTTTGGGTTACTATTATGTTGAGAGGATTACCTGCTCAGCTAGTTGATATTGTCTCACTGCCCCCACCTGCCTGTATCTGTGTGTCATCGCTTAACAGCCCAGCGCAGAGACCATCTTTCAGGCCTGTCTGCGCATGTTTTAGTGCAAAAGCATCCTTGCTTTGTAATAAAGGCTCTTATGCATTCCAAAAAACCCCATATTTATAAATACATACAATGAGTATACCATATGACTGACATTTAGTGAATGTGAGTTTTAAAGACTGACTTATTATATATTCACCTGGAAGGTTATGCAAAGCATAAGTGAACAAGCTAAAGTGGGAAGGTTCTAACTAGGTCACAAGATGTTCCAATTTAAAATCCTTTCAGGTGAAGAAATCCACATGGTTTCCTTTTGCCTTCCCCCCCGCCCCAAATGTGATGACATCCCTGCCTAGAGGAGGATAACAAAGCAATCCTGGAGAATATATTTTTGCTTTTATAGTAAAGACAAAGGGAGATGCACTATATTAAAAAAAACCATAGTAATTACAAACTTCTCAGTAAAACTTTCAATAAAGCCTCACTAGAGGTGTAAGCCAAGGCCCAGGGAAGTTACTGGGAGTTTTTTTTCCATTGACTTGACTGTGTTTGGTTTTGACACTACCTGATTAAGCAGCAGACACCACCAATTTCAAACAGTATGCTACTGTGCAGCTCTCTGCCTTCTTCATGTAATATTTACACAGCACGCTCTAGGCGAGAAGGTGTCAGCTCTAGCTACAAGAAAGCATTCAGCTTCACAATGCCAAACAACACACGGTGCTGTCAGCCCCCTCTAATGATCCTGCTCTTCTCCGTGGTTACTGGGGACCAGTTCCCTTCACGTGAGCAGGCACAGATTAAGAGGATACGGTGTGAAAAAGGAAGATAAAAAAAAAAAAAAAAAGAAAATCATCTCACATTAGAAGGTCCAGCTGTTTCCTCCCAAATGACTAAATTGGAGAACTTGTACGTCACCTCCTGCCTCAGGTAGGGTCACATTGAATCCCTCTTCCTGTTTAATCCATATAAAATGGGAAATGGGTTTTGAGGAAGACAATGACAGAATAGGAGAGTAGTATTTTTTCAGGCTGCGTACTTTTATCAGATAAATTGCAAGACTGCTTTGGAAGCCAAAGAAAAGAATAGAAAATGCTGCCACACGCTTCGTGGGTGACCTTCGGCCAACCATTTGACCTCTCTTTGCCTCACCTTCCCAATGAGGGTACCAGCATATACCCTACCTTGCAGGGATGGGAGGACGGCAATACCTCTGAGCTGCCCATCTCTCTGAGGGCTGGGCGCGCGGGTGGGATGAACAGACGGGCTGCCCTGGGACGCAGGAAGCCTGGGCTCCATTTCCTACTCCATCACTTGCTTCCTTAGGATGTCTGTTCATCTCTCTCTCCAGTCACCCCTTCTGGGAAAAGGGCATGATTTGGTCTCTCCAGTCCTCTCCCTTTATAGCTCAAAGCAGTGAGACTGGCGTAATTTTGACTACAACCCATCAAGCTGTGTTGCACAAGTAGGCACCAGCACCCCCCCACCCACCCGCACCCCCCCCGCTCAGGGTTTTTATGAAGCCAGAGGTCACCTGCAGCTTGCAGCAGCTGAAAGCATTTGTGCTGTCTCTTAGGTCAACATCTCCCTGGTAACCAAGTCCCAGTGAAAGTCAATAGTGGCATCTTCGTCACTTTTAAAATGGAACTTGGAGGCTTTTGGACCTGTTGGCCCCAGCTCATGGGCTTGCTAAAAGCTTGTGTCTGAGCTTTCTTTTGGCTGCCCTCCCAGCACGCTGCAGGCTCAACCACAGGAGAGCCAGTACAGGCAGCCTGCCGGGATGTAAAGCCTCCTGCGTTATTTCATTCTGCCCTGACCATAACAAATCAAAACAACTCCCTTGTCTATTGGTTTTTAATCTATTACTAAGGCTGGAGACAGCCGTTTGCAAACTGTTGAATTTAGATACTACTGTCCCTTGGCTGAATGTTACCAACCCACAACTCTGCTGGAAGAAAGGACTATGAGTGCTTCTTAATGAGTGCTGGGCTACCCTACTGCCTGCTGAAGAAGCCTTGTGTTATAGAGGCAATAACTGCCAGACAGCGCATGATGAAAAGCAGGTAGGTGTCTAAAGCACCTGAGCTACTTTGCAAACCTGCTCCGAACAAGCTCGAAGGACTGTGCCTCTCTTGGGCACTTCCTAAGAGAAGGTAACATGGAAAAGACCTTCAAGAGAGAGAATCACATGCAGGTATGGCACTGGAAGGCTAAGAGGATGCTGAGAAAGGGAAGAAAGTGAACCTCTCAAGGCAGTGAAGAGGAAAACTTGTATGTTATGTTGGCCTCACAAAACAATGGTGCCTGAAAAGTAAAAAACGCAACAGGACATGGAAACTAAAACCTCTGCTGTTGGGGAAGAATATCACTTCAACAAGCAACATTTCCATCAAGAACCGGTTGCACAGTTATAAGGAAGAGAGAAGTCCTCTAAGCACTAGTGGGTGCAGGCAGCATTGGACCAGCAAGGTTTGATCTTTCCCTCCTGCCATCCCTGCTCCTCTGACCATTTGGGAGCAGGGGCAAAGAGTTGAACCAACCTGAAGAGAACTGTCTATCCACAGCTTCCAGATATTTCAGAAATACCGACTTCTTTTCTTCCCGACATGTTTCATCAAACATTAGAAAATAATTAAAATTTTGTAGTCTGCAAAATCCCAAGTTTTGCATCTAAAACAGGCAGAGTGGTAGAAATTATCCTTAAAGACATATGTCTACCCCAGCAGGGTGGTGGTCTACATACAGAGAAAGCTACTGCAGGGGAGAGGGAATGTTTTACCCCAGTCTGCTTTCTCCTGAGGTCTCCTCTGCTACACACACAGGGGATCACGGCCACCTTTGCCATAACCCTTGCCAACGCATGGAAGTTCAGTTCTGAGGAACAATGAAGTCACGGAGCTGCCTGCTATTTTTTTGGCTCTTTCCCAGCACCCCAGGCAAAGATAATAGTAATAACAAAAATAATAATTATTCAGCCCAGTGAGTCAAGCTGGATCACGGCCCCTGGAAGGAAAGACACACAAGGTGTCTTGGTAGGGGGAAGGGGAGAGCAGAAAATGGATCGTAAGTCCTAAATAGGTACTCCATCTACTCATCTAACACTGCCTTCTGACTCACATCAGGTCCCTTACTGCGGTCTACCTGCAGGCCACCGGCCATGTGAGCTCCAGGTATGTCACACCCTGTTCACTCTGGAAGAGATCTGGCTCACAGTCTCCAGCTCTGCTAATTAAAAGGGTCAAGCCAAGGTTGAGCCTTTCTTACCAATGAGGTGCTGGTACTCCCAGCAGAAGTGGCACATGGAGCTCCTCAACTCAGACCTGCAGGCAGGGCCACACTGGACAACCCATCTGGTGACCCAAGCAGGGGGAATCCAGCTCCTTCTCCCATGGTACCAATGAGGGACCAACACAGGAACAAAGATGCCACTAAACCCATGACATGTCCAGACCCTCCTCGTCAGTGCTGGCCTTTGTATAACCAGCAGCTTACAACAAAGAGAAACGATGCCTGATCACATCTGAGTCACTCTTGAGCCTAAGCAGTAAGCAGGAGCAGCTAAGACACAAGGAACAGAGCTTGACCCTAGCAGTACAAGGTTTTTTTCTTCCAAGCATACCGACGTTTTACAACAGGTCACTTGTGACAAGCACACTCAGGTTCTCCTGGGAGCAGTGCTGAAACCCAGCACAGCAGGACTCAATCCCTTACAATTCAGCAATGCCAGTGCCCTGAGGAGGTTAGCAACCGTATCCATGCAGCAGAGAGATTCCTACAAGAGCAATCTCAACGTTCAGAGATGGCATTAGGAAACAATTACCCCGGGGAGGAATTGGGACGGTAAGCAGGCATCTCAGATGACTAAAATCAGCAATGCACCTCACTAACTGGAAAAAGACAGGGCAGCCACCTGTAAAGCAAGAGCATTTTACCTTCCTTCCATGCTGTACAAAGCTGAAAAACACACAAAGCCCAACTGCAACCAGAGTAGAGTAGTGCTAGAAGAAGAAATCTGTACTAATGTATCCCTTCCTGCCCTTGGGATAACGCAGGCACACTTAGAGAACCTCAGAAATGACCTCAAGCATATAAACATCTAGTGAGATAATGCACATCAGTAACTACTCAGTCCTCTGCTGAAGAGCAAGTGGTCAGGGAGGAGGGTCGGGGATCCCATCCATTTGGTTTCTAATGAATGTTTGCCAACACCCAGGTCCTGCAAAGCTGTGAACAGGTGAAGGTGCTAACCCACTCTCACCTCCCTGAGAGCAGGATCAAGCACACCTGGCAGGCAGAGGCTCCCTGCAGGGCTTCTAAAGGAGTCAGACATTTGGGTAAAGGGTAAGCTATCTGCCTAAAGATAACCTGGAAGCAGAGAGAGGGAAGGATGCCTTGTTTAAGCTCCTTGATAGATGGTTAAAGGAGGCAAGCATCAACAGTGGGTCTCTTCAAATAGAGAATGCATTTCTGGTTTGGGATCATTTCACATTTCATTCAGACAATCACAATTTCAGACTAAAAGCCAGAGAAGTTACCCCATAAACAGATCAAACTTCAACAACTGAGAGACAAGACTTTCAGACTGTTTAAAACTTAGCAGGAGCCGGAAAAGGGATTTGGATTTTGTTACCAGCTTTTTCTCTTCAGAATGATTAACTGACACCTTCAACCATTAACTGCAATGTCCTAATCCACCCAGCTTCACCACAGCATTGCTCAGCCAATGCATGACCCCTGTTGCACCAAGGGTCTTTCCAACAAACCCAGACTTGACCTTCCTGACATTGTTCTTGTTAAAAGAAAAGGGAAGGGGGAAAGCAAGGACATTTAACAGTTTTGAAGTATAATCAAGTGCAAATCAATTTTTGAAAAACCATCAGTATGGAGAAAGAATAGGAAATTAATTTGGAAAGTCAAAAGCTGTAAGAGCAGCAGTAGCTTGTATTAGGGATATACCATACAAGAGGTATGTGGCTATTGATCCAACCTTCTGTTTAAACCCTCACATGCTGCGCTCCAGGGCCCCCAGCCAACCGGGTGGCATTGTGCGACCCAGTTGCTGACAGAGATGCAGAGGGAGGCATTGCAGATTCCTTCCCTAGTAGCTATTTCCAAGTGGGGGAGAGACCTGGCTGGGTTCCTATCAAATAGCACTGGATCCAAGATTTTAATCTCTTCCCATGTGCAAAGCCCTACAAATCTTCCAGTGAGGTATTAATCTCTTCAGAAGTTTCGCACACAGGGATCATAGCAGAGGGTATGCAAAGTCGCCTTCTTTCTTTTACTTTCTTGAGTCAAGACCACAAAGGCTATGCTCGTATCATGAAAGACATCTGCTCCAGGGAATGATTCCTGATATCTAGGCCAAGCAGCGCAGGGGCTCATGTGCTACTCACATTTAGCCCTCTCCACATGCCCCAATGCCCAAGACTTGCCTTCATCTCTCCGGGCTCCACCGTGGCCCTGAAAGATCACAACTAAAAGGAAAGGGAGTCACACTAACATGCCTGCAATGCCTATGTCACCATCCACCAGAGAAGCACATCATTAATCTGATGCCAAGATGTGTCGCGTGGCCTTAAGGCACAGCATGAAGGTGTTTACAGATGTTGGAGGCAGAAAGGCTTTTTGATATTACAGAGCCACATAAGGCAGAGAGCGCCAAGCTCTGCACTCTCCAACCAGATAACAGCTGCAGCACACGCATCTGCAGCAAACTGCAATCTAGGAAACGAAGAAGAGTCCAAGACTTTTGGACCTGTGGGCTAATTCACTCATCTAAAAGAAAGAGATTCACAAGGACATGGTTGACTATTATTTTTAACTGAATTACTCCAATGCTTGTTTGTGAACCAAGACTCTATTGTGCTGAATCCTGTACAGCCAGAGACTAAGTGGGACAGAAGGCAGGCACAACGCTAGTCACCCACCAAACCATTTGGTCTGTGATTTTTTGGCCAAGAGCTGGACACACAGGGATGCAGAGCTCTTGTGCAGAAGACAATATTAGAAAAAGCGTACGGAGAGAAGGGTGAAGGGGAAGAAACAGATTTGCCACTGGAAGCATTAAAGAGAGCTTCTTGGAACAGTTTAAGTTACTGTTACTAAAATGCAATGACAATGATCATCAAGGAAATACAGATGTATTTCTGCAGGAAAACACAGGAAATATTTTCTTTCAAAACTGTAAATACAGGATTAAAATCCTTGTTTTCTGGTTACTTTCCAACAAATAAGAAATTAACAACATCAATTTCTCTTGGCAATCAGGAAGGTCTTGTTACCAGTTCTTTTGTCTATCTTTGTGCTTGGCAGACGTACTTCTCTGATGTTGAATTACCACCACCTTTCAGGTGAGATAACAGCCTGCAGTGGTGTCAGCCACAATTCACAGCAGCTGCTTGCAAAAGCTAAACAAGCCTTTCCCGCCTAGAAGCGGTGAATAAGTAATAGACTGAACGCACAGGTCCAGCTGGCAACCTGAGAGGACACGAGACCTAAAACTTCCACTCCTATGAACTGGGCACAAGATGCTTAATTCCACGGTAGATGAGAGCTTCAACTTTGTATCTACAAATCAGCATCTCTCAGCAACATAGTGCCCTCTAGCCTTAAGCTGGGTTATGGTTTAAGCCTTAGAGGAAAAAGCTCAGCGATATGAAATACTAATACAAAGCTTTATGTCTGATCTTTGGCCTTATCTTTCAGGCAACCCATTCAAATGCTGACCAGCTTGGAAGAAATCTGGCAGATAGGCAATGCCAGGAAACACAGTATACTCAGAGCGATTTCACGCCGGACTCAACACCCCCTCAGGCGTTTCCTTACCAAAGCTGGATAATTTATCTTCTCTATACACAAAATCCAACCTTCTGTGTATTAAAATACAGGTTGTATTTTGAGGAAAGAGTTAAAGGATTTGGTGCGACTAAAACCCAGAAACAGGCAGAGAGGGAAGAAAAGATGCGTTCTCTACTTATGTGGATGGGCAAAAGCTACTCCACTGTATACTGCAAACTCCTGCAGGCAAAGGCACTTCCACATGACGCCCTGCAATACTGGAGTCTGGCAAGGTTGTTAAAAATCCTCCTCTGATGCTGCACTGTCGGCAGTAAGGTGTGAAAGGAGGAAGGCGAAAGAGAGATGAAAGAGATCCCAAATGCAGAGTCTGCATTGATAACTATGCACAGCAGCTCCCCCCTCAAGAAAGGTCTTAATGTAACTTATGGGAGAAAAGGAGTAAAGATGCATTAGCACCCCCGGATCACTGACGCTACGGCGGGAGAGGCTTGCTCCGCTCCCCACCGAGCACCTCGCAGCGCCGTGGCCGCGATGGAGACAAACCAGGGAGCCGAGAGACCTGTCCCATCCTGTGCTGGATCTTGCTGAGCAAGAAGGGAAGATCCACCTTCAGGAGGGAAGGAAACTTCAAAACTATAACATTAAAAAAAAAAAAAAAGTAAAGGCAGCAGCCAAGCAGGGGATGAAAAAGTGTGAGGAGAGAGGGCTGCATTTCCATAGCGAGCCGCCTCTCCGCGGGTCCCCGCTGCCCCCGGCCACCCGGAGCCCCCGGGAGTCCCCGCAGGGGCCAGCGCCGGCAGCCGGGGCTGCCCGGGCCGGGTGCGGTGCCCAGGGTCAGGCGGGGCACGGCTCCCCCCGGCAGCGCCTCCCGCCCGGCGGGGCACGCTCCGCGCCCCGGCCCCGCACCGCCCCCGGCCCCGGCCCGGCCGCACACGTGGGCCGCCCCCCGCAGGCAGGCGGCCCGCCCGGCGGCGGACCGGGGGCTCGCCCCGCCGCCACTCACGTAGTGCTTCGAGGGGTTCCTCCGCTTCTCCACGTCCACCACGTTGGCGTCCAGCACGCTGTAGGAGAGCATCTTCGCGCACCCCGCGGCGGGGCTCCGCCGCTCCCTCCCGGCGCTGGCAGCACCCTCCGCCGCGCTGCCCGCCGCGGCGATGCCGGCCGGCGCGGCGGGCGGGAGGGACGGAGGGAGGATGCTCCGGTGCCGGCTCCGCCCCGTGCGGCGGCAACGGCCCAGCTCCGCGCCCTGCCCGCTGCCTCAGGCTGCGCGGCCAGTGCGGCGGCAGGGGCGGTGGCAGGGGCAGGGCCCGGCCGCCGGTCCCGCCCCCGGGGGGCGCCGGCGGGACGGGAGGGGACGGGACGGGACGGGACGGGACGGGAGGGGGCCGGGAGCCGCCGCCCCCGTGTGGCGGGGGGCGCGGCCTGCCCTGAGATGGCGGCCGCCCGCGGTCTCCCTGCGGGTGCCCCCTCACACCCCGCGGGGCAGCGGCGGAGGCCGGGACGGGGCCCCCCTGCCTCCCCAGCCCCGGCCGGGCCCCCACCCTCCGCCTCGGCGCGGGGCTGCTGAGACCCCCGGGCCCGGCCTCAGGGACACGGCGGGGGCAGGGACCCGGGGCAGAGGAGGGGCAGGGTGCCTCCGGGGCTCTCCGTCCCCCCGGAAAGTGTCCGAAATATCCTCCCCGAGCGGCCGGCCAGGGGCACGCCGGAGAGCGAGCGGGGCCGGCCCGCAGCCCACCAGGCTCCAGCTGGGAGGTCAAGGCCGGCCCCCGCCTGGGGAGGTCCACGCTGCCCTGGCCCCGGGGCCGCAGGGGGATCAAAGCTGAGGAAGGTCGCACAGACTCTCTGTCATGTGGGCTTTTAGAGCAATAAACCCATTTCAGCTCTTTGTATATACATACATAGATAAATGAGCATCATCTTCCCCAGTCACGCTTCAAGAAGAGTTGCCTAGAAATGCCCTAGAAATTTCAGGTTGGGTTGTTTGTTTTTTTTTTTTAATAATGTATCATTACTTTGCATATGATTATTTGAAAGTTACATCAGAAACGGGAACTTATGTGTGATCTTCCAACCATCAGCTCATTTCATGACATTCATTAGCTATTCACCAAATTAACTGAAGTCACTAAGATCTCTCATTCCTCTGAAGCCTCTTCAACAGCAGCCCATGCAGATTTTCCAGTAAGCTTCCAGCGTGCTGCTGACAGCTCCAGACCTGCAAGCCTAGGAGCGCAGAAAGGTCCCAGCTCCTAGGAAAAAAGCCCGGTACTTACAGTGAGAACGGTCAGTCTCAATGGGATTTCATTATACACCCTATAGGCACGGTTTCTGAATCACAGCTTTTACAAGGGTTATTAACCCTGCAGCAACGATCACGGGAGGGACACCGGAGTCACAGAGCCGTAGACAGTTGAGCCTGAAGGCTGATGTTTGAAAGCGGTTGGCTTCAAACCATAGCTGGTTTCCAGGAGCAGCTTAAAAAAAGGAGGAAAACCAGGAGCAGCACCAGCAGCACACAGCTACCAACTGCTGCCAGGTGGGAACCAGGTACCTGCTACGTAATGCCAGGGAAGGATGCTCTGAGCCAGCCTTCTCCTTCCTCCTCAGCTACTACGCACAGTTTACCAAACCTAGTGAACTGACATAAAATGCTAAAATCCCAGCCGCCCACCCTAGGATGTGCACAGGCATACGTGAGACCAGCTTTTGGGAACGGAGGGCGACAGGGGAAAAGCTGATGTACCCACCTCTCTTGTCACTTGTCAGGCTTTTCTCCTTCAGAGCACCTTCTTCCCTCCTCTTCTTTGAGGGACTTCCCACCTCTAATCCTCCTGCATGACACAAGGCAGCAGAGCAATTATTTACATTAGAAACCCTTACTGTTTAGACTGGCCAAGACATCCCTGGTGTGCAGAGCAAACAAAGAAAATTCTTCCTTGAAAATGTAAATATTCAAATAACCCATTGATAAAAATATGCCTAGCGTGGCCAGTCTTTTGGGTCTTGGATGCCTCTCTCCTGCGAGCCACTATCAATGTATACCACACATTCCATCCCCTTCTCCTGTCACCCTGTAAAAAAAAAAAAATAAATAAAAGGTCTTCCCCATTGTTAAAAACACTCAGGGTTTGTTTTAAATCAGCTTTCAAAACATGTCATTGTGAGAGAAAGAGACAAAATACATCATTCTCCAAACACTCTGCCCCATCCTTCCTGACATTCTTGATACCTGGCATCTTTTTACGTGTATTCCCATCTGCTCTCGCAAGGAAGGAGCCGCTATTTTCAGTCCAACCCGAGACTGGTGCTTTGGGGTTTGTGCTCCCTTGGTGTCTACCCCATACTTTCATGGCACCTGGTCCACGTTCACCTTTCTGCAAGTCAAGGCAACTTGATTCTCCACCGCTCCCTTCCAACAACCTTCCAGCCCAGCCCTTGTACAGATCTGGCTCCCCTCCTCCTCCGGTGTCTGCCGGTTTTGTGTTCACCGCCACCTTCTGCTCTCCTCGTTTGTTTGCTGCATCCCTCCATCTACATAGAAAAAATGCATGTTGCTAGGGGCATGGATTGTTCTTTCAAAATATGTACAACACCCAGTCTGGTGGGAGTCCGATCCCAGACTATTGCAAGACTGGCAGAAAATAACTGAAACCCCTTATTATGCTGCAGGCTTGGGAAAAATCTGCTCCTCTCTTAGGCAGCAGCTGGGAAAATGAAGCTGCCGGCGCTTCCCAGCCTTGTGCTGGAGAGCCAGGCTCCGGCTGCTGGGGCTGAACGAAAGAAAGACGGAGTACGCAGTGAAGAGCACGGCAGGCTGGTTGGATGAGCGACCCCGCGTGCAGAAGAGCCAGACTAGGACCATGAACACACAGGCCGAGGCACTGCAAATTCGTAGGAAAATAACTAACTCTAGGGGGTTTAACCCTAAATCTCCTACTACTTATATTTCTCTCTTAAAGTCTCCATTACTGAACTCCTATCATTACATGGGACTATCACTGCTATTATTAACAATTTTAATACATATATTAATACCAATATTAACAGCTGATTTAATAATTCACCTTTATGGACTCGTGCTTCCAGTAAAATTCACCTGAGGAACACCCTGGGAAATTCAGACTTCTGAAGACTGAGATAAACCAGCTATTTTAAAAGCTTTTTGCTACTCATTTGCTAGGTGGGTATTTGGGCAAAGAACTTTTTTTTTTCTTTTTTTGACCAAAGAGGTAATCACATTAGCCTCACAGATCTCATACAGCTAGCCCAGCAACCTAGGCTCTGCTCTGATTACAGCAAAAGCTGATGCGTGACAGACTGTGTGCGTGACGGTCTCAGAGCTGGAGCATGACTTGAGTTTTCATATTTCAAGAGGACTTTGTCATGCTGGCAAATTTTTTGTAAATAAGCATTTGAGTTGTAAATTGAAAACACTTGGATCATGAAATCAGTGAGAAAATAAAACAAGGGACAGACTTTTCTGCGCTCCATTAGGGACATTTTTGATGCCTGTTATTAATTCATGGCATATCACTGTAGATAAATAACCCCCCCTGAATATTAACCATACTATGGCCTAACGACCCTGTCTGTAGTGGCTCGAGTTGCTGTGAGAGATGACTTTTCTTTCTTCTTTTTGCTCTGTTTGCCAGGGCTGGGCAGCCAGGTGGAACACAGCGTATTCCTGCCCCACCAGCTAGGAGAGGCTCTAAGGGCGCTCAGCACCCTGGGGGGAGGCCAAGCGCCCGGTGAGCTCAGCCCCTTGGGGGAAGGGGAGCGTTTCAGTGCTGTGCATGACAGATTAGCCACACAACTCATTACTGGCAACTAGAGTTGCATGCATAATCTGCTAGACATGGTACTAGAGATGTGCCCCTTAGGGTTTTTTTGGCTCTGATGTGCAATAGCACAACACAGAGCCTTTGTTACACTCCCATCTCAGCTTCTGTACTTACAAAACCTCAGCTTCTTAAAAGGGCTGCTTTCCATGCAGTCCTTCCACTTCAGGGTTTCAACATACACGTCTTTTGATAGGAGTGACAAGAGTAGTAGAGCCTGTGCCTGGCATTCAAATCTCAAACTCTGAAACACAAAGCAAGAGGCAATCTTTTTTCCCTATTTTTTAAAAGCCAATTGCATTTCATCTTCTTGGGAGGTTACTGCTCTTCAAATGAAATTCACTCCGGAGATAAATAGGCCCAGCTAATGTGGTAGAAGGGAGCCGAAGCAACCAGCTGCAGTCCTGGCAGAGCAGCCCCCAGCACATCAGCGTGCCCCTTCCCCTCCCAGCCTCCTCACCAGAGAGGGCTGCTTTATCAGCCCCTGTGCGCGATCTAGCATAACGGAAAAACCAAAATCATCATTCCCCCTGCTAGCAGTGTACATGCTTTCCCAACGGCGTAACAGCTTTTACTTACATTATGAAAGAGCTGCTTCACCCTCTTGACTTAAATTATAGATTATCCTTTTCTTGAAGCAGCTATCCTACAATTTAACCTTTTCATGACTAATGCTATTTTTCAGTCCTCTCTTACCCGAGTTGTGGATGAAGGATTTCTGTTGGGACAGACTTTTTAGTAGGGCCAAGAGCAATAGGACAAGGGGTAATGGTTTTAAACTAAAGGAGGGTAGATTCAGACTGGATATAAGGAAGACATTTTTTACAATGAGGGTAGTGAAACACCGGAACGGGTTGCCCAGAGCGGTGGTAGATGCCCCATCCTTGGAAACATTCAAGGCCAGGCTGGATGGGGCTCTGAGCAACCTGACCTAGTTGTAGATGTCCCTGTCCATTGCAGGGGGGATGGACTAGATGGCCTTTAAAGGTCCCTTCCATCCCAAACCATTTTATGATTCTATGATTTCCAACCACAGTACGTGCACTGCACGCTCTGTTTAGGGGAGTAGCAGCAAATTGCAGACTGGTTTTCATTAACGTACACCTTGTACTTTTCCATTGTTACAAAGGCTTTGTAGAGATCTGTTGACATGGCTAAAAAAAATAAAATAAAGAAAGCCCAAACCACACTTTTCTTTATGTATTACATACATGTCAGGCTTATGTTTGAGATGGCTGAAGTTTATCAAACCGATCACAGGATGGGATTAGGATTCCCCAGGTTTCTTCCTGGATGCTATCCCTGACTTCAGTTGCTCTCGCTGCTCTCAAAATAGCACGGTTTGAGACTGGCTTCTGCCTCATCCTCTGCAAAAAACTTGGCAATCCATTATTGAAAATGCAGGCTTGTTACAAATAAAGTCAATCTAGGAAGAGGTAGTCTTTCTTTGCATTTTCTTCCCATGCTACCTCTAAGTATGTACATGGACACTAAGTCCTCTGTATTAACAGATTTAAAATTTCATAGAATCATAGAATTGTTAAGGTTGGAAAAAACCCTTAAGATCATCGAGTCCAACCGTTAAACCGTCCAACCGTTATTTCCACCAAGCCCTTTTAAAACTTGAATTTCCTTGTTCATTATTTTCACTCTTTCAACCCCTTCTGAAACCAAACAGTAATTTTACTTGGCTGCACATCCCCTAGAGAAAGTAGAAGACTTTATCTGCCAATATCCAAACCAGAAAACATTTGACTGATGGACTGTGAATTATAAAAATGTATCAATAAAGCCTTATGAAAAGTTAGTCATGGAACCGCAGTTAGACCATAGATGACAAAAGCACAAGCTTGACACTGTAAGGAGAAATCTGTAACATGCAACCTCGCCCACTCAGCATTACAGTGCATTGATTTTTTTTTTTTTTTAAGTTACCTTCATGCAAAAGCAAAGTGCTTTTCCCAGCAGAGAGATTTCTTTAAGAGCAGCATTTTTGGAGCTCCTCAGCAGCAGCAACATCGTCCCATGGGTAGACACAAACAGTATTTTTTCTCCCCAGTGATTCCCAGGTTAGACTTTTTAGGGTAGTAGTGGAGATGCTTGGAAAAACAAATGCCCTGTAGGATGTTTATTGCTTGGAAACAGGAATGAGATGATTCCAAACCAGAAAATGTCTCATGGAAAATGGAGCTATGGTTTCTCTAGCAGGGCCTGCTGTAGGTGTTTTTTTCAGCTTGGAGCAGTGGACACACCATCCACATAATTCCAGGCATTTATTTGGATCCAGGCATGTGTTAAGCTATGGCCATGCAGCCCCCGGGATGCAACCCTAAGGACCATTTCACTAACGGGAGTCGTTCTCAGCCACTGGGCTAGTGGCTGAGGCCCCCAGAGACCACCTCTGAGACAGGGGCAGCTTCTCCTTCCAGACCGTTTCCATCAATAACAGCATCTGGGTAAGCGACAATTACCTCGTCCTCAACACTTTGATCCTCCAAGGCATTTTGGTGGCCAGCTCTTACTTTAGCATCTAACTTGATCATCCAAAGCACTGGTCTTTTAGAAAGGGCAAAATGCACTGCAGAACAGAGGAACTGTTAAAGGATAGTATAAGGAAGGCAGAGGAAGAGCATATAAATATTACTGTGCTCTATATAAATTTGTCCAGCTGTTTATGATAAATGTTCCCTTACTCCATTTTTTCCTGCCCTCATTTCCTCCCCTGCTTTCTAATTGCAGAAAATAAAATAGTACAAGTCCTTGCTTTCATTACATGCAGCACCTGCTGCCTGCTCTGAAACAGATGTCTAAATCATCATTAGTCAATTATTTCTTTAGCCTTTTTCAGTGGGACTAATTTCAAACATCTTTGTGCTAAATCCTCCTCCCTCAGCTTCCTCTGTATTTCTCCTCCTTCCCTACCTTCAGAGTTCCAACAAAAACTCCTCTCTGTATCAGTTTGCTCCTGTTATGTTTGTCCTGGATCGCTGTGCTCACAGAAGGACAGAGGGAGACTATAACCCCTTTTGGGCCAGGAATTAAGTTCAAGAGATTTTATTTGGGGAAAAAAAGACAAGGTGAGGGAAGAAAACAATGAGAGAGTATTAGTCAGCAGTGGAGGCAGTTGTTTCAGAACACCAGCTGGCTTGTTACAGCTCTGGGGTTTTTTGTGAACGTCACGGCAAAGAAGAGTTTTACACGCACGCGAGGACAACTCCTACGCTCTCAACGTGAATGGCATCGCAGGCTAAGGTGGCAGAGAGCCCCAGCTCTGGCTGGTGGGGAAGGAACGTTCATTCTTCCAATCAATAACAAAAAGCAAGCTAAAACAAGAGCCGTAAGACATGTTGTGCCAGGTTAATTGGCACCGCGCTGTTCAGTGGTTCAACACTTGCTGAAAATTGTTCCTTTAGGTTATTTCTTTCACTAGCAAATTCCTGGTTATGTTATGCCCAGGCAATCTTGTTAAGCTGGGCTGGTTTCAACTTGTAAATTACTGTGACTAGATTAGTAGCATAGCCTCCATCGCACATTTAAAAGATAGTGGGAATGGGCTGGTGGCATCCCTAAAAATCAGTTACTCAACTTTGTACTCTGATGTAGATGCTGTAACTTTACCAGATTTCAACGGTTAGATTTGCAGTTTCCCATCACAAATATCTGCTTTGGGGTGATCTCTACGAGCAAACTTCAGGAAAAACAGTCCAGTCATTTCTTAAAAGCGCACTGCAGAGTAAGTGCTTCTTGTGGCAGCTGAAGTTAAAAAAATGGGTTCCTTGCGACCGTCTCGTGTGTGGTTTCTCTAATGTTGTATGACCGAGTTTCTTCCTTCCCCTTAATGGAGGCACTAATTCGGGCTTCCTTCTTCTATCAGTGCATCCATTTTCTAAAAAATGTGCAAGACCATAACAGCTCAGGGTCCTTCACCCTCTTGACTAGCCACCAGATTCACTCGGAGCAGTGGGACAGAAGTAGACAAATGCCCAGGCACACAGTATAATTGTATCAGAGTATAATCACACTTTCTCAGAAATAACAGGCTAAAAGGAGACACACTAACTAGTAGACACACGAACTAAAAGTCCACATCAAGTTTACAGCTCATGTCTGCAACAAAATCTGCAAGGACATGAAAGTGGCAGGGAGAGGCAGGTAGCTTCTGCCAGGGGCGTGACTTGTGCTCGCTCAGGTTTGGGCAAGACACAAGTGTTTTATTTTTGAATTGTATTTATTTTGCACTTGGATACCTGCAAGAAAACCACCACTAGAATCTCTGAGGGTGCTACTTGGTCTTTGGGAGGGTGGGGTGGAAAAAGCGGTGTTTTCCTGAAATTGCAGCTCTTTCCTGCTGCAAACTACATGGGGAAGAAAGCTCAAGAGTGAAGTGGCTGCTATCTGCCTCTTCTGGTGCCTAGAGAAGGAGCGAAGCACAGCCTGCTGGAATCAGAACGGGCTGTGAACGGTGCCAGGTCAGTTAGGCAAGGGGATTACACCGAAATGTTCAATTGCCAGGTGCTGACAATGATATTTGAGTTAGGAAAGAAAAAGGGAACACAGTAGAGAGGAAGGAGGTTTGACCAGGATCTGTGGTGCAGAGATGAACCATGAGACTATAAATGAAATGAAAGGCCTGAGAAATGACAGTTAGAGGAGAGAGTGGAGAGCAGAAATAGATGAAAGAAATTAGGGGGAAAGCCTCTGTGCCTGACAGGGCATATTGCTGGGAACGAAACCCAAGATCCCCAACTCAGCATTTCCCTGCTGCCAACAAACATCCACAAAAATGTTTCTGTAATGCTGGGGCTCCTGGAGGATGGTAACCAATTATTATAACTATTCTTTTATCTCTGCGGCTGACCTTTTGTTTGCTCGCTAGCCTGTAGGGTTGGGGCAGGAGGGCTGGAGACCGTGCTGAAAGACGGCAGTAAAGAACGTAGCGCCGCACTGACAGGATGTTTCAGAGTTCAGGTTGCCCATGGGATCTGAACTTGCTCCCTTCCCTTTCAGAGGCAAGTATAAAGATACAAATCTTTGCTAGGCACATCTTTTCCCCACAGGATTGGCTTACGCCCAAACTAAACCAAACTGCATTTCTTTGACAGGCAGATTTTCAGTACTTTGTCTCATAATTCTCCATGTGGCTCCATGCCTCACTGGCTACTCATTGATGAATTCTCATTCTGAATAATGAACTAGCAACTCCGTCTATTTATGGTGTTCATCACTGGAATACACAAGTATGGACAGATCCACAAAAGTAACAGCTTTCAGTCATGTAGCCAATCTTTAAATTTTCATTTATTGCTTTGAAAGAAAAGCTTCATTTCCCAGGTAGCTTGTTGAAAATACCTACCCTCATGGGTACAAATTTACGATCCAAAGATTTGGGAACAAGAACACTCAGAACTCATTTATCTGAATTTCTATTTTTAAGAAGTCATTTAAGAAGTCATAAGAGGGAACAGGATTCCAGGAAAAATATTTGGTACAAATAAAAACAGGGAGACCATCACTGCCTTATAGGACCTGGAAAGGAATAAGACAAGACAGGCAAAGCAATACGCATGGAAAGAGAGGCAGAGAAAGATAAAGCTATTAGCAAAAATGGGTCGTGAACTAGAACTAAGTGCCGCTCCAGCATTTATCCATTCATCCACTCCCACAGAGTTCCTCTCTAACAGCTCCCACTAATAGATCTCAAGAGCTTTTAATGACTAACATGAAGAAAAATTGAGGCTTATGCCCTACACAGGGAGCTGTATTATCCCCAGTTTACAAAAGAGGGAAACTGAGGCATGAAGCAACCTCATCCCTTCTCTCACTTAAGCAGGTGGCAGGGACTGAAGGTAGAGTTGTTCCTTTGTTTCCTCACCAGAAAAGCAATCACCTTACATTTTGCTAGAATAGAATATTAAGATTCTTTGGTAATTTTTCTTCTCAGGCACTGCATTTCTATGGAAACATACCTTTTAAGGTAACATAAAAATGCTGACTGCTTTTAAAAACTCCATTTTACTTACTTGCCTTTTACTGCCATAAGTGTTTCTATGGAAACTGGAACTGGCCATGAAGCAGTCCTACAACACGAATTCTCACTTGTCAGTTTTACATTAAAGTGCCACCTTCAAAGTCCCTTAATAAACCAGTAATAATTGTGTTGCCTAATGACTTTTCAAATTAAACAAAACAAGAAAGCATGCTTTCACTGAATGTTCCGCACAATATTTTGTAGGTGTGGTCTAAATCTAAGAATTTTAATAGTGTGCATGATATGACTCTCTTGGTTAAGGATATGATCTTTAAACAGAGAGACAGTTTATTAGCAGTAAAAGCCCTAGTGTGTGTAGTTAGACTTACATAAAGGTGACTTATACCAATATGGGTATGTCTAGACTGCTGTCACAGAAGCATACTGTAGAGATACTGAGTAAATGGGTAAATCGACCTACAGTGAGCTCTGTGCTCCCACAGCTAGTTGGGGTACTTCCGTGCAGGCGTACGCATATGGTATTCCCTGTAGGTACAAGAGAGGGAACGCACTCAATCAGAGTAAGCATTAGTCTGTGTTGGGTGGCTACTATGGAAAAAATAAAGCATGCAAGCTTAAGGCACAACTATTCTGTACAGTCATTCAGAATCAGAATCTGTGTAACTTAAAAATCTAGGCGCCTCCATTAGTTTTACTTTAACCTTTCACTCTTGTAAAAACTGTAGGCTCCCTTGCGTTCATTCATATTTCCCTGAGTTAACTCAAGTAAGAAAAATGCCTTTTTTTCTCTTCTTGGGGAGCAATCTCCCATAGACCATACCCTCAATCATAAGAGTCCAGCATTGCCACCAAGGACCAGCTTTAAAACTTCCAAGGACAGGTTCTTTCCAGAGTCACTTATCCATCTTTCCCGAGATGAATTCTTCCCACCTCATCTCTGATGCTCCGCAGTTGATAAGTGCTTTTAAATTGCAACCAGGGCAAAACAGAGAGGGAAGACCCTTTGCATCTGCTTCAGCCTCCAATGCATAGAAAATCGGTGGCCAGAGGTTTTAGGCAGACTTTACACACAGAAACACATCTAAAACACAGGAAGCGCAGCATCAAAGTTGCCGGCAACAGAACACATTCGATGCTGTGTGTATGACTATCCAAGCTGCAAAGGACAAAGACGTAATCCTATTTTGGTATGAATTTGTTTGAAAGAGACCCTAAAGAGCAATACGATCTCCAGACTATCTTTCCTCCAAGATTCAGCTGCGCAGCGCTCCTCCCAAAACTCATCCAGCCCACACACTTGGCTGACACTCTCAGGAGAACCAGAGTCTGTCTCTCTTCTAACCTGAGAGAGATCACCTTTCCCACTGAGCTTGCAGTGTTCTTTTAACCCTTTCCCAGCAAAATCAGATTCTGCTAATATAGAACTTTTCAAGAAAATGGCCAAGTCAGTCTCTTAAATTAGATGTCATGCTCTTCCATATGGATCAAGACACCACATACTTTCCTTAAAATATTCTCAAATTCCTGCCAAGTAGGCGACTTCTCTGGAATCAAGCAGTAACATATGGTTAATTCCTGAAGTGAGTCTGAATTTAGGAATCGGTATTCCAAACTACTTCTTCCACAGACAGCCTTTGTTTTTAAGCATCACTTCAAACTGATCAGCAATCAGAGCAGGAATCTGAGAAGCAAATCTCCCCTGTGGCCAACCAGACCTTTTTGTAGGCATAAATTAAAGTTGCAATTCCCCTCAGTACCACTTCACTCGGAATCTGGACTTCTTTCCCTGCTTTCCAGAGACGTCCATGGGAGGGGGGCAGGGAAGATGACTTCTACAATTCTTTCTTAATCTTTTTCTCTTTTATTTCCCTCTGCACAGGTACATCCTTTCAGCACCTGTTCAGGCCCATATTAAGATCTCACTAGAAGGTACCCAACTCAAAACAGAGCAGTAATGCTAGGAGTAGGGCAGCCTGCAGGGAAACCACCTATTGAGCCCTGCAGCACGTAGGGAATTTACAGCAAAAGAATGATTCATACATAGTTTTCCACTATGGACAAATACACCATCTCTTTAAGGCCAGAGTTTTCCACAGGCCTCTGAATGCAAATGCCAAATATTTTGTCATGCCTTTCTCTTAGCCTATATCTCACTGCAGCCAGGGCTTGGAATGAGGCATATAATATAACAACAAACCAGAGACCTGGCACATGTGGGGCTACTCACTGGCTTTCCTCATGCATATGGTTTATTTTTCCCTGCTATGTCAATCCTTATAGGGCTTTACCACTACATCTGCCTCCCGGGAGAGAGACAGAGAAGTTACAGAGAAGGTGCAGAGGAAAAAAGGAAGGATGCATTCAATCCTTTCTACTCTTTTCAAGTTAAAGGTCTCACCTCCATACCATTAATTAAACAGATTAATTAAACAGACAAGCCCCTGCAGCAGCAAGCCCTCTCTAAGGATAAATACTGAACAGCTCCAGGCTTTGAACTGTGGCACATAACAGAGTTCTGATTATTCCAGATAAAACATCTTGCACGGTCACCTTCTTTAAGCCAATGTTATTTCATCAATGTCTTGTGTTCCTCTGCAAGCACAGATATAGATAGTATTTTTCCCCAAAGGTGACAAGGAATAGAAGACACAAAAGGCAACAGGGAGCATGGAGATTATGGTGGGTCCTGCCAGCTTTCAGATTTTTTTTTCCCAAAGCATCTGATTTATGGTTACCATTTATGATGTAGGAAGCAATTTAAAAATAAACAGCAAAACAGTGGCTGATTTTGAGAATTCTGGTCTGAACAGCATTCACAACAACATGCATCAGTAGCACACACGGTAGCCAGGAGAATCCAGACATGCTTGACAAGCAGCGGGCAAGGTTGCAGGATGGGGAAGGGATGCAGGACCCCATTCCTGAATATTACTTTTCAGAGAAAGGTGAGGACTGCTTTAGTAGTGGGAAAGCTGTGCACATTCAGGAATACATATTTACCGATATGGGTACACCAACACTGCCAGGAAGGACAGGCAAATCTTTTGATTGTTTGTTTGCATGTCCTTTCTCTAGCTATTATAAAGTATACCTAAAAAGAAAGATCCACAGCTATTACCATGTGGAAAGATCACAAGATCAGTCTTTAAGCCGGAAAAACGAGTCCTGACGGGACCACTGCTGTAAACAGCGCTCTTTAGCAGTGACTTTTCTTTAGGGCTCACTGGATGTAAATGTGAGGACAGCAACATCATATCTTACTGCAGGGAAAGAGTCCAGCTTCTTTTCCAGTTCCTCTGCTGTCTTAGGATGTCCAGAATCAGTTTGATACAACTTTCACTAGGAATAATGAGGAAGTCAGCAAGAATATTAAAACAAGTATTTGGACAACTTCTCTGGAGCTGGACAAAAACAGCATTTGGAGAACCAGAATGCTCTTTTCTTCCCCATCTAGATCATACCAGGTAACAGCAGCTTTTCAGAGTCACTCAACCTCTCCTTCTTCTCTCCTTTATCCTGAATGGACCAGAATGATTGTATCTTATCTTCTCTTTAAAATGTCGTATAATATCCTTCCATAGTGCTGACAACATCACTGTTACTCTCCAGCAGTTCCAAGACACGGTGCATCACTGCTTCAGCCAGAGAGGGGTTGTAGCTCTGCCGAACACAGCTCAGGACATGAAGGAAATGGCAGCCTTTTTCAGCATCTGCAGAAAAAAAGGAAAATGCAGCCAGGCATGGAGGAAAGACTTCAGGCTAACTGCCTCTTTTTAACTATTATAAACCAGATTAGTCATGAAAAAACCACAGCTGTCAGAGAGGAAGAATGCCCTAGGTCTAAAGCAGAGATGCATGTATTCAGAGGGAAGAGATCCAGTCTGTGCCTACAAGTTCTCCAATTATCAACTGTTTCCACTGACTTTTCTGGGAAGTGTCAGGGCTGTAATACTAGTAATGAGGGTGAAAAGTAATCAGTCTTGCAAACTCTAATATACAGGGCTCATTCAGTACAACCTGATGATGAGGTTAATAACTTAAGAGTACCTCCACTGTCCACGTATGCAAGCCATCCAGTTTCTGCAACTGCAGAAGAAACCAAATGAAAATCCTTTTGCTCATATCCAAGTTCAAAAACGTCTAGAACAGAAGGAAGGTCCGTGGCCAGGACCTGTAACTGCTTGCCCGATGCTGGCATCTTGTGGAAAAACTGCTACAGTGCAACTTTCATTCACCTAGCAATGCGATCCCATCCGATCCTCACTTCAGACTATTCAGACAATTATGGGAGTAGAAAGACACAGAACTTCAGTATCAAATTTTATCTCCTTTTAAAAGGAATGAATCCTGAAAATGTACAAGAGAACAGAAATGTAAAAATAATCTCCTTTCCTAGAGGACAAGCCAGAGGCAAAGGTCCTTAGTGGCTGCAGCGTTGCATGCAGCTACTGTGTGCCTGGTGGAGCCATCATTTGAAGCTCAGCTGTCCCAGTCAACATTTCCTCCCAACAGACCCTGCAAACCCACTAATCATCAGTGCTGCAGGCTCCCAGTCTTCCCAAGTGCTGAACTCCACAACAGATTTCTTTCTCCTCTGTGGCTAACAATGGAAAGCAATGGAAAACTAGCATAAATGAGACACAGCACAAACGACTTTCCTCCTCCTCAGCCCTCAGCTCACATCATATAAGGCAAGTTTGGTAAGGGTACTGAGAAATTGCCATCGGCCAAGAGGGTCCCTGTATTTTGTTGTTGCTGCCTTTGTTTTTATTTTTGCCCATCTCTAGAATCAGCTGAGCCCCGGAACTGCCTTAGAAGCTGCTGAGGAAAGTTACTGGTAGATAGGAGGCAATGCTGAGTACCAGTAAATAAAGAGTTCAGCCTAATTCCTATTAGACTGTGAATCAGGCAAAGATATTTCTGTAGAAGTCAGTGATCCAGTGTGATAAACGACCTTTGTGGCTGGTAGCCAAAAATGCATCCACCACCCTAGGACAGGTAAGTACAGAGAACAGAACAATGCCTCTACCTGGTTATAGTGACTGCTGTTGCAAACAAAGTGGGTAGCTGCATTTTGCATTAGTCATAGGTTTGCCATAAGAAGGTCAAAGTGCCCATCCCTGATCTACAGGAACTTAGCTTAAGTCTTGATGCATTGGATTAGTGACTCAAGTGTTACCCAACAGTACAATACATACTTTACTCCTAGATGCTGGTAGAAAATGGCGTTTGGCAGGTGTGTACAATCATTAAGTAACCCAGAAACACTCCTAGTCTACAGCCCAACTTTGAGGGAATACACTCCTTGCAGTGGAGTGATGCTGTCCCTCTTTCATTGACATACTGGGTTCTAGCTTTTGTACACCAGCTGAGGTAAGCCAGGCTGTGATCAACTGTCTTGTCTAACTACCAGTATCAGAGAGGACAGAGTTATAGAACAACCACCATTTGCCCACTGTGCACATCTCACACAGGGTCCATTCTGACATATCAAATTTAACTTCAAGTGGTTCCATTTTTTCCCTCTCTACTACTAGCCTCATCTAACCCTAAAACCAGAGCAAATTTGTCAAAAAAAAAAAAAAAAGAAAGAAAGAAATCTGGACTAAGTCTACCATTTTGCCGTTCAGTCTGGAGTCAAAATGTACCATCATCCTTTTCTGGCTATCTTAAGCTTCTACACAGACCCACAGTAGCCTCACATGAGGGCATTTAAGATCAGGCTGTTTGGAATTACAATTGGAGCCAAGGACTAGGATTGTCATGCAGGCATATTACAGATCAGAGTTTGTGGAGGTCTGACTAGGCATGCTGAGGATTTTTTATTTGTACAATAGTTCCACAGGAAGCTGGGTTGGGCCTGAGAATGTGTCACAACTAAAGCAATGGAGTGAGGCATTGCCTTGAAAACTGGCAGAGAAGTAACTCATTGAAGAAAAGAGTTTGGTTTATCATAAATCAGTCTTCCTGCCATGGAAGATTAATATTACTCTTGAAGGAACATAGGTAGGAATTTCTTGCAACAAACAAGCAAAAGCCCTTGAGGTATTACCACGTTCTTACTTTCTTATACAAGCCTGCTCACTAGTCAAGGCCAAGCGAGTGGCTAAAACTGCCATCCCACCAGCAGAGGGGGTCCGACAGTTACCTTGAGCTCTGTGCTCTTGCATCATTCAGTGACAATAAAATATCTGCAGTACCCTGTTGGTTTTGATTTAAGCTTCTTGGCTTTTCTTCTCAGAATCTTCTATTACCAGTGACCAGGACATTTGAAATGGTCCTTCTGAAAACTAGCAAAGAGACACTGACCTGGAAATTGTCCTTTTTATAATAGGAAACAAAGTAGGTGGAAAATTTCAAGAAGAACAAGAGGCTCTGTAAAGCAGTTGCTATTTTTAACCTGCTCTGTATGGAAAACATGGCTTTGAGGACTCAGGACTTTTCAAAGTCTTTTCTGGGGCTGATCTGCAAGTTTCTCTCTGCTGTTGACTCCTCCTGACTGGGAGAAAGAACTTCCCAGCCTCTCCTGGAGGAAGAACTTCCCAACCTCTCACGGAGCACTGAGAGTACTCTACCAGTGTGATAATGCACAAGAGGGGAGTTAAACACCAGGCAGTCACTCAGTGCCCTGTGTCAACTGCATACAGGTTCTGGCCTTTATAGTGGCACAATTATTTAAAAAAAAAATAAAAAGTTCCCAGGAGAACTAGCTGATGTATAAAGTGGGCAGAGGAATCATTTGACTCTTAGAGAGAAAATGTTTGTATTTGTTAATGGGATAAAAGACAATAAAACAATGTGATATGGTAAGCTGTTGCACTGAAATAGCCTCAGGCAAACAAGCCCGTCTTCACCTGCATGCCCAGTAACATCTACTGCCTCCATCCCCCGAAGATACAGAACTTTTACCTCCACCTACAAACCTCGTCTACAACTGACGAGTTGAAAACTCAAAAATAATACTACTTCACTTAGCCTTTTTTCACGGCAGGATAACCATCATATACCAGGTCCTACAAGCACTATTATAGCTATGATAGTATAAAGATATGAACAATTTAAGATCATATGCCTTATGTTCTAGTCAGTCATTTGTTCTGTACTAAAGAGTATTCTACCCCACAAATAGCTGCACTCCAGCAGCAAGTGATCCCTGCTGACACATTCTGCCCAATGAATTGAAAGAAACTCTGTAGCAATGTACCTGTGTAATTAGCAGACATTCAAGTCAAGCGCAAGCTATCACTATGGCAATGAGACACAATAGACTTGAGGGACAGGGATAACTCAGAAACCACACGAGGTACGTTAGCTGAAAAGAAGTGGATTTTGTTAGAATGAAATCCCTACCTGCAAGGAACAACCACCTGAGCTCTACCTGAGCTTAAAATCTACAGAGAATATCCTGCTGACTTAAGTGAGTTTTATTGTTGACTTAATGGAGGCGGGGATTTCACTTTTCTGTATGGTCACTTTCGTGTCAACTCCCCCGTCAAAACTGAACTAGCAAGATTTGCTGCTTATCCAGAATGCAAAGCAACAGCTGCTAGGTGGTGACCTAACGTCATTACATCTGGTTCCTCCCAAAATTTAAGTATTCTCAAAAGATATAGATCTAAGATAATGGCTGCTTGTTTCAGGTCTGAGAGGTTTGCTTCCTGCTGGGCACACCTGCTCCTTCTCGCTCCGTGCTCACAGGAAGCTGCTCTTGCACTCCCGCTTTTAGCTATACTGATTAGCTACACCAGCAACTTAGCTCCAAGTTCAAGGGTAAGGACAAGAAGCATATTTAATACAGCAGCAGGAAGAGATATTGTCATCAATATATCAGCACCAGCTCATCAGAGCCCTGATCACACTGCTACTTACGTCTGGGTTTTCGACAGTCTTCTTTAATCACATCAAGGGTCGCTTTAAGCAGCTCCTTATCATGGTCAGTCACCTGGAGAAAACAGAAGAAACTGGCAATTTATAGCAGTCTATTTCACGGTAGATAACAGTCTATTTCATTGCTTGGCTGTTGGCAAGCAATCCAAGGTCATGATGTATTCTAAACTAACACTGTCATAACTACAGTAATGAACATTAAATCTTCAGTTATTATTTTTAGTACCATTAGCAGCATCCATGAGTTAGGTGAAGAACGTGATATACCAGAATTCAACCCAAAGGAGAGTGACCGACTCGGTAGAACACCAAGTTTCAACCCATTTCGATAAAGAGAACTGTCCCAGGTCCCAGGCTTCAGTGTGCTGAGCTGCATCAATGCACAGTTTGGCAATCCAGTGAATACAGACTGCGCTTGGAACAGCAGCAGTGCTTAAGTCTGGTGCTGAGTTACAAAAAGAACAATGCAGTGGGTGGTACAGAGGTAAATGCAACAGTGAAGTAAGCTGCAGATAAGACTTTTGACTAACCAGACAGCACTTGGTTGTCCAGCTTCTGTTTCTGAAACATTTCTACTGTTTCTGCTGACTATGAGAGTCATACCCTTGAACTTGTTTGCAACCACAGCTCAGTTCCTTACATAGTATAAATCCTTGGAGCTACCAGGTTTCTGGAAAACCACCCCTTTTTCTTGTAGCATCCTTATTGCTTCCTTAAAAACACTGTGAATCCTTTTGGAACTGGAGTCACTTTTTGACTTCACCTGAATGGGAAGAAAGGAATGAAGCATATGGTGAGAAATCTCAGCTCAACTAAAGTTACCAGCAAAAGCTCCAGATGCTTTCAAGAGCAAGAGGACTCCAGGTGATTTGGTTACACATTTTTCTTCATTTAGTAATTCACAAATCAGATCTGTTATGTATGAACTAACCAACATCCCTGAGCTTTAAAAAAACAAACACACACACACCAGAAGCTTGTGTTATTCTCAAGGAGCCACAATCTCCTAACTGCCTTCTTTGTATTTAGCAGCTATTTGGTTATGTACTGAGAACTCTCTTTTGGAATAGGCTTGTGATGCTCACGGAGCATTTGACTGTTTAGCTAATCAAGCTTTGCTCATATTCAGTTTTCCTGGTAATAAGGGTAGGAAGACAGGGAGATCAGTGCTTTGTAAGGTGATACTCAGGAGGAATCCAATTGCTGGGGATTGGATTCCCAGCTCCTCATTTGAAACTGAGGAAGTGTCCAAGGAAAAGAAGGAAACTGCCAAGAACAGTATTTATTTCTTGTCCCCTCCGTTTCCAAATTTTTACACACATTCTGGTCATGCTCTCAAGAGTTTCTTCACAGCCTAATGAAAGAAAAGGATAAAGAGCATGCAAGAAATTAAGACAGGTATATGAGATAAGGGAACAAAGGATTCCGTTTTGAGAGCAGGTGGGAAATGAGTCTCTTGTGAAAGGAGAACAATGTGCCTAGAAGTCCATAACTGAGGGGGTGATTTAGAACAACGGGTTCTGTGTTTGGGACACATCTAAGAGTAGGAAGGAAGGAAAGGGAGAAAAAAAAAAATCAGGGAAAAGCAGGGTTTGTTTGGAAGTAGAGCAAAGCTAAGACAGTGGAATGACAGCTAGGGAAGTGGAAGGAAATAAAGAATCAGTTGTGGAGAGGAGAAAGTATGGGTAGATAAGAGCAAGACCATGACTTACTCTTCTCCATCTCTATCTGTCCTACTATGTCCTTCAGCTTCCCATTTATCTACACAAACTGCTTCAATTCTCCAATTGTTGTTTCCTCATCTGTTTGGAGCACACTGTGCTCCCTGTGGTTTTCTTTGAGAACAGAGCTAAACTGCTTCCCACAAACCAACGTGTGATAACTAGAACCACACCAGAGCAACCAAAGCAAGATTTGCCAAGCCATTTCTTCAACTATCACCATAAATGCTCCCACTCCGTTCTGAACAATAGTATCAGACTTCACATATCCTACTTCACTCACCAGATCCACTCGCAGAAGCCTTGGGAGTGAAAGAGACAACCACCATACACCAGAATGAATTCGCACGAATATGTGAAACAGACACCACATTAGCAATGGAAGAATATCTTTTCACAAAACATCCATTCAATCCATTTGCAAGTCTCAAGTGAAACTCCAACTGCTTCTAAGCCCGGAAGCTGATGTGCCTAACTGGGAATAGTTCAGAGATCCAATAGGGATATTAGAGTTAGCATGCATCACAAGTTTCTCCATCCCCTTCCTCCAGCTAATCCTCAATATTTCAACAGGCCATAATCGCATCCCTCTCCGTCTCTGTCCCACAACAGCTCACTATCTTTTTCCTCTCAAATCGATAGTCAAAAATAATCGCCTAATAGTTCAAGATAATTAACATAGAACAATGGCTATTATTCTCAGTTCAGTTTTCTCCTTCTGTTCCAGCCTGAAGGACTCCAGTGTCCAAATGTTTGTCTGTCTCCCTGTCCACCACAGCTATATCAGTTTGGAGAACATAGACACTGCTTCTAATTACAAACCTGACCACATATCTGGACACCATTCCAGTCACAGAGTTAATACCACTACCATATTTCTCTTCATAGTGCCTCTTCTGAATAACAACTGAAGAAACAAATGTAAAATGTAGAAGGAAGGGTTAAATGAAGAGTGAATATTTTCTCATGGAAAAGCACAGTCTCATAGCCATATGTAAAATGAAGAGATTTTGCCTCTCACTCAAATGCAGTAATAAATCCTCAAGAATCTAAGAAACTGCTAGCAAAGCAACCACCTCAAGACTCTGATCAATTTTTAATGTGAAAGCAAACATTTGGGGAGAAAAAAAGATAAAAATATCTCCAAAGCAGCATTATAATTATTCAGTTTGGCTTAACATTGAGATCCCGTCAGAAAAGGGAGATAATTAAAAACAGACTGTGTGAACTGACACACAGCTCAGCCTGGATGGATACTGAAACAGAATCACTAAGAATGCAAGTCAAGGCATTGACAGAGTGAAGGCAGAGAGGCAGGCTTGGGAGCGAGAAAATACGTAAGCAGCTGCTACATATCAGCACCCTCTCATACATGCTGCAGAGTCCAAGGGAAAGGGCTCCATGGCAGAAGGACTGCTCCTGAAGAACAAATGTGCACTCCTGACCTCTTCAGGGGCTTTAATATTATCCTGAAATGACAGGAAAAGTTTGGGTTTTTTTCTTAGTGTGCTCTAGAACATGCTTCCTCCTCTCCATCCCTCTGAGTAAAGGAAAAATTGAGGAATTTCTTTGTGAACACAGCCTAAAATTGCTTAATCTGTTCTTTTGGTCCACCCAAAATATCTCCAGGATCTCATCCTGCAAATTTATAAGTCAATAGTACTTCTTCCCAATACCATATCACTTTCTTTTATGCCTGTCGAGGTTTAGCCCCAGTCAGCAACCAAGCACCACACAGCCGCTCACTCACCCTTCCCCCCAAGTGGGATGGGGGAGAGAATCTGAAGAGCAAAAGTAAGAAAACTTGTGGGTTGAGATACGAACAGTTTAATAATTGAAATATAATAATAATAATAATAACAACAACAACAACAACAACGATGTAATGAAAACAAAAACAATGAGAGAGAGAGAGAGAGAGAAACAAAACCCAGGAAAAACAAGTGATGCAACCGCTCACCACCCAGTTTATATACTGAACATGGCATCCTACTGTATGGAATAGCCCTTTGGCCAGTTTGGATCAGCTGTCCTGGCTGTGCCCCCTCCCAGCTTCTTGTGCACCTGGCAGAGCATGGGAAGCTGAAAAAAGTCCTTGCCTAATGTAAGCACTCCTCAGCAACAACTAAAACATCAGTGCATTATCTATGTTATTCTCATACTAAATCCAAACCACAGCACTATACCAGCTACTAGGAAGAAAATTAACTCTATCCCAGCTGAAGCCAGGACAATGCCAAACCAGGCCCTCATTTCCTCTGGACTTGGATCCCCCCTCAGAGCCAATGTATACCTAGGCTTGTGATTTAGTCTACTGAGCAGAAATCTGCAGGAGACTGAACATGGGGCTATACACAGAGAGAAGAAATCTAGGACTGTGAAATCCTATGTGATTTCACATCCCTGCTTTTATTTCAGGAGGAGATTGAAAAACGCTTGCATTTCAACAGTTATAAAGACGTATTGTAGCTGTTAACGTAGTTCCTTCTGAGCCACAGCTTATTAGCCATCACTTTACTTTTACAAAGCTTTTCATCTGAGAAACACAGATATCAAGTAGTTTAACTGCTGATCCAAAGAATCAGCAAGACTTGAATCTGGATTTTTGAATTTACCTCTCACAATGTTCACACCTCGTTTTGCAAAGTGCCCCCCTTCGGCATGCCTTAGTTTCAGGGTGCACAATTTCAGGTTCCCTGAAGTGCCGACAACAGCCCGCCCCCCCAAATCAGGTCCTTTTCAAATAAGTGAAGCTGTACATCCAAACACAGGAGCATCCAAGAATTATTCATCACTTTTGCAAAACATGTGTGTCATCCCCCCCACCGCCCACCCCGAGAGAGAAGCAGCTATTAAATAACAATTTTACCATCACTCCCCTCCCTCTCAAGACCAGCCAAGGATTCTGTAGCAAAGCCGACAGAAGAATCCATGTCTCCAGAATTAAGTTGGTGTTTTAATAGATATATTTCCATCTGTTGGGTCTCACACAGCTTAGTGGGCTGGTGCTGTGCAACCACTTATTCTCAGATCTTTAAAATAAGACAAACTCTCTGTACAATCAATAATAGGTCAAAGAATGAAGCGGTACAGGAATTAGTCAGCCTGTTGAAAACACTGCAAGTATGTAACCTTTGGCTCATTATGAATCACAACACACCCTGATGGTGTTAAAGTTTCCTGGTATAACCACACACGTGATTCTACTCATGGAATTGCCCTTTGCAATTTCTCATGCAATGTTTAATCCCTGGCTTAGACAGGTAACAATTTTAGTAACAGTGATTCTGGACATGTCGGTCCAGAAGTCCTATAATAAGCTTTGCAATATACATATTTAAAGTAGCAGTGAAGCTTCCTCAAGAGGCACAAAGACAAGCGCATAGCATTAAGAATGTATAATGCACTATGTTATACATACGGTACAATGTACAGGGTATATACAGTAAGTATGAACAATACTGTAAAACTTCCTGCTTTAAGTACTTGTCATTGCTGACCTTGAGATAATATTCAAATCAAGAGAAGTACAAACAGCAGAGCCTGGGAAGCACAACCTAAGTTATGTGTCCAAGCTACTGACATACACAAACTGGAATGGTAATACTAAAATAGCACACACTATAGCTTATGCATGGAAGAAGTGCATAAAAATGATTAATCAAGACTGACTGGTTACAAGTCTCATTTAATCCAGTTGAGAAACTGGATGGATCAAGTTCACATGTAGTTTTCTTTAAAAAAAAGGAACCAAAGGCTTGTCCATTTGCCAAACATAATTGCCTAAGTCCAGCAAATACACTCTTTAGGGTCTCTAAGCACAAGACTATTTTTTCTGTTTTTTGCTTGTAGCCTAAGGAAGACTTACCTGGTGGTACCCACCCCTCCAGTCTCAAAAGTCATTTGTTTTAAGAGATAAAGGAAAGGCTACAGCTTAGGGATAGAGGGGGCACTGGTTATGTGAAATAAAGCTCCACTGGTTTTAAAAACCCTAACAGATTTGTTAAATTATTTTTAAAACCACCAAGCCTTCCAATTCTCTTACCCATCCTCTGTAGACTATAAAATTAAATGTTCCCTAGTATATGTCTGAGCAGAGGACATGATCTAAGTTGTGCCATGAGCATCTGCCAGAGGGAAATTTATTCTGGAGAAGACTGCAGAAGACTGCACTGCTGGTGAGCCATTAGGACTGACACTAGGTATTGTAGGACATGTATGGGATGTGGACAGGGCTCAGGTACAGTAATGCTGAAAAGGAAGAGAGAGATGCTGTCTACCTCAAGCTATCCCAGCTACCTCCTTCCATCTTCACCCCCTGCTCCGCTCCACTGCCAGTGACTCCATAGCAGCTCACCACCTCCCTGGAGAAAATATTGCATGGGGAGATACCCTCCCACTATGATGAACACTATGCAAGTACTTTACAAGTTGGGAAAGGGATGAAGGGAGTGCACCACATCTCCTAGGATCACAGGGAAAGGAAGAGAGAGGCAAGAAAAGAGTTTAACAGCAACTGTGCTCTAGAACACTGGAATCAGGGTAAAAAAACAGAGGTATACATCCAAATAACTCATCCTTTCACATCCAGGAAAAGTGCAAGAAGTGAACAAGTGTGTATACTGTGGTGTGGCCTAATTGGTTTGGTCCACTCATCTAGCTCTTGCCTTGCCAAATAGGCACGGAATAACATCGTTCCACATTAGCAGCACCCTTTATCCATTTGGTTTGAGGGCGATGCAAAACAGAAGACTACAGAGGGGAAAAGAAAGGGACAAAAATCAGATCTATTACACTTATTTTTATGGATCAAACTGGGTACTTGACCCTTTGCCAATTATGAGAAGTGACACCTTCAAGAGACACAGCAGAGGAACAACGAAATGCATTTCCAGAGCATTACTAGGCGCTCATTCAGGCATTCAGGTCACTTGACAACTGCAGGTTATTTCTTATGCAAAGATATATAAGCCTCTTTGCAATGAATTAATACCAAAGGGCAGTAGGGAGAACTGCAATTTCTAAATAAGCATCTGTGTGCCCAAATTCCTGGGACATACACTCACACCCTTGCATCAGGGTCAGGAGCAACTATTAATTATTATGATAGCACCTCATGACTGCTAACAACACTGATGCTACATTGGTTTTGTTGGTTTGGCTTCTTTGGTTGGGTTTTTTTTTTTGTGCCTTTCTATATTTGTTCTGCACCAGTTCCTACTTTAAATGGCTTTGCAAGTTATTCATCTTGATCTTTCTATAAATGCTGAGACTTCAAAGATATAAGTTTCCAGTATTAGTCAGAATGACCACTACTTCCTTTAATGTAAAGTGTTCGGGAACTTCTAATATTTTTTCCAGCTAGTTCACCCTGTCCCGTGTTGAACATTCTAGCATCAAACTTTTCTGTCAAAAATTAGAGCAACTCCTGTTATTGTTTATACCCATGCTTGCTTTAAAGCAAACAACAAAAATGCCTTTAATAAAAATAAAAGAAACAGCTATCAAGAAGCAGCTATCTCAAGCAGTTCAACGAGGCCAACAAGAATAGAGCTACTTTTCATTATTATTTGACCTTATCTACAAGGGACTGGTTCTTATGTTGTTTGTTTGGTTTGGTTTTTTTTAAGAATTAAACAAACACCAGATGTTAACATAACATAGCACTTAGCTTTACAGTGCATATGAGAATCAGGCAGTGAAAATGACTGCTATGGATTTACTTCTCTACAGAAAACCAAAACGTAAACAAGTGAGTCACAATGCTCTAGTTTAAGTTTCAGTTGCCATTGGTAACATGGCAAAGCCATAACTCTGTTACTTTTGCCGAAATTTACCACTTCACACCACTTGAGAATCTGGTTTGTAATTGATCCAAATAACAGAGTAACACAAAGCGATTTTACAAAATATTTTTTGTTTTATTTCCCATTCTGCAGTTGATCAAGAGCATACAATCTCACTGGAAAGTTTCTTAACAGTTTGGTTACATGCACCTGCATGTAAACTGATTTTAATTAAATCCCACCTTCTGTTCCTTTCAATCATGGCCTTTCACAACTAGGGATTTCCAATAAGAGAAACATGTAGCAAGGAGCACTGTTCATCCACTCATTATCTCCTTTTGAAAGTTACATCTCTATTAATATATTGAGCTTTGAATGAGAAACAAGACAAAGTCTTTGTATTCCCTTCTTCTGATCAAATCCAGGATCTCAAACATCTGTCTCAAACAGCTCAAGCACCTTAAAGCAATCTCCTTTTCTGATACTGCCACTGTTTACAGATCTAGATAAGTTAGTGCCTGTTGCAGACTGTAAGGTTACTCAGACCTAATACAAGATTACCCTTAACAACAGAATTTTTTCATATGGCTTTCTTCAGTCCAGTTCTATATGTCTCAAGTGACAAGGTTTCCTCAAGCTCCATAAATAATTCATGCATAAAGCTAAAGCACTCGTGGTTTTCAAATCCTCTGAAGGCCCTGTCTCTTATCTGTTTGTTTATGCTTAAAGAAAGTACACATTATTATTTCCTCCCACTAAAAACCTGAAACAGTTACATTCACTCACCTCCTGGCAGCTGGACCTGGGTAGATGCACACCAGCCAGTGACACCAGAGTATCAATTGTTTCCAACTCCTGTTGGTAAAAGGTCTGAATTTTGTTTTCTAATAGAAAGCCTTTCACTTTCTCATGCAGCATACTGATTGAGAAATTCTGACCCTCCAGGACACTACAAGGATACATAGAACATGTCAAAAGGCAAGAAATATACTACTAACATTTTTTAGAACAATTACCTAAAGTTAGACTGGTTTTCCAAGGTCAAAAGGTATTTTACTGTCCTTAAAGAATCTGAATTTAAACGCTTAATTAAAATGGACCATTTTTATATGCAATAAACATCCAACTGTTCTTCTTCAATCACTTGCTGTAAGAGTGTTGTGATTTTAAGATCTCTCATCTCTGAAGCCACACTACAGGCATCAGCTCTGCCAATAAGCATCAGCCACCCTTAAACTGAATACAGGAATGGGTGTTTGATTCAGTTTATTGAGGTTATATATTTGTGATTTGACAATGACACGGGCAGCAGAAGTTGAGAGCATTTCAATGGAATAGCTCCTTATCCTTACACATAAAACAAAATCAGGCAAGGACACTCCTCCACCTAATCTGTTGACCTCACCCCCAAATCTTGCTCCAAACCCCAGCTTTCTTTACTAGATGCAAGAGGTCTGTACACAGTATTTTACTACCTTCCTAATATTCACTTTGGTTCAGCATTAGATTTCTTTTCTCAGATTATGGACAGGTATCTCATCTGTATGGATCATCAATTGTTTGGGAGAAAAGCAGGCTGCTACTGTATGCTTGTGCAGAGTCTAAATCACAGTGGGACCCTGTTCTATCTTTCTCCACAGTTATTACAATAACAAATAAACAATAATAAAATCCCACACTTTGCCCCAAGACCAGTATGGATACTGCGTTTACCTCTGTCCCTCCTCGGGGCCTTGGAAAGGCTTATCGTAAACTTCTCTATAGAGACAGGGGAGCTCCAGCATTCTTGAAATCTGAACATCACACACAGGATCATCCACTTTATCTGGAGCAGCAAAAAGAACAGACATACTTGGCCAGAATTGCCATACCAATCTTTTAAGCAAGCATACCTGAGGCAGCACCACAGAGCTTCACATGCCAATATTGAATTGGCAAATTTTGTTCACTGTTGTTTATAAAAACAAAACCACAAAGGCCACTCCTGCTGTTACAGTTTACAAGGAGGTAAATGACCTGTTGTGGTGCACTGCAGATTATGCTTTTGTCTGACAACTTATTTAATCAGAATTTATGATGTCTATTTTACCTTTCAGCAGTCTTCATCCATTAGATGAAGTTAACACATAGGAAGGAGCTTTATTTGGGCCAAAGTGAAAGCAATTTAGAGGCTATTTGAATTGCATGGCTCTCCTTTCATGAAACAATGTTATTATTACCATCCCTTGAATGGGTTATATATTCATAAATCTTCTGTCTGGAAAGGAGGGTTGAACCCCCTCTCAGATTTTAGCTAGAGCTGAAAAATCTACAGGCTTTTTATCTGAGCTACACAGGGTTTTTAAAAGACAGGCTTCCCCCCATCAGAGGAATCATTTCAGTATTGTCTCTGAAAGATTTCACTGGGGAAAACCAACTCTTACACAATAGCACAGGCATGAAGGAGAGAATAAGTTGTGTAACTGGAAGCTTCTCGGCAAGCTCAGCGGACTGTAGAACGCTGCTACCCAAAGAGCTGTCAGATACAGGGGCACCACCTGCAGATGTGTGCCCAAGTGACTCAAGCTGAAGAACACTTCTCAGCCATTCTGCAGAGCCAGAGAGTTCAGGAGAACCTGGACTTCAGTGCTATAATGTGCCCATATGCTGCTGTCTGCCCATGGAATGGATTATACAGGCTGTGACAAACAGCAACTGTTTCTCCAAAGCAGCTAACGCTCTTGACAAGTGTGACATAAAAAGGTCATCAACTCCCTTCCCATGGGCTTTGGCTGTTCAACACAAAGAAAACTGAAGAGCAAGTCACTCTCACAGATACCCAACCACAGTATCTGCATAGCATTCTTGTATGCATGCTAGTCATCTTTTATAGATTTTCCAGGAATGCCTCATTTCCAGGCAATCTAATCCCACACATTAAGTAGTGTGTCTTCTAACCTTACACTGCTAAAACTGAAATAAAGACATACTGATGAAAACCTCTTTAGAAAAATGAAAATAAAGTGGATAATATTCAGTGAATTACATACAGCTTAGATCTTCTCACAAATTCAGACAATTAAGTTACATATGTCACAGATCCAAAACACTCACAGAAACATGAAGCCTGAATTTCTCTTTGTTGCCTGTAGGTTCGGATGTGACCTCTGACCCTGACAATATCCCCGATCTCCAGCTTGGTTTTCTGGCTCACCATTTCTTGGAGTTTCTTCATCTGTTCAAGCACAGTCAGACTGCTGGGTGTGCTCGGACGACCTGTAAAAAGCGGGGGAAAGGAGATCAGGCATTAAGGCCAAGAGGACTGTCCTTTTGCATTCATCCAAACACCTAAGCATCACAGGAGTCATATTACTAAAAAAGGGGTAAGGTCCCAGGCACCAGGTGTCCTGGGTAGCAAAACTTTTGGGTGACAAAGTTAGTTTACAGTATTATATTTATTTAAATAGTTCACCTGGGGAAAGCATAAAAGGAAGGAGATACTCATTTACCACTGAAAATGTTATAGATGGGTTGCAAAATTGAAACATTAATTTGAAATGGGTTTCGTCATTTTTTGATTTTGTCATGCTAACATGGACGAGAGGGGAAAAGAAAGGTCAGCTGAACTTTTTACATAAAAGAAGAATGAGTCATCTGAGGTGGGGCCGAAGTATTCATGTGATGCAATTTGATGTCTACACTGAGGTGAATGCAACTTGACAGAACTCCACATTTACGTAACACACCTTTGCAGGAGAGTAAGTTCTTCATAACTTAAAACCTGATTAATGATCTAAGTATCCCTGATCACAATTACAAAAGGCTGGAAGTTTCCTGTGCCCCCTAGGAGCTGTTTTCTTTAGCAGGTACAAATGAATTCATTTCCATTAATAACATAGTGTCCATTCAAGCACTACTGATGTACATGTAAAATAAGAATACAAGGCTGAAACAAGCTTTCTGGGTCCTCATTCTATTTCAAGCAGTATTTCATGCAATTCCTTTAATGAATTTAAGTTCCTCATAAAAAACTGATTTGATTGCAGGTCCCCATTATTTTTTTGGAAAGCTGTGCCACACATCACCTCTCTAAAAGCGAGAGCTGTCTTCTAGATTCCAGTTGGGATCATTTATACCACTTGTCATATCATTGTTAAACGTAACTAAGTATGAATTCTCTGTCTGTATACATGGGCTTGTTCCACAGACATCGGAGTTTTTAACTTTCACATCAAGCTTTCCTTTCCTCACTCTGTGCGTATGTAACCCTAACACTGGCAGATGACGCTAGTAACATTTACTTCAGTAGGATTTGATCAGTTCCATATCAGGGTTGTCAGTCTACTACATGAGCTTTCAAGAAGGTCCAAAGTAGAAAGTATTCCATACTTTGATCTATGAGAAATGGTGGGAGAAAAAACAAAAAGAAAGCCAGCCACTAGTGACTTCTGTTACTGAGTGCAATAATAGATTATTTTCAAATTTTCTGCATGTTTAGAACTTTCCCAAATCGTAAAAGACTGCGGGCATCCTCCCACTGTGTTTTAAGCTACTTTCAAGTTCATCACTGACAGTACATGCATGAGCAGGAGGAGAATATGAATGCAAACAAAGAAGAGAAGATGAATCCTGAAACCACTGTATTACAAGGGTGGGAAACACAGACCAGGTTGCTGGTCAATGGATTGACTTTGGAAACAGAAGCTGTGGCATATGGCAGATTTCCAGCCTAGTTCCTCACTAGGTGAAGTCACAAAAAGAACCATAAGAGGAGGATTCTCTGAACAATGTTACAACATAGAACTGAAGTGCCATATTACTGAGATAAGGAAAAGGCATGACAGGTCATAATGTAGTGGGTTTATTGGCATCACCATTGGACACAACATGAAAAGTAATAAAAAATTCTCAAAATGGCCCTGGATGTAGGATATGATGGTTTAAAAAACAAAAGAAAAAAAAAAAGTTGAATTTGCTCTTCTGCAAGTTTGATCATTTACTAAATTATGCAAGACAGACATGAGCAAAAATGTACAGTCAAAAGAATTATTTATTTGATAAATTACCTGATAAAGATGTTTCTGCTACCATGGGATTTTTCCAGCAGACACAATTTATAACTCCAGTACTATCATCCACTGTAAAAAAAAAAAAAAAAAGCAAGAATTAGAGAATAAGAAAGCAGGTAGCGATGTTCCAAGAAGTGAAGATACATAGGTATGTAAGCAGATGACTGCCAAGGATATCTCATTCCAACCAGTCTGAAAGGGAAAGTGGGTGCTCAAGCCCTGCTTACACCTCTGAAACAATCTCCACAGTCGTTTCAGTCGTGGAAGTAGCTCAGCACCAGACACACTGTTTATGTGCATAGTCAGCAAAGTAACAGGTATATTCTCAAAAAAAGATCAAGCACTAATTTAAATTTACTAACTTAAATTTTGAGGCTTCAGTACATATATTGGATACTAAAGGGTTTTAATGTCATTGACAAGGTCAGAAGAAGAATCAGTGGTGAAAGCTGAAGCCAGACAAATTAAAACAGGAAACCAGGCACAAAACACAGAAGCCTTACTGTCACAGTGAGAAAACAGCACTTCAGCATTGGGGGGTACAGTCATGTGAATAGACTAGGAGTGCTGCTACCTCCAGCTGCATTGGTTTCCACACTAATATTGTGCACAAAGTCTGCTGGCCTTTCCCATACAAGATGATGTTACGGAGAGGAGAAAGGCAGCTCCTTGAGCCAGGAAGGACAGAGGACAGCACATACTTGTGGTTCTGCTCTAGGCCAGGAATTCCCAACTTAAAGTATACGTACTGATGGCATGCAAGTCACTTCCATTGCCAAAAAAGCCTAACACCTTCTCCTAAGCATGGGAGCTGTCTAGCGCTTCCTGTTTTGCTAGTACCTAATCAAAATAAGTTTTGCGATTTCTGCCCCAGGAAGTGCATTGTCAAGGACAGCAGAAAAAGACAAACCCCAAAGAAAACTAAAACACTATCAGAAGAATCAATTGTTCTACAGATCAAAAGGCTGTATACAGAAGGCATGTCCAACAAACGCTCTAAATAAAAAGGCACTAAATGTCTGTCAAACCACAGCAAGGATCGCATTTCCAGTCCAGCTAACGCTCCAAGCTCCTTGCTCCTTGCATGTAGCCATCTCCAAGACAGAGCTTCCACTCTTCACAAATTGGAATCTGCAGTTTTCTTCTGCTCCTTAAACCGGATCCATGACTACAGAAGTAATAGCAATGTTTATGAGGAAGGTACTGATTGGTACCTGCAGTTGTTTCCTCTGGGAACCAGAACATCAAAGCAAAATGCCTTTGCATTGTCTCACGTGTTTTGAAACAATCTCCCTATTTGGGGGATCCAATTTCAAATCATTGTCTTGCCTTCCTGTTTCCCAGTGGCTTAGCTGCACATTCCCAATAACAAACAAATAGCATTTATATGTATGCTCATCTCATTGCTATCCCCCTTTTGAGCTGCTGTGTCTGCAGCTATTTCAGCAGCTTTAATTTTGTACCAGAACACAGATAATGATCTAGCTGGTAGGATTTTCTCTCCTTGGTATAGACAAAAAGCAACTATTTCAGTAGTAGGAGTCAGAGCCCCCATCTACCATGCCAAGCCATTCATGCAAGTCAGCAATGGCAATAAGAAACAGGGCAGATGACTTTTCACTATTACATTACTGCAGCTTCTAGATGTTCCAGCTCGCAACTGGCTGTTGCACCAACTGCGACAGATATGCTTCCCAAGAAGGGCTTAGAAACAAAACAAACAAGACTGACGGATTAGGAGGCCAGACTCCTCCTCATTAATGTAACAGCTGAAAATGGAGTCCTGGAGAGATTGACCTGTTCTTGACCACACAGGGAATCTGGTAGCAGAGCAAGGCCCTGAAACAAAATCTTCCTAGGTCACAAATAAAAGCTTTGAACAAGACGACCAATAACTCCTGAAGCACAGATGAATAAGAACTCTTGCAATTGTATTCTAATTAGACAGGAGAACGTTAATCTATTTCAAATGCACTCAAGGGGTCTACAAGCTTTTGAAAACTTCCTGTGCTCCCTGTGCTACCCTTCCTCATCTCCTTGGGTTTAAACTTTTGTTTGTTTGGGTTTTTTTTTTGGTGGGTTTGTTTTTTGGGTTTTTCTGGTCTGTTTTGTTTGTTTGGGTTTTTTTGACTCTTGCATTAAGTATTTGAGGGGTAGCACTCTCAAAGCTACCTGGTAAATGAGATAATTGTGTCCATTTCTATTTCTTTGTAACAAAGGGGTATAGTTCTTGTAGGGCCTGCATGAACTTACTGAGATCCCCGTGAAATTTTTCCATTTGTTTTTAGGGCAAGCGCCTTTCAGCCTTTCAAAACAGTTCTGGAGTATAAGGAAAAGCATACGTGACGTTTGGTTTTGTGAAAAAGGAAAGAAAAAAATAAAAAGAGGTCAGAAAGGTGCATTAGCCAAAACACGAGCTTGTTCAAAGCTACTATTTCATCAGATATCAGGTTTTACACAGCAGGTAATTTTTAATTTTTTTTTTAAGCCAGGAAATAGTCAATTCATTCTCTTCTACAATTATTATTTTGTCACCAGTTCTGGCTGTATGGTTTTCAGCACAGAGGACCTAAGATTCTCTTAAAATGAGTGCCATGTATTCTGAAGTAGACAGATAGGAAATGAGGGGGGAGATAGTGGCAGTGACACAAAGACATTTCAGTTCTCTATCAGAGAAAAAGTACAAAGGGGGAATTGCTTTGTAAGTCACTTTTAAGCAGATGGAAAGTGAGCGAGTACTGTGCAGTGTGCGGTGCTCCAACTGATGCAACTCCTGCTCTGTGACTCACCAACCAGAGTCTGGTGAACTGAGAGATGCAAGACGTTACAAGCAGGAAGCTGTCTAAGAAGTTACAATTTTACGCTGGCAGAGTCAGCCTGCCTGAAAGGGAGGGCAGGCTGGGGAGGGGCACCCTGGCAGGTAGCCTGAAAGCTCAGACCAGGAACTGCTGGAACAAAGAGTGGAGTTGGATGTAAAAGGACAGCAGGAAGCCACCGAGAGCTGTACTTAAAGGTCAGCTGATCTAAAACTAAGGCCTTAATTCCACTACTCTCGTTTCTTTTTATTTCTGTTCCTCCAATTTCTGCCGCAATCAACATTTCCAACAAGCTTACATCGGAACTAATGCTGAGAGTAGCATGGGTAACCCTTGCCCACAGAATTGTTTTTGCCTTGGTCATTTTGATTCTGTCTTCCTCTGTTCTCATGAAGTGATAACTGCATTTGCATACTAGTGCAATGAAAGAATAATAGCTGACGTTCAATTTATGTTTCAACACTTGATTACATCATCAATTACATCTCCGCCTCTTAACTTAGGTGCTTGTTTAGCCTGTGCTACTTCAAGAGCCAGAGAAGCTTGTGCTTCAAAATATTTACTGTCAACTCATTATTTAGCATAATGGCAGGGTAATAATAAACATCCAGAAATTAGACTTAAAAAAAAAAAAATCTAGAAAATATCCACTCTAAGAAACTTGCAGGGACATTTCTATAGAGGACAGAGTCAACTCTAAGCAGCCGCACCCAGTGCAGGGTATGCTATATGCACTAGCAGTTAATGCTACTCTGCAGCAGTGTGATGCAACTGCAGATGTTGTGGAACCTGGAACCTGATTAAGTTGTCAACTGTATCTTCACAATACTCCTGTGAGAGAGGGAATTGCTGACTCAATTGTGTAAGTGAGGGAATTGGGTAAGAAGAGGCGCTCCGTGACTTAACCTCCATCATGTAGAAACCCATGGCAGAGGAAGACACTGGACATGAGTCCTTCAAGTGCTGTGATAGGATCTATGCATTTGGCTCCTCCTTCTTACTGTGAGAAGATCTCTCCCACCTTTTGAAACTTGCCACATCACCACTACTCCACTCTGCTTTTCTCCAGATGAAAAAGACTAGCTGAACAAAATGACTATCAGATGTTTTCATGTTAATAAAGTAGTCCGAATATTGGGAAAAGCAATAGGGATGAGACAGCTCCCAGCTGGTGTTGGCAAGGACTGGTACTATGATGCTTGAGTTAGATTTGCTAAGACTCTTACGCATCTAAATATAAACAAGCTCCTGACTGCTATTAAAAGCTGGCTCCAAGATACGAGAAAACATACAAAAAGTCAGAAGGGATTTCTAAGGTTCAAAAAAGGAAGAAGTGACTTCCCATTTGCAGGCACTGTTAAATCCGTTTATATCTGACCAAAGGAACTGCATATAAGTGTGATGAAGATGGTGGAGTCCAGTGGCAAAGCAATAACCAAAATTAAGATTTGCTAGATGACCTCAAATGAATCAGTTACTCTGTTTTAACTATTTGTTTCTCTGCTTTTGAAATGGAGATAAACAGTGGCTTCCCCAAATTTGCTAAGTAATCTCAGCTGCAGATATACATTATATGAGAATAAAAGCACAGTTGTTTCAAGAACAGACAATGATCAAATAAGGCAACCTTTAAGTTCTAACGGTAACTAAGATTAGAAGGCTGATAAGTGCAAGAAGAAAGAAAGAAACTTTTCTTACCTCCGTAATTATAAAAGGCATCTCGCTCTTTCGTTTGAACCACTATCCCGACAACATCCACCTGTCTTACTGGATGTCCGTTATAAAAGAATATACCTAGACACAGAACATTCTTGATAAGCGTAACTATTTCTTTCAACATCCTACCTGAGATAGTCACATTTGTCAGTAAAAAACATACTTTCTTACATATTTAATATATCTTAAGGTATACAATGCCTAGTCATGTGAAAAATCCCCTGCATCAGTGAGGACTGGGAACACTAGAAGGAAGAGGTATCAGCCCTACTTAGGATACCAAAAGCTTGTTTTTGTAGAGTGTTAGAACTTTATTAACCTCTTGTTTTCTTGCACATTTGGATCTGAAAAGTTGTTTGTTTGCTGCAGGCATTAGGGTTTTTTTTAGTTGTGTTTTGTTGTTTCGTTGTTTCATTTTGGTTTGGGCTTTTTTTGTTGGTTTTTTTTTTTGGTGGTTTTTTTTTTTTTTTTTACATCTTCATCAAGCTTCAGAATAAATAATAGAACACAATGGAAGCAGTTTGAGCTTCTCACAATGCAGCTGTTCCCGATTAAGGCAGAGCCTCCAAAAGGAAAACTAACATAATTGTGTCTTTCATTTCTAAAAGAACAGGAGCCATGGGGGTTGGGGAGAGAGAAACAACCCTCTTAGATTGTCATCATGGACAGCATCCTGAACTTCAGTTTCTGAAATAACACGTTCTAAAAACATCCTTTCAAAGCTATTTTTGTGCATCTAGAAAGATGACTTGAATAAGAATTAACACATAAAAACATGTCCAGGAAACAGTGAGGAATCAGAGCCCAGTGGACTTGGAGAGCACTGACGTTGCCACATGCTGTAATCCCTTTCAAGAGAGTGACAAATGTTGTTAACAAACACAGATGTAAACATTATACACCGAAGCTTCACAGTCCACTAGCAGGAGGATAATAGGCAATAAGCTCCAGATATATCCCAGGCTGGCTAATTTTCAGTCAATGTGTTTTCTTCAGTTTTTGAATACCACTGCTTTACTGAAATGTGCCATCCGGGAAGTTCAATAACTGTCTTCTAAAAACTAGATAACTCAAGGGACTCAGAAGGGAACATTTGGCTCCATACACTGTGGCAAGTCTTATTCTTACAAAGGGAAAGAGAAACACTGCAGCAAGGGAGTCAGAAAAATGTTCTGTAAAAAAAAAAATCCAAAAATAACTTGTCCTACATAGCTGGCAGCCTTAAATGAGCCTGGAATTAACTTTCTTCACATAAGACAGACAAAACCCCCAAAGTTTCAGAAGAAATCACAGGTGATCAGCCAAGAAGCTCATAAATAGAAGTTCTGCTCATAAAAATCCACTGCAATGTTTTAAGGATGCATCTATCGCTGTCATCTTAGAGCTGGCTATACTAATTATGCAGTCACTGGTCAGGTCTGGTGTAGAGAATGTTTAGCAGGTCTGTCTGCTTTTCTCTTATTCCATGTACCAGGACACCAATAAACACTGCTATAGAAACCCTCAATGGAGATGCTCCCAGTATGTATAATTATTCACTAAACCTTACAAGATCTCCATAAAAGAAGGTCTGGGTCAGTTTCAGGGTAAGTCTGTGGAGCAGAGACTCCAAGCTCTTGACCCTGCACACAAGCAACATGTTACTATGTTAATATGTTAATTTCCCAGTTAGTAAGCTGAGTTTTGGCAAATGACAGAGACCAGATAAAACTGGTTCTCTCCATCCCCATAAACTCACATAGAACTCCACCCTTACTCTCTGAGAAACTACCTGAATTCATTTGAAAGATGAAATTATATTTACACTATTAAAAGTTGTAGAACTTGATGACTTCAAGGTGTAAATTGTTTCTCCTGCCAGCTTATTTGTTCAAATTATGTTCATATTGGTAGAAATAAAAGTATACTGAACATGTAAAGCTATGTCAGTCAAGCTCCTAGTAACCCAGTAAATAACACGTACATTAATATGCTGTTACCACAACAGGAAGCCACAGCAGTGGTATAGGGGGCTATAGATACAGAGCTCTCTAGGGCAAGTTCTGGTCATGTCTTCACCGGCATTACTGAGCACTGAGCTATTTGCCATTGCTTTAATTATTATTACCTCCTTTTATACTATTTGTAGCTTCTCTTGCTTGTTGATAAGCTGTCACAATGCAGTGGTGCATGATAACTCTGAGAAAAGCTCATTTCCATGATGTGATTATGTGTTACAACCGAGTTTGACACCCACTCTCATTTCAAGGCCTCTAAGACAACACAATTACTGTTTTTATCTGGGAGGTTTTCCAGCCTTCTTGTCACCATTTATAGCAGGAGAGTAATTGGCCAGGTTTACTGCTTTTCTCTGTGTTGTTTTAAGGGATTAGTCATTGTGGCATCAAATCCTAATGCTTAAAAATGGAAATAAAAAACTTATTAGGTCATTCAGTCCATTTCCTCAGGGCCGTTCCGTACAGTAAATTCCTGGCAATCTGTACAGTCAGGATATAAACAATCCCAGTGAAGGGCATCCCACCTTTTTCCTGGGAAGGCCGCTCCACGGTTTAGCAGATGTCATTCTAAGGATGTTTTTCCTGACATTCAGTCTATGTTTCTTTCTATTCCTCCTAGTTACAACTCTTTGTTTTGCACTCATTCATTCTTAATTACCATTACTTAATGACTGATTTATAGCCAATCATATACTTAGCTTCAGCTGGTCTTTAACAAACCCATTAAAGGCAGGAAACATTGACAGCAAACACCTACCTTCTTCGTTCCCCAAAAGATTCTTTTTTTAGTGTTTCTGTTGTGCTATCATTTGTTGCCAATAAATAAGATAAGCTGAAAGATGTCTGGTTTGGTATATACACATCACCAGGAAAACGAACAAAATTCAGGATGTTTGTTCTACGAAATTTCATTTTATTCTTTAAAGTTTGGTTTAGAAAACGATACAGGATTGCAAGCAAGCTTAGTTTTGCAAAACGCCAGATGCACAGGAAGTGGAGAAAGCTTGCATGTGCCAGTTTTAAAGGCTGATATCTTGACATGACAGATACCACTTCCTTAGGATCATCTTAGAAAAAAAAAAAAGAAGTATTAACAAAACTGAGAGAGTTCCTGAATCAGAAGACAACTCACTTAAGTAAAAGAATAGGAAGGGAAGTGAGAAGGGAAAGTCAGGTAATTTAGAGGTGGGGGCGGGGGGGGGAAGAGAGCAGGATTGTACTTTCTAGGACTGTTCCTGCTCTTGTGAAATGTTTGTTGATGTTTATAAGTTTAATTCTTCTGAATATGTTTTTTGCATGCGTATGTACTAATGTCCAAATCCAAACTGCAATCCTACTCTGCTGACATTGAATTGTATTTTGTTTGAAAACAATTAATTTTTACCAGATGCATTTCCTACACCAGCACTACTATAAGACTGCACACTTTAAAAAGGCCTCTAATTACTACCCACTCTAGCACAAACACCAACAACAGACTGTAGCCTAATTCTTGCAATGGATTTAAGATAAAAGCCTCCCATCACGTTAAATAACAAAGAGGTATAAATACTGGGCTTTGCAGTTTGTGAAGTCCCCACGTACATAACAATGGTTGTGAGAAGAGCAAAAAAACCACCAGTCCTTCATTTCTGTTATCATCACTGCTGTTACTCTTGCCGTCAAAGAAAAATAAATAAGAATAACAAAACGTACAAAGTAGAGCATATTCAAAGAGCCAAACAGATATACCTTGTCTCTGTGGAGGAAAAAAAGAAAAACCCAAACAAGACACCAATACCAAACCAAAACCACACACACTGCTTAGGGTTTACTGCTTTTCCTCATTAATTCTAAGTTCCTTCGTTCCTCCCTGATAATCTTGCACCTTGTCAAGCTTCAGTTTGGAGTAATAAACCCTTCTACAGCAGAAAACATACTGCAGTCTATTTAAAGTCTTTGTAGTGAAAACAGAAATTCAAGGTCAGACCCATGTTGCCTTAGACAATGTACACATGTGGGTGATATTGGCTGAAGACCAGCAGGAAACAGAATGCAAAGCATACAATTTTCAACAATGGTTAGGAAATAAAAGGTGTGGTATAAGATCCAGCACAGATGCCAGAATTTACAATAAGGTTGTTCAAACGTATGAAGAACGTCATATATCCACCATATCTAGAAATTAAGCAGACAAAGCCTCAAAACCTGTATCTGTTTTATAATATATTAATATCCAGAGGAAAATGCAAAACACATACACTCAGCAATGTCATCAACTGTCAAAATTTTGCAACAAAGAGGCATAAAATTCTTCTCAAATGTTGTAGAGACAGTGGAAAGATATAACACATATGGCCAGAAAGGACCAGCATTTTTAGAATTAACTTTATCAGAATATAACAAGCACTACCACACAGAGGAAACACAACATTACCTTAATGTAAAAGAGGTCCTGTATCTATATATATATATATGAGGAATAAAAGCCATTAGAATGAACACATTTTATTTTTGACATATATTTCACATACAACCTGTTGTTCTTAGAGCTGTTAAAGATCCTAACGTCACTTAGCTTAGGGGCGTGCAAAATTACTGTATTGGTGTTTGTGAAGCATTCTGCAATCCCTCGATAAAGAGCACAACATAAATCAATCATAATTCTGTGTGCATCATAATCAGCACATATAAGTACATACCTGGCACTTGTTTAGATTCTCTCATTTCTTTTATATCTTTAATATAGAGTCTTGCAAATGCAGAAAATACAGGATCCATCCCCCAGTGCAGAGAAGGTGTCTCTTCTTCATACTTCTTGAACTCAGACTGCATTCAAAACCTGTGAACACAGATGAACTTGCAATTATTTTCCACACAGGTAAAGCACTGTTCACTTATGTTCCAACTGAATGAAAAAATAGCTTGTGATTTTACACAGAACAACACAGCAGGGCTGATGAAGAGACACAGGAACTTATCTAATACAATGTTACCTTTGTGTCACCACATTAAATATTCAAAATATCAATACTGATGATTTACTCGAAGTACTGAGACTCGACAGCAACAGTATTCTACCCAACTCCTTCAAATGAAGTAGAATTTCAGGGATTTCTCCTCTATGGACCCATAAACAGAGAACCAAATACAACACTACTTTAAAAGAGTAGGATTGTGGGATACTAATTGGTTACTTTCTGTACACTTGACTCCGCCCCCCCATCATTCTCTTTCCCTTCCTTAAGATAATCTCCTCATTGTTCATCCTGTGCTTTATTGCAGTGGCGGGGGGAAGGCTTATTTTATATAAGACAAAAGCAACTGGCCCTTCTTTACTTCGGGCATGCAGTCTCCAATAACTTTGTAATTGTTACTTTCCCCTTTTACCTCTTCAGATTTCTCTGTTTAATGCCTGCTGTTTTCTACCATTACCAGAGCCAATTCTCTGCTTATCACAGAGTTGATGTCAAAAAAACCCAGCACTCAATTCAGGAAGGATCCTTGTAGAGATTTGGAAGCTGAATATACTTTTTATTAGCTTCTCCTGTATGGATAGCTAAAATGTTCCCATAAAGCTTTCCAGGTCACCTTCGAATGGGCGTCAGCCACTTACAGCTGTAGGGCAGAGGTGGTAAGTGGACTGATTCTGAATAGCGTGTAATAGGGCTGAGATTTGGCAGCTACAGTCTCCTGAGAGGGAGCAGCTCCCTGCTACAGGTTGCCAGTGATCTCTGTAGCCTGCAGGAGACACTTCTAGCTACTGATGTAGAGACAACACACCATGAATGTCATGACAGCATCTTGCTTCTTTGAGAAACAACAGAGCTTGGATTCTGCACGATTTCTGTTTTCACACGTAAACTTTAATTTGGGGCAGAAAAACAGACTGTAACACAACATGCTGGAGCGTTGCTGACATCTACTCTACACTGTGAAAAGAACCGCAGATGACAATTATATTCATTTCCAATTTTTTTTTCAAAAACAACAAAACGTTAGTGATCCTCTGACCTTCCTTAGACTGGTCATTTGTTTTGTGAGATGTTGAAAGTATTTGATTTAGTCAGTTCCACCAGTCACTTCACCTTTGAGTAACAAACGAGACAGTTTTGTTTACACCTGGATTTACGTCTCTCTCTGTGCTACACGCAGCGTTTCCCAACCTATCCCTTTTGCACAGGCAATGTCTACTCAAAAACGTCTCACCATCCTTTTCTCACTCAAGCCTCCCCATGAAGCACACTTTTTCTGCTGCTGAATTGCAGACACTGCTCTGTAGAAATTTATAGCTACACGCAGCGTTTCCCAACCTATCCCTTTTGCACAGGCAATGTCTACTCAAAAACGTCTCACCATCCTTTTCTCACTCAAGCCTCCCCATGAAGCACACTTTTTCTGCTGCTGAATTGCAGACACTGCTCTGTAGAAATTTATAAACTAAGCTGTTAACTGTATGATCTTAATAATGCAAAGCTGCTATTCCTCCATATGGCAGTTCTCCGTTTGCTTGCTGTAGTCTATGTCAAATTTAGACCATAAACTTTCCCAAGCAAACACATGGTTTGAACCTGTATTTTACTTAGCACGCTCATTTTTGTAACAAAATTAGTCTTCCCCATCCCTCTCTATTTGCTTGCAGTCTCTAGTACAAAGTTGCCTGCATTGTCACCATGCTACTGTGCTTTTATAATGTCTATAAAAAAAAGGGGGGGGGGGGAGAAAAAATAAATTTAGCCCAACAAAAGGTCACGGTGAATGAGAAGAGTTCACACATCAATGGATAAACATACACGCTATAGTCAATCAAGGTTAACACATACTGAGTTGGAATAAAGAGAAGCACTACTGGTCAGTGTCATCCTGTCTCCCACCCGCAAACAGGAACTTTTAAGATATAATTTTGTCCTTAATGGTGCTACAGTCCCCCAACTATTCACTTTCAGTGGCACTTCTCCCCTGACAAGAAACATGGATAAAATCACAGTCTTTTTCTCCAAGATCATCATTTATACAAAGTAATATTCCTTTCTGCACCATGCCCCTCAACTTACCCTGCATGGTTACAAAGTCTGTCATAGCTCAGCACCCGGTTTTTCTCCTAGACAGATGGCAGACGGAGCTAACAAGCCAAAAAGAGACAAATGAATAACAAGCCTGTCTAACTTTTTGTATTTTGTGTGAACAGCCACTCATTGGGATAAAATGCAGAAGTCACCCCTGCACACGTGTACGTCTGAGGGGTAATCAATGAAGTAGCACCACCGGAGATTAAAAATATCTGTATTTTGGTATTTCAGTAAACAGTTGTCAAGTCTGAAATGCCCAAATGTTAAAAGATCATCAGCCGGAAGTCCAAACAACACTTCTAGCTTAAGTGAAGCATCTCCCCAAATCTTTTACTCCTTCTCTGTCCTGAAGGGAGAAGGATTTCTACAGCAAAAGGTCTTTACCTCAGAAACTACTGGGAGTTAAATCTCAAATTCTGGAGCCTCCTTCTAGCTCCCAGGCCTTGCTACAGCTCTTCACTGGAGAAATTTACACCCATCACATCTATCTTCATGTACAGAACCACTCTGCTTCGTTCAAGTCTGCTACAGACACATCAAGTTTAATCTTACAGATCTGGCAAAGATTCCTTGATAAAAAGCAAATCACACCCCCAGCACTATGAAGGCATCACACGACTTCTTGAAGTCCACAGGACAAATCTGCTGAAGTCATGAGTTACCCCATCCACACCAGGCTGGGGCAGTGACACCATACTCCAGCCACTGGCTCCCTTTCAGCAATGTCTGACAGGCACATGATGAGCATTCTGCAGGGCAGTCTCCCCTTGCCTCTTCATGGTCCCAGCAGCCCTCCCAACTCCTGTCACTGCCCAAAACCAAGCCTATTTTCTTTCTTCCCTCCCGAGTGGCCACTTGGTAGCTATATTTGAACAGTGACCTATTTAAAGCCAAAGGCTTGTGGCCTGCTGGAAGGAAAAGATATTTACTGCCTCCTGTACTGCTTGCCTCCACACACCCCTATTACAAGTCCATTCTTCTCATGGTGTTAACAGCAGTTGTCTTTTTACTCCTATAGCAAAGGAAGACGTTAAGTCAGAGAAGCAAGCCTTTCCAAAGTATCTATTTTTCAGTTAGTTTCCAAGCTTGTTTCAGGCAGATTGATAGTACTAGAAAACATACTTCTTACAAGAAGAGATAAAATTTGCCAGTCAATTTCTCTTTCGCTTCATAATAGTACCTTCCCGTAACTTTTTCTTAGGTTGGCACTGGAAGCCTCTCCATCCCAGGCAGAATATCCCAGGGGTTAGTTAACTAGTGAGTCATCCTGGCGAAAGGGGAACTCTCCATTATGCTGGAAGTGTTTTCAGCTCTTAACTGGTACCATTGGTGATATACTATCAGCAAGGAAGATAACAGCTACCCTGCACAATGAAGATTCAAGGGGCAAATAGCAGGCATTGTGGAGATGCACAGCATTATAATCAATGAGAACACAGATAGCTAACAACAGACAATTCTGAACAGATACTATATGTACAAATGTTTAAGAATTAAACTGTTTTTTGCTGAAAGATGGCGATAAGGCTTAGCAATACAAACAATAGAGTCCTAGCAAAAGGTCATCTCTTTCTGCATTTTGTTTTAAATGCAGTGTAATGACTTTATGGTTGCTGTAGTGCAAGGAACTCAATCCTGCCACAGGAGAAAAAAGGCAAGACAAGCATCTGGTCCACAGGTTTATTAGATACAAGATATCTGTGTTCTATTTTTACCTCTCTAAAATAACTCCAAAGAAAGGCTACAAAGGCATAATCAAAAACAAAACTAGAATTAAGTTCTGCTATTTGGACCACTTCTTGGGAAAACAATTTTGTTTCAAAGGCAAAAATCTAAAGTTTACACAGTAGTTATCTAAATAGAAATAAACAAAAAGCCTCAATTTGAGATTATTCTAGACACTAACCTATTAAAATAAGGCTGTCTCTTTCACCTCCTGCTATCAGTGTTAGCTTTTCTGACTGTAGTGAGAATTAAACCAAGTCCATAATCCTCAGAGTTATCTTGTGACCTCAGCAAGGTATTATCCTAAAAGGGAAAGAAGGGAAACCAAGGAAAATTGGCAGCCTTCCCAAAAACACCACCACCCAAAACCAAGCCCATTTTCTTTCTTCCCTCCCAAGCAGCCTACCTGGTAGCCTTGTTAGAATAGCTCCGCACGTAACACCCGAGTGATTTGTTCAACAGAATCAGCCCTGGCCAATAATTTCTTGGCTCCTATTCCTGTGTTCACCATGAACCTTTTTCAAAAATGGTAAATGATTAAGAATTGGTCTTCTTCCAATACCAGTGAAATGGAAATCCCAAAGAAGAGTATCTGTTTTAATGTTTCTTGTTGCCTTTTCTCCAGATGTGATTAACAACCAAAGTTTTTGGAATAAATTGCCTTAGTTTGAGATGAATTGTTTGGAGCCATAATAGAGGTATCTTGTCAGAAGTTATCTGCAGCTACTCTGCAACTGCTGGCAGACCGTTGCAAACATTCTTTCTCAAGTTTGCTCTGAATCCGAATCAGAGAACATTTACCCACCGATACAGGCAGCTTAAACATCCTACCAGGCATTCACTCTTCTCCAAAGACTGCCACTGCTATACTAGCACTGAAGATTTACACAGGAGGCAGCTCCTGAGCTGTTAAGAGTTCCCAACCCAGCACATTAGAACAACTTAAAGTCACCATTGGTTTACTTGCATAAATCAGGCTACAAACTGTGGCTGTTAAAGAATTGCTTTATGGGTCAGCCATCCCTGCTGCAGAGAAAGCAACTTGTGGAAAGAGGAGCAGAGTCAACAGATGGGTTTTATAACAACCTCTGTCATCTGAATTGAACTCATCTGTGTTTGAGTCAACACCCTATGTGACAAATGAGTATTATTCAATTCTTCATGAACAGCAGAGGCAATTCCAATTGTTTTTATCAATGAACTGACACCTCTATTGTGTAATAGTCTTCCAGTGGAGTTGATGTCTCCATGTTGTAACCTGTAACGTATTTCGCTCTCTCTGTTTTTTCCTTTCCACAGCACTGCCTAGAAATCCTTCTGGACAGGCACATGTGGCTGCAGGAGACCAGACAGACTGGCTCCTCCAACATCAACAGCCTTGGAAGAGAGGGGGACAAAGCTTGCAGTTCTAGATTGCCTTCCTTGGAATTATAACTTGTTTTATATGCAAGTTAAACCTTGTAACAAGGTTTTGGCACCTAGTTTTCCAAAAGCATGATTCTGGAAAACTAACAAGGAAGTGTGCAATAAAATAAACAGTAGAAGTAGCTCCTTCTGATCTTTGTTCCATGCATTAGTCACAAGATATTTTCCTACATATCAAGAAATCAGCAAACCACTCAACAGACCACTAAACTAGCTCTATATGTTTATTTATCATGGACAGCTGTAAGCTTACCATAAATAAGGTAGCAGTAGTCACTACTGACAGTCAGAAAGCTTCACTTGCTATTTGTATTTTAAAGCTATTGGATAATCACACTGAAGCACCTTCTTCAACTAATTCTCTAACCTGTCTTGAGTGAGGGCAGGAGGAAGTCTATGAAGATGATTAATTCTCTCTGAAAGCTCTTAATCACCCACAGTGCTGCCAGAATGAGCTGAGCTGCTGAAAAGAGATTCTTTCCCTGGGAGAGAAGTTTCTTAGTTATCAGTGTGAAATAAAAACAAACAAAAGTAAAAATAAATTCCTTATTATAAATAATAAGTTTGCTGCTTGGAAAAACAGCAGTATGGAAGCTTTGATAGCAAGAGGATTCTTGGCAAAGGAAATTTTTTTGACAGATACATGTAATTTACTGATCCATATAAAGGAATTTTAACTCATTCAAGTTAACTAACAGAGCAAAGAGAATAAAACCTAATTCACCCCGGTTTAAGGCAACACATTTAGCTTTCCTACTTTGGTACAGAAGTGTAAAATAGATTTAGTGCCACTTCTTGAATGAAGATTTTCAAATTTCAGAAATTTAGGTATAAGCAGCAAGCATTGGTTAATAGCTTTCTGAAGCTACTGGGCCTGTGAACTCCATGACAAGGTTGAATCAATTTCTAGAGGCAAGTTTTCCTCCCCTTTAAATTAGTTTATGCATCTGGTGTAAATTAAAACAGCCTCTGGAATAAGATCAGAATTTATATTAACATTCCTAGCACAACAGACCACTCCATTACAACCAGAGACTTCAAAATAATTAACCTACCATTTGGTCTAGGTGCACAGTTATGACAAAGTTCTCAAAATATTCCTAGCACATACCAAAGCATTAGACCATGACAGACCTGCTTAACATTTTGAAATCAATTGAAGTTTTTCTTTGCTATGCAAGTGAACCTTTTAACTATATCAGAACACTGTGAGGCTGTGCTTGAAACATGGTGTCCAAATAGCACTGTTGCTGGTATATACAAAAGAATTAAAATCAGAACAATATTGAAGTCTCAGATCCAACTAGGACCATCATATATTTTGTGAGCGTAACTAGAGCCTGAGATGACGCATCTGGAGCTCTTTTGGAAGATTGAGACCCAACTGTTACTCTTCTTAGAAAGATTAGTACAGTTAGCTTGACACTGATCTCTGTTTCTAGGCTGACTGCATTTATTCTTTGGTTGTTTTTTTTTATGCTAGTCCACAAAATTAGTCTTTTTCTCCTCCAAATAAAGACTCGTAATGCTTCCTGTCTGAAGACACTTCTTGTAGAAAAATGTTTAGACATTCCAAAAGACAAACCTGTGCAAAATCAAAGGCAGCAGGGGGGGGGAAAAAAAAAAAAAAAAAAAGGATTGAGATATATTATTACAGTATTCCTACTTTGACTGGGGGAAGTTTGAACTATCATCCCATGTAAGAACAAAGCTTTTGTTATGCTTTTCCAATGATCCTCACACAGGTCCTCTCAGCCAACATCTAGGAAAAGTATCAAAAGGGTGGTTTTTTGTATCAAAAATGGTACAATTCCCAGCCTGCTATTCTCTGAATTTCTTTTGTAACTGTGCCTCCCTTCTGAGGACTAGAACTTTTATACCTGAAATCAAGCACAGGATTCCTTAAATCACACCCAAGCTGCTCTGACCTACAAAACCAAAAAAGTTTTAGAAATGCCACAGGTGGGTAGATATTTCTTGATTCCTTAAGACAGATTGTTCTGCACAGTCTCTTACACTGCATTCCATGAACTTTGAATGATCTGAAGACTGGTTTCTTCTCAGCTAAGGAAAGCTGGCTCATCATCCCTTATCTTCAGCTGCTAAACTCTATTAGGACCCGTTAAAAATCCAGAGACTTTGTCCTCTATTAACTTTTGGGTTAGCAATCTTTGTAATTCTCTGAGGGTGTTCTAAAATAATGAATATCTTAAAGATGCTCCCTCTGAGGTCTGTCCAAATCTCATCACTGAGAGATCATATAGGACTGATACAGAACAAACCAAAACTGTTCAGGAATACCTGTCCTGCAACATGAGTATCTTCTTAATAGCTTTCCTCACTACAGAGCAAAGAAGGCTAGACGACTTTGCTAGTGATGATTTTTGCCCACCTTTAAAAACTTCTTCTGAATCCAATAATAATCCACCAAATGGACATAACACTATTAAGACTCTTGAAAGAAAATACCTCACCAATGACCATGGATGCAACTTCTTCCATTCCCTACAGGAATCACTGTCACAGCTAACATGATAAAGTCACTACTATTTCGGACTTCTTGGTGTGTAAAAAAAAAAAAAACAGCCTTTGATAAACAGATTTAAGTGTCTCCTTAATTGCATTTGAATTTGAATAGATGCCACTCCCTACCTCATGCTTCTGAAAGTAAGTCACTCCTGTATACTGCATCCGGAACAATATATTATAGCTCAGGCAGAAGCCACAGGAATTATTTTTCCTATAGGTAATTTTATTTTCTGCTACAGAAAATTCAGTCCTCTTAATGTAATGGGCTTTTTTGGTTTAATCCATAGGTATCGCATGTTTTACTATAAAACATAATTTTGTGGATTAGATATTAAAGGTCCCTTCTGTCAAAAAAATAAAGATTCCAGGGCATTTGAAACAAAGTGCATCACATCACAATATTCTGTTTTCTCATAAACAGGTCCTAGTGCCCAAAGTTTGCATATACTATTGTTGAACACACAATAGCTGCTGTCTGCCTTCACAATTGACACATTATTACAGCTGCACATATTGCTGCTGTACCAAGAAGATATCCTACATGAAACCAAATTCTACTTTACAACACATAGTAAACTAGTTTTTTTTTCTCAAAAAAGAGAATTACACAATATCTTACAAAAATCTGGGTAAAAAGAGAATAACATTACACGTACAGAAACTATTTTAAACATGGTTGTAATATAAAAACAACATTTTTCAATGAAAAACCGTGCTGTTTTCTCTGTAAAATCAGTTTATATTTTAAAGTCTAGCTTTGCATTAATAAACAGTTGGTATCTCACATTCCAAACGTCATTTCCCGTTTTTGCTAGTAGACACGTCTCCAATATTATCCCACTGAAATGTCTCTCTTTGGGATATTACTAAAGAATCAGTAGTTTCCAGTGCTATCTTTTTTGTCAGATTGTCCTTTTTTTGTGTGTGTGAAATGTTCCCTACTTTTCAGTATGGTGTATATTTTTAATAATAGCTGCAGAAGGCATAATAAACTTCCTACTTATGCTTACCACATAACCAGGATTGGATTTGCTGGCTGGCTGGCCAGCCATAATAAAAAACAGGTTTAAAAATAACTAATTTTCATATTACAGAACAAGTTATTCAGTCCCAAGATTCCAGAGCTGATCAGGATCACAAGAGAACACAATGTCCATTCTGGAAAAAAAGGTTCCTGGGAAACAGAGGAAGAAATTCAGGATTTGCAATACATGTGGGGTTTTTGTTCAGACATTTTTAGTGCCAGTATTGACTGAAAGCAATACTGAGATACAAAGCTATCTTTATCCCTTAATAAATTTCTAATCCTAGCTGCTATGTGAACTAATGCAAATTTGAAAGCCACAAACAAAAAGAGCAAATCAGCTCGTGACTCCTATGCAAGAGGAAAAGGTCTAATTACCATCTGGAGGAAAGACAAACATGGTGAAGCATTTGTAATACATGCTTTCATGTGACTTAACTAAAGCTTCTAATATCCATCAGCTGGAGGGGGCTCTGCGAGTTTTAAATACTTTGCCTTGTGTTCATGTACAGTTTTGATCAAATAGATTTTGCTTTAAATGAAATATAATCTCAAATGATTAAAATGGTTACAAAGAATACAGCATTATAGCTAAGAGTAGTAGTATTTTAATTGTATATTATTTTAAAATAAATCAATACTCTAGATAGACTTAATCATGTGTGGTTCTGTGAAAGGTTGCTATAGTCATCAAGACACGGAGGGAAAGAATTTTCATTAGACTAACTACTGTAGTTAAAAAATGCAACTATCCACCAGTGCAGCTCAGTAGTTTAATATTACCTGAAAATTCCTATAAAAGGAGTTTTTCAATTAAATACAAACCAAAAAGTGTCCAGCCTTCTTGGAAAATTTTATCATGAAAGAAGACCGGAAGCTTTAAATTGCATTAGTCAGTGAATCAATAAAGAGAATCAGCTATGTAAGTTTCAAGTTGTTGACACTTTTGAGGTTTGCTTCTCACTCGAATAAGTATGAAAGCACAACCTACCCCTCCAATTATATGACTATGTTTCCAAATATCAGTCTTGAAGGTTGTTTTCCTGCAGACCAACTAGGAGCAATAAGAAAAACATATTTCTTTTTTGCAGTAACTTCCATGAAGTTAACATGTTAAAGCTTGAACACCTTTGACCCGATATGCTTCCAAGAAATATTCTTGTACTATTTGTTGAAATACCTGATCCTTATTCAAGATTTCTATATTTATATTATTGCTTTTTCTTCTGACATTTGATTTCAGATAAAGCCTATTCAATAAAACATCATCGATTTACTTGGAAACAATCAGGTAATTTGGCAACTTTTATTTTTGCTCTGCCATCACTCCCAGAGGTGTTGCCTGATATCAAGAGTTCTGCACTTCAAGAGTTCTGCTGGCAGTAGTATCTCCATAGGTAGGAAGAAGAACCCCCATCACATGTTTCCAGGACAACTCACCTCACACAGTTAAATACTGTGTGATAAAGATAAGTATCTAAAATGAGAAAGGGTGAATTGCCCTCTTAAGAGACCTTTCCCACTGACTACTGAAAAAGCCAGGCCATTTTAGACTAAACACACAGATTCTCCTGAAGCCAAAATTAGATCAATCCTATTCCTAAACGTTTTAACACTCAAATTTTTTTTACTGCAAACATCAAGTAATACCCTTATATGTTGAAGCTTCCAAATGTCACATGTTTCTATGGCAATTCTTAGATTAACTGGTCCTACAGTAATGCATCAAAAAAAAAAAAAAAAAAAAGAAATCATGCAATGTATAGTTTCCAGGTTACTGATAGGAGCCTGAGCATTGATTCTGGCTAATGAGATATGGGTGAGCTCTAGAGCGTCTGACCTATAGTATTATATTTTTTTCCTGTTTGTATTATATATGACTAAACTATTCCGGTTCATATCAGAAAAGCTCATAAAATACTGAGTGCAAAACTGAGCCTCTTTTTTGTTCCTTTATGAAGACAGCTTTAAATTTCACATGCAGAACAGAAATACAAGTCCCTAAGCTACAGATCTATCAACTGTACATTTAATAGAAAGGCTTTAAGAGTGCTACATACAATATGGTCTCCCCTCTCAAGGCTTCCAATAAATGGGTAACATGGCTTGATGCTTATTGGAGGAAAACACAGAATCATAGAATCATTTAGGTTGGAAAAGACCCTTAAGATCATCAAGTCCAACCGTTAACCTAGCACTGCCAAGTCCACCACTAAACCATGTCCCTAAGCACCACCTCTACCCATCTTCTAAATACCTGCAGGGATGGAGACCCAACTGCTTCCCTGGGCAGCCTGTTCCAGTGCCTGACAACCCTTTTGACGAAGAAATTTTTCCTAATATCCAACCTAAACCTGCCCTGGTGCAACTTGAGGACATTTCCTCTCGTCCTATTGCTTGTTACTTGGGACAAGAGACCGACCCCCACCTCGCTACAACCTCCTTTCAGGTAGTACAGCCTTTTAGCCCATCCTCTTACATCATAAAGAAATAAAAAGATTTTTTTTAGCCCTCTTTTGTATTTCCTTCTTCACCTTGTCATAAACATGGGTTATTAACTAATGATACTACTAGCTCCTCTGTACTTACCACCATTAATTAGAGCATTAGGATGCAGGAGTCAGGTACAGCATAGCAAGTGCAGAAGCGTCACAGAAAAAGGACAAAAAGGGAAGCAAGGCAGCTTTTGGAAATAACTTCAGAAACAGAGGCTGGACACACGAGGTCTTGGCAAAAACCAAGAATGCAAAAAGGAGGAGGTTAAAAAGGAAGGTAGTGGGTTAACTAGAAGGATCTAGAAATTACAGTGGGTTAACTAAAAGGATCTAGAGGTTACAGTGGCGCTTAGAACTGAGTCCAATACACCAGAAAACATTAAGTTTGGGAACAGAACAGAGTAGAAATGATAGAGCCTATGGAAAACCACCACCATATAACTGGAAAATACCAATGAAAACACCACATACATCAAGTAAAGAAAACAGAAGGGACAGGGTTGAGTTCCAAAGGTGACAGACAGATTAAGACAGGTGAAACAAGAATTATGTCTCAGATTTAACTACGAACAAGCCACCCATGACCTTACAGCAGTTCAATGAACTCAAACATAAGAAAGAAGATTGGAGGAGATCAGTGAAAGTGTGGGTGGACAGAAAGTCAAGACAATATAAAAATATACCATTAAATATTTTGAAAGAACTGAAGACAGGATGTAGGACTGCAGTGAAAGGGCAATATCTTCTGTGAAGAACACATTTCAAATTAAAATTTCTGAAGCAAGTGTTTGTTTTCAATGAAGAGAAACTGAAGCAGAGCAGTTTAAATGAAACAGAAGTAGAACTTAAAGAGGGAATTAGGAACAGTAGCAAGTGTAAGCGATGAAGTCAATGGGAAAGGATGGTGATATTAAGCAACAGAAAGTATAAAGGAGCCTTCTAAATCTCAGAGATGAAAAAGATTGCAGTAAAGAGTTACAGCTATTTTTAAGCCAGTATATTTGATGCACAACCAAGATAATTCTTTAACATCTTTACTGACATTTTAAGGAAACACTGAATTTTCAAAATGCATTGCATTAAATTCCTGAAGGAGAAATTTTAATATACTTATAACTCACTTTTACCTTTTTATCCTTACCATCTGGAAACATTTACAGTTGCTAAGAACTCCTGCTACCAGGGAAAAAAAAAACACACACACACACACAAAAACAGGCTTCATACAGCCTCCTCCATACCAGGAAGTCAATACAAATTGGGAAGGATTTGCTACTAGCACTTAACCTTCACCTTACAGAGTTTATTTTTAGGATTAAGTGGCAAGCTGTAACTCTAGAGTGAAAGAATAAGGCAAAAATTGAGACTGAGCCACAGTTTTCCTTTTCAGATATAACGTTTTTATCTTGAATTACTTATTAAAGAGTAAGAAAAAATAATAGAACTTAAAACCAAAACTTTATCACTAGATTAATTGCTCCTTTCTTGTGACAGCTTTGCATCTTATATTTTCAACATTATATGAATTAAAAGCTCTCTGGAACAGGAAGACTATTGTTATAAAAGTCTAAAGCAACACATCTGTAAAACCTACTAACATTTAGTCCTTGGTAGGATGACACTATTATCCCTGTTCTGCTCTGAGTGAACCTGTTTTATCACACACATGTTCAAAGCAAACTGATATATTATATAGATGCTGTATGTGAACTACTTATAGTCAAAAGCTCATTTATTGATAGAGCTGACACATAACCAGGCCCTGTATCCCAGTCCCATAACTGCCAGCCTTATTAAGGCCGCAAGCTCAACTACATTTGTTCACATATAGCTCAAGAAATTTTCTTTTAGTTTTACCTTTATTGCCAGTTATTATTACCAACTCTGACATACACACATACACCCCCTGCATCTGCTGCCCTATGACATTAACGGTGAGGCTAAAGAAAAGCTAATCCTGCCTAGATACGAGGATTTCATGCTATGGCTTTGGATTCCTTTTATTCCCCATCCTCTATCAATTAGTCAGTTCAAATAAACAGATGGAAATTAGTCCCAAAGCACTTTTTATCCAAGACAAAGCAAGTTAAAATCAAAATATTCAATTTAGAAAAGAAATGAAAGTTATTATTAAAGCCATCATTGTATTTTAACATCTAAATCAAAGCTATCATCCCACCTGAAGGGGCACAAAAAAAAAATAAAAGTATTATAGAGAGGAAAAAGAAATTGAATTTTAAAAATCAAGATTCCAGAAGCTAAACTGCAGCTAGTAACACCGGAGAAACCTTATCAATCACTTTCTTTGTTATTGTATTTAATCCAAACTATCTGCATGAAACTTGCAAATTAAGTTAATATGTGCAGCCAGCCAGATCAGAGAAGGGAAAATAGCTCATTTGGATTGCAGTTGTTTCTTGGTATTACCCTTACACACATAAACAGCCTTGGCTTTAACACCCTCCTCAACAGTTTTACATTTTGTGGCCAAGCTGTCAGTACAAAGGAACCACAAAGCCCAAGATCATTTTTGAACAACAAATGCTGATTATTACAACAAATCAGGACTGCTAGCTGGTTAGCAAGAGTACTTGAAAGGCTCTCTATTCATAGAGTAGTACTACCCTTGAAACTGATTTTATGCAGGTTAAAGTAATTAACTCATGTCACAACACTGTTTGATTCACAAATTCTTCGTGGCAGGGGCCATCTCCTCTTTCTGTGGCAGGACAGTGCCTAGCAGAGTGTGTTTCTGTGCACTATAAATACTATTAGCGCCACTAGTTACTCAACATACAATGCCAACATATTCTTAAAAGGTTTCTACCCCAGCACGCTTCAGCTAAAGAAACATCGTTTACACACGATGCGAAGTTCAGTTCCAGGTTACTTCTACGCCCTTACTTCCTTCTGAACCATCTTTCTAATCTTCATTACTACTATCACCTGTACTATTAGACATCTCCTTTGCTGAAATCCCTTTCTTGACTCAGGCCAGCACTTTCTATTCCTTGAAGTCATGCTTCTTTCAAGGAGACTGTCGAGGTTGCCATATGATCCCCATAACTGGTGCATCTCAATGCCTCATTATTATTACTGAGTTTACACATGGACTACCCTCCTTAGACAGCAAACTACTGTCAGGCTAATAAAATGGTCTGAGGCATGATACACACCAGAGGCTTGATCTTTAGAAGCTTATAATGCAGTTCAAATTAATGGTAACTTCAGGCACTCAGGTTCATATGAGGATAAGGCATTACATGATTTTCACTGGGTTTGTCTCACTGTCAGATCTCTCTCAGGTCTCACATCATCGCCTGAACTGCAAGATTGACTTCCTGCCTCCTGTCACAGCCTAAACTTTGTCTCCAAGATGTCGGCTAATTGCCCCTTATCCAGATAACGGGAACACACCTTACTTTCACGTGAAGTAATACCACGCATTTAGTGGCATGTAAACAACACAACTGTTAAAATACAATCATACTTCAGGCAGATGAAGGGATCACTTGTGGGAAGAGAAGGTTGTGAGATAAGGAAATTTAAGCCTGTCCCACTGATTAAATCTCACAAGATACCAAAGACGTGCAACACATTAATATCACACCCTGCTATGACTGAATGTCACAAACCAGTAGCAGGTCTAGGAACAGCACTGGTCCACAAACAAAAGAGTCTTCCAACATTGCCTTTTTCTGCCAACACCTTCCTCAAAGGATGACTCCCAGGCTGAAACCCTCCAGGAGGCACCACCTGCCACCCCAAGGCTCCTGGCAGACAAAAAGGGCCTGACACCCTCTTCAGCTCCCACAATCAGACCCGGGAGCAACGTGGGGGGAGAAGGGAGTCTACCTGTGCTGAAAAGAGGAACTCAAGGTACCCAGCCAGCCCTGAAAGAAAGCTGTCCCCCTACCTAGGGAACATCACCCTCTGCCACAGGACTGGAGAGACCTTCCCTACACAGGACGGCTGAGAATAAATAGGAGGAGCAGGGTGTCCTTCAGGATAAGCATCTCAGCAGAGGGTAAAGGATCCGTTTTCCGCATAGGCCCTCCCATAACGGCTACCAGAGAACGAAAGGGCAAAGTCGTTTCCCCCTCCTCCCAGCTGCGAGTACGCAGCCTACCCCCAAGGAAAAACAGGAGGTAAGGACGAGAACTCGCCCACCCCAAGCGCTGCCCTGAGGAAAGGGGGAGCGAGGAGGAAGGGGTTGCGCTCCTCTATCTTGGGGCCAAACACCAACTTACCCGCCGGAGGCCTCGACGCGCTCCTATTGGCTCACACCGCCCCGTCACGTGGGAAGGGGAAAGCCCTGCCTCTTCCCCCAGCTTTGCCGGAGACGAACCGTTGCGGGGGAGGGGAATGTCGGTATGGCGCGTGCGCATGCGCTGAAGGAGGCAGTGGCGCGCGTGCGCTGGCGCAGTGGCGGCGGCCGCGGCGCGAGGCGGTTCCGGGAGCGCGGGAAGAGGGGCGGGGGCACAGGGCGCGCTCACGCGCCCGCGGCGGGAGGAGGAGGAGGAGGAGGTACCGCCGCCGCTGCCGCCGCCGCCGCCCGGGTCCCGCTCTGCGAGAGGGCGGGGGAGCGAGCGGGAGGGAGACCGTGAGGGAAGCGTCGTCTTCCTCCGCTCTGCCGCCCCGGGACGCCCTGGGGCCCCGCTCCGTGAGGGCACCGGCCGGGAGTCAGGAGCGGGGCAGCCCCCTCCCCTCCCTACATCCGCCCCGTCCTCCGAGGCGGGAGCGCCCTCGGCGGGCAGCGGGGTGACCGCTGCCCCCTTCCAGCGGGAGCCGTGATCCTTTCGCCGCCCCCCTTCTCCTCAGGCTCCGTCCTCCGCCCCGCCCGCCGCCACCGAGCCGCCCATCCCGAGGAGGGAGCCCGGCACTTGTTGCTGACGCGATGGTCACCGGCCCGGCCGAGTAGGCAGGAACCGCCGAGCCCGTCGCGGGAGAGGACCGCTGCGGCTGCCGTCGAGGGCCCGGCCCCTCCGGGGGGCTCCGGGGAGATCTCGGGGTGTTGTTTCCTCTCAGCGCCCGGCGGTGACGGCTTCCCGGGCGGCGTGAGGACTTTCCTCCCGGGGATCGCGCCCGGCAGGACCGCCCGCCCGCCCGCCCCGGATGGTCACGGCGGGCTGAGGGGGCACCGCCAGCCGCCGCCCGCCCCCCCCCCCCTCCGCCTGGTCGCCTGGAGGCTGGCCTCCCTCGGCAGGAGGAAAAATGTCCTTCTTCAACTTTCGTAAGATTTTCAAGCTGGGTGGTGAGAAGAAGAAGAAACAATACGAGCACGTCAAGAGGGATTTGAACCCTGAGGAGTTCTGGGAAATCATAGGAGAGCTGGGAGATGGTGCTTTCGGTAAAGTGTTCAAGGTAAGGACAAGTGGGCAACTCAGATCAGTTCTAGTGTTGCTCCTAGCTAAAAAAATGACTTGTAGTATTGCTTCCGAGTTCAACGCTGCCTAAAGCTTGCCTGTCTAAGCTCTCCCACCTCGGGATACCTGTTGTAAGCATGGGGTTTCCGGAGAGCTTGGCTGGGCAGGTCAGCGCGGCGCCCACCTGCCGCCCCGCCGGGAGGCACGGGTCCCCGCGTCCCGCGGCGTGCCGGCTGCAGAGCAGAGCCCGTCATCCAGACGCTTCTTGCCCACGGAGGCTCATGAAACTAAAGATAGAAAAGACCTATTAGGTCATTGTCCCGCCTTCTGCTCCACCCTGCCCGTTGCTAAATCGCTCGCTTCTGTATTTTGTTTTTTTGGACTCGTGTACAGTATGGCTTCTGATCTTACAAAGACTGTATTTTCTTAGGTGTGAAGTTCATACTTTTGGTTTTTAAAGTTTCCGTACGGAAGGAAGCCCGTGAACAGTAAAATTGACTTGTGTGCCTCCTGCGTAGTTTATAGGGCCAAGCCGCATCGCTTTTAATGGGCATTTTCCTATCTTGTTCCATGTGGAATTGAATTAAACAGTTGTGTTATGTTGGCTTTCTTTACGTGGCAGAATTCCTGTGTTGGATCTACTCCTTTCCACTGTTTGATCTTTCAGTCCTTAAGTATACTGGCACAAGTAGTGTTCTTAAGGATGCTTATCTAGAATTTATCAAGCAGAGTAGAGTACAGTGACAGAGATATAACGCTGCTAGTGTTTGACAAGACTGTAGCTTTTGGGCAAATCTTTAGCTACTTTTCCCCTTTCTAAAAGGGCATTAATGCTCCACGTTTGGTTTAGGGATAGTGTGGAAAAAAATTCACGGAAGATGAGCATGAGAGAATTGGTGAACCGACGTGAATTGAGACTCTGGAGCTGGTTCTTGAGACTAGAAAAAAAATAGTATGAGAAAGAATAGCATTTACAGTGTTACTGAGAGCTAATTCAGTCAAGAAACATTTATATTTAGAGAACTGCATTTGAGAGTTTATGAAATCTGGGTACTCATGAAACCTGTGCTATTTTTGGTAGAAATTATTATAGATTTTATTCTGCTGTGGTGTCACCTGTTTGTAAATTTAGAGCAAAAGTGCCACAGTTAGTTCAGAATGCTAGGTGGGGGTTTTTTTCCACCCTAGGAATTTGTGTCAATGTTCTGTTCTAAGGGCATCTAGTTGATTTTGTTGTTGGTGTAATATATAGTCTAGATGGTGGTTCTCATGTCAGTGTGGAAGACTGGAGATTCTTTTGATTAAAATGACTGGGAAATATGTCTGAAGTTGCTATATTATAAAGCTTGGTGACTATAAAAACATAATGTTGTCTCATGGCATTTGCAGAGTATTAAAGTTTTTCTTCAAACTTTATAGTGGAGTTTTGATTCCCTTTTTGTGAATATAATGCTCTGTCCCGTAGAGATGACTGGGGAAGCCTCAAAGATAGAATACTAGGTGTGTTCTCCTCCTCCCCCACATGCATTTCCCTTCCTGTCCTCAAACCTCTTTTCACTTCATGTTTATCTGTAGGCATGTCTGTATTAGCAGTAGTCTATAGAGGAAGGTGTCTGAGCAAGGCAACCGGTAAATTTTGCATTTCAGTGTACTCTGTGTACAACAGGAGAGTTTTTTTCCAGTTGGATGTGATTTTTCACTTTGAGATTTATTTCTGAATGTGACATGACAGTGTTAACTGTTGAAGTGGAATTTTTCAAAATTAAACCCTATTTTAAAAACTGTGGTAGTCAAAATTACACATGCAGTTACACCGGTAAACTCGTTGAACGTAGCATATGTGAAAATTAAAAGTACTAGTATTCCTTGAAAAAAATTCCCATTTTAAAAAAAGGTCTCCTACTGCATGTATTCAGCAGTATTCATTTTGTTTCCATCTAGTTTGAGAAGGAAGATTACGCACAGATACTAACAGTTCTCGTGTTCCTGCATCTGAGCATGCTTGCCAAGAAACTGTTTCGAAAGCAAGGGTGCGTTAAGTTGTTTTTTCTTGGATATACACCTCAAATGAGAAACTGCAAGAATACCTATTCAATACCTTCTCAAATTTTGGAATCAAAACTATAAACCAGAACACAACTGTCAACTTTCTAAGACTTTGTCTTTAAATAATGTAAGTGCGGGGAGTTTGAGGGTTTTAATTTTGTTTGTGTGGTGGTTTTTTTTTTTTTATTTTTCACAAAAAAACCCCAAACCAACAACAGCCTAGTGTCAGTTACATTTTCCAAAACTACATTTGCCTTTGTTTAAGGTCTTAGGAGTTTAGCGTGTGACAGGGTTTTGGCAGATATATGATGAAATGGAATTGCCAGATAAATAAGGCTTTGTATACTTTGGACTTCTAATAAAAAATAGGTTAGATTGGTTATGTGCTATGATTTCCTGTAGGGAAGTATTTGGTTTAGTTGTGTAACTTACCTTCTGGACAAAGTATCAAATATTTAAAGAAAAACTCGAAAGCAACTCTTAAATGATTCTGGCAGTATTATGATTAAATTATTTACATAAAAAAATGCTATGTCTAGTGATAACTAGTTTTGTATACAGAAGTCTTAAGGGTGCTGAAAACTTGTGATTCATTCCCCTTCTTCCCAATCCCAGTACAAGGGTCTTGCTTATATTTTAATAACTTAGCCATATTACTAGAAGAGCTTATTTCCTTTGAAGCTGTTCGTTCTAGTTTTCTAAAGCTTTCTTAGCTCTGACAATTTATACATTTGTATTCACTAACTTCTAAGTAATGTTTAGAAATACTCTGTTTCCAAGTGTTTTGACTGCTGTTGCAAGTCTCTCCTGCGATCAGAGGAGCTATGTAACTGCAGACTACTGATGACAAAGGTTTACGATTCTATAGGACTTTTCATTCTAGCCCTTTTCAGCCTCTTCAGAGAGGCCACTTTTGGGCTATTTTCTTTTCTTTTTGCTCTTGGCTAGAGAATAATAGTGTAGTTTTCCATCCTTTTTCAATTTATAGACCCTTGCAGTACTTCAGCATCAGGTGATGGCCCTTGTAAAGAGAATTTTGAGGTTGCTGATGATAGACTTTTTTCCATTTTTTTTTAATTGCCTGTCATGAGTTATTTAGAATTACTGAATGGGCTGCTAGGGTTCTGAATGCCACTGAAGAAACATAATATTAGCATTGGAGGCTGATTTCAACTTTGACATTTGGCAGTGAGATTGCAAGCTACTCTTTTTTTTCTTTTTCTTTTCTTTTTTTTTTTTTAAAGAGGAAGAGATTGAGAGATTGAAACTGCTTTTGATTTGATAAGGTTAAGTCCCTTGAAAAATCTTAGGCTCCTACTGTTAAAGTTGATTGTAATCAGGTTGCTTTAGAAATGAGTTACATTATTATATCATGTTACTTTATTGTGTGTTATATTGCCCTATTGTATCACATGTCAGTTCAGTGCACATAGTAAACATTGCTTTAAGGTAAATCAGTATAAGTAAGTGTTAAACTGTAGTAATTTTAAGTAACCATGTGAAGATTTTCATCAGCTTTAAGCTGCTTTCTAAATTCCCAGAAGTTAAGGTTCAGATGGTGTGAAAACAGACCTTTAAAAAGCCTAATGTGTTCTGTGGCTCGCTCTTCCTAAAGTTCCTGATTGAGAATCTTTGTCGTACAGATGCACATAACTAATTAAAATGCAGCTATCTTCCTAAGTTAACCTTCTCAAAGAAATAAAGTGCTGGGACTATATTTCAGTAAAATTTGCCAGCCTTTTTTGCTAGTAAGAACATTGTATGCTATATTGTAGAAAGGCATTTTCCTAGGGTTTAGTTGGTGTCATATTTGAGCCCTTCACTAGAAGAAACTCCTCCAAGAATTTCATGGCCTTTTGGCCATCTTTATGATAATTACGGGTACCATCTGTACAAATATACTAATTTTAAGTCTTCTGTGGGAACAGATTCTATAGTGGTAGAATATATGTGGCAGTATACTATATAAGATATGGGGGTATCTACATATGGTATGTGTATAGAGAGAGAATATATAGTGTGTATATATTTTAATAGAAATTGACAAATTATTGTTAGAGAATACTTTGTACTTGTCTGGTTTTGAATTGTGTTCATGCTTCTCAGTTTGAATTGGAATATTCTGCCCATTTATAGTATCCAGTTTATTACCCTGAATCTAAGATGTTGGAAGCATTGTATATACAAGATTCTCATAGGAATCTGGAAAATCAAATATTTGTATTTCATCTAAAGTTACAACGACAAGTTTTCCAGCTCTCAGCGATTAACTGGTGTTTGGTTAAAAAGCCTATTCTGCTTTCTCTTTAGGTTCAGGGAAGAAATGTTGTGGAAGCTGATAGCCATAATCATGGTGAACAGCATTACCCAAATGCATTATCTTCTGAAAGTTACAACTACATTAAGTATTTATATTTGCAATAGTGGCCAAATTAATCTCTGGCTAATGATAGTGGGCTTTTGATAATAGTGTTTCTTCAAGTCCAATAAACTAATGATGTTGTTTTGTTGAAGTTAAGCTTTTGTTTGTGTATTTGAAACAATCTTACCTGTCATGTACCTGTATGACTTACAGGAGAGCTTGTTTTTGCCTTAATGTCTTCTACAGCAGGTAGAAACAAATACAGTTTTTAAATAGTGATTTAATAAGACTGGACCAATGTGCTTATTTAATGATAGTGCGGCCTTAACTCCTTTTAATGCCAAAAAATGAACTGACAGTTGGTGGCTGCTTAGAAGTACTTTTTGCGTACCACTAACATCATAACTTATTTTCTAATCCTGGAAAATACTTTAATTAGACCTGAAAGCAAAATGGGAGCAGAGCAAGGAGAATTTATATTGTCTAGTTTCTGTGGCCTTGCAGCAGATCTAAATAATACCTACAGTTGGATATTGCAACTTGAAGTTATCTTAATGATACTAGTGTATCATGCTGCTTGCTAGGATGGCTATCTTTCACATCTGTAACAACACTCATAGGAATAGACTTTGACCACTTAAAATCTAAGCTGAAGCACTGATATGCTGGTTTTTGTCTGATTGTTCTCTTTTGACTTACCTGGTGTCATTAGCTCTACTAATTCCTTAGAAGAATTTGTTAGAGCTGTTGGAACTTACAAACATTCCTATATAAAAGATACAGTCCCCTGTGAAAGGATATTGCTTGAGTTCATCTGAAATCCTGTATGTTTGGTACTAGTTGGAAGATAAAGTCACGTTTGAAAATTTCCAGTCAAATACTGTGTTTCGTGAACCTGAAGTTTCATGTATGACTCAGCCATAAGCCTTGGCCTGGAAAGAAAAAGCAGGTGAAAATGTCCTAAAATGAATTTTAACACATAAGAATGAATCAGTGCAGAACTTCTGGCAATTTTGATTAAAATTGTTTGCTATACTTAATATATTTTGTTCTAATCTATTTTCATTCATAATTGACTATATAAGTTGACCTCCAGTATTAAACTGGAGCAGTAAAATAGTACAGTTGTCCTCAGGAGATCTGAATTAATAATATTCACTTAAATGCCACGTTGCTTTGTTTAGCCATAAAGGCATTAGGAGATAGAGGAGAGAAGAGAGTTGATTTACTCTCAAGAGACTAATGTATAAGATGGCAGTGTTCAATTTTAAATATTTAGTCTATGTAAAATAGAACTAAAACTTTACCTGAAGCTTGCTAAGAACAGTCATTTCTGTAAGAGTAGCCTGCGTATTTTAGGGCTGCTGTGTATGGTCTACATGAAAAAAGGTGCATGAGTGTTCATAGAAGACAAACAAATGATTTTAGTCTTGCTGATCAGCTTGGTGAGTTGCTCTATAATGTTATCTTTATTTTCACACGATTGCAGTTTTAGCATGTTGAAGATACCAGATAAGGAAAAGGCAGTATCGCTGTTTTAAACCCTGGGAAATGTGTCAAGGGGAAAGCTTTACAGAGCTCTTTACAGCTATTGTCACTCTTGCTAAGTTTTCTGAGGAAACAGGTAGTGCAAGAAAGTCATCTGTAGACTGTAAACTGAGATAACTTTCGTGTTTTAAATGGCTATTTGCAGAAGGTAGTATCTCCTTTCCATTTTGTCTGTAGCAAGGAAATATTCTACGTAAGTAAGAAGTATAGCACATGTTTCGTGTCTCACTTTTTGGACATCTTTAAGTCACTTGGCTTAAAATCAGCATCGCAATGCTTAACTTATGAGTAATGTATTGTCTGTCTGTTGCAATCAGAATAAAAACTGCAGACAAGTTTGTGGGGGATAAATATAGAAGGCTCATGATTACTCCTTGGTAAGGCAGTCATCTTTTCCAAGGTGTGAGCACAGTTATATAAACTGTTTAAAACTCTTAAGTAAATAGGAAATCATTATTTGATTTTATTTATGTTTATAAAAGTTCCTATTTTTTTCATGTCATCTGATATTTCATATTTCTTAGCTAACTATTTGTGTAAGTACTTGGACTGTTGGTTTCTTGCCTGGAGAGTAAAACTTTGGATTTCAGGCATAAGCTACATGTGACTGTTTAACGTTGTCAAATAGACTGCAGAGTGAACCTTCTTCTTTAAGCAGTTCTAACTTGATGAAGTAATTCTTCATATCTAAGTCAGAGGCAGTCTATTTAATTAAATAATTCTGATATAGTAGCTAAAAAAATGTTGTGGTACTGTTTTGGTTGTTTTTAACAGGTTTTGTAGACAAATTGGTTAAATCTTTTGAGCTTGATCTTTGGCAGGGAAGTAGTCCCAGTAATACAATCCTCTGAGCTGTTGTTGCGGACAGTGGTTCACAAGTTTCTTTTGGTGGTGACCCAAATTCTAGTTTTGACCACCCCATAAACGATATTAAAGAAATAATTTGTTGGGTTTGTGTTTGCAAATGCCACAGTCCCCAGTTTGGGATTTTTTCTGTCTTTTTTTTGTTTTGTTTTGGTTTTTTTTTGTTGAATGCAGTTATTAATGGTCCTTACATATGTCATGGGCCATGACCCATGTTTTGAGACTCTTGTAAGATTATAAACATCATTCTCCTTCGATGACAGTGGTGTCTGTGTAAAAGAGGCAGCATGTAATTAAACACTCTGGTTTGAGATGTTAAATGCATTCCTTGAGACCCTGGTGCCTGAAGTGTCATTTATTAATACTTTTTCGGTCTTTGCTTCTTTGTGCTCCCACAATAACCTTCAATTATATTCAGATTATACACGGAATTGACGAATTCATATTGTCTCACCTTTTTTGCCTATTGTCTTACTTTACAGTAGGTGCCAAATTACTCAAATACAATGCTTGTGCTATCTTTTGATTTGATACTGTTTGGATTGTTCCAGTTCTCAATGTTTAGTGACGGAAAAGCCGTGAAATTTGCAGTTAGAAAACAAAGCAGACTGAATTAATAGCACAGAGTAAAAAAATGAATGATGTTTTGTAATTTTTCTCCAAACCCATGTGAAATACATATTGTAACTCCCTCTATCTAATTCATTTATAATGGTTTTATAACGTGATTACAGTTTGGAATGCTTGAGAGAAATTTTTAACTGTCAAATATGTCTCAAATATGTCAAGTGGAAACACATTTTTTTTTTTTCCACTCAGAAATGGGAAAGAATCTTTTTAGAGAGAAAGAAGACTTAGTACTTGCAGAATATGTTTGAAGTATGTCAGGCAATAAAAATTAGCTAAGTAATGTTCAATAAAAGGTAGTAGGCTACCTCAAACCACTCTGCAATGGTATTCATATTTCAACAAATTAAAGCTTTGCTGTAAATGTTAATTTTCCACAGGCATTTCTAATTTTCTGTTGAATATGCTCTACGTTCATGATACAAACCAACTAGAGTACATGCAGCAGAAAATTTACCTAAAACAAAAAATTCACAATAAAATAGTAATGGAAGATTCTTTGTATATTTAATGCACCTACTTAAACTATCATATTTCATTTTAGGAGGGCGTACTGTTTCTTAAAGCAGTTCTAAATGTATGTAAAAGCAAGTCACAATATTAAAGTTATAGATTTTCCTTGTTTATTTTTACTCTTCTGGATTAAGACTGATTTGCAGTATTTTGTGGGATTGCATGTGTTTATATGAGTTAACGTCAAACAGTTAAGCATGAATGGTGATTTGGAAGCTAAGAGAAAGACACAAACTTTTTCCCTTTTATGTAGCCATGTTTATATTTTTGAGCCATTTTCTATTTAGTTAATTACCTATAGCCTAGAGCAAGAAATTGCTCAAGCATAGATTCATGCTTGAATCAAGTTCCACCCAAAATCTGGCTTTAAGAAGGTTCTGATTACCCAAAGCATGGTATCCTATGCTATGATTTTTAATATTTACTGATTTTTCTATGGAGAAGAATACGAAGAGGTGACAAAGTAGGATCATACCACAATAGGCAAATCAATTTATTGATGAGTGTTTAAAATTTGCTAAATCTGTCCTTACTGCAGAGGACTAAGTGACTGTTACCTTAAAGTGTCAATCTTAAAAATTAGTCGGTTGTTGTTTCAGAAACTCTGAAACCGAAGGAGGCCGTGACAAATAAAGGGACTTCATTATTTTCAGAAGGAATTTTTCTAAAGTTGCATTAATGCAGTTATTAAAGATGAGTGGGTGATCAGAAAGTGGAAGGGCAACTGTACAGTCTGATGAAGTTTTGGGGGGAACCATTACCCTAGAACTTGAAGTTGTGCCTACATCAAAATTGTTTTACTTTAATATGAAAGCAATGGTAAATCCCCATGCTAAGGCAGAATCGTTTTTGAATCCATCTAGCTTGATAATGAATTGGAGAAGACTGTCCCCTTACTTTCTTCATATCTAATTGAACAGCATTTTAGATCTGAGACTTTCTTGTTTAAGGAGGACTTTAAGGAACTGTTCCCCCCCCCCCCCCCCCCCCCCCCGAAATGTTTAGTCATAACCATGATTCAGAAAACAGTGTTCTGAGGGAAGTTATTGTAACTTTGGTAATGATACAATAATAACTTGGCAAGACTTTTTACACTGGAATTTTTTCTTTCTTTATCTTGTAGGTAATGGTTCTCCAGACACAGATTTATGCTGTAAAACCAAAGCTTTTCTCTAGCGCTTGTCTAGGTTTCACGTTATAGAAGATAACTTTACCAGGAAAAGAGTTACTACTTTGTAATCAGAAGGCAGTAAAACTGTAATGGAGAAATGTCAATTGAGTGCTTCAGCAAGAATTAGCATGTTGCAGTAAACCCTCATCTCCTCCACAGCCTTTGTCTCAATCAGGCTTTATTCAATTCATATGCTGCCGCCTTTATTTTGTGAAGTTCAGTCATGTTCCTGCCCCACCTTCAGCTTTTCCTGTTTGAATTGAGGAGGCCCAACCTTTTCAGTCTGTTTTTTTAATAAGACAACTGCTTGACCCTTCAATGATTTTAATTGTCCTTCTCTCATTCTCTTACTTGCTCAACTTCTGCGGATGCCACAAATCTTTTAGTTCACCATTTGGGCTGTTTGGTTTTTCAGTGCCGGATAGTCATGGGTGAGAACCATAGGTCTGTGCAACTATATTACACTCTGAAAACTGAACTGTTATGATTGCTGGGAAATATGGTCAGAAGAGTTTGAACAGGAATCATCCCCAAAATGAACTCGAATCATTCCAGTAATGCAGAGAAATGGGTACTCTTAGAGTTAAGCCAAGCTTGTTTTTACTCTCTCACCCTTTCTAACTAGTTTTTACCACCGGTGAAGATGCACTAACTGAGTTTATAAGTAACCTGAAAGAAGGAAGCACCATCTGCTATTTTTCATGTCTTTAGGGCGGGAAGTCTGAAACCTTAAGGATCACCATATAAACAAGAATACTGTCAAGTGTTTCCTGTTGATTGACAGGGATAGCTGGGGTACCTGAAAATGCATCCTTTGCTTTTGGCTGTAGCAAGAACTTTAAGCTGTCTTTTAGTAGCACACTTAGATGTTCTGGTCAGTTTACTAACCCTAGAAGTTGTTTGTTAATTTAGCATGTTACACTTAAATAAAACCAAACAAACAGAAAACCACACACCTCCCCTAGCATTTAAAAGTGAAATATAAAAATGAGCTAGTGGACAGACTTGTTAACTCTCCTATTTCAGTGATGTCCATTTCAATGTAACTCCTGTAGTGGCCCAGCATGGGACCTCACCTTTGAGCCAGTGTAATAAGAAGATTCTTTTGAATCTCTGAAAAGCACTAAAACAATGTGTATCTGTGATACTAAGTGAAACAGTCAATAACGCATCTTCTCAAAGTGGTGCATTTCAACAGCTTTAGTAAGTTCAGAAGAGACTTTTGAATGATGAGTGGCTGGGTCTTTACCATGACTGTTTTCCACGACAGTTTCCAATGATGCAACTCAATGCAGCCGGAGTTCTGGCAGTGTATTCTCATTCCCACCTCTTTCCTTCTGACAGGTCTGGTGCTTGCCAGCCCCATGATGATCTGGTTCAAGGCACTAAACCACCCAAAAGCTGATTGTACATGTAATCTTCTTGGCTCCCCAGACCAGCTCACGGGAGGGCCAGACAAGTGACAGTGCTGATATAAGGGAAAAATGACAGGACAAGTGTCAGCGTTGGCTTAAATAGCTATAAAAGGGAAGCATCAAGGTGGCATATTGATATTCTGAAATTGTTAAGGTGTGTCAGATGAATGCTTTTTGTCAGGACAAAAGAAAAAATAGATGTACTTCTGTTGTATAAATCATCTGCTGTTAGCAACAGTACTGATAAAAAGGCAGTTTTGCTAAATACTGCTGTTGGTATTGTTATCAGCCAGTAGTTCTGTCCCTTTGCATCACTGACACCAGTGCTAGAAGAATTCTGTTATGTAGATGTATCTTTAACGGGAAATTTACTAAAAGTTTTGTTTCAGGTGGTAATTCTTTTCTCTACTTTTAGTAAGCTGCATAGCTGCTAGAAAAGAATGAAAATTTTGTAAGACACCTTATTTGGCCTAAATTCACCTGTATGAGGAAAGTGCTCACTCTGAAATTCAATTCAGTTTCTGTAGAGTGTTTTGAAGCAAGAATGGAATTCCGCATTCCCTCTCGCTGTACAGATACACAACATAAGATAGCCCTCTACTTCAAAAAGCTTTCAGCCTAATAAAAGAATAAAAAAAACCAAACATGAGAGAAAAGGTGGAGTAGGAGAAAGAGGGAAGTCTTTTCAAAGGGAAAGCTGCTTCATCTCTAACAGCTATGCTGGTGCACCCTCATTGCTGTCGGTTCATGGGGGACATGGGCAAATTAAAGCTTTCATAATTCCATTAAAAGTAACATTGCCACACTATTAAGAGACAAGAACAGTACTTCCTCTTGAACATCTTGTGTGTTTAACTGTTTGCAGTGTTTAACCTTACCATGATACTCAGCAGTTCTGTTGGAGGAAGAACATTGGTCCTACATGGCATGAAAATCTTTTACCAATAGAAGCTCACAAGTTCATTAGTTACAGAAGTCTGAGTAAAGCAACTGTTTTCCCTGTGAATATTTTGTGCATCAAGCTCTGCAAAGAGATGAAGTATTTTATCTTGATTTGTTTATCTGGATTTGTTTTTAATAAATTTATCAAGTAATGCAATTATTCCTATGGCTATTTGTATTTATCACTAGTGTATTAGGTAAATTCTGAATGAATTACACTAATCAGTAAAATGGCGAGCAGCAAGTGCAAAAAACATACCAGAATTTGAAAAAGATTATCATCATCAGCATGCTTCTAAATTAAAATTGCTTCTGAAATCAGCTGATAAATAATAGGATTGGCATTCATATAGTTTCTCAGAGTAGTCAATTTTCTTAATTGTTTGGTTGTTTAAATTCACCAATTAAAAAAACCCAACAAACCAAACAGTTAATCTGAAAGGCAACATCAGAAGCAACATGTTCCACTACTGTGCTGAATACTTACAGAACCCAAGACGCTATTTTTGTGGCACTTGAATAGCCAATTTTCAAGGAATACCAAATGTTTATTCAGATGGCTCTTTCTCATCTCTTGAGATGTCATACTTGCAGCACAAGGATAGCTAGGTCATTATAAACTGTATGTGAGGCAACCTTTCTAACTTGCATGTCAGAAGATTTCACTTTGTTTTTGTGAGACGGTATGCAGCTTTAGGGTCATTACTTAAGACTCACAAGAAAACTACTGGCAAGTCACAGACTGTATAAGAATTAAATAGCATAAATCATCATAGTGAATTTTGTAATTAATAAAGTTCCTTGTAGAACTGACTTGAAAATAACTTGTTTACATTAGAGAGAGCTGAAAGACACTGGCTGACCTATATTGTTTTTTTTGTTGTCGTTGCTGTCTTTGCAGTTGGTTTCTGTTAAATTGTTTTAAAGATATGTACATAAGGAAGCAATAACTTCCCTCTAGAATTCTAAATTTCCTGTTCTTTTTAAAATACGTTAATACAATAAAGAGAATATGAATTGGTTTCTATAACAGTTTTACTTAAAAAAACAGGGATGATGTTGTACAGCTTTTTTATGAAGGCTGTCAAAAGCTACTCTACTTCCTTTTTTTCTTACTTCAGAAATAGGGGAAGTTTCATCTCAACAGACTAGAGCATGCATGGAGCAACAGAAGATATGCTTTGATAGTTTTGCAAGAGCTGTTGCCAGTTTTAATGTGGTATTGATGTAGTCACATTTCATTTCCCACTGTTAACAGCTGTGTCTTTTTGTAAAATACTGAATCTTAAACTGCCTATATAGTTTGTGTTTTTCCCTTAAAATATATGAGGTATACTTTATTTATTGTTCATTTTAGCAAGACAGAGAATGAAATGGGGTGATAATGCTTCATCTTGTTTTATTTAATCTTTCCCTTCTGGCTATTTAGCTGTGCTCATTGCAAGTCTTGGATATGGTTCACATTGCAGTATGAAATTATACAGAACCTTTTCCCAAACTGCCCATATTTTTGAGCTAGTAAGGTGTATACACTTTAAATGATACGGTTAAGTTACATCTGTTATATCCCATCATCTTCTACAATAAATACATAAAATAAATTGTCTTAGTATAGGTCCTTAAATGCCTTCCTTCTGCTATATGAAATGTAGAGCTTTTAATAATATTCTTTACTTTTTTGACAGTGAGTTTTTTTTTAACTTAATGACTGTGCCACATTTCATTTCTATGACTATGTAGTTTCCCTAGTAACGTGTCAGAAGGCCTTTGTTAAAGGGCTCTTAAAGTCCAAAGAAATTGTCGTTTTTCTTTATTATTTTGTTGACTTGCTCATTTCCAGTTTGGAAAGACAGAATTTTCTATGCTCAAGTTGGATGTGCTTTTTTTTTGTTATTTTGTTATACATGAATAGTTGTGCTGGGTCAGCAAACAGCTGTAGCCATCTTGTATCTGATCTGGTTAAAGGCTGTGGGCAGAGGAGATCCCAATTTTGTTTTGTAACCTATCTCCAAGGAACAGGGTAAGGAGGAACTGTGGGTTGGCCTAGCCGCTTTATGTTAAAAAAAAAAAGTATACTAGGTTGATACGTGTGCATCTGTGAATGTACACTATGTAGTCTGTAAAGTGCTAGTAAACAAAATGACTTAGTGCTACATGAAGCCAAAATGCTCTGTGGTCTATCTGTTTGCAGAAAGCTGCAGAGTTAGCTTTTACAACTCCAAATGTCTCTCTGGGAAAAGATGTTAGCAGGAGCAACACTGGGCTCTCTTAGCTACAGAGTTATTGAAAGAAATCTCATCTCAAGTGAACTAAAGCATTGTTAGAGATGTTAAATAACTAGAAGAAAGATTATAACATAGAATCCTCCCAGGTAAAGGAATTGGAGGTTTCTTAAGTCCTGTGTTCAAACAAATCATAAAATTATCAAGAGCAAATAATAAAATTCTCAACTGTCAACCTGGCAGCATGATACCTTTCTGAAAAAACAGCAGTCTGGAGACAACTTCAACTCTGGCTTGTTGGTTGTCTTAAAAGTAATTCTAGTGAACAGCTAGAATTAGCAATTGTTGTTTGATTAAAAATTATTTCTTGATATAATGGTTTCTTGGAAGCATTATTAATTTCTGTTATCAGGAATAAAGCTGTGTTTATTGCTGGAATAAAGACTTAATTTTAAGCTGTAGGGACTAAAACTTGTAAATTAATAAGCAGTAAGCATTATGTTTGTGGGGGGTTTTTTTGTTTGTTTTTTCGTTTTTTTTCAAATGACACAAGACTGAATAAATAACTGTAGGATATCTGTAATCCAAGATGAATATACACTGGGCTGCTCTCTTTCATGGGAAGTTGTAAGTCAGTTTGGGGCTGACGTCGTCTGGTGCTGGGTAATACGGAGAGAACTTCTGCTGGCAACTGTTAGTGTCCTCTGCAGATGAAAGATACTGGCAAAACAGCTTAGCACTGCAGGGATAAATCTTAATTTGTCACAGCTCCCCCTTCTCAAGTATAGGAGTTGTTTGTAATGCGCAGTTGTGTATTTTAATGCTGCTTTTCAAGTAGTATGTACAGTTGTTATAACTGAATTTAGGAAAAAAAACACCAGTCCTTTGCACTTAAATCTCTGGCACCACTTAATGCTTTAGTTACAAATGTTTTCCCAATATTGTCAGCTGGTTTTTCCTGTTGCTTTTATGTGAGCTATCGTGCAACAAGATAAAGGAAAATAATAATGTGTTATTATAAAACAGCATAGCATGTTTTGGAGATTTTCTTGCCAATGTTTAGCAATTTTTATTTTTTCTTTTATTCTGTTTTTTAAACATATTTGCTTAAATAAGAAGACTGATGCTAAAATCTGATATACTCTCCTCTGTTAAATTTCCTCTAAGGGACTGTTTCAGTTATTTTGCACGTATTTGCCAGTTCAGCCTTGGTACTTTTCAAATTTGTATATATATATTCCTTCTGATTTCAGTGACACAGTGCATGAATCAGGATGGGAACACTGCTTAGCTAGTATGCAAAATACCACAGAATTAATGAAAATACAAAAAGGGAATCATGAGGTTAAACATGAAAATTACATTCCATACCACTCCCAAAAATAACTTGTGGAATCCTCAGAAACCAACTATGGAGGAAGCAGAAGAACCACAATAAGTACGAAGAACAAGGATAATGTTAAAAGAGTGAAGTTGTCATGGAAACCGCTCCAAAACTAGTGTAGCCACAAAGGCAGCACCAGACCACAGTATCATAAAGATGCACTTCAGTAGTCTGGGTTGAACCCTGGGCTCCACTTTGTTAGTAATACTATTTGCTCGTAGGAAATAGAGACGCTTTTATCTACACTTCTATTTCAGTATTTTTTCCCTGGCATTAAGCATCTCTTCAGTAGAAGAAACTGTATAGTAGGTAGTTATGATCCATTGTGCAGGCAGGGAGAATTTTTGGCTGATCATCTGTAGTTGAAGGGTGTATCATCCTATTTGGTAGATACTGTCCTTTCATTATCTTCTGAATAGTTCTTTTGTAACAGTCATTTCAACAAGTTTTAGCAGGTATAACTGAAGTTAGCTGGTTTTCAATTCCTTGGGCCAACCATATGTATAATTAAACAAAAAACTGAAATTCTCTATAGTGGGTTTTTTTATTATTATTATTACTGTATTTTCAAACATTGTGCAGTGAAGACTGGTGCAAAATAACGTAGCTTCTTTGAAATGACTGGCTTATCTTAATTTCCAGAAATCTGTGGAGGTTGCCATCTCTTTCATTGGCCTAACTTGTGATTTATTGTAAAAACTGTGGTTTAATATTGCAGAGGTAGCTATTTGCTCTTTAATTCAAACTGGTACTTTTAATTACATTTCTCAACACTCAATGTTAGAATTAATGTTTTCTTTTATCCAATTAATTAAAGTAGATTTTTTTTTCTAAAATTCACTAATAAAGAACACCTTTCCATGTTTTGAAAAGAAGTTTGAACACTCGATACTTGTCAGTCATGGAGTTTTAGTTTCAAAATGCATGGGACAATGTTAAATATGGTATAGTAAATTTATACAAAACAAAATCCAGTGTAGTTTTTTCCAGTAGGCCACACTGCTTCTTACAGATTTATGTGCTCAGGCTCTTAAAATCTGAAATTATAGCAAGTTTTTTTCCTTGGTTCATATGTTTAAGAAAGCCACTGCTTTCTGATAGCTCTGAGAAACAGCTCTTGCCTTTGTGTTGTACAAGGACAGTTGTTCAGTACTGATTCCTCAGACATCATCAGAAAGCATTTATGGAGCTAGATCTGACAATCCCAGGTTTACATGAAAGTGTAGCTTCTTATGTGTAAAAAAACATCTTTTGCTGATTAGGGCTGTGCGTATTTTTCACTTTTTGGCAACCTTGATGATCTATGGTTATGACTATACTTTTGTTGAGAAGAATGAGTCAGAAAGGAAAAGCTGCTTAATTGATTTGTTTTGCTGCCTGCAAAACACGCAGTGTGGTTATATAACATCTCAAAAGAGATCAGGAAGAAAGGTGACGAACAATTTTCTATCTCGTATCTCAGCTTTGTTTCCTGTTGGCTGAACCGTAGATGAAGGACATACTTAACTTTTTTCAGCTATAAGTAGTGTTTCATTTTTAGATGTCTGCATGCCACATTGCAGGAGGGGAGCTGCACAGTTGGGAAGGAAACATTTGCTGGTGATAGGAAACTGAAACAGCTCCTCACAACCAAGGCTGAAACTTCATATTGGTCATCTAAAGATGAAAGACTATGAGTTCTCTCTGAGCTGTAATCCTATTACTCTGGAACGGTGGCTCTGCTCTCCCTGCTGTCCATGGCTGGGAATATGCAATGTCTTGGCTGAGTGCCCAGACAGCAAACCTGCCTTTTAATATTCTGCGATCAGTCTCTTCACAAAGCTTCTGGCTCTGGAACTTATATTTGGATATATGATACTGTATAAAATTTCAGTATTGATAGGGAGGAGTCACTGACTTCACATACTCACAGATCCTAGCTTTGTGTAGAGTGGTTATTCTTATTTCTTGTACTGATATGTTTTCAAATGTTTGCACCATTTTTGTGCATTAGATGCCATTGCCATTCGTGAGGGATTTAGGTTCAGGAAGCTGTTTGCAAGTTCTGCTTTACAAGATCGTATTTATTCTATGCAAACCTACAATCCATCTTTCTAAAAGTACTTTATCTTAGAATTAGAAGAATAAGAGTATTTTTCTATGTGTTTTCTGCTAATGAGACTGTGCCATCCATTGCAAGAACCGTGCTGTAACATAGTTTGCTATTCCCTTGTGCATACTATCTCTCTGTAAGTTAATGTTTGCTGCAGTAACCTTAAATATATAATCCAAATAGAAGTCTTGGTGGAAGGATTGCAGTATTTATGTATTGTTGTATGTATTAGTTAATAACATCTATGTCATATTTCATTAGCCAGATCTTGGGGGAATGAATTATTCCAATGCAGTTTTCAACCATTGTGTATGAATCTTGTGAAAAAGATCAAATTTTGTTAATGCAAAGAAAGAAAATCTTTCTCCCCGCTTTCTTCCTTGTCTCCACATAAGGCAGGATTGAACCATAACCATTGAAGATGCCCATTTGGATTTCTTAGTGTAGGACTGAAGCTTAAATCGCCTGTCATGGAAGCAGAATCAAATGTATTTAAGCAGAGCGTTTGGAATAACTTGAATTGGTAGTTGAGAGCTAAAATATAGGAAGAAAGAGCTGGGCTACTAGTACAGAACCTATTTTGAAAGGGCAGAACCTCTGATTAACATGAATGGTTATTTGACTTTAAATGTTCATGTACCCAAATGCAAAATGAGTATATGCAGATCAAGACTGCATCTACACAAACATTTTTGCTCCTTCTCTGACCTTTGGAGAATGTTATGTGGCAGAAAAAAGACTTCAGCCAGTCTAGAAAAAACAAACATACCCACACAAAGCTGTAAATGCTTTTTTGTTCCTCTCAATCCGGGGGGGGGGGGGTGGTTTCACATGCAATACAGTGCTACATAAATCTTATGCATGAACAGTAAAATCCTTTCCTACACAGTTCGAAAGAGCATATTTCTTATGTGCTTCTTACAGCAAGTCACATAGATGGATATTTATTATAGAGTGCATTGTGGGGTGGAGATGAATAATGTCTTATTCAAAAGGAACTTTTAAAATAATGTTTAAAATATTCAAAGTTTTTTTTTTTTTTATTTTCAAGTGTAACTTGATGTATACTTAAAATGTTTTATCAGTCCTCAGAAATACTCAGTGGAAATACTCTAATTCTAAAGCTTTTTTCTTTTGAGAACTGGAAAAAGCGTCTGGATCTAGCCTACAAAATTTTACTATCTAAAGTCAGAACAAAGGCAAACATTTGTTTTGTTTATAATTGTTAAGATGCTCATAAAGATAATCATACTGTCTCTATAATCACTTCTGGTTTTTAATGAGGTGTTTTAATAGAGCTACCACAAGGAGCAAATAAAAGAAACTTATTCAAAGTGGATTTCTAGTTACCCCAAGCAAAAGGATCTGGGAAAAATCAAAAGACAAAGTAGTCACTCTCTGAATAGAAAAAAAGCAATATATGCTATAAATGCAGCAAACTTCCTAGCTTGTAATCATGCATGCTAATTTACCAGTGCCTCTCTCTCTCTCTCTATCAAAGGTGAAACTGAATCTGAAAACGGTAACATCTGTTATTGTTTCCTGATGTAGAAGTTTAAAATAGTTTTATTTAAACAAAATATTATTACCATTATATAGTTTACATGCAAATTTGTGTAAAATTGAATTTCAGAATTTTTTTTTTTTTAAGTGTCCTTCTTGTAAGGTGTGATGGAGAGTGTGTTGCCATGCATGTTTCAAAAAAGTAAATGTACAGTTAATATTTGAATCCTTTAGAAAGTTGCTTTAACAACCACTTTTCTGCACATGTAAAGCTACCAAGTCTAATTCTGTTGTGGAGTCAGACATCTGTTTCACCTTTCATGTTTTTTTTACAGTGTCGCTCTAGAGTAGGAAGGGTTGGTCTTTCGTTCTTGCTATAAAATGTGAAACCAAAACAAATGATGTTTGTGTTATTAAGCAGAACTTTTTATTATTAGAATGTGTGTTGGAAAACTTCTCAGTAGTTTGTTTTCAAATAATGTTATACAGATCCCTTATCTTTGTTGTTAAAAATGGGAGGGCAAATATTGAGGTTGGGAAGATTGGCTGTTTTTTGTTTTGGAAAAAATATTGAGATAAAAATAAATGTTACAGAAAACCTTTACCCTCAACATAAGATGAACCAGCTAGGACTATGCTTATAAGTGTGTGTTGCTGTTACTGCTGTTTTACTGAATGTTATCATAACCCTTTAAATCTTTAAATCTTTTTTTTTCTGTTTTGCCACATTGAGAGAGTTATTTATGTCTGTGAAAGTGATAATATTTAGACCTTGGAAATCATTCTTAAGAATTCTTACTTGCTGTCTCACATCAGCTTTTGTCTGATATTAGTATATGAGATTAGGTGACAAAAGTCAGCTTTTGGAATTCTTGCTGTGTCCTGTCCTGGGTTCATCTCAGCCAGGTTTGGGGCCGAGATGCCCCGTGCAGCAGCCACACAGCAGAGACAGGACGAACCGCCTTGTGATGCTGCACATCAGGAGTCAGAATTGCCCCTGAAGGTTCTTGTCTTTTGCTGCTTTGGAAAGAGCCTATGTCCCTACTTCTCATTTAATTTCATTTGAATGTCAAAAGCTAGGTGGAGTAAATCTAGGCCTTTTCTTGATGGTCTTTATGTATCATTGGTGAAGTAGACTTCAGTCCTTCAACTTCATTTATTCAGACACAAAAACTGGAAATGCCTTGACAAACTAGTGTTTTTATGATGGCTTGAGAAAACATACCTTCTTGTTTAAAGTTTACTAAATTCCAAGTTACAGTATTCCTTCAAACATAACTTGCAAGAGAATTAGAAAGTGTGTATAATTTTATGTGTGTATATGTAGGCTGTGTGTTTAATATTTGCTTTATCCCCCACATATTAAAAAAAAAAAAAAATCTCGGCTTGCCTAGTTTTGCTAGATTTGTTTCTCAGCAATATTCTGTGAATAAGTATTTACAGCAACTGGTTTCTGAAATTTTTTTGCTATTTAAATAACAGTCAGCCTAATTGTTTGTAATTTCTTATGTTTAAAAAAAAGCCAAAGAATAATTAAATGCATAGCAGGAATGCTTTTTTTAAAAAAAATTCTGTACCCAAGGTCTTGTTTTCCTTTTGCTTTTCAGTCAAAATTTTACTTGTTCTCCAGTTGACCTTATCACTACAGCAGTTCTAGCTCCCTGGCCTTAAGGTGTGGAGCAATAAAGTAGAGGCTGGCAGCATTTTCAGCGTGGCCAGCTGCAATGAGTAGCCATCTGTGGAATTGCTCCTAGACTTCTGAAGCAAAGAGAGTAAAATGCCCACACAAATTAATGATGCCTTGGCAGCTTTTTAACGTGGGAGCTTGAATACAGTCCCTGGCTGAAGAAGAGCGTAACCTACTGATTACTGGTAGAGGATCTGTTTTTCTATGTGGCTTTGCGAACAGCTGTGCTGCCACAATGTGGGGAGTGTCAGAAGGGCAAGAATGTGCAGTCAGAAACGAGAGGGTGGAGGCTACTTAATACTCCTTGCCAAGTGTTAATAGATAGTTTTTTGAGGAGCAGCGCAGAACTTCATCTTAGGAGTACAAAATAGTAATGACCCTAAGCTATACTGCATGATGGTTTAAGGAATGTGATGAGAATTAAGTGTTTTTGTATTCCTGTCTTTCATTGTTTCTTGACCTTGAGAAAAGTTATTAAATCCTTTTTCTGATGGAATTTATCTAGTCTTTAATATGCAGGTATTCTCTTTTTGTAGACAAGCAAACTAAAGTCAGGAAAGTAGTACGGAAATGTCAAGAGAGGTTTTTTTGTTGTTTTTTGTTGTTGGTGACAGTTGTCTGGTGCAATTCACATATGTTTGCTGTGACTTTTCTTTATAGGCTCAGAACAAAGAAACAAAAGTACTGGCTGCTGCAAAGGTGATTGATACTAAATCAGAAGAAGAACTTGAAGATTACATGGTTGAGATTGATATTTTAGCATCCTGTGATCATCCTAATATTGTTAAGCTCCTAGATGCTTTCTACTATGAAAACAATCTGTGGGTAGGTATTTTTTCTTCTCTAAATGCATTTACTTATTTCAAAAGGTTATTGAAACTACATTTTTTTTCTTGGCTTTATTAAAAGATCATTTGTCAGTCATTTCTTCTGGGTTGTCACTATTGTGATAACTATTCAGTTTCAAAACTAATTTGTAAATTACGAGTATGACTTTTAGGAAATTGGCATTGTAAAATTGAGCTACACTGAGTCATTTGGTCAGAAGTTTGAATCTAAAATTTGAAAATTGGCAGTTCGTTTTGGTGTATGGAGTTAGTGCTTATTTGTAACAGCAGGACTCAGATTTTAATTACATTAGCACAATTTGGAGTGAGATTCAGAATCCGCAGCTGAAAAATAAATAATGTGCTGAAAAGGTCAGCCTGTGAAGTATGTTTTTTAGATACGAGTGAATTGATCGGTACTTCCAGGAAGGACAGTTTACTAGGACTTGAACCATAATTAATTTACTTAAAATCTAGATACTTGTACACAGAAGTATAGTGGGCATATGTATGACTGTACGTCACTCGTCTGCTATATCCTGGGCACTGAATAGCTTTAGCTATGAAAATACAATTTTTTCTTTTAGGTGATCCAATGCAATATTTATAAGTGCTTTTGGACTTGTACGAAGAATACATGCTTTTTAAAAAAAAGAGTTTATAATTTAAAAAAGATACCTAAAACAAATAAAAGAAAATTTCCTTGGAGTCCTACAAACATGCTTTATCGTTTAAGCATGAAAACAATGGAAGTGTAATACCATGTTTCCTGATGTAGATTTGTTTTGATAAGCTTTGTGAAAACTGTGTGATCTGAATGCAGAGTAAAATGATACTGTATAAAACAGCAGAATAGTGAAAAAATTTCTATGCATAAAGGTCAGCATGAAAGCAAGTATGCATAACAGCAGAATATGAAACTGAGTGGATAGGTTTCACTGGCAGAATAAAGATAGAAGAGGAGTAAATAGTTCAAAAATAAAATTGCAGATATATAGTTACAGTGAAATGCAGAAGCATGAAAGCGGCAAAGGGAAGGCTATAATGATGTGGTAAGTAAACAGTATTTAGTGGAGGAAAAAAAGAAAAGAATGATAGTTGGACATAAAAATATGTTTTTGCTTTACAGTTTTAGAAATACAATTTCTTTACCAGACACCTTTGTCAGATTGTCAGATCAAACAGCAAATTTTGGAGAAAGAAATTCTTTATTTACATTTCCCACACTTAACTAACTTGGCAGTAGGTATGCAGAAGCATGTAAATGGAATAATGGTTTAAAGCATTTATAAAGAGTTGCATTATATAATACATTTGTTAGTACCATTGTTGTGAGGATTAATTATAATAGTAATTTGAAGTAAAATGTAACGTAAGTGGTGTATATATAAGTGTTATGGCATAAGGTGTAATTTGAGGTTTCCTTTTTTACGGGCAATTATACTCTGATTTTAAAAGTACTCTGAAGGAAAAAATTCAGATATTATTTCCCAGAATATTGACTGTTAGGATTCTGACAAGAAATGCTTGTTGGCTGTCAGACTAAAAATTATAATTTAAAGTTCAAATTAAAGAAGAAAAACACATAAGGAAGGGTGGGGTGTGAGTCTTGGATGACCTTTCCTCTTTCTTGCCCTCCTCATTCCCTTTGTCTACCCTCTTTCTCCTTTGTGTATGTTCTTTCTGTCCTACATGTCAGCATAGTTTGTGCCCGAAAATAATTGCAATTTTTGTTTCAAACTGAAACTGAGAACTGGAGATGGAGTTGTTCTAGTATTATTAGATTCTGGGATAAAAGCATTGATGTATTGTAGGCATCAATGAAAATGGAGCAGAATTTATGTAAACATCTGAATTTATTAATTTCCTGTAACTTTTAAGATATTTTTTGCATATTTTCATCTCATCTGAAACAACAGAGGAGATAACATCTGCTACTGGAAAATCATGTAGCTCTTATACTTCGACTTTTCAGTCAGAGACATTATACTATGGAAATATAGTTTAATAATCAAGAAATGAGTTTGCAGGGATTATATAAATCACATTACAATGAGTCAGATTCAAGCTGACTGTTTTATTATGTTTGATAAGTTTTATTATGCAATTTTGTCTTTGGATTAAAACTTTTGTCTGAGGATCTCCAAGCATTTTTCAAATAATTTGATTGAGGAGCACAGCCCTACTTTTAGCTGGGTAACAGTACCAATATTTTGCAGAGGTTAGTGAAATAATTTGTCACGGCCAAATAGTCTGAAACTCAGGTTCCCCAATAATGCTCCCTTATCAATGGTTCAGTTCAGGAGAACTATTTAATTTGTAATTTGTGTATCCTTTTTTTTATATACAGATCCTGATCGAATTTTGTGCAGGTGGAGCAGTAGATGCAGTAATGTTGGGTAAATAAGTTATTTCAAATAATAAACTTAATAACATCTTAAAATTGTAATATATGTATATTTTAAGACTTGTTTCACATGTATATTGTTTTGAAATGCAAATATTTATGTAATTGGTGTGCTATATGTGTTGAATGTTGGGGTTTTTAAATTAGCATTTACACCTATATCTATGGACATAACTTCTTAAGTTAAATTAATTTTCTCTCGTTTTTAAAGTGTTCATTTACTTTTCAAAACACATTTTTGTCTTGATCCTTTAAGTGAATGTGATGAGTTGTTCTCATATGCTTATGGAGCTGTGTTGTTATAACATCATCTATATGAGCCCTTTTCAGGATCTCATTCTTCCCCTTCCCCTGCCATCTTCCAAATTACGTTGTGATAATTTTTTATATTGCATCAACCTTAAAATCAGATTTTTCTGTGCTTATTCCGCAAATTAGGTGAATGTTAATACCAGTAAGTAAAGGATCTAGTCTTTTAACATCTTGGTGTACCATACAAAAGAATCAATCTCTAAATGGTATAGCTTTTTCACAGTTCAGATAAGTAGGTATACATAGTTCATAATGAGGGAGGTTTTGGGTACAGGGGATGAAATTTTTACTGAAAGGAGCAAATATTTTAAGACAGAAGTTTTTCTGACATACAATGTTCAGAGTCTGTCAGATTAATTAATTTTCACATATACCTCTATACTGATTGCTATGAACACAAAACAACATAAAATGTAAAAATGTTCTGTTTATTTCTGTCTCTTTCTCTTGTAGAGCTTGAAAGGCCATTAACAGAGCCCCAGATCAAAGTGGTGTGCAGGCAGACACTGGAAGCATTGAACTACTTGCATGAAAATAAGATCATCCACAGAGATCTAAAAGCTGGCAATATTCTTTTCACATTAGATGGAGATATTAAACTAGGTAAGCATGTTGCATATAAAAGTCTTTCCCAGAACTTTGTGTGGCCTTATAATGGTATTTTTCTTAGGCTGTAGTTTGGCAGAGTTCAGTATATTTACCTATTTAAGTATCAGTCAGGCAATGAGAGCTTTTTCAGATGTAAGTGGGTTGCTACTATGAAGAAAGAAAGAAAAAAAAACCAACCCAAACTAAACAAACTTGAGTAGATGTCCTAACAGTACTTGGCACATCTTTCAGACTTCAGAATCAGCAGGGGTAGGAGTCATATCAATATCTGTAACAAGTTGCCTAAAGTCAGACACAGGTCCTACTGTTTCTTAGTATAATGTTCTTAATTATCTTTACTATGGTAGCATTAGAACTTCCCTTTGAAGTTGTTAGTTTAGAAAATGAACATTCTTCGCAATCACCAAAACCCAGTACCTAGTACTGTTGTCTCTTCCATTATTGAGAGAAGTAATAATCTTAATTACTCAGCTTCATTTTTCCATGCCTTTTTTAATTGTTTGTTGCACTGAAATGAAGATAGAACAGACTGGAAAGAAAATTAATACAAGCTTACTATTGTTGATTGCTATTTTTTTATCTGAATTTAAGCACTCATCCACATTTTCCCTCTGATGTGGTAGGGAATCTATGAGGATTCCTCCATGAAGAACTGACAAAGGACTACTGGTGGTGACCAGCATTCAGCCAGGAAAAGACAGGAATTGTCTGGATCCACTTTATTCAGGGTTTCAGCAGGGGCAAATGTGTATAAGCTGTCAGCCTTTACAGTGGCTCTACCAATGTCATAGTTCCATGACATAGCAGCTTCCGTTCAGGTTTCAAAAACTTCTGTCTACATGATGTGTGTGACTAGTTGTATTTCTTTGGATGCAAGTTACACGGAGGGTGAACATAAGGAGAATCAGAAGATCACCGCAGTGAACTGGGGCTCTAAATTCCCAGCCTTGATATAGATGTTCCTTTTAAATGGAAGCAAGACATGTCCAAATTCACAAATATATCCGCTACCTAACTCGTATTGATTGCAGAGCCTCTGCAAGGTATAGTGCATCATTTCTGTTAAGAAGTTGAGAATATTTAAGAACCTGCTTTGCTACATCAACAGGTTAAGAATATCCGTGCTTTTTGCATGGATTCCCTTGCACAAGATTTACTTGTACGTATAACACTTGCATGTGCCTTTCTCTTCATCTGCAAAGTATGGGTAAGTTTACTGTTTTGGCTTTTCTTGGAAGCCTGAAGATGTAGTGATGGGCTCAGTCTCATAGGCCTTATAAATATAATAGAACCACTATCTTGGTTTCTTAGTACTACTGTAAAAAAAAGAAAATCACAGATCATAGCAAGAATCTCATGGTCAGAGAGAGAATAATTTGTTTCTGTTCATTTTATTTGCCTCACGTGCCCTGGCTCCTCTTCGTACAGACTGGACTATTTTAAGATTTTGTCTGGCTTAGCTGATACACACAGCACTGCAGGCTCTCAAGATGCTACTTTACAGTTCAGACCACAGGGAGATTTCTTCCACACATATGTTTAGTGATGTATTCAGGTTTGCTAATTAAGATTTCTAAAAACAGATATACTTTAGTTTTGAAAAGTGTACAGCATCCCTTGAAAGAGCATTTTATTCCTTTTAAACTATTTGTATTTTGATTCTGGTACACACGGAAATGGGTAATTCCTCATTTTACAAATATGTGAATGGAAACAGATTTCCTTCATTGCATTTTATTTGTATAAGGATTTGAGTTTCATGATTTCAGTATCTGTAGTCCCTCAAGATTTCAGATTTTGCATTTGAACAAATAGCTCTTTTAGTCCTTATTTTTTTTTTCCACAGGGCAAAATTAGGCTTCTCAACTGTTGAGCCCATCGAGTAATTTTGTACAGATTAAGGACTGCAGCATATGGCTATTTTGTCCCTTTGCTGTAATCTCTAGATCTTCATTAAGAAAGTTACATCTATAATAAGCATATAACACTTACTTAAATGTCGTCTTTTTTTCTAAGTGAGAAATGTAGTGCTTTATAGACAAGTAATACTAATTGCAAAGATAAAGTTGATTTTTGGTTGGATGTTACATCAAAGGTGCATATGCGAGCTTTCAGATATTTAATGTAAAGTGAAGAGTCGTGTGGAAGGAAACACGTAAGATAAAGAGAAAATGTAGCTTTATAAGAATTTGAATCCTGAAAGTAAAAATTGAATTAGTTGTTGAATTAATGAGAGCGCTAATGCCATGTCTGAGGAATACAGCCTTCATAGGCTAAAGAAGTTATTTTCTGATTAAAATATTTTAACCCACTTCTTCTTACAGTAAATACATGCATCGCTCTTGTCCCACACAACTCAACAGTAGCATCACTTTTTTTTTTTTTAGCAATGGAGAATAACGTTTATTCAGTATCTTTTACTAGAAATGCTATAGAACCTTGGTACTCAGTTATCGAAACACAAATATTTTTATCTCACTTTGAAGTTTTAATACTGCAGAATGTTTGCTCTGGAACATAGAACATTTTAAAAGACAGTTGTAAAATATAAAAATATAATATGTTTTCCACCACCCAGTTAATAGCATTTTACTGTTTGCTTTAAGCGGATTTTGGAGTATCAGCTAAAAACACAAGAACAATACAAAGAAGAGATTCTTTTATTGGTACACCATATTGGTAAGTGCACTGTTTTGTTGACTTTTTAGTATGAACGAATATCTTAATATTACCTTTGTTGTTAATATTAAAAGCATGATACAATATATATTAAGTGAGAGTAGGATGTGCTTCTTAAAATCCTTCAGTGAATTGATCTAGTTAGAACCTTTTTCAGAACAGATAAGCTTGCATTTTCTAATCTGGTACTTCATTATTCTCTTTGCAGGATGGCTCCAGAAGTAGTAATGTGCGAGACCTCTAAAGACAGGCCTTATGATTACAAGGCTGATATTTGGTCTCTTGGCATTACTTTAATAGAAATGGCTCAAATAGAGCCACCTCATCATGAACTAAATCCAATGCGAGTGCTTCTGAAAATAGCAAAATCTGATCCGCCTACATTAGCACAGCCTTCAAAATGGTTAGTATTTTATTTACAACATTCCCACCCCTATTTGTAGATTTTGAGTATGAGGCATGCCAAGTGATGTATTTCCTAAACTTATGTTCATGCGCATAGACCTGTTGAACTTTATGGGACTAGCTTTATGCATAAAGTCAGGTACATATTCTATATATGTTTGTTTGTACATGTATACATACATATATATCTCTCTCCTTATACAACTGGGAGTGTAGTATTTTTGTTGTAGTTCTGCCTAGCAGCTTTTATACTGAAATATTTTGCAGATTTTGCATTAAAACGTATGCAAAATAGCTTTTTACAAATGTAGTAAAAGATCTGAAAACCATCTGAAAAAGAAAATCGGGTGAAAGGAGACTAAAGTATTTTTATACTAAGAAAACATTTTAAAAAGCCATTATCTGTTTGGTCGTTTTAATATCTTTGTGATTCAGCTAGTGATATAGCAGATGTGGTGTATTATAAATCCAGAGCCAAAAGTAAACTCTTCTATAAATGGACAAACATTTTAAAGATTGTATTTGCGCCACATTGGTCTTTGCATTCCTGTACTGTCTTTGTGTTTTCCTAAATCAATAGAAGGACCTGGAGGTGCAGTGTAGATGCATGTGAAAGCAACAGAATATTTCACTATGCCCTAGTCTGATGTCAAGACAAAAGAAGAACCACTACCTGTTTGCTTTTTGTGTAGGTCATCAGATTTTAAAGATTTTCTGAAGAAATGTTTGGAAAAGAATGTAGATGCAAGGTGGAGCGCAACTCAACTTCTACAGGTAGGAAGAGTTAATTGTTCAGAACTATTGTTTAAAGGCAGGCATATTTTGTATTTTGTAAAAGCAGAGCAGTATTATACTAACTATTTAAATAATTTCAAATGAAGTGTTCGTACATAATCTTTTTTTTAACATTGTTGCATTGATCCTTATTTGGCAAAATCTGATTAAATGATACCAAGTGCAGATGAAATTCTTTGTTTATGTATTTTGATGTAATATAACTAATTACTTTGCATAAGTATTTAAACTTCGATACTTATAATGGATGAAGGAGATATTTACGTAAGTAGTCAATTGCTGACAGGTGTTTTAAAAGCTTTAGTGCTCAGCCTTCCTCTGTAATGCTGTCACTGCAGAATAGCTAAAGAGGAGTAGATGTGCCTAGGTACATTTGATTCTGTTTAACGTCAGCATGCATTTACTTTATCCAGAATACATCTGGCATATGTTGCATAGATTTAAGCAGCAGGGCCCAGCAGAGAAAGAAGATTCAGACAGTAGAAGAACAGGTAGCTGTTTCCTCTTAAAGAAAAATGTAGAATTTTATGTTCTTGTTAGGAAAAAGCATTCTAAACACAAAGCAGGTTTTTTCTAGAAAGAATATTTCTAGATAAAGCTTATCAGAAAATAATTTAACTGTGGAACTGAAAAGAAATGAAACTCGTTTCCAGGAAAAATAACCTTTTAAAAAATCTTTCTACTTCTGTTCTTTGGATTGTCAAACAGGTCAGTATAAGTGAATTATTTGTATTTTTAGCAAGTTTGTTGGACTACTTACACAGTATATTTGAATACAAATGTTTTGATTTTAAAACTTAGGCAGAAAAAAATACATTAGGACAGTCATTATTAATGTTAACTGTGAACCTTCAAGTTTGAGGGAACCAAAGTTACATTTCTCTGAAGTTGTATTTCTTTCAAGTTATGATTTTACCACTGTGTACAATGATGTCAGCACTTAATATTGTGCTTATTTTTTATTTTCACAAGCATCCATTTGTTACTGTTACTTCCAATAAACCAATAAGAGAATTGATTGCAGAAGCTAAGGCTGAAGTTACAGAAGAAGTTGAAGATGGTAAAGATGAGGATGAAGAAGAGGAGACAGAAAATTCTCTGGTCAGTTTAAAATTTACTTTTTTTTAAGTATGCAACTAGTTTCAATTACCAGTTTCCTATGGGAGAACTCAGTTTCTGATGTACTACCCAACTTTTGCACCAAGTCTTCTAAGAATAACAACATAAACATACTAGAACCTTATTACAAAATAAGTAGTCAACATTTTGAAAATTAGCATGTTCTTAAATTCCTTAAGAACTAATAATAAAGAATATTCTCTAATAAAGAATATTATCTTCATTTATTTTTACATGTATATGTAGTATAGAATTTTAAAAATGAGATACTGATTTTTATATAAATGGGTTTAAGTCAAAATGACTAGATGAACAAGTAAACGTATATTTGTATTCAAACATTAAGGAAGGTATGTGACCATTATGCTATAAACTAAGTTTGTGATTTTACAGCATGGCTATCAAAGAAAAAAACAAAAGCAAAACCCCCGATATTTTACCAAGACAGGATTGCAGTTATGAATGTATTTCTAAAGATGCTTAAGAATCTTACAACGCAGATTCAGCTCCTCAAAGGGCAAAGCCATGAGGTTCAGTGATATGGTAGTAGGTTGCAGAGTATACAGGTACCATGCTTTCTGAATTAACTGGCTCAAGCGCTATAAACACGGACAGTGACCAGTACCACCAGTAGCTGCCATTACCGGCAACAGTAAAGAACCCAAATGCATGTGCACAAGAAGCAGGCCTCCGTTTCCTCCTCCCCTCTCGCCACGCTAGTCACGTCCCCGAGCCTTCGTACCGCTTTCCCTGTCCACCCCAGCAGATCTCCAAGTGTGCGTTCCCACCAGCTTCCTCCAGAGCTTATTCTCTGTCTCCTAAGCCGTCACCCACCACCTCCCTCCCCTGATTAGCTGCTAAGCCATCAGCCCCCGGGAGGGCTGGAGTGAAGTCCACCCTGTGACTCAGTTAAGTGTCTCGACACAAGCAGCGGTTTAGGAAACTGTGAGGTAGATGGATTTACATTATTTACTTGTGGTAGTTTTCAAAGCTGCTTGGAGATCAGCACTAAGCTTCTAGAAAAATTACATGAAGAAATCTGTTAAATGCACTTTTGACTTAAAAGGAATTGTTTTCTGTATGCTTAGGAAAACCTTAAGATAGGAAATGCGGAATCAAACCCATGCTCGTTACAATAGCTAACCTAGTGTGTTCCCAATGGCAAATCAGAAGCCTGATCTGCAAATTACAGGGTTCTAACAGTAAATATAGACAGAGAGATATCACAATCACTTTGAAGAGTGAAAGGGCAATTATGGTTAAAATGATACTTTATTACTATATTCTTTTGTGTGTCTGTATGTAATCTGATAACACCCATTCATGTTCCAGCAGCAGCAATTTCTACAGTTATGTAACTGTTTCTATTCTAGTTCTGTATTGCCACTTAAACAGATCTGCTGGAGGTTTTCACCATTTTAATGGAGTTTCACAGTGATTAAAAAACAGACCAAAAAATTTTCAGGCAATTTTAGCAAAGAACACAAAGAAAGATATTATTTTTGATGAAGCAGAAGAAGGTCTTAATATTGCATTTTATCAGTGCTGCACTAACTAAAGCTACACGGCTTCTTCCTAGGCAAACTGGCACAGAGAGATGTGTCTTTCAAATCCAATTGTAGCTGGGGCTACGGGGGAACTGAACTAATAGGAAAAAAAAAACCAAAACACCACAATGTGGTTGGAAGAAGACTCTTGAAGATTCTGTTAAGCGTGAGGCAGAGGGCTGACCATGATCCCTTTCCTGCAATCACAGTATATTTTATTAAATCATGATAGATCGAAGAGGGTTCTTGTGAAATTGTTCTGTTCAGAGCCTGTCTGCAGTTCATGTGCTGCTTCTGTGGTAATGCCAAGTCATCAAATCATCAGATGATCATCAGATCATCAAATTCATATAACTCTGCCTGTAAATACAATATTAATCTCTGTTCAGGTATTCTTCAATAGAACTGTGCTTTAATCGAGTTAGAAAATTATTAAATATTTTTCTTCCTTTAATTTTTTAGCAGTTACCTGCAGACAAACGTGCATCCTCTGACCTTAGTATTGCTAGCTCTGAAGAGGATAAACTTTCACAAAATGCCTCTGTTCTGGAATCTCTTTCTGAGAAAACAGAAAGTAATGCAATGGAGGACAAAGCCGGCACTATATTTCCAGATGACAAAACAACTGGAGATGAATCTGAGGACATTAAATTTAGGAAATCAGCTGATAACATTTGCGATACTACTGTTGGTGATATGAAAGTGCAGAATGGTTCTGTGCCAACTGGTGAAGATGAGCAAGGCAAAATAGTGCCAGCTGAAAAGAATACAGAAAGCCTGGAAAAAAAACATGAAGATACGGAACCCTGGAAAGGAGGGAAAGAACTTGATGTGGTAACAAAATCAGAAATAAAGGATGAACCCAACCTAAAAACAGAGAAAGAAAATGACATGGGAAATGAACAGAGAGAAGATAATAAACTGAAAATAGTATCTGCAACTGAAAATAGTGTAGAAACTGAAGAAGCCATTTCTAAGGAAGCTGGAGAAAAAGAAGAGGAGAACAGAACAGATCTCTCAGAAAGTGAGGAAGAAAAGGTCTCTGCAGAAAATACTACAGAGCAAAAGAAAGATAAAGATGAAGGTCAGAAAGAAGCGATAATAGACACCACTACAGAAACTCTACCTAATGCTGCGGATAAAGTGGCTGATGAAGAAAAGGAACTAATAAAGCATGGAATTGACCACATTAAGGAGATAGGTGGTATTGCTGAAACACAGATCAGTGGTAGAGATAAAATACCTGAGACGGAGGATAAGCCAGTGGAAAGTCGGGCTAAGCAGGTCCATGAGATAATCAGCTCTGAAGAAACTCCATCGGAAAGCCAAGATAAAGCAATCAAAGTAGACAAGAAACTGGAAGAAAGTGAAAATAAGGATATTTGTAATGCAAGCAGCATGGAGGAAACAGAAATCAAAGACTCTGGAAAAGGCGACGTAGACCAGAAGGCAATACAGAGCAAGCCTGAGGATATTTCTGATAAAGTGGTGGATAAGCTGACTGATAGGGACCAAAATTCAGAAGAGCACAGACCTGAGAATATCCAGGAAAACAATATTCAGATAGGCAAAGAACATTTGGAAGTTACTTCTGATGAAATAATGAAGAATAAACTTCAAGATATTGTCAATGAACAAGCTGATGACTCTGAAGTCACTCCAGTCCCCAGTATTAGTATTAGCACTGAAGAAAATGAGGAGAAAGTGAAAACAGATAATCAAGACAATACTGAAACTTTACAGCAGCTGGAATCGGAGAATTTGAAGGAAAATGATGCAGATTCAGGCACTGGTTCTACGGCTGATAACAGCAGCATTGATTTGAACTTGTCAATTTCTAGTTTCCTTAGTAAAAACAAAGAGACGGGATCAATATCTTTACAGGTATGTATAAGCAATCATATATTTTTATATAAAAGTTTGAGCTTTGCAACAAAGAAAAATACTGAGTGAGAAACTAGTATGACAGTGTGGAATATAAAACTTTGTAGAAACCAAAGTATTGTAAGTTGCACGCTCTAACAATGTCTGGATTTTGTGCAGTTATGCAGCAAAGCTAGAAGCTACAGAACTGGTAATTATTTTCTTATTTTATTGCATAATTGTATTTTAAAAATGTAGAGTAGCATATAACAGGAAGTCTAACAATATTAAAGGTGATGGTTTGTGAACAGTTGTAGTTCAGACCTGATATTCAAGAAGACTAGTTCAATGCCTTATTCTGCACAGAATCCCTGTTTAACAGGACGAATCTCTTATAACATCTGATCTTATATTGAATTCCTGTCACTTCCATCTTCTGGGTCTCTGTTCAGATGTAGAAGATCTAAGGCAGACAGTCTCTCAAGTTTGTTTATACCCAACACTGTACTCCTATGGTTGTACTATATCAATGCAATTATGCCAGTATGAATGAGCTCATTCAGAGGAAGCACATTCCAGATTATGAACTTTATTTATATCTTTATACTAATATGATTATAGCCATAATAGGATAGTAACTGTGTAACCATGGGTTTGAAAACACCACCCCCCCCCCAAAAAAAAAAAAAAAAAAAAAAACAGACAAAAATCATAACTTGGCATAGTTGTGCTAAGCATGACTTCAAGGTGTTTGCAGGAGCCCTAACACAATGGAGACGCAGTTTTAGCTGAGGTCTCTCTTCTCTTGTAATGAAACAATAGCAGCTCTGAGAAGTGAGATTTCTCCAATTCTATCAGCAAGATCGTCACATGATTTTTGACTAATGTATATGAACAAAAAAAAAAAAAAGACTTGTTTAATTTATTTCCAAAGCAGAAGTAAGTATATGAGTAAATTGCTATTCTGTTTCACTACTGTTGTTCAGAGTTAAATATCATTTTGGTGACTGGGAAAATTATGGTCAAAAGCAAGCAAACAGTAATTGCAACTGTCTTCAGCTCTTGAAAATAAAACCGTATCCGTTCTGTTCAGGGTTTATCTATTTTTTTTTTTTTATTCTGGCAGTTTAGATGATCAGTAATTACAATTTTCCTTTGCTGACTAGAGAAAGTTTCAGTACATTAAAATTTTTCAAATTCTCACTTGATTAGCGAGGTTCCTGATAAGCTAGAACAACTCCTGATTACTATACGGTAGGCCTTCACAGAAATATTAGAAGTAATTTAATATTAAGAAAAAAGGGAAAAAAGGGTATAACTTAAATAATTACAAAATAACTTACCAATTATTTATTCAGGAAACTAGAAGACAGAAGAAAACTTTAAAGAAAACTCGGAAGTTTGTTGTTGATGGAGTAGAAGTGAGTGTAACCACATCAAAAATAGTTACTGAAAATGACTCGAAAAGTGAAGAAATGCGATTTCTACGGTAAGCGTTTCTAAAAGTAAAATTTAAAGGAGGGTAGCAGCTAATTTTTTTCTCTTTGAATAAAAGAAGGGGGCTAATGATCGTATTTCTGTAATATTTGGGGATTAATTTCAATTATTTTGTTAGTAGAAAGGAATGTAAATGGTTTCTTAATCAGACTATCAATTTAAAAGTAGTTTTACGGGACCTAAGTTGTAGATGCTTTTTTCATCTTTTGTAATCTTCCACTTCTTTTGTTCTTCCATCAATATTAAGTGTTCTTTTTCATTATTAGACGTCAAGAGCTAAGAGAGCTAAGACTTCTTCAGAAAGAGGAGCAGAGAGCCCAACAGCAACTCAGTAATAAGCTTTTGCAACAGCGAGAACAGATGTACAGACGTTTTGAACAGGAAATGACAGTGAGTTTCTGGATTTTGGTGCTCTTAAAATATGACACCTTGATGGAGTAGGCAGAATACTACTAGCAGCAATCAGGTGTTTCCTTTTATGATGGCTATAGCTTAGTTTTCATTCTTGTTAATAAATGGCAATATTTTCCATTGCGGGGTGCCCAGCTTGTATGCTAGAACTCGCCTGCCAGAACAGTTCATCATGCCCATCCTCTGCTGTGGTACAGCACTTCACTGAACAGAATTTAGTTTTCTAAAAAAAAGATGCCAAATTATTTTTACAGAGTAAAAAGCGACAGTATGATCAAGAAATAGAAAATCTAGAGAAACAGCAGAAACAGACAATAGAGCGCTTGGAACAGGAACACACAAATCGTTTACGAGATGAAGCAAAACGCATCAAAGCGGAACAGGAGAAGGAATTGTCCAAATTCCAGAACGTGCTGAAGAACAAAAAAAAGGAGGTAAGAGACAATGATGATGATATAGAAAATAAGGAGTTTGGGCATAGCAGACAGTGGAGATTAGGCCTCCCAGAAGCCTTGTCAACCTCGTGACCTATACTGAGTTGTGGAAGGGTTACTAGCAGTCAGTATTATTTCTTTTGTTTTACTGCCTAAAGTGAAATAGAAACAGCTAACAGGAAGATTTAGGTATTGACTTAATCTAGAAAACATCACCAAGTTAGAAGACTTTATTTTTCACAGAATCTTTAATAAAATATTTTCTCTCAAATATTAAATAAAGAAAAAGTATTTTCTTAAAGATTGGAAAAAATATTTGAGATTTCTACTTCAAACAAATCCAGCTATAGCTACTTGGCAAATACTTATCAAATTAGAGTTTTGAAGAAAAGAATATGGCCTTGATTACTACGGAGAGCCACTTAAATTCCAGAGATTTTTTTTTTGTTAGAGTAACTTGTTAGATTTTTATTGAACGTGTGCTGCTGCTGTTTAGAATTTCCTTATATGAAGTGACAGCAGTTATGTGGATTTTTTTAACTCAAAAAGGAAAGGCAGGAGAGAAAAGTTTGATAACCTGAAATCTTTCATAGTTAATTTCATATGCGTCATACAGTTAAGGCAAAACGAATGATATTTGGCACTGACACCTTTTGCTATTACTTTGCTTGCATTAGAGTAAGAGAAGGTGATGTGTTTCCATACGGATTTTGCATCTTAAAAGCTGTTTTATTTCATTTTCAGATCAATTGTGTAGTGCTTGTTTGTATATAAATGGCTTTAGTGTTTGCTCTAATAGACTCACAGAGATTTCTTTAGACATCTGTACTGTCCATGCTTTTGCATAGAATGATCCTGTAGTATAAAAGTGCATAAAAAAATATAAGTTGTATTCAGTTTGAACCATATGCTCATATGTAAATAACAATTTTTCTTCTTTTGCGGTACCTCTTGCATTTTTGAGTCTCTCTCTGTTTACTGGTGATTGGGTCCTACATGGGAAAGCGGGAAGAATTCTACGTATTGCTCTGAGCTAAAAGCAGTTCTTTCATGGAAACAGGAATAGCATGTGGTGATTTGGACTCTGTTTCTGATGATGCTTCCACTATTAAACAAACAGGCATTTGTTTTTGGGTGCATAGTTTTGTATTTAAAGCTTAAGAAGGCAATTTACTGTTTGAAGGAAAATGCAGCTGGTGTTCTAAAACTACCCATGCTATATTGGAGTGGGCAATGTTACGTTTTTATAATTCTTAAAAATAAACGAAACACATCGGCAAATTAACAGATTAATAGTCAGCTGATTTAGCCAGGTTATATTTAGAATCTTTCTACTAATCTAGTCTAATTCACCTTGGACTGAAACATGTTCCATTCCAGCATACGTGCCGTGAAAAGTTTCTTGAAAACATAGTTATTGGTGGGTTTTGCTTTTAAATTCTTCAGGACCAGACGCTTACAACCAATTAATATTTTATTTGCTTGTATGAGTATTTTAAAGACAACCTGTGGAGATGCCATTTATGGTTGGAGACACTAATAATGGCATGTTCTAAATTCACATTTGAGACAGTGTCAGAAGTAGCTGGTTTTCAGTGGAAGTTATTTTAAACTTCCAACCATTTTTTCACAGCTTTACCATGAGGTAAACATACTCTGTAGTCCTTTTGCCATAGTGCTTCAAGAAAATACCACTTTTGCATGTGGTGGTTTTCTTAACTGCTGCATGAAAACGCAAGCAAGAAACTGCCGTTCTGAGCGCATTGGGCAGCATTTGCATGCAAAAAGAGGCCGTCATATACCTCCTTTCTGCGCTGTGCTGGCATACATAAAGCACGTATTGTTCTTTCTCTTTTCACTGAACTAACGTCCCTGCCACTGAAGTAACGCACGCTTCCCAGTACCTCTAGCGCTTGACCTGCATGTCCTGTGTTCACAGTAATGCTTGCTGTGGGAAACAGTGTTCTTTTCGCCACCTTCTGCATGCTTATATACACTGTAGGTTTTATGTGAAGTGGAGAAAGCACCAAAAGAGCTGAGAAAAGAGCTCATGAAACGCAAGAAAGAGGAGCTTGCACAAAGCCAGCATGCTCAGGTAACAGCGGCAGCTTCAAGCTACTAAAATACAAAAGGCAGCAGTATTCACACAGCTTGATGATTTCACTTCTTGTTGTTGTTGAGTGAATATGGAACTTAACTCAAACTAACCCTATGTACTGCTCTCTTTCTTCAAGTACTCCCATATCACATCCCATAGAGTATAGCGTGTAGAAATGTAGGAGAAGCGATTTCCAGGTTTGTATTGTTAAGCGTAGTATTTTGTATGCTGCACCGAGAAAGAACAGTATTTTTCTACGGCAAGTTTATTTACAGTGCTTTTATGAGTGGTAAGTACTCATGATAAAGGTTACAGTCAGAAGTAAGTTTTGAGCAAGATAAGTGCAGGGGAGGAAAATATATATAATATGTAAGCATGAGACATCTTGTTCACAGAAGCAAAACAGATTAGGTAAAATGAATTATTTAAATATCAAAGTGTAGGTGTATGGAAACTTTGCAAGGCATCATCTATAATTTCACGCCTTCAGACTTGCTGCTTTTATATGACCCAGCCAGAAAGGGGGCTAGTATTTTAGAAAAATATTGGCTTTGTGATGGCCACAGCTTGTACAGAGTGAGTTTGCACCACAGCGGAGCAGGTTTGGATTGAGTAACTTAGAGATGAAATGTTTGTGAGTGACCTAGTAGAAAATAATAACAACTTTATTCGATTACGCGTTTAATTCAGGAGGGGATTTCCCAGGATAGAATGTGATTGAGTTGCAGTGCTCTCCCCATACCAAGGATAAGTGTCTCTGAACTTTTTAAGGAAACAATTCAAAACCTAAATATTCATAGTGTTTGTAGTGACTTAGTTTGTTTCCTTTGCTGGTTTCCATTTGTTGAAGTAAGAGAGGTGAAGGAGACAATTTTAAAGGTGAAATATCCTCACTTGGAATGATGAGTACTAGACAAGATGCAGATGTTTACTTTTATAATATCTAGCACTTCTGTCAGTGACTACTTTTGTGTGATTAGCCTTGACATTTTAAATGTATATTACTGACAAACAGCAGATCTCATTTCCTCTTTTTTTAAGAACAGAAATATATTTCATTATATTCTGACATAGGAAGTACATTGTGTCCCACAGGGCGTTGCTCAGGTTATGATTCAGTCTTTTCAGTTGTCTTCATGTACACTTTTCAACGCACAAATGCAGGATGTAAGTCTTAAAATGCAAAACAACAAAAGTTTTATTTCCCTAATTTTCCAGATGTGTGTTTTCTCCATCTGTTCATATGTGCTGATCAATGTCACTGCTGTCTCCAAACCTAGTTAGCACAAATTTATGTAATTATGCACTATTCGTAGTAAAAAGATAACATTACAGTAGGTATTAACTCTGGGCAAGACGCTGAAGTTTCACACCAATCCAATATAATACTGTTCTCTGGTGTTTATTATTTGTTCAGCACATGTGAGAAACAATGTGTGACTTCTGTGCTGTGTGTGCAGTGAAGCCATGTATTTAAAAGATATCTGAGTTTATTTTAAGATACTTATTGGGCAAAATCAAGTGGTAATTTTAAAAAGGTGGACTGTCTTGCACTGTCTGCCTTTTAGCCATCCAACATGTTCTTTAGTGAAGTCCGTGACCTTTATTATATGTGATACTTGAGTAGATGTGGGAAGTGGAAAGGCCGGAGTGTTTTCCGAGATTGCCTGGTTTGTCTTACAGTGCTAGCAATTATGAAACTTCTTAAGATTTACCATGTAGAGAGAGCAGCAATGGTATTTAAATGCTTGAGTAAAGCTCAAGCACAATTGCTTTTTGACCATGGCAACACTAGAACAGCTTTCCCCCCACTCCCTCCAAATCAAAAAATTCCTAGCAAATTAAACACCGTGTTACTTATGTCTCTGCACCCTCAGAATAATAAACTTGTAGTTTCCTTATCCTTTTCATCTAGAAAGGGAAACAGAACAGTATTTTTCATCAGGCCATATATTTGATTAGGTATGTCTGACTTAATTTACAGATGTGCCCTTCCAGTTCTTTTTGTACCGTCAGGTCTGTCATTGTCAGAACTTTGCACCAACTTACCCCACCTCTGGTTTTCTGTTACCTGTCTAAGTGTAACTCTGCTGTCCACTGGGAGAGATGAAAGCCTCGTCTGTTGTTAACTTGCTGTGAAGATGAAAACCAGGATTCTCCTGGTCATAATAAAAAGTACTTTTAATGAATATTTAATTCCGTATGTTGCTGACAACTTTTTTAGCAAGTAGCATAGGTTCAGTAAAAAAAAATAAATACATAACTCAGGAGACCCTTCCACTGATCATCTGTAGCCCAGTACTGTTTTCCTGCCGCATCCCATCTCCCTTCCAATAGACCATCTTTAACGTTGCTTTGTTACGTATAACACCAAACGCTTCAGCTGCCCACCTTGGCTCTGATAAAACACTGCCATCATCCTTTCTTTTGACCTTTATATATATGTGGTAGAAACATCTGCTTTAATTTCTTGTTCTTAAAGATTGTGTGCGTGCATGCTTGCATGCTTGTAGATGGTTTCTCTTTTTTTTGATAGTTGCAAAGAAGAAAGGCAACAAGTATGGTCACGGGGCATGGGAGGGGGATTCTTACTGCTGCCTGCTTTTCATGATGTGATGCAACAGTGATACACCCTGGGTAATGGGAAGATGCAGGTGATACGGGGACTGCGTCAGGCAGATGGCAAATCGCTTTGCGAGGAGCCAGCTCAGCTCTGGTGTGACAAGCTTACAAGTCCTGCAGAATGAATGCAGTTCCTGCAAAAGCCGTTGGATGTCTTCATAGCAGTCTTGCAGAACTCCCAACCTCAATATCTTTGCGTTCATGACAAGATAAACTACTTGAGATTGAGACGCAAATCTGAAACCCAACTGTGTAAATAAGTAGCCTTGAACTAATCATCCAAAGCAAAAAAACCATACATACTTTTATTTTCTCACACCCATGAATAATTAACCCTTGATATGATGAGATCAACTTTATATTGAGTGCTTGTCTTTTGCTAGCTTTGAACCTGCAGCTTGTTTTGAGGAGAGACGAGATGGAACGAATTGCAGATTTCTGGCTAGTTTGTTGCCTTTGGTCTTATTTCTGGAGGTGTTATTTAAACATTAAATATACTCTTACCTACTCTCTATGTAGAAAATACAAGAGATGCATAATTTTATAGCCGACGCATGTTAGCTCAAATTTTCATAGATGTATTTGTTTTCATATGTAGCTAATGCTGAGAGAACTGGGAGTTTCATTAAAATGTAATGTGGTTAGAACGCCATTTAATTTATGTCTATTGGTTTTTACCAGGAGCAGGAATTTGTGCAGAAGCAGCAGCAAGAACTGGATGCATCTCTGAAGAAAATTATTCAGCAGCAGAAGACAGAACTAGCCACTATTGAACGAGATTTCCTCAACAACAAACAGCAGCTCATGAGAGGTATCCAGCATCAGACTCTCTCTTTAAAAACAGACATTTGTGTTGTACTTTAAAAGAATAGTCTGTCTTAAATTTATGAAATCGAAGACCTTCATGACTAATCTAGAACTGCAATAAAAACATTTGCTGTGGAATAGCATTGTTCTTAAAATGCACTTGTAGGCCACTTCTAAGCATACACTAGCAGGTGCATGAGGAAGTATTGTATTGTATTTTCTGAACCAGCCTTTCTCTTTTTTCCAGCTCGCGAAGCTGCAATCTGGGAGCTGGAGGAGCGACATCTACAAGAGAAACACCAGCTCCTCAAACAGCAACTCAAAGATCAGTACTTCATGCAGAGACACCAGCTCCTTAAGAGGCATGAAAAAGTTAGTGTTGACTTTGACACTTTCTTTTGTGTATTATAATACCTGCTTTTTTTTTTTAATCAAGTAATCTTATGATCTGTATTGGTAGCTCTTTGCTTGCACAGGCAAGACCCACACAGGTATTTTGAAGCTGTATATGTTTTGTTGAAATAAAAAAATCTTAATCATCTTACTTTAATAACTTACTAGTATGTTGAAGTGTAAGTGGTCCTGTTTTTCTCTTTTGATTCTTAAAAAAAAAAAAACAACAACCACAACATGAAGCTTTTTCTATCAAAAACACCAAATTCTGCTTGTACACCAAAACCGGTTTTGGCTTGTGTTTAAATAAATTACTCATTTACTCATTAGTAAATCATTCTGGAATTAAATGAGCAGAATGAAGTGGATTAGCTTTTGGGCAAGTAGCTGACAACTGTCTCTTTATAGCTAAATCCTATAAAAGCTCGGAAGGCAACACTTATTTTCCACAAGGCATTTTGATTTTTATGGAATACACTAAACAGAATGGTTCAATTTCTGAAAATGTAAATCCAATAGAGAGAGATTATAGGATCTCCTTGGTGACTGGAGCACGAACAGCCTCCACTAAAGGCTTGTTTCTGTATGGTTTGGTTTATCCCCATAATGGCTGTTGATTTCACCAGCTTTTGCAACAAACCGACCCTTCACAAGTGCAGTAGTGGAAGTTCGGTTCCACAAAAGTTTCTCCCTTTGAATAACGTAGACTTTTTAAAATGCAATTCAGGAGTTGAACAACCACTGGTAAATATACATGTATATTCATATGCATTAGAGAATTTCATCCGGGTTGGGCACGATCCAGAGCTCTCTGGAATAAGTGGAATACCCCCTCCTCCCCGTTGATATCGCTGGGGCTGGGACTGGTTTCTGTTGAAAGAAGCTGACTCCAACAGCATGCTTAGTGATGAAATAAGATGCAATTCTAACATAATAGTTACACTGTAACATTTCCATATGGTTAACATTTTAGGAAACAGAACAAATGCAGAGATACAATCAACGCCTTATCGAGGAGTTAAAGAACAAGCAAACTCAGGAAAGGGCGAGACTGCCTAAAATCCAGCGAAGCGAAGCAAAGACTCGAATGGCTATGTTTAAGAAAAGTTTAAGAATCAACTCATTAGCCTCTCCGGACCAAGATCGTGAAAAAATTAAGCAGGTAATTAATAAAAACAGTTTTAATAGTGTAAATGCTTAATGTGATGTAAATGTGAGGATGGGATAGAGTGCACTTTCAGCAAGGTCACAGATGGTACAAAATGGGGTTGATGCACTGGATGAGGTCAGAGGTAGACATCCTTCCCCTCCACACTGGTGAAACACATCTGGAGTGCTGGGTGCACTGGTGAGACACATCTGGAGCGCTGGGTCCAGTCCCGGGATCCCCAATACAAGACAGACATGGATTTACTGGAGCGAGTCCTGCAAAGGGCCTTGAAGATGACTGAGGGACTGGAGAGCCGTGTTGTAGGAGGAGAGGCTGAATACCTGGGATACTTCAGCCTGGAGAAGAGGAGGCTCAGGAGGATCTTATCCATGAGTATAAATACCCAGTGGGAGGGAGTAAAGAAGGTGGAGCCAGACTCTTCTCAGTGGTGCCCACTGACAGGATGAGAGGCAGTGGGCACAATTCAAATGCAGAAAATCCAACTTAAATGTAAGAAAACACTTTTTTTAGTGTGAGGATGGTCAGACACTGGAACAGGTTGCCCAGAGGTTGTAGAGATACTCAGAACCCAACTGGACAGAGTCCTGTGCAACCTGCTCTAGTTGACCCTGCTTTGAGTAAGGGGGTTGATCTTTGCAGGTCCCTTCCAACCTCAACCGTTCTGCAATTCTGTGAAATATTTTTAAGATGATTTGATTTTTATGAGCTTTTGAACTAAAACTGTAGGTATTCACTCATTCTTGAAAAGGGAATGTTGTGAAGAGGTTTAGAGATTTCCTTTGTACTGATGCACCAAAGTCCCAAATCACGGTTTCATATCGTGAGCACTGGAAGGATGAAAAATCTGGAAAACAGAGTCTCCCGTAGCTGTATAATGCCACCCTTAACCGACACTTGTAGCAACACTGCTGTGTCACTTGGCTTCAGAGGGAGGTAATTTCAGGAGTCTGGAAGTGAAGTGCGCTGTGTTTTAAGGAAATATTAGAGTGCAGACAGCGAAATGGAATGATAGACAAAACTGTGAGGGCATTCCCTTTGTAAGAATTTTGAAGAAGAAAGAATAAAGAAAATAGAGTTGTTGTTTAAATCCTTTAAAACCATTCTTTTTAGTTATGCTGTTCTGTATTCATTCTGTTACATACCGTTTTTTGAGTCACGTAAACTGTTGTATCTAGAGGCACAATATAAACCATCTTTTTATTTCAGTTTGCTGTTCAAGAAGAAAAGAGACAGAAGAATGAGAGACTGGCTCAGCATCAGAAACATGAAAACCAAATGCGGGACCTTCAGTTGCAGTGTGAAGCAAACATCAGAGAACTGCATCAGTTACAGGTTAAAAATAGATGATATTAAATAGATTAATTAAATTCAGTGGGAAGGCTCAGGTTAATAACAGACACGGGCAAAGCAGAAACATCTTTTCCTTCATTTTTACTGATTGGTGTAGGTTTTTTTTTTCAACTCTGCTTTCAAAGGCCTGCAGCATACTGCTTAACCAGATTCGTGTGCTTACATCAATTAAGGAGAAATCATTTTACATGCAAGAAGAGTATGAACCAGAAGCAGATGATGACTTCTAGAATATCTATCAAGTTCCCAGTGCTATTTTCTGTAGACAACATTTCCTTTTAACCTGATTTTGCTGAAATGTCATTAATCGGAGCAGAGGTAGGCAGCACCAGGCGTTACCCACAAGACGTTTGTAGCAGTACGTGGAATAAGGTGGTTTTTACAGAGTGCAGGCCGCTGTGTGTACTTTGAGCTTCTAGAAGGTACTTGGAAGGAATTCTCTCCTTGTGATAAGGAACTCTATTTTGTCCTTTCTGGTATGCACTTTGTAAAAGTTGCTGCTGTATACCAGAGGCCAGATCTCCTTTTCCGCTAAATCTTCTTTTCCCCGTTTCGGGGACACAGGGGAGTTTTAAAGCATTAAATGATCACCTGCTGATAACCTTTGCGTAGAGAAATCTTCCAAGGACCAGTGAAGCTAGTTCTGCTCTATTCAGTTTCTTGCATCCTGTGAAAGCAGTCCCTGGCTATGCCACTAATACGCCTCAGTAAATCCCCAAGTACCGTGGGAGTCTTGTGAGAGTTTCCGCTCAAGTAAAATTGAGCAGATTAGGGCGACTCTGAGCTTCACCGAGAAACACTGGCCCCCAGCTGCACTCAGGTCTGGCCAAGGCCTTGTTATTTTTGTACTCTGCATGAGACCCAGTTGGGACTGGAGCCCTAGAAACAAGAACATGGGGTTTAGAGACTGCCATTGCCGACTGCTCTTAAAAATCAAAGGTTTGATGTAGCCAAATGGTTAATGTTTTTTTTTCTTACCATGCTTCAAAAGTCCTCTGAAAGTTAGACAGAGGCATGTGTGCCTTACTGAGAGGAATGTGAAGCGGCTCTGTGGTTTGATTATCCTTTTCCTTTTTGTATAGGGAGTTCTGAGGCTACTTCTGCAAGCACATTTCTGTCCTCTCTACGCCCCTTTTGTTAGTCTCAGCTCCTTGGCACCAAGAGTTGAAATATTTCCAAAAAAACGACCTCCTTTTTAATGTAATCGATTTTAATGAATTATACAAACTGTCTTTAGAAAGCAAAGCAGAAATGCTGTATGACCTTGAAAAGCATTATTAGGCAGCGAAACACAGTTTTGAGTAACGCTGTCAGCTGCTGCCTTAATGATACGCAAGGGTATATTTGGATTTGCAAGTATTTCTTATCTCAATTGGTTCTGATGGCAAGATCAGCTTTTGATAATGCAGCCTCGTAACATACTTCTATCTTTTAATTATTCACGTCACTATTTACACGGACTAAGCTAATTAAAAAGGATTAGGACAACATATGTCGCTGTGCAAATGTTGAGTTGCCTAATCTGAATTAGTTTTACATAAGGATTATCTTTATCTTGTTTTAAGAATGAAAAATGCCATCTACTGGTTGAGCATGAGACTCAGAAGCTAAAAGAGCTAGATGAAGAGCACAGCCAAGAACTGAAGGAATGGAGAGAGAAATTGAGACCAAGAAAAAAGGTAAATCGGAGCAGTTTATGAATCGGAAAATAATCAAGAGTTGGATCTAGCGAATACAGACAATACAGGCAGTACCGCAGAGGAGGAGCATCAAGCTCCTGTACAAAACTGCGATACTTCACTGAATAATAAAAGACGTTTGAAAAAAATGTGCAAAAGCTGAGCAAAGGGCAGGTGCAACAAAAAAGGCTTGCGTGTTATCAGCCTCTTACGGTGGTCCCTCTTGCAGGGCTTGTGTGCATATTTGCATATAAAACTTCTTAGCTGGAGGTAAACCTGGTTTTAGGAATGTATTTCAGAAGCCAGTAGGTTGCTACAAAAATTGAGTGCTAAATAACAGATAGAGGGTGGTGGAGGTTGGTTTTGGGGTTTATATTTTATTTTAAAATGGAAAGTGCTGGATTTTCACACAGTGCAGAGAGTATCCTACAGGCAGGTGATGTTCTTGGCTTGCTGTGTCTTGGTTGTCTTGCAACTTCGTAATGGCTAGGTGATTTTTTTTTTTTTGTGATGGTGTGCGAAGTTACGATGTTACATCAGACGATACGTCACCAGTATAATAGGTTTCTTGTGCTTTGCCTTGTAATCCTATGACAATCTGATTTTGATTTTAGACGCTGGAAGAAGAATTTGCCAGAAAACTGCAGGAACAGGAAGTTTTCTTTAAAATGACTGGAGAATCCGAATGCCTTAACCCTTCAACACAAAGCCGGATTTCCAAATTCTATCCAATCCCCAGCCTTCACTCCACTGGGTCGTAACTCTGGGAACTGCTGTACGTTTTTTTTCATATTTGGGATTCTCCATCCTCATCGTCTAACCTGACTTAATCTGCGGTGTACATCAAAGGACCTAGCGCTTTTTGTTTTCAGTGGAGACAATCAGTGTCATGATCCGTTTCTTTGCTTCTCGGAATGGAAGAAAAGAAAAAAGATGTTGGTGTGTATAATGGTAACGTTATGTCCTTCAGATGTTTCAAGAATAAGTGGGTTTTTTATCTCAGTCTCAAAAAGTATGTCATCTATGGTTTTGACTTTAAGCCTAAAATATTAATTATACTCTTTCTGATCACAAAAAAATGGTTTCTCATGTGAACATTTAAACGGTGTGATATTACTTCTGCTACTGTGTTTTTAAGTGTCTGATTTCTCCACAAGAGAATTCCACAATGGAAACTGCCCTGAGAGGTTTAAAAGGTTATAATGTTGAGCAGTGTCTTCATAGCAAGGACTGAAACTGATTACTCGGAACATGCCAATAATGGGAAAAATAAACCCTTCTGCCTAAACACGATTGGTAAAAGCAGAAGCCTTTGCAACTTCTTTAAAAAGAAACCTCTGGCATAAATTAAACTGAGCTGATCTCCATGACATATTTTGTCCATTAGTTCCATAATGAAATGGGGTGCTAGTTTAATTAATACAGTGCCTGAAACACTTCGATATGCTAATCCTGGCAACAGGACAGCGTTTTGTCATTTAAAAAAACGAAACTCCTTAGCATTGTTGTTACTGTACAATACAGAAGATTTCTTGCTGCTACTGCCGTTTTTGTTGTAAATCCTCACCCTAAAATATTTTGCACTAAAATATGTAAAGGTGAAAGAAATGCTAACTTTAAAATGCACAGTTTATTATTTTCCTTAGCTATTGCAGGTGGTTAGTTCTACAAATTGAAAAACTGTAGAATGTATTTTTTAGAAAGCGGTGTGCGAAGTGCACGTGGTTTCTCTAACTGTACTGGGAATGGGTAGAGCCATTTTTCTGTTCTTACCAAAGCCTGTTCGTTTCAACTCCATCAGAAAAGTGGAGGTGGATGGTCATATTTATAAATAACCGTGGCTGAAGGCTGATTTGATTAGAAGTGTTAGATCGGATTTTTTTATTTTAGTCATTTTATAGAAAGATTTAAGTTAAATATATAGACAAACTACTTTACGAAGCTGGGTTTTTTGCTTTTGTGTTGCCACGTACTAACATAGGCAGTTTTTATTTTTCAGGTTCATAGATGTACAATAAGTTATTTACCTGACTGATCTGCAGTGGAAAAAATCTGAAATGCTTCTCGTATAGCTGGTAGGGAAATACAGCTGTATTAGGTCACTTTCACTGCACTCTTTTTGGTGGTTAGGGTTTGAGTCATATCAAGGCAGAATTATAAGCTGTACTTTGGTATGCTGGAGTTCAATTTGTAAAGTAGTGTTTGCTTTCTGCCAGTTGAGGCCTGACTTTCTAGGCTCCGTGGGTATCAACTGTAAACGTTTTGCTTTGCTAGCTTGCGTTAAACGTGCGCCTGGTGAACATCACGTGGTGTTCGTTTCATGGGAACAGTGTTGATGCATGTGAATGAACTCATAAATTAACACAGGACTTTAATCGGATGTGGTTGAAATCTTGGATGCTGAAATCCTTGGACGTTGAACCTTGTCAGTGAAGACACTTAAAATTTACAGCACAGTAAAAAAAATTGGAAAATGCATGTTTTAATTTAAATTTTGTAACTTTTTGATAGCATAATTACTTTAATAGCTAGCCTTAATTTCTGGCATTTTATTATATAAATGTGTATTGTGTACTGTTGTAAATTCACATGCCACATCTGTTGCTAAATGCGAAGTTCTTTAAATTGTTTATTTAGTAGGGTGAGAAATGTCTTTGAAGGCCTTTTACTTTTTAAGTTCCACCATCATAAATTGACTGTTACTAAAATAACATTAAATAATCTTCATCTCTGTATTTAACAGAATTTGTTTGCAATTGCATACGAAGCAGGCTCAGTGCTTTACTCGGGGAGTAGAAAGGGAGGCAGATTTCCCCTTCCGGATTATCTCCACCTTCATCCACATTAAATCCTCGGAGGGAAATGTTAATCTCCTTACATTTTTGGCAGTTTCGGTGATAACTCGCTAATAGATATTGGCATACTGTTTACCTCTGTCGAAATCTTTTAAATCTTTTATTTGAAGATCCTTTTCACACACGCCCCTGCCATCGGATCTCGCTGTAAATGGCACACACAAGTAACCGAGCTCTGTGGTGGAGGGAGGCATCGAACGTCGCGATTGAAGCCGCAGCGGCTGTTCGGGCAGGTCTCCAGGCGCGGAGCACTGCTAAGCCGTTGCAGCCTTGTGAACCGTGCTGAGAATTGCTACCAAGCGTGAAAATACGTTTTTCTGGGGGATAACAGGAACTAGCGTGGGTACTTACACATTTAGACTGATAAAATTGATTTTAAGCATTGCAGAACATGAAAGAGTTGTACAACATTATATCAATGTCAGAAAATTCGATTCAGATTAATTTAGTCTCACATAGGCCTGGAAGAGATCTCCTGAGATACACAATCCAATCTCTCTCCTGTCACATGTCACATCCCTTCATTAAAGTTAGAAGCTCCATCTCCAAGGTGTATTTTCCTTAGCCAAAACAATGTACTTTCTTACCGAGTCTTCGGCAGCTCTCATTTTCCCCATGTGCCCTTCAAAAGACGACCACAAATCAGTATTTGCTCCCCTTTGCGTTTTACTACATCATAAATACTGTCCACGGGAAAATGAACAAAGGCAATAAAACGCGTGAATTGCAGTGCAGTCTATTGGTTGTCCTCCTGTATTTACAACCGCTTCTCTCAAAAAATCCTGCCTGCAGGCCCACGGCCTCTGACAGATTCAGTCCTCACACCTTGTTCTTCCTGAGCTCTGAGAGCCGATGTCAGCACCTGCTGCGTCAGCTTTCCTGGGCCAGGGCCGCGTGCGTACGGGAGCCGGTGGCTTGAACAGTGACTAGAACTTCGCTTGCTCTTTGCGGGATCTCGCGGTCCTCTGCTACGGCAGCAGTGCCGGTAGCCCGGGGCGGTCTGCCTCACCGAGCCTCGCGTGGTCCTGCCGCCCCTCTGCTTATAATGGGCTGCTGCGCCTGGGGTAAATTCTGCACCGCCGCCGAGCGGGGGGGCCTGCGGGGGCCTGACCAGCCCTCTGTCAGCCCGTGCCCTCCTCCGGTCCCAGGGGAACTTCGCTGTTTACTCGGTTGAAGGGGAAGTATTCCAGCGTGTGTTTTCCTCTCTGATTCCCATAAACCAAATTTGTGTCTTTTTCCAAGCACTCTGCTGAAGCCATGAGAAGCATGCAGGCGTGAAAAGATACGCTGTCGAGGTTGGTGTGACTGATCAGATATATCCTGATTTAGGAAGGCTTTTTCTTCGGAAGGTGTTAACTGACTTTGACACCTGAGCTCAAATGCGGAGGTGGCAGGGCCGCACTGCCCCCAGCAGTGCCCTTCACCCAACCTGATGTTCCACATCACTTTTAAAATCCTGATGTTCATTCCCAGCTGCGTCCCTTATTTCAGACAAGGCTTTAAGCTAAGATCCTTTTAAAATTACATTCATGGGTATTCAGTATCTAATCAATCGCATGGTTTAAAAAAATCATTCTTCTGTCCTAGAGGACTTTCTCTATTATAAGTCCCTGCTACTGGATTTTTTTTCTTAATAACTAGGGAACTTAGCACCTTAACTAAGACAGAGCCAAGCAAAGCAGTGATGTAATTACTTTCATCACACCACGCTGTCTCTTATGACGGCAGTATCACATAGGAATTTTGATTCTCCACCTGAAACAGTACCTGTCTTGCAAGACGTGGTACATGAAAGATTTAAATAAATTCAGGCACTTGAATCCACTTTTAGGGAGCCTGATTTTCAGAGCTGCTGAGTAGCTGCAGCTCCTGGGACCTCCGAAATGCTCATCTTTGCTGAAAACCAGGACACAGGCTTAAATGCGCAACTAAGCTCGGTGCCAGTTGCTTCTGCGGAAGCACCGCTTTTTGGTTCATCTGCCCTGGGGGAGCGGGGCGAGTTCTGGAGGGCAGTGACAACGTGCTCACCCGAGGAGAGGGCAGGCAGGAGGAGTGTCGAGGGTTGGTCGCTACAGAGAGAACTTTCTGCTTTTTATGTTAGCATTTACAATCCGGTCATTTTACTTCAAAGATCTACTTCTGGATCTCAGAAACTTCCTCGCGTTGATGTGTCCACGCACATTTCCCATTCCCTGACTTGCGCCGTCAGCTTCACAGCAGATACAGAATGAGGGCGGAGAGAATTCACCTTCCTCATCCACAGGCAAGGCAGGGCCAGGATGTGTCTCAGTCTTACAAAAGATGATGAGGACAGATAGAGGGAAGGAGACGACAAAAGAAACTTTATAGTGTTCGTCTATATCGCTTGCAGAGCTTTCAGTTGTTCTCCATCCCCTTTCTCTCGCCTCAGTCCTCACATTTCATTTCTGAAGCTACTTCTGCGCTTCTGGCATCAGGGCGGTCTGCGGTAGAGCGTGCGAATCTGAGGCGCCTCTGCCCCGCGTTGTCCCAGCCCTTTGTTGCGTGTTTTGTGTTAACTGCAAACCGAGTTACTTTTGCCTTACAGAAAGCAACCAAAAATCATGAGGTGGATGAGTGACTGGCTAAGGGTCTCTGTGTACAGCTCATGGACGTGAACTTGCAGTAGCAGCCACACAGCAGGGTTATTTTTTGTCTTGTTTTTAAAAGTAATTTGATTTCATGGCTTTCTGTAGAATATTGTAATAATTCTGCTGTAAATACAATAAAATCAGAGTTTGCTGAGATGGCCTCTGTTTTGTTCATGGAAGACTTGCATGAAATACAAGCAATCTGTGAGTGAATGGCACAATTTAGAATTTTTAAAATAACTGAGTGTGAAAAGCACTTAACGTTGTGCAATGTGTGGCTCCCTGACTGGAATAGCTCGGGGCGGGAGTGCGGATTTAGCGCAAACCTAAAAGGCTGCTGTTTGCAGCGGCTGCCCTGCCCTGCCCATGGGAATTCAGCTTGGGGTTGCAGGAGCTCTGGTTCCTGCCCCCCGGTCTGTGGGTCCCCCCTCGTGACGGCCGCCCTTCCCGCTCAGGGGCAGGCCAAGGAACGAGGCGCCGCTGCCGGAGCCCCTGAGCCGCGGTCCCAGTGCCGCGGGCTGGACTACGAAGCAAATGAGTGGTTGTAGGGCTGCGGTGTCCCAGGCCGCTCTCGGCCTGCACCACAACACCTTACCGTGGTCCTGAGTAGTTCAGAGACATGGAAACACAGCTGCTGCCCTTAGACATGACAGCAAATGCTTCTGTTGTTGTTCTTGAGAGAGAATTAAAAGGAAATGTCTCATCTCAGCAGAGCCGGGTGGGGGAGCATGAATCACCCAGAGGGACGCAGGCTTTACTGGCAAACACCCCACAGTGCTGTGCTCTGAAAGCTGACCCGGGGCACACAGGCCTTTGCTCGGAACTCTCCTAAGCAATAAGGTGGGAAGAACACCAACACTTGACATTGCTAACACTGGAAATAAAAAGAGATGCTGGCTGTTTAAACCTGGACTGAAAACCAGCGATTCAAGCAAAGTTTTTTTGCTGTAAAGATGAGCCACTGACCTGCTTTGGCCAATTCCTGGAACTGAAGGAGCACTTGAGTGCGTGTGCGTGTGCATGTGTGTGTGCGCCATGCTAGGAGCTCCGTAAAGCTCCGATGTGGTGTCACGCACGCGGTGACCAGGCACGGTGCGAGGGGCTGCTGGCTGCCCTGGCTGCCTGAAACACCGGCCTCCGGCAGGCGGCACCTCGCAGCTCAGCCGTCACCCAGCCGTCAGCTTCCCCCACCCCAACGCCAAAACACTTCAACTCTGAGTTAACTCTGCCTCGCTGCAAGGAAGAAGACGACGGCTGTGGCACCCTGGGACAACGTGCTAACGGTGCCTGCTAACGTGCCTGGACACCGCCAATGCCCGCGAAGCAGCTCGGTGTCTGCCTGGGTCGCGCGCCAGTCACGAGAAACAAGGCAGCCGCCACCAAACCCACAAGGTGCGTCTGGCGCGGTCACAGCGAGGCCGGCGCCAACTGCCCAGTGTAACGCTGACCAGGCAAGCTTGGAGTGAAAACACACTTTAATTGGGCTGTTTACATTAAAAAATTGTTTCCCCAATGTTTAAAAAACAGAAAAAAAAATTACAGAAATATTTTAAAAAAAGATCAACAAATTATGTTCAAAAGTGCTTCAGTTCGGTCCCTGCGCACATCATGCCTCGCTGTGCTGCTGTGAACAGGCATCGCAAAGCACGTGCTGGCCCCGGCCCCCTGCCCAGACTTGCGTGCGCTGTACCCCGTTGCTGCCTGAGCCCCCCGTAACCGCCCATCCCAGGAGCTGGGCTCGGGAGTGGGGTTAACGGACACGGAGCACTAGCGCGTCACAAACCCGCGCAGCTGGGAGGGCATCGCTTTCCAAAGCGGGTCACGGGCCGGGCTGCTAGTGGGTGCTGACCCCAGCGCTCTGAGAGCTCTACAGAGGGGACCCGACGGCGCAGACACCGGCACCACCAGGCAGCTGGGGGGGAAGGCAGGACCCGGCTAGTTCTCCCTGTGTCACCTGCTAGGCTGCAGCAGCCAGGCACTGGTCACTGTTTGGGGAACCTCAGTGCAGCGTGCCCCTTCCCAGGGACCCCCGAGCCACAGCCCCACTCAGTACCGCCAGCACCCGTGTCCCCAGGTCCGGCCGCTTAGGGCCGGCACAGCAGAGATTGCGGCGAGGAAAGCTCAGTGCGGTGAGCAAGCTTAGTCCCAGGGTTTCTTATGGGGCCTTTTGTCCTGTGGGCTGAACCTGATCTCTGAAAAATCATGTGTTTGGTGGGGGAGGGATGGGGTTTTTTTTCTTTTTTCTCGGATAGCTGGTTTTTACACAGCTGGGAGTAATACAAGAAGCTGGGACTGGGTGTGGCAGGGAGCCCTCGTCAGCCCAACGACACACAAGCCTGGGAACTCAGGGGCGCTAAGCCGAACATCAGCAAGAGGAGCAAATACCCACGGTCGGGCCAGGCTGGACACGTAACAGAGCCATTCAAATCTCAGCAGTGACACTGAACTATCAAGTCTAAGTGGTTAGCTGATGGGCAAGGGCGTTTTAGCATTAAGGCAGTGAAGATTCAGGCTAATTCTCTACAGGCTGCTGGGAACGCTGCCCCGTGCAGAACTGAGCTGGCTCTTTCTTTAAACCCCAACACTTCTTCTTTTTCTTCTGCCAACATACACTTGTTCACCTGGGGACAAGAAGGTCAAAGGGAGGGTTATTTGAAAAGTTCATGTGGGGAAAAAAAAGACAAAAGAACCAAAACAAACAAACAAAAAAAAAAAAACGGGGCCACGTGGGTTTTCCAGTGGTTCACAGAGATGGGCTGGTGCCTGGGGAATCCTCCACTCCCTGACAGGCAAACCCTGCTCTCCCGGGGACGGCAGATGTTCATACCTTTCTCTCCTTTCTCTCCTTTTGGTCCCCTGTTCCCATGGCGTCCTGGCGGGCCCATCGGTCCGGGGTCACCTGAAGGAATGAGGAGACCAAGGTTGCCCTTGAGCATGACTGGCCCACGAACAGGGACAGGCCAGGGTAAGGAAGACCACGTCAGGACAATGCTTGGGCTGAGATCCTGAAGGTGCCACCTCCACTGTGGGGAGGCTGTGACCTCGAGCAGCCCAGTGCGGACTACCTCTGCAGACACAGCGACACTTCCCGGGCATTACAGCACTTGAAAGGGAAAGGATGGCAAGTCTTACCCTTGGGTCCAGGATAACCCCTCTCCCCCTTTTCACCGGGTGGCCCCTGGATGGTACCATATGCTGGAGAGAGAAATGAAGGAGAGGATGAATGAGTGGGACAAACCACTTGCAGAGGGCTCTGTGCTGACTTAGAGAAGCCGTGAGTCACGCTGGAAGGCCATTTCTCTAGGTTAGATGGGATTAGACTGACTGAGAGCAGTTTTTTAAAAAATGGTTTTGGTCCCAGCGAAGCCCTGGGGCAGGCTGTGATCTTGTTTCACCAGCACTGCTCTGCCACCCTCTCCGGATGTCCTGGCTGTCACCTGGGCTGGAGCTGGCCCATGCTCAGGCAGGGGAATTTGAGAACAGAGTGAGCCACTGTCTCCTGTTGCCCTACATGTGCCAGCCCAGCCATGCTAAAATGGGCCACAGGGGTTGCAAGCACAGTGGCCTTCAGGGTTTGGGATGCGTTTCCTACAAGTAGTAGGAAAACCTGATGTCCTGCCTAATGATGAGACTGCACCTCCCCAGCAAGGGAGGAAGGGGATGGAAAGACTATCTGCCTCCAGCTTTGTATCTTGACCATATTTTTGCAGCACACAAAAGGTGAAATGATCACTAGGCCTACGAGAGGTTGGAGAGATCTCATACGCATGAGCCAGAAACACTACGTCAATATGTCACTTACTTCTAAAGAAGTCCATGAGGTCCTCGGTGACATTGCCATAGGCTGCAAAAACCCTGCTGATGCCAGGGGGACCAGGAGGGCCTGGGGGACCTGCGGGTCCCTGGGCAGTGTAAGACATCAGGTCCTGGAGAATACCTCGGCCTGCAGAATTAAAGATGTCATTTGACAGGAGCTCTGGGCAAACTGGCTGGATGCTGAGGTGGGAAGGTGTAAGGGAGAGCTGTAGGCAGCAGGAAGGGTGAGGGAAGTGAACAGTGTGACACCAGGCATGGGGTTAGGCGTTGTGGGCTGGGACAGGGAGGGTCAGGTCAAGCAGGCATTCCACTCACTCTGTAGGCTCTCTGACACGCGGAGTGCCAGCTCGTTGTAATCCAGGGAACCAGTGAAGGAGTTGCCGTAGGATCTGCTTGAACCTGCTGATCTCCCGTGTGATTCCTCCTCTGTCAGCAGTGCATCGAAAGCTCCATCATTGCCCATGGAGGCACCATAAGAGCCATCGCTGCCTGTTGAGGCACTGTAAGACGACATCCTGCTCATGGAGCTGCTATATGAGCTGCCTGTGCCCAGTGCTCCCCCATGGGATCCCTCAGCACCAAGAGATCCTCCATGCAACCGCTCGGAAGTCCGTAACCCTTGGTATGATGAAGACATAGACCCGGCCACCAAGCCACTATCTCCTTTGGGTCCTGGTGGTCCCCGTGGCCCAGGGGGTCCAGGCGGCCCTGAGATGTAGCTTCGAACTTCATCACCTGCAAAATACAAGAGGGGGGACTTCAGGGACACTGGGATACCTGGGCCCCCCAGGCTTGGCAGAGGCCCTGTGCTACCACCCGAATGAAGACTGGAGCGTGAAATTCTGTCCCGCCAATCATTGCAGTAACTCTCATCCAGTGCCATTTCTCAGGCAGCAGGCATGTATGTCAACCTTGATCTCTACAGATGGCATGACACCCTCCTCCTTCCCATCTCTCCCACAATTTTGGGTGCCCAACCTTGGAAACATGCCAAATGATTTTGCAGAAGGGCACACTCCTCTCAGGCTGATTTCAGCACCTCTGCCAAAATGGCTGTTCTGTGACCAGTCTCCCACAAGCGAGGGGATCCCCATGTTTTTGAAAGGCTGCCCCGGATGACTTGCCAGCATGAGAGCTCAGATCAACGCTGCTTCCCAGCTGGCTCAGTGCTGCCCTCCAACCCCTACATCATCCATTGCTCTGTAGGCAGGTGTTTGTCAAAGAAAATGCTTTTCCCACGGCAAAACACTGCAGGTAACCTTACTAGGGACTCGCTGTTCAGTACAGGCCAATCGTAACTGCCCAGCGCCTGTCCCTTTTGGCTCACAACACGGACTTTTGCCTTGCAGTCGGACTGAGAGGAGACAAGCCTATGGGGTGCAGCGTAGTCCTGCGTAGCCCTGGCTGTAGGGGTAAGGTGTTGCTGCAGCCCCAGTTCAGGGAAGGCTCCTACAGGGCTGCCTCAGCTGTGGCAGAGCCAGCAGCCTACACAAGGCAAAGCATGGCGTGGGGTGTGTGCAGGGAGGATGGATGGCATCCCCTTACTCTTCAGGTACTGGATCAGCTCGCTCCTGAACTCGTCACTGTGGGTGATGTCAGCATAGGACAGGAGGCCAGTTCCTGAGAAGCCTGGTGGTCCTGGAGGGCCAGGAGGGCCAGGTGGACCCCGGACTCCAGAGAGGGAGGAGTATCCCACACCTTGAGAGAGAGGAAGAATTATTTTCTGACAGTGAGTGGACAAAGACACATGTCTGGGGATCTTGAAAGTTTAAAGGCTCCAAGCCCAACTTCCATCCTTTTCCAGCTGATGTTGATGAGATTTGTTCTTAAAGTGACCTTGTTCTCAGTGGGCAGTCACAGCCCCTGGTAAGTTAAATCTCAGTCTCAGTCCCCCCCCAGCACCCACAAACAGAATCTCCCTGCCAGCTGTGAGAAACACAAGTGCCTTACTCTGTAGGTAAGCAGAGATGTCCTCCAGAGAGGCGCCAGGTGATCCAGGGATCCCTGGAGGTCCTGGGGGCCCTGCAGGACCAGGGGACCCAATAAGACCACCGAATTCAGAGTCTGTAAGACACAAGGGAAGAAAAGGAGTCACCCAAACCACCTCAACGCTGATGAACCTTCCCTGACAATACAGGTAATGCCAGCTACAGCCAAGTGTAGGGCGCTTTTTTCTCCCCAGCACCTTCTGGTGCAGCCTTCCTGGTGCACCGCACCTCCCTGTGTGTAGATGTCACATTGGGAAGTCAGGAGATCCCAAAGAGGGATCCCTATTCTCCAAATAGGGAAGTCCCTATTTTTTTAATATACTTTTAAAAAGTGGCATAAGAAATTCCTTTATGCTGCAGAGTTTGGAGAAGACAAAGGGCTTCTCCATCCCCATCCCCAAGACAACACCTTGCTGCTACTGCTTTCCACAGGAGCACAGTGATCTGTCTGCAGCCCCTCACAGTCTGCACAGGTCCTGGCAGAGCCGGAGGCTTGCACTGCTGCTAATTAAGGCAGAGGGACCATCGGAGTCTCATAGAGCGTTATTTGTGGTGATGGGCAAAAAGGGAAATTCTGTGACTAAGCCTGTAAAAAAAGATCCTGGGGGTGTGCAGGGACCTGTGGAGGGGAGTAAAGAAGTTGGCTTACTTCGCAGGTATGCTGTCAGGTCACTGTAAGATATACCAGGTGTTCCTGGAGGCCCAGGTGGTCCAGGAAGCCCAATGCTCATCCCAGAACCTACAAAATCAAACAGATCCAAGAGCAGCACATTATCAAAACAGGCTGTTACAGTGTGAGCAGATAGGCTGCAGGGCTTGTTCACAGGCAATGCAGGAGGGACTCCTGCAGGGTGGAGTGTTCCCATCAGCAGATTGTGCTGGGAAGCAGGGCTCAAGCCTTGTTCTGGACTGGAGTTAAAACTTGCCCCGTCAATCCCAATACAAGGGCACCTGCAGACAGGCAGGCATCAGGCCTCTATTCTTGACAAAAGCTCTGCGCATCTCGCGAACCCCTGACACGGGGGCTGGGGGCCACCCCAGGACATGTAGCTTAGCTGTGACCCACTGGCTGATGCATGTGCTGCTCTCCCTGTGTCTGCCTATCTGTAAGCAGCTCTGGTGCAAAACTTTGCACCTTTGTGATACACTTCAATGAAATGTCCTTGCTGATAAAATGCAGCTGTCCTGCTTGAGCTGTTGGGCTGCTGCTGTTAATCAGCAGGTTCCTGCTTCCAGAGCCAAAGAGGAAATTCCCACCATCTTTGGAGCAGCCTATTAGTGGGATCTGGTCTCCAAGGGCAGTTCAGAGAGAGTAAGCATGGACCAGGCCTTGCTTTTAAGCAGATAGTTGCAGCTACCAGGATTAGGCAGTTTAGAACTGCTGGTGGGGATGCTCCAGAGTCCTCTCTGTTCGACAGTTCTTACATGCCATATCATCACCCCTTTACAGATGGGAAAACGAAGCAGAGAGGTGGAATTTGTTTCAACTAACTCCAGACTTCTAAGAGATTGTCGCCTGGGCTGCCCTGACACAAAGTGGACATAGAGCAACTCTTCCACAAAGAGAGATAACCTGGCCACAGAGCCAGTGAGAAAAGGGTTATGAGGGCACTTGAAGGTGTTGGTGGGACTTCTAAGATGGCTAAGGTGAAACGATGTTTGTAAACTCAGTTTTTAGCAAAGCAAGAACTCATTACTAGAGTCTGTGGATAGTATCTTAGCTACAGGGTATCATCTTCGTTCTCTTCCAAGTCTCTCACAATCCCTGTGAGGAGGTCTCTGTACATAGGGATTCACACAGTCGACACTGGAAGAGTTTTCACTGACAGCATGAGCTTTCTACTCAGCTCCCAAAGGAACAGAGGGACATGCACACTAATAAAGACCATTACTTGTCAAGTAGCTGATAAACCGTCTGGTCAGCTCATCATAATCCAGTGACAGAGACATGCCATCTCCCCCTGGTCCAGGAGGTCCTGGTGGGCCCCGAGGTCCAATTAAATACTGACGAATTTCTTCTCCTGGAAATGAAAAATGCATCTTTTAAGACTGTCCAGCTGCTGCAAAGATGCCAGGTTGTGAGGGTTTCCCAGCCTGTGAGCTAAGCCCCCACCACTATAGAGATCATCAAAACATATGGATGCAAAGCTACTTTCCTCCCTCGCTTCCTTTTCTGAGTGTGATCTGCCCTGTGTATGGTGTCACAAACATTTGTGACAGGGCTGGGAACGTCCTACAACCCAGGGTTTGAGGAGGACGAGAATTTGAATTGCCAAAGGGACCTCCTTCTGCTCTGTTTCTTCAGGACACCCTCGACAATATCTTGGGTAAAGGGAAAAGACCATGCTGAGCTCTGTGGCACTTCGGCAGCCATTTGTTTGGAATGTGGAATCTGATTGACTCCCCACTGGATCACATAGGAGGAGCACGGTGTTGGCCAGCATCATCAATACCTTCAGGCACAACAAAATGACATCCTGGTCATTTATCTGTCAGCCCACAGTAACAGTGTGTGTCAAAAAGAATACAGAGCTGGGTATCCTCCTCACCTTAAGAACAAAGACATGGCAAGGCTTTGGAGTAGGCTAGAAGGAATGGGGAACCCTAAGAGAGAGGAGGAGCTGGAAAGTGGAATCCCAAGGTTTAGTGGGAGATCGGGGGAAATTGTGGGGAATTCCTGAAAAGGAGAGACATAGGCAGATGCCACCTAGAGAGCCAAGGAAGCAAAGGGAGGCAAAAGAGTGGGAAACTGCAGAGTTACAACAGTGGGTACAAAAAGCAAACAGGTAAGAAAGTACAGCTTCTAGAAAGCGTGCAAACTCTCCAGTACCAGACACACAAATCTGTCTCCAAAGGACTTGGAAGGAGACATTACAGGTCACTCAGCAGCACCTATGGCAGGCCTTTGCCCCCCGAAGCAGCTGCTGGTAACTCCAGTTGGAGGCAGAAGACTGGAAGCAAAGGGCAGCTCACCAGGCAGCTGGGATGCTTTACCCCATCCCCCACGTTTCCATTCAGGGTCACTTACTCTGCAGCATGTCCAGAAGCTCTTGGTACAAAACAGATGTAGTTGATACCGAACCGGCAAATGACTGATAGGCATTTGAAGAGCCTATGGGAATGAAAAGATTTTATGTCAGGCAGGGTTAAGAGGAGACAGAAGGTGAAGAGGGGTCAGGCAGGGACAAAGGAAAGCTGAATTAATCCGGTTTAACTGGTGAAATGGGCCTCCCATGCCCCCAGCCATGAATCAGTTGCTGTCTCACACAGCCTCCTTGTCTCCACAGCAGTGTGGTCTGCGCTCTTCTGACTGAGATTCCAGGCTGCTTCCAAAAGCTCTGGGAATTTCATCTACTTCAGGAGGGCTCCCAAGAATACAACACAGCCCCAGAATACCGAGACCATGTATACTAAATACAGCCACCTCTGTTTGGGTCTTGGGGACATTACAGGGTCTAACAGCTATGTTTAATGTGAGACTTTTTAAACAGCAGCAACTGTTAGTTAATCTAACCATCAAAATGGGACAAAGCTCAGAGGCCACCCCAGCTGTGTGGAGTCCTGGGCCAAGACTGCAGAAGACGAATAACTGGGTTGGGGTGCTGCTATTTAAAGACTGTTGTTTCTCCTCCGGTTCTCACCTCCTAGGTGTTGCACAAGCTCAGCCAACAGCATGACTCAGTTCAGAGCTTACCAACATGGTGCTTACGTGTCATATAGCTCATAACACGGGTAGCCAGCTCCGCATAATCCAAGCTCGTCCCATCTGCAGTGGTGATGACTCCAGGTGGGCCTGGAGGGCCTGGTGGGCCTTGGGCACCAGTCAAATAATGCCTTACGCTGTCACCTAGGTAGGAAGCCCAAGATACGCCCGCATCACTAGAGGGAAGACAATGGCTATATGCACAGTTACTGGACCCTCTTTCCCCGGCAAATAGCAGGCTGATAGAAGGACAGCTCTGCAGAGGCCACAGTGGGCAACAGCACTTCATAGTATTCAACAAAAATAAGGCCAGAGCAGTAGGGCTGCTGTTTCTAAAGGGAGAGTGACAAGGGGCTCAGGGAGCAAAAGAGAGGCATGCATCTGCTGACCCATGGCAAAATCTCATTATACTCACTTTTCAGGTAGTCAGTGACATACTGCTGAATCTCTTGAGATGAACTTCCACCTGGGCCAGGAGGACCGGGTGGCCCAGGAGGTCCTGGGGGTCCCTGAATTTGTCTGGATCCACCTACAGAAAGCATTGTAAGGAGAAGGAATGTTTTTGGTCTGGTTGCATTAGACCAAGTGATGCTAAAGTGTGCTTGCATTGAGCCCTTCCTACAGGTCTGGAAAGAGCTTTGGGAATGGACTATGGAGGGGCTGCCCCTTATTCTCTAAACACAGTCTGAGCATGGGCAATTAGGCAGTATAACGTCTTCAATTAATTCGGCATCTTATAATTCAGCCTACACAGCTCTGCAGGGCTGAGTCCAGAGACCTCCCTACCTTCATACTGACAGACCTGGCCAGTTTGTGCACCAGAGTGCAATGCTGTGCAGAAGTATAGATAGAGATCCACGAAGCGCTCAAGCTCGTTAGGCTAACCTCACTGCCCTGCTGCGCCCAATCCCAGCCAGCCTGGGCAGCACCAGCTCAAGAACCTCCTCACTGGTCTCCATTGCAAGATAGAGGTGGGCCCTGTGTGACTCCTGTCATCACGGTGTCGAGTGACACCTCATGCTCTTTAAGGTGTCTATCTTCCCAGCACCCTGAGGTAGCAGTATTCCTAGGACATGCTGTGGAGAAGCAGAGGGCTTGTTCACATGGAGGGACACTTAATCCATATGCACTTTTTGTGAAACTGCATTAATATCCTGCATACAGAGATGCTCTTATTCAGAATGAAAGCAGCTTAATTCACATGAATCCACCTGAGGGTAAATAAAACTGAACAAAGGGCACTTTTGTTCTGATCGAAGTGTTTTCACAAGAGGGTTCAATACAGCTTCCCTTATCCCTCGTGGAACATGGTTAGCCAACCTGGGAATTCTTTTCTTTCATGTCCCATGAGGACGTCCTGTGGCTCAAAGGATTCCCAGTAAGCGGGAAAAAGAAAACTTGCAATTCTTAAGTTGCCTGATTCAAGGCAGGCTGTGAAAAAAGAGGTTTTGAACACAAATCCCATCAGCATTAGGTTGGCACCCACACTTGTAAAGCCCAAAGGAGCTTTTTCAAAGTCTCCACCAGGATGACAGCATTTCTTGATAGTATCAGAGCAATGATGGTCTGGCCTCTTACCTCGAGATGCTCCTGGGATGCCAGGAGCGCCTGGGACACCTGCGTCACCTGGAAACCAGAGTGAGGGAGACAGACAGTTGTAATGGGTGTCACTGCATGTTGCATACTTGGTCACGAAAAACAATTGAGCTACATGTCAGAGAAGCAACTACCCAGCCCTTGTAATGACTATCTTGAGTTAGCAGCTTGCAGGGGAAGAGCAGAAGGAAGAGGCCACAGCAGCTTTCCTGAGCCTTCTGTGATCTGCCCAGGTGCCTTGTGCTCAGAGCAATTCTATTGCCATGGTCTTGCTCTGCCTGAAAAGGCAGGGGTGGGCACAGCTGTAGTTCTCAAAGGACCAGGTTGTTCCACTCTTTAGTCTCAACTACTCTTGGCTGTGTGAGGCCACCAGCAAAGAAAGAAAGAAGATTTTTAACTTCACCTTTGGGTCCAGGTGGGCCTGGCGGGCCTGGAACTCCTGGAGGTCCCTGTATAGTGACTCTGTCACCTGCCAATTGCAGAAGGAGAGTCAGAGATTCACAGGAATAAAGTGTGTGGACAAAATCCTGGCTCCACTAAAACTAAGCTAGAATCAATAGAGCAGGATTTTGCCCCCTGGTTTCAGCCTAGGGACAATGAATTCAAAGGAGGAAAAGGGGCACAGACTGACCATGGGAGGAGAATGCTGAAACGCCAGGCTCGCCCGGTTCTCCTGCATGGGACACAGAAATGGAGTCATATACAAAACAGTCATATACCCAGGCAAGCTACACTGCACCCCACTGGTATCTCCTGGAAGCCTCCTTACCTGTGAATCCTCGTGGACCTCGTTCGCCTGTGAACAGGGGAACAGAGGAACAGCATTAGCATTTGCTTTGTTCTGATCTGCAACATCCCAGCCCACACTGCAGAATATTACCATGGCCTTCAATTTGCAGGGCAGAAATGGGTAAAGGGAGCAGGTCCCATCTTTTCCTGCCCGCTGAGAGCTGAGCTACGCTTCACAGGGCCACCTCCTTGCACTGACTTAGCCAAGTCCACATCATTGAATTTTGCAAGAAGATTGTTCCCCTTTAATGGCAAATCTGAAGCTCTGAATGCTCCTGAATCTAATGGGCTTGCAAAGTTGGGATCTGAATACAGTGATTGCCTTGACACCTGTATTGGAGGCTAATAAATTTCTCTGACAAAGACTGACTTGTTTTATGGCACCAGACAGGAGTCCTGTTTAGTGACCACTTTCTTACAGCCACAGAAAGGCAGGACACTTTCTGCTTCCAAGCCCTTCCTTCTTTTCATTCTGAGGTGCTGAGACCCATCTAGTATCTTGGTGAGGCAGCAGGATATACGCACCTTGGTCTCCCTTTGGGCCTGGTGGGCCTGGAGGACCTGGTGGGCCGGTGAAGAATGTTTCTGTAATTAAAACAAAAAGGTTTCTTCATGACATCCAACAGAACATGACACAAGTTTTCTCTGGCTCCACCTGGTCCTAGCCAAGGATGTGCTCTCTGGAACCCAAACCGTCAGGACATTCCCAGGGCACAGGTGAGGCAGTGAGTGGGAAGAACCTACCTGAAGTGGACATGGAAGATCCTGGTCTCCCTGGTGGGCCTGGAGGTCCTGGCAATCCTTCTCCTAGGCAAAAGAGACACAGGCTTCAGGAAGGATGAGCCTCAGAAATGTAAGTAAATGCATGTCAGAGCTGCTACATCTCCAGCCATGGCCATAGCTCAAAAGTTTCCAAGTGTAGGCTAGTATCATTGTTTTCTCCACACACACCTATCTCTGTTAGTTATTTTTCATTATCATTTGCCACCACAGCAGACATAGGACAGAGAAACTCTTTTCTTTGTGGTACAGAGTGCCTATCCCAGCTGGCCTTCACTACATTGAGAGGGAAGGTTCATTTCATCACACACCTGACCTGCTCCCCTTTGCTACTGAGCAAAGAGCAAGGAATGGAGTTATGCTCCTGTCTCGTGTCCTCCTGCACCTCCCCTCTTCTGGCTGTGAAAAGGAAATCTGTGCTACAGGAAGCGGAGTGGGGATATGTTCCTCTTGATAAGAACCGCTCCATCTGTCCCCAGCTGGAAGTTAAGGCTGGACAAGTAAGAAGATGGAATTGATTGCAGTTACTTCCTCTGGGGACTTCAGAAAGTTGAGTATCTTCCGCAAAAGTATGGCGTTTATGAATTACTACTCTGGCTAGCAAACCTCTGTCAAAGCAAGTCTCTCTTGGGCAGCGTCTTGCTGCTGTGAAACTATATTGCAGTGAAAGTGTGTTAGTAGGAACCCACTATGTGAAATTCTGCTTCCAGTAGAGTCAGCCCTTCTAACTTCCACCAGGTCCAAGATTGCATCTGGGATACTGCAAGGCACAGGATAGAGGCACTAGAAAAACCTCCCACTTTCCAGGTTTGTTTCAGAGAAACAAGCTCCTACCTGGGGGGCCACGAGGTCCAGGGGGTCCCTGCACAGATTCACCTGATGAAGAAAGAAACAGGGGTATTATAGAACATTTACTCAGCAAACTGCATGGCCCAGAAATGTGCCATGTGTGTTAGCGTCCCCCTGCTTACGTACTGAGCTCTGCTGTATTACGTACCTGGTGGTCCAGGGGGACCTGGTGGTCCTGCTCGCCCTTGTAAATCTGCCAGCACTGCGCAAATGAAACACACACAAAAAAGGGAAAATTGTTGTTATGGAGCCCCTGCTGCTATGGAAACACTGTCGTTAACATTGCTGTTAGAAGCTCTTACAGTCGAAGGTGGACTAAGGCAGGACCTGGGCGACCTAAGCCAAAGTTGAGGCAGAGAGGGGAGAAGAGAGACGTGTCTGGTTGCCAGCATGCAGGTTAGCACATGAAGCAAAATACAGTGCTGAGCAGGCTGGCAGCATATTGGAAAGAGGGAGGAGATCTCTCTGGAGAGTAATATTGCTGAGGTGAAGAGCAAAGGACTCAAAGCCTAGAGAAGGAAGGAATGAACTTTCAAGAGGAGGAAAGATTTTTTCAACAAGAGGCAAGTTTTGGGAGGAGAACATTATGCAGCCATTATTTAACAAGTAACTGCACTGTGATATCTTGATTGGAGACGTATCCTCACCTCCAAGCTGAGGCACAAATGCAAAGTTCAGTGATGCTAAGATCCAAGACTCCTGAATGGAGGATGGGGCAGCACTGAAGCGTGGTCTGGATCTACATGACCCCATTCAGATGGTGATCAGGGAAGGACTACTTAAGATTTTACACCCTCCTCTGCCTTGCCTCTCCTGCACACTTACAGAGGTCCCAGATCCTAGGAATACTGACTGTAAGTGTACCACACATCTAGTATTGCACAGAGCAAGCAGACGCTTTTCTTGGGATGCTGCTAGACCATTCTGTTCTGCTCCACTTATTTTTAACTTAAAATAGCATTTGCTCCCCTGTGAATTTGTCCTCTAATTCAGAGAGATTTTGATTTCTGTTGCTTAATGTGCTTTTTCAAACTGGTTCTCTTCTTACAGATGGCTCTGTGTTCATATTACACAGGGAACTGCCCTGTATTAACATAGTGGCTAAAAGGCCAGGCTGAAACATCACAGCTCTGTGACCACCTCTGCTGTTGGGGACTGTTCACCAGTCACCATTCCTTACCGTTCCTCTCTGTGACATGGGTCTGGTGCCATCTACCTCCTTTTGAAAGCACTTTGGGATGCACAGATGAGAAGGAGGGCAGAATAAGTAGCTGTTATTGCTGTCCCACCACCAAACATACACACACACACTTGCCCTATGTCACGTTAAGGGGAAAGAGGTAGAAGCATCTCCTGTTAGCTGTGAGCAGGCCTTGAGGCCTCTGACACCGCTCCAAGCAAAGGAGTGGAAAGGCAGGCCCACTTACTTTGAGATGTTAACGATGAGACTTCTGTTTTGATAGTTTCTATCACAGCTTCACCTGGGGATCCCTTCTCACCCCGTGGACCTTTTTCAGGAAAAAAAAGAGAAAGTGAATTATTTAACTGAGAGAGGGTAACATTTTGTACCCACTCCTCACCTCCTCAACAACAGGTTCAGACTTTGCTTATGTGAACTGGGAGCATGAACTCAGCCCCTGGCTCTGAGGGACACTGTATTCAAATGTGGAAATTACTACAAAATTTGCCCTAACAGGATCACACAAAAACAGATAAGAAAGGTTCTCAGCTTTGTTAAGACCCTTCTAAACAGATGTCTGTCCCATTGGCAGTGGTTTCACAGTAACATCATTCCCAATTTGGGTCTAGCTTGTTCTCCCACCTTTCAAAATGGCAGGAGGTATCCAGATGGGCTATATCCCCTACCACAGAAAGGCAACTGCACTGGAGAAGTGCCTTACAAATACCAGCCTCCAGAAAAAAAAAACATAAGAAAAAAACGACATTTGCAGCATCTACATCACACTGGCTCTTACCACCCCCCTTCTTCCCCTGGGAAAGAAAAAAAGAATAGAAATTCTTCACAAGATTAATTAAGCCAAATAATGCAGCAAAATGAACTGAAAGGAAGAAATCTGCAAACAAAAGGGAGAGAGATTGTGCCAAGGGCTGAGAGAATTAGAAACAAAGGAAAAACTAATGAATTCAGTTCTCTTAAGAAGCAGAATCAAAGCTAATGGAGAATGGTACCTTGCTGTCCAGGGAGACCAGCTGGTCCAACCGGACCTGGTGTCAAAGGAAAAAAAACAGATTGCATTAGATTTTCCTGGTTGTATTTTACAGTAGCAGGAAAGAATCAATAGATCTTTTAGAAGAACTGAGACTATCAAATAATGTATTATTTGCCTGCACAAGTAAATGGAATTGCTATGGGGTATGAATTCATCAATGTCCCATGTATTACTTGAAGCTCTGGAGAAGAGGCTTATTTTCCATAACGTAGCAATTAAAGTGCTTGGTGCCTCTCAGACTGAGGAAATAACTAGAATGTCACTGACCACAATAGAAATGCAATAGGCCTAACACTCCTCTCGCATTCTCTGCTGCAAGTTGAGGCTAGCTCTACCAAACCAGCTCTAGGATTAGCTCTAGCTATACAGCTGGGAGAGCCATAGAAGTGCCATTAGAACCAGATCTCAGGAACTCTGCTGCCTGACGCCAGTGTGCTGGAGGGCGGTGTCTGACCTGGGACGGAGTCCGAGGACCAAGCTCATGCGTAGCCAGAGTCTCTGTGTGTGTGTTTGTATGAAAGATTTGTAGGTGCTCATGTGGGATTTCTGCTGTCTTGAGTTCAAAGCTAAGACTGGAAAACAAGCACTTCCTTGATTTCAGTAACAGTGCTGGGAGAGGGATTAGACACAAGCCTGCTTTCCTGAGAGGCAAAAGAGCTTGATGCTACTCACTGGATTTGACCTATCACTACTTTGTACTCATCAGATCGAAGGACAACAACAGTGTTCCCAGTTTCTTCACCTTCTCAGCCCTCCCTTCTGTCTTGCCCCCCTGTGATCATATCCCATTTCTCCCTTGAGGCTCCTGCCTCCCTAACTCAGACTGAGATCTTGGTCTTTCTGCAGGGAAGGGTGAGGACCATGAGTATCCAGACTGCCTGAGCAATGTTGCCTCCCAGACAGGGCAGCCTGGCAAAGACAATAAACATCACACATTAAATTAAGAACTGGATGCACAGCAATGCAAGCTGCCTGCAAAAACCACAGCAGAGGAGCAGCTTCCTCACCTGGAACACCTGGGGGTCCAGTGGGGCCAGCTGGGCCTGGGGGACCTGGTGGGCCTGGCAGAGCGATAGTTGACGAACCCTCTGAAACAAAAACACATATACTTGCACACATACACATATATACACACATCCAGTGATCGTGTAACAAATCTATCCTTAAGGAATCACACATCTATAGCATATGTATTCTCCCAACACAGGGAGTCGCAGTACAGGTCTGACACACAGTTGAGATTAATTAAGGAGGCATAACAAAAAACAGAGAAAATCCTCCAAAAGCAGAAGTGTTTGAACTCTCGCAGCACTACATACCAGCACTTATGACTTTTCCAGGAGGTCCAGGTTCTCCTATGAAAAGAAAGAGACAAAAGATGAACTTCTTTTCTGGGAAAGATTTGTCACTGGCTCAATGACATTGTCTTATTAAACATGTGATTTCTGTTCTCTTTGCCCTTGATCTCTTGTCTGAGAAGTCATAGCACTAGAAGGTCATGGGGAAAGCAACAGAGCTCAGCTAATCCAGAGATATCCTCTGATCAGCTTTCCAAGCACTACATCTGCCAGAACAGGCAATAGGCCTTGATTTATCCGAGGCAGGCACACAGCTTCCATTGCACCAGGCATCATACTCATATGCTCAGGGCAGAATGAGGTCTGCTAAGGTTTTTCAGTGGCGAACTGTCATGCTGAGTGCCTCAGCAGATGCCCTGCCTTTCGTGTATGCTAAAGGCGGCTTTGGCTACCATCTGTTTCTCAAACCTTCCCTTCCTAAAGCCACTAGATGCCACTGTTGATTCGGGGACCGGTCAGCAGAGCAGCTAATCCTCCCTAAAATGAAGTGCTTAGAGAGAAAATGAGTATTAGGGAAGAAACAAAACTCACCTTTAGTCCCTGGTCGGCCTGGGTTGCCTGGAAGTCCTGATATGAGGTAGATGAACAATTTAAAATGGTTAGTGCAGATATTGTTTGTTCTATTTTTTCCAGGTACTCCAGCTGAATTTCACTTGCAGGTTCATAGAAGATACTCCCTACTCAAGACCCTGGCTTTCAGCTTTTATAAGCAGGACCCTGACAGCAAGTGGAGGAATTCACAGTGGACTGTAGACTGAGCTGGTAGTGCCCCTGGGCATAGTTAAGGGCTTCCCTTCTCCCACTGCTCCCTGGATGATGGCACTGCTCCCTAGATTTACCTGTAGCTTCTTCCAGGTACTGCTCCCTGCTCTGGATAAATTCCCTGGTGACTTACTCCCCCAAACCACCTCTGCTTGCAGAGGTCACATCCTCTGTTTCCACCTCTGTTGCTACATTCTCTCCCCTCTGTTTCTGCTGCTGATGAAAAGGACTTTTCAGTGATGCACAGGGAACTGAAACATGTTATTTGTTGCAAACTATGTTTTGGGGAGAGGCAAATTTTCAAACACTCCAAGGCCCTGCATTCCTCAAAAATTACACACCAACCACAAAACCTGTCTCGAAAACGAAGGGAGATGCAGAAACCTTGGGATATCACTTTGGAAGCCCCGAGCAGCACAGAGGGAAAATTACAAGGGGTTTTTGAGCCCATATCAAAGCGAGTCATTGATAAATTGGAACATGGTGGAGAAACGTACCTGGTGGTCCTTGGGGTCCTGTGAGACCTGGAAGAAAAAGGCAAAAATTCTAAGATGTCTAAACAAATTTCAGGTGGGGAAAGGACAGACAGGAAGAAAAATATTACATTTACTTAAAATTATAGCACACAGTCCACAAGTGGTGTAAATTGGCCTAGCAGCACCTGGTATGTAAACTGAATGTTGGGTCATAGCAGCTGATGTTCTTGTTTGCAGTGTGTGCAATCCTGAGATCTCAAAGGGTCTAGATTCCCTGTGTGTTTTTCTTTCATCACCATCTTACAGTATAGAAATCCTCTGCCAGTCTCAACTTCAAATTAAGACTGGAAATTGTTGACAAAGACATCTGCGTTCCTGACTGAGCAAAAAGTATTTTTGGTCTCTGCATGCTTTTACCTGGCTGTCCTGCATCTCCAGAGGGTCCTGGAGGGCCTCGGGCTCCTGGCATTCCCATAAGACCTGGTTCACCTAAGGATATAATCACCATTAACAAGCCAGCAATCACTGACTTACAAGCTATCAAGCCATTCAAGCTTGGCCACCAGCTGTCCTGCAGCACTTTCTACCTATTGTATCCGCATAGCCAGCTGGCCAGTTCCAGCATCAGTGTCAACATCAATGACATAAGAGTTCTGTAGTGAGAACTCTGTCACAAGTTTATAGCCAGCTCCATAATATGTCTCAGTTCCATGCTTACATGGTTGACTCTACAGTTCTTCTGAGACAGCAAGATCCCAGAACATGAATCTGCTACCATCTTCTCCCACCCCTTTTACAAATCCACTTCCTGCCAGATCAGAAAGCACCTGCACTTTTACCTCAAATGAATCCCTTACCTCTTTCACCTGGCTGTCCATCACGGCCAGCTTGTCCTGTCCAAAGAAAAGAGATTGTTAGGGACTGCTGAAATAGTACCACAGTTGCCCTGTCCTACTAAGCAGAGCACAGTCCTAAACACAAGGGAGTGGCTTTTCATCATACTGCATCTGAAAGAAGCTTTGGCTGCAGTTACTGAAGATCCAGAAAAAGTTCACTTGAAACTTAATTGCAGGACATCTTTTCTGAGTATACAGACTAATCTTAGCTATCTAGAGAAAAGACCTAAGATCACAACCCATATGATTCCACTCCCATGTTGTTTCCTTGTCTGTGCTCACAGAAACACACTCTGGGTGGAAATGACATTGCCCCACCTATAAACACAGCTGTTTTCTGTTACCCACCTACAGGTCCTTTAGCCCCTGGTTCTCCTGGAGGACCAGGCATTCCTCTTGAGCCTTGTTCACCTGTAGGGAAATGGTATGAAAATGAATCAAACAAATCTTGGTGAAGATACTATTTATGACTGTCAGCAATATTTGGTGCTTTGCAATTGAAAAACAGCATTGACAGGATGTTCAGGGCTCATGATTCGTGACTGTCTCTGGGCATTAGAAAAGCTCAAGTGAAGTGAATACAGGGCACATGAGGGAGAATTTCCCTAAAGCTAAACACAAAGACTGCTACCAAGATTACTGGAATTAAGAATGGGATCTATTTGCTTAAAACTTGGGTGCAAAAATAAAACTCCTATAACCAATAACATCCTTACACTTTTTCAGAAAGCTGACTGGGATTGGCTGGGCTATGCTGTTATTTGAAAACTCAAATAATGCACATGTATATTAGATAGGCTGTTACTCCAGGAAAACAATCCACTGACCTGTCATTCCACGAGAACCCTTCTCACCCTGATCACCTGTGGTACAAAAAAGGGAACGATTCTGTGAGACTGTTTCATTGTAAAATGTTTCTATCAGAGAAAATAAAAGTCTGCTTTCTGACAAGAGCAAAGAAGAAAAAGCCAAAGAAGGATAGAGTTAATACCCATGGAGAGTATCTGTATCTAAAGGAATCTAAAGAAAATATCCATCAAAGATATTTAATTGATCAACATACCTTTGGGTCCAGGGGCTCCAGTGGCTCCTTTCTCACCTGAAAGATATATGGATGATTGAAGAATAGTAATAACGAGTCAGAAAGGAAAGGAATTTCATGCATCAAGAAAAATCATAGGGGAAATACAGGTACTCTGATATCAGACAAGCTCAAACTGGAAATTCCTTTCCTTCAATACAGCTCCATCCATCCAACCATGTTTCCTCATCTAGACTGCTCTATTACCTCTGTGTCTCTTGCATTTCTCAATATTTGCTTGTAATCACTGACTAAGTCTAGCTCCTCCTCCCATTTCCTCAGTCTTATGCTCTTCTTTGCCCTGGCATCAAAATGCTACGTGCTCAGACCAAGTCTGCTACTCGGACCAGTGCTAGAAAAGCACATCAGCTAGTGCTGCTGTAATTGCCGAGGGGAAGAAAAGCTTACCTTTAGCACCTGGGAGACCTGCTTCTCCTCTAAATCCTTGTAGGCCAGGAGGACCTGCAGAAAAATGAGATGGGGAGTTTAATCCATCCACTCACCATTATGTATCACTGAAGAAGAAAACATATGAGAAGCTGTCACTCCATTTTTGTTTTCTCTAGTCTCTAGATGCCATAGCAAAGGAATGCAGCACTCACCTGGAGGACCTTGTGGGCCTGGAGAACCCATCAGACCTGTGAAAAAGGAACATGGATTTTCTTTCAGTAACACCACAATTAGAAAATCAACAAATCTCTTTCAGTTTGCCCAACAGCATCCACAACCCAATAGGTGTTTAGCAGATCAGAATTCCCCCAGCCACTAGAAGAATTTGCATCACTGGCATCCTCAAAACCAGGACAACAAATCTACACAACTTAGTTCCTGTGACATAGAGGAAGGGGTTTTCCCTAAAGGAAGGTAAAGAGACTCAAGCCTTCCATCTTGGCTGAGATGCTGGGATCTGTGCTTCAGGTGGGACCCATTTTTTATAGTTGCAATTTTTATCCCAGTTACACAGATTGTAGAGCTGTAACTCTGTTAGAAACCTGATAGAGATATGGAGGTTATCTTATTATTTCTGAAAGCAGAGAAAGAACAGCTGGAAATATCACACATCTTAAAGATCGATGCTTTGAGAAACCTCCCTGCCAATCTCCAGTTTCAATAAAAATCTCCAAGAATTTATTGCTCTAAAGGTTATGCATACCTACCAAAGTAAATTTTATCTAAAATGAGGACCATTAGTTCACTTTTCTGATTACTGCAGTGTAACACAAGTGCAACAGGAAGGCTGGAGTGCTCATTTACTCCTAACGAGTCTGCTAGGCTCTATCTGTCCATCTTCTTATTTACCTTTAAGGCCAGCAGAACCTGGGGGACCAGGTGGCCCTGGAGGACCTGGCTCACCAACAGCACCTGCAGAATAAGAGCATGAATAGATACTGTGGAATACAACTGTGATCCCATTTTTCCATTATCTCATTTCCTGTTATTCTTTCTCTAGCCAGTGTCATGAATAATCTGCTGGTCCGTTCAAAACACCCAAATAAGTATGCATTGTCCAAGAAAAAAATCCCATCTCACCAGCGTTTAGGGTAAGCAAGACAAATCTCTCAGCTTTGGTGACTTGATTAACAGGGAAGAAGATGACCTTAGACTAAGCGTTTTTGGTTCTGCCAAACTCAAACCTGACTGTGAGACCTGACAAAACAAAACAACCCTTGTTTACCCATTTTAAGTTTGGCAAAAAAAATCCCTTATACCAGATTTGTCTGTGCTGGGAAATGTCTAAAACGAAATCTGGATTTGAATAATCAAATCAAATTCTGTCACTGAGGTGTTTTATAAATTGGGACCAAACTCTAGCTTTTGTCCACCTCTTCTTTAGCCAAGAATGGGACACTTAGTTCCTACCTCTGTCTCCTTTTTCTCCAAATCCAGGTGGTCCAGGCTCCCCTCGAGGCCCTGGTAGCCCTTCACGACCTCTTTGCCCCATGGGACCTTCCATGCCAGGATCACCTATAAGAAACAAATGCCTTGTAAAAAAAAGTGTCTTTATGGGAGGCCTTGGGCAAGAGGATCCATGGCCATCTCCACAGGGGAAGGCAATGATCACACCAACCTGGTGTCTGTATTCCCATGCCGTGTGTCAATCAGTTGTGAGAGACTCACAGCGTTGATAGAGATGCTTACCCATGCTGCCTTTCTGTCCTTTCGGTCCTTCTGGTCCTTGGTGCCCAATTGGACCAGGAATGCCTGGAAAGAAAAACACAACAAATGTTCAGAGTCCTTGTCTGTGTACCATGAAAGAAGAACATGCAAGTTAGAGGAACCTGAAGCCTTGTACTCATCAGCTGGGGTAAAGAATGTATTATTGGAAGGTGGGTACTTGAACAGGGACCTCTTTAGAAGAACACAATACATATAAGAGCACAAGGAAGCTGGGCCAAGTAGTCACGCAGCTGTGGGGACTCTTTCAAAGGCAGGCTAGGATCTTCACACCCCCAAATTAGGCATGTTCAACTAAGTGGAGGTCAAGCTGCGGCCTTGCTTGTAACCAAGTCTCTGAGCGCTGTCTGTAGCTCAGCACCAAGGTATTAATCAAGTGACTTAGTCTATGCTAAATATTGACTCTTTAGAGAACCACTTCAAGCCAGGTTTGCAGTGCAAAATTTTCTCTTGCCTACAGTAATGTCACTAAGTGTCCTCCCTGAAAGGGGGATTGTACTAATGCCCACCTGGGACACCAGGAAGTCCTCGCTCTCCTGTAGGGAGAAAGAAATAGACAGTCAGTGGGGAATAGGTCTTCCCTGTTTGTCACTTTGGCCAACCCTCACCCCGCATAAAAAGGAGTTTATGTTCCTGGCATGTTTACAAGTTCTACCATCTCCAGCAATGCCACATTGGCCCCCTTCTATTTATGAATCATTCACAGCATGCAAAAGCCTCTGAAGCACTCTGTGATTAAACCAGGTAGAACTTGGCTTCAGGAACGACTTTCATCCAGGTGAAAGAAGTTTCTACATTCAAAGTGAGTTCTGTTTTCTCTTCTGCTTTGAACTCTAAAATCGTCTTTGCCCGGAAGAAGAGCAAAAAAACCCAACCATCACAATCAACCAACAATCTCTGAACTACAGAATGCATCAGCTTCTCTAACTTCTGGAGTAAGAAAAATCCATTTGCTACCCAGGCCCTATGGCAGGCTGCCAATCTACCTGAGAAAGCAGGTAACTCCAGACTCACCTCTGGGACCTTGCATTCCCATGTCACCTGAGAAAAGAAGAAAAAAAAAATCAGGAGAGGTCCTGGAGATATTTCCAATGACTACTCGTTAATTTTGTTTTTCTAATTGCTTTCCCACCTTCAATGAAACATGAAGGAGTTATGAGTGAACAGGGACACTTCACACTTGAATAGTGCAGGATCAGACCCATCACACTAGTGGCAAACAGGATCTGGCCCTTCACGCTGGCACAATGCAAGATTGGGCCTCCTGTATTAGTTCTGCATGGGATCAGGCAGTTTAAGTGGCAAACTAGCTTTACACTCTTTTCTTCAAGTATAAACCAGCTTCATCTTTCTCACTACCAATTGCCCCTTGTGGCAACATGCACCCCAAACTTGTGCATTGCCTGAGCCAAGGAATAGGACAGGGGAGGAGAAGGACTATATGGCTGTACCTTTCTGACCAGGTTCTCCTCTCTCCCCTCGGAAGTAGCCTGTAACAGGAAGTGAAGGGGCCGTTAGAGTGCATTACACAACAGAATAGCTACGCGCTTCACGTACAAGGATCCTTCTGTTTGGATTTTGAGGCTGCAGGCAGCACAGGCTATCAAGCACAGTATGGCTTTGTAAAGAGAGTTTCCTCAGAAAATTTGCTTTTGCACATCCATGAAACTTCTGAAGCTGTGAGAATTTAGGCTCCTCTGTTCTTAACCTGTTTCCATCATCTGCTAAACAGAAGTAAATCATCTTTCCCTTGCTAACAAAAGTAGCATGAGAAATAAGGTGTGGGTTCATTTTTCTGTGTAGTTCTTTCAAAATGGAAAACTCACTTGCTACAGCAAATGTCATACATCCTGGCACAGGATGGCATGTCCACAACCTCCTTTCTTCTCCCTTTTCTGCTGGCTTTAAGGGATGCACCACCAGTGTTAGTGGCAGCACTCTGAGCTCCAGCACAGCCTGTCTGTGAGGACAGGTGAGGGCACTATGTTTGACAGACTTCATTGCACTCTAAAAGTCCTCGTCTTCAGGCCCTTGGGCAATCAAATCCTCCCACTCCCCTTTAAATAATCTGGTCTCATGCAGCATCACAGACATTGACTCTGCTCACCTCGTTCTATTTCCTTGTTCAGTCTGTTCTTCACCACCAACCAAACTGACTCTTCATTTTCATAAGGGAAGGTTGAGGAGGGTGAAATACCATGAAGAAAGTCTACTCTTGAAACATCCTTTTCTATTTTTGAATTCCCTTCGTTAATTGTCTGGAGGCCGCCATTGATTTTTTCCAGGTTTTCCACACGAGATTTCAGCTTTCTCACTTCTTCCGCTGGAAGGTTAAAGTACAACGCTAGGGTACATGCTGCCACTGACACGTGCCTGAAATACCTACTTGCAATAGCAGGGACAAGGCAACACTCTGTCAGATAGTTGTGGCCACTGAGTTTTGCAGGATAATTCTTTGTATCTTTTTTTCTAGCAGGGATATCTGGAGTTTAAATGACAACTTTGGAATCCATTAGTCTCTGAGAAGTAAGACCTTAGATCTCAGTTTTCCCATCCTACTCACCCCAAGAATATATAACCCCTCATCAAATTTTTATATACTTTATCCATTTTTTCTGTCCATTTGTAATATTTTAGTGGCAGTCACCAGCAAGCTGAATGTGCTCCTCCTCAGTTCTCTGGCTTGATATCTCTGGTACTTGGCCTCTTTGCCAGCTTACACCCTCTGCTTGTCTTTCTATCCCATTCAACATTTTGTTCCTCAGTTATTTCTTACCCAGGGCAATGAGTCCAAAAAGCAATCCAAGGAGAAGCAACCAGGCCAGAAGCAAACCCAGGAGCCATTTCCACCAGCTACAGCAGGAACCACAGGGACACCAGGATGGTGTTGATCCAATTGCAGCCCCCGCATCACCATTTCGTATTTCTGGAAGAGGGAAGGGGCAGTCTCCTGGTTAAGGAAGAGTTCCTTGACTTCACAGTCAAGAATCTCTTGAGAATAAGGACATGAAGGTCTGATCCATTATACAAAGGGCTATGGAGAAAAATCTTTACACCCCACTCTGCACATGATGGGTGTAATTCTAGTCCCTGTAGAAGCTGGGAACAGCATTCCCAATGGGAATTCCAACAGGGGACAACACTCAGTGCTTTTCAAAATAACAGCTGAAAAACGTGATCCCTTTGGGGTCAATTTTTTGTACAGTTTTGAGCCATAAATGACAGCAATAGCCAGCAGAGTCTGTCTGAGCCCTCTCCTCCCCATAAATCTGTCCTGGCAGCAGGATGCAGCTGTACTCTCTGATTTTCTCCAGCAATAAAAAAATACCCCAACTGCCCACTCATCCACAATCAAATCACTGGTACCAATTTCTCTGCTGTGTGCTCTGCCCATTACAGACAGAGTAGCCTCCTGAATACGCCTTCCATCTGATGTCATTGCACAGAGGTCACTCAAGAATGATTGTTTTTTTGTATAGTGTGCTTTGGTGCTCCCTCCAATGAAAGTCAGAATCACACATACCTGCGTAAGTTGCTTTGTCCCTTGTTGGCACGGATTTCAGTCCTCCTGTTTTAACAGCAGTAAAAGAGATTTTAACAGTCTTTCTACGCATGACCAAACTTAGAGCATGGGCTTGCAACAGGGAGGTAGTAATGGAGGCAAAAGGAAAAAGTTCTATTGCATTGCCACAGGGACAAACTCTTACCATTTGCATCTGATTTTAGGCCAGTATCTGTAGCGTAAGAGGAGGAAAATCCCTGCTTCTCTTTCTTCAAGGTGTCTTCCACAAAGGATCCTCAACAGGAACCGAATATAGTTAAAAACATTACACCAGAAGTTCAACCAGGCCTATCTTCTCTCATTGGTAAAAGGTATGGTTTTTTACTGGGAAGCCGCAATAGTTCTGCCTGTTTAAACTAGAACTAGTTTTTACTTTCAAAGCTCCTGAGCTTTGTGAAATGTTCCAAGGCACGCTCTAGAGCTTCAAATGCAAAAGCTAGACCTAGATTGCAGCTGGCATGGTTAAAGGCTAACTGCCTGCCAGAGCTTCTTGTTTGGCTTGCAGGGGTTTGAGTCAGGTGCAGTGTCCTGAACTCCGAACTCCCCCTATGATCAGTCTCCATTTCTCTGCTCTCAGCATACCCACACATCCTGAAAAAGAGAAGTTACCTCCATTAAGCCCAGTGGTAGAGGCACTAAAGACTTTGCCACTGTCCTTTGTCATGATCAAGAGCTCCATCTCCTTCTTTGCTGGGGCGTTGTCCTTCTCCAGCAGCAGGAACTTGCAGTCTTTGCGCAGAATGTCATCTCCCTGGGAGCTCAGAACGGTTCCTCCTGGAATATTGGTAAAGGATGGGAAAAAGGAGGAGACGACTGTGGGCCAATGAGTCATAACTACAAGCTGCAACACTTTTGTTCAATAGGTTAGTCCCGTTGTGATTGGGGTTGCCATTACTATAAACACGCAGTAAGAGATACACTGGTCACCGAAGCTAAGAGGAGAGCTGTGCATGTCATTCGATTTCTTTAGAGATATGTATTTCACTAGCTGGGGAGCAACTGCTACCAAAAATGGAGAGCATCTGGAATTCAATCACATATAGGAATAATTTTCTCAATGATCTCTTTGCTTCTCAAAGAATCTATAGAATCATAGAAATAGAAACTCAGTCTGAGAAAAACATTCAAGGGGCATCAGAGCCGGCACATCTCAAGCTGAGGAGCACCTTTAGCAGACCTACTCTGTCAAGCACAAAGTGCTCCATATCCTTGGGAGCCAGGTGTAGTTATGAGGCATTGAACTGTAGCTTACTGAGGCTGGGCACAGGCCAAACAAGGCTCAAAAACATCGGTGGGATCACCCTTCTGCTATAGGCAGTATCAAGTATGCCTGGAATGGTGTATATTTGGTGAATTTGCCCACAAATTGACACAACATTGAAAATCAATATAACCAGAATGGTATTATTCCATTATTCTAGCACAAACCTGGAGTAAACCTGTATTAGAAGTGTTATCATAACTTCTGTGTTCTTTACATCTATTTTTAAGCCTTATCTTTGTGAGTCCTTGGATTGCAAAAGAAACTTAGCTTCCCTTACACAACAAATAAAAGACTAATTTATAGCTCTCAGAGTTGCAGAAAAAAACTGATCATGTATAAGTCAATTCCTTGATTTTTGAGTGGTTGAGGATGGTACTAGGGCAACATGATGTTTAAGAGCAAACTTGCAAATATTTTGTATTCAAATGAAGCACAATTTCACATGTGTGATCTTCTATCCAGTTACCTGCCTGTTGAGCAGGAATAGCTGCAATTAAATCATCCGAGTTACCATAAAGTGGGGGAGATCTGAATCAGACCAGCTCATTTGCTTATTCTTAGCTTCCGGCTCCTTTGCTTTCTTTTCAGAAAGGTACTGGTCGGAGACTTGGCTAGTGACAAGTCATGCTCCTGAGGAGCCACGTGTTAGTGTCACTCAACTGTCACTCTCTAACTTGTTTTTATCATGGTATGTTTGTACAAGGCCATGCCTAAGCAACTGTGAATGACACACGCACCTGCTGAGGCAGACACAGCAGTACTTGCCATGGTGTTGCTCTGAGAAGTGTTCTTCATCCCATATGCTGCAATGAAGAAATTTAAGAATGAAAGGGATGTAGGATAACAAGGTTCTTATACACATCAACCTTCGGCTGCACAACATTTAAAAAATCTTTTCTCATTCAGGGTACCTAGGACAACTCAATCATGCAAGGGGTTCCCCAGCAAGCAAATCTCTGTGCTTACACACTGCTCCACACAAGAAGATGGTAATGAAGGAGCCTCTGTCAATATGAACTTTCTAGTCACTACAGAAAAGGTGGGAGAAGGCAGCACACATTGGTGACCCTCACACTTTCTTTAGACTTAAATTGTTGCTGACCTGCGGAGGCTGCAGTAGCATTCTGGGTCAGGGTTGAAGAGCTTGGGGACAGGTTGTTTTGAACTCCGAACACTGCAAAGAAAAACATTGCAATGGGGTTTATAGGAGTCCTGCAGTGCAGGTGGTATTCTAGCTAAAACAAAAACGAAACCAATGATAATAACGATGATCTCTCCCAAGAAATTTTGCCAGCTAGCTGGAGGCATTACAGGCCCAAGCATTTCTGTTCAAAGATCTTCCTTATAAAAGTGTGAAGGGAAGAAGACAAAAATCTGACCTGTAGAGGAAGTGCTCAGGCCTGCATTCAGAGTATGATTGCTGGGAGCCAGGTTATTTGGAACACCAAAAACTGCAAAAAGAGGAAGTGAAATGTTATTACTTCTCTGGAATCAGAAATCCAGTACCTGAAGGTCAGTGGCACAGTCACAGAAATTAAGAGTCAGAGTCACTTGGAAATGCAGTTAGTGAAAATGCACAATAATTGCACAGAGGAAAAATATTGAAAATTGTGACACCTAACCATTTTTTTACTGAACTGACAAAGGGGAGAAAATCCTACATCAGATAAGTTGCAATCATGAGACGGTGTGAGAAAGCAAAGCTTTTAATAGTATGCTGTCATAAAGCTTCCTGTGTTTTTTCTCTGCAGCTGGGAAATGCAGCATCCCTGGCATTTAGAAGCGGGCTTTACAAGGCGTAAACACACTCAACACTTATTGATCACATCTTTAGTGTATCAGGACTGAAGAGTTAGGCCCAGCTGTTCTCACAATGGGCCAGGATAATCCAATGTTAACAAGAGTCTAAAACTAGTTCTGATAGGGAATGTGAGCCTGACATCATTTGTAAAGCTACCATCAAAGTTTAGCGACAGATCAGGCAGTCAGGACAATAGATCCTCACAAAGAAGGATTTTCAAATACAGTGTAGAAGCAGAGAGCACCAAGTTACAGAAAACCAGAGAAAATTCAAGCATATCCCCTGCCATATCAATTCTTCCATCATTTTAGTTCTTCTTGCTGTGCAAAAAAACCCACTGCTGTTGACCCAGTTTCAGTATGGAGTTACATCCTTCAAGCCTGGGCAGTCCAGGGAGCATACCTGATCCTGTAGAGTGAGACATAGCATTGACCAAGGAAGAGCTGTTATGGTATCCACCAAGGGAAGATCCAGCAGGCAGAGTGGAAGACCACATGTATGAAGGGAGGGCGGTATTCAGTACAGTTGTATCGTATGTCCCTGACACTGTAAAAAACCCAAACAAACAGAAGTGGTTTTCAATGAGACCAGGCTTAGCACGCATTGCAGGTTTACCTGGCAAACAACTTCATCTGCCTTAAATTTCAATTACCCTTGTGGAGTCAACACAATGACTCCAGGTTAATATGGTATAACTGATCTTGAATGCCAGCTGATTATAGCCCACCTGAATTTTAACCAATGGAATAAAGATCGTCCTGATAGCATGATCATTCACAACACACCTTGAGATTTCATTGCTTGTAGATGCTATGATACCAGAATAAAACACTTTGGTTTGCCATTCTGTTAATAAATCATCCAGGGCCATGGGACGTATGATTTTTGCTTCCCACATGTGGCTCTGATTGGTTCACTCGTGTATTGGACTAAAATTCCCAGTTTTAGACAGGATTTGAGCCATGCTCAAGAAAAAAGGTATTGCTTGTTCCTACATACTGGTGGAGGACAGTGGAGTGAATGTGAATACCACTGCTTCAAGCACTGTGGTGAGGCTTATAAATAATAAAAGCTGGTTATAGTATTTTAAGTACCACTTGTATTATTATTAAGTCCTACTGATTTCTGAAACATGTGGTGTGCCCAATAAATCAAACACTGACCCAAATGTTGTCTTCAGTGCTATCTCCATCTTGCTTGGAGAGAAGACATCACATCGCTTGAAGATGTGTTTGCTTAGAGCTCTTGTCTCTGCCAGAAGCACCTCTGAGTTAAAGCTGGTGGCAGCAGGAACTGGCTTATTTTTATGGAAATCAGACAAGTCACTAGAAAACTACCCAAGATGGCTCTTGTTAGGGCAACATCTGGACAGCCCTCCAGCATTCTGACCCGTTTTCTGTATTGCTACCACTGTCTGGGACAGAGACCATGTATTCTTACTCGGATGTTCTTAGCAGCTGGGTATTTTTATGGAAAATAATGTTTGGAATGGCTCCAGCATTGCTAACTGTCCTCTGCCAAGTACCTGATTGAGAGCTCTCAGTAACCATCTTTGTTTCCACCACAGCCTTTTTTGGTATCGGGAGCGTACTTGACGGTGATCGAGTAGGGCTGCAGCTGGCTGATCGACTTCCTTTCAGCAAACGTTTCACGTCATCCAGCTCTGTCCCTGGCAGGAAAAGCAAGTGTCCAGACTCACCCAAAAGCCATTGTTTCATTGATCTGTAATCCTGCCCTGGCTAAACCATTCAGTGGAATTTACCTGTGAGTGTCTGTGAAGTTGTACTTTCTGGGGGTGCCTTCTGGGGGTGCCACTTACTTAATAACAAAGCTTCAGGGCCTCATTTCTGGGACTAAGTACAACTAAATCCTTGCAAGACCACCATCTAACCCACAGCATGCTTCCTTGTTCAGAAAGGGGAGACAAATGAACATTCTTAACAGGAAAAGAATAATGACATGCCGCTATCTATCATCATGAAGACTGGGTCCCAGAGACACTGCAGATATACCCAGAGCAGCAATACCCTCTATCTTATACCTGATCCCCCTGGAATAAAAGCCATGGCACTTACATCTGCCAGAGGGAGATGCGCTCTGCAGTCGGACTCGTATTTCACTCTCTGGGAAAGGAAAAAGCAGATCATGAATATGGAGTGAGATGCATTTGTGCCCTAGGCTGGGAATGAATCTTTAGGCTGAAGTGAATTCCTTCCTTCTTGCTGTCTATGTTCCATCTTGCTGTCTTGCTGCTTGATCTGAGCAGCACTCATGGTCCATGTGAATTGGTTGTAAATTGGTTGGGTGACTTTTTGTTTTGGGGTCACATTTTGCTACTTTTAATTCCAGAGAGCTATATTTTACTCACTGAGGACCTCTGTTGAAGTCAATAGCATTGTTACTGCCAGACATACAGAAGGCCTAATTATGCAGTCCTCAATCACGTTGATATTTCCACTCATCACAATTATTATTATTATTGTCCTTCTGGATAAAAACCTAGAGAGACAAAAGAAGCTTACTAAATACACAAATTCCCTACTACTTCTTGGGTAAAATTCACACTGTCATCTCTACAATGAGCTGTATGATTTCATCTCTTACAACCTGATGACTTCTCTTTTGGCTCACTGAATGTAACCAGGCCAGTTTTAAGCCAACATTCTCACCAGGTACTTGATTTTATTACTGACTTTTACTATCTAGCACAAGAGACTAAAGAGTTAATGTGATTTGGTTGGGGCAAGTCTTTAAGCTTGCTACCCACAAGCAAACTCGCCAGCCAGGACATGTGATACATGCTCCTCAAGATTAAATCCAATAGTGCATGCACTATAAAAGACACACTAGCTTTGACATTCTTGTGGAGAAGCTGATGGATTGGAATTATTTTCTGAAGTAATATGAGAAGCTGGAGCTGATTCTCTGGTGTCTGTTTTATTATGTACAGCCTAGTTCTGCTGGGAGCTCAGATATGTAGTGTGTTAGAGGAGACTGTGAAGATCTGAGGTAGAATAATTGGTAACTGTGACACTCTCCAGGAGGAGTGTGCAAGAGCACACTTTGATTTATATCCACTGCTAAAATTAACTTGGATAAAGTGACATTATAGTTTCAAGCAACTGGGAACAGATACTACACTCTTACAGAGCAATATAATCCTGCTACCCCCAACGCTGTTAATAAATTATTAGAAGATCTGAATGATTTAAACAATGCAGAGCTTTACAGTGCTCTGGCTAAACAGACCACAGCAAGTCCATAATTTCCTCACCATCTCCTTATTACCAGCATAAGATCATTTCAGGGTATGGCCTTATGGTTTGTATGATAGATTGCAGTAGGAGGAACATGAATACAATTACTGTAAATATGTCAGAGGCGGGTCACAGAGCATGGATGGACTGATTTTTTGGTAGCAAACAGAGAAGATGGACAATTGTGTCCTATGCCCCCAGATGACCAGGTCTCCAAGCAGATCCTCCTTTCTGGCACAGTCCAAACCACCATGACCTTCACTAGGGTCAATTTTTACACCGAGCTTGTTCAAGCAATTGCTTACAGAAAAATGGTTCACATCTGCAGTGGTGTAAATCCATGTACTTCATCTGACTGCTCTACACTTAAACGGGTTGAAACCAGCTAAGGAATAGGTCCATTTAACACACCCTGAATCATACTGAAGAAAAGAAAGGAGGCTTCTAAAAGAACAGTATCACTCACCTCGACTTTGGCTTCTCCCTCTCGTGGAGGCAGATGCTGTGAACAGCAATGAGAGAAAAGCAATATTAGGCTTTACTGCCTGTAACATCTCTGAAAATGAACACATGGACCTTGCTCAGGGTGCTCAGATTCAGACAGTAACCTTCTTTACTTGGGGCACAATTGAACCCTTAGAGTTTTTACCAGGCCCCCTTTAGACCATAAGGTATCTTAAAGAATAAGTAGCACCTTTAGCATTTCTGGACCAACTGCTGGGTTTTTTTGCACATGTACATGTTGTTCATAGATGGTGATCTCCCATTTCAACAGGCCAAAAGGAAGATAATAGGCCTGTTTACCCCATCAACCAAGGCTGGATACTGTGAAACCCTGCATCCTCTCTGAGCCAGAAAGACAGCCTGATCATATTGTTTCACTGAGTAAAATTGGCAGCTCAGAGTTTGGACAGGGCAAGCTTATACCTGCTGACAACATTTAGTGTAAATATATCACTTGATAGCCAGTTCATCTTTCCATATAAACCTGTTGAAGCCTAGAAAAGAGCTACTGGAAAAGTATATCCAGCAATGGCTCAAAATCCTAAGAGTCTGGGCTTTCTTGCTTGGAGCTGTTCTCCCAGCTATGGCGGGGTCGGGGAGGAAATGTTATGAAGCATCCCATGTCTGTGTTCTCCTGTCCATGTCCGACGCCATATGGGGAGCATCACAAAAGCAGTTGAGGGTTGCAGATATACGGTATGGACCCTCTGTTTGAATATGTATCAGCTAGAGACCCTGCTGTCAGCTGTTAATGTAAATCCCAAATAACTCCTCCGAAGTCATGGAGCTGCACTGGCTGCCCAATACAAAGGCAGCATAGGTAGACCAAGACACGGCAATGTGCAAAAAGTCACCGTAGTCACCAACTCACATGACCTTGCCATAATGTTCAGAGGGACAGCTCTAAGAAGAACATACCAAACTCTTTTCTGGGGAACTCAGGAGAGGAGTTGGCACTGGAGCTCCCTGAAAAGAATAGAAAGGTGTTCATTAATATTGGGCACATGATCATTAAAAGCTTTCAAAACATGTCTTCCTGGTAACTGTCTAATCCCAGTGGGTAACAAACATTTCCATTAAAAAAAAAGCTATTCAGGATTACACAAAAGAGCTGCTAATGTCTTTCAACAAAAATATGCCACAACTCCTTTCAGGAATGAGCATTACTATAAATAGGACTTAATCATTAAAATGTGCCCCTCATGGCTTATCTCCTAGCAAAACCACAATGCGATTCTTGTGCTATTTGGGACAACCCTGCATTAATGTGACCTCAGAGTGCACGCTACACGTTGCCTCCTTTCTATATACCTTCGTATGTCGCATGGCGGTTGACATAGGTTTTTCTTTCAAATGTTGAGCCAGGCGATTTGGTGAGAGTAGAGCTGGGAGACTGGGTTTGTCTGTAGCCAGAGGATGATGATGAATTCAATCTAGCACTTCCACCTACAGGTAAAAAAAAATGCCCTCAGCAAACTGAAGATATGGATGTACACCCTGGATGCCCTGGGTGCTTTATGCTACTGTCTTCTGAGCTGGACAAATTTGCATTGGTACCTCACAACTAGAGATGGGCAATAATGACATTTGGGTCTAACTTTGACTGTCCTCAGCATTCAGTGCAGAGAAGAGTATCGGTTATCTTTGTGGTTTCAAAACAAATCTTGTCAATGATATATACGACAGCAGGTTTTGGCCTAGGAGGATGAATGAGCCATGTCCCCTGAGCAGGAATAAATCTGGCTCTGGATGGTGCTGGGTTTTGGTTTGGACACAGACACCTGCAAACTCAAGTGTTACATGACACAGGCCACAAAAACTGGGAGATTGTTAAGCCAAACTCAAAGTGCTGAAGGATGCAGTTCATAAGGGAAAGCAGAAATGAGCCCACGTCCCTTCCAAAGCAGATATCCATACTCTCGCTTAGTCATGCCTTAGTCAGTCCATTTCCTGGAGAGGTGACTGAGGTGTGCATCAGGCCCAAGGCAGCCTGGATGTTATTAGTGGCTGTTCTATTTAGACAGAGGAAATAATTTCCCTTCTTAATTCACATCAGTGCTGTGGAGAAAGAACTGAGCAGCCATAACTAATGTGTTCATACTCTTGTATGAAATCTAATGCTGGAGTACGATCAGAGTGCAGCAAAAAGAGAGCCTTTTGATGAAGTGCAACATATCCACACTGATCAGCAGGATCAGACTGGATATTGTTTACCCATCACTGCAAAAAGAGCATGCCCTTGTGATCTCAACAGAGTGTTTTCTTGCTGACTTTCCCCTCTACAAGGACCTGTTTTGTTCCATAACTTTTCCACTTAATTCAGCAGAAAGAACTACTGTGACAAGTAGGCTTCTGTTGGAGGCATTCTGCAAGCAGGGTGGGAAAGCAGAGATTAGAAAAGGCTCTGTGAAACTTCAAGAACTCATTATCTCTGAAGTTCAGATTCTTTTCTCTTCCTCCACACGCTGAAAAGAAATAACAAGGAAGATGGCAATCCTGCAGAGTTGTCTGAGTTTGCAGGGCTGGGTTCGGTTCTCAGTCTGGTGCCAGTCCAGACAATTAGACTGACATCTTCACTGGAGTTTCTTCACATCTGCCCTGAGGCAAAGTGATTCCACACTCTGGCCTTTAATTGGTATGGAGGTGTCTGTCAGATCTATTGGGTATGGCTAATTCTCCTGTTGAGCTTCCAAACTGCACTTCACTCCCTTTGGTTTGTCAGCTCTTTTGGAGCATGGAGAATGTTTTCTACAAGGATAGTTATACAGTCTGTTGCACGGGGGACAGAGAGAGGGCTATGCCAGAAACCTGGCTAGGAAGCTTATTCTTCAGAAACTTTTGCTATGACAATCTAACAGCTGGGCAACAAATGCTGTTAGAGAAGAAAGAACACTGTTTTTATGGAGGAGACAGCACATACTGATTTAGCACGTCCAGAAAACCATGGACGCACACACACAAGAAAATATTTTCTAGGAAATTCTTTAACAGTATTCTACCCTCAGCAAGATCAACAAAAAGATTAATCAAAACTGTCTTTTGAACAAAAATGGTCAGAAAGATTGCGATTTGGAAATCCTGAAAGAAGGGAAATTTGGTTTACAAATGACTTCTTAACAACAGTGTGAATGGCATTTTTTGTTTTTGTTCTCCTGAAATCAAGTTTTCCCTGTGGAAAATGTTAATTTTGCCATTTACTCACCCATCCTCACACCCAACTTTAAGGAAGCTTGCTTTGAGCATTTGCCACTTCTACTTTCTTGAACCGTTTTCCTTACCTCTGCCTCATCCTAATTCCCTGCCCTGAATCCCTCCTCATACCATTTATCCTGCCTTTCCTCTCTGTTTCCTCACTCTGCAATGTACTGATTCCTTACTTGAAGTCACATAGCTGTTGCTATGGGTGTAAGACCTCTTTTCCACTCCGCTCCCTCCAGTGTGGGATGATGTTTTGAGCCCACTGCTGCTCCCTCCTTCTGGAAGAGATAAGCACAAAATTAGACAATCTCTCAGGGTAAAAGATGAGAAGAGCAACAACACTGCAAGACTGTCCTCACACTCAATTACAAGTATAGGTTCACGTCTGGCAAGATACCAGAACTGCAGAGAAGTGCCTTGGCAGAACAGATAAGCATTCACACTGCAGACTCAGCAGGTTTGTATTCAAGTTTTCCTCCATACATGGACTGAAAGATACTCCTTTTAACCCTCATCATCAATGAGTTGATAGTGCAATTCCTTTCCAAGCCAGCTGCAGCACGCTAATCAAGAATATGGTGCTATAAAGAGCATGGAGGATTCTTCCCTACGTGGTACTTGTACTTCCCTACAGAGGTAGAAATCACCTGTGACATCTGATATCACCCAAAAAGATTTACTCACTGTTGTCAGCTGGGTAAGATGACAGGGGAATACACTGCAGCCACAGCAGTGGAGGCTGCAGACCCATCACTTTTGACCCTGGTACCCAAGAGACAGTCACCAGTGGAGACCCTATATCTGGGCTTAAGCCCTTGGAGAGTCTGGTCTACCAGTCTTAGTGGACTGTGTAGCTTTGTTTCTGACAATATCCAGATGGCTCCCCACATACTGCTCCTTCTCTCCACTACTAAGTATTTTGGGAGAGGCATTTCTGAAAATAGCTTCTCTTTGGGTGCAAGTCTTTCTGCACCGAGATCTGCTGCACCCAGGGATTTATGGAAATAACACAGTCAAATAGCATGGACAGGCACAGAACACTGAGCAGAAGTAATGTAATCACTGACAATTACTTACTGGGTGGTAAGGACGTCAGTCTTGTGGTTACAGTCTCTGTAATAACTGAGGAAAGAAAAGGGTGCAGAAGTAATGGCATGTTAATATAGCCAAATAAGATCAATGTTCTACTTAATTTCCATTGAAGAGCATGAGTCATTCAAAGAAGATCGACTCATTTAAAGAAAAGTCCCGTACGACCACACTGCCTGGGGGCTGCAGTCTCATTAGCACACAATGCTGTGTGTTTGTTTGCAGGCCTTTCTAACTCTACAGTAACTAAGAACATCACTGCCATGAAAGACTTTTTTTCTTTACAAGATCCCTGTAAAACATGGAAGGAGTATTATTTCTGGGCACTTCTGAACCACAGCCATTGCTCTAACAGCAAAGGCCATGGTCAGACCCCTTACTAGCTTCCTACTAGTTAATTCCCATAATGCCAGCAGGAAACTTATCTTCTGTTTTACATACAGCCAAAAAAGATGTCTAAAGAACATTTTCTAGGCCATGCAGGACATTGATATCAGAGGCAGGAGGAGAATCCAAATGTCTGCACTACTGGCTAGAAATGTTACCACAGGGCAATCATCTGTGGTTAAACAATCAGGTCATGCTACATGTCTCTAAATGTCTGATCTTGGCCCATTCTATTCCTTATTCTGACTTCAACAGAGAGACCAGAGACAGGTGCAGAATTTATTTCTGGACCTCTGGTCAGCATTCAATCCCTTACAAAGGTGGGCATCTGCTTCTGGGATTTTTGGTGTGTGACATAAAAATAAAAAATGTTCTCCTTACGTCTTTCAGTAACTTCTGATCCATCTTGCCTCGTTTTCTTTGTTACAGAATCCATACCATTGCCACCTGCAGGGAAAGCAGAGAGACTGCACTCAGAGGTCTGTGAATAGTAAGAGATGAAAACAGCTCCCCACAAGTCCCACCATTTTTCTCTCTTCATCTGGGGACTAGACTGCCTGGAAGACATCTCTGCCAGGGAGCTTACTGTGCCTTTCCAGAGCCATGTGAGTATTACTAATAGACCAGCACCACTTGCCTACAAAACTGGATGCTGCACCATGCAGCAGAGCTGAAACAGCAGGAGGAGTTCTAAAGCCAACAGGTGAGATAGGGGCAATTGAAGCAAATCCACTCAGTGCTGGAGAAGTTCAGACTTGGATTTATATCCAGACTTTGTGGCACTACACTATGGTCTCCAGTTGCGCCCCTATAAAAGCTTGATCAAAACCACAGGATCCAAAAGCCACTCCCACACATCTGCTCTGGGCAGGACTCAACACTTCAGGATTAGAAATGCAGGCAGTTGCAGGAGTGATCTATCGACAACATGCCAGTACTGCCAGAAAAACTTAAGCCAGAGATACTGTTGCACTGTTGACAGCTATACTGTGCATTCTCAGGGTACATTGATGCTAAAGCCACAGAACTCACTTTAGGGAAGCAGAAAAACACTGGAGGTACCTTTAAACTAGCTATTTTTGGCAGCAAGGAACTTCAGGTAGAAAGTGCTTTATCTTGCTTTACAGGCAGAGCAGAGATGGTTTGGAGGCCCTGTCTGTGGCTTTGGACTCTGATCTAATTTAATGCCAGCTTAAGTCAGTCTACACAGTATTGGAATCACTGCTGTGAATGCTGTGTATACTCTTCTTCATGACTTGGATCCCTCTCTAGTCAAAATTACAGTCTCTAGCAGAGATATGACTGTCTGCCAAGGCAGGAATACCACAAAGAAACGTGACTGTAAAAGAGAAACATCAGCTAGAAGAGAAAACACTTCTGTCAGAAGGAAATATACAGTTGCTCACTCCTAGTATCTCTAAGATAACATTTCATCTTGTGCCCCTGCAAACAATGAGAAGGAAGAGATTTTAATTTGTGCACAAGGTGATAATAGGCCAAAACTGTCCGCTGCATTTGAAGACTCCTCCTTAAAACTGAAGGCCCAGCTGAACAAAAAAACTACACACTTCACAGTCTGAGTCTAAAAAAAAGCTTTGGGCCAAATTACTTCCAAGTTTTAGAGCCCACCTTGAGGCAGAACTCAAGACTGTGCGCTCCAACTCAGCTACCATTTGAGTTTGATGCTCATGATTCCACTTACCCTTCTGCAAAGTGTCTACCAAGCAGCCCCCTTGATGTTACGCTTGTAGTGCCCATGCATAAATAATGACACAAGGCAGGATGCAGCAAAGAATGTGCAGGAATATCTGAAGTTCAGATTCAGTTCTGTCTTCGAGCAGCTCCCGCTATTCCCAGAGATGGACAGGAACAATTTGAGTGTAGAAGACACACTATCAGTCAAGCCACTTTAGCTTCCCATTACAGACTAGGCTGAACTTTGCAGAGAACACCCACAGTGCCCACAGCCCTCACTCTCTGCTCAGACCTGAGCTTGGCTAAGCAGCCCTGTAAATGAGGCTCCTGAAGCTACATCCAAGTCCTTACACAGGCTTGGCAGCAGGATACTACCCAGCCCTTGTAGTGCTTGTTAACACTGGGGATTTCTAAGGGATTATCCAGGGCGCTGATTCCAAGGCATATGCACGACCGGAGCTATATGCATTAGCAGAGTTTCTCCTCCAGCAGGATGACAGTTTCCTGCAATGGAAGGGTTCCTGGTCATTCACTCCAAGAAAAGGCAATCTCTCTGCTACTCTTCCTCACTGCATCAACAGTGGAAGCATCTTGCAAGCTCCTTCCCTACAAACAGATGCTGGAAGCTGTTATCTAGATGTCAGCACTGTTGGCTTTGCCAGTGTTTTTGGCAGGGAACACAGCTTTATATTTGGAAACTGCTTTCCTACTGCTTTGTAGCCCCAGAACTCCGCTTCCTTTCTGCTACTGGGAAACAGTGCTGGTTATGGATGCTGGAACAGACCAGCACCACCATGGAGTGAATGCATCGTTGGCATCTTTGCCTTCCCTTGAGAAAGGGGAATATCTTTCTCCAAAAACAATCTGAAAAAAATAATGAGGTTAAACCACATCTTTGGAGCCACATGTGCCACAGCCCAGCCCCGGCACATGATGCACTTTGATCTATGTTGCATGTGTATTTGCCACATGAATGCAAAAGCCAGCCCAGGCTCCAGCAGGCTGACTGAGCTGGATTTCCATTATCTGCCAGGACTGCCTCATTTCACCAGCTCCTATCTGGATTCACAAAGACATAGCTGTGGGCTATGTCTGTGGTAAAGCAATAGCGCTGTTGAATCAGAGAAGCCACCTGCAATTATCTCTGAGCAACAAGCATGAACTTGTGAAGTGGGATCACTCTTGAACAGCGCAGGCAGCAGAAGACAGGGCAACCCTATGGCCACTTTAACATAAGCTCAGGGGTTGTAGTGCGCTTGTGGCACTCACAAAGAGAGGGAACTTGCAGACCTTAATGGCACTAGGAACCAGGAGAGGTCTAGCACTGCCACACTTGTGCACACTGCTTTCTCTCTGTATAGCACTGAAAAGCAGGATAGTAATAGCTGCCCAGCTTTGCAAGGCATGCTTAGATCTGTGCTTTCCACATAAGCCCGACACTGCAGGGTGCCCCCTCTTCCACGTGACTGCAGTGCAGCACACTGGCAAGGATGCTAAGCCTGTCTCAGATAGGACACTCAACCCCCTCTTATTATTTTAGAAGTTGGCTATTGTGTGCAATGGTAATAAAGTTTATTACAGACATTTTTCAAAGGGGAAGGGAATAGCCACAAAGACATATTTTAATGGAAAAATGAAAGCAGGCACGCTTCAGATTCTTTTATTCCTCTACAATGTCCGTCCAGTTTTCATGTCCGAATGCTGTTACACTCTCACGGCACATCCTTTCAGCTCTCTCCTCCCTCCACTAATAAGGCTCCTGCTGTGAGACACTCCATTAGGAGAAAGAGGCACCAGCAGGTGCTGAGATTAATAATATTTAATGTCATTGGAACCCTTGATCACGAATACTCTGAGACTCAGTAGATGCCTCCAAACCATGTCACTGACTGTGTTAAAAGCAAATGCCATGGCTCCCGTCACATCAAATGTCTCTTAGGGTGCCCCTTCCTCTTAATCAAGCCTTTCAGGTGCCACTGTCCTGGGACTAATAGAACTGGTTCAACAATGGCCCCATATCTCTCTTTTACCCCGCAGTCTAGGAACCTGACCTTCTCATTCTGCTTTAAAAGCTGTTCCTTTCCAGTTATTCTACCAAAACCAACACAGTCAGAATCGAATCAACCAAATCATGCTTCCAAATCTGCTCATTTTGTAGACTCACTGAAATGATGCTAATGCCAGGGAAGCAGGTTAGATGCCCAACCAAAGCCTGGACGTGCTGTAGGAACCAAGTTCCACTCTGCCCACAAGCTGTCCTGGCTCCCCAGACTTCACTCCACGCTGCTAGGTGCCTTCCTTTCAAAAATGTGTCCTCACTGTCCCTACTTAATTGTGCTACTCAAAGAGAAACAAGCAAGCCAAAGCAAGGCCGTTCTGACCTACGCAAGCTTCTCGCTGCTGTCACCATTTCACAGCTGAAGAATCTAGTCACAGAAGGACAAGCAACTGCCCCGTAGTCACTCTACAAGTCAGTCCAAAGAGGAAAAGAAGACAGGGCTTTTACCTTATGCCACTATGTTCAAATTGCTAGACCTGCTGCAGAAAGGATTCAAACTGGCTCTCAAATCAGACTTTTATGACTTATTGTGACAAAGCTTCAGAAGCACCTTACAGTGCCTCCTAATCTTCTATGACAAAGATGTGGCCCAAATTCCATAACCAATGAGTCACTGCTGATAAGCAAACCCACCTGTCTGAGACAAAGCAAAGCTTGTCCATGGCAACGCGAACTTTCACTCAGAAGCAGTTCCAGGCATTCTCAGGACTAGAGATCAATTCCTTAATATTACACCCTGCACTCCTCATCTGAAGCTTCAATTTACAATCATTATTCCTCCAGCACATTTTAGATCCGCTCAGTTTTAAAAACAGCCAAGAGATGATCTGCATTTCACCATGCTGGTACCCTTACAAAACAGCAACCATTCAGCTAAACTTTATCTATTTGCAGGGCAGTTTCACAAAACACATTAAAAATGTACCCAGAGCCTGGCTTCACATCTCTTATCTCCCAGCAGGTATACTCCTTGCACTTGATACTCATTTTGAAAGAGATCTATTCACTGACAAACACAAAACCAAAATGATCCAGTTCTTACATGATCTTATTTTTACATTATATTCCCCACAGAAAAATGTAACACCTCCTCTATTTTGCCTGCGAATACAGCCTTGTTCTGCAAGGAATCTGGAAGACAGAAAATACAGGATACTTTTTTCTTCTCTTTTTTTTAGTAAGGTAACTTACCTGGACTTTGGTTAGTGAACTGAAAATCTGTTTTTCTTCTCAACTGTTCCTTTCTACCAAAATCTGCCACCTACACTTTATATCATGTCCTTCCAAAGGTGTGTGGAATCTGAGTGATCACTCAAAAATGTTCGCTTCTTCTTTATTTAACCTGTCTTATTCTCGCCCTTCTTCTGCTTTGCTATTCCCGTGCTTTTAAACAAGTCCCAACAAAGGCGTGTCGTGGTTTCCTGCCTCACCCTACCCTTCCAATTATCTCACACTCACTGGAAAAAAAGATCTGCCTCCAGTAATCAAACTTTATTGAAAGCAAAAATGCTCCCACCTATTAGCTCAGGTAGATTAACTATTTAGATGCCAGACACAAAGGTGTGAAGGCTGTCAGGAAAAATGAACTATTATGGCAGTGCTTTCTGATACATGATCTGAGATCTGTTTTGGCATTTTCTTACAGAAAGTTGCACAGCACCTGCTGATGTCTCTGCAAAGCTGGCTGCAAGCTAAGCATATTTTGCTGCTTGTAATACAAGGGGCTAAATTCCCAGGTAGTACAAACTGGCTAAAAACCGCTCAAGTCAGTTGTCTGAACTGCCTTGCCAACCCCATAGATATTTATGCTCTATTCAGAAGGCAGCACTATTAATAAATAAAAATACACCAAACTGAGTAAGGAACAAAATTTCTTCCACGTACACCACCTACAGACTTCTCACTGAATAGGAAGAGCAGCCATTGTGGGTCAAAGCAAAACTCCATCTAGCTCACAACCCCGTCCTCCACCATTGCCCATTTTAACAGCCTTGGGAAGACTACGTGAACAGGACAAGCATATGCAGATATTTTCCTGGTGTACACTGGAGACTTCCTAAGTCAAAAGCAGCAGCATTGCAATCATTCCTTCATGGATATTTTCCATTAATTTGTCCAATTAGTTTTTGAATCTGTACGTTTCAGTACATACAGTGTCCTACAGCAAAGATTTTTACAGTTTAACTATACCTTGTGTAAAGATCTTTCCTCCTGCTGAACATGACAGTGTCATTTGGTGCCCTGTGCAGAATTCTTTATAAGAATCAGAATTCACCTTGGCTTCTCTCACCCTACACAGATTTTGACAGATTCATACCACTGAATGGGAAAGAACTTGATTTTTCATGCATATTTTTGCACAGACCTTTCAAGGGATTGTAGCTGTGTACTGTCAAGATCACACTCTGTTCAAAGTTCCATACTGGAAATTTCCAAAGGTGTGTAGGGACATGGCTGCCATACAGCACTCCACTGCCACTCCAAAGGCTATGCCCCGTGTTTGCTGATGGGGATCAAGACTTCTTCAGAATTCATCAATGCATCTCCTAAATCCCAGAACTTGTATTTATATTTATCTTTAGCCAGACAGATCTTTATGAAGCATAATTTCCTCCCTGCATGGAGAAAGCATCCATGACTCTGCCTTCTGAATGCTAATCAAAGGACATTTAGTTGTCTAAACAAGCTGCATGTGGTAATTAAGTCATTAAGAGGTGTAGAGCTCAGCCTGGGACCCAGCCAAACTGCATTTGGCTTAAGCCTTGACCAAAAAGATAAAAGTGGCTTTATGCTTTTGAACTTCATGTTTTGAACATGACACATTACTGTCCCTCTTTCTTACTATCAGTCAATCAACTGCACTTTAAACCTGCACTTTGGTCATCTCATTTTATGTCTGTGTGCTGGTTTTGGCTGGGGTAGAGTTAATTTTCTTCATAGTAGCTAGTATGGGGCTATGTTTTGGATTTGTGCTGAAAACAGTGTTGATAACACAGGGATGCTTTAGTTATTGCTGAGCAGTGCTTACACAGAGTCAAGGCCTTTTCTGCCTCTCACCCCACCCCACCAGCAAGTAGGCTGGGGGTGCACAAGAAGCTGGGAGGGGACACAGCTGGGACAGCTGACCCCAACTGACCAAAGGGATATTCCACACCATATGACATCATGCTCAGCATATAAAGCTGGAGGAAGAAGAAGGAAAGGGGGGATGTTTGGAGTGATGGTGTTTTGTCTTCCCAAGTAACCGTGATGCGTGATGGAGCCCTGCTTTCCTGGAGATGGCTGAACACCTGCCTGCTGATGGGAAGTAGGGAATGAATTCCTTGTTTTGCTCTGCTTGTGTGCATGGCTTTTGCTTTACCTATGAAACTGTCTTTATCTCAACCCACAAGTTTTCTCACTTTTACCCTTCCGATTCTCTCCCCCATCCCACCAGGAGGTGGTGAGCAAGCGGCTGTGTGGTGCTTAGTTGCTGGCTGTGGTCAAATCACGACAGTCTTCTTCCAGCACAATCCACGGCTGTATGCTTCAGACATACCCTGGCTGCTCACAGACAGAAGTTGTTCAAGAAAAGACAGCGCTGAATGCACTGAGCTATTCTAGCTCTGTAAGACCCATCAGTATGAGAGAGACTCACTGGAATGGCACACAGATTTCACTGGAGCAAGAGATGGGACCTCACATTTTAAGATAATGTCCTCAGGACTGGAGGAATTTTCTCACTCCTTCTCCTTTGTCTACCACTTTTTTTTAATATATGTTTAAACAAAAGGTAGCCATCACAATTTTGATAAAATAAGAAAATTACTGTATTTTAACCCCTTCAATGTTGTCAGTGACAAATATATTGGTTTAAAGTTTCTTGAGAACAAAGTGTTCATGGAGCATCTCTTCATGAGTCATTTTGCCAATTTCTTACTGGAGAGAAAAAGAAGGTGGTGGTGGGGTATGACATAGAGGTGCCTTAAAAGGAAACTGAAAATAAATCACACATTGAGAACCACTGACTCTACATTTTAAAGAGGAAATTTAGGTGAAAATGAAGTTGTGGATGCTGCCTGATGAAACACACTGATTAGTTCACTTGGGTTCCTAATGGCAAGTGTCAACATCAAGGACATAATTTAGAGAGGTCCTGAGCTGCTTCACCTTTTACTGAAGTCAGTGATTGCCTCAGGTATTCAGAGCCACTGAGAGTCAGGTGTCTAGCTGGCACAGTGCAATGAACGGCAGCAGACCTATCTTCCGGTCATCAGCTGCCACTTAGGCAGTAACAGTGGTGGTGTGTGGACTGGTGGTTAGAGCAGGAGAGGCAGCTTGAGCTCCTCTTGGAGGTAATAATCACCCTCCTCCCATTCCCCCATTTGTCCTGCTCAGTTTCACTTGGAGAAGGTGAAGTCTGTAGAGATGGAGTCGCAATGCTGCTGGATGTACCTGCGAAAAGTTCTACCAGATACAGAGTTTGCTGCTTTCCCTGTTCCCAGCACAAGAGGAAGCTGCACAGACTGAGCTTTCAATCGATGCCTCAGTCTGGCAGCTACAGAGATCAAATCATAGTTGAAGACAGCACCATTTTCTCTGGTGAAAGATGCTCCAAAAGTTTACAGCAGCTGATGCTGGCACTGAAAAAGTTGAGAAGATGAGGCAGAACTCCACACTGCACATATTCACTGCACCTGGAAGGGGGCTCTGCTACAGCACATCTGAATCACTTCTCACTCTGCAAAGGGAGCCCAAAGATAAAGAGTCTCCAAGCTGAACCAGCTAGTTTTGTCATGGCCATCCTCTAGCAGCTTAAGGTGTGTTTATGGTTTAGAAACAGCCAAGTGATGATAAGTTGTTATCTTGAAATTCAAAGGGAGCCGTGGAGCACAGGATAACATGTACATTGGTCTGATAATTCTGTCTCAATTGACACATAAATTACACAGCTAGTGAATCAGCCAAGAAGCTGATTGGAATAGTGCAGGCCCACACAAGGATGGTTCGCACACGGAAACCACACGTATTTCTGAGTAGCAACTGCAGTTCCCTCTGTGCCTTGGTTTTACAGAACGGAGCTGGGCAGCTACTGAACCAACCAGAGCCTCCTGAGTCACTGCCTTGACTCAATGCCCTGAGTCCATGGTTTGCACATCAGTTGAGAAATCCACTGTGAGTAACCTCAGGCATGAATAAAAGCCTTGTGGGGAACTGATCATTGCTTTTGGGGTGCTGGGAGGTGAGTAATGTCGGGATGCAAAAAAACATCGCTAACTCAGTCTCCCAGGTCTCAAGAGACTTCAGTGATCAAGACAAGATGTCTTGGCTGTTTGTACTCATTAATAGAAAAGCCGTACAGCTGAGGACTGCCTTTCCTCTCTTCTTCTGGCTTTATATAGCATTCCAGGCAATGGGAAGCTTGCTACAGCTTCTAAGGTTTATCACAGTGCAAATAATAAATAGCAATAATTATAATAAAGCTATATATGCATATGGTGCATTATAAAACACTGATCCTTAACAGCACAGGACAAACTGAATTGTGCTGGTCCAGAGAGGAGGGCCTGGGCTGTTCTGCTGGGGGACGGAGATTGGGAGGAGGTGGCTGAAGACTTGGGCTTGCTGTTTTTACTATTAGCATGCAGGCAGGAGGAGTGGGACTCTTCAGCAGCTGTAGACAGCTGTCTACCTCTGCTCAGAAACAAGCCTATACAGACACTAGGACCCTGATGCCATCTTGGTGCTCTGCAGTACAACTGCCTAATAGTTACTAGCAAGCAGCTCCGTCCAAGGGCTGGGGATGGACATGTGTGTTGTCTTGCGTGTCTGGGACTGCTCCTGATAATGTAAGCTTTGGTGACAGAGAGATCCAAACAAAACACACCTCTAACCTCTTAAAAGTCCTCCTGTCCTGCATGCAGCTTTTTATGCGCATTGATGCTTGGGCACATTTTACATCTTGGTACAGGTCAGGCTGTACAGCAGGAGTTGGCTGGCAGAGCCAGGAGTTACCACCCACGTCAGACTCACCTCTAATGGCATCAACGCTGGGATGTTAAGAGACCTGTTTGCAAAGGTGACCTGCTGTCATTTCTCCCTCTCTCCCCCTCTCCCTCTCTCTCTTCTCCCTCACCCATGGCAATTAGGAAGCTACCCCAGCTGTCCAGCAAACCACAGCATCTGCCAGAGAACACAGCTGTGAAGCAGACGGTCCTGATCACTGCCACTCTGAGGGGTATTGCTGTGAGTTTAAACTAGGTAACTTTCATCCATAAGACTCCTCTCCTTCCCAGTGCTGGCATGATGACTAATCCCTTTCACTTTGTCCTCTGGGTAAGAGTTGCCTGCAATACATGCTGCATACAGCGGCAGAGCTATGAGCGGGACTGAGTCTCTTGTTTGATGCCACTAGTTACTCACAATCAGCCCACTGCCCGATCTGCTTGGTCAAAGACAAAGGAAACCAGTCCTTGAGCATTTTATTTAAGAGAATGAAAAGTTTGATTCACAGGATCCAATAATTTTCTATCCCCTAGCTTTTAGAAAACTGCTGACTGTTTGCAAGCCCACCTGTGAACCCATAAAACAGTTTTAGCACTGGTGTCTTTCAGACAAAAAATATGCACTAGAAAATGCATTATTTACCAACCTCACACATCAAATGTTTCAGTCAGCCAGGTGGCAAAGGGACAAAACCAATGCCAGATGACCTGGCTGTGGTGCTGCCAATATAAATAATGGAGAAAAGTCAAAGCAAACTGTTTACCAAGAACTGGCAGCATGCAAAAAAAAGCCTTTCTAGCAGCCCCAAAGAAAACAGGATTTGATTTGTGAATTGCTCACCAGCCATATCCATGGTCGAAATTCCAAGCAATTAGTATTTCAAACAAACAATTCAGCCAGTTCTACCTGCTGCCAGTCCAAAGCCTGCAAGTTTAAGCACCATTACAAAAAGCAACACAGGGAGAATTGCAGTGCAACAGTGCATACAGGACAAAAGTTGGAGACAACACTTATCTTGGAGATCTGCCTCAGAAAATGATGAGTGTTGGCAAATAAGCCTGATTTCTGCCTGACATCTTGACAGAAAATTCAAAACATACATTGGCAAAAAAATCCTGATGGAAAATCTCTGTTGGGCTCAACTACAGCTTGCAGCAACTCACCTCCTATACAGAGAGAGGGATTCTTATTAGCAGGATGGGAAATGCAGGGGAAGGTGACTGAAGGATCTCTGAAAGCAGTTTTCTTTTGCTCTTCCATTCTCCAGCTCTATACATTCCTGCCCTGCAAGTCCTTTTCCCTGCTAATATTCAAAGGGTCATTTTTGGATCAAGGATTATTTCACAGCCCAGAGAGGACTTTCACGAGACTTTAGGAACAGAAGTGCCACTGATGCTCTGTCACTCAGGTGAGTTTGTACATAGTGCAAGAACATCTGAAAATACCTGGGCACAGAGAATGAAATTAAACACAAGATTGTGCATAAAGCCCATTTGAGCATATGAGCACAACTCATACCCAGCCCAAGGAACCTGGCCAAACACTGCGGATCACTGCAGGGACAGTAAGCGAAGAAAGCACAAGAACTGTTGCTGCGGGGAGAGCTGAACTGCAACTGAGTCCATACTGTTTGTGGTACATCTTCTGTATCCCATCCCCAAGCTCTCTAGCCATATCTATATTGTCAAGATCTAACTTTGTTTTCACTGTTTACACACAAGCTTGTGCTAAGAGAGAGCATTAGCCTGAGCTCCAGAGCAGCTTGGGGGCAGGCCCAGAGCATCAGCAGTGGCCAACACTGCCCATGCAGTCCGGATTGCTCTAGCATGCACAGTTAAACATAAGCAGGTGTCACTACTTTTCACATATCCCAAAAAGCCTAGCAGCCATCCCTAGAAGGTTTTCTAACCAATATGCAAGGGATTTTGCAGTGTACCTTCTCCAGAACTTAGCCTGTCCTAAATGCTGTGTTGACACAATGAACTCAAATCACTGGTTTCCTAGACCAAGACAAAACCAAGTACGTGGAGTGAAAGTCAATGACTTAATGGATGTGGCAGGTTTATACTCACTCTTGAGGTGGTGGTTGCAGTGTACGTAGACCCTCTATCGCCCTACCAGGTGCAAGAGAAAAAGGGAGCTTCCTGAGAGACTCATGTCAATAAAGCGTAGAGTGCCATGCGCAGCGTCTCAGACAGCAGAGCTCCTGATTCTGGGCAAGGGATCCCCAGCAACAGAAGCAAGGACAATGAGCACGTCTTCTAACAAATTTATCAATGATACAGCTTTGCAGGTCACCAGGAGAACATGCTTTAATTATCAGGGATTCTGATTTAGCATAGAAGCAAATGATCACCCAGGGAAAAAAAGAATTGAGATATAAGGAGATTTTAAATGTATATTCAATAGGTTCATTTTTCTGTTTTGTAACCTGACAATTTGGGGCCCATTGCAGATGAAGTACATTTCACCCACCATTTTCAACCACAGATTTTCTGAGGAACCTGTGGTAAGTAAAACAAGCACATTGCCAAATTATTTTAGTATACAATGGAGGGATTTTCCCCTGCCTTTAAAAATCTTTAGAAGTCTGCAAGTTGAAAAAGGCTGGAAACTATTGTATCAGATCAGAGAAAACATGTTAAAAGCACAGAACATACAGCACAACAATGTATACTACGTATGGTTTGATCCCTTCTGCAAGGATCTTTCCTAGCACATGGAAAGTACCTAGCGATTTTGGATTCAGGGTAGAAAGTAAATGATCATTCAAACTCAGTCTATTTTATTAACACAGATCTTTACTGTGCCCCATCTATATGGCATACCAGTCTGCCATAAAACATTTAAAACATTTAAAAAAATAGCCAAATCAAGTTTTTGAGCTTTTCAGTTTTTATGTTTGCACGCAACAGGCTTTTTGCATTCCCTGGATGGGGTATCTGTGTTTGTTGGCATGTCTGTGCACATGTGTATGTTGATCATGAAACTGCTTTGTTGTAAGTTTCAATTAGAAAAGAAAAGGACATTGAATACAGTGGGCCAAACCTAGTTTTCTACTCCAGCAACTTTATCGCAGATCTTGTGTGGCTTAAAGAGGGACGGGTTTTTCCTGAAGAGTATGTGGCAGTTAGGAGAAGGGGAAAAGACAGATTCAGAACCAGGATAGTTTCTTCATTGTTTACAACAGAGGAAATAAATAATGGCACAAAATCATTAGCTTGCTGAAAATTCTCCATCAGGTTTGTTTTTCACACCACTTTCATAGAAAAATTTACAAGAAAAAATTATTTTTGTTTCCAACAGAGTTTGAAAATGACAAAAAGTTGAAAAGCTCTTTTTGCTCCTTTCCTCTTTTTTTTCCAGGGCAGTAAGAAGAATCATTGGGAATACAGGTTTTCCCAAAGTAAATGGTTTCAAGAAAATAAATTCAAAGCTTTTTAGAACATTTTTCAACATTTCTTTTTGATTTTTGTAATATAAAATGAAAATCCCTCCCACTAAGAATTAAACAAAGAAAATCATGCATTTCTTCCAAAAATGATTGTTTAAATAGATCCCATTTGTGAACCCTCTTTGCTAACTTTTTCAAGCTGTAGTCTGGTTCTAGGCAGAACTGGAAGGAAGTCACTGTTAAACGAGGCTGGTACAATCTATACCCAGAAATGATAAGACAACCATAAGACAGCTGATTTTCCAGATATGAACAGTGGTAACACTTGGACATTGTTCCCACATAACATTTTTCTGGGATCATCTTTATAGTATAGGGTGGGTGAAAGCACAAAGCTTTTCTATCCATATTTCCACCCCTTTAACAGGCAAATAAAAACATTTTGAAAACACACATTTCATGTACAATCATGAGGCTTGATTTTTCACTCAGTTCTGTCAGGTTTACATAGCTAAGATTCAAGAGTAGTAACTCATCTCTCCGAGTTTCTGTCTTCATATTTAAACTCTCATGAGATCAAATGATGCAGCAGATACTGTCTGGCACTGTATTAATACTGATGGGGTAAGAGTCTCCCCTTAGTTTGAAATCCGTGTCAAACCGAAATCAAGGCATTTCGATTTTTTGTGGAGAAGCAAGAGAAGGCCAGCCCAGTGGTGAATATATTCACTTGGAGTAGGCAAACACCTGTATAGTGACTTAAACCTGTGATTTTCACATTGTTCTCTCTAACCCTATGATCAGACAAGTCTGTCCTGGGCTGAAGGAGCTTTCAGAAAATGTTTCCTTTAAAATAATAAGATTTCTGGGGGAACTGTCAAGTTTAGGTAGCAATGTTTCTGAGGGGAAAAAAAGTGGTTTTGTACAAACATGTTAGAACAGCTATGCTCTGTATCTCCTCGGAAGTTCTGACTATCCCCCAGGCCCGTGCATGATGAAGACTGAGGCCATTCAGTGAATTTCCTGAGTCAGGCTTTGAATGGAAGACTACAGAATTCTACAAGATTTCTGTTCCAGAGATGGTCCCTGTCAACTTATACAGCACCATGATCCTACTTCTTCTTCCCTAGGAAGGTACTTCCTATGATTAGGCGCTCAAGCATTTCAGGGTGGTGCTCATTTTCACGGCCAAAGTAAACAACAGAATGAAAAGTCCCTGCTGGGCTACTAAGGCGTTCCCTCTAGGGGAACATGCTCTTATTACCACTGATCATTAGGGATTTATCACGGATTGGCATTTATCAGAGTAAAGATTGGTGGTGTTATCAAGGATGGCATTTCAGCTTACATCAGCTTTTTGTTCTCCTGGGTGCTTCACAACCATAAATCAATTTCCAAACATATCCTTATCTGAGTATTGCAAATGAGTTTTAAATCAAGAGACTGGTTTCCATTAGTATAAAGCTGGATTGTGCTTGTTTCTGCTGCATTTGTTTAGATCTGGATTAGCACCACACACTACAAAGGAGCAATCTGGATCTTATTTTGGTTCTGAAGGCGACATCATACCACTTGCTATAACTGCTTGTGGCAAGATGGCGTGTGCAACTGTTTTTAATTCCTATGTCTACTTCTATTTATTTGCTGAACTGGTCCTCAGAAAGGCTTGAATCCTTCCTCCTGGCTTCTGTCATGCTGCACCTGCTTTTCCTGGGGCACACAGCCTTACCTGCCATGTGCAGGCTTGCAAAGCCCCAATTTAAATGGCACTCCTTTATGAGAGGATACATTCCAGAGGCATAAAATATTATTATCCGATATACATGGCTGGAAGACTGCTGATCTCCTGCAGGACTGCAAGCACAAGATGAGACACGAGACTCCTGGTAAAATCGCTCTCCAGAACACACCTCACGTGGCAGCTGGAAGGTTTGTACATGTTCTCAGTACTGAGGCTGGAGACTGCCTTGGAGACGCTTCTCTCTCACACTGTAAAAATTACTGAAGTAAAGAATGAGTTAATCTCATTGAGAGCTAGTAAGCTTCTTCAGAGTTGTCCCTTCTTTGGAAACATTCTCCTACATAACCGAAATTATGCCTACATCACTTTTTTCTCTCTTCCCTTCTTCAAGAACTGCTAAGTATCCTCTTCAATACACAGGTATTAACTGTCCTCTTTCTACTCCTTTCACAAATTTTCCTCATCTTCTCTTTTTACTTCAACTGTGTCTTGAGCTACTCTTTATTTACAAAATGGAACTGCTCATTTAAGTTACAGTGCCTTGTTTCTACTCCTTGATTTAATAGCTGAAGCTTTAATTCACAAGTGCTAAGATTTTTAGCTTTCCTGACTATTTTTTCCAAAAAAAAAATCACCATCCTCACTGAGTTTTGCTGGAAGGACATTCACTCCCTTGAGACAAGCAAATGCGCCATCAGGTCTATACCGAGGGGGTAAGTTGTGCATAACACCTGTTTTGATAAGCATTTATTCATGATAGAAGTAACAGTCATTCATCCAGAAATGGCAGCTATTACACTGGTTACAGTATCAATTTAAATATGTGTTTTGTAGGCTACTATGTACACCTTTTCTAACTCATGTGTGTCCCCCCCCACCAAATCTTTTCTGCTCAGTAAATACTGATAAAATGAAGAACTGGATTGTTGCAAATAAGAAGTATGTAGTTTATAGCACCAATAAAAAGCTGAGTCCAGAATAAAAAACTGATACAACAGTTATAAAACCTTTTTTTTTTTAAATGCTGTTTTCGGTAAGCAAAGAAGTCATAAAGTCCAAAGCTGCTACATTCTATACTGCACACAGGGCCTATGGCAAGGATGCAGGGAGAACAGGTGAGAGGGTGAGAAAAATACTTCATTTTTATTGCACCTTGAATAAAAAAAGAGAACTCTGACCGAAGTTCTTTAAAGCGATACAACCCAGAAGACCATAACCTGATTTCAATACTGCATCCACAGAAGCTTTGATCTACAGATCTGAAGGGAGGGCAAATGCTTTTGTCCTCAACAGAGGGATGGGAGGCTCACGGTGGAAGACATCAAATTAGGCTGTGATGCATTTGGTCACAGGTTCTAAATCACTTGCGTACCAGTACAGTATCTTTCTCCTCCTAATTATGTGTCTTTAATCCATATGATGAAAATCTTAAGCCATTTCAAATTCATCAATCAGGTTTTTAGGAAATGGAATAGGGTGGATGGACTGAGTGATTACATGCCTGACTTTCAACCCTTCAACAAAGATAATGATAGATGCACTTTATAGGGCAACGAAGTCAACAAGTTTTAAACTATCTGTCATGAGTAATAAGAGCTACAAATGCCATAGCAGGGCATGATAAGTGACCCTTGACCCCACAAGAACACATCAAAAACAGACATTAAAGGAGTCGTACTGTTCAGCAGATCTGAAGCTGAGTCAGTTTGCTAACATCTCCTTCAATAGGGAAGTTATAGGTGTCCCTGTCTAGAACATACTTTTATCATGACTTTCAAGGTGAACCGGTTGTTTACAGAAAGACGCCTTTATATCACCTTTGCAGGAAGCATAGTGGTCTTTCTTTGTTCAGCCTGGTCATTGAAAAGGTTTGGAGAGAGTAAAGTGTCCACAGCATGCTGCCCGCTCAGTGGTGGTTATCCTGGAGGTAATACAGATCTTCGCTCTGTTCATGAGAAGCTGGCACAGACTGAAATTGGCAGCCAACTTTGTTCCACACTGGGATATTTTTTTTTTAAGATCTTGGCCAAAAAGTACAAGGTCTATCTTTCTCAAATTCTGTTGTTATATATGGATTTTTACAAATACTCATTATTTATCTCTTTCACAGTGCCTTTCATCTGTATCTTGTTGTGTTGAAATTAATTATAGCATTTGTGGACTTCCTTCTATTTTGATATGCCAAAACTTCAGCAATCTTGATCAAGTTTCACATCTACATCTGACACCCTGGCACAGACTTCCTGACCATTCAAATGTTCCCACAGAGACAGAACAACAGACCAGACCCACCGGGAACAGTCACAACATAGGCTGAACATTTCTTTTCAGAAACCGTTCGGAAAAAACAGATGCAAGGGTTAAAATAAGCCAGTCCCCACACATTCTGTTTTGCCTTGACTCCGAGTTAATTATGAACAGACATACATAAAAGCTGGAAACTGTGGTTGGAGTTACGGACTATTAGAGACACACCATTTATCAATCGTTAGAATGAGAATAAATATTTGAGCAAGAATATAGAAGTCAAAAATCATAGCTGACAGCTCATTAACAAGTGTTTTTCAATCTGTTTTACGATCCCTCACTGTTCTTTAATCTAAAACATCTTTTAGTTTGCAGCTTTCTTCTTATGTGGGTTAAAAGCAGTATTCCATTCGTGGTTATCTTCTGTATGCTTCCATTCCCTCACACCTCTCCAAGTTTCTCACTTTTCATTAGAGATTATGCTTCTGCAAGCAAATCTCTAGCCAGAAACACCTTTGCCATACAAAATCACAAATGATACACTAATTCCAACCAAAAACTGTTTGTTGAAGGATAAACAAAGAGAAGATTTGTGACCTAGAAGAGAACAGAACGGATTAGTGTGGGTCTCTGGCCCTTTGATATTATTTATTTCTGCTTCATAAGGACACAGAGGTACAATGCAGTCTGTGGAATATCTACCCATGTTTATTGGTGTAGTAGTAATAAATATAGTAATAATAATACTAATTTCTACAGAAGTCATGCAGCTCTTTCATGCATGATGGTCTTACAGTTAGTTCATGCACAGTTAGAACCCAGATGTCTCCAGTTGCTGCATCTATCACAATTCATCTAATTGATCTGTAGCTCATTGTTACAATCAAAATGACAACGTTAAGGTGACAACTGTAGGGCCAGCTCTCCAATATCCCAGAGCTGATTGATTGGGACGTTTTTGTTTTCAGCAGGACTCGTATTTCTATGGAGCTAGGCAGGAATGCTTCTTCATTTTAACTGCTGACTTCTTTCACACATTTCTCCTGATGGTTACAAAGAAAAGGTGATCCTAAGCTGGCTAGGGTCACACTGCTTTGCACAGTGGGGTTTCTCCTGGAACAGCTCACCATTTTTGCAAAAGGTGAGTATTACAATTTCAGTTGCAATGAATAAAAGAACAAAGATGTAAACAAGGAATATTCAGAGAAAGATAATGAGCAGTAGCTGGCTTTACTGGGAAAGCCTCTATGTAATCTGGCTCCTAGGCTCAGAGTTACTCTTATACTCCTTCCTCTCCCCAGTAATGGCCATCAGTGATTCTACCACTCCTTCACATGTTGCCTGCAAGAGGATCTCATTTTACAAACCAGCTTTTCTCCAGAGCCAAGAAGGTATTTAAAGTCAAAAGTAGGAACAGAAATGGTGGCATGATGGCAAGTACACTGCGCTCCAACTGCTCAGCTGGTAGGGCAGAACCCTGGGGAAAAAGTAAGCTTTTATTTTCAGTGTCTTGCTTATACCAGGGCTTGAACACCGACTTCATACTAGCAGATTATTTTTTAAATAGTTCTGAGTAAGACACTTGCAAGTGAACACTCAAAACTTGGGTCCAAGCTATTTAAATTGCCTCTGCTTCCAGTTTCTGGCAGTTTTTCTGACTTGGCTCTGAACCTTCTGACTGTGCCCATCTCTATTTTCATGTCTCTGCTTGAAAAATCCTGTTTCTTATCCAAAGCACAAAAGTATTGCCTTTCCCAAAAGCCAGGTCTGTTGTGTGTCATTTCTTCTCAGCAAGATGACTGGCTGGAAACTTAGTTGTTATTCAAACTTTTCATTTCACAGCAATTCAGATTCTCATTAATTTGCTTCCATCAGAAGTTCAGCTTGTGAGACCTGTGATAACACACAGCCTTCTCTTATTAAAATCAAGGCATCCTGGGCTCATGTATTTCAGATGTTCCTGCTGGCATGGGTCTTTCTGGGTATATTTATTGTTATCACAGGGTTGCCAGATGCGTGTTATGGTGGCTGCTTTCCTTACCCAGTGTCTGCAAAGGAGCTGCTCTTTGGATTCTACTTTAATAACATCCCTGATTAAAGTTGTCAGCTCTTCAGCTGACAGACAACTTTGTAACCACAACACCTAAACGTGTTTTTAGTTTCCAGCATGAATTAAAGAGTTCAGAGCAAAATATTTATCCCCCCACCGCAGTATTAAAAATCTGTACTAAGGAAAACGTTCTCTTAGGTACGATGGCAAGATAAAAATAATGGATAAAACACAGTATAGATGGTGATTGGAAGTGAAGAACCCTCGCTAGCAAGTATGTGTAGTTTCTGGAGTTTTGTACACTGAGTTCACTGAACCCAGTTTTTTGGAAAGATGAGGTACCGACAGGGAGCCCAGTAAGAACACTGATCCACTGCTCCCCCTTTTGACAGAATAATATTTGCCTAAGCCTATAAAGAAGAATGCTGTGAGAGTCTTTATACGTTTATTTTGATGTACATGTGTAATTTTAAGCACATAAAATTATACAACTGTAGAAAATAAGGCTGAAAAGGCCTTCAATTAGGTACCTCGTCCATCTCTCTGTCCCAAGACCCAGCTCCACCTTAACTATTCTTGATAAATTTTTCTTTAAAAGACTTTGAAAAATTTCCATGAGGTTTCAGAGCCTCCCGAGGTAATCTGGTCTGTATCTCACCATAGTGCTGTTAGAAAATGTCTTGAAGTTCCAAAACAAGTATCTCCTGCTTCAGCTGAGGATCACTTCCTCTCTTCCATTCTCAGTGTAACTTACCTCCTTTCTTGCCACCACCTTTTATGTATGTCATATATGCCATTAGGGTTTTCGACAGCAGACTAAGCTTTTCCTCTTCCTGCAGCTTTCCTCAGACACTGAGTTTCCTAGACCTCTGATCACCGAGAACTACCACTGGCCTTCATGGGGACTACCCACATGCTTAAAGCTACATGCATATTTAAGTACTGTGCTGAACCAGGGACTTCATTCCTAGCATTGCCCAAGGCTGTCAAACACATGCCTGTCTAGTTTAATTGCATGACACTTCAGTTAATTACTGTTTTGATAATAACAATCTGGCAGTTTTGCAAATGTCTTTAAACTTGTAACTGCAGGTAAAAACTACCATATTTTGCTGGTGAGGGACAACCAGTGCCGAATTGTTGTGAACCTCATCCACCTGACCAGCAGGCAGTGTTTAACTTAACAGTTTTGTAAGGTATTTCCTTAACAGTGCAGGCATGAACAGTGTGTATTGGAAACTGGTGTTCTTAATATGTCTAGAAGCAAATTCTTTCGCCAATAAACATCCATGTCCAATACCTAATGCTTACTGAGACATTGACACACACATATATCCCCACCCTCATCAATAAAGAGGTTCGATCCCCTCCATTTGAGTACACAGAATGTGGCAGACAGAAGAGCATCTGTGGTAGCTAATGCACGCCAAGCGTATGCAATCAAGCAAAACATAAAGAAATCAACAAGCCAATACATGCACACAAAATATTATAATGAAAACTTAGGAAGACAGAGACCAAGTGGGAAGAAAACAGAATGGAAACAGAGACTAAGCAATTGCCAGAGTCAAGAGCAATCAGCTCACAGGAGGCAGGGCAGTGAACCATGCTTGGGTTGATGTTAAAGGGCTATTAGAATTACATGCTCCTACTTCTGTTCTGTTTACTTCACTGTATCTATTTGCAGTGTCAGTGGAATCCTTCAGCTTTTGCTAAAACAAATGCACAGTGTCTGCACAACCGAACAACAACAAACTAGTGAAAAAAGACCAGCATCTAGAAGCAATACAAGTAAGTGTACAATAAAAAATCAGGATGTAGAGCTCCCAACATATAAACAACTTAGCAATAAACAAGCATATGATCAAATACAAGAGAATTGTTTGTTATGTACTTGTGTGCATGTGAAATATTCACAGAATATTTCTGTGTCAAGTATTCAGAAACTGTTAGGGACAACTGCAAACAGTATTTTAAAGCATTAGAAAGAATACGCTACGAGTACCCCTTCAATGCATTTTTTAATACTTTACCTAGGATCTGCATTTTTAAAACATCATTGGGAAAACACAGTCAACATTCATTTGTGGAATATATTCTAAAGATGCTCTGATTTGAACACATACCCATTTCTTCATGAAAGAAGCTTCCTGATTTGGTGACCACCTCTTGGGATTCCTCTGCCTGAGATGATGAACGTTAAGTCACAGCTTAATCACTCACAGCATCAGTGCGAACATGGCTGCATCTGTCGGGCATAAATGTAAAGGGAATCTTACACTGCAGCTGCATTGATTCTAGTAGTGGCTTTAATAGGCCAAAACACTGAAGAAGGCTGCATCTCCCACTTAGCTGCTTCCTACAAAGAAAGCATTTGAGGACCATTTAATCTTACCCCACTTTTCCTACCTTTCTTCTACCCAAAATATGCAGATGAAAAAAATTCTTGCAAATTAATTAAATGAAATTAGTTGCTGATATAAAATCATCAATGGCATGAAATCAGCTAAGCTAAAGATGAAATTGGCCGATGTGGTTTTGCTCTTTCAAAAATAAGTGCAGCAATAATTAATAGCAGCGATAGGGTTTATCACGATGACTTCAGGGTGTGGGGCTTGATCCTCCACATTTTGGATGATAAACATTGCAACTTCTCCATCGTACCTTTGAGGACGGTTCTTGCACATAGGTTTACTTAGAAAAGGAAAAGTAAATATTTCTGTGTAAGATATATACATGGGCCATGTCCTTACTATTTTGTTCTTCCTCAATGGTATTGCTCCTATGCTCCTGGTGACACACCCAAGTCTTAAGAATGCATCACAGACTGACTTTACCACTCTGGCCTGCTTCTGAAATTTGGCAATATGCATGGCCATGTATATTTGGTGGTCTCAGGTTCATGCTAAAAGGAAAATGTATGAATTCTTTAGCTTCTTGAGGTCAACTTCTCCACTGCCTGGTGGACTCTCCAGAGAGCTGTACCTCAAGTTTGTTGTCTGGTGTCAAAATTAGACTGCAGGCTTGACCATTAATACTCCATAGTACATCTGGAATAATGAGATTGGCAGAACTGAGGGACATTGCCTGTAGCACTGAGCAGAAAGGGCAGCACCTTCATTTGCAGTTTTCCCAGCAGTGATATGCAGTGAGTTTGATGTTGCAAGCCTGCATCAACTTTCAACATCTCACCAGTGTTGGCTTTGGAGACATATTTGTACTTCTCACCTGCAAGATGTACCGATGGTGTAACTGAGAAGCTGGAGATCAGTGAGGAGAGCTATTTATTTGTTCTAAGTGGAACCTGAAACTCCTTGAGAATGCAACAGCAAAACACCACGACCTTCCAGTAACAGGCACTGGCACAAACATTCTGTCTGGAGAAGAGATCCTCCTCTTTGCCATTTCCAACCTCTGCCTACTGTCCTTTTTTTTTTTTTTTTAAAACACATCTTTAGAAAATCAGCAGTTACAGCTAGGTATGCTAACTGGTAATGCAAAGTAGTAGTAGTTCCTGCATTATAGCGATATTTGTAAGAAAGCATGTCTCTTCAGGGTTGAGAGAAAAGCTTAGGACAAGGAAGTGTTAGACCAGAGGCAGTTTAACAGCTTCTAGGCTTGATTTTAGAAAGTGAGAATCCTGCTTTAAAGAAAAAAAAATCTGACCCAGAATTCCTCGCTGAAATGGAAAAGAAAGATGTCACCAAACAAAAAAAACCTGCATGGAGTAGATGATGATATTCTTGATTACTCTTTGTACCCAGGTATCACACGTGATTAAGTAGGGTGCACCCATATATGCACTGGTGATCTTAGAAAAATAAATCCCACATAGGACTTCCCATCCAGACATCAATGTGGACAGTTTTCAGGTTAGTCATGCCTGGTTTCACAGACTCAAGAAAAGGCAGGGTATATGCTAGCTAAAATTCCAGGGTGATCTATCTGCTGATCTAACTCCTGTGGAGTCTTTCAAGAGAAAACTTGTCAATACATACCCATGTGTTGAGTTACCACCAAGCATTTAACAGTGATGAAATAGCTTATTCTGGCATATGTTACCCATAAAATACTTGTAATTAACTCCAGGAAAAAATGCACTAAACTTTAAAACATCAAAACCAGAATAAGTCGTCTTTCAGCTGTGAATGTATTGGGAGGTTTCCAGTTGCAGGAGTGTTACTTGAAACGGTATGGCACGGCTGTCATCAAAGCAGCTGATGATGAAGAGAGCTTGTTCAGTGACTATCGATATGTGTGCTGAAGATCACTGATGCCAGGACACGACCTCAAAGCTATGTGGGCTACCGATGGGAAAACTTCCCCAGTTAAAGTGGGTAGCACTTGCTAACCTGGTTCACCAAAGAATTTTCTTTCTTCACTTAGCATCAGCTCAGCATTCCTGGACTCCATTTAAGACAAATGTTCTTCACTCAAAACACAGTTTCCTTAATGTGTCGAGAGGGAGACTGGTTGCCTTCTCACGCATTAAACACAGTGTGAAACACTTATGCTAATGCAGTCAGCTGTAATTCCAGTATCTCAGCACCACATGAAATCATACCGTTAGCTCACTCCATATGCCACACTTCTACTAACTGCCATCAGGACAGCATAGTTCTGCTTCCCTTCAGTTCACCAGGAACTTTCTCAATGACTTCAAATGTCACAAGGGCTAAGGTGCCCTTCCGCTGTAAGGCAACACGAGAACGATAAAAATAATGTAAGAATAATCACTTCAACCCATTGAGGTTGTAAGAAAATATTACACGCTCATCAGTAAAGCTCCTTCTGTATGCCTGTGTACAGAAAGGGACTCAAAATACAGTTATTTCAGATATGTACATGAATAGAAAATTTGCGCTGAAATTACTTTGGAAATAATTGGAACAAAAGCAATACAGCTCACAAACAATGAAATATCCATTTTGAAATGAGCCATAACTGGCATAAAGAGCATATTACACTCAAGAAACTAGCAGAAGTCAAAAAGCTTCACTGCACATTTTACTTGCTAAAGGAAATGGCACAGAAGACATTCTTGTTGCCTTCCCTATAGCTGAGTATTTTGAGAGGATGGGTGATAAGCAAGTATTTATTGAGCTCCCATTGCCTGTGAGTACCTTAAGTCTTTTGGCTTTTAAAGAATTTGCTTCAACCTTTTTATTAAAAAGTGAGAGTTCACAATTCTTGGTGAATTGCCTGCTTCACAATCCTGAGGCAGCTGTCCTTAGACATGTGATTTTGTTTGCAGGAATAATACACAGACATATCCCCCATATCACAACAATTATACACACTTAAAACCTTATGTAAGTTACTAACCATATGACCAGGAAAACAGGGGAGAGCTTTAAGCCAGCTCTCACATGAGTGTATTAACCTGTGAGCCTGGTTTGCAACATAAGCGTGGTCAGTGCCTGGCAACATTGCCACATTGATGCCTCAGCTCTCTAGACGTGACTTTATTGTCAGCAGTATCCAGAGATGGAAAATTCCCATGAACACCACATTCGTATTTCATCCTTAGGAAAAGACCTCTAAATTTTTATTTTATAAGGCTTTCTCTAGACTCGGGTAAATGTCCTAATCTGTTTCTTAATACCAGGGAGGAAGTGTATTTTTAAATCCTGCTTGCTGATGCTGCAGTTTGGTAAGGAAGGAGGTGTGCTTGGTAGAATGGCTATGTGTTCTAAAACAAAATGATAACCAGTGATGCTGCTCAAGTGACGATGGACACTACTCACCCATGTCTACACTCAGAGCAAAAGTGAAACCCCCAGGACTCGAGGAAGAAGGTAAGGTGTGCATCTCCATCTGTGCTTACCTGCTCACTGGGTCCACCTAAGGCCTACAGACTATGGGTAACTGCCCTCAAACCAGCTCGTCCACACTAGCAAATAAACCATGTCCACTTTTTCAGCTTCACCAATTTCAGTAGCACAGATAAATGTGAGCAACCCAAGAGCTACACGTGCACAGCATGAAATGAACTTTTGTATTAAGTATGTGAGAAAATGAAACGACTCTTCAAGCTCCGCTACAATCCAAATACCTTTAACACAAAAATATGCTCAGACCATCACAGATGACAAAAGCTGTACCAGGGACTAGTTTGGGCAAGGGCTTAGATTTAAAGGCTTGAATTTTCTTAAAATAACGATCAATCAGTTCTCCAGCAAAGACAAGAACACTGAAGGTCTGTTTATTGTTTCCTTTGTCTGGTACAGTCTCGTAAAGACTTCAAACTGTAATTTTTGGCATGACTATGTCAGAGAAAATCCCACAAGCAGACACAAAAATAAGATAGTCTTATGCCACTCCCTTTTATTAGCACTGTGCCTCACCCACTTGGTTATTTGCACATGCAGCAGCGAGAACTAGGAAGCTCGTCTCAGCTGGCTCTTACATTATCTTTTGTAATGGCAAATTGCAGTGCCTCTCAGCTACAATAAATTATGTCAGGTTTTCTTTTCAAGACATGAAAATTGGAGTAAAAAATAAGGGATAGTCTAAGCTAGCCCCAGATGTAAAGCAGAAAAGGCAAAAAAATTTTACTTTTGCTTTAGCTTCATGCTGATGTCATTCCCGTAACTTCACTGTAATTACTGGACACTTGCACCGTTATGAGACCAGGATCTATCTCCCAAGGACAGGTTTTATTGTAGCAAACTGGTTTTACTCCAGGAATCTTGTCTATTAAGCCCTTCCCTTGATATATTTACATGGCTATAAGCAAGTCAGAACATTTTTCTGAGGAGTGAGTTGCAGCCAGCAAAAACACAGCCCTAGGCCCATGCTGAAGTGGGTAGGATTTTAAAAATTTCGGCAGCGGTTAGTGGTTAAGCACATAAAAACACTCCACCCTCCTGCCTCAGGCAAGAGAAAATATGCAGATGGTGCAGGGTGTACTTTATGCGTCAGGATACATCATTTGGCTTTAAACAAGATCAACAGATTTCAGAAAAATGAGAGAAGGGGGTAATGCGTATGTGCCTTAAGACTTAGTATGTTGACTAACATCACAGTTACTCATCGGCAATGTTTAGGGACAAAAGGCCTGGTCGTTGTGCCCTTCAAGCTGTTAAATGGAAGTTTTGTGATGCTCCTGGCACTCTGGAAGAGAAGAACCCATAAAGGTCAAACTGGAGTCTCTAAACCCAAAGTCAGTACCCTTTACTGTTACTCTCCACTTTGGCTTTGCTACTACAGATGATGCCCATAGGGGAATATAACATGTTCTTGTCCTGTCAGCGCTGGTGTGTGAGCCCTAGTTCTTCTCTGGTAATATAAGATTAATGAAAGTGATGATACATAGAGAATATCTTTCAATTGTGCAGACGAACTGGTGTAAACGGAAAAAAAATAAAATCCAATCACTAAAATGTCATCACAGAAACACCAAAGACAATAAAACCAGGAAGCACATTTTCCTTCTGGTTCTTTGGGGAAACAAGTTTCTCTGAAGGGAAGCAATATGTTCGGCAAATAGAGCCAAATAATTTTATTACCTGGTGCACAATTTCCTATGCAATTTTTTATTTTATTTTGCTTACTCCAAACTATTCTGATCACAAAAGGAATAAAAAACCATAATCAAGCAATAGCATTACAGTGCTTAATAAAGATTGTACTGCAATGAACTTGCTAGCTGTGTGCACATACTGGCGAGCTTAACTGAACAGTATGAGAAATGCTCTACAGCGTGCCATAAACATGCCAGTATCAATAACACATGGATAATCTCTTTTTCTCAAGGGAAACAGATGCGCACCTTTTCAGCGGAAGGTTTTAGTCTGACTCCTGTTTGCCATCATTAAATTGCGGGTAGAATAATATCCATCACTATTGGGTTTCTGCAATAAAAGTACTGGATAGTCACTGGATGGTGACTGATGACACTCTAGTTTCCAACTCTGTCAGGGGCCTTCTGGCAGATCTTGGACAAGTCATGTTTTTGCAGTACTATGTGTAAACACCAAGTAAACCAATAGGTAAACGTGGTAAACACAGCTAAACACTTAATACCAACCTGAAAAGGATCTCTTCCTAGTGATTACCCATCAGTGAATCCTGATGATAGTATTTCCTTTTCTCTACTCTATGTGTAGTACATTAAACTCATAAACCCAATGTGTGGAACCGTCTTTCTACATTCACAGTCTCAAGCAGACTGTAGTCCTCACTAGGGGTGGGGCACGTGGGCGTTGCTCTAATAAAGTAGCAATGATAATGCACAGGATGACTTTTTCCTGTGTTATGTCCTGTAAAATCTTACTGGAATCTCAGCTGGCAAATGATCTAAAAGTTCAAACTTTGTGTTGTTCTTGTGCAACTCAACTGTTAACATGTCTGTACAACACAGCGTGAGTAATTTAAAGCAGGGACCATCCCTGAAACAGAAAGAAATATGTTGTGAACTTGGAGACACGCCATCTCAAAGCTCCAGTGTATTTGTGATCCAACGCACTTGATAAATTTGCAGCAGAAGTTCTATTAGCACTTTTACTGTTGCACTCAGCAGTCCATTTTTAACATATTAAAAAATAAAATTATGACATTAAATTAGCTGCTGGTATTAAAAAAAAACCCAACAAAAAAAGTGATAGGTTTAAAAAATGCCTCCAAACTGCCTCAACAGCTGAGGCATCATGCGAGTTGTTTCGCTGGACAGTTATAACTGATCATACAACTTAGTCACGTAATCTAACCACATTTGCTACTGAGAATATTATTTCTAAATCAATTTCACCCATAGATAGTCAACTCCTATACAAGGAGTAATCAAAAGGCCCCAAGTTCTCAGTTTTCCCAAAGTGACTTCATCTAGATAGGCTTTGAATGCTTAGATACTTTTTACTGTAAGGGAAAAAAAGATTGCTATCATCCCAGTGAAATTCTATTTGAAGTGAGTGAATCTATGTGTACTTATGGTCAAAAGCATAGCGATTGCTAACATATTATCACACCTACATTCATTGCTTACTCACCTCTCAGTGCAAGAGCGTATCTTGTCTCAATACAGAGGGGAGTTACACAAGGTGAAGAGAAAATTGAGCATCCTCATCTGTGGTTGTGAGGAGGAACCAGGCAGGAAATTAATGCATTTCTGCTACACAAGGGCATGATCTAGCGAGAGCGTGTGGGTGCCTGTATTCCACGTGCAACACTCCTGTGTGAGGCCTTGACAGACAGCATGGAGCAGTTCAGCTGTGGACAGTGCTGGAGGAACCACTGAAACATCATCTACACACAGCAGGCTGGGAGCTATTGCCGTTATGGCTTCGGCAGCTCATTTTCTCAGTCCTGACAGCTCTACTGGAAAAATATTTTGTACAAATCTGTTTTGAGAAACATAAATCCAGGTGGGGAAACCCAGTGTGCGGCACGGAAGGGAAGTTTGCTGAGAAATGAAAATCACACTTGCTTCAGCAGCGCCTTTGAGCATCAGGGCACTCTCCAATCCCACTCTGAACTGCATGACTGCCACTACAGCTGGGCGCTTGTCACAGTCACAATCCACCTGCCTGTTTTTCCAGTCAAGTTTCTTCATTTTCACTGCTTTCTTGTTTTCTCACAACCAAGGCAGCGCTGTTCAGATCACGCTTCTCCCGGTGCGTTCCTCGGGTACAGTTTTTCCCCTTCTGTGAGGAGACAGTGCCTGAGGTAGAGGTGACGGGTGGCTTGAGGTGGAGAGATGTGGTCCCCTTGGCTGTGCCGACAGGCTGGGCCTGGGCCTGCCCGGCCACTCATGGTGGGGAGTGCCCTAACTTGAGGCTGGAGCCCCCCTCCCTGGCGTGGGGACACTCGCAGCGGGATGGCACCCGGCCTTGGGCAAGACCCCAGCCATGGGGCGGCAGGCCCACGCTGGCCTGAGGGACACGGCATGGCCTAGCACGCCCAGCTGCAACACAAGTGCGTACGCGCCGCGCCGCCCGGCCCGCATTTACCGCCCGCCCGAGCGCAGGCACAAGCTTCGCGCGCCCGCCCGCACCACGGCCCCGCACCGGGCGCAGGCGCACAGCAGCCTGCGCGGCCTGGGCACTCGCCGCGGCGTGCGCAGGCGCCCTGCCGACGGCCCGCTCGCCCCGCCCCTTTCCCCCGGAAGCGGGAAATTGAAGCGCTGAGGCGGGTGAGGCTCGCTCCGCTCGGCCCCTTCCCCTGCTCTCTGAGGGGAGCCGGTTCTGCTCCCCGCGGCTTAGCGGTGTTGGTATAGAGGAGGGAGAGGAAAGCGTCCCTCGGGGCTGTCTCCTTCCTTGACGCCCAGCCCGGGTCCTGGCCCAGAGGGCTCCTAGGGGCGGGCTAGGCCTCGCAGGGGCTGGGGGCCCTGTGCTCCGGGAGGGGTCAATCCCGCTCCGCGGCCTGGGAGCAGCCTCTGGCTTAGACTGTGATTGCGCTGCGGGTCTCTGCTGTGCTCCGTTTCTGGGGTGCCTCTTGGCCCTCCGGGGTGCATCACCTCAGAAAGCGCTCCCCGGATCTGTGGCTCTGCTTGTGGGCTGCCCAGCCTTCTTTCTGCTTCTCTGTAGGGTGGAAAAGTAGCTACGGGAAAAATTGTTACTGAGTGTTAATAGAGCCTTCGGTTGGTGAGAGGAGAACGTAAAAGGAGTGAATGCTGTTACACACTGTAGCGATAAGCAGGCAGACTGAGGTAGGCAGCATCAGAGACTTAGCCAAAGTGCAACATCAAGTAAGTACTCAAGTGCAAAATTGTCTTTTCCCCTCCTGGCCCCAGTTTTCCTTACTTGCTAGACAGAGTTATTCTTCTCTGTGATAAATAGCATCACTGCTTGAAAGCGTAAAGGATTCTTAGGCTGAGACCTTGGGGAAGGATTTAAGGGTGCAGGAGATCTATGTGAATGTGCTGCCAAAGAGAGAGCTAAAGTAACAGCATTAATGAACCACTGGAAAAAGTGTTCACTGTAGTCATAGTCATTTGAAGGCACATAATCTGCATTAAAATGTAAAGGCAGAGAGTCACAGTTGTTATTTTGAAAGAGTTGAACAAGTCTGTTGAAGCTAGCTCTTAGGCTTGAATTTATTTTGCTGCTTAGTAAGATGTGTTACACATTTGTGACATACTGTATTCATAGACGTGATGTAGCTTTTTCTAGGCTCTTGCTTACATTAAGAAATAATAGTGATAACTTGCATTATATTTAATGGGTGCTGTGGGTTTCCTGTTTAATTGATAGATTGCTAAAATTACCCGATTAACTAGACTTTCTTTACTAAAATCTGTTTGTGTTTTTAAATAGAATACCATATGTTGAATTTTGAACAACTGGCGGGAAATGTTGACTTGTAAGATAAATGAGGACCTGCGTCCTTTGGCACAGAGCCAGGAAGACCAGGGTTGCTGGGTTAGTAAGGCTTTGGCATGCTGAAGCTTTGGTGTGTTCCTCTGAAGAGGAAGCCCCTTGTGCCAGTCTTGTGTTGCCTAGTGACTTGTTTGCAGGATTTTGTTTTTAAGAGGCTTCTGTTTTGAAACTCCTAATTGCAATTTGCAGGTAAACAGAGGTGTAGCTGATGATTTTCCAGCTGCATTTTGGTGATTAGCAGGTGGTTCACAAGTGCTAAACTAAGTTCAACATTGCCAAATCATATTGAAGTTGGTACCTGCTGAGAGGTATGACTTATCATTTTAATTAAGGTGCTTTTCTGAGCAACTGGGGATGCTTACTTTAAAATTCTACTTGTATCAGTAATTACTTTCCAAAGCAGCATCCCCAGAAGGATCAAATGAGACAGTGGATTATTTTCACAGACCTGGGGACCCAATTATTTTGTTTTATAGGAAAGATCAATTGTTTATACATGTGGACAGTAAAAATCTTGTGGCTCCCAACAATCCCTTTATCACTACTTGAGATGCAGTTAAATGTGAAAGGACTGGTTCTTCACAACCTGGCTTAGTAAGGATTATTCCTTTGAGTTAGACAAGCAGTAAGGGTCATTCAGGTTAAGAAAATGCAGTTTGTTTGGAGTGGGCTTTTTTTGATGAGTCTGATGTTGCAGGATCTGACCTTGGATTTATAGGCTTAATATAATGGATTTGAGTGCTTCATAAGTTGTCTTGCTCCTTTTTAACACTTGGAAGAGGATATCAGATTGAAAAAAAAAAATATACTGGAGAATATCTGTAAGACTTTTTATAATATTTTTCATCTTTTTAAGAAAAAATTCCATAGAGCTTTATGAGTGAGAGGAAAAAAAAAATCATAGTAAGATACTTTATACCAGTTAGTGTCATTCATCCTCTTGAAGAAAAGCCATTCACAAAGCAAGATGCCACTTAGCATGTGGAACAGTTGTGTAACTTATGCAGATGTCTTTTTGAACTTAACAATTAGAAAATAAGCCTTAGTATTTCTTATTAGAGCTTTTTACTCATCTCTACAGCCACACGGCTCATTATAATCAGGTGAAAATGGCACCATACATAATTCATTCTGTCTTTTAACAGAAACTGCTATCCATCTCGAGATGGAAGAACCAGTGTTTGATAAATTGACATCTTTGTGCAATACTCCAAAGGATTCTGGGACAGCAGCTCCACAGGGGACTAGTTCAGGGAAACAGGTATGAAAGCTTATTTGTTTTTCCAATAAATGTGACTCTTCACAGTAATAAAAATGCTTGTGAAATCATCAAGTAGTTGGAAGTCACTGCGATAGTGTTTGCTGGAAGGCTGAAGATAGGTAGCTTATACCTATAGCTACAAGGTTGTCCAGGTGAGGAATGTGCTTGGTATACTTTGCTCTGAACATGCAGATGTTTGCTGTGAATACAAAGTGATGGAGCAGTACATCCAAAATGCCATAGTAATAAATTTAAATACTATTTGTGGTGGTTTTTGTTGTTGTTGTCATCTTCACTGTCATCTTTCACAGTTTTCTCAAATCCTGGTTTTCTGGGTTGCTGTGTATGCAGAATGACTTTCTGTGACTTCTGCTTGCACTTGAACAAAGTACACTGCTTTCAGTTTTTATATTCTCCATAATGCTCAGGTCTACTTTGGTGCCCATCCTAGCCTGTGTTATGGCGATGCTGTCACGCTCGGCATCTGGACCTATGCAGGATAGGGCTAGTTTGCAAGTGTTCCTTAACTAATCCCTCTCTCCCATATTTCAGTATATTATCACAGTTAAAATGTTAGACGCAGATTATTAAAAAAAAAATAAAATTAACCTCTTTTGAAGAAGAATCATTTTTTAGCTGCTTATCAGTGAAGGATCTCAAAGCATGAACAAGTCAAAATTATTCTGATCATTTCTGGTACTCTCAAGTAGAATACAGATGTTTTATACTAGTGCTAGTACAGAAAGTGTATGTGTGGTGGGATGGAACAGCAAAAAAACCCCATCCCTTATTTCCATTAAACTAGAGGGGGAAATTGAACATGATGGAATAAAATCAGCCAAGTTGAAATATGCTGTGTATCTTCTGCACAAAGACTAGATGAGTAGGCTTGCCTCAGTGGAACACAGGATTTGCTCCTTAAAAACATGGAGGTACATCTTTCCAGATCTTGTAGCTGTGTGTGCAAACACATGTGAAAGGAAGAAGTTAACTTTATGTTTGTGAAAGCTATAGTGAGAACTACGAAGTCTGGCTTTACAATCAATGATCTTTACATATATGACACATTCTGTGTAAATAATAACCAAGGCAAACAGTTCTTTGAAATTTGACACAAAGATTAGATTATTCTGATCATTCTGGGTTTTTTTTTCTGTTATCTTTATTTTTTTAGCCGCTGAGTGCAGCTCTGAGGGAGCGGTTAAGGAAAACAAGACGTTCATTTAATACTAATTTTACAGTGGCAAAGCGGCTCAAAATAGACACTGAAGAAGATGACTGTGCTGATGCTGACAAAGGGTGCCTGCCAAAGACAAGTACAGATTGTTCCAGATTACAAGATGGTTCTGAAAACCTGGAAAGAAATGGCACTGGACATACATGTTTCACAAGTTCCTTACAGGAAAATGATCTCTGTGGATCAGCAGAGAATTCTTCTGTGCTACAGGCTGATCTTAGTCAGCAACATTCCCTGGAAGAAAAAGTAAGGCTGGTAAAACAAGTGCAAGAGAAGGAAGAACTACTTCGAAGGCTCAAACTGGTTAAGATGTACCGATCTAAGGTGAGGCAAACCTCTGGAAAAGCAGTTTTAAGTCATTCTTTGAAGTAGAATTCATAGTCACTTATTGATTTAACATATTGATTTCAATTTATTGATTTAATTTGATTTATTGATGTAATTAATTTAATCAAATAAATTAATTTAAGTTACCTCATTTATTGATTTAAGCAACGATACTTTTTTTTTGTGTAGTGTTTGTGTATTGTTTAAGGCATTTTATAAAAATAGACCTGCAGGGTAACAAAAACCCCCACATTTCAGCAAATGACAGATTGTTGTTTTGTTTTGTCCCAATTTCAGAACAACCTGTCTGAACTGCAGGCTTTGATAGTGAAATGGAGAAGCAGTACACAGCTGATGCTATACGAACTACAGTCAGCCTTTTCTGCAGATGGCAAGAAAGTGAGTCTCACTCAGCTGATAGATACTTTTGGATTAGAAGACCAGTTATTGCACTACAGCAGAACAGAAGAAGATTTTGTAGATGTGTAATCAACAGGTGCAAAGCTTTCAATTACACACAGGCATAAGCAGAAAAGACTGAATGAATTCTGATCAATAAGAAGTGTTGAACAAACAGTGGACTCTATGCTTTGAGGGTAGGAGGTTTTCTCAGAAGATACTTGTAAAGCTGTGTACTTAGATACAGTAGGCACTGTAAAAGGCATTACTTAGCAGAAAAGATTGAGCTCGTGCTGTTTTGGAAAACCTGGCTTGATAACTTGATCAGTGAGTAGTTACTTAATAAAAATAAAATGAAATCCAGTCATACTTTAACAGGTAGAAGGCAGTCCATTCTTGGATTAGTCTTTGCATGGTTACTTGTCTTGAAATCATGAACTCAAATTAATTGTCATTTCTGTTATGTTCAGATGGGGAAGAGTTCAGTTCTTTGTTCATAGATACATCTCCATTTTACAAAGGTCTTCGGGCTGCCAGTCAGCTAACGACAGCATTTTGTGAGTTAAGTAAAGGTAACTAATTTTCATGTTGGTAATATTCTGAAGCTGCAATGAGATGTTCTCAGTAGCTTTATTACTGAGGGAAATGTGCCATAATGCACTCATTTTCGGATACTGGTCCAGACCGTTTTCTTCAGGGAAGCTGTCTCTTAAGCATTCTGCCACAGCCTGAGATAATAGAAGGGAAGGCAAGAAAATTGCAACCAACATCTGTCTACTCTGCTACTTCATGTGAGAGCCAAAGTGTTTTCTCTCTTCAAATAAATAAGAAAAACAAGGCCTTGTCTAATGGGAGTGCTTCACATACAGCATCATAAAGCTGAATAAAACGTCATCATTTCATTTATCCTCCAATAAATGTTGCCTTTTTAAATGTTTTGTTTTTTTTTTTATCTTAACTTGAAATTGCTTATTTTCTCATGATGGCCTATGCATGGAGTGCGGTGACTTCTGTCTGCTTCTGTTTCACTTAAAATCATTGCTCGTCAAGTATAACAATACATAAATCTTAACTACTCTACACCTTTCCCTGCTATGACTATTGTTTTATATGTGCTCACATTCCTTATTGGTTGTACTGTAACTGTTTTGTTTACAGGTGGCGTTTCCTTAACAAGGGAGTAATTTCTTATGTATCTCAAGGGAAAGAAAATCAAAGACCATACAGGCCTTTTTAACACTGATAGGGCTCACTAGACAAATATGTACCCACAACTTGCTCTTAAGAATACTGAATGTTGCTGTCCACAGAGAATTAATGAAGAACAACCTTTATTGCTAATCACATTTTGAATACTACAACACTATATCTTCTGCCTCTTTCGGTTAATAAAAAAAGATGATAGTGCCTGGTGAAGGAGGTGGTTCTCTTCCCTGAGATCCTTGGTGAATTTGGAGCCCTGTTATTTCTAGGGAAGTTTCAGCAGGAAGAAAAAAGTCGTGCAAGAAAAACGGGGATGTAATTAGAATCCTTACAGACCCCAGTTAGAGATGATAAAAAAGGAGGTGGGTAGAAGATAACAGCAGAAGTAGTTTTCCTTACAAGTGTAGAATTTTGTTAAACTAAGGTATCAAAGCTATTAATGTTCTCATAATGGAATGAGTTTAGATTTTATGTGAATTTGTGAAAGGAGAAGAAGAATTGCCACACACCATGGAAGAGGGAAATAAAAATCGGTGAGAATGCATGAGCAGGCAGATCCTACTCCAGCAATGGTTAATTTTATCAAGGGTTCTTCATCTTAGCTGTCTTGGAGAAATCTGGCAGGAGAATAGACCGCATATCAATGGGAAGGGGTGGGAGATAGCAGCAACTATTTCAGGAGGCCAGATGCTTCCAAACCTGGTTTTCCTGTGATTTTGCCAGTGGCAGCAGCCACAGCTACTGGTGGCTGTGGGTAATTATGCTGTCGTAAGCAGCAGCAGCTTTCAGGACTGGGCCAAGTAGCACACGTGGTCATGCCAAAGCACACCTTCATCTTCTCAGCCACTGGCACCTGCGCCATCACAGGTGTAAATATATTTTAAAAAGCAAAATTAAGGCAAAGCCACAGACGTGAATTTTAGCAGGTACAAATTCATGGATTTCTTGCAGTACTTCACCTTCAAAATGTTGTACAATTGCGTATTACAGACTGAGGATATACAAATACACCTGTTCTTCTAGCGCTCTACAATTTCTTGTACCCTTTGTCTTCTGTAATGAGCTATATGGTTTATATAATCAAAACAGCAGAAACGCATCTCATGAACTGAAACATAATGGGGATAAGACTAGGTATAAAATGTACAAAGCAGAAAAACGTGTCTTTCAAACTGAAGTTATTTTTTTAAAGAAATTACAAAAGAAATCATTTGTGGAAAGAAAAGTTCAGGAAGAAAAGGTAGATGTCCAGGCTCTTTTTCTTAAACAAGACCACGGTATTACAAATCTACCTGGACTCTGGTTTTTAAAGAACAGGGAATGTTCTTGATCTCAGCCTTTCAACTTCTGCCTGAAGAATTTCAAAGTGTTCTTCCTGTTCCTTTACAAGACCCCGTAGGTGTTTCTGCTTCAAAATCTCTCGGTAACGCTGCTTTGCAATCTTTTTGGAAACGTGCTGTGTGTCTGCGTAAAACAAGATATCGGGGTTAGCCTGTACTCGTAGGGGATGCATAGTCTATATTTATATTGGACCTGTCCCGAGGTTATACCAAGTTCTGTATAAAATAGGCAAGCATTTTAAAAAAGGCTCACAGTTGGGCTTAAGAGTCTTTATAGTACTGAATAAAGCAAAAAAATTTCAAAAAGGCACCGGGCATACTTCCTTCAGTTTCTAGCAAGTACCCACTGTTTTGAAAATCTCTTAACTCTTTTACTAGTGGAAAGATTGCTAGTTTTCCTAATAGTGACTACTCTTTCCAGCTTCATGTTACTTCCTCTGTTCCCTTGAATGGGTGGAAAGAAGTAGGTTGAACAGTTCTAAGAATGAAAGTATGTTGTCTAATGAAGGTAGTAATGACTGTAATATTTTGACTTAAATAGTTTCAGCAATTCAGTCAATTAACTTTGGTTACAAGAGCAACAATCTCTAAGTATGCTCTCAAGTAAACGATGTTAAATCGTTGTGGTAGAAAGGGCACTGCTAATTGTGCGCATACAGGGATAAACAGGTGCTCCTTGCCCCTTCGCTGATGCTGACAGAGAACAGGACCATCTAGCCTTGGAGATATTTTCTGAATGTTTTTTGCTTGTGACTTAAAGTGCATTACTGTGACTCACCGGCTGCCTCAAAGATATGCCTCCTTTCTGAAACAGAGACAAGCATTTCTTTCAGCTCCAGGCTGAGCTCGTAGTTTTCTTGCTCTTTTAAACTGATGCACTTCTCCAACTCTTTAATTCTTTTCTGACGGTTCTTCACATTCTTCTTGTGCAGCTGTCCATTTCCAAATGAATAAAGCAAATATATGAGCTTATACAAAAGCTGTTCAGACAAACTTTTGATGGAAACCTATAATTTTAAGCACTGCATGGTAGCTCAATAAACTTTAATGTATTTTGATTTGACTAGTAGCACATTCTAGCTTTACTTCCTGTAGTGTCTTTCGCACACACTGTATTCCAGTATGCTTTATGGAGTTCTAATGTAAGTGGCAGACAAGGAACAAAGAGGTATGGGTCAGGGAGAGAGATACAGTAAAGATAAAACTTGAAAGGCAAAAGGAGGAAAAGAAGTCAATGGAATCAGTGAGTTGAGAACACTCTCTTTTCTGCTAGGAGCTGCTGAAGAAAGGGTTGTTGTGCTGAAGCTGTCAGATGGGCTGTACAGGGACAAGATAAATACCAAAGCTTGAAGAGGAGGCTGATGCCAGCCAGAGCAACCTGGAGAAAATCCAGTGGAATCACTTAAAAACAAGGATAATCATAATTTGAGTGTTGAAATAGGTAAGGGAGCCAGCAATTCAGATTGTTGTGTCTGTGTTATTTTTAATATTGCAGGGAACTGATATTATGAACAGGTTGGCACTCCTGGAGAGAAACATTAAGCAGTGAAGACTGGAAGAATGCTTCATTAGAGATGGAAGAGTGACTTTTATAGGCAATGCTGCGTAAGAAGTGATAAGCAGGTCTGCATTCAGATGTTCAGGAAGGAATGCATTTAATTCCAGTAACAGAGCAAGTAGATTTCTCTCCATAGGGCTGATCTATGCAGCAATTAATGTATGGTGACTGCTTCCAAAGACTAGAGGATTGCTGCTGTAGACAGCTCAGTGCAAGTTGAAGAAACTACAGAAAGCCAGGTGAATAAATACGTGTGTGTATATATATATATATATATATATATATATATATATATATATATATATATATTCATCCGTGTGTGCTGTTATGGCTATGCTCCAACAGTCCTTGAGTTAGCTGGAGAGTTAGTATGCCTACATCAGTTGCAGTTATTCCTTACAAACACCTCTTGCTAATGAAGGAGAGGAGGTGCATTTAAACTAAGGATGTGTCTCTCAAATGTGGTGGTTCACTTAGGTTTTACCTTATCCATGATGCCAAGAGTCTGCTCCATCGCTGAAATGTGGTGGGCGATGTGGCTGTCATAGTTCAGCACAGTTAGGAACTGAAGAATTAAAAACAGAAAGAAATCATCTTATTAAGCCTGTTTGTTCTCAACAATTCCACACTTCTGTAAAGACAATCATACTATGTGAAACTCAAAAAACTAGAATTCTGCACAGTGGAAAGGCTTACTAGTGATCATAAATGGACATGGTAAAGATACTCTTGGATGCTGTGTGAATACTAGACTGTACAGCTGTTAAAAAGAATGTTATCTATTATGTGTTAATGGAAACAAAGACCAAGCAAATTTGTTGTGAAGTTGTCAAAAAACCCAAGCTATACTTCTGCTTATACAGTAGTCTAAGCTAACACAGCTGGAGGGCAAACTGCTGTACAGTCTGTCTTTAGGCCAGAGAAAAAAGTGATTATTTTCAGAAAATGTATTAAAGATTTTCTCTTGGGAACACTGCTACTAAAATATCTCTTTATCAAATGACAAATGGTAAAACAGGTTGTATGACCCATAATGGGCAGTAGACAGGTTTTGTGTAGATGTAGATTCATCCTTCCAGAGTACTGCCGACCAAAGTGACAGGTAAAATTTTGTGGACTGCTCTAGTTAGAAGAGGAGAAACAGGAAAGACCCAGCAGACTCCTTGCCTACAGCACCAAACTGCTTTCACTCACTCCTTTGCTAATAGCCCTCATTGCAGGTGTTCTCAGGTCCTTGCTCACGTGCATTTATCTAAACCATCCTTCTTTCTGTTCCTGTTGTTGGGGTCTCTGTTGCCTTGTCTTTCCTACTAACCCCACATTTCTACTCAAAAAGTGAAGCAACATCTAGCCCCTCAGAGCATTCAAATTCTGATTAAACTGGTATGTGCCTTTGCTATGGGTAAGTCTCACTCCCTCTGAAGGGCAATAGTTCTGCTCATCAGTTTAAATGAAGTTTGAGCTAATGGCAGCACTCTGGTGATAAATTTGCTAGAAGAACTTTTCAGTGTGTTGTCACATCACCTCTTTGGAAAGCCGTTTTGTTGGTGTTAGTTACAGAAGTCCCTTGGCTGTGATTCAGAAGTGAACAAGCATTTTGGTGAGTAGCAAAACAAATGAAGCCTGAGCAAAACACGTGTTTTGGATTTTCTTTTAATCTTTTGATTGAGTTGCAATATCCTTACCTGCTCTCCAACATTCTTCATTTTCTCTGTGCTTTATAGCTCTCCCCGCAGCAATATTTTCAGCCTACCCATCCTCCAACATCCCTTACACTCCAAACCTTACTCCAACCTCTCTTCTTCCTCCTCTCTTCTCCCACTGATATCCTTGGCTCTCTTGCACAACCTTTATATTTTCTGGCCTGCCAACTGGGCTTGTTCAAAGCTATGTGGGTGCTTGACAGCTATGACTTGCTGGCCAGCTGCTGCCTCTTGCTTGCCAGGTATGGCAAACAATTCCCTGTCGTTCTGCTGCTGGGCCAACAAATGGCAGTGAGTGGGGGTCCTGTAGGAACGCTCAATCTTTGTATACTGAGCAAAAATTATGGTATTTCTGTCAGATACCAGATGGGGGCACCTCAGACCTTTCACTTAAAAGGAAGTCATGATGCTTGATTTAAAATATCTCTTCCTTGTGGCTGCAAAATCCTGATTCCTGACTCTCAGTGCCAATTTTGAAACACTAAGAGGCTAATTTTGCCTCTGTTTACCCCTGAACATCCCAAAGAACTTCATCACTGATCAATCTCAAGAGTAAAATTTCCCTTTGAAAGCCGAATTGTTAAGCTTTTAGGCATCAAGTTTCTCCGTAGTAGTAAGAGACTTAAGAGGTATAAATGATCTTATAGGTATAGGCAGCAAAATTTTCTGCGGTCAAAATATAAATTAGAGGAAGTAACTCACTAGCTGGCGATCTTTTGAAATAGGTAGTGTTACAATGTCCCGAGCCTTCTGTTCCAGATCTTCTATCTGCATTCTCATTTTCTTGTGTTCCCATTCCAGCTGAAATATCCCTTTAGAGAATTCTTTACATTCCACCATGCTAGCAATTTTTTTTTCTCCTTGAGCCTGAAAAAATAGATTAATCTTAATTAACACACTTTACAGGTTATAGAATAATTATTTGCAACAAGATGGGCAAGCTTCCAAAGTTATAATTTTAGCAAGGAAAACATGCTATACTGCGGTCTCTTTCCAGACTTTTTGCTCCAGATGGTTATATCTTTGTGGAATTTTGTTCCCTTTTATGCTCTGTGCCACAGCCTTGGATCGTAGAAGGAGATGAAGAAAATTACAACTAACCTCTCTCTCCTTCTTTCTGTCTTTTATAAGAATGCAAAGGCATTTTAATGCTACAAAATACAAACTTGTGTATAAGGTATTCTGCAGTTGTTACTGAAGGCTTTGTGCAGTAGCAGTAACAAGCAGTTTTTGTGCAGCTAGAATGCCTAAAAAAAGAACATTTAATGAGAGTACGAAAAACTGTTTTAAGCATGATCACCAATTTCACCTTACATAAGAAGTGTATTAATTTTTTAAATCTTAATGTAAGCTACTGTTGAAATGCTTCTTAACATGACTATAAGTTTGCCTTGAGGGAATTTTCAGACTAGTGCCCAGGATATTAGCATTTTCTATTTACAGAGTGTGTGTAAGTAATGTTGTGTCTAAAACCTGTTGCCATTTCATTGATCTGAATTGTATTGATCAAACATCAAGAAAGCAGTTCGTATTGCAACCTTTACATCATGATAAGAGGCATCATAGAATTCTTAATAGCCACACAATGGAGCCTACCGGTGTGTAGGAATGAACTGAAACTAGACGTCAAACTGGAGAAAAAGCGGAGTCCCTGAAGGACAATACATTTGTTTAAAAAGTTTACATTTCCGTCAGGTAATGTAAATTACCATGATAGAGCAATTCAGTTCTTCAATAATACTCTTATTAATGAGAATGGCATCAGTGTAGTCTGGGATTTCAGTACTTTCCAATTCCACTTGTCCTTGTTTTAGCAAAAACTGGACAGTCAAATTCAATTGAAGTTTCATCTTCTCCTCCTGCAACCTAAAATGGCAGAAAACAAAAGCAATGTTTAGCAATTTCAACAGGATTATATAAAACCTCCCATGATTCTCAAAATGTTTATATTTACTACTGGTAAGTGGTATGTTCATGTAGGGGTTACTCTTTGACAGCCTGTCTTCTATTTCCTTCCAAAGTGACAACAAAATTGGCAACTTATTTCCATACATGAAGTTTTCAACCACTGGATTCAGTTTAACGTACTCTAGCAGATGTTCTGAGAGAAAGTGTTCTTACTGAACAGAAATCTTTACAATTGGAAAGGAAATGGAGGATACTCCCAGCCAACACCCGTTTGCTTATATAATTTATCCTGGGGTTTGTTCCTTAATGACAATGAATGTGAAAATTATGTCATGCACATGAAAAAATGAAATATTGCAGGTCCAAGCAGCTCAGTGAAATCAGGTGTCATGTGACTGGGCAGCATATTGCAATTAGGAGTGATTGCTGTATCTTAGGCTTACATGAGCAAAATTTAACTGAGCTAGCTAGCACAAATATGGCCTTGAAGGCTTTGGGGGATTAACTGTATGATGTAGCTTTTGGGGCAGTCAGTTTGCATTGAAGACCATGCTACCATCCTTACTGATGTTGTTACTTAAGGTGGTAGATGAAGACTGGTCTGGCTTGCTCATGTATGCTGCAATAACACCTCATTTTTCTTAGATGAATCCTAGATAAGAGAGTGTTGGAGAACGCAGCTGTGTAATTTTGTATGTAACTTTTGGTTCTGTGTTGGTGGAGTATTAAAATGTAGCTGAACATAAGAAAAGAAACAAAATTACCAAGTGAGTTCTTGGAAAATATCTTCTATTTCTGACTTAATCTTCTCATTGTCATCCATTCTTCTCTGGAGAAAGGCCTGCATCTCTGCCAGTGTTAGGGCGTTCCATTTCACCTAAGCAAGCAATGTCATGACACTCTGAACTTTTTCAACTTTGTCAGTATGTCAGGGCAAGCCTCTTCAAGAACAGAGAAGACAAATTCTTAAGAAGACACACGTATGTATAAATATGCAGCCTGGTATTTTGAGAATCCCAGTAGAGCACATGAGACAGAGGTTACAACCCTTACACTCTGCTTAGAAAATAATTTATTCATTTCTATCTGAAAATATCAAGAAGTATACTGAAAAAATAAAGAATTTTACATACCAGCTCCTCACTCTCCATTTTATTTCGTCTAGCTAGACAAAAACGTTCCCATACAGATGGGTCTAAGCCATTAGGCATGTGCTCAGGACTATCCAGTTCATCCATGGCTTTCATTAAAAGGGTAAGTGCATCTTTGTAATCTTCAGCTGAGCCTGAACGCTCCCCATACGGGTTAGCAGCGTCAAGGAGCATTTTTGTCATTGGGGTCCTAGTGCACATACACAGTACATACAGTATTTACTTTTTATTTTCTCTTGCACAAAAGCAGCTCACAAACAACTAAGAACATTTCATACTCTCAGTCTCTTGCAAAGAGCAAATAATAGTAAGACTGCATCTTACACAAAATACGAATATATGTTTTTGAGAACTGATGATTATTTAGATTGCATTTAAAATAGATTGTGTGGGGTGAATAAGGAAATGTAAATACTCGAAATATTCCTTAGTATGATAGAAATATTCCTTAGTACGATAGAAAATCAACCATTGTTAACTATCCAATAAAAAGCAGGCAGTCCACCAATTATCAAAATAATTTAGACTGTTGAAATAAATAGTATTGTCATTTTTGACACACAAGAAATATTAGTATTCAAACAGATGGAATCAGGGGGAATCTTACTTCGGTCGATGTTTGTAAAGTTGGAAAAGTTCATCAAGGAGATTGGCAGGTACTGCAGCAAACTGCTTTGTAAAACCACATTCCAGATTCTAGGAGGAAAACAGAAAGCTTCCTTTTTACCACAATGTCATTTTAAAAAAAGCATCAATCATCTGCTCATATCCTAGAAATACAGAATATGGTGCTCTTCCAAGTGCTCCCAAGCATCACGGGAATCTGGACTATTTAATAAATTCTTCTATGTACATACTCTCCTTTACTGCTTAATTTCAGTGATCAGCAAGTTGACCAGAACTCATCCCATGCTTACAATGAAATATGTTCTTCTCATTATCAAGACAGGGCATTGACTTTTTAAGTTCTGAATCTCCTTGTGTTTGTTGAGAGTCTCACCTTCTCTTCAGCTATTGCATTTTCACAGGTATCTATGTAAGCTTCAATTTTATTTTTTGTAGTCTGGATTGTTCTTGCAGTCTTGACCTATAGCAAAACCAAAAGATTTCAGGAATGAAGCTCAGCTAGCAGAAGCACTGAATGGCCATTCATATACACTGATGAAGCTGACACTTTATTTCTAGAGAAAACCTTGTGAGCTATTTTTACCAACAATATAATGCCTTCTTTGGGGGTTACTTGTAGATACTGCTAAAAGGTGAGAAGGTGCGAAATTAAACTAGTCCACTGCTTAAGAAAGTAAGAAATCTGTGTAAGAAATATCTTATACAAATGCTTACAAGTCTTCTGTTTAAACTTTGAATGTAAGGACCTATCCTGATACTTGTTTTCACTTGCATAGAGATTTCCTTCTCCTTTCATGTCATCACAGATAAGACCAGTCGAAAATTCTGAAATGCTGTTCAACACCAGTCAAAAATTCTCAAATGTTGTTCAAGACCACTCAAAAATTCTCAAATGCTGTCCAGTGGAGGGTTCCTCATTTTAGAATGAAGTTTCCCTGTTGTCATGACATAGTTCTGCTACGTGTGAGGATACTAAGCTCATCTGTTTTACTGAGGCCCTTATATGCTTATACTCTGCTGGGGAGACCGTTGTGTTGTATTTTGCAGTTTGCATGAAAAAAAAGATATACCAATGGAAACATTTAGAAAATTAAAAAAAAAAAAAAAGATGTATTTTGAAAAATGTAAGCTGGTATACACTTGGCCTCAAGTAATTTTAAAACAAGTTCAGCCTGTTCAGTGGCAGGGGCTAGATGCCTACTTTGGAACCTGTCGCTGTAGCTCATGTACAAATGGCTGCTTGCAGCTCCAAACACAAAGGTCTGTACAGGTCGAGTAGATCTGACATGGGGAGGCATTAATATATTCTCTGTGGACTCAGGAACAGCTCCACGAAGACAAAGTGGGCAAATGGGATAATATTGTCCCAAGAGCCAGAACCAACCTGCAGACTACCACCACTTACATCACCTGAGTCATACAGGTATTGGCAGGACACAGGAATCAGAACTGTCACTCAAACTTATTACTGTGGGCAGTAAGCACTTGTATTGAAATCCAGATCTACTACTTGTGCTATCCAGGCTTTTGTTGACTTGTATATGGTTTGACAGGGATGGGTAAACTCTTCAGGAGATTAAATTGGTCGATAAGACAATAAACACTTTGTACTCCATGGTCAGATACTCACACGCCACCTCTGTCTATGCTTTGAACTGGCAAACACAAGTCAGCGTGGCCCTGGCCTACATTAGACACCTCAGTGAAAAATGTGATGGCATTACACATTCTTTTGTGCATCTTTCTGTCATAAAAGCATCATATTGGTGCTTCCAGCTTGATACTGGATACTAAAAAATATTATATATAGCAAACAAACAGCAGCATGCCCTTCTGAACATATGGAGTTTTACCAAAGAACTCCAGATGAACCAATATGAATATCTATTAAAAAACATATGGATTTATCATGTATGTCACCTGTACAAGTTGAAAAAAATCAGTGACCCTGTAAATTGTCAGAAAATCATTTACGGCGAAATTTTGATTGGGGAAGAGCAGTATTCACAAGAAATTGTATTGTAAATATTACACTTTTCCTGAGAACAGCATTCCAAATGATAACTTACTTTTTCTTTCTCCTTTTTCATAAGGAAATTACGAAGTCCAGCTTCTCTAGTGTCCAACTCTTCATTCAACAGTAAAGCATAAACAAGATTGACTATTTTGAGTTCTTCCTGTGAAAAGATTGTAATAAAAAATGTTAACATTCCTGCTGCACAGAGGCAGAGATGAAAAATTAATGTGCTCTGCAATACCTGATAGATGACCATCTCTAATTTCACTTTCCTTTCAGAGAGTTTGCACACAGTTTCATCAAAATTTTGTGTTGTTTCCTGGATGGAAGTTTCAAGTTTCTTCAATTCATTTTCCAGTGCCTGGGCAAGGGAAGAACATGACCAGCAATATTACATCTGGAGGAACAAAGAAGCTCTGATATAGTATATCAGATGCTGGAGAATGCATAATATGGAACTGTATCCTTCAGCCAAAAGGTCCCAGAAATTACTTGTTTGGAAGGAGAGTGCTGCCAGGCTACCAAGTTACGGTGGCCAAACACCACTTTAAAGGATAAATATAATTGTATTATTTGTGTATGGCATCAGCGGCTCTGGAATGGCACCTGAAAAAACATTTTAGGAATGCTGGTAAATTTGTGAAACAAAGTTACCTTTTGTCAGATATCACAAGTTTTGGCACATATTAATTGGTGTAAGTAGAGATTGCCTTATTTTATTGCCTAAACTAGGACTTATTTAATATGCCAGATGATCTTTGTTCTTCATTTGTTCTTTGTTTATTCTATTTACTAGTGTTCACTTTTAGAAGTAGCTACTGGGAAAGATCAGAAGCTTTGGTCATGAGCACTGTGAACAAAACCACTCCTTTTCTCATTTTAATTTACCCTTCTATACTTTTCTTTTTCTTCATTCAGCTCCTTGACTTTTTTCTCATGTTCTCTAAATATTTTCTTTTCTTCATCATTCCAAACATGCTCAGGCTCGGATATAAAAGGAGGTGGAGGAATATCCTGGAAGTATTAAAGACAAATATGCTTCAAAAACAATATTAAGTCTCCATCAGCACACTAACAAACTATAGCACGCATCAAATTTAATGAAAGGCATTTCTTAGTGGTAAGTAAGGAACAAGCCTTAAGTCTGAGTAACATATATATTCTGTTTCTCTGGTCTGTTACTTACACTGGTAGTTTTGGTGTATATATATTGTGCTATTCTCTCTCACTTGCTTACAGGAATTCACTCCTGGATCTTGTAAAATACAAGTATTTTGTACTCAAACATACTACTGTCGGTACAAGATATACCACATTTTCTGTTTCAGAACTCCAAATCTAACTCCATGCTAAGGTATACTTCTAAGTGGAGTCCTAATTTTCCAAAACAGACCAATTCCAGGGAGAGGGCTTGGGTCTGCCCTGTCCTTTTTCTGTGACACTCCTTCACATTCTTTCCTTCCTCTACTACTGTACTATCTATATTTGTTGAGTAAAAGGAACACAGTATTTTTCTGTAAGATCACAGCCATGGATAATAGACCCTTCCCCCAGCAATACAGTTGTTCTAATGGTAATACTAGATTATGTTCCTATAGTATTCCACTGTGATAGGGACAGGTGTTGATGTGCAAATCATATGCAGGCACTAGAATCTCGTGGTCTCTTTTGAGTCGGTGTATGGTCTCTTATGGAGTCTATCTAGGCATAACGCAATTCTGCAATTCTCCGACTTTCTTCTATTGCTTAGGTTGGAAATATTTGCTAGTTGAATTTCACATTTCCTTAAAAGCCCACAAGCTACCTAAATGATAGGGCAGAAACACAGCTCACCATTTTCAAGATGTCTTCCTTTTTGACTTCTAGCACTCCACCCATCATGTCATTAAGAGCACGCAGTCTTTCATTGTCCTGGGAACGACCACAAAAAATATTTTAGAGTACAAAAGGAAGTGTAGTAATTGGAAGTTTTGGGAATGATAATAGAGTAGTTCACCTCTAGATCACCCATATGATTATACCGTGTGTCACTAGTAGATCGATGCTCTTTGGTGATGCGTGTGAAATATGGTAAATGTCTCAGAGGTTTTTCTGGTGGACACATGTTCATATACTAAATAACTTACTAAAACTGCCATTCTAGCAGTTTTGGAAAGAATACACAGGCATAGACTACTCCTGGCCAGGTGGCAGGCTAGGATGAAGGAAGTTGTAGTCTCACTGTCTTATTGTGCATCTCTTTTGGGGCCAGAACCATCTTGGGCTTTTCACAGATGCATTTTAAAGCCAGAGGAAAGCATTATGATCTTCTAGTCTGATCCCTGAAGAACAGAGGTCGCTCAGTCAACAAACACCTATCAAGCACAAAGCTCTCAATTGAGCAGTAGCATGCATTTAGAAATTTATCTAGTCTGGATTCACCTGCTGTGGTATTTTTAATTGCCACTAAGCACATTTTTAAAAATTGTGAGCCTAACACTATATCTTTTCTTCCCCCAACTGGTCTTTGTAGTTCTGATTGTAAATGATAATAAGAGGGAAAAGGCACACATCATCACCTACCATTTAAAATGTATTCTCCCATACTATATTACTGGAATATTCCAGTGCAGCATTAACTAAGTAAGCCTAACCAGAGACAAAGGCCTATTAAGTAAAAAGGATACTACTTTAAGTACCATAGCAGCATGGCGTCTTTCCATTTCAAGCTTAGCCAGCATTTCTGCTTTCTCTCTCTCTTGTTGAGACAAGTATTTTTCAACTTTAATCTGAAGGAAGAAAATGAGGTTCATATCAGGGTTCTTTTCTCCAAACATGATCACATGTGGACTAAGAACATTTGAAAAGATGACATAATACTAATGCTTAATGCTTTTTGTATCTAAGCTCTGTGACAACATTACTCAAGAAGAAAACTGTTCTTTTGAACAGCTCCAAAAGCTATATTTAAAAATGCTAAAATATGAACTACCATCATTTTTGTTGGTATTAGTTGTGTTTTGTGCATACCTTTTCTGACAGTGGAATAACATGGACTGGTGGGAGAGCAGAGAGAAGTGGGGAAAGACTGACCAAAAGAGCAGATGAGATCAGTGGAATGTATCATATAAGAAATATGGTGTTTCTTTATAAATTGCCAATTGAATTTATATGTACAGTACTAAGTATGCTTTAGTATCTAGATACTTAGTTTGAAACTACTTAGTTTCAAAATGGTGCTCAGAGAAAACAGAGAAGCCCTTATCTATGGAAGTAATCCCTGCAAGCCCGGTTTGAATCTTATAGTCAGGAACAGGGGGAATTTCTACCTAATTTATGGGCAATTAAAAACTTTTAACAGCAATAAATTAAGATTGTAAACATTTTATTCATTTCAGATTGACTTATTTAGAGCTTTCTTCCTAAAAAGGGAAGGGCAGCAAAAGAGTCAAAAAGATGATTGTAAGTATACGGACACATCTGTTTTAAGACTTTTCAGTACTGACACAATGTCTGGAAATGAGAAGAATTTGAGAACTGTATCTGAGTGGGTGAAAGAGAAAGATTTATTTTTCAGACACCTCTGAATCCTGAACAGTGAGCGCTCGTTCTGGTATCTCGTCATCTGTAAGAGCGGGCTCCCACACTTCCACTTGGAGGTCAAGTTGTGCCAAGATTTCTCGGATCCTCAGGTTTCTTTCTTTCACTCGTGCTATCTCCTGCTCCTTTTGTCGTGCAACTACATCAAATTCCTTATTAAAAGCAGTTTTCACTTTGTAAATGATGTCCTGAAATACCAAAAAAGGAAACAGCAATACTGCACAGGTCACATCCATCCATGGTTATATACCACTCCTCAAGCCATCAGAATCATAAACGTGTGTATTTGTATGTGTGACAGGGAGATAAACTCGTAAAGCCCTTTTGTGAAAATCATAAGGGCAGAGTTCAAGCTTTGTTAAATGGAGGTGAGCAAATTATCAGTTTTTTCTTTTTTTTTCCCTAGAAATTTTTATTCCTTTTCTTCTATATATTTGCCATTTGACAAAGATTCTGAAAGAAACATACTGCTGCCAGACTAGATAAAAAATTAGGCTGCCTTCTATTTGCTGGGTTTTGTACTCTTCAGCTGAAAGAAGAAGGGGCTTAAAAGAAAAAACCACGTGACTCGTATATCTAGAGATTGTAAATCACAGGTGCAGGGAGGCAGAGTTAAGGACATACTTTCCTGATTTTTAAGTGATGCAACCTGCAGTTTCAATATGCTTTCATGTGATTTTCTGTCTGACATATGTAAGTAAAATGTGCCCATTAAATAAATGAACATTGGAAATGAATTTTTTTTAAAACACCTGAGATCTTATAATGATTTTAAAAAGCATATATTCTAGTGGATAAATTCTTCCTTTAGCCTAAATAATTGATCTCAACAAAGCAAAGCAGAATATTAAAAGATAAAACCATGTGTCTCTCCTACTGTGTCAATTTACTAAAATGAAACATGAAAAGGATTTAAGTGCTATCATTAAACTTCACATTTTGAGATGCTTAGCTGTTTGCAGTTTGTATTACAATGAATATTTGTGTCCATGATTATTTCATTGATTTCCAATATAGTAATAAGTTAGGAAGTAAGAAGGCAGGATGGCAGATAAGGTACGATGTTGCTGGGAGAAAAAAGGCTGTGCTCAATGTCTAGTCAGCCATCTAGCTCTCAGCAAGCTTGCTGCGTAGGCCAAGAACGCTGAAGATATATCTACACTTCGATATATAATATGCATCTTTAAAGCCATACAGTAGAAAGATCTTGTTACATCCAAGCTTACATCTAAAAGTGCTCCTTGTGTTTCTTCCCCATCTACCTCATCTGGAGGTATTTAAAAGACAGGTAGACGTGGTGCTTGAGGACATGGTTTACTGGTGGACTTGGCAGTGCCAGGTTAACGGTTGGACTCGATGATCTTAAGGGTCTTTTCCAACCTTAACGATTCTATGATTCTATTCTATGATTCTGCTTTAAACACTAGTGTATCTAATAGATTTTATGTATTACAATGCATAATCATTGAGCTCTGCTACCATTTACAGCCTTAAAGAGCTCTGAGGAGGCAATGCTTTATAGTAGTTTAACCACTTCTACCCTTGTAGATCATCTTCATAAGAAGCCTATTCTGTAGCATGTTTACTACTTAATAAACTGGCCAAGGTAAGAGAAGTAAGAGAGCGTGATAGTAATGAATAATAAATAACAATAACATTGAAGACTCCAAATGAAGGAATGGTAAGACTGGAGAGAAAGGAAATGGTGTGAGGATCCAGCTGATCTTTCATTCAGCAGCAAATAACAGGGAAAGAGGTCATGTTTTCACAGGGCATGCTGAGATGTGCAAGCTAGCTTTGGCTATATAAACTCTTAAGCTGAAGCACCAGTGAGCAAATGCAGATGATGATACCCTCAAATTGGGTAACAATTCCATAAAAATATTTTTCTTCCAGACCTGAGCTGGCAAATCCACATGGTGCTCTACTGCACTATGTGCATTTATCAGCTTTCATCTCAGTAACTCAGAGACCTGTGCAACTCTCCGTTGTATAGCGTCAGTATGCCCAAAACCTAACAGTGGCTGTGACTGCTGTGAGAACCAACAGGTATGACAGCGTCACTGCAGGAATACAAATTTAAGAAGACATCACCTTCAATAAGACTATCTGATTGACTTTCTGCTCCCTGGTGTGCAAGTCCCATTGGTGGTATAGGGTAGATGTGTCTCCACCATACTGAGAGCTCAGACTTCCAATAAGGCAGTAAGATGCACTACCATCAACCATTACATCTTCTGTCTTCTCTCCTTCTTCCTTAGGTAATACAGTCTCAGACTCAATCTCAAGATTTTTCTTCTGAACCTGAATATCACAAACATGATAACTGTGTTAATTTTGTACACAATCCAGTGGCACATCTGTGAAAAAATTCTAGAGGTCATATTCTGCAATTAAGCTCAGTGATCAAAGTAATACAAATTGAAAGGATCATATTGGGAATATTGGGTCCATTTGTAGGTTCCCCAGTACAAGAAAGACATGGGCATACTGGAGCAAGTCCAGTGATAGGCCACTAATTAAGGGTTTGAAGCACCTAATGTGTGAGGACAGGCTAAGAGAGCTGGAATTGTTTAGCCTCAAGAAGGAGAAGGCTTGGGGGGGATCTTAGTAATGCATATAAAAACCTGATGGTGGGGAGTAAGGACAACAGAGCCAGACTCTTCTCAGTGGTGCTCAGTGACACTGAGATGAAATGGGTATACATCGAAATACAGGACATCCAACTTAAACATTGTAAAACACTTTTCCTGTGAGGGTTGTCAAACATGGGAAGAGGTAGCCCATAGAGGTTATGGAATCTTCCATCCTTGGAGATATTCCAAACCTGACTGGATATGGCCCCGAGTAAATTGCTCTAGGAGGGCTGGACTAGATGACTTCCAAAGGGCTCTTCTGACTTCAGCTATTCTGTGATTCTTTAATACTAATACATTTGTTCTCAGTAAAAACACAACATTTCATCTTTATTTATCTTTTTAAATTTTTGGGGACAATTTCTACAGCAAGAAAATGGACCTTAGAAATGTAACTGTTCAAAGAAGGGTTAAGATGCCAACTCAAAACATCCTGATCTGAAAGGCCTTTATGCAGTACTTCAGGGAGATTGTACCTTAAGATCAGCTGTCTCAATCTTCTTTAACCGGAGAACTTTCTCCAAAGTTGCCAGCTCTTTTTCACTACGTTCCTTCAGTGGATAATTCTTCACTTCACAAGCCATATGGAAGCACTGTTCAAATTTAAAAAAACAAAAACCCAAAGTAAAAAGTTCTTCAGAATACATCTATCAATTCATTTGTTCAATACCTGAATGCTAAACAGTTACAAAAACTTCTTAAAATCAGGAATAAAATTGAGGAACAATTAATATAGACAATGTAGTAAAAATACAGGGGTAAGATAAAAACTACTTGCCTTTTTGGTAATGAAAATGGTTTGTTTAAAATTTGCTTTTTTCTTTTTTTTTTTAAATGATCTACAGATATGGCCTCTTCATCCACAGAATTCAACCAGAATTAGATTTTTTGTAAAATGACTTGGTCTTTCACCACCCATGAGATAATCCAGTATCATCAATTTGACTAATCTCCCTTTGTTTAAAATAGGCAATATCAGGGTTAAATTTTGCCTTTATGGTCTGTGTAGCAGAAGTCATACTGACTGCACACAGAAAAAGAATATTTACCTCTCCTTTTAGCAACACTGCATGTTCTCTGAGATCAAGGAATTAAAGAGTTGCTTATTTGCTTATCAGGTAGCTTAGAAGATAAAATCAGCCAGGCTCAGACAAAATGAACAGAATGAAAGATTTGCATGAGCCCTGGGAAGAAGTAAGTTTTTTCCATACCATAAGCAAATCAGAAATGTGTTATACTTCTATTTATTTTGTCTCTGTACCTTAAGGAATCAATAAACTACTGCAGAAAATGAATTAGAAAGCAGAGGTTACCTTAACTGCACGTCCTTTTACACACATAGCATCCCAGCACTCATGTTTGATGACATCCTGCAAATAGCAGTTGGCTAAATTCTCCATCTCAATCTCCTTCCTCACCTTTCAAAATACAGAAAAGAAAATAACAAGATGTGGTGCAAAATAACAAGATATGAGCAATTTGTATTGAGTTATTGAAAGAAACCTAACAGATGAAATGAATTACCAGTATTTCATCATCTTAGACTATTGCAGCTATCTTCTCCAAAAACTATATTGCATACTACTGAAAAGCACCATTTTGTATGTGAGGAAAAGCATTCTAGAACTTAAGCAATGTGCCCAAGGCCACAGTGTCAGATTTATATTTCTGGCATAGATCATATTCCAATTGGCAATGTCTGCATCAGCAGCTTCACCTGCTTCAGAAAGTGACTTTAAATACTTTTAAGTTTTCCTGCTTCTCAGCAGTGAACAGCAACTTTGAGATCATCCTCTGTTCTTCAATAATTCTTTCTTCTTTTCACTGCAAGTTTTAAAATGTTCTCCCCCCATTCTATCATACCCTGGCCACTTCTTGTTCAGCCTCTGCTTGCACTCTTTCCTGTTCTTCTATATCCAGGTTGAACTCCTGCTGGTCCAGTTTCTCAATGTCTGGCACCTGTTCATTTTCATGCATCATTTTCTGAATCTGTTTTTTTTTTTTAAATAAGCATAAGGAATAAAAAGTAATTTGAATGTGAATAGAGGAAATGCTATTTTTAACACTATAGAACTTCATATCAGAGGAAATGATTCTAATTGCCTCCACTTTTAACCTCTTCATGGTAACTGGTAGAATGTGCTGCCTGTAGCTAGTGACAGAGAGTACTATGTGAATATATTTCATCTTTCTCTTAAAGTTGATTTGGATGTTATATGTGAAGTTGTGTATACTTTCTAAGAACCTGTAATACACAATTCTTTATTCTCTGCTTCTGAGAACTTTATTAAGAAGTTGTTATCACTTTATTGAGTTGTTATCTATCTCATACAGTTCAACAAAGGGAAGTGCAAAATCTTGCACCTGGGCAGGAACAGCCCCATGCACCAGGACATGCTGGGTGCTGAGCAACTGGAAAACAATTTTGCAGAGAAGTAGCTGGGGGTCCTGGTGGACACCAAGTTGAACGTGAGCCAGCAACATGCCCTTGTGGCAAAAAAGGCTAACAGTATCCTGTGGTGTATTGACAGTGTTGCTAGCAGGTTGAGGGAGGGGAAAGACATAGACATACTGGAGAGAGTCCAATGAAGGTGATTATGGGACTGGAGCATCTCTCATATGAGGAAAGGCTGAGAGAACTGGGACTGTTCAGCCTAAAAAAGAAATGGCTTGGGGGGAATCTCATCAATGCATATAAATATTGAAGGGAGTGTGCTAAGAGGGTGGAGCCAGGCTCTCTTCAGTGGAGCCCAGTGACAGGACCAGAGGCAATGGGCACAAACAGAAACACAAGAGGTTCCGCCCAAACATCAGGAAACACTTTTTTACTGTAAGGGTGACCGAGTACTGAAACAGGTTGCCCATAGGGGTCATGGAGTCTCCATCCTTGGAGAAAACCAAAATCTGTCTGGACATGGTCCTGGGCAGACTGCTCTAGGTGACCCTCTGCCTTATCCCCTTGCAGATAGCAGTTTTTATGGAAGGAAAGAGAAGGAAGAGGAAAGGACAGTAGTTTCTATAACAGAAAGCTGTCAGATGATAGGCAGAAACTAGCCTGCTGAGGGGATAGGTTGCTCAAGGTATAAATACAAATAATACAAAATATTTATTTGGAGCAAAGGAAACTGAGAACCAGATAGTAGTTCCTGGCAGGTTCAGCATATAGTCCCTGAAGAAGCGTGTCTTTTTGTTACCTGTCTGCTCAGAGTTTATGACAATAATGTAACTGAGCACTAGGGTTGATAGCCATAAAGGAAGTGTACTTGTAAACAAAACTGATAAGCCATTAGCCTTGTAAGAAACTCACAGTTTTACGCAGCTTTTTAATTCCCATTTGCAGCTCTTTCTTCTGGTTAGCAAACCTCTGAGTCTCTTCTCTAATGACCTGACATACAACAAATATATTGTTGAAAGACAAAAATAGACAAGAAGAGAAAAAAAGATTGAAATAATCTAAAGGAACATAATCTGTACAGAAAACAAAACTCCAAAGGGATTAAAAACTGAAACAGACATAATCTTAATTCAATAGGATGATTCTTAGAATTGCTCAAGAGAAAAAAGATTGTACAACTAGGTCACATTGTAAACTGGTTGTACAGCAATAGAGCGTAAAAGAAAGAAAATACTAAAGAAAGAAGTAATTACAATTGCAATGATTACAGACACATTGAACTGCGTAAAGCCTACTGCTAGAATTTGTTAAGTGGTTTATATTCCTTAGATTTTTCATTGTCACTAAGCATTTCCAGTGGGATATTTAAAGACACAAATAAACTAACATCTGTTACTCATTCAGGAAGCTGTGAAATTTTCTTTGCCCCCACAGCCTTGCCAATTCATCTCTTAGGGACAATTTTGCAATTAGTCTGCACCTCTGGAATTTGCTTCCTAAAATAAGTTTACAACTTTAAGTAGGACGATGGCTATTGATTGAAGGGAAGGGGTGTATCATTCTGACATTGGATGGACTCCATCCTCTAAATGTCCTCTTAGGACATTAATGAGCAGGTTAAAACAACCTAGGACCACATTGCTGCCCTTCAACCTTTGCTTCTCATCACCTGTCCCTAGCTAATACTAACAGTCATGTGGTACTCGTGTGTATGCACAGTCACATGGATTTGCCAAAAAATCCCAGTAGAGACACCAAAGCGTAAGTGCCAGCATCAAGGCAGAAAGAGGAATACATGTCTGGAAGAGCGATGGAGAAGACACCACTTTCAGTGGCAGTATGTCTTAGACTGACTTGAGCCATTTGTGAAACTGCATCATACTTTGGAAAGTCACTCCTGAGATCACCCAGAAAGCAATGACATTTTGCTTTGTCCTGTCATTGAACCTCAAAAGCTTGACAAAATACACAGCTCCGGCTCATATCAGAAAGAACCTCCTAGCATCCATAAACTCATATTTCTGAGAAAAAAAAATCTATACTAACATTAACATAGCAGTTTTCAGGCTCACAAAGCGCTAAATCCCCTCTTTGTAGGCAGTTAGATCTTTGATGCACCTTTACTTATAAAAAGCTTTTGTTATATAACATCCCTCAACCTTAACCTGAAATAAACCTCAGGGGTTTTGTAATTAATGTCATATTGTTGAGTATTGATTTATCAGTGCTGTAGAACTTGTTATTCTGGCCCTTGGGAAGAAGAGAGCACCTGCTTGGTTTCTGGTAATAATCTTCTGTGCAACTTTTTGACATTTAGAAGAAAAAAGTCTTTATAAGTTTCTAAAGGAAGCTAATTTCTCTGGCAATTTTTTTTTTTTTTTTTTTTTTTTTTAGTTTACTCCTTGTGTAGAAGTGGTCTTTTGGTCTCTAGAGCTTCTATTGTGCTAGGTACCTTCTCTGATGTATTTATAACCTTGACCTAGGATTTCTAAAAGTCTAGATCGCAATGCCTTAAAGAGAGGTCCAAATGTCAGAAAAGCTTTAGAAACTAGATTCCTTTGCAGCATATAATTTGGCACTCCAAATCACTGCTGACTCTTGAAAACTCTGGCTTTGATTAATAACTCGTTCTATGAAAGTACCTTCTTTATTTTCTGACCTATCCATGTCATGTCATTGGTACTGGCTGAATACAAACTGGTGACGTTTCCGTCTTCTTCTGTCACCTCTACATTGGAAGATTTAAGTGGTGCCTCCTGAAATTAAGGATATAAACATCCATCTCAGGTACTTAGAGAGAATGAAAGAGAGAGAGAAATGAAAGAAAAAATGGACTCACATTAGAAGTGACACCACCACCACCACCAAATTCCGGAGAGCGTTACAACATTTTTAATCCCTAACCAGTCCCCAGATTTGATCCTGCAAACCCTTGATACTATGCAAAGACTTTTGACTCAAGCAGGCTGACTGTACTAATCTCTGTAATCACTGTTTTGCTTGATTTCAACAGAAAAATATACAACTAGTAATACACACTGTATAGCAGTAACATCACACTGGGAATGACAGATAACTTCACATGAGGAGAAACTGACTTTCACAGAGTTTTCTGTGGCTGAAGAAACCAAGTGAAATTGAAGATGTGAATGTCATCTTCCCATGACTATTTCATTTCCTTGATAATACTATTCCACAAATTAATAATTAAGCATATTCAGCCTATCCTCAGGGGTATTCTTCTATTTTTACAAAAGGATCAGAGTCTGTTTTCAGGACACTTTTTATCATGTATAATTTTAGGATAATGATCAAACTTTTTTCCCCCATAAAAATGAAGAAAATACCTTAAATGTCTCTTCTGGAAGTGATTCCGATGTGGATTCTGGGTCAAACTGCCATTCTGCCATAGATTTTAAAACAACATTTTCTTTTGAAGTAGAGTTGTTCAGTATAGCAAGAAGAGATTGCCAGTGAAAAGCAGCTTCCTTAACTTCAATTTTCTTTATCTTCCTAGTAAACGGAAAGGGAACTGATGTATTTTTTGTGTATTATGGAAAAGGACAAAGTATTAAATATTCCTTATAACACAATTAAGTGACTTAAAAATGCCTATTCAACATTTTTACATGTGATTCAATATTGTTTGAGTTCTAGAATTGCATAATTAAGTGAAGTTTCCACAAAATTAGAAATGATGAAAGATGGATTACCCAGATTAGAAATATTGCTCTGGCAGAGTCATCTTTAATCTATGCATCTACCTGAATATTTGTTACACCACAGAAAAGCTGTAGTTTTAAGTGTCTCTTACTCCTACTGTCTGCTACGAGCTCTGTATAGCCACAGTTGAATTCCCATTAAAGCCGTGATGTCTCCTAATCGCTGAGTTAAAATAGTATCCCATGAGATCACATCCCTTACACCCGCAGAGAGCCCCTTCCCGATGGTTTATTTGAGAGTGATAAGCTCACTATGGGTAATACGTATCAGAAGATACCCCTATATCTTGTATTGCAACCATACTTGAAGTACAAGACTTTCATGAGCTACAGAGACCGCCTCTAAAGATGAGAGGAATGATTTTATTTCTATCCAATTCTTCTTCTTACTTTGAGACTAATAAAAAGGAAGTCTAGAATCACAAGTAGATGCAAAAATTAGTCTGTCAGGATACAAGAATCTACACCATCAATATTGGTCTGCCACTTTCTACATACTTCCATTTCAGACACACCAAGGCACCATCATTTTCACCAGTAACGAGGATGAATTTGCCATCCAGCGAAAATACCATGGATCTGATTCCCCCTCCTTGATATGAGTGACAATGCTTTCGAGCAAGTATATCCTAGAAAAGTCATAGAAGCAGTATCAGCAAATACATTTTTCTAATGGAATATGTCTGTAAGTTATGCTTTGTTATTTTTAGAGAAAAGCCAATCCAAAGTGTCAATACAAAGTACATAAAAGACTAGGATTTATGAGTTCAAAATTTTTGACTCCAGATGGGTCAAGTTTGTAGTATAGTGATTTTGCAGGAGATAAAGAAGAGCAGTAAAATTACCTACCCTAAGATTTACTGGAGAAGAAAGTAAGTAGTTTGTATGATCATATGCACATTCATTATAAAAACAATTGTACTGTATAATGCTATGTCAGTTCATGTTCAACATAAATTTTTCTGGAACACTTTATATTCAAGTGAAGAAAAGCTTACAGTTAAAGAGAGTAGTTTTCACACCTCTTTCTCATGTAAACCAAACAAAGCCTGTGCCTGGATGCCTACCTACCATAGTAAAAGTATGATAGATGAACAAAACACCATCCTTTGCTGCTGACGCCAGCCACCGGCTGTTGGGTGATAAACAGAGGAAACCTGATCCAAACTGATTGCTAGGAGTCCTCTTTCCTGATAAAAATACTGATGGATCTTCCAACATATTCTGCCAAACAAAATGTTAGCAGCAGTTCAGATGATGGAAATATCTATGCCATTTTGAGAAGACGAATGAGAGCTTCATGGGTTATCACATGCGTTGCAATTTAAAATGTTGTTGGATTACTGAGCTCAGGAAGCAGTACCATTGCTATGCTGCTGATTTGCTTCTCATCTCTTCAAAAGGGTCTGTATTCAGTATGTTTGGGCCTGAAGTTTCTTGGCTCAGAAAGTACGGGACTTGTCAAGGAGGAATGCTCATCTTTGGAATTCACCTTCTTGCTTGACCTGACTCTTAAGCTGAGGGAGACCTATGAGCTGCAGAGAGCTCCAGTTCATCAGCAGGCAGTGACAGTGGCTTTCTGAAGCCCCCACTACTTCATTGCGAGGCAGGGCTGGCCTGGTTTTGCAGTTGCGTCTTAAGAGTCATGGGCTCACATTGGCTCAGTTCCTTCAATAGCTGGATATTCAGGTTACTCAGCAGAGTGCGCAAAAGCACAGCTCAAATACAGAAGCTACATGTGAAGTGTCTGCAAGCTGTATGAGTTTTAAGAACCAGTATTTGGCTTTCTCTGTAATAGAACAAGGAGATTGCTTTTGCCAGGTTTCTGAGCAGGTGGTAGGATACTGAAAGTTCATGTTTATGCATGGAGTAGATATTTTTAGTGCAGAGAGGATTTATTTAAGATAATATCCTGCTATATTCACCTCATCTACAGCCTTTGTTCGCTGGTATTTAACCATCACCCAAAATAAAGCAGCTTCAGAGAATTACCTCTTCAGAGAGATGGTATTTGCAGATGAAAGGTGCACAGGTACAGTAGCCATACACAATGTTATCCTTCAATCTGACTGCTGAGCTCAAAGGGTAATCCAGATCATATTGCTCCTTTTTAATGGCATTAGCATTAAGCATTCCTTGTTCATTAACATACTTATCATTATCTAAAAGATTGAAAAAAGAAACAAGGAGGAAGAGGCATCACTACCACTAATGCAGGTGCTTCATCTATCAAGTAATTATGAAAACCAATCTCAGCAAGGAGTGAGCATGATGTCAGTGTTCAAGGAGCAAACTGGGAATTAAGATACCTAGCTTTAACACTAACTCTATGGGTTGTGCTGATGTAGCACACTGCGGTGAAGCAGAGATATAGCTCTACTAGCTTTAAAGAAGTACTAGAAACAGTTTAACCACAGTGATGTGACAATTTGTGTACACTAATTTACCCTATTTCTTGGGTATTACGTAAGCAGTGCTAATTAGTTTGCATGGAGGTTCATGCCATCCTTGCTTTCATCTAGAACTTGTTTAGGCATCTCTGCCATGAAGTACACACAGCCTGGGCGGTGTAGGTTAAAACACTTAAGTTCGCATCTTCAAAAGGGCATTTTATTCTTTTTGGTTGCTTAATTTGAGCTTTAAAGAGACATCTGAAATTAAGACTGATGCAATAACTGTAGATCTTCAGCAACTTTGAAAATCAAGCCCCATTTTATATGTCTAAAATTGGGCCCAAAAGGAAGCCCGACAGTAGCGAATATTTAAAGAAAACTTCATTGAAAATTACTTTTTAGAAAGTTTGTAAATTTTAAGGCCTTTTAAAAATTATATGTAAATAACTAGAAAATCTGACACTAGGCTTACTAACAGTTTTACGGAGGTTTTCTCCACAAAAGGCTTTGTTAGTAATTCATTTGCATATAATGTGAGTAAAATGATATAAAAATAGAATGATGTTAATAATGAACACAGGCTGCCTTTTGCTGTAATGTGATAGAAGACATCACTGAAACCTCAAACTGTATTGATTTGGCAATTCTTGGGTGGAAGAGACATAAAACTGGAAGTGCATGGTGCCACTGCCAACCAAGCCTGTCCTGCGCTGGCTGCATGATAGAATAGATGAGGACACCAAGCATAACATTAGCCTGCACTGTGCCTTAGTTAAGTTAATGCATTTAAGTGCTTTCATGACAACTGAATTAGTTTCCCAGCTGATTCCAGAAAGTGCCCCAAATCAATGCATTCCTAGAATATCAGTTTTAGATATTCCCAGAATATCAGACACAATTAAGAGTTCTGTGATTACTCACGAGACTCAGGTCCATTTTTTCTTGCTTATAGTACTTCTAAAATGCTATAATATTATAGCTGTGTCCTGAATGACACAAACAGATTACTGAGTTGTTTCACAGTTGAGGATGGCATATATAAAACAAATCATGAACAGTATTTGAGAATTTAGCGTGGGTTACCCAATTTAGTGAAAGACTAACAGGTTCCCTTCATTTTACTTCCAGATTATGAATAGAGATTCTAACTGTGATGTCCCAATATGTATATTGCACAGTCCAGATACACAGGGCCAGGCTTCCGGAGGTGAATGGAGGTACACCATTCTTAAGTCTCCTTAATTTTTCCCTTTTCCTCATAGGGCAAATTTTTTCATAGAATGTTTTTCTGTTATGTTCCTTATTGGGATACAAGCTAATGTTTTTTAAATACAGTAGACTTTTCCCCCTAGTGCTTTTATATAGAAAAGCTGTAACAAAGACAGAGAATTGTTATTTTTTGAGATGTATCAACTTTTAATCTTTTCCTAATGAGCTATTATATACCTATAATAATTCTTCGAAGAGGCTAGTGGGATTGATTCCACTTTGAGCACCTCATATGCTAGTCTGCATACGGGTGATGCCAAGCACAAGGCCTCTTTGTGGCTGGTTTTGGGCATTGCCCACACAGTAGTAATAATAATAACAACAAAAACAACAACAACCACCAGTAGTAGTAGTAGTTTAAGTGGTGGCTTTATGATTCTGCAAGTGAATTACTTCTTCCTTCCTTGGCTTTTCCATAAAATATCACAGTCTTTCTGCTAGAATGATTCAGCTGCCTATAAGTCTACAGATGGCTGTATGAGAAATGGTGTCCCAGGAGAATGTACAGATAAGATGAAGAAAGAGATTAAGATTGCTAGTATTTTGTGTCAAGGGATGGCAATAATACGTTCTTGCCTTAGAAAAATATCACATAGTATATATTTCAGTTCTTACCTGTTGTGAGTGCTGAAGACAGACAAAAAATTTCCAGTCTTGCTCGCTGGACCTCTGCTACATTAAGAAGTATGACTACTTCAACTAAGTCATTCTTGAAGTCAGAAACTACAGAAAGATCCAGCACTTCATCTGCCATCACTGAAGCAGGTAGGGAACACCAATGCAGATTGTTACTGAATCATGGTAACATCGTTTTTACTAAGATACCATGTGAAACAAAATGAGATCCCTGTTCAGAATACATCCCAGCTCAAGCACACAGTTTTGAACTTGCATTAAAATGGCAGACAAACCACAACCTGGTTTCAGAAAGTGCTGCATACACACAACTTCAGCTTGAGGCAGCGGGTGCTGAGAATGCTAAGCACCAGAGTGTTATTATTACATTAAACATTCAAATCTGAGTTTACATCCAGCTTGAATTGTAGCAATTTTGAGTCTGTCTGCTGATAACTGTCAGATAAAGCACAGAAAAGTCCTCCTCTAAGAAGCCAGCCAGACAATGAGAACATGGTCAGGCAAATTCCAAAAATTATCTAAGGAGATGTAATTCTATATTTGTCACACCAATTAAAATGATAAAATAATGTCCTTTATATTTAAAATTATGATGAAGATCTATATGCACAGATGTGATCTGTAAATATAATGTTATTGGAATTGAGAGACTGCATAAAAAAAATTAACAAATTTCAGAAGAATTTTTTTGTGAGTTAAAATTCCATCATTTTTTATTCTTCTGTATCAACCAGCAAAGCTGACAATTCCAGCAGTCCCCATGTTAAAGATGTCTGGGGCACACATTTGTAACAGGGGATTGCACCCAGCTATCATGAGCTACAGTTTTTCAGTCTAAATTCTCATATGGCGAGCCACAAAGGTCTTAAGTTCTTTGCCAGTTCTATTATTTTTGTGCTGCAGTTGTGAACAGTTGGTCAGCTAATCCATTCTCTTCCCTGTGACTTATATGTGCCCTGGAAGATAAGTAATATTGATGCATTTGCTAACTAAAATTACAGAGGAAAAAAAAAAAGATTGGCCATGACAAAATATGGTTGGGAAGAATACGTTTTAGTCCTCCGAAAAATAAGTAGAAGGAAGGAGATGGCTTAGTCTGACCAGCAAGCATACTTAAAATACAGCAAATAGTGAAAGCACAATGTAATTAATGTTGTTACATATATTACCTACATATCCAAGAACTTGGAATAATTTTGAAGGCCGGGCATCTAGAATAAAGATATGTCCTTCTGTAGCTCTAGCGATGAGGAACTGGCCACTCTGATCATAACTAGGTAAAATATAAATCCAAGTAGACAACAGTTCAATACAGTCAATAAAAAGGGTCAAATAATTCCACTCCCATAACTCTGCTGACTTCATTGAGGGCATAAACGCAACGGAAATTTCAGCTTCTAGGTTTACAGGGTTAGGGCCTGATATAAAGCTCAGTGCTATGAGTGCAATTTCTAATTGAGTGGGTGGTCAATCTAAAGCTAATGATACTCCATAGCAGTCTGTGTTAACAACTTTATTAAATCTTTCTTTGAAGTTCACTTTTTAAAAAATAAAACTACTATACAGATTTTGATATTATTTTGAATAGACATGTTTACATTGATTTGACTTTGAATAAGTTGCTTTCTGTATCTATTTTTAATGTTTTATCTTAGGTAACTGTGAAGAGAGATCCAATAACAGGCAGATTTATATTAAAGTTTAACAGTTCAAAATCCATTCTATTTTTAAAAAAGTAGAAGTAAAATACTCTCAGATTTTTCAATAATTGAAAAAAACCAATCAACCAAATAAAAAAAAGCCTTTTACATCACTAGACTTAATTACAGGAGGACTGGTAAATTCTGGAACTGTAAGCAAATGAATAATTAACAATGGTAATAAAAATCCACCATATAAGGAGGGATGATCAAAAGGCTTAAACTTAACTTCACAAAACCTCAAATTTGTATTCAGTGAGAAATAACCTCTAAATTCAGACACATGGAATTGTGCATAATTAGTGCATATGGAGATTTGTCAGAAAGGATCTTATACATCAGTATCTTAGGTGCTCAGTTAAACCTTCTTAAAATACAGGTTTGTTTGTTATGTTTCTCATATAAATCCTGCTACTACTCCTTATGTTGGAAAAAATTGAAGCTGTTAAAATATTGTGCTTTGTTATTTTTAGAAAAAAAAGTTCAATTTTTTTTTCAACTAACACCATTACTCAAGCAACAAATTGACAATATTCCTGCCCTTGTTACTACATACTTACTGCAAAGACAGCACTGGAAATTTGGAAAGAAAAATTCTGTGAACAACCCGTGGAGCTTCAACTTCAGTAACATCAAGGAAATAGATTTGACCTGTTTTGGTCCCTACAGCAACACTGTTGGAGGAGGGACAGCAAGCCATAGCAGTTGCCTAGTTAAGAAGTAAAAGATACTTAACAGTTCCATATCTTGTTATATATTATGCTATATGTTAGTATATAATTTCTTTTACTATTTAAAAGTCCCTAAAATTTGGAGAAGAAACCCCATGTCGTTTATCAAAAAAAGGTTTTTTTAACAAAGAAAGGATTTTAGAGACATCATAGGCATTTTTACCCACACTCTGTATCTACATATCAAAAGCTAATTCTGCGCTCCTCAGAAAAAAGACATTATATCCAATATCCAGATTTTAAGTGAAAGAAGTTCCACCTAAATAAAACAGTGAATGCGCTGTTATGTGTACAGCTGTTACAGAAAGTGATTTTTTTCTTACTGTGTCAGACTTCAGGGTTTGAATGCATCTTAAATCAGGTCAAAGCATTAACAGTTTGAAATATTTTTATCAACTCAATTCCTAAAACCCGTTTTTCAGATCAGTTAAAGGCATTTAGTTTTTATACACTTGAAACTTTTCCTTTCAGTTCTGACGCTCATTAAAAATAAAAATTTAATAAAAGTACTATCATAAAAATTTAGATCATTAATTACAAATATATGTTTAAAGACACATCACTAGGACATTAGATTGAAATGTTTCCTCTGCTTTATGGCAGAGTTAAATACATGAGTAGCTCAAGGAAACATTCTGAAAAAGAATCTTTTTAAAATCTCTTTCATGGGTTGTTCAAAGACACTACTGAGCTTTCCTCAGTACTGGTTGATCCAAATCTGTGGAATATTATGCTACGAATTGAAAATTATTAAAGAAAATTTTAAGTATCAGTCACTATATAAGCTCCTGGTTACATGTACCTCAGTATCAAGGTTTAGCTTGCTGAAGCAAGTTCCATCTTCCAGCAACCAAACTTGTACTTCACCTGAAATTGTTACAGACTGTTGAACAGAGAAAAACATAGTCAAAAGATGGTGGAGTAACCAAATAGTCTGGAAGTGACTAGTGATTTGCTATAGAACATAAATTCAACTAATGTCTGTGCATAGCAGGACAAGGGTTACTAGTTTTGCTTGGAATTATCTTGCTTTTCCTTTAAGTCCAGTTGCTGCAAGGTACACCTACCTAAGGAAAACATTTAATAATTTTTGTGAATTGCTGCAACTGCAGGAATGGTCTTTAAGCAGAATGAGACAATCTAGGGCAAAACATGTAATCTTGATCAATATTAGCACTCCCACCATTCAGCCAGCAATAGAAAAACCTGCTTATAATTTTCTTTGCATAGGAAAGGCCTTAAGGAAAGGTCTTGTTTTCCCACATGAAAAAATATGCATATCATAACGGTGCTTGAGGTCTTATATCCAGCCAATTTTATAATTCCATAGTAAAATATGGCTAGAGATCAACCAACCCTCACATTCCTCATTCAGAGTCAGGTAAAATTTATCATTCCCATGCTAATGACAAACATACATATTCAGCAAACCTAATTGATTAAGACCCCAGGGTTCCTAGGCTGGCTACTTGAAGAATTCATGGCCTGCAGATGAATCAGACTTGCTGGCTAAAATATGTCTTGCAGGAGTCAAAGACATAGGAGGAAAGCAAGGAATTTCTCAGAATGGACAGATCCATGAGTAAGGCCTTCTTTGTCCCTGGACCCAAGACAGAGGCATCTCTCAGGCTGTTCCAATTTGTTCTGAAGGCTGAAAAGATCAGTAGGAATTTCTTGTTCCAACATCTATTCTCTGAATTGAATCCACCTTTTGCTCAGCTATTCCTGAACAACAGTGAGTCACGCAATATAACAGCAGAACCAATATGACATTTTAGCAGCCTGTGAATTCTCTACCCTGCATTCTAGGGCAAGTTCTGACCCTTTTATAGGCCATACCTGAATTAATGCCATTTACTTCCTTAATGAGAAGTTACACAACTGTAACATGTATCAGAACAGTCCCAATCTCTGCAAGGCTTTTGATTTTGTGCCTTAGCAACATACTGGTTACTTGAAAAGAGCCACTATTATATATAAGAAAGAATACCATTTCTTACCACACAGTACTTGTTCCCTGGAGTAAGAAAATCAGCTGCCAGAAAACAACTTCTGCTTGCATCCAAGAGTTTGACAGCTTCTCCACTGTGGGCAGGTTTGTAAGTATAGACTGTCCCCTGACAAATAAAGAGAAATAATCCATCACTGAGCTATGAAACTTTTCATTAAAAGCTTTCAAAGACTTCAACAAAAAATACCCATCTTTCTGAGTTTCACTCTTTAAATTTTTATATTTGACTCTAAACTGAGGTAAAAAATGCCCAGTAGAATTCAGCTGGATTTAGTGGGTTATATTAATTTACACTAGCTGAAGATCAGGTTAGTTCATTTTGGAGTGATCCGGCTAGTCACATTTTCAAGAAGTTTTGCTTCTCAAAATTGCTTTAATAAAATAATTTAAAAACACCCTATTTCATGTTACTCCAGGAATCAACAAATATTCTAAACCAACATAAAACACAAACCATAAATCTTAAGCTTTAAGAGATGTTTTTATCTAAAGATCTCAAAGCCTCTTTGAAACAATTCATAACTAATAATGACAAAGATTTTAGAACTTCTCTACTCATTCTACAAAAGGAGAATGAAATCAGAGAGAGAGTGTGACCAGAGCTGTCCTAAACCCAGAACCTCCTCACACACACACACACACACGAAAAACATTTGAAGAGCTTTGAAAATGACAATTTAAATGATTAAAGGTCTGGGAAAACAGGTGAAATTTGAGGATTTGGGACCCTTGTGTAAGATTTCTTGACATGAGGCTGGTCAAAGAAGGATCTTGGACTGGGCTGCCAGACAAATTCAGGTACATGTACAGAACAACTCTGTTGCATAGCCACAGTAGGTCTGATGTACCCAAGCTACACTTTTCTTACTGCACAGGCACACACCAAGCCTAGAGCTCATGCTCAGTAGGTCCCACGTGACCTGGATGCACTGGAGACCCTGTACATGTACTCCACTGTACACACACAAGTATTTCTGTTGGGAAATCTCAGCATTAGGTACTTTATAATCCACCATCCGTAGGAGGCAATTGTTCTGTGCTTCATTAAAAGTCTTTCCAATCTTTCATTAAAAACACAAGATGGACTAAGTTCACCTCTGATATAATTTGTTGACTTGTGTGATTACATTACAGACATTTCATACTCATATATATCAGCACACACGTATAGAATCACAGGAGCATTGCATTATGTAATGCTATTATCTCAAATGCTATACCTGGTCAGTGACAAGCAGAAGTACAGTGTAATCAGGAGAGGATATGAGGCTGGATATGGGTTGTAAGACATCAGTGCAGATTTTCATCTCATACTGCAGACCTTTGATGTGATAAAAGAATAAAATGCCCTCCTGTGCAGAAAAGTACAAATCCCCATGAGGTCTAGGTCATTTATCCTAGCCCACTCTGGAAAACTGAACGGCAAGAACTTCTGAAAATCTCTAAAGTAACAGTGTTTAACAGTATCCCATCACTAATGGTCTCATTTGCTTCTATTATGTTTAAATCCAGATGACTTACCCTGGATAATAAATCTATTGGAAAATGAAGGTGTTCTTTAATACAAGTCTTAGTAACAGTCCATGTTTGATAACAACAGACTCTCTTATCAGTTGATACTTAAGATTTCATATTGTTTTTTTTTGAGACAGTATAAGAATTTGTCCTACTCTTAAGCAGTAATGTACAATGGCATTGTCAGTTTGGTTTAAATATTGAATTAGATCTTGCACAAAACAATTTGGCAGTTCTCTTGGCCATTTTCTCTCCTTTCCTATTTTTTGTCCATCCGTCTTTTCTGTTCCTCTAGAATACTCTTTGTCTTTTGTTAAAAATAGGATTGCCCTCTTTAGTTGCTTCTTTGACTACAAAAATGGAATCTCTTCCCACCCTGCTCCCTTCCAATTTCTTGTCTCAAGTCTTAATAAAGAAAATATATACACCACCAGAGAGGACCTTTATAGTTCTGCAGGCCTCCACTTTTTTCTAACTCCTGTCTTTGCAGTGAACTCTGCAAATACACTCCATTTGAATGTTCTTTGATTTTCACACAATAAGAATAAGTTAAAAGCATAAAGGATGCCTTACACTTCCAGCTGCGTACAGTCCCTCTTTACAAAATGCCATGGCAAATAAATCTGGTTTTTGCAGATCCTTTGGTATGCCACCTGAGAGCACAAAACCAACATAAAATATCAAATTTAATTTATTGCAACAATGTGTCTCAACTTCACATCTGAGATGATCTACTGTTTGTGAATAAAAAGTCTTCATGGGATATATAATCTTTGGACTTTTTGCTGTGATAACGAAAGAGAAAGTTGGTATACATAATTTGAAGTGACAGTGCTACTGTGGTCTGATGAACTAGAAATTAATTTGAGAAACCATTTGATTTTGTAAAGGCTGCTAAATAGTCACATTAAAGTTTGTCAGTAACAGAATCAGAGAGTCATTTAGGTTGGAAGGGACCCTAGAAGTCCTCTGATCCAACCTCCTGCTCAGCACCGAGCCAACTTCAAACTCAAAACCAACTTCAAAGTTAGATCATGTTGTCCAGAGTCATATCCAGCTGAGGTGTGAATATACCCAAGAATGGAAATTCCATAGCTGCTCTGGGCAACTTGTCCCAATGTCTGACTACCTTCACTGTGAAAGTTTTTTTTTTTCCTAATATCTACCCAGAATTTCTGTTGATGCAAACTGTGTCCTTTGCCTGTCTGGTTCCATCTTCTCTGTAACCTCTCATTAGGTAGTTGAAGCAATAGTAAAATTCCCCATTTCCTTTTCTCTAGGCTGAACCAACGTAGTTCTCTTAGCCCATCTTTGCATGTCATGTACTTAGATTCTGCAATAATCTTTGTCACCCTGTGCTGAACTTTGTCCATTATGTGAATATCTTTTTTGCACTGTGGAGCCCAAAACAAAGTGTTTGAAACAAACCCCTCAATCCTAACTCAAGTAAATTACAAGTGATTGCAGTTCTAAAAAAAGTGACTAAAACTAAGCAGTAGGGAACCTATTCTAGCATCACTTATTCCAATTTAAATTAGAATGAGCAGAAATTATTTCACTGCCACTGTTTCTCCTGAGGCTATTCATTTGGCTGTCTATTAGCACAAAAGCTATTAATCATTTGTCATGTAAACATATAAAAGATTGCAATCAATGTGTCTTACAGAGGCCAGTGTGAGCTGAGTTTTTCTAACCAGTGGCTTCCAGCTGTACTCACATGTTATTACTCCCAGACATCATTGGTGCTGCCTAAAAATCTATTATTAGCTTGATTTGAACATGGAAATACCTTTCTTTTTCTGTACTTCTCTACGAACATATGACACCACGTCCGATATTTTACGGATGTATTCTGCACAAAAGAAAACAATTTATAACGTCAACCTTGTTTATATGTCAATACTGCAATAAAAGTCAGTTGTATTCCAGTCTACTGAACAAGAGGCCAGGTTCGGTATACTGAATAAAAAATGTGCATCCTTCCCCAATATCCACCATTTCTGTCATTTATGCAACTGAGCAGGCACAATCTTTCTGTGAATCAGCTTACAGCTGTAAAAGGTAGATAGCAATACTTGGCATGCAGACTGGTACAGATGCAGATTTATCTATCTTCTAGTGCTAAGTTCTAGTATTGTTATTTCTAACCGTGATTTTTTTATTTGATGTACTTACAAAGGAGACTTCAGTCAGTCTGAAAAAAATGCCCCAGTGAAATGTTGTGGCTGCTTATGATTCTGTTTGCAACACCATAACAGGAATTTAGCATGTGCTTAAAGTTGGACATGCACTTAAGCATTCTGCTAAATAGATACAGATTTCGGTAGGTTTTAAATTAAACAGAAGCTTCAGTACAACCTGCATACAGACAATTTCGTTACACAGTTTTAGGACAGGACTCAAAGAAGAATATACAAGCCAAGGAAAAGCCTGAATGGCAAATATTCTTGTTGCCTTCTACTGAACTGGCAAAAACATTTCTGGTCACACCTCAGCTTCTTATTTGTTGATGATTTCCAACTCTCGCTTTGGTAAACTTATAGCTCTGATAATTTCAAAAGCAGAGAAATAATGCTGGTTTGTTGGGTTTTTTTTGAGAGCAGCCTTCTGTTTCTGTGTTAACTATCAAAACTGAACAGAGATACAGTACTTTGGGAAAGTCAGGGATACTTGCTGCAGCTTAAAAAATGATGTATTACATGGCAAAAGAAGAAAACAAGATTATCACCAGCCTGTCTATTAACACTGATTCAGTGTTCATTAGAGAAACAGTTATATGCTGGTCTACAACAGGATGTTACCCAGTTCTAGTGCTGGGGAGAAGCATATTCCAGTACTCCTCTTAGACCTGACTGAACCAGTGAACTTCATGTGCACAGTAGGACTGACACCTTCCATCCCTGCAAAGGACGATAGGGTACAGATTGCCATTGCCAGAACATTTTATGCTGTGTCTCACTGTCTTCCATCTTGGGAGTCCTCTGAATGGGCACAGAAGGGCAGCATGTGGCAGGTAGCAGAGGAGAGACCTCAGGATTCCCAGAAAAAAGAAGACATGGAATGGGCTGCTGTTGCCAGAAAACTTTAGTCAGGCCTGCCAAAGGTCCGCATGAAAAAAGACATGTGGGAATATATGTAGGGCAGACAAATTGCCTCAGCAAGTTGCAATCGATCTGAGGGACATGTACTGAGTCCTCCCATTCCAGAATAAATTAAAAGCAGATTTCTTTGTTTGAAGCCAAAGACATCTTCTGTTCACTCTCTGTGCTTCATACTTTCTGCATTAAAGCCTGATAGTCTTTACAGCCTTGTTTTTGTTAGAAAATAATTTATGTAAGAAAGAGCTGACCTTAAGGAATTCTATTAAGCAACATTACATTAAATTCAGTTTTGTTGTTTGAAGACACATCATGAGTCTTCAAAGATCCGTTCTAACATTATCTAACATATCAAATGAGGACAATCCAATATTTCATGCAAAATAAATTAAATTACTGGTCCTTAACTAATACTAAAAAGACTGTGTATAGCTGGTATATCAATAGTTTAATGTTGATCTAGTAGGGCTGGTTATTAGGATCTGGGCTCCTGGAACTATTGTTCATTTTATCAGTTTTGATGTATTTAGAACTTTTTCTCTTTTTTTCCCAAAGAAAAACGAAAGCAAATTATTGTGTGCTAAAGAAACCCACACAGAAGTTCAAAAGACATTCTCAAATGTTTATCATACTAATAAAAGAAATATGGTTCTACAATATAGCTTTACAATTTCTGTAAGGTACACAATAGAACAGAAGAAAGCAAAAAAAAGCTTTCACCTATCCACTTTCCTCCCTACTTGAATAAAACAGAAAACGCAGCTATTTCTTACCAGGTGGAGGTTTTTGTTGAAGAACAGAAACACCGTGAGTCTCAGCATCAATTGCCAAAACATATCCTTCTTTACAGCTCATGTAAATTTCTGAGGTTGCAGACCAGCAGTGGGCAGTAGGATGCACTGAAGGCTTAATATAATTTCTAGGCTTCAGCACAAAACCAAACAAATTCAATCAACAATTGACTAATATCTGAACAAGCAGTTACATATATTTTAAGGCAAAAAAAAATCATTACCTGATAGAGTTTGACCACTGGTATAATATCAGTCTTATTTTATTCAGTCATCCCTTTGCTGAGGCTAGTAACTTGAGAAACAAGAACACTTTCCAGAAAAGTATATGTCTGGAGATAGTGGTGGTGAACGCACCTCTCTCCCTAGAAGCTTGTTTAAATGATTAATTATATCTTCTTTGAAAAATTATATATTTTTAAATTTGAATTTATCTGGATTTATTCTCCAGCACTTGCATCTGTTACAGTTTTGTCCTCCACCTTGGAAATCCCTCCGCTATCTTCCCTACCCTCGCAAAGATACTGACCCACCATAACTAGGTCATCTCCCAATTTTGAACCCCTAGAACTTTTTTTTTTTAACATCAGAATAGCACTGGAAGCCCAAATTGAAATGATTACCCACTATGACCTCACCCTGACAAATGCTTTTCAAACTGCTTTTCAGAATAGTCTTCTACTTTGTAAACATAACCTGCACATGTGGTCTTGCATGCTTGGCAGTACTAAAACACATTTTGTTTGAATAGTTTATCTTATCATATAATCCAAATTGCTCTGTAAAACAGCTCGTTCAACCTTTGTGTCATCTGCAAATTAGTTCTAGAAATATCCCTGCCACAGACTTCCCATGGGCCTTGAATTTCATTTCGCTAAAATAAATCTCATAAACCTGTCATCCATAAAACAGGAAGAACAGAACTTCTCCACCAAATATTAGTAAAGATAGTGACCTGTTCAGATACAACAGTAATAGTGGTAATATTGAACCAGAATTGAAGAGAATTCAGGGAGGGGGAGAGGGGAACAAAACACAAGAAAACCTTGGGAGAACATTTAAAAGAGAAGATTCAAAGAACCATGCATGTGAGCAGAAGTGACGAGGAAGACTAGATAATATGATGGATAAAAAAAGAAGAGTCTTCAATTCTATAAAACACCTGCTGCCTCACCAAAGGTTCTATAAAAAGAGGAAATATGGATGGACTTGTGATGAAAACATAGGACAGAGATTCATAAGTACCTGGATTTCATTAGTAAAATATGCCAAGGACTTGCTATATGATTCTGGGTAAGTAACTTACTCTCTATTTATGCTTACAAAGCATTTTGAATTTCTCAGGGGAAAATATTACAGAAATAAAGTATATTAATATTTACTTTATAAATCAAATAGGACTAACAGTAATAAATCTATAAAAAATGGGGCTTTACATCACCCAGAGAAACATTTAATATAGGCATTTTCACTGATTTTATGAGGCTTGAACATCACAAATCTTTGAGAAGGTTGTAACTGAACTACTGTGAATCAGAAGCTTTCTGTGTAAAGACAACTTCTGTAATGTTCCTTTGTACCTGCTGTCATGACTTTCTTTACACATAAACCACATAAAATATGCTAATCCTAGGATGAGATTATGTGAATCCCAAACCAGGTTTCTTCTTGAACTGTGCATTGGTATGGTGCTGAATAATAATAATAATAATAATAATAATAATAATAATAATAATAACAACAACAACAACAACAACAACAACAACAACAACAACAACAACAACAACAACAACAACAACAACAACAACGCCGTCTTTGTTTGAACTTCTCTCCCTTTTGAGTAGCTCCTCTTCAGAGAAAAAAATCCATGATGGATCCTTGTCATGAAAAGTTTTATAAAAAGACAATGGAAAAGAACTGGTACTGGGGAAAAAGTGGAGTCAAGTGGTCTTGTCATGGTGAAGCATATTCAGAAAACTCAGGTGCCAAATGTAAGTAATGTTGAAACAAAACGAAATCAATCTAATGCAAGAAAGAAAAGGATTGAAAGCTGTAGGATATTTCAGTTCCTTTCACTCTGCTGCCCCGTTGTGGTTACACTTCGGTACACACCCAACCTCAGCGTGTTGTTCTAGAGTATGGAACCCTAACCCATTTCAAAGAAGCAAACAAGTGCACTGGCAATGGGCTTGCTTTTCGTACTTGCCTCTCACACATTCCTTAGCAGTGGGCTACAAGGACCATGGACTACAGGTTGAGGACACCTCCTTTGAATAATAGTGTAAATAAATGGTTCTCCACTTTGGATGCTTACATCAATGTGAAAAATATTGATCTCAACTGACTTGGATTTAGTGACAAAGAACAAAAATCCTTCTGTTGAATTCTGCGGGGACAGGGAAAGCTTCATCAGGGAATGATGCTATTCCCACTGCATTCAACTGAACGCACCTCATTAACCACCACAGGAGAACCAGGCTGTCTCTTACTAATTAAAAAAGCATTGATGATAGTAGAGAGGAAAATAACTCCAAGGTATTTACAAATATCAAGGCACAGATTTTAGGCCAGAGTCAGATAACTGTTAATGGTATACAAATAATCAGTGATAGTAACCATTGATACATCTGCCACAGCAGCCTGTCAATTTATAAAGACAGTAAAGAACAGTAGTTGTAGCACCTCTAGTTTGGACAGCCCGGTCCTTTACAGCAACTGTAGTCTGAAGATATCTTGATATCTAAGGAACTCAGCAAGTTCAGACATTTCAATCTCTCTCAAAGTTGCTGCATTAGACACTTTCCAACATAATGTTGATAAAACAATATTTCAAAGGAGTATCTTCTCCATCAAGTATATTCTGATCAACTTGTGCAGGAATTGCTTAGCCAAAACTATATGTTCCATGTTGGGGTGCTGGAAGGGGGCGCTTATCCTGCCAAGACATATGCGTGCAATTCCCCCCAGTGTGGGTGGTTATAAGATCTAGTAGTGGCTCAGTTTTTCTGCTAGGTTAGAGATGAAGCATATGTGCATAGGCATGCGTGGAGAGGAGAATTGGTGCTGTAAGGCACAATAAATGCAAGTTCTGCGAAAAATTACTCAGCTATCATAGTCTGGAGCAAGGTGAAAACATGCCAGAAATTGATTGAGTGCCTCCTGGTGCTAAACTGTGAGTGTAGCACCTCACAATTTAGTACACAGGAAACAACATACCACCACCACAACAAAAGGAACAACAACAGCTTGTGTTTCTGCAAAAAACTTTCATTTCTAAATAACCTGATGTTCATTACCTTGTCAACATTCACAACCAAAATACACCCATCTAGGGAATTTGGACAGCAAATAACCATCAAAATATTTATCATGTAATTTGAAAGAAAAAGAAATCTTCATCAAAGACTAGTAGAACAATCTATTCTTACTCCGGGAATATTTCTATGTGTAAGGAGAACATAATCACCTTGAAGGTGCTAAAAAGAAATCTAGTTTTTCTAAAGGCAGTTGGGAATGCAAAGGCCCGATAGTGGTATCTAGTGTGGCTGAAAGCATAAACTTTTCCATGTGGAAAAGTTCACAACATGGTTCTGCAAGTTCAGGCATAAGAACCTACCATGCCTGAATGGAATAGCATCCATTCAAGGACAGACAAATTCTATTAAGCCTCACAGACCTAATATGGCAGTTATTTTTTTCCCCCAATACCTCTTGTAATTCACTTTACAGGCTAAAGAACAAAGTGTTTTTTGCAGTTCGCCATCTGCACATAATATAAGAGGCAGTAAGGCAGAAGAAAAAGGCAATGCCCCTGATGAGCATACATTATCTTCATTTTCCATGTTCTAAGTGATCTGAAATATAAGCAGCCCATGTGTAAACAGCATCAGTACAAGATGTTTGTTTGTAGTCATTGATTGTCCTGGAAACCAAGGACATCAGCAGTTACACAGTTAAAAACCTCTGTGAATCTGAATGCACGAAGCCATGAAAAGAGGATGAGGTCAGGAAAGCATAATTCCCTATTTTTATTTTTTATACTGCTTTATAAGAAAATTTTATGGCAGAAACCTGTGGTATACTAATCTGACAATACAGAACTCACATTTGTCCATTGAAAAGACATAGTATAATGCCAGTATCATTTTATGCATTGTAGTTTTGGTGTCTCGTATATATCACAAGCTACCAAATAGAAATCAGTGGTCTTAATCTTAGAAGAGAATCCCAGGTTTGCAAGTTAAATGTTTTCACACTGGCAGGTGCTTCTAGTTGGTAGTCAGGTGAAAGTAAATTTCAAACAAAATGAGAACACTTTTGAAGCCTCTCAAAAGAGGCACCTCAAGGGAGGCTAACAAGTAAATGATCAAATACAAGTGAGACAAATGGGCAGGTCCAACACTGCCAGTGGTATGGGAATGTATTTCAGAAGCAGGGGTTGCTGTGTGGAATAAAGCCTTCAATGTTTCCTTAGTTTGAGACATTTTCAGAGGGAAAAAGAAAACAAATCTCAAAGGGAAGTAAGGATACCTGAAGGTTACTATCAGTTTAGCATGGGAATAGGTTTTCAAGGTCTGAGCAGGTCATATTCGCTTGGGCATGGTTAAATGTTGACATGCTTATACTGCTTCTGGGATACAGATTAGTACCTCCAGTGCACAGATATATTACTGTGCTAGGACCTGTGTCAGAAATCTCTACGTTGTACTGCACTGTGCAGTAGCACCATGTCTAGTAAGTCTCCTGTCAAAATGGATTTCAAAAATATTGTTCAGACAACAGACCTATTTACTGGGTTGTACCTGTTTAACAGACATTAAAATTATTAATTTATTAACACCTATTTGCATAAAAAGCATAATGACTTGGAATAGTAAAAAGGAAAAAAATCAGTAACTACCATGAATGTTTCTGCTTCATCTCCTACCAGTCCAGCAATGGCTGAAACTGGCAAATCAGGGCCATGGTATGGATCTTCACTATGAGAAACTGGGAAAAACAAATCCGTATGAGGACTCGCAGACCCTTGTCCATCAGGGAGTTTCACAGGGCTGTGAAAAAGCAAGAGACACTGTCTGAGGAGAAGAAATATTACGAATAGTAAATGCTGATACAAAACTGAGAAACATGTTTTCAAAACTTTGAGACACCAACTCAGTCAACGGGCTTTACTTCTGCAAGAGTAATGGAGGATTGTTGTAGGCAATCATTCTACATGGCACATACCATTTCACTGAAAAGTAACAGTAATTCTACTGCAAAAGAGGAATGTTCCTAACTGGCAGAAACAGATTGCCATGTTCTAGCTCAGTGTCTTTTCTTGTTGCCTTATATGAACAACTATTCTATGTTACTCTTTCCTTATTAACCAGGATTAATAAAGTCACACACCTAACTTGCATATGCTGTGAGCATTCATGCTTAATGTTTACGTGGAGAAAGTTTAACGATGATGAAAAATTAGTAGTAGTATTTCCCTATTGCACTCTGGTAATCGGTGTATGAGTGGTGGTTACAATGCAGGAGTTGAGGATTCCATAGTTCGCAAACTACGTTGATTTATGACTTGGAAAAAATTTACGTAAAATAAACAATGCTCAGTGGAGGTTTAACCTCTACTGAATGGAATGAAAAGTGAGGAAAAAGGAGCATATATGTATTTTCACATGTGTACTCTATAATGACAAAAGGCAAAAACCCCTTCAGTATTCTTTTCAGACTGCAAATTAAGGTCTTGTCTATACTTTCACTAGTATAACTGTCTCAGTGGCAATATGTTGGTTATATTCATAGTTAATGAGATGAAACACACTTGGGAATTGTAGAGTAGCTGCCACGGAAACAGCATAGGTGTTATACTTCAAGGACTCCAACTTGTATGATACATACTACTTTTATACCAGCCTCAAAAAACATTTTAGCCTAACTAAATTCTAGGTTTGCTGTGCTCAGTGAATTGCATTGACAGAGCCACCCTCTCTGGACCTGTAAAGTGGCCACACAAGCTGTACATCACAGAGAAAACTGATAACTGCTTTTGGTATAATTTGTGATTACAACAACATATTGTTTAACTGTGCTTACTAGGAAGCAACTTGATCTAAATTTGGTGGTTTCATAGCTACAGAAGCAATGCTCAACATAGCCACTTGCAGGAAAGCAGTCCAGGCACTACCGTAGTTCAGTCATGAAGCTTTTGATGGAGGCTGCCAAAGCAGCTGATTAGTATTAGCTTCATGAGGTGCATAATCTGGACATATGAGTGCTAAGAAATGAAATCATAAATTCAATTCATTTGATTGACTAGATAGATTCACACTGGTTGTGATTTAGCAATTACTGATCGCCATTGCTAGGTGAACTAAATTGGATTAAATTCGTTGCAAACAGATGTAGGTTGCTAGTCTTAGTTATTAAAATATACTTCTAGATTTTTCTTTTAACCTGAAGGGTGTTCCACTTACTGTCGCTTAAGGTGATGCTCATCATTATTCCTTTCAATATGCCAGATAGTAACGGAGCTCTCATTAACAAAACACAGTTGTTGCCAATTCATAGGGTTAAAACTTAAAGAGGTCACTGTTACCCCTGGCTGAGATTCACTGCACAGGAGAATATTTTCTTGCCAGTTCCTTCATTAAGGAGAGTAAAAGAAAATCAAATCCATTAAATAAGTCAAAAACATTCAAGCCAAAGATCTGGATGTGATTATGACTGACATTCAAGATCAAGTTTGGAAGACAAATACTTTGTCACTGACAAAAAATTTCTGCTGTCAAACAAGTTAGGTCCTCTTGAGAATGAAAAGGAGGTGGTTAATTAGCCACACATAAAATTATTACTGCTACAAAAAGATCGAATAGTAAAATAATTTTGAAAACTGACATTTTAGAAACATTATCATGCACTTCCTTTTGTGAAAAGACCAACAGAGTCAAGAGACATGGATTTTTTTTCATCAGTTCCATTAGTGACTACTTGAATGGGCCCAAACAATTAACTCTTCAGCACCCCAGACCTCAGCCTTGCTTATCCGTAAAATAATGACTATAATGCTCGCAGGCTTGCAGTTGGAAGGTATTGTAATTAGGAAATAAAGCACAGTCAGCCTGTGATTATCTATGGATGAATTACTTAGGTAATACAGTAATTGTGTTGTGAATGCAGACATACAAGCTATGACTGCATTAGCTAACTTGAGCACAAAACAGGGCAGAATGTGTGTGGGGCTGTTATGTTTAGCTGACACAAGCCTGGGAATCTGCTTTCCACTGACTTTTCTTTTGTCCAGTGTAACCTATTTTATGTTCTCACCACCTAATTTGCATATTTCTCCATTATCCAGATTAATTCTTGACTGTATTTGCATTTTTAGGTGCTGTCCAAGAACTGATTAACATCATCTGAAGAAAATGGTTAAAACTGTTTCTTAATTTCTTGGACAATATATCTGACTGTTAATCTAAATAACATTTATAGCTTAGTATTTGTCATTACTGCTGACGGGAAAAAAAAGTAAAATGCATACGCTGCTGTAAATGGATTTAGTATAATCCTGTTGTTCTGGCCTGCAATAAATTCACTCACAGAAATAGACCAGGATGCAAGACGATGGTTAATATTGATAGCGTATGCAAAAAATGAGTAGTCGTCACACTTACACACACAGTAACTCATTAAAATTACAGAAAGCTGCAATTCTGACTTTAAAAGATACCAGTGTAGCTTGCTCACTCTAAAGATCTGTCAGCATGTTCTCATCTCATACCTAACAGATAGTGCCAACACTCTTTTATAGTAGATAATTTATTAAGATCTGAAACTATATGGTACATGTACCTGAAAAAGAATCTGGCATTAAGCCTCTCCTTTGAACAGAAAAGAATAAAGATCTAGGGATAAAATACCTCAGATGAAAGGCAGCTTTTAGCTCTCCATAAGCTTTCTAGATTTTGAGACTGACATAACTTTAAAAACATCTCTTATACCTCTGATTCCAAACTATCTGCTTAAAATACAGGAACTGTGCAATCATCATATTGTAATGACACATTAAGAATGCTAAACATTGAGATTTCTTTCAACTGTACACACACATTTCTACAATGAATGCACAATATAACCCAGTTGCAAAAATGAAGGTCCTGGTCTCACAGTAAATTCACACACCTCTGTTGAAGTTATTATAAATTCTAAGTTTAATATTGTAAAGTAATTCAATTTTGTTACTAAATCCTTTCGGACTAGAATCTAGGATGGTTCTTTTATGACAATTAGCTGCTGATAGTCATATTCATGCTGATTCAAATAGGTTTAAATTGTTTGGCCTTGGAAATTGCCACTACTTTAAAGCATTTAAACATTTCTTGATATTTCCGGTTTTAAAGATAATCTAGAGAAGTCTTTCAAGATGGTGGACTTTTGTTTAAATGCACACAATGATCACATTAGACCATGTGTGGTATTTCTGCTGTAAGTGACAAGCATGTAAGCTCTTCAGGCCAGTGAGGCTGTCTTTTTGGTTTCTACTGTGATATACACACAGACATCCTTCCTGAACTACTGCATACAATCAGACTTCACAGCAAACATTATTCTTCTTCATAAGGGATAAAGAAGAGGCACCTGTAATGGTATCTACTATCAGTACTAAAATTCTGAAGTTACAGGAGTTTCTGCCTCTTCGCTAATCATTGTACAAGAAAAGGTCATCATTAAATTGGGAGTATAGAGAATATTCCTTACATGTCCTTGCTTGCCTTCCTCCTATTCCACCCTCCCCATTTGTTTTGAAGAAGTGCTCAGAAGCTTGCTGGCAATGGAGGCACGAGCAGGATTATATTTTTACAGAACAATGAAAAAAAATAAATATTCTCACTTTCTGTACTGCATTATATAATATTTCTTTTCATGACAATGAGCAAAAAATGATGACCTAACCCAGTGACCCATGGTAGTGTAATCACTGAGCAAAACTATAAGACAGAACTAAGATCAAGCATAAGTAATTAAGAGAACCACTGAACAGTCCAGGGGGACAAAAAAGTAGAAATCAGCTTTAGAATGCTTTTCGTCTCTTCAGCAAGCAACTTTCTTTCACAAACAGCATGGTATTCAACTTCCAAGGGTGAACAGATAATTAACTGATGCTGAAGGTAGAAAATAGCTGTAGCAAAGTAACAGTCATTCTGACTAGTGGCTACTAATGCCAGAAAAAAACCCAGCAAATTTGGTACAGAAAGTTTGCAGACTATGATCAATCAGAAAAAAAAAAAAGGCGGCGGCAACCAGTGTGTCTTCCACATTTGTTAGCTTAATTTATGCTAAAACAGCACATATACAAAAACATGAATTAAATGTAAATGGTATTAGAGAATTTTTTTTACTCTTACCATACTGAAAGAGCAAATTCTGGGATTGAAGAGTAACTGGCTAGATATGGGCCTGTGAAACTAAATGCAAGTAAGGTGTAGTCCAGCTGAGCATTACCTGAAATGTAAAAATAAAGAACATGGTCTTTAATTGCCCCGGACTTTACTGTATACTATCACAGATAGAGTACTCAGTTCCTTTATAGCCACTTTAACTCTTCAAAGACATTCTTCAGGCCCCTGATTCCTTTGCTTCATTCCAGATTATTGTTTTGATTTGATCATAAAAATGTTCCCTATGTATCACTGCTTGGAATTTTCTCAATTTTTTTCAATAATACCTAGAATTTTAAAGTATTTTTCTCCAAGTACCCTGAAATCCTTTGCAGTCATAATTTCATTCATATACATGAAATAAGCAAATAGTATGATCCTTATTTATATGGCAAGGACACTGAAACATGGATAGCGTGAACAACTTAACTAAATAGAGAAATGTTATGAGGCAGGCAAAAATCTATATTAGATCCCAGACTCCAAAGTTTAATTGCAAGAACCCTCATTCCTCTCACATCTCAGATTTCTCAATGTGGCTTTCAGCAGTCTGCTTGGGAGCCTACTGCACTATGATTTTTTTTGTTATTCTGACCGTATTTTCCTAAAATGAATTCCATTTCATTCCATTTGTTTTCCCTTTGTAACAGTTCCATTTTGTATTGTCATATTCCTCCCTAGCTTGAGCCTAACTAAAAGTAGCGCAGTGGAAAATTCTTTCCACTGCTTTCCACGCATCTTGTCATGAGACAGTTTCCTGTCACAGTGTTTTTCAAGTCTTACCAAAAAAACCCTTCAGAAACTGGATGATTTAAGTATTGTTTTAATGAAATGGTGATGGGGAGGGTTACCACATGACTACCTTTTAATTCTGTCAGTTGACTCAGTTCTGGAAAAGTGTAGATGTATATGATGGGATTCAGCTTCCGGTCTGAAAAGGCCAGCACTTGACTGTTCCCATTTGCTGCAAAGGCTCCCACCTGGCCAGTCTGACACTGCAGCACTGTCGTCTTCTTTGTTTCAATGTCCAGGAAGAGGATGTAATTGCCACAAGGGTAGCAGACAGTTTGATTGTTGATAAAGCTGAAGTTCGTGTTTGTGAAGCCCTGAACCCAACTTAAGAAAGAGCAACTGAATGTTAAAACATTAATCAAAGACACACATTTCTCAAAATATTGTGAAAAACAGAATTTTGTAGCCTAAGTTACACTGAACGGATACTTGGGATGTTGGACTCATCCTTGTACCAATGTTGCAAAACCACAGTAACTTCAAGATACAGTACCATGAATCACCAGTTCAGTGCTTCCAAAAACATAGGGTCAATCTTACCCTGATGGAGCACAAAGGACTGTCATAAGAACATGGAGAGATGGTTGTATTTCTTTCAGTTTTCACTAAAAATAAAGTTAGCCAGTTCACAAACTCTGTTTTTGTAATCATATATCATAGTAATAGAGTATACCTTTACCCTGAAGGAATGACACAGGTACAATCTGTACTAGGGACCCAATTGTGTTTGCTTAACTTTTTTACACTTTCATAGTTCATCTCATCCCTGTAAAATAAAAAATACAAAGGCATGGCTTGTGTTTATATGAACCTAACTAGAAGGACTGTTCTGCTTTAAAGATACCAGCACTTTAACATGGTAAAGCTTTGGAATGTAAACAGGATGTATTACACAAGGGCTGAAATAAATTACTGAAGAGGAGTCAGCTTATGAACTTACAACGTCTCAACAAATTCATAACTGCCTGCAGATGTTTTTAGTGTGGATAAACACCAGGGTCCTGTTATCAAAGGGATTTGCATTTACCACTAAGTGAAGACGTCTGACTGAGCCACAGGTTAGTCTGCTAGTACCCTGTTAGAAAAGTTTCAGTAGTGTAACAAATATCCTCTGTGTACAACACTGCTGTTAGCACCTTCTCTTCTAATTTCTATTCAGAAACTTTCCATCTCTTCTCCCAAATAAGAGCATTTGACTGGATGAGATCTTTGTCCTCTGCAATTGCAACCAGCGTTTTTACACTCCTTTCATAAGTCAGTCATAAGATCAGCTCAGCTGCTGATCATCTGTACTTACTAGAAGATTGTGCTACAGACTCAGCACTCTCATAGTTAGGAACATTTTTAAATGACTAGTCTTACAATATTCACATCCAGCAATAACTTCTCGTTATCTTTTCTGAGTAGTTTCCGGACTTGGCCTCTTTCGCTACACACCAGAGGAGTAAGCGTAGCCAGAAGGGAGTGGGAGCACACTGACCATGTGCTCATGCAGATGAACTGAATACCATGGCAACAAAGAGGAGACATTTCAGCTGATTAATGTTTTTCCGGACCTTTTACACGAGAACTAGATGTATGACGCACCATGGCACATAAGCAGACCTTTATGAACGTGCTCACAGGACCAGCTTTATGCTTTTCTCCAACACTAGGTCTGAATCAGTGGAAATTAAGTATTTTTAACTTCTGTTTGCAGAGATAAAATGAAGTCTAGAAAATATGTATGCAGGGATAAATTAATGGGATGACAGCGCAATTTATCATTCTTATACAACCAGTAACGCCTTAAGGGGGCAAGGATTCAGGCTGTTATCTGATGTCAGCTATGACTGGTGCAGTACACGCCGAGCCAGGTAATCAGCCATGGCTCACCCACATGTTTTCCATGCTGTGTCTGTCTCCGGTTCTGTATAAACATTGTGTCAGAAGTATTTCAGTCAAAAACTTTGACAGCTGGTGAAACGTAGATGGGGCAAAGTAATTAGAGTTGCTTGGAAATTTACTTACAGAGCATTTTGCCACTGAAAAATGCTAGTTCATACAAAACAGATTATATGAAACCATGAGTTTTGTCAAAGTTCTGTGTTTTCTGAAGACACAGAACACAGCATTCCAATTGCCCACTCCAAAATAATTTTTGTCACTTTCTTCTAAAACTGATATGCATACTACTGCTGCTACCATTCATCTGTAAGAAAGGCAAACTTTAAACTTTTCTATTTTATGGAAACGGGCTTTGCTTCACATTCAATAGGGCTTAAATTCTTTTTTTATTTTGCATAATATTTTCATTTCATGACAGTGTTTTCACAAAGCAGAAAACCTGGGTCACAGCTCTTCCAAGTAACACTAGTTTGCACAAGGGACTTCCTCTGAATAGCAATGACATGCTTCAGATGGTATCTTTTTTACTCTGCAAGTATCAGAATAGTTAAGGCTGAAGCCTGTTTCTCCTATTACTAAAACAAATCATTTTCTTTCCATTAAGAACTGGTGCACCTATAATTATGGATCTATGTCCCATAAGCATCGATGAAACAGCTGAAATACTTACAATGGACAAGGAAGTTTAAACATCTGTCCTGTTACATAGAAAAAATATCTAAACATCCTAGATTGCTGTGAAAGTCTCAACCAAGGTGGGGCAGGAAGGGCTTAATTCATCTACAGCTCCTATTTATTCAGAACCAAGAAGCAAGTTGTTGGATTGCCAAGAGCTCTGGAAGAGAAGTGCTTTTCTATACATAATGTGGGTTATGTTTGTGGGAAATGGAAACCTGAAGGTCTCTGACATGCAGGTTAAGATCCCGAGAGAGAAAGGCAGGAGTGAGGACTTAGAATACCAGGAAAATTAAGAGCCATGGTAGGAGATCATGACAGTGGGGTTTAGGAGGTATAGAACAGCCAGGGAAATTCTACAGGTTGAAGTAGTCTGGGTAAAACAGAAGACAGATATGGCCATGAACACAAGTGAACTGTATGGGTTCACGAGCCCAGGTACTGAGAAGAAAAGCATGCCCCAAGAGTTCATCAGGATTGTGTGCTACCAGAACTACTACACTGGAAAAGACAACAACTCGTGCCACACTTCTTATCAACTCATCAAGCTCCAGCTTAAAACTTACTCCCCATTTCAGAGCCTCCCTGTGCTAAGGGCAGAGAACCTAAGTTTCATCCAAATCCACCGAAGGCTCAGTCTCTACTGTATGCTGCAGTGCAAGTGCTTCTTTCCCTCTCCCCCAGCAACTACCTGTCGCCCTAGCACAGACCCACAGTACAGCGGCCTCCCTTCCTCTCCCTGCTAGACCTGCCCTATTCTCTGAGAGCTGTATAGAGCTGACCCAGGGTGAGGGGAGCTGGGCCCCGGGGGCACAGGACAGGACACCGGGCACCCCGCCGGGGCCGAGGGGCTCATGAGTGTGTGGCGTGTACGGAGGCCCGAAGGGCGCGGGCTGTCCCAGCCGGCCCCCACCTCACTTCCAGCGCGGCTTCCTCGGCCGAGGGGCAGTTGCGGTCCCCCGGGGCCTCGGCGCGAAGCTCCTCGCTGGCCGCCTCCATCTACCTCACACCACCACCAGCCTGTTTACACCGGTCTCTTAGGAACAAGAACGGCTCCTGCTATTAGCTGACACAACGCCTCCCGCCAGGATTGAAACAGACAGCTGATTGGCCCGCGCCCGTGCGCCAGCCAACCAATGAGTACGGGTAGGTATTTAAAGGGCCAGCCGCCGTAGGAGAGGCGGTTTGCAGGGATCCATTCCGGGGCAGGGGGAGCGCGCAGTGGTGAGGAGCGCTCTCTGCAGCCTCCCCAGCCGCTCTCACACAGGCACCGACCTGCGGCTAATGCGGTAATGCTGCCCGTGAGTCACTGATATTTGTTAACCTGGGCAATCGTTGCTGCTGTGTCTAGAAAGCGGGTAGCTTTACCAGGCCTAGAAGAGCGTCAGCCTTGGAGCAACCATGGGTGCCTTTCCTTGGCCACCCTGCGGGCTCGTGCTGCGGCCGCACGCTCGCTGCTCCCGTTCCAGCGGCATTTGGCCCTTTGCTTAGTGAGAGAGCCGTACCCCTTCTCCTGTCGCTTCTCTTGTTTTTCGTTTCACAAAGTACTGCACCTGGGGTGGTTTTCTCAGGATGTGTAAGACAGGGCTCCTGAAGCTTCAAAGAGAGCTGAGAAGTTGGCCACTGGAAAGAAAAGAAAGTACAACTATAATCTCTATATATACTTACGGCTTTTAGCATGGTAACACAGCAAGAACCTCCAAGTATTTTAAAAGCAGAATTAGCAATAATATCTCCTTTCCCCCTTTCCTAAAGCAAGACATGTTGTTTATAGTGTCTTGCTTGCGTTAGTTCGTTATTACTTATCTGTGCAGTGGCAGTGTGCAGTTTTCTGATACCCACAGCGCCGTGGAGGAGCGATGGAGAGCAGCACTCCTCTCCAGAGGCAGCAGGACAAGCCTGTACCTTACCTCTGGTCTCCACAGGCACTCTGTATGCCATGCAAAACCAAGATAGGATGAGGAAAGGAGTTTATTTTCCCGTGGTGCCTTTGCGGGGCTATTGTAGCACGCAGATTTTGTGAGGCTGCTTTGGGATCCTACGTGCCTGTCTCTGGGCTGTGGGTTAGCAGACTGCCTGCGTTCTTATTTGCTAAAAGAAACTTCCAATGAATTTTCTCTTTTTTCATGACCCAAAATGTTGCTGAATCTTTCCTAGGGGCAGGCACACAGAGGAATGAGAAATACGTCCTTTAACAGAGGGTTTTTTTAATGGTAGGAGAAATTGTTTTGTTGGCAAAGAACATCTTACATACAGGTTCTGTTTGCCTAGGGCATGGCAGGCTTGTGCAATGAGTTACCACTCCCTTTCACTGCTGAGCTGCTTATTAATTACACAATCAAATGGCAATGACTTAACAAAAAATCATACTGTTCTTCTATTCAAATAGATAATGGTGTCGGGTTCATGGTCACTTTACTAGTGGCCATCTCAGTGTTTGCCTGCAGGAGAGATCACCATGGAAAATATTGGTCTTTGTGACATGATGCCTGAGGCCCAACTACAGTGACAAAACTAAACCAAAAGTCATCAACAGGCAAAACTTCCCCACTATGCAAGCATGGATCCACTGAGGAAACCCGAGAAGCTCCAGTTATTCTGCCTTGGGGGTTTGACAGAGACGTGTCCATTGTCAGGAGGGCCAGGACTGTCCCTCCCTTCAGCTATGACTGCCCCAGCCCTCCACTGCCTACAAATGTGCCGTTTGCTGATAACGTACAGCTCTGACCTGAAGGTTGGGTGGAAGTGTCCGGAGCCCCAGGAAGGGAAGCATTTTACTTCTGGGACCATACATCAACTTGGACAGTGTGTGAAACACATTAAGAGGAAAGCTCCTCCATTTCCACTATTGTACCCCAGAAAAAGCTGATACAAGGAAGGCCCTGGTGCCCTCACCTCAACTGAAGAAGGAGCAAAAGGGATGGAGAGGACTTCAGTTCATGCTTCTGTTCTCTCTTTTGCTCTATGCACATACTGATGCTCCCACAGGTCATATTTGCAGAACCGAGCATGAATCCCTCTATGACTGCAAGGTAGTAATTAAATTAAATCTAACATTTGCTGCGTCCCCTTATCCGTTAGGTTATCTGTTGCCTCCTCTTGGGTTTTCATCATGAAGCAGAATAGCTGCAGGCAAGAGAATCCCTCCTTGTTATCCTCAAGGTGGGACTGGATCGGATTTTGAAGGGCAATAGGTGATGCAGCGCTGCTGTAGCGGCAGAAGGGCTGGCCTGGGAGGCCCTGTCCATGGAGGCGCTGAGGGAAGCCTGGTGCCTCACCAGCTACTGGAGGCACCACTTGAAAAACAACAGGCATATGGGGTGGAGTTTTGCCATAGGTTTCCCATGTAAATGGGAGTTCCAGCTGGGGTGATTATAAAGAAGAGAGCATTAAGAGCAGCTTAATAGAGCCCGTCCCAGTGAGCGGGTCAGCATCCCCGGGGGGGAGGACGGGTCAGCTCAAGCAGGGACCAGCGGGGTGCGCGGCGCCCCTCCCACCCAAACCCGAGCTTTCCCCCGTCCGTGGACGCCAGCCACCTGAGGCAGGGCGCCCACAACCCTCGGGGGAAGGAACGAAGGAAGAAAGAAAGGAAGGCCGGCACACGGGCCCTGACAGCCGGCTCGCTGCCCGCGCACACCAGCAGCGGCCGCCGCCCCGCTGAGGGGCGGTGGTTCCCGCCCTCCTCACGGCCGCCCCCCGCGGGCGGGGCCGGCGGCGGCGGGGCAGGGCACGGCACAGCACGGCGGGATGGCGGGCGATCACTCTCGCAGCCTGGGCAAGGGTAAGCAGCGGCCCCGGCGGGCAGGCTGCCGTATCGCCTGGGCCGGGCGGCCTGTGGAGTGGGGCGCGGGGCGAGTAATGGCTGTAACGGCCGGGACGGTTCTCTTCTCTCTCCTCAGGCAGCGCGGCCCCGGGGCCTGTGCCCGAGGGGGTGATCCGGCTCTACAGCATGCGGTTCTGCCCCTTCGCCCAGAGGACGCGCCTCGTCCTCCGCTCCAAGGGCATCAGGTGAGGCCTTCCCGGCGGGCCGGTGTGGGGCGGTGCGCGGCTGCCCGCCGGCCGCCCTGCTCCGCTCTCCCTCGCCCCGCTCCCCCGGTGCCGCTACACCCCGCGCTCCCGCGGCGGTCTGTCGGTGCTCGCAGGGGGCGGTTCAAGCTTGCCTGGGCATCCTCAATGGCTCTTAATTAAACATCCCTGAAAGAACTGAACGAAAAGAGGTTTCTGTGGGTGATTTTGCCATAAAGCTTGAACTTCTTAAGACTTTTTTGGGGAGGGGCGGCTTGCTGAAGTGGGAAATAAGTAGGCTGTGTATGAAATCAGTTATGTAAAAGCCCAAAGTAAATCTGTAGGGAAAAACCCTAAGCTGTTTTTTTTTTTTCCTCACCTCTCATCCTGAATGTTTGCAATAATAGCATTTGAGCTTGTCCTGGGTAAATGTGAGTAGAACCTTAACGTATGTTGTTGTTTGGTTTTGATGCAAGCTGTAGTGAAAATTCTAGGAGGTACGAATATTCAGTGTTTCTGTTATGTTATTGCTTAGGAAAACACAATAGTGAGCGAGGGGCCTTTTTAAAAGAGGAAATGTACTGTGTTCCTATAACGTCTTCTCATTCCTGTGCTGTAGTAAGTTAATGGAACTCAGTACTTGTGTTTGTTTCTTTTTCAAGATAGCCATGTCATTTCAGTGTTTTGAAACGGGGACTAATGCTTCCCATGGTTTACAGCTTCGAAGCAGCAGGTTTTTCTGCCTTTTTCTGATTCCCACCAAGTCCCAGGCCTGCCAACGGTTTGTTAGCCAGCACTGGGCTGGGAGTCCACATTAGCAGAGTGAATCCTTACCACTCAGTTCTCCTGACAGCAAGATGAGAGTTGGGTTTGTTTGTCTTGTTTTTTCTTGGGTCTTTTTTCAAAAGAGTAGGTGCATTAAAACTTCCAGGTCAGTTTAACTCTGTCTTTATTTAGTGTCTTTGGTCTGATTTTGGAACTGGGAGGTTTGTTTTAGTATAGTGATTTTGGAGGGGTTTTATGGCTACCTAAATGTGGTAGTCACCTTCTGGTAACCTTTCAGTTGTTTTGAAGGTTCAGCTGTGTTTAGCAGACCTTTGGGCTTACTAGGAATTTTCTGGGGTCACACATAACACAGCGTATAACTTATGGTTTGTTAATATAACATAGACATATTTCCCATGTGTCTTTTTTTTATTGATATCTATTTGCCTTTACCCTAAACACCTGTTCTGTGTAAGGCCATACGTGGGGAAGATAGGTGGAATGCTCTCCTGATTTGCTCTTTGGTGTAAGGTCAGATTAAAGTTCAGCTGCATTTCTTAATTGGAGTGTAGCTTATTTGCAATCAAGTGTTTCTTTCTTAGGATGCCCCTGAACCTGCATGTGATGTGTGCTGCATTTTGAGCTTGACCTTTTTTTTTTTTTTAGCATGACTGTAAGGGCTGCCTCTGTTGTGTGCTTGCAGGCTGTTCATGTGTCTTTTCATGTGACAACTCATTGTAAGTCAGTGCTGATTTTCTCCAGCAAAGGGAAGTGCTCCCTGGCAGTATTTCTGTGTGTCAAATGGTAAGTCCTGCAAAGGACTTGAGGGAAGGCTAGGGAGAGCAGGGGAGTGAGGATTCAGCCTCTCAAGTATTGTAGCTGTTGAGGTGTAATGACTGCATTTTGCCATGGTGTGGAATGGACTGTAGCAGAACTGAGCCTGTTGGGTCTTGTTTCTTTCGCTCTTTTAGCCATGAAGTAATCAACATCAATCTGAAGAACAAACCTGACTGGTTCTTTGAGAAGAACCCCTTTGGGCTGGTTCCTGTTCTGGAGACCAGCAAGGGCCAGCTGATCTATGAGTCCCCAATCACTTGCGAATATTTGGATGAAGCATTTCCAGGGAAGAAGTTGATGCCTTCAGACCCATATGAGCGAGCCTTTCAGAAGATGCTCTTGGAACACTTCTCAAAGGTACTGTGTGATCAGGGTGGGATTAGTTTCTTACTTTACCATACCACCAAAATCTGCAGCTCTGTTGTCAATGCTGCTTTCATCCTTTAAGACAGGTCTTGTGTCTGGGGAAAGCATTGTTGTGGTTTAACCTCAGCTGGCAATTAAGCACCACACAGCTGCTCGCTCACTCCCTCCCAGAGTGATGGTGGAGGGAATTGAAAGAATAAAAGGGAGAAAACTCACGGATTGAGATAAAGACAGTTTAATAGGTAAAGCACTGCTCAGCAGTAACTAAAACATCCCTGTATTATCAACACTGTTTTCAGCACAAATCCAAAACATAGCCCCATACTAGCTACTATAAAGAAAATTAACTCTATCCCAGCCAAAACCAGCACAAGCATTTAAATAACCGGAGGCGTTATTTGGGGTCTCTTGCTGTGAGCACGTACAAACCACTGTGTGTCTAAATTGTTCCCAGCATTTATGTGCGGGGATGGATGCGGAAAGCCAGCCAAGCTAGTGAAAGTGTGTATGACTGAGGCAGGATTTTGAGCATCCTACAGCAGACCAAAGGTTAGTCAACCAAACCAGCTGAATGCTTGACACCTAGGCAGTGACAGTTGCTGTATTTTAATCCGAGTCTTTCTGTAGGAAGTACTGCATGAATGTAGAATGTGAAGAGTGCCTGACTGAGAGAGCCTACAACCATGGACAAGAGGTGGCAGGTGGCTGTAGACATGGGACATGTCTAAGGAGACTGGTTTTGGCTCCCAGTAGGGGTTGGAGGTGGGCACTGTGGCTGACTGGAAGTAACCTCTCTGTACAAGGATGTGCTTTGAAGGGTCTAGGAAGTGAAAGAAGTCAGCTTGGATATGAGGCAGCAGAGGAGAGGAAGTAACAGAAGATGCAAAGAGATGTGGACAAAGAAGGGGGACAGAAGGGAGGATATTTTTACAACAGGCTTTTCTGAATAGGTGTGATGGGAAGAGGGATACAGGGAAGCGTGTTGCAAGAAACGAAATGTGCACTGAATGTTGGTTATATGAATGACAAGATCTTAGAAAAATGTTTGTGTCTGAGCTTTTAAGAAAATAATTTAGTTAAGCTTAGCCACTGGGTAACTTTCTGGTCCTGTATGCTCATTTCTCTGGCAATTACCAAATTAGAAAATGTGCAGGTCTGTAGAAACCTGCATATCCTGGGCTGCATATCTCTTTCTTAAAGTACCTTAAATGTTGATAATTAAAGTGCATTTGGATTTCAGAAATGTGTAACTGGGAAAAGAGTACCACTCTGCACCTTGCTACCTTTTTTGGTGGTGTGTGCAAATGGGAAACATACTCTTCTTTTCGTTGTTCTCCTCTTATTACAAGACTAAAATTTATTAGTATTTGCATTCGTTCTTCCTTTAAGCCTTTGCTTACCTTTTCTGAGGTATAAAAGATGTTTATTAATGGACTTTGACTCTTTAAATTTGCATCTAACTTAACATTTTAAGCTCTGAGTGATGTGCTCGTATTATTGCAATAAGAACATTAAACTGTATACTTTCCTTTGTATAGATAACACCCCTAGTTTTCAAGTATTTTGTGGCAGTCAAAGATGGACAGGACGCCACGGCACTGAAAGCAGAGATTGCTGAAAAGTTCGGCAAACTTGAAGAGGTAAGAGTACTTCATGATAACGAGCAGGTTGCCAGTCACTCTATGATCCCTTTTTTCTTTCATGCTTTGGCCTTCGGAGCTAGATGTCTTCTCATTTAGTTGGTAGCTACAGCAATGAACAATCTTTCAAATTATTCCCCCAGCCTAAGATGCACAACAGCACCATTAGAGTAAATTTCAAGTAGTCAAACTAGACTTCATCTGTATGATGAAGGCTGTGAGGACTTGTGGAGTTTTTTTTGAATTCTAGCTGACTGCTGTTGTCTTAGATCTCTTTGTGCTGCTTTAAATGTAAGGAGACCTTGCAGCATGCTCTAAGAGCAAGGGCTGAGGATTCTGAGCTGCTGAAGAGCATCTGCACTGTAGCTCTGCTGAAATCGGTGCAGATACCCCGGTGATGATAGAAAATCTTTTTTGTTCAAGAGCTTATCTTTGTTGGGGAAGCAGAATGTAGTCTGTCCCTTGCAGAAACCCAGCCCTGGGCCATGTTCTGCTACAGTGGTGTAACGCAGCTTCAGCAGAGCGCCAGGAAATGTCAGGTGGCTTTGTACTGTATTAGCAACTTCACGATTTGTGTCAGTAATGGTTCTTGGCTAGTCTGAACAGCTGCCAGACTTGCCTTTATCATGAACCCATTCCTTCTGCGTCTTTAGCAGCCATGACTTATGCTTGTCTGTCTTGATCAAGAAGTGTTCCTCCAGAGTGTTTGTTTCTCTTCTGGTGCAAAGCTACCAATAGCTTTCTAGTACTTTCCTAATTCTCCTAACAGTCCTGTGCATTCTGCTTCCACACCCCCTTGAATTGCCAAAGTAAAATTGTTTTCAGGGTAGTCTTGTCTCTCTGATCAGGCTGATGCTGGAGTAGTGCTGATGACAAATGAGTTCTTGGGGGAAGCTATGTGTGTTTCACTTCCCTGAAATACAGATCTATTAAACATTAAGGAAGAATTAACCTTCTTCCTGCTTTATTAATGCTGTGAAATACTTACTGCTCCTTCAGTGTCTCTATTTTACTATACCCTGAAGGATTTTGCAGCAGCAGCTGAAGGTCAGCTGAGGATGGGAGGAAGGAAGAGAGCCATGCAAACTTCACTCAGCCTATTGGAAGAGACATTCAAGAAGGGAAGTGTTTTGAAACACTTCTGTATTAAGTTTGCTGCTACCCGACAGAGGGAGCTGTGTTCCCGTCTCTGCAACTTGCTGGGTTATATTCTGCCAGGCAGTTGGTAATTCAAACAGCTCGATGCTTCCTGAAGGACTGCTTTAAAATTTCTACTAGATCATGGGGGTTAGGGGACAGGGAGTAAATGCAATAGGAGTTTAATGTTGTGTGTCCAAAAAGACAAAGATTTGTATGGTCTCTCGAGTTTCACCTTTAAAATGCCAAAGTGCCTGCAAACAGAGGGACTAGTCTTATGAAAGAAGAGACCAAGCTCTGGAGGTTCCTTAAAGCATGTTAAACTTGGATGACCGTGGCACTTGAAACATATCAGAAACAAATGTAACAGGAGAACTTGCTGGATTCTTTGTGGTTTCTGTGCCAAGCTGTGAGGACCTCTTTCTGGTGTATGTGGATGTTAGACTTGCTTCCTGTTCCCTTTGCACCTGGAATCAAATCCAGTTCTAGATGTAATGTTAGAAATGCTTTCCTGACACCACTTGGCCTCAAGTGCCATGGGAAAAGAGTCCCTGCTAAAATGGCATTCTAGTTTACCTGGATGTTAAATTTAGCTGCATTATTGCTCGAGAAATGCACGTGCATTGTTATGTTTGTTTAGTCTGTGCCATTAATGCTTTTTGACAAGTAAGAAATCACAGACTGACACATTCTGACAGCTAAATTCCTTTTTGTTTGTGCACAAGCTGCAGCTTGCTAGTGATTCATATTTTGTGGGAGTTTTTGAACCACTGGTGAAGAGCTGGACTGACAGTGTATGAAATAGTTAAGCTTGATACTACAGCTACTTTGCTGACTAGCTCTGACTCCCCAGATATTGCGTGCATAGGAGAAACGTGCTGTATCTGCATTATTTGCTGTCTGATCCCTTCAGTATGCCTACATTCCACCAAGAGGTGGGAATGTTTTGTTACTGTAGTGTCCTGCTGCGGTCATTTTCCTTCTGAGGGCATTTGTTGTCTCTCACCCTTCACAGATTCTATCCAAACGTAACACTGTGTTTTACGGTGGGGATTCAGTCTCCATGATTGACTACATGATCTGGCCATGGTTTGAACGTCTGGAACCATTCCAGCTGAAGGAGTGAGTACCTTGCCTGGCTTCTAGTGCATACTGAAGTACCTCAGCATAAATATTCTTTGCATGTACTCTGCAGCAATGGGCCACTCTTGGGGGCTGCTGAAGAAGGTTTGTATTGTGTTACAGTTTGGGGGAAGCATCTTCTCAAACGAGAGATGAGTTGTCCAGGGATCTTCTGTAAACAGGCTTTCTTTCACCAGGTCTGTTTTCCTACCAAATAATTTTGACAGATCTGGAAAAAGTGATCAAAATATAGGACTTTGTCCCTAACATTATAGATGAAAATGGCCTTTATTTGACAGGGATGGAGTTACAGAGGCCTAGGTTCAAATTTCTTGGTCCAAAACCTCAGACTTGAAATGCAGTCTTCTGCTTCTCTTCAGAAGTCCTAGGTTGACAAAGGAGGGTGATTTTGTTTTGAGATGGGTAAACTGTATCCTACCTTGCTGTAGCTAATAGATCTGTCGGTGTTGTAATAGCATTTTTTAATATATAAATAAATGTCTTGGTCTGTTATGTCCTGAAACAGCTCCAGTTATCATGGTGTTGCATTAATATCTAGGGAAATTGTATCAAAGGAAAACTGTTTTATAGCTGGCTTAAAACAGGACTAAAGAGTCAGCTTGTATGAGGAAGTGGGTGATAAAGTGATGGAGGGGTATAGAACAGTTAGCCTCACCCTGGTGCCTGAAGCATTCTTGAAGAACAAGAAAGATGCAGGGAATCCTTAGCATTGAAACTTCTGGCACTGTAAAATGAGGGCTTTACTGATGGGTTGGTGACTGACTTTGTCTCCTGTGTGACCCTTGATTGGAAGGGGAAATACTGCAAACAATATAGGAGCATAGGTCTAGAGTCATTAAGGTATTTGAATGATTGAGGATCTGAGCTGTTGCACGTTAAGGAAGGATGCTGCCTGGAGAAGTTATGCATTAACTAAACTTGTGAGTTGGAAATTGTAATATACAGTACTTGGGTCAACCTGCCGGAAGAGAATGAAAATAAATTACACTGTTAAGCTTTCAATTTGCCACAGTTGTGTGTTTTTGGTTTGTTTGTTTTTTTTTTTCAAATGTGTCTGAGTGGGTTTATAGATTTAGTCTGTTAGTCGAATCCTCAGTTTCCTCAATAGACTGTGTCTGTGTTCTGAGCTGCTGGGTTGCAGGGTAGTACAAACTGCACGGCTTGTCTTGGTATGCAAGAGAGAGGAGAGAAGAGGAGGACTTGACCACTGCACGCAGCATTTGTTTCAAGAATCACCTTTAACAAAGCATTCCAGAGGGAGGCAGTGGTGCACAAGCCTCTGCCCTCAACTCAGAGCAGATGATAAATAAGAGCTGTGGTTTTCTGCAGCAGGGATAACGTAAGCAAAAACATGCTGATATCTTGCACAATAGGTGCTCATTTGTGTTTTTGCTCAGCTTTGCCTAGTGCACAAGCTCTGTAAGAATTCTACTTTCCAAATGCTAGTCTGTCTTCTATGATCTGATATGTATTTCCATCACTTGCTCTGAGCTGAAAATTATACTGGGAGGGAGAAAGAAAAGCACGCAGTAAAATAGACTTTCTCAGGCTGTTTTGCTTCCTTGATGCTCTCCAAGTTTCCCATTTGCGTTAGTCTCTTTCCTTTTCCCGTAGCTCTCTGAGTCACACCCCAAAGCTCCAACGCTGGATGGAGGCCATGAAGGAGGACCCTGCTGTCAAGGCTACAATGACTGACCCACAGACATTCAAAGGTTACCTCCAGCTCTATGTGAAGAACAGCCCTGAGGCATGTGACTACGGGCTCTGAGGTGCCAGCAGGCACGTGCTTGCTGAAGTGTCAGTGCTTCTCTTCAGTGTGAGCTGTGGGAAGCTAGTGTAATTCGGTGCGGGCTCTTCTGTGGTTGCATTTCATAATGGGGAATAAATCTGTGCTGAAAAGGCTGATAATTTTTCTGTGAACTCCACTCTTTCCTGTCAGGAGGAGGAGCTGCTGGATTCGGGCAGGGGATGGAAAGTCATTGCTGGCCGTGTATATCGTGTGAAGGAAAATGTTGGTTTTACTCAGAGGTGATGTTCTGTTATCTCTGGCCTCTTTGTAGGCATTGCTCGTGAGCAGTCCCTAAACTGACCTTGTTACTTGGTTTAAAAATTGTAATACTGGTGTATTGAAAATAAATAAAAAGCAAGCAATGTTGTCTTTAAATACAGTTTTTCCTTTGTCTTTCCAGGTAGCTATTAGTCACTGGACTGGTTGTGCAGAAAGGAGTGAGGCGCTGTAAAGGCTAAAACAGATAGTGTAGTCTCTGAAGCTAAGATGCAGTTACCTAGTGCAAACTGTCCTCTTTAGACACTACTACTGCCAAACGGCTGAACTTGCAACCCTACCCACTTATCCCTGCTGAAGTCACATTTGCAGGGACTATCTAGTAATGGCTTCCAATTTGGGCTAGATTTGCTAGGGGAGCGTGTGGTTATAACCCTTCTCTGCCCTTCTGAAGTAGGGTTGGGCTTAGTCTGAGTCCTAACCTCAATTATCTTAAAGGCTGGAGTAGGGAGTAAAGCTAACAGAAACCATATCCTGAGCGGAAGGACATTCATTTTCTGTTCTGCTCCAGAACTTGAAGTGTTGCTATACATCTCAAGATGTAGGCGAAATCAGAGAACTGAAGTAGGAGTTCAGTCAGAGCATTATGTGCTGGTGGTGTCTTGCTGCTGGTGAAGGAATGAATATGTTCTGATCCTGCCATTTGCTTGCTGGAACGGAGCTTTGCAGTTGGACATCTTTTGAAGCTATCCTATATGCTAATATAGCAGAGTAGGGACAAGATCATGCATATCAAAGTAGTCACAGGAAAGACTTTTCTCTCTCATTTTTTTTTTTCATCTTCACATAGGGGAGTAAAAGAACTATGACCCATTCTGATGTTGCTCAGCTGTGCATGTCTTTCTCTGACAGACCACTAAACCCAAACTGGCTATAGTTCCAGGAAATAAGCATGCAGAAAGAAAGAAGGCAAAGCAGTATGGTCAAGGACAGGGCTGTGGCTCCTGTGGTGCTGAGGCAGTTGTCACGAGATGCACAAGACTGTTCCTATCTGTGTCCCGTGGCAGTGAGGTAAGGTAGCATAGCAGAAGGTAATGGTTCATGGTTTTCCTGGTAATTGAGGCACTGAATGTCTTGAAGCTTTTCTGGAGGAAGACTGAACTAATCTCTTTTTTACCTTTAAGGTATTCTACCCCAGCACACTAAATCTGAGGAGGTGCATGCTTGTGTAACTTCAAGTAGGAAATCAGATATGAAAGACATTTGATGAGGAAAAAGAATTAGCAGGATCTTGGTCTGTCAGCTTGTGGCTATTGGAGGGGATTGTTTATGCTCTTACTAGCTTTAATTGAAACTATGCAGGTTTTCCCCTCCTGTTTATGTTTGTGGCTTTTAAACACATCTGGCACTACTTAGAGAAATACTAATTACTCTGCTGTTCCTTCCAGAATGCTGATGTTCCTTAAAAAATTTCCCAGTCCAGATCTGATGCTGTACACGTTTTGTAGATTGTCATCAGAGAGCCCAGAGGAAGCATATAGCTGTGAGGTGTGTTGTCGGAATGTGGCTCCAGGCCGTTTCATTAGATGAAAGCAGGGTTTGAGCTTGATGAAGCCACTATCCCTGAAATGGTGTTGGTGGGATCTCAGTGGCAAACTTCCAAGGACTAACTGCAGAACATTTTGGTTTTATTAGCTGCTCTGCTTTGTGTAGTGCTTGTTAAAGCTGTTAGTATAGTAGGCTCTAAGTTGGCTTCTATAAACATGCTGGGAATATGTTGCAGTTTGTTCCAGTGTATTATTGGATGCTAGTGGGAGGTGTGACATTAGGGAGATCCAATAATGGGTTAAGAGCAGAGACTGGCATCCAAAAACTGAAGTGGCTAGGGCCAGACCATGGTAACCCAGAGTCTGTGTTGTCTGAACAGAAAGATGTGCTCTCCCCATCTTTATTTAGTGGCTGTAGAGTGTACCATTATAAATATGCTACTTCAGCAAAAAAGTAAAATGAAATATTCTGCCTTATAATTTAGTATTAAATATCAGTGTTCTAAATCCCCAGGCAGACAGCTGGGGTCTTGAACTCATTACAGCACACCAAGAAATGCAGGCCTCAGGCAAAGCGTTCTTGATGTGGTAATGAATATGCAACACTTTGGCCTAGTCTTCAAAGGAAAGGAAAAGTTATGTGAAATGGACTGGTGCTCTCCTTTCATGGGGAATGGGTGTAAAGGATACATCATGTTAGTTTAAAGAGGCCAAGAAAAGAAAACAACTATCTTTGGTTTTGGTCAACAGAGGAAAAGATGGAAGTTAATAATAGAAGGATCAAACAGATGAACAGCTCGACCCTTTGGTCAGAGCTCTCCTTAAAATCTTCTATGAATGAAATTGTACAGTGAGTACTGTATTTACTCACCTTCTGCTCCATATTTTGCCCTTGAAAGTTGGTGGTGGTGCTATTGCTTTCAAAAACAATGGTGAATTTTTTTTTTGTTCCCTGTTGTTGTGCCACCAAATATAACTGCTCTCAGCACAGGTTAAAGAAAAGATGAAGTTTGGTGTCAGACAAAAAAGGACAGAGGCTGTCTTGTAAAAACAGTGAGTTTAGGAGCATGATGGATAGGTACTTCAAATTAGCGAGACACTGGGCCTCGTTCTGCCCTGCGTTTGTAGCATGTCCCTATATCTTTACTGATGTCCTTGAGATGGTTGTTGGTACCATGATGCAAGACATGATCCAGCTTCTTGTTCTTCATTATCATTTTAGGATCCCTAATATTGAAGCTAAAAGCAAGGTGGAAGGGAACCAAGATGGAGGGATGGATGGGGATCCCAAGCTATCAGATCTGGGAAGGTTTACTGAGTTTTGGGTAAGTTGGGTGGGAGCTTGGGTGAATGGGACTGTGGCTGTGATAGAAGGTCCTTGCTTGGTGAAACTGTTGAGAAGAGTCTGTCCGGGGAGGTGTTAGAAGGGTCTGTGGTTCTTGTGCTGGAAGTGGTAGTAACTGGAGATACTGGTTTGAAAAGTCTCAAATGGCACATACTAGGGACACCCGAAACACTTTTGTGAACTCTATCCAGATGCCCGTGGCTTTGTTGCTTTTTCTAATCAATTAAAAAGGAAGAGAAAAGGACATCTCGGCTTCTTGCTACGTTTCATTTAACAGCTGTCTGTCCTGCTCATCAGAGGTGCCTGGCTGTGTGTGAGTGCATGTGCTAGGCATGTGTTGTTGGCACACTGTTACATCTCCTGGGCCTGCTCTCCCCAGTTTTCCACTGTCGTGGCATCTGTAATGTTCCCCTGCATTATCAGGATTTGGAAACTGGCTGTTTCTTATCCTGTCTCCTTTGTCTGCTAGTAGCCCAACTATTTCACCATTCTGTTCCTTGGACATTGGTTTCACTTGGGAATGGCTGATGAAAATGCAGTCTCTTTACAGTCATGAGATCAGATGCGATTTTACTAAACCATCCCCAATTTCTATAAGGTGGAAGCAGTCTTTGCTGCTGCTGGTCCAAAGCCAACAGGGATGGCAGTTGCTGATTTGGCTGAGTAAATTAGTAATGCCATGTGATGTTGTTAGGATTTTCCCCCTCCTAAAACACTTCGCTGATTTGCTAGAACAGGGATTTTAAAACTTGTCAAGGAGATGCAGCTGTGTCTGGGCTGGAGTGTGACAGCTGTTTAGCAGTGTGCAGTAACACCATATCTGAGTCCAGGAGGAAGTCAGAATGCAGCTTGTATTAAGGGGCCAGTGTACTGAGCCTGTTTCTGTGCCATTCACAGCTATCTTCTGACGTGCAGGAGGCAGTCTGTGAGAGTTACAGCACGTGCTGCAGGTTTGCATCTTAGAACCACTGCTCTTGGCAAAGCTGGTGGAAAAAGCTGTCTCTCCAGGGGAAATGGAGCCAAGGAAAGGGGCACCAAACAGCCACAAGCTGAGCAGGGAGCAGACACTGTTTCCTGTAAGCTGCAAACCACTTGCATGAGTCACCTATGTGGCTGCACAGCAAAGCATAGGAGGGCTGGGGAAAAGGAGGAAAAAGCTGTCAACTTCAGACCACCTGAAGAATTCATGAGGACCGACAGCGAGACATTATGGCTTAATATTGCCCTTCCTGCAGCTCTCTGCATACATTCCCATTTCCCCAAAGGATGCTTTTGAGCCTTTCCTCCTGTCACTCAAACCATCTTCAGAAGGGAGCTCTCAACAGGAATGCGCTCTGGGCCAATCCACAAGTCAGAGTGCAGCTGGTTTTATCCCTCTGCATTCATCACGCAGCTCTTTTCTGTGCCTGTTTAGGCTTGGAAGCAGAGGCTGTCTCCTCATAATAGCTAAGGCAGGGTGATTAATCAGCTGTTTCTCCTTGTGGGAAGACAACTCTGATATAATCCATGCCTTCAAACCCACAGGCTTGGTGCCTCTCAATTCCCCTTCATATGCTTTATGTAGCTTGGTTGTGTTGTGGTGGTGTATCTCTGCTCTGGATCAAACTTTTCACCTCCAAAGCTGTGCCAGGTGTGGCTCTGGCAGGAGAGAGTCTGTGTGGGGCCACTGGTAGAAACCTGCATGTGGGCAAGCCTTGCTTTTCTCTAGTTTTGCATACAGGAGCTTTATAATACTGACGTGATGCGATAACCCTGAAGGTGAACTGAACTGGCAGGAATATTGTGCTGACGGCGCAGAATGCCTCTGTCCCATGGGAACGCCTGTGTGACAGAGGCCAGGCAGAGCCGCTGTGCATCACTTGTGCTTACAGGCACAAGAAGCAGCCAGGGCTGCCCTGCCCTGCCTGGTGCAAGCTGACAGGCATGAGACCTGGAACATGTTAGCAAGCTAAGCATTGTCTCCCTGTGGATTTGGGAAATCCCTCTGTGCTGTTTGATTCCCAGCAGAGGGCTAGAGAGCAAGACGGAAGGTTAGGAGCAATATAATGAAATTCTGCCCTGATGCACCTGGGGAGGTGAAGCGGCTGATGAGTCAGGCTGTGAACAATGCGGTTTACTGATCCCAATTCTGCCTAGCTCTGCCCGCTGGGCCTGTATTGCACTGGGTTGGATCCTGAATGTTAGATTGTCTGCAGAAAGGTGCCTAATTGGATTTCCAACATTATCAGTGTTGTGGCACTTCTGGAAAGCAGCACAATACAGACAGAAACTTAATCTTGGCTCCTTACACATGATTAAGCCTTTGCTGAGCTGGGACTGTTAATAGCTGTGGGTCTGTTGGTGGATTTGAAGATTATTTCACATCTAAAATAAACTCCTTTTCCTGCAGAGCACCTAAGACACTTTTAAGAACTTCATTGGGGTTTTAATCTTCATTCTTATGCACAATTTTTAAAACAGTGCCACAGTCAGACATTTTACAAACACTCAAATGCCTAAACAGTGAGGGCTGTATTTAAATGTTTCACCTCAGCACCTCCTGCGTTTCCACCTCAGAGCAGATCAAAAAAGCTGAGAGATACCCACCTTCAAGACAAATTGCTGATCTGTGTTTTTTTTTTTTTTTTTTTCCTCTCCTCTAAAGGTTTGGATAAGCTCTGGTTTTAGCCAGACAGATTCAAAATTACTTAAAACCTCAATGCCTTTATTCAAAGGCACCACCTCTGCAAACAATGACTGAAAAGCTTTGCTCTAGAGAGCACCTGAGCCCTCTACAGATCTGTCAAATTTGGTTAAAGTTGTTTGATGGATTCAAAAGTTACTTGGCAGGAGATGAAGGGATAGACCCTCCTCTTCCCCCCCCCCCCCCCCCGCCATATGCACGCACGCACACACTGACTGCATAGGAAACTGGCTAAAAATAACCTAGTTTATGTTGTCATAATGAATTCATCATTTTAGAAAAAGGCAGGACTGCCTGGAATTTTACTTGGAAGGGGTACAACAGCTCAAATGTTTGGTTGGAGCCACTGAACCAATACCTTGAGAAATCCTCTTTCCAAATAAGCACAATCCAGGTAACTACAAGACACATATCTGATACTGTGGCAGTGGCACTTGGGGACAGACGTGAGTTACCTTTTCGACCCGCAAGCAAAGAACCATTACACAGAGTTGAGCAGAGAGGATGAAACGTCCTCAAGAAGTGGGCAAATCCTGAGCAGTATCCCATTCTGAGACCAGTGCTCCCAGCTTGACTGCTAGCGGTACCTGATGAAATGACTGTTAGCATGCCTGTAGGTCACCATATCCTCTGAGGTTGCTCTTGTCTTTTTATAGCACAGACATTGCTGCCTACTTGAAGTAAAGGAGATTCTGTCCTTGCTTGTGGATATTCCATGAGTGGTAAATAGTCATTAGATAAATTATTAGCTGTGAATTATTCTCCTGGCTTTACTGTCCTGCCTGCCTCTCTGGATGACTTAAGGCTTGAAAAGTGCTCATTTGTATCAACACAAACATCACCCTGATTTTCATCGTAGCAAAACAACATTGTGCATTGGGAAACAGAAATGCCTGTGTGGAATAAACAATTTTTCTAAGGTCTGCAGATCTTAGTACTAGCCACACATCAGAATTATGTATCTGATTACCATGAAGGGTGTGAGATACAGGGGTGTTTCATGCCAAATTCATAAGAACTGCCCAGTATAACAGTTACATATCCAGGCAGCGCATAAAAGGAGATCTTCTTGTGCTTGTGGAAAAGGCTGCTTGTTGCATTTGCAAGTGTTACCTGTCCAGTGAAGTCTGTCACTGTGCTGGGGGACCAGGGATGCAGACTGGGCCTGCGTTCACGAGCTTTTCATGACCTTTCTGAGTTTTCCCAAACGTCAGGTACCACACAGGGGTAACTTGATTTCAGTCTTAAACGTCATGGGGAAACTTGTGTAAAGAGAGGAGGACCAGGCTGTAGCAAGTACAGCAGCTCATCACGCTGGAGAGACATGCTACGGACATCTGTGCTAGTACATTCATCCAAATGCTGATGAGACTCAACATGGGCTTATTGGCACAACAGTCTACCTGAGAGAGCTCCTAGTAGAGAGCAAGCAGCTGAAACAACCCCAGTCTGGAGGAACTGGTCTGAAAGAGGTGGGTTTGGAGAGGGTTGTTAATGATGGACTGCAGCGAACTCAGATGATTTGGGAATTTTGAGAAACTGAAAGAACTCTGAGCTGTGTTTGAAAACCTTCATGAAAATGAAAAGTTTCACAGTTAACATTATACCTGCCGTCCTTGTGTTCTTTTATTTGATCTATTTCCAAATTTTCAGCATTTAAAATGATGTTTTGAAGTTTTCACATTAAGTGGCAGTCAATGCCCAATGTCACAGAAACTTTACGGGGCCAGATTGGAGGCCCTAACACAGAATAACAGGTAGTTACTGTGACTTCTCAGTTTATGGCTTAGAGACACAAATGTAAAACAGCAAAGTTTTTATTTTAAGCATTACAAGGAGACATTATGGGAAGCTTTTATTAACCAAAAGAAGAGTTTTATTGGACAATAAGGGAGAAGGAGGTCAATGTTACTTGTATTCTTGCCCCAAAAGAGAAATTGTAAATAGCTAAGACCTTTCCCCATAATTATTGAGTCAGCTTCTGCCATCTAAAACATTTAAACAACATATGGGTATTGAAAGCAAAAATGCCCAGGTCTTTAAGGTCTGATCATCTACTAAACCAGGGCAGCAGAGAAATTCACTCTGCTACGTGTTAGTTGTTTTCATCTTGCACTCGCCCTCCCACATAGGCCTGACAGCATCAGAAGCCAAGAGCTAGTGGAGGATTTCTGGCCTGTGACAGACTTGATTGCTTTGTGTGACTTCCCCATATTCAGCTATTTATTCTCAATGTGCTGAAAAAATGTCAAAGTACATCACCACGAACTCATCTCTCTTCTCAGGGATTATTTTAAAGTGGTAATAAAAACTGAGATTAGAGATGCCTCTAGCTGGAATGGAGTGCTGCTTCCTAAATCTAAGTAAAAATCAGCCTTTTTTTTTGGTGAAGTTTCTCTTGGGAGTTTTGATTTCAGAAGAAATTGAATGTTGAAGGGGAGAGAGACCTGGAACATGACAGAGAGCAATTAACCATGCAGCAGCGGGAGGGATGGCTGGCACGCACACCATTTCCAGGTGCACGACGCAGGGCTTTCAGTGCACAAACCCCAGACTGTGCCGGTGCGGTACAATCGTTAATAAAAGGCAGCTCCATTTTTTTTATACAGTTGCAAGCGAAAGGCAATTGCATATTGATGAGAGTGAGAGGACCAGACTCAGGTTTACTCTCAGTTCAAGTTCACGTGCTCATTAGCCTAGGTTGGGATGATCTGTCCCTTTGCTCAAGGAGTGACGGACGTCCCAGGACAGCAGTAAGCAGTGACAAGCACAGATAGCCATGTCTAAGTGCACTAGCTAAATCTCCAGCCATAAAGCACGCATTTAAGGTTTGAGCTGCAGGGTGGTTGTTACCTCAGGAGCTTTTGTCCATCTCTAGGTGTGTTGTCTACAGGTGTGGGAAGCACGTTTCTGGACTGCAGTGTAGCCATAATCGTATGCCGAAAATCTAGGCTGCTAGACTTCTGGTGAAAGCCAGCACATTGGAATCAGGGCTTTAAGAAAGCCTGGAAATAGGGAAAACACAAGAATTGGAATCTCTGAAGAATCCAGACCAAAGCCCAGAGGAAAACTGTTTTACTACTAGAAGAGGCGGCCAAAACCAGTCTCTAGTGGCTGGGGTTGGCCTCTGTCTCTGCATCTGCCTACTCTATGACAGACAATACTGTAATAATGGCCACGGCATGACTAATTGCCCTTCTGAAAAAGGATTTTATATTGATGCTACCCCTGCTGTTACACGGCAACATGGAAGCAGTAAAAAAATTGTTCCAGGAAGTCAACAGCTCAATGGAGAAAACGTTGCTGAGCTTGTCAGACTGAGCTTTAAAGCATGGTGGGTTTATTTTGGGGCTTTCATTTATTCATTTTAAATAACAAAGTTGCACTAAAACAACCAAGCCTGCGGATGATCCTGGGCCACAGCACTCACAAGCTCCATTTACCGCAGTCTGTGGTTGACACTGGGAAACTGTCACTCCTGGCTAGGTAGGCTTGTGCTGCAGCTCTCAAGCCAGCCGCTTCTCAGACCTGTTCAATGCTGATTCAGCCCCAGCGATCACTGGAAGGAAGAGTTATTAATTAAAGGTGTGCAGAGCATTCTGTGGGGCTGGAAGACATGTCACCAAAGAAACAGTGGTGTTTTAATTATATGAATTCATAACCAGCTTTGGATTTCCTTCCAGAGCCAGACCACATTAGAATATTAACAAGGAGTCGTCGTTCCCTTAAACCAGAGAAAGAGGTTAAGCAGGAGGCTAAGTGGTGCTGGGTGGTTGCTGGAACTGGGCTGTGGATACCTGTAAAGCAAGCAGGTAAAGAGGATTCCTCTAGCTGAACTGGAAATTCAGGCAATTTCTGGTTCAGCCAATAAGGGCAACATCTACCAGCGATATTTAGGGCTTGCCAGAAAAGCGTGTTCTTTGAGCAGCGATATCCAGAATAATTATTTTGAGTTCCTGTGGATTCATATTCTCAGGAAGTCTGACATCCCTGCTATTCCACTTTAGGTTCATGTTGCATCTTATTCTGGAACAATTTCTACAGGCAGTCAGAAATCACAGGGATTCTTGCTATTGGGCTCACTGTGCTAGGATCACACTGGGCATATCCCCACTCCATCCTTCTGCTCTCTCAGAAACATTCTTTGGGGAACTAGAAACAAAACAGACTTCACACTTTAGATTTTGTACAAGACTTCCTTTATTATAAATAGAGCTGCATGAGAAGATCTATACAAATTCAACAGTGTCCTGCTATAAAAGCGGTTTGAGTGCAGCATTGTCAATGAAGGAAGACCTTAGTTTGGAATGTTTGGTGTTATTGCCCATCTCAGCTGCATTGCCAAGATTGATCTTCACACTACAGTTTTGCTTCTGAGCTAACATTACACCCGCCCCCCCCCCATCCTAAAAAAAAAAAAAAAAAAGACAAGTAATAAATAAAGCTATTGCTATGTAGGATCCTATGAGAACTAACCCCTCAATGACCAGCAGCTAAGCTGTTACAGGTGGGTAAAGTCTCATTTCTTCACCACAGAGAAAATGTTGCAAAGGCTTTGCATTAAAACCATCTGGTGAACAAGCACCAAATCCTGCTGCTTAAATATTGGATAGTTTTGGATCTTTTTGCTGAAATACATCTTTATACCCCCATAAGACCTGTACACAGAGCAACTGGAGAGAGAGAGAAGCCATATTCTATGGTTGCCACATACTAAGGAGTGAACTCCCAACAGCTCCCCTTAGAAGACATTCAGCTCCTGAACAATAATAACCTTAGACCAAGACATTTCCTAAAGGCAAATGGCTCCTGAGACTGCGTTGTAGATCAGCGGCTGCTACCAAGCCACCACTAATTCCATTGCTTTGGCAGAGCCTATAATAAAATATTAAAACCGCAAGTTGAGGGTGGAGGGAGTGCTTGGAAACCAGCAGAAGGCAACAGGAGTTCATCTGTTAAATTCACCTGGTTAGCAAACAGCAAGAACAGCGCTGAGACCCAAGAAAGAGGTCTGGGACAGGCAGTTTACCCTTCCTTAGGATCTCTCACGGAGATACAGGCATTACCAAAGAGATGTTGTGTGTTTGTTACTCACGTGTCATATGCTGTTTGGTTTTAAAAGAACGTTATTCACTTTAAACCACAAAACCCCGCTTCCACCCCCAGCCTTTAAAGCTGCTTCCTATGAATGCCCAACCAGACTTCAACCAAGGCAGAACTAAACATGGGCAGCACTAAAAAGTCTTAGGACATTTTTACTGGCTGACAGCTGACAGAGCTAAACTGTCTTATAAACCTTTTTTATGAAATGTGAGTGCGGCCTTTTAGTGACAGGGCGAGTACTTGGTGGGCAAAGATTTAATACAGCAGAGACAGGCAGTCCAAGGAATGATGTGCTGCACATCACGGCCTCCTTGTACCACTGCAGAGGTCTGATCCAGAGAAATGCCGTGTACCCACATCTCAGATGGGGCACTTATATACCTCTGGTATACATACTGGTATTATGGCTTACAAAGAAGCTCTCTGCCCTGAGGCTTACTGGAGCACAGCTTATAATCACAGAGCACTTCTCCCCCCAGATAGGTATGAGCAGGTTCCCTCACAGCCTAAATGCACAGAGCAGACCTCTTAAAAGGTGCTCAGGGCAAAATGAGCATATTGCATGTAGGAAAATTAAGCCAAGCAATTTGCTTTCAGGGGAATCAAATCCATAAATTCCTTGGTTCAGCTCCAGCTTGGGTTCAACTAAACCCCATGGGAACACTGCAGGGTCAGTTTGGGCTTAAGAGAGAACAGGCACACAAATACAGAAAATGAAGAACAGAAGATTCAACCCACTTATCAGTTTAGGTTTCTTTGAGTCTGAGCAGCAGTGCTCAGAGCTGTGTAAGACGAGTTTAGGCATGTTTACAAGCCCGTAGGACTGGCATTACAAAGTTTTGTTCTGACATTTTAACAGGGGAGTTAGTTACCTTCTGCTGTTCAACAGCCTTTTCTTCTCATCCTCCCCCTGCTCAACCTTATACAAAAGTTATTTTTCAACCCTGAACGTCATTTCCTGAGAGACCTGGGTCACAAATTTGTTTCTGTTCTTTGGACAGGCTAAATTTAGACTCCTGACAGGAAACGGCAGAGAAATTTTTATTTCTTTCTGGCTGGGCTGGGAATATGTTTAGAAGCAACTCTGACCACAACTGCTTCAGCCTAACCTGCCTGCCAGCAAAGCTGGATCTGCTACAGGCACTATGCAGTAAACCTGGGCAGGTAAAAGTGGCAAATTGCTTGGGTTTGCAAACAACTTACACAGCTTCCAATGTAGCCTCCAGGCTCCAGTATTCACCCACCCTCCCTGTACCTCTGCTTGTCACCACCTGCTTGCCGTGTCCCTCAGATTGCTCCTGCCCTCTTTCCTACCGGGGAAGGCTTGCTTGGTTGTGCTAATGAAAACCAGGCGCTTACAGCACGCTTCAGCGTTAGCAATTAGTCCTGCCCTGTTGCTCTGCCAGCCCTGGCAGTCTCCCAGGCTCTCATCGCCCAGGGTGCTGAAGCAAGCACTGATGATCCAAGACTCTTGGCTACTGGCATTACCCACCAGCCTCTTCTCTCCCATTTTGCTTCCTACTCCTTACTTTCTGCTCAGAAATATTACTTAACCACCCTATAGCTGGGATGACAAAAGCCAAGGGGAGCGGCAATTTGAGCAGAGTTGCCTGTCCCCACCTGTGCTTTCTTATAAACCAGGTGTGGAAATGGGAGTTACCGCTTTCTCTGCCTTTGTGCATGAAATGTCCTTCACTGGTGGAAGGACAGACAAGAGCAGACATCAAGGAGGTGGTGAGATGGTTTTTATCAGGAAAAGGGAGGAGAGGACACATCTACGGAGAGTTTGCTTATCAACAGGGTGGATAAGTCGCCTCATGCTGTATGCTGTCCCTGTGACACAGGATTAAATCTCTCTGATGCACGTGACAGAGATGATTGATAAAAAGGAACCTGTGGAGTCACAGTAATATCATCCCTGATGGGCCTCACCACCCAGAACAACTACCCTCTTGTAAACAGGATTCAGAAAAGCCCTAGTGTAAAACATTGCAGGAAATCCTAGTGTAAGAAAATTGTAGGAAAGGCCCCTTAGCGCTGGATGCCAGGCCTCCGGGACCAGCACAAAGCAGATCTGCACCAAGGCCTTGGCTTGGATCCTGCACGAAGCAGATGAAGGAGGGTGAGGAGCCAGTGAGCCCTCTCTTCCAGCAAAGCCACCTTGCTGGGGCTGGGCAGCCCACTGGCATGGCACAAACGTGCTGCTTCCCATGGGATTTCAGGCACCTCCATGTCTGCATTGGGCTTTTTAGCACATACCTTGAGATTCTCCCCTGGCTTGAAAGTCTGCAGAAGCTGTCATTTCCCCATCGCACTCCCAGCTCAGCAAATTATGGTCTGCTAGCAGCAGCTCCTCAGGGCCTCATCAGAGCAGCAGTCTTTAAAAGGACTGAGAAGACCCTAAGTGGAGGCAAACAGGTAGCTTTTGCCTGGGTATCTGGGAGCAGAAGGGATGCGACACAGACCACAAGGCAGCTGTAGAGGCAGCGCTGCCAAGCTCTCCTCCTAACTCAGAGCCATCCTGCTGGCCTTGGCCTCATTAAAACCATGCTGGGAGAGTCACACTCTCATTTGGAGGGTGATTGTTCCCCCCTGCTACCAGACTGCTGAGATGATTGGCTTCATTACAGGATAATTTTGGAGAACTGCTTCTTTTATGAAAGCAAAACCTGTAGCAGTCCTTTCTCTCTTGGCTGTTCTCAGCCTTGCTGCCCCGAGGTAAGGGAAACAAACAAACCAAAATGCCAGAATCCAATAACGGTGTTTCTCTCTTTTATCTAAGGTAAAAAAGGTTCCTGTCCATTTATCCATGGAAAATGGCCAGGAATATAACCCACTAGCCATGTTACTGTGAAGAAAATGGAAGACTTGAATGAAATGGTCTGAAGGCACAGACCCTGCTGCCTGCTCTGCTACATCCCCCCCAGGGAGAAGAAACATGCAGGGTGCAGGGATATTTTTGAAGGATAGGACAAGCAATTTAAACTACTGCTACAAATCCTATCAAGAAGGCTTTTTTTGTAACTACAGTTACCTTTTGATTAAAGAGCTGTGGTTGATTTAAGGATCTCCATCCAGTCCAGATCTTGTGCATGACCCTCCTCCCCACACCAGCACCGAGTCTTATATTGCGCTTCCCATCAGTCGCAGAGCTCCTGCTGTCTGCAAGCAGACAGGCTCCTGCGATCCCAAGATCCCGTCTCTGATTCCTCCACCCTTTTCTTATCTCCCCTTTCCAAAGGAAATGAAGTATTTGGCCACCACCACCGTTTGCATTGCAGGCATCTGAATAAATTAGTCATATTTGTTGCTCACCACCACTGTAGTGTGACTGAGGCACAATAGAAAAATACATTCTTAGCTGCATAAAACCCAGCCAGCACACCAGTGGAGCAGAAACTGACTTTTATACCACGTCTTCCCATTTCTCCCTATCCTACCCCCATCCCCTCTCCCTTGCTGCAGAAACCATGGCCCAGGACTGGTTCAGCTGCAGACAAGAAGCTGTACTGGCAAAGCTGGTTGTCTCCAGGAGGCTTCGGAAAGCTGCCCTCTGGACCTGTGCTTAGAGGAACAAGTGTTTTCCTGCTGGCTTTGGTTAAAGGGATTCCTTATGGATCCCATTGGTGTGTGCAACGGGAATGTGCACCGTGTATTCATTTATTAGTGCAGGCATGTTCCTGAGCATCTCGTGGAACGTGTCCACTGTCTTCCTGTAAACGTCCCTGTGTAGCACAAAGGGACGGAAAAGGTTGAGAGGCTCAGCCCTCTGGAATATGATGGGCAAGCTCAGCTCTGCTGGTACCTTCCCATTGCCAACAAAGAAGTGGTAGAGCTTCTTCTCATGCAAACATTTCTCCAGGAATTTCAGCATGTCCTGTAGACGGGCCTCCAATTTCTCTGGGGCCCAGTCCTGACTGGGACGTGTCTGTAGGAGATGCAGCATCACTGTCTTCAGGTGGTAGTTGGTGAGCCCGCTTGGACCCGTGAGGCTGCACTGCTTCCCGTGGAGGAAGGAGAGGATCTGAAGGCAGCTCACATGGCAGGCGTTAGCAGGCAGCGTTTTGGAGACCAGCTGGATGAACCTCCTCTCATACACTGCGAAGGTGAGAAACCAGTGAGTGCTGGAGGGGAGGTCTGCTGCCAGGCCCCTCCGAGGAAAATGAGAGATGAAGTAAACGTCAGAGTTCTCGTACTGCACCACAGGGGTGAGGTTGAAGGCAATTGATTTCCCTGACCTAAATTTTATCTTCAGGGCTCCTGGTGAGTCCAGGAGGCTGAAGGAAAGGTCGAATTCGTACTTGTGGGAGATTCTGTTCCAGGCCTTGGTGACCGCGATCTGGAACCACTTCATGACTTGGTCGGCATCCAGATATTGAGTATTTTTGAAGCAGAGGAGGTCTTCCATCTCACCGCTGGGTCTGGTAGGATTGGCTTGGCTATGGAGGAGACACAGCATATCTTCCCCTAGTTTAGTCTTGTCACAGATGCAACCTGTCACATCCTCATCTGCCCTGCATACCTTGATAGTGCCATAACCTTGTTCATCTGGGGGAAAAGAGTCACCAGAACACCAGATCTGGGACCGGAAACAGTATGGCTCTGGGGGGGCAAAAGGCACTATCAGATCACAGACAAAAGGTTTACGCACTCTCCAGTTCTCATACATGCTCCCCACACCCATGCAGTCCTCCACTTCCATGTCAGCATCCCGGTTACAAACGCTCCTCAAGGCCTCCAGCAGGTCATCTGCAAAGCCTTCCACCATCTCCCGCATCCTGGCCATGTCTCCGGTGGTACCCAGGATGCGCTTCTCATAGAAGCTGGCCAAGACAGCCTTGTCAGGGAAGGCCACTCCTTTAAATGCTTTCCCCAGGACAGCCATATCATCCTCTTCTCCTCCCATGTCCTGCCAATTCCCTTCCTGGAAATCCTGCCTCCAGAGCTCGATCAGCAGGAAGATGACCATGGAAAGGGCAGTCCACATATCCCATCGGACTTTTTCCTCTTTGCTTTCCTCCACTACCTCTGCAGCCTTTTCCAGAGCCTTCTGTGTGGCTTCCTGGGCTGCAATTTCCTGCTCCAAGCGCAACTGCTCCAGCCGAAGGCTCTCCTCCCGCTCCTTCATCTTCTGGATGATTTCTTCCGTGTTCTCGGGGACAGTGCCATTCTCTTTAGGGAAGAGGAGAGGGTGGTTGACAATAGCTGTAATCACCACTAGGCACACCCGGAAGATTCCCACGGGCATGGCAGTTCCTTCCCTGAAAGAGAAAGAAAGGCAGAATGATCCACGATTCAGAGTATTTTCCCTCAAGAAGAAAAATGAAAGAAACTCCTCACTTGAATAAAAGCTTTGGCATCCTTCCTAGCCCTGAAAAAAACACTCAAGTCCAGAAGCTCCTAAGCGCATGCCTATTTCTGCAAGTTACCAACAAAGCTTCCCAAAGAGACTTTATCAGCAGATGGTGAGGATGAAAGTGTCCTCTTATCAAATTAACTTTGAAGAACAGGACTGTGAAGGCACTTGCTACTGTCAGCCCACTGTGATGCTGCTGGGGCAGGGTGGGAGGGCATGTCCTTACTCCCTCCTTTAAAGTTCTCAGGACAGAAAGGGAAAGAAGCAGGCAGGACCTCCCCAGATATAAAAAAACAGGGCTGGAGATGTCCACTGCTCTCCCTCGGTGTAAGGCTAATGTTGCAGACGTGGCAATGGCATAGGCAGGGCTGTCCTGGCCACCTTCCACGTTAAGCATGCCTGGGGACCCACACAGCCTGCTCCGATGAGAGCGATCTTCACTGCCAGTGCTGGTGTGCACCTCGGTGGGAACAAGTCTGCATGGTTTTGTGCTTCTAAGCAGGCACTAGAGGAAAAACTCTTCCAGCCTTCCAGCACCATCAGGATCAGGCTGTGGCAAACTCTCCCGGCCCCCAGGATGCCTCATGACTGCGGTCCCTGGAAAAAGGGCAGAGACAGAAAGATTGCTAATCTGGAAAGGGTTTCCTTTAACCCAGTGGTTTTAAAAGCATCGGGTTGTTTATTTTTTGTGTTTACTTCACTATTAATCTGTGGAAGACACTAGTAAACACCATGGCTTTGATCTAAGCCATCTTCCCCAAGCACCCCCTTAAACAGCTGTGCTTGCAGCCAGCTCACTCCTACCTGAAGTGAGCTCAGCGTGGCTGCGAGGACATACCCTGGGTCTTGGTGTCACTGCGCCTGCCACAGGCAGCCGTGTGCCAGCAACAGTCCCACCTGTCACCCCTTGCACAAGCCCTTGGCATGACTGAGACGGCTATGATGTTTTGGAGTTGCTTCGTGTGGTTAGTAGCTCTGCTGCTCAGCCCTCACACTTAATGAAGCTTTCCATGCCATAGGGCTCATGATGAAAGAATTTAATTCCCAGCTTTCTGGGACACAGTCCGATTGCTGGGGCATCTGCCTGGCCCTGACGAGGCCTCCCAGAGGTCTGGGCCAGAGGGTGCTCAGGCTGAAGCCTGGGCTGTTTCCTCCCAGGTGGCATTTCTGTTTCTGGAGGGCTAGCACCCCTATCAATATCCCAAGTGCCTGCTAGGGCAAGACAATCTGAGGTTGTCACCCACTGCTGAGAAGTGGCAAGCTCATCAGTCCCTCTTCCTAGCAACATGACCTCTCAGTCCTACCACAGGGAGATCAGAAGGACAAGATCGACAAGCAGAGGTATTTCTTCTTCCAGCTGGGATGTTTTAACGGAGCCCCTTTAATGCCTCAAAAGTGTGTTTGAGAGAAAAGAGTTTCTGTTACAGAAATAAAGCCTATCCATAAAATACCTAATCAATCAAACCAGAACAAACAATCTCATTCCTAACAAACCAATTCACCCTGCTGCAGGAATGAGGCTGTTTCACAGAGCCAAGAGATGGTGAGGCACCGTGTGTGCACCGGCAGATGAGGGCTGTCATTTTCTCCCCCTGCAATAGCTCCTTCCTGGCCTGAACCCGGCATGTTTTGGTACCACAGCAACCCTGCTGTCCCAGCGTCTGGGCAAGAAGGAGAACATCTCTGGCAATCTCATTTATGCCTCCACAGGGCATGCAATAAAGACAGACCCATCCCAGTGGTCCTTGTTATCATTACCGCACAACAAACTGCTGCCTTTCGATTGCAGGAACCTGGATTTCCTCTATGTGAGCACTTACTGTACATGGGAACTGTATCCTTCAGCGTGCAATTATCTTTGCTTACAAGAGGGCTGGGACTGGAATAACAAGGGAAGGGAACAGGATTGAGGTGCATTGTCCAAGCAGCAAGAAAATTCACACGGTGCTCAGGATAACGCTAAGTGCCCCTCCCTGTGTAACATTTACTAACTAACCTTTTTTTACATCCCATGTACATGCGTAGATGCATGTCCTTACGCAGACGTTCCTCTGGAGATGGTTTGCTGGCCTTTTTTGTCCTTTTTACATTTACATTAACTCTTTAATTCATCAGGCAATGAATTAAAGCTTAATTAATGCCCAAAGCTGGGTGTTCATTTATTCTGTGAGCTCCGTGCCTGGCCACATTTTAAAAATAAACTGGGGTCACCCTGCATTGCAAAGGGCTTTATCAGTTTGCCGGGGCAGGGCAGGAAGCGCTGGCGAGCTCCTTTCCTTAGTGCTACGCTCTTGCAGACTACGTGTGCTTTTCAAGCTTAAAAATAACATGGCCAAGGGCCAGGTGCCTCCTCTTGCAGTCTTGACCAGGACGACATTGCTGCTCTGCCCTGCTAGACCTCTGTCCCTGTGGATGAGATGTTTTACTGCTACCAGATTCCTTCTTAGATGCATAAGGCTGAGAGAAGTCAGCTTCCTTAGGACCTTCGTGTATCCGTCAAGACTCTTCTGTGCCCAGCTGCCCGTGGGCACACCGCTTCCAGAGGCTGCCTGCCCCAAAGCTCTGCTAGCAGAAGGGGTTAGGCCAGACACCCCCAAGTCCATCGCTGGCCAGCTCAGCTGAATTAATTCTGAGTCACACTGACAGTCTAGGCTACCCCAGCCAATTTTGCAGGAGTAGATTAGGAAGCACACACACAGCCTTTCCCCCCAACAAACTCTACAGGCATCAATCTCTGGAAGAGAGTCAGGATGAAAACTGGAAGTGACAACATCTTTAGGCCACATGAATTTGCAAGAAGCATGTCTGTTTTCAGCCTCACCAGAGGAAGTTTTCCTGGTCAAAACTGCCCTTTTGCTACTGTAGCTATTCACACCAGAAAATGAAGCCAAACATTGACCCTAGTTAAGGTTTAAGGTTAACCATGCTCAGTGACCAAGGTCAGTGGAGCCTGGCCTGGGCAGCAGCAAGGGTGGTACGGGCAGAGCATTCCCATATCCCACAGCTTTCCTGGCTAATATGGAAATACTAAATAATACAGGTGAAACCAGTAGCACTGCCTGCTAGGGCAGTCCAGCCTTCCCCATAACAAAGGCCGCTCTTTTCCTTTGCTTTTAACTTCAGCCCAAGTCATTTAAGTCTGATAAAAATATTTATGCCTGCTCTGGCTGAGACAGCTTTCGTGTGGGGAAGAGGGAGAGAGTCCAAATGTTTCCAAGCTGGAGACATCATTGTTTCATCTATGCATCCAATTTAGCAACATTTCAAGCATGAAGAAAAAAGAAAGTATTCATGAGTTTTTAAACAGCAAGTTGCCAAACCGATCTTCAACCTTTTCCAAATTTCTGGCCCTGACAGTTTTTTCCCATTCAAAACACAGACAATGTCCAGGCTTGGTAACAGGCTTACATCCAACTACCTTCTGCTGACCCTCCTGCAGCAGTCCCAGGGCTCCAAAGAGCCCCCTGAGGGAGAGCACTGTGGTCCTCGCCGCATCACAGGCAGGCCACGTCTGTGAGCAGCCGAGCCTGCCCTCGCCCTGCTCCCCGGGCTGGGGCGTTCCCGGGGTGAGAGAGCAGAGACCCCACCTCTTGTGCTCCCACAGGCACAAAGCAGGGGAAGAAGCAGCGAGGCCAAGGAAAGCCACTCAGGGAAGGGAGGAGGGCCAGGAGCAAGCAGATAAATGGAGCCCCAACATCCCCATGCAAAGCTCCATCTCTGCTCACTGCCCAGCACGTGATGCTGCTTGTTCAAACCTGACCGTGGCACCAGAATTTGTTTCCTTCTAGGCTTTTCCATGGCACTCACTGCTTCAGTAACTGGGTGCTTCACTGATTTTAAGGTTAACGACTGCTCTGAACAACCCTGGGAAGTGAGGGGGCAGGCACCATCCCACTCTCCAGCTGTGGAGCGAGGGCTCAGAGAGATAAAAGCAGCCGATCACTCTGCTGCACAATTAGAAACAATGATCAGCTGTGTCCTGCAGCACTTGGTATGTTCAAAGGCTTCACCAAGAGCACCTGCAGCCCTCCACCCTCAGCTCCCAGGCAAGTTAGGCCTCATCCTTTCAAGCCTGAAGCAGCCTCCCTGGCTGGAGGATCCCGATCAGCCCTTCAGCAGGTCCCAGATGATGCGGGGAGCCCCAAGAAGGGAACGGGGAAGATGACACTATCATGCCGTTCAGGTTGTTGCCATGAAGCCATGTGCAGAAGGAGGCCAGCTCTCACACTAAGCTGATCTGAAAGCCCTTTGCTGCACAATTCAGTAATGTTTGGTTCACCCGTTTGCCTGGAGCACAGTTACAGGTAGCATCTTGCAAGGAAAGGGAAGCGGCACATGAAGCTCACAGGCGCGTAAAGCCTTCGCACAGCCAGGCAGAAGCTTGCCTAAGGTCAGGTGATGGCTGGAGAGCACCCTCTGCATGTGGACTTTGAGAGCTGGCTGAAATCCTCTTGCTTACACATCATAAAAACCAAGGGGTGAGTCTGCCCAGAGAGGCTTGCCCCAAAACTGCCACGGGAAAAGACTCTTCTCCTTTGCCACATTTGGGCAGCGCCAGCCATGCCAAAGGCTGGAAGGAAATGGGCCGGAGCTCTGAAAATGATCCCTCAGGTGAGACCTGACTCACCAGCCATGCTGAGCCCCTCGGCAGTGGAGCAAAGGCAGAGCTGCAGCTCCTCACCAGCACAAATGCAGCCCCCTAAGCCAAAAAACTGTTGCTGTGCTCTACAAACCAACGCTTGCTGTGCCTGCATCTCTGCAGTAACTGTCTCCGCATCACCTGTGCTACCTGGGTCCCTGCACAAGTGGCCTTGAAGGAAAATCATCTGCAGAAACTATTGCAAGACAATATAAAAATAGCCATCGCACTGTTTCCTGACTGTAGTCAGCCCTGAAGATGAGTAGCGCTTGCAGTGCACGCTAGCGCAAGCAGATTTGCTTAGTGGTGTTTTATGTGGCATGGGGGCAGAGCTCGGCTCTACCTTCCACTTCTGCCTTGAAGACCTTCTCCTCACCTGGGAGCATCACAGAGCTCATCTGATGTTCACGTGGGCCGACTTGTGACAGCCACTGCCCTGTGGCAGTGTGTGCTCTCCCCCTTCCCACCAGCCACCCTGCCATAGGGGATTTCCCTGCATGAGTAGCAAAGTCCTTTGTAGAGACGATGATGCTCAAAGCCGTAACAATGTCCCGGCCCTTCCAGCTAAAATGTGCTCAACTTCTGATGTCCCCAAGCCTTCCTCACACGCTCTTCCATAGCAGCCTCCTGCTCAGGCTGGCAAAGGAAAAGAGGCTTAAACAGCAGCTTGCAACTTGCCTCTGTAGACTGCTCATGTGCTCTGAGCCCGGATAACCCTCCATCTTCTCTGAAAACACGGGAGAATATTTCCCTTTCATTAATGGTCCCTTTCTTTCCTCAAGAGTTCCTTATACAGCCATATTTTTTTCACCTTTTTGTTCCCTTAGATTTTGAATCATGGGAAGCAAAACATGCTCTGGCTAGTGTTCAGCAATAAACCAGATAGGAGTGAGCTGAAGTTTTGATTCTTAAATTAGAAAAACCCAAGTCAAGCCACTGAATGCTGTTCAGTAATGCACTGGAATACGCCAAGACGTCATTTACGACACGCTCAATTGCTTCCTGCGATTTGGCTGACACAAAAGGCAGTGAATAGGTGGCTGCCACATTGTGTTTTGCTCTGGTAGGCTGCAAGAAAAGAGGCGATTTGAAGAGATGATAGAAACTACAGCTGGTTGGGAGATTTTTCACTGAAAGCTGCCAAGTTTTTGAAACCAGAACTTTCATGGGAACAAATATGATTTGAGACTCTTTTGGGGAAGGTCCTTGAGGTCTGGAAAGGACTCTGCTGCTTGTTTTGACTGGAGAGATTAATAGCCCAGAACAGCCACTAACCTGTACTTGGGACTTTCTTACTGGGAAGACGTGAATCTCAAGTCCCGGGGTTTCAGGCCCAGTTCAGCCGTACTCCCTCATAGCTGAGCTTCTGGGAGCTCCACCATTCCTCCCCTTGCTGTAACGGAAAACAAATTGCCTTTTGGCCTTTGAGTGTATTGTCTGAAAATGCTTCTCCTGCATTTACGAAGACCTAGTCAAGACAAAAAGTTTGCTGAAAGCCCTTTGAAATGCACTATGTCCTCCAATTTGCAAATACCATTGCCACCTCTGCATGTATTCAGAGGTATGCCAGGCTGCAGCAGAAAGAAATTACGTTCCCTCTTACTGAGGACTACAAGCTCTGAATTGTAAGAAACATGCACAATGAAAGAGAAATGGGAATTGCAGAGATGGATGCCAGTATTATTGCTCCTGCCAAAAACTTGGAAAGATGCACTTTATTTAGTCAACCTCACACCATGCTGCTGTTTTTCCACCATCTCCCCATCAACATTTACAGAGGAGTCGAAAGGCCTTTGCTGGCTCTGGACAGATGGTGAGGGCAGTTTTCCTTCCAGCTGCTACATGTAAAGCCTCAGGAAGAGATATGTGCTGGGTGGATGTTCATGGAAATGACGAAGGTACCACTAGAGAGAGCAATACCCTGGTGAAGATATCAGACTGGTCTCTGTCATTAGTTGCTGGGAATTCGTTGTTCAAATTTTGCCTCTTTTGCACTGAGAAGAATGAGAAAATTTTCAGGTTTTAATTTTATATGCACATATTTAAAAAACAGAGCACACGTCTATGCCCTTATAGTCTGATCGCTTACCTTGGATGACACAAACTTCTGTTGAAGGCTCTCCTCCAAATTCAGGAGGGAGTAGCAGTAATCTAAGCTTTGTTCTCCTTCCTGGCCCCTGAGGTTGCTGCCCTTATCACTTGGCTGCTTTCAGGTCAATGCTCTGCTCTGCAAGTTTGACCTGGGCTTTCACAGGACTTGAGGAATTGGTTTTGGCAGGACTTCAGTCAAACCTGTCTTGTTCTTGAGACCATTTTTACTGAAGAAGTATTTTCTCGGGTGGGCAGGGGAGGAGTCCCGTTTTGGTGAAGAATTTCAGACCAGAAAAGAGTGAGGTTTCTACCCAGGTCAACACAACGTTTGTTGGGGCCTGCAGGTTATCCAGCACCCCAGTGTGATGGACACTGCCAGCTAAGCCAGTTCCTAGGAGACATCATGCCGAAGCACTGCATCTCAAAACAAGAGTTTCCATGTTCACTTGAGTCAGAAAGGTGGGGCTGTGGCATCAGGTGGGGCTGGCGAGGCACTGGACCCTCAGGGGGGCTGGAGGGCCCTTATAGCCCAGGCAACTGCTCAGAGCCCACGTACTGAAACACACCCCAGGGTGACTAAGGGTTTATTGCACCAGTCTACCCTTCCCACCCCACTGCGTATGCATTAGCACATATGATCCTGCCTAGCTGTTACCTGGCACAGGCAGCAAGAGCCCAGAGGCTCAAATGAGGATCCTTAGCTGGTTTCTACTCTCCACAACAAAGACCCCACTGCTGCAGTGAGAATGCGTCCCCAGAACCGAACAGAGCCATGAAGACCCCCCACTTCCCGCTCCACCATCAGCTTTGACAGCACCCAGCACAGCCCACTCAGAGATCATGCAGCATGGCGCAGCCCCGAGAGGCTCCTGCTCTCCCATCTCTTGAGCACAGTCAGCTGCAGCGCACACAGCCCAGCCAGGAAAACTGAGCCACAAAAACGCAATACAGAGTCTGAGCGGCACCAACTTGTGCTGTTCTTTCACCCCCTATGAATCCAGCTTGCATACAGGATGTTGGTGTGATGAGCTACCGACAGGGACAGGACGGTTCCAGCCACAGCAGCTATAACTCATGCTCTGACTTGTCTTCTTGAGCATTAAATTAGTGCTACAGACAAAGTACCAAATTCCAGTTGCCAGCACAGTCGCAGTTGGTTCAGCATGGTCTAGTGGGATCAGGCTCTGTCTCTGGCTCTCTACCAAAGCCACCAGTGGAAAGGACCGAATGCACCAACACATCAGGTGCAGAGGTCTGGATGTTGAGACTGGTACCACAACCATGTTTAAAACCAGAACAAGCCAGCTGGCCTGCTCAGGACTACACAAGGCAGGTATGGCAGAGCAACTGCCTTCCAAAACATGCCTGGAAGCCCCACCCCAGATTAGCTGCTTGGCCATAGGACAGCAGTTGGACAAGGTCACTTGCCTGATAACTATTGTTTTGCTGTTTGATTGAGAACACGCTAGCCTTTTGTAACATCCGTGGACATCCTGTCCCGAGCCTGCTGCAGTGCCAACGGGGCCAGTCGCGCAGCTGGAGTCGGACATCCTGCCCAACAGGTCTGCTGTGGACTTTCGGAAGCAATATTTTCCTCCCGGGGTCACCAGATCAGGTATTTCCAAGGAAATGATGATGCTCATCCTGTGCACAGGACTAGGTAGCCCTCCCTTCCCACAGACAGGCAGATTCGGGGTGGATAGGCATGCAAGCAACACTGACATTGCTCTGGAGGCAGACACTACCATGTGGCCCCAGGTCCAAGCAAGAAGTGATTTTGTCAGCATCTCTTCAAGCAGAGGAGTGCTTGACTTGCCCTGGCAAGGACAGGGAGTCTCTCTCATGTATTCCAGTCATTCACTACCATTGCCATCAGGAAGCTTTCTTTCATGCCCTTGCTGCAGTTTGAACCCCTAACTTTCCGGTGGCCACTGTGGGTAAAAGTAGGACAGATCGTTTCTTTTCTTCTTGCAGTAGCGCTCAAGATGTTCAGAGGTCCTCCCCTCCTGCCTCAGCTTTCTCTGCACACAGATGTATTTGTAAGATGTTGCTATAAAATCCCATGGCCCCCTTCCCCCAAAGCCTAGAGTACACAGTTTTCTTTCTGGCTTAAAACAGGTTATTTGCCTTTTAGGGCTCTTTTCCAAAACCCAAAGAGATGTGGCACCTTTTAGATTTTCAGTTTCATCAGCAAGTGGGGGATATTTCCGGATATTTCTAAGTCACTATTTCTCAGTACATACAGGTACCATGCCAGTGACCAGAACATTGCTCTCCACAACTACCTGAAAGGAGGCTGTAGCGAGGTGGGTGTCGCTCTATTCTCCCAAGTAATAAGCGATAGGACAATAGGAAACTGCCTCAAGCTGTGCCAGGGGAGGTTTAGATTGGATATTAGGAAAAATTTCTTCACAAAAAGTGTTGTCAAGCATCTGAACAGGCTGTCCAGAGAAGTGGTGGAGTCCCCATCCCTGGAGGTATTTAAAAGATTGGTAGATGTGGCTCTTAGGGACATGGTTTAGTGGTGAACCTGGCAGTGCTAGGTTAACGGTTGGACTCGATGATCTTAAAGGTCCTTTCCAACCTAAATGATTCTATGATTCTGGCCCCCTCTTCCTGCCCCAGAAGCCGGCAGCCACCATCAAGGACAGCTGTAATAACTCTAAATGAACACAGAACCACGTCATGCTCCCAAAGCACCACTGTTTACTCACTGTAAGGCTGGACCCAAGAGGGGGTGCCCATGGAGACCAGGAGACAAAGCTAACAGCGTGAGGAGTGTGCTACTCAGCATCCTGCCCATTGCCTGAATGTGTTTTTTTGCTTTTTGACTGTGCAAGCCAGATCAGCTCTTGTCAGCAAGCAGCGCGTGGGCAGCCTGTGCAGTGCCTCGGGTTCCCCCTGCTACGGCTGAGAAGCGGTTTTACAAATTGGAACATAGTGCTGGCTGCGAGGGAGGCAGGAGAGGAAAGGTAGGAAGCATGCATGTGGCTCCCACCCACGTACTGAGCTGTTGTGGTAGGATCACGGCCAGGAACAGCTTGGCTTTTTAAGCCAAATAAATTTTCTCTGTTAATTGTGAGGAAAACAATTGGAGTAGAATGAACTTTTGTGGATATTTTTTTTTTTTTAGAAGGAGGAAAAACGCACACCAAGAAATAAAAAAAGAAGGCTGGCTTACCAACCTCGCCAGCTCCCTCCCCTCAAGCCTAATGTGCTGGGAGCTCAGGCAATAGCTGGTTGTTCCCTTGCACAATCTTTCATCGGCACAGATGGACACATACCCCCTCCTGCTTTACCAAAAGCCTGATAGTGTCAACAACAATGTATGGAGCAATGTCACCGCACAGATGCTCTCTGGCCTCCAGCTGGTGCTCATGCTGGGACCCGCTCTGGCTGTCACCCTCTCAGCCACACAACCTCCCCTTGCACGTGCAGACAGCCACGGCTCATTGATCCAATCTGGCAGTCACCTCTGGGAAAGGTGGTGAGAGTACAAAAAAGGTTCCGTTGTCAAGATGTTTGTTTAAATCTGCCTTTCTTTTCCCCACTTAATTCTCAACAAGGTGGACAAAATCACACCAGTGCTGTTAAATCAGGCAGTGGTTACTCTGACTCTCCTCATCTTAAGGTAAGCATATGCCCTACATTGCCACACATCCAACTTAGCTATATATTGTGCATGCATTCAAACAAATGCTTTGGTATTAAAAGGGTTGGTGAAAACATTATTAGAAAGTTGATTTCCCAGCAGGGATACACCACTCCAGCACATCTAAGAAGAGCACATGTGGATATTGGCACAGCTCAGATGTGACTCGCAGAATGATTATGTTTTACATGTGAAACTATGAAGTCCCATTTCAGTCATATAACAATGAGCACTTATGTATTACAGACAGTAGAAAGCACAGTAGCTGCCAGACACTTCCACACTGAGACGCTCACCAAAAACACAGCAAAAAGAACTTGTCATTGCAGGCTGGCAATTTGGTTGATCTGATATCTTCTGCTCCACCACAGTCTTGACTCTGTGACAAAGTCACACTCCTATGTCAGGAGACCTGCATGCCTAAGTATCTGCTTAAACAGGACTCAAAAACACTGGATGGGATCAGAGGTTTGTGTGATGTTGGACTATTGTATTGCTAACTAGTTACAGCTGTTTGTATTCAAACAGTTGGGGAGGAACAGTATTTAAAAGCTGGATATTGTAGCCAAAACGTCACCACAGAAATGAAAAGCAATGCTTTATTCCATTGCCTGCAATACCGGCTTTTTTATAAAACACAATATAGTTCCTTAAATAAAGTAAAAAAAAAAAAAACAAAACCAAACCAAAAACCAGACTGTGAAAGCCCCTGCAGGGATGGGTAGAGGGCGTGGAAGAAGGAGAGAGCAAGAAAGAGCACTGTTACTGCAATGCCCCGTTTCCTTGACTCTCACTAGGATGACTCCCTGATCTAAGCAGAGGCACTCCGCATTGCACGCCAGCATCTGCAGGAAGGATCAGGCCCTCTTACTTCATTACCTGGTGGCTCTAGAAAAGAACAGGAGAAACAACACAAACGCTTTTGGAAGCAGTAAGCCCAGTCTTGGCTCGCTAGTCATAAACCTAAAAACTGCCAAGAGACACGTACGCACACAAATATGTTGGCTGCAGAGTACTGCTGGCTAACCCTGCTTTTCAAAATCAGTCTGAATAAATAAAAATCAGAAGAAAAAAGCAAAGCTATACAAGAAAACAAACTGCCCCACTTCCGTACAATATTTCCATGAAGCTTTCAGCACCCGTGGCCACCAACTCAGAGCCATTTTTACCCAAGAGAATGACTCAGAGACCAGCCTATTGCCACATGCACCCATATTTAATAATTTTCATGTGCTCTTTGCTCAGTCCCCTCTGCTTACCAACAAAAGAAAACAGCTTTAAGCTCTTTCTTTCCCTGAAGAGTTTGTAAACTGAATGCTGGGAAGAAAAACTCTGAAAAGACTCAATGGGATAAGACTGATGTAACGTGCACTGCTGTAGCAAAAGTACCAAACACACGTTAAGGCTGTGAAGCCACGTGGTTTTCATTTGGGATGTGTGGGGCGAACACATACGCTTGCTTCCTTTATAACACAAGCACAACAAAGGAAGGCTTTGTTTGAAAGCCAAGGGACAGCCTCTCCGCACACTTAAAGGCTAAGTTACAACGCAATGGGAACTGTGAGTCATAGCTGTGGGGCCCCTGCTCGTAGGCACAAAAATCCCCTCTGCTGCAGCAGGCAAGGAGCTTAGCTTAGCAAGGAGCAAAGACAGCTTCCAGCTCCGCATGGGAGACTGAAAGTGTCCAGGACTAACAGCAAATAACAAGGCTGAGCTGGGAGCACACGTCGTGGATGACTTAACGACGCAAACACGTCCCTTTCAGTCGACATTTCTTCCTGTAACTCCTTCAGAGCTTGAGATCATAACCCTGCACTCGTTCCAAGAGCATAAAGCAGCTATGGCTCCACAGGGAGGTGGGATGGATGTCAGCCAAGCACCTTCAGACCATCTTCTGACTTTGGCTGCAGAAGAGCTCAGCCATGATACATAGCCTGAGCATAGCCAGCTCACTAGGTAGGACTGCTCTATGTCCTTAAGTCACCTAGTGTGCCAGATAATTGATGTCACTGCGTGTTACAGTAGGGGAGGGTGAGCTGATGGATTCCAGCTACCCAAAATACAGACACCCATCTCATCCTTGCCCCTACTAGCCTGGGAGAAAAAGATAAGGGTCGTCTTCAATTATCATGCAGTCTGCATTGCAGAAGTGGCTGTGCTGCAGAAAATCCAAGTGTTTTCTCCCACATTTCCAACAGTCCCAAGGTATTTGGTTGCTAAATCTCCAGAGGTCTTTAGAAACCAAACTCTCATTTGAAACCAGTGGCAGTCAGGTACCTGAACATCCGGGAGGAAATAGCTTAGGATCTAAGCATTTTGGGAGCAGATACACACACAAGCACATGCCCCTCTGGGAAGCACTATACTGTGAACATCAAGCATCACAGTTTAAGCTTGAGAACGTCTCCTTATCTCCATCTCTGGTACGTATCAATATTCTACAAGAGTTTAAAAAAATAGGGAAAAAAAATGAGGTCTGAAAAAGCAATACACTCTCCCCCTCTGCCTACATGCATGGCCTGCACTGCACCTGGATGGTTTCTGGCAAGTCTTTGTCTACTTTGTTCTGAAAAGCTTCCAGCAAATCTCCATCTCTGCCTCTCAAGGCAGTTTAGACTACTGCTTAACTACCTCTACCTGTAGGAAAGTCTCCTTATCACTGCATATGCTTTCTCCAAAACAAGCTGTAAGCCCTGCTGGGATTCTGGCACATACAGGCGGTGTCTTCTCTTAGGCAGCTACTGCCCTCCCTGCGGGCAGCGTGGGAACTGTTTGCTCCCACTCATCAGGTGTTCACTGAGCATCACCAAATGTGGAAGAACTGAAAGCAAGGCACTCTGAAGCTGATTTTCATTGTTTTCATTTGGGTTTGGCCACAAACTCTGTCTTTTCAATTGATGGCGCCCGCCATCCCTTGAGCCAACCCAGAGAAAGATGCAGTGGGTTACACAGGTGGCTCAGCTGATGCCTTATAGCTAACGTCACTTTTCTGCTCAGGCGCAAGAACCTTCTCTACGTGCTCTTCCCCCTGGTTTCGAAAGCGAAGGAACAGTACGTTTTCCTTTGCCAGGCAACTGAAATAACCATATGAATTGGAGACTGTGCCTAACAGGGCTTAAATTCTGCAACAGTTGGCCTGAATGGTCCTCATCCTTGCCAACACCATGCTTGGTTTTTCCAAACCACATGCATGGCAGTGGGGTGCATCAGATGTTTTCCCTGTAAATGCTGAAAAAGCATCTCTGCCTTGAGGCAAATATCACTGACATAAATAATGTGCTAGATCAGCCAGAAAAACCTGCTGGAAGAGGGATAATAATGAAAGACGGTGGGGGAAAAGGAAAAAGAAAAAGAGCTTCATTTACACCCAGGAGGATGGCAATGGGCCAGCTCTCACAGCTTTGATCGGGGCTGGCTGGAAAAGCATGTCAGGGAACGCTGTGAGCTGACATTTGTTAGAGCAGAGCAGCCATGTGAACTGGCTGGGATGGGAAGAAGGTGACAGACACCACCCAACACAGACACAGACCCAGAATAAATAAGAAAAAAAATCACATGGAGTACATGAAGTAACAGGTATTCAGAGCTGTAGCAGGACATTGTGGCAGTCAGGACTGCTGCTCTGGCGGCTCCCTCTGCCATCAGCTCTAGTTCTTCCCTTCCCACCCCTGCTACCCTCAGAGCCTCCTGTCACACACTCGCAGAGCAACACTGCCAGACGCCTGGGTTTCACCCAGCAGTTCTGCTTTCAGCAGGTTTTTCAGGGGTTTTTGTACAAACATGAGAACTCTACACATTGCTGGCTTGTAAAAGCCACTATTTCCCTTCAATGTGGCTGCCTCTGCTGTCACCCCTGATCACCAGGAGGTTGTGCAGGCACTTCCAAGGCCTTTGCTCTCCCTCAAACACCTGGAGGAGGGGGAACCTAGTGCTTTCCCAATCTGGGTAAGGTACCTCTGGCAAGTTCTCCTGCACAGCAGCAAATGCAGCAGTAGCTGCTGTCCACAAAGCTTGGACCTGTTGGTTCCCTTCTGCCATCACTCTCTGACTAGACTCCAACTGTACCAAGCAGTCAGATAAAAGCAATTTTATACCGAATGCCAAAAGAGAGAGGCTTTTAACGCTGATCTTCTAAACTGAAGCCATTTCCAAATTAAACCTTCACAGTATCGCTACTTTTGCTTTGCAAGTGCTGTCTGACCCTTGCTGCTGGGAACATTTACTAAAATATGAGCCACACCACTTTCCTTCCGGCATTTCTGCTGCAAGGCTCAAGATCTCCTCGTGAGAGCCCATCAAGAAGCTTTTCTAAATCACATCAAATCTGGAAGGAAGAATGACCCCCGGAGCACTTACCTGCTACACGACTTTGCAGGTGCTCATTAAACTTCACATTACGACTATTACCGTGATGCAGAGAAGACTATATTCAGTCAGCCACCACTGAAGCACAGCCAGGAAGTCTGCAAAACACAAAGAGAACGAATGAGGAAGTTCAAGGCAGAAGATGGGTACGTAATGCAGTTATCTAAATTAGGGATTAATTAAAAAAAGAGATTAACTTACCCCCTTACCTAATAAAATGATCATAAAACCTCAAGAGACAAGAAATAATCAGCTTTGAAGTGATCAGGGAAGAGTTAAAATGCTGCTTCTCCCATGGGAAAGCGTGCAAATCACACCATGGGTCTGTCAGTGTTGCAGACATACTGGCAAGCGAGGATCTCCCTCCTCTGACTCCATGCTCACCCACCAGCCCTCTCCTTTTAAAACGGATTAGGGTCAAATTAGCAGCTGCATAAGTACAAGGGCTGGGACAGTTTTGTCTGGGATTGGTTTGCCTCAGAAAAGGCATCTAGCTGCTGTAAGCAGCTTGCGAGGTAGAAATACTTGCTTGGGGAGCTGGGTTTAGAGAGCTAGTGTGAGAAACAGAAAACACAGGAGAAGGGGCAGGAAATAGGTCTAAGAGCATACAGGAAGATGTGACACACAGAACCACAAAAGATAAACTACCATATTTTAGGAGAGAGAAGTTAAGAAATTTTAGGTGAAACAGGAAACAAAGCAAAGTCCTCTGGGCAGAAGCAGGAGTGGATGGGCCCGACAAGCTGGTTGTAGGCAGATAAAGGAGACGTTCGTTACCCAGCTGCACACAAGCGGGCTGGGGAACAGGAATCCACCGCCCTTGTTACCAGCCACGATCGCCACTTCAAACCCTCTGTCTTGATCCAAAGGATGATGAAACCATGAATAGCTCCTCCGTGGGCTGAGCTGGGCTTTGGATCTGGGTCCTTTAAGGGCTTGGTATTAGGTAGACGCCTCCTTGCTCTCCTGAACCCCTTCACTTCAGCAGCCGTTGGGGAGGGGATGGCTCAACCCTCCCTCCTCCCACGTACCTGCTCTGACCAGACTGTGTGTACGGTTTCACTTCTCCATTTCCATCTTCAGCTGTGAGGCCAAATTGGGCAAACAGGCTCTGCCCTGACCTCCCAGTACCTCGCAGCCTGCAGGGCTGCTTCTGCCTCTGCTCAGGCAGCGCCACGACACTACCAGCAGAAGCAGCACACACTGCCGAGCACACAGGAGCAAGACACCCCAATCCCAAAAGGGCTGGATCCGAGCTGTAATATCCCAGTGGATGTTTGTTAGCCCTCAGGGCCTGCAATGCCTGGCTGCGTGGTGGCTCAGGGCCAGGTAGGTACAGCAGGCGCTTCTGCTTGGAGGAAAAGAGCTATGAAGTGCCGTGAAGGAACTGTTGCTACGGGACTTATATGCTCTCACTTGTTAAAATAATTTTTAAATCTCAAAAGACAGAGTTTAAGTCAGGGTCTCCCTCTACTATACGTGTACAGATGTCTGAGAGACCTTGACTGAGCCTGAGGGGATGGTCTAAGGTCACTACAAAAAGGTCCATCTCAGCAGCAGGTGTGTCGGCGCTGCATCCTCACACGCTAACACAAACCTCCTCCCGCTCCCTTGGCGGCAGTCTGAGCAACACAGCTCAGTGTTTGTTGTGGGTCAGCCCTATACAAGAACCTCCTCTCCACGCCAGAAACCAAACCTGCCCCTGCTCCAGTGAAGCTCAGCAGCTAGTCTGGCCTTCAGGTCGTGGCAGTAAGACCTGTTTGTTTTGCTGAACCTCTGGCCAAGGTTGGCTCAGCCAACTTCACATGGCCCATGTGTGCGTGGAAATCAAAACAAGCTAAAAAAAAAGCTGCGCCCCTGGGCCAGTTCTCCATCCCTCGAGCTGCTTGAATCTCGGCTACCTGCCTCCCTTCCTATTGCCCATGCTGAGGGGTGAATGGGCAGAAGGTTTTGCTTACACAGCTGAGCCCACACCCCTGCAAAACCTGGAATTCATGGTCGGGCACACGACGATGCCGTGCAGCGCACACCCTGGCCATGCTCCCTCCCTCTCTCTCTCCAGCCTGAAAACCAAAGTCTCTACCTCTCTCCGCCACCCAGCAATTACATGTGCTGATGGAAAGTATGCTGCCTGGCAGCAAACCTGGTTTTTCCCAGTGTAAATGGATTATAATAACACTTGGGAGAGAAAGAGCTGGCCCACCCAACAGCCCATTTGAAAGGGGATCTGAGGGAACAAGCCAGGAGCTTTTTTTCCAGCTCTCTTCTCCATTGCACCATTGCTATGCATTGCAATTGCAATTCTGCGGAGCAGAGCGTGCAGGACAGGACAGCACAGGACAGCAGGGAGACTTCTACATGGAGTTCATATTCTTCTTCATGGAGTTCATATACTTTATCAGTGCTTCCCAGAACAACTGCTTCTTAATGTTCACCTTGTTGTCAGAGGCTGAATTTAGGTTAAGTTTTGCCAGGACAGTTGTTTTAGAGGGGGTGCAGATGTGGAAGGAGAAAGCAATACAACTAGAAAAATAAACCACCCCTTTTGCTGTGTACCTGCTGCACTCAGGGAACTGATTTAAGCTATCAGAAAAAAAAAATAGTATGCCACAATACAATCCACTAAGTGTGTTTCCTGATATCGCACTATATCTGCATTAATTTATTTGCAGGCAAGCTCCAAGATACTGAAACAACAGTCAGTAGGTAGACAGTTGCAAAAGCCAGCCTAAAATTGTCCTTATGAAAACCATTCAGTTTTTCCTTAAAAACCAAACTCAGAAATGAGTTAGATCCACTCACGGAACACCAGTGGTAGGTTTCTGTGGGTCAGATTCCCTCCCTGTTACTCATTGCCACGTAAGGAGGATCACAAGCACTGGCATCCCTCTGAGACCGCCATGCAGCAGAGGCACACGGCAGCCCTTATTGCCATGGAGAGAACCAAGAAAAAACAAAAGGGGAGCAGGACATGGAGCTTTGGTGGTCCTAGTCATCAGATGGCCTGAAACAATCACTCAGGAAAAGCAAAGTCTCCCAGTCCCCAACCAGGACCGTTTAGTCTGACTTGGGGGGGGGGGGGGGGGGGAACAAAAAAAAGGCTGTTCTTAGTATATTGTAATGCTCCAAGCAACAAAAAGAGGAAGATAGTTAGGTGGGGAGGGGCCACCGCCTGAGCTCTTGATATACAGGTACAACGCCTTTGGTGTGCACAGGTTGCTTCTCCCTTGCAGATGCTGCTGGTGCAAACACAGATCACTGCATTCTGTCATGCAAAAATAAAAAAGTGTCATCTACCAGCTGGGAGCCAAGCAGCCTTCAGGGCTGATCCCAGTACTGACACTGGCTCTCTGACCTTTGGCAAATCAATTCACCTCTCTCCACATTTGTGGCAATCACACTTAATATGTGCATTTCCCATGTGGGAGCAGTGTGAAGCATCTATTGTGCTGAAAACAAGACTGAAGAGAAGGTTTTAAGTTTCCATTCCTAATTTCCATGCTCTGCTTTGCCTCAAGGACTGAAGAAACCCCTTTCAAGTATATTAAGGAAATCTGGGACCAGTAGGTTTTCAAAGCAGATGTCTATGAAGGTAGACAGAATCACTTTAGTCAGAGCTGCAGAAAAGCATTATCATCATCACCAAACTGAACTCAAAAACGTCACAAAACAAACCATGCTGCACTACAGCTGCTCTCCTGTCCAAGTGCTGTTTGCCTGGCAGCTCACGGCAAACACTCACGCCTGAAGGAGATGTGCTGGGTATGGCTTAGGCCTATAGCACTCATTAAACACACATTAATAGTAATGTTCGCTTAGAGACACGGCTGGAGCTCATCTTGCCTGACCACATAACAGACACCACTAGCAACACGTACTGTTTTCCTGAAGGATTTTAATTTGGCAGTTCCCAGGAGAACTGCTTCAGTGGGAGATGCCAAGTGGAGATGCAAAGGCCACTAAGGCTCTGGTTGTGCGTGTCAGTTTTACAGCCCATGACTTCCAGTATCCCAGTCCTGACTCACTCTGATTTGAGCTACAAATACCTACTGGCCATCTTCAAAAAGATGCCCACACACATGAACAGCAGCTCTACTAAAAACATCGCTCCTTCTCTCTGTACGCATTACGAGAGTTATACCGTATCTCAGAAGAAAGGCAAAACAGTTTTGTAACAAGCAAAGCCCAAGCCACGTAATAGTGAACATGCCGCAAAGCTCAACGATGCATTTGGCATGGAGTGTATGTGCCTGAGATCACCCCTGGCCTACGGACCCCCCGGGGCTGTCGCGGCCAGCAAAGAGGTGGCTGCGGGGTCCCTATTCAGCAAGACCCGATCCCGCAGAGGATCCCCACGCACCCCACTGAAGAGGGCCACCGCCAATCCTCCTGCAGCTGATGGGGCCCCTGAAAGCCAGCTGCCTTCTCCTTGCGCTTGGCTCCTGCCTAGGCTTCTGGGAGAGGAAAAGTGAAAGATCTGTAGAAACTTTGGCGGGCGCAGTAATCTGCCTCAGGGGCCTGATCCGGTCCGATGCCCGAATGCCCACCGAGACGAGCCACTTACCCATGGAGAGAGCGCAGAACGCAGAAGTTCCTCCGTAAAGAGAAACCGGGGACAGCCACACCAACGCGACCTGTTGCAGGCAGACCCCGGCACCCGCCGCACCTCGTCCTGCGGTTTTGCTCCCCAAGGCCGGCAAACACGGACAAATCCCCCCCGCCCCGATCCGCCCCTCCCTCCCCGTGTGCTCAGGGGCCCCGCAGCCCCGGACGGGACTTACCGGGCCGGGGCTCGGCCGGGGCCGCCGCTGCCGGCGGGGGCTCGGCGCAGACCGGCGGGGTCGGGGCGGCGGCGGCCGCTCCCCGGGGCGTCCCGCAGGGCGGCGGCTCCGCTCGGCGAGGTGCGGGCGAGTCCGCCCAGCCTGGCCGGAGCGGGTTTCCTTTGCTCTTTAATTGGTCTTTTGTTGTTGTTGTTGTTGTTGTTTGTTTCTCTCCTCCTTCAAACCCCCCCCGCCAGCCCTAGGAGCCGAGCCATCCTCCGGCAGGCTGCAGTTTGCTCTCTGAGCTCCCTCCCGGCTCCCCCATTAGCTTCCCAGATGGTTTTGCACTGAGGGCACCGGGAACGGAGAGGAAATGCGCTCATTTTGCTTCTCGGATGTGTTCCGACCTCCTGGTGGTCGTGCCTGAGAGCCAGGGAAGCAGCTGAAACACGTAACCTCGCTTGTAGTTCTTAGCAAAGCAAAGGAGCAGATCCCAGGGGTGCTGAAGCATTTTCCTGCTCAAAGCTGGCACGAGTAGAAACTTGTGAATCTGCCCGACATCCTTGCGAGGCAGAGAAGCGGCACCAGTTTCCTTCTAGGGGTGGGGGAGCTGAGGCACAGCAGGGTTAACTTAACCAATGGTAAAGGCCACTGTAAGGGATTTAAAAAGTGTTTTCCAACACTGCCCTCATTATACAGTTGAAGGGCATCTTCTTACAGATCTAGCAGAGAAATAAGTTTGCTCAACAACTATGACTTCCACAAAGAAGCTTCAGGGCACCAAGTCTGAGCAACAGCATAATAACATGATTTAGGGGAGCTATAGATCTCTTTATCGCACCCTTTCCACAGCATTGCAACAACTGTCCTATATTAACGCTAGTATGGCGTGTTGCATGTTCTCCACCGCTGCAGCTTTGATTTTTGTTTAAGCGCAGGTGGTGGACACGTGCTGTGGTGGGAGACAATCTGCACGTTACGGTGCGCTAAAATTTTGTGATATCAAGAGGGCACCGAGCAAATGTGGTGGCACAGCTTGGCATTGAAGCCATCTAGCTTGTGAGTGATAACTGGGACTGCTAAGTCAGCCTGTTCTTCGAATGTCCTGAAGTGCTTATTGAATTAAGTAACAGTTTTAATGTTATTCAAAGGGTTTGTGTTTGTAAATGTGTTTGTATGGGTATTGTTTCCTTAGTGTCTGAATCAAGTTTATCCAGGTTTATTGGCAACCTGGGTGTTGTTAGTACATTCCTTTCTCATTATGCCATAATCTATGAAAATCATCTCCAGCAAGAGCGGTCCTGGAATCTCTCTGCTTCTGCGCTGCAGGACTCAGCCTGTTTTGGTGCATTATTTATTTCCCCTGGGAACTTCTCAGCAGCAGCAGGAGAGCAAACAGATTCTTCTCCAAGATCACAGATATTCATCACCTAAGCCAAAGGAAAATGTCTGCATAAAGCCTGACAAGGTAGTAATTACTGATTCTGACCATGTATATATATATACACATTGGACAATACAAATCTCCATAGGTTACAGTGACTGTGATTTATGTTCATCTGCAAAACCTCTCTGGGATACAGGTAAGTGAAAAGGGAAAAGGCCTGAACATTTTTCAAAGGAAGGCTCACATCCCAACAGATTATATTACATACCCACCATCCCATTCAGGATCCACTTTCTGTGCCACCTAAGATGGTATAAAATTATGATAACAATACAATACATGTAAATGGAAAAGTCAAACCAAGACACATTCATTTGATTTGTATTAGTTTTTTTGATGCAGTTCAGCAGTTTGAAAGCGGAGGGAAAGCTAGAAGCACATATCCTGACAACTCCAGCACATGATTCATTGTTTGAGTACTGCTGCACTGCAGAAGGCTTAAGATCATTATCTTGCTAAAGGTAGTAATTTATTTGATAATGAGCCAAGCTCCGCTAACCTTACTCAGATGTTGGGCAGGACCTGAAGCTGTGAGCAGTGGAGTAACAGTACCACAGTTCCTCGCACACTAGGACATAGCCTGTGGCTCTGTCATGTGGCTGCTGCTGCAGCAGAAATTAGATATATTATTTCTAAAATGGACTCTAAGATCCCATCAGCAGGAGCAGGACAAGAACAAGATTTGGGCTGAGAGTTAAATTCTAGATATCTTTCTCAGCTGCTTTCAGACATCTTGGAAGACTTGAGGAATTATTTTATTCTTTCCACTAGTATTTCTAAGCCATTACAAAATGAGAAATATTTCCTTAAGCTATTACAAGCAGTAAATAAAAAAAATCATCTTGCAAGACCTACAAAGAGAGAATAGGGAACGATAGGACATGGGTAGGCAAAAGCGAAACGGGTTTTAGTGCAGCTTCGAGCTGTCACCTTCACAAGGAACACAGGAGACGGCTGCCGACCTGGAGCACACAGAGGGATCACGTTAACACAGAGAAAGCAGGAACGATAATCTTGCTCAAGTCGGGCCTTGCTGGGGCCCTACCTTTTATACTGCAAGTGGCTGCGTAAGCCTAAAGGAGACGGCAGCAGGACAGTATTTGAACAGGCACAGCTCAGTGTGACCCAGCAGGGCAGGAGCACGAGTAGACGAAGGGGAGAGGGGAGTGGGGGACTCCCTTCCACCCATGAACATTTCACACCTCCTAGCTACCATGCAAGGAAATGTGCAGGGAGACGGGGTCACCTCCTCACAGCTCACCATATGGTGTCCTCATCTACCCCCTTACACCTGACCTTATAGACGTCTTAAATCGCTGTGATTTCTACAGCCTTCCCTGGGTATTAAGATCTTTTTTAATAGCCTCTTCCTCTCAGAGGACTCAAGCGTCAAGTAGTGAAAGATGCCAGACAAATTTTCAGCTAGGGAAAGATTTGGTGGTTGAGAATTAAAAGGCTGAGGAATAAAATATGAGGGGAACAGGAATCAGAGATTAGGGCCTGGATTCTGCTGCTGGAACAGAAAGGCTGTTGGAAAGCACGGGGGGAGGTTGTTTCTGCTAATGAACACATGACGACTCTAGACATATTTGAAAATCATTTTTAAATACACCCAAATATTCATGATTGGGAAGACAGCCATGGATCAGAACTGGTAAGCAGGTAATGGAAGTTGTCCATTGAACAAACTTGAGTGCTGCGCAGGGCCAAGTATATTTATGTTACCTTGTAGGCTTTCCTTCACATCCTCTTTAGGGATTAACGATGCTGGGCAGCCAGGATGGGACGGGGTCATTTCTGCCAGACTGTTCCTCCAAATACATAGGAGGAAGAGTCCCCCCCGTGTCACTCTCCAAAGCTGTAGGTCAGATTGGTAGCATAAACCATAATACTGGTGGTGGTAGGAGCCCTCAGTGGGCAGCGATGGTGATGAGGATTGGCAGAGCATTGCTTTTCTCCAGCGGTCTTGGAGAATCCCTGTGTTTGGCTCGGAGAAGGCTAGAAGAGAGAAATGTTCTAACAAGCATGGCAGGCCATTGTAATCCTAGTTACAGAACTGGGAGGAAAAACTGGGACAGAAAACTGTTCTGCACTTTCAAACCATGCTGGGGAATAGCAAGTTCAGCTTAATTCCAGGATTATTGACTTAATTTTAGTTGCTTTCCATAATTGTCATCTATTTTATTTTTTATGTAGAGCATGTAATTGTGCGTTATACACAGACCACTTGTCAGCCTTAGCTTCTGTCTCAGAACTAACCAAGCTCTTTATCTGGGTGTTCCTGTTAATCAAAACATTTTCATGATTTAACTTTTTATGAAAATGGTAATGTTTCTTCCTCTTGAGATCATTGGCTCAATTCTAGTGCCAAACATGATCAAAGGTTACTGCTATTTGAGATCTGTTGCGTGATCTTTATGAACGAAGTAGAAAGCCTCAATCCAATTTAAACTGAACAACTGTTCACACTATGAAACTGTCATTTAATTTGAAAATAACAAGAGGCGAGGACATTCAAAAAGACTACAGTAAAGATATCAGTTAGATAATTAAGTAATCGAGGACTGCATAGCGTTTCCTTGTCACTGGAGAAAAAGAAGTGTTTTTAGTAAGCTCTTATTCCTTTTAATACTGCAAACCTGATGTAACTCTGAGAAGACAAATTGGCTTTCAGGGTACGTCCCGAGATGTCAGCCCACTGAGTGTCTGTAGTGTCACTGGTGTTTGAGGCCATGAGGTTGTGATGGATTTCTGTATTGCTGGGGAAATTACAAGACTTGCAGTTAGATAAGTAATATTTATGTAACATATTTGTAATATATATGAAATAATATTTTAATATTAGTAAATTGTTAGCCAAATTTTGCTTTCCTTAGTGGTAATCTCCCATTGATCTGAGCAAATGGAGCAAAACTGTATGCAAATACAGGACCTCATCCATGAACACATGTTCACCCAACCATTATGTCTCCATGTATTAATTAATATTTGTAACACGTTTCTAAACCAGAAAAGCTTGTCAGGGCTGAAAATAGCTGTTGGGGGGGGGGGGGGAGCAGTTTATCAAACCACTGTAGTGGTGGAGTGCCACCTAGTGATACTCGTCCTTACAACAGTATGGTGTGAAGGAAACACATTTCAGCCCCCCCATCTGAGGCTTTCCTTTATCAGTTCTTCTCATCGTTACCTTCCAGTGTCCACAAGTTCATTTTACACTTTCCAGAAGACATGTACTGTCACGGTCCCTGCCCCAAAGCGCTTACATTCTCCTGGGTAACGTTATGGTGAGATTTTACTCTATTTATTTATATCTCTGCAGTAGCCCATAAATCCTTACAGTCAGGAAGTGATGGCTTATCATTTTCATGCCACTACAGTTTAAAACGTGCATTAAATTAACTGCCTGAGGGTTGTGACCTCAAATAAATCAGTGAGCAAATATTTCTTCTCTAGTAACCCTTTCTGCACGCACACAAACACACCCCATGATGCGAACCTCTCTTATGCAGCTGGTGAAACAGGTGATTCTGCTTATTTACCATAAAGTACGGATGTCTCTTGAACAAAGTCAGATATTCAGGGAAATAAATAAAAACCTTTTCGATGAACCGAAACTTTCTGGATCTGGCTTGTCCCTGCTGTTAATGGAGATTTATTTGTTTTTATTGAAGGTGATTTATTTGTTTTTTTTCTTCTGTGGCTGTGGGAGTTTTTTGCTCTTACCAGCAGAAAGGTTTTTCCAGAGCTGGCAACATAGACTTAGTTTAAAAGGAAGCGTTAAAAAGTGATTCCACTTCAAGAGCTCCATCTTGTCTATAGCTTCACGTTATGCCAGGAGCACACCACTTATAGCCATGACAGTCACAACACTATTGCAGGATGGCAGCTGTGGTTATTTCCACTTTACTGATGAATATAAAGCATGGGGAATTTTAAGTGGCTGGTCCCAAGTTACAGGAAATTTTTGCTGAGGTCAGAAACCCAGATGTCCTCTTGAGTGTCAGTCCTGCTCCTTGATCAGGAACCTGTTGAGGCATTCTATAGGTTTGTTGCAGAATTAATTCAAAGTAAATATTTGAGTCTTGTCACAGATTTGTGTCCTGTTTGCACTCTAAAACTATGCGCTGAGTTGTGGTGTTTAAAGGCGTGGTGGCTGCTTTATAAAAAATGGGCATTACCATGAGTTATCGCGAACTCCTGACACAGTCACCCTACTGCGTCTGCACTGCAGTTAGAGGTGCAGCTACCATGACGGTGAACTCGTCAAATTGGAATGAATTTAGCTCAAACAGCAGTTGTCATGAAGACCAGCCTATACAGTCTTGAGTCTGTGAGACCCCTTAGAGCATCTCACAGGACACAAATCACCAGGAGTTTGAAAAACAGAAGCTCACGGGAATGCCTCAATAAATGAGTATCATTTTTGGACACATTTATGCTGTTACCCACAAGTGCAAACATGAACCTAAAGCACAAAGGTAACTACTTCCCTTCATAAGTTTCCAATCCTGTTTTGTTGTTAAAGCCATAAGCAAGAGTATAATAAATATCAAGGTTATATATTTAAGATGTAAATGTGAACGCTTTTTTCTTATATCATATAATCTTTTTTTTTTTTTTTTAATTCTGAGCATATCCCCTTCCTCCAGCAGTATTTTGCTAGCGAATTAAAAATCATGTCTTTTGGTATTTCTTTACACATGCAGCTCTTTTCTTTTAAAGGCCTATGAGTTCGGTCCTCTTCAGAATCTGAAATCCTAGAATCAGGGAATTTACCATGATCATCTTCCTGGTAATTTTATTATGTAAGAAACATCAGTACAAAAGAAAATGAGGAAAAAGAAGAGTGCAAAACTTTTAGAAAAGGAACTTTATTAGTTTTTTTATTAGAAGCATGCTTTGAAATGATTGAAACTATGTTTCAGCATGTAGGATATTGTGTAAATTAAGTCATACATATAGAGAATACATTATAAAATGTGTATTATTCTCCAGTTCTAATGGTAAAATCAGACCTTTTGAAAGCATCCATTTGAAATTGCCTATTTTGCCACGTAATCAGTAAAATGAAGTGGTACAATTCAGGCTTCATTAAACCAGGAGGAGAAGAAGTTTTCCATCGTCATTATTAGTTTCAAGTGGTACATTAAGGTCATAACCAACATCCATTCTGCTAGGCAGTGTGCACATGGTACAATACATTCCCTGCCCTAAAAAGCTATCAGATGAAACAGTTTGTGACCCCATAGAGGTAAAACCAAGTAAACGGCCTCAAATTGCTCCAGGGGAGGTTTAGGTTGGTTATTAGGAAAAACTTCTTCCCTGAAAGGGTAGTCAGGCACTGGAACAGGCTGCCCAGGGAAGTGGTTGAGTCCCCATCCCTGGGGATATTTAAAAGATGGGTAGATGTGGTGCTTAGGGACATGGTTTAGTGGTGGACTTGGCAGTGCTGGGTTAACGGTTGGACTTGATGATCTTAAAGGTCCTTTCCAACCTTAATGATTCTATGATTCTGTGATTTCAAGAGTTTGGGAGCTGGGAGTGGAGCAAACAGCAGGAGCTGATCCTTGCACACAGCTCTCGAGGCGCAGAGCCACTCTCCTGCGTTCCCTTGTTCTACGCCGTGGTCTGTACAATATCATTCACACACGCACAGACAAGCCAGTGTGAACAGTCAGGTGCAATGAAATGACAGAAGCCAGGCTCCAAATGTCATTTGTGCCCCCAAACCGCACAAATCCCCTTTTATCGCCTTCCACAGGACCGACCCTGCCTCCCTCCGTGCCTTGAGGGGACGACTGACTCTTCCTGCCCAGCCGCTGCACCTCGCTGGCCCCGCTGCTCTGCTCACGGAGCCGCTCCTGGCCTTTCCTGTCAGAGGAGAAATATTCCTCAGTGTCCTTGATTCAAATCCCTGATGGCTGAGTTTCAACAGCAAGATGGACAGCTTTGGAAGAAAACCCCGCGGCCGAAGGGACGGGGCGGGGTGACCAGGGTCTTGTGCAGGGCCGCGACGGGCCTCTCTCAGTAGACCTCCGGGCCGTGAGCCCACAGAGCGGTGCGGCGCAGACGGAGCCCCCAGGGCCCCGGCGGCAAACCCGGCCTCCGCGCCCCACGGGCCGCCGCGGCGGCCACAACGGCCCCTCCCGCCGCCCTCCGGCCCCGCCCGCCGCTGTTGCTACGATACGGCGCGGCGGCCTCTGCACCGCCGCGGCCTGGGGCCGCCACAGCACCGGCACCGGCACCGGCACCGGCACCGACCGCCGCCCCGGGCCCTCCCGCCCCCATCCCGCCGGCAGCATGGCTGAGGTGAGCCCTCCCTCACTCTCCATCCCACACCTGATTTTTGGGTGGGGCGAACGCTGTGCCTCAGAATAAGCCCGACTACATCTTCTGTATCATCTATATACCGTATTTATGCGTTGAGTTACTTCTGTGAGCAGAGCTCAATTAGATCCTGTGTAGAAAGCAGGAGCAATTACGCTACTTGTACATAGGCAGTAATAACACTTACATTTTAGGAACACCTGCTACTTTTAAGATCATGGGTGTGATTTTTTTTCCCCTCCCATGTGCTGTTACTGCTCTTCTTTTAACTCTATTTATGATCACAAATGGAAATGAGATCAAAACTGAAGGTTTGACGTTGGAGAGGAGGAAGAAATAAGAAGAACCCCAAAATCGTTGCTGTGAGCACCAGAGGGGTTTGAAGGGGCGACGCACCGAACTTCGGCCATGCCACGCAGACCGCCCTTCCACCCAACAGCAGCCTGGGTTTTAATATTTAAGTTGCCTTTGCTGTTTTCCCATTGAAGTTTCTGACAAAAACCCCCTCAAATCAGAGCCTTGGCAAGGAGGGGGGATTTGGAGCCAGTGGCTCTGCCTCGTCGCACTTGAAGTCATAAGGGTCCGTTTTTAACCCTTTAATTTAACATTTTCCAGGTAGCGTGAACTTATGTACTCTCCCCCCCCCCCAAAAAAAAAATCAATGAAACAAATGAAATGTGTTGTTTTGCTCTCAGAATTTGTTTTTTTTAGAATTTTGAAAACTCTCACGTTTAAACGGTTTGTGTTCAAATGGTGAGTAGGGGCCTGAACCATTTTTGAAATAGCAGTCCATTAGTTTGCAGGGGAGATATGAGGGCAGATTTTTAAGGCTGTGGGAGCTGTGCCTCTCCTCTGTGAGGGGGACTCTCCATAGGTCCATGGCCGGTGCTAACAGGAGAGCTGGTTTCCTAGCCAAGTGAGTCCACCTCGGAGATGCGATTATAGGGGTATAACTAGACTTCAGATTGCAGCGTAGAGATGTTCCAGTCAGTTTTGAGCAAGGTTGAGTAATGAAGCAATATATCTGTGACAGCACGAAGCATCCCATGGGCTGATTTACCTTGCTGCTTAGCAGATCAAGCTAGCTCCCAAGAAGTGGCCATACTGCCTCCACTTAGTATGATTGTGTTCTGTTGAAGGCTATAATGGAGGCTTATTTTAAGATGTTTTGAAAAATATTGGTGGAATTTGGTGTCCAGCAACCGAGCTGGCAAAATCTGGCGTCAGAACTGAGCTAGATCAAAAATGTCCCCTGTGAAAGGTTTAACAGTAGCATTTCCTGCAGAGGAAGGATTGGCTGCATTGGCATTACTGGAGCTTTCAGACACGCTTATCTGCAAGTGATTTGCTGGTGCTATCTGCATAGAAAGCATAAACTAATCAGACTTTAGAGTGTAGAGAACTGGGAAGAATTGAGGCTAAAATACTGGGCTTCCTGAATAGTTGATGTATTATTTAAACACTACCACAATGATGATATACTTTATAGACCTATCTTTAAAGTAGTTGTGGTACTCAATTACAGGAAGTCTGACTGTTAAAGCACAAGTTATTTCAGTAAAATCGGGGGAGATCTGTTTGAAAAATAGCCTGCAATGTGCATATCATATGCTAGCAAGAGAATTGTTATTTCAGAAAATTTTGTCATGATTTCTTAGTAGCTGTTACACACTCAGTATATTGCTTTTTTATATTCTGGGGTCATAAGTGAGATGTTGAATTCCTCCTGTTTTTTGATTATGTATCTCATTTCATTCAGGAAAAGTCTGGCAAACCATATCTAGAAGAAAGTGCATTTGAAGCACTGGAAAAAGACTTCCAAGAAGTCATCGATCTACTTAAGGGAGATAAAACTCTGGAAAAATTTCGAATAGAATATGAGAAGCTTCATGCTGTTATGAAGAAGTCTCATGAAAATGAAAAGCGTCTCATGGAGAAATGCAGGGAGCTGAATGCTGAGCTTGTGGTGAATTCATCTAAAGTAGCTGCACTCACAAAGCTCTCTAAAGATGATCGGGGAACTATATCATCAATGAAGACGGTAAAGTTTTGAATAGAATTAAATATGATGTGCAAATTGTTAATTAAAAACATGGTAATAAGAAAAGCATCTACAAGAACACTTTATTTTATGTAGAGAACTAGCCAGAGGACTAACTATAGCGCTGCCATCTCCAGTTCTTTAACCTCTGCTTTGCTACCAATCTCTGTATTTCTTTAGCTTGATATTTTTACTAGTCCCAGTCAAATTCTGTGTTTATTTGCACTAAAGCACCTCCATTGGCTTTCAAGTACTCACTAATAGTTCTTGTTTAAGCTTCCCCTCTGTGAAATAGAGCATTTCCAACTCAATATACAGTTTTTGAGACTGGATTCATTAATATTTTTGAAGTGTTGCTTGGATGTTAACTATTGCCAGAACGTAAAAAAATCTACTTACTTGCTGAAATATGGGTTGTAGACCAGGGAAGTGTCATCAACTCTCATAAATAAATGTTTCATGGTGTTTTTGAAAAGGAATCCTATATAGCATTTCAATGTGATTTTACCAATTTACTCTGATGTGTTCTTTGTTATTATTGATTTGAACTCTGTCAAATCAAAGTGCTTGACTCGCTAAAAACAGTCGATGTTTTTAGCTTTACAGTGATGTTTGACTACCAGAAACCTAACGCTGCCAAATGATCAGAAGACTGTATTTTGAACTTTTTTCCTTCTGATGTTTTAAAAGCTCAGGCTGTGGAACCTAGACAGGCTTTAATTTAGCATTTAGTTGAGAAACCTCCATGCTTTACAATAAAGTGTTTTGTTCCAGTAAAATAAATTCAGTGTAACAATCCAGAGTGATCTATGAGGACTACAGAAAGAGAAGTTCTTTGAAATGAAGTTTCTTGTCCTTAGAATTCGGAAGAAAATACGCTCAGAGTAAATACAAATAGCAGTGCTGTCGTCCTATGGCTGCAGCTTACAAGCCCATGGTACTGCTCAAAGCATCCTCAAGGAGGAGGAAAACTGTGTAGAAAATCTTGTTGATTTTCACTGCTGCTAATCAAAAGCTGGTAGGTGGGTGTCAGGAACCACGACGATCCTTAACATTTTCTTTCTGCCATTACATGGCAATACTCTGAGTGTGAACAGCAGCAGAGGCAATCCTTCAAGATGTTCTCAAGCTGGGGAGACATTGCCTTAGTAATGTCATAAAACTGAGAAGCGTAAGTGTAGGAAAAATAAGAGCCTTTTCAGCAGCTAATTTGAAGCTTAGGCAAGGTGTGGCTTAACAATACCACCTACTATTGAACCAGCTAAGAGATTTTGTAGTGAAAAAGCTGCTTGACAATATGATCCTATTAGAAATGATGTGCAATGCACAACAGGTGACGTTTCAATTCTAGTGGTGTGCTGTGGGCCAAATAAACAGCACTGATACTTTTTCAGTTTGGTTATGAGAATCAGTATTTCCCTTAAATGTTCAGGAATTATTTGGCTATTGTTTAAAATGTTCATGTCATGTTTTGGGGTTTTGTTTGATATACCCTTCATATTTCATGTTATTCTCCTTTCTGAAGGGAAGTTCCATTGCAGCTGTAGTGTTTCACTACAATTTTGCTAACATTCAAAAAATGTGTTTTGCAAGTGCCCAAGACAAGTGTTGAGGAAAGTTCAAGTGCTAAAATAGCAAAGATTATATTCTTCAGCGCTAAATTAAAGAAACAATCATCTGTTCTACTGTTTCATTATTTACAAAAGATAGGAGAATCCCGGTGGGGCTGTTCCTGTAAAAATGGTATAGTTGCTTCAAATTAAGGCCCTAAATCTTGGTGACTTGATGGGTCATCAGGGTAACAGGTGTACAGCTTTCCTCTCCTAGGTCATTTTCTCATATACAAATAAAAGTTGCAGAAGCAAAATTTTTCTCTGTGTGAAGCCTCATTGTAATCAGAAGGATTTGTTTAGGGGCAGGGGTTAACTACACAGATCAGTGGCTGGTAAGACCCAGGTCAATAATAATCAATAGCTGTTAACTGTCTGATGGTTGTTCAGGGCTCTGTTTTGTAGTTTTAATAAACCGGACATAATAGTCCGCTGTTTCCAGTCATATCAAAGGAGCAAAGTGCCAAGCTGAACACAAGGGTATACAATTCTGTTTATCATTGACAGGGATACTCATCCACAAGGCTGCACTGGAAGAACCCTAGAAGGGGAATTTATAGGAGCTTGTACTACCTGCTTGGAATTACCAAGTTTTCAGTTTCCCGGGGTATCAGTCCAATATACAAAGAAAGCATTTCAGTAATTCTAATTTTCTGAGCAATGAAACTGATGTGATCTTTTGGGGTATTTAAAGAAAATAAAGTAAGGCAGTCACACTTTATGACTTCTGCTTCACAATTTCCAGAGTTCCAGTACTTCTCCAAAAATTTTTGAATGATTCTAACTGCAAGCATCCAGTGTACTTCGATCTTTAATTATACAACAGACTGCAATGCATGTTACCTACCTAACCATGTACTGCAATCACCCAGTGGTGCTGACATACTCTGCATTATTTCAGATCCCATCTCCACTGAGTATTAATGTGAATATTTTTTCAATGAAGGCTTCCACCATCAAAAATTTCCTCCTCTTTACTTTTGAATTTAAAGGAAGCAATCTGTTGATCTGCTATTCAAAGTAAAAGACACAACCAAGAAACAACTACAATGAAGCCCAGGTTTGCTGATGCTGGAGTCTGCAGCAAATTCTTATTTAGATTTTGCTTGTTACTGGGGCCATCATCTGTGCCTGCTAACCTTATTGATGAAAATTGGTCTTATCAATACAAGTTCAATAATATTGTTTTTACACATTGAAAGCAAGACAAAGTTCAAAAAGCACAGCTTAGGGTGACCTGAAGTCACTGCTTTTCCGAATGGCATCATTGACTTCAGGGGATCATTTTGCGAATACTCACCAGAACAAAATACTGAAGCCAGTAAGACCTCTCAGAGGGCATATTGATTTTACTCACCAGTTTTTTCCCCCGAAACTCCAATCATAATGATTTAATTCACCAATTTTAATCACAGTCTAATCAGCCAGCAGGAAGCTTTGATTTAAGTAATCAGCTTTACTCTTATTTTCCATTTGCATTTTTCTAGAGAAAGGTTAGTTGCCTCTTATTGGCTGGCAAATTTGAAACATGTTTATTTACAGCTGTATTTTATGCTTTTCTGCCACTCGAGGTGATACATCATGTCTTCATACCATTACTTCAGCTTAGCATGCATTTGTTTAAATTTCATAATTGAACATTTTTATGTAAGAGAATAATGAATGAAAAATTTATTATTTACTAGATGATACTTAATACTTTATGCGTGATCATTGCTGCATTTGAATTGAATTTAGAACTCAAAATGTATAAAATGTAACAACAATTGACTTTAATATTTAGAACTGTTTAAATATGCTTGATACACAAGTGAAAAGCATATTTTTCAAACTAAATTCTGAACTAAGTAATTTATTAAGTAATGAAAATACTGTTTGTAGGTAGTGAATTTAATTGACTATAATCTCCTTCAGAATTTCTGAGTAAGTAAAGCCCACCCTTTAACTCTTTATTAATAGGCTGGAGAAAAAGAAGAAGAGCAAACATTCCTGATCTTTAAGCTCCAGATGGTTTCTCAAACTTGGATATGCTGAACTAGTTGAATAAATAAAATGAAAATGTATTCCCTCTCCAGTTTGAAGAGGCTACAGATGTTATATTTTGTGTTAGCTTTTCAGCAAATTCTGGAAGCCTGTTACTTCTGCTAGTTCAATAGCTTGAATGTTTTATTTAGGCAGTAAACAGCTAAGTACTACATTTATTTGATATAAAAGAGCTCAATAAATATATTAAGAATGTACCATAATATAGGTGTCATCATTTTGAGTTTAGTGTTAAATAGGTTTTTTTTAGAAGCAGAGATGTTAATTTCAATAAAGAACTGCTGTACACAATTTGATATAAATTAAGTTATTTGGTACTCTTCATTGTGGAGTGTTTTTTAATTATTTTTTCCCTGCGCCATTTTCATATGATGCAAGTAGGAGCTGACAGGGATATTATGGCCTGATGTAATGAAGCTTCTATCTGGCTTTGCTTGGGGAGCCCCTAGAGCTAATGTGGACTTGCACAGCCACACTTGGAGTCTAAATCTGTAGAAGTCCATCAAGTCCAGAACTCCACCAGGAGCCAGCTGAGAAAAGAGCATAAGAGAGAGGACATCATGCTGTGATTTGCAGCTCAGGGACTTCTGGCGTCAAAAGTAGTGTCTTCATCATTTACTGAGTCTTTGGGAACCTTTCTTCCAGTCCAGTCACTTTCTGAATCTATGCATTTTTTTAGCACAGGATTCCAGGACTGGTAGGAACTTGGTTTGAACCTGGCAAGGAATAAGCCTGCTGTGTGATTCTTAAGGATCTGATTCAAGGGAGAGATGCAGAGGAATTTAAAAAATCCAGTGAACCCTCCTCCCTTATCCTGTTTGTGGATATCAAATCCTGGGCTTGTGAGAGGCACAAGAGTCTGTCATTCAAGTAATTCCATGTGCTGAAATTTGGCATGAGAATTGTGGCTTGTCTATAGTTAAAATCAAAATACACTAGGTCCTCACAGAAGAAAATGAACAAAGAGGGAGAAAAGCCCAGAGTAACATCTTTTTCTCATCCAAATCAAATTGGATGTTCATTGTCGTAAAAACTAATAAAATTTTTATAGACATAAGTCAGCTATTTAAGTAGATGGCACCTTTGTGGGCACTGAGATATTACTGGGACTCACACAACCAAAACCTCATAGAGTGAGATTTGATAATGTTCAGATCTATGTGTTAAAGAAAATGTATTAGAGCTTTTTGTGGTGTAAATTGACATAGCCTGGATGGCTCAAAATGTTTGCTATGCCCTTGTCCAAAAGAAAAGACGGTGAAGAAAACTGTTGTGAATCTAAGCATGAAAAGGCATGAAAATCTATTTCCTTAATTAACCAAAATGCAAGGCAATTAATTTTTAATTTGTTGTTCATTTTCAACCCAATTCAGTTTATGTAATAGTTTTCTGTTTTGTTCCTAGGAGATTGAAAAGGCCTGGAAAATGGTGGATACAGCCTATGAAAAGGAACAGAAAGCGAAGGAAACGATTCATTCACTGCAAGAGGAAATTGTGCGCCTAACTAACCTAGCGGAGCAAGGATCTGGACTGTCCCTGGGACAGGAGTGCAAGTAAGTTTTGCCTAGGGAGCGGCGAAAGCCTGATCTGATTTTCTATCATTCTACACCTTGTTTATCCATTTAGACACTACAAAGACACTGGAAAACAGAGAGAGAGGTCTTTTCTGCCTTTTACTTTTCTCATGAGTGCACATTTATTGGTCTATGTGTTTATGCAGCGAGCAAGTACAGAATTGGGCTCTGAGTGAGTTCATTCAGCATTGGATTAAGCTGAGGGATCACATGAAAATCAATATTATGCACTTTCTCAGTATCTGTCCTATTGTTTTATCTGACTAGCATTTCAACATATTCTGTCTTTGAGAATAGGATCCTGTCAACATTTTTACATATGATGGCAGCATGGTCAAGTAGATAAGAAAGCAGGACACTTTGTTTCTCTTCTGTTCCCAGCTTTGTTATAAGGCATTATCACTGTCTGTATTCTTGTTTGTATTTTATATTTATACAGTTTCAAGACTATAGTTTTTTTTTACTGAACGCTTATGCAGCCACTAGCGTAAAGGGACCTAGTCTCAGGTGGAGCCTGTAGCTGCTGCAGTGTGCGAATAGTACTGATCCTCAGGAGCTGCTCAGAAGCGCTCCAAAAGCTAGTGTTTGTAGTATCAGGTCCTCAGACTGTGCTTATGCTGTAAGATTAAGTGTAAACTCAAAGATGAGATTAAGTATATTGACCCTATGACCTGTGGACTTTCTATTGAGATTGCTGCATTTGATTGCTGATTGTTGGCCCAGCTGATTCTGGCTTGAAATTTTCATGCTGTGTAAAGTATTTATTTATATTATGCATTCAGGGTATGTATGGGGCACGCTCATCTCCCCATGCACTGTGTATCCAGGCTGCATAAACAAGACTTGTGGACTTGCGTCTGTGAGCAGGGCCTTCAGCGTGCTCAAACATTTCCCCTCCAAGGAATGTGCCAGCACATAAACGACCTGCATGCATGAGAAATCCACTCCTTCACCTTTTGGGCCTGAAATGTTCTGGACCTGTGTAACAGATTTCCTCGGATCTAAAAGCTCAGTCATTAAGCCTTCCCCTAGTATAACTCTCCCTAAAGGCAGCTCTCTTAAATTCCCGTGTATTGCCCTCCAGTTCCGTACTTAAATACTCTGTCCAGTAACAAGGCCATAGGACTAGACAACTCCTTTGCACATTTTCAGCCCTATAGGGCTGAAAACCCTGTAGGCTTTTAGAACTATAAGGCTGGTTTTTAAGGTTGAACTTGAACCCACACTGCTTGGACTTTTTTTCAGATTGTAAATGTGTCCAAACAGGGAGTCTGTTTTTATTCTTACATTAGATGACTGTAAGACATAACCCAGTTAGGTGCCCAGTCAGGTAAGCGGCAGAGAGACTGGTTACAACAATGCAACATTTTTGGTCCCCGAGTAATTTTGCAATGGGCGGAGAAGAAGGAATTTTGTTCCCAGTTAGCTTTTTGGGAAACTGAAGGTTTCTTCAGAACCACGAGGATGTGGTGTAACAGGAAACAGTGATTTATTGGACTACATTAGCTTTTAAAGCTGCCTATGTTGACGGTGACTACAATCACAGTAGATAGAGCCTATAATTCAATTGACCAGCAGAGCCTTAATCCAAGAGGAGTTTAAAATGAAACAAATTACTTTTAAACTCCTCTTTCTCACAAAAGATCTTGCTCTGGCATAGGAGGAAGAACAGAAAGGGCCTGTGACACTGCTTGACTGTTATTTCCTTGCTTCCAGTATCCAGGATTTGCTAAAACTCAAAGAAGAGAGAACAAAGGAGCGAGACGAACTCTTGTCAGAGGTCGTGAAGTTACGTCAAAGTCTAACTCAAGCCACAGAGCAGCAGCAGGATACAGAGAGGGCAAAAAACGAGGCAGATCAAGCCGTTATGCAGGTCTGTACAGATCACCAGGTAGTGATTTTAGGCTTTGTCCTGAACCATTCTCCACTCTTGCAACTGATCTCCATTGACTAGTATGCCACTACCTGTTCTTTCACATCTCAAACATTTTCAGGATTGCTCAGAAAGGAGTCTGTTGTGAATGACTTCCATATTTTTCTCTACTTCTAGGCTAAGGCCTTTGCAAAGTGTATTGTCATGTACCACCTGCTTCCATACCTTCCCAATACCCTGAATGAGGCCAAGGTTTCTTCGCCTGAATCATAGTTCTCTTTCATACTGGAGATGTGTTTCTTTTTCTGCATTGTAAATCCTTATACCTCCAAAGAACCACTTAGAAGATTGACCTGGAATGGAGATCCTAGGTCCCTTGCTGTTGGCAGTGGTTGTCATATGATGCCATACCATCATTTTTAAGATTGTATCAAATTCTGACTTAAAAGCTAATTAGGCTATTTTCTCTGCTACTGGTTATGGGAAGTTTTTCCAGAACCTCACTTTTCTAATGGTTAGAGACCTCCCACTTTCTTCTTCACACTTACTCCTGCCCACAGTTTTTCAGCTTAAATAATTTTTCACCTCACCAGTGTCTGTAGAAAGCAGTCATATTCCATCTCAGCTTTCCTTTTTTTTGTCTCCTCTTTTAAGTTCCCTGTTTTTCTGACCATCTGAGTAGACAGTTCTTTACTGAGCAAAATATACCGCTTCCTTTAAATGTGTATAGCAGCTAGAGATACACAATACTGATGATCTATAGGTTACCCACTGAATGGAGAGAAAGTAGAAAAGGATGGAAGATGGGATACAGAACTCTGATACATCAAAGTATAAAAACATAATAATGAGGAAGAAAAGAATTTGAAGCAGAATATAAATAGGGGCTGGAGCAAGACAACAGGAAAAAGGAAAAGTAGAAAAGAACACTTAAACAAAGAACAGAGAAGAGATGGAAGTAGAATTTAGCTTACAGTTTTTTATTAATCACAAATAGGAAAGTAATGATCAGCTTAGGTTTCATGCAGAGAACTCATTTCTGTTTCTAAAGCAGATGGTTGGGAATGTATTACAAGAGAATATAAATCTTTGCTTTTCTGACAGCATTGTGGGCATGGGAGAAAAGAGAGAGGATTGAGACTCCCGTCAAAACTCACTGAATCTTGCCAGCCTTAATCTTATGATTCTCACTTCACCATCCCTTAAATGTATGGGATTGTTACAGTGTTTGTAACCACCTCCCATTCTCCCAGTATGAAATTATTCTCCACTTCAGACTGCTTAAATGACAATGTCTTTCTGAAGATCCTGTTGAAGACCCAGTCAGTTCTGGCAACTTTTCATCTGTGGGCTCAGAGGGAGAAGAATCTTTAAGCAAAGAACATCTTTCAATTGCTGGTCCCTGTCAGAACTGAATATTTCCATGTGGATCACCCCCCACCCCCCGTGTCTCCTCTCTGCTGATTCTGCTCTATCACATTTTTGGGGAGGGAGAGAGCACAAGTCACAAGGCAATCTATTAAATATGAGAGAAAGCTCCTCTTTCAAAGTTCCTGCAGAGGAACTTTGAGAGCAGAAAGATTGAGAGCAGTTGTGAAAATGAACACTGGTCTGGCGTCTCTCTCTTTCCTTTACTATCAATGTAATAAGTGTTTTTGCTGGCGAGAGAGAAAAATCAAAATAAAAATCCTTGCAATACAACATCAAGCCCAAATTAGTTTTAATGCTGCATTCAAAAAGTACCACTTCACAAGTAACTTACAACTGAAAATACATTTGTGCCCCTGCATCTCCAGAGGAATGCTTTTATATCTGAACTTTATCAGACCTTTCTGTGTGGGTGAACTGACTGGTGCTCAACAAATTCTTGTCATCAATAAATATGTTCCCTCATGCAGGATTTTTTGTTCAGCCACTAGAGAACATATTTACTTCTGAGAAAATCTGGCATATTCCATGTAGTAGTGGGTACCGTAGTATAGAAGCTGTTGTTTTTAAAATCAAGGATAATAGAAGGAGAGGTGAGAGGCCTTGTTTTCCTGAATATAAGGCAGCAGAACTTAAACTATTGTCTTCTCTATTATTATAGCTTCAGCAAGAAATCCAGCTGCATCAGAATGAGGCATCACGAGAGGCTCGAAAGAAGGAAAAAATGGAGAAGGAGCTGAAAAATCTTCTAGCTGAAATGGATAACAAGCAAGCTGAGATCAAGAATTTACAGCAACATATACAGAGGAACAAAGAAGAACAACTGAAAATGGAACAGCAACTAAAAGATCAGAAGGTAGGGTACATGGCACACTTATTCATCAGGTCTAAGATTAGGGTCAGATGTCAAAATAAGAAGAAAATGGATTTTCCTGAAGGGAGAGGGAGGGAGATTATTTTAAGTCAATAAATTTTAATAAATATTTATTTTTATATAAATATTACTTTACTAATAAATAAATATGTAAACCTTGCTGACAGATTTCAGATAGATTTCCTCACAGAAATCAGTAGTGGATCTCAATGATACTGTCAGAGATTGTCTTGAAAAGATCACAGCAAGTGAGACAAAGTCTGTGAAGAGCATGGATGATCTAATGATAGTAACAGGAGACTGCCAGGTTGGACTTCTGACATGTGTTGCCAGTTTTGCCACTGATTGACTATAGTGGCATTGGTAGAGTCATTTTACCTCTGACTCCTTCTTTCTTCTCTGTCACAATAATTTTTATCTACCTCTCAAGATTGTGGAAGAGTTTCTGTGAAAGGGCAGAGAACTGTCTTCCTAAACCTTTTTGATTGATTTTTCCCATTCTGTTTCTGAAAACTTTATCTGGAAATGTCCTAACATAGTGTTCTGCAAGTGTTTGAATTTTCAGGTTTTCAGTCCATTTCCCCTGACTTTGAGAAACTCTCAGAGAAGCAATTTCAGTAAATGGCAGGGGAGATCTCATCACTGTAAAACAGTCCTACCTCAAGGGAAACTTCTTTGGGAGTTGTGTGTATCTTGTAAATTTATGACTTTTATGGCTTTTTCTTCCCTTCAGGTCCCTGAATTTGTGAAGGTAGAGGTCTGTGACAATTTTTTGTCAACATAGAGTCTTAGTAAAATTCTTCACATAAAGAGATACAGAGAAGACTTGATTATTTCTCTGAATATCACTGATTTTATGCAGCTTTTGAGGGCAGCTCCATGATCTGCCAGGACAATCACATTGTTTTTAAATAGGATATCTACAGTTCCTTGTTTGATTCCATTCTTCCTCCTCCTTTCTGTAGCCCCTTTCAACATTTCTAAGTGCAGATTTTAGGGGCATTCAACTGTCCAAACTATCCTCGAAACCAGTAGTTCACATAAAGTGCTGTACCTAGGCTAGTTATTCAGACTACTGCACTGTCTTTGTTGCCTGTGCTGGCTTGAAGGTGTCTGTGGAGGCCCTGCATTGTCTTTTGCAAAAAGTCCGTCCAAAACACAGGCTATGTACTGTGTTCAGTTTTGGGCCCCTCACTACAAGAAGGACATCGAGGTGCTGGAGCGTGTCCAGAGAAGGGCAACGAAGCTGGTGAAGGGTCTGGAGCACAAGTCTTATGAGGAGCGGCTGAGGGAGCTGGGGTTGTTTAGCCTGGAGAAGAGGAGGCTGAGGGGAGACCTTATTGCTCTCTACAACTGCCTGAAAGGAGGTTGTAGCGAGGTGGGGGTCGGTCTCTTCTCCCTACTAACGAGTGATAGGACGAGAGGAAACGGCCTCAAGCTGCGCCAGGGCAGGTTTAGGTTAGACATTAGGAAAAACTTCTTCACCAAAAGGGTAGTCAAGCATTGGAACAGGTTACCCAGGGAAGTGGTTGAGTCTCCATCCCTGGAGGTATTTAAAGAACGGATAGATGTGGTGCTTGAGAACAGATGGATGGACTTGGCAGTGCTAGGTTAACGGTTGGACTCGATGATCTTAAGGGTCTTTTCCAACCTTGACGATTCCATGATTCTATGATTTTATGATTCTATCCAACTGTGCAAGAGTCAGAGCAGAGATCTGCAAGAGAAGGTGACTCAGCTATTGCAATGTCATTGGGTTATTGTTTCTCAACTGAATTGTAGTTGGCTGTGATGCTTGCTCTTATTCCACTGAAATTTCTAATAAAATATCCTTGCTTGCATGACAGTGAAAATGGTTTGATACAGCTACTATAGGCTTCATACCACCCATGTCCAAGTCTCAATAAAAAATCACCTGAAACACAGTGTTATCCTGACATTTGCAACACAAGAAACAGTATTCCTTGTTTTTACCTTGTCTTTGCTTCTACATGCATACAGAAGAGGGAGATTCCACTTCTTTTCCTTTAATGTTTAAAGGGCATGGTACATATTGACTTCATCAGTTTATCACACAACGGTTGAAGTGAAAAATACGATGATTGTTCTTTCCTCACTTATGGAGTAATACCTGTTAGGGGAAGTCCCATCAAGCAGAAGAAAAGACTGGCAGCTCCAGTATTGAAGTATATGCTCTCCATAGAAACCATGAAACTGCTGTTCTGGGCTTTTGACTGAAGACAAATTAGAGAGGAAAATGGTTGTGCCCTGGTCTCAGCAAACCAAGTACGCAGAGAAATGTTATCTGCGTATTAATGTAGGATTTGCTTGCTAAGAAACAGAGCTCTCTTGCCCTCTGCTGATTGAAGTAATTTGAATCTCATACTCATTTTCAGTAATTGTATGTAGCAAGTTGTTTTGTTACGTGATGCTTGCCAAATGCTTAACAAGTAGTAAAATATTTATCTACCACCTGCAAGAGAGACCTGCTAAGCTCCCAGAAAAAAAACGACACTGGCTGTGTTATTCATTAGAATTATCATTTCCCCTAGTCAATATGAACATTTATCATATCTCACATTAGTAATTTCATCAGCAATGAAGATTGGTTTTTAAGCAGACTTTTATCTGTAGCAGCTTTTATCTCCTGGGGAGATGGAAGGTTCTGTCTTCATGTATATGTAGATATTGTAATGAGATTAAAAAGAATTAATAGGATTGTTCTTTAATCTAACAGATCTTGAATGAAAGAGCTGGTAAGGAACTTGAGCAATTTCAGATGAGAAATAATAAGCTCATGCAAGAAAGCGAGCAGCACAGTGTGATGTTTGAAGAGGTGATGCAGGACATCCAGCAGAAGACAGCAGAACTGAAGGTAAGTACCAGAAGGTGCATGCATCCTATCAGCCGTATCACTCTGACGGCAGCCTTACCGCTTGGGACAGCGATGACCTCAGTTCTTGTACTGATAGTTTCTTACGGGTAGTTTTGGGGGAAATCTGAGTTTTTAGGAATAGATCTGGCTGTCACTGGATGCCATTCTTTCTGTGGCAGCACCATGGTGCAGTCTCCAACCCTGTCCCCTGACAGTGTAGCACCTGTCCTGCTGGAGGAGCTGTATTTCATAAATCAGAGAAATCAAAATGCTCAACATATTTTGTTCGTAAAGGATGCATGGTATTTTTGACAAGCTTAAGGTGTTTTTTTGATTGTGAGATCTTCGGATAAGAGCAACTACTTTCTTACAGTGATTAACATAATCAGAATGTTGCCAAAACGCATTGAAAAATGTTAATGAATTATAACGACAGTGTCCTGGATAGCTTCCACTAAAGGCACTTGCTTCCAACACTAAAATTTTGCCCCCACAGTATTGGTTGGGAAAGTTAAATATAAGTAACCAAGATGGAGTTTACTTTCTGATCTAAATGGTTTTCTTGCCTGACTTTACATTGTTTAACAGTTGTTTTGTACCACTCAGAAGGAGGTGAGTTTCAGTTGGGGAAGGATGAGATGATTCCTGCATATGCTTTTTAGGGAACTTTGAGAGCATTTGTGATAAAGGGTAATGTGTAAGTGTTAGATGTTATTACTCTGTCTGCCATATCTTGCATTTTGTATCATCATTGGGGTTAAAACACTAAACATTAGAAAATTTGGGTAGAAAATCATTATCTTATCAAGGTTTAGTCAAGTATAACCAATTCACCTAAATAAAAAGGTTGTTTGCCAATAGAGAGCTTTTTTTTTTTTTTTTTTAAATGGGAACTGTTAGGCAGAATGATAAAAACTAACCACTGACAGATCATAACTAATATAACACAGAAGATTCTGATTTGGATCCTTAATGGGCCATATGGTAGGAGCTTGTTTTCTGTTGTATTTTGTTAGGCAGACTGGAAGATATTTTTCTTACCTGTTTGAGAAACAAATTACTGTCTTTTCCAGGTTATCTGGTTTTTTATCATTACTTCTAGCAATACCATCATTGTTTAAAACTTTACAAAAAATGTGTTCAAATGTGACTTGCATTTGGGGCTCTGGAGTGTGAAAAGGAGGATTTTGATTCTATGATCTTATCCTAACTTCAAGAGAAGTTGATGCAACTTGTAGAGTCATGCACATGGACTTCAGGGAACAAAAAAAAAAAAAGATACTGCCCAGTTAGTAATTAAGCGAATTGCTAAAGCTTCTAAGAGCCCCAGTCATGATCTGAGATGCCCTTTTTGTAAGCACTGTGCTTGCAATTTCATCCTGCAGTGTGCTGAGTGCCTCCACTATGGTGTTGGGCAACCCAAACTGTGAAAGTATCCATAAATCTCTTGAAGGTTATTGTCACTAAGAATTGAGGAGATTCACATCCTCCCAGAGGATACTCACATAGCAGGATTCACCATCTTACAGAATCAGTATCTGAGGCTGTAAGTGGAACACTGTAGTCTGTGATGGCTGTAAAACCTAACAGTGGCACTGAATTATATGAGGGAGTTATATTTACTTCTTAAAAGGAAAGAGACAAATTTCTGTTGTGATTATTGGTTGTGTTTCCTGGTAACCAGTTCCTTAACTTTTATGCAGTGTTTTGATTGATTATTTTCTCCTCTGATTGCATAGCAAATGAGGCAAACTCTACATTTTGCTTTTTCTTTATAGCCATAGGTTATAAAACAGATGAGGATAACAGATACCTGCTGTTAGGGACATGCAACCAAACCACACTACAGATATCTTTCTCATCGCAGTCACTGTCCCTAATGCTTCAAAGGAAATTAGAGCTGCCCATGTTTAATCTGCAGGCCTAATTGGGTAGTGCTGTGTGAGGTTTGCAGCTGGGGATTCTTTATTGATCATCTTCAGCCCTAAAGCATAGGATTTGATTATCATTTTCCTTGCCCTAGCTGGCGTTGTTGAAATTATTTTTAATATTGTTCAGTTAGCTAATTATCTTCTCTCAGGTGACCCATAGCACTTATAACTTTGCTTCCTGAATTTCATGGAATAAGTATACACCAAGTACAGAGGTATTTTCTTTCTGTGGATACTTTCTCTCCCCTTTCCTTGTTGCTGTTCTGTAGGCCAGAGACGATGAAGTGACTCAGATGCGCCTTGAAATTTCAAAGCTGAACAAAGTAAGAGATGTTCTCCAGAATAAGCTGCGTGTTGCAGAGGAGCAAAAAGTTGATGCAGGACATGAGAGAAACACCCTAAAAAATCAAATATCTGGACTGGAGAGAGGTAGGTACCTAACTGATGGATGCATCTGTCTTCTGATTTGTAATGTATTCATTCAGGGTGCATTCTCCTGTTAGGATCATTCTCCTTTTAGCGTCTAGTATGAGACTATAAATGACAGTTGGAATCTACAGCAGCATTTCAAAAACCTTGTAGGGTTACAGAATTCTCATAATGTAGCATATGTGGGGTGAAAATACAACAGACATAACTGAACTTTGTGGTGTGCCAATTTATGCCACGTCATATAGTCATCCCCAATGTACCTGCATTGCTCCTGAGCTGACTCGTGAGACAGAAGCAATCTCAGAGCTTATTGAAATCAGGTGTGGTTAGGACACACTTTTTTTTCCTGCTTTGATTCTACTGAGTAGTTACAGCCTGGAAATGAATATGTGCAAGTGAGCTGATAAACTTAGTTCCGGTATGTTTAGGATTTCAGTGGTCAGTGTGGATACTAGAACTGTCCAAGTATTGACTTTGACTTGCTAGTAGATCTGGAAAACTTTTTAAGAAGGAGCTTTCAACATTTTTGCCAAATGGAAATTTTGGAAGAAAATGCCTTGGGTCTAATAAAATATTTTGTTTAACTTTAAAAAACAAATTTGGGGGTATTTTTGAGCATTTTTTTTTTTACTTTAAAATGCAAATAAATTTCAAAATAAAGTATGCTTTGAAGTAAAAATAGACACATTTTCAAGGTGATTTTCAGAAAAAACAGTTTTATGTTTTTTTTTTTTTTTGCTAAAATAATATTATGAAGTTGGCAAACACTTGAGTTGATGAGACTTCACTTTTCGGGGCAGAAAAAAAATCTTTGCTAGAAACTTCATCTACTTCAAGTTGATATGTACTGGCATAAATGCCTTTCCTTGCTCTCCCTTGTTTCTAGCTTGTGTCCTGAAGAGACTGCATGTATGAGATATGAATCCTTCCATACAGCTGTATTTGTGGAAAGTCGTGTTTGTTATTCATGCATCTCTATGAGGGTGGAAGAGCTTTCCCACAAGCATTTTGCTAGTACTGCTTAAGGTCATGCTCTGTACTAGAAAGGAGAGACGAACTTAGGAAATTCAGATCTGTACTGGAATGGCTACTAATAACACATCTTTTTGCAATATTTTACATATCTTAGCACTCCAGTGTACTGCATTTCCTGAGTTGCAGTGTTAGTGTAGCAGGTTTTAATTAATTTTAAAATATAGCGAAAACATGTCTCTTCAGTTTTTAATAGTATATGTATGTCCAGTGTTAATCTTGACCCATAGCGAGTAGTTTTAACTCCACTGAAGCCAGCAGAATCTCACTGCTTCAAAGGAGAACTGGGTTTCATATAGACAGATTAGAATAATTCTGAAGGTAACTGTTTTTGAAAGTGCCTCAGTTTTTGGATGCTCACATTGAAGCTTCTTAAAAGCCTGTGATTTTCAGTGTGCTCCATGATTTCTGAAAATATGACTTCTTTGTGGTATCTTGGTTTGAACACTCAAATGCAATAAGTTCTCATACCACTAATTACTGTGCCTGAGTTCTTCTAAGTTCTTCTAAGTAGCCAAATAAGTATTAACATCATTAGCTGATACCTGAGGTTGCAAAACCTGGTCACAGCTAATAAAACTATTCATGTAATGTTAAGGCTTTTTAAAAAGTCCTCTAAGTTGTTTCTGCATTTTTAGCAGCTGTACAGTTTGAACCCAGGATTTATTCTCTTTCCTCCTTTTCTCTAGAGTTGGAGGCTGCCAAAAAGCAGGTGGAGATTGACAAGAAAGCTATAGATGAGCTTGTGAGGGAAAGGGATATGCTAAGCAAGGTGAGCTTGCATTGGTAATACTGATAAGCAAATCTCACAGCTTGAGAATGAAATGTCTGTAGTTTAAACACTCACAGCGACACAGCACTGTTGTAGAATAAATAGTTAAGTAAAACGTTCAGATTTCCCTAAGCAGATGCTTACACTGCTTCTTTTCTGTGCATTGAAATAGCGTTAGTACCCATAAACACACAAAAGATTTCTAAGTCTTAGCATATAAACTGTCAGGGAGTTAAAAAATGCTACATGTGTTCACCTTTATTGCAGACCTGTTATTTGATATCCAGAGTTCATTACATCTGTGCTTTTACACTCTGTAGCACATGAAGTTTAATATTAATGTAGGCAAACTAAGTCTTTGCTAGTAAAAGAACAAACCAAACTGTTGACACACCATGTAGCAGCTTGTCAGGCTGTGTTAATACTAATCCTTGCTTTTAGGTCCATTTCTCATACTGATAATTTTCCATCAGCCCAAGGTTCTTGTACCGCAGGATAGCATCTCATGTTTATGGGCATTCCTGAAGTGTAATCTAGTAAATGCAATGCTAAAAGATGATTTCTGAGATGCTTTACTTGCTATAGATTTGCTGTCCTGTGTCTTGACTCTAGTGGAGGCTCAGATTTGGCAGGTAACTAATACCTGTTTTGTATAGGGAAAGAAATTTCAAACTGGGACCAGAAGGCTGATTTGGTAAAGATGATATCTTGGTGTTTTCTGTTTAATCCTTATGCATAATTTTAAACCAAGCTTGGTTAATTTACAGTTTGAACGTACTATTTAAGACATGAGAAGGAAGGGTATTTGGCTTTATGATTTATTTTACTGGCTATTGGCATGCTTTACAATCTAAATGCCTTAAAGCTGGTAAGATTTTTCCAGTCATTAGTTACATCCACTTCTAAACAATCCTATCCATTTTTTTGTAACACAGGAACTGGTGTTTTAACTTCAAATCAGAAAAAGCACTATTTAGCAGCTGTGTTAGAGATTTTTTTTTTTTTTTAATCAGATTTGAGGCTCAGGTATTTAAACTGACAAATTAGATATAGGGTAATAACATTGGGAAGTCCATAACGCACTTAGACAATGGCATGTTTTTGTCATAGTGGTGGCAGTGTTGCCTTTTCAGCTCAAGAGTCATTATTTTGTGTTCCCTGTAGAACTTGGTCAAGGCTGCCAGTGCCAGTCAGAAGCAGATAAATTTGGTGAAGCTCCATGAACAGTCAAAGAAGAACTTGGAAGAAGAAATCCAAAATTATAAGAATGAAGCTCAGAAACAAAGGAAGATTATTTACCAATTGGAGAAAGAGAGAGATTGTTTCATCAATGAAACCAGTGAGCTCAAACAGAAGGTAGGAACAGCTTTTTGTGCAAGTGGTTCTTTCCTGTCTTACTCTCAAAACTGTAAAGACGATATATTCATTTCCTGACATGCCAGTGGGAGGAAGCTTAGATCAGTGGTCTTCACAGAGTTTACAAAAATTTCTTCTTGTCAGTGCATATTTCCCGCTACTGTTTCAGGTCTCTTTGGAGGAACCTCATCAATGGATGTGTATTCTATGAGAGACTTGGAGTACAGCCATGTATTTCTCTTATTCAGAGATCATTTGGGAAATGAAACTAGGGCTGAAGTTCAAACCAGGGCCTCTGACTTCTCATACCTGAGTCCCACAACTGAAACTCTTGTATGAAGTGGGAAATTACTCTTTGATTGTTCTGTCTTATCTGCAAAGGACCTTATCTTGCATCCTACTGTTGTCCTCAAATTGAGGCCAGTGAGAGCTGACGGTGCTTGACATCTTTGTAAGAGACTTAGCATTTTGAAGGATTACTCCCAGTATGTGAAAACATCTGAACATGTTCAAGCTAGTATGCAAAACAGAAGTTCTCCAGGAACAGCTGCAGAGAAACACTGCATAAAATTTGCGTTGCCTGCTGCCCAATATTATGTACAACTTTATTCCTGACATATGCTCAGAACATGGTTGTAACATGTTCCATTAATTGCTGAAGATCACATTGAAGGGCCCTCCAAGGTGCTCATTGATTTACTGGGATTAGCTTTCAAGCCGTTTCAACCCACAAGTTATTTGCTGTCTTTTCACTTTAAAATTATCCTTTCCAACTTTGTGTGACCAGGGGCTTTTAAATCATTTTTTGAATGGTATATGCTCCCTTGTCTGGACTACCTTTTGTCATTTCCTTGGAATAATAGTCCATGAAAGTGAGATTTGTCTTTGTTGCAAAGTCATATTTTGCATCTTTCCCTCATAGTGCATTTCTAACAGTATAGATATGAGTTAAGAACATTGTAAACTAGGTCCAGAGAGTAATTCATAACACTCAGAACTACAAGGCTCTTGCTTTCAATTCTGATTAGGGCTGCTCACAATATTTTGAGGGTGAAAATGACAAATGTTTGCTTGTTTACTTTTTCTTTTTTTCCCCTGCTACTTGGGGTGCAAATTTTCTGTCACTCCTTATAAGGCAGAGCCTCAATAAATGGGTTATGACACTTGAGCTGTTTGTATAATGATGCCTGTGTTGTGACTGCAAGTTTCCAAAGGACTTGCACGCTTCTGTGGTTCACTAAAGGGGCAATTCCTGACTCAGCTTGCAGGTGAAGAGCAGCAGGAGCCGTTCTGAGCACAGGAGTATGTGAGACAATAGTCTTTGCCCTGCAGAGGTTCCCTGAGATTACTCGTTGTTTGGAAGGATAAGACAGGGCAAAACACAGGGTGGAAGGAGGACATAGGATCAGGATTATTATACCCATTAGGTAATATTTAGGTTCACTGACTGACCTATGCAGATGGGTAACTTGAGAAACTGTGTCGAAACTACAGGAACCATTTCATAACTGGTGGGGAATGAGCTACTGATGGGCAGTGATCATATGGCCAGTCAACGCTCTTCTGTCACATTTTACCATCAAGCTGGCTCTGAAGAAGCTCGCTGCACACCATCTGAATTGTGTAAGAGCTGGTAAAGAGCCAAACCCATCTAAGTCCAAAGACTTCTTGGAACTCCTGCAAGGCAGACAGAGCCATGCTGGCTCTGAAAGCTGTCTGGTTATTTACAGCAGGACAGGATCTATAGAGCTGCAGAATTCCTCTTTCAAAATCATCATTTGCTACTGAGCAACTGATGAACAGAGTCAGCAAAGTTATATCCACAACAGTAAAAGATTTTAGTGCTGAGAATTCATGCTAGACTTGCTCTTCTAATTATGGGCCTGGCTGACTGCTCATTTGTACCATTTTTAAGCAAGTCTCACTTGTTGAATAGTCTTACTTTTAGATCAGCCAGCACAAATTAGAAAAAAATCTGGCTCTTTGCTCTTTGTTGTGTAGCCTGTATTACTGAGCTACAAATGTTAGTAGAATATTTCTTTTTTGAATTTAAATTCTTAGATTATGAAATCTTGGTTTCCTTGTGGAAGGCTTAGGCTGCTGAAAAGGAACCAGGGAAGTATACCCTTCAGTTTCACCTGACATGTTCCTGGACTGTGCGTTATGAGAGGTCACAAAACCAGTCTCTAATATGTTGTTTTTTCAAAAAAAGCCATTTACAATATTAAGTTTACAGTTTAACAACATATCCAGGAAAATTAAAAAAAGATATTTCCTTTTTTAAATTCACATAATCTTTTGGAAAACCTAATGCTCAACAGGCGTATCATTAAGACCATGGCAGTACTTCTCAGAGTGGTTAAATGAAGGTAAGCAAATAAGGACGGCACCATTACTGAGATCTTGAGTAGGTTCACTGAACTAAACAGGTGACCAACAGTAGATGATAGTTAAGCGTACAGATAAAAAAAAAAAAAACCAAAACTGTGAGGCTGCAGAAGAAAACTATGAATATCTAATAGTTTCTTCTTAGCTTTGGCCTCTCATTGGCAAATCTGAGAGGCGTAGTGTGCTATCAACTAAATCAGAATTGAGGATGCTTAGCCTCCCATAGGGCTCTGCTGGGAAACATTGCATGTATCTTTGCTTTATTTATAAGGGAGAATTATTTGGGTTTAATCATTCCTGAAAAAGCAAAGTCAACATCCAGCCTGTGAGCACAACTCGGAAAACTTAGTACACAAGCTTATTGCACTTATATATATCAAAACCAAGTAAAAGACTTACAAATGCAGTGACCTACTTTCAAATCTTGCTCCAGCCTGTGATCACCATAGTGCAGATAGAAAACATGCCTTATTGATTTTTTTTTTTTTCTCCCTGCTATTACTATTGGCAGGTTGTTTTAACAGAAAAGGAAAAGGCAGGAGTAGGTTATAAACTGAGACCGTGTTTTTATATTGCACTGTAAGCAGTTCCTGAGATCCTTGCAGTCAGCTACAAATGTGCTGGAATTGTATTCCTGCTGCTGTAATAAAATTTTCTATATTTAGCTATCCCGTCTTCAAAGTTGGTTGGAGGTACATGGTAGAATGATCAATTAATTAAGCTCCTGCCCCATAGTTAAGACTTCACAAGGCTTTTCTGCTAAGCAAGGGACAACATTGTTGACTGCAAACTTTGCAGTTATTGACTATTTGATGTAAACTTTTTTTTTATTATTCTGCTTTGACATATGAACATAAATCTTAGCTCAAACTGCTACCTTCAAAAACAGAGTCAGGAGAACTGAGTATGAAATGCAGTTGTAAATGGACTTCTCTCCTGGATTTTGCCCATGTGATTCCTCAGCTTTTTCTTTAATGCTTGATCTTTTTTCCAGCTTTAAGGGTGGCATTGTTTTCTCCCCTGGGCAGAGAACCTGAAAAGTTATGTTCTTGATGTGCGTACTCCTTGGTTTTTTTTTAATTTCTTTTAATCTTCTTTCTTTGGATTCTGTTTGAATGCTGCTTGTTTGTGCTCCTTGATTTTTCAACTTTGTACATCAGGAGGAAGGTTCTTACATTTTAAAAAAATAATTAGGAAGCCCATCATAATGATTAGCAACTACGTGTGGTTTTGCTCCTTTAATGTAGTAATTCTTAGGATTGTTATGGTGGTAACTGTTTAATAAAGGTGTCTATAAAACTTTGTGGTTTTGTTTATTGATACTGCATGTGATCATCTTCTTTCTACAGTCTACAATACTCCATTCTCTTTAGGTAATCTTCACATCATTATTTCTAATCCTTCATAGAAGCAACTAATGGTGATTACCTGCTTATTTAGATCAAGTGTATGTTACATTAACTGACTTCCTTATTATTGTAATTATACATCAACAGTTTGTGATCATGTGTTAAAAAATAGTTGGGTTGTTAGAATACAGGAATACATGCAGGGCTTCTTGGAAAAACATATGTGTTTTTATTCATCGTATCATACAGCTGACATCTAAAACAACATACAAAGTCTAGCTTTGCTCTATAAATAACCTAAGGGTATTCTTGATGAAAGCTGTTTATGTTGATTTTATTGAACCCACTCAGTGGCAATGTTTTCAGTAGCTTGTTTTTAAATTAAATATATGCACATCTCTAAGTTTTAGTCTTGAACAAAACCTAGGTATCAGGTTAAAATAAAATGTTGTCCCACATAACCAATCCAGAAAGGTTAAACTTGTACTTGGAGTGAAGTGATTTTTAGCTGTAGCTATAACTTCTTATCACAGGAATTTGAACTTGTCATCTTAGAAGAAAATCACAAACTCTGCCCCATCCTTATAATCTTGTGACGATGATTTAATCGTGTTCACTTCCTTCTTTCCACTCCAGGTCCTCCAGCACTTGAAAGATATTGAAATACGGGAAATGCAGATCTGTGACTATGAGAAGAAAATAGAAGAGTCTGCGATTAAGTTAAAACAGCAACAAAACCGCTGTGAAGCTGTGAGAACAGAGAGGAACCTGTACAGTAAAAATCTGATTGAAGCTAAGGTAGAAGGATATGTTTTTCCTTGTGTTTCTCTCTCTGTTCTTGTTGTTTTTTTTTCCCTGATCTAATTTTAATTTGTTAAAAGGAAAGCTTACTGGATAAATGGCAGAAGTGGCTTCTTCATTCCTGTGTGTTTTTAGCAAATTAATGTTTTAGGTCCCTGACATTTTATCTGGACAGTTTGTATTTGTACTGGAAATAGGAGTCCACAGTCATCATGTGGCAATATCCCTGCTTCAAACCACACATAAAATCACAGTACGCTGGAGCTACGGAATCATAAAACCCTATCAGAGAAGAAACTTTTTCCTTTCCATCCTGACTCCACTCTGTTTTATCCCTTTAGGAGTTGTCTGTATGTATGGGAAATAGGGTATAAGGGGAATAAGATTGCCTCCTTAGCCCTGAATGCATATGCGCATTACTGTGAATCATGATTTAGAAAGCAGAGGGAACACTTTTCCAGCTGAAGTGAAATATTCTGGCAGAACTTAACGCTTCCACCTCACTCGTTTCTTTCAGGGCGTGTCATTTTCCTCAGATAATGATTCTCTCCGTTCATATACCTTCCTTGGGGATCTCACTAACAGTACTAGAGGAAGAGAACAGATCACTTCAGGATGAGTTCTGTTATTCTGATGTAAAGATCTAAAATACTACACAAATCTTATTGCAATTGGCAGAGATTCGGACCTTGGATAGCTGTGATTTACAGCCTTGGGTTATTTCAGAATAAGGATTTATAACATAAACATATATAGTAGATTACAAATTTATACTTTGGTTTGAATAGGTCGATGTTTTGCTTGAGAAGCAGATGGGAATAAACTCCCCAAGTTCCTGTCCAGCTGTGTGCTGAATTTGATTAGGAATGAACCATTTTGTCATTTATGTGGGACCCTTTGCTTGATCTTTGCCTCTCATCAGTGGACGTGGTGTTGGGATTCTCACTGCTCCCAAACAATCTCTCAGGAGAAATAAGGGTGAAAAATTGCAACGCTGATGATTTTTTTTTCTTTTTTTTAAATATACAACATAAATGTGCTCACTTGTAAAGAACTGGCCTCTATATGCTGAGTTACAAAATGAAGCAATGATCTCATCAGCCTTTTCAAGTTTTGAATGTTATGTGGTGGTATACACAATGCTGTTCACGGTTCCAGTTGTTAGAGGCTGGTGTTTAGATTTTAATAGCTTACTTGTCTTACCTTAATACTTTTTTAGCAAGTCCTGTGTGAGAAGATAGCTAACCCCAAAAGATCCTTTGGCCAAGGCAATATTATGTGTAGCAGTGAAAAAATAGCCAATCATAGTTCAGTAACAGGTCAGCCAGCCTTGAAAGAAAAAAAAAATGAAAGAGGGTTGTGTTAAAAATTATGGTAAATTCTTTTTCCTTTTGGGAAGTAAAACAAATTTGCACAAGCTTGTTTAGATAAAGCTAGATGTAAGTATTTTTGGATTGCTTAATGTGGAAAGATCCCCCGTTGCCCACCTTGCTAGTGGTCTCTAGAGTACCATAATGTTCAGCTCAGTAAAATCTCTTGGAAAAGACATGCTGGCAGGCTGTTAAGATGAGAAAAATATCTGATGCTTTCATCCTTGGGGTTTATTTTGGTGTTAGGAGCTCATTTGTTTAAGCAAGTTGATTAGGAGACCTGTTTGAAAAAATTGTGTGTTCTTACTGTTCTTCATTAAATACAGAATTAGGAATGTATTTGGGTATATGTTGGGGCACTATATTTTAAATCTCTCTCATCTATTACAATATTGAAGAGATTTATAGGCTATTTAGCAAAGACAGCTTTTAATATGACTTTTGCATTCACCGGAGAGACTGAACATGCAAACAGGTGGGCCTAATGGCATGTTGCTACATTTATTTCTGGTTCATTTAATTTGCCAAATAAGTGTGGAATCCACGGATTTTGTTTTTGAGGGCTGTCAGACTACTAATCAGTACTTTCTCAGTACTGTTTGTGAAGACTGCCATGACTCAAGATCTTGCTTAACTATGTTAAGCATTTCATGCAAGAAAACATCACTCATTTGTCAAGTAAATCCACACCTATGGTGGACAGTGCTGAAAGAGCTCTAAGCTACCCTGGTTTTGTACCGAAGCAGAATGTATTCACATGAAAGGTTATGATGTCTTCTCTGTGAGGTGGCACCCTCTGGCAGAGGAGTAATAGCTTCTAAAGCTACTTTCATTAGATCCAGAAGAGCATGTCTGTCTAAGCATTGAATTTATTAGCTTCCATTTCATGTCACAACATGTGCCGTCACTGCAATGAGTTGAAACAGTTTCTTAATTTTGTATGGGCAGGCACCTCTGTGCTGTGAGTAGAAGTAACCCTAGTGACCTGATCTCTCTGCAGTGCTACCAGGCTTTTTGCTCTGTGTTCTGAGCTTAAAATATATGCTAAATATTCTCATACCAGGGACTTCTCAATCTCTGAGCACAGTCTTTTCCCCCTTGCACCTATGTGCAAGCTGGCACATAGGCAAAACGGAGATAAGCATTTCCTATATTCCCTTGCAGGCATATGGGTATCTTACTTATGGGTATGTTTGTTTGCACAAAACCAGCTTCTCTCCAAACATTTGTGCCCAACTGCATACAACCTTATTGAAAAACGTATTACTAGAAGCAAGAAAACAGATGGATAGGATCAGAATCTTATTAATTTGGATTGAAGGCCTGTTCTTATCATGTGTCCAGCACTTTAAATTAAATGACTTATTATACTCATAATTGATGGTCATTATTTTTGTCAATGTATCTTTTAAAGGCTTTTTTACTGCAATGTCATGCTGGCATAAACAAAAAATTGTCATTTAATGAAACTGTTTTGTTCTGTTGGATTAAAAAGTAATGTCTTGTGGTACATACAACAGATCTCCTCTCAAGCACTGTGGTTACATTTTCCATCAAAATAGCCTGAACTCCCAATCACAAACTTGCTCTTATTTGATCCCACTTTGTGATCACGCTTCCTGTCCTATTAGGATGAGATAGCAGAAGTGAAGAAGAAACTGAAAACTGTGACACATCAGGTGGATCAACTGAAAGAGGAGATCACAGGCAAAGAAGCAGCCCTTGTGAAAGCTCATCTAGAACATCAGCGAACAGAGAAGGAGAAGGAATCATTGAAAGTAAGAGCATTTACACATACACCTTCTTACAATGGATGGTTTCCATGATTTCACAGACTACATTATGTTCCTGGTCTGTGGTAGTTGTTTTGCTGTATTTTAATGAACTATTCTGTAATTGAAGCACAAGATCTCAGTACCCTTTAGAGGTATTAGTTACACAAATCTTCCCTGTATCTGACAAATTTAATCTCTGCCTATAATTATAATCAGAAAGGTCCTGGATTGTCTATTGGAAGCTTTAAATCTCTCGGTGACTGAATATTTTTACTAAAAAGTTCCATTTTGCTTGCAGAAATGTGGATTTTGGGGATAGCCTGGTTCTAGCAAACTTTTTAATGTAGACCCTTATAATTCAAGTTTTTCTTTTTAAAAACTTTTTTCTCCTGTTCTCAAGTGCAAACCCCATTATATTACACTTCACAATCTTGTATTTCTGTGTGACTAGCAAGCATTATTCTTCTGGGAGTTAGGCAGTGCCTTTTAGTAGGTCCCTCTGTGCAGAAAGTTATTTTAATATCATGACATAAAGCAGCAAAAATCTGTTTTAAATCAAAGGAAATCTGGGCTTGAAGCTCTGGTTTTTCTTCTTAGCACTGGCTGCAGCCCATCCTTAGATAAGCTATTAGATTTGTGGTGATATCTCAACCCAATTTGCTGCGCTTTTCAAAGATTTAAAGAGTTAGTGTCCACAGCAGCTTATTTTTTCTCTTCACTAAGCACTAGAAAAAAAACAAAACCAGGAAACAAACAACACCCCCCAAAACGAAAAGTCCCCTACCACTTTCCACAATGTTTTCTTTTGTCAGTTTATTGCTATGCTGCAATGACTCCTTGAGTTTTCAGCCCCTCTCAGCACATTAGAGTTATGACAAGATGCCAATAGAGCTTTTTAAAAAGGTGATGAATTTGTGTTCCTGTACCTGATCTGTCTCAGAGTTGTTCTGTCCGTGATGGAGAAGTCAAACAGCATCTCATTTCCTGTGTGCAACTTTCTGCCTTAACTAGTCCCCAGTTCTGTCTCATCACCTCAGAACTGTCTGCCATCCATTTGACAAACATATGATTGCTACATGGTTTACCCACTCAATTATTCACTAGCAAGTATGTCCATACACTGACATCACATTACTGACTAGCTTCAGGGTATTGTGGTCTTCTACCTGAGTGTCTCTGCTGAATACTAAAGCAGAAGAGAATTCAAAGAGGGAGCTGATTGACACAGGCACAAAAGAACCCAATTATTTGTGTAGCAAGCAGGCTTCAGTTTGTCCTGTTTGTGCTGATGTGAAGGAAGCAAGCAAGCTGTTCCTGGGAAATCAGTTTAAAGAACGCGCTAAATCATGGACTGGGAGTCATAGGAATGAGATTATAGAGACATTGGATTTATGCCTGCCTCAGCTGGCATAAAGGTCTTAAAAATGTGTAATCATGGTAAATGAAACAGAGGACGCCTGATCCAAGCTCCATTAAAGCCAGTACAATGCCATCTTTTGGTTTCAGTTGGCCTTCATACAGGCTTGTGGATCAGACTGGTTTGAAAATGTTGAAAAATATGTATCTGAAAGCTTTAAGAACTATGGCCCTCCAGGTTTGAGCTGCTGTCAAGTGCTTTTGTATATTTTTGTAGATGTTCATGCCTGTCTTTTTTTTTTCCCCCCCGTAGCATTTTCTAGAAAAAAGAATGTAAAACCTCTGACTTGTTGCTATTTCAGCATTCTGTGTCCAACCCCAGTTATACCTTTTATAAAATTCATATTTTCCTCCCACATCTAAAAAAAATACAAAAACCTTTTCCCTTACGCTAATATCTCAGAATCTAAACAAGAATTTGGTTTGAATTTGGTTTGAGATATTGGCATAGGTCCTATATAAATTCTTCTTTCTTGCTGACTGTTTTTCAGTTCTTACGAACTCTCTGAACCAACTTGAAATGAGGTGTGCTGATTTACAGCAGTTTCAGACCTGACCATTTTCCTGCTTGCACAGTGACTGTGTTTATTCATTTCCTTTTCTCTTACCTAATGTACACAGACTGTCATACTGTAGTTTTTAGCATATTTAATCTCATTGAAAGTTCTGTTAGCTTGTGGGGCCTTTGTGTGGCTTAAAGTATTTATGTTCTTTACTGTACAAGGCAGTTCAGATTTATTTTAACTTAGTGCATTCCAGTGAGGAGATTTGTTTGTATGAATGCTTGCTGCCAACATCTAATACCACTTCTTGTTTACAAGTCATATTTTTTCTGACATAAGGAGAACATAGAATTTTGATATATTAAAAAAATATTATCCAGCAATGCCAAACACATGAGCAGTTTTACATTTGTAGACAGCTTTTGCACAGTGTTGATTGCATTTCAATATGAAGTGGCTTGCATTTTTATTCAGCTGATGGATTCTGATGAACATCCAACACTAAGTAAGAGAGATATGAGTGTTGCACATATGGGAAAATGAGAATTTTATTAAAGGCAATAAGAATGGAACAAGCTATTTTATTACGACGATGGAATTCTTTCTGTCTTAAATCAATATTTTTACAGGTGCAGCCTTCATCACAGCCTCATTTTTCAGCATTGGATGATGCTCTTTCTGAAAAGGCAGCTTGAACATCATCCTTTATAAGGGTCAGAGTTGTGGCAAAGTCTTTGAGTCAAGGCTTGAAAGTTTTCATACCTGTGAAAATGGACTGTAGTCAGCTAGTTCCATCTTGGCTCTAAGTAATTGCCTAGCAATGATAGAACTTTCTAATAATCCAAGAAGACCTTATTAGTTTTTATCTACATGCATGCCTGGAATTATAGAGTTCATGACAATGGGATAGAGTTATTGGGCAGATTCCGGTGTTAGTTTGTTAGTTGTGTGCAATCACTGTAACAGTGCATTACTTCTCCTGCGCTTAGGGACAGCCCCTCTTTTCCCAGTCTTCCTCATCTACACATCCACTAAAAAAGTGCTAAAGCTCTTTAATTTTGCTCTGCCATGCCTGGTTGCCATCTTTTCCATGAATTCTGTCTGTCTCGAGTTGATGCTAATTTGTATTACATAGAATGTTGCCCTTTCCAGCAAGGTGAGCTATCCTTTCTCACATCCCAGCCTGGCTCTGAATTTATGTCTGCTAGATTATCATAACATAACAACTCAATTGAAAAGCTTTCCAAATATGACCTATTTTTTTTTTAAATTTTTATTAAATGAGGTGCCTCTGAATTAAAATTTGAGCCATTGTCATAGGTAAAAATCCATCCAAATGTCTGTTGTGTATAACACAACAATATTAAAATACTCTTTGCAACATTTCTTTATGGGTCTTCATGCTTGCTTGTCTTAGTGATTTGTTCTCAAAAACTAACAAAATATGTACCTCTGAGGAAACTCAAAGGATGTATGAGATTTTATTAAAACCCTAACTCTTAATCCCAAGTTTATGTAACGGGAAGCACAGTTTACCTATATTCTTTGACTTCATCAGGCTGAACTGCTTAAGATGAAAAAACAGGCTCTGGAAACCAAACATTTTATAGAAAATCAGGAGGCAGAAGAGAAAAAACTCCTGAAAATCGTTGCTGATGCTGATGCTGAGAGGCTGAAGCAGGAAAAGGAATTTGCCCAGGTAAGAATCTCTAATTTTGCTTTTCAAACACACTGCATTCTGTTCCCTCATTTGTGCAGTGTATTTTTAAGATCAAGATCCTCAGCTACTGTAAATGTGGTACTACTAAAGCTTTATAGTGCTGTTGAAACAAAAATGTTAAAATACTGAAGTGAACGGAATACATGGTTTATACTAATCAGGTGACTGAACCCTTATAGGGGAAACTATTAGGCACTTGCCGTATTTCTTTCACTAGTAACACTGAAACCTCTTAATGCACATGATTGTGACTGATGCAAATATAGTCATGATACTTTGGGGTTGTATTGAGAAACTGTAACTGAGATTATTGCTTTGCCCTGCATCCTTAGGTTGTCAATGAGAGAGATATCCTAGGGTCCCAGCTTGTTCGACGCAATGATGAAGTGGCTCTGCTCTATGAAAAGATAAAAATCCAGCAGTCCATCTTAAACAAGGGTGAAACCCAATATCGACAGAGAATGGAAGACATCCGACTTCTCAAGCTGGAGATCAAAAAACTTCGGCGTGAGAAGGGAATACTTGGCAAAAGTGTGGCTAATGTGGAGGAGCTCAGGTAGAAAAACTGATTTAATACATTTCCATAGTGACTGCATTCGTGATTCTGTGTTTGAGACAGAAAATATGTTTTATGCATGGTAAAGATCTGTAGCAACAAACATTATACCTTGGAGAAGGGGATTGTTTGCTTTGACGTCAAACACAGACTGGATTAAATTCACAAAACAACAACAGAAATTATGAAAATTAAGACAGAGGAAAAGAGGAAAAAAGACATCTTGGCCAAAGTTGAAATAGTTTCCATATTTCCTCTTGTAGTGTGAGTTACTGCCTACAGAATAAACTTGACAGACAGCAGCAGAAAAGGTGTTCATAGTTCAGTGAGCTACTTAGTGGTACCCAAGGCCTGAATTAGCAGAACTGCTTTTTATTAGGCAATCCACAGAGGATGGGGAACATTTGACATATTTATAACAAACCCCTGCACATTTTCAGAGCTCTCTCCTTCCAGATTTATATGTAGACTTGCTCTCTGAGAAAGATTTAGTTAAATTTTCATTGAAGGTTGTGTTTCTTTAAAACAGAAGTTTAATAGCCCCAGCCTGATTTATCTCCTCCTTCTCTGGCTTAATGCTCCCCTTCTTTTTTTAACACTCCAGTATTTGAGGTGTATTCTTTGCTGATGGGAAACTACTGTCATTTTCTGTAGAATCAGTCTTGGTTTGTAAGGACAGGCAGCTATGTTTTCAGCAGATAACCATCGTAGTAATTCTATGTAGCTACCACAGTTTTGGGTGAGAACTTTAGCTTAACTGTATCAGCTTTCTTAACTGTATCCATGGCTTTCACTGGAGGAAATTAACTTCAATCTGTGGTCAGTCCCATTGACTCCAGTGGAATTATGCCAGTTTGATTTGGTGTAACAGAAAAGAGAACTGGGCACAAAACATTAGCAATTGCAGTTTTCATCGACTGCAGACAGCAATAGGATTTGAACTTGCTGCCCAAATGCATTCAGCTGAAAGTCTGTTACTGTATTGAAACTCAGTGACGGTATCGAAGTATAGTGCGATGCATGCCATGATAGGCGGATCAATTCTTGCTAACTGCAGCAGCAATCACATACTTTAATGAAGTCCAAAACCATCATGAAAACTGCCTGTCGAAAGACTCCATTTATCACTTGTGCTGCTAATTAGCTTTCTTCATTTGCCAATTGGAGATGTGGGCTTTTTTCCTCTTCTGTAACCTTGTCCAACCTCACAGTAAAAAAAAGGCCTTTTTCTCTCCAGTGAGCTAAATGCAACTCTGAGCTTAGTGGGAAAAGATTCAGTGGGGGAGTAGGCACATGGTGACCCTCCACCCCCTCTCCCCTTGCAGAACTTACAGGATCCGCCCACCAAAGTGATAAGGGTTGGACCATTGCAGAATGTGCCTTTATCCCCCCATAGGAGCGTAGTTGTCAAAGCATCTTGGGAGTGCTCAATTAATTTTAGATTCAGCAACAAATCACCCCTGAAATTCCTTGCAGAGAGGTAGTAAAAGAAATCAAACTTGGGTTCTCTGAAGAACACTGTCCATCATACTTGGGTTCTAGAGTGTGTTTTATTTACTGGATTGTGTGAGCCATGTAGATTTAAAACCTTCTTTCAAACACAAGCTGTCAGATTCAATACAGGAGTAACTGGGTATGACTCCATAACAGATTCGTAGGTTACTCTAGATGAATTAACTGCCCTTCTGGCCTTAATGTACATGGGAAGATGTGGGCAGTGAGATCCAGTAAGCTGTGGAGTAGGTGCCCCTGGAACTGATGAAAAGTCCCTTTTTTGAGCCATTCTTACTAAAGTGAGTGAAGAGGTCTAACTGTGTTATCTTCTGGTTCCACCTGTATAGTAATATTGGTGTCGACTGCTAATCACAGGAGTCGCTTTGCCAGTGCCATAGTGCATGGGAGAATGGTATGTTAATGTTTATCAGTGCCTTGGTCACATTGTTGTGTTTTTGGTGTGGTTTTTTTTTTTTTTTCTTTTTGTTTTATGCTGGTCTTAAGACAGGAGGTTCATCACATGCGGAAGGAACTATTAAGGGAACAGACTCGGTGCAAAGTTTTGGAAGAAGAACTGGAGAATCCCTTGAATGTTCACAGATGGAGAAAATTAGAGGTGATGTCTCAGCATTTCAAGTTCCCAAAGCCCATATTACCAAATCAGTGACACAGCACAAAGCCTATTTAGTTTACTGTTATGCAAATTACATGGAGGAGCAGGCAGACTGAAATTTCCATAGTACCAGTGGAATGGTTAACTGCTGAATCGTTTCCTTGCACAATGCAATCAATCAGTGTTATTTTTGTGTCACTTTCTCAATGAAAAATTGCAGAGGGATTTGTAAAGAGCCAGTCAAATGCTAAAGGGAATAAGAATGCATAAGGTGATTTTAGAAGGAGGTGATTCCTTAACATGGATAATGAGAAAGAGGATGACATGGGAAAGATACAATCCTATCCTCACCAATTAGAGACACGTATATGGGGAGAAAGCCAGAATTAGAAAGGGTCATGGAACAGGTAGACTGGGGAATGGACAGATGTGAAGTCAGAAAGTAAATTACGTCTGTGAGAAAAGGAAGAGGCCTCCACATGAGCAGTGGTGGGCTCCCAAAGATAGCCATTCCAGATAATCTGAGTTCAAGTGTTACGTAAACAGCAAATCTAAATTTTCACACTATTCAAACCCGCAAAATGAAGGGGAAAACTAAAAAATCTGTCAAGCACAGACCAAATATATGAACATCAATTGGCATCACTGGATATTTTTGAAGTCAATGCCAGCTGAGATTTCTCTGTTGCATGGATCTCTGATCTGATGCCAGCCTAGGTTGCTTAGCAGCTCTAATAATGAGTGGTAACATGCTAGTCCCTACAGAAGCAGAGCTGAATATTTTGGCTGTGCCTACTAGCGTGATAGTTAATTTCTGATCTTTCCATGCTGAGCTTAAAGCTGAATGGTGTGCTTAGCTCTTCTTATAGAAGGGAGATAAAACGCAGGATGCTGAACTAGGTTAAATACATCTAGGTGCAATCTCCAGCAGCACCTTGTAACAAAGGAAAATCAGGCCAGTCAAAACATCCAGTGTTGGGAAAATGAATGTATGAATAGACTGATAATGGGAAATGACGTCTTTTCATTGTAGGTCACTGGTTTGTATTTGGAGCACAGAAAGGCCAGCAGATGGCAAGATCCATATGAAATAATCCTGATGGGGTTTTGGTTCAATTCCTAATGAACGAACACCCTCATATCACTACACTTGTCACAAATTGGCACCGTGTTTGGCCAGTGCTATAAAAAAATCAAGGACTGAGTGGGTCATGGGGACCGAACTACTTTTTAGCCTGCTTTCTCAGGAAATGATGTTGTGTTGTGAGCACTGCATGCGTATCTGTGTTAGTGTTCGAGTTACACTTGAACTGATTAGTCAATTTAGATAAAATCAAAGGATTAAAAGCTATGAGATACCAAGTTCCTTATAACCTCAAGCAAATATTCATAGAGCGGGACTTTATTGGAGCCTTTACTGCATCATGAGTTTAATCCTTACGAGCCATCAAAGACACCACAAGAGAGGAGAAACCACATGGGACAGAGAAACCCTGTTGTGAATCCCTGAGCAGGGAAAAGCTTCAGTCAGAGTTTGCTCCTCATTAAAGGATCCGACAAGAAGATACAAAGTGGTGGGAAAGTAAGGTTTGCTGGCTGCTCCTGACAGAATTATTTGTTTGCTCCTTAGAGCTTCCTCTAGATGCAATCTGTGACAAAAGAATGAAAAGGGAAGGAGAGACATCTACTAGCTCCTGATCTTAACTTCTCAACCTGTTTCAAAAGACTATATTGCAGTTACTCTTTCTTTTGTTCAAGAGAAACATCTTCCTCTCCTTAAAACTCAATTGACACTGTTTGAAGTTCTTAAAACAGTGGGACATACTTGTACTGCTCTTCATATGTCAGTGGGCAGTTTCAGTTTCTGCTAAAAATGGTATACAAACCTTTTCCTTCCCTGCCACATGGTTCTACAAATCTTTGTTGGTTTGGGGGTTAAGCTCTGAAGGACACCTATATATATTAGTTGTTTTGAGGAGGATTGATGAGGGTAATAGTATTAAACATGAACATGCTCCAACTGATCTTCAAGAGGCAGAGATTCCAGTTTCAGGACTGCTTGTGTAAATGCCATTTAAAAAACCCCCAACAATTCCCCTGCTCCCCATTTTATATTTGTCACTTTTGGACACTTAGATATTATGGTTTTCATTTGCAGGCAAGAAACACTAACTTGTTGTAATGTATAATTTTTGAGACTGCTTTGCTCTTGTCTAGGCCAGTGACCCAAGTACCTATGAGCTGATTCAGAAAATACAAAGACTACAGAAGCAGCTTATCAGCAAGACAGGTGAAGTGATAGAGAAAGAATTGCTCCTTCAGGTACTGCAGCCTCATTATTTTGTTGTATCTTATTAACATATTTGCCTTACACTGCATTCTCTGTCTGCTCGGATATGCTTCCTGAATGTTATTTAGATGCATGACTTTGAATTTCTTTTGCATGCCCCTTAGATAGCTTTAGATGGCAGCACTGACTCACTGAAAGAGAACAAATAGCATCTGATTAGTTGATTTTTATATCCTGGTTACTGATACTTGGACAACTCCGCAAAATAAAATTAAAGGTTTGCTTTATTTTATTCATGTCATAGATTAGTCTTCAAGTCAGTGTTAGACTTTTGGAAAGGCTTTTTTGTCCTTTTAAACATGCCTGTTATGACCAGGACATGAAGAAAATCCTTGTTTGATTCCATTTGTGCTTAGCTTGGCTTTTGGCAGAAGGAATCCTACAGAGTTTGTGTGATTTAGATATATTGCTGTCTGGGCCATGTTTGACTTCAAGGTCTTTGTGCTGAACTTTGCCAAAAAGTAATTTTTGTGATAGCTTATCTTTTTTTAACTGTATCAGATGTCCCTTAACCCCAGTGATACCAACAAGATCTATATTGTAGAATCAAAGAGAGACTATATTCCCGTAGTGCAAACATTGCTATCAAATATAACAAAAAAGGACTCTCCTTGGCCTTCAACCATAGGTGTAGAACTGGGAAATTTGTCTCCTGCTCTCTGATGACTGTAGAGATAGCTACAGTTTGCCAGCTCTAGTTATGATTTTAACATCTTAGTCTTAAATACCCTAATAGTCTTGATGCCTATGTTGGGTATCACTCAATGGAGAGCAGAATGTGACCTGAAGCTCCTTCTGACTTGAGAAGAAGCTTAGCAGATGTTATCAAGGCAGGGTTTGTCTCTCTTTCTTTATTGTTTCATGGGAAAAAATAGATCTTCAATTTCATTTGAAAGTAATGTATGGTGTATTATGCCTTTGCTTGGAAAAATGTAATCTTTGTTGCATAGCACTGAAATGCTGTCAGTGAAATAGTTTGTTAGCGTACACAAAATGTAGCAAAAATAGCTTCAAATTTACTGTGCTTTACCCATGCACGAACCCAACTCTGTTAGATTTTGACATAGTCTCTATTGAATATCTTGCATTATCCTTAGTGTGTTCCTATTTAGCTATTATTCTTATTTAGAAGTGAAGAACTGAGATATAGAGGTACTAAGTTGCCTGTCTAAGAAAATCTTTGAAATAATAGGTATTTGAGCTTAGGTTACTATACTAGCCATTGGCACAATCTTTCTGTCTATGCAGCAGTCCTTCTGTGGCAACTCTACGTTTTTTAAATTATTTTCCTAGATTTAAGTCAGAGTTTGGCTATATGAAATTTAATTATTGTATCTGGAATTGTTAATGAGATCCTTTGCGTCCTTAATTCAGGCACCAATTTCATATGCAACAATGCTGAGATGAAGGTCTCCCTCAGTGAGATTGATGGTAAAGATAAGGCCAAAAATACGACACTCCACATTCTGTTCAGGGCTTCACCATCAACGTTTCTGAGCTCTTCTCTGGTTTGCCACAGTATTTTCAAGTCCCCTACAATGGCTGAAATGGGGCTGTTTCATAGAAGGGCATGCGTAAGGAGAGGTAACCAGAGATGGAGGGCATCCCCCAGCTCATTTCATCAAAGGGCTCTATTTCCAACTGGTCGTTGGCGTAGGGCTGGCACGCTAAGTGTACTAGTAGAGCTGCTTCTGCTGAGTGTCTGGATAACCTTGTAGCAGTCGTTTTATTGTTCTTTGGACTGCTTTTCCTAGACACATGTAACATGGTATGATGATAATATCCATTTTGTGAAGTGCTCTGATACTCGCTAAAGCAAAATGGTCACTAATAACTTATGGAGCCTATGCTATCATGTTCCAAACTCCTCTGGTGAAGGAGCGAGCCTGAGGAACACCTCCAGCAGAAGGAAATGAACGGAGAGCAGGAATGTTAACTTTCTGGAGGGAGCTGAGCGCCAGGAGGGTTGCTTCATCAGGCCCCCTTCTGGGCAGTGTATCCTTATTCAATAGAGAGTATAGGGTTTGATCCTGACTGAAATTTACCATTATGAGAAACAGCAGCAATTTAGCTCCCATTTCTGGATTTTCTAATTTTTGTCCCCTCAACATAATTTGTCTTGCTTAGTGAGTTTGCTGTCTGGTCAATATAACAGCCAGTGTATAAGGCACTGCTCTCCCCATAAGGTCTGATCATTCCTTTTTTTTTTTTTTTTTTTTAATTTTTTTTAAAATCCTGGTAAATCCCCTCATGCTGAAAGGCATTCAACATCCTTTTTTTTATGGGTCTCTCGTGGAAGTCAGCTCAGTTCAGGTCAGTCAGTCTCTGCTCATTTACAGGATCGGGGGAATTGCTGACGACTTAGCCTGCGCCTAGTTGGTGTGACGTCCCCTGTATTCAGTCAGACACTGCAGGAGCTGAGGGATACAAACTTATTCGTTTTCCCCATGTTGTGTTTGCTTGCATAAGCCACACCTCCTCACTCCCAGTTGTCCTCATCCACATCTTGCCCTGTGACAAGGGCATAGCCATGGCGCGTATCTGCTTTAAAACGATGTTAATCTCTTGCTTGCCATACATAACTGTTTTTATGTGTGTGTGGCCATCATGCTGCCAAATAGGATATTTGTTGAAGGTGAAGCTTGCGAGTGTCTGTGTCTATAATTTCTGTGTGTGCATATTATATAACTTAAATTCCCTCACATCAAAGTGGAGTAATAAAATGGAGTGCAAAATACTATGTGGATTGAATATTGAGTGTTAAAAACACCTTTGGAATTTAGAAATAACCCACATCTGGAAATGGTTGAGCCCAGTGTCAGCAACCTGATTTGTAGTTTGATTTGTAGGGTATTCACCTTGCTGCATCCTCATGCAGAGCCATAATGTTAGTATAAGGAAAAAATAATTCCATTTGTATTGTATGCACTGTAGTTCTGTCTTCTGACTGTTACTTTTTTTTTTTTTTTTGCAAATGGTCTTTTAAATAAAAGTGGGTTTATGCAGGGAACAATGTTTCAGGATGAGCTGGATATATAAATGGAAATGTTTGCTAAGTAAGGATCACAGTGTATACGTTCACGTAGAAAAGCATCTGCTTACTTTACCTGCTCTTGATGTGTATTTGATCATATCCTTTTTATTAGCTTTTTCACTATTTATCACCTGTTACTTCTTTAAAAATGATGCAGCAGTAAAAGCATGCTACAATCCATGCTATGTGATAAAAGAATGATTTGCTACGTTTCAGTCAGAAGATTTTGATTGCTGACAGTACAGGAAGAACCCAGCTTGACTCTAAAATCCCATACAAAAATATCTTTCTTAACCTGTCAGCAGGGCACGTTTTTTGTATCAGACATTCACTGAGAGGTATTGAATATGCAACATGATGAATGCTGTTTTTTTAGAATGACTTTTCAGAGTTGAACACTAATAAAGGTGTAGAAAGATGCCCTATGTTATAGAAGTTATTAAACTCTTTTCTTGTTTCTGATTTATCTATGCCCTGTAGCCACAGCATCTTGGGTTATAACCTATCATCAGCTCTCATGCACCAAATAAACGTGGACATCCTGAGACTTTGAAGAGTAGCTGCAAAGCAGGCGGTCGTACTTTCTCCTTTAACTCAGACATTCTCACGGTTGTGAGCTGCTGTGCTGATGAAAAATGCGGTCTTAAAAATCAGATCCAAACCCAAGGTCTTGAATACTTACAGTCAATAAAAATCCAATGGCATTTTTGCCAGACATAGGAAATGTTACTTCAGGGTTAGCCTGCTTCCATGTTTGAGTCATTACCTTCCTTCTGAATTTACGCAGTTGAAAGATACAGCATTTTTTGGTTCTTTTCTAGACCATTGAGTAATACTGCAGGGCTTTGTGAAGAAATACGTTGTGTGTTAACCAAGCGATTTCAATGATGGGTGAAGGTCTTTGTGAACGCATGTGGTATGAGCAAAATGTGTTGTATAGCCATAAGGTATAATTATTAATAAACAGAAGTGCTCTGCTGAACAAATCCTGACTGCAAAAAAAATACTTGCTCACTTTGTATGTGGGGCAAATCCCTCACGTGACTGAAGCTCTACTGCTCTGCTGCATACTGAACAGTGATGTGGTAAACTCATGATGTAATGTATTACCTTGTTAGGATTATGATTAGTCTGGGTTTAGGAACTTATCCCATTAAAAGTGAATTATGCACTGCTTTATTTGTTTCAGATTTAGTTCTTTCTCTTCAGAGTGAACTCCTCTAATATGATTTTATGTCTGACTGAGCGGAATTTTATTCAGCTGCACGTCTCGGAATGGATAACAGTGGGAAGATTCACATTATATGTCAGTTACCTCCATTGTCAGTCATCTCAGATGATTGTTTATAAAAGATCGTTCATATGTAAAAGAGAGATGTGCAACCGAGATTATTTGTGGAGGGAGGCAAAGGCAAATGTGTCTCATTTAAGCCTTGCCTATAGTAGTGAAAGTATTGTTCTTCTGTATATATATATTTTTAATCAATCACTATTAATTTTAAGTTGTCAACAATCAAAGACCAGGACTGGGCAATCAGAATGTGATGCTTCCAGGCTGTTAGCATCTTGAGCTCATAGTTTCAGAGAGTGCAAGGGCAAAAGGCATGATTAGCTCATATATCTGACTTGGAGATTACAGCCAGATAACACCCACATGTCCTTGTATTGAGCCAAGTTTTGAGCTAAGTTTCAATCCCCCCAAAGAACTGATGGTCCCACTGACAGAGAGTAGGAGGGGCAGAGGGGATGCTGCTGTCTCCAGTATAAATCAGCAGAGTTTCATTTTGGGTATTGTAAGATACAGGGAGGAGAAAGCGAAAGGGACTTTCTCTGTGACCTTGGGCAGGATACGTAGCTTTTGCATGCCTCACATCAAGTAAAAAGGGAATAAAATAGTTTCCACTCTTACAGTGGTGTGTGAATGAATATATTAGAGACATGACTCAATTCAGTAGTAACAATAGCTAGCTGATCACTCAAAATAGGCAGATGTTTTATTTCATTTGTGCTAACTTGGTAGTAGAGCTGTTCTGTCCAATTTGAGGTTCTTGTTGCTATAGTGTCTGAACATATACATAACCATCTTTATTTCTCAGAGCTGGTACTATAGTTTTATAAAGAAATCTGCTTTAGAACAGTGTTTTACCATGTGGGTTTATGCAGGCTGGCAGCTACTGAAATCAAAGTTTTCTCCCAGATAATGGAGGAGCTTTGGGATTTGCTTCCATGTATTTGTTATACAAAAATTTTCTGCCCATTTATTATCTAAAATACTGGGGTTTTTTCAATCTTGTATCATTTGTTTCAGCCTCATTCATGAGAGCCTAGTCCTCTTGAAAATAATTTCTTTCCCTCGCTTGGCAGTTTCATGAAGCATGCTTCTGCTAGGTTCTTCATTGCTCTCTCAGTGCTCATGCAGCTTCCATTATACAGCATGTAATGCAGAGAAGAGTGAGCAAATGCTGAGTAAGAGATTTGCTCATTGGACAGCCTGCTAGGGAAAATAAGAGAATACAGTCCTTTTACCTGCCTTTATTTTGGTATTCTTAAGGCCCAGTTCAGTTGTATTTTAGGTATTATCCATACATCTTCAAAATGGGTGAGATTTACTTTACCCTCTCAAATTTGTCATTTATATATTTTTGGTGCTGAGTATAGATTCTACTTGGATTTGAGAGTATAACCTACTTAATGTTACATGTAGGGTAGATAGTCTGAGTTGGGAATTTTTTTTGCAGAATTGTCTATTTTCATAAAAATAACTGGAATTCACTTCAGGAAACTAATGACTGTAGAATCCCTAAGAGTCGCTTTTGACCTGCCCATTATTGTCTCTCTATCATCTTGCCTTTAGAGAGATTTTAGCAGAAATAGTTTGGGAGAGTGCTTTGTCTGCACTGAAACTTACAGGTGAACTGCAAAATCCACTGCCAAAATACAATCCTTTCTTTACTGCTCCTTTATCATTTATATATAAAGTCAGCCTTTTGAAGGGATTTTTCCATCCGAAAATGAAAAGGGAAATTTTCTTTTTGGCTTTTTGTACTTTACTAGGACTTGGCTCTTTTCTGTCTCTATTTCCTGGAGGATTTGATTTCCTCTGGAAGCACTGGATTAATGTCCTATCTTGTGGCTGAGCTGGCGGTTCTCTCAGCCCTCAATTAAAGGGCTGAGTATATTGAGCTTTAGGCCTTTTCTATGCTTAAAAGTACTGTTCCTACTGGCAAAAAAGTCACTTTTCTGATTTAGCTTATACCAGCTCTTGAATGACAGAAGACTTTCTTGCCAGTATAATTGCATCTAATTGCATCGCCAGTAGCTGGCATAGCCATGTCAGCACAAAGAAATTGCACCACTAACTGAGAAAGCTAAGCTGGCAAAACTTCTAACCATTGATCAAATGGTTCCTGACATGGGGAAAAAAAGCAGAAAAAATGCTTTTCTGTCCTTATAAAAACCTAAGCGTTGTTATGTACCTTAAGGAAGAGTAGAGAGAGAAAACACTACCTGGTGGAGTGTGGTTTTTGAGTTTATGACTCCAGTTCTAAGTTGGTGGCTAGAATTTAGAAGGATTTCTATTAGAATATAGAAATGAGAAATATAGCAAGGACTCAGGCCCAGCATTTACTTTTTGGCTTTCAGCTGGGCATGAATAATTTAAAAAAAAAGTTTACTTCCCCAGTGCCATGCAGAATTAGGCACTTGTGTGTCAAAGGCACACTGTAAAAGTTGCCTTGATTTAGAATTGGACTCCAAAGAGAATCTCTGTTCTTTTTTCAAATGAAAAAATAATGTATTCCCATGAACTCTGGCTGTAACCCAGTTCTAACTAGTGATGAACAAAAAATATCTAATTATCAGCACAATATTTTGATGCACAACAGTCTACTGAGTTAGTGCCATCAAATTAATTTCAGTCCAGTGCCTTGGATCTGATTTGAACTGGAATCTCCAATGCACTATGAAGTGACACATGGAGATACTTAATGCATTGAGTCATCCTTCAGGACTACTTTTTCAGGTTGGTTCCTACTTGTGCCATCCTTTTATTTTCCTTTTGTTGTGCTTAAAATGTTCATTGCTGAACTACAGCTTTGACTGGGGATTTTAACCTTGACTGTAAGTGAAAATGTTTTGTGTTTTAGTATTGGTATTAAGTTGAAGGATTAATGTCTTTTAGTGATTCTATGCCCGGCATGAGGATTTCTCCATACAATTAGAATTTCTGTAGCACCTTTTGTTCTGCCACTGATATAACTTTTCCAATTAATTTAATGATTTATTTTTAAAAGAACTGATTGTTTATCCAGTAGGGTTCTGTGAGTAGGGTGGAACCACTCACACTGAGCAAACTGTAGAATCATTGTGTTAATTCTCTGTGCAACTTACCTGGTCTTGTATGCAATCCTGTGATGATGTAATAAGTAATCACACCTCATAAACAGGAAAGATAAGAGCCACCTGTGTGAAGGTCTATTGAGGGTCTACATATCTACCTGAAAGTTTTGTGTAAGCCTTAAGAATTCAATAGGGATTTGAGGGATGTTCAGTTCTTGCCCCAGCTCCCCTCTGAAAGGAGTTAATTTCTATTTCTGTGTATTTTGAATATGCTTCTTGGTGCATTAGTTTATTTTAGCCCTTCTAATCTCAGTCCATCTAGAATTAGAAGATGTTCTATGCTATAGAAACTTACAGCATGATAAACTGCTCTTAAAAACATGCTGACATTTACATTCTTCCCCTCCTCCCACATATGTTTCAATTCAAATGGAAGAGAATAAAGTCTTCCCATGAAAATAGCCTTTTTGTTTCTTTTTGTTTAGGGCCTGTTTATTTGAACAGGATTTTGAAAAAACAGGCAGGAAAGGTGGTGATTACTTTAATTTCATCAGGTGAAGATAATCAGCTGCACTTTAGAGTAATAAAATAATTTTCCAATAAAAATAGTGCAAATATTTCTGGCACTGGGAAATGGGAAGCAAAGCAGATTACTTAGCGATCAAACAAAACATTTTTGGTGAAGAATTTTCTTAGTGGAAGAGTTTAATTTTTACTGAACCTTTGTGGAACTTGTGCTCTCATAAACAAAACAGATTTCCCACAATAAATGGTTTTGAACAGAAGCAAGGTGCAAATTTATTTGAGAAATTAGAAGAAAACAGATCAAAATAACTTCCGGGGATCTGCACCATTATTAGCTGCTCTAACGCTGTTTTAGTCAGAAATATTCAGATGCCGTTTACAAAGATGAGGAAGTTGCAGGTGGAGTAGAGATCTCTTAGGGTTTATAAGTGGCAAATGTACATGAATGCATAATCTGCTTTTAAAGTTTTTTAGGGGAATTGATATATTTACTTGAGTTTGAGCTTGAAAGAGAACTCTAGTGGGTCATCAGATGCTATCCCTCCACATCATGCAAGATTGATTTAATTACACAAATACAATCCTTGATAGATGAATGTCAAGTATAGATTTGTTTTCTGCGTTGTAATGCATGCACTCCCAGTCCATGAATTTTAGCATGCATGAGAGAGATTGTTGGCTTGAAGTATACTGTGGTTTATAGTTGTGACTTTTTCTCCCACGCTTCTAACCTGCTGCTGTAGTCTAGCCCTGGTGTTTCTGAAAAGCAAGGAGGAGATGTATTGGCTTACTCAGCATGGTGGTCCTGGGAGCTTGGGAGTTTCACTTCTGTGTATCTTCCAGGAGTTTTAGTGATTTTTGGCAATTCATGTAGCAACTCTTTGTGTCCAGACCTTTTTGTAGAATGAGAAGAGGGTCGCTGCCCTGGCTGGAAGCAGTACTTCAGCATAAGTACATTAAAGGTTTAACAACACCCAGATACTGAAAGGAGGAGGCCATATAAGTACTCAAGGTACCTCACTGTTATTTGTAATCTGCATCAGAAAAGCAGAAACAGTGATCACCAAAGTATTTTATTCAAATGTGTTACATCTGGTTTGAACCCAGAAATCCTGAGCATGGATACCTTGTGTCATTAGACTTAAAATATTTTGTAAAATAGCCCATTCCTAAAGTTCTTATTCAGTCAAAATTGCCATTATCTTCAACAATAGTTCACTAGAACAAAGCTTGAGTAAAAAGTTCCGGAGTTGTTCCAGTAAATAACAAATAACTGAAAACAAACTTATTTACTCCTTATTCCTGTATTCAGCATGTATCTGGGAAAGAAATAAATCTGCTGTGCACCCCAGGGTAAAGTATATTAATCAACCAGTTATCTCGTTAAGGGAAAGTAAATGACTCTCTGTGCTGACTGAATACATTGCAATGCACAAACTTTGCAGTGCTGTTAGCAATCCGATACTGATTGTCAGCCATCCAGAAGCTGCTCGAGAAGTTAAAATACTGGAGGACTGCAACAGCAGTGTCGCAATACATTCACAAGCCCCTATTATATAGTGTGGCCCAGAGCCAGCTGCAAATCTTTATTATTCAGGTGTACCCTTTGGCAAGCGTTCTTCCATTAAGGCTAGGGTATTCTGCTTCTCCCTCAGCAGCAAGATACGGACAATCTACAGCATCCCATTCAGTAATGGATTGTTATTTTGTATGATAGTTGCAACAACAACAAAACTCAACAAAAAAAGACGTTCCACAGGGACAGACTAGACTTTATCTATTTCAGATCACTTATTTTCATTCTTATAGTAGTGTGGATGGTGCTGTTGTTTAGAAAACAGATGCAGAAAGATGGAGCAGCGCTAAGGCTGTTTTAGGGCAGTTAGGGGCAGGCAGTTAAACACATCATCACTGTGGTGGTGGTTTTATTGTTTTTTTTTTTTAAAAAAAGGCAGCTTAAAATTGGACACATGAGGACACAAACAGGTGTAGAAAGAATCCTGTTCCTCATTCCTCACTCTAAGACAGCCAGACACGAGCTGCCGAGTCCACAGGAGCCATGAACCCCACGTAGGGAGACTCTCTGCCAAGTAGGGTGCGTCAGTCAGCCAGTTGCTTCACATCCTCTAGGCTCAAGCTCAAGTCTTCCCGTGCCTGTCTTAGTAGATATAGCTGTAATCTTAAACAGGGGATGGCACACTTGGGCACAGCAGTTCTTTTTACATGAACATTAGGATTCACTCTCTTTCCCCTTCCTTTAGTCCTGTTTCTGTTTCTTTCGCTTTTAAGAAGCAGGCAGGGGGAGCTGAAGCAGAACTCCTCGAAGGGTTGCAGAGAGTCAGCTCTAATTACAGTGAGTCTGAAGGAAGCCATCTATTAAAACATTCATGATTTCAGAATTGCCATGTGTGTTTCTTAGATGCACTGTTATTTCTTAATAGGTTCCAAAGTATAACAGGAGACCACTCTGTCTTCCCTGAGGTACTTGGCATATGCAGGGAAACTCTGCTATCCTGTCAAAAAGATGTTGTAGGCTTTACTGCCTAGTTAGACAGGTATTTGTAGGTTTAAGTGGTGGCTTGACTTTGAGACAGCTGTTTAGAGGTAGCAATTCAAGAACACCAAAGGACTTGAAGCTAAGTGCTCTCATCTTTCAGGGAAATCTAAGGATCTAAGTCAAGCAGGTGATTAAAGAGCTGTAGGTGCCTAACTTAAAGATAGGTATTTCTAGAAGCAGCTCTGCAGTTTCTCTGACCCTTCGAGGTCATCTGTCAGTTCACTCAGAAGTGAGAGCAGAAGCTGGGTCTGCTGGGAATCCCCATCCCAAGCCTCCACCTGCAGGAACAGCTAATCATTAACAGCAGAGCTGTGATAATTCACCTTTGATTCATCTGGTATTTTTAAAATCTAAATGGCTATTGAATAGCTAAAATACAGGCTGTTACACTGACATTAAAATACAGCGGTTTTAAGTCAAATAGTCTGTATTTAAAGAAGAGGATTTTTTTTTTTTTGGCTTGTGTATAACCCTGTATATAGTAATTATTACCCAGTAAAAGGTTCCCCATTGTTTGCTTTGTAGACTTATTCACTTAGAATATTTAGGTTCCTTGTTGATAAGATTTGTATCAACCTCTGAATCTCCTCTGGAACACTTTAAGACAAGCTGCTACTAGAGTGTGAAACAAAGATTTGTTTAGAGCTCTCTTCAGTCCAACTGTCAAGCTGCAGGCACTGTGGAAATAGTTGGAATATTTACATCAATCCATGCCGTGACAAGGGTAATTCTCACCTTCAAGGAACAGCTCACTTTTCTACTGTGTGGATATATGTGCATGTGTGTTCCTGTTTGCACATACAGAAGAACAGGGGATAGTTAATTGATCATCTTCTGCAATGTAAAGTGTAAACACTGTGATTAAATGAGCTACTCTGATTAATGATTTTATAAACTCTTGTGTAATGTCAATAGTAAAAAGGGAATTGCAGCTGTTATTTCAGCAAGAGGCATCCATGCCATTTTCTTCTGACAGATTGTTATCCTTTTGTCTCAGAGTTCAGAAGCTGAAAGGAGAGAGGGATACATAACCTATTTGTTTGTCCATTGGAAAAAAAACCGCTGTTTTCCCACACACTTCCTAAGAAAGATACAGTAGTACCAGTACCAAGCAATAATAATAAAAATAATAATAAGTTGCAATTGCACTTTAGCTGGAAATGTTTGTACTTTGTTGTTCCTGGAAGATGGTAATAATGCAGCATTCAGCTCTTACTGTTACAAAAAAGAATCAAGGGTGAAGACCTTAGAAGATGCTCCAAGGTGTTTTTTCCTCTCTCATTAAGCTGTTTTGAAAATGCCAGTCAATTTGGTGCAGTCTGCTCTGTGCCAAAGGAAACAGATTTGCTCTTGAGAAGCATTATTATCAACTGGAGGGATAAGTCATAAGACAGGTTAAATTTAACTCCAGCTAGAGCAGTGCGAATTTCACCAAAGACAGGGAAATGATCCCAGCCTTTCCTTCAAGTCGGTGGCAGCGATTTAACAAGATAAACCCCAAGCGTCTCATGCAGTGTTAGTGTTGCCACATTGTGAAAGGACTTCAGTGCCCTGTTTCAAACCTGAATTAATTTGTCCAATAAAAAACCTCACATTGGACAGTTAAGGGGGGATCTAGATGATGATGAAAATGCAAGCTGTTGTAGGGAACTGCATGCTTGCAAAGGTGTTTGCTGATGGATGTGGAATAGACAAGAAAGAGCAGGAGCTTTTGAAAAGTGTTTATTGAGAAAGTTTATACTGCACATTTCTCACAGTGCTGGAGGCAACTTTCTTCTATCGTTATAAAATTTGTGAAGGTTACTGTATGCTAATTTTTTCTACACTTCATAAAACTTTTAATCATAGACATCGTGAGCCAACAGCTACTCTGTTAGGTATACACATACACACAAATAAGTGTGCAGCTCATACAGGTAAAATGTCTATGACTAGATACGTATGTCTATGTATGTATTGAATTCAGATTTCAGTGTCCTGTGTAACACTTCTGAAAACAGATCACATCCCCTTAAGGATGCTCTGCTGCTGCATGGCATCATAAACAAAATCACTCTGGAGTTCAGCATAGTGCTGACATTTTGGTTATAATGCCACTAAAGAAGAAACCCCCCATGGCATGTTGACTGACTTGTTTTCCTCAGCAAAACTATGAGGAACCGTAGTGTGCTTACAGAGTTACTGTGTTGCTTTCTCCGCCTTATTAATTAAAATAAGGATTTTTAGCTAGGTTAAATGTTTTTGGGTTTCCCACCATACGCTACACTGCACACTATTGCTCTACATTGTTATCTGGTTGGGTTTTTTCTTTAGCTCAATTGCTGGAGACAGGAGCTAACATAAATGAAATTTACTCTGAGTCAAAGGGTTTGGGATTTTTTCTGTGTAGGGTTTTTTAATAATTTGTGTGATAGAAAGCTTTTGGTGCACAGTAGGATTTTTGCGGGTCTGGTGGAGAAGGCTGTTGGTGTGCTGCTATGCCAGGTAAATTTGTTGAATTATATACTTGGAAGGACAAGCTGATAAAAACAAGGAAGCTGGGACTTAGTGGCCTATTTCTGCTGTGAATATATCTTCATTAAATGTGCGGTCATCCATCATCTCTGCTCAGAATGATACCCTGGGCTAACTAACAAGATGGGTCATTTCAGGAGTTTCCTAGTGTCATGGTGAGGGAGAAGATTATATAAAATGGAGTCTCATCTTTAGAGCTAATACTAGGTGCATTGGTCTATCCCAGCATTGCTGACTGCCTCCCACTCCTTGTCAAAGCAGTGAAATGCCTTGGTGTCATTTTGGGAATGTGTCTGATGGGGCTGATGGTCCCTCTGACAGGGAACAATGAGCAAATTGGGCTGTGCTGGTCAGCAGCAATATCTTCTTTTGAAGTAGGATTGTGCTGGCAAAAGTGATTCTTCTTGCTGTAGACCGAGTAAACTCGTGACCACTGAGTCCTGAAGAATCAACTGAAATTTGCCAAACACCCACCAGTCCTCTGCAGAAAAAAATTATTTTTTCTCAGTTTGCTATAGAGCAAGCAGGCCAGGAGAACTCTGGATTCTGGCTGAGACAGCAGCTATTCAAATTTAGGGGAAAGCAACAATTCCCCCACCCAATTAATACGCGAGAGACTTAGGGATGCAGAAACATATTGCCATGGCCGAGCCTAAAGGCAGATCTGTGGGCTCCTCAGAGCTCCCCTGGAAAACAAATCTAAGAAAGGAAGGGCTGTTCTAAAAATAATGTGGAGTTTTATTTACACAATTTTTACAGCAGGTATTCACAGAGGTGCTGAAATTCTCTTTGGAATGCCTGAAATTTGACACTAGCCCTCAATCTGAGTCTCCCAGTGTGCCCTACATACACAAAATGAATGTGCCCTCATCTCTCCACCATTGGCTTGGCTTAGTTTATGCCATAAACCAATAAAGCTGGTTGACATTATGGGCTCAGTCCTACAGTCAAACACCTGCTGAATTCCATGAGAATTTTGCCATGGGAAGGATCACATAAAAAGCTTTGGTACTGGCCTAGACCTGGTCTGAAGACATGTACATTACTCTTACTGGTGAAGGCTTAACAGCATGGAGTTACAGAGAGATCCGATAGATCTTCCTTCATCTCCCCAATAAGAAAAGTAGTGCCTCTCAGTGTGTTTGTGACTTTAAGTTCTTTTCATCTCAAGAATGTGTAACTCTGGCAAGATGTATGTTGTGTTTGCAGCCTGGCATGAGGACGGAGGGAGCGTGAGGGGAGGCAGTTTGGGACAAGCCAAAGAAACCCATCTTGCACATGCTATACTTATTCTTGCCCAATGGGTGTAGGATTTCAGGATTTTTTCTCCAACATAATCTGCGCAGCCACCAACAGAAATAAATGGAGTTTGTCTTCTACTTTGGACAAAATAGTGTTAACTGACTTCCAATAGGCACCAAACAGATCAGCTTACCCTCTTGTTTTTGAATTACTGCTGCACTGCTGATCATCATTGCTGACTTATGATTTTCTTGTCTGTATCAGGATACTTTCTCTCCATCTGGCCCCATTGGGTTCTCAGACATTTTAAAAGGAATGCACATGCATTTTACTTGTTTCCAAAACAAAAAAGCAACAGAGATCCATCTTCTGGGGGTATTAATTTAAGCACTACAACTGAAAGCTACTTTGAATACAACTCACACATCAGACAACCCTACAGGTCTTTCTACATGTTCTATGCTGTGTCTGATTGATAGCTGGCTATTTATAAGATATCTGCATGTAATACACATTGCACAGCTTGCCTGTCCTTTGAATATAGCTAAAGTATTGTAGAAGCCAAAATTTTTCTTTATTGTTTTGTGCTGATTGTTTTTTTCCTGGGCATTCCTGATTTCTTATGTGTAGAGATAAAAGGACCTGCTGTAAGCAATGCATTTTTGGTGGTAGTATCACATGTACCTTGTGACTGACTTAGATTTACTCTGGTGGTTGCTGTTTTAAAATTAATTGAATTTAATTGTGGGTTTGTTTTTTTGTTTTTGTTTTTGTTTTTGCCTCCTGGGGTAAAATGTCAGAAATTACAGAAATGCCAACCTGTGAATATAAACTTTTGCTGATCAGGAAAGAAGTATCCAGGATTTTCTCTTAACATTTTGCTGACATATGGTGCCTCTAACCCAGTGACAAATTAATTGACTAGACGTAAAAGAGATGGACAGCGCTTCACAAGGAAGGACAGGTTATACATTATAAGACAGCTGGTTCTGCCTCTGTTGGATTATGGAGACAATATACATCGGACAGCTAACGAGTCTCTGTTGCATAAGATAGATTCTCCTTATAATAGAATTGCACGCTTTGTCTCTAAATGGGGTTATTATACACACCATTGCACAATGTTTGAAGAGCTTGGTTGGCCCTTGTAGAGGGTTAGGAGAGAAATAAATTGGAAAACAATTGCACATAAGACCTTCAATCCATCAACTGCTCCATATTTATCCAAATTACCGTTACACTCTTCCAAAATACAAATCTGTGATACATTCAGGGGTGGAATGTTAATACTGACTGGCCAGATTTTGACAAGGCAGATTTTTCTTTTGCTGTTGTTTTTAACTTGCAGTAAAATCTTGCTTCCTCAGGAAGAAAAGGTGGTAGTGAAAACTACTTGTAGTGACATAACAACTCTCTACTGAGAATGAATTCTCAATTTAATTTTTGCCACTATGCAAACTTCAGTGTGAGTCTCAGGAGGTTTTGATTTTTCCAGAGATAAACTGTGAACAACTTCATTTATAAGGAACTCTTCCTCAGTAATATTCAGAGTTTAAGGGCAATGCTTGCAAAAGTAATTTATGGTTTGAAGTGCTTCTGGTTTTGGGTCCCAACTTGTGACCATTATAGTGCAAGGTTTTCAGAAAATGTTGAGGTCTGAAAACTCTGGACTTCTTATGCTCTTGAAGACTGGACACCTAGAATTTTACATCTTCAAAATAACAAGCCACTTTTTTGAAAATGCTGGCTCAACCACTGAGCAAGGCCAAATGTAGCAATTCTAGGTGATGTAATGGCACCATTTCCCACATCGATGGAAGAATTCTGTGGTAAGAGTTGTAGACAGAGCTTATAAAAAAGACAGCAGAAAGGGGTTTTGTCAAAGCCATTGTAAATAGCCAGCTACCCTAGCTCCTACTTGGCATTTTTGTCTTCTTCAGTTAAATCTTTTGTCTGCTAGTCTGACTTCCAGTCAAATAACCCTCCTTTTTAATTCCAGCTCTCCAGGTACCAGACAAGGATGGGATCTTGCTAAATAATTTAAATAATAACAATCTTTTAATCTGACAGGGTACATACTAAAAATATTGTAATGTGCACAGCTATGAAGATGGCTTTGTTGAGTGCTTTATTCCTCTGACTAAAACCAAGTACATCCTCAAAACACAGTAGAAAGCAGACTTTCAGTACAGAAAGCTGTAAGTGGGTCCATGGCGTGGTTTCTGTTTGGGCATGGCTATATTCAATTCCCACAAGTGTACTGTTCCAACATGAAGGAAGAGGAGACACATGACAAACAGAAATTACTTGGTGGTAATTGTGCTAGTCATAGTTATTGCTATTTATACTTTCTTTTCCTTTCCCAGTGCCCCTGCAGTTAAACTGAAAGATTATATGTCTATATGTATGTGTGTGTGTACATGTGCTTTGCAGGATTTTCTTTGGAAGAAGAAGTTATTCTTTTGTACAGTCCTTACCTGACATTTCTATAGCCTGCTCACATCCTGTTGGATGAAGCTATGATCCTTAATGTAAGGCAATGTGGCTTATAAAAAGAATGATGGCAATAAGCACAGTTACTAGTAATTAATTTCCCACCCCTGGATACCTTTCCAGTGACTGTTTTATGTTCTCTGTGGTAAAGCATGCTCACTGATGACAGTGTTTAAGAGTATTTCATTCGTGGTTCGAAGTAGCTGGGTGTTTCTCTTAATGAGCTCTCCCACTGCTATCACAACAACTTTAAATACCTTATGGCTAGTGAGGAAAGACTGACACACAGGCAGATTTGTTTCTGCAAATATCTTCCTGATTGAGTTGCATTTTTCAGTGAGGTTGATTTCATCACAGGTTGTGCTGCTGCTATATTAGTTGTATAAGAGCTTTTCCTCTTGTCTTTTTCTTAGGAAAAGGAGAAACTGTATGTGGAGTTGAAGTACGTCTTGGCCCGCCAGCCTGGGCCTGAAGCTGCAGAGCAGTTGCAGCTCTACCGGCACACTCTCCGAGAGAAGACGAAACAGCTGAAAGTAAGAGATGCCCTTTATCTCTGGCTGAGAGGCTGCCAGGATTGCAGAATGACTTCACCAGTGATCCTGGGGAGCAAGGCTTCAGGAAGATTTTTGATGCTCAGTATGCATGCCTTAGTATATTAGATCAGGAAAATAAGATTAATACTGCATCTTTCCAAGGGAGAACCAATAGTAGTAGAAGAGCTTTTTTTCACATTATGCTAGTTTGTTTCATTAAAATAGAGGAAAAGTCTTATTAGAATATGAGTGTGCAGCACAATGCTGTAAATGCTTTTTGTGCGTGGGCATTCTGGGACACCATCAGTTTTCCGTTAAGCTTATTCTCCTTCCCTTTTCCTGAACTATTAAGATCTTTAATAGGCAAATCAAAGCCATTTCATTTTCTTTTTAACAAACTAGTGGGAATATATTGAGAATCCAATCCTAAATTCTTGTTATTTCTCTTGCAATGCGTACATGTATATTAGATTTGCAACTTTTATAGTCATCCCTGTAAGACAGGAGTAACCTGTCCTAAACCCTTGTCTCTAGAAGGGAGGATTTCCTGGTTCTGAAGGAATCTTATGGGAAGCTTTGAAAGCATGATATTAAAAAGTGATTCTTTGATAGAATAAGCTGATCTTCCCTTGTTCTTGCCTGCATGAAAGATCAGTCTCCCCAGGAGTTCATCTACTTCTACAGCTCCTCTCTCTGTTGAAGTCATCATCTCCTGTTCACTGCATCATAATCACGTCTATACTAACCATGAGGAAAAAAATGCAGGAGCAGATGGGCCCTTAGGAAACAAAGAGGCTGTTATGCAAATCTTAGCTTTCCATGGAGAAGAAAAACAATGTAGAAAATGTAAAATAGAAGCCAAAGTTTAGCTAAACTGAATGTGATTTGAAGTTTTCCATACGGTTCCCATTTGTCCTTAATGCAGTCAATTGCTACTGTGTATTTCAGGCACAGTGTGCTGTAGTGTACTGGCTTGCATGCTCTTTTGTGGTGCCAGGTCAAGCTATTCTCCTTAAAGAAGGAAAACACACTATGCATGCTCCTACTTTTTTTAAAGTTTACTGATTCACATGAAAGCAGCATTGTATTCATATTTACACTACCTGGTACTACTTTGCCTGTGTGGATTTAATTACTTCATCTAACAAAGTGGATCCCTGTGAATAAAACCCATTATTATTAAATAAATCCCTGCTTTATTATTTTTTAAGACCTTAATTTTGGGTTTTCACCCAGATTTGAGTCCCAGAACATTAAGAGCTAATGCATGTATTAATACCATTCCCATAATGCTTGGGGCATATTTTACATGTTTTATTGTGGTTAAATGGCATAGCCTTAATTTTGTAAATTGTCCTTAGGTGAGCAGGGGTGATCAAATGAAACATCATGATAGAAAACGAGATATGGTGGAAAATTATGATGTCTTATGTTGTCAAATGTGAAAGGCAAAAGGGCTTGTAAAAATACTAACTTATGTGTAAGAGAAACTAACGTCTCCTGTTTCTGCTTTTTGCCTTTTGTTTGTTAGGTTTTGTCCTCAGAATTGAATATGTATGAATCACAGAGCCAAGAATACAAATATGAAATTGAACGGCTTGCCAATGAGCTTCTGAATGTGAAAAAGAAATATCTGGCTCAGAAACGCAAGGAACAACAGGCCAAGTATGAGAAAATAACAGTTTTATCTATGCAACTTTCTGCATAAACTAGATTTTTTTTAGACCCTGCTTTAGCCTTTTGATCAGAACGTGGCCAAATTTGGCTGAGGTGATGTAATATTGTTGCCTAGTTTTCCTGAATGTTACCCTTCATATTACTTCAGTCTGGTCTAGATTTATCTATGGCCAGGACAAGAACATCCAGCAGAGATGTTGCTGACATGTTCTGCAGTCCAGTTAAATTATTGATACCAATGAGATGGTGCCCAGAGGACACAGATTAGTGTCAGGTCTCCCATGTTGAACGAGAGATCCTCAAGCATTATGAGGACATCAATGCATTTTACAAGTTATAATTATAATGAAACAGCATCTTATATGGGAGACAACCTTTCTTCAGGTGGCAACTACATAATTCTGGTGTAAGAACAATGTCGTTGTTTCCAAAATGTGGTAGCTGTGACTGGTGACTATCCCCTTCTGGCGGCAGATATCATTGCCGATGGTTGCGGAGAAGAGCATTCCCCATCTGCTTCTTGTTCCCTTCCTACATCCAGATGGAGCAAAGTGAGCAATTCTCAAAGTCTGGCTTTGTCAGATGTCTTACCCTTTTGACAGTAGAGCCTAAGAACTTTCCTGTAGGTAGTTGTTGTCTCTCCTTAACCAATACCAGTTTGATGACACCTCCCTGCTACTCTCAGTCCACAACTGAGCATTCAGCTGCTCCTCTTGATGAAAAGAAAATGACTAGGATCTTAGTTGCCCAATTTCTGGCCCATTAAAGTGACCTAATTTGCAGAGGCTGAGAAATGAGACTATTCTAATAATGAATCTCCAAGCTGGAACACCAAAACTATTAGTCACTTCTGAAAATGGAAGTATTGGTCTTTCCTTTTAAAGAAAAGTTTCTTAGATTTCTGCAGTCAGATGACATGATCTGTTACCAAGTTTTTCTGTGTATTCCTTTTGTCTTTCCACCCCTTTCCATCCTCAGCTGGTCACTTCCTCATACACCAAAGCCAACAGTTCTCTACGTTGCTGAATATAATTCAAAGCTGCCTGTATCTATTTCTTCCTTAATCATATTTCAGCCAGCAAACAGTTTTGATGACTAAATTAGCAAAATAGTCAGTGATAAACAGTGACTTTTGTCCATCTGCAAATTGCATAATGTTACCTTAATGTTTGGAATTAGCAATAATTGTGCAGTGCTAATGGCCTTCCTGGAGCTTTAGGATCAATATATGAGGCTACCATAATGCCTGATAATCCATTTCCAGCAGCTAAGTATCCTCTTCACAATAGTTTTAATGTTTCCATTTTGGACCTTGGCATCATGTTTCTTTCTGTTCATCAGATGAGAAGAAATTCACCCATGTTTTGTGGTTATATCGTACCTAGAATTAATTCCTGTTGTAACTATTGAAAAAACCCAACTTGTTAGGGGCATAACTGCTTGTAAAACAAAAATATTGTGCGAGGTGATGGTAACTGAACTTGGGTCTGTTAATCATACACAGTGAATGGAATTTCGTGTTGCAAGTCAGTGCTGGACTCATTACACTGTTTATAGGTTCAGGGTAGATATGTACCATTAGTGCAGCTTGTCATGTTGCTGTTCGTGTGGGCCGGCATGGCTGTAGTCTGATAAGCATAGTGTCTTTGTGACATCCGTGTTTCGGGAGTACATTCAGATGCTGTTAACGGTGCTTCTGCAGGATGACAGCATCTCATTGCTCCCACCTCAGGCTTGGAAGCTACCGGCACTGTGCTGCCAGCCCTGACCTGCGCTTCTCTTGTCTTTGGGGCAGCTGAGAGGTGGCCAGGTGCTGAGCTTTGCTCTCCTCTGTCCCTTATTGTTTTGCTCCCCAGTCAAACCTGTAGGACTACACCCCGCTTTGAAGGATATGCACACCGCAGGGCATAACTGGGCATATCAATCCTGGATAACTGCAGCTTCTGTAATCTCTAGACTGCACTTTGTGTTGCCCAGCAGCAGTGCAAAGGAAACAACCTTGATGTGCAGCCTTCCTTCTCCAAACTGCCAACTGTGCGTGACGTCTTTTGCAATAGAGAGCCTGTTATGCAGCCAGATCCTTCCCCAAGGAGTCCTTCATCCCTGACATACAGCCATTCCATGTTGTTCCTGCCTCCGACTGGGCTGTACAGGCACTGTCTGGTGTGTAGATGCTAGCCAAAGAGCCAGGGTCATTTGATTCGCACAATCTCAGGTTGCTCTAAATCCCAGCTGACACAAAACCACTGACTTGATCTCTATCATGCTGGCTAATGTTAACATTGTGTCTGAAATAAATGTGGCTGGTTTTGCTAATAAAAAGAGGATCCGGTGAGGACAATAGCATTAATAGCATTATTGACTACCTTGGTATGAAAGAGAATTAATACTCTCAGATAACCTCACACAGAGGTATCATCTAAAGCTTTTATTGATTTGCACAAGACAGTTCTGGTTTTGTGATTTAAAGTCTTGATACTGAACTAATGCTGCTTTCCATGGGATGCTGAAGGAACATAATGAGTGACAACAGGAATTTAGCTTTGTTTTGTGTTCAAGCTGAAAATCCAATGTTTAAGATTTTGGTTGTGAATTTGAAATCCTCTTTCTCTGCTCTCTGATTCTGAATGTTGTCTTTCCCAGATGTCTTAGGCTTTCTTTTTCTCTCTCTTCCCATTCTCTCCTTGTGCTTCTTGCACCCTTTCTGCTTCACCACTTCTCCTAGTTGCTTCTAGCACCAGGGTTCCAATTTGTTCTTGATAAGGATCGGTGAGAAAATATGATGCTTAAATCCACACCAGAGACCTGATCTTGCAGTCCTATATATGTAAATAACTGCACTGAGGGATGTCAGTAGTAACTGGGAGCTTTTGCACGTGGCTGCTTACACATTAATTCTGCATAATATATTACAGTATTCGGCCGCATAGAATTTTCCATACTAATGAGCACATCTGTTGGCTGTCTCCATGGGAGCATGAAGAAAGAATGAGCATGGACTCTGGATCATTTTCTCTCCCCAAAGTTGGAAGCCTAGCAGTGAGACAGGATGAGCCACCTAAATATAGCATGTTAGCTTTTAGTGCTGTCAGCTGGCACATCCATTAGTGCTACATTGATAAAATTAAAGACAGTTATAAATGGTTTTCATGGTTAAGTTCATCTGTGCCATCTTTTGCCTATTCTCCCACCTCTATATGGGTTAAAGTTAGAAAAGGAAGCATAACTAGTCATCCTACAGGGTTTCTCTGAACTTCCTCCTCTGCTGACATAGTTATTTAGGGACAGAGAGACAAGTATTAACTCCAGGAAGTGTTTTCTTTTCTCTTACTGGGGACTGAGACAGGGTACTAATATGACAAGGCTAGATTTTGCAAAAGCATGGTTGCACTCATGTTTGTGTCTCAGTCTCAATGACTGTAAAATAAAAGTAATGGCACTGACCTTCTTTGTAAAGCCGTGAGACCTCTGCTGTTATGATAGATAAACTAATACTTCGTAAAGCTCCACTTGGTTAATTTTAAATATCTCAGGACCTTTCTCTGAAACCTCCAGGTATATCACAGTGAGTTTGAAATGCTGCCCTTCATAGTTGTTCTGCTGTGCTTACCTCCCCAACCTCCTGACTGGAACCTTGTTCCCTCCTTTAAAGGCCATCAAATTCAAGCCCTTCTGGATCCTCAGATGGAGCAACTTCCTGGGACTATCAGTGAACCCCCAGCACACTGTTAGTTTTCTGCAAATGTCACAGGCAGGGTAATTATCACTAGAACTTTGTTAAAATGTGAAGACACATAACACTATTTATTCATTAAAATTCAACAAAGAAAAAATCTCTCCTCATTGCGCCTTTGATGAATGTAGCTGTTTGTTTGAAAACAGGCATATACTTGCTAGAATGGGATGGTGATTAGAAATCTGAAGTCACGGAGCTCATGTACAAACTTGCCCTAATGAGGTGCTCTGACCATTTTGGGGAGTAGCACGAGGAGAGCTCATTTATTTCTAATTTTTAATAATTCAAAAAACCATCAGTAGGCTTGTAATTAGATCCAAACAGACACGTAGTCTTGGCGGTTTAGCCTAACAGGCTTTAATCAACAGTTTTTTAATGATCTCTTGATATGTGGTTGCATCAAAGAAACTTTGGAGGACACAGATTTCCTTAGTTTGTAAACATCACTGGGCTGCAGAATGAAATATGTATTTTCCTTTTCTTTGTTTCTATTTAAAGGGAGAAGGAGCGATTCTTGACTGACAAGGAACCTGAGTTTCCACGGCACAGGTCTGAGGTTCCTCGCTTCACCGGATGGGGCTTTGCTCTCAGCAGACCCCTTCCTAAAGTTACAGCTTAGGAATGGACTCATCTCATCGCCTTCCTGTTCCCAGTTTGTTGCTAAACTCTATTTGTGCTGTGTTGTTTGAAAAACTGTAATTTTAAAAGACATTCAGAATCAACTTTTCCCTCTGAAATCACTGTATTGCCTTCAGGAAAAGGCATTTTATAGTCGAAGTAATGTCGTTTTGGTTTACAAACTCTGGACCAAATCTGCCCATATGATGCCAGCAGAAACCTGCACTGGTGTAACTGAATAGCAGAGACCATGCAGATATTTCTTCTTCAATACTGTGTCTCTATTTAGCACTGTAATGCCACAAAATGCCTTTATATGTAGTTATTTCCCCTTTATCTACCTCTGTTGTAAGCACTCGTTCCATTTATCTTCTGACTCAAAGCACCTGAAAGAAATGAGCAAACAGAAAAGAAGAAAAATTAATAGGCTGATATTTCAAGCCCTACTGAGCAAATGCAAAATTAACAAGTCTTTACTTAGATGTACACATGTAGCAGTTCTTTGTGCAGGTAGTAAATAATAGGGTTTATGCAGTGTTTGCTACAGTTGTTAGTAAGATCAAGGAAGTTTGTGGCCACAATGTACATTATAAAGAATGTGATTCTGTTTACTCAGGTAGACACAAAGTGACATAATTATGTCTGTTCAACTGGGGAGACTGTACACACTGGCTGGGACATGCTGTTCTTCCACATAAATCCTTTCAAGCGATTCAAACTTGGACTGAAAACATGGCAAACTTTACTCTTTAATTTCTAGACATTTGGGCATTTTTGTAACTTTCAGAAATTGTTTTTGTAATACAGCAGGAGCCCTCCAACCTTTTCAGCCAAAAGAGATTTAATTACCATTCATTAACAAGTGAAATAACAAAGTCACGGCATGAGGTGCTGAAGTATAGAAAACTTTCAAGCTGTAAAATAAAATGTTTTGAAACTGATTTGTACACGGAAGCTTTTTCCCAGCCCGGGGGATGAAAATACTTGTCCAAAGAGATATGCTGATAAATATTTCACATGCACAAAAGAACCCTTTGCAAAGATTTTGTTCTTTCCTTTGGTGGAATACATAATTAAATATTAAAGCTACTGTGGGAAACTTTTAATGGAAGTGTTTAATTCAAAGGAATCAAGTTAAATACGACAGGGATCTACTTTGCTTTTACATTGGGGACCAGAACACTTAGTCATCAGATCCATTGTATTTTTCTTTTGTTCCCAAAATAGCTGTTATTGCTTTTTCACTGTCAAGTGCATTATGCTAAAATTATCATTTTAGGGCAGTCATGCTGTCTGAATCATGTCTTTTGTGTACCTGACGTGTCCTTATAGTTAGAATAATTGAGAATAACTGACATGGGCACTTGAGTTTGATGGGATCCCAAGCAGGTTTTACTGAAGATTTTAAATGCTGATATTTGTTAAGGTCCTGAGTATCCAGCCTGCAGCTGGACTCTGCTATGCTTGCTGATACTTGGAAGTAATTTGTACTGAAATAAATCATCAAAGTCACATTTATTAATTCACATGAATGAGGGAGGCACAGTTAGACTCCCAGAATACCACCACACTGTAGAGAAGCAACTTACTTATGACACTCTGAACTGTACAGCGTACCCCCTAACTTATCCAGAGGTAACCGAGGTCTGTGTACATCTTTCCCTCTGTTTGTTATCCGGGTTTAGGAGACAAGGTGCTGCAGTGGTCAGAGCAAAGGAAGGGGAGCCAAGCAGATGGAGTCTGTTCCCTAATTGCATATATTTTTATGAATGCACTAACAAACCAGATTCTTTTCCATCTTTAGATGTACTTAATAGTAGCTTGCATTGCACAGATTGGACTATTTTTAGGGCAAGAATCTCCATCCCTGAATGATTCTTGAACTGAGTTTTCCAGTTTCTAAAATGGGTGGGATAGTATTGGTCTAATGACTTGCAAAGGTGAATTCACTTATGTCTAAAAAGTGATTAGCCTTCTAGATTAAAAAAGCATAGAAGAGTGCAAAAAATTGTGAGTTTCTCATACATGTTCTTCCAGCCTGAAGGGCTGGGAAGTGAATACAGTAAATTCCATCTACAAAGTACACGAGCTTTTACTGTGTTCATCCACAGTTTCAGGCATCCAGATGTGAATGTGTTGGCTACTATCTCCAGTTTTATTGCATTATTTACTTACTACCTGGGAAACTAAATTCACAGTTTAATTTGGAAAAGAAGAAAAAAAAAAGGGCAAGAAAATACAGTCATCAAATTATTGCCAGTAACTTTCAGCATAATCAGGAATAGAATAACTGCAGCCAGCTTAATTTATAGTGCCAGAGAGTCAAAACCATTTCTGAGTTCATATAATAGAATGGATTAAAGCACACCAAATCCCTTCCCCCCCGGTCTATAAAAGTCAGGGAGCTTGAAAAATCGCTCTGGATGTCTGTGAACCCAGCTGATGCTGAGGTGCTTTTAGCGTTCAAGGATTTGGCTTGCACAGCAGGGGAAGGCAGAGCGTTAATGAGGGTATCATTTGTTCGGTTGCTTCTGCATTGTGAGCAGCAGCTCTGAAGTGCTTCTCCAAGTGTTGTTGCAGAATAATGTTAATTGAATTCCAGTCTATGCAAGACGTAAGCCTAGAAGTAGCAAGCAGATCTTTAACTTCTTGTTCCTGTAAAGATATGGGAAAAAATGGAGGTGAAGGGCTATGATCCATGGCACTTAAGTTAGAAGAAATCTTTCTTCACTTTAATTGGTTCAGATTGGAGTTGTAGTAGCTTGCACAGTAAATCTATCCTGGGGTCTTCTTCAAGGAGCAAAGTATGTAGTAGTGTTCATTTTCAGAGCTCTTGTAATATGTAGATAGCATTTTAAGTAACTTTCCGTCTAACTTAAGCTCTGATCTTGTCTGGCAGGTCTGTATTCAGTGTATTATACAAGCAGGACACAAACGAGACACTGTACACTGAACTATCAAGTTCAAAGGCAGGAGCATGACCCTTCTGGGATCACCTGCCAGCTACCAAAGACATGGCACAAGAATCCAGTCCTTAATTTACACTCGCTTTGTGAATTGAGAGCAGCAGGAGCACGTACTACACACCTGGTAAAATGTCCTGCTGCTGTAAATCTGGGAACCCTTTGAGTCCATAGCAGTGAAAAACAGGTCACAGCTCTGGCTTTGTTGTGTTGAGAGCTGCAAACTCCAGGGCAGGCTGGGGAGGCAGAAGGAAAGGCTGAGTACTTGGCACCCACAGACTTTTACCAGCACCCCAGAGCAGAGGCTTTGCTGTGCGTGGAGCAGCAGGTGCCGGGCCCTGGGGCACTAACGGGCCTTAAGGGCCCTGATCAGCTCCACCTGGGCCCAGTGGGCACCACTGAACAAGCTCAGCCCTGCAGGTGAGTTTCTTGTGGTCTCTTGTCCTTTTGGGAGCAGCTGGCTCTTGCTGCACCCTGACAGCAGAACATAAGAACAGCTTTAGTTCTATCTTCCAAGCACTTTCAAAGAGCAGTCTGCCACAGGATGGTAAGGAATGGATTGCACAGGAAAGGGGGCTGTGGGTGTTGAAAGCCCAGGTGAACCAGAGGAAAGGTTTCCCACCCAAATCTTGTGGACAAGGAACTGCTAAGGAGGGGTTCAGCTCTGTATCCCAGAGCACTGCCTGCAGGTGGGTTGCTAGCAACTGTGTGAGTCCACAGTGCCAGGTCTCAGGCTGCTGTTTCATATCCTTGTGTTAGGGTGAAACTGTTGCACCCTAAAGAAGGTGCAAGAAAGAGCAGAGAGAAATAGATCCTTGGCTTATTCCCTATCACCCATGTGAAGTTACCAGAGGGCAAATTTAGCAGAAGAGTAAAAAAGAGACGTTGGGCAGCAAAACCAGCACCTGCCATCTCTGAAACATTAATGGCTCTTCCTCAAAGTTAGCCCATCCCAACTATCTTTACCCAAATTAGAGTCTCTAAATCATGTACATTTGTATTTAAGCACTTTAGCAATTGAGCATTATTTTCCTAGCAGGTGGTTTAGCTGTTGTGCCATCTTCTCTAGCAGAGTGTATTTTTAGTGTGTTGCTAAAAGCAGGAGCTTGATTTTGATGCTCTTTCTGTTCCCTACTCGGGCACTTTTTAAGCAGCCCCACACAGATCAGCTACTTACACTGTTCAGCATACAGAAAGATGTCAGTATCTCATCCCATGGGCTTGCTTGAGGAGCCTCATTTTCCAAGGGGGAGGTGAAGCCGTGCCTGTGGCACGCAGGGGTGTGAGGGAGCAGGGCAGGATCTGTAGGACATGCTGCGTGTGGCTGCGGTCAAAGCAGCTGCCTGCTCTCTGCTCAGCCTTACTCTTCAGCTTGCTTTCTCCCTGGAGTACCTATGTAGGTTTATTGAACCCATATACTTTTTAATCCCTCTGTTGACCTCCGTGGGTTTATATACCTTATCCCAGGTGTATAGAGTCACCCAGACAGGTCAGTGTGAGCAAGGCTGTGGGAATGCAGCTCTGGGGCTGGAAGAGGCTCCAAACCTGCTGAGATCCTCCCCTGCCCTTTGCTGCCTCTCTGCTGGTGAGCGCAGGGTGCTGAGCGTTCTCTTGGGGCCTGCTCTGCCTTCAGCAACTGGGTCCTTGCAGGCAGCTGCAGGAGCAAGGCAGTTTGGAGGTGAAGCTGCAGTCTTGCCCTCAGTTCACCCTGATGTGAAGAGGCTGAGTAGGGGTCTCCAAATATTGAGCAACTGCTGTAATGTGGCCACCCCCAGGCTAGGTGCTACACTGTGGCTGTCTCATGATGCAGCTTGGGAGGTGGGTGTCCCCACTGGGCGCTAACTGGGTGGTGAGTGACCACAAGCAGGATGCCCAGGAGTGGAAGAGGCATTGATTTTTAGGGTAAAGGGGGTGTCATTGGAAGGAAGGAATCGAGTGTTAAACTCTGCAGACTGCTCTGAAACAAAGTTGAAGGTAAGCTTTGCTCTTGTGTTCTACCTTGGCTAGAAGCTGCATGTTTCTTAGGCTGTTGCATCTAATCACAGGGCTGGGATGTACACCATTTGGGTTGGCCTTCTGCAGGTTGGCTGCTGTCGGCCAAGCCTTTGGCAGTATGGGGGGGCACTTCCACAAAGATGGTTTTAACTTGGTTTTCAAGAGGAATTGGTATTCTCAGTGCCTTTATGCATCCCATAGCCCTTGCTCTACTTGCTGCTGGGGTTCCTAGTTTCTCTATTGCTTGCTGGCTTGTGCAGTGCTCATTTCTCCTGCAGTGCCTCCTCTGAGAGGGCAACGATGACCCCAAATCTGGAAGTCATGGGCAAATTGTGGAGCTGTTTCTTAACTGGGGTGTATTTGTGGATTTTCTGTTTGGGATCCTTCTTGGCTTATAGCCTGAGTGCTTTCAAGGATACTCTGTGGTTTTCAAGGAGGTACTGCATCCTCCAGGGATGATGAAAGGCTGGCCAGGCTGACCTTGTCATGGCTGGTCAGAGCTTTCTCCTAACAGTGAATTTCCTGGTTGCACATCCTATGCTGGCTTTTTCTTTTTTATTTTGCCGATATTGTCAGTATTCTCTCTCTCTCCCCCTCTCTCTCTGAGCTCTTCAGCTTCCCTAACATCCAGAGAGAAAAAAGGTTGCAAAGGTTGTTTTGAAGGATGTTATTTTTGCAGGCTGGATCTTGGCAGATCTGAGTTTCCCTCCAAGGCGGCCAGGAGCCTCCCTTTCTGATGGTGGGCACTTTAATCTGCCCAGGTGTGAAGTGGATATAACAACTAGCTTTCAGCCAGTCCTGACTATGTAAACTTCACAGTTCTTCACAGCAAGAACCATTTCTCAGGGCTCTTTCTTGGCGGAAGACTAAGCAGTAATTTAAAGCCATTTTAATCTGAAATGAGAATCTCTACATGAGGTTTGAACACACTTTAAGTGAAGTATGTATTTGCAACTTTTGTTGATCCCTCTTAATTTTCTGAGTGTCCCGGTAGAAACAAGGTGTGTTTGTGTAGTGGCAAAACACACTGGTAGCTCAGCCTCATTGAGAGCTGTAGGGTGATAAAAACAAAAATAGTAAAGGAGTGGTGTATTTGGGATCAGCATTGGAATGCAGGTGATTAACCATTCTTCCCTACAGAATCATAGAATCATTAAGGTTGGAAAAGACCCTTAAGATCATCGAGTCCAACTGTTAACCTATCACTGCCAAGTCCACCACTAAACCATGTTCTCGAGCACCATGTCTACCCTTCTTTTAAATACCTCCAGGGATGGAGACTCAACCACTTCCCTGGGCAGCCTGTTCCAGTGCCTGACTACCCTTTCAGTGAAGACGTTTTTCCTAATATCCAATCTAAACCTCCCCTGGAGCAGCTTGAGGCTATTTCCTCTCATCCTATCACTTGTTAGTAGGGAGAAGAGACCGACCCTCACCTCACTACAACCTCCTTTCAGGTAGTTGTAGAGAGTGATAAGGTCTCCCCTCAGCCTCCTCTTCTCCAGGCTAAACAACCCCAGCTCCCTCAGCCGCTCCTCATAAGACTTGTGCTCCAGACCCTTCACCAACTTCATTGCCCTTCTCTGGACACGCTCCAGCACCTCGATGTCCTTCTTGTAGTGAGGGGCCCAACACTGAACACAGTACTTGAGGTGCGGCCTCACCAGTGCTGAGTACAGGGGCACTATCACCTCCCTGGTCCTGCTGGCCACACTATTCCTGATACAAGCCAGGATGCCATTGGCCCTCTTGGCCACCTGAGCACCCTGCTGGCTCATGTTCAGGCAGCTGTCAACCAACACCCCCAGGTCCTTTTCTGCCAGGCAGCTCTCCAGCCACTCCTCCCCAAAGAAACTGGTCAACGTGTGCTCCTGTCTCCCCTCCCCAGGAAGACTGTGAAATTTTATCCTGAGCACAGAGTATTTCTGGAGGAAAAACACATTTTGTTTAAAAAATAAAATAAATAAATAAAAAATTTCAAGTGCTGTGCCCAGCTCCTGTGGGAAAGCACAATTTTCTAGGACTGCTTTGACATTCATGTGATCACAAGTGATCATGCCAGAAGCTACCCCGTGGCAGCTGAGCTGCAGGAATCGACCACAGGTACGTTCTTAGCTGGCCCCAATTGCAGAGTAAAATGTGTTTGCTTAAACCATCTTTGTCACTTCAAATGAAAAGGTGCCTGAAGCAGCAGTTTAAATAAGCCAGTTTTATTTTGCCATCGGGGCAGGCTATGAGCAAACACATGTTCCATTACCGCATCTCACCTGAAGGGTGGTAACTCGCAAGTTTGTGAACATCCCCAGAATTCCTTGGTTTTCTTCTGCAAAAGCTGTGCCTCTTTGCAGCCCCCTTTGATGATGGATGCATGGAGGCATGTGGCATGGCGGAACGGCAGGGCAAGCTCTGGGGGTAATAAATGCTCTTGCTTCCAAGTCCCTGTTTGAGCTGCCTCATCCCCTGCAATTTCTGTGTTATTGTTCAGATGTATTCCGTCTTGGCAGGTTAGGAAAACTCATCACTGGAGTTTTATTTTAACTGAGTGTACACAAGTCTTCCAGAAATTACCAAGTCCCTTGCTGATTCAGATGCTGTAGAGGAAAAAGACAGGCAGACCTGAAATGTCTCAGACCAGCCTTCTGTAACAGCCCTGCATTGCTTTGTTTGCTTAGTGGTGAGCTATTTGCTAAGTCCCGATGCTTGCACCAGTCCTGAATTTGGAGAAGCTTCAATAGTCAGCTTTTCTTGCCAAAGTTACCTTCAAAATTCCTTAAAGCAACCTCTGTTGCAGTTTGATTTTGGAGTGGATCCTGTTGTCCTTGTTGCAGAAATGTATTTCAATTGGTATGCAGCACATCAAATGAGTTAGAGCTACATGTATTAACTGGAAGAAGTGAGCAATCAAGTGAACTTTGGTTAGAGAAGTCAACAGATCTCTGCTTGAGTACATTAGCTGAGGGTTTAGCGTATTTCCATTTGCATCTAATCAGGCACAATTCCTTCTTTGCTTTTATTATCATGTGTGCTTACTGGATCCAAGTCTGATTTTATTTTTTTTTTTTTTACTCTTTTACCATTGATATTGAATGTTGATAGCATGCAAAACATTGCCAGGCCAATTGCTGTGTTATGGTCAGTAATGCAGGATAAGCAGCCTGATGCTCTGGATGGATACATTGGGGGTCATCCTCAGAAAAGTGGTGCTTCTTTCTTACAAGAACGTGGGGGTTCTGGTCGTGGTGGGGTTTCTGGTGGGTTTAGCTGTTGGTAGACCCCATGGTGGATCCTGCAGTGGGGAGGTACTAAGGGAGGATGGATGTCCAAGAGACTACTTCTTTGCTACTGGGCCAATGTTTGAATACATGCTCCCCTCTGCCTCTGCAGCTCCCACCCAGCTCTCGTGGTGTGGAGAGGTGTCAGAAGGATGTGATTCATAACCCTGGGAGATCTTATGTTTCTGGTGGCAAAGCTGATTTTTGCCTGTCTAATACAGGGCTGTCCCCACAAGGCACCAGCTGGCCCCCATGTGCCCAGCTCCCGTGGGGTGTGCAAGGACTGGATAGAGCAGGGGATGAGCTCTGTCCTCCTTCCCCAGATGTGCAGTCTCCTCCTATGGCTCTGGCCAGCAGCAGAGCCAGTGCAGGGATGCTTGTGCCCAGGGCTGAGTGCTCCACTCCTCCTTCACTGGAATGGATGCCTGCTGTTTCCAGAGCTGTCAGTCATGCACCCTTTACAAGCACTAAAATTCAAATCAGACTATATCAAGGGGAATTACATGCCAGCGTCGCTTGTCTGATCAAGAGCTTCACCTTGTGCTCTTGAGGGATGCGTCTTGTAATTTACTTCAGGCTGAGGGATAACTGTTTTTTTAAATTTTTTTTTTCCCCCTATGTGCTTTAGTGCAAGCAGGCAGCAAACTACCCAAGCCCTCTGCCACCCCAGGTGTGTCTCCCCTGCCTGTTTCCTTCGCTGGCAGCATGTGGGTTTCTGCTGGGCTTTGATCAAGGTTTGCAGATGGGGCCCTGCTTTCTTCACTCCCTTACATTTCATGTGCTGGCAACTGCGGTTTCCCCATCACCATCACATGTCCCAGGACTGTCCTGCTTTGCCCTTGGTTGCCTCCAGCCCCCAAGCTGGTGCATCCAAACAGCCTGGGGTCTGCCTGGGGGAAAAGTGGTGGTGCTTGCTGCTGTACCATGAGGCCTGGCCTCTGCTTTCGTCCAGTCACCTGCACCGCCTGGGCTGAAGCCGAATTGGGTAAAGAAGAGAAGGAGGAGGCTGTGGCCATGTGCTGCCTTTGGCGCTCTGTGGGCACCACGGGAAAGACGGGTCATGGAGGGTTTTTTTGCTGGAGTTGAGGATAGAAGCCTGAGACTTTTAGTGTCAAATCTTGAGCTAAAGTTCACCTGAGCACAGCACAGAGGAGTACTGGGATCTGTGTTATAGCCCTGCCTCCTGGCATCAGACAAAACAGCTTTCTCCTGCTCTTGTGACACTGTAACCTGCCGGATTCCGTCCTGTCACCTCCACCCGCAGCCTGGTGCATGCATGGGCAAATGCCCCCAGGTGAGCCAGCCAGGGCTGCCGGCCCACTTTGCAGAGTGCCCCTCTCCTCCTCTCTTCCCCCAGGGTACTGGGAGAGGCTGGGTGCAGTGGGGTTTAACTAAACATGCCATGAAGTAGAGTGCTGGGAAAGGCTTCCCCAGAGCTGCCGTAGCACAGGCGGTCTGGCTTTGGGAAACTGCCTTTGGTAGCCGCCTGATTGGAAATCCTAGGGGGAAAAAAATCAACCTTTCCATGGAGTTTACTGGACTCTTGGAAAAACAATGACACTGGGTTTGCCAAACAATGTTTCCACTAGGAAATACTGCCATTTAAAGCATAGTCCATATAGCGACAATCTGTGGGCAAAATGTTGCTCAGGGAGCAGGCGAGTGTTGGGAGCAGAGATCCTCAGGGTGGATGAGTGGCTGAAGTGTTATCCCTAATTTGAGTGTGTGGTGCCTTCATCCCTCTACTGTCCCAGCTCCTGCAAGGCAAAGGAAGGCAAAAGTGTGTTACCATGCAAGGCTTCCAGACCATGGCTCACATCTTCCCTGGTCTTGCCATGGGCTCATGCTGAGGCTGAAGGAGAAGGGAATTGGGAGTAAGGTGTCAGGTTATTTGCCTGCTCAGAGAATAGCTCTTGCCTAGGATCACAACGTGCCATCGCCACCAAATTGTTCACCTGGTCATTGTGAAGCACTTGAGCTCTGCTGAGCTTTATCTGCCCCTTGGGGTGCCCAGGGAAGCTTGCTCACCCCACTGTCCTCTGGTTCAATGGTGCTGCGATAGACAGTGGATTTAACAGAGCACATCTGGCTCCAGACATGGTGAGGTCTGTAACAGTATTTCACCTTTCTCTAGCACATTCCAGATGAAGACTACAAGGAACGAGGCCAACACTAACCACATCAGAACAACCCTGCTCAGGAGAGATACCCGCATCACCTCTCAGACAGGCAGCTGGAAGTACAAGATGATTTTTCCCAGTCACATCTATGGCAGAGTCCCTCAGAGAAGTGTTTAAGGTGTGCAGGATCTTTGCGTCAGGATCCTGCATCTCCCAGTTCTTAACCCTTGCCTGGCACAGCAGCGATGGGGACAGGCCTCCCAGCGCTGGCACCCAGATGGGGCAGTGGAGCAGAGGTGGGGAGAGCAGCTCAGAGATGCTTTGCAGCCAGGACCTGAGCCAGGTTCCCCATACTGAGCATCCTGGCCCCAGGCATTTTTCCTCTTTGATTTGCTCATGAAAAGAACCCAGTTCCAATGCTGAGCCTCAGGCAATCCCTTGCTGGATTAGGATATTACAAGCATAGCTGCAAATCTACCAAGAAGTTTTTCAAGTTGCTGCTTTCCTCATGTGGAGTCAGCACAGGAAAAGTCATGTCTAGGTGAGATGCTTCATCCCTTTTTTTGAATTTTTTCATCTAATACTGTTGTCAAAGACTTCCAGGCAGCTGCAGCTCAAATCATCCTGCATTTTTCTTGTGATTGCTTTGCCTGATATCGTAGTGAGTATTTGTATCAAGTCAGTGCATGATAGATGGTTAGATTTATGCTGTATGTTGTGATCTGGGGGTATAAATGTATTTAAGTGACTTACTCAGCTTAAACACCAGCACTGTCTGCTGCTCCCTCGTCAGCATTACAGGCAGAGAGAGATAAAATAGCAGTGGTAATTGTGGTGATGGAGTGTCACTGGCAAGTAATATGAGCACAAAGACCATTTCCAGAGAGAGATGGAGTATAACTCCTCTGTAATTTCTCTTGAATTATTTTTAGAGTGGGACAGACTGAAGGCCCCTTGAGGAGCAGGGCAGCATGGAAGGTGTGAAGGGCTGGGAGCTTGAGCAAATGTTAGGACTTCCTAAGAGTTTGACACTTATTAAAAAAACAAAGGCAGAGCGAGAAGAAACCTAAAAGTGAAAGACGTGGCGATCCCAGAAGCATGAGCTGTTTTCCAGGTAAACTGCTCCCAGAACTGGAACAGAGTTTAGCAAGAGCCATGGTGATAAACACAGCTGTCTCGATCACAGGGTTGTAACCACAGCTCAGGGTTGGGGCTGCGCATAAGTCGCTGTGGTGCATTTACAGCCCTTTTATGTCATCTCCCTCCTTTAAACTTAAATTACTGTGTAGATCAGGCGCCAAAGCCCCTTTGCCCCCAGGTGCCCAGGCTTCCCTGTTCTGCTTGCAGAGTTCAGGGGTGACAGAAGCTGCCCGTCCTCCAAAAGGACTTCACCCCAGTGCCTCCAGGCTGGTGTGTCTGCCAGAGGGTTTTGACAGCCTTCTGCTGTGCCAAAGCAACAATGGGGAACAAACAACCCCCCAAATCCAAATGGTGTCAACTGGGGGAATTAAAATAATGAATGAGAAGGACAGGTGTGGTCAGTCTTTCTGGCACAGAGAGTGAGCATGAGGGAGCAAACATGTTTCCTCTGTGATATGTGGTAGCTTGTGACAACAGGATGACATTTTGGCTTGCTTGGTGAGCATGGGATAGAGAGAGACTAATGAGGAGCAGGAAGAATTTGGGATGCAAAGCCAGGGACTCCTGGGAGACCCACAAGGAACATTTACATAATCTTAACATCTTCCTTTGGCCCAAATCCCCAAAGTCTCCTTCCTGGGAACTTCACAAACTGTTCCTCTGGACGCTGCTGTAACACCACCCTCCTCTCCCCTCCCTGTATCTTCTTGTAATAGCTCTTATGGGGCTATTATTAAAGGTCTGGTGCAAGGTGCCAGTCCCTGAGGAATTGGTGAAGAGTGTTTGCAGTACAAAACTGGGTTCCTCTTTTATGGTGCAATGTGTGAGTGTAATGATTGTATCCTGCACGGGAGAATTAATCAGTGAAATTTGTTGGGGGAGAAGGGGAACAGGAAAGAGGTGTGCAGCAGCAGGTCTAGTGCAGAGAGTGGAGCATCTTTCCTTCTGTTTTGGGGCTGCAAAGCCTTATCCCACTTGCAATGTACTGGCCAAATGTACAGCCAGGAGGTAGTCTCACTCACAAGGACCTTACAGTCTCAAAGATTTAAAATGATGCTTGGGAGAGCACTGGCTAAAGAGAACGAACAAAGGCTCATGGGCAGTGACTGAGCCACCAGGCCAGGACGGACTTTCCCTGGCCACAAGCAAGTCTGAAGTGTCCAGATGAGCTGCAAGAACTCTGCTTTTTGAGTTGGATGAGAAGAGGATCATTGCCCTTCTCTCCGAGAGCACCAGGCTCTGGTGAGGGCTCCGACTTGCAGAATTTCTGTGGGAATTGGATACCTCCATCCCATATGGCCTTTTGTCACTGTGTACTGGCTCCCTTTCTGTGCCAGGAGGCCTCTGGTCCTGCAGAGGAGCTGTGCGGGTGGTTGAACTTTGAGTTCTGGAGCATCCTCCTGGCTCTGCTCTGCCATCTTGGGGCAGTGGTACAAAAGGATTCACTGCTTTGGAGACCTCTGCAGGTAGGAACAAGTTGGCTTTTTAACACCACTTGTCTTTATTACTGATACACAAATGCTGTGAACCTCTCCTACGGGGTCCTCTCCCCATCCTTCATTCAAGAGTGTCCCTACATGTCACCAGATATTATGGGGATGGGAAATAACAGAGAAGTTGATCCTTGAAGCAAACAGCATCATTCTTTATCATTAGAGAAATAGCATGAATAAGAGTCCTAAATTACCTCACGAGAGATGCTGTGCCAGGGCAGTCTTTTTCCTAGTCCTGGGGTGCTCATCTCCCTGGTTCTTGCATGTGGGTGAGTGGTGGCAACTGGGGACTTCAAGGCACCCAGGACCACCGTACACTCACAGATGAGAAATGACTGCACCATGTTGCCACTGGCAGGATTCTTCCTCTCCAGCTGCTCGGCCAGGGGCACAGTGCATTCTTGCTCTTAATGTCAGTTTTCTTAATTTAACCAAAAGTGGTGCTATGAACGCAAGAAAAATAGCGCAGCTGTGCCCACATGCTGCTCCTCAGCACTGCTGCATGTTCAGGATGGGAAAGCTGCTCTGACTTACAGAGCCGAAGGTATATTTCCCCTGCTTCCTCCTAATTTTATTTTATTTTGTTACATTTTTGCAATTATCCCCTCTGGGGCTATGATTTTTGTTTAATATCTAATTCATTTTTAAAGGCAAAGTCATTACTGTTTTGGAACTATGGGTAGGTTTTATTTTTATTATTTTTTTAATATAGCAGCCATAAGCAATTTTAAAGCACTGCTTCACTATATAAAATGATCTTCCCTTATGATTTGACGTTGATACTGCAGCTTGATTTATTTTGAAGGACTGCAGCAAATGGCATAAATGCTTAAAAGATAATTGTGTTGGTGATGGACGTATGGGTAGCGTACGCACAGCACATATTTAAAAGACAGGATGGCAAGGCTAGTGTTGTTGCGCAGCAGAGGTTTCCTGGTGTATACAGGGTATAGTGGTAACTCCTTCAGCCTGGGAGGGTCGTGATCTTCCAGCCTTGATTTGGGTGCTTGACACAGGGTCAGCCTGGCACCAGGTTTAAAGCAGATGTGCAAAGTATTTGGATCCTGTCTCAGTAATGGATTGTGTAGGTGGCTAGAAGGGTTCAGCTCAGGCCCAGATGTGGAGGATTTAGGGGAAGAGATGGTAAGGACAGAGCTGCAGGAGCACAGAGGAGTAGTGGTAAACATTCAGGGTCTGTGGCAGGAGCAGGGCCACACGGCCAACCATAAAACATGTATGGAGGGGTCCTGGGCTTGGTCCCCTGTGTCCTTCTCCATTGCCCCCCCTCCCCTCTGCTACTACTGTGCCACCTCTCGTGCAACAAGGCTGTCCCAGGGATGCTGTATGCTTATGAGGGGTCCCCGCCTGTTCCCAGACTATGTGTGGGAATGTGGCCTCTTCGTGCCAGGCTCTCTGTGCGGTGCCCGTACCAAATGTGATGTATTTCAGCACTGGGAGCTCAGCATGTTCCTCCTCTAATACATAACTGGAATTTGACCTAGGGAGAGGAGTCTTTATCTAGGCATCAAAACCAATGAGGACAACCAAACAGGTAGTAGGAAGGCTTGCTGAAGCCTAGCTAGAAGTGTTCAGAAACCAAATCCTGAAGTCCAAAAAGAAGCACTAAGTCTGGCTGGACAACTGTGGTTTGGCTCAGGAGCCTTTCCACCTGATTCATCCCCATGGCCATGCCTGTGGTTCTTGCTGCATGGTAACTACCTCCACAGCCTCCTCCAAGGCTCCTGTGCCCTCTTCCAGCCCCAGGCAGTTGTGCCTCTGATGTGCTTTGCAAGTGCAATGGGTTATGACCCCTGCTTTCCTGCCAGCCATGGCATGAGGTACCTCTGGGCTGGGTAGCCTGGACCCCTGTGAAACACATAAGTGTCAAAGCCTGGGTGAGTCTGAGGGTGCAGTAGAGCTGATCAAAGGAGATGCTCCTGTATGAGGTGGGCTGAGGCTTTTTGCCATGCTTCTCTCCAGCACACATTATCTGAACAGCATCAGGCAGGACCTGATCCTTGTAGCAACAGATTATTCAGCCTCCCTTCAGTTTTCTGATTTGCAGTGAAGGCATAACCGGGTTATGCCGTAGGGCCCTGCTGCAGTCCTGCTGCTGTTGCCCCGCCCTGTGCCTAGAGTCCACCTTCATCCATCACCATCAGTCCTGTGACATTTCTCTGATAGAAAAAAACCTGGGTGCAGTTGTGGTAGCATCTTCCTGCTGGTCTCTCCTCCCCCTGCTGAGCTGAAAGGTTTTCTTTGGGTGGAGCCCTCACGGTGTGGCTGTAAGGTCATTAAATAGGGGCCAGACACTGGGGTTATGCTGGACATTCAAGTGCCATCACCCTGATGGATGCTTCAGTGTGTCATCATTAACATCTGATTTGTGGGGAGATAAATGTTGTTGGCAGCAGTTATCATTTGTGCTAAAAGTAAACACAGCTTTTAGTCAATAATATAACTTTTGTGCTCTCCCACGACTTAACTTGGGGAAGCCCTGCTGCCAGCGGTCATGCGCACTCCTCTGCTCTCCCTGTAAGGGCAAGAAGGCTGGTTTTATTTCTTCCTTTTGGAGCAGGACCCACATCCTTCTTTTCTGGCTCTTCTGTCCTTAATGTACAACAAAATGTAGTTAGCTGTGTGGAACCTACCACAAAGAAGGGTTCAGGAGGAGGAGAGGAAAAGAAGTAGTGTGAGGTAGGGGAGGAGGGGGCAGGGGGTAGAAGAGCAGGGAGGAGTGGCAGGGGAAGAGAAGGGGATGAAGATGTATTTAAGCAAGCAGGAAGGCTGCTTTGTGCCTTTGCAGTCTGACTGGAGAGATGGTGAAGGAGACTAGCCTCTGACAGCACTGCTGTAGGGGGCTGAATATCGCTGCCCCTTGCAGGGCAGGGTTGTGCCACCACTGTGGCTGGGAGCTGGCTGTGGACCAGCTCTGAAGGGTTTTCCTGTATCGGGTGGCCCCTGGCCAGGGAAGGGCTCAATGCTCTGTCATTTGTTCCCTACCGAAGTTGTTTCTTGTGAGGTTTCTGGAAGCCTCTCTTAAGTCGAGATTTTTTTTTTTTTTTTTTTTTCCTTCCCTCCTGGTGGATGAAATGCAGACTGGGTGACAGATGTGTTGGTGATGTGTTTGTCTGAAGTTTGCATCAAACCTCTTTTGTCTGGAAACCTCAAGTGCAGGCTCCTCTCTGGCCCCACACTCCCCTCCCAAGCTCACCAGCTCGGAGCGGGGCAAACTGCACGGAGGTAAATTGGAAAGGTTTGGGTGACTGCACTCAGCTCAGTGTCTCCCAGCCTCTGCTGCCTGCTGCTCTGGCATCCCCAGAGAGCCCTGGCGCAGGGAAGGGGCTTACCTCTTCAGAGAGCTGCATTCCTGCGGCTTGGCTGGCCCTCCCCTCCTATAACCCAGATTTGTCTCCCTGTCCTGGACACACAGCCACTGCACTGAATGTCCTCTGAGCTTTGTCTGCTACAGCCCTCTCTCCTCCAGCTTCTGTGGTGTGATGAATTTAGCAGGGAGTTAACCTCCCCTGCCTCCGCCCCAGCCCTAAGCGTTTCCTGAATGGAAGATCTGTGCAAAGAATTGAACATGTCTCCTGCTGCTGACATAACCCTGGGCAAAATCTGTTTTATAGCCAAAGGGCATCTTTAAAAACTTTTTATGTATGTATTCAGGGCTTCTCCACTGGAAATGGGGAATTTGCATAGGGCAGTAATGGACACTTTCCTGTCTTTGTAGACGATTTTTTTTTTTTTTTTTTTTTTGTAACGCTTCAGACTCTTACACTATGATTAGGGGCAGGACTATTGAAACACAAGGATGAATTCTTCGCTGCCTCACTGTGAGGTACTTCAGGTTCAGTACAAACTGTTTTAAGTAATGGGATGCCTCACACAGCTGCTTTATTTTCCTGACTCCCAATGAGGTGAGACAGCGAACACCTCACCAACCATGGAGGCTGTGGCAGTCTAACGTGACATATCTAAGGATGATTAATCCAGAGAAATAGCCGGGCCATTTAGCTAGCTCAGGTTCCAGTTGCTGTATTGGTTTGTCTGGGGTGTGCAAAATGTAGTGCAATGGGACTGTAGGCAGGGCAGGGTGCTTGGTGCTGATGTCAGCGCAGCTCTGCTGACTTGCACCGGCGTAAACTCTAGAGCAGAAGGGTGCTGGCCAAAGAGCAGGGAATGAGGGTGTTGCAGTGCAAGGGGTGGGCAGTGTGCCCAATGTCCTGTCTGAGTCAGACCAAGTCCAAGCCCAGGAGCTGGGGCAAATAATGGGGAGCAGCCTTTGTACAGCCTGGGGGGAACTTTTTGCCATCCTCTATCAAACCATGCCAAGGCGTGTCAGCACATCACTGCCCAGCTCTTCCAAATGTCTGATTTAGCTCAAGGGACTTATTTAACCCCTACCAGACTGAAGTAAAGCCTGTAGCTCTCCCTTCTGTCCTCTTTTTTCCCCCTTTTCCTCCTGACTTGGTGCAACTGGTATGTCCTTTCTCATGTCCTGCCCTGTGCATCTCCCTGAAAGCAGCATTCAGACAGAGGCGATGGACAGCACTTTCTAAACAAGGCACCCTGAGCCCAGGCAGATCATGACCTCTCCTCAAGCTGCTGTGCACACGCTGGGTGAACTGGTCACTGGAGCCCTGGCACGATCCTTCTTTGCCAAGTGTTGCAGAAAGGCTGCAACAGTGGAGATGCTCAGTCCCTTGCTGACTTCTGTGGAGGTGGCCCATCCAGGAGAGTGGCTCATAACGGGTTGCTGGAGCATTCCGAACCCTGAGGCTGCCGTAGGAGTGAGAGGCAGACAGGCACAACTCGTGCTGTCCCCAGATGATCCCATTTTTTTTTTTGTTGGGTTTTTTTTTTTTTCCCTCTGGTGACACCATGCACAAGCAGAGGGTACTGATGCTGTGGCAGATCTGTCTGTCCCCAGGCTCAAGGCAGGTGCTGATCCCACTGCTCCAGCAGGATCGGAGCACGTGGTGCTGCCTTTGATGTTAAAGATGTGACAGGACTCACCACGGGGAGCCTGGGTGCTGCGAGCATGGCAGGTGAGGAATGGCTGAGGAAGGCCACGTGCTGGGGAAGAAAATAGCTGCTCTCTGTGCAGCAGCTGCTTTTCCCTTCACCGTCTGGCTCGGGAGCTGCTCCCCGTTGCCACGTAGTGCGATGGATGTGCTCATAGTGCGGTGGACGTGCTCTGAGCTCCTTGTGCTGTGCTCAGCCCTAAGTGCAGAGAAGGCTGAGCCCTTCTTGGTCTGGCTGGGGGGGAGAGCAAACTCCAAGGCGGCTCCCATCTTCTAACTTTATTCTCTTACGTGCATTGTGGGGGGAGCTGTTAGCAGATTAAGACTGAGCTACTAAAGCAGACAATTTCATAACTTCTACAGGACCTTGCTCTTTACTTTGATTTCCCCCACCTGAAACGTTTGTCTGGGGAGAGGCTATTCACCTGTTTGAACCACTGTTTTGGTCTGTTGTGCCAATGTCTCTGCTGATACTTGTTGTTTCTGTTATACGACTGCAGAGAGAAATCAGAACCACTCCTCTCCTTCCCTCTGCAACTGACTGAAGGAAGCAAAATGCCTCCATCTAATTGCTAGAGATGAGTTTATTCTGGGTACTCATGGGAGGATTGTAAGGTTCTGGACAGTCCCCCAAATGTCTGTGCACTCGCAGAGACTGGGGAAGCTTAAAGTGAAACGGAGGCGAGGGAAAATGGAGTGTGAATCAGAGCAACCCGCAAGTGTGGGTAAACTCTGGAGAGGAGGCTCTGCCACTAAGCTGTGTGCTGGGGTATGAGGAAGGACAAAGCTGCTTTCTCCGAGCAGCCTGGCTGTGTTGCTTCATTACTGACTTAGCTGGAAGAGCCCACAGAAAGCATTCGGGTGCAGACAGGAGCTAGTTGTGCTGTTTTTCTCCCCGGCCCACCTAATCTTCTCCATTGATGTTTCTGCAGCCTTCTCCTTCTCTTTTAAAATTAAGGCTATTGTTTTTCCTGTTGAGGAGCTGCCACTAAGGAATGCAATCTTGGAGGCACATAAACTTTTCTCCGTCACTTTCTAACTTAAAAATACAGACAGTCTTTATAATGAAAAAGAAATTTCATAGAAATGTTGAACGCTATTACAGCTGACTGGGAGTTTTCTAACTAAATGCTTTTTAGCTGAATATGCCAACTTGTTGAAACTGAAACTCTTCAAATACATATGCTTATTTTAACAAAACTTGCAATGGCAAGGTGCCCTCAGCTCCATGACAAAATTTCTGGCTAGAAATGGAGGAGAAGGAGCTGGGGCACCTGCTAATGCTCTGGTGCTGGGGTGTTTGCTTCTGATGGGGGGGTGCTCTGGCCAGATCAACCACTGTAACTCTGGGTGCCTTGAGGAACTGGCTTGGTGGTGGGAGAAGAATGTCCCCTTCAGCTGTCATTGAGCCTCAAGTCCTGTCTCATGACTTGTCTCTTCTGCACGGCGTCCGTTGTAATGTAATGCTGAACCAGGATACATCGGTCCCTGGAGTCTCCGTGGGTCTTGTGGGGGGGAGCAATCAGTGGGTCATGTGCAGCTGCATTGCAATGTGCCAGTTTCTGTAAAACAAAGATGCTTTTTAAGGCCAAAGTAGATTCCCTCGTGAAGGAGGGATGAAAAGGAAGCAGGGGGCAGCTGCAGAGAGAATGCCACCGGAAAGGCTGTTATTTGATTTGGGGTTAAAAGCAGATTTCTGTGCATTTCGGCTATAAGCCTCGTTAAGTGCAGCTCTAGGCAGTCTGGAGCTCTGTGACAAGCACTAATTTTGAGAGATTGTTCTTTGCTGGTGGACAATTACACACCGATCGCAGCAGGAATCTGAGCATGGCTAATCTAAATGGCCTGGCATTTTGCTATTCAGGAAGTAATGTTTTTTGATTTGTTAATGTTATAGAGCATTTACCCTGTACAATAAAAGTTCAAATGTTCTCCCCAGGTTTCATTATTTCTCAGGTTTACTCAGTAAAGGCAGGAATGAAATACATAGGCACCACCGTTGTTTACAATTAGCAGAAAATTGCCATTTTACTGTAGCTAACCATTCCTGCGCATGCCACCTATCGCACTTGGACGCAGACAGGCTCTTGTCTGAGGCCTCTTCTTCATGGGTCTTGAATCGCTAAATCCCGCTCTGCTGAGTCCCACAGACCAACAGGACCTGCTGATGGCTGGCAGTCCAAGGGACCTGCATCTGAAACAACAAGCTCTCTGTGAACACGGTGTCCTTGGGACTGTGCATTTGTCATCGTCAGATGGAAGCTGTAGGGTAGGCGGCAGAAAGAGAAATTAATATGTTCTGAGGCATATTTTTTTCCTGCTAATGTACCATAGGAATGAGAGGTTCTGGGCAAAGGTCTAACTGAGCTGTTTGGTGTCTGTCTGTCACAGCTGAGAGCAGTTTTGACATTGAGAGATTGCTCTGCATGTGGATAGTACCGCTTCTCTCACTGAGCAGCATTGCCCAAAGGTCAGTGCCATCCTCCACAAGTGCAAGACCTCAGCCAATTTACGATGTCACTGCTCAGTGCTGTGAATTCAGCTACAAAGAGACCATTGGTATTTGGGAGGTATTTGACTGCACAGTTGCCTGGAAACTGGCCCCTTTTCTCTCCGTCTCTCCAGGGAATTGGCGCTTGGATGAAATGTCTGAAAGTTTGGTTTGAGTTGCTCCCGGCTGTGCTGAAGGCAATGATGACACTCTGAGGTGTCCCACTGCAGAACTGGCCCTGGATCCTCTGGTGGCAAGTGCGGGAGACATGTCGGAAGTGTCTAAGGGCAGCTGCTGTTGTGCTGTGCAATACAGTGTCTTGCTCCTACTCTTGCTGCATCCCAGTACTGGATGAACTGGGATTCAGCATAACCATGCATGACTAAGCGGGCTAGTCAATAAATCCTTGGCTAGCGTAAAACAGCTGACTTCAAGGGAGTTGCACTTCCTTGCACCAAAGAATCCAACCATGAGCATCCAAATTCATCTGAGAGCAGCTTGTTAGTAGCACCTAGATACTACAGTAATTGGTGAGCTATAAATACCAAAGGCAGACATAATATTAAACAGGCTGTGTCATCAATTAGCTAATGACAGAAGCATAGAAATGTTGGATAAAAATAACCTGTAATAGCACAATCCTTTCTTCTTACCCCCCCTCCTACTCTCCCTCACCCAGAAATGAGCAGCTCTGGGACACCTCATTTTTTACTATTAATAATTTAGGAGCTGTAACGTTCTGTGATGAGCAGTGTCTGATCTGCAAAACATTCACTTTTTCAGATTGCTTTACACTTCCAATCATTACACTTCCAATCATTTGCAAGAAGAAAAGCTGGTAAAAACAAGAGGATTTGATGCACAGGATTCTTTCAGGTAATGAGGTGGAGCGTGTGGCATAGCTTCTAAATGGAGTTTTAGTTCAGTGACATTATTGTGATGGCACCAGCTGCCCATCCTGCCTCAGTGTGGCACAACAAAGAGCACACACAGGCACAAGGTGTCGAGAGGGCTCCCAGAAATGAAATTTAGCATTACATTAATTCCTGGGCTTGGATTTGAAGCTCTGGATCAGACCCCACAAATGCAGCTCAGATCAATTGAAAATCTGGACTAACCCTGTCAGAGATAACGCGGCATCAGAGTCTGCCTTGTGCTTTCACTGCACATCAAACAGCAGAGCCCCGATCCAGCTCTTGGTGCTATGAGTGGGCAAATGCTGTTATGGGTGGAGAAAGCTGGCTCCCTGCAGAGCGCTGACATTAGCCCCCATGTTTCTCCCTGCTCATGCCTGTGCCCCTGGGCAGAGGATGAGGCTGGGATGCCCACGTGAGCCCTGAGCAGCCCTGTGGCAGTTTCTTGGCCCATAGACATACAGATGGGCTGAGAGGACCAACCTACCCATCACTAAGGAATGAAGTCCCTTTCCCTCTGGATGTGCCTCTGGTAGCCAAGCACAGGCTTTGTTTGACATGGATAGCAGCAGTCGTAACTTCATGGTGCTGGTAAGGGCAGAGAGAAGATTTCCTTCACCAGTTTTGTTCAAAACCGACTGCTAGGCTTAAAAGGTCATGACGGAGGAGGATACAAAGGAAGGCGGGGTGCAGACAGACTGACCCACAGGCAGTGTGAGCATGCAAACCCCGTTCCTGAAGTTTATCAGCCCAAGAAAACCCCTTGGCAGGTTTCCAGAAAAAAAAAATGGAAACACAGAGAGCTTTCCTGAGTCTGTGACCCAGCCATTAACCCCTTTATCAAGCTTTTTCTTTTTGGCAAGGAAATGTTCTGGATGTGAGAGGCTGACCTAGAGCTGGAGTCTGGGAACCTTTTTTCCCCTCTAAGTTTCTCTCTGTGATTTAATAATAGCTCAGGATCCTTTATATAGCAGCAAGACAAATGAGCCCTGACTTTCTATTGGTTTTTAAATGGGCGCAGAGCTGACTGGCTGGTTGCTGGGTTGCTCCCTGTCTCTGAAAGCCTTGGCGCTGCTGCGTGTCCATGCCACTGCTGAGCTTGTCCCTGTACTTCAGATGCAGTCCTGGCTCGCCCTTCCCCCTGGGCAGGGAGGGCAGGCAGCTCTCAGGGGCATGGAGAGCTGCTTTTAATGATGTTTTAACTCATATGGTGCGTAGCATTGTAATGAAAGCGGTTCCTGCTGCTCTCTGCTCTGTCCCAGCTATTTTTGTTTTGTTTGCTTGACAGTGCTTGCGGCAACAGTCTAAGATTTGGGCCATGTGGATTAAGCCCTGAAGCAGACTTTGTGTGACACTGGGGATGGGGATTCACAAAGGCAAACTTTCCACTAATCTTTCCAGTTCTGTCTGTAGTCAGAGAGCAGCCATCTCCTCTGCAGGGTGATTCAGAGAGGCTAAATTAAGTTCTTTTCTCTGAATCAGCCTCCTGGGCAACTCACTTTGCAGCTCCCATCTCTACAACACCCTTGAGCACTACAGCTGGGCCAGAGCTCAAAGCCTAGACCTGGCCAGAGATGGATGCGAAAAATGGGTTTTGGGGTGCTCCAGCTCCATGGGGCTGGGCCCGAAGCAGCCCCAGGGAGGTTCCTGCCCTCCAAGGGGGAAGGTCTCTCCACTGCTGTTGTCAGTGTTGGATGCTGGTGATTTGAGGAATCTGGGATTCCCCAGATAATCTGTGATTTGGGGAACCTTCCAATAATCCTGTTTTATATCTGAGAGTAGTTATGAGTTGGGAAGCCCCTGCAGAACCAGCTGTGTGGTCTGCACTCCCCTGAGCTTAGCAGTTCAAGAGCTAAATGATGGCAAGAGGGAGAAATGCTGAACCTGATCCGAGAGCAGAGAAGGGAAACTTTCATGATGCAGCTCTTGTCTCTGCAGAAATTTCCTGCTGTTTTTTAACAAAGTCAAACCCAGTTTGTTTCTATTTAAATAACAAAATCACATTGCACATGTTGAAATTAAAGCATTTTGACTTTTCCAATTTTTTCAGGTTCATTTCCTGCCTTTTTCTTCACCTTATTTTCTCTCTTCCAGGATGTGAAGATTAGGATAGGGTTTGATGGGGGTATCCGGAAATATCTCAGCTTTTGAAAATGGAAACAAACTGAGTTTTTGTTTTGTTTGTTTGCTTGCTTCTTTGGGAAATTCCGTTAGTCTTTAGGAAAAAAAAAAACCACAACCTTCCAAATATTGCACACTAAATGTTTTGTTTCTTGTTTTTCCCTGACTGTAATGCATACCTTGTGTGCAAGAATCAATGCCCTTGTCTAGTTGTGGAGAGCTTGTGCTCACTGATGGACAGGGTGGAAAAGCCTTTAAAGAAAGGCTCTGGCTAACTTGTGCTGTAGGGAATACCCAGGCTCATACTGGATCAAACCAAGACAGTGAAAACAGTGGTGGATAAGTGGGAGAAAAGAGCTGTGATGGGCACAGACAGTGAGGATGAGGGGATGGAGCTGGGCCGGAGGGAAGGCTGGGATGGGAGAGAGGGTGCGGGGGGCCTGCCGGGACTCACCTCTCCGCAATGGTGGGAGCTGCAGCTCCTTCCCAGGCAAACAGGTGGTGACTTCTCTCTCTGCTCCTCCTTCCCGCTTCTGGCTTTTGTGAAGCTCTAGAAATTGCAAGCGGGGGTGATTTAGCATGTCACTGCTGAATGCGGGAGGCTTTGTGGTAATTAGCTACTGCTAATTAGGAATATCTTTGGGTATTTCTTTGGAAGAAAACACTGATCCTTTTATAACAAGCCACCACTTGTAAAGCAGTTACCTGAAACATGTTTTTCCTCTTCTATGTAAAGAATTAACTTGTTTTAATTTTTAAATCCAAAGATGCCTATCAAGAATCATTGGTCTTTCTAATCTAAATGTTGTATCCTGTGAAATGTCTGCAATAAGTCTTGGTTTTACTAGTTTAAATAAAAAAAATTTAAAAATGAAACAAACCACAAAAGCAAGCACGACTAACTCCTCAGAGTATAAAAGGGACATTTCATTTTTCTGAAACAGTGACAAACTTCTGAACTCTGAAGGCCTCTGTGCACATATACTTCCATGTAAATACCACAATACTCATGGATTTTTGCCTCGTTCTTTTTTTACTGTTGACTTCCCTGACTGGCTGCATGTGCAAGTGATGGGGGTGACTCTGGTCTCTTCCTGGCTTGGTTATGAGAAACAGGTTTAACAGAGGAGCTGCTCAGGTGTGATACCTGCGACCGTTGGGTGCCCAGCTTGTTGCCTGCTATGAATGTTGGGCTGTTAAAATATAGGTGTTTTATACAGAGCCAAAAGATGGAAATAAAGCTGGTGTCAAAACTATTTTGTGTGCAGTGAGTAGAAATTACTTCAGTGAACTCTTATGGTGAAGCAGAAAGCAATGGTTGAAGTGAGGGACCAAGATAGATTTTAAGCAACAGAGATTCATAGTAGAGCTGAAAACTGAGATGTTGTGTGCACAGTGTCTGAGTCTTATTTATTCTCAGATATCTCAGTTATATTACAAATGTCCTAATCACAGAGGTCTTTGCCCTGCAAGTCAGCGTGGTGTGACGGCAGCCACTGTGCTGTGGCCACTGCCAGTCCAAGCTGCCTCCTTTTTTCTGTGCATCCCCAACCCGTCTGCTTGTGGCAGCAGGTTACTATTTCTCATTTTCTTTGTGGGCTGCAGAGCCAGTCAGAGCAAGGACCGAGTCGTAGGTACAACTCCCACCCTCTGCAAACTAAACTGGGCAAGAGAGGATGAGGTTTGCTGGGGTCAGAGACGTGTCTCGTGCTTCAAGCTCTGCAGTGGAAACATTGCTCCCTGTGACTTGAAGGGAGGAAGCTAAATGCCATCTTGTTTTCCAAACCTTTCTAACAGTGATGATGGTGAGTTTGGCTGAATAAATTAAAAGATTTGAGAGCTTAAAGGGGGATGAAATGTTACTTGTGTTTATTTTTAAAAACACATACCACTTTTTACAATATTTTCACGGCTCATTAAGTCCTCTTTTATTTTAATTTCTTTCCTAGAAACTGTATGATGTGCAACTCATTGCTCAAACTCAAAATGGGATTTTTATCATTGGTACTATCTGTTTAAAATATGTTTGACAGATAAATTCCTCTTATTTCCCCTTTTCTATCCAACCCAGGGCTTAAATAGCTCATAAACAACAACAACATCAACAAAAATTGTTTTGTTATTCAAATGAGACTTCTTTTCCCACTGCAAATTCCTTCCTCCCTGCAAACTCTGTTTTTAACAATAATAACTGCCTAAAGCTCTCTGATTTTTCTTCATAGGCAATCATTCTGGCCAAAACCAAACAAAATAGGGAGCCCATTAAGCTAGAATCTTTTTTGTATACACCTGCAATAATTATTTAGATATGCACATCAAAGTGAATAAACTGTTGCACAACATAATTGGTTAATTTTGATTATGCAGGAGCATCATATTGCTGCATTGAACGAGGAAGCTCTTGCTTGTAGGCCGGACAGTCACTGATTAGAGATGGGCAGGGAACTTCCCAAACACAGGACAGGTACCTGTGAGGATGGGGAGGTTTTGCCATCTGTCCACAGATGGTTTTGGTACTTTCTTACTTGCTAATCACCTGCCTGCTGCTAGAGACTTCTCGAAATACTCAATCAAGGGCTGGCACTCACAGAATTGCTGATGTTTTGCCTATGTGTGTGCATATAACAAATATCTAGAAATCTTCAAGTGCATTAAAATAATGAACTAAGCCTCTCTGCAACCTAGTGAGATATTATCAACCTCATTTGACAGATTGTTGAATGAGACATGCAGAGTTTGTGATTTGACCAATGTTGACTTGCTTTTGCAGCAGACTTGGGTTCCGAGCTGCAGTGTGATATTGAGACAGCTGCCGTCCCACAGCATCTTTCTGTGCTTTTGGAGCAGAAAAAAATGAAAGAGTAATGTGAACCTTTTGCAGATGGGCTCTTCTTGTGGCCAGGTGGTGCCGTGGCAGCTGAGAAACTGAGTAGGAGAGGGGAAATCCTTGCAGGCAATGCTGAGGAGAGCAGGCAGATGGGCTGACTGCTTTGCTTGCCTGGCCTCTGCAATGGTGTGTTTCGAGGCATTAGGGGCTGGCACAAAACTGATGTTCCCAAAGGGAATACCCTGCCGATGCCATGCTGTCCACCATGCTCTAGGCCCAGTTGTCATCAGAAGCTGGGGTATGGCACCAGGTGGCATAAGAGGTGTTCTCAGGTGGTAGTTGCTGGTGTTGGAGGTGGGGAATGCAGTTGCTGATGTGGGTCTACATGGGGATGCGGCCATGGGGGAGGCTTGGTGCCACAGTCACAGTTAGTGGAGAGTGAAGGGATATCATCGCAGCCAGTAGTCTGAGGAGGGCCTGAGTAACTATTTTCCAAACAGCTTGAAGAGTTCAGAGTGCCCTCTGGATAGGGAAATGCTTTCCTTTACATCTACTCGTCTGGGTGGCAGATGCTACCCACCCTGTTGTCTGCCCTTCAGAGGGATGTGACTGCCCTGCTGATGGAAGGGCTCACCTGAGCTCTCACTTATCTGGTGTATGGAAAGTCTACCAGCCTGAGCAAACACAGCCACAAAATGGGCTTGAAACTCCTCAGGCTGATTTTCCATCAATTGGACTAAGGAAAACTGCAGAGATGCCTCCGCTGGCAGTATTGCGCAGGTGGGAGAGCTGGCAGGCAGCAACACGGTCACGGGATGGGAACCTTTTTAATCAGCACATCTGTCTGCAGGGAGTACCTGTATCTTTCCCCTCCTTATCTCCTATAACCACTGCAATTGATTTCTGGGCAGATGGAAACTCTTTTGAACTCAGGTTCTTAACAAGCCAAAGGAGAGTACAGCATCAGGTAAGTGCTGTTGATTGAGCAAACTATCCTTGGGGTTGCTATATGAACAGCAATCATTCAGGTCTGGCCATAAAAGCAACCCTGTTACCAGGGGATGGGGTGGGGGGGAGCCCAACCCCGAAAAAAGCTAAGGTGGTTGACAAAAAAGCAGCAATACTAAAACAGACAGTGAAATCGGTAGCTATAGTTCACTGGTGTTTGGCAAGTGAATAGGGTTTCCCATCACAGACTCATCTCTTGCAACAGAGCTGTGTGATGGTGTTAGCTACTGGCTGGTCCAAGGGTGTCATGCTGAGGCCCAGCTCTGGGCAAGATTTTGGCTGCTGTTGGGCAGAGGAGCAGGTGACCCCTTTGTACCTGTGAGAGTGGTCTGGAGGCTCAGATTGAACAGATCCTGAGCAGGGAGAGCTGAAATACGTTGTTCGCTTTTCCACGCCTTTAAACCCATTTCCCTTTCCTTGTTCTGTTTTTTGCAGAAGAAGAGGACTCTCCCTTGCTCTGTGGACAAACAGCTTCAGCTGGACACAAATCCAGGGACTTTCAGGTGGCCATTGCCAAGGCCTTTCAGAACTGCGGGATGTGGGGACAGGCAAACAAACCCAACCAAGCCACTGATTTCACCAGTACAGTGATTTTCCCTGTATCTTTATGTCACCAGCCCCAAAGGGTGTTATGAGCTGGGACACATGAAAAGCCTTTTCCCTGGACCCAAGGGGCATGCTTTGGTGAAGAAGAATGTAATGACATTGCTGAAGGGATGGCAAAAGGGAAATCTTGCCCTGACTTGCCATACGATGTTGTCTCAGCTGTGAGGGACGTGAGGCAGTGCTTTTAGTCTGGGCTAACCCATGAGAAGAAAGTCATGCTCTGTGCCTCTTTACTATACTATTTTTGCCCTGGTTGGTGGTGGCATGGAGGAGCGGCCTAGTTAATGACAGAGGAGGGCTTTTTGATGGCAACACAGAAGGCAACTGCCGACCCATATAATCTTTTGTGTTTTGGTTATTAAAGCCACATGCGGCAGTGGGGCGGGTTGTGAGGAGGGTGAACATCTGGGAAGAGAGTTTCCATCAGATGTTGCACAAGCTGCTCTTGAATGCACACTGCAGAATTTGGGAAACAAGAACTGGGAAAACGAACTGAAATTCCCCAGTGTGCATGCTGAGCCCATAGCATAAGCATCTCTACACAGGATTTTGAGATTTCTCCATTGACTATTAGCACAGCCCTGGACCTTGTTATAACTCTCTTTGAGCTATTCTGTGTAAAGTACCTTGATCTATGGCTAAGAAGCACTATTTAAGAGCTAGGTATTAGCATGATGTGGTTTTTTTTTTAACGTGCTGTTATCTTCTAGTCCTGAAGTGGAAGATTTGAAGTGTGACATGAGAAGTGGTACTGCAGGAATTACTCTCAACACATCTGGATTTGCAGAAGAGAGCATATCTGAACAGCTGAGCCCTGTGGGCTTCTCCAAGGGGGACTTTTAGGCTATTTGAGGTTTTCCCACCACTCCCTTGTTGGACTCCCTTGTTCACTGCATGGTTAATGCAGTGAAGGTGAGTCTTTTCTTGCAGTTTCGATCATTGTGCTTCCCTGAAACGTTTGGGGTGGGGTGGGAGTAAGATTCCAAAAACCTGGGGTAAAGGAGTGTGACAGGAGACAGGCCCTGTGCTGGGAAAGCAAAGCTGGCTCTGAGGCATAAGGAGTCATGGACGTGCGATCCTTGGGCGTTGTTCCTGGGAATTAGATGGGTTTTGCAGTCTGGCAGGGAGAAATGGCTGTTTTCTCTCTACCTCAGCTGATCCAGTCACTGACACTGTTGCAGGAGTTGTCCTTACATTTTCTTGAAGGGGCTGACTGGTCTCTCTAATTGGCACAGGAGGGAAATGGCACAGCCCATGACTGCTGAAAGAAAAGGTCTCAGCTCAGGCAGCGGAGTTGCGTGGCCTGAGAAATGGAGCTCTTTGGTTTTATCCCTGCCAGTTGGCATCTTTTCCACTGCTCCTTTTCTCTTTAGTGCTCCAAATCCACAAAGCACGCCAGCCTGTCTGTTGTCCTACAGCTTCTAGTGACTGGCATGCATGCTTAAAGTGGTGCCCGTAGCCTGGTGTGACTTGAGGGTGTGAAGCCACATGTGCACTGAAGGAGCTGTGAGTTCCAGATGCCAAATTCTTGTCCGCTGCTTGGTGGCTTTCTAGATTGACTGTAGCATTCAAGGAGGGGGTGGTGAGAGGAGAAACAAGCCCGGTGTTTATTCCAGAGTTGTACAGAATAGGGCTGGAAGGGGTCTTGAGGGTCATCTAACTTTTCTTGTGCAGGATCAGTTTGACCTAAAGTACCAGCTATATCTGAACTGAAACCAAGTCACGTTTGCATATAAAGAAGCTTGCTGAAAGCCAGAATTTCATTGTCTGAAAGTAGGCAGAGACCCAGATCTACTTTGCTGAAAAAAGCAAACTGTATTTAAAAAGATGTTCTTGAAAATTTAGGCAATTTTCTCAATGCTGTACAATGTCTCAGTTAGTGTAACTTCAAAAATCAATTACTTTCTTTTACACTAAACAATGATTAAGCTGTTCAAACCACTTGGCAAACAAACAGCTGCAACATCCAGAGAATGAGAACTTCTGGAAAGGACCATAGTGATTGCTTAGATACTTGCTTTTGATTAAATTAGAAATACAGTTTTTTTTTTTCCCCCTCCTTTCCTCCAGTTCTGACATGGGTTATGCAGGAGGCTCTGAACTGGTATTTTACATTCTTGTGCCTACCTCTGAACCCATCTTGTAATAAATAATTGAAAGTTTGACTTAAACTGCTCCAAGTGGTTTCTAGATTCCCAGATGAAACGTTAAATTGCCTGAAAGAGGAGCCTGGAGATGAAACAAACTCTTCAGTAGCAAAGCAGACCTGAAGATTACATATTTCAGTAAATGATAAAAGTGCCACCTTTTCAGACCCTTCATAAAAGAAAGAATCTGTGTATTTAAGCCCCAGATTATCTGGGCAGACTCTGTAGCCTTAGAAATCAAAGCCAAACTGTCAGTTCTCCCTGTGTTTCCCTCTCCTTTCCAGGTAGTGAACTTCTCTTCAAGGGAAAAATTTTTATATGGGAACCTAGAAGGAAATCCTGGAAAACAGATAGAGGTTAATATCCTTGATTTGTAACAGAAAAAGTGGGGGCAGAAAGCAAGATATTTAACTCATGCAAGGCTGAGTAGTCTGCAGGCAGCAGGGTGATGGTTTGTCCAGACATTGGGAAAGCAACTCTTAATTCCTCACTGTTTGGCTTGCTGATTTGGGAGGGGACACGGGTCTCTTTTCCTTGTACAAGAGGCTTGCCTCCCTGCATAAATTAACTCCGTCTTCTTTGTGATGGATCATTGTTGTGAGCACCACGGTTGTGCTCATTTTGGTTCATACTAGGCTACAAACTTGGGTTGAAAGTTTAGGTAATGCAGCTGCATATATGGGATCCCCAAGAGCATGTAAGAGGGCTGCTGCCAAGGGGCTGGGGCAAAGCCTGGGCTGTGTGGGGGATTTATTTGGAGTAACCAAGAGGGGATGTGTAAGCTGGCATTTGTGTCACAGGACCTGTCATTTTTAACATGCAATATGATCTCACCCACAGGCTTAATTCTTGCTAAGAGGCAGGGTCTGCTTTAGTCAGAGCATTTTGAAAGTCCTGTTGCTGCATACGATCTTCCTATAGAAGTGTTTGGGAGTGGTCTTCTGTTATTTTTATGATCTTGCTGGTCTCTAGCTGCATGGGATGTCCTGGCTGCATGCAGCAGGGGTTGAATGCAGTGGGTCACATAATGCTCTGCATCCAGAGGGGCCAGCATCCCTGTGGGGCTTGCTGCTTGGGATAGCCAGATACCTACACTCTGTGCGTGACAACCCGCCTAGTCCCCATGCTCAGACCGTTTGTGGTTTCAGGATACCTTTGTGCCTTCTCTGCTCTAGGGTCAGCTGGTGGGCTCTCTGCCCTTCTGTGCACTTCAGAGCAACTTTTATAGCAGAGCATAGCTGTGGCAGGAGCCTGGCCCACTAGAGGAGACCCAGACCCTGTACTGCAGCTCAGCAGAGCGGTGCCTGATACCTGTGAAAGGCAGACGTGGTCTGGTCCTGTATCCCATGATGGTGTATAGCCCCCGAAAGCTTATGCTTTTTGTCAGTTCTTTTTTCCCCTCTGGGTTTTAACTTTCTGCTTGTACCTAACTTTGTAAAATAATAAATGGCAAAAAATATGTTCTTAGAAATTCATGCCTGAGGCTGGGGCTTTTTCTAAGTAGTTTTGAGTCTTCAGAGGGAAGCTACCACTAAGCAAAAATTACCATAATTAACTATAGTAAACTGCCTGCCATTTGATGTCTGAGACTTAAAAGCTTCTTTTGGGATCCAGACAGTTTTTGGAAACAAGGCCTCAATGGCCTAATTAAAAAAGAAAGGAGAGAGAGAGAGGGGGGACAGGAAAGACCGGTGATAAATCTCAACAAATCACAATGAGCTGACAAGAGGAAAGGTAAATGCAGCCTTGCTTCTTGGTCCAAAAATATAGCCTGGGAAGTCTGGATTTCATCTTGCCCCAACATGCTTTTCCTCTGAAGTGAATGGTCCCTATTGCTCTGGATTTCATATGGGACTTCACTGGAAGGGAATTTTGGATCAGGGTGCAGTGTTTCTCTGAGCATGTAAAACAGACACATCCCCTTTAAGATTTCCAGTCTTGGGAAAACACATCAGATTTTGAATAAGTTCACCCTGAGGCGGCAGCAGCCTTGTGATGAATGTGGGCAACACAAATATTTGTATAGCAATTAACTGCGCAGTGCAATGGTAATAACACAAATATGCTTTTAGTAAAGGTAGTGCTCATAGCAATTTAAATTGGGGCTGTAAATACACTGATTTCCTGGGAAGCAGGGGGATTTACACCAGAGAAGTGCTCTCTCTGAGCTTGGAAGCTGTTATACTGCTGCTGCCTTGGTGTGGGGGGGAAGCAGGTTTCAAAGGGGCAGTGCTGATCACACAGGCACATCTGCAGCATGGCAGAGGTCAGGCAGATTGCACCAGGGAAGGGTCTTCCCTTGCTCTTCTGCATGCTCAGACTGCTTATTTCAAAATCTTGTGCTGGAAGAAGCCTGGAAAAGGAGTCCGTGTGGACAGCAACCCCTAGAAGTGAGCGTGCTGGATTCCTGACATTTTGTAGATGCTTTCCAAGGGCTCTGACTGATGAAATCAGTTTGTGTTCTGGTGTTGGAGGGGATTTCCATCCCAGTGCAAACAAAGAAGCTTGCAGAGTGCTTCCTGAACTTGGCTCATGGCCGCACAGGGCAACACCAGCCGCATCCTGCTGTGTGTCTGCACCTGGCGGGAAGCATCCCTCCAAGCCCTGAATTGCAGGCCCTGAATTGCAATGTCATTACAGTAACATTTTGCACTGCCCCCAAGAATGTGGCCACCTTTCCAGCAATGGGGCTGCTGGAAAAGCTTTACTGCTGGGATATTTGGTGCTGAGGAGCTTTGGCGGTGCTGTACAGCTGTAGCATGGGTGCATGTCTGGCTGCTTTGCAGGCAAAGCGCATCATACTGGGAGTTAACCACCAAACCCAAGGGTGTTCCATGGCTGGGGACCTTGTGGTAGCTGCTCATACTGCTACGTGTGGAAGGAGCAAATCTACAGACTCCAGCCTCAGGGGAACAACCTGTATCTAGCCCTGCAGGTATATCAGCCTGGGCTGATGGCAATGACCTTGCAAGGATGAACAGAGCCGCTGGCTGCTGTTGACAGGGAAGCGCTACCCAAGGGGCAGCCAGGACATGGCTGCCCTTCTCAGCTGCTGCACCTTGTACCTGGTCATGCAGCACATGCAGGGTTGTGCTGTGACTGTGTCATGTCACGCTTGTGAGTTGGAGGCTGACACAGGTGAGCTGTGTATCCCTGGCTGAGCTCTACATCGAGCTCCTCTTGCAGCCTCCTTCAGTGCTGCTGCAAGCAAAGATGCCAGCAGGCATGTGGGGCCTTTACAACCTCACAGCTTCTGGCTGAAGCAAAATAAGGAGCAAAGAGAACTGCTTGAGGGAGTTTTCACTTCTAAAAGAATAATAATCAGACTTTGCCCTCAAGGAGGAAGTTCACTGGATTGCAACTGCCTGCCTGCTCTGATGATGGCTAGATATTTCCCTAAGCCTTTTAATAAGAGAAATTGTGCTCACCTTTCTCAAAGCCCTGATGTGATGCTGGGTTTCCTGCCTGTCCCTTTTGGCATTTTTTGTGGTGGGAGAAGCAATTTCTTTTCCTTCTGATGTTGACTTGTCTCCAGTTGCGGCTGTCTGATGTACAAGTGAGCTTTTGAGTTTGGCTCCGTGAATCCTGCTGTTCTTCCTAAGTCCACGAAAGAGGCTGTAACCATGGCAATTCTGCTGCTGCTCAGACAAACAATCAATGTGGAAGACTCTCGGTCTGACATCCTTAAAGGGAAAAGTCAACCTTTCTTTGCTCTGAGAGCTCAAAGCAGAAGAGAAGGAAGGAGTCAAGAAAGGCTTCTGGCCACTGTTTGGCTGTGGCTGCAGAGTGTCTAGGCTAGATGTGAAGAAAGCCCTGGTAGGTCAGAGCAGAGATCTGTGATAACACTGTGCTGTTACCAGCAGTGACCAGCAGCAAACATCTGTGCAAGAACAGGGCGAGCAAAGAGTGATCTGCTCTCCTCACCTCCGTGCTGTGCTTCTGGTGATCTCAGAGGCTTCCAGAACCAGATGTGGTGCTTCCGTGTGCAATAGCCCTACAATATGGGCTAAGTCCCATTCCAGCTACAGCCAGTTTGCAAAAGCTTTGACAAATGCTTCAAGCCTCCATTTATCTATGTCTATGGCCAAGTTACAGTTTCTTTAATGCTGTGTAAGTCCGGTGTGATTCCACTTACTAAAACAGGATCACCTTGGCAGTCCTTTCCCGTGCTGCTACTATTACAGATGTCATAGCTGCATCCTGCCAAACTTCCTCAGGGCAAACTCCAAACACAAATGAGAAAAAGCTACTTTTTTGGCCAGTAGAGCCACGCTATCCAGCAACTAGAGTAAACTAGACCAGTGAAAATATAATTTCTTACATCCTGTGGGCTACAGGAGAGAAATCACCTATTTGTCTAATACAAGGAAGTCTAAAATGAGATGCTCCACGTTTAATGGAGGGTGCAGTTCAGTAGTGCAGCTGAGCTGATCCAACGTCTTCCTGATCCTTAACATTTTTACTTTCTGTTTGTATGTCTTTGGTGGTACAGCTATTGTCAACTTTGATTTTGGTTTTGCTAGTCAGCTCCTGGTGAGATGATTAAACTCACTACGTTGGCAGAAAAATAAACTTGGCCAAAAGTTTCCTCCAGGATAGACTAAAGGAAGCACTTTGTCAGATTAGTGAGCTGAACTGGCTCTATGAAGGGTATCACGCAAGGACAAGGGAGGGAGTAGGACCATGTAGCTGATAATCAGGTTGGGGAAAGGGAGGAGGAGGAGAAGGAAGACTAGGACTGACTTTTCTGGTGGCAGAAAACTTTTAAATAATCTTGTGTGCAGCTGAAACATGCCATTAGCTGTGACACCTAGCATTAGCAGAGATTAATCCTGTCCACAGATTTTCAGCCACAGTGATTGGGTCAGACAGTCTGTGTTAAATGCAGTGCAAAAGCCCAGCATGAGGGCAACATCTCTGCTTGCTGGGGAATGGATGTGCTTGGAGTTACGAATGATTTTGTCTGAAATTTCTCCCAGAAAGCCTCTACAAGATTGTTTACATTATTGTGCTTTCTTTAACCTAATTATTCAGCAGGAGCCCCACGTGGAGCTGCAGCGTATGCTAGCAAAAGCAGAGGCGCTGCTGGTATACCTATTTTACCTCCCCAAACAGCATTAGACATGGCAAAGCAAGCAGCTGTCTATGCTACAGTTGTTACAAGCTGTTATTCCCACCTCCTACCTACCCTTTGAGATGATAATGTTGTCTGCAAAAACCTGCAGTATATATACAGTATTTATGTGCTATAAATTGTAGTGCTTACTGTGAAGTGCACTGTGGTGATGGAACTCCCTTTTCTCGTTCCCTGTCTATCTGGGAGATGTATTGCGTAGCTTGGTGGAAAGGCCCAGCAGCAGCTTACACCTGCAGCAGAAATTTCTCCTGGGAAGCCAGACACAGCTCTAGCTTCAGTTACAAGTGACTCGGTAGCTGGAGAAAGTACTTTGGGGTGATGGTGGTGGTGGGAACCACTGGAGGCTTGTGATGGCCCAGGATCCTGAAGACCACTCATCTTTTTATTGGGATGGGTCAACCCTCTGGACCTGCCCCTAGCATTGCATGAAAAACAATGTGGTCTCCTTGTTGCATTCATGCTTCCTCATGGTCCTGACAAACCGTCTAGTCAAGAAGGCCCCTCCATGAGCAGTAAAGTTAGTGCTTCCCGTTCTGATCCCCCTTGCATGGTGCAGAAATGAAGCAATAAGGAGGCCTTGCAGTGTGATGCTATTGCCTAAGGAAGGATAAAGGGAGGCATATATGCTGGTAAAACAGTGGACCAGGGAGCTGTACAGGCAGAAGAGGTTTAGTGTAGTTGTAAGTAACCCCTAATGAGCTCCTTGCTGTTGGAGGGAATTGGATATGAGAGTGAGCATGGCTCTTGCTTCCTCCTACTGTGTTCTGGGGGCTGAATACATTTCTGTGGCTTTTAGTCTTTCATGCTAACAGTCTCAGGCTGCCCAGCATGTGACAGGCAGTGTCACGGACCCTGTGGGATGTCTGTGTGTGATCTTGCAGACTAGATGTTCTGTGGGCCTGTCTGTGAGACCCAAACAAGGCAACCAGAGGTGGAAATGTGGTGACCACAGGCTCCTTATATAGGCAATGGTGGGAAAGGGCCATACCTTCAGCACCTTGGTCAGGCATCTGGACCTGAATAGCAATTGTATGACTGCTCAGTGTAGCAGAGTGTTGGATGTTCCTGCAAATGCAGTGCTTACCCTGTGTCTTACTGTTATGTCCTGCCCACGCCTTGCCTTGGAAGAGGACCTGTCTTCTGCTTCATGCCAGTAAATGCCCAGTTACAGCACTAACACAACATAAACTGCAGGTTATTAAGGTCAGCTGGCTGCAATTTCACCAACTTTGAAACTTCAGGAGCCGGGTGCTGGGCTGCTTTCTTCACATCACTCTGCCAAAGCACCTGTTTCTGAGCACCATCTCTTCCCTCTCCGAGCACCTCGTGCCAAAGGCCATGCTGTTTGCAACCCCTGCGGCAGCTCCCTAAGGTGCAGACTGTATGTGGATCTGTCTTGACACCTCCTCTTGCTCCTCTTCTAGGTTTATGCAACTCCCTGCCCTCATCTCCTCTCACAGTGCTGCTCCTCTCAGCAGCTGAAATAGCAGGAGTGAGTGGTTTGTGAACTCTGGCTGAACTGATGGGATCTCTTCATAACATTCCACATTTCTGCAATTCGTGGTTTTTTTTTTTAATTTAATTTTATTTATTTTTAACAGGCTCTGCTCCCAGATTTACTGAGCTGAATGCGATTGCTTACCTTCATTATTCTCTTGCAATAGGTCTGCTAGCAAGTTTATTAAGCAATAAGGGACGAAAGGCAGCAAGTTTCTAGGTGGTTATTGTGTGTGTTGTGTAGTGTTGATAAGGCACAAGGTTGAAGGCTCACAGCTTTAATCACCGGAGAAAAACACCCTGGAGAGACAGGATCTTATTGGTATAATGACATGGAAGTGAGTCATAAAAAAGGAGCTGCTATAAAAATTGCCCATTCCTCTTTGCCTGGAGAAACTGATGCTTAGGAGAGATTGTTTGTAGAATTGCTCTGCTGTCACATCTATGGCTATCTTCCCTTCAAGGATTATGGACTAGGTGTGAACTTGAAATGGAAATCCCCTGAACCAGCTCCTTTCTTTGTCTGCTAGTCAGAGGGTGGTCCGGTCTTGTTGATGAAATTCATGCTGAGGAGCTTTCTCCCCCTGCAGAAACCCTGGAGCTTTTTGTGTCTGCAGGGGACTTGTCAGATCTTGTGAAGTCTTTCAAGCTTCTGCTGGTGGCCCTGCTAGTGTGGTTGTGGCTTCTGCTTGTTTGTCTACTTTGTCACCTGTCATCACTGTGATGTTTGACAAGTCATGTCATTGCTACCAGACTCTTGGCCTTACTCACACCCTGTAAATCTGGACTAATAGTGCATCCCAATACAAAACAGTAATTTCAGGGTGAATTAACAAATTTTGGAGGATTAGAGACATATCCTTTAGGAATACTAAGTAATAATATTGTCTCCCTGTGGAGGCTATTAGAAATTGAAAGATGACATCTGAGGGAAAGATAACAGCATAGAGAAGCCAGATGGGCAAGTGATCCACACAGCTTATGTCAAGAAAAAGGGAAGCATCTGTCTCTGTGGGGAATGGAAGAAATAATTAATGTATCCATGTACAGCCTGGGAGATAGATAGCTGTAATTTAGCAGTGGTTGTTCAGCACTTCTATCAGCAATGACAAAGTGGCCGGCAGTGTTACCTGTTTCTTAATCTCTTGATTGCAGTATGGAAGGGACTGGAGTTATTCTCTGAAGAGAGAGGTCTTCTAAAGCGAAGCAGCAGTGACATACAGCCATATGGGAGTCCATATGTGAGGACAACATCTGCAGAGGGCTTCATCTTTTCTTTCTCTTTTTACCCCCCCATCTTATTGAATTGCAAAGAGTTATTGGATTAATATGCAGATCAGCTCAACAGCCATAGATGAAGAGCCAAGTACTGTGAATCAGACTCCTGTGGCAGGGAAACCTGAGCAGCAAAGTCCCATGACAGCATCAGAGAAGTAGCAGATTGCTGATTTAACGGCCCAATGTGCAAAGCCTGCCTCTGTTGTAGGGGATGGAGGGTGGAGCCGAGCTGTGCCTTACCTGGTCTACAGGATTAATGCTGATTGTTGTTGTGGGTCACCACTTCAGGGCAATGTAAATTGCTGGCATTACAGGGCACTGTAAAGTCCAAGTGTTTTGTAGTTCTCTCTGAGCTGTGTTGTAGCAGCAATGCTCTGGTGGCTGAAACAGTGTACGCCTTTTGTAGGTGCAGTGATGTGACAAGGGTTAATGCGCTCAAAAGCTTGTCTGTTCCCCCCCCATCCTACATCCCAGATGTTTTAATGTGAGAGATTACCTCTCTCTGCTAGTGTTGCCCCATCTGTACAGCACCTTGCAGTGCACCAAGCTGCCTGCCGCATACTGCTTGCTAAGAAAGCAATGCTCCCAGAAGATTCCTCCTCCTGGGCTGTGGGAGGAAGCAGGATATGGCAGAGCCAGGCATCAAGAATAAGGAGTTGCAGGTCTGGTCTTGACCGTGGTTCCCTGTGGCAGAGACCTCAGGGCAAGGGGTTTCCAGCGACGCAATGCAGAGAGGCAGAGCAGGAAGAGGATAGAGGGGTGGCCAGAAGGGAAGCACCCAATGTCATGGGGCCCAGTCCCTGGACCTCAGCTAAGGATGTGTTTTCTGCAGATATTCATTGGTGTAAGTGCAAGGTAGTCTTGAAGGTTGACTGGTTAAGACACATCCTAAAAGCCTTGCTGAGGAGTAGCAGTAGTAGAAGCAAGGATGGAGCCCAGGTCTCCGAAATCCCATACCTGTGCTGCAGTCCTTGGAGTCAGCTTTGCACCTGGAGAAATGACTTAAATGATGGGCTGAGGTGACTGGGGGGGCTGGGCCCATTGATCTATGAGCCATGCTTCCTGATGCGGCAAGTGGGTTATATCTGACAGGCCTCATCAGGCTACGTCCTTTTTTTTGTGTAAGTCAGCAAATAAGGGACCTTGCTTTTCACCTGTCTTGGCCCTCAGACTTGAAATCCAGTGTGGGAGAGAGATTTACTTTAAGGACAGAAAATTGTGTTTTACTGTTTTATAAGTCTGATTCTGTTTATAGCCCTTTCTTGTTCTGTTCAACTTACCGAAACAGATTTTCATCTGGAGTAAATAATGTAACTGTTCCCTCCAGTGGAACTGTAATGATTCACACGAGCTTGGGTTTGGTTCTACTAACCTTAACTCCTCAATGTAATTAACTGACATAATTGCCCTCTCATATCCATGTTTCACATCTTTGAGACTGCTGCGACGATTTTATATAACCTGGGATAAATTCAACCCTGATAAAACTTCTTAAAGGTCACCCTGCTTCCATTAGGGATGGAGATGCTCCTTTGATCCTTATGATTTGTCAAGCATGATTTTCATGTGACTCAAACTGACCGAGTGCATAAGGTTTTTAGTAGCACAGTGGGTACCCGACATCTCTTTGCTTTGGGAGCCCTGATGCCACTGGTAGTTTAGTGTGGTGCCCAGGCTTTAGCACCGTTACTCCAGTGAGAATCCCTAGGGAGGGCTGTGGTGATGGCTCTCTGGCTGAGCTGTACTGGAGACAGCTAGGTAGAAGGCAGTTTGGAAACAGCCTCAGCACCTGCATCTTTTCCTTTGGTGTAACACTTTGCTGCTGTGGTTAAACTGCAGGGATTTCTGGACAGGGGTTATATAGAAATGTTTTCATTCACCCTGCACCGGTCATAGTAAGACAGCTGGAGCTAACAGAGGGTAATGGGCAAACACAATGTTTTCTGGATACAGCTTGAACAGCAGCTGAACTGCATCGATCAGTTCACTTTTCTTTAATGTCTTGAGTCACTAGACAGGAAGGGATATAAAAGAAAGAGGGAGTGGATTGATGTTATTGCAATAGATACTTTATTGCCCCATCATCTTGTTCCTGCCTCCTCCTCAAGGTCTGGTTGTTCATCACACAGCCCTTTAACCAAAACCTCTCTCTTGCCACATCCTAGCATGATGGCTTTGTTGTACAGTGAGGATGTACAACGAATCCTTCCATGGCTGCTGCAGTGGCTCTGGCCAAGGACCCATGCCACAGCCCTCTCACCCCCAGAAAAGTTTGGAGTGAGCCAGGGAGAGGCAATGAGCCCCAGTAAGTTGAGCCTGTGATGCACTACAGAGTTCTCTTCTCTGAACATCCTCCCTTCACTGAGGAAGGCAAAGTGGTTTGGTGATGGATTTCGTGGAATGGGACACCTGAGAACAACAGCTATTCGAGTACAGAGGTGTGCTTTATGGAGAGATTATGTTTTTGTTTAAGCTTGTTTGGATGTCGAGATGACAGCTGTGTAGAGATTGTGTGGACAAATGAAGTGAGAGCTAATGCTCAGCAAGAGGGATGCAAGCTTCCCAGGGGGTATGGATTTGCAGTACAACACAAAATCAGATTTCAGAGATCAGCCATGCTGAAAAGATATTGACTGAAGATAAAATGCAAGTACTTACCTGCTCATTTTCTGCAGTGCTTTATTGCTCACTTTTGTTTGGTTTTGCACTAAATAAAGGGATCTTTGTCTTCTCTCTCAGGCAGGTCTACCCTTTGCAGGCCCACAGAGCTCATCACTCTTTCCTCATATAGGAAAGCCTGAAATACAAAGGAGAACGCAAGGCTTCTTTTTCTGAGTATGCCAACAAACAAAAATTTTCATGATTTGGCCATATCTGCTGTGGTCTGATGTGACCCCCTTCACCTATTGAGGATTTTTGGCCTCATTTCCCATTAGGGGGTGAGAGAAGAAATGGGGACAAGGAAATGACGTGACCAAGTGCTACCAGCTGTACTGTCCCTGGCGGTGTAGGGGGGTCGTCTGGTCCCTCACACACAGTTCTGACCATGGGTGGGCACTGTAAAGGGAGCTGTGAGGGTGCAAGCTGTTCTGTGCCATGGAAACCCTAAATGTTTAAGTTGGTTTAAATGAAAATCCAAAGGACAAGAATTCTCTGGAGGACCCCAGCATGATCTCTTGAGGAACCTTTCCTATGCCATGAGCAACCACAGGCATGTGGAGACTGAATGTGGCTGTTAGCTATGGACCACCCAGCTGGCAGAGGCTGGATTGCTGGAGATCCAGAAACCAGAGGAGATGAGCTGACAGAGGGACTGGGGAATTTGGGCTCTTAGGTTTTTAGCCCCTCATTAATACTCAGGTGGATGAAAACTAGAAAGTTTTTGAGATCTTCCCTGTTCCCATCAAAATTTATCTGAAAATAGAGAAAATGAACTGTCTGGATGTGATGAGCAGGTAGATCTTTTGTCCCTATGTTGCTGGATCTCATGCATTCAGGAGGAAAAGTCACTGTGGTTTAAAGCTCTTCTGCAACCTATGTGGTCCCAGTTCAACCCCTTGTGATGCAGGTCTCCTTTCCAAACACTCCTGGGGTTGAATGGACATGGAAATTGAGGTTGTCCCTATCGGTCAGGGTGGATGGACAGCATGGACTAAGGTTGTCCTCTACCCCTGTTGTGAGGACAGGGTCTGATTCCTCATGCTTTCAGCAGGCACCTTCCACTGCCAATAAATTCCCTTTGTAAAACACTGGAGAAATGCCACTTCCTGCAGGCTATGAAATCAAACTGATTCCTCTGTAAAGGAAAGCAAAGATATGGGCACAGGTGTTCAGATGGCTGCAACCTGCTCCCTGCCTCTTCCAAGGCCTCTGGGTGAGAAACACACCAGGAGGAGGGCAGAAATCCAGAGCTGCTGAAGCCGCTACAAAGGAAATTTTGTGTCTGTGCGTGTGTGCATTTATCTCTCTGCATGTCTCTTTCCCTGGATTTGTCCTTCTTTTTCTGTGTTCAGAGCTGGTTGACTACCTTTAAAAAAAAAAGTGCAGAAATGATTTTCCAATCAAAAATTACAAATTATTTATCTACAGAATGTTATTTGTCTTTGTGGAGCTAGCCAAATTGCTGGAAAATGGATTCCCCATGAAATTATTGACATATCAACAGTCTAAATGCCAGGGCGATACTACCCGTGAGTGCCAGCAGGCAAGCTGTTGTGCACGGCTGGTGAAAGGAGGGTAAGAGCAAAGTAAAAAAACAGGTGAGAGGGTGTATGATGATGTGCTTAATAAGTAATTCTCTCACTATTATGTTTCCTGATCTTTATGATGATTTCTTTGTTTATTTAGCATATAATCCTAAGGTACCAGATGTACATAAATGAATAATTGGAAAAACAATATTGTGCTGCAGGAGTCTGCCTAGAGAAACTGTGGAGAAGTTGCATCTCTAACAAAATCCAGCATGTTGGGCAGAGCTCTGCCTGCTAGAAGTGTGTGGCATGCATGGCCACAGTATCACGTAAATATGGCTGTTCCTAGTAATGTAATAGCTTGTACTGTACAAGGGATCTGTAAATCCCAAAATACCTTGGACAGTGATGTCTGCTGGTAGTATTCCCATGTGGGAGATGGCGAAGCGGTGGCTGAGACTAGTATGAGCATCATCCTGTCATTGGTGGCAAAGCTGAGGAGTGGCTCTACGTCTTTTTCCCTCTCCCCTGGACTACTTTGCTCTCCTTCCCCAGGGACCAAAAATGTGATCATGAGGAATATGTCACATGGCACAGTCTTGCTTTGTGCAGGGAGGGAAATCTCTATGGCTGTCTGGACCATGAGATCTCTCACATCAGGGTGGCTTCGCAGTAAGAGCTATAAGGTGTTCTGGGTATTCTAGAAGACTGGTCATCCTCAATGTGCTTATCTGGGAAGTACAAGATCCTGCCCATGTTTCTGCATTTGTTGGTCCCCTTTAAATACCACTGGAGCTGACAGGAAAGGAAGATCATGACTGTATTTCCCTTGAAGCTGAAGGAAGGCTCCTGCTGACCCCGGTAATTGTGGATCAGGTACTTCTTTGTTCTGTCCCTGCAATCAGGGCTTCCATCTGATTTTCCATAAATAGAAAGCACCAACTACCTCAGAAACCCCTGTCCCCACTCCTGACAGCTGGGGTCATGCAGGACTCATTAAAGAAAGTAAATAAAGGATGTGGGCAGGCCTGGCAGCAACAGCTTTCTCCTGGTGCCAGCAGGCCCTCTGCCAGGTAAAGCCGAACTCCCAGTGAGAGCTTCTCAGAGCGCCTTTGGGATGTGTACAGAAGAGTTCTGTGGTGAGATGAAATATTTAAAACCGCTTTGGGTTGAAGCGAGGTGGGGGAGCAGCAGCCTCTTTAATCTGTGCACAGTTTTAAGACTGTGTGTGAATCATTGATGAGGAGGGCAGAGTGTTTCTAAAGCTCTGGCAGGTCATTAAACCTGGTGAGGGACTCATTAAACAGGGAGCTGCATGGAAAGCCCTGGACAAAAGTACTGGAGTATTTCACACACATTGCTCTGTGGAGTGCCAGGACTTTTTACCTGTGACTTACAGGGTATTATTGCAGTATTTGTTAATAAAGGAAAATGTCTTAGGCCAGTGGATCGTGTTGCATAAGAGGAAATGTGTGAAAGAAGCTCTTTGATCTGTCAGGCAAAAGCATAAGAAGATACAATAGTTGGAATTCAGGACTTGGGGGTTTTTCTAACCATCTGATTGTGTTCCACATGGGGGTTGGGTAAATCACCTCTGCCAACTCTTTTAACTAGGACTTAACTGGGGTGGGGGAGCAGGGGAATATTCAGTGTTAGTGTTCCCATGGCTTCAGTGGAAGGAAAGTAGAAAATGCCATTTTGCCAAGCGGTGTCCTCAAATCCACGTCTGTTAGCAGCTTCTGCTGGCCGCACTGCTCACGCCATAGTGCTGTTTGACCTCTACTGTACCTGCTGTTGTGTGCCTTAGGCTTTTTCTGACCCACCTGCAAAGATCGTACATGCTGTTCAACGGGTTGGATAATTTTCCATCTATTGCAGTGACAAATGCAGTGTCAGATGATCCGTTCAGCTGGTTTGAATTTTGCTTTCTTCTGAGAAAATTTTGCTTTTTGGTAAAACTATGCTTAAGTGCTGGCCATAGACCTGAGTAAACCTGGCCTTATTGCCTACAGTCCCTGTGCTTCACCTCTAATTGTTAATTACACAGACCTAGATACTTGGTGTAAACTGGCATTACCCTCTTGGCTTCAGATGGGTTTACAGGACTTAAATGATATCCCCTGATTGTCTTGCATTTACATAGCTGTGTTCCAAAGCACTGCGTAAATGTCACGCAGAGGAGATGATATCTGCCGTCCTCAGGGGGCTGAACATTGTCCCTCCATTGGCAAGCAAATGCCCTTTTCTGCAGAAAGGCTGCAGCTGTCTGCCCTTGCTTCCCTGGCCCTCAGGAGAGAGTGGAAACAGCTGCAAAGGAAAAGATGCTTCAAATTTGCAATGTGGAGGAGGAGCAAAGGGCTAGCAATGTGGAGGATGCTTTTTGCTTGAGAGCTCCAGGTTCCTTTTTCTTCCTTCTCTTGGTTGGGCTGTGAATGAAAGAAGCTGGTGGCAGCTTGGAGGAAAGGCTTGTCTGGCATGGCAGAGGTGGGGGGGGTTCTCACTTGGATGATGGGCTCACAGCTCAGGTAAGTTCATGCGTTGCTTGAAGCCATAGCTGGTGATGAGGTGGAAAACAGCTCTATCCCCCTTGCTGGGCATGGTAGCTGCATCTTGATGTTTATGGTTTCTACTTCAACTTTTGTTGGGACAGCTTACTACTAAAATGCCATCGCTTCTGGCAGAGAGCTGATTGCTACTTACTATTGCTTAGGAATCCAGAAAAGAAAGCAAAGAAGAATTAAATAGGAAATTTGCCTTCTGCTGCACACAAAGGTATCCAAGATGCTCTAGTTTTGTCCTCAAGTAAACAGTAATTGAGTTTTTCGTTTGGCTTGCTTTGGTTTATTGCTTGAAACAAATAACCTCTCCCTTGAATGATCCATTTCCAGAAAGCTTATAAGCAGTGTGCTCAGTGGAGGTGGGAAGAAGGGTGTGTATGAGCACTTGGGAATGCACAATTGGGAACAGGGAGTGCAGTGGGAAAGAACAAATGAATTCTGACACTGTAAGTGAAGATTAAGCAGTGAAGAGTGTGAGGCTTCAGCTGGCAGTCATTGCATTAACAGCTTGGATATTTCAATAATCAGTTTAAAGTTGAGTTTATCAGGCATGCAAAAAGCTCAGCTCTTCAAGGTGTGTGGCTGTAGCTCAAAGCCATTGAAAGTCGAGAGATTACGATGGTGTGGTGTAAAAATGCATTAATGAGATCTTTTCCATGTGTTGGAGGAAGAGACAGAGCTGGTGTAGTCAGGAGCAGGTTTCTGTTGCTCATGATCCCAAACTCCTGTTCAGCAAGGAGCAGAGAAGGGGGCAGCTGTTGTTTACTCTGTAGAAAACTCAGTCAGGGCCTGAGGCTGAATCACCTCTGAATTTTCCTAGTAGCCTGTGGCTCTCTAGTCGCATGAAATGTATCTCTGTTTGTCTTCTTTCCCTCTCCACTTGAATGAAGTGGCCTGCAGCGGACAGACACAGCAGCATGAGTCCATTATCCTGCTCATCCTTGCCCAGATGTGCTCTGACTGGTGCATGCCAGTCCCTCTGAAGTCAGTGGGGCTGTGGGAATGACCTGTGTGACTGTGCTCTTCTGGCCAGACCTTCATCAGATGTAAATCTGCACACGGTTCTGGCTTCAGTGAGGCTGGAGTAATTTGTAGTGTGTTTTGCAGCGTTCCTACTTGGGCAAGTCAGCAGGCAATTGCCTTAAGAAGAACTGGCTACCTTAGGAACCTCCACCTGGGGATATCCAGTGGCTGTGCTGTCTGTGGCGCTCCTCTGCCTGTAATTACAGGCTGCAACTCCATTAGATGCTGCACTAAGAAATTACTCTTTATATCCCACTTAAGCAAAAACATCTTGTAAGAACCGTTTATTCCATTCTGGGGCTCTGTGGTGTGTGATCCCTCTCTTCAGTTCCTCTCTGATTTCCAGCCCTCAGAGTGGAAGGGACTCCGTCTCCATCGATTCCTCCAGTGTGTAGCTGGTCTTTGGCTGTGCTTTTTAGCATCTAGCAAAGGGCAGCCCAGGCACTGACTGCTGTCAGCTGTCCCACAAATGATTACTGCAGCTGCTCTCCATTTCAGCACATGGGGAGGTTGAGACTTGACACAGAGACAGGAATGGTGCTTTGAGATCCAAATATCTGCTGTGGCTGGATGTAGCAACGGTGTCAATATGGAACATGGTTGCCTAGAAGTGTTTTTTCTGTGGTCATGCTTGCCTTTTTTCTCTGTACCAGAGGTTAGCCTGATCCTTCTGCTAGGCAGGTAAAGGGGCATTCAAAGGACAGCTCTTACCAAGAACAACCAGCCAATATCCCATCTCATTGCTTCACCAGAGAAGAAAAATATCTGTATTTTATTTTCCCCTCTGGAAGGAATTTGGTGCAATTGATATAATTCCATAGTCTGCTGTGTCTTTTTGTCCTATTTCTTTCAGCAGATCAGTGTGCCAGTCTGAGCTTTTCAATACAGTGGGACAGCAGAACATAGAAACAAGTGGGAGGGAAGTTCAGGGAAAAAAACATCCCAAAAGAAGCTACCACTTTCCGCGAATCTAAAGGGCTGCAAGAAGATGTGCTTGGAAAGGATGAAAATGCTGAATATAGTTTACATGGCTAGAGGGTAAGGAAGGATGCATGCGCACATGCAGAATGCGTGCTGGGGAATGGCCTACAAAGCAGGCCACAAAAGGTTTCGGAGAGCAGTAACATAAAATTAAGAAAAGGGGAAACTGTAGGCTGGAAAGAATTGAAATTGTCCTGGTGAGAGATCTTTAACAAGCTGTGGGTAATTTCCTCAAGGGAAGTAATAGACTCTCCATTGCTGGGGTTGTTTAAAAAGTAAACTGGATGAAACAGTAAGAAATATGCTCTAAGGACTAATCTTCTGTCAACTTGATGGATTAATGACCTAATTGGTCCTTTGGTTTCCTTCCATCTCTCATGCCTACTGTTCTGTGAGCAGCAGCTTCTAGTCATTAGGAATAAGACTAGGTGAAAGGAGTAGTGTCAGTGGAAATACTCATTCACTTTCAGTGATTTGGTCTTCTTCCAGACCTCTTGGCCATAAGAAAGCTTTGGTGCTGTAGGAGATAGAATGGGTATGGGGCTCAGAGATTCCCAAACTGAAACTTGTTTTCTGCTTTCCCTATAATGCCTTGAGTTGTTTCTGTCTCTCAGGCAGGGTATTCTTCTGAAACTTGGCCCAAAGCAAGCTATTATTACAAAGCTATGGTGATTCATTGTCACTCCTACATCTGTTGGCTGGGTCATGCCAACCTACTCTTTCTGCATGCTCCCTGGGGCTTTTTCAAGGCACAAATAGGCAAATGGATTGTTTTCACAGCAGATCTCCTGGTTTTGGGCTATCTGGTGATGCAAAATAGATGGGAAGCTTTGTGAACGTCCTTCCCCTTCCTCACATATCTTCCATCTCCCGTGTTTCCCGTGCTGCTTAAATTCCCAAATGTCCCACCTAGTAATCGGGCATGTGATCAGGGAAAGAGGAAGGGCACGATGGCTGTGTTTTGGTATTCTTGGTGCCTGGAAAATACTTTCTATGCATTGGAGGAAACTTTAGGATGCTCAAGATACTCAAGAAAACAGAACCTGCCCTGCACTGAGACAACATCAAGGTGGCTGGAGGTAAACACAGCAAGACACAGATACATCTGGGTCTTGCACCTATTTCATTTCATCCCAATAGTGATGAAGGGTATCCTTTTTTCTTCCCATTCTCCTTGACTGTTTACCCTTCCCTTTGCTCCTTTCTGTACCATTTAGGATATGTGGATCATAGCCACATCTACTGTGCTGCTGTACTCAGGATTTCAAGTGCTGAGAAAACTGTCTTGCTGTAGTTTCTTTGTCATCCCTTTCCCTTTGTACATCTGCTGGTAAAGCAGCCTGGCAATAGACAAAACTTTAAATACATTAGACATGCATTTGCATTTGAAGAAGGAAATAAAATATGCATGACTCATCCTAATTCAGACTTGCAGACTGTTTCCAGATTACCTTCCTGCAATCAAAATTTGACTTTTTAAAACAATTTTAATTGCTGTAGTGTATTTGTTCTTTGTGTGTGTTTGTTCGTGGTGTGGGGTTTTTTTTGGTTTTTTTTTTAGGTTTAAATGGTAGAGTTCCCAAGGCATTAAACTAAAAACTTCCTCAATTGATAGAGGTGATCTCTGGATTTCATGATTTCTTTTCAGAGTCTTCAGATCTAGTCCATGTGAACTTCTGAGCATCATCAGTCCCTCTGACCTTGGGTGGGGTTACCTAGGCTGAGTCTTGGTTGGAATTGGTCCCAGTATTTTCTGTGTATCTGAACTCAGCTCAGCCCTAGTTTTTTTCTTATTTTCAATGGCTTCTTTTCTTGAACTGCTTACAGGTGTCTGTTCCCTTGGAGCTTCTTAGCAGATTGCATTTACTGCTTTTAACTTGGCCAGCACAACCTTGGCAAATGCCACTTGAAGCTGCAGCTTCTATGACTCCCCTTATGTTTTACCTTTCATTATTTCAGTGCTTATGTGTTCTGTTCAGTATTACTGTCCTGGTTTCAGCTGGGATAGAGTTAATTTTCTTCTTAGTAGCTGGTATAGTGCTGTGTTTTGGATTTAGTATGAGAATAATGTTGATAACACACTGATGTTTTAGTTGTTGCTAAGTAGTGCTTACACCAGTCAAGGACTTTTCAGCTTCCCATGCTCTGCATGGCGTACAAGAAGCTGGGAGGGGGCACAGCCAGGGGGCCTGACCCACATTGGCCACAGGGCTATTCCACACCATATGACGTCATGCTCAGTAAATAACTGGGGCGAGTTGGCCGGGGGGGAAGGGATTGCTGCTCGGGAACAGGCTGGGCATCAGTCAGGGGGTGGTGAGCAATTGTGTCGTATATCACTTGCTTGGTACATTATTATTGTATTATTGTTATTACTACCACTACTACTATCATTCTATTTTATTTTACTTCAATTATTAAACTGTTCTTATCTCAACCCAGGAGTTGTCTGACTTTCATCCTTCCAATTCTCTCCCCCACCCCACTGGGGAGGAGTGAGTAAGCGGCTGTGTGGTTCATAGTTGCTGGCTGGGGTTAAACCACGACAGTCCTTTTTGGCGCCCAACGTGGGGCTTGGGGGTTTGAGATAATAACAGATTAATCAGAGTGTATTAAGGAATTTGTATCTGTTAACAGTTGCTGGTCATAATATTGATTCATCTGCTCTCGGTATTAGTCTACCTGATCTGCACCATGCTCTTGCTTTTGCAGTACATGTTAAAGATTGGTGTTGGGTGTTGCAGTTTTCTGTGCTCTGCCGTGATTAGTGATGTTTTGCCTGGGAGATTTGTTATTAAAACACTGACCTTGAGCGCTATCTGGTATTTGGGTTCTGTACTGAAGCCATTACTGTACTTCGGGTACCACCTCATGGAGACAATTAGCAATTATACCTCTTCCTCTGAGAGGCTTTTTATGGAGGAAATACAGAATAGCACCTTCACTGCCGCCTTCTATAATGTTTCCTCCTTCATTACAACAATCCAACACCACACACCATCTCTCCTGTCCTGAAAGACTGTTATGACAGATGGAGCCTAAAGTCATGAACTAAATGAACTCAACAAACATTTTAGAGGGATAGCCTATAGACTAGGGAAATTATATCTATATGTGTGTGTGTGTGTATATATAAAATATATCAAAAGACTGGAAAAGTGGTAATGATTAATTGGAATGTATTTGAAAGACCTGGGCATGACGTATATGGTATGGAATAAGGGGTGGATACTGTCCTGGTTTCAGCTGGGATAGAGTTAATTTTCTTCTTAGTAGCTGGTATAGTGCTGTGTTTTGGATTTAGTATGAGAATAATGTTGATAACACACTGATGTTTTAGTTGTTGCTAAGTAGTGGTTACACCAGTCAAGGACTTTTCAGCTTCCCATGCTCTGCATGGCACACAAGAAGCTGGGAGGGGGCACAGCCAGGGGGCCTGACCCACATTGGCCACAGGGCTATTCCACACCATATGACGTCAAGCTCAGTATATAACTGGGGCGAGTTGGCCGGGGGGGAAGGGATTGCTGCTCGGGAACAGGCTGGGCATCAGTCAGGGGGTGGTGAGCAATTGTGTCGTATATCACTTGCTTGGTACATTATTATTGTATTATATTATTATTATTGTTATTACTACCACTACTACTATCATTCTATTTTATTTTACTTCAATTATTAAACTGTTCTTATCTCAACCCAGGAGTTGTCTGACTTTCACCCTTCCAATTCTCTCCCCCACCCCACTGGGGGGGAGTGAGTGAGCGGCTGTGTGGTTCATAGTTGCTGGCTGGGGTTAAACCATGACAATTACCCAGTTGCAAAATTACCAGAAGGAAATGGCAGTGGAGCAGGACCGCTGATCTTCTGTCTATAGTTCAGCCTAAACTCAAGTTCATTGTCATATAAATCACAAACTTTAAGCTGAAAGGAGATTTCTGCAGACTGTATCCCTAGCTTGTTCAGTGCAACACAGGATTTATGCATTTATGGGAAGGGATGTGATTGCACATGTGAAGACTAGTGCAGGCTTTGGAGTCCTTTGAGAGAAGTAGTAGTGGGGTTTTTAGCCAGTGAAGACCAGTGATGGAGGGAGATGAAACCGGTGAATGAGCAACCTGTTGATATCAAATGCTGGAAGATAAGAAAAATAACAATGTTTTCTGAAAAAAAAAAATGGACTAGTCACTTGGAGGGGAATGGTACATAGTCCTGGCTGTCGTCAGTAATCCCAGTCTTTATTATCTCCAAGTAACTGGGAGAGAAATTGAGGAAAGAGGTCCTGGTGAGGAATGAGAAAAGTTACTTTAATAAATCTGGAAATGTTCTGAACACCCAGTTATTCAGTGTCCATGTGCAGTCCTTTCTCTAGCTGCTAAAACTGAGAGGAAAAAAGTAGGAAGGCTTTAAACAGATATTCATTGGCAATTAGAAGGGAAATATCGACTGTGCTGTGTCTGCTTGCCTTGGCCACTTCCACTTAATGAATGCCCTTAAAACAGTGGCTCTGCTATTGAGCCAAAGCAAATTCTGCACCATGTCGGTTAGTTATGTGTGCCCTGTGGACAGAGAACAAAAGTGCTAATGCATGATTTATGTATCAAACCAGCACAGTAACACTAACTAGCTAAGCTGCACAGCACGCCTGTTGAATAGAGACTGCATCTCCATAGGCTAAAGCACTTCTCACCCTGACCCATCTGCTTCACTGAGGTTGTTCTAGGTGTTCCTCCACCCACCTTTGGAGGTGAAAGCATCCTCTGTGCCGCTGCTGTGATGCGCAAGCACAGGGAGGAAAACTCCGTGCTCAGCTGCTGTACAACAACTAGGATGAAACATTATTAATAATGGGTGTTACTGAGCTGAATGTACTTGCTGTACTGGGGCATGCAGGGAGGTAACAGAAAGGATCTCTAGTCAGTTTATTGCAGAGTTCATCAATGATGTGCGTATATCAATTTTGGGGGTCAATATTTTCTTTTGGAACCCCATAGCATGTTTGTGGTTCTCCCTTCTGAATTCTGCTAAGGCCTGACTGAGTGGGGATGGGGAAAGGGGACATGGAGAGACTAAATCAGAACTGTAAGCCTAAGAGGGGTGGGACAGTTTGACTTGGAAGTCAGATCATTTTCCTTCTCTTGGCTTTTGTATTTTGGTGCTCTCAGCAGCAGCCAAAGGCTGATCACTGTTCACTGGAGCTGGACTCTGTTCTGAGCTTGTGTACAGCTCCTGGGTCTGTGTGCAGGTGCTGCCTCTTGGAAATGGGGGCATTCTGGGGCATGGCCAGCTATAGGCTCTGTCTTCAAGCTGTGTAAGTTTGTGGTGCAGGGGCAATAGTACATGAGATGCAGGTAAAGGGTATGAGTACCATATGAATAATGGCTATTTATTAATAATACCTATTCTCTGGCTGCCATTTGGCAAACACAACAGCTGGACTTGCCTTATAAAGAAATTCAAATGACTTCTAGGAATGGAGACGTTCACTTGCTCTGTGAAGTTTTTGTAAAAGGCACATTACCTGCAAGGGTATGCTATTTTTCACAGATCCTTACCTCTTACAGCTTTATTTCTATTGTTGATTCATAGTGTGAGGCTTAGGAAAGCTGTATGTAACCCAGCAGGTGGTTGCCGCCTTTATCTTGCTGGCAAGGTGTGGCAACAGGATAGAAATTGGGAATGATCTCTATTGATTTAACATAACTTCTGTTCAGCAGAGAGCACAGTTAAATGGAGATATACAGCTCTTCTTGGCTGTGTGGTCCTACCACCCCTTAACATGGGTTATAGTGAATAGGAATATCAATCCTATCTCTCAGGGTGCTTCCTCTTTTGAACCTGTGCCATGTTCTAAAAAGCACAAAGGGTGTTCTTTAGTGTCTCTGGTACTGTGTTGGCTCAGTTGGAAATCCTGCCTTTGGGAGTTAGTCCACCTGTAAATGGAGAGATTGCAGGAGAAGGGAATAGCTACAAAATGTCTTCCTCTTTGTGGTATGAGGGTGTTCTCTGCTGTGCTCACTCACCACCCAGGGTTAAGTGGTAGGCTTGCTCCCAGCTGAGCTGAAATGGGACAGCATTGTGCAGAGCTTCTTGATCAAGCAGATCTTCTTGGTATGTTATGTTCTGAAGCTCATCAGTTTTATTTCCTAATGCCCTTATGATGGCTGCAAAAGAGCTGTGGTGTGTTTGGAACTGGTACGGTGCTTTTCATGATCTTAAGTGTGCCTATTAAAACAAAAAAAAGCCATATTGAAAATCAATTTTCTCCTTGCAGGTCTTGAGCAATTTTGTAAGATATAATAAGATGAGCAATCTGGTTCTGGCAGTGAAAAGAACAGATGCCAAGCTATAATTTCCCTTACCAGAAAATGCTGCAGAGTCACTTTGTGTTGCAGAAAGAATAATCTGTGTTATTAATAGAGGACAGTTAAAACTTGGAGTCCTGAGAGCACACACTTCATCTGGTCTGTACCATATGGAGGCTGGTAGGCAGGAACATATCCTGGTCAGCCAGGAGAGCAATGACAAGATCTTGGAGCATAAGAGGTTATCTGTATCTTGACTGAGCAGTGGAAACTGTTGGGTAACACATCCCATAACACCAAAGGGTCATGTTTCTGACTGTAGGAATTCTTGCTTGTATGTGTGTGGGTTTTTTTGGTGTTTGTTGTTTTTTTTGTTTTTTTTTTTTTTTGCACGGCCAGCCTCCATGGAAGATGGCAGAGCAAAGCTGGCATTGCCCATTTGCACAGAGCTGGTATCTGTGGGGCCCTGACCTGGGTTCTTTGCATACTTCTCAGCTGAACAAATTCAAGGAAATGGCCAAAAAGAAAAAAGAAATTATCTCTTAAGAGTGCTGAAACTTGCCTGTGTGAATATATTCCTTCTCTTATCTCTAGAAATATCCTGGGTCTCTCACAACTACCTCCTTGTCAAGGTCGGCCACCAACCAGCTTCTGGAACAATACAACACCCCTGCCCACTTATTCTGTGGATACAGATGTCCATCACTTTTAAAACAGGTGCTGGCTGGTGCAGGGTCACAGGGGTAAATTCACACCTGAATTTACTTCATTTTTATATCCCTGGGCAAACAAGCCCTAACTCATCTAAACAGTCTTCAATTTGTTCCCTATTCTGGCCAGCTCTCTCATCTCCTTATTAGAATTAATTGTGTTAAGTATTGGGTCACAACTAACTTTCTGGAGGCTGTGGCGGAGATAATATTGCATTCTCAGCATCATCAGATTTGTTCTTCTCCATTAACTGATGGGCCTGTGCTTTTCTTTGCTCTCCTCTTAATGTATTTATAGAGCCGCCTTTGTTGCCTTTATGTCCTTGTTAGTTGTAATTCATCTTATGCCATAGCCTTTCCGATTTATCCCTGCATGCTTATGATATTCCTTTATACTTTTTTCTCAGTTGCCTGTCCTTGTTCCCACTTTCTATACAGTTGCTTTTTGATTGTTCAGTCTTTAAAATGCTCCTAATGTAACCATATTGATTTCAAGCTATGTTCACTATCTTTCCTCTGTACTGGCATAGACTGCTATTGTGCTTTTGATACAGTCCCCTTCAGCACTACCAGATCTCCTGCATTCCTCTCTACCTTAGGTTATCTTCCCAAGAGACCATGCCTCACAGTTCTGAATGTGTTGAAGTCTTCTGGGTTTTTTTTCTTCTTGTTTTGAAGTCCATTTTCCTCATTCTCCTGGTCTCCTTTCCCTTTCTCTGCTTATGATCACTTCCACCTGCATTGCCTTCCACCTTTCAGTCCTTAACAGGTTCTCCTTGTTGGAATCAAATCTAAATGTCCACCTACTTCCTATAGTTTTCTTCACCTTTTAAAACAGACTTGTAACCGTCACAAAGAACTTAGACTCCCTGTGTCCTACTGTACTGTTTCGAGTAACCAAAATCCTCCAGAAAATGTAATATTTCTGCTGTTTGCTCATAAAAGACTCGTCCACTTGCTTCTCTTTGGATCATTCTCTCCTCGCCACTTTCTCTAGAGCAAGAGATCTGGAATAGGGCCTGATGTTTCTCCTGTTCCTGAGCTTCAAGCAAGCACTGCTGCCATGAAGTGCAGCACCCCTTCCCTTTTTCTATGTTGTTATTCCCTTGAATATGTGTATATATAGCTTTGCCTATATTTTTCTTCTGTGTGGCCTTATTTCTGATAACATCATTTTAAGTATGGAAAAGCCCTGAAGTTGCAGACCAAGTAAGTGAAAGCAGAATAGGATCCTTTATAATCTTTTCCAGAAATTGCTTTTTCCTTCACAGTGAGCTTTGAGCTACTGTGAAACATCTCTACTCATTATTGGGATCCAATACAAAAGCTGGTAAACTAATGCTGGCCTATTACAGCTTTGCTTTGGGTGCTGTCTTCCCCTGTTCTTAAGATGCTGTATCAAAGGATGTATTTACTATGCAATTTGAGGCCTCCGATACTACTAACAAGTGATAGGATGAGAGGAAATGGCCTCAAGTCATGCCAGGGGAGGTTTAGACTGTATATTAGGAAAAATTTCTTCATTGAAAGGATAGTCAGACACGGGAACAGGCTGCCCAGGGAAGTGGCTGAGTCGCCATCCCTGGAGGTATTTAAAAGAAGGGTAGACATGGTGCTTAGGGACACGGTTCAGTGGTGGACTTGGCAGTGTTAGGTTAATGGTTGGACTCGATCTTAAAGGTCTTTTCCAATGTAAATGATCCTATGATTCTACTTGTTTCTCCAGAGCAGAGCTACCTGGTCAGATAACTCTGGGAATCAAGAGACTACATCAATTCTCATTTGTCTCTTCCCCTTACAGTGTCTACAGTTGGGCCTCTCCCGGATTTCTGTCAAAATAGTCAGTCTCTTAGCAAAAGAAGGTGTATCTGCAAGTTTGTCTGGTCTCGGGTGAAGACTGGTGCCACTGGCTTAGCAGCAGGAACAGATAAAGGTGGATGTGGAAGGAGGTAAGCATTTTCAGTAGAACTGATGCACAGTTAAATGAAGGAAACAATACAGATGCAGAGCAATAATAATTTTTATTGGACCTACAACCCCTGTACTATTTGATATATCCATAAGTGCTGTCCACCAGCACAGGATGTATTAGCTAGGTATTTACACGTATAAGACCCAAGAGTGTTCATGTAACATCTGGAATTTTTACCACTAGAGCAGAAACATCTGCTGTTCCCATCTTTGGTACCAACAATAAGTGATTATTCTGGACTAGTGACAAAGGGTGGCATGGTACACACCTTACTAATGAGGGCAAATATATTAAAATAGGAAAGATGAGATGCTTAAAAGCCTCCTGTTGCCCTGTGCTTAGGGCTGAATGCTGGTGTTGTACTTCATTTTTCAGTGACTCAATTTCAAAATGTGTCTAGTGATAGGAAGGGATTCAACGCAGTTCAGACTCAGGTCTGGAAGGTTTACGTTCCGAGTTTCCTTTTTTCTGGTTCCCCTTGCTTCAACTTGTAAGTCATTTGCCAGAAAGTGAGGGGGGGGGAAGTCTTTCCAGATCTGCCCTGGTAGTAAAAAATTATATTTCTAGGTATTTAAACATTTTGCATATTTTGTAATCTTAACCACAATGTAAAGCCATAAACACACATTGTTCCAGTGCTGTTTATTACAGTGACTTTAAAATGGCATAATGGTTGATTCAATGTTTTGCTCATTTTGGAGAATTTCAAAAAGAATCCTCTTTCATAGGTTGTGTGCTATCATTTCTTACTATCTAACTGTGAGTCATAAACCATCCAGAATGGGTTGCTTATATGTGTTTTGGCTTTTGTTTGATTTGGGGGGGGGGGGGGGGAATTACATATGTGCAGAGAAGCTTGAAATTAGGAATTCTAACAGGTTTAAAAGAGTAACTAGAAAGTTGGGGTGCATTATCTTCTATTTTTAATCCCATTACTTTTGAAAGCTACTTTTTTTTGAGTTCTTAAACTGTAAGTATTAACTGGTTGTATTAGATGCTGCTGCAGTCTTGCTGACTTAAGATGGTTTCCAAAATGTTGTTTGCCTCAAGTGAGAAATAAATGCTTCCATCATAAAAAGCTTAGCAAATCATTTGACATTCATGCAGGTTGATTGACTCAGCTAGCGCAGATCACAGATGAGCAAATGGTTTGACTAGCAGCTGGGATAAGAGCGGTAGGTTCAAGTTTCTCCTCTGGTCTAGAATTAATCCGTTACCAAAATCAGAGGTGTTCAGTAGCATAACTCTGAAGAGGGGTTAGAGATGCAAGTGTTTGATTTGGATGTCGCAGTCTCTGAAGTCCTCACTTATTAAAGGCGTATGTAAATAACTCTAGTGCTCGGAGGCTGGAAACTTTAAAGGTTCTTTAGTAATAAGTAGCTGGGACAGAGTTTGTCTACAGAAGCAAACTCAGGGGAGGTACAGGGTATCAACTAATGGAATAAATTAGCTGCCTAATGTCACATGCATGCCCTCATTCAGAAATAAAGTGGCCTTAGATTAGAGGAACGAGTGGCAGGGCTTGAAAAACTTCCAGAACAATGATGTCCATTTGGGAGTTTAAAAAACCTTAATTTATATGTGCTGCCTCCATGCCACTTGCTGATTCACCTCATCTTTTCTGAGCATTCCCATGATGAAATGGGCCACAGTTAAGTCTCATACTCAATTATCTGAGCATAACCCTAAGGCTTAGGTTTCCTTTGCAAACACTGGCAACAAATTCAAAACCTGTTCTCCACAACTGTAACTGTTGTCAATATTTCCCCTCTCTGGCGGCACTCCTGCCTGAAGTCTCTGTCCCTCCAGCTGTGCTATTCAACCATCTGTGCCAAGTTAAGAAGAATTCTTTGCATCTCACCAAATCTGTATGTCTCTCTGCCACATTGAGATATTTTGAGCCTCACGCCCTTTCTCACAGGGACATCCCGGTGGTGCTACATACCTAGGCTGAGAACTGAGGCAGCAGGTTGCATTGGTGTTGAACTGAAGTGCAAGGCCCATTGGCTTTTTCCCAGGTAAAAATTAACAGTGAATTGGTCTTCGTATTGCCTTTTGCACACCTGGTAATTTTTAATCTAGACATGAAAACAAAAGCTGCTTTCACACACACTCTGAACAAACCGAGGTCAGCATTCAGCTCTGAAGGAAATAATTTGTAGCATTAACAGAGAATTATTAGGGAGGCCTGTATCATCACATGAAGTATAAGCCTCCCTTCTGTGTGCAACAAGATAACAACCAGCTGTCCAGGGATCTTTAACCTCTAGAGTTGACAGCATGAGGATGAAAACAGAAAAGCCTTCCTGTTAGAGCAGAGGGATCAGAGGAGGCCTGTGTAATTACTAGCCATTAAATAAAGTATGCTCCTACGTCTTCAAATCCCAAGGCACATATATAATTAGCTGATAAACTGCAAATGAATAATTGTCCAACAGCAAAAGCCAGAGGAGTGGAGGGATGCTGTTCACCTTCTCTCTCTTCTTGCAGGGAACAGTGCTATGTAAATTGCTCATTTTAGTGAAAAGTTGGTTATTTGATGTTAAATGGCACAATGACTAGCTGAACTGGGAGACAGCATTTCACAGCTGGCCCCAGAATTTGCAGTGTTATGAACTGCTGGTGAGACTTATGTAGCTTAGAGATGGATGGTGGTTGTAACTTCAGTTATTTCATGTGGGCTGTGTTTGCACACAGACAGTCTGAGGGATCTGAAACAGAAGCTGCAGCTGAGCTACCTGGCAGTCGCTACCTGGGGATGTTTGCAGGACTGGAGATCAGGTCCAGATCTACAGGATGGATGTTGGATTTTCAGTTGCCTTGTGCTGGTGCAGTGCTGATGATGTGAGGATTGCTCCAATGTGCTGATTTACACCAGCTGTCATGTGGCTGTGAGGTACGGATCCTCACTCAGGTTACTGTGCTGAGTTACTGCCCATCAACTGAGCTGCAGTAACTGTCCCTGACTGCTGGGTCAAAAGAAAAATAATGCAATTAATTTTAATCTCCTTTCATTACAGTCTAAACTGTGCTAGATAATCTCGCCCTTTCTGTGAGGTAAGAGTGTTTCCATGGATGTTTAGAGTACCTCAGATATGTCATCAATTAGATGCCTGTACGAGCCTCTCCTATCTTCATAATTACTGCATCTCTAAAAATAGTTTCCCCTCTAGACACGTCAATGTTTCCAGATCTGGCAAAAATGGGAATGAAACAAGTAGAATCGGACACAAGGAACTGAAATCAGATTTTCTTCCAACTAACTCTCCAATTTAGGAATTTTCAAATCAAAGAAAGTAGATAGAAAGGTATTGATTGTCCTGAGTACTTCCAAACCTCAACAGGTTTAGTAATATAACTCTGTGCCTAATAATCTGAAGCATACTTATTGTTTTGTGTTCAAGGAGTGGGCTGTTGAATGAAATTACATGTTTGCTTGCAGTGTGTTACTCAGCCTTTAGATGTCTCGTGCTGCTGAAAAGAGTTTGGAAAGGGCACTTCATGGTTAACAAGAAAAAGAAAGTTAGAACATAAGTTTTGCTGAAGCCTCTTTCTATTACCTTTAATGGGTGGCTTTAAATGTTTTTTTTTTGAGGAAAATCTCTAATTCCATATACCATGGCAGCTAACAAGAGTGGGTAGTGATGCTTATAGTTTCCAAATTAGTTCACCCATTTCTTCCTAAAACAGCTTTTTTGAATTTTGAAGCTTACAATTAAGTCTAAATATAGGACTTCAAGTAAAGCATGTATGTATTTCTAAAGTTTGACCACACAGAAAGTGATTCATAATCACAGAACAGCAAAGACGTTTTTTAACATTCACATAACACACAGCGTTTTGCAGATGGATGTACTAACTAGAGCCAATGAAAAATTAATCACTAAAATGCAACCTGAGAAGTGCTAAGTTTCAGAAAACTTTGCAGATTTTGAAAAACCTGAAGGATTGATCTAGCAATTGTTTTAAAATGAAGTGGATTTTTTATTTTCCTGTCTCTGGTTTGCATAAAACTATTCCCACCAAAAATAGGTTTTGTGGTTTGGTGGTTTTCGTGTGTGTGTGTGTGTTTTCCTACAAAAATTTTTTGAGACTCTGTTGTGTTTGAATTTTTTCTCCCCCCCCCTCCCCCCCCCCCCCCGAAATACACCCAACATGAGCTAATGTAAATCTGATAATGTTGAACATGGCGGCAGCTGAATAGCGAGTGACTCCATCACACAGATTTAACTCTGGGAGTCAAGGCTATGAAATAACAAGTTAAAATTGGAGGAAAATTAGGAGAGCTGTGGTTCACAGGGTTAAAATCTGTTTGGGAGAGGAAGGTTTATGCCCTGCTTCTTTCAATCAGTGCACTGCTGTTTTGATTATCAGAATTAATGATCCTGACTTCTAGCTCTCAATCAAAGGGCAATGTCTCCAGTGCAATTCATTTCTCCTACCAAATAGTTGTTTTAGAAGCCATTAAATTATCTTCAGAATCTCCAGTGTTGCTAGAAGCAGCTATGATTGAAGCTGGTGGATAATTTCTGGTGGGAGTTGACTAGGTAGTTTCTTCATCCCACTACATTTTTAGAAAATTCAAAAGCTTTCTGCTTTGAGAACTTTCTGGATATCTGGTGACGGAATGACCAGTGTAACCTGGTGGAAGGAGGAGTGTGTAATGGGCAGGCAAGAAAGCTCTCCCCTGCAAATCATTGCAGAGTGTGTGACCAGAGCCTGTAAGGCTTCAGGTCAAAGGCTTCAGCTGTCACAAGGACCTCATCTTCAGTGTCCCCCATGTATGATGTGCTTGTGAGGACGTAGTTTCCATGTCTTCGCTTCTCAGACGCTTTTCTTTGTATGAAGAATTAGGCAATCCCTGTGCTGATTCCACAGGCCTGTAGTTGAAGTAGTTACCTGCAACAAAGGTGACAAAGGTCCAGGTCTGAAATGGACACAGAAGAGATCTCAGCACAGATTTCCCACATGTTCCACTACTGGTAGGTTATGAGGTGTGTTAGGTTGCATGCACATCCATGTATAGATACTGACCAGAAATCCCAGCTTTGTCAAGATAAGTTTCTTCTGAAAAGAAAAAAAGTTTGAATTGGCAATTTCTTGTGAAATACAGGTTTTTGACTCAAAAAATCCTGCCTTGCTCTAGTTTTAACCCTGCTTGGCTTGTGAGATCCAATTTGATCACAGTACATACTGACATGGCTGCAAGCACAATATACTCTGTGGCAAACCTTGAAGTGTACAAAAGAAAGGGAAATAAAATTACTTTTCTTCTCAGTAGGCTTCCTGGAACACTTTAGTATGTAAAACACAATATTATTCATAGTCATTTCTTATCCTCAGGGTGCTGGCTCCTAAATTCTGGAGACCTTCAGAGGGACTGCACAGCAGTGTTTGATAAGAGACACCTCCTTAAAACTTTAGCCTGGGCTTCTCCTACTTCTCACTTCCATTATCAAGTAAAATAAAAGGAAGGGGGGAAATCCAAGCACTGAATTCACTGGGACCAGAGAGGAGGTAATAGGAGAAAGCTTTAATGTGAAGCCTTTTGCAACTTTTTGAACTATGCTCAATTAGGATGGAGAATACTTGGTCTTACTCAAAAGTATCTAAATTAATTTTTCCTCTATGCTAGCATTCAGTACAGAAGAAGCCATTTGGGTCCAAGAGAGTAAGGAGAATAGAAATAAGACTGTAGTACACCAAGTAATCTTACAAATTAAGGATTGTGTTCTTGGATGGTACAAAATGGCATTGTCCACTTTGTATCCACAGCACTGTGGTGAGAATTGGCTGTCTGTTACTTTCCTGTCTGTTACTCTTAGGCATTCAGTTCAGTGCTAAATGTCTCTGTTTATATGGGGAAGTTTGGGATGGTACAAGGGAAGTTTCCAATGAACCTCACTGAAAGAAACAAGAAGAAATGTTTGTCATGAACAGAGGAATCATTCACTCTTACACTCTTCCATATGAAGTTTCCAATATTGATTAAACCTCTGAGTCTTTAAGAACCACAGAAACTATTCTCTAAAAGAAAAAGAGGGTGGAGTAAGGGACTTCTCCAAGGTCATGAACTGAATGGACTACGTTCTGACTCTTACCTGTGAAGAAAGCTCTTAGTTCAAGGTGCCAGTCTTCACTGGAAGTATAAAATGTTGGAAATCTTACAGGAGGGACAGTTCTTTAGAGGGCTCTGATCTAGCTTTTCACTTCCAAAAGCTTTGGAAGAAGACCTGTTTCTAAACAATTTGAAGGATGTGATTTTTAACACCCTTAAGAAAAATTAAGATCTAATGGGATTGGTTTAGGTCAAAGTAGTCAGTCCTTAGTGTATGGAAATAGACTAAACAAGGTCTTTTGCTAGCTGTATCTTCTGTAATTCTTTGATTACCTGTAACTTCTTACTGTCTCCCAGGATGTGAAAATATTGGAATACTTGGATCTTCTCCTCAGTGATTTTTTTTTGCTCATTCGTGTTATGGCAAGGTTAGTACTAAGAGGCATGTTGCTGGAACATGTTACATTGAGATGTTAATCAGCTGACCTCTGCAGAAGACACGATAGGTGTTACTGATATTACACTGTTGAAGTTATGCCTAACTTTTTAATTTGTCTGATTTATTAAGTCTTAATTTTAGAGTGATCTAAAGAGACATTAAATACTAATTTTTAATTACACAGGCAGAGATGAAAGTGCTTAAGTATTTAAAAAGCAGCTGGGTTAACTCACCATACTTTTCATGGCAGTTTGATCTTTTCTGTCAGCTAGTACTCTCTTCCTAGAAGCTTTGACTATACTGGAAAACTATTGTTGGTTCACTTCTCGAGTCTTTTCTTATTGAGAAGAGCTTAGCACAGTTCTGAAATATGTATGTAGAGAGAGGGAAGACTTCATGCTTACAAAAGTTCTGTTTAAGAAAATCACCCAGTTTGATTTACCCTTGCCTTAACAAATTCCAGGCCAGCATTCTCAACCCAAGGCTCCTAAGATCATGGAGTGTATGAGATTTTCTGATGTTACTCATAGTCACAAAAAGTTAGGGAGTTAAAAGTGAAGGTGTATTATTCTCTGAAGTCATAAAAATGAAAAGCTTAAGGGGCCTTTTAGGATTTCACTCCAAGATCATGACACCAAATCATTGCATAAATGAAGTGGCAGGACAACCAGGTGCTTGACGGATACCATGAGCTGCATTAGGTCAACAGGATTGTTTCTTCTTTGGTGTCATGCAGAAGTGAGAATGACTGTGAATGCTTTTGTTGCTGTTTTTCTATGTAATGCTTGACTAGTCATTTAAGCTTTCAGTCTGTTATCTCCTAGCATGTGGAGAATTGAAATCACCCTCAGATCTTTGGCTAGAAAACAGAGCTTTGGGTTCAGATCTTGGCCACATTCATGAATGGTCCATACTGCTTCCTATGTAATTCTCTTGAAGTAAAGAGGTTTCAGCTGTTGCTAGATTACCTTCCTTCCTCAAAATGGTAGACAGAAAATTACCACAAAACAAGCTCTGTCAGTTCTGGTCTCTTCAGGATCAAATTTCATTCAGAACAATAACAAACTTTGCTGCTTTCAGCTACAGAGTCATACTCTAGCTGAATTGTAACAAGCAATAGGATCGCCTGGGCAACAAAGAGAAAAGGATGGGGAAGTTTTGGTGTTAGCTGCGTGTATTGAGTAATGCATTGATTCTGTCCTTAAAAGGAAGCACTTCCGAGTTTGACTTAGGGAAAGGTGTAAATAATTGCAAGAGTATGATGGCCCTCCTGAACAGATTCAAGAATGCTTGGCTACTACAGGCACTCTGAATGGGAGTGCCAACAGCTTATAGACAAGTTTCAGGGAACTACTGAGTATTATATGTGCAGAGATGCCAACAACGGGACTCCAGAAGTTGATGGGGTCAGAGCCTCTTCTTTTGTAGGTAATGCTCTACAGGTTTTTGTAGATCAAGTAATACTTAAATCAGCAGTGAGAGCAGGACTGGGCTCTAAACATCTGGCATCCTATAGACCCCAAATTATGAAGGGTGAGAGGAAGACAAAGTTTCATCTTGATCTTCTTTCGCTCTAGCTTTGTGCCACAGCTAGCTCCCCTGGTTTCCACAATGTATCTTGTTGGTTTGGGCATACACCATTTCCCAGGTTTCTTAAACTAATTTTCTGGCTGGAAGAAAATCCCATATTATTATTTTGTTCCTCATTCCCTTATCTGCCTAGCTGTAGGGATAGTCAGGTAAGCCTTAGTTGGGCTCAGCCTATGGTTGCTGTAATTTTGCCTTAAGACTACTTTCCCTTTTGATCCCAGCCTGGGGATCTCGGAGCTGGCAAGTAAGCAAAAGATTACAGGTGAGGATGAAAGACCTTGCAAGACTGACATGGCTTCTTGTCAGTCCACACTAGGCTGCCTTTAAAAATTAGGTTGCATGAGGAAAGCAGGCTGAGACTTCCAAGGTATTAGATTAATCTAAGCCAGTGCCATGCTTAGGGAATACGAGTATCTGCAAATGGTTCTACTGGGGACTGAGAAACTAGTGGCAGATCACGTAATGCATCATACGTGCACTCTGCTGTTTGCTAACACAGCAGTTCCCAGGGATGGCCCTTCACTGCCTGACCTCCAGAGAGGCATAAACAGGACAGAAAAGGACTGCACCAAGAGCTACTCAAGAGAGGCCCAAAGCTCCAGCTGCTGGGGGAGATTGCTCATCTTCGTATTGCAGCAGAGTGAGATTTGCATTACAAGAAAAGCTCTGGGAAAGAGCAAGTCTCAGTGGCTTCAAAAGCATGCTTCCATGGAACTCCTTACAGTGCTTTCAAAACAAGTTGTCTTAAGCTATTTCATGGGTGCTTATCAGCCCAGAGAAAGGTTCTGGAGAAAGATTTCTGCCTAAATTGCTGCCTTTGTTAGTCCTTCAGCTGCAAAAGTCTTGTAAGAATCTCCTTGGAGGGCTTTTCTGGGGACAAAGGAGGCTTTAAAATCTCCAAGAAAATGTAAAAATTTAAGTGGAAAAAATTACCAAAGACTTCAGGTAGCGCATGTGATTGGACCCTATAAATACACTTTATAACAGCGCCCTGTTATGGCAACAATCCATCACATAATTCTCCTCATGAATTTCTGAGGCTGTCTCTGGAGCTTGATGGGAACCCACCTGGTGGTTGAATCCCTTTTGAGAGACTGCAGTGAATTGCTTTGTGTTCGCAGGCTTTTGATGGCTAGTAATGGTCAGGCAGCAGGAAGTTAAGAGCAGAATGGTGAGGAGGGTGCAGAGGAAAGGTCTTTCACCCTGTGTTCCTGAGGTTGTCTTAATTAAAGCATAAAGGGCAAGCAGTTTTTTTTCCTCTTATGCACATTGAAAACAACTGCTTGTATGTGTCAAAAACATCTCATTCCCTTCATGGCCTTCTCTGTGTATTGATTTACTCAATTAGTAGTGCATGGCCTGTTTCTGTTTTTAACAAAACAGTGTGGGACCTTTGACATTTAAAGGGTTGAACAATGCACATGAAACACACATGCTGTTTAAGCTAGTCTTTGGTATAGAGAACCCTAGGTCTTTTTGCACCAAATACAGCTTCTACAAAGCACCCCACCCTTCCCATCTTTGCAAAGTATTTATGGTGACAGAAACATACTTTGTTTCCTATAATTGATGAGACCTGTATAATGCCACTAGCTGCAAGGAAAATAATGAATTATATAGAGAAAGAAAAAAAAAAACCACAACAACTTTAGTTGCTTTTTTTCTAAAGTGTTGACATCAAATATGTCAAATGAAGTGAAACAAAGCCCACCTAATGTCTTGTTTTTTTTGAAAAGATATAATGATCTCTCCTGTTCTAACAGGCAGTTTATTTTTGGTCACCTTCAAAGCTCTGTTTCCTTTGCTCGTGGTAATGGCAGGATTTGTTTCTGAAACATGTCTATGGAACAAGGCTGGAGTTTGAACTGAACATTTTAAGAAGAATAATCAAACATTTGTGCTGTATGCTGCTGTTTTTTCCCATTCTGCCAACTGCAAGCCAGAGACTGAGGTCTAGCCTGCTTGCTGACTTGCTGATTGCACTGCCATATTGACTCTATCATACTATCACTTTGTGCCTCTGTTTTCTCTTGTAAAGTTGGGCTGCAATTTGCCAGTTTTTCAGCCAGATTCCAGAGGAGCTTTCTGGGCTCCTCTGTCTCATTTTCATTGCCCAGAGCTTGATGTTTCAGAGGATTAATATGGTTTCAAACTGGAATGGGCAAAACATTTAAAGAAGCTGTAACAAGTGTTGGTCACTCACTTTTCCCTGTTTCCTATGTTTCCTTGCTGTATAGGTTGCTCACTTGGAAACCCATGTTAGTGGAGGAATGGAGCCTGGATTGTTTCTGCTCTGAAATTGCAGGCTCTCTATCAGACTAAAGCAGAACCTAATACAGTTCTTGGCAATATGAGGACTGTGATATTGTTGGCTGTAAGAAGCCATGCTGACACTTGTCAGCTTGGCTTAAGTCAATAAGACTGGCCCTGTGTAGTTAAAAGTCTGTGACTTGCTAAGCAAATTTTGCCTCAAGGTTAAAGTGCCAAATTCCAGTAGAATGTAAATATCTGTTCGTGGGCATCTTTGAAAATCTCGGCCTCAGTGACCTGCTGGGTAGCTTCCATTTATTTTACATTGTTTTACCTGCTCTTCTGCTCTAATTTTTAAAAATAAACTAGGCTGAGGCTCATCAGAAATGAACTATCCAGTTTCTTGACAGAGACATCATGATCAGTGATTTAAACATTTTCCTTGAAAGAGAGGAACAAAAATTCCACTTTTAAATTTAGTAAGACTTTGTTAAACACAGCACAAAAATACAGGTGTTGGGGGAACTTATCTTGTCCAGTTTGAGTTCTGTAGGTCTCATGAGATGTTTACTTATTTCAGGTTGGTCTATACCTGGATTGCTAGTTCCTGATTCACTCAGTGTTTAGTCAGTATTTGAGGTCTTTAAAGATTGTTTAGGTTAGGTGAAGCAAATGCTGGTGGGACCAAGCACTTTTCTGATATAATTACATTTATCCACAGTGGATGTATGCAAGCCTTTCTTTCAGTTAGCAGTCTGCCCCAAAGCTCCCTCTTTCTTCTTGGCATACATTCTCACTTGTAGAACCTCCCATGTGTGGATATACAGTCAGTCTAGTTTCTAAGTCATGACTTCCCTGTCTTTCACTCTCACTAAACAAAGGGACATCTTGTGGTTGCCTTATTCCACCCAAATGAAAGACAGCTACCAAATCAGTCTCCTGGAAAGTGATGTGAGCGCCTATAGATCAAAACAAGATAGCAGTGGGACAGAGGATCTCAAATATAACCATATTTGGACCTTGGCATGTAGAAAATGAATTTATTTCTAAGGCTTTGTTTAGGCAGCATATCAAAAATATTCTTTCTTCCCACTCAGAAGAACTCTCATCCGTTTTTACTGTGCCCCTGCTTTTTGTCACAATGTGCTGAATAATACGTGGTCCCCAGCAGAACACAGGACAGAGTTCTGTTGTCATACAAGCTGTGAAGGAGCCCTGAGATTAAATTATACAGTGAGAGCTGTTGCTGACTGCTGATTGATTTCTGACAGCTTGCTCAGGAAAGGAATAAATTTATTGAGATGTATTAAAACTCTTCATTCCTACCTTCCCCCTCTGTTCTCTTTGAAAGGGTGGTCCCCTTATGAGTACTGAAAGACAGAACTGTGAAATGAAGGTGTTCAGTGTATGAGGTAGATACTTGCCCCTGATGTCCACCTAATAGCGGCAGAGCTGCTTGGCTGGGTTTCCCTTGTTCTGCACATCCCACTGCTCAAGGGGGTTCCCTTGTGATTTTTGAATGCCAGCAGTTATCAGTTTAAAGTAGAAGGGATGAAATCCTATACCTGCCACTGCTGGGTACTTATAGCAGGACTATGGTCCATGTGCAGGATTAAAGTCGCCTCAGGCATCTTAGGCCATATCCTCAACTGCTGTAACTTTTTGAGAGTCACTGGAGTCTCTCTAACTTATGACATGAGGATCCAGCCCGCTCTGTCATCTGAGGACATTTCTATTCCTGGTGAATGCTCAGAACATGGCAAATTCATACAGAAGCCCATGAACTGCTTCACCAGAGCAAGTCATGTTCTAAAAACAAAACTGTCCCCTCTTTAACTGGCAGACCTGATATAACACAGTGACCCTGGCGCTTTTGGGAAGCTTCACTCAATCTTCTGCTAAAGGCGATTATTCATTCCCTCTGCAGCATAATTGCCCTACTTCAAGGCTAGAGCTACCTTCCCTTGGGACAGGTTTCACCTTTGCTCAGCTGAGCATGTGTAGGAGTGATCCACAGGAGCACATGGAAAGCAATTTAAAGCAGCAAATTCCCTGCTGCTTTTGGAAGCTGTTAAATCAGGTAGTTCTCAGTGAAGAGAGGGTACAATGCAAGAAATTCTCCCATTCTTGAATAGGCTTTCTGCTGTTGTGAGCTGACATGGCTGTTTTCCTCCAATGCTAAATTCTTCCAGTATAAATTTTTCAACACGTATTTTCTTTTTCCTTAACAGCAGTGATAAAAACTCATGACAAAGGTGGGAATTTTGATGAATATTCTGTGTATTTGTAGTGTGGTATTTCCTCTAGCTCAATAGACCTATGATAAAAAGAGGTGTGGATACAGAGGACTAATATTTTTCCCACTTGTTTGACACTGATTAATGGGAAGGTTACATCTGGCTGTATGTTCTGTCTGGAATGACAGAAATAGGTCATGAGACTGAGTGAAGTTGGTAAATGATAAAGGGTACTGGTCAAATCTCTGCATGTCTCCTCCACAGCAAGAGTTTTCATTCTGGCATGTGCTGGTTTAGGCTGGGATAGAGTTCATTTTCTTCACAGTAGCTAGTATGGGGCTATGTTTTGGATTTGTGCTGGAAACAGTGTCGCTAACACAGGGATGCTTTAGTTATTGCTGAGCAGTGCTTGCACAGAGTCAAGGCCTTTTCTGCCTCTCATACCACCCCACCAGTGAGTAGGCTGGGGGTGCACAAGCAGCTGGGAGGGGGACACAGCTGGGACAGCTGACCCCAACTGACCAAAGGGCTATTCCACCCCATACGATGTCATGCCCAGCATATAAAGCTGGGGGAAGAAGAAAGAAGGGGGTTGACGTTCGGAGTGATGGAGTTTTGTCTTCCCAAGTAACCGTTATGCGTGATGGAGTCCTGCTTTCCTGGAGATGGCTGAACACCTGCCTGCGAATGGGAAGTAGGGAATGAATTCCTTGTTTTGCTTTGCTTGCGCACATGGCTTTTGCTTTACCTATGAAACTCTTTATCTCAACCCAAGAGTTTTTTTTCTCACTTTTACCCTTCCGATTCTTTCCCTCCTCCCACTGTGGGGGAGTGAGTGAGTGTCTCTGTGGTGCTTAGTTGCCAGCTGGGGTTAAACCATGACAAGGCAATAAACTACCTTCTCTGATTTGCCTTTGACTGCAGTGGGCTGTGCTGATGCTTGACCTACAGAATCAGGCAGCTTATGCTATAGAAATGAAGGTCTTTGTTCTGGAGCATTCTGTAAGGTCCAGTGGAAGTAGTCCTCAGATGCTGCTATGGTGAACTCTTTCCATCACTTTAGAGTGGGTAAAAATTTCTCCGTTAGCTGAAGGCTTCAGCGCCCTTCAGTTTGCAGTTGTTTGTGCAGCTGAGATTCTGCTTGCTCTTAGTCCTCCACAATGCCAAATAAAACAGATCTGGGTAAAACACCTTTCAGTTAAAAAAACTGGCTTCCTAGGCCTCTGGTTTGCTACTTACTGCACCTGCAGCAAAGCCACAGAGCTGATTTTATGCATGGCCTGATGGGTTTAATTAGTTTGATTTTTCTGGGGATCTTGGAATATTTTTACCAACATGAATTAACTCTGCTCTCTGAGACGCATAACTGTTTCTGTTGTGCTTAGGAGAAATACCTCAAATAGTTTGAAAACAGCCATTCATGGAGGACCAGTTTTGGACTGGTTAATGTTGTTCATCTGTGATCAACAGAGAGACAGCATTTTGCAAGTGAGTACACCCTGTGCTACTTCTAGAAGGCTGCACAAATCATCTGCTGGATTTTTTGTTTGATCTATTTTACATAACTTCTCAGGCAATTTAACAGATATTAAACCAATGAAGTTCTGTGCAAATAAAACACTATCAATTCCTCACAACTTTAATAGAAGAGAGAATCGTATTTGGATTTTTAATTTTATATTTTGCTAGCTGATAGCACTTATTACAGATGTGTCTCTGCTCTAAAATTGGACAGAAAGATGTTTTCTTTCAATTATTTTTAGTCACACTTTAAATTTCCATTTGTAAACAGTTCATAAACAATTTATTTCAATTAAATGGTTATTAAAATATTATCTTCCTCTCCAGCAGATCAATAGGACCTTCTCCAGAGGTGTGTGTAGCCAGCTGTAACACACAATGTTCATGTTCATAATAGGCTTGTGCTGTCCATGGCTCAGCTATGGTTTGCTAGTAGTTAAAGCCCACAGCAAAGACACCAGATAAAATCTGGATTATGTTCCCTAACCTATTGCTGGCCTCCTGTCCATGCCATAATTGTCCCCATCTTCATTTCAGAGACAATCATATTAATTAACCCTTTATAAAGAAAGCATTAGTTGAGAACTAAGGATTGTTATAATAAATTACATATGGAACATCAACAAATACCATGTAATCTTAATGAATTTTGTTTCTCTCAGAGTTATTTCTCTCTCTGTACTCCTGCTACTTTCAATCATTAATACACTCATCAGCATCTTGCAATATGGCAGAGGGATTAGCTTGGAAAACTCCTAGCTACCAGTCAGTGGAAAGAGACAGGCACGATACCTAAATTAAGCCCTGCCATAGCTTCTCGTTGATCATTCAATTTTAGACACCACAGTAGAACTCCAAGAATTTCTCTGGTGCCAGAGGAGGTAGTATGAACAGGGGCCTGTGTGACCTGCTTGCAAGAAGCCCATGTTACAACAAGGAGGTGAAACTTGACCTCCCAAGTCCTTTACTGATGGGCTAATAACTGGGAACTTGCATGTGTTTGTGTCAACAACCAGCTTTGGTTCCTGTTTCCCATCTTACAGATAGGAAAAAGGGAGGTTCATAAAGGAGAAGTCATTGCCCCAAAACACTTAAGATGTCAATGCCAGAGCTGGCGCCAGCTCCCAGCCACAGAGAGCTTTTGATGCAAGGTGTTGCCTTGCTGTTTTTAAACATGTACAGTTTAAACTGCTACGAGCTTAGTGCACCTTTCTCTTTTTGTCTCCGTTATGTGCAGCTTTCCACTGTAACTGCTATACAAGTTGTCAGTCTGACCTCTCCCAAAAGGTTCTCTATTTGGAGGATTATGTTTTTTTTAAAAAAAAAAAAAGTAGCTAGTAAATTCATGCCTGCAAAGCCCTTGGAAACAATAGTGGAGGGATATGATACCTGCCCGCCTGTCTTCCAGACTCATAAACCAATTCGCTTGGTGTGAGAAGCACAGGTGTGTTTGTGTGTGCGCTCATTCTTCTGTGTACCCAAACTCCAGGCTGAAGTTGCACCTTTGAAATCATTCTCACAGAAGGTGTCTTAACTTTCAAGAAGTTGTGCCGGGAGCAGCAGAAGGTATGAAGACTGCTTTCCAGTGTGGCTGTGACTCTCTTTCCGCTGTTTCCATCCATATGACTGGGGCTAGGGAGAGGAAGGGAGAATTTTCTGATGTCTAATAGAAAACCCTTCCCAGAAGCAGATGTTAACTTAGGGATCTATCCTCTGTCCTATTACTTGTACTGAAATGCTTTTGAGGGAGTTCATATCTCTGAAGCCTCCACTGGTTCATGAAACTGGTTTGAAAATGACCAGTTAATTCAAAATCAATAGGGTGGGTGGGAGGGACAGCTGGCCAGGTACTCCCTAAGGGATTTCCAAATTGTAATGAGCATGTCAGAGGGCACATGGGTGGGTGAGTTAATACCATTACTTGTACTGCCCAGAGTAAGATTTGTATGCGGAGATTACTTTTTCAGAATGAGGGGAATTTTCTTCTCCAGATATGTTGGTATTGGACTGTGCACTTAGAGTGAAGATATTGGGGTTTACTCTGGCTACCTTTGCTTGATGCTTAGGCTGCTGCAACGCATTTGCTGCAGAGCTGTTAAAATAAATTAAACTGAATTCCTGAGAGCCTCTGCTTGCTGGGATGACATGAAAGTCAACCCTGGATGTTGTTCCAGGAGATGTATGTGGGAGCAGGTTTGTCTGTATGCCTTTACGGGTTTACTTTGAATCAAGCACTAGAATTCAGTTCATTTTGCTAAAAGCATAATATGTTGCAGCACTGCTTTGACTTAAGAGATAATAAACAGGCTAGCTCTCAACACTGATTAATTGGGAGGTCCCTTCTCTGCCAGAGCAGTCTTTTACTGTGCTGCTCTGGCTGCCTTGCCCCAGAAGGGTCCTCACTGGGCTGTTAGACTGACTTTTCTACCCTTGGAGTAATGCACTAGAAAGTGATGAGTTTGCTTTTGAGAGTAGTATTGCTGGGAATGGTGGGAAGCTAGGAGACAGGAAGGACTTAGTGGAAATATGTTACACACATGGCTAAACCTCCCCCTTAAAGATAGGGTTTTGGTTATGGTCGAAATAGTTACTTGGTTAATTCAACTAAGGCACTACATAGATAACGGGAGCACTAGCTTTGGTGGTATTTATAGACTGCTCGCAATGTTCAATGGATGCAATGAAAGTGAGGCCCAACCTCTTCCAAAAATGTGGCCCTGCTAATCTTTTAAGAGGTGCTTGTGCTTCATCAGTAGATGTCATTATTAGAATTTTATTCATCCCTATATATTCAGTTTACAACTGACACCCAAGATGGACCAGGCTGTGCACATAATCAACTCATGGGTTTTGAAGAGAGTTGTTAAAAAAACCAAAACAGTCAACGTTTGGTTCTTGGGGTTCTCATATAGAGCAAAAAAGGACTTCTCACTTATCTTATTCTGAGACCTGTTTCTCCAAACTCTCTTCTCTGAGTGCTTTTCCATTTCCTACTGATTTGATTGGGGAATGGAATAAGCTTGTGTTAACTAGTCATAATTTTTTTTAATCTTTTCCTCCTCATCTGTGTTATTTTAATGACTCTGTCTCTTCATTTCAATTGTTCATCATTGCTTTATAGTGATACAACTGTTAATCAGGTGTTAACCAGGGGAACTAGTTAATCATTTTCTTCCTGTATCTTTATGTTGGCAGGATAATCAACCTGGTTTGTGTTCTCTGATTGCTCCAAATTTCCTACAGCAGGCTTCTCCCTCAGCCAATTTTTGCTGTGTTTTTTACCTATGTGACTGCTTTTTTTTTTTTTAATTAAATTTTGTGTTTAATGGGAGTTCTTTTATTAGCAGCACTGAGAATTGGGCTGCTTTACCCTAGGTTAGGGACAGCATTTATTAAAAAAAAAAAAAAAAATCATCCAAGCAGAATAAAAAGCAACATGTTCACACTCAGAGAGCAGAGACAGTTGGCTAACTAGTTTTGCTTGGCATGCGGAGTCCTTCTGCCTGCCACCAGCCTGTACTCTGCCTAGAAATAACAATCTTGCTCCCATGTCACACCCTGATTTGGCTCTGTGGCTCTATTTGGTAAGATACTACTGGAATATCTGACACCACTCTTGAGCCTGGGATATAACACTCCTGTGTGAAATGGCTCTTATTCCAAGCTCTTGCTGGGCCTGGTCTTTGTTGCCAGGTTATGTGCTTGTATTCTGCAACTCACCACTAAGATCTGTTAATAAATATAGAACTTTCTGCTTCTTGTCCTTCATATAATTATCTTATAAACTGTTTTTCTTCAGCACATCTCATAAATGGCATACCATAAAAAATTAGGAGGACAAGTTTTAATCACTCCCTGGCTTAAAAGTAAAAGGTGATACTCCCAGTGGTGAACAATCCTGGCTCTATTAAATTGGTCTTATTTTACTTCCCACTGTGTACCCAATGGATAATAAACACCACTTCTTGATGGCCAAAGCTGAAAGTTTTATGATCATACCCTAGAGACATGCTACTCTTCAGTTTCCTGTTAAGAATGATGTGGTTATTGTGTGCGAAGTGCATGTAGCTTCTTGTGTTTTCAGAATAGAGGATTTTGAGGTATCTCAGCAGCTGTGTGTGTCCAGCCAGAGGAAGCACGAGCTACTGTAGCAGTGGGGTTTGCTGAAGTTGGGCACAACACATGGAGGGCAATGGTGGTTCAGATAAGGAGTGGAAATTTGTAATGGGGGAAAAAAGCTACCCAGCATCCTGCAGCTTAGCAAGCAACGAGGTGAGTCTGTACCTGTGTAGGAGCTCCTTAACAATACTATGTGCTGGTAGAGTGCTCCTAGAGTGAATGTAGCTGTATGGGCAACAGTGCACTTGTACAAAGAGTAACGGAGAATCCCAGAAATGCCCTCTTTGCTCAGTAACATACTGTTTGCTCTACAGGTTTTTGTTGTTACTATTAAGTCAGTCTATGGGACTGGAAAACCATCTCCTCCTCACTTATAGACACTGCAACACGGATGGTTCTGCTAGGCAGGCCAGCTGCAACAATACGATATTAAAGAAATCCAATGCAACCTTGACAAGCACATGGCCTGTTCGGCCAATATTGATTCGCTAATGACGTGCTGTTGCATAATCCTCTTCTACTTGGATCTGATGGTTTCTAGACATGATTGATTTCAGTGTTTGCAAGGAAGCACATAAGAAAGAAAGAAAGAATATAAATTATTCTGTGAAAGCTGGTTCTTGAGAGTAAAAATGTTTTGGACACGAGAGGGGAATTCTGTAGCAAACTGGCAGATTTGTGTATCCTTTTCTCATACTGTGAATCTTAATGCTAACTTAGGAACATGTGGTTGAATGCTCATCAAATCCAGTTGCTTCTAGTCATGGCAAACATGTTACTACTGTGTGCTCTTCAAGGACGATGGAAGACACACTCTTCCTTCCCACTGCATCTCCACAAAGACTCCAGTCCAGTTCATTGTCACACACTTTTGGTACTAAATACCCAATTTTTTTTGAATGGCAAAGTACTACAGAACACAGGAGACCTCAAGGGCTTTGCTAAAATTCTATGTCCCTGCAAAAGCCAGGAATTGAAAGTGCTCTAAAGGACTTCAGGGTGAGGACAACCTCTTATTTAGTGGGGATTCTTTCTGGCAAGGGGCTGAGGAAAGAGTGGAAAATGCAAGGGCTGAAGACTGTAAATCTCAAAGGCTTCCTTTCTGTTTACTTCAGCAGATTCTAAGAATTTTCTACGTGGATTATCTCAAATATTGTGCAGGACTTGGCCTGGCTTAGCAGTTCTTCTCCTGCTTTGTTGCCTTGTACAGTTTGAGGAACATGCAACTTGATCCATTTTGCAGAGTATATTTTTCATTCTCAAACTACCTCTAAATTTCTTAGTTTTGGATTGTGTTTTCAAGGAAACTCCTAATTCAGACTTGTGTAGCCACTCATCAGGTAAAGGACATGGATGCAAAATCTATATAGAAAATAGCTTAATGTCTGCCAGCTGGCTCCTTCCTTTCATGCACCTCATTAAGCCTCTGATTCTCATACAGATATGGTCTGCACCTCTGAATTGCTCAGATTTGTGTGAGGGCAGGTTGGGAATTCTGTGAAGTTGAAAAGCAGCTAGTAAGAGAATATAAAATGGAAATATGTTTGTAATTAAGTGTTTCCAGTGTAACTGGAATCTCAAAAGTGACCACATGCATTCAGGGCAGAATTTGTCTGTATCTGTAACAGCTGAAAGAGCCATTGCTTTCTCAGTTCAAGCCCGACCCAGGGCATTCTTTAACTGTATGAAACTCTTCAAAGCAAATAGGAATGGAAACACGACATCTTGGTTTAAAAAATTCGTTCAAAATGGATTTCTATTTGTAAAATATTTAAACATTTGCCTGCAGTCATAGGAATACAAGCAAAATTGTGCTAATGCATGAAAATCTTACGAACTAGCACAGAAGTGGAAGTCTAGAAGCAACTGCAGTTTAGTAGATGACTCATGTAAGTAACTGTAAATTATTCTCCAGAAGAATTACTTACTGACAAACACTTTATTTTATGACAATTCCATAATGGTCATATAGGAAAGAAATACATATCTCTATACACACATATATAACATTATCATATGAAATCTTCTACAGAAGAGTTCTGAACCTGCCAAAGCCAGACCAGGTCTCTACTTCCACTGAATGTCTCTTTGCCATTCTGTCCTCCTGTTTCTCTCTTCATCCTTCCATCCATCTCTGCCCCTTTGGCCAGGACTGTAGTTTGTGTGCTTTTGTGAGGTGTAAAATTATAGTCCTGTGCTGCCAGAAAATGAAGACATTTTGTGTTCAGGAAATTATTCTCTAAGTACTGCCTGAACTCCTTTGCAAAAGCTTCTTTTTGACATGACTGGGTTTTTTTCCTTTTTTCTACCGTCTTGCTTGCTTGCTACCTAAACATGAACACAAGGGAGCACCAGAGTGTCCTTTTTTTTTAAGGGAAATGGAGAAAAAAAAAAAATCAGTGAGTGAGTGCGTTCAGGGATGGAATACGCCTCGAAGAAGGCACGATCTGGATGGGAAGTGTGGCTGAGGCAGACATTTAAAGACTATTCTTTATGGCCAGTCCTCTTCAGATCCCAGTGACCTGGGCCACATTACTGCCCCCACCCCCAATGGCCGCGGCACCCTGGAGGGACATCTCCGCAGCTGCCACCACCTCCGTTGGCCTCATGCAGTTTAGTGGTGGCCCAGGGTGCATTAAGAGTGCCGTGTGGCTGTTGCATTGGTGCCAGGTGCGCAGTCGTGGTCCCTGGGGAAGGCAGAGCAGGAACCCTTTCCACCAAGGTGTGTGTACGCCTTTGCAGCTGAGAGTCAAGGCTGCTGTGGAGCTCTCTGTATTAACATATTTATGTTGTTCTACAGCCCAAAGAAGTGAAACTGTGATGTGCTAAAGCTACTTATCTGTTGCTTATGACTACTGCACTACTTCTGTGTAATCAGCCAGAAAACTATCTTGGGAAGCCCTATTTTGCTTCTCTTGATGTCAAGAAGAAAAATCCCATTTGCAGCAGTGATACAGAAACAGGAAGGAGCAGATGCTGGAAAAAAAATCATTTAAAAATTATCCTGAAGAGGGAGGATGGGTGCAGAAGGGACTATAGAATAAATTTACCAGATTTGGTTAGGTATGTGATGCAAAAAGAGCAGAAAATTAAGAAGCCCTTTTAAGAGGGGTGCCTATAGGGCTGTAAACACTTGAAGACTAATTCCTGAGGACTGGGGATGACATTACATAGAGGTTTGAAATCCAATGTATATGGGTCCTCTAGCAGGTGCTGCTGGGAATCTGGTGATTCTTCGTAATGTTTGCCCATATAAAGGTGCCACAGGGCTCAATGTCGTCTTCTCCCAACATGGATCCTGTGTGTGAAGTGGCCAGCAAGCTCCACTAAGCGTTATGGCAGGGCGTTTTAACCTTCAGCTGCTTCAGCCCCAGACAGGAGGCTTTGGGATGGAGGCAGCACTGTGCACAGCTCTTGGGGGTGAGTATGCAGTTGTCTGCTATTTTTCTCCTAGCAGCTGGTCACTCTGGAGCAGCTCAGCTATCTTGTATTGCAGGGCTCCTGGAAGAACAGCTCGTTACGTACACAAGTCAGCATCCAGGCTGCGTGAGGAATGCTGCACTCATCCTCACAAGGTTCCAGGAGAGCCTCACTTTCTCGGGAGCTGTAGCACACTGCTGCAGCTCTGTATTGTGCTGACACTGTTGTTTCTAGCTGGGAGGAAAGAGTAGGAAGGGTCCCTGGTGAACAGTACCAGATGTGTAACCCTCAGCTTGAGTATCTGTGAGCAACAGTCTGCATCTTTTAAATACAACTCCTGTGTTTCAGGTTCAGCCCCACAGTCCATGCTCCCATTAAAGGGGGTGTTATGAGGACTGCGTCAAAACAGCATGGTTAGTGAGGATGCATTGCAGTCCCATTGCCTGCAGCCAATTCTCCTTGGCATTCTTCAGGCTTGTGTCTGTTCTTTACTTCTGGTTTGAAAGCTTATAGTTGCAGTTCCTTAACCAGGAGGCAGTATCTGGGTGCCTATAACCATGTTGCTGCTGTCAATAACAGCCCACTATCAAGCTTATAGGCTTGAGTTGGGCCCTCTGGTTTGGCTGGGATGGTGGAAGACTGGGAATCCAGCATGTCCCTCTCCTGCTGTGCAGTCTCTCGTGCAGTCTGCAGGTTTGCTGCTGTGTCTGCTGACTTGCTTGCGTAAGACCTGCACATGGGCAGTTCTCCAGGACTCTGACTCTGGCTTTAAAGAAGCTGGCGCTGCAACGGTTGCTCCTTTGATTATTACTACCATGTTCTGTCTTCAGTGGTGCCAAATGCACTGATGCACGCAAAATTAAGTGACTGATTTTAGCCAGATTACAGCAGTTCACACAGCATGCCAGGTTCACAATTACATTGTGGCCTGCTGCAAGCTTGAGAGAGGCATTAACTGTGCTGTGGATGTCTTTTTACTGCATGAGTGTTGTGCCCTTGTCTCGTTTGCCTGCTTCTGGGAGCAAGGGGCAGTCCAGCTATGTTTCTTTCACTGTCTGTATTGACTTCTAGTTAACATTTCTCAAGGCTTTTTAAATAGAAGTAAAATGTAACTCCTGGGCCTTCTGGGAATACATGTCTGATTTTTCAGGTTTTATCTTTTTCATTGATCCCTTTCCAGTTACTTCAGCCAAAGGTGAGGAAGTGATGTGTGAATGATGGAGCAGCTTTTTTTTTTTTTGTAACTACACTGTACGAAAGGGTCAGTTGTTAAGCTGGGATTCTTACAGAAGCCCCAGAAATAGGATATCTCTGCTTTTGTGCAGCCAAGACAATTACTCCAGGGAGAACGCTCTTCAATGCCCTGAATTCACCTTTTTGCTCTCATACTTTTTTTTTTATCCCCCCCCGGCAGGTGAACTGGACAAAGACTACATAAGGGATGTATCCTGTGAGGTCAAATCCATTGCAGGTACTTAGTATGGCCTCCTCATAAGAACTGCTCAACTCAAGTTGCAAGAAAGTGACGATAAATGATTCCTGTACAGGGTTTACTTTAAAAGCATTTGAAATTGATTCTGAGCTGACTTGAAGTAGAGCATATAAAAGGAGAATAACTGATGTTTAGTTTCATTTGATAAGGGTCTTCAGGTCATCATGACATAGTAAATGGGCCTGTAATTTAGTGGTGAACACTAACAGAACAGAGAAAGCCTTCTGTCCTTAGTCCTCAGTGATGCTCTAGCATTGCTTATAGTTACTCTGTTTCTTCCTTAGGTAGTCATAACTTGGGCTGATAAAAGGTCCAGTAACCTGGTGGACCAATTGATGGGAGGAAATACATCTCTCATGGTGCAGGCTGAAGAGAAAATTAAAGTTTTTCCAGAAGTTTGCAAGAAATATTTTTTTCTGGGACATCAGTAAGCCATCTGGAACCATTATCCTTACCTACTTCCTAATTCAGAGAAAGCAGGTACAAATAAATGTGCAAGAAGGTTACCATTCAGTGTTAAGTTTCAGGTTTGTTTCTTTCATTAATGAGGTACCACACTGTCTGGACAATATTTTGCATAAAACCATAATTTCAAACCTAGGAGACAAAACTGCCAGACTTCTGAGCATTATAAAGCAGTGATTAGGGGATTACAAAGTGGATGTACATAGCTGATCTGCCATCCTGCTCAGGTCAACCTTCATAAGCAAACCTATCCTTGAGAGGGAAGGATCTAGACATGTTAGCTTTCTGTTTTTTGGTGGAACAGGTGGCTCCACATTTTCCTACTAATAAAGAAGACCTTATAACCAATTGAGAGGTGCAACTGTGGGATAGAGGAAGGTCCCTGAACCCAGTGACAAGTCTTTGGGCAGCTGACAGGTGGTTTTCAGAGATGCATGAAATCATATCAATGTGCACTGTTATTACCTGCTCTCTGTGTAGCACAAATGGAACATGTTTACAGCCAAGCTACAGGTGTGGTATAGGTACACGTTAAATCTAGTTATGACATGGCTGTTCAGCAAGTGCATTTCCTGCAGTGCATAGCTATATGAACTGCCCCATGTGTTTGGTTTCAAAGCACAGACTGCTACTGCCTGAGCAGAAAATATAATTCTGCTTCTCAAGGCAAGGTTCGCCAGTCTCTGTCTTTAGCCTGCAGCAAATAGAGATATACTAGCAATGGAAGGCCTTTATTAAAAGAGCTTTCTGGAAAGTTGTGGTGGGTTGACCCTGGCTGGCTGCCAGGTGCCCACGAAAACTGCTCTGTCACTCTCCCTCCTTAACCGGACAGGGGAGAGAAAAAAAACCAAAAGGCTTGTGGGTCAAGATAAGGACAGAAAGAGATCATTCAGCAATTACTGTCATGGGCAAAACACTCTACTTTGGGAAATTAGCTTAATTTATTACCAATCAAATCAGAGTAAGGTAATGAGAAATAAAAACTAAATCTTAAAAACATCTTCCTCCCACCCCTCCTGTCTTTCCAGGCTTAACTTTACTTCTGATTTTCTCTACTTCCTCCCCTCCGGTGGCACAGGGTGATGGCGAATGGGGGTTTTGTCAGTTCATCACATGTTGTTTCTGCCACTCTTTCCTCCTCAGGGGGAGTACTCCTCACACTCTTCCCCTGCTCCACCGTGGGGTCCCTCCTACGGGATACAGTCCTCCACAAACTTCTCCAACGTGGGCCCTTTCCACAGGGTGCAGGCCTTCAGGAACAGACTGCTCCAGCATGGGTCCCCTATGGGGTCACAAGTCCTGCCAGCAAACCTGCTCCAGTGTGGGCTTCCCATGGGGTCATAGCCTCCTTCAAGCATCCCCCTGCTCTGGCATGGGGTCCTCCATGAGCTGCAGGTAGATATCTGCTCCACCGTTAACCTCCATGGGCTGCAGAGGAGCAGCCTGCCTCACCATGGTCTTCACTATGGGCTGCATCTTTGCTCCGGCACATGGAGCCCCTCCTCCCCTTCCTTTTTCACTGACCTTAGTGTCTGCAGTATTGTTCCTCTCACATATTCTCACTCCTCTCTCCAGCTGCAGTTGTGCAGTTTCTGGCCCTGCTTCTTAAATATGTTATTCCAGTGGTGTTACCACCATTGCTGATGGGCTTGGCCTTGGCCAGCAGCAGGTCCATCTTGGAGCTGTCTGGTATCGGCTCTATCAGACATAGGCGAAGCTTCTAGCAGCTTCTCACAGAAACCATCCCTGTAGTGCCCCCTGCTACCAAAACCTTTCCATGCAAACCCAGTACAAAAGTATAGGCAGGGGACAATGTATTTAACATTTTTTTTCCTATGGTGTGTGGGTGCAATGTGAATGCAGAGCACACCTGAAAAAGGAAGGTGGCAGAGTATAATAATACCATGAAGATCTAAGTACCACACACTTGGGTAGAAGCACTCATTCCTGAGGAGATGAAATCAAGTCTGCTTTTGGCTACATGTCTTGAAACAGCTCTTGCAGGTCCAGGTTTACTGGAGTGTAGATTTCATGCTCCCTCACTGAGCTTTTCTGCTAATTGATGGAAGAGGTAATTGACAGGCTCTTAAGAAGTAGGAGCTAATGAGCAGAGACACGTTGCAAGGTTTCCCTGTTCTAGGTGGACTGGAACATCATGCAGGGCAGCAATGCAGGAGATGAGTTTTGCTGACAGATGTTCAGCACCAGAGCTTGCACCACAGATTCAGGTTCCCTCATACACAACAGCACGCAGGGCTTAGAGCTTCAAGGACTCAAGGCAAAATCATGCATGTCATGTGTAAGTAGGGTACTTGGGGGATAACCTGCTGTCGCCTGTTTGGAAGATCTTTTTTCCCCACCTACCCGTCAAAGTCCATCTTAGACTGAACAGTCTGATTCTTCAATGCTTCTCCATTGCTCTTTAGGCAGTAGTAATTATCCTGGATGCTGTCTGATCATCTGCCTTGTAAAACGTTCTTTGGGTACGAGGGCATAGTCAAATGGAAACTTGTTTGGGAGTTGTAGGTAATCTGCGAAATTTGGATCTGAGGTACTGGTCCATTGTTTTGAATAGTGAAGCTGGCTGGTGGGATTTCTGTCCCCTTTTCCCTCAAAAAAGTGACATTTTTAATTAGGATAATTTACTTGTCCAGTTTCCAGGAGAGGCCCGTCAACCGCCTTATTAGCATACCTCATAAGAAGGTGAACCTCCTCAAGAACTGGAAGAGGTAGAGTTGGTGGGGGAAAGAGGGGAACATTTTAAGCCAGCATCAGTGCCAAAGATGTGATGCTACATCTCAGTATCTCCACAGAGTCTGTGGAGAAACACAGATGCTTCAAGAGATGACGTAGAGCACCTTAATTCAGTGCCTACAGTAGACATCAGCAGGATGTTAACCCGAATGAGTTTCTGACTCATTCCTATTTTTTTTAGTCTTTGTGCCTGGTTCTCTAGGTGCCCTTTAGTTTTTGACTGTGTTTGAAGATGTAATTTGATTGCTAGGGCCACCTCCAATCCGTTCATTTTGCTTTATATGTGTGGAGTTCTACCCTGTTTTGTTCCTCCCACCCATCCCTTTGTATAGAACTGGGCGAGCAGCCTCCAACACAATGTGCCCAAAAAAGGATTGTGCAGTTGTAAGGTGCTTGTCACCATCACACCTCGTTCACAGCAGGGAGATGACTCAGCTGCCACCCCGCATGGCTGGGATGTGTCAACAAGTGAATGATGACATTTTCAAATGCAGTGGGATTTGGAAGTGGAGTAGAGGGGAGAGGAGGAGTTGGGCTGTGAAAGGACATTGGGAACATCCATGTTTCTAATAATCTGAAGCTTTTATTTAAAGAAATATGCAATTTAGAGAAGTAAGCATAACACTGTCACCTAAGCATGTTGCAATCTATTCTATTCTTTTATTTTAAAGTGAAGGGAAGGCTGGTCCAGTAGTTAGAGGTTTTGCATATGACTTGAGTAATCTAAGTTCAGCTCCCTGGACTGCAGTACATTTCTTGGATCTCTCTTACCCCAGCTCTAAAACAAGGTTGAAAATAGTGCTCTCCTCATGAGACCACGGGCAGATTTCAGTCACAGTCTATATACGTTGTTGTCATAGAGTAAATGTGATTGATGGACCCCCCTGATGCATCACTGTGTGTGAAGTATTAGCAGTTCTTTTGATGGGTAAAGCCATGAAAATGCAAAATTTTATTTTAGCTATTCTGGAGGACAAAATACATTGACTATTTGTGGTGGCATAGTTTGGACTATAAGTAAATCTGTTGTGTTTAGATGGTACATAGACAAATGAGTCTCAAGGTTCGCGTGGAGGCAGCTTTTTTTGAAAGTGCAGACTACTTAAGCGCTTCAGATACTAGCGATGGTGAAATAGACGTTGATGAAACCCAAGCAGTTAGTCTGGGTTTATGTGTAGAGACATTTCATAAGTATGGGAGGTTTTCACTCCCATGAGTAAATCTCATATTTATTCTTCATAGCAAAGGGCAGCTTCGTGAACAGCTAAAGGAGGAACAACTGGGGTATAAACTGGGGTTCAATCCATCACAGACTTGCTTTGCTACTGTGGGTAAATCACTTAGACACAGTGAGCCTTGGTTTATTTGTAAACTGGGAAAAATATCCTTATCCTGCCTCACACTGGTACTAAGTCCTAATGCTCTTTTTTTTTTTTTTTTTTAAAGACCATTTATGTGCTATCCTGCTGTCTGGGACACTAGAGAGCCTCATCTGGATGTAGCCTAAAACAAAGTTCCCTGATGCTTCAGAGACATTATGGGACCATTCCTTGGTGTTAGACATGAAGTCCTGGCCAGAGTCCAAGTTTAGTGTAGTCCCAGCCTGTCTACCAGAAATTCTCCTTTGCATGTTTAGTAGGATATGCTTGTCTGTTATGCATGTCTATTGTGTGCTGTTAAAACAGCTGACACATTTCGCTGTAGAGGAGCTGCATGCTATGATTGGTAAATCTTTTTTTTATAGTAAAGCAGTGTGTGACATTTAAGTGTTTTGAGTTTCCTTTTGGGATAAGGAAACTTACATCAAAGGATGAAAGAGCACTCTGTTTAGATGGGAAATACATTCTTTCTTTGGTAGAGCTGTAATGCCATATTCAGTGCTTAATGAACAGATGACAATGATAAATGTTCAAAGAATATCATTATTGAACAAATGTTTCAAGCCAGCAGGTGGAAACGTATTCAGTTAGTGTTTAGGAGTCCAGAAACATGAAAGCAAAGGTGCGGAATGAATCTTCTGTGTCAAGAAGCCCAGGTCTGTGCTGTCAAAGGCATTAACTGTTTCACTAACTGATTAAACTAACTTTAAAACAAGCTAGGGATCACTGCTACCAAAAAGTTGTTCCATAGTCCAGCACTTGTGGTTAGAAATCTTTCTTTATTGCCCAGCTTAAATGTCAATGCATGTTAGTTCTTTCCTTAGTGTTAATCACCTAAGATTTCTAGGGAGAACAATCATATCCCTTTTCCCTTTTGCTTTTCTAAAGTAGGTTCACTTTGTGGGATAGATTTTTCTCTTTCTGATCATACTGTTAGTCCTATTTCGTACCGCTTGTGATCTTAGTAGATCTTTGTGAGTATTGGTGACAGGAACTGTTTGCTTTATCCTAGGGAAGAGTTCTTGTAATGGTCTAACAGCTTTCTCTCTTACTGGAAAGAAGGCACCTCATGTGTTACAAGAATAGTTTTTTCTCATTCCTGTATTTTGTTGGTGTTATCTGCTGAGCAACTAATACAACACGCTATGTCTTTTCTTTTGATTATCTCCTGGCTTAAAGCCACAGTTCTTCCTAGTCTTTAACTACTTGCCTTGGCTGTGATCCTCCAGTGTACTCACAGTGATTCCTCCATTCCTGCCATTGGCCAATTTCCATTACTTTTTAAGTGTAATTTTGTAAGTGGAAACACAGAGCAAGACTGGTCCTTGTGGGAATCTATTAGTAAATTCCCTCCATATTCATAGTTCCCTGTTCAGTACTACGTATTCCTGCGTTCCCCGTCAGCAGTTCTTGCCATTCCTGACCTGACTCCCTTTTTTTCTGTCTTGACTAACAACTTCTAATTTAGCACCTTAGCAGCTGCTTTATTTGGAGTTCAGGTACATGAGATTTACTCCAGTTCCTTTGCAGAGGAAGCGCCTTATGAAACACAGTTATTGTAGTATTCTAGATCTAGCTTTGGGAAAGTCTGCCTTCAATTTATCTCTGTCTTGGATTTTTTTTCTTCAGAAAAGATTGAAAAATCCTGCATATGGGTGAGGCCAAAATAACTGGCCTGTAGCTACCTAAATACAATTTTAAAAATCTTCTTCTAGCAGTTAGATAATCAAGAAACCAATTAAAAGTCCTTGAAGTCAGGTCTGTGGATTCACATGTGGATTGCCTGATCTGTCTGACTGGCACAAGGAGAACAGGTGGAGTTTTACTTCTCTTTTCATGGAACTGGTAATTTTCTCTCCTGCGTGTGTACTTCCAAACACCATTTTTGACCCCGTTTTCACTGTTATCATCATTAAGAAAAACTGAAATAGGCTACTTTTTGTGGTCCTATCTCAGTTACTATAAATCTTTACCTCAAGTTTGTTGTGGACCCATTTCTTCCTTTCTTGCTTTCCTTTCAAACATGAAAAAACCCTTTCTGTGAAACCTTGGTTTCCATTTCCTTTGCCAAATCTAATCCAGTTTGATTTTGGACAGTTCTTGTTTTGTGTTTCTGTACTACCCGATCCTGGGGCTCACCATTGCTTCTTGTGAAATACCTGTTCATCCAACTGTATCCAGAACCCTTCCCCATGAGCCTTTCTCTCTTTTCTGGGTTTACATGATCCAGGTAATCCTTTCACCTTCAGTTTAAAAAGTACTTACCAAATCTGTTATGGAGTCAAGTTCCTGAGCTCTCTGGCTCTGGTTACTTTGCTCATTCTATTTATTTTTCCAAGTAAGACAAAGAAATATGGTTGGTTGGAAGGGAAATATGTACTGACCCAGCAGAAGCTTACGTGAGCCTGGAATATTTTGTACCTAAATAAAATAGCCTACTTATGGAAGAAGAATACAGCCTCATACTTATGTGAGATCCAGTGACAGGGGAGACCATTTCATACAAAATGCCAAATTGAGCACAACCAAAGAAGCCTTCCGTGTGCTAAAAGAGGTAGAGATGGAGGTAAATACTTGAGAGACATGAGCTGTCCAACAGGATGAGCATACAGCAAAATGTACTGAGTTTCCCTGCAGGCGTCCCAGCAGCAGCACAGCAGAATTGCCTTAAAACCTTGATGTCTGGTAAGATTCCACTGCCAGCCCAGTTGTTTTGGGAAGTTTTTTCTGTTGTGTTTTTCTTTGAAAGTGAAATGTGAGAGTCCTTGTCCTCTTGTCACATCAATCTATGCACTAGTCTGACAGAGTGGGACCAGCCAAGGAGGAACACCAGTTCATTCTTTTCTGCATGTAAAAATTCTGTTTGGTTGCTCCTGATGCCATGGTAGCAGATTGTGACCTGGATCCTTAGCTGGCATAAATGGGGAGATGTTTGCTGAAGTCAAGGGACTTGTGCTGATTTATACTCACGGGTATAATAGAAATGGATGTATTCACCTCTATCCATGTTCCAGGGATGGTCCAAACAAATATTGGGCCAATGCTTATTTTGTTTGGAAAGTCTTTTTGACTTGATCATGTTGGATGATGAAGTCATATTTGCCAAATTAAGAGGGCTCAGACTGGGGCATTCCACAGCAAAAGAGTACAGATACAGAGTAAAAAATCATCCTCATAGGGAAAAGCTGTAGCAGACTAGAATTCCCTATGAATTGAAAAGGCAGGCAGACACTCAGCATTTCCATTTGCAACCTTTATTGCTGACCAGCCAGATTATTTAAACAAAGGCGCATTTGTGAAGAAAGTTGATGTGAAATAGTCATGTCATCAGTTATTCCCCACTGCTGTCACATTTAGGGTATTTCCCCTATAACCTGTCCATGTTCATTTGTCGTCTTTTGTTTTAGATTGTAAGGGTACCTTATTGCTCTATGTCTGTACAGTGCCTTAGACAGTCTACATGCAATGACAACTGCCTCATTGCTCAAGCAAGCATGGAAAAACAGAAATGAAATATAATATTATGTAGATTGATACAGGGAATTCTAGCAGCCTAAGATGGGGAGTTGTGGCCGCAGTGTATATAATTTCATTTTTTCTGGTAGGACAGTTTCACTTCAAAATTTGTCATAGCTGCTGAAATGCTGTCCTTGGGTTGCAAATTATGACAATGCGCATAGTCCTACTGAGTACTGCCATGGTTGATAAAGATGCTTCTGTGGACCCTGAGCTAGCACAGGATATTATTCGATTTTGATTTAAAAAGAGAAAGACTAGAAAGGATTGGCTGCAGTGCTGGTAGTTCCCTCCCTCTTTCCCCTTCCCTCAGTGTAAGCAAGTCACACTGAGGTTAAATAAGATGTGGATTTATAGAACATCAACTCTACTTTCACTGTGGGATAAACTACCTCATACTTACCACAAGGTAAAAACAGGTAGACAGGCAGCAGCAACAGAGTAACCTATGTATGATACATACGATAACTGGCTTCTGTAGCCACCACATCAGACTCTTTGTCTCCTTCACTTCCCTTGGCAAGTAGATTCAGAAGTTAAATGGCTGTAATCTTGTAAATGCCCATCAGCTTAACGCAACAGAATCAGTTGTAGACACCTGGAAAGAAAAACTGGGAGCTGCAATGTTACTAATTTGACTGCTTTAATCTGTAAGACTACTCATCCTCCTAATTTATGTGTTTGTCACTCACTAAGAGTGGCTCGCCTGTGGAAGAGTTCCCACCTGGATACATTGATCACAGCACACATGATAAATGCCAGATGGGAAAATAGCAATGACCAGGAAGCTTGGGGCTTCACAGTTCACTAACAGCTCACGTAGGTGAAAGCCATACTGTTGGCTTGGCATCGATGGAAGAAAGGATTTTCAGCAGGGAAGAAAGCCTCTTTCAGCTACCTTCTTGCTCCACTCAGGGTGCCATGTGCTTTCAGAAGGAGACTCTCAATGTGTGTTTTTTGTGCTGCCCCAGGGCTGCAATTCAAGTCTGTCTGGGGAGGATGAGTTTCCTCAAAATGAAGGATGATCCAGGACAACAATAACATTGATGACCAGTAGCCCCGTTAGTGGGACAAGAAATGATTGCTCATACTAAGGAAGAACTCTGGTTTTGGTGGAGTCCTACCGTATGTTCCTGCACTCCATACTTAGCACAGCTATTCTTGGGGACAACCTGTCTCTCTACTATGCCCCTACTGACAGGAGTTATCTCAGCCTCTCTGCTAAATGATTGCCATTCAGGAAATGTTTCATTGCATCTGTTCTCTGATCCTTCAAATTACATGGGTCTACTGCTCTTTCTGGGAGAGCCTCCAAGACGGTAGTTTTCCCTAGCTCACTTCTGTCCTGTTTTGCTCTAGGTTATGCCCTCTGGCATGTCTCTACTTGCAGACTTTGCAGTCCTGGTACTTCCTGATGAACACTACCATATTGAGGGTAAACTAAAAGAAAAGGCCAGCAGGGATCCTTAGACTTGTCTATGCTAATATGCTGTGCAGAATTTCACAGTGGATCAAATCTACCTTTACTGCCTTCCTGTGTATGTGAATAGTTGCAGCCTAGCAGCTTGGTCACTGGACGGAGACTGGGAAGATCCGAGTTATTTCTGACTTTTTGCCCAGGTTTCCCACCAGCTTGATGGATGACCTCGTGTAAAACATCTCACCCCCGCTTCTCTTCTACAAAATTGAGCTAATAATGCTGAAAAGTGTTTTCCTTTGAAACATGCTTGGAGGTTTACTGATGAAAACTGCTATTTACTGTCATCTTTGTGTGTCATGGTCGTTTGCTTAGTGTATGTTGCCCACCAGAGTCTTTCAGTGAAGCCATAGGCGGCAGCAAATTTATCATTCTTCTATGTCTGTCCCTTGTGCTGGCAAAACTGAGTAGGGCTTTTTTTTCATCAAAATGACTACTGTTAGCTTATAGCAAAACTCACATGAGGGAGATGGAAGCATCTAATAAACACTAGTGGTGGGACTCTTGATATGTCCAGAATAGAAATGGCTTTGCATACAGAACAGCCACCACTAGACTACAACCTACTGACTACATCCTGCCTAAGGACAACATAAGCCTTCGACACATTATGTAGTTGTGGGGGACTGTAAGCGCATACAATATGATTCCCAATGCACTTAGCAGGCTCTATGGCTTCAAGAGTTTACAGTCTAAACAGACCTCTTCAGAGACAAAAGGCATACAAACTCTGGGTATACAATGTGAGCTTAGCAACGAAGGTTTCAAAGATGGAGGGAGGCTTTAGTCATCAACCTAAGCAGGTGCCACACTCCCGTGAATTTAAGTAGGGGTTAAGTGCTTGCGTGTCTTCTGGGATACAAGCCCTAGTTCTTAGGAGACAAGGGACATGTGTCTTGGCTCTTTGAAGAAGGGAAGGCAGCATAAGGTAAAAAGAGAGAAGGTTACTGGAGGTGTGAGGTGAAAGTAAAGATGAGAGATTGAGAAGGAATGATTGTCATGGTTTCACCCCAGCCAGCAACTAAGAACCACACAGCTGCTCGCTCACTCCCCCCCGGTGGGATGGGGGGGGAGAATCAGAAGGGTGAAAGTGAGAAAACTCATGGGTTGAGATAAAGACAGTTTCATAGGTAAAGCAAAAGCTGTGCACACAAGGAAAGCAAGGAATTCATTCCCTCCTTCCCATCAGCAGGCACGTGTTCAGCCATCTCCAGGAAAGCGGAGCTCCATCACACGTAACGGTTACTTGGGAAGACAAACACCATCACTCTTAACGTCCCCCCCTTCCTTCTTTTTCCCTCAGTTTATATACTGAGCATGACATCATATGGTATGTTCCCCAGGGCTCAGTGTTGGGGCCGGTCCTGTTCAATATCTTCATTGATGATCTGGATGAGGGGATCGAGTGCACCCTGAGGAAGTTTGCAGATGACACCAAGCTGGGTGGAAGTATTGAGCTGCTGGAGGGTAGGAAGGCTCTACAGAGGGACCTGGACAGGCTGGATCATTGGGCCACGGCCAGCTGTATGAGATTCAACAAGGCACAGGGCCGGGTCCTGCACTTGGGTCACAACAACCCCATGCAACGCTACAGGCTGGGGGAGGAGTGGCTGGAGAGCTGCCTGGCAGAAAAGGACCTGGGGATGTTGGTTGACCGCTGCCTGAACATGAGCCAGCAGTGTGCCCAGGTGGCCAAGAGGGCCAATGGCATCCTGGCTTGTGTCAGGAACAGTGTGGCCAGCAGGAGCAGGGAGGTGATAGTGCCCCTGTACTCAGCACTGGTGAGGCCGCACCTCGAGTACTGTGTGCAGTGTTGGGCCCCTCACTACAAGAAGGACATTGATGTGCTGGAGCGTGTCCAGAGAAGGGCAATGAAGTTGGTGAAGGGTCTGGAGCACAAGTCTTATGAGGAGCGGCTGAGGGAGCTGGTGTTGTTTAGCCTGGAGAAGAGGAGGCTGAGTGGAGACCTTATCACTCTCTACAACTACCTGAAAGGAGGTTGTAGTGAGGTGAGGGTTGGTCTCTTCTCCCTACTAACAAGTGATAGGATGAGAGGAAATGGCCTCAAGCTGCTCCAGGGGAGGTTTAGATTGGATATTAGGAAAAACTTCTGCCCTGAAAGGGTAGTCAGGCACTGGAACAGGCTGCCCAGGGAAGTGGTTGAGTCTCCATCCCTGGAGGTATTTAAAAGAAGGGTAGACATGGTGCTTGAGGACATGGTTTAGTGGTGGACTTGGCAGTGTTAGGTTAACGGTTGGACTCAATGATCGTAAGCGTCTTTTCCAGCCTTAATGATTCTATGATCCCTTTGGCCGGTCTGGGTCAGCTGTCCTGGCTGTGCCCCCTCCCAGCTTCTTGTGCACCTGGCAGAGCATGGGAACCTGGAAAAAGTCCTTGACTAGTGTAAGCACTACTTAGCACCTACTTAGCACTACCTAGCAAGAACCAAAACATCAGTATGTTATCAACGTTGTTCTCATCCTAAATCCAAAACGCAGCACTACACCAGCAACTAAGAAGAAAATTAATTCTATCCTAGCTGACACCAGGACAATGATGAAGATGCCTGACCTCAGCATGGAAGAAAACACATTGCTACCTAACGTGAGACAGTGTAGAATGTCAAATATGTAAACACGAGATTTGGAAAGCAGATGACCTCTGCACATAGCCACTCTGGTTGCTGGAAATTACCTAGGAGATCTGGCTGTATTTTTGCATGTTATCTCCAATCGTAAAGTGTCTTAGTTGTAAATCTTGCTCCACACAGACATGAAAATCCATCTTAGGACTCAAACAGTTAAATTAAATATCATCTTCCCACCATTGTCTGCCAGCACCTCACTGTGTATCACTTATTTCTGAAGACAAGGCCTTTATTGCAAAGAAGCCAATAACAAGGCAATGAGTCATTTCTCAGAATGCAAAAAAAAAGAGCAAGATAGTTATCCTGACAATTGCTGAGGAAGATTGACATCGCAGTGTAATAATATGTAGCCCCTACTACGTCTTGTAGACTCAGAAAACTTCAAAAGATACGTGTGTTTGTGGTCAAATTGCCTTAACACCAAACTTCTTGAGCTTCAAGCTACATATAGCATAGCAGTAAAGACATGTCTGGGGAAGGAACTCAGGTGCTTTGGAGTTAACTTAAGATAAGTTCATGTCCACACAGCATCCTGACTGTCAGACGTCGGTGGCTGCTAGTCAAAATTCTCTGATGGAAGACTGGAAGACTTTTTGCTGAATAGTTGTTTTCTTCAAATTTACTTGTGAAATTTTTAGTTGCTTCTAACAAACATAAACAAAATGTTGTTTTTCATAAGAGCTTTTAAGTAAGTTCTCATTATATTCTGCAAAATATTTTTTTAAAACTTCTCAGAAGAGTGGGAGGAGTCAGCAACTTCCATGCTTTCCCTGTTCTTTGTGTAAATATGAACAGACTGCAAGAAGTGGAAAAAAATGGCAGCAATCAGAAAAACTTGTTGTAAAATTATTGCCATTTTAAAACATGCATAGCTTAGTTTTGAATCTTCTTTATGGGAAAAACAAACTGCCAATTGTTACAAATTTGAAGTGAAAATATGCATTTTATTTTAAATTTTGAAAATACATTTTTCCCAAACCTGTTCTATTTTTTTTACCAAAATTTCACATAAAAAGGAGAAAATGTGGCAATCCAGCATCTCCAAGTAGCACACTATGAGTTACCAAGAAGCCTGAAGCGCAGGGAGCCCTGAGCAGCAGCTAGGGGAGCCTGCTCTGGAAGATGGAAAGCCATGGTAGAGCCTGAAATCTGAGCATGGGGTAAGGAAAATGGTTCTTGCAGAGTCTCCTGCCTTCTGTCACTGTTGCAGCTCTGGCTGGAAGGCTGCAGTTTTGTAGCAGCTGCGACCGGGACATGCTTGTAGCACGGGGAGCTTCAGAGCTGCAGGGTGTCTCTGGCTGCAGCAGGCACGCTGGTGCAGAGGCAATTGTATGCACTTACCCTTGGCTTGATCCACAACCGGTTTTAAACTGTAGGGCAAGCAATTATCAACCAATCTAATAGTAAAATTAATTCAAATTATTAATTACATTAATTATTCATTTCCCCCCTTCGGACTTTTCAGTAGATTATAATGCTGGTCCTTGACCTCAGGAAAGGGTGGGAAATGACATAAGTCCTGGTCCTAACATCTCTGCCTTCTTTATAGATCCACCACCTCTCCAGCCTTTGCTGATGCCTGATGACAAGCCATGGTGGTGCATGCTTATAGCAGATGACTGCTAACATCTGGGAAGGGAAGGCAGCTGGAGGCTTAGAGTTACCGTTTTGTGTCAGAGCTATGGGCTGTAATTCTCTGCCTTTGAACATGTGAGTAGGCTTATTTGGTTCCTGTTATAGTTCCTTTACCTCCTTACTAGGGAGGTATAACATCCTCCTAAGATACACAGTTTCTGAAAATGCTGTTACAGAAACAGTTGCTATGGTAGAAACCCACTTTGCCCAGCATCCCCACACTGCTGCTGCTAGAATCTGCCTCCCCTGCTACCACAGGCACTGGGAGCTGCAGATGTAGACCTGACATGGAGGTGCAAAGCTCCTCACATCCCCTGCCTTTACAGTGTGTGCTCCTTAGTTTGCCTGATTGCTCTGATTGTGCTCCAGGAGTCACAGTCAAAGGGGTCAACCCGCCAAGTATGATCCTCCCACCGCAAACCTTCCTGACAGTATTGAAGTTGGCTCAGAAAGCGGTCTACAAGACCTTAGTATTAAAGAGTGGGGTTTTGTGTTTGAATGTCAGGGAATTCATATCTCTTTCTGGTCTGACAAAAGAGTTTAACTCTTGTTCTGTGTGGTCTGGTATCAGACACATGGCCTAGTGGAAAGCAGGGTAAGATGAAGACTGTGGTGTGCGATGCTTATTCCTCCCTGACATGCTGGTTCATGTGCCATGCTAATATGAAGTTCTTTAAGCATGGATGCACAGGACTAGGCCCTCAGGATGTGTATTGCATCTAATACCTGCTGCTACCCCTCTGCATGCAATATAAAGCTGCTTTTGCCCTCTAGCTCTGTTAAGACAGTCCTGGTTTGGTGGCTGCGAATTATTCATTTATCTTTCTACACTTTGTATTGTGTGCTTAGCATGAAAACAGTTTTTGGCAGTGACAATTTCTGTACCACATCCAATACGATGGAGTCCCAGATGTGGTTGCAATCTTTAAGGGCTGCTGCAGTACCTCTGTTAATGAGTTCTTGCCAGAACTACTAAACCAAATCCTGTGGATGTGGGTGTGTTTGTATTACAAGGAACTTCTTCCTCTTCTTCTCTCTTAACTTGGTTTCTTATTTCCCAAAGCCAATGCTGACATCAGGTACATGTATCTAGTCACATAGATAATGGCTCCTTCTCTAAGCTGAACTATTCCTGTCTCAAAAGAATGGAGAATTTTGTGACTTACCCTGGAGCACTGTGGTGTAGCTGGCAGCAATAAAAAAAGCTACAGCAGTGAATGAAGGAAGGTCTTTTCTAGACGATTGGGAGGTCAGGATGCGCTCACAATTGAGCTTGTGTTTGCTGTTGTTCTTTTTAAATAACTAAAAATTCAGGGAGTGTGTTGGGGGAAGCCACTTTGATATGTTGGGTGCTCATCTGTCCGGGAGGATGTGGTCTGAGCAGGGTGGACAGTTTCCTTCTCTGCGCAGAAGAGAGCAAGGATTGTCCGAGTATGAGAAAGGCAAAGCAGTGATCCTTCAGACCACGGCCATGTTATTCTGGGCTTTTATGTTTGGAATCAGGAATTTCTTTAGCTCTGCAATTTGTACTGTGCTGCTGTAAGGCAAAATGGATGAAAAACACAGTCTAGGGAAAAGACTGAGGCTTTCTTGGGTTCACACTGATGTTGCCCCCTTGATATCTTTGGGTTTTTTTTCTGAGATTTGCCGTTTCTGTGAAAGCAGGTAGGGACGTCTGGGACTTTGCTTTCAGAACCTGGGAGAGACTGGGTTCTGAAGAAATACATACCATCACCCTTAACGTATGTAATAATACAAAGCTGAATTTTTCAACATTTAGCATCAGGTATTATTTGATTCTCACCTCTGTGACACTCCATTCTTCCACTTAAGAGTGATGCACAACTTACTTTGGAGCTTTGGTGGGGGAAGGAATATATTTCCTTATGATGTAGCTGATATTGGCCTTTATTTAGGGGCAAAATAGTGAGTAGAAGTCCTGGTGGCTTGATCTCATTTGGCAGACTCCCTACACCAGTGATGTCAGTGAAAGGAGACATGGAACCAGATAGTACCCCCAAATTATCTTTTGTCTTGTGCCCATATTCATCAGTCCAGTGAGCAATCTCTCTCCCTCATACCTAAGGGTTGTACTGAACTGCTGCTGTGGTGAGGTCCCCACATCTCTGCACAAGCTGTCCACCTCTGCAGGCTCTCTCGTTGGTTCACGCTGGCAAGCATGTGCTCCTGGCTGGTAGCTCTGCCTCAGGCCCTTGCTGTACTCAGTTCAAATGATGACAAGAAAGGACAGTGGAGTTATTCCAGCACCTTCCTTTTGTCTCGGGGCCATCCTGACTCTGCAGGGATTTTTAAAGCTCTACTGTTTTTCTTTTTCTCCTAGAAGCCTCTGTGCATGCCTTTCCTGTTTGCAGGGGTTTGGATTTACTAAACCAGTTCCCTTGCTGGTGGGCATGCCTTTTTGTGTTTAAAACACAAGCTGTAGGATACATATTCTATTTGTTTCACCAACTTTGTTAATGACACTGCAGGAAGATGAGCTGTGTAGCTGGTGCTGGATGTGGGGTAAATGTGATGAACGGCGTTGTTCCCCCCCCCCCCCCCCCCCATTCAGGCAAACATTCAGGTTTGTTTCATTTGCATGGCAGTAGGAGAGTATGAACGCAACTTGAGTGTTGCTTTCTCTCGATTATTCACCAGTTAAGCCCTTATTTTTCCTTGTTTGCCTTTCCTGTAATTACATATGTTCTTCTTACCTCCACACACGTTAGATGTGCCTTGATAGATTCAGGTCCTGGTGTAAATTTTGAGTAACAACCTTGATTTTAGTAGAGCTGTTTTTGGGGAACAACTCTCTTGCAGCTCTTGGAGTTAGAGTGATGTAAGCCAGAAATGAATCAGGGAACAGTGTTCTAGTAGCTCTTGACCTCCCAGGAACAGATGCTGGCCCCATTGCCTTTCCTGTGCTATTGGCTTAGAGTTGCTCTCTTTTACCCTCTCCATACTGCAGAAATCAGCCTGACTCTCTCTGCTGCCTCTTATCTAGGGCTCTTCCAATGCCACAGAGGGTAAAAGGAGGAAAGACAGACATACTCTGGAAAAACACTGCAGTTCTCTCCAGTGTTGAACTTGGAGTCTTTTACCCATGTTTCTAATGTGACTTAATTTGGTCACAGCCAGTCACATTAGAGGTGAGCCCATACCCTGCATGTTACACACACATGAGTTCAGAAGTGACAGATCTTCCTGGGAGCTTCCAGCAACAGAAAACACAGAGCACCTAGAAGCTTATGAATGAATGAATGATTTATTGTGGGGCTGGGTAATGCTATTATTGTGGCACGGGACAGGGGTATTTGATGTTGTGCTGGTCACTAATTCATGTGTGAAGCCTCAAGCATTGATCTGTGTGGATTAAATGCACGCTGAAGATGTTTTCTGTACTGTGCCACTTGAAATTCTCTCTCATGATGCAGGGCATTCAAAGCAAATAATTTTCCGTTTCCCATTTGCCAGTGAATGCATGCCATTTAGTTGGTAATTGGAACACAGCATGCTGCGTGTGTCTTTGCTAGATCATGAAAAGTGGTCCATTTTCTAAATTGCACAAGTATTTGTCACCTTTGTTTTAAAATGGGAGTCATAAATTTTACAGGGCATGTGAATATATATGTATATATTAGTTTTCTCACATAGGTGATTCAGTCATATTCTGATTTGACATGAGCTTTATGACCCTGCTCAGGTTACATTCTGTATTAAATTTTGCCTGTTGCTTCTATATTTAGATTTTAGCTTTGAATTTTTTTTAAGGAGACAAAAATAAGGAAAAAGTAGGCATATCAAAGGGGCTGCGCTTCTACGTGTTATTCATAAGCCAGGAGATTCAATGAGCTATGCCAATTTGGCATGTTGAAGATGCTTGACAGTCCATTTCTTATTAAATATGGTACATTTAAAAACTTTGATTTTACACAACTGCGGATCAGTTTGATTAATGTGTTTTCTAGGGAGTTTTAAATACTTGTATTGGCTGAGAAAAGTCCACTAATGCTTAATGGGGCATGAGAGTGGCCTCAGCCCCGATGTGATGTGGAATGTCATCTGACAGGGGAGACAGAAAGGGTTATGTTCCTAGTGTTATGGGGGATAAAATGCAAATGAATTAATGGAACAGATTTCCTTTGCACTTCTGGAAATACAATTTTTCTTTAGGTCAGCAAACATTATGAAACTCTTGTCATCTTTGCCTCTGAAGAAACATGTGCCTTTCAGAAAGTGAGAATGAAACTCCTCTTATTTTTTCCTTTTCTGATCCTACTTTTTTCCCTTGAATATGTAGGGTTTTTTGTTGTTGTTTGGTGGAGCAGCTGGGGGAGGGAAATGGGGGCAGTTTGCAAACAACATGACTTAACATGACAGGAGTTAATCAGAGTTCATGTGCCAAGCCAGCATTAGTCAAAAAAAAGCACTGCTGCTCTTTCTGGGAGAATAAATATCTTTGTGCTCTTCAGCTGTCTTTGTATTTTGGCGGATGGAGAAAAAGCATTCAAAGAAATGCTGTAGGATTTCTGTCTGCCTATGATTTGTAATATACATGTCATGTGTAGTGCAAAAAGGACTGCAAAGTACAGTGCAGAGAAAAATGCTGTTACAGAGTTGAAGTGGGGTTATCTGAAGCACCTAATTTTGCTCTTGGTGCTGTGGGTGAAAATTTTTACTGTTGCTCAAAGAAATTGAATTTAGACCACTGCCAAGAGTTGTTGAAAACCCCATCATGGGCTAAGCTCCCTTTTCTGAGGTTAACTCAAAAGGAGCTTTGCCATTTGTGATGCAGGATTGAAACCAATGAGGAAATAGGAAATAAGAGGAAATCTGGAAATTCTCAGAGTAGTTAATGGATAGTGAGGTTGGGGGAGTGATTGCAGAGGGAAGAAGCTCTGTTTTCGGTCCATCGGACTGAGTGCTGGTAAACTGAGGGGTGGGCTGGTTTGCAAGACCAAGGTGTATGTTGGCTGCAATAAGTACAAGGACTAACAGGCAGATTGATCCTGAGCTTAATTCACTTTTGTACTCATGGACTGAGTAGATGGGCAGTGAGATCTTATTCTCTAGTGGATTTGTTGGTCTATTTAAAGCATAACTCTGTGCTTACTCCTCTGGGATTCACCAGTGTTTCCTCAATATTGTTATTTATGAGTAAGGAACAAACTTGACTGGAGATATGGATACAATATGCACTCTAACATGACAGCCTTTAGATCAGGATTGTGTTATGTGGAAGCTAGGTTTACATTACATCTAAATAAAATATTGTCAGCACATTGCTCTGCCCACAGCAGTACATTTTCTGAGATTCAGAAGCAATTTCCATCCTGTTCCTATCTCCTCTTGTCACCAATAGCCAGATTTTCACAAGAGATAGTCACTCAGCAGGTCTCTTTTTCACATAGACCAGTTTCCTGTGCATCGTTTAGGGTGTCATAGTGTGACTATAATTTATGTCCATATTAAGGAGACTTTACAGTGGATTTAAGAAGCTTTAGCATATGGGAGAACCAGACAAACTGATAATTTGGCTTCAATTTTTCCAAATACACAATATGCAGAGGATTTTCTGAGCCAGGTGCCCAAGAATTGGTGAAACCCATTCAGGCAACGCGCCTCTTCACACTCAAAGTGTGAGTCAAGAATTCCTCCACACTCTAACTGGGTTGGAAACAAGCTGTTGTACATATTTTTTTCTCCATGATACAAACCAGGTCATTCATCTCCTCGCTTATCAATTAAAGCGTTGCTTCAGAGCACACAGGTCTCATTAGATCTAGAAATTCAATGCCTTGATCTATCATAAATGGTTTAAGATTAATATGAAGGAGGCTAGCTTTCTTTTATACTTCACAATTTGATTTAGCCTAGGTATTATTTCCCAATGGAGAAGGAGTTGTTTACTTTGGAAATATAAGTGATGGAATATTGAGAATCGATCAATCATTGCCTTGATGCTTACACACTGACATCACTGAGATGCAGGGATAATTACAAAATGCAACGTTCAGGTAGAGTTGCTTAGAGAAGTGGTTTGATTAAACCTCGGCACCTAATGAAGGGTGAATCCACACCTAGCAGTTACTATGACTGCGTTATGAAGGAGACATCTTAACTTTTGTCTTTGAAATGTATTGTATTATTCAGAGATATTAGAGTGTATAAAATGATACCACCTTTGTTAACATAAAACCCATATCTGCCTGACTCGATTCCATGTGTTGCCAACGTTAATTAAAAGCCCATCCTTTGACTCTTGGAGAGTTTCTTTGAAGTGATACAACTTAGAACAGGCTTTGGTTCCGAGTTTCTTCCGTTCTCATTTGCTTATATTGACAACCAGTATAAATCTATGAGGGCAAAGAGTAAATTTGTTCTCCCTTTAATGGGACCACTCATGCAAGGGCTTTGGCATTAGATCTTAATTTGGCACCTTTTAAATCTCTGATACAGTTACAGACTCAGTGAGCCATGTAGAGCTCTCACCTTTCTTACAGCTAGAACTATCTGGAAATTACTTTTCTCCTTTGTCAAAATATGTTTTCTAACAAACATTTAGCCTGCCTGCTAAAAACAGTGCAAAACACCACACAACAAATGTAGTTTAGCTGAAAATATTCAGCTTTATTTCCTTTTCTAGAGAAACAAAACACAGAAAAACAAGAAATAGCTAGGAAAAAGCAGATGACATCTGGGAATAAAATCTATTGCTGTGTTTAAAAGAAAATCTTGGGGAGGGGAAGGAAGAGGAAAGAAGCACCAGATAAACAGTTTTATGGTTACGGTTCTAATCACCAGCATGTTTAAAGACATACCTCCTCTTTGCACCTTCTCCAATGCAAGATGGCAAGACAGACTAACTAGTAAGAATGTTGTCTCTCCTCTTCACCATCCTCGGGTTCCCTTGCATTATCTCTTCCCTATGAGAAGGAAAACAGGCAAAATCAGACAGCAGATATATCTCTACTGCTGTAGCTGTGAGATAACTGCTCTTATGATGCAACTGTTGTGGTGACAATCCTAACTGGTGTGGGCAGTAAATGCAATGAGTATTCTACAAGGAAATGGACTGCTTCAGTCTTTGCTGGGTTTGTCAGGGGTTTGCACACCTAGGATTCAAGGTAGCTTGTGTGTCTGAATGTGTTGTCTCTGGAACAGTACTTCAGAGTTTCTCCCTGTGAACAAGGGTGGGCAAGGGGCTGGAGGTGGGTTTGTGTGGCAGGGAAGTGTGTGGTAGAGAAAGTTTATACTGCCACAGCCATGCATGCAATGTTAATAAATGGTCATGAAATGGCTTGATTTTCACATTGTACCCTGGGTGTTTGAGTCTTCAATGTCTCAAGGCTTGGGTTGCAGCTTGTATTCAAATAGTGGTGCTCAGATATTTAAAAAAGATCCTTGGCAACTTCCAGTATGAGACCCTTTTGCTAGCAAGAATATTGTAACAAATCCAGGCTTTAACATCGCATCTGTTGGGAGATACTGGCAAGGAATTGCTGATCATACTTTCTCTGAATGCACCTTTATAATTGGTTGCTATGCAAAACAGAATTAATGCTAGTCCTGCAGGCACCTATGTCCTTCGTTCTTGGCAAGAATAGATCAATGCACCAAGCAAGATGAGGAGGGTTGTAGAATATGTGGAAAGCCAATTTGCAGGCCTAAGAATAAACAAGACTTCTCTTCTGAGGCAGCAGAGTTGGGAAAGGGAGCATATAAATAAGGCAAAACTCCCCTTTGAGATGAAGTGCAGTCCCTGTCAGAAATAAGTAAGTTTTAGACCTCTGCTTAGGGCATTGAGTGAAATGAATTAAAGGTACAGAAAACCTGGCCATGCCTGTGTCAGAAGGCAGAGCAGCACCAAGAATTCTGGACTTCTTAGTTCCCTTTGCTATTGATAATACCTCAGTTGCCCAGCTGAGCCTGTTCTAACTTTACATCCTTTAAATCATTAAAAAAATCAATGTATGACCTGCATTCCCCTTCAAGAGTGATATAGTTTGCAAAACCCTCTGGGATCCAGTGGAAGAAGGGGATAAGAATGTCACGTGTTCTGTTGGCTCCTCTTGTGGCAGGGTATATTCAGAGCAGTTGGGGTTGCTAACTCACGCTTTCATTCTGGAGGTATTTGTTCAGTAATGAATGAGGCAGAGGAGCAGACCCTGAGAAATCTGTGCTCTCTGATACCCTGCTGAGTCTGCTCAGACGGTAATGTAGAATGTCTGTTCTCTCCAGGGGTGTAAAAGTACACCATCAAAATGCAGAAAAACACGCCTCTTAGAAAAAGTGTGCCTGTAGATACAAGGAAAATGGAGAAATGAAAAATTAAATGAAGCCAGGCTTTTTTTCCTCAAATGAGGACAGATCTCATTGCAAATGATGAGAAGCCTGCAAGATAATGCACCAGTTAGGGGCTTCTGCATGGGTTTAACTGGAAAGAGGACAACTAGCAGCAGCATCCCAGCACTGGTTTGCCAGGAGGTTGCTAATAATCACATCCCTACGTCAATCGTGAGCAGCAGAAATTAGGAAAAGAAGGAAGAAGTTAAAAGTCAGCAATCTTCCTTACATCTAATGATGTCCTCTTCAACATGCGCTTTCTGCTGGGATCTTCTAATACATCCAGATTCATTCTTGCTGCTGCGGCTGTTACAGACTGTTATTGCTCTGGTGCTCAAAGACAGTGCTGAAGTTGGGTTTCATAGTGTGAGGACTGTAAAGAAATGCAGTAAATAATCACATCCTCAAAAACCTCTTCTGAAGAAGTTAGAACAAAACTAGCTTTCTCTCCAAAGTCTACCTGACACTGCTGATGTTAAAGAAAGAAGGAAAAGCTAGAATAATAGGCTATACTGTCAGTGCCTACTCAATTCTTTACAGAAATATCTGCTGAAATAAAATGATGTGCTCTTTTTGGCTATAGTCTGGCAAAAGACCAAGCACTTAATCTTAGTGTCTGCTCACAGTTGCTTGACTGCAAGATGATTTGATCAAAAGCTTTATTTAATTGTATGGCAAGCAGCCTTTAGGGCTCCCTGACCTCATGTGTGTGATGTGGATACAGGTGACGACAGCTGGTGAGGGCTATGTCTGTAGATTCTCCCTTTAGTGTACTCGTTTTGGGTGCCTGTAAAAATTTATTTTGGATTCTCATGTCCTGCTTCATTTTTTAATGAGGAAAGTGAACTTGAGTTGAAGTACCAAATTCAAATATTTTTATTTTGGTGGATGAAAAACTGGACATTATCCGGCAATGTGCGCTTGCAGCCCAGAAAGCCAATCATATCCTGGCCTGCATAAAAAGAAACATGGCCAGCAGGTCAAGGGAGGTGATTCTCCCCCTCTACTCATGGGACCCCACCTGGAGTACTGCATCCAGCTCTGGGGGCCCCAGCACAAGAAAGACATAGACCTGTTGGAGCCAGTCCAGAGGAGGGCCACAAAAATGATTGGAGGGATGGAACACCTCTTCTATGAGGAAAGGCTGAGAGAGTTGGGGGTTGTTCAGCCTGGAGAAGAGAAGGCTCTGGGGAGACCTTATTGCAGCCTTTCAATATACAAAGGGAGTTTATAAGAAGGCTGGAGAGAGACTTTTTACCAGGGCCTGTAGTGACAGGACAAAGGGCAATGGTTTTAAACTGAAAGAGAGTAGGTTTATATTGAACATAAGGAAGAAAGTTTTTATGATGAGGGTGGTGAGACACAGGACAGGTTGCCCAGAGAAGTTGTGGATACCTCATCATTGGAAGTGTTCAAGATCAGGTTGGACGGGGCTTTGAGCAACCTGATCTAGTGAAAAATGTCCCTGCCCATGGCAGGGGCGTTGACTAGATAATCTTTAAGGTCCTTTCCAACCCAAACCATTCTATGATTCTATGAAATATACCTATGAAGGGCAATGGGAAAGAGAGCCAAAATAAGGGGAATAAAACCTGTTATAGAAAGCAATATAAAGGGTCAGTGGGCATTATCTTCAAGAGCTTTGCCGAGGTGGCTGCACAAATAAAAAAAGCCTCTGAATGGAAGGAAGTCCTGCCCCCTCTTCCCCATGAGATGGCTTTTCCTGGACTCATGGACATCCAGCTTAGGCAGAACAGGAGGGGCTAAAGAGGAGAAACACCTAGGGCTTGCTTTGTGAGGTCTGGCATGGAGAAGGAAGTAGAGGACGAGCAGCAAACATAAAAGGCAGCTGAAAGTTCAGCCAGGAGTACTAAGAGCAGTGTTACATTACAGGTGCGTATGCAACCTCATCTGCGACTGCCAGATCTGGTGAGCAAAGATTTCATCCCTGTGGCCTCAGCTCTGCCAACACTGCTACAGATTTTCTGTTTCTGATATGGAGGGGAGCACATATCAGTTGCTCTGCTACCTAAAAAGGGAGACCTCTATTCTAGCAGGTATGGAAATCTAAGTCCAAGACCTAAAGGAACCCTCAATTGAGAATTAGAGATGTTAAATCACTTTGGTTGCTGCCGAGATGTAACCTCAGTGTGAATGGGGGTGTGTGAGCTCCCTCCTGTGTCTACTTGTGTGATAAAGGTGGACCTCAATGAGAGACCTTGGCAGAGGAGAATCTTTAGTTGCCAGTTTAAAGTACTTCTGACTCTCCTGTGCTGGTAATGCAGTGATGATGGCAGTATAGGGGAAAGTCTAGAGAGAGGAATAAGAAATATTCTATTCTGTCTGGGCTGGGGAAAGTTAATTGCAACATAAAAATGCTATTATGGTATTAATAAGAAATCCACTTGTGGAAAGCACAGTGTCAGGCTGAAGCTGCTATTTGCAAAATTTACACAACAATCCACTAATTCTAATCTGTTTTATTTAAAAAAAAACTTCAGTTTAAAAATTCTTTAAAGAAAAATTTAAAGATTTAAAGAAAAGACTGTCTCTGTTAAGGTCTTTGTGACTTTTTTTCCATCTCTCCTCCCTCTGATTTTCACTGAGACCAAAAATCTCAGTATTTCAGAATTTCAGATCAGTGGTGTTTGAAGATCATAGTTTAACCCCATTTTTTTCCCTTTTTTCTTCAGTATATGGTAGAAGACTGGAATGAATAACTTCCAGCTGATTTCTTGTTCTGTTTCCGTGTTACTTTCCTTGTTTCTTTTGCCACACTGTCAGGCTTCCAGGGAAGAAGAAGTATTTAAAAGGTGCAATGTGAAGAAAGGGAAAACACACACACTTTACAATGGAAATAGAACAAAAAACCCTGAAATCTTTAGTTTCTCTGGGTTAAACTGCAAAAGGTAGAAAGGAGGAAAGAGGGGAAGAACCTTTCCTTTCCTCAAAATAAGATCATTGAACTGGGAATGATGTGTGGCCAAATGAAGGGTTTGTGTGCCTTTAAGCTCCTCTTTTTCTCAAGGTACCTTGAGTGATCTATGAGAAGCTACGATTCCTTTCCAACAAACCTTGCTTTCAGTTCTCAACTGTTTGTAACTTTGAAATTATCTTAAAAAAGAGTCAACAAAAAGCTGTGAATGGAGATCGTGTTCTGTCTTGGGATAAAGTGGGGTCCAGGTGATCCCAACCTCTTTTTTTCACGCAGATCTGATTCAGGGTTGTCCTGTTGCCAGCCAGAAGGCAAGTGATGTCAGTCACAAAGTGTGGTCATCAGTCTAGTAACTGGGCTGAGATAAATCCCTCAGTATCAAGCTTACGTTTCTCAATTCCTTACTCAGGACACCCCTCTAAAAAGGAGCAATAGTTTAAGCGCAGCTATTGTGAGGAGCAGGAGAGTGAATGCTTTTTGTGAAACGTATAATCGTATAAGGGGGTAGAAGGCATGGGATGGCCAAAAACCTGTTCAGAACTTCATCTTCAAAGTGGTGAAGCAATTTCAGCTCCATTTTACAGATGGAAAACTGGGAAAGAGGTTTTAAATTATTAGCTCTAGGCTCTGAAGGGAAAATCAGTGCTGGTTTGACCACTGGAACTATCACCTCTATCTCTGTTTGGACTACAGTCAACCCCTTACAGATTAATAATCATAATAGTGCCTTTCAGGTTTTATCAGATTATCTGATCTGATCTGACCTGTGGATGTGAAGATGAAAGGTTAGTCCCCCCGGGGTATCTGCTTTCCTTTACCTTTTCTGTCTGAATGCATTGTTTCCTTGTCATGCCTGCCCACTTTTGGTCTATGTCTCCTGCTGTCTCATAACACTAATACTGGTTTACATCTGACTCTGTGCAGAGGACTGCAGCCTCTTCGAACAGCAGCTGCCTATTTAGAGATGCTTACAAGTTTCCTTTAGTATTTCCTCTCCTCTCCCAGCAACTCCTTTCAGTATGATTTATGAACAGCAAGCATAGCTGGGGGTGATGCGAAGTACCAACACCTCTGAATTCCAGTGATAGGAGCTGGGGTAATTAATAATAACAAACCAGGAATGTTTGCTTTCCATGGAGATCACGTAGCAGAGAAGTGTTATTCTGTATTCTTCAGGAATGGGGGAAGTCAGTCCTAGCCCTTCCCTGTGCTGTTAAATCTGCATGTCGTTTTCCTTAGATAATTAAGTAATTCCAGCCTTTCAAGGAGAGAGACTCCCTCCTTTTTCCCTGTTAGCTTGCAGATGTAGTACATGTACCTTGCGGCAAATCAATGTTAACTATATTACCATGCATTATTGCAGTAATGGAGTAGAGTAAGCCCAAGGAAAAATGTTCAACCCTTGCCGATTGCATTATGAGCATGAGGATCTTTTATGTAACAGGCTTATTAATTGCACTTTCATTTGTGTCCCTGAATTTTAACCCTTTAGAGATTGCTCCTCAGCTCCTGTGTACCACCGAAATTGCCAGGTGTTGGATAGTTTCAGAAAAGGGAGACTGACAAGAGTGGTCTCTGCAGTGCTGCACTGGAACCTGGACATCTGTAACAAAGCTGAGGAACAGATTTAAACCACCACCAAAAGAAGGCAGCTGTTAAATCACTTAGTAGAACACAGAATAAATACACTCTGTGTTTGGAGTGACAAATGTTGTGGTCAGGTGCTCTTTTAAGGGAATGGGAGTGAAGGGTTTTGGCCCCTCTGCCTGTGCACCCATTGGCCTGCTGCATGCTTTTGCATTGCACAAAATGCCTGTGCAGGTTGTTCCTCCTCTCTCCCCAGATGAACTCCCTGATTTGCCCCAACAAATGCCCCAGCATTTTTATTTTGTGACGATCAGCCTCCTTAGCTGTTCTTATTTGCACTCTGAAGGCAGTGAACTTGTGTGTTGTCTGCAAGTCATAATCTAGACTTCAGAGTGGGGATTGTCTCTTTGCTACATTTGCAGGCCTTTTCCTGGAGCCTGATAGGAACTCTAGGCATTGCTAGAGTTTAAATGATTATTAACTAGTAATTGCCATTTCATCATGGAATTGCATACAGCAGTGATGCCTGGCCTTTGCCAGCCCACTAGTGAGCATGCATGACACTGTGTGTGGGTTACATGTTGTTCTCCTCATGGGGCCAGTATTATTTTTTCTAATTTCCTGTGGTTGTGTGAAACTTCAGCTAGTCCCCTGTGTGTTGAAGCTATCAGCCAAGACAGTCTAGCAAAGGTGCTAATAGCTGCCATTTAGTTTTGTCTTAGAGGTGTTGGAAGCATAAACTTTCCTGAGACTCCCTCTTTCAGAACGTTTCAAACTTTATTGACATGAGATCTGATTCAACCTGTCTCCTTTTAGGAGTAAGTTGTTGCTGAATCAGTGCACAGGAGATCTGGGGGGCTCCCAGGGCTGGTTTGGTGAGAAACACCTGCCTACGGCCAGCTGCTTGCTGCTGTAGTTCTGGGTTATTTTTCTTTATATTAATACTTCCTTTTTGTTTTGTTCTTCCCCACTAAATATACACTCTTCCATTCATGTTGACTAGTATAAAGTCTTTCCTCAATGCTGTAGTTCAATTTCTCTCTTGTTTGGGGTTGTTCTTAAAAGAAGGGAAGGAAATAGCTATAGGTGAGAATCTTAAAAGGTAGTGTTTGTTGTGGGAGAGAAAACAGCACCAAGCTGTGGCAGGTTGAACATCCTCCTGTGAAGTTCCACCATCAAAGCTGGGGTCCCTGCCAGACTTGTTTGTCTCTAGCTTGCTAAGAAAATTCTGCCTTTGCACACACACACACACACACACACACAAATTGCTTTGGATTTAGCTTGAGTAGAGAAGAAACAAAAACAGCTCATTCCCCTCCTAGGTCTATCTCAAGCTTGGGGGAAAGGGGGGATTGGAGAGTGGAAGAGGGAAAGATTTGTCTGGAAGAAGATACAAAGTGGAAAAAGTATGTGGGGTGAGAGCAAAGCCTTAATTGTAGAGACCTGTTTCTGTGTCACTGACCACAGCAGCTTCATTCTTCTAGTAGGCTCTCTGCGGAGTGGGAAAAGGCAGTTTATGTCATTTTTCTGTCTTGTTTCTGATTTCTACAGGACAGTTTTCTAAAACATCTCCTGTGCAGTATCTGGTTGGCTGGAGGCTGTCAAGGAAGTTTTCCGTCCTTGTGGATTTGTGAGTTGTTGCTGTTTCTTTTGCCAGTAGCCTATGGGGACCTGGATGTGGCTGATGTTTGGCATACCTCCTTAGCTGAGGCTACTAAGTCCTTTGAATTTCTTCTCTGGGGGCTTCTCCCCCCAGACTAGAGGAGGAAGTCAGTCCGCTGGGATTGCTGAGGACAACATTATTTGGTTGCCCTGGGAGTTAGCACTGTGCTGCATGGGAATGCTTGGAGAAGGTGTGGTCATCTCCAGTCAGTGACACATTCCTAAGCTATCCTCTCAGTTGTGATTTGCATTGTATGACTTGTGGCCTTATGGGGACTTTGGTTACAGCCAGTAATATAGCCCTGAAGGGCTAATTACTCCGTAATGGGCTTTAGGGATGTCACTGTTGCAACCTTTGGACCATAACAGTGATCTCTGCAATAAAACAGGCCTACGACTCCTCTAGAAGGGAAATCTGCATCAAAAAAAAAAAAAAAAAAAAAAAATCAGTGGGTCTCAGATGGTAGCATCCCTTGGTGGGGACCGGGGAAATACAAGTCATATTGCACACCCCACACAACTTCAGTTACACCTGATAATATTTGATATTTCTCCAATGATTGGTATGTAAGTAGGATCCCAACCAGCAGATGCTTGGGAGTCATGGAAGTTTAATCTTTTTGAACTGAAGTGGGAGCAGCTGACTTTGTTGAGCCTACAAGCCATGTGAAGCCTTGCAAATTTGGAGCCTAAGGAGATGTTCAGGGCAGGAGAGGGTAAAGGCTCTTGAGAGTCCCATCAGGATACAGGATGAATATGGGATATTTTCCATTTCTTTCTCTCACCTAGAGCCACTAGCTGTTGATATTTTTTTAGTGGGATTGTTGAGAGGATGGAGAGATGGGCTGTGGCAATAGACCTTTCACCACAATGCATGATGAGGAGGGACTGCTTGAGTCTGATAGAACACAATTTGTCTTTCATTGGCTGATTTCACATCTTCCAAAAATCTCTTCCTTTTAACCGAGTCTCATCCTATTATTTTAGCTGTGATTTGCACATTGTACTGTGCTTTGGTTTAAATGCAGTTGAGTCTGTTTTAGAGAAAGGTAAATGAATTATGTGACCTCTTAAGATCCCTGTTTTTGAGGACTGTATAAATGCTAGTCACTTCTGAAATGGTCTCACCTTGGTGACTAGTGAAATTTGGTGGTTTTTAAATCCTAATATAAAGCCTGTGCTTAAATACGAAGTGTGCTTGTGTCATGGGGACAAGTCCTGCTCTGACAGTACAGTCGTCAACTACTTTTTTACTGCACCTTCAGATATGCCAGCTGAGCTCCTCCATCATCGCAAACCTGTTTCAGTCAAAATAAGGAATAGCTGAAATGCTTTAACTGGCTGATGACTGTTAATGTGGGTCATCTGAACAGCTCAGAAAGCAGGGCTGAACTGGATGTGACTGATTGCTTCCAGCAGGCACAGTGGCTAAGGCTGGATACCTCTTCTCTTGGCACAAGAAGTGTGTTTGAAGGGTGTTTACCCAGCAGCAAGAGGTGGCAAGATTTAGCACTGTGCTTTCCTTCTACCAAAAATTTGTTTGTGCTAAACCTTGCCCTGTTCAAACAGCTTCATGTCCATGAAATCACAGTAGCTGTAGCTACTGTTGTCCTGTTGTGAGTGTCTTGAAGAGGAGATCTGAACCCTTCCAGATCCCACTATGCCCTAGGGAAGGAGTGGAACAAGCAGAGGGGAAGTTTCATGTTCACAAAGACTCTCTTTGCACAGCAAGGCAGTATGTGTGCTCTGCTTCTTAGCGGCGAAAGCCACTCCTAGACAATCATAAACATGAGGCTTCATTAACAACCAGAAATGAAAAGCTGATGCAAGGTGCACAAAATTTCTAACAGTAAGGAGGATTCCTTTTCTCCATGGAACCTGCAAGACTGAGGCATACCTTGGGACAGGAAGGGAGACGAGGGTCACTTACTCTTTCTGAGTCAATGACCATGTGAATATTAGTCACATTCCCTGGTTTTAATCAGATTTTCTCCAAATGGGGTATCTTAGTACTCATAGCATGTTCTTGCACATTATAACATCTTAAGCCATGATTATGCCTCTCGTCATTATACATGGCATGGTTGGACCCAGCTTTTTAGATGAGCTCCTTGAATTCAGAAGACAAAGAGGGGCTGCAGGTTTGAATGTCCTAACCCAGAGCTTTGTAAGTGATACTAAGGAGCATGCTTTCAAAAACTAAGTAAATGCTTCTGAAAATCTAGGATCTTACTGTGGTCCTGGACGATTTGAAATCTGGGAGACAGAGGATCCTGTATTTCTGACTGGGGTCTCCAAGATAGAAATATATGCAACCTGTAGTATACAGTGAATTCAACACAGTGAACTCGTGTGATGCACAACTTATTTTTGTACATGCTGCAAATCCATGCACTCATTCCATTCTGAATCGGCATTCCTGATGATGCTGATGATCAGCAGAAGGGGATTTTCTTATCTTGGCTTTAGGACCAACCCCAGAACCCAACATTAACTAGGAGCATGACCTAAAACCTGCAGAATCTCCCCAGAGTATTCAAAACACCTCTGCCTTTTCTATGAGTTGCCAAGTCCTTCACCTGTGCTGTGCAGGTTGTGCACTTCTTGGGCAGCCTTAGCAGTGGGTGAAGATAGTGGAGCTGTCTGAGCATTCCTGAATGAAAGGGGCTCCTCTGTCTCCCACAGACATGGTGTTTGGATAGAAAAAATCAAAAGGGCAGATGCAGACATGCCGGTCACCAAACCTGGCATTGCATCTGCTCATGCTGGTGAAGTTCTGAGCCTGAGGGTGAGATCCACAGAAGTGGTTCTTCAATCTGCTAAGCCTCTACCTGCTGCAGTTCCAGCGTGGCCTGTGGCACCCTCTCCTGCTCTGGGGCATTGTGTGGACGGTGTAGAGCAAGAGGATAGCGGCGCTTTGATGCGGTGAGGGGAACCACTACTTTGTGAGAACCCTGCTCCAAGATCAGCTGTGATCAAATTGTCCCACAACTGTTCCATGACCTGGGATGCGTAAAACACTTCCCCTGGGATGCTGGTATGTGGTACCCGTGTTGCATGCTTGTGTGCTGGGCTGCTGGACTCCCACTTCATCGTTTGGTGCAGGAGCTAGATTCCCTCTTGCAGCATCTGCGCAGTCGTTTTTTGCAGCCCCTGTTTAGGAGCTTTGCAGCAAGTCTGGCAATGCTAAAGGCTCCCTGCCATGGGCCTGCTGTGCTTCAGAGGCAGACTGTCCGCTGCACACCCTGACTGGCTGTGCTAGGAGAAAATCTGCCTCATAATGGGGGGAGTACTGTACCAGCAGAAACAGTGAGGGCCCTGCCTGCAGGTGATATTTAGTCTGAGGATAAAGAGACACTTCAGCTTGTAATGATTTTTGTTTAGGTAGATTCAGGCCTTTCCTTAGTAAACAAGACAGCATTATCACAGAGCTGCTTTGTTTTCCAGTGACTGGTCTCGCACATAATAAATAGGTTAAAGTTAACTGAAGCAAGCATTGATTTTTCTCTCATTGCATGTGGGATTTCCTCCCTTGGGAGGGCTTGAGTAGTGCGGGAGACCTTCAGGGGAGGATGTATGTGTGTGAAGAGAGTGCCGTGTAGCCAGGTCATCACTTTTTCCCCACATAAGATCTTCCTCTTATGATCTCTTCCCTAACTTCCCCCTTCCTTTCTTTCAGGTTCCAGCAAGTAAGGTTCCAGCACCCACTCAGAAATTTCCTGGGGTGACAGTGACTGGGAGACAGACTCTGGGCCTCCAGGGAGGCCTGGGTGTGTGCAGTCCTGCAGGAGGAGAAGGGCATGGAGCAAAGATGGGCAGAGCTGGGCAAAACAGAAGGGACAGGGGGTACTGGGGAGCAGGTCTACAACCAGCTGTGGAGGTAGTGATGGTGAAGTTATTGATATGTGTGACAGGAGTTAACTCTTCGGTTTCATAATTATTTTCTTTCCAAATGAAAGTCATAGAATAGGAAAAAACAAAAATGAAAACCCCAGATGATCAGTGCTGCTTTAGAAGGCTTTGGCATGAAATGATTGCCAGGCTCTATCTGTTTCTTTCTTTAGATAGTGTCATTAGACTTCTTCCATCCAAATCATCCCCTCCAAACAAACATAACACCCCCAATTGTCTTTCTCTCCTTAATTGAACCCAGCTTCCCCTTGGTTATAGGCACGTTCTGCTACTTTATATTTGTGCCACAATTTGCCTTCCAGAACATTTACTTACTTGCTTACTTAGAAATCTACTGCATTGCCTGGTGTTATGGCATATGGTTGCCTTACATCAATTAAAAATCAACATGGTCCAACAGAATATAACACCAACCCCTGCTTCTTTGAATGGATGTTTGCAGCTGGGTAGAGATTAAAGCAGATTGTAATGGATTAGACCAGAGATTAAAGCAGCCTGTAATGGATACTGTGTTGGACTATTCCATTTCTATTCTTGGATACAAACTGCAAATCTAGGGTTGTCAAACGACACCCTCACTGTCACCATGTCACGCAAGAGGCCGGGTTTTGAAGTAAATCTGCTATTCTTGCAACAGGGATGCTGCGAACTGGAAAAGCCCCTTTTCTGCGTGCTGGTGATGGGCACGCAGTTCGCGAATCGTGCAGGAGATGGGGGTGTTGCTCACGTTACCTTTGTCTTCTAGAGAAGGAAAGGGATTAGCGAGCACTGCTGCTTCTCGCTTTGGCACTGAGGCCCCTGCTAAGGGCTGGGAGATCCGGAGTGGGGAGATTTTAATAGACAGCGCCACATCATCAGTAGGACGTCCTATTATTTAACAGTAATAAACAGGCACTGATGAAGAGCTTTTAGGATTTTCTTTAGAAACACTAGCCCTTCCTGTGGGTATCTGTCTGAGAAATGAAAGCCTGGGGTAATCTTGCTGACATAGTATGAACTGAATGTCTGGGATTGTCCCTGAGTGTGGCAGGTGAGGATGGCATTCACAGAGGGTGATTTTAGTTGCAAGTAACAGCTCTTCAGTCTGCACGGTAGGACAGACCTGCTGTTGGGATGGTGAAAGTACTGCCCTAAAGAAAGTATTGGTGAACATAATTGTGCATGAAGCCCATCACATTCTGTGCCATGTCCAGCACAGCTGGGATGTTGTGGTGACAAAGAGCAATGCTGTGGACACAAAGCAATGCCTTGTGCTGGCAGGATTTGGGAAAGGAGATGTGTCCACAAGTCCTGTCTTGCTGTGGGTGGGCTTTGGTCATGAAGTCAGAGGTAATGCTGCACAAATGAGTGGCTGATCCAGGTGTGAACAAGGACTATGTCTTAAACAGTGTCCAGCAAGGCTGAGAAGATAAATGGGACTGGGTGGAGTGCACAATGGCTAAGCAGTGGCAATTGCTAGTCCCATGGTTGGTTTTACTTTTGGTGACAGGGGTTCTGGACATGCAGAGATTTTCAGGTGCAGCAATGAGCTTCTGCTGGGCCCAGAGGGACTGGAGAAATGTTAATCATAACGTAAAGACAAGTTCTGCGTGTCACAGCTGCAGCCTCACTGTAGGAGGATATTAGGTGGGCAGTGCATCCCTTCACAGCACATAGCAATGGCAAGATCCAGGGGTGGCATGCATGCCACTGATGCCACATATGTGGGGACACTGTTCTTGCAGCAAATCGATCTAGGGAGACAGCTGAGGTCCTTCTCGTTCCCTGTATCATGTTTTTCTTTTACAAGCAGCAGGAGCGTGCAGTCTTGGGGCTGGCCCAGCTCTGTGCATGCAGAGCAGCGCCTGCCACAGGTGTGTGTAACTTGTGCAATCCCCTCGCTCGTGGTTTTATGGATCAGCTCTGGCTGAGGCCCACGTCACTGCTCCCACACAAATGAAATGTCATCTCCTAAACGTTTTGTCAGCGTAGTTTGAAAAGGAGCCGATTCCAAGCCAGAAATAACATCCGTTGGGTTGGGGGCGGGTGATTTGCTTCCCCTGCCCCCACCTCCCACCTTCTCTCTCTGCGTGGGGATTTGCGGCTCACGGGCAGGGCCGTGGCCGTTTGTAGGGCCCCCCCCCCCCCCGCCGCCCGGAGCTGTTAGTGCTTTTCTCTGCAAACCGGCTGACAACCCGGACCCTCTTTTCACGCCTGCAGGACAGCCATTTAGCCACAGCTCCCACCGTTAGCAACAGCCAGCGGTGTTTGCAGTTCCCTCTTCCCTCCTCCAACTCGCTTCTCGCTCTCCCCAGCGGCAGCCGGGCTGCACAGACCTCCCCAGCCCGAGCCGGGCGCTTTGCAGGGAGGTGGCTCAGTGCGGGGCACCGGCCAGCAAGGAAACCCCACCGCTCTCCCAGGGCGATCCATCCCCGGTCCTTTCTCTGTCCCGCTCTCCCTCCGCTCCTCGTGAGGCGGGAGGAACTGTTGAGCCATCCCAGCCGTGGGACTGGCGGTGGCGGGGGAAGACACCGCGGGGAGAGCCGTGTAGCTGGTGGATCCGTCCTTGGACGGCAAAGAATGGCTGATGTGGGAAGTGGGAGGGTGGGACGATTAACATAACGCTAATTATTGACACTTTTGAAAGGGAGGAGGAGAACAGGGGAAGGTCGACCGTGGGTTTGATCTGAAGGGAAAGTGCCGACGTGTTGCTGCAATGAATCTCTCCGGAGGGACGTGGCACAGGCAGGGATGGCTGTGACAAGGGTGACCCCCGGGAGGCTGGGGGACGCCCCGCAGCCGCGGAGGCGGCAGCCTGCCCTCTCCCCTTCGCACCGTGCGAGTACTCACACCTTGTCCGGGGGCTGAAGCTGCAAAGGCTCCTTGGGCTTTGCCAGCAGAAAGCGGGTGTCCTGGCCGGGGGAAGCGTTGCATCCCTGCGATGGGAGCGGGAGCGCTGCACTGCCACGACCTAAAGAAATACAGCTGCCTCGCTCCTTCTCCCGACACAGTCCCGAAATGCTGCTGCAGTGAGCTGCCTGCAGATACTGCCCTTTCTTGGTTTTTCGCCCCCCAGATAAATCCTGCTAGTCTCCCTTCCTTGATGGTGGCAAGGTTGCTGGGATTCCCACGCACACGGGCGGGTTCCCACGGCCGGGAGGCTCCGCTCGGGACAGGCACATTCACATGTCCGGAGCCGGCTCTGGAGCGGGTGCTGCTGGATGGCTGAGGCTGTGGGTACGCTGGTACACACGGGGAGTCACCCAGGAGCTACTCATCCCAGCTGCGCTGCCTTACGCCCCTTACCTATATCCAGCCTTTGTGCGTACATACGCATGCATAGAGACGGGGCGAGGAATACCTACGCTGCTGTAAATACGAGTATATGTAAATATACATCAGGAGAAACTGTGAATGACGGCTGCTTTGTCTCGGGCAGGAGCACACATACCAAATCAGGAGAAAAGGCTGGGTGATGCTCCAGCTGATTCGGTGCGGCGCGGTGTCCCGCTCCCGCCCCCGGCCCCGCTCCCGGCCCCCGGCGGCGCGGCGCGGCTGGTGGCTCGGCCGCGTATTTCAGCGGCGGCGGCGGCTTGGCAAGGCTCGGGGCTCCTCCCCCCGTGTGGTGTTACCCTCTCACTTGATCAAATCCTTGAACGTGAACAGTTTCACTGAAAAGCACTTTTCAAAAAAAAAAAAAAAAATCCACCAACAGTAAGGAACAGAATCCAACTACCGGGGAGGGAGGTTTTTCTTTTTTTCTTTTTTCCTTCTTTCCTTTTTTTTTCTTTCTTTTTTTTTTTTTTCCTGGTCATCGTCTCAGAGGCTGAGGAAGGGGAAAGAGAAAGAAGGAGAGCGAGAGAAAGAGGAGCCTTTTGCAAATAATAATTATTATAATTAGAATCCGGCCCCTTTCTCCACAAAAAAAAAAAAAGGGCCCTAAACGCAGCGCCTCGTCCCCCCTCCCTCTCCAAGCCCCCCGACTCGCTCCGCAACGGCATGGAGAAGGGGACTAACTGCTTTCCGACGTGCCACACCGTTTTTCTCGCCTGGACATGGCTCTTACTTCTCTCTTGGTGTTGCACCGGCGCCGAAATAACTTGCAGATCCTGCTCGTCTCCATCGCCCTCCTGGCCGTCCTCCTCGTCTCGCCTTAGGCAGGAGCAGCGACAGCCGCCGCCGCCGCCGCCGCGAGGATTACGGAGCTGGCCGGGCGGCCGAGCGCGGGGCTCGGCCGGGGCGGCGGCCGCCGCGGAGCCGCTGCCGGGCGGGGAGCCGGGGGGCCGAGCGGGGCCGCGGGGAGCGGCGCTCCGCTCGGCGGGGGCGGGCGGCGGCGCGCCCGGGGGCCGGGGCCCGGCGGCTCCGCGGAGCCGGCGGAGCAGCGAGGGGCGCCGGGCGCTGGCGGCGGGCGGCGGCCGGGGGGTGCCCGCGGCCGAGGGGCAGCGCGGCGGCCGGGCTCAGCCCCGCGGGCCCCTGGAGGAGGGAAGAGCGACGCGGCTGCGAGGGGCAGAGGAGCTGCGGCTGAGCACCACCACCTTCGCGCTCACCGGGGATGCGGCGCACAACCAAGCCATGGTGCACTGGTCCGGGCACAACAGCAGCGTGAGTATCGCCCCATCGACCCGACCCGGCTCGGCTCGGCTTGGCTCGGCGGGGAGGGAGCCGTGTGCCCACCCGCCCGGCGGGATAGTGCCGCGCTAGCCGCTGCGGCCGGGGATGCGGGGAGGAGAGGGGCGCTTGGAGGGCACGTTGCTCTTATTGCCAGGGGGAGATGGGGCGATGGCCGCAGAAAAAGAGAAAAGTTTTCCTGGGAGAAGAGGAAGGAGAAGGGGAACACCTTTCTCCCCCCGCCCCCGAAGGCAGAGCTGCGATCTCCGGGGTAGCGCATTGGGAGCGCCGCCAAAGGGGCCGGGCTGGCCGGAGCCTTCTGCCTTGCGCAGGGAAGACCCCCGGCTCCCGGCTCCAGCCTTGTCCCATGTGCCAGCACCGCTGGGTCCTCTTTCTCTGTCTCTTCGTATGTAATATACACTTCGGCACGCTTCGCTGCCTCTGTGCCCGGGGATGAGTGATGTACAGTAGTGGTGGAAAAGTCCTCCTGTTCCCTGCTCTGTATGCTGGCAATGAGAGAGATCCTATTAATTTATTAAGGGGTGGAGAGCCCCCCTAGCACGTTCAGGGGCTCTGAGAGCAGGCAGGTAGTGCAAGCACAATGAAAAGTTTCTAAAAAATCGATGGCATCTCAAGCCTTTTCTCTGAAGTCAATAATAACGAGTAGCTGAGGTGTCCCTGAAAGTCTGTGGGACTGTGTGTGCGTGTGGGGGGGTGTCCCAAAAGCCCACACGCCATCGTGCCATGGGAGTGCAGGGCCCTCCCTCGCACCCTGCTTTGCAACGCCGGGCAGATGGCTGTGGACAGAACTTCAATTTTCTTTTAACTTGATACCAGAAATACAATTTCCCCTCTGATGTAAAGTCTGAGAACAGGCATAATTTAAAGGACTCCAGGAAACCTTTATGCCTGGTGACAATATTCCCATTATTCTGATTATTATAGCTTGTCGCTGCCTTGAAAATGCCTCTTTTATTGTTTTGCCGCTATTGGAAATGGGTATAAAGCAATTAACAGCATAAAACAGATTGGCTGGATTTTCAGATACATTCTTCATGAAACTGATTAGTCATTAAAAAGCAAATTGTCTATCTATCTATCTGTCTGTCTTTCTATCTATCTATGTACCAACTATAGCTTCATAACGTGCAATTCAAGTACCTCTTTATTTATTTTGACTGGAAGTATTTTTCTCTATTTATTATTACTTAGGCAATAATTCTGACAGCAATGTAGATATTACTTTGATTTAACCAATTTTTAAAGGCAGTTGTGTTTGCCAGACATGAATTCCACTCTCATTAAAGATGAAAGCAAACATTCAAGAGAAAACAGCTGCATGATATATTTTAGCACTACACTTGTCTCTAGGATTATTTATTTTTAATATAACATGGCATGCAATGAAGAAAACAACCTATATGCCCTCTCTTTTGTTTCATTTTGGGGCTGAATCAAGAGGTGTTGAGCAAAAGAAGCTAAAATACCCCCCCCCCCCCATCCCTTCCCAGCATGGATTTCCCATAGTTTTGAGTATTTCTGGTTAAAGTAGCAGAGAAAACTCATTCTATAGGCATTTGCAGGGGAAAGAAACGTTGTTTTTTCTAAAGTGCAGGTCAGAAAGCGATTTTCACAAAATTCTCCCTCCTTGCTTGTTTTTTTTTAATAGAAATATGCTATTTAAATAAATAGTTTCCTTTATTCTTCAACTCTAGATGACTGAGAAGGGTAATAAAGGAAAATGTCTTGATTGTTCACGACTTTCTATTAAGATTTTGCACCTCAAGATACCATGCATTGAAAGCTTCCAACTCAAAAGCACAAGCAAAAGCAAAAGCCTGGTGTTTATTGCCAGTGTGGTGTTTGTAGGAAGGAAAAGCAAGCATGCTAATAAATACTAGTGTTATCTTTTCGTGATTTTTCTAATATGAGGTTTAGCATCTGGAGACTTTTTCTCTCCTGTCTCTTGGAGAAAACTCACTGCATTTAGGGATGAATTGGATTTTTTTTTAAACAGTGTAGAGGGAAAGTTAAATGCTTAAACCTGTGTCCTTTCATTTATTAGTAGAGAAGGCTGAATCCAATGCCTGCTTTTCTACTGCAGTTCAGTTTTTACCTAATTTTACTGTTGGGGTGGCTGTGGCACAGGAATGTCAAGCAATTTGCCCAAGGTCACTCAGGGAAACTGTGGCTTCTTTTGCTGGCCACATTGGTGCCCAGTCTCTCACTTCAAAGCATAGATTTTCTTAAGTCGCAGTAGGCGTACAGCAGCAGGAAGGTATATTGAAAATGGACAAAAGGTATTAACTCATGTGTCATGATTATGCCGGATGACCTAGGAGAGCAGGTAGGACATGTCTGTATGCTATTGTTTTTAGGCTACCAAAGCAGTAAAGATGCGTACAGTTCGCTTTTTACCAGTTCTCTGTTACTTGAACAGACTTCAAAACTCAAGCTTTTGTCTCTTATGATTTATTAAAAACATGATCAATCAAATTTAATGCAATGAAGTAGTATATTTGAAATCAGGCGTTAGTGATGGGGGATTCCTAACAACTGGATGGATTTGCAAAGAAGAGGAAAGCATGGTAATAAAAATATCATGTTTTTACTGGGAAGTATAGACCTACAGACACTCCACAAAAGGGAGATCTTTGCAGCTGCTGCATGTCCTGTTACCTAGAATGTTAAAAACTTCCTGTGCTTTTTTTTTAGTTAGTTAAGAGCAACTCCCCCTCCATCTCCTATCCCCCTTTTCTCCCACGTCCCTTAAATCTCAATTTAACTTATTAAAAAATAATCCCTTCCAGGCAACAAACTTTTGTTTTCTCCATTTGCAGATAGTGAGGTCAGGATTAGGATAGAGGCAGAAGGCTGGTGGGATCGGGGAATTTGAGTTCTCTGCTTTGTCCTGCCCAGAGGCTTTTTCTGTGACCTTAGGAAAGACAATTAACCTCTCTGGATCTCCTCTTCCATGTTAAATGAGGATAGTACTACTTAGCTACCACAAAGTGGTGGTGTGGAGCAGAATTCATTTCTGCTTTCTACAATACCTGAAGATCTTCAAGTGGAAATTGTTAGGAAAAGGCAAAGATACTATTCTGTGTAGAAATGAGGTTTGTGCTCTCTGTGTTCTTGGGAAGGGGATTTGGCTTAATTCAGTGGGTCTGACATCAGAAAAAGGAGACTTGCACTTGGGCTTGAAGTATCAGTCTGCCCTAATAGAAGCATTTATTGAGAGAGGTCACTGAAGCTCTTGAGGGACCTGGTAGAGATCAGACAAAATGTTTTCTTCCTAATGCCTTTCTGAAAGATGGAGAATTTTTAGTGAAAACTACTATTATTCCCAGAAGATCTGCAAGCCATTCTTTTTTCAAAGCCATTCCTCTCTGAACGCACACTGTGTACAAATGTGCTGTTCGGTGAGCAGTTGTATGCTCTACACTTGTTTCCCTTCTCTCTAGATGGCTGTGCTGTTGCATGAAATTTTTCCTCATTCTGCTCACCAGATGCTCTCTTCAGCCTTCCTGTGAAGATGATCTGATTCCTCAGATTATCCTTTCTTCCTTCCTCTCTCCCTGATTTCTAGGATAAGGACCTGCAACAATAAGTAGCAGCACCTTTAATGCTGTTACAGTTTTAAACCTCACTATCTTGTTTCTTGACAATAGTTTTTTCAAGAGATTTCAACAAGCAACAGTGGATAAAACACACTTACTCAGATTGCTCTCCTGATATGATCGCTAGTGGAATGGCAAACGGGAACTGTTGTCATTAGGTTTCAGAGTTGTCACTCTGATGAATGTAGCTGTTTATAGGAAGTACTTAATTCTGTCCATGCTTTTTCCATGATGGAAGTGCTACAAATTCTGTGGTGTTGTGAGTGTTTTTTTTCAATATAAGAAACAAAGATGCACAGTTTTATCTTTCTTTTAACCTCTAGAAGACATTTTCAATCCATTATCTACGGAGAGGCCTCAGCTTATGATCATAGTGTGCTTTAGCTACCCCACGTATACATGCCCTTGCCTTTCTAGTAACCAGAGGCAAGCTTCAGACATAAAGTTGAGGAAATGCACTATAATGCCACAGTAAGAGCAGGAGAGGGCATTTGTTTAAGGCATGTGCAATACTTCAGGTTGTTTCAGCCAGGCCAAGTTCCTATATGATCCTAGGGGTTGGATCTTTAATGCTATAGGAAAAATATCAGCAGTGCATATTTTTATGTCAGTGCAGTGTTCCAGTACAGAACATAAACCTGGAGAAGCATAGTGTACCTAAGTGATGCAGCTGCTACTTGTGCAGACCACACAACTGCATCGATGCTTATAGTATGATCCAGGCTCTGAAAGTTGGGGAAGGCAGGATGAGAGCTGGTGAGAGACTGGACTGGCACCTTGTTTTATCTTGTCAGCCGTGCTACACTGTTTTGCCCAGAGGTCTGGTCAGCCTGTGGCTGTCATCTCTAGAGTTAACATGGTTGCAAGATTCACTCCAGGACTGGGAACATGAGATGTCTTTGGGAGAAGACTCTGGTAAAGAGGAGGCTAATAGTGCTACAGTAGCCTATAGCCACCTGAAGTAGAGTTAGAAAGATGATGTAGTTTACCTTATTGATTGAAGAGGATATAACATGTGGCAACAGCCACAACATATGTCAGATTGGACATTAGGAAGAGTTTCTTCTCAAAGAAAGTAGTGCAGTAAGGCTCCAGAAAGTTTTGGGAATCTCTGTCTTTGGAGATTTTCAAGACTCACGTAGACGTGATCTGATGGTGACAACCCTGCTCTGAATGGGCTCCTGTGATTATTCTCCTCCTGCTACCACTGATCCTTTTTCTTTACCCTGTGCAAGCTCTGAGGGCTGGCAGCGAAAAGCAGGTTGTACAAGTTCTCGCAGTGAAGCCTGTCTCTTCCGGGAATGATTCTTCTGAATGCTGTTGGCAGTGTTCTGGTGTGATCTGCTAATGTACTGGTGGTTTGATGCTGAGACATTACTCACTCCCATGGCGAATTACAAGCTGGGGAGGCTGATGGGCTTGCTGTGTGCCAGGTAGTTTTTCATTAAGATGCCTAGCAATGCAGTGTGCAATGGGCAGAACGAGGTGGGCAATATTTGCAATTCCGAATAGACTGCTATGCTTGGAAGGGAGGAAGAGGAGAAAATGAATCTTTAGGCAGGCAATGCTGCATTTAGTTGTCAGCCATGGGTAACTGCTCCAACAGTCCAGTTGGATTTCAGTTTAAAATGTTAACCAGTGCAAGATGGTGACAAAGCAATCATATTAATTGCACTGCATTTGGTAGATATTTTAATTGCTATTCTAGACTGTTTCTTTCTCAAATGGCTTTTGGCTAGGTTGTGTTCTCATTGCCATTGAATGTAGGCCGGTTGTGTCACAATGTCTTGATGCATTTCCACTTTTCCACTACCTTTAGTAATGAAGTTTGCCACTGAAGTCCTTCTCTAGGACTTTGTCAATCCATATTTAATTAATATTCAAATAGAAGATAGGGAAATAAAAACAAAACTTTTGCATGGCAATTGCTTTTATGGTTGTGTTGAGTCAGTAGAGCAGGAAGAAGGCGTCTGGAAAATATTTTTCAGGTTATTTCTCTCCAGACTGGTTTCATTGCAAAGTCAGATTGATGCCCAGTGGATGGGTCTTGATGTTGCTTGTGGATCCTGTGAAGCTGGCAGATTCCCCGGGCCATTACCCTGCCTAGCACAGCAAGCTGTCAATGTTCTTGTATCCCAGAGCTCAGTAACAGAACTGCTCCTGTTCTAGGTGCCTGTCAGCAGTTTACTGTCAGGCCTCAATACTCAGACTTTTTCATGCTCAGGGATGAGGCCTAGGATTTGTGGTTAAGCTTTCACAGTGATTTAAATGCAAACAGAAACAGCTATGTGATTCTTTAATTAATTTTTTTATGGAAAACATTCATCCAATTAGATGACAAAGTATTTTGAAAATGGGTTTGAGCAGATAATTGATGTTAGGCAGCAGAAATTTTTCCCAAAAGGGAGGTGAGATGAGACAAATACTTTCTTAAATGCAAGACTGTGGGAAGATGAAACTTTCTGAGAGTTTCCAAATTTGTAGCTGGATTCTTCATAGTAGAGATTTTAGAAAAAATATGAAAGCAGTGTTGTCTAATGGGCAAAGCACAGGTTAAGGAGTAAAGATCTTTAATGTTGGTTGTACTAAAGGATACTGGAAGCCAGTCTTGCAAGCAGTCAAGAATTTACTTAAGTGATACCATAATGTCATGCTTCTTGAGCTCCCTGGATGTCTGTAGATAGAATGGAGGACAGCAGTACATGCTTACCTGAGTCAGTACTCTCTTACAAATCCAGATTCATTTCAGGATTGAAGGACAAGTCTGAGTTCATGGTTAGGATTGGTTCCAGAACAATTGCAAGGAAACCTTTGAGTTATGGAGTTAAGGCTTGGGTTTGGCTGGGATCTGGTCAAGTTTAGCTTCCAGTGAGAATCTGTGTTTGAAGGTGTGGAGTCCAACCTGCCTCTAATCAAGACAGTAAATTAAATGACATGTTCCTAGTGAAGCATTGAATGCTGTAAATGCAGAAAGTCCCCAAAGCAGCAAGGTATTTGGTTGGATCCTTAGTGTAATTAGGACTGATCTAGGCCAGTTTACTGTAGTTGAGAATTCAACCTGCAGTATTCTACAGCAGTGAAAAGTGCAAGGTGAGAATGAAAAATGAGTACAGAGGTGAGGAAACATGGGGCAGTACAGCAAGGAGGCCTGTGGGCCCTTTACGTTCTCTGAATTACAGCCACAGGGCTGTGGGTGGATGAGCTTCCTTCTCTTTTGTGCACAGCCCTTCCCTCTCTCTTGCTTGGCTCTGGGAGGTGGGAGTTTGACCTACACTGTAAGCCATGCTGGAGACTGATCTGGTGATGGTACTTGGCAGAGCCCAACAGGGATTTTAAGCTGAAATAACCCTTAGTTGGAAAATACTGCTTTGCTGAAGCCACACCTTTGCATGCAAGTTGCTTGGTTTGCTTAAACTCCCTGCAGGAATCCAAGGCAAACAAATTCCCAAATCCTAACTTCTGTTTAATGTCCAGGGAAAAACTGCAGCATGATTCTTAACATTTACTCCATGCAAAGAGAAGGGCATGGCAGTATTTCCTTTCCTGCCTTTGTGGGGTGTTGTGAGACTGAGGGAGTTGAATAAAGTTTGCTGTGTGTTTCAAGAGTGTGGCTGTATGGGTGTTAAACATTTTTGATAAATCACAGAATCACAGAATGTCCTGAGTTGGAAGGGACCCACAAGGATCATCGAGTCCAACTCCTGTCCCTGCATAGGACAACCCCAAAATTCACACCATATGTCTGAGGGTGTTGTCCAAATGCTTCTTAAATATTGTCAGGCTTGGCGCCATGACTACGTCCCGGGAGAGCCTGTTCCGGTGCTCCACCACCCTCTGGGTGAAGAACCTTTTCCTAATGTCCAACCTAAACCTCCCCTGGCATATCTTCCTGCCATTCCCTCGGGTTCTATCGTTGGTTGCCAGGGAGAAGAGAGCAGCGCCTGCCCCTCCTCTTCCCCTTGTGAGGAAGCTGTAGACCGCAATGAGGTCTCCTCTCAGTCTCCTCTTCTCCAGGCTGAACAGACCAAATGACTTCAGCCGCTCCTCGTACGGCTTCCCCTCTAAACCCTTCACAATCTTTGTGGCTCTTTTGTGGACACTCTCTAGTAGCTTTTTATATTGGGGCGCCCCAAACTGCACACAGCACTCTGCACCAGTGCAGAGTAGAGCGAGACAATCACCTCTCTCGACCGGCTAGCAATACAGTGCTTGATGCACCCCAGGACACGGTTGGCCCTCTTGGCTGCCAGGGCACACTGCTGGCTCATGTTCATTCAAGGCAGAGAGAATAAACTGCTATGGAAATTTTAGGGTTAATTCTCAGCCCTTGTGGCCAGCAGAGTCCCAGCATACAATAAAAATCAGAAAAGATTGATGCTGAATAATTAAACCTCTCTATTTTTTCCTCCCTCTCAGTCCTGAAGGAGACCTGATTGCTCTCCCACTGAAATGAGTGGCAAAGCTCTCTTGTTCAAGGAGGGTCCCTGGCACTGAAGCTGTCACTCTGTTTTCTCCCCTTCGTATTCAGATATGCAACACAAACACTAGCCAGGCAGATCTGCAGAGCACTACAGAGCCTCTGTGCCCAGAATAGCATCACTTTTAATTAGCTCCATCGTGATTTGGACACCCTGGGGTGCAGGCTGTAGGAAAGGGTGCCGGGTTGCTGGTGTGTGAAAAGCAGAGCTGGGCGCTAGAGGGAGCGTGGGCATTTGCTAAAGGAAGGGAAATACTGTAACGGGTGGGGAGGGGGAGCTGGGGCCTGGGAAACGCAAGCTGGAAAGACAGACGCTGCTGAAGTATTGATATGAAAACCTGCTTGGAGTCATTGACTCTGTGAAACTCCTGCTGCTTGGGGTTCCCTCTGCGAGAAAGGAAAATAGTCTTAGCGTGCACTCGGCCGTGGTAAAGCATTTCATCCCCCCTTGCAGCTGATACTATCTCCCTTTTGTGCCATCTCTAATTGCTGCCAGGGTTTTTCCTGAAGATCGGAGTCCTAATGCTGGGGTCTCTCACCTGCTCCGGTCCCCTCCAGCCTGAGCCATGTGCATGTAAAACCACCAGCGTCCCCCCAGGAACTGCCAGCACTGCTGCTGGGTTTGGAGAAGGGATGATGTTAACCTTCACAGTGCCAGGAAGCAGCAATCAGAGCCCTGGCTGCTCCTGACCGAAGCAGTGTGTGCTCCCCACCTCCTCAACTGTTGTGCCCCATTTGGTCACTGGCACTAGCCCCTGAGAATAGCTGTGGACAGACCCCCTTTGCTGCCAATCTTCCTCTCCTGCACCAGTTACAGCTGGTAGGTGAGGGCAGAGGAGTTGTGCTTCATTGCCTCTTTCCCCATTGCCTGATCTGCAGAGGATATGCCTGTCCTGACAGGTCCCTGCCACTTGGGACTCCACAATATTTTGACCAACGTGAGGAGGTTGCACAAATCGTAGTGTTTTTGTTCCTCTCTCCTTTTCCTTCTTGTGAGTGTGGGGGGACAGAAGGGACTGGAATTCATCCTGGCCACTGCATGGTGGGACAAAATAACATTTCTTCCTGGGAAAAGTGGTTGCATTTACTGGTGTCCTTGGGACTGAAATGGATGTTTGGGACTTGGAAAAACTAGGACTGAGCCACAGCAAATCACTTAGGTCAATGATGGGCCAAAGGCCTCTGGATCCTAAAAGCAACTGCTTTGACACTGCTTCAGACACTACGCCAGTCTATAACAAGCAGGTACTGCTGATACATTATCAGTGGACAGTGTTGCTGCTGATACGCTTCAGAAATGGGTTGAGCCCCTTGCAGGCATTTGGTAGAGGACTCCAGGTTAGTGGAGCTGAGGGCTTGAGCACAGAGCTCTGGCTGACTTTCAAGGCAGAGACAAAAGCATGGGTTGAGTTCACATGTGCTTTCTTGGGGTGCTAGAGGAGAGCAGGCTGTGCATGCAGGTTGTCTTCATGATTGGCATGATAGGCGGGTTGTCTTCATGATAGGCACGTGACTTGCCATTGTGCCTAATGGCAGCACACATTGCCCCATGCCTTGGCTTCCCCATCTACAAGGAAGAGTTAACTCACATGCAGGGCTGTTGCTAAGGCTTCAAATGGATGGATATTTGTAAAAGCTGTTGAGTGGAAGAGAATGTATAAAACATGATTATTTAGCTCTTGCCAAAAGTGCGTTAGGACCTCATGGGTGCAGGGAGGAAGGAGTGGGAGCTCTAATTGGTTGTTAGCCTTTCCCTGCAGTTTGTGCCTGATTGGAAAATCCCCTGCAGCTGTGATCAATAGCATCAGGTGCAGGCAAACAGGGCCGCCTGTCCGCAGTCCTTACTTGCCTCTGTCAGAAGACTGGGGGGGGAATTCTTACTGCACAAAGTGTGGGGGGGTGGATGACTGTGTATTTGTGGGTGTTTCTCTGTTCTGGGCTTCCTGTCCTTTACCACCAAACCCTGCCAATTTTGTGCTTACAGGGTGACAGGCATGACTGTACTTAAAAAGCTCTTATGCTGCCTCCTTCAGCTGTGTATTTCAAAGGTCACTAAAAGGAAGGTCAGTTGTATTAGTAACTTTTTTTATTTTTTTGAGAAACTAAGGGATACAAGAGAGGAGGGATCTCTCTGGGTTGTGCTGCTAGAACTAAAGTGGGAAGGCAAGTTTTCTGCTCCTGTTCCTTATTGATATGGCTCCTTAATGGCAAAGGACTTATTTTACTTCATCTGCCGCAGCTCAGGTGTTGGGTGTATTTTCTTTTTAGAAGAGATTGCATGAAAGAAAGGAAAAATAGGTGAGAAGAGGAGCTAAGAGGGGCAAGAACAGAACTCTCATTAATAATAGAAAAGTGGAACGTGCTCAGCTAAAATCATTAACAGATTGATCAAGTTAAAGCACTGCAAAGTTCTGGCTGAAAGTGGTTTAAGAGCATCTTTGTCTGCTGTTCTAATCTGTTTACCAGCATGGCTTCCCAGATTGAGTTATTTCAAATCGCAGCTCCTTTTGAGCTGGATGAGAGTTGTCATGGTGGGAGCCATGAATTGGGGCTTCCAGTGGAAATACAGAAACAGGAGAGGGGTCACATCTATCTGCTGAGGGGGTTGGGTGCTGGCTCTGAATTATGTGGCTTGTTTGTAATGAGTTGGAATAATCCAGGATGATAGTCATAGCAGGGCACATGTAAGTCTGTGTGCCTGTTTGTGCAATCTTGTCATGGGATAATGTAGTAGAATGCAAATTTCAAGCGTCTTGTTAGCTTTTGGAATTGTTAAGGTGGCTTTCTCACCCTTTATGTTACACTTCACGACGCAAGAGGAAAAGTCTCTGCCCTGCACCAGGTACAGGTGAAGGACTCCTGAGTGAGCTGGGGCAGTGAAATCTTTCTTCTGCCTTCTTGAGTGGGGCCTGGGCTGGGTCTTCCCATGTCAGTCTTCTGCAAGGTAGAGGGCTGGGGCAGTATGTGAAGGGTAATATCCTTGTTCTGCCACCCACAGTGTCTTTCTAGCTCTGTTCCCAATCAGCAGAATGGTGGTAGCACGTGACACTATAGTGGGAGTGCGGATGGAGGTGCAGAAGGGTATCTGGGGCTGAGGCCCTGCACTCCGAGACAGACCTACTATCTGAACCGGCATGAACTCTGTGTTTGCAGTGGGACTGGGTTTTGCTTCTTTTTGGGTATCGAAAGGCTGGTGCAAGACACAAGACAGGTGAGCCTGCATGTAAAGGAGCATGGTGACCTTGTGTACGGGAAGCCTTGCTCACAGTGTGTGGTGGGATAGACAGGTAGGCAGGCAGACCTGCGTATCAGGCAGGAGGTCTCTGAAAACCATATTTGTCATCTGGCCTGAAAAAAGGCTTGCCTATGGGATGGTGAGATTGCAAACCAACATGATAGCCATGCTACTTGAGAGAACAGTTATTTTAGAAGAGAGAGGATCTTTATCCAGGTGTGTTTTGGCAACTGTTGGAACAACACCAGGAGAAAATCCCATGCAGTCACAGTGCCCCTATCAGGTGTTATGGAGATATAATAGAGGTGGTTTGACTATCATCGGCCAGACTTTTCTGGGTAGCTGAGCCTTAAGCAGAAGGGCTCTCAGAAAAACATGGGATATGGAATATGGCAGAGAAAGATCTGGCCAGGGCACCCCACCAGATTACAATTTCTGCTGAGTGTTTTTGAGGCTCTGTCCCAGAAGCCACACTGAACACTTAGTTATCTGGCCTGTGAGAGCTGTCTGCTCTCCGAAGAATCAGAAAATGAGTAAAATGCCTGGTCATTTCGTTAAGCAACAGAAGTTAGCCATCACTTATCCTTTAACTGCTTGCCCTTCTGGGGCTCCTCTGTCTCTCAGTGTTTTCTTTCATCTCTGTCGTGATCCCTCGTTCTGCTGCCCATTTGGAGGAGTAAATAGTGGCACATGGTGTACTCAGCTGAGCATTACAGGTGTGCTGGAGGGCTGGCTGTGGTTGACACATGGATCAGCCGGAGCCCTGCCAGCTATTATTTTGGGACCTGCTGAACTTACCGGAACTTGATATCTCTGTGACCTTTTTTTTCCTGTTGAATTCAGTTCCAATTGATCAAGAGATTCCAAAGTTATCCCTCCCATGTGACCTCACAGACAGCATGGTCTGTTTCCTCCAAAGCTGAAATTTTTTTTCTTTTTGAAGGCAACTTAAAACACGACTACAGCATCAGCACTGAGGAGGCCTTAATTTACTTAATTAATATTTTTCACTGTTGTTTTTTGCCAGGCTGCCTGGGAACTCTGTTCCTTTAATCAAAAAGCAACATCACTGGCAGCGTAGCATTCTCAGTTCGCTTGTACTGCATCTCTTTGTTGCAGACTCAATTCTACTCTCTCTTGCTTTTAATTAATTTAAGATTATCTTCATTACTTGTTCCTACCTCACATGCTACAAGTAACAAAGCCTGCATTTCTGAGTTGCACTGAGGTTTTGTTCTGGTGGCTTTTAGCTTTGTGTGCTTTTTTTAATTTAATTTTTTTTTTTTTTTAAATTTGTGCTTCCTGTAGTGCTACTGGAAACAGGCAATAAACTGGATTGGGGAGAAGGTGTCTTAGTGAAAACTCACAGAAAGGGGAAAGAGGCAGGTCTAACTCCAGCACTCAAGAATGAGATCAAATGTTAGATGGTAAAATAAAATATTGGATCATTTGAGAATGCTACGTCCCCTGTAAAAAGGGAGATTCTCATCGTCTTCTCCAAAGACAAAGGTTAAGGTGCTGGAGCATGTCTAAAGAAGGGCAATGAAGCTGGTGAAGGGTCTAGATCACAAGTCTTATGAGGAGCAGCTGAGGGAGCTGGGGTTGTTTAGCCTGGAGAAGAGGAGGCTGAGGGGAGACCTTATCACTCTCTACAACTACCTGAAAGGAGGTTGTAGTGTGGTGGGGGTTGGTCTCTTCTCCCATGTAACAAGTGATAGGACAAGAAGAAATGGCCTCAGGTTGCGCCAGGGGAGTTTTATATTGGATATTAGGAAAAACTTCTTCACCGAGAGGGTAATCAGGCACTGGAACAGGCTGCCCAGGGAAGTGGTTGAGTCCCCGTCCCTGGAGGTATTTAAAAGTCCCCGTCCCTGGAGGTATTTAAAAGTCCCCGTCCCTGGAGGTATTTAAAAGAAGGGTAGATATGGTGCTTGAGGACATGGTTTAGTGGTGGACTTGGCAGTGCTAGGTGAACGGTCGGACCTGATGATCTTAAAGGTCTTTTTCCAACCTAAACGATTCTATGATTCTATGAAAGTCACTGAGTAGTGGAGGCTGTTCTCAGACTGGGGCCTGTATGAGCTGCAGAGATTTCTTCGTATGCTTGTCCTAGTGGAGACAAGGGTGAGAGGCAAGAAGTGATCCCTGGAACATGTGAGGACACGGGAATGAGTTGATATGTGTGTGAAAGCATGCAGTGCTGTTGTTTCTATTTCACAGCTCATGGGGAAACCCCTTGTCTAACACTGTGCATTCTTACCTGTGAGAGTTGTCTGTAACATTTATTGCCCTTGGTATCTAACAGGTTTATCAGTACAAAACTTGCTATGCCTGTGTTTATCAAAATGAGCTGCATGTGAGCACCTGAGAAGAGGATGGGAAGGGATGGGAAAGAGTGGAGATTCCTGGGCTTTTTACATCTTTTAAAATCTTATTTCAATCACTGTGTTCTTATGAAAAAATGCATTTTAGAAATGTAGAAGATACTATGCCTGTGTTTACATGTGTGACCTGATAGCTATAGAACTAGGTATGTAACTATTTAACTAGATAAAATGTAAGTACCATATAACCAGAGATGATTTGGGGCTGTAGTCTGCTTCTGCCTGCTTTTCCTCTGTTTCCTCTCTACACCCTCCTGCTGTAGGTTGTGTGCTCCGATCCCTTTATATAGGATTGCAGGTCCCTTCCTTCTCCTTCCCTTGCTAAGGCCTTTGGACAGTGGCAGCGGGCCTCTGGTATGAGTCAGGAGTGAAGGTTTTTTCTGTGCCTGGCATGGTTGGATCTTGGCAGCCCTCAGTTATAGACCATGCTCCTTAGGTTGAACGTGGTTGTTCATGTGCTGAATTTGGAGCTCTCATAAAGCATGTGTCCTCCCTGGGTTCAGTTCTGCTCTGCTCTCATCTGCAGATCAAACTGATCAGGAGATGGGAGGGAATGGTAACAAAGTGGAGAAGAACTGGCAATTAGTTGGGGTCTGTCCTTGTAACCTTTTCTGTCCTGAGCTAAAAGCTTTTTTTTTTTTTTTTTCTTCTTTCCAGAAAATGCCTGTGGAGTTGTGGGGTTGAGAGATAAGCAGAAAACTGTGTTTAATGGTAAACATTTGGGAGCAAGAATGACTTTTTTTTTTTTTTTTTTTACCCAGGTGTATACATAGTACCTTTCACATATCTTTAAAGGGTGCTGTATATAATAGGGATGGCATAACCTTGCTGTTTGTTTTTGCCTGCATATATGGAATTTGAACTCCCTGAAGAGGAGGCAGTGTGGGCATTCCCTGCCAGCCTGTTCCTACAGACCACAGATGATCAGTTGATGTGGCCTTTTCTGTTGTTTATGTCTTTTTGACCCTGGCCTGTGCTAGTCTCCGGGCTGGCATGCAGGTCAGTTTTTGCTCACTTTCTCCCTCCTGAATATGGGGCCAGAAGATACTTTGCTCCTGCATGATGGTCCCCTGTGGTGAATTCATGCTGACAGGCAGTGCTGGCTACAGGGAAGCTGGTAGCTATTTCAGGTTCATTCTTTATTTAAATGCTTTCCCTCCAGAGGCAGGCTTGTGCCTGACTTGTACTGATGCATTTTCCTTGTGCATCCTTCTGCTGTAGCAGCACCTGCCCAGGGCAGGGACAGATAACCAACATGATGGAAGGAATTAGCATTGGAAAAAAAAAAAAAAAAAGTCCCCTGAGCAAAGCAAGCACAACTACTGGGAACTTAAGCAGTATTTTGATGCTGTGCTGCTTTGTGGCTAAGTCTAACTCCCACTGGGAGAGAAGGGAGGAAAGCGATTATCGGGAGTCAGTGTACAAGTGTCTGGGACATGGTCAGTTCAGGTTAGACGTGCCATGGCTGAATGATGTTTGGAGTTGTCTCAGACAAGAACTGGGCAGAGGAATGCTGTCAGGAGGCTTTTCTCCTAGTTATTTAGGTTGATAAAGTTGAATGGGTCATTCTTACCTGCCAGGGTGCATAAATTGCTGTCATGCAAGCTAAAGCTTTAGACCTCTGGTTAAATGGTCTGTCCTGCCATTAACTGAAGGGAGAGGAAGGACATCAGTAAATACATATTGCCCTTTCTAGGGATAGTGTTCAGCTGATGTTCACAGTTCAAAATCCACTCTGGTTTATGGCGATTTTATGCTGGTGTTGCTCCATAGAGCTTGATTTATACCAGTGTGAACAGGACCCTAATGTGAATATTTCTGTGTGCAGCCTTAGTTTTGCCAGCGTGGGTCTTCGTGTATCTCCTTTACTTTGTGCCCTTGATTCTCCCCCCCCCCCCCCCCCCCCCCCATTCTTCTTGGGTTTTCTTTTTCATTGTCCTGAGCTTGGGACAGTGGAAATGAGTTGCCTGATTGTGGGAAACATAACTAAGTCTGCAACTTGAGGGAGGAAGATTGAGGTATTGCCACAGTGTGGGCAAGTATCTCTCTCCCTGTCTTGCACTGGTGGGAAGCTTGGATGTTCAAGTGCAAATTAGCTGGAGTGCACTAGCATGTGCCTGTGTTGCTGGTATTAGCAAAGCATTGATGTTCATTGGCTACCAGTGATTTGGACACTTTAGGGTGAGAACTGCTGAGTTGGACTTGCCAAGTCTCTGTTCTTTTAGAATATTACTAACGAAAACCTCAGTGTGAAAATACGTTCTAAATGCTGGTGTGCTGGTTCTGGGAAAAGAGGGGTGTCTATTCCTGGTGCACATGGTATCTCTCAAAGTCTTTCAGGCAACTGTGGGCTCTCAATTCACTGCTTTGCTAAAGATCTTCACTGCTTATGAGGGGCTGTTGTTTCGAAAGGTCACAACCACATTCCTGAATGGAAGTTGGAGGGAAGGAACATTTGTAATAAACTAGCAGAACAGACTTTTTAAAAATTGTGCTATGCTGTATCCTTGAGCTGGGATTGCACTCTTCTGTGCTTGCTGGAGAAACAGCTGCTATGAGGAAATTTTTTTTTTTTTTTGACTGGGTAGGTAAATAGTACACAGACTTGGCCAGACAGCCCAAGTGCTGTGAGTGATCCCTTTGCCAGATTGGTAAATGCTCTCCTGGATCCCTGCACTTCTGCTTGAAGTAACTTGTCACCGGAACCCTTTGGTCTCTCTTTTACTATCTCTTTAATGAAACTGCTGTGCTTGGTTTAGATCCTTGGTATTGCAAAAAACCACTTCCCTTGATAAGGACCCTAGCTTGATGAAGCAATGGCTTCTGTCAGAGCAGTGTGTTTTATTTCAAGGGCTTAGTTTCATCTTCCTGATGCTGGAGTAGGGCAACAATAATACCTTCAGAGTTGGTGGTGATACAGTAATGGAGTGTCAGTAAGATGAGAATTAGACCCACATGCCTTCCCCTTCTCTGGCTGCTGGCGGGCTTGGAAAGGATGGAATTTGAAAGCCTCTTCCATCTGCATGGTTGTGCTTCAACCTGTGTTTCATAACAGACAGCAACCGGAAAAGCATTAATGCTATGATAAATTACCAAGTGTCACAAGCCATTGAGCTACGCGGTGAAGCAGAGGGTTGTCTCTTGAAGGGGCTGAGCAATCCAGGAATACAGTCATTTAGAACCAGCTTTTAATGATGATGAGGGCTTCAATTGCAAAGTTCCACCAAGCAGTGTCCAAACAGCGTGTCAAGCAAAGATGAGTCTTCTTTACTGCCTTGGTGGAGACTATCCTGGTTTGTGGTATGGCACGTTCTCTTTCTCCTTTGCTCATTGCCTGAGCTCTGAATCACTTTTCTGAGTTCCCATGTTGGCAGTGACCATCTCTAGCTGTGCAGTTCTGGTCCTTCACTGTGCAGTGCTGGTCCTTCCCTGGTCCTGGGTTTAGGTTCCCCACTAGCTCAAGTCTTCCTAACTCATCTGAGAAATGAAGCCAGTGCTTTATAGGATCTTGGTGAAAGCCTAGGGAAATCATCTGGGCTTTGGCTCAGGAGCTAAGGCTCCTTAGCTCTTGAGGCTGAATGACTTAAAGCACAAATAGACAGTGCAGTAAAGGTGGTGTATTTATTAGAGCAAGTTCCCATTAACTCTTCTCCTTGACAGGTTAAATATCTCTAGCTGTTCCTGTCCGTTGTCATACAAGATCTGACTCAAAGCCAGTGAATTCTTTGCATTTCTATTGAGTTTAATGGGTTTTGGACATGTGCCCAGGAACATTAGATCAGATGTGCTGGATGAGACCAAAAGTCCATCTATTCCCAATGTCACATATATGACATTGCCCAGTAGCACAGCTGTAACTGGCATTGAGTTGTATCTGGTGTATCTAGCATCTATCTGGAATCAAGCATACGTAGTACACAGAGCTCTGCAAATAATTTACTGCTCAGCTTGGTGTTTTTGAGTGTGTGTGGGATGTTGGCAAAAGGGAAATAATTTGGGCTTAATCCCTAACCCCCATCTCCATCCTGACAGATCTCCCCAGATTCTGACTCTAACCAAGCATAGACTCTCATTCTGATTTAAAACAAACAAACAAACAAATAAAAAAACCACAGCCCCCTAACTTTTAAGGAATTAAGGGATTTTTTTTTTTATAGAAAAGCTGAGATTTTTATTTTAAAAGGTTAAAATGAAACATTTATAATTATAATACTTATGAAAGCAAATTCAGCACAATTTAGGAGATATAAAATATGCTAGCCTTATTAAGTTGTTATTTTACTGTAAAATGTCACTCTTAAAGATACTACCCCCTCTGATTTTCTGCACTATGCTGTATCTTGCTATAAAGTTGGTGAAAAGAAGGTTGCAGTGTTTATGTGCTCTTGTTGGAGGAAAGCAGTAAGCTCTGTGGATAAAAATAGAGATTATAGTGTCTGATGCAGGCCCTGTTAGTAAGATCATGTTGCTTTGTTTTAATTACAGAAATTACCTTGCTGACGTCAGTTTGTCAGTCAGCAGGGTGGATGCTTACATGCTGTTCTGGAGGTGGCCAGAAAGTAAGTTACTTTTGATAGTGTTTTTTTTTTTGAGGAAGAAGTTTTTAAACTGAAAAATTCAAACTGAAAAGTGTGTGTGTGGGTTTTTGGTGTTTGGTTGGTTTTGGTTTTTTTGCCTTTTTTTTTTTTTTTTTTACTGTGGGTTTAGTAACATTTTTTGCTAATAACAGCAGTTGACAAAAGCTAAAATCAAACTTCCTTGTCTTTGTCCTGGTTAGAAACTCACCAGTTTATGGCTGGGTAGGTTGGGAGGTTGGTGTGTTTGAGAGTGGAGGGAGAGTTGCACTTCAGATCTAGATCACTTGGTACCATTTCTGAGATCCAAGAAAATATTTTGGCAAATGATTTGATTTTTCTTAAAGGGCTGTTTTGTTGGTTTTTTTTACCCCAAAGTTAAGTTGCAATTGAAATGGAGTCACGAGTGCCTTTGGAGGCAATGGAGTAGAGCTCACGTGTATTACTCGTGCACAATGGATAAATATATATGAGCTCATCCTTTAGCCTTTACATTAACCACTGACAAGCTGTTTCCCTCTGTGCCTCAGTTCCCCCACCTGTGAGAGGAAACTGACTTCCTTTGCAACAGCCTTTGAGACTGACTGATGAAAAGCACTGAACAGGCACTGTTACCTGTAGGTATTGGCAGCTGATGTTTGGACTAGAGATGCTTTTTCTTTCTTCTTCCCACAGAGAATCAGGCATTGGCCACTGTTCAAGGCAGGCAATAAATGTGAACCATTATATTGTATTTTTCCAATCCTAATTTTCCTGGGTTCACAGCATAACAAAGTTGTGAGACTTGTGGCCTGTTTGGTTGTGATCCCATCAGTCTGCAGGGGGTTGTAGTCTAAGAGCTGCTGCATAGATGTTCCGGTTGAATTCAATTTATGGTATGCTTTTTGAAACATAATTTCATTTCTAAATGTGGAAAGTGTATGCAGCTGGAGATTTGTCCTGGTGCTAGGAGGAGAGTCCTAGTCTGATTATTTAAAATGAATTAGTTCTGATGAAATATTTAGCCTTTAAACAACACATTTAATACAGTGAATTGTGTTTTATTTATTAATGGCTGTTGCAATGAGATTTGGAGAGGAGTTCTGCTGAAACTCACTGTTGTGATATTGCAAAATATAGTAATGACTATAATATTTTGTTGAATTATTAATATCCACTGTGCCTACAGAACTATATAAGTGTCAATTTTCAAAATTGTTTTTATCCAAAGAATTATATGTGAGCATTGTTTTGCTTTTTTTGATAGTTTTTCAAACAAATTTTTTTTGTTAATTAAAGGGACAAAATGAAAGCAGGAAAGACAGTCAGGTGTTGCCACTGCTTAACTCTCTGCTCATTATCAAAGCACCCCCAGGAAACGTGACAAAGATTATTTCTCTCTGCCAGAGCCAGGTCTTTTTGCAAAGACAGTTTTCTTGTAGAGGAAAGATTGCAGTTAAAGGGAGAGGTGTGTGGGCCACACAGCCGGGCACGGGGCTGACTGAGACCACTGCTGCTTTAGTAAAAGACCCTTGTCTTACTGCTACCTTCACTACTGCTGGCTGGCTTACTTGTCTACTTCATCCATCCCTTGGTGGTTATTGTCAAAGAAAGCCGGGCAGAGCACTTTTAATCTCTGTGGACTGCATTTTCTTCCACTAGGACAGATGCTAATCTGTCAAAGGTTTGGCTTCCAGCCAGTGACTCTGCTCAGTTTAATTTGTGGCTGTGGCCCTCTGAACGACGTCCGGTTCTGCCTCTTGGGCTCCAGTGCCCACCTCAGGAGGGACGCTCCTTACCCATTTCATTCCACGTGGTGCCCAGGGAGCTCCTGGATGTTGACTGGCCCATGCTTGGCCTGGTGTGGGAGTGTGATGGTTTTGCTGTGAGTGTCCACCCAGTATGGTTGTGTCCCATGCCAATGAACACTTTCAGACAAACTCAGGCCTGGTTTAGGGGACAGGGTAGCCCAAGGATGTTTCCTTTTGGCACCTTGTCTTGGGGAGGAAGGAAGTGTAGCCAGATGGAGGCAGAATGATGTGCCAAGTGATCTCTGGACCAACAAATGGGCCCTGGCCTGTTTTATTTTCTAATATGGGCATAGCAAATGAAGAGCAAAAGTGATATGAAGATAGTCTCTCAGCAATTGTTTTTCCACTGTTCCCGTCAAATGGAGTAGAAGTTGTCTGAAGTCTCCCTGGACTTTATTTGGGGCCTGTAATACCAGTACAGGATGGTGAAAGTGTGGGAATACACCAAATATTTCCCTTATCCATCTAAAACTACTGCTCTGGAAGCAACCAGTTAAGCCACTTGTCCAATTATCCCTTGCTCTCTGGTGTGACTTTCTGGGTTGCCAACCAACTGGGAAAAACCTGCAAGGCATACTTGTTAATTACTGGCAACCAGTGTGTTTTCCTCCTCCTCCCAGCATCTTTCCTTTTTTGTTTAATTTTCTGACTGAAGCTATCTACCCAAAGGAAGTCTTTCAGGATATTTGGGTGTATCCTGACGTGCTTTGAAAAATCTAATTCATGAGTCTGCACCTGGAGATGTTGTATTGGGTCTGGCTGGGATGGAGTTAACTTCCCCCATAGTGGCCCTCATAGTACTGTGCTTTGTAGATGTAGCTGGAAAGGTGTTGATAACACACCAATGTTTTTGTTACTGCTGAGCAGTGGACAGCATCAAGGTTGCCTCCCTCCACTCCCCGCAAAGGCCAGTAGGCTGGGTATGGGCAAGAGGTTCGGAGGGGATATAGACAGAACAACTGACCCAAACTGACTAGAGAGATATTCCATACCATATGATGTGATGCTCAGCAATAAAACCTAAGAGAAAGGAGGAGGAGAGGGCATTTGTCTTCCAGAGCAACCACTATGCATACTGAGGCCCTACTTCCTGGGAAGTGGCTGGACCTCACCTGCTGATGGGAAGTAGAGAATACTTCTTTTTGTTTTCCTTTGCTTCCTTGGGTGGCCTTTTCTTTTTTTTTTTTTTTTTTTTTTTTTTTTTATTAAACTGCCTTTATCTTGACCTACAAGGTTTTTTTTTCCCATCTTATTTTCTTCCCCATGTTGTACTGAGGAGGGGAGTGATAGAGCAGCTTGGTGGGCACCAGGCGGCCAACCAAGGGCAACCCACCACAGATGTACATAATACACATACAGACCTTATTTGATAATAAATTAGAAACTCTTTGAGAAGGAGATTCAAGTAGGAAGAAGGTAAAGTGCTATTAGCATTCTGGGCTTTATGGAGTACGGATCTTGAGGATAAACTCTTAGCTGCATGTCTTAGAATAGAAATCTTTAAAGTGATCCAACAGGTTGCGATAAACAACTTGGACATGTCCAAAGTCATCTGGATTAGGATGACCAACTTTGTTAACTTTAAGAGCCAAATGTCTGAATCTGTGTTCAGGAACCAGAGGATATGGATTGCAGAGAACTGATGGTAGAGGGAGCTCTAGACTTCACCTGAAAACAGGCAAATTACATTGCTTTTTGCAGGCCCCGCCATGGGATGAGGTTGGACTTTGTGTGCAGCTCTGAGAGTTCATGAAGTCAAGAGAGTAATTCTGCGGAGGATCAGGCAAAACCAGCAGGAGCAAGGGCAAAATAAGCTGAGGGTTACATACGAATCCCAGGAAGATTGTTAAAACTTTTCCTTTATTAGCTATTTTCTTTCATCTCATATTTGATAATGCAGCTCCTACTCTTTGGCTTTTAGAGAACACAGTTGAGTCTTTCAGCAGAGCTATGTTTATGCAAACTGAAGAACTAGTCTTAAAATAGCATCTAGCATTAAACTGTTATAAAAGTGTATTAAGTGGTAGTAATACTAAAATGAATAAATATACAACCTTAACCTTGTTAAGAGGGACGTTAGTCTCCATGCTCTTTTTCAGACAGCCCTTTATTTGTAGGTAATCTACTGGAAAAGAAGGCATTAGTCCAGTATTGTTTCTAAAATCCTGCTGAGAAGTTTCCCCTTGTTCGTCCACAGGGGAGGAAGAAGCAGTAATCTAACGGCTAAGTCTGGAACAGAAGTTTTGCATTAAGAGGGATGCAGCTGCATTCATATTTTGTTCCTGAAGGATGGAATAGTTCATTCTTGGACCGTTTAATTATCTATGATTCTATCTTTCTTTTACATTCTGTACCAGAGAGGTTTTCTCTGTGCTTGCTGTGATCTGTGGGATTGCAATTTGTCTTTAAAGAGGAACTTCTGGAAGACATCAATAAAAGGCACAGTCAAGCAGGAGTCTGAATGGCACCAGTCTGAGCTCCCTTTTCATCATTTGTGAGCTGATCAGGAGCACAATACAACATATCAGGGTGACTAGTTGTTGACTCATGTACTGCAGGTAGCCCCTGAAGGCAGGGTGAAGGTGAACATTTTCAAATTGTGACACCTAAGAATGTCTATAGCCTGTGGTGCTTTCTAGGGTGATTTTTCCAATTCAAGGACACAGTCTCTAGGGAAGGCTTGTGAATTCAAGGCTATTTCTATTCTAGACAAGAATGTACATTAGCTTGCTCATGGGACAGGAGCTTGTTCAGATATGGAGAAGGTGCATCTAATTGTGCTGGAAGCATCAGGCTTAGCAGAGAAAGAAAAATGGGACTCTTGTGAGAGAAAGACATTTTAGAGTGGAAGTATTCCAGAAGGTTTCTCTCTGTGTATCTTCAACAGCCTAGGTACCCAGGACCCAAATCCATGATTTGCATTACCTTTGGCATTCTTGACCAAGATGCATTTTTCCCTCTGCCAGCTCTTGACCTCCCAGACAATTCTGAGCCATGTGCTGGCCTCAGCATGCTGTGCATCATCCTCTGCAGTCTTGGTCACCAACTTTGCTCTGCAGTGACCCTGCTGATGTAGGTGCCGTTACCCTTGTTTATATTAATGTATTTGAAAGCAGTCTGTGGTGCAGAGGGACTCCTGGGCACTGGAGTGCCCAGTAGAAGAAGAGTGTGGAATACTCATTGTAGAAGAAGAGTGTGGAAGTGACAGTGCTTGATAGCTGGGAGGTTGTTTTTTCTCTGTTCCTAAGTATCCTGGACAAAGGGGAAGGAGAGCCAGAATTAACGGAAACAGGCACAATTGAAACTCATCCTTGCTGTGTCACTGAAGAAAATATGCTCAGTGAAATCCAATCCTTTATTAACCTTTGGGGTCTTTGCTTAGAATGCTCCTCAGTTACAGAGAAAACACCATTCTCTTCCAATGGCTGAGTCTGTGGAGGAATTGAGGGCTGGTCCTAGGCAGAGTTTGCATCAGCCTGTTGTGGTTTAACCCCAGCTAGCAACTAAGCACCATGCAGCCGCTTGCTCACTCCCCCACCAGTGGGATGGGGGAGAGAATCAAGGGGAAAACTCATGGGTTGAGATAAGAACAGTTTAATAACTAAAGTAAAATAAAAATAGAACAGTAGTAATAGTAATAATAACAATAATAATAATAATAACAACAAGTAATAATAGTACAATAGTAATACAAAGCAAGCAGCACACTGTATAATATTGCTCACCACCCACCGACTGATGCCCAGCACATCCCCCAGGCAGCGATCGTTCCCCCCCTGGCCCACGCCCCCTGCTCATATACTATACTGAGCATGATGTAATGTGGTATAGAATAGCCCCTTGGCCAGTCTGGGTCAGCTGTCCTGGCTGTGCCCCCTCCCAGCTTCTTGTGCACCCAGCAGAGCATGGGAAGCTGAAAAGTCCTTGACCAGTGTGAGCGCCACTTAGCAACTACTTAGCAAGAACCAAAACATCAGTGTATCATTGATATTTTTCTCATCCTAAACCCAAAACACAGCCCCATACTGGCTACCAAGAAGAAAATTAACTCTATGCCAGCTGAAACCAGGACACAGCCTCCGTGATTGTGCTGTCTGTCCCCTGTCTCTTTGTCTGCTACAATGGCAATGAAATGATGGGAATAGGGAGGAGACATCCAAACTTGCTTGGAGCTGGCAAGAATCAAGTCTGCATGGGACTGGCTCTTCCTTCTCTGAAGTTTAACATACTTGAGAGATTTGGGCCAAACAGGCCCTTCAGTGAGGGGCCAGTGTGGTCAGCAGAAAGCAGAGGGATTGCATCAGCAAGAGGGACCTGATGGAAAGGGTAATAGTAGCAGGCAGGTAATAGTAGTGGTTTACTTTGTCTTGCCTGTGACAGGGTGGAAATAGAAAGCAAGTTGATTCAGGGGACATTCCCACCTTTTTGGGGTGACTGTATGTAGTTAGGCACTCTTAAGGATGGCATGAATAGCAGTGTGTGAGTAGAAAGACCCTGCTTCTCCAAGCACCTTGGGAGTGTTTGTGGGATGTCTCTGCTGTAAGCTGGAGGGACTGAATCTTTTTCAACCCCAGAATGGTGGCCTCTGTAACAAGTGCTGGGCATTTCTGTGGGTGCAGAGGTGTAGCCATAGTGCTCTGTTCAGTGTATTGAAGTGGTATGGGTCTCTGGAGAGGAGCTGGACTCCTGCACCTTGCAGAGAGGGGTTTGAATTTCAGGTCAGGCTTGTCTTTGAATCCACTGTGCATCCATATGATGTTATTGCAGAAGGAGCGGGATCTGTGGTCTCTGCACCAATGCAAGTATAGGTCCCCTGAAGCTGACGGAGTTACCCTGTGAACTAGGCAGTTGCATCCAATAGCTCCTGTCCATCCATGCACCCTCTTTAATCCAGGCCCCTACTCTGTCTCTGCTGTATTGTCTGTAGCCATGGCCTGGGGATCTGGTGGTGAGGGAAAATGGCAGGCTTTTCTCCAAGGATGGCTCTTAGCTTCCCCAGGGCTTTCCACTGCCTGATTAATTGATCAGCCTCAAAGCAGTGTCTAGGGAAGAATCAGTGCTCTCAGCTGGGCTCCCTGGCTGCTGGTGAGTGGGTGCCCTGCATCACTGGGGGATTTGAGTGAGGCTGGTAGAATGCTGCAGGTGTGAGAGGAGGCCGGTGCTTTAGGGGGCTAGCTGATGATTCAGTTGGCTTTGAACAGTTCTACCTCAGAACGACACGCAGGGAAGGAAAGCCTCAAGGGGCTAGGGCTGACTTCAAGCTCCTTTGAATATTTAACCCAGAAGGAAAATACAATGGGAAGAGGAAAAGCACATTTCTTTCCTGCCTATACTAATGACCTCTGGCAATTATCTGCCACCTTCTGCTGAGACAAGGGGAGATGTAATTGGAGAGGGGAAGGGAGAGGAAACTGGGGTCTTAGTGGTGGTTGGGTGGTTCAGGGAGGTGAAACACTTGGGAACCAAGCGGGAAGATGGGAATAGGGAGACCAAGTGACAGTGAGGTCTGAGTCCAGTAGAGCTACAGGAAGTGGTACCCAGGTCAGGACTTGCTGGCCATAGGCAATGTGGCAGGACTGTTTGGTCAACCATGCTAGCTTTAGGCCATGTTAGGCAATCTTTGGGCCGCTATCTTTCCCCAAGAGTTTTCATGTTTGAGGGAGGAACGTGGTCCTGTGACCTACCTTTGGTCAGCATGGCTAAATGTTCCTCCGTGGTGAGGTCATGGTCCTCTAAGCTTGCTAGGTGCCAGGCTCCCACTAATTACATTGGCAGCGAGGCATAAAAATCCACTGAGGAGCTGGAGTACAGAACTTCTTTCACTAAAAATTATCATGTGAGAAATCTTGAAGCTTATGCCCCTGTTGAACCTCAGAGATGTTTCTCTGATAACAGCAAACATCTGCCACAGTGACTGCACAGAGGGACTACACAGATATTTGGATTTGTCTCATTTGCTTTGCAGAGTGTAATAATCTATTGTGAGGAAGAAAACCACTTCAGCTCAAAAAGACAAAACTTTGTAGTAAACGAACTTTCACTTCTGCGCAGGGGTTTGTCAGAGAGAACTGATGGTAATAAATAGATTAATTGGACTTAAAGCATAGAAGTTGTATATAACCTATCTGGACTATAAATAGAGGGATCTAAGTAGATGATGTGCGGAGTGAACACACCATCCTTGATTCCTCTGACTGCTCCAGGTAGCAAATACTTCCCTCTTGTTTATTTGCACACTTGTTTCTGGTGCTTGTTGCTTATATTTTGCCACCAGACATTGGCAGCCTGCTTCCACTTGCTGGAAGACAGATTTTGCTCATCATTGCAAGAGACTGTGATGTAATTGTGACCACTGAAGGCTTGGTCTGAAGCCTTGCTTCCTGAAAAAATAAATGGGGTTGACTCATCTTTCTTTAGCTTTCAGTTTCATCAGCTGTGAAATGCATTTATGTGGTGATTGTCTCAGCGAAGATATCACCCATCTTTTCTGAATTTCCAGGTGATGTCTTGTTTGTTTTATGTATTTATATGCCTGTTACTGGGAAAATGATGGAATAAACTGATTCTTGCTTGCTAGTTTTCCCTACTTAGACTGTAAGGGTGTGAACAGAGGGAAAATGGTCTGCTTGCAGGCATGAATTGCTTGGGAAGAGGGGGAAGGACCAGCCTCTACTTTGCGTGTAGCCAGCTGGGTCTGATCTGGATCAGGTGCTGAGGGATGGCTCTGTCCCTGTGCTGTTCCCTTCATCTGTGTTAGAGGCGCAGCAAGCCCTGAATGCAAAGAGTATGAAAAGGTGACTGCGGATTGTAGTTTGACCCATGCTACTTCTGATCTATTGAGCTATTCCCCTGTAAGTTAAGCATCCTCTTTCAGTGCTGTTATCCTGCTATCACTTAAATAAATACTAATTGAGTGCAATCTGTAGAAAGTTTGAAGTGTACAGCCTACTGTCTCTTTGTTTTTGTTCAGGCAAGAGAGCACTGGGAGAGCTTGAGCTTCCTTGGGGGAAGTCTAGTGTCGATCTCTGAGCTGACTAAGAAATGTAAACTGGATTTTGGGCAAAGTAAAGCAGAATGAATTTGTCTGGGTTGAACCTGGGCACGTCCTATTGACTGCTGGTGTTGACGTTCATAGGGAAGTAAGCTGCAGTAAGGAGCATGAATATTTTGTGAGGAAACTAGATATTAAAAATTTATGCCAAAGTATTCTCCCGCAAATTGCTTGTGTTCTTTTTGCAGCTGGAAGAAGAAAAGGAGGAAGGCACAATGAAAAGCTATTGAAATGCTTTATTATCTAAAGTGACTTTTCTTTCAAAAGAATATTTTTTCACGTTTAGGTGGCGTCATTGAAAAATATTAGTCCTACTGAAGATTTATTTTTAATATTTCATATTGTTTACTAGTTTTATGGCAAATGTTAAATTGAGTAAGAATTTTTACTTAAAGATTTCAGCCGCATGTAGTTCTAGTTTTAAAATGAGAATAAAATCAATACCATGAGTGTCCATAAAACTCATGGGAGAGGAGAGTGATTACAAAATTACTATTTATGTGTTTTTCAATGTAATCAGTTCTCCAAGAAAACTGAAAATTTCTGGAAAATTTTCTGTTTTAATCAAAGGACTTTATGATGGAGAACTCTATGAATTTTTTTTAGGAAATTGCTTTGATTTTTCATTTTCAGTATTTTGAGGAATTTTAAAAATTGTATGATAAATGTTTACAAAAATGGGGAAAATGTTGTAACTTCAAATGGGAGCACAGATACTTTCCAATTAGCTCCAGTCATAGATAAATCTGTCAACATTTATAATCTGAGCTAGGAAGTTTAAATATCATGTGCTGAATGTTTATATTGAACTGCCTACAATCAATCCATAGGGTCAACTTTTAAAATGTCAGAGGTTTAAATAGTACGTGTTGACAGGAAGTTGAGATTTGCCTAGGGCACTCATATGCAGACCAAGATGCCGTGTTTCTCAAATGTGATACTCATGGCTGATCAGTTACCTTGCTGGCAACATTTCTGAAGTTATTGGAGCTATCTTTAGATTTTTGGTGTGGTTGGGTTTGGGGCACCGGAGCTGGTTCTCTGTTACTAACGTATCACTAAGAGGTTTGGCCCTTGGTACTTTTGGCCTTGGTGGAATTCTTTCTTTTTTTTTTCTTTCTTTTTTTTTTCTTTCTTTTTTTTCTTTCTTTTTTTTTCTTTCTTTTTTTCTTTCTCTTTTTTTCTTTCTCTTTTTTTCTTTCTCTTTTTTTCTTTCTCTTTTTTTCTTTCTCTTTTTTTCTTTCTCTTTTTTTCTTTCTCTTTTTTTCTTTCTCTTTTTTTCTTTCTCTTTTTTTCTTTCTCTTTTTTCTTTCTCTTTTTTCTTTCTCTTTTTTTCTTTCTCTTTTTTCTTTCTCTTTTTTCTTTCTCTTTTTTCTTTCTCTTTTTTCTTTCTCTTTTTTCTTTCTCTTTTTTCTTTCTCTTTTTTCTTTCTCTTTTTCTTTCTCTTTTTCTTTCTCTTTTTTCTTTCTCTTTTTTCTTTCTCTTTTTCTTTCTCTTTTTTCTTTCTCTTTTTTCTTTCTCTTTTTTCTTTCTCTTTTTTCTTTCTCTTTTTTCTTTCTCTTTTTCTTTCTCTTTTTTCTTTCTCTTTTTTCCTTTCTCTTTTTTCCTTTCTCTTTTTTCCTTTCTCTTTTTTCCTTTCTCTTTTTTCCTTTCTCTTTTTTCCTTTCTCTTTTTTCCTTTCTCTTTTTTCCTTTCTCTTTTTTCCTTTCCTACTGCAAAGAGGAAATGGCTTGCAAAATCAGGTGAATTAAGGACTATTTTAAGGGAAGATCTGTCTGTTCTTGAAAATCAGGAAAGAATTTAACATGTGCTTTCAGAGCAAGGCTGCACAAAGGATAAGGAGAGACAAAGGGGGTTTTGCCTATTTGTACAGCAGTTGAGCAATGAAGAAAGGAGAAAAGAAAGCCTAAGACATTAATGGTCAATTGGGAGATTTGGGTTTATTTAGACTTCAAATATTAGCATGTTGTTTATGCTACCACTTCCATTGCCTCTGGAAATGTGGAAATGCTTCCTTTCTTCCACCTGTTAGAGCTTGCACCAGGGATATGAGCACCATGGCTGTAGCTGTAATGAGTGGGGTTAGTGAGAGTTGATGGGAGCAAGGTATGATGGGTGACAGACATGAGGATGCAGGGACATGATTAGGAATGGTTTGGGGTAGGGAACGTCCCTTGTTCTTTGGAAAAGCAGTGTCTGGAATAATGAGAACCTGATCACAGTTGGAATTTCTGCGCTATCATAATATGAGTAAACCACCACAACACTGGGCTTCAGAGTTGACTTGTGATCCAGTAAGATAACTGCAATGTGCCTATCCCTTTTCTTTCCCCATTCTTCCTGCTGGAGCCATTCACTTGGAGAGAAGTTAAAATGCTATCGGTTATTCTGGCTTCTGGAGAAAATATATATGAAAATCTGACCTTCAATGAAAATGGCATGATAGAATACCTAACTGTTCAGGGAAAACAACGGTGAAAACCTGTGAATGGCAAGCTTCACAGTAGCTCACCTGCCTCTAATCTTGAATTTAAAAGCAAACTGCTGCTGTGCTGATTTCTCTGTATCCACCACTTAATGTGCTCAGACTGCAACAGGAATTTTTCTTAAGGCCTGTGGTATCTGGGGCTCAGATTGATGCAGCTGACAGTGATGAGAGAAATGCCCAGCTAGGGGACACCTCGCTCCAGACTCCGCAACAAATCTGTTTGCAATGCTAGCCAGGACTCTGAGGGAGACACAGGCAAGATAACATCCCACCTCACCCTGTCCTTTCTTATTCTGATCTCCTGAAGACAGGTTTCATGTCTGAAACAGGAAATTTGTTCCCTTTTGAATGGTTCCTCAAAAATTGGATCATTTCAGTGTTTTTGAGGCAAGTTGTGGAATATTACTCTTGGCCATAGCCAAGGAACCACAGTTCCTTGACTTGTGGTACAAGTCTTCCGTATTACATAAGCCAAACTCATCTCCAGCCTGTCAGCCGTTGGTGAGTTTGGTTTGGCATCTGTGGGTTTTTGTTGTGTTTTTCTTGTTTGTTTGTTTGTTTTTTTTTCCCTTAGCTTTTTTATCTTAAGGATGCTTGTTAGCCAGTGGCTGTAAAAAGTATGTATATCAAATCCTTCCTTATCTCAGGCTGGAAGGTGATATGTGTTTAAGGTCCTCACTGCAGGAGGCAGGCTTCCCCACAGAACGTGAATGCTTTGAGCCTTGACGACAGTAGTGTCTGTCCTGCAAAGTGTGATCAGGGGTTGTACTAGTACAGAGGATGTCACTGTAGCCCATACAAACACATCATTTCTGCGGGGTCGCGCACTTGAAAATGGCTCCGCTTAAATAAGCATCTTTACTGGTCAGCTGATAAAGGCCTTTACAGGAGCTGAGAGAACAGCCTGCTGATCCATGAGTTGTCATCTGGCATCAGGATTTGGTGCCATCTACTTGGTGTTTTCAGGCTCCTTGTTATCTTAAATCTCAGGGGCTCCTTGCAAGGACTGAGGCACCCTGGTCCTTTGGGGATTTTGTCCATGGGTTAAAGCCCGCTGTGAGGCTGAGATCTTAGGATAGAACATGCATGTTTGGGTTTGGCAATGAAACGTGATTCATTGAAAGTGAAAGCTGAAAGCTTTATGGTGAAAGGAGGAAAAAAGAAGACAAGAAAGCAATGCAGTAAAAAAGTTTACCCAGCTTTTCTGGTTATTGTCAGTATTATTATTTACTATGTTAATAGTTCAAAGCTCCGACTTTGGATCCAGTCCCCTCTGCTTGACTCCCTATGGTGCCAATGATCTCTGCCCAAAGAGCCTTCAGTTTAAGCTCAGCATCCTGTGGATGAGAAGAGATCCCCCAGGCCTTGCCCACCAGCTCTCTCCAGTGCTCTACAAGGCATGATGTCCTGGATGCTGGGAGAAGAGCTGCCATTCAGGTATTACTCAGTGTGTCGTGGGCTGTGCACTGAAGGAGTTGAACTGCTCTTCTCTGAGTCTCTTGATGTTTGAGAACACACTGATTAGGAGCAGGTAAAAATAGCAGTGTAGGAGGATGCATGCTGAAAGACTGCCTTAAGTAGGCAGGAGAAAATAGAAACTTTGCTGATTATCTATCTATCTATATATATACACACACACATACACACACACATACATACACACACCCCCCTCCTGCTAGGAAACTCTGCAGGGAGTTGGAAATGCAGCAGCCTCTGTCATCTGGAAGCAGCTGGTCAGATTATCCGTAAAATGTGCTTTATGACTTCAGTCATCAGCTCCACCATGTCTGGCACTGTCTTCAGGTTGCTCTTCCTCATCTGCCTGGTCTGCCAGAACCCTTTTCCCACACCGAAAATCTTTGCTTCAGGAGATCATCTTCCAAGAAGTTCTTCCTTGTTTAGTCTTGGAACCAAGCTGTGCAAGTAGCATGTCCTGTGCCAGCCTCATCCCAGTCCTTGCCTATATGTGAATCTTGTGCGCTCACATTAGCGAGTGTGGTGGTTTTTTCATATAGTGCTGAATGATGCCATGGGGCAGAGAAAGTCCAAAAATTTCAAGATGTGTGTTCTTGAGCAAGGGATGTGCCTGGGCTTCTTAGGACTTCAGTGCACTTCAAACATTTCAGATTGACACCTACACTGCGGATGTTCTAAATTTTTTGGTAGCGCCCCTGCTTGTCATCTTGGGGTAAATCATTCTCTTCATGTATCTCTAGCAATTACTTTTGCTCCCTTGTGCCTGGCAGAGCAAAGTATTGAGCTACAAGGGCAGTTGGCAGAGATGATATGCTGCAAAGCATGGTTCTCCATCCATGCCGACCTCCAGCCTCTAATCCCTCACCCTTTCCTCGGCTTCTGTAGCAGCTGGCTGTTGTTTGCCAGTCAGCTGTTTTTTAACGTGGAGCATCTACGCTTCCTTGGTGGATTTTGGTCCTTGGACTCTGACTTTTGATGGGAACTCTTGTGTATTTAAAAGGATTCTCTTAGTATGGGTATTCATGAATTTGGCTGGCCAGGGAGGCGTTTAGAGAGAGGCACTTTAAGAGTTAACTGTATTCTAGGCAGTTGTGCTGATTCCCTGTATCTCCTTCAAGTCTTTAACTCCATAGCAACCACATGTGCATCTCTGCCTCTTCCCCATCTCTCATCACAGCCTGATTGAAGTGTGCCAAAGGCAGGATGTTATTGAGTGATGAATTTCATAGAGTTGGTTCTTGTCATGTATTGCTGTGACCCATTTACCCTCTTGGGATTAGAGGTGACCCTAAAATAATGCAAATCCAGTATTTCTGGGGATGTTTCCCCTTGCTCCCATCTAGTTGCTCTTGTCTTGTAGCCAAGTATTGTGCAGTTGTTTTATGGTCATTTTCCACAAAAATGTGAATTTTTTTTCCAGGTAATTTACTGCAAGCAAGGGAGGCTGTAAGTCTATTTTGACATAAAACTAAAGGTATTCCTATGCTCAATTTCTGTGTCTTTGAAAAGAAAATGCATAGTTTCAGGTATGCTTCTGGGTTAATTATCTGGAGAAGGAACAATTAGCAAGTAATTCTGTTTGTTTGTTTGTTCCCTGATGCATTTCTTCTATATGTCTTTAAATAAATAACAAGGTCTTTGCTTCTGTTTAGAATTAAACTGGTTTTGTTTCTGAAGTGTGAGGTGTTTGCTGAGGTGGGGCTAAGTAACGCTGACAAACTCTGAAGGTTTCCTTATGGTGATGGACTGATAACTTTTGGGTATCTTCTTAAGCCACAGATAACTGTTACCTTGAGCTGTGGTAGCTGATGATGCTTGTTCTTTTACTCCTTTGCAAATAGGTAGCAAAATGTGTTACCACAAAACACAAGTTAAACCAATTTGCTTGGCCGTTGGGACGAGTCTGTGAGTGTGCATATGGCCAATTACCTTTGCTCATCTGAGAAACAGTAATTTCTTATGTGTGGTAACTTAATTGTTTATAATTGGCCTGTCTGTACCCTGTGATTTCAAAGCACCAGATAGGTGGAAAAGCTCAAATGGATCTTTAAACAGATGTGATCCAGACAGCCAGCAGGGTGTTTTTACAGATAGATGGTATGCCAGATCTATGCAGATGTAAAATGTTTTATGATTATCTGGTTTGGACAGGATGGGGACAGAGAGCACCAACTTTTGTAAGGCTGCAAGACCACTTTATTTGCTGGAGACATGATGTAATAACCCAGCTGTCTGTCCTTTAGGGCGTGTGCAAAGAGCAAAGGTAATCTCGTGGCATTTCTGCTCTCAGAAACAAAGTCACAGCAGGTAGAAGCTCTGTGGGTTTTGGGTGTTTTGGTTTTGTTTTTTTGTTTGTTTTTTTTTTTTTTTTTTGTTCAGCTGTAGTAAATTGTCATGCTGGTCTGTTGTAGCCTTAGCCACCAGAAAGAACTCAAAGAATCCCTTTAGTTGAACATAGCCAGATACTGTGAGATTGTTAGGGTTAATGCTATATATACTTAGCCTGACCTCATTCTTCCTTAGGTATCTACTAGTGGCCACTGTTGCAAAGCAGGATAGTGAGTTAAATGGACCCTTGCTCTGACTCAGCATGGCCTTCCTTATGTTTCTGTGGGACTAGTGAGATATTTTAAAACAGCTGACATTCAGTGAATCAGCTTTTTTCCTTTAAACAGGTATTCTTACAAGAGGCTCATGATCTATTCTCAGCCAAATCTTTTACCTCAGTGGAATCCTCCTTACTCTGAGCAGGATCTGGACTTGCCTATCAAAGGATCTGAAGGGGGTAGTGGGCCAAGACCAAGGAGGCACATTGGACAATAACATCTGCTTTTTGTAGGATGGTGGCTTGCTGGCTGGCCTGATTACTGTGCTTGGTGGAGAGTGCTGGGATGCCAGGGAAGGCCTTTCTGAGAACATGGGTGATGGAGGGTCTCAGAAGAGGATGCAGGCAGGCTGGAGAAGTCTCATAACTGATAGCTCTCCTTCTTCTGGTTCTTGGGGCAGCACCAAGCTCTAGCAGCTGGGGCGAACATTTTGTCAGTCAACTTCTGGTTCAAACTTAACTTCCAGCTAAGAATGGTTGTTGTATGGAGCAATGTAGAGCCCTGTGTTTGGTAAGCTGTCATTGCCATTCCAGCCTGTGGTATGACAGTGCCTCATGTCTCTTGAAAAGCTGTAATGCTAGTGAGCAGAGCAACAGACCCTTCTGGGGTTAGACTGATGTCACCTTAATGCCTTGAAGGATTCAGTTTGAGGGATAAGGGGGAAGAGGATATAGCTTTGGAGGTGTTGTGGAGTACAGACGGAGGAATATGGTCCTCCTGACTTAGTGTTTGCTCTGTACCTAGGAGATTTCCTAGAGGTGGAGGGTTAAAGTTGCATCTTAAGCTGCTCCTTTTGGAAGGAGGACCCAAGAGCTTCCATCTCCTTAAGCTTATTGCATGAACTTTGCTTACCTTTGCCCAGCTGTGTGTGTTCTGCTGTGTTGTCCATCTCAAGCGGGACTGTTACTGAAAAGCACTATGGCAAACCATCTTAATTACCCTGGCAAAGAGCAGCTAAATTTTTTTGCCAATTCTAATGTTTTTTAAGGTGAGGTGAAGTGCTGTTTGACAAATGGGACAGAGTCAAAGCCATTTTTTAACTCCATGCAGAGTTGGTGTTGGTGAGTGGAGTGGCTTCAGATTCATGCTGTGGTTTGCACACATGTTGATTGCCCAGTAGCAAGCCATGGAACAGAGCTAACCAAAAGACGTGAGGGGCCTCTACCCTGGCCACCTGCATCTTGGTTCCCCATGCAGGCACAGGGATGCGAAAGGAAGGGGAGTCTGTCTTTGTGCAAAGGAAGAGGCTGGGAAGGGAGGGGGGAGAGAAGCTTGGTGAAATCAGCTAGGATCAGCCCTGAGGAGTGAGGGTTTGGGAGTGAGATAAAGGTGAACAACTTGATGGGACTTTACACTAGGAATGTTATTGGTGAATTTAGGCTAGTTCTCTAAATGTTTGTGCCTGTTGTGGTGCAAGTTACTGGTTGTCTTTTGTGCCTGGATTCTGTTTTTTGGCAGAACTCTTGCTGCCTGGGCTGCTTTTGCAGCATGCTGACACAGAAAGGGATTCTTCACACGCTCAGGGAGTATCACCCATGTTGGACATATGGGAGTGGAATAAGAGCCTTTGTGGGACTGAAACTTCACAACCACAGCTGGAGAAGGTTATTTCCTGTTGGAAGGTAGCTAGGCTTCTGTAAAACTGACTCAGTCAGTGTAATGCTTCATAAATATCTGCATTCTGGGTAACAGAATTGTATGCTTCAGGGTCTGTGAGCTAACTGACATCTTGCAGCCTGCTACTTTCTCTTTCTTTTCCTCCCAAAACTCCTTGGTCTGTATCTTCGCCGTGTCTGAGAGCAATGAGGACACTCATCCAGATACATCCGATGCATTGAGATGCATTCCAGAGGGTGAGTCAGAGGAACCTCTCTCCCCTTCTTCCAAACCAGAATTTTTCTGTAGTTCACATTTTCTGTGTCTACTTGTTTCTTCTGTCCTGCCCACCCACAAGTCCCTAGACTCTAGCCAGCTTCTTTATGCATGGGAATGATCTAAGGCCTGCCTGCATGTGTGATGTTCTTGGTGCCAAGATGACTTTGATATACAGGGCTGTGATGTTGGTTCATTATTCTGATGTATCTGTCTTGCTGCAAGTTTGAAGACTGAGTCTTGGAGGCATCTTATTTCTTTGTTTTTTCAAAATGTTCCTTAATTGCTCTGTTTAAGGTGTTTCTGGTGAGCCAGGCTCTATTACTCTCCTAAATAGTAGTGGCTGCAGCAACATAGCACTCTGATTCAATTAAAAACTAAAACAAAATTCCAAACCAGGCAACTTTTATGAAGTACTGAACACTGCTTTCTTTTTCTCTTTTTGCTAGTAACAAGGGGTTTGTGACATTAATGCTGTCACAAATTGGTGACTGCCTACGATTGTCATTATCTTGCAATTCTCTGTGACCATTTGGATTCCACTGTGGCCACAGGGATCAAACAACTGCAAGAACAAAAGACACTTAGCATAAAAGCACCTCAGGGACACTAGTCAACTAGTTCTTATTTCTTCTACTCTAGAAGATGGTGGTATAGATACGTTCTTGCTGATTCATTGTAATAGTTCCCCAGAGGAAGACAATTTTTCCTGATCTTTGATTTAGCAGAGGATTTGGTTATTGAACATTGAAGTTTTAGGGGCTATAAGGTATGGTCTTGCAATGAGATTTGAATGATTTAAAGAGCTACTGTCCCTCAGCAGAGACAAGGTAAATGATCTTTGCTGAAGAAACCTTGCCTTAACTCAGTGTGAAGTCAAACAAGATCTTGTATTAGCTAATTAACATTGGTGTAATGTTTAGCCAACTTTCCTTTGTGTTTTCCAAACTGATCTTCCAAACAGTGGTGGTCTCCAAGGCACAGTAACTGCTCGTGGAACCCTACTGATTAGCAAAATAAGAGTTTGTCAGTTTGATGTAGCTGCTTTGTGGTAACTGGAGGTGGCAGAGTTGAGAATGCTCCTTTGACTCAAAGTTTGGGAACTGGTTTATTAACTGGCCATGTACATGTGGGGGAAAAGGTTGTCCTTAGCAAAACATGAGGCTACTTTCCACTCTGGGGTGTGACAGCTAGTGCAGTAGTGTGCTGTACATTCTCTTCGTAGGAGCTACCAACCTAAAGCATGTTTGCAGTTAAAATAAGCAAAGAAGGAATTTGTTTTATTTGTTTGGTGACTGGGAATCCTAAAAGCTGGATTTTATTGTCTGCTTGTATTGCTGCTAAACTAACTGGTGCTTTGAGGGAAGTTAGAAAAACTTGCCGGTTTAGGAACTATTCTGTTGCCATCTTAGGAGTGTTCTGTATTTCATCTTCTCTTCTTTTGTTTGTGAAGATGTCTGCATCAGAATGGAATATCTTGCTTACAAGTCTTACCTACTTGCTCCAACTATGGCCAGGATAATCTCTGAAGTAAAGAGCCTGAAGACTTGATTCTTGGGGCTTTGGGAGAATAAAGATGATTAATAAAGCGGGGATAAACATGAGATTTAAAAAAGCTTTCCAGGGACAGCTCTGAAATGCTTTATGGTGCTGTTGATGCTAATCTTGCAGAAGGAGTATCTCTGCATTACCGTGTGAAAGTCTGAGCTCTGGGGAAGCCCTACCATGCAGTTCTATGAAGACCTGCAGTATCTTCATTCCCCAGGTTGTACAGAGTTAGGGGCCAGCTGACTCTGTCAAGGCTTTAACATGCGGGGGTTTTGCAAAGTGCATGATGGAGAGAGCTGCCTGGGAGCTGTGCATGTTGGAAGCCTAAATAGTTCAAGCTCTGAAGACTTGGCTACATCCTGCACTTTGCATTGTGCCATGTGACAGTTGATTTCTCCTGGCAGTTGGCCGAGGACTGGGAGGATGCCTTACGTTTCAGCAGAAGGCTCACTGAAATGACTGTGCTTCTGCAAAACATGTTCAGTTCATGTTTTTTGCTGGAGGGAAGCTGTTGGAAACTTCTGAGCAGCTGTAGCTGCAGCATGCAAAGGGTAGGGATCACCTGGTGGCAGGAGTGGGGGGAAAAGGAGGCATTCACATCTTTTTTTCTCGCGTGTTTTGATAATACTGATGGAGGTTGATTCTCCGAGTATTGAATTCCTGTGTGCCAAACCACTGATATCGACAGGAGCCTTGTTAACCTCAGCACTTGGTAGAACTAGTGATTTGTAGAAACATAATGAGATGATTATTCTGGGTGACCCATATAGATTGCTTGAGATTGCGGTGATTCTACTGACTGTGTCCTGCTACAGCCAGCAGATTCCCACTTGGCTATTGTGTCCAAGCACGCTGATTCCCCTTTGCTTGCACCAGTGCTCTTAGGAGTAAATGATATTTTTCTGATATGGTTACACATTGAATTTTGCATGTGCTTTGCTCAGCATTACAAGCTAAGGTTGTTACCCTACGGCCTTCTTGTTTCCTTAAGGTTACCCATCTTGTCCTTATTCCCTAAAGTTCACAATTATTCCAGCTGTAATAAACTACAGACATTTGATTCTGATGAGCTGTCAGAAGAGATATCACTGATCTAAAGATGGTTAATAGCAATCAGAGATGGAAAACAGAAATGAAAATAAAATGTTTTCAGGGAGCTCTTAGCAATTCCCATGTGATCTTGCTGTTGATCTTGACTGCACAGAAATGACAGCATGTACTCAGACACCTTTTGCTACATGGAGAAAGGTAGCAATGACCTGTCTTCAGGGTGGACTGTGGAGGAAAGCTTGAATCCTCGAGACTAGCATGAGATTCTTGTCCCCAGAGACAGAACGCATTGGGGTCAATTAGCTGTTGAAAGCTAGGCTTCTATATCCATATTTAAGGAAACAGGTCTGCAAAGAGCTCTTTAGAGATGTATCAAAATCCTTCCCAAAGAGAGATGGACAAATTTAGAGTGACTGAAGCTGTTGTTTATATTGCTTTCAGAGTTGTTTTTTGTTTGTTTGTTTGTTTTTAGTTTGGGTTTGTTTTTTTTTTTTTTAAAACCAGGTACAAGACACATGTGTGGGCACGCACACACATATATGCAGTCCTTGGAACCCAGAGCCCTCTGCCTGGAGTGATGGGTTCAGATGCCAAAGCCCAAGTGAAAAGGTAGATATGGGCACCCATTGACCAGCACCTAAACCTGTACCCTGTGCTTTATTGATTCTCTCCTTTGCTGGTGGTTGAGGGAGGGGGCTTAAAAGGAAGAGCTGGATTCCTACTCTGGGTTCCTGAAGCAGCTGGTGCTTAGGAACATGTTCCTGGCTGGAGGCTAGAACTGATGGTCCTTCATTACCTGGCTCTTCATTTACCGAGTTGAGTTATATTCTTTAGGGTGTGGGGCTATATTCTTTAGGGCTGTGGGGCTAAATCATTCCTGTCTAATGGAGTGATGGCAGAAAATAAGATCACTGCAAGCACACTTGGTGTTCTTGATGAGTGCCTGTTAGAGAAGACAATGATTACCTGCCCTTTTCCATTCTTCCACAGCCCTTTGTGCACGCTCCCCATTGCACACCACAAACCTTAGGAAGATGGTGAGGCATGAGGGAAAGTGATTAGTTTCCTGCCAGATGAGGAGGTTGTTTCTCCCAGAAAATTTTGTAAGGTCTTGCAGGCTCTGACTCTCCACCTAGTATCCAAAACTTTGAGGGAATGGATGCTCCCACCAGTGCAGGTAGCATTGTATGATGCCTTATGCACTGAACCTGGAATGGGAGCAGCCAGGGACCCAAGCTAGTTTGTGAAGGTTTGTGAGTAATTGTTTCTCTTGCATGTTGCTGTTGTCCTGTTGTGCAGTCAGGAGCAGGTCTTGCTGACTCCTACTCAGCTTCCCCTTTTGGAAAGAAAAAGAAGAGCAGCAAACGGATTGTCGCATTGCTGCTCTGGGAAGCTGTATGTTTTGGTGATTAGGCATCAGCCATGTATGATCCTGGGACTTCTGATTTTTAAGATGTGTCATTCCAAGATACGCAAAGACCCCTATGGGAAGCTTTATGGCTTGCAATCCTCCTTACTCTTTGAGATTATAGCTTTTTGACTGGTTGTGTTGTCCTGCAGTTTATTTTTAAGCTAGGTAGGGGGGAATTCCTTTGAGTTCTTTGCCTTTTTTTTTTTTTTTTTTTTTTTAAATTAAAAAGAAGCTATTCTTCTGCAGGGCAGAAGGAACTTTAAAAGGCTGGATTGGTAAATATACACTTGTTTCACCGATCATTCGTTATTCCCATAGGTTTGAGTTATTTGCTGCTGCTTCCTTCTTTTTCTTAACTTCTTTGACTGGTTCTACTTAAGTTGTTTTGGAGAAGAAAGTGTGAGGAAGTGAAAACTTGTTTGAAATGCTGTGAGTTTTTTAGTGTGGGTTGGTTGTTTGTTTTGTGGTGGTTGTTTTTTTTTTTTTAATAATACTTAGCAAAAGTGTTCTTTTGGGTTCAGTTGGGGGGCATCACTTTAGTTTTTCATGGCTGGAAAAAGGACAAAATGTTTAGATCAAAAGGGCTGAGAAATGTTTGCTTTTGGTCAAAGGGATATGCTATTAGAAAAATGTTTGGAAAGAAAATTATTGACAAGCTCTAATATTTAGGTACTGAAGTGTTTCTAAGTGCTTTCTGTGCTTTATAACTCCTCACATTTATTGATCACTTGAGCTTTCTCTAACCTTAGTCCTTCTAGCAGCTTGTACAGCAGTACATTACATGTTGTATCCCTTTTAGAAATCCCTCTCATAAAACATCTTATGTTTGGGCAAATATATTCATAAAGCTTTACAGCGAAGGCCCTGAAAGCAGAATGAATAGGGCTGTCCCATTGTCACTCTATTATATTTGGCAGTTACTCCAAGCCATGTATTTACTAAGCTTCAGCAAAACACAGGTTATTCGAATCCGGTGTTTATCTGGGAGTTTTTTAGCATGGACTGGATTGGTTGGTCCTGTTGGTTACATGGTGGTAACATGACTGTAATAGCATTTTTCATCTTGCAGAACAGTGCATTCAGGAATGTTATGAACAATTTAGTAGCAGGCTCCATGACAGGAACATTTCTTAAATGGAAAAGTTTAAGATTGTGGCTACACTGTGTTTCCATCTGACACTATCTATCTGCTGCCAGCAGACACTCTTGTGTTTGGCTCTGCTGCAGCCTGTCCCATGGCCTCACTTGGGCCAGCACCGCAGCTGGTGCAGCATCAGCCAGGTTAGGGAGCTGATCCATCAGGTGGGGGACTCAGAAACCCCAAACCTGTCTGTGTAGTTTTCAGCTATCTTTTCCTCCCCCTGAATTTGTCACCCATCTTATCAGGACTGGCACAAGGTTTGCAGTGGGAATGAATAGCTGGGGGTGGTCACGGGGCGTATGACTACCATTTCTGGTGCCAACTTGGGTTTGTGCTGCATCAAAGTGGCTGCATAACCAAGCGCTTGGTTTATTTCTGCACTGACTAGCCATTTGTGCTCTTTAGTTATGTTGTACTTATATTTCAAAGCTTATCCTCCCTGTCTGCCTTTATAGATCTTCCACTAATGCTTTTTCAACCGAAGCATCTCTGGATGAGATTGCCCTGGTGTTCCCCACTGATTGGGGGTATGCTATGTCTCAAAAGGTAGCACTTTCTTAGTGGTTGGTAGCGAAAAGCTGATGGGAATGGAGGCAAAAAAAAAAAAAAAAAAGGAAATATTTCCTGCTGTCTCCATTCATCTAGGTTTCATCAGTGGCTGGAAAGATTGGGGTCTTTCAGGCCAAAATGATGTTCCTGCGTTGTGATATGTGCTTATTTGAAGCTTTGAGCACTCCTGAAAATCGTTTACAAGTCATTTGATGGTCATTACTTGAAGTGCTGGCCACAACAGGTACTTTTTGTGTTACACAGCCTGCCTGTCATGACCCAGCACAGACTGTAAGGAAAACTAGCAGAGAGCTTGGGAGTTTAAGGGTAACAATTTAGCAGCTATGCTTCATTTGCAGCCTGGCTCACAGCTGGTTAAAAGCGCTGGGCTCTTTTGATTTCATTAAGTGTTGCTCTGTGCTTATATGAATGCTTGGTGGTTGTGGATCTGCTTCTACTTTTTTAGTGCGTGTGATGGGGGTGGTGAGTTTCCTTTGGTTTTCTGTGGCTTTTCAGGTATTTTTCAATACCTGAAATTTCAATTTTTCAGCCTTCCCAATCTCATCAGGATCTACTTCTAGACCTTGCTTGGGCAGGAGGGGTATACGACTACTATTATTTTAGTGGGACTCAGAACTGAGTCCTAGTCCTACTAGAGCTGTATGGCTATCAGGTGGAAGAGTTCGAGCGTCTGGTCCAAAAAGGTATAAACACTCTTCCCTCCTGTATGTTGGTAACTATAAAGTCCTTTCCAGACTCACTAAATGTGTTGCATTTCAAGCAGTGCTGTGAAAACTGATCTATTTGTCATTATGCATTAGTTGGTCTCTTAGCAGATGTAGGATATTGAATGCTGAGTACATTTCCTACCAGTGAATCATGTGAGCCTTTAGCTAGCTGCTTTGTTTAATCATTTGGGATTTAAGGGCTGGTTATACATATGGGATCCAATACTAGATGGGTGGGTGAGTCTCATGGGAGACGGGTGCCAGTGCTGGCATGCAGAGAGGGATTACTTGAGAGGCTTTATTTTACTTTCATCCTGCAGGGAGATGTTCCCCTGGCTCGGATGTGACTGCAGGTAGTCATAAAACCTATGTGCTTTATCCTGAGACGGATAACATGCTTGGCAGAACTGGGTTCAGTGACTGGTGACTTTAAGAAGTTAATTGATTAGGGCAATTGTTCTTTGGCTGGTGGTCAGTCTGCTGTCAATGAGCTATGTAGCACTAAACATGACTACAAATTAAAGAAAAAAGCTGTACAATCCTACACACACGTCCATGCCCATACACACAGGTTGGCAAAAACCATGAAGGAAAATAAAGGTAGTAAAGGCACATTTGGAAGTCAGGCTAAATTTTGTTCAGTTCTGTAAACAAAACCTGTTGCAATAACCTATTGCATGATTTGGGCTTGGGTTTCTTCAAAGAAGACTTGGGTTGCGGAGGGTTGGATATAAAAGGGCTCAGAAACATGGAACTGGGGCTATGATGTTATAACGCTTTGAGTGGCAAAGCTGGCTTGGGAGATTCCTGTCCTTCCCGAAATCCCCATCTCTGGGTGTTGTTCCTCTCAGTTGTGTTGATGCCGCTGTTTGTGGGACTGCACTTGTCATGAATTGCTGACAATCACACCAAAATCAAAACTTGAGGGGAGGGTGAATGGAACCTAAATCTAAACCTAGTCCCAGGAATGTTTGTGGGGAAGGTAAGTCACTGTAGAGAGGGTGGGAGTGAACACAGTGGGAACCTCTTAAGTGGGATTTGCAGCCAGAGAGATTGTAAGGTGGAATTGTGCCCTTATGCATCCCCAAAAAGTTAGTGCTGCAGAGTTGTGCATCTGTCAGTGCTAGGTTTTGTTGTGTGGTCTAGAAGCAGGAAAAGAGAAATAGCAAATGTGTACCAAATGTTAGAAGATGCCTCTCTTTGTTGAAGCAATATGTTGTGTTTGAACCTTCAGAAATACTGCTTCTTGCTCTGAGGGACTTTGGTGTTTGGGGAAGTTTTGGTTTCAGGTAAGCAGGAGGTTACAGGTTTTGATACGAGAGGGCTGCAGGAATCTCTGCCTTTGCTTGTGCTGCTGGGACTATCTGGGTACTCGCCTGTGGTGTGGCAAATGGAGGGGTGTGGGCTTAAGAAACAGAACTGGTGGTGTGACTTGGTGGCCGAGCAATGCATATGAACAAAGGATTTTCTTAAATGGGCACGAGAAGAACTGATTTTTTTTAAATTTATTTTATTTTTTCAGTGGAAAGGAGTTGTGGGTGATCTCTCCTGATAATTAGGAAGGGACTGGCGGTATGGGGTATTTCAGCAGTTGCGGGGCAAAGGAAGGAGTGGCTGTGTTCTCTGAGCTGGCCAAGGCCTTGTTTTTTCCCATCTCCTTTCTTTAATTAACGATGAGTTTGTGGACAGTGGCCGATAGGAATCAGCAGTTCTGTTTTTGTGCTGGTGGGGAGCCCTGGGAGAGAGATGGATCAGTTCATGGTCTCCCCAGTACGCCTGCAGTGGGTCTGTGAGCTAGGAATGCTCAGGGAAGTGTCCTCCATTGGAGAAGCTAAGGCAACTTTATTTTTGCGACACTAGATTTTCTTCTGGGGCATATGTCCAGAGTGTGTTGTTGATATACATTGCAGTAACTCTCATTAAAGTCAGAGACACCTTTAACAGAGATTCAGATTGCTCAACTGTGACATATAGACTGCAACAGCAGCCCACAATAGATGTTGATGTGGCTAGAGCCATCTGACTAATTCATAGCAATTAACTTATTTTGTAAATTGAACATGTTTTTCTACTTGCATATTGTTCATTGGTAATTTGGGATTTTTCTCAGGTTTACTCATTCTTCAAAATTATCTCCTATATATCTCCTATGACTCATTCTTTGTCCATGGCTGACTCATGAACTTCTTCATACAAGCATTTGATGTGTTGGTTAATTTGAATTAGCTTCATAGGTCATTTGGCATTGGTTTGGTATCAGATTGGACAAGTCCCAACGTTAGGTTCAGGGTCCTTGAGAAGAGCTCGGATCAATTTATACCTAATTGTGCTCCAATATTCATATAAATTTGCTCTTTCTGTGAACTTTTAGACAGAAATGTGCTCATTGAAATTATTTTAAGAAAGATTACATCAAAAGATGCTGGAGTAAGATCAGGGCCAGATCTGTACGTTGTCTGGGGAGATATGATAATACTGCTGGACTAAATTTTTAGCAGTTTGTTGTGGTAAGTTTTCTGATGGCTGCATCAAGATTGGTAAAAACTGTTCTTCAGCAATTGCTTATTCAACCTTCCCCTTTCGCTGCCTGAGCACATCTGGCTGTAGGCACATGCATGGGGTGAGATGCCATCAAGTTACACTGCTGTAATCACTTGCTACCTCTCATTTGAGTCTTCAGCACTGAATGATGTGCATCCTTTTTGTATGCTACTGCTGAACTCTGGAGAGGCAAGCACCAGTGTTAGCTGAAGCCAGTAACTTCTGTCTTATCCTTCCTTCAGTGTGGGGTTATGCCTGTAGCAGAGAGGGCAGAAGTGAAAGCGTGTCATCTTCTCAGCTGCTCCTCACTTTGGTTAGGCTGGTAATGTGCTCTGAAAGAGATGTGGCATGTATGCTATCATCTGCAAATCTAGCATTGGTTGTGTTTCACATCTTGGCATATTAACTTAAAAATTCTTTCAATCTGTAAGTAGGTCTGTGTGGCTCAGGAGCACTCTTTATTTTTGCTGTAATGAGTGTGTCCTCTGGCAGAGGCGCAGGACAAGCAGCTCAGGGAAGAGAACATGTAAGAGCTGCAGGAATTGTTCAAGCTTTTCTCTCAGTACCCCTTTACTCACGTGTGATCTCTTTAACTGACGCATAAGCTGACTGTGGGACAGGTCACCCATACCTTAGCAATTATAGCGGCCCAGCTTAAACAGTCTTTAGTCAATACGCTTGATTCTGTTTGCGTCTGGTATTGGCAAAAATGTAGCTTGGCCTCTGACCCTGCTGAAGGTTCCTGCCAGTCTTGCTGGGGTTGTGCCTCATCATGGCCCTGTCTAGCAGAGCAGTGCTGATGGATGCTTGGAGAAATTGTCTTGTGAAGAAGGAGGTGGGTAATGGCTATTTGTAAAAACTGACCGTGTTAGTGAAAATGAAATCCTGCCTGCTTGCAAGCAAATCTAAAATACTGCAGCAATGCAGTGCTCTGGAATTGTGAGAGCGAGCCCATTTCCAAAGTGACAGGCACTGGAGATGGCTTAGCGTAGACAGAAGGCTCATCCTTACCACGTGTTGTAGGCTCAGAGCTTGCCTGGATCTGTAACTTGCTGCTGGTGGCTTGCACGTTTTCCCCTCCATCGGTCTCATCTGTCATGGCCTCCTGCCTGGCTGTGGGAGCAGTCTGGCAGGCAGGGGTGGGTTAAGCTATGTCAGAGCTTTTTATTATTGCAAGCACGTTCAGTCTGTGGATGTTAATCAATGGTAAATTAGAATGCAATTGATATATGCATATGACATGCACATTAATTTTAAATGTGTTTATTGTAATTAGTGCTATTACAATGAATGCCAGAGGAAACGGCGAGTGATTAACCTCACATAAGCTTTGTTACAATTTGTTTAAAAAGTTCAACTTTAAAATGAGACAATCAAAATGTTGCTGGTTGATAAGGGGGGAAGACATAGGGGGATGTGTTTGAGTGTTGTTTCCCAATAAGGGTTCATATGGAGCCTTCGCCACTCTCCTCTCACTTGCCCGGGTGACTCCTTCTCTACTACCTTTCTTCCTCCTGATTAAGGTTTTAGGTTTGGATCTGAAAAGTTTGCAGTGCAGAAGCTTCTCTACTCCTCTGTGATACTCTCTGCCTCTGTGATCTGCTCAGTCTGTTGTCTCTGATTTATAGGGTCTGTGTGGGGCTGAAGTGAGAAGCTATTGAGAGTATCCCACCTAGCAGGGCCTTGTGTTTCAAAGAGCCCTAGAGGATGATGTCCTCCCCTGGTAATATATAGAATTAGGGTCTCTCCTGGCAGTACACAGACACAATGGTGTGATCTCATGTAGCAGGGCAAGAGGAGGCTGAAAAGTCTGTTTGAAGCTTAGGCTGTATCTAGCAGAGGTGTTGGCTGGAGTATCCTACTGGAAGTGACAGTGTCCTGCTCTGGTATCCCAGTAATTCCTTACCCAGACTTTGTGTTGCTTGTGTTAGAAACCTTGTTTGCTCTCATCCAACTGGTGTTCTCCAGTGGCTGCTGGTCCAGGAAAAGAGATATGTGAGCCCCCCACAGATGTAGTGAACAAAGCTAGGGCTTGGCCAGCAGGCTCTGGGAGGACCCAGGACTTCCTGGCTTGTTTACTGTTCCTGGCAATCTGCTTGGAGTGTGATGTTAACTGTGTCTTCTGCAAGTTCCAAAAAGGGTTGCTTCATCCCCTCTGTAGCCTGTCTGGTCTTGGTTAACCCTAGGGATTAGGCAATGGAAAAAACAAAAAGCTGATTTAGAGGTCTAGCAGAAACTTACCTCAGGCAAGTGCTGTGGGTGACTCACTACATCCCTCCTCCTCTCTGCCAGCCCCTACTGCCTACATAGATTCAGTTCTGCTGATGCATCCTCATCCTGGTAAACTGCATTCATGGTGGAGGTTGTTCTAGTCCACTTGGTTAATAATAAATACACCGATAAAGCTCACCACCACTTCAGCAATGTTATATAAGTATAAAATCTATAAGTAGATCAGGCTTTGTTCCATGGACAAAGAACAGCTATGAGACCAGAAATTAAAGAGATTAAAGAGACTGGATATTAGAGAGCCATGTCTGCTATGCAAAAGTAGGATTGTGGTATAGCTGTGGTTCCCTGCTATTTAACTGGTAGAGCTTTGACCTTTCCGTCTTCTTTCTTCATGTAGTTCTCCTGGTTTTTATGAAGACTGATTCTGTATTTCTGGGTGTGCGTGTCCTGTGCAGAGACCTAGCTCTGGAAGGAGCTGGTAGCTGCCCAGCTATGTTGATGCTGTCGTAGAGAGGTACAGAAAGGATTTTTTGGCACAGATACACCCCTGACCCACTGTAGACAGAGTGCTTTTGGTACATGAGCTTGTGTCTCTGCGAAGTGCTGTGCACGTGTGTGGACTGGCCAGCTGGAAGCCAGCTGGGGGGTTTCTCTGCTGTATCCCTTCAGACGATGCTGCCAGTGTCCCAAATGTAATGACCTGGCCTGTCCTTGTTCTGCTCCTCCTCCCCATAAAAGCTGTGCCAATCTCTGTGCAACTCTACAGAAAATATGGGTAAGCATGTGCCTGTTTTTTTTCTACCTAGTTATTCTGTCTGAAGGATGATTGAAAGACATCTCTGAAAAAGGGTGGAGTTTCTCTCACGTGCCTGTTTGTTTTCATCAATAGACTGTAACCCTTCAAGAATGATGGCAAAGTAATAAGCAAGTTGAGAGAAGCCCTATGAAAATTCCAGTGGCTGTATCCTGGGTAAAGGGCCTATGAATCCCACCCTGCAGTTTAATTAGCCCAAGATCCTGGTGATTGGTATTAGGTGGGATTTCCAAAGTGCTCTTCATCTTCTCTACAGCCTGTTGAGAGGAAAAGGGAGACGTGTTTGGAGAAGAAATGTTTGAACTAGCCTGTCTCTACAGATTTCAAAGGTAGAAACATTCTTCAGGATTGTCCAACCTGATATCCTCTGTGATGGAGGCCAGAGGCTTACACTGATTTCTGCCTTTACTGCAGCATGGTTAGTGTTTTTTTGTAGTCTAAAAGCAGTGACAGCATGTGGCTTCATCAGAGACTACTGTTCTTGATTACATGACAGCATGTCCCTGTCTCTGTTTTGGTCACATACTGTGAGATTTTTTGGTCACATAGTGTGAGATCTTTGGTTTTGCTGGGGGGCAGCTTGTTGGGAATACATTTTGCTTCCGGGACAGTGTAAATAGTCAGTTTGTTGGCCAGCATCATGGCTTTCTGAACTTAATGACTGTCCTAGTTTTGGAAGGTATTTGTTTACAATGGCCAGCCTTCCAGACATCAGCTACTAATAGCTCATGTAGGAAAAGTCAATGCGCAGGAAATCCGTTTGATAATGACTGCGTGATGCTGTTGCAAAACAGCACTTTCCCAAATAACTTTTTTCTGCTTGTTATCCATTACTTCCCTTCAGCATCCCAGGAAAGCTGCTTTCTTGGCCTGTTCAGTTTCCAGGGGAAAACAGAGGTCACTCAATCCAGGACCCTTGAACCAATTTCTCCCAATCTACTGGGGACACTGCCCATAAGCCATGGTTAAGCAGTGGTAAATCTGCTGGCTTTGGGGGATTTTTTGGGTATAGGCCTTTAATATATTATAATATATTAATATTAATATTAATATAACATGCTGGGAGCTAAGAGGTGGTTACTAGTATGCGCTGCTCCCTTGCTGCATTAAGCTGCCTCAACAACTGTGGTTGCTGCTGTGGCAGTTAGACATGTGTAAATGGATGAATCTGTCTATTTTGGTCCATTAGGGCCACAAAAATTATCAGAGGGATTGAACACCTCTTCTATGAGGAAAGGCTGAAAGAGCTGGGGTTGTTCAGCCTGGAGAAGAGAAGGCTGCGGGGAGACCTTATTGCGGCCTTTCAGTACTTAAAGGGGGCTTATAAGAAAGATGGGGACTGACATTTTAGCAGGGCCTGTTGCGATAGGACAAAGGGTAATCGTTTTAAAGTAAAAGAGGGTAGATTCAGACTAGATATAAGGAAGAAATTTTTTACAGTGAGGGTAGTGAAACACTGGAACGCCCGGAGAGGTGGTAGATGCCCCATCCTTGGAAACATTCCAGGACAGGCTGGATGGGGCTCTGAGCAACCTGATCTAGTTGTAGATGTCCCTGCCAATTGCAGGGGGGATGGACTAGATGACCTTTAAAGGTCCCTTCCATCCCAAAGCATTCTATGATTCTATGATTTTTTTTGAGGCCTGTGTTCTGGTGCCTGAGGTTTTAACTCTGACAGAGGCTCAAATGATTTAGCTGGCAAGGTGTGTGTTTGTGTTTCAAAATGGTAAATGGCTGGGTCAGCGTGTGAACATCTTGGGCTTCTCTGTTGTCCTCAGTGTGACCATAGACTCATATTGTCCACAGCCTCTGAGTGCTACAGAAGCCAGGGAAGGATCTGTTGTTGTTTGAGCATTAGCCTGGGTTTGGCACTCTCCCCGGGAGATGGCTATTACGTTTATGCTTATAAGGTATACCGATCTCCTTTGCTTTTTTTAAATTATTTTTTTTTATTTTTAAACTTATTACCTGATTTCAGCCAAATTTTGCAAAAAGTCAGAAGCATCGATGCTAAAAGCCTTTATAAGCCTCAGGCTAGAAGATGGCCGGAGAAGGGATAGAGACCTCCGGACTGGGGCAGCAGCTACTATCGCCCTGTATCAGACATGAGGGAATCCACATGCGGACCTCAGTGACTAGGGAGGCACTCTGCGCTGAGCGGCTGGGAAACACCAGACAGTAGGGACCAGATGTTTGCCCTACCCTTGTCTGCTTTCTTAACACCTGTCAGGTCCCCACCCTTACGACTGGATGGTGGGAGCTGATTATGCTGGGTGCGCGGAGCTTGCAGATCACCACCACCTCATCTACAGGGACTATTTCACAAGACTGAATAGAAAAGGACCCAAGGTTGTGTGTGGAAAGCAGGCAAAACACGGTTTTGTGCTCAGGGAGTAACTGACACAGGGCAGAAAGTGGGTGGTGAGCATCCCAAAGAAGGGGTTTTCCAAGGAGTGGGGTGTGATGGCTCTGAACACACTTGCTTTGTGTTGTGTGGTAAGTCTGTGATGGAGGCTGTAAAACTGGGGTGTCTGCAGTGAAAGAAGTTCTGCTGTCTGGGAGGGAGAGTTACACAGCAGAGTGTGGAAGCGCTGGCTGCAACCCCGGGAAGTGTCCATGGCTGGGTTACATACAGTTTGAAATACAGGACACAATGGTGAAGTAGGAGCACTCTGTGCTCTGAAGAACAACACAGACCAACTTAGAGCCAGCTGTGTGCTTTATCTAACTGATGACTCGCTGTCCTGTTAAAGAGTAGCTTTTGGCTTTTAGTTTTAATCTTGGAAATAATAATAGCATGTTGCGTGACATAATTGACCAGTAGGGAACTTGAAAGTACGATCCTGTGATCTGCTTCAGCCAGATTCTTCTACTGCCATGGTGGGTAACTAGTTCAGAAGATGGCTTGGGGTGGGGGGCAGGGAGGAGGGAAGGCTGGTGATGTGAGATCTGGGTTCACAAAGGCTGGCTGTTTTTATAGCCACCCAGACAACACAGCAGTAGTTAATGTTCACACTGAACATCAGAGCCCTGTTTTTTGTGGTTTAAAATGGACGTTGTCAACTATTTATTTATTGCTTTTAATTTCTCTCTTGTTCTTTGCAATATACCCTAGAGGTTCTTGAATTAAATTTCTTTCCCCACTAATTTTTTGTCCTATTCTATCTCACAAAAGACAGCGGGGATTTTTCTCTCTCTTTTTTCTTTCTTTCTTTCTTTTTTCTTTCCTTCACCCTTTTATCAGGTCTCGTGTATAGTTTCTGTGGGCAATTTAACTACTTCATTGTTCTACCCCAAGGTGGCTGCATAAGAAATAAATTGTGACTAACTGCAGGAAAATTGTGACTAACTGAAAGGAACTGTAAGAGAATATAATATTTTCCTTTCAAAATGAAAATGTACCGGAAACTCCTGGATCCTAGAAAATGTCAGTGCATCAAGTCCTGTGCATCTTTAATAAGCTGGACTATAGGTAAAAGAAAATTACCCTGCAGTGTGATCTGAAATTGTGTATTTAGCAAACAATGCCTTATATGATCTAAATAAGCAAGTGCTGTGTAGTGAAGAGAACTTAAAAATGCAGACTCTCCCTTGCTTTGTGATTTTCATCAGTTATCAAAAGCATCAGTCCACATTGTGAGCTAGCTGCAGGGTTCTTTCTTGTAATGAGAGCTGAGTATGAGATATAGAAATGTAAATGGAGCAATCAGAACCTGCATCTTTGCTTTTCCTACTTCTGCAACTTCTGTAATGGGACTGAATGGAAATAAATCAGCTTAAAAAAACCCCACCAAACAACCCATTTCATTGCTGTTCTGGAAGCTTGCATGCTGGGTTTTGGCAAAAGCTATTTTTTTCCACCAAATTGTAAACCCTTGGCAGGGGTGACAATGGGGCTTTGCAGTGGGAATAGCAGGAAGGGATCCTTATCTGTGACAGTGCTAATGGGTGCTGTTATCATTTTAGATGGTGAGAGCTGCCAGGGTGAACAAATGATGCATTGATTTTAATATTTTATCCCAATAGTCCAAAGAAAGAGAAGAGACTTCAAGAGGGAAAGGAGAAAAGGAGACCCAGAATCAATTGCAAATGTGTTCAGTGAGGGAAAGAGAAAATGAGGTTCAGCACTGAACAGCTCTCTAACCTTTATGGATTGCTTCTCTAGGCCTGGCATTGGACATGCAGACAGGACACGGCTGGAGCAGCTGAGTTTAAGATGGAGCTACTTGGTGGCTGCTGGTCTCTGAGGCTGTCAGTCTGTCTCCTTTAGTACCAGCTTGACTTAAATTTTGTTAGTCATTTGGTTTCTTTGGAAAAGGGGGAAAGAGATCCATGTATAACACTAAGACTTCTTGTTGCAAACAGACTACATTGTGGAGAGCAAGTAGAGAAGTGGTCATGGTGACAGTATCTCCTTTCTCTTTAACAGGGGCAAAGATGCAGATTGATAACACTGGTCATTAGCATGCAAAGGTGAGACTGAAGCCAGCCTTGTGAGAACATCATCTAATTGAATAACGGTGGCATGTAACAAACCCAGTTCCTCATTGATAGGAAGAAAGGTTTAGGTCTTTTGAAACTTCATTAAACTCTCTGTAGTAATTAACCACTGTGCAAAGGTAGCTCTCTGCAGTGCTGTCAGTTGGGCTAGTTCCAATTAGATGCGCTGCTTGGACATACCTTATTGACAAATCTAGCCTGAACGTCAGGCTGCTTGAGAGAAATGACTTGGAGAGAACATGCTTCTCTTTTCTGTCTTGTTGGGAGGGGACCAGGTAATTTGTTTTTAAGGGACCAGTGAGTTTGGTTCTAAGAGTTTCTTCCATGTTTTCTTGTCATGCCAAGAGACTGAAGCCAAGGAGTTTTTCACAATGCCATGAGTGACCAGGGCTGAATGTGACAATGGCCATTTGGGACTAACCTAAAGGCTGTCTAACTTAGCATCCTGGCTCCCGGGGTGATGGATAAGTAGGAGAGAAGTGAAAGGAGTGGGGCACATTGGATTCTTTAGTTGGCTTTTGGCCATCCTTGTATTTAATCTTTTGTTGGCGTCCATTCCTGTTCAAAAGACCTGTGACCTGTATAGTAAAAACAAACACAGTGTAGGGAAGGGAAGGGTAATAGATGTACAGGAAGTGCAGCGATGGGACCAACGGGTATTAAATTCAAGCAACCTGGTTCCCAGATGCCCTTTCCTTTGTTATATGTTAAATTTTGGCTTAGATCTGCCTTTAGCATAGCTTGTCTGTGGTAGAACACTTAAGTGCACACAGCACCCTCTTATTCAATAGGCACACTTTTCCAGTAGTGTCCTTGAGCCTCTTTCCTTTGCTGTGAAAATGCACTATTTGCTCCCACAAGCTCTGCAGAGCTAATGTAGCTGTAGGAAGAAGATGTATTCTGCTCACCTCATCTATCATCAGCAGCATTGTCACTGGGGTATGTTTCTGTTGCTGAGCCCTTTATTGCAGGAATGGATGGGAGAATGCAGTTTCCTGGCTAGTGAGAATATAGCGCTGGTGCCCTCTCCTGGAGGCAAAGCCCTGCTCTGCTAACGCTCATAAGAGCATGCCCTGTCACCTCTTAGTGATTCATGGCTTGGAGAGTAAAAAGCATCAAGATGGGGACAGTGGTGGGGGGTCAGAAGAATGAAGTGTGCAGTCCCATATCTTGTGACAAATAGCAGATGCTTCAGAAAAATGTTTGGCATCTGTGTGGTAATACACGCTGTAGGGAAGTTTCTTCTTTGTCCTAGATTGGTACAGGCCCAGGAGTAGGATGCTTTAGATCTGTATGTAATGCTGTAACATGGCAGTGGCATTTTAATGGAAGGTTTGTGTAGCTTTCTGGGGCTGTGCTGTGCCAGTAGATAGCCCATGTGGGATGTGGGCTAAGCTCTGTTCTCTGCTCTGGGGGTCAGGATCTTGGAGCCTGTTGGGCTGAGGCATTGTTTGCTTTGTTGTTCTCAGCAGTTGGAAAGACAGTGGGAATCTGGCCACCAAAAATCCGCAAAGTCAAATTACACCATTGAGGGGAAAAACTGAGGGACAGTTCCCCCCCACTTAAAAGCTGTTGAGGTGGTGGGGGTAGGTGCTGTCTCTTGGCCTGTTTTTATAGGGAGGCTCGTCCAAGAGAGGCCCTGCTCTGTGACTGGGCACTATCTCAGTGTGTGCCCATAAAGCCCATCTTGCTCACTGGATAGCCACAACCTTTCTTTCAGAGCCTTCATTCAAAATGCAGCCTCTAGCCACTAGGCTGTCCTATCCTTAAAACTACCAGTAACACAGGTTATTTTATACATGTGGTCATTTTTCACAAACATTGTACTTACAGCTTTTTCTGTCCTCTTCCTCTGTAAGTCTTTTAGCTATCACAAGGATAAAGAGTGTCTTGATTTCCTCTGTGAGGCTAAGGATGGGCAACCTACTGCTAAAGGATATGTGTTGAGTAAAGAGAGACTGGCTACTAGAGTCTAACAATGCCACATAGCAGCCCCACTGATCCAGATCAAAGGCCTGTCTAACCCTGGATGACTGGTATTAGAGAGGATAGATACACGTGCTGAGACCAGGTTTTATAAACTGTACTGGATCAGGAGCTGTGAGTGCTACCAGATATGGAAGGGAGCTGGGATGAGGTACGTCAGCAGTCTGGGAAAAAGGAGATGAGGAGACAACAGTGTGGGTGTGAACATTGTGTAAGGAGACGGATGCAAGGTTATAGGAGCTGGTAGAGTGCAAGGAGTCGGAAGGAGAAGGATAAAGTCACTGGGGGTGCATTGGCGGAGATGGAGGCCAAAAGGCAGCAATTGAGTTGGCAGGAGGGGAGGAACTGGTGACGGAAAATGTGTAAGTTGCTCTAGTGTCCAAAGCAGGTGGTCCTGTTCTTCCTCCATCTCCTGGCTTCTTCCTTGCAATCCCCAGCCCATCCCCTGCCTTGCTCCTACACAAGTCTCTGTGCAGTCCTGAGATGAACAGGACTGATGGCGCTGAACAAAGTTTATTATTCATCTGGGGCAATTTCCCAGTCTATTTTTCTGTGTAGTCACTCACACAGCAGTATTGGTAAAAGGCAAGTTGCAGCTCATGAAAAAACGCCCAAAGAGGGATGGGTTCCTTCAGCAGCAATGTCAGCTCCTGCTGGCTTTTCTTGTGTCAAATTAAGCCCAGTGTGAATGTGAAGGTGCACCAAGTCCAAGTCTTCCCCTTGCTTTGCCTTTTGTAGGGATGTGGAAATGCCTTTAGGAATCTACACCGAGGAAACACAACCTAAGTGCAGAAGTTGCTACCTTAGACCCCAAGTCTGTGTTCTGGTTTTTGTGGCTCCCTTTGATAACCCCTTTTGGCCCTATCTGTGAAGTTTGTACAAACCCAAGGATGCTTAGCTTAAGGCAGTGAGTACTGCTGGACAGTGAGATGCCTTCTTGACAGATACTTGCAGTGCTTATGTTTGTGAAGAGGGTATGGTGTCATTTCCAAGTTTCTCCTAGTGCTATAGGAAAGGCTGGGTTAGAGGGGGGTAAGATGGTCCCATTTTGTGTTATTTAGGGCTAGGAAAGAACCTGTGATGCATTACGGAAAATAGGGAAAATTGGCAAATCAAGTGAAGCCATCAGCCACCTGGCAAAGCCTATACTCATTTACTCCACTGGGATAGTGAATTTTTAAAATTAAAAAAAAAAAAAAAACCAATAAAACTGAGTCTCTGTATTCCCAGCCAGCTGGCTGCAGTTGCTGTGACAGTCAACTCATTTGCAAGAAAACAGTGAGTTGCCAGGACCTACTGAACTTTGAAACATCAGCAGAGAGCAAAAAGTTTTGCTTTAGTGGGTTCTGTGATAGGCCTGGGGCAATTTGACTATTACACCTCAAATTCTGCAGGTCCCTTGTCAAATACTTAGTTTTCTTTAGAAATGAGCTCCTTTCCCCCTTTTTGTTTTAGAGTTGTTTTTTCTTTCTTTTAATCTTTTTTTTTTTCGAGACTTTTTTTCTGATCTGGAATTTGAACCTTTATTTCTAGCCAAGTTTGTGTGTGTGTATATGTAAGGGTACAGTTTATACATGTTGGATATCTTCTGTTTCAGAATAAAATTTTCTTCTCATCCTTTTACTTTGGGGAGTGTCTGGAAAGGGAGAACAAGTGGGAGGAACAGGGCTGCAAGGCATATTTTGTTTTAAATCACTGATTTCTAAAGAGATTTCCCCTATCTTAAAATATGTTGGTGGAAAGTCATTGCAATCATTTACTCTCATAGAAGTCTCACTCCTCGGACAAATCTCTGGAGTGCATGTGAGCTTTCCATCTATTGAATTCTCCTTGCTGAATATTGATACTGTTGTCTGGGTTACAGATTTGAGCTTAGGAGTTACATTAGTTCTTTATTACATCTTCTTAGTTGGGGCTGTATTTCATTTGTTCCTGAAGCAGCTAAAGAACCTGAGTTTGAGTTGTAAAGGCATGACAGCACTCGGACAAACAGGTTTTTCTCTCCTTAGTAACAGGTTGTTGGAACCAGAGTGTACAAGATGGGAAGCTGACATGGTCTGCTCTGACACTGGGGCAAAGCAATGCCTGGAAACAGCTACAGTTCTGCTGAAGCTCAGGGCGTTCAGCATCTCCCAGATACAGAGATACATCCCGAGTGACTCAGGGTGCAGATGTGATTGAGGCACTGTAGCAAACTGTAGTAATCAATTTAGCAAGAATTGCTTCCACATGAAACCCAGGGATACCGGCATGTGACTTTCTTTCAGGTCTGGTCCAGTCCCTTCCTCTGGTCAGGTATTTTTGTATTTCAAAGATCCTGCCTGGTGACTGAACACGGTTTCTGATATTTAGTGTGTGTGTGCACAGGGAAGGAGATAACTTATCTTACCATCACTGGTTTTGATGATTTGTTTTCCTATTTAGTGGTCTGTAGCCAGACTAATGTAAGCCAGGCTAATGTAATGCCTTGGCCAGTCCTGTGTTGCTGTCAGTGTCTGCTTACTAGCCCCATTCAAGCATCCCCATAGCTATATGTAATCCCCAGCACAGGCAAGGGAGTATCTTTGCTGGTGTTGAATGCTTGAGCAAGTCTGTTCCCATTTGTGCCTTTTGCAAAACTAACCACTGTCAATAATTTATAAGCACTAGGAAGATCTCATCTAGAAAATTATGTATAATTCTTGTCAGCCATGTTCAAGGAAGAAGAATTGAAAATAGAACAAGATGGGCAGAGATGGGCTACTAAGATGACTGGGGGAAAGAGATCCCCTCTCATGAGAGGAGACTAAAAGCTTGTAAAACTGGTGGAAAGGATGACAGAGATGGGAAGTGCTTGTTCTCCATAAATGCATTAAGGTCACAAATACTAGGGAGGGAGAAGAGCTATTGAAAACAGAGGGCAGTGTTGGTTCAGGAACAATCAGCTATTAACTGTTAGTGCATGAGCTGAAGGTAAAATGGGAAAAGGCTTCTGTGCAGAGCAGGGAGGTTGTGTAATGGCCTCAGAGGTACCATGAAGGAAATGGAGCATTTTATTAATGGAACGTAGTTGCTGATGATACTTTTGGAAGACTTTGGCATACAGGAGGTCCCTGCCATTTGTGCATTCCTAGAAAAAAGTTGTGGGACACTTTTTGTAGATTTTTGGTCACCATATTTTTCTAGGATGACTGTAAATTGCAATGGTCCAGTCCTCCAAGAGTTGTCATCTGACCAAACTGTTACTGTGTGCATGTGCAACTCGTGTGTAAACAGCTGCTGCATTTCACTCCAGAACAGGTTGTATTTTAAACTGTGAAAGGTGTAAGTGGTACCTCCACATAATTCTGCATGTCAACCTTGACTACTTTCAAGGTGTTTTGGGGTGAACAGTGTTCCTGAAAACATAGCGAACAGGTACTTGCTTCAGGAGATCATGATGAAGATCGAAATAGCTCTACTTGTTGATAGCATAAAACTATCTTCCCTTCAGAATAGAATGATCATTGGAAAAACTTTCTTGGACATCTAGAAGGTGACCTGGGACATTTGCATTATAGCCCACCTTTATGCGGAAGAACTTTCCATTTGTCTTTTAAGGAATAGGTCACAGTGTTTGCACTGGCTTTGGATGGGAGCCCAGGTATTCTTTTCGTCTTTCCTTTGCGAAGAGCAGGTGGAAGATGACAAGTAAATGATGACATTATTACGTTTGTACTTTAATAGTTTCCAAGGAACTTGCAAGTAAGCGAAGGCAACACATGAAATATTCATGGTTTGTCTTTGCTCTCATACAAAAGGTTGAAAGCTTCCAGAGCCGGAGTTCAGGGTACATGAAGCATATGGAAACACCACCTGCAGCTTTGCCTGAAGGGCTAATGCTGACCTTTTTTTGAGTGATAAATAAGGTTGTGTGTTTTGTTTTTTTTTTTTTTTTCCCTTTTATCTCAATTGAAAAAAGAGATCTTGTGTCCACACCCGGGATTCAGTCCCTTTGTGTGGAGCAGACTTCCCTCTAGATCTCTAACCTCTCTCCTCTACACCCACTGCCCTTGTTTGAAGGCAAAATAAGCTTTTCAAGGAAAACATTTCCCTTGTGCTTCCTTCCCCACCCCCCCACCCCCCCCAGTTTATAGAAGGACCACAACTAGAAGCGTTTCTCTGTAAATGAACAGAAGAAAATGGACACTGCAACAGGAGAACTTTTACAACTGGTTATACCCAAGAGGAAACTCTACCTTTCAGTATAATGCTGTAGATCTGTAAGCAGGAGGAATGCCCAGCTTGCCCCACAGATGCTATGTACCCATTTACTCTAAGGGTAATGCTTCTGTCTTACAGGGGTTTCTGATAACTCAGAAGGCAACAAAAGTGTCCATATACCTCCCTGCTGTTTTCCCTTCAGGCCTTTCTCTGTTCGAGCCCTTGATTGGAATTAATTCAAGATCCTACTGCTCCTAGTCAGCTGTAATTGACCGGCTAAATGTGAAGAGCAGGCATGTGAGATCATGCAGCTCTGATGGTGGGTGCTTGCCTCTCAAAGGACCTTGTGTCCTGCTGCTCCTCAGTGCTGCCCTGCTGCCCTTGCCATGGATGGAGAGATTTGTGCCCCAGATTGGAGCAGTAAATTCTTCCCTTCTTCACCTACCGTGTCATCAAAATAGTGATGATTTATAGCCCTGGTCATCTGAAGCAGTTCTCGCAGCAGGCAGCTATACATGTTTCTTCTACCTACTTGAAAAAACCTTTAGCTACGAAGGTAGCAAACTAACAGCCCTACGACTCGTTCTCTACATGCAGAATGGGCAGAGCATAGTACAAACCTTGGTAATGTTACTGGGAGCCTGCCTTGACTTGGATCAGGAGAATTCCCAGAACTGTGACCTGTTTTGGCTTGTAGGAGAGGGGTCCCTTTTCCAGGATGTCAGGGAAACGCAGCAGAACTTTGGGACTGATGTAATTAAATTAATTCAGGGACCAGCATCAATGGCCTGTTGTTTCACCAGCATTAGCATCCAGCTATGACTGACTGTAATGGTTAAAGGTATGGTTGCATAGATGTTAATATTGGTTTACTTAAAAATAATAAACACATTGGCTTTCAGGAAGTTGAGTTCTCAACCAGAGAGTATCTGCACTTACTGCTGAAGTCTGAATTTCTCCTACATATTTTTACTTGCACAGACTGTCATTAGTTGTTAGTTAGTTTGGAGAATTTAACACCAAGTTTTTCTTTGGATAATATATCCACAGAGATAAACTGACTGTCCAGTTCTTGGTACCTCCCTGTCTTGACATTAGTAATGCTCTCTAAAGGATTCAACCACCCACCTACCCTTTTCCATGCTCCTGTGGGGTTAAAGGAGACCAGTAATCATGAAAACTTAGTATTTGGAGGTAAAATTAAGGGCAGAGTGAGAACTGAATGAATAGAAGAAGAGCAGGTGGTCAGACAGTAACATCCAGTCAGTGCAACATGAGAGAGAAGTGGCAAGAGAGGAGCAATGATACAGAAACACTCTATAGCTGTGAAACTTTCCTATGTGTGGTGGTGTGGCTTGTGTTTTTCCTGTGTTGGAAAACAGACCAGTGACGGTGACTGGCATCAGTAGCTGAGCTGATACTGGTGGATATGCCAAGGAAATTATCATAGCAAGGAGTTGCAGAGGTTTGCAGATATTCCTCAGCACTTCAGCTGTCAGCAGTTCTGGCATTTTATAATCCGACCTCCCTTATTAATCTCTGCTGCAAGTGATTGATTTTTTTTTTTTTTTTTCTTCTTGTGTGCATGTGCATGCTCTCTAGTAATGCTCCATCACGCCTGCCCTGCCATCCGGTGCTGCACAACACTGGGATGACATTTGCAAAGTGTCAGCAATCCAGCAGCTTGGAAAGGCCAGTCTGCTTTGTTGAGAGTGGATCTCAGCACCTAAATGCTACAGTTACAGCCTGCTCAGGAAGCTTGGCCTCAGGAGGAGTTCTTGAGCACTGATAAAGGATAAACCCAAAGAGAGGAATGAATCTGTAGAGTATTTGTAACATGTGGAAGCTGAAGCAATGAGAAACCAACAGTGTTATGAATAATGTGGGTGAACAGAAGGCAGTTTCTAAATGGCAGTCAATTTTTTTTTCATCTGTATCCTACAATATTCAAACCAGAAAGTCGAATGAAGTGTTTCAGTTGGGGGGAAGATGCATTTTTATCAAAATGCAAATGTTTTGTGAAAGCAGTTTCAGTTTTGAAAACAGCTTCCATTTCTGAAAATTATTTAGAAAATAAATCCATTTAAAAAGTGAGCGGAGTATGAAGCAATTAGGAAATACTTTAGCTTGCTTTTGCTTCTCAAAAGCAAAAAAAATTAATAGGCTATGAAAACTTAATAGAAAATATTTTTGTAGTGAAATTGAAGATTAATTTCATTAAAGATATTTTTGTTTTTCCTCCTCCCCTCTCACTGAGGTAAAGGAGTTCGAAAGTTTTGGCTGATAGTACTGGCAAGAGCCTTCCAGCTGCTGTTCCAGTACAGGATTTCAGGACTGGGATCCCAGTGGACTTTGCTCCCTAAAGCTTTTGAACCCGCTGAAATGAAGCTTGCTGTTTCTCTTGCTGATCTTTATGCAGACTAGTTCTTCTGTGGTTTTGTTCATACAGTTAGGATTTGTTCTGGACCTTGGAATTTTGTGTAGTTTGGAGAAGGAGTAGAAGAGGTGGTGTAGTTTAGCTGAGATGAATGCCTCCCAGCTTTAAGTTCTGGTTGTTTTCCCTAATTTCATGGGTGGTTTCATTCTAGCAACAATGGAAAAAAAATAGAATATCATGTCTGCTGGCACCAGAACTTGGTAGAAATTGCAGTTCTATCACCAGCATTTTATTCCTGCGACATGTGATTGTCCAGATATATGAATAATCCTCTGACAGTATGGCAATCATTTGACCTACGCAGTTTGTTGTCTGATTTACCACCAAAAAAGCAAAATACCTCTGCTTACTAATTTTGATATCAACACTGAATGTGAAAGAAGAAAAATTTCATTTTGTAAGTATTTTGTGTGAACAGTATCGGGCTCAATTCATCAGGATACTTGGGTTTACTGACGTATGGTGAAGTGTTGTGCCAAATCCCAGCTGCCATTCTCCTTGGTGAAAAAAAATACCAGGAGGAGTGGATGCTGAGTAATAGCCAATAAGCTGCAGTGCACTGTATAAGAGGGAGCACAGCAATAAACTGTGTCAGACTGATGGTAACTCTTAACTATAAAGTGTGAGAACGAGGTGCTGAACTCCTCCTATCCAAAACTGTTGGACTAAGTTGCTTCTGCTTTTTTTTTCTTTGAATGATCTGATGAGACTTATTTAAAGGTGCAACAGGAGATAAGGAGCTGTAGGAGGAAGCACTCAAAGCTGTGCTCTAACAGATCACAAAAGGACCCTTGGACTCGGGCTTATCCCAGATCTGCGAGCGGTGGAGGGTGGGTGAGCTGACTCCTGCTGTCATGCCTTGGTGTCCTGCCTTCCTGCCACTCCCTTTGGAGTTCTCATGGAAAATCATGGAGGGACCCGCTTTCTGCCCTGTCACTGCACTGCTGGATGGTAGATGGAGAGGGATGACCTGCTCACTTCATCACTCATGGTCTACAGTTTTTACTGTCTTCAGCATACAGGCCAAGGTGGGCTGCTGGCAGATCTGTGGATGGGGGAACTTGTCCAGCACCCGAAAGGTGTCTGTGTGTCAAACAGCACAAAGAATGCTTTCAATGGGAACTGCTGAGTTTTAGGGCTTTTGTAAGCTAGGAATTTATAGGTGCAGATACACTTTAATACCTTGCTGTTGACAGCTGTTATCACAGGAAGGTGGTAGGAGAGCTGGACTCCAAGCTTAGGACAGCCTGACCTATCCTGAGAAGAGGTGCCACTTGCACACACTTCTGGTACAAGAAGCTGGTCCTTCCAGTAAAAGAAACCTTTTTTGTGTCTAATCCTCCTAGTTGGTTCAGTTTTGGTCTGTGTATAAAGGGCCACGTAGCACTGCTGGTGGTACTGAGAACTTTTCCACTTGCTGATTTTTATCTATGTTGTCTTATCACTGAAGGTAAGTGCTCCAAGAAAGCCCTGTGAACAATTTTTCTGTGGCTGATGAGCTAATACTGAAGACTCATCATCCCCTCCTTCCATCCCTTTTTGTATGCATCTAAATATGTTTCCGGGGGCAGGGTGGATTTGTCATTGTTATTAAGCAATGGAAATTATCTTAATTCAGACTCATGCTCTGATGTCTTGTAAGAGAAGTTTCAGTGTCTGTTTTCTTTGCATAATTGGAAGTGCTCTGCATTATTACTGACTTGCAACAGTGTCTGACCTATGAATGCATGGCAATTTCTGTGTGGATATTAGCAGGTTGTGTGTGGCGAAGACGGGAGAGGGGAGGAAGTTGCGCAGTGTGGGAGTATGGCTGTTTTAATGACAGTGAGCAAACAGGATCAGGAGGGCTTTATTAAGGTGAGACATATCTCATGCTGCCATTTTTTGTAGTCACTTGTGACAGCTCATTTAACTGCAATGTTCTCTTCTCTCCACCTTTCCAAACTTTCTCACATTGTTAGCAGGGAAATGAGCTGCGCAGCACCCATATCCCCCAGCAGCATGGTCATGGTGAAAGTGGGACAGTGCGAGCAGTTATTCCCCTTGAGTGAGTGTTATACAAATCTAGAAGCTTGTTGATCAGGACCCCTCCATGGGCTAAGGCTGGCCTAGGTTGGGGGATGCTTTTGCTTGTATCCTGTTTTTTTTTTTTTGTTTGTTTGTTTGTTTGTTTTTTTATGGCTTTGTGGTTGCACAGTGGGCTTTCACCCTTCCAGTATAGCACTGAGTTCAGCAATGGATATCTCCATTTCACTAGGCACCAGGTCATATTTAGTGACTTGTTTGTGGTTAGACTGAGATTTGGGGCTGGAACTGAAAACTGGTCTCAAAAGAGAGAGCTGTGAAACATTCATTATTGTCTTCATTTTCACGTCTAAACTTGCTTGAAAATAACTGCCAATGTCTCTGTTACCCCAGTAGCAGTAAAAGTGTTGTAGCCTGGCTCCTGCCTTGTGCTTTCTGTCTCTCTACAGGTGTCCACAAACAGCTGGTATGTGTCACGATTGTTATGTTACAGATGAGGAGACTCTGTGACAGAAAGATTAAGTGTTTTACTGCTATATGCACAGATCAGTGAAAGATCAGAAATGGGGCAAACTGCCAGATTTCCTGATCTGGAACTATAGAAAAGAACATTTGGGGAGCTGATCTGTTGAGGTATGCTCAATTTCCTCCAAACTCTCTGAGATAAACCTCTCTAACATTCTCTTAGACTCTTGCATGGGTGTGTGTTTTGCTCTAGGATAAATTGTGTCACTACTTCTCCAGCGCTGCACATGGTGACATTTTCATGTCTGACATGAGGGGTTCGGCATTGACTGTTTTACCTTGGTTACTGCTTTAAGATTGAGGAGACAACAGGAGAGCATCCTTGCGCTTTTCCTCTTAGCTATGTTGCCACCTGTCCTTTGCTCTTTCTGCGTCTAAAAGCAGATTTTTCCCAATAGCATATGTTGTCACTAATTAACATGATACTAGGACAGCCTAGTGTCCCCCCCCATAGAAGAAAACCAGCTGATAACGCATGACATCTATCTGGTGTAGTCTCAGCTGACCGAATCTCATATTTGTGCCCATGAAGTAGGCTGCACTTGTGTTTATTAGCAATAGTTGCTTGGCTTCCTTGCTGCAGTGTGCAAGCACTTCCCAAACTAACAATCCTTAGGAGTCTTGCAAGGCAGGACAGGTCTTTCACAGTTTACCAATAACTTGGCCAATAAAACTAGGAAAACTGTGCCAGGCTGTATCTCTTCTCCAGGTGCATGGGAGATGGATAAATACAGTCCTGGCTGAACTTCTGTGGAGCTTAAGGCTGGCAATGGGTGAGGATGGATGATCTTGAATGAGGAGCATTGACTGAGCTGCTTAGGGAGCCGACCCAGAGAACAGCAGAGGGCAACAGACAGCTTCAGGAGAGAGTGGATGCTTCTTCCCTTGTGCCTGTCTTTTGGCTACTGCTATTAATTTTCCCATGTACTAAATGATTTACTCAACTACCTTTTTTTTTTTTTTTTTTTTTTTTTTTAAAAAAAAAACCAATTAATTGCTTAATTTCCCTTTGCCTGGCTCTTCTGTTGCATTGGGGCACAGCAGGGAGGCTGTGTGTGGAGGAAATGCCTGCTCTATTGGCTATTTCTAGGGAATTAAGGACTCAAACAGCAGCTAATCAGTGTTTTAGCTGTAGTTTTCAATATCCTCTCAGTGTTAATGTTGATAATAGATAGTTGGCCCAATTAAAGCAAAAAATTATCAAAGCATGTTTGAAGTGCCCTTAGGTAATTCTGTGTGCATTTGTGGGAGAGCAGCTAGGAAAACAAAATTTGACCTTCTGCAGAACAAAATCATGTTACAGAGAAGGATGTAGACAGTGGGAGAGTAGGAAGTAAAAGTTGATGTTAATAAGTTGTGGCAGAGATTTGGCTGTACTGGATCATTTTACCTGTTAAATGCAGTATCCTCCTTATGGCACTGAGCAATAAATGGGTGTTATGTTTGAGTCCCATAATCCTCTATGCTAGTTCTTCAGTGATATCTAGAGGCAAAGAAGTAGGTATCTTTCTGACCCTGAAGGCAGTTAATTCGCATTCTGAAGCGTGAGATTTGATTACTGTTATCTTAGCTGCTGCAGTTATTGACAGTAAAATTAACCAGCTCTTTTTAAAGCCTAGACTTGTTCTGAATATACCGGCCATTTAATGGGGTCACCTTTCAGTGATGCATGAGGCAGCAGCATCAGAAGCGGGTAGAAGGTTGGATTTCTGCTGGAATCTTCACACACACATGATTTCCCAAATATCCAGTGCAGTTGGGCATTGAATTTGTGTGTATGCTTGCTGAGAGCAAAAGTGGCTGATTGCATATGAGAGAAAACCATCAGACACTGAGTCAGCATTTGCTGGTGCACTTGGCATGCTGTGTGTTGTTGTGATAATGATATGCTCACAGGTGGTAAAGTTGCTTTGTAAAATCAGCCCCCTCCAGTTTAGAGTAGAAGTACTGATATCAAAGTTGAGAAGTTCCTGCTTTGATTCTGTGTTTTAAGCTGGGTTCTGGCTAATTATTTTCAGTGAGGGTGGTGAGGAAATGCTAGATTAAAGCAGGAGAAAATGGTGGCAGTTAGGAGAGGGAGACTTCCATTTTGAAGTCAGCAGTGAGTTTTGATGCTGAAGATATCCTTTTTTGGATCTGACGTCTAGACTGGTTTAGCTCCTGTGTCTTGGCTGTGGTCTTAACATGCAAACAGATGTAGCTGAAATCCTGTGTATTATGGTGAAACCTGTGCTTACTGTGTGTATCTTGTGGCACTTATGTACCATTAGGTATCCTTTTAAACTCCAAATGACTAAGAGGGCTATCTGTTGTTACTTGGCTGGCCTTAATGTCACATCAGCAGACATGAAATGCGCCATGGTTGTTAGCCATGGGCTCTTGGTACTGGTCAGACTTCAACATGGACAATTTTTTGTACCATATAAAATCAAAGAAGCAAACTTCAGTTGGATGGCATAGTCATCTTTGCTCTATCAAGCTTTTAGAGTGCCAAAGCTTTGTAAAACTGCATCTCTCCACCTCAAGAGAAAGAGAAACAGGAGACTAAGAGATTCCTAACCTTACAAGTTGGTGTATGAGTTTGAATATAGTTTCAAATGGTCCAGAGAGTGGGTCAGTTTGAGTTTGCTGAAGGCTGTGAAGTGCTGAGGGTTGTGAAGTCTGGGTTGTTGAGGTGCTTTAGGAGTATAACAGTAGTACCAGGTATCAGAAGGACCTGCTTGTCTGCCCAGGGTTGCTAGAAATGGTAAGAACTGCTCAGTCTGAGTGCTACTATTTGGAAAGGAACTGCAATACAAGTGATAAAGAGGAGGGATCAACTTTTTATTGGGTTGCAAGACTGGTTTCATTAAGGGGAGATAAAGAAGATTTTACTCTAAATCCTGGTTTTGCCAAGAATTCCTTTGTGCCACAGAGCAAAACACGAGGCTCAAATCCTCAAGGGGATTTAGGTGCCTGATACCAGCATAATTTCAGTGGCTGCCAAGTGCTTGAATAGGAGTTGGAGCTGTGTGAACCTGGTATCTCAGACCCTGGGAAAGCTTCTCAGTATAAAGCAGAGGTAGTGTAACACCTTTACTGGACACAACGATTCCAGAATAAGCTTGTTCCTGTGGGGTTTTGCTACACTTATTTAAGATGCATTTCTTGCTCCAGTCTGTTTCCCTTTACAGACAGCCCGTGGTCTCTATGCAGCTTACTTCTCCACTTGTAGAATAGAGATAATATTGTCCATCATTTTTCTCAGGTTATAAAATCTTCTGGGGGCAGAGTTTGGCAATGTTCTTGCAAAAGACCTCACAATCCATCGGTTTTATCCTGTTTGGACCTCAAATTGCTATTTCTGTGTGAGCAATTGCTCCCAAAGATACAGCCCAGAGTCTGTCCTCTTGTGCTGAGCTGCTTAGCTCTGATCACACAAGGGGAACCAATTGCTCCAAAATACTTTCCTTCAGCCCCCCTTACTGTGTTCTGGAGCATCAGTCTGTATGCTTGGTTTAGCCAAATCCAGCACTCAGAAGAAATAAATGAAATTATCTAGATCCTGCAAGAGTCTTTAAACTTAATATCCAAAAGGGCATTGAAAGGCAAAGTTTCTGAAAACCCCTTGTAGCTAACTTCTTGGATCTTCTACTCCTTAGCAAAAATGCTGCAGATTGAACCACCGATACCAGCAAGTATTTTTCCTTGCATTAGGTTCTCTGGGGGGATGGCTTACTGGACTGTATTAAAGCTGGCGCTGGAGACTGAAGAGCAGCTGAGGTTTGCAAGTCTTGGATTCTGAGCCATCCTCTGTCTTCAGAAGCAGAGTTATTGTTTGAGCTGTACAACATTAAAATGCAAAGTGAAGATGTAAAGCTGCTGGACAATTCTGAGCTGCAGCTGATATATTGGCTGTTAGTAGATGCTTACTCTGCTAGCAGAGTGCTTGAGGCCATATTTGTGGCATTGTGCCAAAAGCCTGCGAGCTGTGCATTATTAATGGGCAAAGTTCTCGAGGAAAGGAGTGCATAAATGCCTTTTGCTGGTTTTGCTTCTGCAGAGAACTGGGAAACACTCAGCACCTACCTGGCAGCTTCCAGAGCTGGATCCTGGATTCAGAGGGGGCTCTGCCCGGAAAAAATTCTCCCTGGTAATAAAGAAAAAAGATGATTTGACGAGTCATGGCACAGAAATACTCCCTTCACCTTAGTCAGGAGGCCTGGCACAGTCTGTGCTGGTGGCTGGCACCAGCAAGAGTCAGTAGTATTAGCTGCAATGGATGCGTCTGGAAAGGTGAAGGGCTTGATGATTTGGAGATGTGTGTTGAAGAGGTACTGAGGGATGTAAGGCAAAACCCAGTTAGCCCAAAACCTAGTAACCGTACTTGAGTGGTGTTCAGAAGTTATCTTATCCTGTGGGATTCAGGAGATGTGAGTTCAGGTCCTTACTTGGCTGCAGACTTCCTATGTGACTTTAGGGCAAGTGTTCAGAAGGGACTTCGCATTTACAGAACAGAGTAGTGGGTAGCAATTTCAGTCCTCTCAGGTTCTATCCTGTGGTCTTTAAATACTTAGCTTCTCACTGGTAAAACAGGAATGAAAATACTTTTCAGGATACCTGAACAGTTGAGAACAAGTGTATTAATATATAGGAAGAATCCAGATGATATGATGATGAAAGGTCATGAAATGCCCAAATCAGTGTTCTCGGACAGATCAGGCATTCCTCTTTCAGTCAGAGTAGAAATAACTACAGTGTTTCAAATATTAGATACCGTCTTCCCAGAAGGCAGATGTGAAACTGCATACGTATGTGTAAACAGACCTAGCTTGAGTGGTTATTTATCTGCACAAGTGGGTCTAGTTTTGAGCTAATAAACTCATTATGTCACTAAAGAAGGCAACACTTGGTTATCTTTTCCCTGGGCTTTGAATGTTTGTCTCATCAGCTGGAATGGATCAGATTTGTGGGACATTGTATTAGCATTTGGTGCTTTTCACATTGTCATCTCTTTCATTTTAATGGTTTGCAATCACTTAAAATAACAATAATAAAACTTGAAAACGTTTTCCTCTTTTCAGCCCTGCATATTGTCTCGCATATTGTCTCACATTTTGCCTACCAGCACCCCACCACTACCCCTCCATTGACAAAGCTGTGCAGAATCACCTGTACTGAGACATGGCATGAAGTACTTTGTGGGTGGATAGTGATGGCCCCGGGCTGGAGAAGTTTTTAGATTGGCCCTTTAAGTGACATATTAAAGCCTTCTAAAAAAAGTGTGGGTGGGGAACCCCACACTCCTGCTCTTTTTGGTTTAGTATGACCTATATAATTTGTCTGGTGGCTCCACATTTGAGAAAGATATTGTTCACCTTGGTGCTGCAGAACGAGTGTCCTAAAGATCTGCTGTCCTCGAAGGATTCAGATATAAGAGTTTCTTTTGGTGAGTTGGTGACTTAGAGAAGGGCTCCCTCCACAACAACAACAAAAAAAGGAAAGACATTGGTTTTTCTGTTGTCTTTCCTCTGAGCCCAAAGAGGAATTTAGACTGGGATAAGAAATTTAGGTCTGCATTTTGTCTGCTTTGCATAATCGCCTTTCCTTGTGCCTGATGCACTGGTGGTGTTTAAAGTATTCCTTTGCCTCATCCCAAATGTGATTATTATCACTTTTAATTATTGATGAAGTAATTATTCTCATAGAGTAATTTACTTTGGCCTTTTTGGAGACCATCTCTCCCAGGTGGCTGAGTTTGTGTTCCTTCTGTGTTGTGAGGAATAACGATTTATTCTGTCCAGCTGGGGAAACGGCTGTCTCTGGATTGGAAAGCAGTCACTATTATGCACCACCATCACCAATGAACAGCCATCCATAGGGTCTGGAGAGCCCAGGAAAACTGTGGAGATTAGCTGTTTGCATTTTGGTTAGGTTTAGTGAAATTTCCCATTTTGAGGATGGGGACACTAGCCACGGAGTCAGCTAGCCTCGTTTGCTATCTTTGACTACAGACTTCCCAGGGACTTTGTAACTCAGTTCTCCTCCATGACCTGGAAGGGCAAAGGTATCTAAAGACTATGCTGAAGCTCTCTCTGAGGGTAGCTGGTATCCTCTTCTGGCAGAATTTATTGTTCCAGTAAATGGGATAAAGCTGATGTTGGGGACCAACAAAGGGATGCTTACTGAGGGCTGTGGATGTCCGAGACGTTTTTTGCAAAGGGTCATGCAAAGAGAGTAGTTTTCAGTGCTGTTCTGTCTCACCTCTGCTGACCCACTGCCATGTTGAATCAGTAGTGCTGTTCCCTGGACACCAGACTCTTTGCTTTACTGTGGTCACTGGAAGGCAAAAATGTAAACAATCATAAGCCCTGTGCTATAATAGTCCATGTATTAAAGCCATGCTGGAGACCACTTTATAGCCTTCATCACAGCAGAATCAAGGCCCTAATTCTCCCTTGGAGCAGAAGTAAACAACTTCAGACCTCATGAGCATTATATGCCTTTTGGACAGATGAGCTAATTTTTGTTGTGGCAGAGCAATGTGTGACCCAGTTTCAAAGGATGTAAATTTTTCATGTCTCCTGATGCTAGCGAATAATGCAGAGTTGGACTACTTCTTGGGCTGGCTTTCTGATATTAATAAGCTCCATTTGTTTTTTCCCAAATGGGAATGGGATGAGAATGCATGGCTTAATTGTGTCTAGGTGTGAAAGATGCTACCTCATTCTTAAAGGAGCATGGAAGTAAACCCCTTCCTGTCTTCTAACTAAAGACACTAAGCATGATCCGCATGGAAACTGTTTTTGAGCTTTGGAAGTCAGTTTTGGACAAGTGACTCCTATGACATTGGTCTTCCAGCAGTCTTTCCTCTGGGGCTGGGTGCACAGATGCTGTGCTGGTAGGTTTCACTAGAAATATGTGGGTGAAACAAATGACTGCGGCAGGCAGCCACCGAGCTACGCTGCCGCCTCCTTATTGTAGAAAAAGGGATCTGGCCCTAGATAGTACCACCTAATTTAGGATATTGAAGTGTGGTGTGGCATGGCACTTTGTGAGATGAAGCAGACCCTGCTTACAGCCTTTCTTTGGGTTGAGGTTTTGTTCCCTGAGACTTTTAAGGAAAAGAAGCTCCTGTTTTGGCTAATATTAGCCCCTCTCTTGGTTGCCAGCAGGGAGAGCTGTGAAGCCAGGATCCTCTGTTCTGGCTGTGTGTTTTATGTCCCCTCTTGCAGCACAGGCAAATCGGGCAGTCTGCTGCCCCAGGCCGTGTTTTGAGGTTGCAGAGAGAAGCATCACTTCCATAGTCACAGTCATCTTGGACTGGCAATTCTATTGGTAACGTGGGATTACCAATTGCTTGTTCCTTCAGGCCAGCAAACTTTAAAAGATTGGCTGGCACAGATCTCTGGTAGCTAGCTGTAAGTCTATTTAGTTTTATTTTGCTGAAGTAACACTGGCTTATATGAGTTGACAGCTGACTGTATATGGGATGCAAGGTTTGCCAGAGCAGCTGTTGCATTTACATGTGTGTGTGAAATGTCAGTATTATCACCCTTGAGGAGTAAAATGCTCAAGATGCCTAATCTGATGCCCTCATGAGCGGGTCTTGCGTTTACATGGCTCTCCTTGCACTTGAAGTGTTTGCTAGGAAAATCTACATTCTTCTACTTCTACCTCTTCTCTGGGTGCACATGCCCACTCTTGACCTAGACAAGAGTGTGTTCAGGAACAGCAAGTTCCTTTGCATGAAAAGCAAAAATGAATGGTGCAAGAAGTGAGTCACCTTATTGTTAGGATAGTGAATTATTTAACTCCATGCACATCATTAACATATCATTCATCACAGTGGAGTTTGACAGGTATATTAACCTGATTCAAGCTACTGTTTGCTTATAGAATGGATGGGGGTTGGTCAGCTTCATATAGCAGGATGAAATGCCTCAGAAACTCAGTAAGATATGAAACATTAAGGAGAAATGGACATTAAGGTAGAGTTCAGGCTGAGTTTCTTACAAGTAGGAGTAAAAGTAATAAAATGTACTTTTATTATTTTAATGACCATGGCATGGCTTGAATTGCAAAGGTCACTCTGAGATCTAGAAGAAGAAAGAAAAGAGTATGATCAAGGGAACAACTCTTTCCATCTTCTCTGCCATTATCTGTAACCAAGGTTACATTCTTCTTCTTGTGCCAAATCATTATAGCTCCAGGTAGGTTTGCAGTGTGATTTAGCTGTATTACTCTGTATGTACCTATGATTTTGTTTGGGAGACAGTCAAATGTATGCTAAAAGATCTGGTTTTCAAGGTGATGAGTGTCCATAGTAGCACCTGGCAATAATAGAACGGCATCTAACAGATCTAGTGTGGACTTTTCCATGCATGAAGATTCTTCATGCACTCCAGTTCAGGGTGGCATCTGTCCTTGCTGTTGTGTAGAAGGATTAGGAACCAGCAGTCTTTCCATAACAGTTGCATGCCACTTGTGGTGTCATGAACACATGTAACTAACCATGGTTAGTTTTCTGGCCATAATGTCTTGATGTCTTGTGTTCCTTTACACACAGGATGGAGTTTGACCCCTAGATCCTTTTCACGGGTTGAGGTACTAGCAACTGGAAGAGAGGAAGGCATCTAGTGCTGCAGGTAGATCTAGGTTCCTTTGGGATATCCAGCAGGACCTGAGATGCATCTTTAAAGTAATCCTTGGTAACGTGGTTGAAGAACAGCTGGGAATTTGACTTTTTTTTCACCACCCCCCCAATGGCCCTTAGTGTGTTAATAGCTGGACCAGTCCTGTCTCTGCTTAGGGGGATTGCGCTGCTGTACTTAGAGCAGGTTAGGAATTTGCTGGCGAGCTTTCTGTTGGATGCTATTTCCAGTGCCTGGTCTATTAATTCCTTTTGGGTTTTCAATCTACCTGTCAGCTCCTTATTCATTATTTGAAGCTTTTTATTCTCCAAATGGTGACCTTTTCTAAAAGAAGAGTGTAGGAAGAGAGCTGGCTTTCCTAAGAAGTGAGTTATACAAAGGGGAGTAAAATACCCTATGGAAGGAAAAAGGAAAAAATGGGCGGGGGGCAGAAATCCATTTTTGAGCATGGCAGTGGCAGAAGTCAGGAGGCAGTGCTACAAGCCTGGATTAAGTGAGAAACCAGCCCATATCATGCTTACTGAAGGCAAATACTAAGGTTATTACATTAGCTACACTGGCAACAGCTACTCTTGCTATTAATTTGAGGATGCTGATATTGCACTGGCTGGAATTTAGGTAACTATGCCTGTGGCAGATGCTTCTAAAAGTTCATACCTGAGTGATACTCTTGTGGGAGAAAGCCTGACAATAAATGCATTACCTTAGATACAGCATTCACTTAATAACCAAGGTCCTATGTATCCATCACTTGCCACAAAGCTTGTGTTCCTGAATCTGAGTGTGTGCTTGAGCTCTCTCTCATTTTGTACGCATTTTTATTCACTTGCCCACACACACAAATATACATCTTCCTAGCCTTTATGGCTACGCAGAAAATGTCAGAATGTGAACTGAAGCATTAGCTGTCTCCCCAGGAGTTCAGGCAGCCAGAATGAATAATTTTCAGAGGTTTGAACAAGGTTGTTCATTAAGGAAGGTATTAACCCTGGAATTTGCAGATGACCAATTAAGCACCCATAATGATTCACAGGTAATGGTTTTAGCAAAAACACCCAGCTAATTTGTCTAGTCATGAACTCATCCTGTTGGAAGCCCTGTGTAGCACAGCACAAAAGTCTTTGGCTACTTCTTCCTCATCTTTACATGCATATTTGGTACAGCGAAAATAGAATATTTAGGGAAAAATAAAGCCCATGCAGAACACGCTGTGAATGCAAATAGCGATGATCATTTGTGGTCTTAATTTACCTAGTTAGATGGGATCTGCATTAATTAGATAATGTGTGAAAGAGTCCAAGGCTTTTGTCACCTAGTATTGATCTATCTAGCTCTAGGATATGAAATAATGCATTGCATGGAAACCTCGGCTCTGAATTGTCCATCTGTGGATAGACTTGCCTTGGTTACGTGCATGTGGTCATTTGAGGGTGAGCAAGCCTTGTCACAGTCCCTGTCCCTGACCTCTGTTATAATTAACACTGGACCAGAGCTATCTATGGCAACAATAAGTGTCTAACTCTGTCCTGGCTGCTCTAGAAAGATTTGCTGAGTTGTGGTCTGTTGATTGAATCTTATGTGTATATACAAAGCAAAGTGTTAGGTGGGTGAATACCACCTCACATGGAGATGGTAAACTCTCATCTGCCTTATGACAGCCCCATGGTACCATCCAAGGCTAGTCAGAGATGCTCTACTGATACCACCCAAGGCCCACATTAGGGTAAGGCCTGGCAAATTAGTGTTTTGTGGGATTGGAAAGTATAACTTGATACTGAGAATGGAAGAGGAAGACCTTTCTGCTTCCTCCCAGCAAGATTATTTTAATGGCCAGAAAGAAAGTATAGCTCTGAGTCTGTAACAAAATTGAAAGGGAGGCCTAAACTAAGAGGTAGAAGGAGTCTGGTACAGATCATGTGAGTTAGGGAGGGCAGAAACAACCATGAACTTAGTGGCTGTGAGTCAAATTTGCTGGCAATCCCCTCCTTATTCTAGGTGTGTTTTTAAACTACTGACCCAAGACATCAGGTATCTGGGACACAGCTGAACATTTTAGTCAGGGCAGTAACTCTGTGAACGTGTTATGGTGGAATGAGTTTGTCCTTTTGTACAGGGATGGAGAGAATTTACTCTGGTGGAGTGCTATGAGTAGCTATTTGAAAAAGGAGTTTTCTTTTTCCTTTCTGTGTTTGGAAGCAAAAGGGAACAGGACATTTAAATGAAGATTGACACACCTGTTATTCAAGAGCTAGTAGTCCGTTATGTCAAAAAGGCTGGGAGAAAGCACTTCAGGAGAAAATGCTGAATCCAGGCTTAATGTCAAAACTCAGGCTGGCTAGCAGCTCCCTGGAGATTTTCAGTCTGGAGACTGTGGAATGAATGGGATGTGTAACTTTCTGGACCATTGGCCTTCCTCAGTTTCATGATTGGATGAGTTGAGTGTTGGCTAAATCCTAAATGTGTTGCAAAGCTGCCTTTATTCATTTTCCCAATGGATTGCGTAGCATTGCTTGACTGCAGGTATTCTTGTATTTTCGTTTGTTCCCTCACCTATCTTGGAGCAGATATGTCTGCTGTCAAAGGAATTGGGAACCCAGTTCTTAAAGTGTTTGCTTTATTTTCTGGGCAGAGATAAACAGTAAAGAGAATCATAAGCCTGGAAAGATCCAGTTTATCTCTTCTATTGCAAACACTTCCAGACGAGCAAGGGTGGCCAAAGACAATGCCACCTTGCATTCCTGGCCCCTTGCAGTCAGAATTTTGTTGTGGTTCTCAGTGGGACAGGAGGACACCAAATGGTTGTGTGAAGGGCTGAGGAACTTGTTTTCGCACCCACAGTAGGCAACTAAGCAATACTTGTCCTTTAATTGCCCCTAGAAACTTGACTAACGAAGCTGATGCACTAAGTATATCACAGGCCAGATTCAGCTTTGTTTGAGGAGGACCCATTGCTGCTGGAATTAATTAATTACCATCAATGTAAAATTAAATTCTCTGGAAGGAGCCAGAGCAATTGGTTCAGCAATTAATTCTGTCTTTGGCCTATAGGAAGGCAGAGGTTGTGTATGCATATGTGAAATAGGATCGTGTAACATCTGGCACTCCTGTGGTGCAGGAGGTGGGCTTGCCCCTTACTCAGTAAAACAAGCTGCGTTGTCATGGCTGCACCTTCTGTTCAGTGGTAACTGCACAGCCTCAGCCACCCGCAGTGCTGGGGCCTGGGAAGGAATTAGCTCAGGAGCTCATGCAACAGCAGCAGCTTCCATTGCCTGTCATGTGCCATTAGCAAAAAATACTTGCAGAAAAATGTCTGATGTGTTACCATCTAGATTTACGGCAGTGCAGTGTTCCTCTTAGTTTTCTCTTTCCATCCTCTTATTTACTTTGGAAGTCATGTATGGGATATTAATTTTTGCTTGAACAGTTGCTCAAGAGATGGTACAAAGAGAGACTGAGAAGTTGGTTGTTGTCTCAAGGGGCTTGTAGCCTAGGTATAATAGAAACAGCGTCAGCTCGGAAAATACAAGGAAAAGAATGGCACAGGTATTTTGGAGACTTCACGGTAAAGGAAGGGTTTAGAAGAAATCTAAAAGAATATATTGTGCAGAAGCTCACAGGGGGTTCTTTCAAAGTGCAAGGGAAGGGTACTGGGGGGAAGGGCTCCTGCATCTAATGTGTGTGCAGAGGAGGCTGGCAGGTCATCAAGGACAAGTGACGGAAAAGTCAAGAAGAATGAAAGAAAGAAGGAAGTGCTTCATGTTAGTGATGTAACTTAGGAAGAAATAGTCAGGGAGAAATTGAAGGAACTGAAAAGTAACTAAAAAAAAGTTGTGAAAAGACAGCTAGGATTTCAGGGTTTGGAGGCTTTTAGGATGAAGAGTCCAGACGCTTAGTTTAAACAGTTGCAAAGAGAGAGGGGAGAGAGACAGAGGATATAAGTCCTCCAGGACTTTCCTCCAGAAGTGAAGGGAGCACATGAGTGAAAGCAGCAGAGGGTGAGAATAAGGGAAAACAGGCACTGTTGGCAAAGTAGAGAAGGTCCAATAACAGGAATGAAGGGCAAAACAGTTCAGAGTGCCCTACAGGGAAACTGCAAAACTTCTTCGCACTGCTGTTCCAAAGTACCTGTTGTATTGCTGCCTGTTGCTCACCAGCCTGTTGTCGTTCCAAAAACTTGCTCTCGCTCACAGTAGCAAGAGCTTTTTGGGGAGCTCAGACTGCTAAACTTGGTATGATTTATCTCTTTCCATAATGTGAAGCAAAGAAGTATGTAAAGAAGCAGGAATGTTTCAGATGAACTCCCTCTATTATAAGCCGTTTCTTACCAGCAAGGACAGCAAAAAAATGCCACATATACACTGAATTTAATGCATACCTGTGGAGTCGCCAACCTCAGGGTTTTGAGCAGCTTGATCTATTAGTAAATCTCTTCTGCACGTTCCTCTACACAAAGTTGGATGTTAAAAATGAGACCTTTAGTAACTGTTACGGGTCCTCTATTTACAGTGGCCCTTTGCTTCTCAGAGATCGCAATTTCCTTTTGCTTGAAGCTACATACATTCACATGGTTTAAATTGGAGTTTATCCCCCATGCTTTTAGATGTGATTGCCCTCTCTGCAGGTTAAAATTCAGCTAGCTGCTAAAGCAGAGGCTTTTGCTAAACCATCAGATATGCTATTATATGGCTCTGGGAAAGTTGCAGCACAGGAAGAAAAGGAGAGTGCAAGAAGTATCCTATGGAAGTACACTCTTAAATATGTAATGAGAATCAGTTACAATGATACCATTTTTCAGGGTTGTTACCATTGTGGATTTATGTGATACCATTTTCTAGTTTCATTATATTTTTTGTCAAGAAAAAGAAATACTGGCATTAGAACTTTAATACTTCAAAAAGCCTGGAAAAGATAACTATGAAGTATTCCTTCGGATTCCTTTCTTGCATTACTTTCCTTTATCCTCTTTTCTAAGTCTACTAACATGGCTTTTTTTCTTCTGAACAGCCTTATTTGGCAGATACATAAGTAAATACATGTTTAAAACCAAACCAGATACTGTTATGCAGTTGTATATACTCCAGGTTCTTCCCCTAGATGGATGTGTATTTGTAAAGCTATAACAGAAATATTCTTGTTGTAATCAAATACTTAAAAAAGCCCTGATGTGTATATGGAAATTAAAGCATAAGTTAAGAGTTCTTGTCTACCTCCAATACTGAAAGACTACATCTTCTCTCTGTGTGCCTGTCTTGTGTGCCCTGGGTAATTGCAGCCTGGGGGGTCAAAGAATGAACAGAACATCCATGTGGAAAGAAAAACAATACCAGCTTCAGATGTTTTGCTGATGAAAACAAGGTTTTTGTGGAAATGGAAATAAGGGAGTGTTTTAGATTGCCCGATATGAGTAGTTTGGCTCCATTTCCTAGGGGATAGACATCCATGTGACAGAACCTACCAGTGCAGTTGGTAGAAATGGTTGGTGTCAACAGAGAGGCCAACTCTGAACAGTCATGAAAAATTGATTTGTGCTCTTACTCTTGGAGATGGGTCCCCCTGAGCCAAGGCTGATGCACACTGGCAGGGAATGATGCATAGGCAACTTGCCCTGTGCTGCATATCTGTTGTGATGGCAAATAAATGGCTTGTTCCCTAGTCTTGTCAATCTGACGCTTTTCATGAGCACCAGAGAGAGAAGAAGAAAAAAAAAAAAAGGAGAACCACAATTAAAAAAAAGTGGCTGGATATGTGTCATTTCTGGATTGCCATGGAGACTGTCACATTAAGGTTAGTGTCTGAATAGCTTAAGCTACCCAGAAATGAAAAGTCATGTACAGAAACTTGTGCTAAATTTATCACCACAAGTGGCGGTAAGAACTAGAACCTGTCTAGTGAGTTACAATGTTGCCTTCCTTTATGGGGATAAATTAACTACATTATAGTCCACATAAATTGCATTTATACCACACAGATTTGTTAGTGCTGTATATCAGGAAGCACTGTCTTCTCTGCTAGTGACAAACTTGCTTTAGCCTTTCCAGAGCTTGGCATATTGGAGCATAATCCAGCTATTTCTCTGCTCTTTCTCCAGCATTGTCATCTTGTCTTTGATTGTTTTTTGCCCAGTGGCTGTGTTTTCATGTTACTTCCTGCCTTCTTGCTTCCCTTCTATGTGAAGACAGGGTGACAGTGATATGACAGTGCCATATTTGACAGGGATTCTTTTAATCCCATTGCTGAAATATCTGTACAACTATGTGACACTGAATTTGTTCACTAAAATATTTGTTGAGGACTGAAAAGGAGTCAGATTGGGCTGGAGGAAGGAGAAGAGGAAGATAAGTCTAGACTGGGCTCTCAGTTGCTTGCATGTGAACCTATAAGCTTCTCTGCTGTGCCCTCTGGCTTTTCTTTTGGGCTGCTTAGACCAGCAGACTTCACTGTGTCATCTTTTACTTCTGAAACAAAGCAGGTCAGATGCTAATCCAGCCTCATTGTATTAGAAAGGGGTCAGTAACAGAACCCTGTTTAATACCTTGAATGCGAGGAAGTGGGCTTCCTGCTTTGAAGTTTGTGGGTCAGGCCCTTTTGCATTGTGTGTGTGATGTACTTGATTTTCCTTAGTGCACCATCTCATGGCATGTAGTCTTGGAAGACTTGTTCCTCCTATGTACTTAGCACACAAAGCCAGACTGGCTTTGATTCTCACCCATACTATTAGACTACTATTGCCTTGCTTCACCCTTCTGCCTCTTACTAAGCTGGTTCTTTTCTTTGTCCTATCCCAGAAGTGTGTTCATCTTTTGTTCGAAGAGAAGTTATTAGCTCCTGAAAATCTCTCTCCCCCTGCACAACAGTCCTGACAATGTTACCTTCTTTGGCCTGCCAGCAAATACACAAACATTTACTCCAACTTTTCCCTTCCCCTAGCTTGCTCTCACTCTTGTCAGTCACTCCTTTAGCAACTAAACTCTACAGTGCACTGAGGACAGGTCTTTCAGGTGGGAGAGTGTTTCCAGGAAGCAAATCCCCTGCTGCTTCAATGAGCAGGATTATATATAGCCTGCGAGACGCACAAAGTAATCCTTTCTGTGCACTCAGTGCAAGTAAGGCCTGAGCATTAGCTCTGTGGCCAGTCTAAGTTCACTTAAAGAAAGATAAAGATCATTTTGAAGAGAACCTGAAAGAGAAGAATGAAGATGCTCAAGCACAGGGTAACCTGGTTTATAACGAAATCTTGAATGGATGGGAGTTGTTTAGCTAAAGAAGAGGAAACTGAAGAGGGATGATAAAATGAATGTAAAAGGCAGTTGTTGAAAGTAATAAACTTTTCCCTATATCGCTGAAGGATTGGATGAGAAATCATATGCTTAAAATGCAGCAAGAAAGAGAAGGGTAGTTCATATGAAAAGGTTTATAATGGTAAAGTGAGTAAAGCCTGGTATAGATCTTTTGAAGGTTGTAGTGTTTCTGGCATCAGAGATCTTTGAAAACAGGCTAGGCAAATATCTCTTGGGAGTGATTCAGAGAAAGTAGATCCTGCCTGGGGAATGGAGATTAGTTAGATGGCTTCTCCAGATCTCACTAGTATGCTTCCAAACCTGAATGATCCTTCAGGTTTGTTACTTGTTGCGGTAGTGGCAGCAGGTTTTGGTTCCAGTTGCATCTCTATCAGTGTTAATGACATCCTGATTTGCAAGAATTGGTGTGTAGCTTGGCCTTCCCTTCAGGCTTGTTAAATAACAAGAACCTTTGGGGTGGCTTGTCACATTTTTTCCATGGAGGCTTTTGAGACAGAAATACTATATAATTCTGGCAGATAAGACCTGGTATCATTTTCATGGGTTTTCTTTAAGGAAACGTACAAGTACTTTCCGATTGCTATACATATAGGTACAAGTTTTCAGTCTTTTCCTGTTAAATAGGAAGCACTTCAAAACTGGGTCCCGCTAAGCCACTGTAGCTAAAGCAAGTAATTGTATTTTTGCACTTTTCCCTGTGACAAAGTAATTTCTGGAGGATAACACTGCAGCTATAGTGATTACATCTTTACTTCAGACTGCAGGAGAAATGATAAGAAAAACAAGCTTAAGTAGGCTGTGCAGGAAAAGCTGCAGTAAGGACTGGATTAAGCTACATATGGCAGGGGGAGAAACGGTGACTGCTCTTGTGTGGTAATAAGTGGCAACAAGGCCTGTGGGGACTGGGGGCAGAGGCAGGAGACTGAATTTCCAGCTGGGGAGGAGAGTAATGTAATGAAGCTGGAACAGTGGCAGTGCACTGTGAAATCCCCCCTTCTTTGTGACTTCTGCTTATTTTTGGCATTCTCTGCCATGTCCTCTCCATCTAAGGCTGTAGTTGCACACCGTCCAGGTTGTGTTATTGCTCTCTGATGTTCCTGCAAAGTCAGCCAGCCACTACAGCCCCAGTGGGCTGGGCATCCAACAGCTTTGTGCAGGATAACAATACTTCTAACAAGCAGGAGGCTGATGCTGCATGTCAGATGTTCATTTGGAAGATGATTGAGAATATCTGTGTAAGAAATCAGATACGGGCAAGACAGAGGGGGCTTCACATTCCCCTTCTAATGACAACTTTTAGAAATGACTTGAAATTGTCAATGTGTTGTGTTGTCTATGTTTGAAGTGTCTGGACTCTGCATCTCTAGGTGCTACATTCCTTATAGGGTAGCTCCAGAGTAATCTTGAGTTGTGCAGCATCTTGATGACTTTAAGTACACAGTGGAAAAGCAGGTGTGATCTGATTTTAAAGCAAACTCACCTTATTCAATCACAACAGAGATTCCTCTTCTGACATAGTGCCCATGTTGGGCAGTCACTTCATGGGCTCTATAAATGCAAGGCACACAGACAAATCTGTGTGTTGTTCAGATCTCAGGAGTGACTCCTGTAGAGGGGGCAGTGTCGCAATAGGTGGAATGTGAAACTGCTTCTAGGTTCAAAAGATGTGGTTTGCTGTTTCCAATGTGTTTTGACAGGTAAGTGCTATCTCAGCCAGTCCCGGATGTTGCTGGAAGACACTTCAGGTATCACTAGGAGTGTAGGCAGTTCAAAGCTGGCTACTGTTCATTTGTTCTGCTGCTGTGGCAGATGGGCTTTGAGTCACAAAGACATTGCCAAGGTCTGTACTGTCTGTCCATAGATCTCCATAAGAAATTGGTTATATGACCATGAAGCTTGCAATGGTTGGACATCCATCTACCTACCTCCAAGGCTGCCTCTTGCCACATGATCCATGGCTGCTGCTCAGTGGAGAGAGAAGAACATTATGCCCTTGTAATGAACAAGATGGGCGTATTTAAGAATGCCCTGAGGTGACAGATCTTACCCACACCAATCAGGCAACAGGTGAACTTTACTTTCTGGGCATGGTGCAAAATCCACTTGTGTAGCAGGGAAGGAATGATGGTCTTGTGGGTGGAAAGATTTTTGATTTATAGGCTGGTTAAGTTTGTTCTCTGGCAGGTTGGCTGCCAATAAGCCGTGGTGAAAATTTGGCCTTCCTGAAATCGGTAGGGATGGGTCTTTTGTCCTACACACATCTCTCAATGAATCACCCCTGTGTACAGATGTCCAGATACTCGCGCTTACTGAACATAGGCACTTTGCAAAGCCTCATTTACTGCACGCTTTTAGCAGATTGAATTCCAGCAGCCTTTGAAAACTATAGTATTAAATGTAATATGTGCCAGCAGGGAGAGGGAGGCACGTACTATATGTGATAAGAGGTAGTGTTTCCAAGGGTTTCTTTTCCCATGCTTAATTTTTTTGCTTGTTTGTTTACGGAAAGAAAATGGAATGATCTGAAATTAAATTTGCATCTGCATGATAGAATGAGGAAACCACTTTATTTATGTTTTCCAGATTAAATTAAGTGAATGGGTTTTTTGTTAATTTTGCTTTTTATATTTCAAAGACATGTTCCTGATTAAATTTAGGTGAACTTCATTCTGAAATACAGTTTTGAAACAGAAAATCCAAGCTCTGTAAGAAACCAGTGTGGAGGCCAGATAGCCTTATCAACTGCTCTTTAGCTCTGACCTTATCAGACCTTTTGAAGCCATCTTGCTCCCAGCTGTCCAATAGGAGAGTTTATTAGGTTGGGCTGACAATAGGACCATTTCTGTACCAGACCTAGGAAGAACCTCAGAATTTGTAGTTTTGGGGTACAGTGCAGAATTTCTGCTGCAGTCTGCCACTGCAGAGGAAATGGTCCTAGCACAACCTTGGCTGCTTTGTGTGGTACTGCTGGCGTGGTGCTGCCCTGCCCTTCTGGGTTGCCGTATCTGGAGAGGTTGTGTAGAGGTATACATGTTGGCTCCACATGGAGCTGTCTGGGATCTGACAGTTCATTTGCACTTGTCCCAAGTTGTGTTACAACCCACTACACTGTCTCCAGAAGTGGGTTTCCATAAACAGACTGTACATTTTGACTCACCTTCACTTGTCTCTTTTTTTTTTTTTTTCCTTTTTATAGGAGGAATGGTGGTAGGGGATTTTTTTTTTTTTTATAGTGATCAACTATCTTAAGCAAGTTAGAAAAGTGCATTGCATGATAGACATAGGGTCCTCCGGCTTTACTGCTGCATGATTGCTTGTGCTACTCATATTGATCAATGGTGTTTCTATTTGAAGGGAGCAGAACTCACTAAATCATAGTGATTTAGATGGGGGGGAAGGGGAGCTCTGCAGGTCTTCTCGTCCAGCTGCTGCTCAGATCAGCTTCAAAGCTGGATCAAGCTGTGATGTTAGATCAAGTTGCTCAGAGCCTTGTCCAGTCGAGTTCTGAATACTTCCAAGAACAGAGATCCTCCAGCCTCCCTGGGAGCCTGATGTAGCAGTTGATCACCTTAATTGTGAAGGACTTTTTCCCCCTCCTTTATACCTCACTGGAAATTCCCTTGGTGCAGCTTGTGTGTCATTGCCTGCCAACAAGGTTGGTGCTTGTTAGTGAGACTTGACACTCCTTTTTGTGATGATGACTCATAAGTACAGGGGGATCATAGATAAGGGAAGTCAAATAACACATCCCTGAGCTATTACTATTTCTGAACAGGGCCAGCAGCTTCCAGTTTGAAGGCTGCACAGTGAAAGTAAGATTCATTTTCTGCTCGTCTCCCTGTTTCATTAAATTCGTGGTCTCAGCAACAGATTCATTTTGGACTATTTACTGTTCTTGTTGCCATCTTTGTCATTGGAATGGGATATCAGCATGTTAATGCCTCATATAACCCGTGAATGATGGTAGAGCACTGTCGCTCTTTGACATTTTCAATGCTCTGTAATTTCATTATCTGGCCATTCTTCCCTTTCCCTGCAGTGTAGTGTGGCTGACATGGTGATTGCCACTTCTAATGTCTTTTTCTGCTACTGCTTCCAAAGATTTTCCTCTGTCATTATGGGTGGTTCGTCTTTCCCAAAAGAAAGGTAATTCTTCAGGTTGAAAAGAACTTTCTCTTACATCCTCAAACTATATTTTTTTTTCTTGTGGCAGAAATAATAAATCACTGTTTCTTTGTGACTTTCATCCTGAAAGATTTTATAGTACCGTGTTAGATATATAAGCATCACTCTTCACTGTAACATGGTCACTTTCTGAGTGGAACAGGGGAGCTCTATAATAGAGAACTGTTAGTTCTGCTCTTGTTCTTTATACATCTTATTTCTTCGGGTTCCCTGATCTCTACCTGAAAAAGCTAATACAAGCCAAACACTTGACAATTCTTATTGTGAAAATGCATTATGGAAAGAGTGTTAAAATAGCAGAATGTTTAAAAAGCGTCTCGTCGTTCAGCTAGGGAGCAGAGAGATGCCGTGATTTATTGCTCTCTGTGGTCCACTTCAGACAATCATCTTGGCATTTCTCAGATTCTTCATGATCTCACGAATGGAGGACAGTGGCAGTGCCCTTCACTTTTCTTTTTCTGTCTTCCTATGGTACATTACAAGATTTTTTTGTGGAATTTTGCTTGTTTTGTTTTGGCTTTTGCAGTGAAGCTCTGAAATTTGTTCAGAGTTGAGAAGTATCTTGGGATTTGCAGGGCGGGGACAAATGAGATTCTGTGGACTGCTCTAGACAAAATGTTGTCCCTGCCAGTCCTGCCTTCCTATGGTAGTGTAACGAGCTCATGGAGTGAGTGTATGCAGGTGACTGGTTGAAATCCTGCTTTGCCAAATAGGCAAATGTCTCTGGATATCATCAAAGATAGTAGGGATCAGGTCTTATTTTAGAAAAGTGGTTGGGGCACTCATTGAATGCTTACATTAAGCAAGAAGAATGTGACTAACATTAGCAAAAATTCAGTTAATAGCAGGGAATTTTGTAGTGTGTGTAAGAGTTGGGATCAAGTGGCTGGCAATCCTGGAGGATTTCTCAGCCATGGGCATGTTAGTTTTTACTAGAAGTTTTTGAAGAGTGGTAGAAGCAAGTGCAGAAGAAACTTCTCTCAGGGAAATAACGCCAGAGATGTAAAAGCCGAGAAGCTTGATTTGTACATGATCTTTTCCTTTGTCCCTGGCTTGAAAAACTTCTCAAAATTGTTACTGGGGTCATTACCCCTGTGCTAGCAACTGTTGTTATAGTTTGAAAGGGCTTTTCATGGAATGCTTGGGGTTAAGGGGCACCTTCTCCTGGCTTCCAGCTCTGTCTTGTCATTTAGAAAATCATTTCACCTTCTCATTTCTTGTTTTTTAAAAAGCAGGTGATAATATTTACTGACCTAACATGTACAGGCTGAAGACTTTTTGTTTCATCACTTTGGATCTGTTGAAATTCTAATTAGTGTTAAACATTGCTGTTTTCACTCTTGCATGCAATTTCTCATGATGGCATTACCGGCTTTCCTGGACATGAAGCAAGATGCCGTTGTGTTGGGTGCTGGACTGTGACACGTACAAGGCTTTGGATTTAGCCTGGATTGTTGTATACTTGTTATATTTCCTACGTCTGCAAGTCTCCTAATACCCTTTTTTCCTCCCTCTCAAGCACATCCGAGTTCTTCTTGTACATTTATTAATTCTCTGTTAATTCTATGACTCTCCAAGGGGCTGATGCAGTGCATGGAGATTTACTGAGCAGTGGAAATACACTTGGTATTTGGAGCCATGACTGACACTGTTTGTAGCAAGGGCATTTAACTAGACACAGCCTTGTGCCAGAGCCCCTGCCCTAGTACAGGACACAGTAAGGTAGGTACTGTCCCTTGCACTGGAGCTGCCAGTCCTTGGGCTGGCAGTGTTGCCACATGTTGTTGTAGAGGTATGGCTGAAGTGAATGTAGTACACAGACATGTGATGGGAGTGTTCAGTGAGTTGGAGGATCTGATTTACTGAATGAATATTTAGATTGAAAATCATACATGCATATATGGCCAAAGGACTTCTGAGGTGGAAAGTAGGGCATAAGTCTACACACCTGTGTAGGAGCAAAGGAAAGAAGTGGTGCTGAGGGCACTGCTGTTATGGACAAGAGCTAGCAAGGACTGTCTGGGTGGAGCACAGAACTGTTTGTGAAGGCTGTTAGCCAAAAAGGTCAGGCTTTATATGCTGCTGCTTTATGGCAAAAAGGGACCAACTCTTCCCTCTCTTGACTGACTAGAGGGGAATCCAAAGGAGACCAGGCTCCTTGGACTAGCTTTAACCTTTTTAAAGAGAGGAAACATTTAAATTTAATGTCTAGAAAAAGCTTTATGAAACTGAGTTCTCAGCCACTCTGAGTAATCTTGCTAAAGAGGCTACCTTGCTTTACAGCTTTAAATCTACTTTGGACAGAATATTAGCAATTATCCCATAGGGAACAATCCTGTATTTTCTGGATGAGCTAATAGGCCTCTTGCATCTCTAATTTCTATTGTGCTGTGAAGATGTGGATGATTGTTATTAAAGGCCGTGAGAAGCAACTGGTCAGCTCATTGCCAAACTGCTATAATTCATGGGTGTTATACATGGGCTGCAGTTTGCTTAACATTGCAATCCGTGTATTCTAAATTGTTTCCATAGTGCTTGGCCAATAAAATTACAGGTTTATTATGTTCATGTGGATCTCTTGTTTAATCAAGAATGCCACACGTGCTGTGAATGCTAAGCTGTTGCTCTAAAAATACCCCTTGTTCTCTTGATGTAAAAGCGTGTGAATCAAGTTGGTTTTATTTTTCCTTTATGTTTGACTGTAAATCCAGTATTCTTGAATGTGGAGGGCTCATGGCACCTGCAAGTACTAGCAGTAACTGTTCAAGAGTGCTCTGTGCAATTCTGACTGTAGCATTGCTAATTTGAGGCATCTAAAACATCTCGAGTCAATTTGCTGTCTTTCTTGGGCAGAGAAAAAAATAGTGCAATGGAGTTTAAAACCGTTATGTAGCTGCATCTATGGTTAAAAACAGATATGTAGCTAAACAGTTGCCTCTACATGTGTGTAAAGGAAAAAAAAAGTATATGACGTGCACTGTTTTGGGAAGTAGAAGTCAAAGACTTTAAAAAGAGTTCTGAGTGCATTTTGAAAGTCATCCTCTGAATTCAGAAAAGTAGGAACTGAGGTTGGGGGTTTTCTTGTTTTGTTTGTTTTGTTGCTTTGTTTTAAGTCATCACTGGCCTCCAAGACCTAGGGCTTTAAGAAAAACAAAATGCAACAATCCGGGAGAGATTACTTGACCTCTTTGATACAGTGGAGGACTCTGTGGTGCTCTGACAGCTTGATTCGAGGCTGAGCCCCTGATGCCTGTTTGTTGTAGCATCAATTTTCTCATGAGAGCTGCTCTGACTGGAGTAGTCTCGTGGGGGTCTGTGGAGCTGTTGGAATCAGTCTTGTGCTGGTGTAGTTACTGGAGAAACCTGTATCAATTGCCTTTTGAAAGACCGTAGTGGAGAGTACCTTCCTTCTGCTGTGTTGTACATGTGAATCTACAACGGGTTACACTGTTCCAATAACTAGGTTTGCTGAAGATTATCTTTGGAGCACTTGCTGTCAGTCCTGCTGTAAAAGGGCCCAGAGAAATATTTCTGTTTTGGGAGGTGCTTTATAAGAAGGAGTTTGTAGATGATCACCCGTGTGAAAGGACAATCATAAAACAGCAAAGGCAAAACGGGCCTTTGGATTTGTTCTTTGGTCTGTCGCAGCTATTTAAAAGACTTGCTGCTCACCTCTTCCCACCTGTGCATCTTGCCAGGTAAGACAAAGAACCTGTACAGAGTTGACACCCTGACACCATCAGCTTGAATCACACCTCTGGTCCACACTGTGCTTCAGCCTCTGGTAACATTTGGAGCTCTAATCCTTTGCCAGCTCAAGATTTACTCATGAAAAGCATGCTGCTCTTTGTCTTTGAACTTTATTTCCCCTTTGGAGCAGGTACTTGTCGTGATGAACTTCTGCACAGTCACAAAGGCAGAACAGAAGACTTGGATCTAGCTTATGTTATAGTCCTCTGTTTTGGAGACTGTTGTGGTTATTAGAATTATTCTTAATGGTGGGTTTGCAGCCATCGTATCATGAAATTTGGAGCAGGGCGTAGATTTGTTCACTGAAGGGTCACAGCACAGAGAGAGAACTCACACTGGAACTTGTGGAGATGACCTAGCTTTACCTGAAGAGGAATTGGCATATTTATTCCCTAGTGCCTTATTTAAGATTTTGTTCTCATGTCATGTGAGAATGGGATTGAATTTCACCTTCAGATAAGCCTTGTCACCTCTCTCTGTCCTTACTGCCATCCAGAGACAACTAGAGACTATTGCTCCTTTCTAGTCTAGGCTTTAATAAAACAGGACAAGCTGGTGTGCCTGGCCCATCTCCAGCCCATGTTTTCATTTCAGAGCAGGTGCCAGTCTTGGGTTTTATTGCATAGTCATAACAGATGCTAGAGAGACTGTATGGCAAGGAGTGACGAGGGGGTGGGGAGTGTCTGAAGTCCTGCTCCTGTGATTTCCTGGCGTTCATGAAGACAGGACCTTGTGGTGTGACTGATGAAGGAGAGGAGAAGAGATTATTCCGATAGAAATCCAAGGCTCTTGAGACAGTAAAGAGGAGAACAAAGCTATCGCAGACGTTGCATAATGACCATTACAGATCTTGTTTAGTCAATTTGCATTCTTCCTTTGTCTCACTGCACAGCCATTCCCTGTTGCGCTCCTCAAGGGGCATAAGGATTTTTGGAAGTTTTGAGAAACTTCTGGAGCTCAACTGAGAACATGCCAATGCAGGAATAGTCAGTGGGATTATTCATATTGTTTAGAGCCCTTCTGCAGTGCTGGGCAGTTTTTGATATCTCACTGCAATGTGCAAGACAACCCTATAGCCTGTGTGTGTGAAATTCCCTGAAGGTCCTCTGGAGACCCTGCAGGGCTACAGAGTATTTTCTTAAAATATAAGGCTCTGTCTCTTCTCCCTTTTCTACATCCAGGTTTTGGGTCCCAGATGTTCTTGTGATGGTGAAGAGGGCCAATGCAGGGGCTGGCAGAGCAAAGCACTGAGCATTCCGTTTAAATCTATCCTTTGTCATGCAAGAGTGAAAGGGATCTATCTCCTGGGTTATAGCATCCCAAATCTTGATCTTAAAAGCAGTCCCAGTTTAAATGTCAGTCAGCAATTCCAGCTGTCATAACCATGATTCTTATGAGGAAGGATATAGACAGTGGCTTGAAATGAAGACTGCTTCAATTTCTCTGTCGGCTAGAGGGCAACAATTTTTTCCAAACAAAGAATTTTTTAGGTCCCTAGGTAAGAGGAGGAGAGTGATGTCACAAGGTCAAACCTGAAAGTTTTCTACTGCAGTGAGGGTTGCAGTATGGAGCAAGTAGGTATTTTCATCTGACCAACTGCCCCTGGGCCCCAACCAACCCTAAAAGAACTGCAGAAGTCAATAGTGCTTTGGATTTCTGCAGTGGTGATTTGCCTCTTTTCTTTTATATAATCCATATGCATAATGTAGAATCTATACTTCTGAGTTTCTTACTTTTACAGCTTTGAAATTCTCAGCCATAATGTTGCATTAAAGGAGATTTTAATTCAAGTTCCTCTATTTTTCTCAGCTTCTTTTTTTTAAGTAACAGAACACTTAAGTCTGTAAGAAAAATTGCCCTTGACAGCTTTAACTGCGCTGTTCCACATATCCCCATGTAGACATTAGCACAAGGAATTTCTGAAGTGGGAAAAATATATTTTCTTTCTTACAGAGCTCAAAAACAGATGAATGAATTTTTTTCTTAATTTGTCCCCCAAAATTGCAATATTGGGCCGACACCAAAAGTTACAATTTTATTGTGGTTCCTGACACATTCCTTCGTGGTCCCCCCCACTGCCCTGAAGCTGGTGTCAGTCCTTAAGAGGACAATTTTTTTTGGGGGGGGGAAGTGTTTTTTTTTTGTTGTTTTTTTTTTTTTCCCCTTTCTACAGGTTCAGATTTTAACCAAATATATTTTACCTGTCTTTAGGAAATACTCAGATGGGGAAAAATTTTCACTCTGTATTATCTGTATCTTTCTTCCAAAGCTTTATTCCCTTGGCAGGCACAGAACTGGTAACTGGCTGCTTAGGAAAATGGGTTGTCTGGCTTGAGTGACAAACCAAAGCTCTGAATTGGGGGTTCAAGTCCTTCTTCTGCCTTTACTGTCCCTCTCAGGTCCTGGGTATATCCCAGGGCTATGTCCATGGAGTGTGGCTATTGTAGCCTCTTGCTGCCTGGAGGAATCCTTAGCCCTAAGTTAGGTTCCTATGCTAGGGCATCTTAGGGGCCTGTGCTTTCAGCTGACATGGAGGGAGGCATCCCATCAGTCCCTTGAATTCACAGTTTTGAAGTCTTTATGTGGCCAAGCACGAAGGAGGAGAAACCATGGTGTGTTCCTTCTCTTAGACAGGCAGTAGAGCACCTGCTCACTTTCCTGTTCCACTTGCTAGGAGGCCACTTTATCTCTGGGTGAGGCTATTTACAGGCTGTTTTGGTACAGATCGTGTTCCTCCTTTCTTGCTGATGTAGCTGCAATCTGAAATAGTTAAATGTCAGTTGGAGGCAGAGCTGAACTCCATGGCACCTGCCTATTGTGAATGTCCATCAACTGGCTCATATAATTCTTCGGGTTATCAGGCAGAATCCAAACAGCTCTGGCCCCATGGTGCTTAGGGCTGCTCTCTGGAGGGGATGGTGTGCAAGCCTGGATGCCTCATAAAGAAGGGAGAAGCTGAATCTTGAACTTAAGAATTCTGTAGCCTCCATTCTATTGCGTATCATGGAAGCTGTTGCTAGTGTCTTGCATAGGCCAGTTTGCTGTTAGCGTACCTGTTCCTCTGGACTCCATAGGAAGAACAGAAGTTGTTTTAGTATGCTTCGGAGGATGTTACATCTGGCTGGCTCAATGTGGTGGATGTACACAGAGGAATCGTTCCCAGCCCAGTTTCTGGAAATACTTGGTGAGACAGATTTCATGAAAGTCTGCTTGATTAGGCCCTTCAAAGAAGATATCGTCAGGGCTTCAGGGGTGTTTGGCATGAGCAAAGAGCTGCTCTGCACAAGAACAAAGAAAGGAAATTACCCAGAGAGAGAGTGTTTTCACAGCAACAGATGAAAATAATTTTGCTTAACTACTTAATGATACAACACAAAGAATAATAAAAAAAATAAGCTAAGTAGCTATGGCACAATGAGTTCAGGCACTATAGTGATCATGAAATGTATGCACATGATGAATACAGAATAAAAATGAAAATAAAGATAATAAAGATTATTAAAATCAAGAGTAAAGATTAGTTCAAAGGAATACCAGTAGGAATAGGAGCTGCTGGGGCAGAGGTTGACCTTACCACTGTTGAAGCCACTAAGTTTCAAAGTATGTTTGGGCATCTGCAGATAGCAACTGCTGCATAAATGTAGGTTCAAGGTCAGAAGAGTGCAATCAATTGGACAGACCACGTTTTTATTACCTTAATATATAAGATAATCAGATCATTTCATCTTTGTTGAATCTATAATAGTGTAAAAAATATGTTAATTGGTTAGTTAGCACTCAAATTACTGCTTCTGACCTTTTGTCTGTGGAGAGCCCTGACTCATGTTTGTCTCACCTCCAGCACTTTCCGATCCTGTGTCCTGCTCAGCCTGACTGACCCAAGTTGCCTGTGATAGTTACTCATATATTCTAAACTATCACTTATATTTTCATCTTATTCTTTCTGTGATGATTCTCATATTTCACTTTCCCTACTATTTAATTATATTTATAAATACTCTACCTAGGTGTATTTAAAGAATTATGATTAAATCATGGGTTTATACTAATGATAGTACAATCATTCAAGGTCGGGTAGTAAATGTGGCGGAAAATCTAAGTATTGGACTTTAGTACCTGCAGTAACCATAACAGAACAATTTGTGCATTTTGCCTTTTTTCCCCTCTGTGCCTACACTTGTCACCTGGCAAATTGCAACAGTCCTTATTTCCCTGGGCTATTGCAAGGAAGGGAATAAGCCAAAGTCTAAGGTATTTGGATTCGTTGATAATAAGGATTTAGTGCCAGGAGTGGAAGGTCTTTTAACTGGCCATTAAAAGGAGATGCAAGGGCTTGTCTCCCAACAGATACATCCTTACCTTTCATGGTAACATCTGTGAAACTCCAACTTTTGGACTGGTTCCTCTGGAGGGAGAAGGATGTTTTCTCAGAGTAATATTGTTTAAAATTGAGTAATATTGACTCAGAATAACATTGCCATCACAAATTAATCTCTTTGCAGGTGGGTAAGCTGGCATCAAAGCTGGGAATAGAGTGGGGAGGCTCTGATGCCCTTCCCCACCTGAGTACCAAGCCAGTGACCAGACTGCACTACTGAGATGGTGGCTTCTCCAGCACCTGTCTCCTGCTGTCATGTTGAAGGCACGGCTCCGTGTTTTAGGGAGCACAAAGGCATGTGTTTCTGTGGCATGGCACCTAATTCCCTTCTGCTGTTCTCCTGAGCTAGCAGTGAGGCATTTTCACATGAACAAGTAAATCTTTGGGTCACAGACACGAGGCTGGGAAGGACTTCAGCAGGTTATCTAGCCCATCTGCTGTCCTTGGGGAGAGAGGGAATCTCTTGCCCATGCTCTGTTCAATGCCAATTATTTGAGTTGCCTATTGGAATCTGAAGATGATCAGTAATATTTATATATGCATATGTAAATATGTGGGGGAGGGGAGAGAGAGCGAGTGCGCATGTGTGAGGAGTGAGAGTTCCTGAGTAAAGCCTGGAATCTGAAATGGAAGAACAATAAACAGCCTGAATTTTCTTGAAAAATCAGCTCTGTGGGAGCTTTTTTCTCTCTTCCTTTCAGAAGTGGCTTAGATACAAAATTCCCCACATTGTTTAGTTTCCTTTGTGGAACCAGTCAGTCTTGCCTTCAGTCCTCAAGAAAAACCCTCACCTGTCCTGGCAGTTTATAACAGCTCAAAGGACTGTGCTGTCTTACCTTCTGTCAACTTTTTTTTTTTTTTTTTTTAATTGAGAACTGTCCTGTGAAGGTAGTGTACCCACACCTGGAGTTCAAGGTATTCCTTTTTTTCAGGTCCCCATGTCAAAAGCTTTAAATGGCCCTTCAGCAGGTGTGTGACTCCACAGAGTTATATTGCTGCACAAAATCTGCTGGTTCGCAGATGGTATCAGGAGATAACTGGAATAAGAACAGAGCCAGCAAAGTAACTGGGGCCTTTTTTCATTTTCTTCTTTAACTCAGGTAGAGATGTGCATGCAGCAGCTTTAGAAGGAAGATGGAGAAGGGAAAAAAAAGATAAAATTAAATTTCCCAAGGCTTTGGTGGAGGCTTCTTAGCAAAGGGTAAGAATTGGGAGATATGATCCAGCATGGGTTGCTGAATCAATAAAAATAAATTATGAGTTCTTTGCTATCACCTCTTATAATGTATGATAGGGGACCCTTAAATCATATCACTACCTGCCAGGAGAGATTGTATTTATGTTTAACTGAGTTACACAGAGATAAAGCTCAGGCTTCTGTTATTTTAAGCAATCTAGATGTCTTTTCTGGTGGGAATGTGTGTTTATGTGCAGCAAGGCCATTGTGAAGAGCTGGGAAAGATTGTGTGGAGCACAACTACCTTGTCAGGGGGGTGGGCCAGATAACCTGGGGGGTCTTTTCTGTCTCTGACTTCTCAAACTAGCACTACTTGAAAGCTGCTGATAGTATTGGTGTGTCCACCCTCCCCTCCAGTGAGTTTATTCATAACGGTCTGGAATTCTACTTAAATGTTTCCTGTGTTTTATTGCTGTCCTTAAAAAGGTGACTAATTCACCATGCCTTTTCCAGACTCTCTCTCTTGGTGCTGTGTGGCTAATAATTCTTATAATACTTAGCTTTTATGGAGTGATTCCCCCCCACCCCAAAAGAGGACAAAGGGTTTATGATCTGACTTGGTAGCTATGTTTAGGGCTCTACTGCAGCCTCTGCGACAGAATCCAGCTGCTCTCTAAGGCCTGATAACCTTGCTGGAGGCCTTTCTTTTATTTCTTTAGGAAGGAGGTGCTAAGAATGTGATTGTAATTTTTTTTGTGTGTATATGTGTGCAGTAAAGGTAAGCATATAGGTATGCAGGAGGTATATTTGCTGAAACTGAGACAGGATTTACCAATGTTTTTGTTTTTTCTAATTCCTTGGAAAAAATGTTACATGAGAGATATTGTCCAATTTTTAATCTGTAGTGGAGATGGAATGTGGCTGACCTGCAGACACTATACAGCTAGTGGCTATGAATACCCCTCATTTCGTTGATAATTGGAATCTGTGGTTTGGGAGGAGGAGAATCTGACTTCTTTTCCCATGTTATTGGGAAACTTTACAGTCAGATTCCACTTCTGAGTCCTGGAAGCATTAGTCATTGCTTTGGTGGTGGTGGTATTCAGCTGCATTCACAACCATGGCATGGACTTCTATGTGCAAGACACCTCTGAACGTATCCTAAATTACAGTCCCTGCACCAAAATGTTTAAAACCAAAAGCATGAGAGAACCTGTCAGGTTCAATTCAAAGTCCTTTCTAGATTTGTGTGAGCCCAGGAAGGTAAATCCATGACTCTGGAAGAGGTGTTTGTCTCAGTGTTGATGCCAACCGGTGCTTTTTCTCTGACAGGCTGGGCTTGCCCTTGAACTGCCAAAGCAGAGAACGAACATACCAGAATCCTGCCCTGCTCCTGCTGGTAGTCACACAGAAGGGGGGAGTTGGGCTTTCTAGAGCTGGTTCCTTCTGCAAAGCACAGCAGTGGTTTTGGTTTTTTCCCCCATTGGATTCTGTTCATTCACTGGAAGCCCTGTAAATGGGAATTTCAAACTGCTGCTTACATCCCAAGGGCTCTTTTGTGAAGATAATGTGATCTGTCTCCAGCATCCCAGGGGAATCCATTGGAAGGCTTCTCGCGCTCTGGCTCCTGCTTATTCTGCTGCCTGATTTACATTGAAAGGGAAGAGGACAGGGGACAAAGAGCATACGGTGGCAGTTTTCATACTGAAAAGTGAAAAGCAATACAGGCAAAGGTGGATTAAAGGAAAATATCTTTCTTTTAGTTACTGGTTCTTGTTTTGAGGACAAATTTGACAGCCTCAGCTGTTCAGAGATCACAAGTTCACTGGAACATGTTTTGCTTTTGTGTTGTGATCTTGGGACTTGTCTCTTTCAATTTCAGAGGGTTCTTTTGCCTACACTGCCTGAAGCCACCCACAGATCATTTTTCTCTCTCTAGAGATTAAAAAAAAAAAAAAGAAAAAAAAAAGTCCTTTGCTGCTGCTTAGTTTGGCATCACTTTACTCTTGCAAAAGCATTGCTCTGATTTCCAGCAGGCAGGATTTGGCCTGTGTTTGTTGTTAGTACCTCTGTTGTTTTCTTCTCCTGTCTTAGGATATGCTATTCCTTAACTGCTAGTATCTGGAGACATGTTTTCTTCAGCTACGCTCACCAGGCAGGGGAAAAGAAGGTAGATTGGTATTTAAGGTGTATGTGTTCCTGTCTTTGCTAATTGTTCTGTTACTGTGGGTGAACTTGGATTGGTGCTTTATCTTCCAGGTGATGCTTTTTAGCTTAAATTAACTAAATGTGTTGAAGTAGATTATTTCAGCTATGTTAAATTCCTGGATGGAGACTCTTTTTCAGAATAAAGTGGTCTTTAATTTGATTTTCCTAAAGTATTTGCAAAGTGAATTGAACCAAACTCCTAAAAGTTGATTTGGATTCTTCTTCCTGAATGTTCCCATGTAGAGAAACACTTAATCTCTCTCTGCCTCTGGTTCTTCGTCAGTAAAACAAAGATGACCGTACTTGTCTTGTTTCACAGTGGTGATGCTTGCAGAATCTGTTAATGCCTGTGGAATGTAAATTCCTTGCCTGGGAGCTTTGTAATAATGCTATATGCTTCTCGCAACTGGAGATGGCATTCTTGGGTATTGGCAACTGCACTTAGACCTCCAGGGTAAATGAGGATGATGATGTTGTGTAGTGTGATCACACACATGTATGCGTATGCTTTTGAGGGTGTATTTATGTGAAGTGATTTTGGTGGGACCCAGGCTATGTAGTGACTGTTTTTCAGAAGCACTGTACCTTGATCTAGGAAAATACTTGTACTGGAATGGAGTTAATTTCCTTCATGGCAGCCTGTGTCATGCTGTGTTTTGAATTTTTGGCTAAACCAGTGTTGATAACACACCAATGTTTTAGGTATAGCTGAACAATGCTTGCACAGTGTCAAGGTTTTCTGTGTTTCTCACTCTGCCCGCCACAGAAGTAGGCTAGGGGCAGTCAAGAGCTTGGGAGGGCGCACAGCTAGAACAGCTGACCCAAATTGGCCAGAGGTATTCTGTCCCATATAATATCATGCTTAGCAATAATAACTGTGGAGTAGTCTTTCCAAAGTAGCTATCTTTCAGTGACTGCCTTCTTGTCATCCCCGTCCATGTGTCGTTGTCCCATCTGTCGTGTCCCCCCCCCCCCCCCCATTTACTTATTAAACTGTCTTTGTCTGCAATTACAAGTTTTTCTCACTTTTGCTTTTCTGGTTCTCTCCCCCATCCCCCTGGTGTGGGGAGAGAGTGAGTGCCTGGGTGGGTGCCTAGTTGCTGGCTGGGGTCAACCTACCACACACTTAGGTGCAAATGTATGTTGAGCATGTAAATGATTCTCTTCCCATCTTCTAAGCGTTTACGTGGGAAAAATTAGGCTGATGTTGGTGACTTTTACCTGAGTTAGCTTTGAATGCAGAGATTATATGAAAGGCCACCTTACTTAGCAAATTTGTCACCCTGAAGAACTCCATGAGTTTGTGGATCAGTTAATCTTTAATTATTAATTTTGTGCCTTAAAAAAACCCGTCACCACCACCACCAAAAAAACCCCCTCAAAACAGAAAGAAAGAAACAGCTAGGGATCTCCATAGAGCAGTGCTGCTGGCTTTTTAGGTCGCAGAACATTTTAAGCCAATTTGCCTTCAGCTGTGAACAGTTTACTGATACTGGTTCCCAGCAGCTTGTGGTTGTTCACATTTTAAATTTACTTGTTGGGTGCTGTTGCTGTCATATGAATTGGGGAAAGACAGATGAAAATTGCAGACAATCTTCCTGTGGCTGGTGTGGGGAGGAGAAAAGGTTGCAAACATTGTGGAAATAGGTCTGTAGGCGGGAAATGGAGACCCCGCTATGCCAGAGCAAGTGGGCGGAATGCTCTCATTTTTCACATGTAAATCTGTCTGCGATCTCTTTGTGCTATGTGCTGCCCAGTGCTCATCCCTTTGCTCATTATTAATTACACTCTGTAAATATGTGGACAGGGCTACTGATGAGCTGTATTAATCTCTGTGCTGATATAGCAGGATCACTTACAGAGGAGATGAATCTCCTGAAATGGATTAGCGCTGGCCTTTCAGATGTCTACCTGAAATGACCACCTATTCTCTCTGGTTGCTGTGCTCTTCTCTCTGCTGCCTCTAGTACCAGAATTGCCTGATGCAGGAACATGACTGCCTTTGTAGCACTCTTTGGTTGTCCTGAAGTTCACTGTCAACCTGCTGAAGGAACTGCAATGCCTTTACACTCTAATTTGTGGGAGACCGTGTTATATATTCCACTGTGGGGAATATGCAAAGCACTTTGCCAGTTTAGAATTGGCAAGATCTGGAGGAGGGTTTAATGAGCGAAAGTAGTTTTCTTCATAGTAAAATTTTATGGGCATGAAAACTGTTACACCGCTGAATACTCTGAAGAGCTTCTGAGCACTTTTGTGATTTATGGGCTTAGAGATTCCTAATAATTGTCTGAACAATAGGGATCCCTTCAGGGATGTGTTTTCAACGTGGAATGAAACCTGTGCTACCATTTCTGGTTATATTTTTTTCTGCTTTCATTTGTGAAAGTTGTGTCAAGACTCAAGGCTGCTGGATTGGGCAGTCCTGGAGACCTGCTGGCCTTATTTTAGAGAAGTAGTCCATCATATTAAACCTGGATTTAGTGGTTCAGTATACTATACAGTGACATGGCAGGATTTCTTAGTGCCAGAGACTCTTAACCTGTGTTATAGTATAAGCCATTGAAGATAAATAATTGACAGGAGTTGGCATTTTTGTCATGCAAGCCTTATAGCAGGGTATTCAACAGACAATGTAGTTTCTGCAAAACAAAAACATACGGACTGTGGAGAGGCATGTGTGTAAAATAAAGTGCATAAGGAGATTCTTGCAGGACTTGCACTTGTTTCCAAAGAAAAAATATTTTTTCTGATTATCCTTTCTCCATCCCCACTTCTGTCTAGAAAACCAAAACAGTTTATTGAATTTTTCAGGTCATTTAGTTTTGTGTAAGCTCAGCTTGAAATTGCATTTTCCAGGGGGTTTGTATTGCCTTAAGGGAGTTGTAATTCAGTCTGGCCTATTTCCCCACTCTGTTCTGCAGGCCGGTTTTCCCTTTTTTCATTCTCAACCAGCGGAGCTGCTTGGTGCCCTGAGGGATACCTGGTCCCTAGGGTGCCCTGGGAAGCTCAGTGTGGCTGTGTGGAGCCTGGCCCACAGGAGATGGGGAAATTTCACATCTGAGCTGTATTCCTTGGAGTGAGCCATATGACCCTGGAGAAAAATGCAGTTCAGCATTGAGCTGACTTGAAATTAATTTTGTGGAGATTAGTTTGATGAACAGAAACAGTTCAATTTGGCACTATAAGGGTGTTTTCTTTATTTTGATTTAAAGAATGCAAAAAAAGTGTAAGTTTTTGCTGTTTCTGAATCAATATCACTTGGAACGTTTTTTGCTTTCATTTCTTTTCCCCAGAGCAAAATGTTTTCATCTTAATTTAGGTTGAAGAATAGGTATTTTCTATGGGGTAGCAATTATAGATTTCCCTCAGTTCAGGGGAAGAAAATGTTTATTTTATTTTGAAATAGTACATTAAATGTGAAATCTCCAATTTTCAATTGAATTCAGCTTTTAAAACTAAAACCGTCAAGATTTTAATGCAAAATTACTTTGGCACAGAAAAGCCATGGTTATTTGTTAGTGTTGACAAAAACAAGCTAAGCTTCTTCAGCTACAAAGTAGAAATTGGAATCAAACGTCTCAGCTTGAATCAGTGTCTCAGCTTGAATCAAAGTGTTTTCTTTTTCGTTTTTTCTCCTGTCAGAATTCAGTTTTGGAAAATATGTCCAATTTTCCTTATGTTTCGTTCCATTCTTTTTCAACTAAAACATTCAAATAACAGAACGTCTTAGAAAATCTGGTACTTGCCCACATCTGCCCCTGATATCCCTGCTTCTGTTTTCTTAGCACGGTTGGGGCAACATGAAGTGGAGGCCTCAGAATAGCCTCTTGAAATGCTTTGAAGTCTCTGCAATGCTGTGTCAAAAGCACCCCATGAAAACAATTCATGAACCAGCTGTGCCTTTCAGGCTTTGATTTGTGTCTTAACTGCATGTGACAGTTTCTTAGTAGTTATATTTGCTCTGTGGTCTCATGAGGCAGCGTTGTGGGGGAATGTGCTTTCGCAGTTTTTCTTAGGAAGGTTGTGTGTTCAGCCTCTCCAATCCTCTCTGGTTTTCAAACTCCCAAACTATTGCATGAGTAACCTTTATTGAATCTGAAGTGTTTGGTCTCAAAAGCAAGGAAGGACAGGGTAGAGGCCACCTGTGGTTGTGGTGCAAGAGCATTGCCTGGCCTGGGCATACGTGGTGAGTGATTTTATGGATGGCTTGCTGTGGGTGACTGTACTGTGTACTACCACTGCCTCAGGCAACTCCTGCTATTTCCTGGGACCCTTTGTGAGTCTTAACTGCAAAAGAATGCTCATGCTTTTGCTTTCCATGCATTAACAACAGGCAGAGCTGGATTTTTATTAGTCATCATTGGCAAAAATCCAGAAAAGCCGTACTAAACAACATGTTTTTACTTTGGATTTATACCCAGGAGCTGAGTAGGATTCAACCCACTCCTGCAAAGCTTGTGTTATCCTGCAGTTTGCAGTGTTGATAATAAATGACATTTTCAAATATATAGGGCGTAGGAGATCTGGGGAGAGGCACACAAAGAGCTGGGAGAGTATGGATGCTGCCTTGAGTTGTAATTGCAACTTAAAGTAGAATTATTATGTTGAAATTTGACCAGGACACGGAGATTTTATTTAATATGTTTAGGGCTGGATCCAGGATCCACTGAACTGAGCAGAAGTCATCCTGCTGTCTTCAATGTGATTATGCTCTGAAACTGGAAAACTAACTTTGTGAAACCTCACCATAGTTGTGAGCATTAAGAAGGGTGTCATTTCTAGCAGGGCAGGGCTTGTGTTGTGCTGCATGACTTCCTAGAGTCTCTCGAGAGGGGTCCTGTCTGTGGGAATGTAAGAAACATCCTAAAAATGTCACTGTCATCAGGTTTTAGCTGGGAGCAGGCTGCGTTGCTTCCCTCAGTTGGTGTAAGGGGAGGAGGTATACAAACTTTGGTTGCTGCAACTTGCAGCTGGCTTATGCCCCTTTGTATGGAAAGGTGTGCGCCGAGTTTAAGTTGCGATAAAAAGGATATTGTCCTTATTTCCCCACTGCACAGCATCGGTTTAGGCTGACATTGGCTCGCATATGCTGACTGAAATCTGCCTGGCAGGTTTCTTTTCACACCCTGCTGGAAGCAGCTCAGCTTTTATCTTCCTCCTAAAGATGTCTGTGTGGGGAAATAAAGGGACAAAATGCAATCAGGGATGGGGAAAGTGAATACAGTAGAGAGAGGGATGCTCAGAGCATCTATTCTAAAGCCATTAAGTTGGGCACTGACTGCATAGTCACGTACCAAGGTCCCTTACAATTTGAACAGATCTCTTCCTGGTATTATGCTGACAGTAACTGACTGCTGCAGCCATTGTGATATTGATTAATTCTTTGGCATTTTTCTGCAAAGCTTTAAACTCCTCACCCAGCAGGATTTCAGCTGGGAAACCCAAATGAAAGGTGTGGTGGGTCCCACTGCTGCGTGAGGAGGAAGAGGGAGGGAGATGTGCCTTTTGTAGTAAAGATCATTGTTGCATAGGAAAACATCAATGAACCCAACCCTTTGGGTCACATCTCTCATTTGGACCCATCTTTTAGCCAAACTGTGAAATACCTTTTAAGAAAACAACCCCCCCCCCCCCAAGTATTTAATAAAAATTGCCCTACGTGCTTTCACAGCCCAAGCAGATGGAAGGGAAACTAGCCTGTACTTGAATCCTGCAGGGAGGAAACCATGCTGAAATGTTAAACTGAAGCAAAACCAAAATGAAGAGATTCCCCAGAGCTCTTCCTGAGGCTGATCCCATAGAATCCGAGGGAATGAACTGTGTGACATTAGTTGTGCTAAAAAAGCAAGGAGAAGATGCTCAAATGCTCTTAACTTCCACTGAGGAACCTCTATTCTTTCTGCAGAAGTTCCCATCCCGTCTGAGCCTGGGAGCTTGCACAGAGGCTCACCGGTTATCAGAATTCATAGCTGCCTTTCTGGGAAAGAAGGGCATCGGGCAATGTAGCTGGTGACTAGGAGGATTACATTTACCTGTGAAATCTGAGGTCAGAGCACCAAGGATATCAGAGGGAAGTTATATTCCCCTGTGGTCCCCCATGTACCGCTTAACTCCCCTGTACTCCTACCTCGGTTTTGGAAAGGCATGACTCAGGAGTGTTCGTGGCTTACCAGAAAGTTAGTCAGTGGGTCCTGAAGGCTCTGACTCTCCTTGAGCACTAAAGATACAGCTGAAATTTTGTCTTGCTCAGTGTCTACGCTGAATGTCATGCCCTGTGTCCCTCTATTTTACCACTGTGGAAAGGTGATAGCATGTGGAAATTCCCATGTTTCTGGAATCAGTGATAGCAGATAGAGAACAAGAAAGGTCGTTCTGGGCAAAATGGACTGTTTTGCTGGATGGGGATCTTCATAAACAAACTTGCCAGTTCTTTCCATGGAGACTCACCAATTTGTGGTAGCACCTTGAGAAACAGGAAAAGTCGACTGTAATTTCTGATTGGGCTGTTGAGTTAACAAGGGCGCATCCGATTCCATCCCTGACCTTGAATAACCATAGTTGTAGAGAGAGCAGCCTCAGTGTTTGATTAATTCCTGTTGGCATGTTTTATTTCAAATACAAAACATTTTGTGATTAAAATAGATGTTACTGGTTACATGATGCTAATGATTTTCTTTTTTTTTAAACTTACTTGATCCTCTAATACCGCAACTTTAATGGATAAATGCTAAGCTCTCCTTTGGGTGATTTCAGATGCCTTGTGTATTGTTACACAGTCTAAAGGAAAACTCTCTTTTTTCTCTTCCTTTTCCCTTTCTCTTCCTCCCTTCCTTTCCCCTCCCTAGGTGATTCTCATTCTGACAAAACTCTACGACTTCAACTTGGGGAGTGTTACGGAGAGCTCACTGTGGAGGTAAGCAGATTATAGAAATCACAGCAACTGGCATGGAGGGGTTGTACTGTGTCTCTCGTAAAACTGGAGGCTGAGCAAGGGGAGGAGACGGGAGGGAATCTGAGACAACTGGAGCTCCCTTCTGGAAAAGGGACACATGATTAAGAACACATTGCTTTAATGAAGTGAAGTCTGTGAAAAAGAGGGTTTCTTGATGTATGGGCATTTTCATGGCACACAGAGGAGCTTGGTTTCATTCTCGCCTTTGAGTGTCCTTAGACAAGTCTCTTAATTCCTCAGAGTCTCTGCTGTGAGGCTGGCAATAAGAACAGTCTCTATAGATGGTACATGGTTGCTGGAACAGTGTCCCAGATGGTGGACAGCACAGTGCATGATATGATATTAGCTGATCTTAGTCACGTTCCTCGGCCCTGCGAGCTGAGATGGTCATCTTGTCAGTGGCTCTGTGTTGCCTTGAGCTGTAAGGACAGTAGCCACTAAAGGACTAGAGATATGACAGTGAGGTGCTGGTGTCTTCTCTGCTATGGATAGACTCAGATGTGTCATGTACCTGCCATGCTCCTAGTCTGGTGTGGGAGATGGAGTGTTCTGGCCTGGGGAAGCACACTGCTGGACAGAGTGTGTGTTTGTAAGTATGTGTGTGTGTTTTTTAGGAAAAAAAAAAAAAAAAATCCCCTCCCCCCCAAGACCCCCAAACCCACCCCTATAAGCAGGCTGGTTCCTTGATGTCTGAAATCACCAATAGTTTCTACCTGCTGGAGATTGCTCCTAACATCCTGCCTGTGGTGTGGAAAGGGTATGGTTTTAACAGAATTATGCTTTTTACTCTAAGGACAAAAAAAATAAAAAGAAAAAAAAAGGCAGCCAGGGGCTGGGAGACACCAAGTGCCTCATGTCAGATTTATCTGGTGTATTGGAGCTATTGCACAACATGCTGAAAGTGTAGTTGGTGGAACTGTCAACGTATTGTAGCCATTGCTCTGGGTGTCAGCAGCTTCTTGGCAGATGGTCTCTCATACTTCTTTCTTCCTAGCTAATTTAAAAGCCCCTGTTTGGAGTGGACTTTGGGCATGTGCTGCATGTTTATTCCTGTTAATGTGTTTAAGGGTTAATTGTTCAGTAGAGCTCTTGAAAATTCTCAATTTGCACAGTGCTCCCAAAGCCTAATTGTGCTGTACCATGGTAATCTGCAAAAGTATAAATAACTGTGCAGCTAATAAGAGAGAACACAGTCATTTCCACTTACCCTGGTACTTTTCAAGGTATTAAAGCCTTAAAAAACTTTTGCCTCTTTACCTAACAAGTACAAATGGCACTGTGATTGTACTTTAAACGTAATTGCCAAGCAATCTGCTCTGCATAAATAATGTAACAGGCAGTCAAATCCTGTCCTAATACCGAACTCACAGCATCACCTGAGCTCTGCAGAAAGGTAATAGCAACATCCCTTTTGTTGTTTTCCCAGAGTGATGGAAATGTAGTTCATCATCAGTACAACGGAATGCATTCAGTACTCAGTCAGCTGGGGAAATACACTGATTTGTGAGTGTGTTTCAGTGTGTTCTGGGACACCTCTGCATCTTTTCAGCAGTGAAATAGGGGCCAGTGTGGGGCCTAGAGACTCAGAGGGGTTGAGAAGTCAGAACCTCCTAAGTTCTTTTCCAAGGTCTGGGAGGAAAGCTCAGGGTAAGAGCTAGTAGGTAGGGCTCCTGGGCTCTAAATCTTAGTTTCCCACCTAGAAAATTCAGGATTAAGCCATGTTGTACTTCAGAGGGGAGTGTGGAGTCTTAGAGAACAGCTATGAGTTTCTTTGGAAAGGATGTTGTAGAAATGCAAATAGATACTAAGTGGAAGCAATAAGCCAAGAGAGAGACTCCTTTTCTCAGGATTTTCTGTTCTGTTTGCACATTAAGGCCTCTGAATCTTTGCGTTATTTAAATCAGTACTTTTCAAAATTTGCTTTTAATATTTGAGACCCTGAAAATTTCAAAAGGAGGCTCTGTCTTTGCAGAGTGAATGTAAGTCTTCTGGCAATAGGTTTGATTTCCTTAGTTACTTTTTGTAGGCTCCTTCAAAGCCATCTTTGAGCCCCCAGAACTGGTGGGTCACAAACTGAATGCAACTATCAAGTAATTATCAGAAGGAGGTCTGGACATTTCCAGGTGTCTTTTTTTTTTTTTTTTTCCTTCTCTTCCTTTTTTCTGGGAATACGATACATCCTTTGTGCTAACCAAGAGTCCTGCCCACCTGAGCAGTGGTGCTGCATGGTATCTATTCTGAATGCTTGGCAAACACAGTTGCTTCCACAAGGGAGGAGTGGCTTTTGTGGCAGAGCGCAATGAATCACATGGCAGTGCTTCAAAGGATGCTAAGATAGAGAAGAGTGCAATGCAATCTCCAAATATCATCTTGCCTCTGCCTGTTTCATGCATCAAAAGCTTCTTCTCAGTTCCCTCTGGGTTATAGCATAAGAAGCTTCTTTTAATGGAAAACTGAATTGCCATATAAGAGAAATTTCTAATCCCTGCATCTAAATACAAAGACAAGTAAATCAATACGAAAACATCCTGGATATAATTAAAAAAGGGAGCAAGAGGGAAAGAGGAGAATTAAAAGTTACGATGGAAGCTGCTCCTCTATCAGGCTGATACGAGTTTAGACAGAGGAAATGCTAGTCGGCATTTGAATGCAGAAACACAGGCATTGCTCTAATAAGCAAATCCATGCTTCTGGGGCCTAAAAGATCACAGAAGAGGCCTCCATTGCTATTGAAGCAGCCAGCCTTGAAGCAGCCAGCTTCAAGGAAAAGACATACACACACAGAGTCACATCCCTCCCCTTTGTGAATGCCACATCTCTTCTTGGTCACAAGAGATACCTGTCAGTTGTGGTCTGGATTTTGGCTTTTCCCACCAAGATGTTGAGTGGAGGTGATCATTTTCCTCCTATGAAAGGAAGCTACTTTATTGTGGTTGTACTTGTGATGGTGTGAGACATCAGAATTTGTGGGGAGAGGTCTTTTCGTAGGTCAGCAAATATAACTGTAAAAAATATTTAATTATTTAAGCTTTTCAGGCATGCAAACCCTTGATTAGTTCTTATTGCCTAGCAAAATATCTAACTGGGTAGTTGAGAATCCAGCTACATCCTGCCTGCTTTAAGTAAAAGTTGGGTTAAGGTTTGGACATACGCTTTCTGTAGAATTCCCCCCCAATAAACTTCTCCATCAACAAAAGGAAAACAGTTCTCCCTCTTAATCTGTAAATTTATACGGTTTTGATCTGAAGTACTGTTGGAGCACCACTAATTCCCAAACCCTCCGTAGGCCAGGGACCCTGCATCAAACTTCATTGCTCATGATGAACTGTAAGCACACAGGAATGATCTGCCATGAAATATGAATCCCTCTGTAAAGAGTAGGGGCCAGGCTGCTTCACAGGAATTGTAGTCCAAGAAGGCATCTGTTGAACAGAGGAGAATGAGAGGGTTAGATATGCGAAGTATGGTGTCTAAAAGGCACCATTCACAACCAAGAGTTGAAGGGTTGGGGTTTTTTTGGCCTATTTTCTGTTGAAAATCTCAGGCAAATTTTATTAGGAGAATGAGAGAAGGGAAAGTCTATTCAGTGGCTTATTTCTTCAAACGTATGTGTTCGTAACCCTTCCAGGTCTGACCATAGAAATTGTGATTGTGAAAAATAAGTTTTGGTTTCAGGTGTATATTGTGTTCAGGTATATTATATGGGGAGTTCTGTAGGTTGTATGACGGTCAGAAAGTCCTTTCATTGGTTAATCTTGTTGCTGTCCAGTTGTTTCCTTCTTGTGTTGTGAGTGTGAAGAAACAGGAGGAATCTATTGAACTCCTTTTCTTATTCTGTGGGCCTTTTACAAGCAAAGGAAAAGCCTTGTGAACGTTCCCTAGCTTGTTGCTAATCCTGTCTCCTGTTTAAAGCTGTATAGTTTTGAGATAGTGTTATGTAAACGTGACATTCTGGATAAGTATTTAAAGTTGCTACTGTAATATTTAAAATGTTTTCAACTGTTTCAGCCAGTGTGGGCTGAGCAGTTATTTCTGCTAAGATAACTGGAATAAAAGTTTTTTCCACTGTTGCTTTTTTTAGTATCCAGGAACAGTTTTATTTATTTGGATTGCAGTAGCTAAAAAGACAGCCTTCATCCCAAGGGAGCTTTCAATCTCAGATGAAGACAGAGACAACAGGGTGATACAGCAGACAGGAGAAGCGCAAGTTAGCAGGGCGGTATTTATGATGAATGCGATAGACATGACTGCAACACATCAGATAATTAGGCAGCGGGGAGTAGTTCAGTTTTTTTTTTCCAAAGTGCAAGCACTTGCATGTGTTGGCTCTGAGTCCCTGCTACCATTTTACCCACCTTTGATGTGTCCCCTGGAGTTCCCCTCCTCTGGCTGTGGTCCCAGCTAAATTATCTGATGGTACATAATGCAGCCCATGCATTAACCCATACTCAAAACCATGACTGCTTCAGAGGCTAAAATGCTGATGAAGGAACTTTTACATATATTCCTTCTTGTTTTCTTGTTTATTAACCAAGAAATTATGTTTCTATGGCAGTAGTTAAAAATCCCCAGGCATTTTTTTTACTCTTGTGGCTGCTGTGCTTGAAGAGGTTGGTCTGTTGTCTTAGCCTCTGTGCTGAGCTAAAAAGCTTTTAGTTTTTTAACAGAGACAGCTGCAAAACACAGCAGCTGCAACTCCTAGCTTGGAGCTAGAGGAGTAAAACCTCTCAGCTTGAGTGCAAGCTGCCTTATGTCTTGCATTGCTCTTTCATTCAGTTCTTTTTGAATTACCAGAGGGCTTTATGCTGTTTCCTCCTATGTCGTTGCCTCTTAAGCCTCCCACAGTCTCCAGAGACCATCAGCATGTTTCAGTGTACCGTTAGCATTTGTTTCCTTTCCAGAGTTTCACAGCTTACACTGATTTCTGTGCCCTAGGGTCGTGTGTTGCACATGGAGCTGGCTTGAGATAGGGCTGCTCTGTAGGTGTGAAATGGTGAATGTGGTGTAAAATGCCATGTCTCTCCTTTGCGAACTAGGGCTCAGTCTCCTTGCTTCAAACGTAGCTTCCTCTAAGATAGGTGAGTAAGAGGGCAGGGATCAGGCGATTCAATAAGCCTGACTCAAATTTCCATATCATCCTTTGTGAAACAAGCTAAACCTAAAATAGGTCATGGCACAGCCAGAGCTTCCTTAAAAGAGTGTTTCTATCCCAGTGGCAATGCATTGTTTAGACTGTGGTGCTGAGAATGGCAACTTCTGGCTTGTGCCACAACCTCTTGCTCCGTACTGGTCAGGCTCCACACGTTTTGCAATGGGGCATTGTACTTTTTCTGGAATTTGCTGTATTGAAATGGACAGCCACCATAACCAGCTGACATCTCCTTGCAGTATAGTCAAATTTGATTATATTTATTGTTTTTCACTTTTATGCTGACAACATGCATCTTAGATACATGTTATTTTCTGGGGGACTGTATTCAGGCATAAAATTAATGGAGCTGGTTTTCAAAGTAGTAATGCTTCCTATTATTGCATCTTATTTGGCATTTTTTAGCAACACTGCAAAGTGCAGAAATCCTGTGCTGATGAGGAGGAGGGTTTCTCATATCTGCAATCAGCCATCAGGGCATGAAGGGAAGGAGCCAGCTGGGTGTGCAAGCACATCCATGACTTCTCTTGGATTTGAAAACCAGGGTGCCCAGGGTGGCAACTCCGCTCTTGTTGTTTGTTAGAGTGTATAAATAGCCTAGCTCAGTGATGGCTAGTGGTTTTTTGTTTTGTTGTTTGTTTGGTTGGTTTTTTTGTTTTTTGGTTTTTTTTTTTTTCCCCAAGCTATGGGAGCCAACTGTCAAAATCTTTGTGGTTGAGAGCTGCTAGGTGCAGACCACGTTTGCTGAAGAACCAAGGGAATGGGGAACTGCAGCAGGTGACCGCAGTGTGAGATGAGAGTTGTTCCTCGGGGCTCTGAGCACCCTGAGTTGCGATTAGTGTGGGCCTTCAGCAGCATCCCAGAATAATGCAGTTCTTAACTTCTAATATTCTTGCTGATTTGTCTTTTCTCCACAGTGGGTGATTCAGTTTACCCTGGCTCAGCACAGCGTGGCTGTCAGTCATAGATGCCATCTTGGCATGGGAGCCACACTTGAACTATTTGGGAGATGCACCGTAGCTGCATGTTGGCCCATTCCTGAGCTAGCTGCTGCCAAATGAAGATCGTGGCCATTTAATAAAGAGAAGTTCCTTGGCCCAAAGAGCTAGGTAGTCACTAGCTGCGAAGAATAGAAAATGCAGCATTCTTGAGCCAAGTGAAAATTTATTCTTTGCTCTCATGGCTAAATTTCTGCTTATTTTGGAGAAACAGGTCTTGTTCTCTTTCTCAGGCTGACATACTAGGTTTGGCAGAGGCTCCTGATATCTGTATTTGTCCAGCTGCACAAGTGTTGCAGCAGGCATCAGAAAGTGGGTCCTAGTTAATGAAGAGGAGCAAGAGAAAAAGCTTTACAGGTGAAAAGAGTTGTTCAGTATCAGCCAGGAGAGAAATTAATGGGTAAAGGGTGTTGCATTAAGTTACTCTGTAGGGATGCTAAATGTTCACAAAAGGCTATACATACAATGGCTTTTCTGTGCTCTTTTTGTAACTATTAAGAGCAATAAAGGGTTGACTTAGCTTCCTTGTGTTTGGTGGTTTAGGGGGGTATCTGTGACAGGAATGTTAGAAGTTGCTGGTCATCAGATGGCGAAGACCGCCTTATCCCACTGTATAAGTGAAGCCATTTGAAGTAACTAATTATGATCTGATTTAAAATGCTTTTTTGGTTTGAGGTGATTCATTATGCTTCCAGTTGTGGCTGTCCAGAGACCTAAACAAATCTTTTATTGTGGACTTCAGGAAATGTACATAAAGGATTGTTTTGATTTGCTTGGACTGTGTGGATGGATGTGAAGGTCCATGGGAATTAAAAAAAAAAAAAAAAAAAGAAAAAAAAGAAAATTCAAGGAGTGGAACAGAATGAATGCTAGGTTCAGCCCTCCTCAAATGTCCCAGATGGTCCCAGGTGGTGTTCAGAGCATACGTTCTTTGCAGTTCAGAACAGAAGGAGATGCTGTCATTGCAATAAATGGCTAATGTGAGTTAAAACTGTTTTAAATGTTTGTTTTGGGAACCAATCATGACAATTAATAGGCTTATCTTAAATTCAGAGCTATGTTTTACAGTTAGGTAAACTCAGTAATGGTAACAAAACTAAGACCTCATTCTTTAATTCTTTATTTCATTCTTTAAGTATATGACTAACTTCTGGAGAGAAGTTTCATTTGTCTCCTTCACTTTGCTTCCCTAGCCCTGTTATATCCCATAGGATTTTTCCACAAGGGAATAGTAAGGTTCACATCTCTACTTTCTGATGGTTCCTTGCTTTAACAAGCAATCACATTAATGTTGCCTCAGAGATGGAGCAGGCCAAGAAGGGCAATGCAAAATCATGTGAAAAGTAGTAGCCCAGCGAATGTGAGTCTAAAAGCTTTTGTGTGTGTCTTGGGGTGGTGTGGAGATCGAAGTCCCACCTTTGCCTATTAAGATGCCTTAGTCATCTTGTTTCGTGGAGCTCATTTGTCTTTTGTGAACCAGCCTTCTGGCTGGTCCATTTGTTGTCTCTCTTAATTGCTCCATCAATGACCTTTCTGTGGGGGTGGGGATATCATCAGACAGGGGACCTTTTGGATTTATTAATTTTTTGTTTGCCAAGAAAGCTCTGAGACTAATTGCCAAGACTTCCCAGAAGATATTAGTTTACAAATTCTAATGACACTTATGATTTATTAACGTGCTTCCCCCTGCATCTGCTCATCCCTTTTCCTTGGTGGAATTCCTGCTGAATTGGAGAGAATTAATAAAAACAGAACTGCAGATTGTAATGGTGCTTTAGCTAGGTTGTTAATTAAAAACTTTTACCCATATACAGAGTGCTTTATTCATATCTGTGATTCTCTGAAGGCAGAGGTAAGTCTTGGCTTTGACTACGTTCTGCCCCAGAATCTCGATTTGGTGAGGGTTTTGCATGTCAGTCCGTGTTGGCAACACAGAGGTTCACATTTACGTGTGCATGTAACTCACTGTTCAACATGTACTACGCATCTCCGCTCTGTGCTTCATCCACAGGTCTTTTACAGCTTGAAAGCGGGGCTGCTTTGCTGAAGTTGTCGACCTCCAAATATGTGGCTGTGGGAGGACTGGGCTGGTCACTAATGATGGATGCTGCAGATATGTTTGTGTGAGGAATGTGTTAGTTAAATAGGTCTAGAAAGGTCATGTGGTTGTACATCAGTTTTGATCTCATAGATAACTGGGTTATTGGATGTTCTTTCTTGTAAGTAGGCCTGTTTTCTGGCTGGAGACAGGGAGGCAAGAAGAAAAGGCAAATTCCAAATTTTTTGAGGGAATGTTCTTCAAAGGTGGAATTCCAGATAAAATGTAGAGAGACCAAAAGCAAGCTCTGTTTTGTTTTCATTTTCCATGTTTCAGGTAAGAGCCCCAACCAGCCACCTCTCTTCTTCTCTCTGTAGTAACTGTTGAATTATTCATACTCCACAAAAGAGCTCCAACAGGAGAGGCTGAGAATCTCTCCAGGGAGACACTGATACTAATCTTATGTGTGGAAGATCCAAGTTCAAGCCCTTGCTCTGAATAAGTATAAAGGGAAGTGCTTTTTTATTCCACAAGTAATTAAATTGTGTAACTCATTGCTACAGGATGTTGTGAGGCAGAAATAATAAAAGCGTAAATGGATTTCAAAAGGGGATTCAATGAATTAATGGAGGATATTTCTGCTGGTGGCTGTTAAACTTGATAGTGTGGCTGTAGCCTCTGGCTTACAGTAATTATTTTATGATATGACATTCAAGGAACAGACAGGTCTACAGCTTATGGATCAGCGTTGCAGAAATGTCATCCATTTTTTGTTATCTGTTCTTCAGCAATGAGCTATTCCTGCTTTAGGTGTTCTAATGGAATAGCTGGGATTGCACTGGATACATGATATGCCACAGTATTTTAGTGGTTTTGAGATTTGGAGATCTCCAAGTCAAGAGAGCTGGGGGAGAGACCATGGGAAGATTCATGCTGTCTTTTATCTGTTCCTTATACTTTTCCCAGAATATTCTGTGGCAGATTAGCAGGCAATACAAATTTTTGATCTCACCTGCTGGGGCTGTTGTATTCAACCAAGGGATTTGAGTTTTTTGCACCACAGGTAGGTTCTCTATCCATTGCCCAACTGGTGGCTATCTTGGATGCTATCACATTTTTTTTAGTAAAGCTATTTTATTAGACTAAAAGTATACTTTGAAACTGTAGTTTAAGAAGAAAAAAAAAAAAAGACACAACGAAAAACCCCAGACTCTTTGATGTAATTTAATTTTTCAGCAAGTCCTTTCAGGCATGCAACTGGTTTTGATCATCCCGACAATGGAAACTTAAACTAGAGATCTCTAGTCTCTCCATTCCAGAAAAGTAGATGATGGAATGGGAAATTTAGGGAATTCGGTGCAAAAAGATGTTTCTGGTGTTGATACAATCATGAGGATCTCAGTGTGAATTAGTGAAATTTGTTGTGGAAAAAAAAAAAGTGTTTTAGGGAGCTGGAAGAATATGCTTGTCCCTGCTTTTGCAGCTTATATATGCTATATGTAATATAGTTTCCTGTCCTTGTTAATGTATTTCTTTGATTATGAGGTCCTCAAGAAGGGAGACATCCTATCTCATCAGAAATTAATTTTGAGCTCAGGTCATGTTCCCAGGCACTTAGTCCTGGGGCTTTGTTGGAGAAGGTGAGCCGAAGCTTTGCCAAAATGGAATGTGTTTTTGAAACATCACAGTCCCCATGAAGTCATCTTGTCAGAGATGGCAGGTAAAGTGTGTTTATAGTGCTTTGCCTACTTGTTTAGAGAAGTAGCAAGGCAGCATTCAGGAGGGAGTTTGTAGCCAAGAACCTGCTGTTGCAGATCATGTGGGTGTTGTGGCTGTTGCTGCATCAGCAGAGCTGCATCTGTTAACAGGAATTGGCTATTCCACCTATTCTTTATCATTTGGAGCAGCAATTCCATTGCTCTCATTAGAGAGCTGCTCCTTTTGTTGAGTTATCTCATCTTACATTCTAATTAGATTTGAATGCCGACTGCAAAACTTTTTGCAGGAAGCCACACTTAAAGATGAATTTGTTTTGGCAATACTAATGTCTTTTTCTGATCCCTCTTTACTATGCAGAGGAGCTTTGTTGGCACAGATTTGTAGCGGATACATTCAACATGGATATGTGCCAATATTAATGAAAACCACACATTAAATTCACCTATAAATATGTAAATAGATAACTGCAAAATAAGAACTTTCTTAACAAATTACATAAGGACTTCCATACTAGATCCGATCTAGTAGGACTTGGAAAGCCTGAAAAGAGATGCCCAGAAAAGAATATGATAAAAATCTTACAAAAATTACATGGTGTGCATAGGGTCTCTACTAAAGCAAGTGGGTGGAGCATCTCTCATATGAGGAAAGGCTGAAAGAGCTGGGACTGTTTAGCTTGGAGAAGAGAAGGTGCGGAGGGGAATCTCATCAATGTGTGCAAATACCTGAAGGGAGGGTGCAAAGATGACAAAGCCAGGCTCTTTTCAGTGGTGCCTAGTGACAGGACAAGAGACAATGAATGGGCACAAACTGAAACTCAGGAGATTCCCTTTGAATATCAGGAAAGCTTTTTTACTGTGCAGGTGACCGAGCACTGGCATGGATTTCCCAGGGAGGTTGTGGAGTCTCCATCCTTGGAGATATTCAGAAGCCATCTGGACGTTGTCCTGAGCAACCAGCTCTAGATGGCTCTGCTTGAGCAGGGGGTTGGACCAGATGCGCTCCAGAGGTCCCTTCCAACCTCAACCATTCAATGATTCTGTGAAGAATAAAGAAGCATTGGACAAAGGTTCAGAACAAGTAGAAGAATTTGGTTCTTAGGACAAGTAGTTAATCTGTGGATCTCTTTGCTGGAGCATGTTTTGGTAGGTAAAGTTCGCATCGGTTCACAGGGAGCCTAGACAAGTTCCTAGAAGCAAAAAAAAATCTGTCAAGGATTATATTACACGCAAAGACTTTATCTGTGGCTCAGAATGTCTTGTGGCCTCTGATCAGTTAGAGATAGGCACTACCACTTACTCTCCAGGCAGTCAGGGCTGGCTCAGAAGCCAGGAGGTTCTTGCACTGCACAGTTTCTGTGTTGATGCCACCTCATGGCTTGCTGTGGGATGCGGTTCCCCTGTCCACGCTAAACCTACGCTTTACATGATTTGTTTCTCTTTAAGTGAGCTGTTCTTTTCCTTTATCTTCCCCTCTCCCTCCTCCCTCAACTTTTCTTTTCTTTCCAATTAGGCTTGGGACCAAGTCTCATAAATCTTTGATGCTTTGTACAGCGGCTGGTAGAATTTAGTGCTTTAACATGGGTTGTGTCTGTTTATATTGGTGTTTTATTATGTTGTGTGTGTTTGGTTGGGTTTTTTTGGGTTTTTTGTTTTGTTGTTTTTTTTTTTTTTTTTTTCCCAAATGCATTGCCATTTTATAATGGCTATAAATTATCTGAAGGATGGAGAAACATTGTTTAAAAATGTGCAAGAAATCCTTCCATCTTTCTTTTAGTCTGGTCCATCTCTCTCATTATCTCTGTGGTACATTCACTAGGCTTCTAATGAAGTCAATAAGTACCCAGTATCAAGCGGTCACTTCTCCAAATAATATTTGCAAAGGGCTACATTCCCCCAGCCTGGAAGGTAGCCTTTGATTTATTTACTTACCACGTGTTCTTCATCTGTAAAATCTGTCAGCCTGTTCTTTTACAGTATATGCCTGACCAAGTAAAAATGAAAGCTCCTGTAAATTACTAGATCATAGGAAACTAGTGCATTTTTACAGTATAGGATTTCTGCCTCTGAATAAAAACTGTAAAAGGTTAGTGAAGCCATTCTGTAATCAGATTATTGGGGCTTGTTTCTTGGTCTTTGATGGCCAGTTACTTTAGACAATTGCCTCCATAAATATTAATAGTCACTTATATCCAGTTATCCATGAAGCTTGCTGTCCAGATGCCTGAATAGGCATCCAACAGGCTACTGCAGGAGCTGAGCATTCAGCATCCTGCACGTCTGGTCAGGCATGCAAATGTGGTGCTATACTGGAATACCTGAGGGATATTACCCCGTGATAAATCTAAGAATATCACATGGCATCTGTAACTGGGCTGCTACATTTTCTTTTATGGATCTTGTAGTCTAGCTCAGAGGATCGGTGAGGAAGATGATAATAGGAGACTGGTTACAGGAAGATGGCTGGGTTGTTAAAACAACCACTACTGCCAAGCCTTACCCCAAAGTCAGGCAGTAGTTTTGCCCCGGGGGTGAGAGGGGCACTATGAACTTTCCTGAGTGAGTTCTGGTGCATTTAAGATTCAACTGTCTCCAGCTATCTGTAACTACTGCCAGGAGTGTGGGACTTCACAGCAGAGTTAGCTGGGCTGAATGGATGTGTGCAGCTCAGCTGTGCACCGTCACAGCCCCAGGGTCTTGGCATGGACTTGCATACCTTGGGGTCTGAGTTCATATACTATGCTGTGCAGGGGAGTGGGGCAGGAAAGAAATAGACTAGGACTAGTACCATCTGTAATTATCAGTTTGTAGAAGCCCTGGGAGGTTCAAAAGCCACCTGGGGAGAGGTATGCAGAAAGGAAGAGCACCCCATCACTGGGATGTGGATTCAGGCCTTATGGGGGTCTGAAGCTCACAAGAAGTAATCAGTCCCATGGAAAGAGAAATGCACTTAGCATCTGTCCTCTTGCATCTCTTTCTCTGAAATGTTAGAAATTGTAATAGTGATTTGCTTTAAGAAGGAAGCCTGGTTGTTGATTATTAGTCCTGGGAAGGGCAAGCAGCAGGTTCAGAGCAGATGTCAGGAACAGCGTGGGGAAGAGTAGTCCACACACAGGGAATAGGTCCCAGGGCCTGGTGTGGGAACAGGAGAATCATACAACTTCCATTGGCACCAAGGGATATATGAGTTCCCTGAGGACTTCAGCAGACTATGACCCGTCCATGGGTCTCACATAATTACTTTAGGGATCACAGACAAGCTGTTGACCTTGAGGTGCCTCAGACACAGGTGTCTATAAAGCCAGTGAGTGGGAAGGCTCGTCCTTTCTTTGGGTTACTTGCAGCTGTAAGTGTGGCTGAGAAGAACCAAGGCAGTAAGATCATCTTTTAAAACGTAAGGTTTCAGATATAACATTGTATTGCCATGGAGCAGTTAAAGCTACAGAGTAAGCAGTGGACCATGGTACATTATTCAGTGTGCCTCTAGCAGAGTAGAGAATAAATGTCCCATGGAAGATTAAAATCCCATTGGTTCTATTATCTGTAACCAATAAAGGTAAAAGGGATGTCTATGAGGAATACAGAGTTAACACAGCACATCTAGCTTTGTACCCACAAGTGCGCATTTTCTATTTTGTACAAGGCACGAGAAACAAAGCAAGACAAGGTTTGTTTTTTTTCTAGAAGAGTACATGGCAAGGGAGGCTGTGGTGGACCATCTGCCTCTCTGAGGACTTGGAGGGTGGTCTGCACCAATGCTACCTCATCATAGGGACTGAGGGGTATTAGTCCTACCACCTGAAAAGTTCGTATCTTGTCCTGTGGCATTTTAATGGTGATGAGCACAAGTCTGGCTCTGTAATAGGACATGGCCCTGTTGTGCGGTGGGAGATATGCAAGAAGCCCATATTTCCTCTTTGGAAGTGATCCTTTTGTATAGTGACAGTGCAGGTGGTTTGTTTGGGGGACAGATGAGGGTGATGTAGGCTGTGATTTAGCTTAGTTGTTTAGTTATATCTGATCCAAGCAGGGTGTATGCACCCTGGTGACTGTTGTTCATCACAAAATGTCCTCTATTGCATAACGTATCAGAAGAATCAGAGTTGTGACTGTGCAAATGTGGGAATAGTGCTTTTCATTGGTGTGCAACAGCACTGCAACAGCGGACTTTTTTTTCTCGTGTCTCTCTGCTTCCAGAATGTCACTGGACATGGCACTTTGCAAACATGCCCACCTGGCAAATCAGGCAATTGATTTGGTACTTGCACTCCTAGGAAGCTTTCGAGGCATGCTTGGTAGTGGCATTGCTGAGTCTTGTGGTCGTGTGGAAAAGTGGGTTCTTGAATTCCTCAGCACAGATGCTCCACCTTTCTACTGTTAAAGTCTTTGTTATCACTTGCAGGAAGCAAAGGTAAAATCCTTTGTTCCTAGGGCTTCTTTCTTGTGCTACTTTTATCTCAGCTTTAGTGGTCACTGCGTTCCCTCTCATCCTGTGTGACAAAAACCATTATGAATGCTGCAGCAGGCCGTATTGCAAACTCTTATCTTTAAAAATGACATTCATAAAGGTTAATAATTGGAATGAGCTCTGGCAGTTACTAATTAGCACCATTACACAATCAGCTCAAATTTTGGCAGCATTAGGCATACTTAATCAGTCAATTATCATTGATCTCGGAAAGTGCTGCTCTAAAGTTAGCATAAGGTGCCTTTGTGAGTGGAGGGAGGGAATTTGACAACACCATGGTGGTCAGGCTGCTGGGAAAGTGTGGTTTGAGGGACCAGTGTTGTGTACCTGATTGTGATGGATGGATCTGGATTAGAAATCAGATAGTACAGCCTCACCTTCAAACAAAGGTGTAAATAGGTCCTACCACCATCTCTCCTTGCCATTTCAAACAGTAGGGGAGTTCAGGGAGAGAGCTGACTTTGGGGAAAAATGAGTTTAATGACTCCAATGAATTTCAGTTAACGTGATGGCTTACAAGCTTTCCAAAGGACAGCTGGAGTGTAAGGTATTTTTTTTTCCTTGTTTTTATTTTTCTTCACATGATTAATAGTTCTCAAGGTAAGGAAGTTGCAAACAAGATGGGGAGGCATGGGATTTCCCTTTAGAAGTGTTGCATAAAGTGATCTTAATCTCGTGAATCTAAATGTTATCATTGCTTTGTGCTCTCTCAGAAACTCAGAGGTGTGGAGTCTTTGCTGTTCATGCTGGCTTAGAATGCAGAGGGAGCAGGCCTGACTGCTGCACAGAATGGCTATGGTTTTCTAGCCAGTGTTTTGCTCTTCCCAACTTGAGTGCGGGCAGCACATGCGATTCTTCTAAAACCGTCTGTTCTTTGTGCCTGGTCAGGAAGGTGTGCAATGATGTGTGGCCCACACAAGCAAGGATGGTGGCTCCAGTCCACTGTGTGAAGGAGATTTTCCAGATTTCTGTATGGAAAATTACTGTGTGGAGCAGAGGTGATCAGGGCCAATGCCTTGGTCTCTGCCCTTTGTTGCTTCACTTCTATAATTCTGTCTTTTGACTGTTTAAGATATGGTGTGCAATGCGTGTAAATTCACAGGGAATTGCACACACCTGGATAGAACGGGAACATCATTGATGACATATTGGAGGTAAGGGGAGTTCCGGATGCTGTGGGAATAAAGAAACTTGTGTAGGTGAAAGGGCCAGGAAAAACATGAGTTGCACTTGATTCCCCTTTGGAATTTGGCCCAGGGCCTTTGTCTATTTAGGACAAGAAAAAAATGTATTGTTGTGATTATTTTGGAGTGCGTTTTTAACCTTCCTCTCTCTCTCGCTGCTTATTCTCTGGAACTTTTCGTTGTGAGCAAATGATCTGGAAAAAATCTGGTTAGAATCTTACAGGTTGGATGCTTCCCAAAACCCTTTTTGTTCCTGTGCAACAGAAATCTGAGAATATGCTTCAGGGCTGACTGAAGTCAGAAGTACATTGATTTCTTTCTGTATGTCTGAACTTTCGCCTTTGCTCTTGGCAAAAATCTGCAAGGGATCTTGGGAGTAGGCACAAGAGAAAACATGTCAAAAGGTCAATGCTGGGTCCAGCTTTTGCAAAAAATTAGCCCAAAGCAAAAGGCTTTCTTTAAAAACTACTTTCCCATACATCTGATTCCAGAAGTAGTAGAAAGTGAGTACAAGCACAAGCCATCGAGACTCCAAAAATTTCCTTGCCTGCTATTAAATTTATCTGTAAAACTGTGTCCACGTATCAGGAAAAGGCTTGCAGGTTATTGCTATGTGTTCATACTTAAAGGATTAGTGCTCAATGATTCATTGTTGTTGATGATACAAAGCAGAGGGCTAAGGTTCACTTGAGCTGCCAATGCTTCTCCGAAGGACAAAGGAAGCTTGGTAGAAGAAAGGCGAAGAATATGTGTATGGCTAGTGACTGTACAATGATTATTTAATCTGGAGAGAAGAAATATGTAGAGGAACCTATTTAGACATGGGTCACTAATGTAGGATTCAAATTTGGGAGTGGGGGAGAGTTGGATGAGATGATCTTTAAAGGTGCCTTCCAACCCAAAGTATTCTATGATTCTAAGGAAGTCAGAGCATTTCCAGGTACTTTTCCAGATTTTGGGTCAGGCCTTGTAAACATAATGAAGGGAAGCATGTCTTCGTGTATCAGGTACTTAGCCCAAGAAGCTCCCTTGAGCAAACCCTGGAGCAGCCCTGTGGAAATCTGTGCCTCAGGAGAAGCTAGTAAGAGCTGCTGCTTGGGCTGGGTGCCAAGGCAGAGCTCTGACTTCTGGGTGTAGATGCTGTGCTACAGAGCTCAGGCAGGGATTTCCTCCCAAAGCCTCCAAGCGTGGGGTCTTCTGGAGATGATGGATACTCTTGAAGAAACGTGCAAGACTCAGGACTCAGGACTGGTAGATAGCTCCGGCATTCTGCTGTATGACAAATGATGCCTTCTCTGGTGGTAAATGACATCACCTATGAAGTGTGCCTTGGTATGGCAACAAATACTATGGTAACATCTGTACGTGGAGCTAATTTTAGTAACCAGGTGCCAGACCACAGTAGCTCAGTTAAGGAAAAAACAGTTGAACACTTTGTTCTTACAACAGTCCTGTAAGTATATAAATATATATATACAGCACAATCATTCCTCCCCCCTGCCCCACCCCAGCCCCCCAATATCTATTCTCCAGTTACTGGGTAATTTGCAGCAGTGCAGAGGCAGGTTTTAGGAAAAACCTCCTTAAAGCTGAACATGGATTGGTTCCATGGTGGGAAGGTGGGAAGTCTCCATTTTAAAATACTTTAGGTACATGCTAGACAGCCTTCTGAGGTAGATGCCTCATTCTAGTTAGTCTTGCCTTTGGGAGGGAGGGAAAACATTGAAGGCTTTTTCTTAATCCTATTTTGGTGGTCCAGTGATAAGAGAGCCTCCCACCCATATCCCTTGGGAAAAGCAGCACAACAGGCTTCATATTAAAAGCTGACTATGGAAGGAGCCAAGAGATTGAATAATTTTTACTTGAGTGCATTCAGCACATTTTTGCATCTTGTGACCCATCCTACCTTGTCTTGAAATGTCCCCATTAGAATATTATGTAAATGGGATAGTGAAGACAGCACGGAAATTGGACAATGTGCATTAACAAGTGTTAACTTGAGACTGAGGCCGTGCTCTCTGCAGTGCATTAGTTCCAATTTAGATCACATCAACAAGCAAAATATTGCACTGCAGATGTGCAGTTTGATAGGTTGCATAGGTCTGATGGCTCGAGACCATGAAAAATTGTGATTTCACCTCTTTGACCTCCTCCCCAACTAATTACGCACTGGAGACCATGGAGGGCAAAAATCAGCTAGCTGATGTTGGACCAATGCTAGAAACATGCAAGTGCTATCAGATCTGACAAAGTGCTGGCTGAATGGCTGGTGGAAGAGTAGAAAGATGTATGTGAAATGTGAATGATCTTGAGCAGCTCTGAATCTAGCTTTTCTTTCTTGAAGAGGCATGAAGCTGTGGCAAAATTGGTGTTTAAACCAAAATGCTGTTGTGTTTGTAAAGCTAGGCAATGGAAGATTTTTAGACATAATACTAGGGAAAGTGGTGAATGCAGGCAAGGACACCTTCACAGTGATTTCTTTAGCTCATGGTGCTAGGGTAGGAGGGATCATGCTGAAGTTTCAAGTTGTGCCAGGGGAGGTTTAGGTTGGATATTAGGAAATATTTCTTCACTGAAAGGGTAGTCAGGCACTGGAACAGGCTGCCCAGGGAAGCGGTTGGGTCCCCATCCCTGGAGGTATTTAAAAGACGGGTAGATGGTACGCGTAGGGACGTGGTTAGCAGTGGACTTGGCAGTGCTAGGTTAACGGTTGGACTTGATGATCTTAAAGGTATTTTCCAACCTAAACAATTCTATGATTCTGTGATTTTAAAAAGAGAGTCCTCATATGACCTTGTTGACTGGAACAGACTGTTGCTTTGCTTTCCAGTAGTCACCCTGCTACATGCAGTAAACATATCAAGTGATTAATTACTTGCAGGCAGAGTGGGATAGTATCAGGGTAAGATAAACTTTAGAGAAGGAGTCTTTTGATGCTAAAGTCTTCCTCGGAGCAGATAATTTTTGAAAATACTGGGTTACACTTTTGGTGTAATATTGCAGAAGCAAAGAAAAGAAGCAGCTATGTAGATAAACTGTGAAGTAATAGCTGTGTCACTGGTGACTCATTGATGTGTTACTATTAAAACAATTTCTAGGTTATAAAGGCAAGAGAAGCATTCTGCTCAGACACTGTGCAAAATGATGAAGGAGAAGAAAATCACTTGTCACAGATACCAAGCAGAGATTAATTCCTCAGACTAATACCTGCCTGATCAAGAGCAAAACTCTTGGGAAAACATCTCATCTTGATAGAAAAATTGCAGTGATGAAGAATTTACTTCAGCCATTACTACAGTCTGCCTGGAACAATTGCCCTTCCTGTTTGTAAAAAAACCCCACAACACCCAAAATAGAACAAAATACCCTCTTACCCATATTTGTCTAGCCTTAGTTTATCAGGTTTTGGTCGTCTTGTGCTTTTGTGGACCGGGTGGCTTTAAAGGCCCTCTACCTCCCCAAGCAGGCATTCACACCCTGATTAAACACCAGAAGTTTTTTGTAAGGCAGCAGGTTTTCCCACTCTTTAACGATTCTTGTTGGGATGATTCTTCTCACATGGCACCAAATCCAACATCCTCAAAATTCTCATGTTCCTGTTTCTAATGTGGGAAGGGAAGTCTCAAGAGTGTGCTCTTCACAGAAGTGTAGCTCTGCACATCCTCAGATTCATAGATTTAAAGCGCAGAGAAGTAATGATGATAATCTGTTCGAGTATTGCAGGCCAGAGAAACTTACTCAATAATTTCTACATTGAGTCCACAGTGTAGTTTGAAGTATTGCTTGTTGGCTGGAAACATATTCAGTCTTTAGTAATACTTACAGTTTTTCAGTTATGTGATCTGATTTGCATTGCTGCTAGAACTGCATTTCACTTCTGATGCTGCAGCACATGGAATCTGGGCTGAGTTGGCCAAATTCGGTGATGCTGAAAGATGGGCTGCTTTGCTACATGTCTGAGAGCCTCAGCACCTGTGAAATTTCAAATTGCAGCCATGATTCCTTGATGATGAAAACCAAGCCTTGGAGCTCTTTTGTTCCTCACTTTGCCTTTCATGGCATTATAATTATTTGAAAAAAGAGCTGAGAGCATAAAATAAAAATGAAATCAATGATGAAATAAAGCACTGGCTCATTCACATGGATGTCTTTTTTTCTGAGCTGCTTTTTTTGGTCTTTAAAGCACCCTCGAAAGCAAGGAGTTTTCCTTCTCGAGACTGAGGGTTGAGAAGGTTTTGCTTCCTTTTCAACTCTGTCAAAGGCACTATGGCTGCTGAGTGTCTCCCTGGATGGTGCAGACAGACTCAAGCTCTCTGGGCGTGCGTGGAGCTGGCTGGTGCCTGAGGGAAAGGAGAATCTTTACTTGAGCTCAGTGCTGCTGCGAAATAGCTTATTAAGCTTCCATCTTGCAGATACCTCAGATGAAACCAACCACAAGAGTGAACAGAGGAGCCAAGGTTCACTTGCACCCATCAGTATAGATGCATCTGTTTGTTGCTACTATTGTGGTGCCTGCTGGCCTCTGTACTGTGTGGGTGCATCTGCAAACTGGGTGCAGCCTTCATCAGGCTTTATATCACCTGGGAGCTGTTATCATACTGCAAATAGTGCTGAGTGGCCCCAACTCATCATCACCAGCTGGGAATGAAGATGCTTAGTACATTGAATGGCAGGTGCTCAGGACATTGCATCAGCATTGCAATAAGAAGGTGTCTGCAGGTGAAGATCCTGTCTGCCTTGGCAGGTATAAGGGCAGCTCTAGGGTTAAACGCACAGTACTGCTCATGAAAATTGGGTGAGGTGCCCAGCTCTTTGATTACTTCTCCTGCAAAAATTCATCTTGGCTCAACGGGAACAGAATCAAAATGTGCAAATTCCATGGCTTTGTTCCTCAGTTAGGGACTGAAATAGGAGATGGTGAACAGTAGATTCCTGTTGGAGGATTTTATTTGCTGTGGGTGTAGGATCAGGGGGGTACAGATAAGGATGCAGCTTTTCTACAGCAGGAACTGAAATACTATTTTGCAAATGCATGGTCTTGGCTGGTCTGACTGTTCTGGCACAAAAAAAATGGCTCTGCATTTTGGAACTACTGGCTTGTGTTTCCTCATGTTATTAGTTATCTGAAAATAGCTCTCTGGCCTTTGTACAGATGTTTAAATTTCTCTTTCTGGAGTAGGATATTTTATTTTAGCTTTGCAACTGTATTATTTCTCTAATGTATTTTCAGGTACAGTGGTAGGATGCACGCTGCACAAAATAAGACACAGTTTATATTTGTATTGGATTGCAGATCCCCATGCATTAAGGAGAAAAAGCTGTCTTTGATTCCCTGACATTAAATACTTGTTATGTTGTTTATAGGGTTTTAAAATCAAACCCTCATCTACTCATTTCAGCACTAGTTGCCTTCTACCTTTCTGCTTCTCAGTAGAGCATTTACAAGTGTTTATATAGGCTTTTTCTGCCTAGCAACATTTGTTGCAAGTAGTTTAGGAAAAAAAAATGGTTTGCCATCATAAATCCAAAGCTGTAGCAAGTCTTAAAAACCTTTAGTAATCCTTCTTCAGAGTTTCCTTTAGAAAGGAAGAACTATCTGATGTGATAAAAATGAAGACTTGGTGCTATGAAATCTCTGTTTACATTCTACAAACATGACTTTCTTCCATTAGAGTCTTTTTTTATGAAGCAAATTGTGAGATGTCCTTCACTTCCATTTGCTTTGCTGAAATAATAGAAACGATGCTGCAGTGTCTGTGGCTGATTGCTGTGGCATGCAAGCGAGCTCTGGGGCTGGTGTGTCTGATACTGTATGCTAAGGGAAGGCCCAAATGAGAGGCCAGTTTGACAAATTACTTCACAGATAATAGCCTCTTCCCTGCATGTTTGTGCTCTCTTTTTGCTGCATAGGTCTAACGTCACAGGTTAGGTTTTGTTGTATTTGAGCAATGAGGTTTCTGTCACTTTCTTTGGGAGCTACTTCCATGGCTTAAGTGCCAGAACTGGCCCAAACTTGAATTTTCTATCTGACAAGAAAGTGATGTTTCAATTTCTTTGTCCATCTAGATATCTTGATGAAGTATCTCCAACCAGCACTACTGATGATTCTGCAAGTTACAGGATTTTACTCACATTTGGCCTAAATTTTCCTTTTTTTCCAGTTCCAATTTTTGCATCCATTTTGAAGAGGCAAATAGGATTTTTTTTTTCCTGGCTGAATCCAGCAGGAATTGGATCAAACTTTTAGACCTTTCACAGTCTGATCATTATTATATAACCCCCCAGTCCTTGCTTTGCCAAATTGTATGCCTAATTATTTTAATCTTACCTGCAAAGAATACACTTCACTCTGGAATACTTAATTAGTTTTGTTCTGTGAATTTTGCCCAAATTCTTGTTCCCCGGTACACAATGTCATTAAAAACTGATTTTTGGTCAGTGAATTGAGAATAGATCTGCTGGATTCATTGGAGGTCCCTAACACAGTGTAGCTAAGATCCGACTCAGATTTGTTTGTCTAAGTATGGTTTTCCCAGTACTATATATAGATGGGTTTTAGAAACATAACTCCCTCTTAATATTTTCCTACTTAAAAGCCGTTGGTTATACAACAGTCAGGGAGATGATGGTTTTCATTAAACAAAGCTTGCTTTCAATGTTTTTGGATTAGTTTGTGTTGAAATACTGATAATCTAGAAGAAGAAGAAATATGTAGAGGTGGTTTCAAATGCCTTTTTTGTAGAAAAAATGTAGACAATGTTCTTCACATGATGTCATTTTACCAGAGGCCATGTGTGAAAGTAAGTCACATGGAGTATTTGTTGAATAGTGCAGATGTTTTTCTTTCTGTCTGTTGAAAACAAATATTGCAAATATGCATTTATGTTTTCTTAGCACAAATCTCTTACAACAGATTTGAGCCATGGTTCAATCTTTAAGACCCTGTGAATCTTCCACTGTCTTGCAGTTGGAGAGAGACGTCAACTTCTGTGGGGTACAGGAGCTTTCAAAATCCTTCAGGAGGGAGATATGGATGCTTTCCAACGCTTGAAGATCTACCTTTAACATGGAAAACTTTACATTTCAGTGTCCATCTACTTGCACTGGATATTCAAGTTTGGAGCATGTTCATTGGAAATAGGGTCTAAATGCCTCATCCCTGGACCCATGTAGTTGGTATAGACTGAGGAGGCTCTTCAGGTGATGGGCAAAACTTAGGAAAAAATCTGGTGTTTCTGTGCTTTTCTTATTGGTAATATGGAGATGGTAGTGTTCACTCACTTGAGGAATATGTAAGTTATTGCATTCAGACTGTTGAGGAAATGGAAAGTGTTGCATTATTAATATAAGCATCATAGGTATCTTAAGGACAAAGCTGATCTGTACCTGTATTTTTCTCAGTACAAAGTTAAACATGGGCTCATCGATAGCATTTGTTATAAAAACCCCCCAAAGCCTCACCTCTGCTTCCAAACCCCCAGTTGGGTGCATTAAAGCTTTCTTCTTTCGGTTAATCTCTGCAAGGATTTAATGCTGGTTTATTGCCCAACTGACAGCTTTCAAAGAACAGCCTCTGATTCTTTAATGGATTGTCAACAGTAAAAGCTTTTTGCATATTTGATGTTCAGTGTTTATTGCTCAAGTTGTGTGGTTGCTTGTGGGGGTCACATGCAACAGTTTCTGTGGCGAGATTGGATGGTGGAGGGAGGGTGCTGCTGACAAAATTAATCTCTCAGGGACAAGGCAAAATGGATTTTAAGAAGAAAGATGTTTCAGGAGATATATGTAGAAAAACTTAGGATGTTTTGATTGAGATTGTCAAAGCTGCACATTTAAGCTGAAGATCAACTTTTGTTAAGTTTAATTGGAAATCTGTATTAGGTAGGTGGCTTTGAAAGTCTTTCCCTTTTACATATATCCATTCCTGTTTTACTGTACAGAGAATATTATCCACAAAAATACATCTGGCCTCTAAATTTTAAAGCTTTTTTTTTTTTCCCCACTAAGGAAGAAGGTAGCTAAATACTTAATTTATGGGATGGAGTAGATATTTGTCCTATTCAGCTACTAATTGTATTTATATACAGTTAATAAAATGAACATTGCTGTTCTGATATTCTCATTGGGACTCAGTATATTTTTTGCATGGGAATATTTGATTGATGCCAATATCTCCCAACCAAGCATTCATACTCGCATCTTTCAGACAGCTGAAAAATGACTGCTGGAGATGGAATGCATGTTTGCAAAATAGTAATAAGACTTACAGAGGTCATTGTTGTTCTTTGGAGACTAACAGTTTCTCTAGAAGGATGATCTGTCATTGCCTGGAACCGCAGTCAATAAAAAGGTAGATTTCTGCATCTTGTTTTGCTGCTGGAGATCCTTCCCTCTGGAGATCCTTCTCTGGATTCTAGTTCAGCTGTTCTGCAACGTGGTAGTTCTCATGAATCAGGGCAACATGCTTCTGTGAAAACCCCATTTGGCAAAGTTTTGAAAGAGCATCCATGGAGCAGGAGAGCCAGGGCGTAACTGGCTATGGGCAACACATGGCAAAAGAAGAGCTTGGTGCTGTGCTTCAGGAGCTGGGCTGGCAGGCTTGTGGTACTTGGCACATGGTTGTGGGCCACCTGTCAGGTCGCATGCCATGCTAGGCATTATGTTTCCTTCCAGACTGCAGAGCAGCCAAGAAAAAATGGCTTTTTTTCTGCAAAGAGCTTCATCTTGGGAATGGAAAATTATGAGTGCAGAAGACTAAAGGTATCCTGGATTTGATCACCACTCTGGCACACCTATGCTTGGTGTCAGTTGTCTCTTGGCTGAGTGGATAAGGGAAGACTGGTGCAAAGTGAGGGAGCTGTTGGGGTGTGGTGACACTGGTTGTTTTTGCTGTTTTCCTCCAGCCCACAGACACTGCAGGCAGCATCTTGAGAAAACTGTACCTGGCACAATGCCCTCTCTTGCTTCTGCATCACTTTGTTCCTTTCTAGAAACAATTTTTGTTTCGACCAAGTGTAAGCTGACATCAAAGATGTTTTCGCTTCTCTCAAAGGATATTATTTTAAAGGGCAAATAATGCCCAGAGCAGGATTCTACTGTCCCTTCCTTCTTTCTGGTGACAAGCTGATTACTTTTTCTGCTATTTTTCATTTTCCTGTGTTTGCTGTTCCCCAAACTTTCAACTGCCATGAAAACTCCTAAGTGGCTTTTGCCCAAACACATGCAGGTGAGCTTTTAAATGTGAATTGCTTGGTAGATAAATGAGGATTGGTTGCTATATTTAATTATGCAGTCTTCTGTAATGTGTCTCCAACAAGCATTCATCTTGTGGATAGTAATTATTCTTAGCATGCCCATCTGAGCAAGATTATGCTTTGGTAATTGGTTTTGAATCCTATATCCATTTTATTTTAAGCAGCACTCTCTTTAATCCTTTCTATCAATGTTTGGGGATTGAAGGTGAGGTGAGCATGTGGCAGGAGCAAGGGAAGGATTTGTCTTTTTCTTTGTTAGGATGCTGCTGAGCTGACACAGTGGAAGTGGAGGGCGGTTGCTGGCGAGCACAGATGATGACAGCCGAGGCTGCTGGCTCGTTTGTTCTGCACACAGATACACTGCGCATTGAGGCAGCCCAGGTGACGCTTGTCAGCAGGCAGCTTGTGCAGACCCTCATGCTATTGCTGGCCCTGCAGTTGCAGTGAAAGTGGGAGACTCTCCCCCTGGTGACGCAGGGCCACGCTGGTGGTACTGCTGCTACTCATCTGTAACGGAAGTGTGATGATTTCTCTTTGTGTCTTATGCATGGACCAGTGGCCTGCCAGTCTTGGACAGCAGGTGGTCAAATAGCTCTTCATGCTTTTGAAATGGAAGTTATGATTCTTCAGCTAAGTGCCTGTATTGGACAGATCTGAATGTAACCTAGGAAATTGATTGAGTTGTGGCTTTATTTTCTTTTTCTGTGCTTATTTGGTCCCATTGGCCACACTAGCTATTTTATTTATGTAAATAAGCTCAGAAGATGCTTTCTGCAAAGATGAATTGGATATCTCCATGCTCATCTCCTCTTTTGTCTTCAGTGGGGAACCTGAAGCAGAGGAGTTGAGAACAAAATATTTTTGTGATCCTAGCGAGTGCTTCCAGCTGCTGGCAGAACCATGTGTGGAAGCTCTTTGTATTGCCCCTCAAACGTAGGATGATGTAGCCCTTTGCTGTGCATTGTCTCCAGTATGTCTGGGTACATCCAGAGATCTCTGCTTTGAAAGTCTGGGTGGTAACCTGCTTATCCTTCCGCACTTAGCACAGTCCATCTGCTGAGCTATGTAGAAGGACAGGGAGCAGAGAGCCCTTCATTCTTCCTAACTCCCTCCCCTCTGACCTGTGCAGCATTTATGAAGGCACTAGACTTGAAGAGTTCTTGTACTAGGGAAACATGGCATTGTCTGCTAGGTTATTTCCTAGAGCAAAGGGCATTGTGTTTACACAGCATAGGTAATAAACACAGCTCTTGGGAGCAACTGAAATCTCTATTCAAAGACTGGTTGCTAAAATTCTCAACTCGGCAACAAAAAACAATCTGGCATAGCAAGATAACCCCTTAATTCTCTGGAAGCAGAAGAGCTGCTTGCAGAGTACCAATGACACTTACTACTTCCCCATGCACAGTGCTCATATCTGCTACCAATAACCAGGGTGTGTTCAGTCCAAGGCAGGTGTACCCTGTCAAACCAGATAGATCCAAGTGACTAGTTTGAGATCCCTAGTTCCATTTGGAGTCTTAAAAACATGGCAGCTGTCACATGTTATTACAGGTGAGTGTTAAGGTGGTTTTAATTTTGAGCAGCATGATGCATCTAGCTCCAGACAGGGAAAAAATAGCATTGTGCCAGTGAACTTTGCCATCCATGAAAGGTTATTCCTACAAGGGTTGATATTCCATTTGCAAAGAGGAATTTGTAATTGTACTTGTTCATAAAACAGCAGCAACAACAATGTTCCTATGAAAGGAGTGAAAAGGGAGATTAAGAATTCATGTTTTCTGCTCAGGAGAGGTAAGATGGATACATCTTTGAGAACATGGATTTAGCTGTCCACTGTTAGAAATGAGGTCAGGAAACCCTGTCAGTAGAGACTTGAAATAGTCACATTAGCATGGAGCATTTCAAAGGCAGATTTAAAAAATGTGTGTGTGTTTGTTGTTTGGTTTGTGGTGTTTCATTCTAGTGTTGGTTTGGGTTTTGTTTGTTTGTTGTCTTCTTCTGGGAAGACCAGTGTGATTTTCACCATTAGCAGCAGGGACCTAAGGGAGTCTTTGAGCTACTCCAAGGCACACCATGTGTTGGCAGTCTCTACAGAGAGAGGCCAAAGGCTTGCATGGACTGAGAGAAGAAGGTCCTGTCAGGAGAAGGCAAAACCGTGTTGCTGGGGTTGGTTAAGAGAGTCTAGAAAGAATAAGAGAACTGTGGTGCTGTTTTGCCAAAACTGTTGGGCCTAGAGACATGGCTTGTCCTCCTGTGTTTGTTCAGTCTCGCTTAGTCATGGCTCTTGAGCGTAGCCTGAGTAGACAGTTTCTCTTAGATGAACAAAGGGAGGAAGGCACTATATTCTTGCCTGGGCCACTTTCCTCTTGATCACCTATTTTTGGCCTACTGACAGTGCTTTCCTGTGTGACGCTGTGTGGTAGGCACAGTTGAGAGGGTGGCTAAGATCTGGAAGCGATAGCTGGTGACTGATGAAAGGGAAGGGACGTTGCTGTTGAGGAAATACAGTGGTGGCCTGACTGGGCACTTGGGACTGCTTTTGGGGAAGCCAGATGTCATTGGAAGTTTCTTGGTATGCTACAGGCTTCCTGATGATTATAGGTAGGTCAAAAACTGGTCAAGGACCCACATCCAGAAGATGTCATGGCTATTTATTTACTTAGTTGTCCCATTAGTTACTTCTGTTGGTGGGGAAAGCTGTGTTCTACAAGAGATGAAATAGTGGAGTGCTCTCAGATGTGGTACCACATTGACTGCAAAGATGTGGGCTTCAGAGTTACAGGGTGATCCAGACCTAGCTTTTTCTCCACTTGTGGGGTAGGGAGCCTGAAGCCAAATGTCTGAAAATCAGTAATTTGAGCATGCTTCCGTGCAGATTTAATGAAAAACATTTGCGTCAGTTCCTTGTTGATCAGGCCTGATTCTTCCCTCCCTGGGAGAAAATTTTTGTCCTGAGAATCCTGCCTATCCCATCTTTGGGACTTGCCAAAAGTTGGATGGGCTTGGGGAGTTATTCCTACTGAGCTCTGTCCTCCATCTGTCAAAAAAAAAAAAATTCTCCTTCCATCCTTCTTTTCCATGTTCTTTGGGGGCAAAAATAACTTTCCAAGACAGAAGATGAATTTGAGATGCTGCTGACAGGAGGAGAGGTAACTTTCTCATGCTAGTGTATCTCCACCAAGGGCTGAACACATGGTGAATGTAGCTGCTAGCATTAGGGATAATTGTTAACATCCTGGAGAGCTGTGATGGGGGGAGATAAGGATGGGCAAACCAGCATGCTCTGCATGCAGTAGTCACACCATCAGCCTTTAGAGCCAGACAATCTTTCATTTTTATTATAATTGTGTCATCTCTTTAATTTCCCTGGCATAATGTACTTAATCCATAATTATAAAATACGCAACTAGCCCTTGGCTTTGCTGTGTTCTCGTAATGTGAGAGTGATTATGTGTTTTTATTAATTTAACTTTCTACAAGCTAACAGATTGCCATAAAGGAAAACAGAATTTCTCAACCAGTAGAGCTAATAGCTGTATTTCAGCAAAGGCCCCATGGTACATGTTGAACAATAACCACCATTCCTGTGCCACTTGCAGTTTTTAATTGAATTTCTATCCCATGGATATCATGTCAGAGCCATTCATCTGCTCCACTAAGTCTTCTGATATTAAACAAGTTCTTCCAAGTTATTATTGTAGTACAAATACTGCTCGATGGTTGATTTGCATTACATATGCACTGGTCTGGCGGAAGTAATGCAGTGCAGAAAAGTTTAGCTAGCATAGGTGCAAGCAAAGGAATCATTATTACGGGTAAAACTATTACACTGTACCTTTCAACTTCTTTTCTTGTTGGAATGATAGGTTTTGCTCTGCCTGTCCTGCTCAGAGTGAGACAGTGACATTGGAAAAATTATTGTACAGCTGTGTGATGGTCTTGGAACCAGCAATGGAGACCTGCCTGGCTCATCAAATATTTAAAGACTTTGTTCTCCAAGGAAGTGGCTCCTGACAACCACTGTTTGCAGCACAGCAAAATCTTTCTTGTTCCATGGTTCACTATGTTTATCTGGTGTTGGTAAACAGAAGTCACAATCCTTGTGTAAGGACTGCAGGGTAGATCAGTGCTGGGGCAGAGCTGGGAACAGGCCATATCTCCCAGTTATGTGCATGCGGCAAGTCACTCCTTGTTTCTGCGATGGTGCTCTTGCTTAGAGGCTGTGAGTCTTGGAATTGACTGTCCTGACATGAACTTGGACCAGACTGCCATGTGGTGGGGTCTAAATAGCTTCAGAATAATAAACTCTGACACTGGTGAAACTGTGCTCTCAGGTTCAGTGCGTGGAACTGAGGGGATCCATAGTTTAGACTTCGCTATCACCTTACTTTGCCCTTTTCTTTCCTCTACATAACCTTTTTTAAAAGATGAGTTAAAGCATTGCATTTTGTGGAAAGATGTGATTTCAGCCCCACTTTACCCCTGCCAAATTCAGAGACTTCTTATGTCTGACAGTGTGTTTATGATACTGGAGCATTACAGTCTATGACTAATAACTCATCTCTGGGCTCTTCTTACTGACTGGTGTCTCTGGCTGATAGCACAGAGTAGATGAAAGCAGGGTGAGGTTTCCATTGAAATTAGGGAAAGGGTCTGCATAGCTAGACTGTTCAGGAAGGAAGGTCTGAACTGTGTTCACTGGCAGTCAGTAAGAGAAAGCAGAAGAAATGTCACTTGACTAACCTGGTCTCGTTCTATGACAAGGTGACCTGCTTAGTGGATGAGGGAAAGGCTGTGGATGTTGTCTACTTGGACTTTAGTAAGGCCTTTGGCAAGGTTTCCCTCAGCAGTCTCCTGGAGAAGCTGGCTGCTCATGGCTTGGACAAGTGTACTCTTCACTGGGTAAAAAACTGGCTGGATGGCTGGGCCCAAAGAGTTGTGGTAAATGGAGTTAAATCCAGGTGGTGACCAGTCACAAGTGGTATTCCCCAGGGGTCAGTATTGGGGCCAGTTCTGTTTAATATCTTTATCAACGATCTGGACGAGGGGATCAAGTGCACCCTCAGTAAGTTTGCAGGTGACACCAAGCTGGGTGGGAGTGTTGATCTGCTGGAGGGTAGGAAGGCTCTACAGAGGGATCTGGACAGGCTGGATCGATGGGCCGAGGCCAACTGTATGAGGTTCAACAAGGCACAGTGCCGGGTCCTGCACTTGGGTCACAACAACCCCATGCAATGCTACAGGCTGGGGGAGGAGTGGCTGGAGAGATGCCTGGCAGAAAAGGACCTGGGGGTGTTGGTCGACAGCCGGCTGAATATGAGCCAGCAGTGTGCCCAGGTGGCCAAGAAGGCCAATGGCATCCTGGCTTGTATCAGGAATAGTGTGGCCAGCAGGACCAGGGAAGTAATCGTGCCCCTGTACTCGGCACTGGTGAGGCCGCACCTCGAGTACTGTGTTCAGTGTTGCGCCTCTCACTACAAGAGGGACATTGAGCTGCTGGAGCGTGTCCAGAGGAGGGCAATGAAGTTGGTGAAGGGTCTAGAGCACAAGTCTTAAGAGGAGCGGCTGAGGGAACTGGGGTTGTTTAGCCTGGAGAAGAGGAGGCTGAGGGGAGACCTTATTGCTCTCTACAACTACCTGAAAGGAGGTTGTAGCGAGGTGGGGGTTGGTGTCTTCTCCCTAGTAACAAGTGATAGGACGAGGGGAAACGGCCTCAGGCTGCGCCAGGGGAAGTTTAGGTTGGATATTAGGAAAAACCTCTTCACCGAAAGGGTTTTCAAGCATTGGAACAGGCTGCCCAGGGAAGTGGTTGAGTCTCCATCCCTGGAGGTATTTAGAAGACAGGTAGACGTGGTGCTTTGAGGACATGGTTTAGTGGTGGACTTTGCAGCGCTATGTTGATGGTTGGACTTGATGATCTTAAAGGTCTTTTCCAACCTAAATGATTCTATAATTCTATGATTCCTAGACTGGAAGTGAAACACTATCTTGCAAAACTCTTGATGGGAGTTTTCATAGGGATTGCAACAAGAAGTGCAAGTGTGCCATGCCGAATATTAATTACATGGAGGTTCTAAAGTGCAAAATTAAAGGTGATTTCCCAGCATGCTTCTCCCCTCTCCACTGCTTTCTATTGCTTAATATACTAACTCTATTGGGGAATTAATAATTCAGTCACCTGAGAAGTCATAGTGATCCCGAACATCGGGGCTCTGGAGTTGCTACCTCCTCCCAGCTGAAGTTGGGGCTGGCTGTGTTAAGCCTGTCTCCTTCTCTGTTCAAGTCTGAAGTACATGCTTGGTTGCACTAGCAGGGCGCAAAGAAGCGCTCAAACAACTGGCCTGTTCTTGGTTTAATGTTGTACAAATACATAATGATCGTCAGTGTCTGGCCTTCTGCATATTAACCAGAAGTTCTGAGGAAACGGGAGCACTGTTGCTTATCTGCAGCTTACCGGTGTGAGGGTAGGTCTGTGCAGGTTGCAGGTAGTGTCAAGGCCCCCAAGCTGCTGATACTTGAAGAGAAGTTGATCTCAATTCTCCAGCCATGAGTTTCAACTAGGAACCATTCAGTCTCTTTTTAAATGCATGTTGGAGTATAAATACTCTTAATAGTGTCTAGATTGTGATGACAAGGTCTTAGCTGCACAGTAACTTTTCAGTGGTGTAGGGACCGAAGAGCATCTGGGCACTGCTGATTGGGGAATTACTGGAATTTGTTTGACACATGCAGAAGCAGCTGCCTGAGCATATGCCTGGTGTCCAAGGAACTGCCATCAAAGGTGTAAGCCTTGCTGTAAGGGCAGCAGTTGCTGTATTTACATCCTGCTTTCTGGATCCAACACGGTTCTGGGAGGTTCATAGGACAGTCTGAGGTTTAGTACTCCCTGTCTGGATTCAACCTGCTTTTTGTTTCCACTGCCCTGTGAGCTATCCAGGCAGCATTTAAAAGCATGTAGCAAAATCCCATTTAGAGCCTGTCTAGAAACCACGATCTGAAAAACTCTGCCTCTTTATCTTCCTTGTAAGGTTGCAACTCTGATATTAGCTTGTGACAGCAATTATTGATGGTGTCATTAAGGATGAGATCCCATTCCCAGCAATGCATTTAATATTTTCCACCCTTTTTTGCTGTGGGGACACTGATAAGTGGTAGCAGAATGAGATTTAAAAAAAAAAAAAAGAAGGAAGAGAGAAGGTGGGAGTTAAAGAAGCCCATGTTTATAGTTTGCCCTCATCCGTGAGGAAGCGAGATTAATTCATGAAAATATTTTGTGTACTAGAGTTATTAAAGTGTAATCTTTGCAGAATAATGACTTGTAGCAAAAAATCATCGTTATTTATTTTCTCCGTTTTCAGCATCAGTTATGTAGTAAAGTATGGATAAAGAAATAACCCCTTCAGATAGCATTCCCAACATGCATTTACTGTTGATTTGAAAAGACAGCTGCTATTTCACCATGGTACTCTGATTATTACAAACACTTTGTTTTAAAGCTTAGCAGCTGCGTAATAGATGCATATGTACATGATGTAATATCTCTTTCTGTGTTCCCTCTTTCAATAATCACAGTACTTAAGTCTCAATGTGAACTTTATTGATCCATGATTGTAGCTTATTAACATGGAAGTATTCCCTTACATCTGAGACAAGCACAAATAAATGTGTGTGTCTAAAATGGAGCCTGGGGAAAGGCATTTTTGACTGCATGGACTGTGATTAATAGAAGCACACACCAGGGGGGTTAAGGATATATTGGGGTGGGTGGGAGGAGGAGGAATGAATTGGGGGAAGCTTGGGGAAAGCTTGGCTGTTTTCCTGTAGCAGGAGATCTCACTGGTTTGTTTATATTTTCAACTGGCTAATTGATGCAGGTCCACTGTGGTACTTAGTTAAAAGTGGGTCATGGGGCTGCATGGAGTGAATGTTCTGAAGAACATGCTGTACTGCATTGGGGCTTCCAGTTTTGGATGCGATAAGTAGTTTCTTTTGGACATATACTAGCTGAAGGTCTAATGTTAAAACATGAGCAATCAAGCAGCATACTCAAGGCAGTGGTGCTAATCCAGCAGGTGTCCTGTCCAGATGCCCTCCCAGGGACCTTCTGAAAGGACAGAGGTGGGGCAGGAAAGCTCATCTGCTCTGAGACATTGGCCACTGCCCTTATTTGCAATAAGCTACAGAGATGCACCACTTTCCCTACATGTTCTTGTGCCCAGCGTGTCCATTCACTGCTCACTGATGTCTCAGTCATGACTAAATGGTTTTGCTAGAAATTGTGGCACTGTGCGAACCTTCCTCTTTTGTACCCATATTTCATTTTCTCCTCCATCCTCAGAGTAAAACCTGTAGACATGTGCACAGACAACTCTGCAGAACTGCCTCTGCAGTGAGTGGTTGGTCAGATACTTCTTGACTGCAGGCGGCTTCTTTTCAGAGAGTTACTATTCAGCCCACAGGAAAATTAATTCCCAGAATGTTAAAGCTGATGTTAAAACAAACCACGTGCCTTCTGGTAAGGCAGCTAGAAAGGATAAGGAAATGGGCAATGATGAGCTGCCACTATTTCCTAATTAATCACAGGCTATTGCAATCTACCTGCTAAAAGATGGGCAACCCTTTATGCTGACATTATCCCTGGGGGTCTTAATGGTGCCCTCCAGGAATGCTTCATCATGCTTCATTTTCTCATTGGCTTTTGAAGCATCAGGTTGACTAGAGTGAAGAAAAAAAGCCATTTCTCTCCTGGTCTAAATAATATCACTGAAAGAACTTAAGTGCCACTGCTTTAAAACTGTCCAGGGGCTGTGAGTGAACCATGCTGGGTTAGAATACAATTAAAGATACACTGCACAATTTAATGAGTTCTGCTCTAATTTTTTTTGAAGCATGGATCCATGGACAGTGCTGTCAGAAACATGAGCAACAGTTGGTTCATCAACAGGCAGATACCCTGAGTGGGACTGGAGCCCAAGTTCAAGTAGAAAGCATAGCCAAAGGTCCAAACCATACTGACTTGAATACTAGGATAGACAATTACGTTGAGGGACTCTGAGCTCTGACATAGCACAGGGCACAGTACCTCACACAGTAAGTTATCATAGAATCATAGAATACTTTGGGTTGGATGGGACCTTTAAAGGTCATCTAGTCCAACCCCCCTGTGTGATGAGCAGGGACATCTTCAACTAGATCAGGTTGCTCAGAGCCTCCTCCAACCTGACCTTGAATGTTTCCAGCGATGGGGCATCTACCACCTCTCTGGGCAACCTGTTCCAGTGTTTCACTACCCTCATTGTAAAAAATTTCTTTCTTATGTCTAGTCTAAATCTACCCTCTTTTACTTTAAAACCATTACCCCTTGTCCTATTGCAACAGGCCCTGCTAAGTTTGTCCCCATCTTTCTCATAAGGCCCCTTTAAGTACTAAAAGGCTCCCCAGAGCCTTCTCTTCTCCAGGCTGAACAACCCCTGCTCTCTCAGCCTTTATTTACAGGAGAGGTATTCCATCCCTCTGATTATTTTTTGTGGCTCTCCTCTGGTCCCACTCCAACAGGTCCATGTCTTTCCTGTTCTGAGGGCTCCAGATCTGGATGCAGTACTCCAGGTGGGGTCTCATGAGAGCAGAGTAAAGGTGCAGAATCACCTTCCTCGACCTGCTGATAATGCTTCTTTTGATGCAGTCCAGGACATGGCTGGCCTTCCAGGCTGTGAGTGCACATTGTTGGCTCATGTCCAGCTTTTCATCCACCAGTACCCCCAAGTCCTTCTCGGCAGGGCTGCTCTCAATCCCTTTATCCCCCAGCCTGTATTGATACCGGGGGTTGCCCTGACCCATGGGCAGGACCTTGCACTTGGCCTTGTTGAACCTCATGAGGTTCACATGGGCCCACTTGTCGAGCTTGTCCAGATCCCTCTGGATGGCATCCCTTCCCTCCAGCATGTTGACTGCACCACACAGCTTGGTGTCATTGGCAAACTTGCTGAGGGTGCACTCGATCCCACTGTTTATGTCATTGATGAAGATATTAAACAGCACTGGTTCCAGTACGGACCCCTGAGGGACACCACTTGTCACTGATCTCCATCTGGACATTGAGCCGTTGACCACTACTCTCTGGATTTGACCATCCAACCAATTCCTCATCCATTGAACAGTCCACCCATCAAATCTATATCTCTCCAATTTAGAGAGAAGGATGTTGTGGGAGACCATGTCAGAGGCCTTTCAGAAGTCCAGATAGATGACACCTGTAGCTCTTCCCTTGTCCACTGATGTAGTTACTCCATCATAGAAGGCCACTAGGTTGGTCAGGGAGGACTTGCCCTTGGTGAAGCCATGCTGGCTGTCTCAAATCATCTCCTTGTCCTCCATGTGCCTTAGCATAGCTTCTAGGAGGATCTGTTCCATGATCTTCCCAGGCACCGAGGTGAGGCTGACAGGTCGGTGGTTCCCAAGATTCACCTTTCCACCCTTTTAAAAAATGGGTACAATGTTTCCCTTTTTCCAGTCCCCAGGGACTTCACCTGACTGCCATGACTTTTCAAATATCACGGAGAGTGGCTTGGCAACTGCATCAGCCAATTCCTTCAGGACTCTGGGATGCATCTTTTCAGGTCCCGTAGACTTATGTATGTTCAGGTTCCTCAGGTGCTCACGAACTTCATCTTCTTTTACAGTGGGAGGGACTTTGCTCCCCCAGTCCCTGTCTTGCAGTCCATCCACTCGAGAGGTGTAGGAAGAGAGATTGCCAGTGAAGACTGAGGCAAAAATGTTGTTGAATACCTCAGACTTCTCCTCATCCTTTGTTACCAGTCTTGCTCATCGGGGGGTGTGTGGGTGTGTGTGTGTGTGTGGTGTGTGTCCGTTTTCTTTGACCTTCCTTTTCTGGCTGACATACCTGTAGAAGCCCTTCTTATTATTCTTTGCATCCCTTGCCAAGTTCAGCTCCAGCTGCCCCTTGGCTTTCCTGACCCCATTCCTATACAACTGGGCAGTGTCCCTATGCTCTTCCCAGGATACCTGTCCCTGCTTCCACTGCCTGTGTACTTCCTTCTTTCCCTTTAGTTGGACCAGCAGGTCTCAACTCAGCCATGCTGGTCTCTTGCCTAACTTAATCCATCCAATTCAGTCAATCAATCCAGTCCAATCTATCTGTCATGGCTAAGAAAGTGTGGATCTTGGTTTACAGTTTGAAATGTCTGCACCTATGCGAACCTTTGTGGGAGATGCCATACTCCAACCTAGGTGGCTGGAACAACAGCAAAATATGTTGTCATGTGTAACTGGCAAAAAGTTCACAACCACATAGGAAGTCTGTGGCAAAGTAGGAACCTTGCAGGTCTCCCAAGATACCTTCTAATGTCTTTAGTACAACAGAATTCTTTCTTCAGTTAACCTCACAGTCTGCATCTTGGGTGTTTGTGTTTGATCCTTTTTGTAAGTAGTTAACTGATGATTAAATCCAAAGACATAAAGAAAATCCATGGTGTGTCTAGTAAAAGGACTTTAGCATCTTGGATGTCAGACAACTTTCCCCTTCCATTTGCCTTGATAATATGCAGGGTGCTTAGCTCTTCATAAACTCCGTTTAGGTAAAAATCATGACTTTAACATGAATAAGAACCACATTTTCAGCATGCTACTTAGGAGCAAAGGCATAAGGAATATTTACCCTTGTATTTCAGGGCCTAAAGAAAAATATGCCTTATCTGATACCTGGAGGAAGTATCATTCTGCAGTGTAGTGCTGGAGCTAATTCTCAGTTTGAAGAAGTTTAAGTTAGCTCTTTCTGACTACTTCTTGAGACAGCCTATCAAGCTAGAGAGATGATTGGTCTCTTCCAGTGCTTCCTTTTCCTTCCCTGCTTCTCAGCCTAAGATATCCTCCTTCATGAGTTTGAAGGAGATGCACATTTCCTTGTGCTCCGTTTACTATTCCTTCATTAAAATGGCAATCGCCCCAACATCTCCTAGGGGACTTGCTGAAGCTGATTGACTTTTCAAGCTGTTCCCACTTTATTGATCTTCTGTCTAAAAAAATTTCAACAGGTTTATTTTCCCAAGACCAAGTGTTTTGTGTTAGAAGAGCTTCTGAGTGCCAAGTGCAAAAGATGACAGGAAAAGGAGGCTTTTCTGGGGTAAAATTAAGCTTGAACCAACTGTGGTTTGAAAGATATGAGGCAGTGAGGTCTTAGGGCATGATAGTGCAGGAATGATCAATTGTGTGCTTTCTGAGCTGCCCACAACTCACAAGCAGTTGGTGGGGAAGAGCGGGATCCCCATGTTGAGCATCTGCCATGTGGATCACAGTCATTTATTAAACTTGATAATAAACAGCAAGCTTATCTCTTTGGAAGGTCTGTGTAGACACAAGCTCAGACCTCAGTGTCTGCACTTTGAAGACATGCTAACTAGAATCGAGGCTGTTAATCCTCGTGCTCAGGGAATGAATAAGACTCACACTCAACCAGTGCTAGTATGAAATATCTACATGCAGTATAGCACTGAATTTAACTGTATTATGAGAGGCTTAATCCAGCTGCTGATCTGACTGTTGACCAAGCCAAGAAACTGGGTGACAGATGACTGGTTTCTTCCATTTTTGCACTTATATCCCTGTCCTTATATTTCTCAACCAAATTCTTTGCTCTCAGGAACTAGGAGACGATGTAGTGGTATAACCTGACTGTCTGGATGAGAAAGGAAGAGAGTCATTTGGGACCATTCAGAACAACCTTAGCGTACTGCCCAGGGACTCAGCTGTATAACCAGGCCACCCTGCAAAGCAAGTGGTGCAACCTACATAAAGGCATTGTCAGCTGTGTAATCCAGCCTGAGAGCTCCTTCTGTCTTGTGAATTATGATGTCAGTGTTATGAGATGCTCAAAAATGTCAGTGTATGGTTCAGAAAGCTGAGAGGGTTTGCATGGATATTTCAGTGGTAACTAGAATGGATAAGCCTCAAAGGATTCAGGAATGGGCTGATTTTTATGTTTTTATTTATTTATTTATTTATTTATCATATTGAAAGAGAGCTTGTACTGGAGACTGTTCTGGTGGAAAAATACCATTACAAAAAACCTGTTCAGAGCAATAGTAGCCTGTGACTTATTTGTGTTCTTTTATGGCTCCAAATTCTCTTTGCTTCTTAAGAAAACCAAACTTGCACTATTGCTTTGTCTTGTCCATGCAGGTTTAAACTTCTGAAGTTTCTTAGAAATGCAGAATTCTCACAAATGCAAAATGCTAGCATCCTCTTGTTAATGTTGCTATTACTCTGTATGTTTATAGATATCCATAGGTATAGTGGGTCCTGACCTTTATTGTGTAAAATTGTGTAGATCTGCCAATATTATTCATTCACTTGAATGTAATAGGGTCACATTGATTTAAACCAATTGGGGATCTGGTGCAGTCTTATTAGTTGTAGAAAAGTAGCATTAGAGGCTTTCAGTCTCTAATGTGACTGAAAGTAAAGATATGTTCCTAAGTCTAGAAGGGAATTCTTGCATTGACAGTCCTCAGTGGTCTCAGGTGGCTGCATCTCATGAGCTTTTTTTTGGGGGGGGGAACAGTAAGAGCCAATCTTTTCCCAGGAAGCTAAGTTAACTAAATGGGAAACTGGAGTGCCGAGGAGCCTTGCTTGGGGTCAGGCAGGATTTCTGTGGTATTTACGTTCAGGTTGTGTGGGTGTGCTGCGGGGGGCAGTAATCTTTGTGAGCCCCAAGAAGGGGAGTTGCCGGTAGACATAAGGCTTGTGGGAGATGGGTCGGCTGAGGTAGGGAATGGAACATGTTGCAGACTGACTGTAAAAGTTGGTTTGGGAATTGTCTGCAATTTTTAATATCTGTGTCTGTGTCTAAGGAACTAGACTAAACTACCTCTATCACTGCCCTCTTTTAACTACATCAGTTTTCCAAAGATTTGCTGATAGTTTGAAAAAGTTAACGTGCCTTGCGTTATATTAGAGATGACTCAAGTTCATCTAATGTCCCCACAGTACTGCTTACCACTGATCCCAAAACAGGCAGTGTCAAAGGCATTTCAGGTAAACCCTGGCCACAGCCACCATCCCAGGGGGCATGAATGGACACTGATGTTGGTATTCCCAGCTGAGAAACTGAAATTTGAGTCACCTGTCCCCCTCTCTTAGAAGGGTGAGGTGACTTACTGTCAGGGTAGTTTGTATTGCCCAGTGTGTACTTATTCTCTGAGTGGGCAGAAAGACTTCTTTGTCATCCACATCTAGTACAGAAATACAGAGTCTAGTAATGGGGCAGTTCCATAGTCTTCCCTTGACATTTTGTTCAATACACACTTAAGGGGAGTTCCAGTTTAAAAGCACCTAATAGCATGGATGATAAATTGAACCTCTGCAATTCCTTCAGAAAATCCTACATTCAGAGTGCTTTCCTTTTGATACAAAATAATGCAAATTAAAATGATTATCTACTTAAGAGAATCATTACAGAAGCATTTTTAGCTGTAGTAATAAAAGTAGAAAAGAGCTCGGGAAGGGCCTTGTTTCTAGTTAATAATCTAATTAATATCTGGTTAATTAATGAGGCTTTGTCATCAAAGATTCCTTTTATCTTTGAGGCTATTAAAGTGTCCCCTAGACCAAATTTCTTGACTGCGTCTTGATAAGGACATCTTTGCTGAGTCAGTCGAGTGCTTGGAATCAAATCAGTATGCTGCCTTATCAGGGATGTATAAAACACCTCTTTGGAAAATTAGAATACATCAGAATCAAGAACACGATAAATATGTCAGATCTTTTAGACAGTACAAATGGGAACTGAGTAATGACGAGGTGTAGTTCTTCAAAGCTATACAAAAGTAATGCTTTTACATAGATTTCACAGTAGTGAAATAACCAGAGCAGAAAAAGGAGAGGCCTTTGTGAAGCCAGACTGTCTTAGCTCCAGATTGCCCGTTTCATGGCAACTGAACTGTGTCTTGGGTGGTGTCTGCAGGGATGTGGTGTCCGAGTCTCAGGTCAGAAGCAGTAAGATGATGATTCAGATTCTGATGTCCTTGCTGAGGCTCCTGATGTGCATATTACATGATGCCTGTATAGCTTTCATGTTTGAGCTTCTGTGAGGTACAGTTTCTACCAGTGGGCATCAACTTTGCGTGGCCACGATAAGGATTGCCAGCAGGTCATCAGTGGTGTAATGGGGCAAGCATTCAATGAAAGGAAGCGCTTACCCCAGCTTTTGAGGAGACGCCATTTCACATTTCCTCAGGTCTTTGTTTGTATTCTTGATTCTGCCAGCAACCATTGGGAAATCCATATCACATTTCTCTGCTTGTCTCTGCTCTCTTCACTTTGTAATGCTATATAGTGTGTATGGCACAGTAGAGTCCTGATATTGTTTGGCACCTACTTCTAGTAGTAATTCTCATACATATCCACACAGAATAACAACATTTAAAACATAGAGCACCAGCACATTACGACAAATGATGAACTTTTGATCTCAGGCAGGATGACTGAGGTCCTTCCCTTCATTTGTACTGCCAGCTCAGTGCATGAACTTTTCTAATCCGTTTAGTGTGAGATACACCTTGCCTTGTTCTAGCCATCTGACAGTTGAGTGTGTGTTGGTTGCTCTGGTCTCCCTTTGCATTGAAGGGAGGAAGACACCTTAAGAGAGCAATACATCCTCACCTATTTTAGGATGAATGAATCATTCTCTGAAGTGAACATTCTCTCTCTATAGTTAGAGAGAAAATGTGGACAGGCTTGGGAGCCAGAGCTAAACACCTAGTTTGTAGGTAGCTAAATTTAAGATGAGATAAACGGCCATGGTATAGAGAAGATGGGAATCTTACTTATAGCTGGGGAAGTAGAGTTATTTTAGTATCGGAGTAGGAGGCATCAATCTTGTTACTTTTATGTCTCCTTATTGTGGGCTATTCTGCAGCAGAATATAAAGTGATGCTTAGTAACCACTACATCTGTAGCCTGCTGATGGTGAATGCTATTTAGACACCCAATGGCACATTGTTCTGGATAGTCAGTGATTGCTGGGGATATCCAAAGCACCACTGTGTTCCTTCAGGATAAGTAGAACAAGAATGATGCAAACATATGGCTTTCAAGTTAGTCCCCACCATCCCTGTAGGCTAAATATACAAAACCTACATCTCCAGAGACAGTTCATGCCCACCTGAGTAGTCATCTCTACTAAGGAATGACTGGTGTGAACAGTCCCCCTGCCTTATGGGAGGGTGATCAAATGAAACACTGATGAGCAACCAGCCACTAGAAATGTGACTGATATTCACATCTCCTGTGCTTTGTTGCCCATAAATCCAGAGGTGGAATATTCTGTATCTTTTTGTCCAATCTCTGAGACATCCAGAGTCCTCCCAAAGGCTCATATTGAATAAACAAGAGAGGATACCTTTCCTGTAAAAAATAAAAACAGAGAAGAATCTGCAAGAAAAAAAGACGAAGCCAGTGGTCCTAGTTAACTCCTCTCTCCTTCATTTTGAACGGTGAATCACAATGACTAATGCATCATGGCAGCTCATTTTGCCTTGCCAGTCTCCACTGTACATTGTAAATTGAAATTTATCAACAAAGGTCATCTTCAAGTCTTTCAGACGTTTGGTGATGGGAATTGTCATTAATCAAAAAAGAAAGGGGGTGGAGGAAGGGTGCTGGTATCATAATAGAAATTGGGGTGGGTATTCTGCTGTTTAGATGACATGCAAACTAAAAGGAAAAAAATAATTTTCCAAGAGAAATTACCAAAACTATGATCTGCTTGAACTTCATTTTCCCCAGTGGGATCTCTGGTTTTAGGTACTTTTTAAACTTTGTGGAACTGAACTAGAACTGATGCATTACAGTTTCAGAAGTACTGAGGATGTAAAACTTTGCGTAGGATGGCAGAAAGTGGTTTTATTCAGGTCTTTTTAATTACTCTGGGTTTTTGCTGATATACTTGGATAGTTGATTTTTTCAAGAAAGATCTTCCTGTTGAAGATTGGTCTCTGAGGCATCCATGACAAAAAATGTAACTGAACTAGAAAGAGCAGTCATAGGATGATCAGAGATGTGAATAAGTTGTACAAGGAATGGCTAAATAAATGAGGAGTCTTCAGACTGGAAAAAAATCTGTGGGGAATACGACAACAGTCAGTGCAATCACAAATGGCAGCATGAGGCTCCATGGTTTCATTCTTGTTAAGTGGTAGCAGTGGGCTCTGAAATATATTATCAATTTAAAACAAAAGGGAGCATCTCTTCATACAGCACACAGTTGTGGTGTTTAATAACACGTGATAATGAATTGCCAAGTTTCCCTGTGGGGTTAGACAGATTTATAGAACTAAAAGCCCACTGATGGCTCTTGCACACAAAGGCATCATCTTCAATTTAGGAAGTCTGTGATATTGCTGTAGGCTGGGAAAATACACCAGGAAGCAGTACCATATGCTTTCTCAGTTTCTGTTCACTTCCTCAGACTTTCATTGTTGTCCATAGCTTTCTTTAGTGGGGTGGGAACAAAGGGAGGCAGTTGTTTCTGTTTGTACCTGTAAAATATTCTGACTTTATTACAGTCACTCTAAAACCATGGTTGGGTAAAAGCAAGCTCTCAGCACAGAAAATGTTGTGCTCTGCTAAGTGAAAGATTCACAGAGTACAGATACTTGGATTTCCTTGGTTAGTAAGTAGGCACAGTCCAACATGGCTATTGTTTTTTTGTATGTTTGGGCTTTTTGTTTGAGTTGGGTTTTGCCTTTCTCTTTTTTTTTTTTTTTTTTTTTTTTTTTTTTTTGGTGTCAGACAAAAGTGTCTTTGTGTGTGACCAGATCCACCAGACAGGCTTGCTTGCAAGAGTGGCTCTTTCTGGGAACTGCCTTATTGTAAATGAAATTAGGCTCCACTGTTGCAGGCTGGGAGCTGGACCTGGGCTCCCCTGGTTGCCTTGAGGTTGGGAATGATATAGGCCTGGAGAGGCAGAGAAGGAGAGCCTGGGGAGCTGGGCTAGCGGTGACAGGTGGCACCACGTCCACTGCTTCTGGAGGAGCATTTTAGACTTGCACTCATTCCCTGCCTTGGCAGTGGTAGTGGTCACCCTGCCTTTCTAGAGCTCCAGCTGGGGCTGGATTAGCTGCAGGGCCAATTCTGTGTTTCTATCCCAGGCATTTGGCTGCCCGAGGCAGACTCTGGCTTTGTCTGGGCTCATAAGCAGCCATAAGAGAAGAAAAGTTGCTTTTCTCTTTTGTATCTAAATATGAAAAATGCTTTGGGAGTGGAGGATGTTCAGCCAACAACAGCCATAGTACCAAAAGCCAGGAAGTAGTCTAAAATGTTCAACGAGGAAGAAAAAGAATAATCTCAAAGAGTTCAGAGAGGCAGGGCCAGAGCATGCTAAATGACTGATATCCTTTCGAAGAGCAGCAGGCCTCTGCCCTGCCTGCAAGTTAGTGGGACCAGCTTCCCACATGGTGCAGTAATTGTTGTGTGGTTGGCCTGGTTCCTGATTTAGGACTCTGTGCTCCAGTAAGAACCCGTTTAGCCACTTGGTGCAAAGCAGTGTGGTGGGGTTAGCGCTGAGCCAGCTTTCGTCCGAGTCCTGAACCACTTATGAACACTAGGGTAGCTGGCCAAAGGCGTTTACAGTTGGGGCTGCTGCAGGGGGGGGGGGTCTCTTCTCAGTGTGTCATAGCTTCAGAAAGGCCTTTATCTCAGGGACAACAATTTGAGGGCAAGGAAGGGGAAGGGAGAGATGGAAACAAATTGTTTCACAAGCAATGGAAGTTTGGCAGCCTGACTTCTTGTGTTGTGCAGTTGGGTTCTTTGTAGTGTATTAATATGTGAGCTGTGCTTGAATGTTTTCCTGCATCTGGATGTTCAGAGAGATGTGCCTGCTCTTATGTCTCATGGGATTTGGTTTCATGCTGTAGCTTTTCTCTGAGTGCTAATAAGTTTGCACTCCTTTTGCTGGCTGCTGGTTTTCATGAAACTTACAGAAACTTAGTTCCTCTTGGGTTTTTGTTTTGCTGTCAAACTGGGAGAAAATTGGCCAATGGGTAAAAACAAGAAGTTGTTTGGGGGGTATGGAGAGAAAGGCACACTGCAGGAAGACAGTTTGCGGGCACATGAGAAGAGAAGCAAATGTTAATCCGGGCTCTGTGTGCTCCTGTTGCTCTCTGAAGTGCACAGAGAATCAGGATGTTCTCCTGCTCATTTAAGCAGAGCTGTGCCCCCACGTGGTTCTCAATGTGGGGCTGCAGGTGTGTGTAGCGGGACTCTAATCTGGAGATGAATGCATAAGCTTTAGTATCTTAGGAAAAAGACTGAGAATCTAAAATCAAGACCCTACCTGCTCCTTCTCCACACACAGTCGGGGAGAGTCACAGGCGCAGAGGAGAAGCCCCCTGACAGGAGAGTTGGTGGCACATGTACACTCCAGGAGGTTGACTTGTCCCTCCCAGCTATCCAGTGCCAGCATTTGCAGCTCTTTTGCTCCTGAGAGACTGATACATATTTTATAACCTATCTCCATAGCTGAGTCGCTGAGACTGCAAACAAACAAAACCTCCTTTCTCTGCCTGACAAAGCCCTGAGATGGAAACCATCCGAGAGGAGGACTCCTCTAAAAGCTATTCAGATGGCATTCTCTCTGCCTCTCCACACCTCTACTTCATATCCTTGGGATGAGCAAGTCTTATCACAATATTAAAGTCTGCTGACTCAGGCCTGTTTGTCGGAATCACAGGGAAGCTCAGGCTCAGACCTACAGGAACAAGATGGATTTTGTTAGCTCTCAGTGCACTGAGTTATGACCAGGTTTGGTAGAGAGAAGCTTCTCTGCCTGGGTGTGCCTCTTGAGCCCTGCTCTGCCAAACTGTGAGACAGCACTTGCAGCAACGGTTAAAACAGGTCGCAGCCCATCAGGGGAGGGCAGTGGAATCAAGCAGGCAATTTTCTTTCCCAATGGTTTATAATATAATACAATTATGGGAGAATTTACAGTCTCCCAATAAATCAATTACATTATAAACCTTGCTTTACCAAAGGGAATATGTAGAATTTGGTGCCACAGCCTCTTCAGGGAAAGCCCACGTTTATTTGGTTATATGAATATGACATTTGTGTTACACTGGATCAAGTGTTTCTTTATGTTAATGAAGACTAGCAAAGAGATTCTTCCTCGTGGCTGGTAGGAACTGCTAGTTATAAAAACCAAAAAGCTGAATTGGAGTAGACAAAGGTCCATTCGAGGCTGGACTACACCTTGGGTTTTATTGCTTTTCACTATGCAGCCTTTCTTGGGGTACTGCCAGCAGCTTGGTTTGCAGGGTGGAAAGCAGGATAGAGCGGACAATGAAGTGCTGTAAGATCAATGTATAAGGACGTGTGGGACAAAATGCATGGACTGAACTTTTACAGGCTTTATATATATAGCCAGAGTCCATTCCACACTGTAACAGTTTCTGCGCTACCAGCGGTGTAATGAGGTGCAACAATTTGTTTTATGAAAGCATCGTTAATAACATTTTTATGTATGCACGTGTGTGTGTACGTGGCTAGAAGCAATCTGCAAATATCAAGTTGAGGCTGAAGGCAATAACAGCCTACCAAGATGATGAGACTCCAGTGATGGAGCTTCAGTGGAGCAACCCAGAGGAGAACCAGCTAGGCAGGATCAGTTGGCCATAAAAGACCCAACCAAAGTTAAAGCAGGCGTTTGGGGTGTGTGCCTCATGGAAAGGGTGTTTTGTATCACTCTCTTGTCATTTTGGTATAACTACAACCTTTCTTCCCCTCCACTCCTTTAATAATGTGCTTTGAAGTGGATCCTGTTCTGACCAGAGGAATGGGAGAAAACATGGTATCCAGTCTACCTGTAGTGTCAAACAACTGTAAGGACATGTGGGCTAGTTAGTTTGCAGTTAGAAGTCTTTGACTGCAAAGATAAGTAATTAGTAAAGGAGAAGGGTTCAAATTAAGATTAAAAGCTGAGCCAAAACTGTTCTGTTCTACCTGTGGGTCACATCTCTTCAAATGTTCAGGCTTGGGTTGCTAAAATTAGGCTGCCAATTTTTTTTCTTTTTTTGTAAATACTTGTTTTCAAATTAGGCAGTTTGGTAGTAGGAGTTTAGCAGGTTTGAGTATAAAGCCATACGCTACGTGATTATAGAAGCTGAAATGGCTAATTGTAGATGCCTGCTTTTGAAAAAACGAACCATTAACTATGCAAGCTTTCAGTTTCTTCATCTCTAGAATAGAGATAATATTTCCCAGTATGGCCCTTGGGACTTTGTTAGTTTGAATGGATTAACACAAGACAAAAGCTTCAGGTTCTTTGGATGGGAAAGTGCTATGGAAATACAGTACATTATTGTGATATCCTTTGAGACGTTTCTGTGAAGCCAGTGGTGACTGTCATGATAATAAAGAAAGCCTTAGAGAAGCTAACGAAATAATGATCCTACTTCCTTTCTAGCTATTCTTTGAAAGGGCAAATGCAATGAGTGATAATGGTTTAATGAGAAAGAGTCATTAGGGCATCCAGTCTGCATCTTTAGAAGTGCAAGGCATTTTGGGAGATCTGAAAATGACTCGTAGAACAAAACCAAAGTAGCTCTGTCAGAATATTAAACTGTTATTTGTATTCTCTTTGAATGCTGATTGAAACCAGTGATCTCTTTCCCTGGCTGGTGGCTGGTACATGTGTAGTCCTGGATGTGGCTTGTTTAGAGCTTCAGTGCTGTTGGAAGGGTGAGATCAGGGAAGTACCTCAGTGCTTGTCCTCTGCGCGTTACCCTCTGCTTAGAGCTTAGTGTTACTTGAGGGTTCCTGACTTGTTGAATTTGCATGTATAGGAGGCCTTGTGTAGTGGAATTAATTGGCCTGGATTATTCAGTTTTATTAATCGAGCTGCTTCAGTTTCAGGCTTGGCTGGAGGGGGAAAGCTGCTAGGTTTTTTGAGTGGTATTGATACCTAGCGAGACAAGAGCTTCAGATTCTTTGGATGGGAAAGTGCTATGGAAATACAGTACCTTATTGCAATATCCTTTGGGACATCTCTGTGAAGCCCAGTGAGTATCAATACTATGCATTAGTACAAAAGAGTATTAAGTGTAAACAGAGCTAGTATTAGCTCTATTTTAGTATTAAAGAGCTAAACCAGAACACAAGGAAGTTGCTTAAGACTTGAAGCACCCCTGACTGCTGAGTGTTCAAAGGAGGAAGGTTTGTTAAACCCATTTAAGGAAAGAACCAGTTTGCAAAACATTTAGGAATTGTTCTTGAAAGATGCACAGAAGCAAACGTGCTGGAGCCACATCAGTGATAAAACAAGCTTTTGACTTCATGAGTCAAAACTTGGAAGCCTGAAACCAGCCGTCTGGTTTTGTGGCATGGCCTTTTTGGTGTCATTCTGGACTCCACTAGCAGTGAGGAAACCAGTGGAGCTGGGTGCAGATTCTGGCACTGCTCAGTTTCTGCAGCCACTTGAGTGGGAGCCTGGAACTGCTGGGCGCAGCAGCACTGTTCACTGTGATGCCAGAAGTGTGGCTTGGGCCATTTCTCTTCCTGACGGACAAGAAGCAGAGGATGGGTCTCAGGCAGAACCACAAAGCTGCAAATGCTGGAGGCTTGCTGAACTTAGAAAATTGGAGCTAGTTACTGGGAAAGGCATTGAATTGCTACACGTTCTCTAATCATCTGTTTAGTAAAAAGTGTGATTAGAGAGGAGGGCAGGGGGCATGAATTCTCATCTTAATAAAATCATAGGTATGTCCAGGTAGGCTTTTTGTGACGGTCTTTCCTTGTCCACCTGATAAGGATTGTGTGTGCTCTGTCCATGTGATAGAAGCCATGTAGGGTCAGGAGCCACACTCTCCCCACTGTTTGGATGGGTTGGGTGGGCTTTTCATGCAGGTTGTGACACCCCTCCTAAAGCAGGCTGGTGCTGACCACTCTTCAGGTGTGGGATCCTGTACTAGGTAGCTATTGATCTGTTCTGGTAGGAAAAATGTTGTTTCTTTAGGAAGAGCAGAGTACGAAAACAGCAGAGAAACAAGCAGGGCAAAGTGAGGTTTCAAACATGCCCACAAATGAGGAGGAGGAAGCTACAGAAAACCCTCTGTGACGAAGCAGCCCTTTTCCCCAGTCACGAATGGGTAATACCACCCCCAGATCATCTGCTCCTCTGGGTGGGATTTGCTAGTGCAGGGGCCTGAATCTGTCTCTCTAACTCAGAAAAATTAAATGCCTGGCACAAAGTAGGATGGGGGTGACTGAGGACTCAAGATGCCAGTTTAGGCACATTTTTATCTAGACATGAGTTCAGCTGTTACAATTCTGAGCCACATTTGGATCCCCATCTCCAAGTCAAAAATCAGCCTACTTAAATAAAATTGGTTTTGATGGGTTTAATTTGGATTCTTCTGTTGGATTTCTCTGAAAAGAGAATTTGTGCTAAGGATGCTGCTGAGATCAGAGTCCTCTCATGCACATATCATTTGGAATCCCACACTGGCATATGAGAGCAGAGCTTGCCCCAAAAGTCCATCCTTACGGATGCACCACAGCTCCCCAGGTGCATAGGATCAATTGATGCAGAGACAGGCCCTGCCCCAAAGGACTCAAGTTTTCTTCTCTTTTCTGGTGGCCACCCTGAATGAAGCACAAAAGGTGGAGTATTAAGGATAATAATGCTCAAGCTGTAACTTTGAGCATCTGTTCACACAGTCATTTCCTTCCCCTCAGCTCTAATAACCACATAAACTCTTTTTGTCTCCTCTTTTCTCCAGGTCAACAGACTATGGCACTACCTATGAAAAGCTAAATGACAAAGTAGGCCTGAAGACTGTGCTGAGCTACCTTTATGTCAGTCCCACTAACAAGAGGAAGGTAAGGGAGAGCTATCGAGCTGGTAGCTATAGAAACAAAATTACAGCATTCTGTTCATTCTGAGAAGAATTATGAACCTAAAGTGAAATCCGTTGGTAATTCACAAGAGCTTGAATTTGCTGTCTAAGTTGTACTAGTGCAATTCCATGCAATCCAGTAGAACTATGCCTATTTTACTTGTGGTGGGGGATGGAGCACTAAATCTCCTGATGAATGTGTTAGAGAAATACAAGGGTTGCTTTTATCTGACTGTTACACCTTTAAAGAAGCTGAACTCACGCAAATGTTTCTGGGACTCTTGCTTACACACCATCTTTGGCTAGTACACCTCTCCCTGCCTTCTCTGTCATCTCTTTATTAGAACTACTGAGTAAAAGGCATTTATTTCTGCATTTGACTCTTTTCCCCTTTATGCTTTCCCTAGATAGAAGTTGGAGGTAAAGATGTAAATGACATTTTCATTGGTTACATCACGTAAGGGGGCTGAAAGCAGAATATGCCAGGGAGAGTGGGTGGGAGACCTAAGGTTTGATTTGAATGTGTAGGAGAGAAGATGAGGTCATAGCTTTCAAACCCCCAGCTCACGCTTCCCACGTGATGCAATTAGGGCTGCAGCTGGCTCACAGAATGCAGCCCAGGAGTTACTACTCAGTGCCTTTTTCGTTTAAAATTATTGCCTGTGTTGATTCAAGGGAGGTAGTGGGACAAAGATGCTTTCAACTACCCACAGAAATCAACGTGGGAGGGCTGCAGCATGTAGCTAATTGCTGGCAGTGGAGTTGTGTTTGGATGGGGTGCAGCCCTTTCAGCTTGATCACTTCCAAACTGCCTATCTCCTGTCTCCATCAATAGGCTTCCAAACTAGTATTTTGCTACTTGTACTGTTCTTATTACTACTATTGTGTTTTCCACTACTGGACAGTCTACGGAGGTTTCAGGATTGATGTTTATTTCAGTGTATGCAAACTTAAGGCAGTCATAGCTCTGATTAACTATCGGCAACAATACGTGTGTGTTTGGATGAATAGAGGAGAGGAAGAGTGCAGTGGGCAGGGGTCAGCTTATATTTTTTCTGATGCAGAAGCTGAATTATTGTGGCAACTACCTTGACTTCTTTTTTTCTGAGCAAAATGGAATGAAGATGTTTTGTAATGATCTCTCCTGGCCTTCGCACCCCTCCCATATCCAATATTGTGGGCACTGAAGAGTTAATTCTTCTTCATTCTGTTTCCAAAGCAACTCTGCCCACCCAAAATCAGAGGCAATATGCTCAGTTACAAATCCTACATAGCTGGTGTAAAGTCTCCCTCACAAATTGGAGTACTAGGATATACGATTATCTTCTAGCAATTTCTCAAGCTATCGAGCTCTATAGATTAGCAGTCTTTTTTCTCCTTTTTCTTTTTTTGTTAATAACATCTGCATTTCATCATATAGTGGCATGCAGACCAATCTTTACCTGCTGTTTTCTTATTTCAGATGACAATTTTTTAAATTTTTTTTTGGTCTTATGTCTTAAGGAAATGATTTCTGGACCTATCTGTCTATCTTACCTCTTCTCGTCCCTCTGAAAAATCTTTTGAAACGGAGAGATGAAAACCTGTAGGAAACTAGCTTCAGTGCTGGCTGCTGTGGGAAAAACTTATTTCCATTCTTTCTACCTCTGCTAAATGTATGGGCACTGTTCCTGTGCATGGTTAAACAGCTGGTTTGTCTAAACCCGAAGCTGACTCTGCTTTGTTCACTGTCAAAGCAATTCCAAATGTCCATGCAGCATTTGAAAAAAGCTTGAAGAAGGTGTCATTGGCTTGGAGCATCTGGGGTTTGTCAAATTCAGTATCAGGTTTATTGTCCACCCACCCCTTACAGATTCATGAGGTTGTGCACTGCAAAAAATGCACTTGAGTCATAATCTTCTCAAAGTCTCTCTGCGTGAATATTTTTATAGTGGCCTCCAGAGTAAGCAGCATATTTTTGCTGAGCTCCTGAGGACAGCCACCAATAATGAATCACAAAGCAGCAGGTGAATCCATTGCACCCCACTAAAGAAAGCCCAGCTAGCTTGTGTTTCACCTCTAACAGCACAGGTGCTGGCTAGTTGAACACAATGCAGTGATCTCCTGTGAGCCTCAAAAATAGATCTTTGTTTGAGGCAGTAAACAGGGAGGGAGATACCAAAAGTAACATATGTACATAGGGCCTGTGCGCACACAGTGAATCGTGCAGACCCTTTCCGGGCAAGATATTTTCTCCTGAGGCATTAGCTCCCAGGTGCTGATTGGACCCTGCACGCCTTGCAGCTGCTGTCGATTTTTGATGGGTTTGCACACTGTTGCTAGCCCTGTCTGCTCATTAGTGCTTAGAGGATTAGCAGTTACTTGGAGGAGGAGAAACGCTTTCCATACATTCATTCCTAATTGATTTACTAGTGAGAAGGATAATTACCTCTCAGCTACCCTGCGAAACTACAGTGGGAATTACCTGTCAGATTTCTTTGAAGACCCAAAATGCCTCTCTCCAGCTGTTAAATAGGAATTATGCATTCAGCCAAATGCCAGTTATATAAACATCATTTACCTGAATTGTGGCATAACCTTGGGCTCAGTTATGAGGCAAGAGGATTTAAACACTGGCTTTTTTCTTTCTTCTTTTAAAAGACAAACTTTTTCTTTCTGATTTCATTTTTGAAAATTTTTGATGGGAATATTGTAAATTTTTTGGTGGTTTCTCCTGTATTTCTCTGCTCAGTGCTGCCAGGTGATGGTGGGACACCGATTTCTCAATACCAACATCTGTGCTTATTGCAATATGGGGGATCAGATGAGGCCAGAGTTGAAATGCAGAGGCTGAGCAGCTGGGTGAGGCATGGCTACAGCTCATGGTCTGGGAGCCTGTGTCATTCCCCTTCTCTCTTGGTCCCAAGAAAGCCACACCTGATGCATACCTTACTCTCCTGAATTATGGCACTCCAACACCCTTTTCTTCCAAAGTGGATTCCTTTCTGGAAGAAAAATTGAGCTTAATGTAGGAATGATTTGGTGAAATTCTGGAACATGTGCTACAAGTGGAGGTCAGACTTGATGACCTAATGGCTCTTAAGGCCTTAAAATATTTAATTCTTTTTGGTTTTTATTCTGTCCCCAACAAAGTTAATGTCTGAGCATCTGCTATGTAACATTGATGGCAAAAGCAAATTCCCAGTTAGCTTCATGTATTGTTGGCCTTCCTCTTTTAAGCTTAAAACTCTTGTTATATATTTAGTCAATTTTATTCATTTCATATTCTCTTTATGCTTCCTTCTAAGCTGCTTCCACGTGTGTCTCCCATCCCTAACTGGAGAGCCCCAGCAGGGTGTTGAATATTACCCCTGTCTGTATTTGGTGTCCTGCTTAGTATCAAAATGTCTTTCCTGACACAGCAGACTGGCAAATGGTGCAGCAGCCTGGAAGTAGCTGGTCCCTCAGTTCTGCCCTTTGCTCCTCAGTGAAACACATCAGTCACTAGTGTTTATCAGTGGGTGAAATCACCGTGGAGAGATCCTGTCTGTGTGCCTGAAGAGGAAAGAGGCAGCTGAGAAGGAAGGGGTGAAGAAACACAGTCTCTGTGGTTATCATGGTGATAAATCCAGGACAGCTTCAGTTCTCCCTGGGCACCTCTTAGCTGTGCTGGTGTTTGGCACTTAGAGGCCAGATTCAGTCTATGGGTGTTCCTTGGTTTTACACGTTGCCACTGGGAGATATCAACCCTCCACACGCACAGAGTTAACCAAGGCATAGAGCAGCATAGCCAAGACTGAGCTGAGGTGGCTTTGGCTGTGTCCCTACGTGGTGCTGGGCAGAGGCGGGGCTGGGTCCCAGAGTGCCTGCTCCCAGCTGCTGACCCAACCTGCTGATGGCTGGTTTTGGAGCTGAGATAGGGGGTGCCCATTTCCTAGAAACTGCAAGAAGATAGTTGGAAAATGCACTTTGCCATTGTGTAATTTGAGGTTTGCAGCTATAATTAAATCAATCTAACAACACGCAGATACCAAAGGAAGTTACCGAGAATACTTCTTCCAAGCTGCGATTCCTCTTGCCTGTCAGGTATCATTGCTAGTGATCAGGGCCAGCTTGGTGATCTGAGAGCACCCATCGTTTGAAATGAGACCACCCTGGAGTGCTGACATAAGGAAGCAGTCAAGGAGGCTGCAGCCCGTTGCGAATCCTTGGCCTCTGGCTGCACTGGAGCAGAAATGCTTCCTGCTGTGAGCCAGGACTGCTCATACTGCTTGTACTGCTAATTCCCTTCTCCTAAGAACTAACAAGCTCAGGACTTCACAATGCTTTGCAACTGTGCGTACAGCCTCTGCTGCTGAGAACTGAAACTGCCAGACTTGTACCTGCTCTCCTGCAGATGCTTGGGTTGTTTCTTCTTTCACTTGCACACTAGGGACTTGTATTTGGATCAGGAAAATCTGCATTGAGTTCTCGTTAATACTATGAAATTCCAGGTGGTCATTAGACCTAGCAGTCAGACAACTCAAGTCCTGGGGGCTATGGCTTTCTTAAGAGTTACTGTTTTGAGCCCTGGTGAGAAGCCAAGTGCCTGCAATTTTGATACTTCCACCACCACAAAGATGCTCTAATAGGCAGAGCGTATTCCAGGACACATCTTCCCCTTCAGTGCATCTGCCCACCCAGTTGTTTGCCTGAGAGACCTCATGAGAAGCATCTGCTTTGCCCGATTGACACATAGGTTGCAATAAGCCTGATAACTCTGTGGTGAACTTCAGAAAGGAGAAATTTTCATATCCATTTAGCAGCACCCCTTCCTTAGAGATGAATGGGATTTAAGGGGCAGATGATTAAGTGCTCTTAAAAGCCTAGACTCGCAAAACTCACAGCTTTGGCTTTTCTACCCTGTAGCCTCTTGTCTGTCTTTAGGGATATGACAAAAGGCTGCTTACTCTCTGCTGGGCAGAGATCTCCGTTCCCTGCTGACCTTTAATTTAATGCTATATTTTGGGTGTTAGTTACATTTTACTAGAGGCAGATTTTCACAGCAGTCTGGGAATTAGAATTGTTTATTTCTTCCAAAGCACTAAGGGAAAAGGTCTCTTCTATTTTAATAAGAATATTTCTCTTGACTCTCTAAATTCCCATTTTCTTTCTGTCCCAATATTTTTTCTTTTTGTTGTTGAAAACTTTCCATTAGAAAATTGGATAATTTCCACAAAAAAAATTAAGCCTGTGATTCTTTGACTAATTGCTTGCACTTCAAAATGGCACTGTTAGGAGCTGAAGTGCTGAGAGTCCCTATTTTCTAGCATTGGTTGGTATGCTGGGTAAGATCCCCTATCCCAAGAACATTTGCTTTCTTCTTGGTTGTCAATAAGAGGATTAACTTTAGAATTGATGCCTCACAGAGGGATGCAAAGTCCTTCCAAAGGGTGCAGAAAGAAGATGAAAACAGAAGTCCTGTATATCAGAAGCATTGCTCCTTTCAGGCACTGAGGTGCCATTTTGAATCTCAAGGAATTGTTGTTGAACCATAGATATCATGTATTACTTTTCCCATGAAGTGTTCTGTGAAGAGTGCATATTCTTGGTGAAGGTGTTGTTTAGTTGAAAACCCAGTTTTCACTATGAAACTTTTAGCTCTACCCTTGGGATTCCTGTGGAGGTTGAGAGGATGGAGTTAAAAAGCATTTAAAAGAAAAAGAAGAGAGGAAAAAGGAAGAGAATGACAACTCTGACAAAATCAAACCAAAAAGCACTTGCCTGTACATAGTATTGCTCAGATGAGATGTGGATAAACGAGGGGTCCTGATTGCATTTAAGATCCGGGGTGACAGTTCTGATGTCTTAGAAATACCTTCCTTCATGAATTTGCTTTGCAATTCAATTGGATGCAGTCATCTTTAGCTTTTCTCCTGCACTGGTACAGTCATTGTTGTAGGTGATAACCTGAGGAATTAAAGGGTCTGTAGTCTTTTATGCTGACTCTCTGCACAGAAATATCACTCAGGTGCAGTGACTGAAATGAGGATTCCCCCAATTTTTCCCTTATACCAGAACTGAAGCATTAAAGATTTTATTTATAGATAGGCCTTCTAGCAAAGGGATTTGAACAGGAGTTGCAAACAGCATAAAGCAGAAATAAAGTTACAGTGCTCATTTAAAGAGCTTCGAGAAAATGGTTTTGCAGACTAGTTTCCCAGTTGTCATAGAGTCAAAATGGAGGGGCAGTCCAAATCACTGAAGCTATAAAAGCCAAAAGCATGCCGCACCTCTCATACCTAGTCATGCCTCTGAACTTGGCCCATCAGAATGAGAAATGTTGAGAGGTATTTGGAGAATCAGAAGCTCTGAAAGCTAAATCTAATTAGATTTGTTTGTTTCTGTGCAGCTTCTTGGGGATGAAGCGCAGCAACTGTTTATGAGCTGGCAGAGAGCAATGCTGCGTTGCAGTTCAGGTTAATGAAGGAAAAAGTTAATTGTGACTGTAACATTGAAATTGCAGAGGAATGCATCTACCTGACTGGAAACCAGCTAGCACATTGGGAGTGATGGAGTGACACCTCCTCTAACAGAAGTTGGAGATCCTAAATAAGCACAAATTGCTTTGACCTCCTCTTTATTTCTTCTTGCTCACTTGGAGAGTAACTGAGAGCAAGCCCTGTCCTGGCCTCATGTATCTCCAAAGGGAATTCCTCAGCTGTGATTGGACCCTCAGGGCAGAACCATGGTCCAAACCAATTTTGGTTTTGCCTTCGTTTCTTAGTTCATTTGATCCCAAAGGGAATTCCCCAGCATCTTGTTTTTTCCTTGCTCATCAAATGTGTGATAAGCTGATGAGGCAGATAATTCCAGCACGCACCTGATGCTTGGTAACCCAGCCTGAACTGAGCTGCCATTCCTTGCCCCAGCTCCCATTAGTCATCTGCTGCTTTTTCCTAAGGTTGCGTCCCAAGCTATTGGTGAGGAGCTGAGCTCTGGAGTATCCTAAAGCCATTTGGCAGATGGAAGGTTTCTTTGGACCCTTTTTCCTTATTATGCTGACACTGTGATAAACATCATGTGCTGCAAACTGGCACTTGCTGGTGTGATCTCAGAGAATGTATTTATAACACAAAGGCAATGGGGCTGAGTTAGAGCCACAGGGCAGGAGTGATAGAACTAGTTGTTTCTACTGTCTTTTATCCCTAATCTTTCCCTTCAGCCCAATGAAATACAGTTACTAAATAGCTCTTGGTTTTGCAGCTGCTATTAACAGGGCCTAAATTACCTGAGATGCAAGTGGAGTTGTAGTCATCTCTTTGTGCACCCATCCTCTGGACCTGTTGTACTGCCTATGATGCTGCTGTGCTTCTCAACACTCCAAAAACCATGCCACTCAGTCCAGAGCCTATGTGGGCAGAACCTGCTTACTGATGTACAGGAAAGGCTGTAGCTCTAAAACACAGCATCTGGATTATCTGAGCTCAGATTTGTCTACTCTGGTTATACCAGTGGGTTGTACAAATGTGACTGTGATCTGGTTAACATGGCAGTGTATTCTGTCTCATAAATACACTTTAGGGACAGTCACTCTCAGTCTCCAGAACTGACAATTTAAATAGGGGAATAAAGATGGGAATAAAGAAGTAATATTTTTCTTCACTTACTGATGAAGCAAAGATGATTTCCTCAAGGTCACCCACAACATCCATGGCAGAGTCAGCGGATACGTGACATGATGTGTTTTATCTGCACAGTGCAGTCTTGTGAGCTCTCGTGCATGGGATTCTCGCTACTTGTCTGATTAATTCAGCTTGAATTTGTCACCTGAGAAAAGAGAGAATTTTTGTAAATGTTTGCAGAACCATGACCTGAGACTGTGTGAAAGAGGTCTCTTGAGTTACAGATGGGTCGTAATACTTGGAGAAGTAGGAATTTCTTCTTTTGAAGGGATTTTTATTGTCTCTTTTGAATTCAGAAAAGTCACGTTTTCTCTGTAGGTTTCTCTGACCTTTCCTACATAAGAAATACTGTTTCGCAATGCTGGATGACTTAGTTTATTAGTGTTTTAAACATGGTTCAAGATCAATGAATGGGAGATGTTGAGATGTAAAGGCAAAATATGAGTGTTATTAGAATACTCTTAAAATATAGGGTCTTTTTCAGTATGCCCAAATAGTGGTTTGTGTTTTGTTTTATTTTGTTTTTTTTTTTAATAATAATTATTATTATTACTACTACTGTATTTGGGGATTTTGCCTCCCTTGTGGATCTTTGTAGTCAAGGGGCTCCTGAGAGAGAGTACTCTGCCCTGCTGCAGCCTGGGACTGTGAGGCCTGGCATGTCAGATGCCCCACTGGGACCTGACCTGACCTGCAGGCTCCTGTGCTTAAAGAAAGAACAAACTACTATCTGTTCATTTGCAGATTTTCATTTTACTACTTCTGGCTTGTTGTATAGCATCTGTTGACTGGGATGCGACCATTTGACAACACAGAGAGCACAGAATTGGGAACCAAGCTTATGAGAGATCCCCAATGTAAGTTTTCCCCTTTCTTAAACAGGGACAATCTGATCATTATACTCCAGGGAAGGCTGTCCATCGGTATGCAAGAACATGAAAGCTGCACATTCCTGGGGCTTTTTCAGTTAATTCCCTGGAAAAGCAGTTGCATTAAAAAACAAACAAACAAACAAATAAACAAAACCAAAACCCAAACTCCAGTGAACCTCACCCACTGCTCATCAGCTGTTTCTAAAAATAAACACAATTGAGATAATTAACAAAATGCTCACATATGGCATTATTTAATGGGGGTGGAGGGTAGAGGGTTAGAAGAGAGATGGGTATCTGTTTCTGTTTATACCTATCTTAAAGATAGTACATAGAGAGTGATTGTTTCAGTGTTCATGAAGAAAAAAAATTAATATATTATGAAATTCCAGAATTAGGATTGCTTGTGTGTCCCTTTATACATCTGCATTTCATGTCTTTGTACTTACACATTCCAAGAGCTTTAACTTGCATTTTTCATAGGTTTATGAACTCGTTTAATACATGTTTGGTTAGTGCTGAGGTGAGTATTGAAAGTGAATGGAAGCCTAATGCAGGATTTAATTAATAAAGATAGGGAATAAAATGAGGGCTGTCTAAGTTGGCTTTATGAAAAATGTCCTGTTAAATAAATGTCATTTTAATCTTCACAGATATTGCCAGTCTGGTTGATAAAAGTAAGCATGTAGACACAAGATGTATAAGTAAAATAAAAAAAAAAAGCAGTCGGACACCTGATACGTTGTTTATCCACCAAGGACTGGAACCGCGATCCTGAAATCCCTGCTTAGATGCTGCCTGGGACTTTGGGAAAAAAATTGGCCACTTGAATGAAAGCAGGCACAGATTTCAGGGAAAGGCAAATCAGCATTCAAACCCTTTGGACCTGACTTATTTAGCATGCACAATTCCCTGAGGTTGCTTTGTGTGCAAAAGCTGAGTGGGTGAGCAGTGTTTGTTTTTCACAGTTTATGATGGTAAATGTAGGTATCTACCACTTTAAACATAGAGTTCCCAGCCCCATCATCCTAAAAAACCCTAAGATTGGTTGAGGAGGGTATCACTGCACTTCATTGTCTACTGAAGTGGCTGGAGAGTCAGATTGTGAGGGGGAAAGATGGGAGAAACCCAAACCAATAGGTCAGCTTTGTTTTTCTAGGACTTGCAAATAACGTTTGGGGAAAAAAGGCCAATTATCAGGTAAGACTCACCTTGGCAGGGTACTGGTGCACATCTATGACACAGCTGCCTTGTCTGGCTTCCAGAAGCCAGTCCACCTCTCCTGTTGCTCTCTCTGCCTGCTTCACCTTGTATTGCTAAAATCAGGGCCCTACAGAGCCTTAGGTATGGTACGAGGTCATAAAGAGAAGAGATGGGGTAAAACTTGGAAAGGTCACATCCACTTTTAGATCTGGACTTCCCAGAGTTGGCTGTCAGTTTTTAATAAAGAGGTAGTTTGCTCTAATTTAGCTAGCAAGTGTTAAAGGACAGATCAGAAGTTATAATATCCACTAAAATAAAGCTGCAAGTTTGCCATTTAGCATGGCCATTGCTTTTATGAAGTGGGCAGAGCGGACCCATGTGAGCTTTCAGAGTACCCTGCCTTGGTTACAGGGACAAAGAGGGACTGTCAGGATGCATCAGCTTGTAAGGGGCTGCCTGTACTTAACACCCAGCCTGTCAGCAGGGTGGGCACAGTTGCAGATCCTGATGTAGGGCAGGTTTGAGACTTCCTTCCTTTCTCCACCCTCCCTACCTCTCTATGAAACATGGTCCTCTCCTTTACTGCCGCAGCTCCAATAATATATTAATTTATGAAGTATGAAAAATGAGGTAGTTTTGAATTAATGAGGAGGGGAACGGTGCTTCACAGACAGCAGGATAATCAATCAATAATAACGAGTCAGCATGTCCTGTTATTAAAAAGGAGGAAAAATAATAGAATGGGTGGAGAGCAGCTCTTGGAAAACAAGCAGGTGGGTCCTTTTGAAGACTGCATAATGCTCTGACCTTGATCTTTAGTGACACCAGCTGGTTCATCAGAGCACAGTTATTTTTCTTTAAGGAAAATCACTGCCCTGCCAACCCCAACCCTCAAACCCAACGATCTTTGGCAAAATGTCTTTTTATTTCATTATTTTCCAAAGTGAAGAGTAAAGAAATTCAGCATTGCTTATTGAGTGAATTCTCATTTTTAGTAGAAGACATGAGCAGTGTCTGCAGGGTCCATGCTGGCAGTTGAAAGGTCAGGAGGCTGTCTCACTTTCTGCCATATATGTGCATCTGCCTCTTACAGTGTAAGTGCAGTAACTCTGACTTCGGCTCTGATGTGAACAATTCTGCGTAAATTGCTTTATCCCAAGCAGCACTGTGGGTCCTTTTGCCAATTGATTCTTAAACCAAAGTGTCAGGGTTGTGCTGCAGATAAAACCTTTGTCCCCTTTTCCAATTCCCTTTCCTCTGACACTAGTTCTTCAGGACCGTGCAGTGACGAGGTCTCATGTCTGTGCATGGAAGGATACAGAAAGGAAAGTGTGATTTTTCCCAAGGCTGTGAGGTATCAGTGGCTCTGTTGGAACAGGACATAGTGGCTGTGATTCACAGCCACTGGGGCAGTCACTGACCTTCTTGGTGTGTAATCGCAGACAAGAGTTCTACCATAAACCTGCAAGGACTGTATCATTGGAAGCTAATTTTGCAAATGTAATGGAAAAAGTTAAAGCCAGTGGAGCTGGTAATTGTGAATCCTATTCCTACGTCCTGAACCTTCCCATATATTAGGATCTCTGGCACCTGAGTTAGCATGTGGAGCTTGCAACCACAGTGGATAGCTTAGAGCTGAGTGCTACTGTGCAGACCACTGCAATGCCATCATGTTTTGTAACTTTAACCTTTAATTTTTGGGTGCCTCAACCTTCCATCCATAAAATGGCTAGACCTTCTCCTATCTCCTCGGCTTCCTTCAGTGGGGGCATGTTAGGAAGAGAAGTACATTAGGGAGAGACATGAGTAATAGATGCCAGGTAAGTAAATTGAGATAGATCATTAGCATCTGGATGCGAACATTGATAAAGCTGGCTGTTGTCTATGTTCTCTCTGCAATCTGACTAAAAAGCAGAAAAATAAAGTGTGTAAGCAGAGGAGAAGCAATGATGCATTTAAAATTGTATTCAGGTTTAATGGCCTCAAGGGAGATACATAATACAATTTTTATTTTTCTAAAGAGTCGTGAAACACTCTACTGTCCTCAAATGAAATAGACTGCTGTATATGGGCTGCTAAAGTTTACCCCCATGAGTAACTATCCATGCACATCTTTTTGTTTTCTGTAATGGGGCAACTACTGTGAGTAAACTTATTCCCACATGTAAAGTGTTCTCCCAAGTGAGACCTATAATCAGAGAAGTGTTTTTATATAAATGGTGTTCTCAGTTCCAGCAGCTGTGGTGCGCACAGCCTCTCCTTACTGATAGCATTATTTTCTGTGACTATTTCTGCTTACACGGTAAGTTACCATAATAGTGAAAATTACTTTGTAGTTCTATGGAGAATAGCACAACCATGCATTTACTCAAATAACATATAATTAGAACAATGAATGCTGCTTTTCTCTTTCTGTGCACACAGTTTGGGATCAGAGCTGTTCTGTGTCACTAGAAAAAGCTGGTGACCACAAAACAGTGTGTCAGATGTTGTGACAGTTAGGGATTTCCTATGTAGAATTGAGAAGAGTAAAAAGGCATCGTGCAGAACTATGCTATGCAGAAATACCAGACTCCAGAGCAAGGCATAATATAGATCAGAAGTTTTAAATTTCTCTTCTGCTGATTTGGTGTCTGTTTTTCCTGTGGAAGCACTGGTTGCTGCCGAAGGTCACCAGCCAGATTTCCTTCTACTTCTGGTCCAGGCCCAGTCTTAGAAGTGCTTGTCAAACTGGATACATACAAACCCAGCCATAACTGGTGATGCTTGTAACCCATTTGGCAGTTTGTAGAGGGGAACTATGCATGAACATGCTGTGATATGGAAAAGCCTTTGGCAAAATAGCTGAACAGCACGCAGCACCAAAGTGGCCTCAGGAAGGTGGGATTACTGTGGCAGAGGACTTTGCTCTGACAATCTGTGGGGAGCTGGAGAATGTGCAGCTGTAACAAGAGTATAATGGAGTAACCTTGGGTAAACTCTGCCTTGCTGTGACAATGAAAAGGTTTTACAACGAAGCATGTGGCTGTTGCCAATCAGTCACTCTTTGCCAGGTCAAACACATGCTTTTTGGATGGCTTCCATCCCCACTGGCACCTGAAATTTAACAAGCAAATGCTTGCTGTGCCTTGTAATTAAAAGTGAAAAGTACATGTGTCCAGTGCCAAAAAGACAAGAGAAAGCAGGGAGACATGTTGTTCTGACCTGCTTAGCAGTAAAACAAAGATGAGATGTTCTGCTTTGTTGGGTCTAGTGCGACGGCTTATTCCACTCCTTTGCATGCAAATTGGATCCAGCCTGGGATTTGGCATTGTGGGCAGGTTAGGACAGCAGTCTTAGAGTATCTTTTTCCAGTTCTGATTTTGCCTAAGCCTTACAGCCATGATGTTTTCATTTCCCACCTGCCAAGGAGCACGGCAGAGTGGTTTTCCTTGAGGGGCTCTTGCTCTGTATCCAATTTAGCCTTGATTTGCTCCTGATCCTCAGGGCATCCTGCAAGGTGCATCTGTGCTCTTGCGCAGCTGCCAGAGGTGGTAATTAAATGAAGTGCTGTCTCCATAGGGGCTGGGGTGTGTGAGCTTGGAATTCTGTGAAGTGGTTTGTTTTTGTATGGCAATTTGTGGCAGGTATGGTTGCAGTGCCAAGAACCTGTTTTAATTTTGTACAAATCTGAACAATTAATTGTAATTGTAATCTGGATATAATTAGATATGAGAAACAATAGAGGTCAGAAAGATTAACCAGGGTTATTCATTATAAACAAGCATGGTGGGCTGATGTGCATCTCCTTGGAGAAGGCAAGGTGGTGCTGGTCCTCATTTGACATGCTTTTACTAATCTCTTTTCTTAGAGTTAATCATGTAAGATATCTACCCTATGGATTTTCAGACAGGAGCACGATAGATAATCATTCTTTTGCCACCAAACTGCTCTATCTCAGAGTTTCCCCAGATTCTTTCTGGCATCTCCATCCTTTTTAATCTTTATGAGAAGCAAATGAAAGAATTACTGAGATGCTGTAATCTTTGATGTGTACTCTTCCCTGACTGAGCCAACTGTGCGTAGCACATGCTAGGACTATATATTCCAATTGCATGTTTAGTGTCTGAGTGTAATACTAGTATCTCATGCACGTCGATTATTCATCCTCATAGGCCAGACTTACGCTCCCTTGAACTACTGGTTGAGAGTTCTGTTGAGACAAGGCACATATTGGGTTGGTTGTAGCTGAAATTCTTAGTTTTATTTCTGACAGTACCAGGATTCTGCTTTTCAGCTTAACAGTGAACCTAGGGTGCTTGATCCTGGTGGAGAGGATGTGCTGTTTGGACAGCAGATTTATGCTTGCATCATTTCTTATTGACAAAATGGTCTCGATATCTATGCAGAATATTGTTGTGGTACAATTTACAAAACTTATGGTGAAACTTGCTCTCAATTTTGAAGGTGGGCTGTCTAAATAGATATAACAAAGGGACAGCAGAATAATTGCATATTGCATTTCAGAAGAGGATTTGATATTCATAAAAATGAACAAGCACCCCAGTAATGTCCTCTTTTGTGTTGCAGTATCACCACAAGACCCTGATGTTTTAGGTTAAAAAAAAAAAATCATTTTATAGTTTATTACTTTCTACCTTGTAATGGTCCTCTTCTTTCATGTACCCTCTACAAAAGACAAAATATTCTACAAAGACATAAGACCTGAATGTAACCTGAAGAGCATGATGTGCTCTGATCATTCTCTCTCAATGCTGGAAAGATGGGGAACCCACAGATGGAGTCCCCCTGATGTTAATGTCAGACACCTATGCTGTCTTCTCAAATGAACCTACTCGAGTAGAGAGGTGCAGTCTCCAGCACAGCTGAGGGAGTCTGTGGAGGAGGTCCTTCACAGGAGTTGGATGCTTACAAAAACAGCTGGTGACATCTGGTTCAGTGACAAGCAATGGAATTCTGCAGAGTAGAGGTTGGTTTGTAATTATGGAGAAGTCCCTATGGGAAAGAAGTTCAGGAGAGAGGTTAGCATGAAGTGCCTGAAAGGTCTTGAGAGAGCTGTTTCGTTCTTTGGTCACGGTACATATAATGCAGACCCAATGCAAAAGTCTCAGGAAACTCTATTTCATTGCTCAGTTTCTATGGGTGTCTGACTCATTTTTCATTATCCAATAATAAATACAGTAGTGAAAGTCACCTTTAACGCTTAAAGATTGCTTGGATTTTATGGGATTGTATTGAAGTGAGTGCCAAGGTATAAAAGCCTTATGGTTGAGGTACTTTTATAACACATGCTTCATAAACCCTTATAAAGTGAGTGCAGTGCACTTCATCCTTTAAGATTACAGCGTTATGGTTCTGTGAGATGGTGATCTGGCGCTATATTCATTAATTAAATCTGTTATTAATGTTAAATTTTGAGCAATAAGAAGTGAAGTTACAAGAAGTTGAAACGGGGTAGGTCCAAACAATTTATCTCTTGTGAAAGCTCAGTGCACCTTTACTGCTTGACTGATGCCCACAGGTTATCCTTAACATTAAGGAAGTTTTTGAGCTATGTGAAGCAAGAAGGAGCCCCAAATCTGGGCTACTCTGTAACACAAGGGATTGCAATGAGTTTTTTCTTTTAGGGATGCAAAGTTAGTGATTTTGTGGAAGCTGTTGCCCTCTTCATGGCTGTCTTGTTTGGCTTCCCAGAGAGCGGATGTCCCTCAGATTTTTCACTGCTGTCTCCCATTTTTTCCTCTCTGACTGAGACTGTGGTCTTGGTGACTGGAAAGTAGAGGTTGGCTTCCTTTTCCCCTGATTATTGCAGGAGTCAGTGTATCTACAGGGCAGTGAGCAGGTACCTAGCGATTTCTGAACATCTTCTGTAAAAGTTTGTGTAAAGTTAAGGTGTGTTTTCTAAACTAGTGCAAATCGTGCAAAGATATTTTTAGCTTAATGATGATTTATATGGGTGTTACTTTTGCTGGTAAGTAGACAGTTACTTGTGACACCAGTACATTTTTTTCTCAGAGGGGTTTTGGCTGACTTAATTAAACTGACGTTCTTTAATTGAACTGACACGTGGTGAGGAAAGAAGAAAAAAGGATAAGATTTTCTTTGCAATGAGTTGCATCTGTCCTCCATGGGGTTGGCATAGAGGGGCTTCAGATATGCTGTGTAGCTGTGTTCTAAGAGGTTAAGGTTGTGTATATACTCTGAGGGCATCCTTTTGCCTGCAGGGCAAGTAAATTGCAGTAATGATGTAGAAGAGAGGAAGAATGGCGGGGAATGAATAACTAAATATTTGCCAGTGAGAAATTTCAGATGGTCAAACATTTAATCTAAAATGCTTCAGCAATAAAAAATTACTTTTCCCATAAGAGAGTTCCAAACTATTCACATTGAACATACTTGTGATGAACTGAGTTTTGAAGGAAGAAAATGATTTTTGTATCTTTAAGCCTTTAAATGTCATTTGATTTTGGTTTTTCAGTTTCAAAGAAGGAAAGGACATCATAAGTCCAAACAAAGCAAAAATCCTCTGTTTGCATTGACATTTCAGCATGAATTGTTGAAACTTTTTGGCTTTTTAAACTCAAAGCTAATATGGAACTTTGTTGGGAAGTAGGCTTAGCTCCAGAGGTCTTGTGGGACCATACAATCCTTTAAATGTTTTAAATAAAAATGTGATAGCGAATTAAAAAAAAAAAAAAATCTATCTTTCTTTTTTAAATCAGATTTGTGTATTCCTGTTGTTGATGTAGATGTACCCTGGCTTTAGGGAGGACCTAAATTTCTTTTAGGAAGGACCTAAAATGCTTCTGAGTTGAGGGTCTAGTGGGAAGAAGCCAAAAAAAAAAAAAGCCTTTTCACATGTAAGCTGAGCACATTCAGTATGGAAATCAGTATGAAGCTGTAAACATGAAACCTTAAGTTTCTGTTTTTGCAGCAGTGTTTGTGGCAGAACTACCTTTTCAATTGCAGAAGAGGACAATGCAGTGCTACAGAGCAAATTGCTAATACTTTGCTAAGGAGCTGGCTTTCTTTTGTAGCTATGGAGGCTTGGGTGGTTTGTAGGTGGATTTTTTTTAAACTGTTTTGTTTATTTCTTTTTAGAATAGCACTTTATATAGGCGAATGGGAATGTGACTGGGACCTCTGAAAAGGACCGCTTATGAAAAGCGCATTAAAATGAAAAGGAAAATCAGAAGGCAGTACTCAATGTTTTAATGCTATCTACTTATTTCTGGGAACAAAAGACATTTATTTTGAGCCTGTCTTCTTTATTCATTTACTGGGATGCTTCCTGCTAATGTAGCTCAGTGGTACTACTGCTACAGATATTGTACCTATAAAACTTCTCTGTGCTGGTTTAAAAGAGATGCGCTTTGGTAATTTACAGGGAAAATTTATGTTTGCTGAGAAAAATAAAAGGATTACATGAAATCTAATATTAATAAAAATGCCTTTTATGTGGCACATTGTTTCCCTTTTTTTTTTTTATCCAAAGATAGTTTATTAAAAGATTCAGCTGCGTACAAAACAGACCTCTGTTGTGCTGGGATAACACAAAACCAGGGAGCAAGAGTGGTGATAAAGCTTTTGAATCTGATGCTATGGATACAGGTAATATGATGGGGGCTGTGGGGGTGGTTGTTCTTGTGCCTTGGGTGCAGAAGAGGAAGGATAGCGGTGATGTGCTAAGCAGGCCTGTTAAAGTGAGGGCAGAGCCATGACGGGTGCTGAGAGAAGAACTGAGTGACAAGCGATAGGGCAGTCTTTGGCATAACTGCAATGGGCAGATTCAGACAGATATAAGCTCAGGCTACCTGGAGCTCCAAGCCAGTAGAGTCTGGGCACGTTGCAGCGTTGTGCCCATGAGAAGCGTGCTAGCTCATTACTGGTGTGGTTCAATATTCCAGATCACAGTCATCTTTGTGCCTGGCTAGCCTGGAGTAGTGGAAGAGGAGTGCGTCACCGTCTTGACTCATCCACCTGGACATAGCCTATGTGAAACCAAAAGGTGTTTGCATTAACCCAGTGACATACCTGGGATTTTAATCAGGGTAGCAGGAACTCAGATTCTTAGTTACAAATCCTGCCTTAGTTTTTATTATATTAGCCCCGTCAGAGGGCATGCCGTTTTAGTGGATTTGTGCTGTAATGTGGTGTCACTTTCCTTCCTCCCCACTTCTGCATTTGTTCAGAGCTCCTTTAAGGGTCCTACACACTCTCCAGCAAATCTGAGTGACTCTTAGCTACTTCTATGGTTTGTGTACCAGTTACATCATGGCAGGTATAGGCATGACACCTCCTCTCCTTGTTCTTTCTGCCTGTAGCCTGTGCTTCGTATTTCCTGGGATAAATCCCCTTGAAGTATTCAGAGCTGGATATGTTTCCTGACCACATGCCAAAGATCTCAGTCTGTACATCATAGTTTATGTTGTTCTTGCAAGGTGGCCTCTCCGAATCATCTCCCTTCTATGTCCTTCCCTTGCTGGTGTCTGGTGTTCTGCTGAACAGGAGCTCTGTATGTGTCATCATTGCCCCCAGAGCTACTGCTTTAAAGGAGATACACCATGTACCAGACAGCTCTCTTCCTCTGCATTCATCTCCTAAGGAGCTACCTGAAGTTCAGTCTGATTTTCAGCCTGGTTTGTTTTGTCTGGTGCTTGTCATTTACTGTCCACTCAATGTTGGAAGTCAGGCTATAGCCTCCAGAGGAAAAGCTATGTAGTATAAACGAGCTCATCTCAAGTATGTTTTCAAGGACTTACCCTTAGCAGTAATCAGTCGTGTCTCCCCTTCCCCTGTCCACTTAAACTAGAGAAGGCAGCAACTGAAAATAATATTTTATGTATATGTGTGTGTGTGTGTGTGTATATTCTTGAATGTAGCAAGGTGAAATTAATTTCCTTTTTAATAAAGGCTGCCATTTAATTTAATATTATAGAAAATGATTGGATCTTAAAAACCTATAAATTACATTTGACAACTCTCTGGTGCTCCTTTGCTATCCTTTATGGCAATTATAAATGGTAACACAGGGTGCTGGCAGAAATGCTTATTCTGACTGGAGTTTGTTTATTGGCTCTTAATGAAAAGAGATTAATCTAAATCACTACTGGGGTGGATCCTTCGCCTTGGTCCCATAATGAGAAGTGGCAGTTTCAGGCCTTTGGCAAATGTCCTGCTGTTTCTCCTGCCAAAAGTTGTCCTCTCCCCGCCATAGCTTCCAGCAGAAAAAAAGATGAAAAATAAGAAAAATAAAGCCGAGTCTCCCACTTTTCTTTTCCTGCTTGCCACATAACAAAAGTGTGGACCAGTCCTAGCTGTGTGACTGGTGGCAGCCTTTTGCTTTCCACTCTGATTGAGCCTCCTGTTTCTTCCATCCTGCTTTGTGTAGGATCAGCCTTGCCTGGGAGGATGGATGACAGCAGAGATGTTGGATGTGTTCTCTTCTCCACTTGAAGAATGGAGAGTTGATATCAGAACTTGGTGAAGGGGGGTGGGCGACTAATGTGGTAGCACTTACAACAAGATACGACTGTTGCTAGACCCTTCCAGCTTTCCCTCTAGCTGTTAATTTTCCTAGCTTGATGGTTTTATTATTTGATTTTGCAACCATTGTTATGCTTCTAGAGGAACAAATTGCCTGGCTTTGTGAACCATCTGGTGGAAACATCACCTCTTCCATCTCATCTGACCCATTTCTTGAACTATCCACCAAAGTCTTGCAGATCATTTGTGAAAGGGCAGAATGGATGTTTTGTGTGTGTACCATATCAGGTCTATGCAACTTTTAGCTGTCTTGTGCTCCTTATCTGAGGGCAGAACTCTAACAGTGACCTTTTAATATACAGCATTATTAACTTTGTAACCTTCTGTGACATCAGGTGGAAAATCTTTTTATTCCTGAAGTTCCTTCCTTTTGAAATGTAAGATCTCTCTGGAACATCTTGTTATATTGGCAATCTTACATCCTCCTTCCATTCTGCAGATGCAAGCGATTTTTACTAACGTATGGTACAGTTCTCTGTCTGGCACAGGCAATATGCTTTAGATGAACAGGGGTATACTTGAGGGACAAAATGTCTTTGAAGTCTAAGTCACCAGTGACAGAAAAAAATACCTTGAAATAGTGGGGGAACCTTTCTTGTATGGAGCAAAATGAAATACATGTTTTGATCTGATTGGAAAGAAGAAATGTACCAAAGCTTCCTTCTAGGTGGAGGCCATCAGGACCTATTCTCAAGACTAATTCCCAGGGTGTCAGTTGCCTGTGGGGACGTTTCTCATTTCCCATGCTGTGCACCACAGCACAATGCAAGAGCACTTTTTCAGGACTTGTGGCGTGGCTTTCTCTGGGAACAGGTGGAGATTGCTTTATGAGGCAGGTAAGCAGTATATGTGGGGGATGTTGAAGGAGCTCTGAGCTCAAGCTGGATTCATACAGGTGGCTTCACCCTGGGACAACATTCAGGTCTAGTTTTAAAGGCCCTTTTCATTTCTTAATGGGAAGGATCAGAAACCATTTACATTACATTCACTTTCCCTTGGTAACTTTGTGGAGTTAATGAGGTGCTTAAGATTAAACAAGCACTGAAATTTTTTGCTTGATCAAGGTCTAACATACCAAGGGTCTTACCATTCCTTGTAACTGATTTTTGCTGTCAAAATTAATGTGTTTCCCTATCATAGTCATGAAGTTGGAGCTCTGTGAAGTTGGATAAGAAAGGTTAATGTAGACACGCGAGTATAACAAAACTGCAATGGATCTCAGCTAGCTGATCATTCTACAGCTAGCTAAAAAAGGCAGCTCCTGGATCTGTTTTCCTGCTGAAAGGCAGTTTCTATATTTGTTTCAGCTACTGTATCAATAACCTGCTGTGTTTAGCACAGCTCTAATTTATTTCCCACTGTTTGCCTTTATTTTATGGTACTGGCATTTGCTTTAATGTGATGTCGTTTTCTCCAGATGTTAATAAGATGGTGTTAATGTTTCCACAACATTTTTCTTGATAACATTTATGTAGAGCATGCCATCTGATAATGTGGAATCAGCCCATTTTAAAATATTGGTAATAATTTTCTAATTAAAGTTGGAGGCTCAGAAGCGTTTTCCTCTCTGTACAAATTGAGGTCATACACTTTCCCGCACTTGGGGAAAATTATGTGTTCACTGAGTGAATGAATGTCTCCTACTGTATAAATTGGAAGCATGATATATGAGATTGTGTATCAATGTTTGTGCACGTGCACGTGGACTATTTTCAGATGCCAGCAGCTGATCCAGGTAGGCATTCAGTGTTTCCAGTGAGGTGATGGTCTCATTCATAGCTCTACAAGCTGCCAAACAATTAAATCTCCCGAGTGCCCTGTTGTGTACTTTTGGAGAAAGTATTCCACATTTGGGAAGAGAGGTGGTAGGCTGGAAAGGGACCAGGTAAGCCTGGTGTGGCTATCTGAAGTTGCTATACCCAACCAAAATCAGCTTCAATATGAACATAGCATTTTTCGTTCTTGCTGGGCTTTCTGAATTTATCTGGATAAAAATAAAATTAAAAAAAGGACTCACTGAATGAATCACCAAACAAAACGGAAGTGAAACACCCAAAAAAAAACCCTATTTGGGAAATCCTATGGGCTATGTACATTGTTGAGCAACGTTCTTAATACATCTAATAGGAATCAGTGCTGTGTGACCTCACTTTTAAGTGATGTTCAGATTCACTTTTCCATTAACACTCTTTTCCCTCCATTTTTTGATTTAGATCATGCTTCTTAGTGATCCAGAGATTGAGAGCAGCATCCTCATCAGTTCTGATGAAGGGGCTACCTACCAGAAGTATCGTCTGAACTTCTATATCCAGAGCTTGCTCTTCCACCCCAAGCAGGAGGAGTGGATCTTGGCCTACAGCCTGGATCAAAAGGTGAGCAGTTGATTTCATATTTCAATGATTCTTGAGCCAGGTTTTGAAGGGGATAGTGTCTAGAACCACACACTTCCAGAGATGGTGAAGAAATTATGGTGTGCTTTGCTGCTCTCACCTTGCAAGTTTAAATGTGCTCAAAACCCACCCAGTGACTGCAAAGCAAGCTTGCTAAAGGGAATGGAGTTGCACAGCAATCATGATGGGCATGGAAACTTCAGTAGTGGTGATGATACGAAAGATGAAAAGAATCAGAGATTTGACGTGACATACGGAGCAGTTCTAAAAACCTATTGATCTGTAGGCCTTGGCGATTGCTGAGCTGTCTTTGAGAATCGAGCACTCAGGCTGAGTTAGTCCTTAACAGCTGGCTGTTGCACATGAAGGGGTGCTCCTTCTGCTTGCAAACTGAACTCAGTTACCTGGAAACTGGTGAGCAGCAACAGATGACAAACTCCTCTGTGCCACTTTTAAGTCACTTTGCAGTGCCTTCTGTTAGTGAGACAACTCTTAAGTCTGTTACTTTGTCCTTAGCCAGCCCACTCTTACTCATCTGTCTTGAAAGATGCTGAGCAATGCAGGTGCAATGTGACTTGTAAAGTGTTGTGGCTATAGAGTGTGTGCTTCAGTTCTGGAACACCAGTCCCCACTACAGCCCAAAGGTGGGACATAAACTGGATGATCAAGTTACAAATTTTAGAAAGCTTAAAACTTGCCAAGCTTTTATCTTTCCTCACTTCCATTTATGTCATCCATAGTCTGGAAAGTAAAAACATGCTGAATAGCCACTTTAAATTTTTTGCATTAATTTGACAAGTGTGTGTGTGTGTGTGTGTTCTGGGTGGAATTTTCAATTCCTACAGTTATTTTTTTAAGTTTTCTAAACTAGTCAGTCTTACATCTCTGCTATAAGGAAAATACACCCAAAATATTGTGCCTCTTGTATTTGACAGAATTTCCTTTGAAAGGCTAGCGCAAGTCTTTGAACAAGTAGTTACTGAGAATTTAATCAAATAATCTACTACTGCTGTACTTCCCGACGTAACCTTTCCATCCACTTGTTAACAGAATGCTATGGCAGGCACCAGGTGGTTTGCTGGTATGCTACTGATGATGCTTGAGTGACATTTGCAAGCACAAAGCTATTGTAAATACACTCCTTTCATAGTATCAAGTCCTAACTGTATGAAGGAATTAGTCAAATGTCATATAGTTTTGTGCACTCAGATGTTCAGTGTAACAGGGATTTTGAAGTAGGCTAGAAAGACAACCTATTTATGGAATGGTTTGATGCCACTTTTAAACTGGAGGTAAAGATTTTAAATGGTACTGGTGTTTGTACAAAGACAGCCCTGAAAGAAACAGACATCTGATGAGGTGCTCATGGATGTGAGAAGCCAGATATGACATGCTGAGTATGCGTTTGCAAAGACATCCAGCTGTAGTGAGTGTAGAGCGTCTGCTCTTGGGTTGAAACACTGTACTTCTATTTTCAGTGCTTTGTAGTCTTTTTATGATGTTAGCCACTGGAAGGAGAAATCAAAATACAAAGTATGCACACACACTTGACTGTGAGGCTGTAATTAGCTCCCCTGGTCCCGTGCAGCAATAGTGGCTCAGAGCATTTTTGCTTCTGCCCCTTCAAATTCACACATCTGGGTGCCTGCCTCAGCTGTTCTCTTCTGCTCAGAAGAGAGCCAAGGAAAATGAACTGGGAGTCAGAAACACCCTGAGGCTGCTTGCATTTTATCCCAGGAACCGAACAAGTTTGTCTACGGTATAAGAGCAAAGATGAGGTGCTCTGCAGCTTGTTGGTCAAATGGAAATGGAGCAACGTGAGGTTCAGATTTTGCCTTTATGTCTGCCTTTGCTTTCAAGGCCACTCATGAATCTTTTCTTCAGTGTTCAGAAAGATGGCCTCAAGTGCTGCTTGAAAGTTGATCCTTGAGTGGAACCATGGAGGCAGCGCTTTTCCCAGGTTTTTTTTTTAAGTGTTTGCTTAACATAACCCGGGTATAGATTGTGCTCAGCCACATCTTGGCTTAGTAAGAGCTGTAAAAGAATTGTCACTTGGGCTCAGGATCATGCAGCTTCACTGCAGTTACAGTTGATGCTGAGATAATGGGCAGTGCCGTTAGAATGCAAAGGCAGCACTATAGATTGTGACAGCGGTGCTATGTGAAGTCCCCAGATGAAGTCATCTGAGAGGCCAGTGTAATACATTCCTGCCTGTCTGGAAACAGGAGTACTGCCACAGCGGAGTGGGAACCAGAGGTCAGCCATGACCTTCTGTTAGACGGGGTTTAGGCCAACGACAAGAAGAAAGTGTCTTTTAGGCTAAAAATCTTAAATTCTTAAGTAGCTTCATCAGGTCTTGTGAATCTTCATAAGACTGTTGTGGTTGTTCTCTTCTCTTGTTCTCTAGATCTCACACCTTCCCACACTGCTATGCCATGCCCTTTCTCCTAGCTGTGATCATGGGATCATGCCAGTGGCAATGATCATTTGACCTCTGTGCTGCTGACCAGAAGAGAGATATCAAGATCTCCTAAAACAAGTGGCTAGAGAGGCTGCAGTACTGCTCTGCAGTTGTGAGAAGGCTATCCAAAGAGATTCCATGCTGTGGTCAAGGGCTAGTTCTCCAGCTGCAGCCTGGTTCTGCTGGTACTCCTCTGTCCTTTGGTTTTGTGCCCCTTTTCCTGTGAGGCAGCATGAAGTCACCTAGCACAAAATAGGTGGTGCTGGATCAAATAGTACTTGCTTTCTCACTTCATGTATCCAGGTTTTTAAGATACAACTGCTCTGAAACACTTTTGATTTAAATGCATGAAAGGGCAATAAAATAGAAAGTTTATCATTAGTCTGTAACCAGCAGGTAATATTCATCCACAGATACTGTGACAAGGAAGGTGCTGATGGAAGTCAGTGGCTTGCTGTATGCTCCGTGGTGCAGACGCTCCTACAGTGGGAGACCATAATCTTCCACATCTCTAAGCTTTAAAAGTGTGTTTGACCTTTAAGGTCTAGTTGTAATGACTACTTTAGAAGAAGATCTAAAAATGCAAATAACTCTGAAAACAAATCAAATACATACAATTTGACTCCCAGCAGTAGGAACTATTAAGGGAAGATCTAATCCATCCTCACATAACTGAATGTGTAAACAAGTTTGCAAATTTCATTTCATTTCTTAGATTAGAAAATAGCTTTCAGATTAATATTTATTTTATTAATTTTCTTTCAAATAAAAATGATAATAATATGGTGTTGTAAGCAAGCAGTGGTCAACTTGGAAATGAATGAAAATGATGAATCTGAAAATCCATTTTTCCTAGTATGTTGTTCCACACAGCAAAATGAAATATCAACAGCTAGTGCACTACAAATAATTGATTTGATCGCTGCCTAAATCACAAGATTTTAATTTTTTTTTTGTGTATAAAAATAGAAAACAATATTAAAGTTTTTGTGTGAAATACAAATAGTCAATGTTTTGGATCTTCCTGTTAGAAAGTTTTCCTCTGTGGTCTTCTGACCTACAGTCCCATGGCTGTGATTCAAGCCTCTTTTTAAATCATTCTTTTATCCTAAGCATTCCTCCTTCTTTTTAGCTAACTTCTACACATTTGACAACAATATTAGGCTATTTATCCAGTTGATTAAAAACCCAACCAACCAACTAAAAGAACCCAACACATTTTTAATTCTGTCCTCTAACAGAATTATTATCTCTTCCAAGTTGGTGTTTTAGAAGGTGTATTCACTATTATAAGACAGGAATATAAATGGAATAATGTAGAACTCCGTGACACCCTTGTGGAACCACAGTCCCCTGCAGTTTGACAGTGGCCAAGTGATAACTGTTTTCAGAATATGGTGTCCCAGTTAGTTTTTTACCCAGGTAATTGTAACTTTCTACAGTCTTTTAGCTTGCTTAGGAGAATGCTATGAGACCTCAGACCGAGTGCATGTATCCGTGATACGAAAGGCTTGTCCTCTCTTTCCTGAGCAAGTGATGCCTTCCTGTGGTAATAATCTAGTTGTGAATTTTCTCAGCCAGACACTGTTATGCCACTATTATGTGTAATTTTGATCATAAGTTTATGCTTCCAGCTTCTTCTGCTGGCTCTCTCTTACTGTCAGCCTTGATGTTCAGGCATTGCAGGATGCCCTGTGGATAGACTTATTGTTCTTCTCACTTCTCCTCCTATAGCCTTGTTGTTGAATAACCCCACTCCCTTAGCTTATCCCTTGCACGGATCTGTTTTTGTACCTACCTGTGGACTTTTTCTACCAGTCTTATGTGATTCCAGTTTAAAGCCCAAGCCTCACAGCAATCTTATGTCCAAAAATTACCTTCCCCTTCTTTAAGAGGAGGAGCCCATCTCTTTGCACCAGAACTTCTCCTTGAAATATGACTTCATAGCTGAGAAAACCAAAGGCTTTCTGACAACGTTAGCTCTTCCATCAACTGAAATAACTGAATACAGCATCAGTTCAGTCCCCAAATCTTTTATTACCACTCCCACATGGATGTTGCCTCTCTTTTTCCTGTTTGAGGCTATTCCCAGGAGCAAGGGAGAAGATTCAGTGAGACGGATGGAGCTCAGCAGGCTTTCTGAAAGATGTTTTGCTGTGTGGCTGCTGGTTACTTCGTTCGTTTAAGGATAAATCACAGCTACCACTATTTGTTTTCTGTTTGGAGTATCTGAAGGGTTATTGAGGATACTTCTTCGGTATGAGTCAATGCTGCGTATCGTCCCTGTTCTTAATTTTTGTAACCAATGATGACCCTCCTCTGCCTTGCTAACTCTCTTGTATTATCAAATAAATGCAGCGTGGCTGAGTCAAGAAATCTGTTTGTGTGGGCATGAACGTGTAGCAAGTTCGTAGACCCTAATGTCTTCTCAGGCCCTGGGAGATTAATTGCATCTTGTGAGTTGAAAATCTTGCATCTCTTCCCAATAGCTTTGTCTGTGTCTACTTTATTGGTAAAATAGTGCAATCTGATGTGTGCACGTGTTGGTTCTGTTAATGGACCCCTGTGGCCTTTGACAGAAGGTGGACACTGTGTAAACATTACAGCCAATTTTGCTGCAAGTCAGGCTGGGTATCACTACTAGTGTCCATATTGGCACTTCGATATATGAGCCAATACAAAGGTAAAACGGGGCTTCGTCCTCCACTTTTCACAGATTTTTGCAGAAAATATATAGGAAGCAATTTTAAATGACCCTTGTATCAAAGTGTGATGGGAAGGGGAATATATGAAAAAGGTGTGATATTCTGTGTCAGAAAGTATTGGAAACTGCTTTAAGGAGTGCTGTGAAAACTCAGTCTACCAGCATATACATAAGGTATAGTTTTTGTTGCTGCCATTCATAGTGGCTGGGGATGAAGATCTTGAATTGATCTTGCATTTCTGATACTAATATTTCAAGCACCTCATCGTTTGTCTCATTTATCCAAGGAACCAACTAATTCTCAATAAGCTTAACTTTCCACACCCCAATACCCCTCTGGGGAATGGATCAGTCTGGAGGTGGAAACAGAGGGGTGTTTCCAGCTCCATGGAATTTCTCTCAGAATAACATTGAAACTTCTTTGAGAGCAGCATGCACAACTCTCTTGCATGAATATTTGTTTAAGAGAATTTTTTTTTTAAAAGAGAGAAAATACTAGTGAAATAGGGAGAGAGATATTTAAAATATTTCAAATCATGATTGTTAAGAGAAAAAAACTATGCAATGAGATACAGTTCCATCTGTTCCTTACAGGCCAAACTGTGATTGGGAACCCGCTGGGAATAGGTGAGAGACCGAATAATCCAATAACAGACCAATTTAAATTCCCCAGCTACACCATTATGAATTTGAGAACATTGGATAAACAAGAAGTTTGGCAATCAGTGGTTTCTCCCTCCATAGGGCTTAATCTTCAGCAGGAAGTGAACAAAAGAAAGTGGGTATCTTAATAGCTCTTCGAATGAGGTGATAAATAAAATGCGCAAGATAACATTCTGCTGTATCACCAAGTTGCACCTGGCAGACAGTATCAGGTCTGACTGGGGAGATTCCTTCAGTGTTGGAGATGTGGCAAGTTATGATCTGAAAATTGAATGTGGTGCATGTCAGAGCCCTGACTATCTTGACTAGACACTGCTGAATTTATCAAAAAGAATCACAGATAACACTGGGACTATGTGGGAAAGTTTTTTGGTGTTTTTTTTTTTTATTTATTTTTTTTAATAGCCTAGACATGCAGAGCCAGAGCTGTGAAGGCAGTGCCTCTCTACTGCCAGGTGAAATTCTCTCCCAGCGTTTGGGCCCAGGCTCCCAGTATGACACGGGGCAGTTAGGCAGCTAAGGTTGAGATTTTTTTTTTTTTTATTTGACAGTGTCCAGTTGGGTAGGGAGCTGCCAAAGAAATCCAGTGGGACTTGCTGAGAGGGGGGCAAGGCTGGGTTCATGTTCTTCTCAAAATGTAGGCACCTTATTCCAGGCAGTCATCCATCTTTGTCTGGGATTCTTTGCGATGAACCATTTTCATAGCCTTATAGAACAGCCCAGGTTGGAAGGGGTCTTGAAAGATCATCTGGTCCAAGCTTTTGTGGGAAAAGGAGCCTAGATGTGATTATCTAGCACCCTGTCCAGTCACGTCTTGAAAGCCTCCAGTGATGGGGACTCCACTACGTCCCTGGAGGGGAGGTTCCAGTCATTGATTGTTCTCACTGTAAAAAATGTCTTTCTTATACCAAGATGAAACCTCTCCCAGTGCAACTTATACCCCTTGCCTCTTGTCCTCTCCATGTGGCTCCTTGTGAAGAGGAGTCATATAAAGAAATTAGGTCAGACCTGTATACACACACGGAGAAAAAGACAGCTCCTTATCTCCTCTTTTCTTGTCATAGTAGGTTGGGACATTACTGGGACATTAAGAGAGACCTGAGCTCCCTGAAGGACCCTTGGTCCCTGTGTCTGAGGGGGGCCAGTGCTACAGGATGTCAGGCCCTCTATCTGCTCTGCTCAACTTCACTAGCACAGAGACTGGGGAGTTGTATTCTCCTTCATTCCCAGCAAGTGCCCTAGCCCCTGGTCTCAGATTTTTCTGTGCCTCTCGTGGGAACTTGGGCACGTGGAGACTTCAGGGTTGTGTTCGAGTGAGGATATTGCACTTTGATTTGGAACTCCTAATGTTGGACAGCGTGATTCTAAAATAGTGGCTGCACACTGCAGCCATGCTGAAAGCAAGCACCGTGTGCTGCTGTATGTCCAAAGTGAGACATGACTCCAGCCCAGTCCTGTGGGTTTTCTTTCCGTAGGAACTGAGGTATGGGGCTGACGAGGAGAGGTGGGTTGGTGGCTGCCTCGCATCTCATTCTGATACAAATCAGCAGGCTCCCAGAGCTGTCACCTGGTCCTCAGCAGCACTCCTGGTCTGGAATTTAAATGTAACCATAGTTGTCAGAAGCGTGAGCAACTTCTCCTTTTATCAGCAACGGCTCAAGACTGCACCTCTGGGGTAAAACTCAGCTTTTCTTAGCAAGATGTGAACATTATATTTAACAAGGAAAATAAGCTCTTTCTGCTCCCGCATGGATCCTCATGGTAGAATCACCATTTCATTGTATGATGTGAGAGAATACACTGGGGCTAATTTCTTATCATGGCTCATTGATATCTGAAGAGCACGATGACTGTGGTTCCAGTCCTATGGATACAATACTGAGGTTTCAAATTTGTCTTGTACCAGTCACTTGGCATTTGAGCACCCTGCAGAGTGAAGCTGGAGGTACACCTACTGCATTCTTTTCTTCACCCAAAGGGGAAAGAAATTGAGGAAGCTGCCATAATAAAACTTACTCCTGCAGGCCTATCGTACTGAGGAATGAAATAAAGTGAGTATGCTGCCCAGCTATAAAGGAACACTTAATGTTTTGTGTTTAATACAAGCCATGTTACAGTAACTACTCTTAGAAATCCCTACCATACTGACTGGTCCATTGTATTACACATTCATATTAAGAAGCAATCCCTGCCCCGGAGAGCTTGCAATTAAATGTGAAGCTGACAGAAAAAGCATTGTCCCCGGAGTATCCATAGTGTATTCAGGCACAGGTCATTAAAGTGTTTCATTGCCTAACTACCACTGAGGACTATAACAAAGCCAGAAGCTGAACCCAGATAGAGTCCTGTTCCCATGACTTAACCACAAATAAGCCTTTCATCTCTTTGCCTTTTGAATGCTCTTCTGAGAACATCAGGTTCTACAAACATATCATGTGTCCTTTGCTGGACAAGCCACCTGCCAGCAGCTCTCCCAGGCAGGGAGGGCTCCATCAAACAGACAAGTGGAAACGTCAGTAAAAAAAAAAAAAAAAAAAAAAAAAAAACCAAAACCAAAAAACAAACCCTTCAGACTGGGAATATTTAAAGGCAATTTACAGAAGTCTCTTCTTCGATATGGTAATGAACTGAAGAATTGAAATCACTTAACTTCATTTTAAAATCATGAATATGTATCAGTGCCTTTAAATGAAAGGACAACTAAAACAGATATAGTGTTTGTTCAATTCATTAAAAGGAAGACAATTTATCAGTTTTTTTCCAGTCTTAAACTAAAGCTATATGCAAATGCAGGGAAATCAAGACCTTGCTCTAATTCTGCTGCATGATGAATATTTTTATAATCCTAATTAGAACCAGTCATTTAGTTCAGCAATTTCCCCCAATCTAGCCAATTTGAAATTAAAATAGATGCCTTGATTACAAAACTCATTAGCAAAGAAGCACCCTTCTCGCTAACCAGTTCATTTGGAATGCACAAACTGAATGAAGTGAGGAGCACTTGTGTTGTCAATTGCCGTAAGTGAAGTGAGTGTTAATTGTTACCATTGTGAAGTATTTGTATTGCTGCATGTTTCATTGCAGTATAATATATCATTCATTAAATGTAACAAAAGCAGTTTTTAAATGATTTAATTAAGTAGTATTGGTGCACCAGGTAATTTTTATAAAGTCAAATGTCACAATTGTTTGCATTTGAAGTATTGATGGGCATTACTGTCGGAAAGAAGACGTAAGACTCTGCATTTATCATTCTGATTATGGTAAGCCTGACAGTTTTAATAGGAGATGAGAAATTAAATTATGCAGCCCTGGCTCTACTTCAGAAATGCCCAATGAATTTTGTCCTTAGCAAAATAGTGAACTTTGGGCTTGTGATGATTTGTGATGGCAAAAAGGAAGTAACAGCTCGTGAAACTTGATTTAGCTAGAACAGACTTTCCTATTGCTCTTTATTTATGTTATAGATGCTTCATGAACAGGTTTTACTTTGAGAAGGAAAATGTAGAGAGAAATGGAGTGAGACACATTCAATGCTTAAATGTGCTATGCTGCTGAAGAAACCTAGTTTATTGTGTAACAGAGCAAGTATCCTGTGGTTTATTCCTGGGCCATGCTAAATCATGGCTTATATTGATTTTATCTGGAGCCTAAGTGGGGCGAGGGGTGGTTATAAATATAGCAGATGGGAATAAACATGAAGGATTGAAGATGGTTGAAGAATAAGAATACCGGCGGCATGATTTATTTTGCCTGACTGTAGAGATCTAAAATGTAGCAATGTATACCTATATTGGGTGCCGAGGCTGCACATCGTAGTTGGTGGTAATCTACTGGATGGTGTTGATTGATTTCTGGAAGCAAATGTAGGTGACTATTTTAGGATGAGGTAAATTGTACCTTAGACTCATTTGTATTGACTAGGCCTCTACTGACTGTCAAGAAAGTAATTGCCTTTGCTGAGATGTAGTATTTGCTATATTACCTGAGATCAGGGGACTTGAAACCAGCCCTGCTGTCTGGATGTGTGCAAAATGGATTACATGGGGTATGATTCCAATATGATCAAAGCAACAAAAAGCATTATGTTTCCCAGTGCCTGCGATCGTGCCTACAGGTTGTAATGACCCCCTGCCCTGGAGGAGAGAGAAAACATGATGTACAAGCAAAGATGGAATTCCCAATCTTTTGTTTTTCTTTATCAGGATTCGTTTGTGTAGAAGCGAGTTACCTACCAGGCTGCTTCAGTGAAATGAGATGAATCCTGAAGGGTTTCCTTGGCCTTTTTTCCCCTTTTCCTTTTCTTTCTTTCTCTCACTCTTTTTTTTTTTCCTTTCTTTTTTTCTTCTTTCCCTTTTTCTTTGCCTTCCATATTGCTTTTCAAAGCTCTCTGTCAGGATTGGTCTGGCCTGATGGCACCATTAAGTCTCCTCTAAAATCTGTTGAGCAGATTTATAGATGGTACCACTTTCAACTGAAGAAAGAGCACAATTCAACTATTGACTCCACTCAGATGTTTGTTGATGCTGACCGTGGAAAACTTCAGTTTGATGCCCTTTCCCCTCTCATTGAATTGACTCCATGTGGTGCTTGAGTTTAGAAATGTGACTATTCTAGGCCAAAGAACAACAGGATTAATTTTACCCAAAATATCACAGCTGAAGTAATAGAGAGGAGCCTATGACAAGGAACATAAACTTGTGTGAATTGTCATCAAAATTTCATCTTGAATAGCACTACATATAAAATGTAGACCTTAATAGAAAAAAGGCAACCCTGACCTCAGAGCAGCCAAATGGCTTAGCCTGGGCCTAGTTTTAAGGTTATGCATAAACACTTTTGTGGATTAAGGCCTATAAGTACATAAGCCTTTACACACCATTGCAAAGTGCCTGCAAAGACATACAAGTAACGTATGGGCTTTTAGTGTTGGGATTTTAGCTATTTTCACTCTCTTGGATTTTGCTGTTCTCTCATCTTTCTTTAATGCTTCAGGATGTTAAAGCCATAGCTCGGGGAAGATGGGTCTGCCAGCACCTGAAATTATGACTGTGAGCATGTAGAATTCAATACAGAGGGACACTATTTAATTCCCTTGGACCAAGAGTGCTTTCTGGAAGGTGGAGATTAAGAAGCTGTTATGTTTTGTTAACCAAGAAGGGTCATGCTTTATCCAGAAGGATTCAGGACCCAGTGGCTCCCATTACTGTCAGTGATTCAGGCAGCTGAGAAGTGTTGGATGTCTGCCCGACAGGGACTATTCTTTCTGTCTGGGTAATGGTGGCATTAATTAATATTTGCACATTGCCTTGACAATACAAGACCTCACTGTTCGGAAGTATTGCACATTAGGATGGCAGTGGGCTACTTAAGACAATACTTTAATGTCCTCAAAGGTGGATGACTGGGATGGGAAAGAATGGTGTCCTTGAGGCAGCCAGCTGGATGGGTGATGCTGAGGGGTGAAGGTTCAGTCCTTCCCCTGCCATGCATGCACCTGCATGTGCCTATTTGCTATGTCATCAGCAACCAAGAACTGTGACAGTCTGTGAGGATGCTTCCTGAGGGGTACACTTCTGTATGCCAGACTGGGAGCTCGCAGTCAGGAGTGGGAGTAGCAGGCTGTTCCTTGCTCTTAGTTCTGCCCCTAAGGCAGGGGTGTTTCAGCTTCCTGTTAGCAGCTGCTGAACCTCTGGCATACTTGCATAACCTGAAAAAATGCTAGTACTTGGGGAGAGGGCTACGTGAACCATCCAGGGATGGGAACCTTTAGAAGGTGTACAGTCCTGATCCTGACGCAGAGCCTTGGCTGTAGTTGACAGTGCCAAGGACCAAAGTCTTTGCTGCTGTTTTACTTCTAGCTGCTCTTGTAGCTATGCTTTGCATTGCAATTGAGGATATGCAGGCTCCAGTCACGTCATCAGATCCTACAGGCTGGCCCTAGACCACACAGAGCATCTGTGACTTGATATCAGTGGAGGTTTACTGCTACAATGGTAATATCTGCATAGTGCTTTCCTGCTGAGCATGTCACATCCATTTAACAAGACCACCATTATTATATCTTATCTGTCTCAGTATATTATCAAAATCTTTTTATACAGCTGAGAGATGTGTACTGGAGAGCCAAAGGAAGAGAAACTCCAGAAAAGGAGCAGGCAGGAGCTGACGTTTCCTCTCCACCACTCTTTTGTGAAGCATAACTAGATTTTGTAAATCCCAGGATGCCCTGGTGATTTTTGCACTGTGCAGTTCTTAGGATGTCCCTTTGTGCCATGACCAGGAGGAATCATCTGGTTTACCCAGCAGTGCCAGTGTTACCACAGTCTTGTCCTGGTCATGTTACCTACCACTGTCATGCAAGGGATATTTAAATGGCTCAGAAATCACAGCTTGATGGTTGCCAGTACAGAGGCAGAGTCAACAAGGCAGTGAGAGGCTGAAGGGAAACTGAAGCACAGGAAGGTGAAATGATCTAGGCAAGGTTAGCCAGCTAACCAGTGACAGAGCTGCAACATTACCCAGACTTCCTAGGTCATGTTCTGGTTTCCTTTCCACTGATCCAGGTGGCCCTAAAGAAATGTTACAGGAGCTCCTCTTCTTGCAGCCACATCTCTCCCCAGGCTTCAGGCTGTGGCAGAAATTCCAGCGTGGTTGGGGTGGGGACCCCACATGGGAATTTCACATCAGCAGGTGCTGTAGTTGTAAATGTGCCACAGGGCAGAAACGGCCTTTGATAGCACAGCAGTATACTAAAAAGCTCGTAGATTTAATTTCAAATAATTTAGTGGCTATTGTGTGAAACAGATTTCTGTAATTCTGGAAGCTGGTATGTGGTCCTAGTTTTATTTCAGATTGCCCTTTGCAAATAGGTTTCTCTCTCTGTCTCTCCTCCCCTTTTTGACTCACTACAAACTATCCCTGCCTCCAGTGCTTGGTTTCAGCAGGGAAATGGACCATGTTCTGATATAATAGCATACCTGAGCTCGTTTACAAAAGATGTGTGCAGTCACATATGTAGCAGCTCAATTCAGTGTAGGCCTATTGATTTTATCCGGGAAATGTTGATTTACATCACTGGAGGATCCGGCCTGAAAACGGGTGTGGTATTCTGTTCCTGCAGAAAACAAGATAGATGTAGTTTACTCCTTGCAGCGTACGGTGGTTTTTTTTTTTTTTTTTTTTTCCCTAAAATCTGCCTGCTGAGAGATGCAGAGTCCCTGGGCTCATCTGCCTGTGTGCAAGCTATCACTTATATTAAGGCAACAACTATTTGTTTCCATTGTTCAACCTTGACATATGAAAATTCACCTCTTTTTTTTCTTTTTCTTCTTTTTTCCCTTCTGATAGAAACTGCATGTAATCAATATTTTTCTGCAGAGTAAAGGTGCCAGAGGAACAGCTGTAAGTCCTTTGTCCCCACAGTAGGCATGGATGATTCAAATATCTCGTATGCTCAAATGGTAACCCAGTGTGTGTATCAGCTTTCCATGTTCATTGCTTCAGTGGTGAAAAAGGAGGCCAGTGCCTGGATTTTCTGGTCTAGCACCTCAGAACTAGCAATTCCAAGCTTTTAGAAGTCATAAGTTGGTCCTTTGAAAGTCATGAGTTTGGCAGAAAAAAAAAAAATCGGGAAGGTGTTTGAATAATTTCAGTTGTCCTCCCTTATATTTCTCTTGATGCTTCTGTGACTGAGGAAAGGTTGGGAATCATGTTTTCAAAATGCTTCCTCACAGTTAAAACAACTAGAAGCTTTATCTTTAAAGAAAAAAAAAAATGCAGAAAAGCCACGATTTTCATAATCTCCTGATTCTAGAACTCTTCTGCTGCAGGCCTTTTATTCTTCTAAGAGAGATCTTTATTCATCATTGCAAATGTGGCATGACTTCAGTTGCATTTTGGTGCTTATTTCAAACTGGTCTTCCATATAGGTTGTCTGAGAGAAGACTGGTGGCCTGTTTGTATGAGGTGCGCACGTTTGCATGCATGTTTGAATTTTTGCAGTAGAAACCCCACAACAGTTTTGTGGCAGTTACAAGAAGTTCTTCCAGTGTAATAAAATTCTTTAGGTTTGTGTTCAATTGATTTTTATAGGACCATGGGTGGCTATAAAATGGAAGTTAGAGCATGATGCAGTAAAATTTTGGCACATCCGAAGTATTGTGGGTATGATAAAAGGAGGAGCTGAGACACCAATATGAAGGGTGGTATTTTTGAGAGAAGGAGAATTGATAAACAAACAAACAACAAAACTTAAAGCTTTATAGAAAATCCTTGGGATTCTGTAGTGTAAAAGGAGGAAAACCTGATCATTCCCACAGCCTCCTACCTTGGGCATCTCATTTCTGCCAGAGGCTCAGTGATCATAAACCATCTGAATGTAGATTTGGTAGCATTTTATACTTGCAGTGTTCAAGAGCTAACAGCACATACAAATAACATGGTAGCAGAACATACTGTACCCAAGGGGAATTTCCTGACATATAGTAAGAGAACAATAATGTCATCAAAAGTTTTGCTGTGAAAACAGGACTCTGGTTTTGTCCTCTGACTAACACAGCACTTGCTTCAGGCCAGTTGATTCCTCAGATCTCAGTGCAAGTTCACAGGTGTTATGCACAAATGTGACAAACCTGAAAATCCTGCTGCAAAATTGAGTCCGATGTTCCCTAGCCAGATGAGTTGTGTTTTTTCTTTACTGACAGCATGGAGAAGGCTGCTTTATTCTTGCTCTGCAGCCTTCCTTTATCTTATCAATTATGCTGTACCATCACTGTGAACATCGGTTAACTTTGGGAATTAAAGTTATATTGTATCAAGTTTGGTGACTTGTTGCCTTGGATCGGGTTTGCTTATTGTTGGGTTTTTGTGGGGGCTTTTTTTTCTTCACTCTGCTCCATAAGGTGGATTGAAGATACGTAGAGTTTGAATTAAATGGGATAAATAGCTTAGATATAGACACCACAGAATATACAGAAACCTAGAGAGCTGCTGAGAGAGGTTAGATAAGAGCTTCCTTTTTCTTGCATGATCTGCAATTGCAGATTCATTTATTCCAAAGGTACAATTTTCCTCTGTTTGATTGCAGGAACCGGGTGATGGATGAATCAGAGATGACAGTGTAAATCGTGTATGCTGGGCAGCCCTAGGGGATCCCTGAAACACACGAGTTTCTCATTTGGTGATTTTTCTGGCAGTGATGCCTCAGTGCAGTGACAGTTTCTGCTACAACTGTCAAGCTAAGTTGTTCCTGATGGTGGCTGGCATTTACAACGGTTCTGTTCATTTGCGTTCCTCCTGTAAACATCCGTATGCTGCCCTTCATGCTGGGTCATGGGTGGTATTGTCAGTCTCCCCTGCATGTTTGGATCAGGATGAACTGAATCACTGTGAAGTGCAGGGAGGGCACCATCTCATGTCTTCCATGACACTATTTGCTGTTCAGGATGAAGGAAAGGATATTCCCCTGGAGCTTCCCAGATTTGAAACCCCTTCCTACATGTGATCTCTGGCTTCACTCTGTGTGTGTGTAGAGATAGGTGCATGTGTAAGCCGGCTCTGCTTTTCCCTTCAATAGTTGCCTGGTGTCAATGCATTCATTGCCAGGGAATCTGGCCAAGGAGAAATTTGGCTAGCTAGACCTGGACTCAGTTACCCCACAGGATTTTAAGAGTGTTATAAAAGCAGTACTGGAGAACATCTTCAAGCTAGCAGAGCCCCTGGTGGAGACCAGAGCTGACTGGGGAATAGGAGAGTAAGGCTGAAAGGAACTGTGAGTTTCTTTATTATATATTCAAGCTCATGGAAGAAAGTTTGCTTTGGCACTTGAGGCATCCAACGAATCAAGATGTATGGGCCATTTCATCTGAAAATTTAGTTCTCTTGATTTATTATAGGACAGGATATGAGAAACGTGCGGTAATGAAGGTGGCCTAAAAGAATGAATTGTAGAAGATGGTACAAGAGCTAGGGTGTTTGATTAGGAGATAATATTTGCTAAAGCTGCATCTTCAACACTATCAGAAGCTGAAGTTTTCTACCTTGTTTTTATAACCTTTTTACTCATAGAATTTATTTCACAGTTGTAGTTGCCCTATGGGCAGCATCTGTGTTCTCTCTTGGGGGACACAAGACTCCCATTAACTATGGTGGGCCTTTCTCTGGGATGGTTTGGTCCAGTATCTGGCCTTAGTCCCAGACAGTATAGAGCATAGGCTGCGTGTGGGGACCAGAATTGTCTGGAGAGGAATTCCTCCCAGTGCAGGACGTGCACTTCCTAAGCAATGTCCATTCATCCACTGGAGCTTCTCAGAAGCATTTCAGGATGGCATTGGGGGCACATCACTGACCAAAAGTGTTGGAGGTAGCATGGTGTGTTGTGGCAGTCTATAAATGCCTGCTGTAAGGCCCAAGAAGCAGAATTCAGCTAGAGTAAATCCAGTGAAGTTCCAGTCGTGCCATCCTTCCTGACTTAGGAATCTTTTAACAGGTGGAGCTGAGAATATAGCCCTTTGGCCCCTTTGCAGACTACGTTGCCATGAGAAGTAATAGACACCAGCAATAAAATGGAAAGAAAATTATTAAAAATTATATTTGCAGTGCTTGTATTGAACTGTGTTAGGAAGCCTATCTAGGAAGGGTCTCTAAGGATTAGAAATGTCTGTCTCTGCCTTCTCACCTGTACTAGCCTTCAAAGCTTCGTGTTTCCTTGGTGTTATGCCATCTACATGCAGGTAGACAGTTCGGTGCTTCCTTTTTACAGTCCCTGGAGAAATTCTGCACATTCAACTCTTGGAATCTCTCTCTTCTGATCACTTTTGTTATTACCTTTTCCTGGCTTTCCTCCAAGTTATCTGGCACCTGCGCCTGTGATGCATTTCTTGGCATTTCTTGGTGTATGCATCTTTGCCTCAGACTCAGTGAAACCTCTGCCATGGAGAGCAAAGTGTTTAGCTTCTCTGAATGCACAGTACTGGCTCATGAACCTGCTGGGCTGATGTGCTAATGCCACTGAGCAGAGCAAACGCCTCCAGCTTCACAGCTTTGTTATTTGTGTGTGCATGCAGAGAGGCTGCAAAGGTCTCTGGCAGCAGAGAAGGGTGGGATTAGAGCGGGATTAATTGGAGCAGCCTGTATTTATTTAGCGCCCAGCCACAAGCTTCCTCAATCATCAGAAAGTATATCTTCCGTATAGCTCAACATTTGCTTGCCCTGATTTTGAGTGCTTATAGGAAATGTGCTTGGCACAATGGGCTATTGCAGTGCTGTTGTTTTCTGACTTTACCTGAGGATGACGAGCTACTTGTCAGCTTTTGAAATCTGGCAAGATCCCAGCTGAGTTCCTCTCTTAGGAAAGATGTGAGTTAGTGGTCACTAAACATTTTGCAGTGATCCCTTCTTTGCATCATAAATCCCTGACAGAACCCATGGCATCAAGCGGACCGCGCACAATGTCCTCATAGGGTGAATGGGGTAGAAGAATGTGGACAATTTGTGAGATTGCTCTGACTTTGTGAAGAAATAGAGTTGCACAACATCACTGTGAAGTGGGGTACAGGTCTTAAGCACCTGTGAAGTTTGCTGCTCTTCAGCTGGTGAGATGAGAACTGTATGAGGAGGGTGGACACCTGACCTCTGCCAAGTGGGAACAGCTTTACTTTACAGCATTTTCACCTGTGTGAGCTACATTAATTTCCAGTGTGTGTCTGCTCAGTGTCTGCAGGGTGATGGGTCACATAACTTTGGAACTGTCTTGAGTCTCCCTTGCTTATGAAAATGCTGATGAATGGAAAAGTGAAGCTGAATTGAGTGGAAGGGGTGTGTGTTCAATAACATACAGTTTAATCTGGAGCAAAATACGTTGCTTTAATTTTGCCAAAATGACATGTTCTGCTTGAGCCAAAATTAATATATATTTCTTTCAAGCCATGTGAAATTTTTTACATAAGCAACAATTATCTCAGAATAAAATGCTGTTCTGAGTGCAGTTTCAAACCCTTTTCATTAATGCCCATGTATACACTTCCAGAAATGTTGTTTTTTCTACATAAATAAACAACTTGGCAAAATCTGATATGAATTTGGAAGGTGTTTTTGTGAAGTGTAATCTCTTTCTTTCACTGGTCTGAAAAAACCCTCTTCCATTACATCCTGTTCTGCATAATATAGATGTTGCCCTACAGATAGTGCCACAGGGTTTATAAAGGAAGAAGAAGAGGAAGAGCCAAGCATGTGATTGTAGCTTTATGTCCCACTCTGGCTAATGTCTGAGCCTCTCCTGCTTTGCCCGTTGTAGTCTTATGCTCAATAAACATGAAAGATTGGTCTGTAACAGCAACGAATGTACCCAGACGCTTGCACTGTAATTAAAGGCATATATCACACAATAAAGCACATTTGAATGAAAAATCTTCCCATTAGACATGCTTTTCTCATTTATTTCCTCTTATTGTTAAACTTTTGGAGTATAAGCATTGACAGAGTGTAAGGAAGGGCTTCTAAAGGGCTGCAGTGTGGAGCCCCCAGGAGCAAACAAGATTTTCCTCTTGGGCTGGGAGGGCATAGAGCTCCTCAGTGCAGGCTGACCTGCATGGCCCCATTGGCTGTATCCGTGCAGCTGGTGCATCCAGTTAGCATAGACCTTGGACCAAAAACTGCCTAATGATTTTTAAGCTGAGAAGAAGCTGGGCAAAGGGATCAGCTTGGCTTGGAGGGAGAAGAGTCAGCAGCCATTAGAGCCGATTCTTCTGTTAAAGAGCTGATCCTAGGGAAAAAGGGGGTGAAGCAGCAGCTGTGGACAACAGGAACAACTTGCAACCCTCCTCTGCCTCTGGCTGAGCCTACTGGGTGCCAGTGGAAGAAATACTGGTAAAGATATCTCCTGGTGCCCCTTGTAGACCCTGGTAGCAGGAGGCAGCTCTGTCACCTTCATCCCATTCTGATCTCTTCACAGTCCCAGTATTGTCCCTCCCTTCCCCATTCTGCATCAGTGCCCCCTTCTGTGGCTAGTCTTGCTCTCTGCGTCACTGATGTGGGAAACTGTCCCCCTGCATGGCATGTCACTTGCCTTGTCTGTTATGTCCCAATCTGTTCTCAGACTCTGGAAGTAGGGATTTTTGGTTTCTGCTTTTTTTTTCCCCCTTTAATATCTTTAGTTTTCAATAAGGCTTGTTAACAAAACACTCATCAGAAGGGGGTCAGTGGCAACATATTGCTCAACTTTAGCCCTCCCCCAGACTCTAAAGCTGATTTTGAAGTGGTTAAAATGTCATGAAGAAAAGAATAAACAAACAATCAAAAAAGTTAGCCTTCCCTCAAAATGCCATTTCTATTTCTAGTACCTTTTGCAAGTTGCTAAAGCTAAATTATTTAGAAATGATTGAAATGTGTTTTGACTGACCAAAGCGAACATGGCTTTTCCCCAGATTTTCAGTCTAAGAAAAAAAATCTTAAAGTAATAGTTTTCATCTGAGTTCTGAGATGCTGCAGCATTTCTGGGGATGGGGAGAAAGTAAGAAAAAGAGAGGCTGTTTTTCACCCAGGACTGAAACACACCTTAACTTCTCTAGTGATACTCATTTATGTCACTGCTCCTGTTGCAGCTGTATCTGGACTTCTTGTTCCACTGCAAACCAGTCACGCAGTAGAAAAGCAAAAGATACGCTGTGCTCTCAGCAGAAATGCCAAATTTTTGGCTGAGTATGCTCAGTACCAATTAGGCTTAAGAGAAATTGGAATGTGAAGGTTTTTGAGTGGACTTTGTTTTCACCAGTTTAATCCACTTTCCTGTTTTTCTTGGAGGTGAAGTGGAGAAGCAAAGAGAGGCATGTCTTGCTTTGAACATCAGGTTTAAGCAAACTGCACTGCTGTGAGTGGACCCATCAGGTGAAAGCATTTTTTTTTAACTGTAAAATCATGAAACGTGACATCAGTGCATTGTCTTAACCTACCTGGTTTCTTTGTAAGCCAGGTCTGGGTTGACCTATACAATTACAATATGAAGTCAAACATTTCCAAAGTGTTTGGGCTTTGTGCAGAAGGTCTCTGACCAGTTTCTTATAATAGTGGGGTATAGTCTGAGTTTCTTTTGGCTGAAGACCTACTTTTGCCAGCCAGCATGTGAAATATTTCAGTATTCGATTTTAAAGTGCAAAGAGAACTTCCCAGCTTCTGATACATTTTTTTTTCCCTTTCTGTATGAGACAGATGATGGAAATGCATTTAGTATTTAATTTCTGTCTAGACCAGTTTCTCATCAAAATAGTCTGCTTCCAGTGCCCCTTCTACTGTAGGGAAATGAGCAGCTCTGGTGAGTGTCAGACATGCAGCAGTCTGTGGACATGTTCTCTTTCCATGCCTAAGACAATCTGGCTGTACCATGGTAGAGAAGAACCTTGGGCTGTAATGAGGTCTCTTGGTGTAGCCTTTAATCACCTGGAAAAGAAATCAAAGCAGAGAGATAAACTGGTCCATTTGTTTTCATTACAATTACTAGTTTTTACAACTCTGTGTAAACAAAGCCCATAAATATGGTGCTGGTAGACTTCTTTCTCCTAAGCTCGGCTCCACCAGCTGTTACACAAATCTTTTGGCTCAGGAAGCAGGATTTATTTTTAGGTTCTTTAGTGTGGAGCTATCAAGGATGCCTTACCTGAATTGTGACTTCCAGCAGTTTGTGGCAAGAGAAGAGAGCGACAAGCTCTTCTTTCCCTTCTCTAAAGGTCCAGAAGCACTTCCAGACTTCAGATCTTGGTTCCTCTGAAGCCCCAGCAAAGCAAGGTGGCAAGGACATGTATTTCCTTGGAAAGAGGTGGAAGGAACAAGCACAGATGATATCACTGTTCTTGAGTTGGTCATCAGTTTGAAGGTGACATTAGTGTTTGTGTCCCCTTATGGTAACTGCTTGACACTCCAGAGGTGTCTCACTAAGGCCCAGACTGAGGGGAGTGGTGGAACAGAGGAATCAGAGGAAGGCCTTGAATCTTTCCTTGAATGCAGCCTTTCCTACTGTGAGTAATAAAGCCCCTTCCATGGCAAGGGTTGCTCCTGACCTGGTTTCAGCCACCCAACTGAATTATGCTAGACTTGAGTCCTGTCCTTGTTATGCTGCAAGTAACATGTCCTGCCTCACATGAGAATCTGAGAAAGCAGGCTGCATAGACCCCACAGCTTAAACATTATACTGGTGCTGTGAAAGGGAGAGGTATCCAGATGTCCTTAAAAAAAGGAAGGATGGAATACAGGTGAGGAAGGTAAGATGGAAGATGTGATTTAGAAGTAGGGTGTGTTTCTGTAGTACAAACTGCAGTCTTCATGGCTACACCAAATCTATCCTGTCTGTCTTCTTACCCAATTCTTCTCAATTCTGTTGTCTTTCTTTTGTTGCTCTGCTCTGGTGGGGCTTCGCATTCTGCTCTGCTCCCAAAGGCACACCATACCAGTGCCTGAGGGCCACTGATGGCTGCAGGATTGTTGTAGGGGGTCTCCACAAGTGGATTTAGCATGCGTGGCTATAAGAAAGAGGAAAACCACAATTTATGACATCTCAAATGGAAAAATTAATAAGGGGAAATGGCTTGTGTGTTGTGGGTATTGGTTGGATATCTTTGGGTCAGTCTTGGCTATTTGGGAATTTACTATCCCAACTTTAATTCCTTGGGTATTTTGAGATCCAATTACTATTTGTATGAATGAGGAGTTACAGGGAGATTGTGTCTCAGGGATTCAGCTGGAGCTGAAGGAAAAAGACACAATTTTCAAATGATGAAATAATAAAACAAAAAAAAAAGAAGGAATACTTTGGCAGCTTGGAATTTTTGTGCTAAATTCAAAAAGTGGAGAGCATGGTGACTAGTTGGATCTGACTATCAGGAGTAGTCTTATAGTAGTTGAGTAGGGGTAGGTGTTATTTTAGAGTTAAATGAAAGAAATATAAGATAACGGGGAGAAACACGATTATTGCTCATATCCTTTCACTTGCTGGAGCAGTTATCTCCTATGGTGCAGACTCCCTTGTGTGGTTTTTTTTTTGTGGTTGTTTTTTTGTTTTTTATTTTTGCTAAGTAAGGGCAACCTTATTAAATACTTCCTATGTCTAATTTTAGGTGTGGAAAAAAGATCTTTCTTTGCAGTGGCTGAAGTGAGGACCATCCATTTATTGTATACAGAATATGGTTCCAAGATCTTGCAAAATGTTTCTCCTGCAGTACTCAGCTGCTCAGTGTGCCTTTAAAAAAATGTTAATGTTGTCATCTCCTGAAACGTTTTCACCGCAGTTTGAATTTGTTGCATATGGCTCTCTTCTTCCATATGATGGGTCATCTCTGGCAGTTGTCAGACATGGCTTCTCTGTTCTGTACTCTCAAGGCTGAAAAGTATTGTGAGTTTTTCCTCCAGTTCATTTTCCTTCTAGGGATGAACTTTCTGACATGTTAATGATGGCACATTCTTCTCCTTTTGTAATTTCATCTGTAACACAGAAGCATAGAGAAAAGTCACACCTTACAATTTTCTGAAGTGGTTTACAACTTTTTCTCAGCTTCTGAGTCTCTAATTTTTTTCCAGCGATAGTGGTCATTTTCCCTCTGTAGAGAAAATTTAAGACCTTGCAACAGACTTGCTTTTCTGAGTTACTCTTTGCAGACCACTTGCATGCAGTCCAATTTCCTACAGAAATGTTGACCTAATTTTATTTTTCTTCTGTTCCAGTTTGATTTTTTGGCAGGAACCCTCCACGTATCTTGTAGATTTTTCCCACCAGCTCTGGCTGAGAAGGTGTTAGTTTGCTTTTGTGCTTTTCTGGGATCGGAGCCATCTTTTCATGTAAGCAATCCGAGCTACTGCTTGGGATCACGCTCTTCTGAGGACATGGCAGGCAAGGCTAATCTGCCCCTCCTCTTCCATCATGTTATCATGTGTCAGCTGCTGCCCAGTAATTACCACTAGGCCGACTGTCGCCCTGCTGGATTAATATGAATACATCTTTCCATCATCAGCTGGATGTATTGTCTGGGGGAAGTATAATTTTGTGTGTAATAAATGAATTGTTACTTTAAGTACATATAGTCCAGCTGTTCATCCTCACTGACACCATTATTTGTAAGCTCCAAATTCACTCCAGGCTTGGCTGGCAGACAGGAAACTATTGAGATTCTCTCCAGATGTTTGCTCAGGCCAATAGACCCAATTTCATAGCAACAAAGAATATTTGATTTTATTTGGATATAAGCCTTTTATGTATGTTTCTGATGCCCTAATTCTTCTTCTGTGTTTGAGCAAGAAAGTCTATAAATATCAAAGCGCTCTGAATTTCTTCACTCTGTTGTCTATTGCTTCTCAATCTATACATGACATCTTCAGTGTGCCTCTTGCAGTGGTAAAGTGTATCCAGGCTATTGTCTGCTTGGCCTTTCTTCAGCTCATGCTGAAGTCTTCTGCCTGCTTTCCTCGTGAAGACCAAGCAGGTCAGCCTGGGAACAGGGAACCTAACATGAGATCCATCTCAACTAAATCATCTATCTGCGGTGGGGTTATCGCCTTCTGCACTAGTCACTGTGGACTTTTTTTAGCATCCATGGAGAGAAATGGAGGCTTCTAAGGCATGAATAATAAGCAATTTTAGAAGTGTATGTTTGTATGGGAATTGTGCTTTAGAAGTGCCTGTTTAGAGCCTGTTTCTTGCCTGTCTAAAAATGAGCCTTGGTGACCAGCTCGGATATGGATGAGTAACATAAGGGGGTTGAATCTCTTCCAGTAGTTTCCATGTTTTTCCTTCATTGCTCATTCTTCTCCCCTCTCTCCATAAGTGGAGTTTAAGCAGGCCAGCTTCTCACGCTGCTACAGTTCTGAGAATCTTGACTTCTTGAGCAAAATCATCCTTTTGTATTTTTTTGCTAGTTCTCATTGGGAAAATAAACAAAACACACAAACCAAATTACCCCAGCCCCAAAGAAAATCATCCAAACAAGCCAGCAGGATGTGTCACCCTGAGAGTTTGTACTGGAGAATTGCAACAGCATGGCGACATTTTTCATATGCAATACCGTGCTTGCATGCATGTGTGTATAACTCCTTCCTTTCCAGCTCTGTTGTTCTGACTGTGTTTTTGGCATGGTGCACATGTTCGTGGCATAGAATCTGACACCAGGGATAAAACTCCCTCTTTAAGGGTCTTGCTGCTTATCTTGGGAACAATGCCGGTGTTAAATAACATGTTGCAAGTGTTCTTGAGTTTGAAGAAGAAGCATTCTGCCTGTGGTATGTAATATCCTTATGATTCAGAGTTGTGCTGAGCAAGACAAGCATGAGTTAAGGTTCTGGCCTGTGGTGAAATAAAGCTGTATATCACTTGAGCTGCCAAGGTCTTTCCTCACACAGATTGTGTATTCTTGGTAAAACACAGGACTGTGTTGGTGGATGTGATATGTCTGGTGCTACGATCCTTGAGTGTGAAGCATTGTGATGCTGTTTGGATAAACATTTGCTATTTACCTCCTTGATGTACAGCCTTTTCTTTTTTTTAATGGCAGGTCTAACTAGGCTCCTGAGCATAGGCAGATTTTCCCTAGTACTCAGTACCCATTTTCAAAGACTGTGCCTGTACTGCTGAGCTGGGGTGACCTCAAAGCCAGGTGTGAAAGCAGAGCTGCTCCTGGATCATGGTAGTGTAACCAAGCTGATTTCAGGGTAATACTTTAGGTGCTTCATCAGGCCTGAAAGCACATTAAAAGGTATAATTTTTTGACATGCAATGCTGGCCCCGTCACCTTCCTGTTTCCTGTCTGCCCTGTGGCAGTGTCTCATGCCAGTCTGCAGGCAAGCAGAAATTCTAGGGTCATGCCTAGTAGAAACCCCGGTTGTCTGCTGCAAGGGTAGATGAGATTCATAAGCATCATTCAGATGGGCTCAGTAGGGAATTTGAACATTGTATGTTTGTTCTCAAAAGCACCTCAGCTTTCAGGAGGCTCCTGGAACCTGTCTGCTCAAATAGGTGCAGAGGTTGCTGGAATCGTCCAAGTGTTCTGATTGTGTTTACTGAGGTGCCTCTGTGGTACATGAAGGATTCTGAGTTTATTTTCATGTTAAAAACAGAGTTTTGTCACCCTTGCCTTGAATCAAGACTTTGTCCTTCTAGTTTGCATCCTGCTTCTGAATTGTTCCTTAGTCAAGTCCTCTGCATGCCACTCTTTAGCTGTGTCAAAGCACAAGACCAACCCATACAAACATAAAGACCCGTAACAGTCTTAATTTTTCATTCATCAGAGTAGGTCAAATAACACAAGGGAGTTGCAGAAAGGACATATCCTCACAATACACCCTCATGGTACACTGAAGTCCATCCCTCTTAAACCAATGTGTTGGAGTGCTCTGGGATGTGGAAATGCCAGAGATTACTTGTCGCTAAAAAGCCAGAGCAGAGCTTTAAAAAGGGAAAATCTTGGCACCAAACAAACCTAATTTCTTTCCAGTGCTTACTATTCAGCCTTAGGACAAATTAATGTCTGTTGAAATCTGCTGTACTTGCCACTTAATTTGTTGTCTTTTCTAAAAGCGTCTCTTCTCCCACAAAGGGAGATGAACAGAAAGTGTGTATATATATTCAATTTTAATGCATACTAGAAAACTCTTTATTGTATGTTTTATTTAGTAATTCAACATTAACCTTTATATTCTCATCTGTAAATAATACTATAAAAGTGAACCGGGCCAGAGAGACCTTTCAGGAATTTGTTCTGTCATACAGCTTTAAGACTCAATCATCTGGTTAAAATTCAAAGTGGACGTCTAGAATAGGTAGGTGAATAAATAAATAAAAGTTCTTGAAATGAATAATATCCTCCTTATCTCTATCTGAAATCACCTAAAGGCTGCAAGTTCAATTTAATCCTTCTACCGTCAGTCAGTCTGAGCTTTAATAGAAAGAAGGGGGAGAAAAAAGTACTCAGTAGCTGGTCTCTGGTTTTTAACTTGATAGAGAGAAGGATGCTCCCTGAATGAGACACTGTGGGAGAGATGAGTAGTTAGAAAGAGATTGTGCTTCATGCCACTGAGCTATCTGTAGCTACTGCTGTTATGCAGCTGTGAAAGAAAAGGAAATGCTAGGGGCAAAAGATAGAAGAGAATCTAAGGAAATGGATGTGTTTTGCTAATCCTTTCCTCTCATGGTGAGAATGGTTAATCCATTGCAGAATACAATACAGATGCTAGTCCCGCTTGCACTTGCTTGTGAACGGGAGTTAACTGAGGCTAAGCTGCCTGGAGCCCATGATTTGTATGGCACCGTGGCTCAGTGTGCAAGTCGTACCTGCAGTCAGGAAATGGAAAGGATAGCCAAGTTGTAAGATGCAACTGATGTAACGCAGTCTGTGTGTAGTGGTCCTTGTATGTGTAAAACCACGTTAAATGACTCAAGGAATATTGCTGGCAGGCACCGTGCTAACATCATGGCAGAGTTGTAGCACGGTACAGTTTTGGCTCTTGGAGTCTTGGATTTTTCAATTATTGTTTCTAAAAATCCGAATGTTCCTTCAGAAGGATGTGATACTGTTTGGATAAACATTTGCTATTTATCTTCTTAATGTACAGCCTTGATGTTGACTTCATAAGCCTATCCTCAAATTTGGACAAGGAATTTTCTTTTCCTGGCTCCTTTAATTAAAAAAGATAAGCAATGCTTTATTTTTTATCTATGGAGAATTCCTTTTGGGGCAGAGGATTCTCTGCTGTATTTTTTTTAGACTATTATTGTGATTGGTTGACGAGAAAAGCAGAGGAAGCCCAGATAATGTGGGCTTTTAGTGCAGTGTCTTACCTTATATAGCGACAGTGCCAAAGAAGTACTGCCAAATCAGAATATTCAGCTCATGTCTGATTTCCTGAAGAACATCGGGCAGAAAATCTTTCCTAATATTTCTTACCATAAGCCCAGTGATGTTGGTTGGAGTGAAGTCTATATAATTGGAGCCCCTTTTGACATAAAGATTGGAGGATGCCTGCTTCCATCTCTTTTCTCCTGATGTGCTTTATTCACTGGCAGCTTGAGCAAGTAATTGTCATTGGCAGAAACTGGACTTCCCATTGGCATAAATGCAAAGGGCTGATTCTTTTGTCTTTACGCATACCAATTGCATTAGATACTTGATGGGGCCTGAATTTCAGTTCTTGGGTTTCCTTTTGCTAGCTATACAGTGGTTTGGTTGTGTAGTTGAGTACAAATATAGTAAGAATTAATCAGCTGCTTCAGGCTTTGGACACTGCTCAAACAGCCCTTTCCAATCACCTTTGTAAATTGTTCTGTGGTCCAGCTCTGATGTGGCTTCTGGATCTCTGTGGTCAAAGATACTGCCTGTTCAAGAAAGTTTAATATTCAGTGTGAGCACATATAGTTTATCTTCCTAGTCACACTTAGCCATCCATCATAGCTGTGCCATAGTACACATCACTAGGTTGTGAACCCTTCTAATCTGAACATGGACCTGCCTCCGATTTGTAAATCCAGTTACTCAGAAGCAAATCAAATGCAGAACCTTTACTCAAATGATATTGTTTTGCCATTAAGGACCTAAATTTGGATATTACAAACATTTAAATTTCTCAGGTCTGTTATCTACCTCCTTAACCTGCAATCAACCCTTATTTTATTAAGCCAGAATTTACTTCACATGAAATTTATTTGAAATCCTGTTCAAAACACTGCCTGCTATTTATTTCTCTGTGATCTAGTTGTAAAGCAGAGTAGTTAATTCTCAAAGTGTATTTTTTTTCTGAAGAACCAAACTTGCTCAAAGTTGGAGAAAAGGAGCTTACATATGCTTTCATTATGAGTGAGTGGATTGTGGGTAATAAACTAATTATATGGAGAATGGTGTTTGTTGCATTAAGCCAAGTATGTGTGAAGCAAACCTATGTCTGAGACTTAGTGTGGAGTTGCATGGAACTTTGATTACATTACAGCTGCACCATTTGTTAGCCAGAAAGACTCAAAACAGTCGTTAAATTGAAAATTTGGCTTTCAAGAAGAACCACTTCACTATCTTAAATGTTTAAGTGGTGAGCAGATTGATTTCTAACTTATCTCAAAATTTAGACCTTGTTTTGAACATAAAAGTTGTAAATTAGGAGCAATTTTCTTTTCTTCCCCACACAGAAGAGAGATGTAATCCACACCATAAAAACAAATCTCAGCATGACCTTGAGTATAGAGTCACCACCTACCACATCATAGTCATGTTAACTAATCTAATTTGTCTTTTATTCTATTTAATGTTAGGAATTTACATATCATCAATCACCTGCTTCCTGTTGGGCTGAAAAAGCCAGGGGGACTGCCAACTTTGTCATATGGCAGCCGAAGTGAATGTGTTGACAGCAGAAATCAGGAAGCACAAAAATGTTTGAAAAGGTTTCGGAAGAGCCAGCCTGCTTTTGAGTCTCAGCAGCTCACTCTGGGTTAAATGTGAGGGGAGGAGATTGCCTTATTAGCCTTCCCTGGCAGTGAGGCTGATCGAAAACTGTGCAGGACAATCAATTCCTATTCTTTAATCTGAGCTGATTTAATACTTTATTTAGTGGCAGTCCTTCCTCTCCTTCCTCAAAGTTTATACTTCCTTTCTCTCTCTGTCTTTCAGCTGTACAGCTCCATGGACTTTGGAAGAAAATGGCAGCTCATGCATGAGCGGGTCACTCCAAACAGATTTTACTGGTGAGTTATGCCCTCAGGTTTTGCTTGCTTTGGGCAAGTCATGGAGGGGAGAAGGGCATCTAACTTGAAGGGACTGGTTGCTTTACCTGAACACTGAATATGCCCTTGGTTTTGGTCGTCATCAATGTTATATACTCAATCCGTAGTACATATCTTGTAATGCTATAGCTGAATGTCTCCATGTTTGTACCTCTTTCTTATCTGATAAATGGTAGTGTCTTGTACAGATGAGTACAATTCTTTTGATAATTGCAAACCTGCTGCTTCTTTGTTATATACCTACTTACTGTAACACAGAGAAACTGCCCAGTGCTTCAGTGACAAGGTTATGATCATTAGACCTATTTTTCAACCCTTCTGAGATCTACTTTGGCCTACAACAAAGTCTTTGTGCAGAGCCAGCCACTCTGGCCAGTCTCCTTATGCAACCATTGGGAGAAAGGATGATTCAGAGTCTGCTTTGAATCACTCTCTGAGGAGCCAGTTTCTTTCTACTCTGGTGAGAGCCCAGGATCTGCAAATAGTTTGCTAAAAATCTGTTTTGTGACTATCTTCCTTTGCATTTCCCAAGCGTCAGCCTCCAAAATTGGGAAAGTGTCTTAAAAATAGATGATTAAAAAAATTTAGTTCCTGTCTCCGAGCTCCTCCATTTCAGCTGCCACTTTTCCAAAATTCTCTCCACCATGTGAAGGCCCAAGAATTGAATTTAGAGGAAAGAGAAAACCCAGCAATAGTCTTCTGTAGTTGAATCTAGGATTTGGGGCTTGAATCAAATTCTTAACACTGTACTACATGCCAGATGATGGTGTGTGTGTGAACATTTAGAAGTGCTGATTTACAGAATCTGTGAGTAGTTGAAGAAGTGCCTGGTCCTTAAGGCCAAAAAAGATCATAATAAGTAACCAGAGGCTCTTATTTTGAATGGTTAAAAATAAAAAGGACTTGGATGACTTAAGAATTGACTCCCAATTGCAAAGCATGATGTATATAACTTAGAGTCAAATTCTCATAGAAATTCTTGCACGTGATTAAAAGTACCTGGAATCCAGGCCCAAAATATCTATAAGTTGGATTTGCAATATTTTCACACTTTGCAGTGGATATAGACACCTCATGGGATTTTCAAATTGTCTAGGTCCTTCTGCAAATATCTCTAAATAGCTTTAGACTCCCACATTTAAAACATAGCTTTTTGGCACAAAGTCTGGAGATTTCCCTCAGTGTGCTTGTGGATTTTGGACGATGTAAGAAGGTTTTTGAACATCTAGGAAAGGAAGTTGTAAGGCTCCTAAGTCACATAGATCTGCAAAATGTATCAAAGATCTAGGACCTTGTCTGACCATGTCACTGTTTCACATTTCCATAGTGAAGGAAAGGTGGTTGTGTTCTCCTGGTCGAGGTGGCAGGTGGCTGATTAACCTAACTATCCAAAATCCTTTGATTTCACTATTCATGCTAGGTGCACATGACAAAGGTGAATATAGATCCTCTCCAGGTGTATCCTTCTGTGGAGTAGAATAGCTGGTCCTATGGGATAATTGTATCCTGCCCTTAAAATAGCGCAGCTGAGCTTAGGGGAGAGGCTTTTTCAGAAGATAAAGTGCAAGGGCTGAGCTGACTTGGGGAACAAAGAGGAATCTCTTTCTAAAGCAGAGGCTGTGTTGTTGTGGGTTTTTTCTACTTCCATATAATAATGGTTAATGGAAATTGCCTGTTTGTCCATTTGACACCCAAATCTGTAGATTGTTTTCCACAATTGACCTCATTTTTCATACAGCCTTTTGGTTGCATAGTTTGAATGCTGCTTTTTAACACTGCGTTATAGAAAGCCTCTGTTTCAAGTGCCTCTTTCTCTTAGAAAATATAGAGGTCTTCTACAGTTAAAACTCATATGGCATATACTTAGAAATCTTTATTCCACTCAGAAACAGTAGAATCCCATTGACAATAAACTTTCCAAGAGAATGAATTAGATTTTTTCCTAGAGTGAGAGAGATTTGAACCAATTCATAGTGCAGGGGTCAGAGATGTTGAAATTTTGGAACATAATAACTCCCCTTAGCTGTATGATTTCTTTCTTTTTTCATTTTTCTTTTTAAAGCTGCAAACTGTGATGGCTTACAAGGTCTGGCTTGTAAGATGTGTACAGAAAAAGAAATGCAAGAAAGCTTTAGCCTCAGGAATTTGGTGATTTCTTTTTATTAAAGAGGGAGAAAGTGGGTATAGCTATAAGGTGCAGAGGGACATGAGCCACCACTCTGTGGAGTTCATCAGCCTATCAAATACTACATTATCAAACCTGTCAATTAAAACTTCTAGGAAAGGTGAAATAATAATGATAGGGAGATGCCAAAATCAGAGGTAAGATACTCGTTTGTGCTGCTCTGTGTTGTTTATTAGGAGGGGCTCAGGTAAGCATCCTTCATCAAATGGGACAGTCTTCATCTGATCTGAATCTGGCTGGCTTTATCTGGGGCAGCCTTTGTCGAAAGTTTTTGCCTTCAAAGCATGACTTTCATCTCTCAGGCTGCCGTGAATGGGCTTGTGAAGACTGTAATCTTCATCTGGTTCATGGGATCAGTCAGCCTGACAGGGAGAGGTCTTTATTTTTCTCTCTGAGACCTTTCCAAATAATTATACCTTCCCTGAGAGAGCTCAGTTACAGAGACTTTAAGGCCAGGAGAAAATTATGGTCGCATCAGAACTCGTGAGGTTGGGATGTGAATTTTTGCTCAGCAGAGTAAGACCTCTCTGTTAGTCATGGACACACAAGCCACTCTGCATTTTGCTGTAGCTCTGGCAGGCAGCATCTGTGATGGCTCCCCACTGGTCAAAAACAAAGTCCTAAGCTCCAATCCTGATCTGTGGCTTTGTATCCTGGCTCTTGCCTTCAACTTCTTTCCGTAGTCCCAGATGTTGGTGCTAATCACTGGGTTGTAGTTTTGTGTTCTCATCCCATATGGATGTCACATGTCCCACAGTTTATGGGACATCTCTCATCAATTCCTGTGGCCAGCTCAAAGTTTGTGCATGAGCTGAGATTCACTTCTGGGCCACTCATAGTTATAAAAACTAGGATTTGAGATCTCTACTTCTGTAGTAGTGATTCATTTGCTAGCTACACCCACTGATCGCAGTGGCAGAGCTTGAACAGAATGTGTTACTTGATGTGAGTACAGGCATCCAAATTTGGCTCCCACGTGCCTTGGTCTCAGAGATTTTAATAACTTAGGATCCTGTAAAGCTGGAAATAGGAGCTTACGCTAACGTGATACAGAAATTCCCAGATCACTCATCACTGAAATTACTCAAGATAACTGGAACCAGCATGGGTGCAAAGTTTGTTAAAGACCTACTCAATGTTCTTTTCTTTTAAAACACATTTCTGCAGCTCCCTCTGGGCCATGTTCATTTTCTCTCACTGTAACTTAGACACCTGTGCTGTCATGTGGAGGGATATAAAAAATACAGTCCATATTTTGTACTGTAGAAATGTTGGGGAAGTTTCCTCGTCTGTAAAACACATGGTGTGTTCTGTGCTGACTAAATGCTGTCTCTGTTCAGATAAGAACTCAAAGGATTTGAATTGTCCTTCAGTTGCTTTACTGCCCCTGCCTTTTTGTGTGGTGGGACAACAGGACTAAGCAGGTGGGCAGTACAGTTTGGTTAATGGAGCATTCACCAACCCTTGTTCAGCACTTTGCTGGACCAGAACTTTTCCATGTCATCATGGATGACTCCAGCTGACTTTGCCTTGTTACCCTGTAGGTAAGACTGGGATAGGAGAGCATTTCTTTCCCTTGTTGGGTGTAGTGGGCGAAGTACTCAAATATTGTGATATCAGGTGCTACAGCAGTGGATTAAGAGCACTGAAGGGCACTAGAGTGTTAAAAGATGCTTTAGTGGCATATAAATTCCTTTTATAATCTTATGGCTTAATTCTTTAAATTGTGAAGTTCCATAAGGTGGTCTATGCTTTCTGGCTAATCAGCTAAATGGCTGTGAATATCACCCCCTGTTCATCTGTCCTTGGAGGCCCTGCCTATGTTTGCTGAGCAGACACAGGGATTGCCATCCTTTGCAGAGGACAGAGCTATGCTCCTTGGGACACCCACGCTCTTTCTTAAGGTCTCCCCAGGCTGCTCTTTGCTGGAGGACTCATTCATATTTCCTGCCTCCCGTCATCACTGGGGGATATGAAGCGGTGGATGTGGGACCATTTTCCATTTTTTTTGTTTGCCTGGTACATCTAGACATTTACCCTTCTCTCATTTATTTTTTTAAACATGCTCTCTGGGACTTTGGGAGATTCTGTTAAAGCCTGGGAGTGGGAACAGTGGGGAAACCCCATTTGTGTGGAAGAGAGGGAGAAATCTGCACAGCATTTCTGATGGCTATGGGACATTTGAAGCACTGAAGTCAGTGCCTGGGATGAGCCTAGTCAGTAAAAGACACTGAAGTACAAACTAGTGGTGAAAGCTGGGCAGAAAACACCAACAAGGCAGGAGGGGAAAGACAGCAGGAGGAGGAAAATAGCACATGCGCTAGCCTGGCTTCAAGGAGCAGCGTTTGTATCTGCAAATAGGAAAAATGTGGTGTAACAAGCAGTTCTTAAATACACTGCTGACTTCCTTACTGAGTCTCCCCAGAATTTTATTTTTTCTCTTTCTGTGATAACCAACCAGATTTCTGATTGTTTTGGTATCCATGAATGCCAGCCACAATCGTTTTGAACTCCAGTGGTTAAAAGTTGGGAGAAAGGAACAGGCTGTGCTGTCACTGGGAGAAGGGAAGAGGCTGTGCACTTAGGCTATGCTTTGGAGTTATGGCTTTTCTGTCACAGTTGTTTGAGGCATCAGCCAGCAAATTTTGCCTCTTGAGGGCAAGATTTTCAGTCCTTTTTGTTGTGATTTTGGGTAGGAACAGTGGCAAAATTTAGTCAGTGTATTTCTATTTATTTGCAGCTTGAATTTCATGAAGGCTATAGTGGAGGCTGGTTTGGATATCTGAGAGTAATGTAGCTGTAGATAAAGGATTTACCTCAGTGTTTCAAAAGGTTGTGGTCTGGGTTTGGCTCTGCAGTTGGGCAGAGGTTTGTGTCTGTTTTTATCTCCTCATCTCTGTGACAGCACTGATATTTCCTAAGCCAATTTGGGTCCACACAGACTGTTTCAGCAGCAGTTCCAGAAGTGACCTTTGGATACAGCTAAGGTTATCTTTACTTGACTAGTTTGCCAGCAATGAAATGGTTAGTCAAATACGTGCCTCTCTCTCCTGTAAATCCCACTAATCATTAACTACCAGATGGTGTCATTGCATAGTGCTCGGGAAACATTGCCTGATTTTTTACAGCCAAGTTTAGTGTTAAGAAAACATAGTCTTGTAAATGTCAAATTGACTATTAAGTAATCCTGCATTAGAGTTTTTCAGAATTAAAACCATACCATACATGGAGCTGTGGATAAAAGGAATAATTCCAGTTTGGCAGCCATGGATAACACCACTTATAGCATCATCGAGGCATATACCCAGTGGCTATTCACGTAGACCGCACATGAAGAGCTGAACAGGGACCTATTACTGGAGGCTCCTGTGGGCTAATGACTCATTTGCTTGTGTTAAGGGACTTGCTTTCCATGCCCTGTGCTTGAAAACACCTGGGGAAGATTTTTCTCCCAGAGGGTAATGATAACATAAATCTGGAATGTGTTACTCAAGCCACCACGACCATGAACTATACTAGGCTGAGGACAAAATTTTCAAACTCTAGCCTCAAGCTCTGTAATAAAAGTTCAGGAGAGATGAGACCTTCTTAAAAGGTCTTGGCATATATTGAAAGATTTCTTTGCAAGGTCACATTAGTTAATTAAAGATCGCAACACCGTGGTGATAAGATGATGAATTTTATTTTCCTTTTCACTTAAAAGATGGGCAAGTGGGAGAACTGTGAGGTTAGGGCTTTTCTTTTCATTTTGTATGCCTACAATTAGTGCAGTTGGCACTATAGACATTTAACATTTCCAAACATTAGGTTGTAGCTGACTAGCTTGTGATTACACAGTAACTCAGTGGCAGAGATAGAAATGGAACCTGGATACAGAGTTGGATGCTTTTTATTGGCTGAAATAGTGTTTATTTTTGTTGAAAAAGTTTCAAGTAAATAAATATACTTTAGAATTCATGTCAACATTATCAAAATGTTTCTCTCAAGTTAAACAAAAGAACATCCTGAAATGGTTGAAATTTTTTGAATGTTTGTTAGTGATTTTTAAATTTGAATAAAATCTCATTTTGCAATATCTAAGCTTTTAAAATTAAGGTAGGGAAAGAGTGCAGTCTGAAACAAAGCGTCTGGATAAAGCCAACATAGAGGGGTCCTGACTCCTATTCCCATCTTGATCTTTTGTGATGCAGAGCAGATACTGGTCCCTTATGTCCAAGTTAGATATTCAGTAGGCTTACAATGTAATTCTTCGTAACGGTGATCAGTAGCTTACAAGAGTGATCCACAACATTTGAGAAACCTTTGTAAGTGTCCTGGTTTCAGCTGGGATAGAGTTAATTTTCTTCTTAGTAGCTGGTATAGTGCTGTGTTTTGGATTTAGTATGAGAATAATGTTGATAACACACTGATGTTTTAGTTGTTGCTAAGTAGTGGTTACACCAGTCAAGGACTTTTCAGCTTCCCATGCTCTGCATGGCGTACAAGAAGCTGGGAGGGGGCACAGCCAGGGGGCCTGACCCACATTGGCCACAGGGCTATTCCACACCATATGACGTCATGCTCAGTATATAACTGGGGCGAGTTGGCCGGGGGGGAAGGGATTGCTGCTCGGGAACAGGCTGGGCATCAGTCAGGGGGTGGTGAGCAATTGTGTCGTATATCACTTGCTTGGTACATTATTATTGTATTATATTATTATTATTGTTATTACTACCACTACTACTATCATTCTATTTTATTTTACTTCAATTATTAAACTGTTCTTATCTCAACCCAGGAGTTGTCTGACTTTCACCCTTCCAATTCTCTCCCCCACCCCACTGGGGGGGAGTGAGTGAGCGGCTGTGTGGTTCATAGTTGCTGGCTGGGGTTAAACCACGACAGTCCTTTTTGGCGCCCAACGTGGGGCTCGAGGGTTTGAGATAATAACAGATTAATCAGAGTGTATTAAGGAATTTGTATCTGTTAACAGTTGCTGGTCATAATATTGATTCATCTGCTCTCGGTATTAGTCTACCTGATCTGCACCATGCTCTTGCTTTTGCAGTACATGTTAAAGATTGGTGTTGGGTGTTGCAGTTTTCTGTGCTCTGCCGTGATTAGTGATGTTTTGCCTGGGAGATTTGTTATTAAAACACTGACCTTGAGCGCTATCTGGTATTTGGGTTCTGTACTGAAGCCATTACTGTACTTCGGGTACCACCTCATGGAGACAATTAGCAATTATACCTCTTCCTCTGAGAGGCTTTTTATGGAGGAAATACAGAATAGCACCTTCACTGCCGCCTTCTATAATGTTTCCTCCTTCATTACAACAACTTTTTTGTATCTTGAACATCCTTGGGTAGTTAAGATACATCTATTGGTATTTCTTGGGTATATTGTTTCGGTTTTGTCTAGAGTTAATACGCACTTTAAGAATATCATCCAGAGATCTGCCCCAAGGCTGGATAATTATGAGTGGCAGGGTGTGTGGGAGAGTATGGGCAAATGCCTAGGACGGTGGGCCCCTCCAGTGTTTTGGAGTTTCACCCCTGAACAAGTGCAGAATCCTGAAAAATTAGTAGAACATTTGGAAAAAGTATGCTGTCATCCTGACAATTCTAGGGAGACACAAATCACTGCAATGTGCTGGGGCCTGGCCCATGCCTACCGAGCCGTATTAAACACTATTCAGAACCCTCAAGGGGAAGAGAAGGTCTCTGGATCTGACAACAAAACGACTGGCGTTGCAGCTATGCCAGCCCCGGCAACAGATACTACGGATACGCCAGCCCCTGTAACAGGTGCTGTGGCTACACCAGAGAACCAACCCGTGCCAGTATCAGTTGCCCCTATACAGAAGAAAAAATACACAAGAAAATCAACTCGTTTAGTAAGGGCTGATGATGAACCAGGGCCATCACAAGAACAGGAGGAGGAAGAGGCAGAACCCACAAATGAGATGGTAACAACCCGATCTCTGTCCCTGAGTGAGCTGCGAGATATGCGAAAAGATTTTAGTCATCATCCAGGCGAGCACATCATCACTTGGCTGCTCCGATGCTGGGATAATGGGGCTAGTAGCCTGGAATTAGAGAGTAAGGAAGCCAAGCAGCTGGGATCCATTTCTAGGGAAGGGGGCATTGACAAAGCGATTGGAAAAGGGGCAAAAGTCCTCAGCCTCTGGAGGCGACTTCTGGCAGCTGTGAAGGAAAGGTATCCTTTCAAGGAAGATTTTTTATGTCAGCCAGGCAAGTGGACCACCATGGAGAGAGGTATCCAGTACCTGAGGGAATTAGCCGTGCTGGTGGTGATGCATAATGACTTGAACAATGAGCAGTTATCCAAAGATCCAGATGAAGTCCAGTGCACACGACCCATGTGGCGGAAGTTCGTGCGGAGTGCACCGTCATCATATGCAAACTCTTTGGCAACAATGACCTGGAAAGATGAAGAGGGACCAACAGTGGATGAATTGGCTGGCCAACTTTGACAATACGAAGAAAGTCTCTCTGCCTCCCTACGGGCCTGCGTCGCGGCTGTGGAGAAACTGCCTGATGTGCTAGCTGAGAAATTATCCCGGGAGTTCCAGCGATTCAAAGAGGACATGTCCTACTCCTCACCTGTACGGACCAGTATCTCAGCCATCAGGAGTAAGCATCCCTCTCTTCAAGAGAGAAGATATAGTGAATACACACCACGGGCCACCCTGTGGTTTTATCTGCGTGACCACGGAGAGGACATGAGGAAGTGGGATGGAAAATCTACCTCGACCCTAGAGGCACGAGTACGTGAGTTGCAAGGAAAAACAATTACAAAAGGTGGTTCTTCCAGGAAAATTGCTGCTCCAGTTTCCAGTGAGCAGTTCCCTAGACAGGATAAAAGGGCTGATTTTGCTTCCGATCTCAATAAAGGGGTTTTTGATTCGCATTTACAAGAAGTGAGTAACGAATGCTATGACCGGGACTAGAGGGGCCCTGCCTCCAGCCAGGTGGAGGAAAGGGACAACCGGGTGTACTGGACTGTGTGGATTCGATGGCCCGGCACATCAGACCCACAGGAGTATAAGGCTTTAGTAGACACCGGTGCACAGTGTACCCTAATGCCATCAAGCTATGAAGGGGCAGAACCCATCTGTATTTCTGGAGTGACAGGGGGATCCCAACAGCTGACTGTATTGGAGGCTGAAGTAAGCTTAACCGGGAAGGAGTGGCAGAAGCATCCCATTGTGACTGGCCCAGAGGCTCCATGCATCCTTGGCATAGATTACCTCAGGAGAGGGTATTTCAAGGACCCAAAAGGGTACCGGTGGGCTTTTGGTATAGCTGCCTTGGAGACGGAAGAAATTAAACAGCTGTCTACCCTGCCTGGTCTCTCGAAGGACCCCTCTGTTGTGGGGTTGCTGAGGGTCAAAGAACAACAGGTGCCAATCGCTACCACAACAGTGCACCGGCGGCAATATCGCACCAACAGAGACTTCCTGATTCCCATCCATAAGCTGATTCGTCAACTGGAGAGCCAAGGAGTGATCAGCAAGACTCGCTCACCCTTTAACAGTCCCATATGGCCAGTGCGAAAGTCTAATGGAGAGTGGAGACTAACAGTAGACTATCGGGGCCTGAATGAAGTCACGCCGCCACTGAGCGCTGCTGTGCCAGACATGCTAGAACTTCAATATGAACTGGAGTCAAAGGCAGCCAAATGGTATGCCACAATTGACATCGCTAATGCATTTTTCTCAATTCCTTTGGCGGCAGAGTGCAGGCCACAATTTGCTTTCACTTGGAGGGGGGTCCAGTACACCTGGAATCGACTGCCCCAGGGGTGGAAACACAGCCCCACCGTTTGCCATGGACTGATCCAGACTACATTGGAACAGGGTGGGGCTCCGGAACACCTGCAATACATTGATGACATCATCGTGTGGGGCAACAAAGCAGAAGAAGTTTTTGAGAAAGGGAAGCAAATAGTCCAAATCCTCCTGGAGGCTGGCTTTGCCATAAAACAAAGTAAGGTCAAGGGACCTGCACAGGAGATCCAGTTTTTAGGAGTAAAATGGCAAGATGGACGTCGTCAGATCCCAATGGATGTGATCAACAAAATAACAGCCATGTCTCCACCAACCAGCAAAAAGGAAACACAGGCTTTCTTGGGCGTTGTGGGTTTTTGGAGAATGCATATTCCAAATTACAGTCTGATCGTAAGCCCTCTCTATCAAGTGACCCGGAAGAAGAATGATTTTAAATGGGGCCCTGAGCAACGACAGGCCTTTGAACAAATTAAACAGGAGATAGTCCATGCAGTAGCCCTTGGGCCAGTCCGGGCAGGACAAGATGTAAAAAATGTGCTCTACACTGCAGCCGGGGAGAATGGCCCTACCTGGAGCCTCTGGCAGAAAGCACCAGGGGAGATTCGAGGTCGACCCCTAGGGTTTTGGAGTCGGGGATACAGAGGATCTGAGGCTAGCTATACTCCAACTGAAAAAGAGATATTAGCAGCATATGAAGGGGTTCGAGCCGCTTCGGAAGTGGTTGGTACTGAAGCACAGCTCCTCTTGGCACCCCGACTGCCAGTGTTGGGCTGGATGTTCAAAGGGAGGGTCCCCTGTACACATCATGCAACTGATGCTACATGGAGTAAGTGGGTCGCACTGATCACACAACGGGCTCGAATAGGAAACCCCAGTCGCCCAGGAATCTTGGAAGTGATCATGGACTGGCCAGAAAGCAAAGATTTCGGAATGTCACCAGAGGAGGAGGTGACGCGTGCTGAGGAGGCCCCACCATATAATAAACTATCAGAAAATGAGAAGCAATATGCCTTGTTCGCTGCTGGGTCCTGTCGCCTTGTGGGGAAACATCGGAGGTGGAAAGCTGCTGTATGGAGTCCTGTACGACAAGTTGCAGAAACTGCTGAAGGAGAAGGTGAATCGAGTCAGTTTGCAGAGGTGAAAGCCATCCAGCTGGCTTTAGATATGGCCGAACGAGAAAAGTGGCCAATGCTCTATCTCTTTACCGACTCATGGATGGTGGCAAATGCCCTGTGGGGCTGGTTACAGCAATGGAAGCAGAGCAACTGGCAGCGCAGAGGCAAACCCATCTGGGCTGCCACATTGTGGCAAGATATTGCTGCCCGGATAGAGAACCTGGTTGTAAAAGTACGTCATGTAGATGCTCACGTACCCAAGAGTCGGGCCACTGAAGAACATCAAAACAATCAGCAGGTGGATCAGGCTGCTAAGATTGAAGTGGCTCAAGTGGACCTGGACTGGCAACATAAGGGTGAATTATTTCTAGCTCGGTGGGCCCATGACACCTCAGGCCATCAAGGAAGAGATGCAACATATAGATGGGCTCGTGATCGAGGGGTGGATCTGACCATGGATACTATTGCACAGGTTATCCATGAATGCGAAACATGTGCTGCAATCAAGCAAGCCAAGCGCTTCAAGCCTCTCTGGTATGGAGGACGATGGCTGAAATATAAATACGGGGAGGCCTGGCAGATTGATTATATCACACTTCCACAAACCCGCCAAGGCAAGCGCCATGTGCTTACAATGGTGGAAGCAACCACCGGATGGCTGGAAACATATCCCGTGACCCATGCCACCGCCCGGAACACTATCCTCGGTCTTGAAAAGCAAGTCCTGTGGCGACATGGCACCCCAGAAAGAATTGAGTCAGATAACGGAACTCATTTCCGAAACAGCCTCATAGACACCTGGGCCAAAGAGCATGGCATTGAGTGGGTGTATCATATCCCCTATCATGCACCAGCCTCCGGGAAAATCGAACGATACAATGGACTGTTAAAGACTACACTAAAAGCAATGGGTGGTGGGACATTCAAACACTGGGATACACATTTAGCAAAGGCCACTTGGTTAGTCAACACTAGGGGATCTGCCAATCGAGCTGGCCCTGCCCAGTCAAGACTTCTACGTACTGCAGAGGGGGATAAAGTCCCTGTAGTGCACCTAAAAAATATGACGGGGAAGACAGTCTGGGTTACTCCTGCTTCAGGCAGAGGTAAACCCATTCGTGGGATTGCTTTTGCTCAAGGACCTGGATGCACTTGGTGGGTGATGCGGGAGGATGGGGAAGTCCGATGTGTACCTCAAGGAGATTTGATTTTGGGTGAAAATAGCCAATGAACTGAATTGTATAATGTTAGTTGCTATGTAATACTAGATGTCATCACTTCAATGATCACTATGTGCCATATCAAGGGTATACAGTAAGAATCACCCAAATTAATGAAGAAAAACTTTGAGGAAACTGAACAAAGTGCAGTGGTGATGGAACCAGAACTGACTTCAGCATACAACAGTCCAACACCACACACCATCTCTCCTGCCCTGAAAGACTGTTATGACAGATGGAGCCTAAAGTCATGAACTAAATGAACTCAACAAACATTTTAGAGGGATAGCCTATAGACTAGGGAAATTATATCTATATGTGTGTGTGTGTATATATATATATATATATATAAAATATATCAAAAGACTGGAAAAGTGGTAATGATTAATTGGAATGTATTTGAAAGACCTGGGCATGACGTATATGGTATGGAATAAGGGGTGGATACTGTCCTGGTTTCAGCTGGGATAGAGTTAATTTTCTTCTTAGTAGCTGGTATAGTGCTGTGTTTTGGATTTAGTATGAGAATAATGTTGATAACACACTGATGTTTTAGTTGTTGCTAAGTAGTGGTTACACCAGTCAAGGACTTTTCAGCTTCCCATGCTCTGCATGGCGTACAAGAAGCTGGGAGGGGGCACAGCCAGGGGGCCTGACCCACATTGGCCACAGGGCTATTCCACACCATATGACGTCATGCTCAGTATATAACTGGGGCGAGTTGGCCGGGGGGGAAGGGATTGCTGCTCAGGAACAGGCTGGGCATCAGTCAGGGGGTGGTGAGCAATTGTGTCGTATATCACTTGCTTGGTACATTATTATTGTATTATATTATTATTATTGTTATTACTACCACTACTACTATCATTCTATTTTATTTTACTTCAATTATTAAACTGTTCTTATCTCAACCCAGGAGTTGTCTGACTTTCACCCTTCCAATTCTCTCCCCCACCCCACTGGGGGGGAGTGAGTGAGCGGCTGTGTGGTTCATAGTTGCTGGCTGGGGTTAAACCACGACAGTAAGTTTTACATTTTGCTTTTGTCCATGAACATATTTTTTCTTAAACATATTTTTTCTTAAATCCTGTTTTTCAACTATAGATTGCTAAGTGTTCTTCCGGGGATGTTGTGATAGATTTTATGGATATCTAAGTGTATAAAATCCTAAATGACTCTAAGAAAAGGAAAATCCTTCACTTTCTGTCTCTGGGAAACCCTGCAGGACTGTTTTATAGAGGCCGCATAGACCCCACCTGTTGTGTTTGTGCCTACAGTTAGTGTAATGTACAGATTACCATTCCTGGTTTTGAGCACAGTCCATTTTTTTGAAAACCAATTTATGAGAGATTGACACAAATAACTGGATCTCAGTAAGCGTTTTTGTAGAAGGTGGCAAGAAACCCTAGTATACTATTGGAAGAGTATTATGGAATATTTTCTAGTTTACCGGGGACTAAAAGCAAAAATATTTGGGTTTCTGGGTTATATTTATGCTTTATGCTAATGGCTTCGTCGCAAAGGAAATTTGATACAGCTAGTCTCTTGTACTATGAATTTAAGCTCTAAATAGTAGCTGATGCATTGGAAGACCTCCTAAAGGATGTTCATTGCCTGAATTTGTTGTTGTGTGATGCTCCTCTCCGTACTGCCTGCTTTCCTAGGAAAGTAAGTGTTTGACTTTTACAAAGTCCTGTGGATGCCATGCTGTCAGGCTCCCTGGGCTCGAAGCTGTTTTAGCAAGAAAAAAGAAAAGCATACTGGCTACAAGGATTGTGTGTGATCACGAAGGGAAATAATTTAAAATACTTTAAATTCTCCTTTAAACCCCATGAAGTACATAATAAATGAACCACAAGAGAAGAGGCACATGATAGCAAACTTCATGTACCACCTGTAAAATTCTGGCTCCTATCACAGCCAGAATGAGTTCTTTCAAAGGGTGGTGTAATACCCTGTGGGACAGCAATTTTGGAATAAGTCACCTTTGAGGAACTTTTCTTTCTAACCTCCTTTTGCTTGAGAAACACAGTATATCTTGCAGAAAGAGGGATTACCCCTTCTTCACTGATGTAACTGTGGATGTCCTTGCGTAAATACTATCTGGCTTTTAGAATTTGTGATTTGTTGTGATTTTAGTACAATTTGTGATGTTAGATGTATTTATGGCTTTAATGTACTGTGGCAGGCAGTGATTTTTTTTTTTTTAAGATTGGAAAAGTAAGGGCTGAAATATTTCTGTTCATTAGTTTTAAATTTAATGCTTACCACTAAATGTCACATATTGTACTGCAGTGAGGCTTTCAGCCATCAGAAAAAGCCTTTTGCTTTGGTCTCTCATCTGTCAGGTTTCTTTATGTCCCAGGGGCCAGTCTCTTCTCTTATTTCCCCCTTCGCTAATCTTGGATCACTTTGTAATCCCCCCCACTCTCTTGTGACTAAGTGTCTGAGACTGGAGCAAACCAGATAAACTGCTAGTAAGAAAGATCTAAGGACGAATTTGTTGAATATTTCTCCGAATTAAGATTGATCCCTGGACTGGACCCCAATGCCATGTCTGTCTGGACAGTACATGGTGGAAGGATCTGTTTCCTTCTCATGCATCAGTGATAAGATGTCCAGACTTCATCGCTGTGTTTCACAGGCCAATGTTGGAAGCTTAAATGCTGTACTGCAGACTCATGCAGCCTGCCTGGGCTGACTTCATTCTGTCTCTCCCTGATGCACGTGAACTCAAACACAAATTAATTTTATCCTGTCAGTAACAGTCCCAGAGTAATTCTTTGTAATACTTTGTAGGAAGCAGTGATGAAATCCAGCCCTCTAATTAATATATTGAATAATGCATTTCCCTGAGGCATATGGGGATCTCCCACACTGTCATAGCTTGGCAAAGCTAATCAAATGCTAGGCTGCTGGGCTTACGGTAGTATCATATTTTGTGCTCTCTGGCTAGCAAGGAATATTCTTCCACTTTTTTTGTGTGGGATTTGGCTTAGTTTTGGGCCTTTGCTCTCTACCACACTAATCTGTTTCTGGGCGAATGGGTGAATTTTCATTGTGGGAGAGAACCCCTCTTGATTTTAGATGACTCGCAGAGAAATCTTTGGGAACTGTTTTAAAAGTCACTACTGTTCTATGAAGTTGAGGAATGACCTTTTCACATACTCTGATGGTGGACATAGTTTTCCAGCCATTTCATTCAGTGGCAAAACACCTGCTGACATCAGGGAGCTCAGCAGTTTTCCTGGACCTGGCCTCCCTGCTGCCCCAGACCTCATCCCAGATGGCCTGCTTGGTTTTCCAGAGATGCACCTTTGTGTGGGTTCTTACAGCTCTTGTTTCTTTATAGCAGCTGGGGCTGGAAGCATTCTTGCATTAGAGAAAGTTGCAATTTAATGAAGAATATCCTCACTAAGTACATCAATAGTATCAGGGACAATCTTTGCTTGAAACTAGATTTTCAGTCATACCTCAAAGCTCTTCAGGTAGATTTTCTCAAGAAAAATCAGGAAGGAGCCAGATAAATTCCAGTTCATTTCCCTGAACTGACTTCAGCCACTGAACCTTTGGAAGTTTGCCTGCCATTAAGTTGAACAGAAACAGTTGTTTTATTTAACAGAAGGAGCTGAACCCATGCTGTGCGGAAAGAACAGTCTTATCATGGCAAAACAGACAAGATGTTTCTGCATTCATTTAAACGTGAGCCATTTGTGTCGCTCAATAACATCCATTAAAGATAAGGAGGTCCCTCTTTATGCCTTCTGCCTGTTGGAAATTAACAAACTCTCTTAAAATGGCAATTCATCAGTAGTTATATGAGGCAGAATTCATTCTCGGCAAGAGAAGAAATTGAAACTCCCATCCTTTCGTTCCCTGGCATTCCCCTGAGCCTCCTCTGTAGAATGAGATGAGTTTAATTCTGCTATTGTTAAGCATAGTGAGCATGAAGCTACATCAGAACGTAAGAGTGGGAAGGAGTATCTTATTAGCTGCACTACAGGTTCTTTTAAATAATGTTGATTCAGTAACTTGTCTCTTGCTGATCATATACAGAACAAGGACGAGAAGCCAGTGAGTGAGGCCATTTTACTTGCATATTTGTAGTGAGCTAATTGGAATAGGAGATAGCAGTGGTTATCATAGCTCTGTAATTATCTCACAGATAATTGTTCTCCATTGGGCAGAAGGCAATGAAAATGAGATGTAGACACATTTCCATGTTTAGTAAAATATCAGAAGTTCTGCAGCTGAGTTTGAGAGGGAAACGTACTGACCTGTGGCTGCCAGCAAGGACTCAGGAAATAATAAATAATACCTGTAGACTTCAGAACTTATTGCTGTAGATCTGGGTTTCCTCCCGTAGGAGAAAATCCTGCTTTTTATTGGGGGGGGGGGGGATGGGGGGACGGAACCAACCAACCAAAACCACTGCCAGGTTTTTGGCCAAAGGGTGCAGAAAAATTCTTAGGTTTTGCTCACAATATTTTTTGGTTTCAGGTTTTGATTGAAAATCTTTGAGGGAAGGAGACATGTTTCATTATAATATTGATTTTAGGGGCAATCTGTAATAGTGACTCCCTACAGCCATTTCTGGATCTGCTGTAGTTTCTCTAGAATTCTTTTTTTTCTTTTTTTTTTTTCTTTCTACAAAACATTAGATTTGAACAGTGCGTTGACACTTTGGAATTTGCCTCGAGGCTAGAAAACAGCAGAGTATTACTTTTCATTTAGCCTTGTACATTTCTTTCCTTTTATTGCTCATCTACAACAACAGATTAAGAACCCAACAAAGAGAAGCTCTTGATTTACCTACAGCTTGACCATACATCTTTACTTGACATGTGGGTAGCACAAACTCCCATTGCAGCATTCTGCCCTGAGCTTTCTTACTTGAAAAGGCTAATGCTTTGGGGATGGGGATGCTATGGGACTCTGCTGTTGTGAAGAGCTGGGAGTGGATCTAGTGCTCAGCCCCCTGGGCAGCCTTATCTGCTTATTGTTGGTGCATCCATCTAACTTGAAGCAAAGGAAACCACAAAAGCTCCATGGTTTCTCTGGTCTCTCCTGCTACAGTGTCACTCTTCCACTGATGGAAAGACCTGCAAGTGGCTGTGGCCATTTTATTCATCTCCTCCCCATTTTATCTATGAGGATGCTTCTGTTTTGAATGCAGACCTGTCTTGTCATGACACACATGGTGATCTGCAGACCTCCTGTCACCGTTGCTTTTACCCATCATAGCCATGCAGACTTGCTGTTTCTACCGACAGATCCTGTCTTGGCATATCTGTCTGCTGCCAGAATCCTTTTTGTTTCCTGCTTCTTTGTCTTTTCCTCTTGTGGATGTTGGGACAAATGAGAATCTCACTCTCAGCGGCTAATTGAATGTGATTTTTTTTGAGGGGCAAGGAGACACACTGATGCATTTATGCTTGCTGGTCCAGAACAGAATAGTTTATTCTCCTCTGTCTTTCTCCTCCTTCCCCTTCTTCTTCTTTCCTTTCTCTCTCTTCCTTTCCTGGCTGATGGTTAACAGTCAAAGAATGAAATAAGCCATTTGTTCTCTTCAGGTTAGCATCTGAAATGAAGAGAAACAACTGTCACAAAAGGTTTGTGACAGAAATCTATTTTTTTCACATTGCCTTTCTCCAAAATGCATAAACTGAACCACAAATTTATTTCCAGAATGTTAGATGTTATCCCAGGGTGATTCTTCACAATATTCTGCAACAGTGAATGTGGAGACTCATCCTTCCTCAATCAATACAATGTACAATGCCCATAGGCATATGGGGCTCATCAGCATATCTTATATATTTTGACTGTGCCAAGTTTCATACTGGCATCCTCTCTTTGGACAATTTAAGTTTTATTTTTATTCATCTACTGCTGCATTCATTTATTAAATGATGCTCTCACTCTGAAGCTTTTCAGAGGCACTATATTCTGCCTAGGACTCTGTTAATAGCTGAATCACTGAGCCTTAGCGTTTCAGGCATGTCATAATTTCAGTCAGAAAATGTTCATACAAATGAGGGCAATTAGACACACAGTGAACCAAGAATCCTTATTTTGGTGTAAAACGTTACTTGAACAGGTCATGTTTAAGATACTTTTGCTAGGAGACAAACTCAAAGGAATGTTACGAGTCTGCTAAACATTCTCTTCCAGGGAGGGAAACTAACTTCAGTGAAGTCCTTGGCTGCAGAACTGATGGGCTGAGGTGATGGCGTCTTTGAGCATGTACTTTGCTTTTCTAAAGTGGTCAGAAACAGGGCTGATTCATGTTTCCTGAAAAACCAAAGCAATAATCTATAGCAATTCCCCATCTACATGACTTTCAAAGGAGGGTAGCCAAGCACTGGGCAAACATTAATTAAATGGGCTTCATAATATAGTAGTCACTAAACTAATTTTAAACCAAATGCAGGGAAAGAGATTAAAGTCACTCAATATGTCAGTGATCAGTCTTGGAAGACAAACAAAAACTCTGTGCTTGAGTTTTACAGATCTGCGCAAAGCACAGCTGGCTAGAAAATGTAATTTCCGTGATTTATTTATTTTTTCCAAAAAGCTGAAACCCCCCCCCTCTCCCCCTACCCCCCCCCCCAAACTGTTCTATTCCCAAATTTTCCATTGGGAAACAAAGATTTTTGGTTAAGTAGAATGAAGTATTCCTCTGGAGTGGATTTCTAACTTTCTTTCCCTCCCCCCCCCCCCCCAATTTGGCTTAGATTTTGATCACCACAATGGCTTTTGTACACAATAATTTCTGCATTTTGGGTTTCCACTTCTCCTATTTTTCTATTTTTTCCTCTCCTATTCCAAAAAAAGAGGGATGGTGGGGGAAGAAAAGGATGAGAAGGGAGACAAAGCTAAAAATATGTCATTTTTGAGTGTTTCCAAAAATATATTTTTATTCTTGTTTCCTCAAAGGACTTGAAATTTAGAATATAAAAAAAAAAAAAAAAAGTGTGTCCTGCAAAAAATGTCCCTTCCTTCAGAAGGCAAAACAGAATCAAAGCCTTCTGTTGGAATATGTTTCAAATTTGTCCTCCACTAAGTTTGCAGACCTCTAATCCCAGGTAAATCACCTCTGTCCTATCTAGAAATGCCTTCCTCAAAACATCGCTGTCTGTTTTAGATGCATGTGGGACAGAGAGATGATGGTATATCGTGCACTGAAGCTTTGAGATGCCTTCAAGACAATAACATCTTAACTTGATGAGCTGATGCTTCATTACTTCCACCATATCCCAATGCTGGTACAACTAGGGCTTGGCAAAAAAAGGCTTATTCAGTTAGGATAAGCCCCCAGGGCTGCTTTTATATATCCTGGATCAGCTGTACCCTGATGAGTCAGGAGCAGCAGGCTGTGTGGGATTAGCTTATTTAGTTCATAAGTAAGCAGCAGGACTGTGACTGCACCTGGGAGCACACCCGCTATGAGTGCTGGCTTGACGTAGCTGACAGATCTGCTCCCTGCATGAGTCTCACTCCCCATGAGAAGTTATTCCAGGCTGGGAAATTAAGATGCCACCTCCAGCACAGACCCTGCCAGTGCTGCTGGCCCTTTCAAACCTTGATAGGGTTGTGAGTAAGGATCTTCACCCTTCTACCCACACACTTTTTTGTGTTTATGTCACAAAAATTTGGTTATGTTTATTGGGGTTTATAGTATAGGTTGGGGAAGAAATGCCAGAGGACTTTAAAGGACTAAGACCTATTAACTGGATGAGAACTAGACACAGAATTTTCTTTTTTAGTTTTTGGTATTAGTATACAGGGAAAAGAAAAAAGCATGAATCAACAGCAGCTTTGTTCTGTTGATAAATATCCTTTAAAGGTATTCTCAGGTTCAGTGGCATTTCTTTCTCATTACTGTTAATTTCTGTGACGTAAAGAGTCACCTTCTTTTACATACTGGGAAGAGGAAAAAATGTTTCTGTGGGCAGCAGAGCCTGCTGTCTTGTGTGGATTCTCTAGTGATTGGTGACATGGTTGAGCATAAATGTCAGCTTTTCCTTCAAGAAAAGGATTGATTTGGACCTCTTTCCTCTTCCTGGCCTGCTGTATCCGTGAAACAACCATGTGTAGCAACTTTGTAGTTCAGGGACCTGTAATCCACTTGAGGTTACAGGGAATTCGTTTAGACATTCAGCAGGTAGTGGGGATGAGATGCAGGTAGGCAGATGCATGTATACACATATGGAAACACATGCAGAGTCTGTTAACACGTTAAGTTTTGTTTTCTTTGAGATACCAGGCAGAACACCTCCTTAAAATTAATTGGAACCTTTTTAAAAAGGATTGGCTCTGCTGAAAAGAAATTAGCTGAGAATAAACACTTGGCCATTTTTTTGCCTTATCTTGCAAGCTAAGTCTCACAACAATTATTTCTGCTGATGTCCAGCATTGTAGCATCATGGAAATTAGCACTGGAAAAGACGTAGAAAGCTCCAGGGACCCTGGCTAAGACACTTTCTTACAGTATCTTCCTGCACAGCTTTTTTTCCAAGCTTCATTTGAAATATGCTGTGCAATGAGATTTTGTCCATAACTTCAGAGACCTCATCACATCCTACCCCATCCAGCAGTGCCTCCCCCGTTTCAGCCACAGAGAATGGTACTTTATTTATGTGTTTAATAAATACATTCTTTCCCCCAACAGTTCAACATTCATATCTGTTCTTAACTAGGGTACTTTATGGCATGTTGTCGCCTGGGGTGTTATGCAGCTTGTGTGCACATTGGCTGTTACATGCGCAGAGTTAATGCCTGATGGATCTAGTTTTAGACTTGACTGCAGTAAATAACAGATGAATACCCAGAATCCCCTTGACCATCTGAAGGTAACTGCAGTTATTGATACCTAGGCAAATGTGATGCCATATCAGATGGAGAAGGTAGCTTATTGGCTGTTGGCTCATGTTGGAAAGGTATGTATAATTTAGCAATGGTGCTATGGGAAAAGATCCAGATCAGTTGAGCAGGAATTGTATGGATCAGTTTCTGCTCCCATCTGCCCATATAGACATGGCCCTTTTGTTGCTTGGATGAGTTAGTCCCATGCACTGCTTGCCTGGTACCACACAGAAGCGTTTATTCACTTCTGGGGCAGGATACAATCCAAATTGCATCAGACTAATTGGCAACACCCACTAATTTGACTGCAGTTGCCTGCAGCAAGAGGATGTGTTTTTTCCCCCTTTACATATTATTGCACAATAAATGTGCCTTGTTCCTTCCCATTTCCAGTCCTTATCTACTGCACAGCATCCTGCTAAGTAGTCTCCATCTGTTTCCTCTGTCTCTTTACATGAGCAGTGACAACTGCCTGCAGTTTAACATCCCAACCTGCAAAAATGAGTTTCCAAGTTGGCATCTTAGGAAAGTCTCAATTCATTGTAAAAGTTTTGATTTTGTTTTCAAAGCCAGAGCTGCTGAATGCCATGGTCAGAAACCTCAGCAAAAATCTCAGTCCAGCAGATGCCAGACCAAGTTTGAAAGGCTGTTCCCTGTGACCTGATTTTTTTACCTTCTTGTAAATCCTTGACACAAAAGTTACTGATGTCCAGTGACACACCACCCCCACCCCCCCAAACTAATGGGTTCAGGAGATGGAATCACAGAATCATAGAATCGTTTAGGTTGGAAAAGATCTTTAAGATCATCAAGTCCAGCTGTTAACCTAGCACTGCCAAGTCCACCACTAAACCATGTCCCTAAATGCCACATCGACACATCTTTTAAATACCTCAACCACCTCCCCAGGCAGCCTGTTCCAGTGCCTGACAGCCCTTTTGGTGAAGAATTTTTTCCCAGTATCCAATCTAAACCTCCCCTGGTGTAGCTTGAGGCCATTTCCTCTCATCCTATCACTTGTTACTTGGGAGAAGAGACCAACCCCCACCTTGCTACAACCTCCTTTCAGGTAGCTGTAGAGAGCGATAACGTCTTCCCTCAGCCTCCTCTTCTTCAGGCTAAACAACCCCAGTTCCCTCAGCTGTTCCTCATAAGACTTGTGCTCTAGACCCTTCACCAGCTTCATTGCCCTTCTTTGGACATGCAAATAAAAAATGGAGAAACAGAGCATCTCTTATTCTCTATTGATGATTTAGGGAGCAGTGACCAACAGCAGACAGTCTGAATTGCTCAGCATTCTTGATCTAAGATGCTAGAGTACCTAAATCTCAATGCTGTCTTTCATTGTTAAATGTGTGATGCCTGAAAAATGGATAGAAAAAACCGCAAAAAATGGCTTATTCTATGGAAAGACAGTAGAGTTGGTAGAAACAGTGAGCCAAGGTGTGCAGAAGGCAGGTAACCCAGAGAGTCTGTGTATTTCTTTTTTCCTTTCTTTGTATATGCTAGCATGTTTCATTTTGAACTATACACTGTTTTATATAGAAACATTTCAGGAATAGCTACTTACAATGCAGAATACCTTTTTTTTCCTTGCCCTTCTTGCTTGCTCTCCCTCCTGGTCAGAGATGAAATATAAGCAGAGTGGCCTAGTAAATGTGCATCCATGCACAACACTCTTCGCTCAAGATAGAGATAAGGATCTTGCCAGGATCCTATCCATCCTTTAGCTTTCAAGAACACACAATCCTTTTCTGAAAAGAAGGGAGGAAAGATCTTGTGGAAACCCAAGAGCTACCACGAGAACAAAAAAGAAAAGCAGGAGGAGAAGACAGAGAAAAAGTAACCATCGCTTCCTTTCTAATGGGATTCAGAGGTTGTTTGAATTCTTAATTGGCCAATGATCCTGTGCCAGCTGCAACACTGGCTGCAGGCTCCACATTTTGAAAACTGCCTTTGCAACAGTCAGGGAAAGTGTCAGCAGGAAAAAAATGACCTTTCCTGTCGCTTCTGGCTGCACCCTCTCAGCATTTTCTCATCTGAGTGGTGATAAATGAATAGGGATGGTGGAGGATGTTGATTTAGCATGGTTTCTCACAGCGAGAGTGCCCTCTTTTCCTTCCCATGGCCATCCAAGGCAGCAGCAGCACACACAGGTGCATTTTGTGGACCTTGGTTTAGTTTTTGCTGTCTGGAGTTTGTGTACATACAAAACACAGAGATGAGCTGTGCATGGAGCCTGAGGTGTGACCATGTGGCAGGAATACTGTTTTCAAGCTGAGCTTAGGCTTCTGAGTGTTGTTAAATACTCTTGTCTTTGTAAACCTCTGAAATAGAGCTGTTTGTCAGCCAGAGAGCCATGAAACCCCTTCCCAGCCACCCCACTCTGTGGGCTCCACTTGGTAGTAGAGAACACGCAAGGGAGATGGTAAGTCAGGGGATGCTGACATGTGTCCCCATCATACTTTAGTTGCTCAAATAGTTTTGAGCAATGCATTCTCCAAATGTTCTTCAGAAAGATAATATGTATAGGAAAATGTAAAGCTGTGAAGGTCTCTTCTTGTTTTGTTGCTGCTCTTGTATTGCCAGACCAGAGAGGTTGTTGTGGTGAGTTCTCAAGACCAGAGAAATTACTGCATGTGGTAAAGGAAGAGCTTTACAGTCTGTGTGTGCATTTTTGCAGCTGTGCTCCAGGACCTGCATTCACATCTTGCTCTTTCCACTGCCTAACTTTTTTGCATTCTTCATGTAAAGCTTCTCCAGACAAACGATGAGAGACCATTTACTGAAAATACCCCTATTTAGGAGTCAGAGCACTGCAAAGCAAAGCTATGTTCTTTGCCAGTGGGAACAGACGTGAGGCGAGGCATGAAAAAACAGCATTGATTGGGGATTTGTTTTGCAATCAGAGTCTTTGATACAACAGAGAGACTTGATTTGGGAGAAGGAAGGATGACCGATGCATTACTTTACAGGCTTGTTATCTGCTTGCAGATAACAGGAGCTTGTCTTGCTTTTGGGTTGCAGGAGATTGCTCTGTGAGCTTTTCCACTTGAAGTATGGTATTCAGTGAGCAGAGGAGTACTAGGGGAGTGCTGTATGATGGTCCTTTTTTCATTGTTGTCATTGTTCTGAAAAGAACCATTAGGCTTATCAAAACTAATTAAGGAAACAAGTAGATGGCACTGGGAAGAAAATTCAAGCTAGAATGGCATGTTTCGGGAGACTCCTGTCATCCCCTGGTGCTCATGTAATAGGCATTTAAGTGGAGTCGATCCACAGAGCTTGTGTATGCAAACACATGATGGTAATGAGTATTTTGGATTTTGTTTGGAAATGCTTAGGTTGTTGTTCTTTGAGGACATGGTTTAGTGGTGGACTTGGCAGAGATAGGTTAACGGTTGGACTCGATGATCTTAAGGGTCTTTTCCAACCTTAACAATTCTATGATTCTATGCTTCTATGATTCAAGTTACAGTCCTTTTTAAAACGGATATTGTGGCAGGCCTTATGATGTTTCTTATTACCTGGGCCAGGAGTAGGTTTGGCTCATTGCTGCAGGGGAGCACAGTGCCCCCTCCATCTGGAGCGGAGGGACCCAGGAGGTGTTATGGGGAGCAGGTGAGGCAGCCTGGCATTGTAGTGTCAGGACACGGTGAACGGCTCTGGGTAGAAGGCTGGTGTCTGGCTTGCAGAAGGAAGCCTGGAGAGTTCCAGCCTCCAGGGTGAAGGCTGGATTTAAGTAGGAAGCTTTTTGGGAAGAGCTGTGGGGCAGGTAAACATGTACCTCTGTCCCTATTGGTGTGTCATAGGCAAGGGTCATGATTGCTGAACAGCTGAAATTACAGCATTTAGGGCTGCTTATGGGAAAAAGTCAGAATACTTCTGCTGTGGACTGGAAAGATGTGTGCCCTTTCTATATATTGGGAAATAATGTTGCTGCACACCATAATGTTTTTCACTGACAGTTTGAGGAATTTCTATTTTTCCTACTGTCACTGTTAAATGTGTCTAGATATTGGGAAGATTTGACCCTGATAATTACTTGGTCACGGGGACTCGGGCCCATTCTGGCATCCTTACTGATAACAAACAGCGCTTTCTTCCTTGTGGGATCACCCTGAAACTGATGGTAGAGATTAAGGAGCAGACCATTTCTCACTGGGAGTAGAATGATGAAAGCTCTGCCTGTGCAGCTTTGTTTTGTTGTGTTGGGTTTTTTTGGCCACAATTCACAGTGTGTTGTGAATGGACTCGCTATTGATGCGGTGCTCTAGTTAACAAGCAGTGCCAGTTTCACTTACCTACGCAGTGGGTCATAATGTAGTTGTTTTGGCATTTGCAGCACTGGCTGATCTTAGCTGAACTCCGGCACATTCGTATGTTTGTTTGTCATTGCTTCATTCGCCAGGTTTTTTGTGAGATTCACAGAAATGTATCAGAGCATCTGTATTTTGTTTGTTCTTTTTTTCATCTTTTTTTTTTTTTTAATGTTTTAGCTGTTGATGCCCCAAGGATGAAAGCAGCAAAAGATTGTGATAAAAGTGTTTCAGAACATTAGGGAATTGTGAACGTTGGCTGGCTTGGAGGGAATCTATTATTTACAATCTACTGTATCAAATTCAGCTTCCACCAAATTAGAAACTGATTTTTGTCGTTGTCCCTTTTTAATCTAACCCTTTGGTTAACTCAGGAGAAGCAGCTCCATAAATCACGAGGACATCTATGGATTTTTCTTTTTCCCCTGCCAGCCATTGCTAGGACTAAATGTTCATCTCCCAGTGATTCTTATCAGCCAGGACACTAATAATAACATCTCTGTTCTGGGCTTGACTTTCCCTCTGCCAGGAGGAAAACTATCTTTGTAATGTGCCTTGCAAAATATTTTTAGGGAGTAAAATAACAATGCACAGGAAGATTTGACTTGAGGTGCTTGGGTTTCAACCAGTGATGTTAAAGAAACTGATCGTGCCTTGTTTCATGATTATCAGGGACCACAGCATGGGTCTATGGGGTGAATAATGAATACTTCCTTGCATTTTTTTTTATCAGAACTTCACCATGAATGTATGCATCATTGTTTTCTCTTTTGAAGATGGGGAAACTGAGGTAAACAATTGCAAGATTGCCCAGAAAACCAGGGACAGATCAGGAAACTCAGTCTCTCATGTCACTATTCAGCCAAGGAAAACCCCTTTTTAATTTGCTGTCTATAAGCATAAGGCTGCTGTGCCCTCGTCTTTCCTTCAGCATTAAAATAGACCTCTGGTTTTACTGGATCTTGGACTAAGCTTGCTTTGCCACCGCAAGAATGATCATTGTAGTCTTGATCTTGTAGACAAGGGATAGAATCATAGAATCGTTTAGGTTGGAAAAGACCTTTAAGATCATCAGGTCCAACCATTAACCTAGCACTGCCAGGTTCACTCAACAGCACCTGGGAAGATGTCTGTCTTAAAGGTTAGTATATGGCCCCTGGGTATGGGCTGTGTAGAAACACAAAGGAGACAAGTTGGTAGGAGGTAGGGACCTACATGCCAGGTGTCACAGGGTAGACTTGAACTGGTTTTGCTTTCCCTCACCCTCTGTCTGTCTGATTGCAGCCTTTTATCTAACTGGCTGCCTTCTCTCTCTCTCTTTCTCCCCTCACCCAGGTCGGTGACCGGTTTGGATAAAGAACCTGACCTTGTGCACATGGAGGCCCGAACAGCTGATGGACGTGAGTGCCTGAAGCCAACACTGAAAAGTGGTCTTTGAGTCAAGAATGGAGTGGGAATGAAAACTCACTTCACTCATTTTGTCTCCCCATTTACATTTTAATTGATAGGAAAGATGTGGGTTATGTGGTTTGATGTGAGACATACTCTTATCCTTAGCCCCTGGGGGTAAATTCAGAGGCTGCAGGGCTTTTGTCTGTGGAGAGGCTGGGCAGAAACACAGTATCTTGGGCTAAGGAGCTGTTTATTCTGTTCCCTATTTAGCTGTTTCAGTATCATGTATTTTATATGAATCATAAAGAGCTGGGCTACCAGCACTGTGCAGTACAGCCTCCATGCATTTCCAGAGGTGTTTAGAACAGCTGGATTGTACCTGGGAATTTCATAAATCACCTACAGTCAGCCTTCTCCTCTGGCCAGAATGTCCCTACGCCTCAGGTACCCTTTGTTTCATATTGAAAAGATTTTTCAGTTTTGCTTATGATGTATGAATAGGTGTTCCATACCAAAACATTCCAGGCCTTGAAAAGGTGCCTGGATCTGAAGTAAGAAAGAAAAAAAAAAATTCTTAACTCCTCACTGAAATGAATATAGCCACATTTGCAGTAGAATGGATTCCTATGTAATTAACCTCCAGTGAAGAAGATGGTATTAGAAGTAAGCTAAGTTTTTCCACCACTCTCTCCAAACTGTTTTGGGTATTTCACACAGGAACAGTAATGCATCTACTGTAATGCATCTACTCCTGGGGTGGAACCAGCTTTACTCCAGCTCAGTGCTGCACAGCATGGGACGTGTCCCTTTTACACTACAGGGACAGTGTAGAAAGCAGCATAAGATTGAGGTTGTAAAGGATTTCTGGGAGGAAAAGGCCTCATTTCTGTTGGTTGCAAACTTTTCTCTGTTTTAGTCAAGTGCTGCGTAGGCCAGATGCTGTGTGAACAAGCTCCTGTCTATCAGGGTGGCTTTTCTGAGGCTGTGGATCTTCTAAAATCACTCATTGGCCTCCCACTGCTATTTAGTGATGGCAGCTGAATAAATAACTAGGCAATAAAAGCTCAGGGGTGACAGCTGTTTGTTGAATATGTGGAAAAAGCAAAACAGGCTGTCAGGTGGGCGGGCAAGGTAGGGAGGCTTCTTCAGTGCCTTTGCTGCTGTGTGTGCTGTTACAGGAATGCTGGGAGAAGTGGCCAAAAGCAGGTAAAAAAAGCAAGCAAGTAAGCAAACAAACTGCTGATGGAGTCTGTTTTCAAACTCAGTTTAAAGTTGCTCATCCAGCTATTTGAATATTGGATGTGTCAAGGATGTAGATGCTTCGTTTGAAAGATGTCTCCCCAGTTCGCAGACAACTCTCTTCCTTCAGGTCTTGTTTGCTCAGGGGTTTGCTGTTTGTTCTGGTTTTAATGTATAAATTCAGCATTTTGAAATTGGCAGTTGATGGTGGTATCGAGGGTTTCACTGAAAGTCAGACTTAAACCAGCAGTGTCAGCAAAACAGGCCCCTGGCAAGCCATCGTCCCAGCAGACAGCAGGCACAGGCAAGACCTGGCGGGCTGTGCTGGCCCCGCTGGCACGTCGCGCTGAAGGCAGCACCAAAATGACTCCTCTCCCAGCCAAGCACAGCACAAAAGAACCATGTTGCTCCAATTAGAGTTTCTAAGGCTTAAACCGATATTAGTTTGTGTTACAAAACATTGACTGCCTCAAAGCTATAGCCTCACCTGGTGTGAAATGGTACAGCTCTGTATGCTTAGGAATGGGAGGCTGAACTTTTCTCCTAGTTGGCTCTGTAACTAAAATGGGCCTTCATGCTCTCAGTGAAATGGCTGAGGCATTTACACCTGCTGGAAAATGGGTCCTTGCAGTTATTTTCTCTTGATCAGAAAGTTTCTGATGAAAGTTTTCCTCAGTAGTGGGGAGAAGGAAGGGGAGGCTTTTTTAATGCCTCTCAGGTCAGTCTGGTGGCTCAGTCACTTATTTGATACATTAATAGACATAGATTTGAGTATTCCCATTGCTCAGTTCAATTCAGGGACAAGAATCCCTGCCTTCTATGTTCCTGGCCACTTGAAAAGTACATGATTCTTCTAGAGGGGGTATTTGTCTTTCCTCTTCTTCTGTTTTCCTCCATACTTTTTATTAAAAAAAAAAAAAAAAAAAGGGGTGGGGGGAGAGGGAAGTGGTATTTAGGATTAGACTCCTGAACTTGATTTTTTTCTTTTAGCAGTAATGGGACTCAAGAACCTATCCAATACCGATTCAGACACTGGAGCCTAAAATATGCTCTGTGGCTGGGAACAGGTGGAGAGGCATGCTAGTCTCATTCATCCATAAATAAGTCAGGCCTATTAATAAGCTCACGGAGCTGGGAGATGCAAGTCCTGTTCATCGCCCTGGTGTCTGTCCTCCAAGATGTCTTACCCCATGGTTTTGTCTGTCCGATCATTAGGAATGGTAGGGTCTCTGAAAAAACATCTGCCCCAGTGTCTAGTCTCCTTAAATATTTGCAAGATGCTGCTAATTCTAGTGCCTAGCTGATCTCAAGCTGTTCCTGTCTTTTGTAGCAGATGAAGTTTTTCACATTTTTTTCACATCTTGGTAGAGCTATTGTAGCAGAATAATAATCTAGGCTTGCATTTTTAAATTATAAAAACATGTAGGAGCCTTGGGCACTGTACCTTCTGCCTGGGTGTAATAGCCAGCAGCCAGAACAGGGTTGAATGCAAGGGAACTATTACAAATACACTGACACAAACACCCACCAGCACTCCTGGGAAATATATATTAAACTTTCTGATGTTCAGTGAGATAATCTTCTCCTCACTCACAGATATGATGCAATTAACAGTATTTTAATTAAAAGGAAAAGAGGGGGGAAAACCTAACCAGAAAGAAAACAGGGTAACTAATTCCTGGGGAATATTTACAGGCCTGTCTGTGTTTCTAGATCCTCTTTTCCTTTGGGGGAAAAATTGTGGAGGCCAGCTAGATTTTTCCCCTTCCCATGGTAACCTTCGCTGACAGTTTATGATTTTAAGTCTTGCCTGGCACCAGGACCTGACTTAAGCTGAGCCAATATGCCAATGCAACTTGTTTCCATCAGCTGCCCTTCTCCCTGTTAGCCATGCTGGCCGGGCATGCCTGCTTTTAGCTGGCTTGTTAAAGCTGCCAAGGAGGAGCAGGCCCTGCTGTCCTGTGTCTCTGTAAGTCACAGTAACCTGCACATAGGTCTGCCCTTTGCAGCCTTCAGCACAGTCTCCTTGCAGGGACCCACATCTTTGGGTGTTACCCACCAGAGAGAACCTCTTGTGCTCTTGCTTCCTGCCAAAGGTGTCGTGACTGACGGGCAAAGAGGAGACTTAGTAGTTTGGCTTATTTCACCAGTTTATCACTGCAAATTTCAAGAAATTGCTTCAGTTCTGTCACTTCTAAAAAGGGTAAAAATACACTCCAAATTCTCAAGATGGGAGACTATGCTAATTAGCAATGGGAAGGTGTTTTGAGCTCCTCAACTGAAAAATGGCTGCACATCTGAGAAAGCCATTGCCTAATCCTAAGTGAGATAAATTGGTGGGAAGGGTTTGTGTGGAGGTATGGATGCTGGGATTTGAGCTGCAGCAAACCCTCCAGGCTGCTTGATGTCCATATTGCCTCATTCACAGATGGGCTGAGAAAGTAGCTGGATGTTGGGTTATAAGCACAAGAAGTTTTTGAGGCTGTCAAGGAAATAAGCTCTTCTCAACACCTTTTGCAGTGGAACATAAAAAAAAGAACCCAACCCCACCCCAAACCCAAACCCCCTACTTCTGGTGTTGCGTGGGATGATATATAAATTGGAAATAATCCCTAGCTAGAAGCCAGCCTCCCTTAAGGCATGCAACTCCCAGTGAAAGGTAAGCAAGGCTTTAAAGGCATCACTTGGGCACATGCCTCCTGCCCCTCTGGGCAGCCATCCTTTCTCTTTGTGGCTGTGCAAAACAGGACTGAAAAATTAACTCGCTTCAGAGAAGAGGGAGATAACAACTTGGAAGTTAGGATGCCCCGTTCTCTCTTAATTCACTTTTTTGTTGAGCGGACTCTGTACTTTCTGTATAGGGGAAGATGTGCTCTGCAAATGGGACCATAGCTCATGAAAGGATCATACCCTTCAAGAAGCTTGAGTAGGGACTTGGGGTTGTTTCTTGCTTCCAGTCACACACAAATGTGAACTGTGTGCTGTCATATTTTCACCTGATTTTTTAATATATTTTAAAGGTAATTATTTTTCATTTTTTGTGGGGCAACAGGAAGCAAGGCAAGACTTGAACTTATTTTTGTGTCCAAAGGCAGACAGGTTTGAAGATAATTTTTTTTGCATCTGTTTTCTTTCACAGTCCTTGTGTTGTAAAATATATGAAAAAAAGTAAACAAGAGACTAAATAGAAAATGGGTAGTGAGCTACCCTCCTTTTCCACCACCAGCTTCCCGTGAATATTAATCAGGTGGCATTCTTTGAATATATTTGATTGCTGGTGTAACACACTCAAAATGACACATTTCCCAATAGGCAGGAAGCTAGTTGTCATGTCAACACTTGTGATTTATTTGCATTTATTTGTGACAGGTTTTTATTCCTCTTCCCATTCTGTCACTCAGCAGCAGCAAATTATCCCCTTTTTGGAGGGATAAGAATATCCAGGCGACTGTGTGGGAGAAGATACTGGAGGGAATGAGCTTCTAAAAATACGGCTCCTGACCTCTCCTCCTCATTCTGCCTAATTTTAGTGCTACCTCAAAGAACAAGTCAAGGCTGCTGAGCTCCTTGGGTAGCATGGCAGTATGTAAGACCCTCTTGTTTTCTGAGAATTTGCTTTTATCCACTGCAAAGATGTCTTAGATTTCATATTGAGGAGGTAAATAACAGCTCTGGACCAAGAGTGTCTGTGTCACTTGATGCAGAACCTTAATTTATCACAGCTGAGAGTCCGACCGCTCTGCTGCTGGTGGTATTTTATGGTGGGAGAAAGCACAATTCCAATACTCCAGTTATTTGGCACTGTCTCTAGGTCAGATATTTTTCACCATACACTTTAATTACCTCCAGATACTCTGACCTGGCACCAGCAACAGTTTCTGCTGCTTTAGCATCATCAATGCGACTTCATTTTCTTTGCTGTGCCAGACCTATGCAACAGCTCTGAATCAGCCATGTGGCCCTTATTAACCTGGAATTCCCAGTGCCTCAACGCAGAACCAGCTCTGTAGCCTTTAAACATGGACCTTCAGTCATGTGACTAGTCATGAACCTTTAATAGATTAAAGCTTGGTTCCAGTTTGTGACTTCTTTTAGACAATATCTTTTAAAAAATTGTTATTCTTGTTATCAATGCCTCTGACTTGCATTCTTTTTGCGTTCTTAAGTGTCTGTTGGTGGGACAAGGCTATGGAAGGGGAAACTGCCAGTTTGTGAATCTTGTCTTTGAATCTGGGAAGGCAGTTAGCTGAGTGTCAGAGGATTTCAGTCATGCCCCCCAGTGTTTTCTGCTGAACCACATTTTGCTGTCACTGGAAAGACACAGACTAAGGACAATATCAGGTTTTATGGGATGGAGAATCCTGTAAGCAGCTTTGCTAGTCTAGTTACTGTCCTTTTAAACTTCCTTTTTATCCTTTTGGGCTCAGTTTGACAAGATCCTTGTTAATAGGTGAAGTTGTGAACTAAGATCACTGCACCAGGCTCACCCCAGCCCTTATAAACTCACTGTTTTCTTCCTTAATGGTCTGTCCTCACCCTTTGTAGAAAAGCGAACAAGTGCGTGAATCTAAGAAGCCTGTAGAAGTGCTGCAGTGTAAAAGATATGACCCTTTTATCACTGCAGTCATCATCTTAGTTGTATTTTCATTTTCTCCGTAATTTGCAGTTTTCAGAAAAGCAGTTGAAAGGCAGAGATGGCATATTTAGATTACATACATCCAGAGACACAGTGCCTTGATTGTTCTGTTTCATGAGATCCTTTCTTAGCCTGAGTGAAAGAATGCTTAATTTCCTATAACCCCTGCCAACTTGCTGGTGGTGAGCATGTCTCTTGCCACCCTGAGCAACTTTCTATATGTCTGCCTTTGCCTTATGTCTTTTTCATGTTCTCCCAGTCCTGTTTCTTCTCTCAAGCAATGTCAAAGACTGACAAGGCATCCCATTAGTGTGATGGTCTTCTCATCTTCTCTCTAGACAGAAGCATTTGATGCCTCTTGCAGTGCATGTAACTACTGTTGGGACTCTTCAGCTAGTCATGCTATTTCATGTCCATGGCGTTTTCATACCTAGCCTATATTGGCTATAAAGACTTGATTTTGGGAGATGCTTATCATTTTCACAGCAAAATAAGTTAAACTTAATAGTGCTGATCTGGGCTTTTTTTTCGCCTTGTGTGTTACTACCACAATTAAAACCAGTCAAGGCTAGGGTATTTCAGGGAAAGGATGGGGATATAATTCCCAGCAGGGTAATGGAATCAATAAATTCTACCTGGGTGGCTTTTGAAATCTTCTGTTCCATATGGTCTCATCATCAGTTTTCTGATGCATTTATGATTTGTACCCTCCATTTATGGTTTGAACTCCAGTCTCTTGAGGGATGTCTGCACAATGGGGAAGGGAATGGTGAATGTGGAAGTGTGATGAATTCCTGACTTCAGGAGCAGTTCTGCTTTTAAAGGCTGGAGGTAGATCATGCAATAACATCTAGCTAGTTGGAGATGGGGTTAAGACTTTCCTTCAGAGATGTTCTTTTGAACTGCTGATGACTTTTTCAGACAACAGGATTCTACCTGGGCGTTTCTCATGTGTACTTATTCTCCCATTACAGACACCCACTATTTGACCTGTCGGATCCAGGAGTGTTCAGAGACCAAAAGGAGTGGGCCATTTTCCCGCTCCATTGACATCAGCTCCCTTGTTGTTCAGGATGAATATATCTTCATCCAGGTATGTTGACTTGATATGAATGTGACATGAATTCTTCCTGTGCAAGGTATTTGTTCTGTGCAAAAGAGGAGGCATATTCTCAGGACAAGTGCGTGGGACTGCAAGTCATAAGAGCTGGGAGTCTATATCTGCCTGCTGTAGATTGGTGATGCAGTCTGGGATAAAATGGTTGATCTCTCTGCTCATCACTTGACTCATGGTGAATCTGGTATACTTTGAAAGTTCATTCATCAATAATCATAAGGGTCTATGGATTTCACAGAAGCTCTAAGTTGCTATTGTTGTGGCTACTTGGAAAATACAAAGAAGCTAGTGATAACTGGAGAGAACAGAAAAGAACAAAGGAAAGTTGTGAGTGATCATTTTAACAGATGCAAAGGTTTATGCTGATGAGACCGTCAAGTAATGCTAATGAAGCGAACAAAGATTTGCAGTAGGAGGTAAAATAGCAGCGAGATTGGAAAAAGATATTACAAGGCAACTTCAAAGTGGAAGATGGCTGTAAATTTGTCAGCTAGTTGATGATGATTTTGGAGATGAGGAGAAAGTGACAGAAATTGAGTGAGAAACTACTTGGTTTTGAGATTTTCTGAGAATACATGGACTGGCTGGAACAAGGCCATCTCTCCCCATTTCATACCTGTGGAAGTGCAAGAATGAATAGATGGATATGGAAGAATACTTCCTGAAGATGTGCCATTTGGGTGAAAACTTGGAGCTAGGGTGCAGTGATTCCAGGTTGTAGAAAGCTCAGGAGGCACTGAGATTACAGACACAGTGACGTTAATTGCTTGTCACCAATGCTGAAGAGGGGGAACGAGATGAAACTTAGATCCAGGTGGTGCAGAAGAAACATATGCTTCCCTTTTTGAGTAAGACTGTGTTACTTTAAGCTCCTAATTTACTTCCTTGGGGGAACATTTTTCTTGAATTCATCCAGATTATAAGGAAGTTCTGCTCTGTTTATTGTGCAATTGTCCTTAGAAAAGGCAGTTTAAGTGGGAAGGCTGATAATTCTGTATTAGGATTAGGTGAAGGACTGGATCCATACGACCTGGGAGGACTGCAATGTGGAAACTGCATGCATCGGCAGACAGTAAGGGAGTCTGCTGCTCTGGAGATGACCGATTACTATGGGAGCCACAGCTCCTTTCATTTCCTCATGAAACCCAGTCTGCTACTGCTTCCTTTGGCATCATGGGGAGACCTGCTGCTAGAATATACCGAGAATGTAACTTTTGCAACTTAGTAAGTCATGATTTGACTAGAGGCGATGGCTTTCCAATCAGTAAATGCTCTACTCTCCAAGGAGTATTTGAGAGATGCTTTCAATCTGGTGTTTTATGTCTGTGGTTGAGGGTATTGTGGAACATCCAATTCTTTATGGCTAGCATGAGGCCTTACAAACATTTCTCATTCCGCAGCTCACACCTGTGTTAAAACAAGACTGCTCTGTTTAGAAACCTGTGCTCACAGTCATGACATCTGCCTGGCATGCGCATTCCTCTGCCTCAAATTAGTAGCAAGTGGCTCAAGCTAATAGCTGCTAATTGCTTCAAATTAAAAAAAAGGTGTGTGTGTGTTTGTATGTATGCAAACACATGCATGTATATATATGTAATACTTCAAGTGCCTTGAATATCCTTAGCAATGTTTTATTATAGCTTAATGAGTGTTTGAAGTAAAAATCATATACCCACAGTTCTAAAAAATGTTAAATATACACACTGAATATTTTTGCTGCTTTGGGGAGGAGACTCTCCCTTTCACAGGTTGTCTATCACTTTCCCTCTTTTTTGCATCACACTTGCAGGATTTCTGACTGTCCAGCAGCCTGTTGTAGGTGGCTCCAGAAACTGGGCATGGACTGAGTCCACGGAATCATAGAATCATTTAAGTTGGAAAAGACCTTTAAGATCATTGAGTCCAACCGTTAACCTAACACTGCCAAGTCCACCACTAAACCATCTCCCTAAGCACCACATCTACACATCTTTTAAATACCTCCAGGGATGGGGACTCAGCTACTTCCCTGGGCAGCCTGTTCCAATGCTTGACAAGCCTTCTAGTGCAGAAAATTTTCCTAATATCCAATCTAAACCTCCCCTGGTTCAACTTGAGGCCATTTCCTCTCATCCTATCACTTGTTACTAGGGAGAAGAGACCAACCCCCACCACACTACAACCTCCTTTCAGGTAGTTGTAGAGAGCAATAAGGTCTCCCCTCAGCCTCCAGGCTAAACAACCCCAGCTCCCTCAGCAGCTCCTCATAAGACTTGTGCTCTAGACCCTTCACCAACTTCATTGCCTTTCTTTGGACATGCTCCAGCACCTCAATGTCCTTCTTGTACTGAGGGGCCCAAAACTGAATACAGGATTCCAGGCGCAACCTCACCAGTGCTGAGTACAGGGGGATGATCACTTCCCTAGTCCTGCTGGCCACACTATTCCTGATACAAGCCAGGATGCTGTTGGCCTTCTTGGCTGCCTGGGTACGTTGCTGGCTCATATTCAGCTGGCTGTCAACCAACACCCCCAGGTCCTTTTCTGCCAAGCAGCTCTCCAGCCACTCCTCCCCCAGCCTGTAGTGTTGCATGGGGTTGTTGTGACCCAAGTGCAGGACCCGGCACTGTGCCTTGTTGAACCTCATGCAGTTGGCCCCAGCCCATCGATCCAGCCTGTCCAGATCCCTCTGTAGGGCCTTCCTACCCTCCAGCAGATCAACACTCCCACCCAACTTGGTGTCATTTGCAGACTTACTGAGGGTGCACTTGATCCCCTTGTCCAGATCATTGATAAAGATATTAAACAGAACTGGCCCCAATACTGAGCCCTGGGGAACACTGCTTGTGACTGGCAGCCAACTGGATTTAACTCCATTTACCATGACTCTTTGGGCCTGGCCATCCAGCCAGTTTTCTACCCAGTGAAGCATATGCCTGTCCAAGCCATGAGCAGCCAGCTTCTGCAGGAGAATGCTGTGGGAGACAGTGTCAAAGGCCTTACTAATGTCCAGGTAGACAACATCCACAGCCTTTCCCTCATCCACTAAGTGGGCCACCTTGTCATAGAAGGAGATCATGCTGACTGGGCCTGATTACCTGATTGTCCTGTACGTGCCACGTGATGGCTCCATAATCTTCCCCAGCACCACAGTCAGGCTGACAGGCCTGTAGTTCCCCAGAGCCTCCTTCCAGCCCTTCTTGTAGATGGGCGTCACATTTGCTAACCTTCAGTCAACTGGGACATCCCTGGTTAGCCAGGACTGCTGATAAATGACTGAAAGTGGCTTGGTGAGCACTTCTGCCAGCTCCCTCAGTAGCCTTGTGTGGGTCCCATCTGGCCCCATACACTTGTGTGTGTCTAAGTGGCATAGCAGGTCATTAACTATTTCGCCTTGCATTATGGTGGCTTCATTCTGCTCCTGTCCCTGTCTTCCAGCTTGGGGCTGGATACCCCGAGAACAACATGTAGTACTCGAGTAACATGCAGACACTTCAGATGCACAGCACACACCTTTCTGAGCTGAAGGTGTGTTAAATCCACCGTGTCCAGCACATCGTCGATGGGCTATGCAGAGTGTTTTCTCAGTACATATGTAGGAGTGCTGTTATGTCCTGGATGTATTAGTCTCACAAGCCATGTGATGCAGCTGCCTATTATGGGATGTGTCAGACTGACTGTGTGTGCAATGTCTCATGTGTATAATTCTGTCTGGATAATCTTGGACAGAAATACAGGAGCCAGCTCTTTTGAATTTCAAATATTAGACAGAGATGAATAAATAAATATCAAATTAAATGTTAAGAATCTGGTGAGGTTTAATAGCTGCATAAAGGATGGGTGCATGAGTTCTGATCTGTCTGTGCTGGAACAAATCAGAAGTAATGTCTTGGACTAGAGAGAGGAACTCATTTCTTTTAACTTTTGTCATGAAAACAGTAGATTTTTAGTCTAAACCAGTAGTCTGTGTTCCTCTAAAGTGAGTGGAGAGATCAAAACTGTCAGGGGCAATTCATCTCCTGTTGCACCTGTTGCAGGATGAGATAGGTATCACTCTGAATATGCCTTTCTCGTTAGTATTAGAAGAAACTTAAATATAGCTTAGAGAAGACCCCTAACTTTTTGCCAGCTAAAATTAGGGAAGATGAATCCCAGCTATTGATATCAAGTTTTAAATTATCTGTATAAAGTTATTTACTAGTGAATATCCATTCTAATCAAGTTGATGAACAGACCTGTAGGGTAAGATTCTTGGGAAGCATTAACCTGTGTAACTGTGCACTCAAAGCAAATGTAATACTGTAGTGAATAATGGATAGAGGAAAGAAGAATACAAAAATGTTATTGTGCCATTATAAATCAATGATTCCTTATCATGCGGAATGCTGTTGTGGAGCACTTCTGAAAGGATCTTGCAGAATTGCAATGCAAAGAAAGAAAATGAGAATGATCCTATGCTTGAAAAAAACCTGCCCATGAAGAGAGTTTGAAAAGACTGGGACTAGTTACCAGGCAAAGGAGATAAACAACATACTACGTGATGAAAAACATAAAAGGTAATGAAGAAGGAGGGAAGAAATAGCTATTAAGAGAGAGCAGGAAGAATTCTTATGAATAAAATAGTAGGTGATCACTCTGAATCTATTGATTGACTTTCTATTTGATTGATCAATAGTTATTTAAGGATGCCTAGCACATCACTAAGGTTGGATAATGCTGCATAAATTGATACATTAAGAGAAAATCATGCCCTCTGTTGTGTGTATAAGTTTTCATTCAGTTCCCAGGATTGCTCTGATGTAGCCAGGAGCCAGTATCATCATCTTCTTTCATGGCTAATATTTAAAATTCATACAGCTTGCAGAGCAGGTCATTTATTTGTGAGAAAACCTTGGAATATGTTTGAATTTATTTACTGTACCAAAAAGGAGCTAATTTGATGAGCAACTTTGCCATTAAGGTCAGTGTCAGTTGTATTCAATTATATAGCTGTGCAGTAGTGGAGCCCATACTTTCTCTACAGCTGTAATGTGCCATTCTCTATAGCTGTACTGCATCTCTCCTTATTGGTGCCTTCGAGTACTCACTAATGAGATAGTATCACTTTCTAAACTTAGGTGCAGAGATAACCTGCAACTGCCTATAAGATTTGGCTTCCTGACAATTACCTGAACTGCTATGATATTCTCATGTGCAGAGCTTACATTATAAGACCCAGGGGTCAGAAATAGTCTTTTGTTTTATGTGTTAATCTAGTCTATTCATATTTTGGAGAATTTCTATGGTAAAAATAAATAACAGAGGGAATTCTGGGGAAAATATTTTTCAAGCAAGTCTTGTATCAGGGTTTCTAATGGAATTGCTCAGATTGCTGAAAAGAGTCTAAAATGCAATACACTTTAATGAAAATGGGATTATTTTTCAGGAAATTCTGTTTTTAGTGAGAAAGCATTGTTTGGAGAAAAACTTGATATTTTCCTATAAGTAAACAAATAACATCAGTCCTACTTAGTTCTTTAAAGACTAAAAAGAAGAGCAGGAATGATCTGTGTACATTTCCTTGCCAACAGATGAAAAAGTTCCACTGAAAATGCAAGAAAGCATGAGCAAACATCATCACTTATTGCAGGGAGTGAGTGGAGTCTGGACCAAAAAAGTCTCAGTACGGTGTTGCTTATTTGTGGTGGTTTGAGAACTCCTAAGGGGGTACAAATATGGCAGTGTGTTCACTGGAAATCAGCTTTGCTCTGGGACAGTGGTTTCTGCAGACAGCAACATTCTTGTGGACAGACCTACAGCTGCCATAGGGAGCTAATTATTGCTAAGTTAAAGTAGTTGTTCCCAGGTACCCAAAGGTTACGTGCAAGCTATCCTAGGTGCAATAGCTCAGTGGTTCTGCTGGGTGGCTGGAGTCCCGTGTTGGAGGAGCCTGGCCACAAGCAGGGACTGATGACATTCCCAACACACTGGTGCAGACCCATGTAAGGACTGTATTTTCACACAGAACTCTAGGTATCAGGAGAGGGACAATAATAATGATGAAACTCTTCAGACTGTGTGGCAGAAGACTGCTGGCAGTACTGCTGTTATAGCGCTGGTGGCCTAAGGATGTAAGTGAGACAAAGTTTACAGGGACAGGTGGTATTTTTTATGAGCTTGGAATTGAGAGAGTTAGAAAAGGGACAGATGAGCTTTTGGGCATACTCATGAGTTCCTAAGGGACTTGAGGAAGGATTTGGTCTCTGAAAATTGTTCTTTCTTTTTTTTCCTCAGCTATAGATGTAGGTCTCATAAAATAAGTTTCCTCCCCCTATTAATCTTGTTGTGTTTTCTTTGTGTAAACCCTTCAGTGTGTGGCTTTCCTCCCCGAGGTCATACCAATCTAGTTCAGCATCCAGTTAACACTGTCCCCATTTCTCCCTTAAGCTTCTGTCTCTAGCAGCACTTGGAGACCCTCAGGGTAACTTTGGCCTTTTTGATTTGAACTGACTGTAAGTCAGTGCAGAGATGTGTGGATGGGCGATCAATACCTATCTTGATTGTTTTTTACGTCCTTTTTTTTTTTTTTTTTTCCTCTGGGATGGTGCAGACTCTGCTATCCCCACAGAGTGCAGCTGAAGTTGACCTGAAATATAGCTCAGAATGCCAACACTTTCCATGGCAGTGACAAAGCTACTCGGCATGGCAGACTCCTCTGAGATTTAGAAGCTGATATCTGGTTTGAATTTGGGGATGACACCTGTTTTCTCTAGCAGACCAAACAAATGTCTTTGGAGATGACCACTCTCAGATCTGCCTTTGCCTAGTGGTCTCAGCTCATAAGGACAAGGAATGACACCTGCAAGATCTGATTGAAAAGGGCTGGCTGTTTGCTTCAGACCTTGCTCCATTTCCACTTTAAATGGGAAGTTCTTTGCGCCATTAACCAGAGGGGCATGCTGAGAGGCAATACATTATCAGTTTCCAAAGCCTTTAAAGAGTAGGAACATGGGTGCCCCTTCCCTCTTCCACTCCCATGGCATAATTTGTCAAGGTGTTTAACTGCAGGCTGAAATTCATAACAGGGTCTTGTCTCTCACCTGGCCCCTCCTGCCATTTCTCCTCTTGGGAAGATTTCTTGGCAGCTTTCTATGCCATTTCATTTGTGATTCTGTCTCCTGGGAACCCTGGGAACTGCACAGCTCTCTCTTGACTCCAGATTCAGGTCAGGTTGTGCTGGAATACATGATGGTCCCATGTCCAAAAAGCTAAGCTGCTCTGGTGGTTGTGCTTTTTGGTTTTGAGGTTGATGTGATGTAGGAAGGAAGGAGTGTGAGGGGACCTGGGACTAGAGAGAGAGTGAGTCTTGGCTGTAGTTTATAATCCTCCCGAAGGAGACAGAGTCTGTGGCATTGCCATTTAGGAACAGGGGATGGTGATTACTTTATGTAGAAAGTGAAAAGTTCAAGTCAAAATGCTCTTTTTTCATACCGATCATGTGTCTGGCTCTCTTTTGCCCTATAAAGTAATTTTGCAATTAGAAGACTTTTGCTTAATTCAGAGAGTTGCACAGCAGGGTAGCGTCTCAGCCCGCTCGCTAGCATGAGTGAGAACAAACAAACCCAGAATTTATCCAGCTGTTGTGTGGTGCAGCTAAGTGGGACTCTTACAATACACAACTGAATAATTCCTCTGGCTCAGAGGAGCAAACACTTCTGCCAAAAGCTGTTGAACCAATTCAGTCGTCTTTTGCATCAGAAAGTCTCCTTAAAAGGTATGCAGATGTCAGTATTTTCCCACAATCACTGATCACTTCTTATAGAACCTATGGATAATATTGCCTTTTTTGGATGCCTGGAGTCTCATCAGAGTGTGTCCAAAAATTTCAGTTGAAGTCGCTTGATGAAAAATGGCTTTTGTAGAAAAAACTATTTTTTTTTATCTGAATGAAATTCCGTTTTTATCAAAGTGGATATGTTTATGAAAACTTTTTTTCTTTCAGACTCAGTAAAAAGAAAAATATTTATAATTTATACCCTTAGAACTGGGGTGGGGGGACATTTATCTCTGAGGTTTTATAGAGGGGGAAAAAAAAAGTTCCTAATTCTGTAAGATAAATATTCCTAAGCTTAGCTCAGAGAAGTAGTTTATTGCTATTACTGGTTGTAACTGTGGTTGCTTAGGAAAAGTTGGAAGTGCTTATGTTTAGTAGGTCATGAGTGTGTGTTTCAAGTTTATTGGGTATTTGAGGCTAGGCTAAATGAGCATATTTGCTGAATCAAAGTCAGTTACCAGGTGAGTAGACTTCAACCAGCAGCCACACCTGAGATTATGCCAGTTCATACAGATTCCTGACCTCAGTTCTTAAGCTGTCAATTTAATAACTTGAATAAGTAGCAAATTTCCCCAGGAATAAAGAAAGGAAAAAGGTGGTTAGTTTTTTCTTTTTTTTGTGTGAAACTTCTCAGCAGTGAAACAAGATAGGAGGGGAGAAATTAAACTTTGATTTCCTCATCTAGAGCCTTCTCTTTATTTTCACAGAAGCTAACTACCCCATGTTCAAATATAAATTTCTTTCCTCCATTTTTTAACTAGGAGCCAAAGGTCTTAACAGAAATCAATCCATGCAATTTATTTTTAACTTCACCCTGCTTAGCTACGATTGATTTTTATCTTTGCAATCGATGGTAGAAGAAACGGCTTGGCGAGACAATGGAGCACTCTCCAACTTGTAGGGTTTGGTCTTTGAGTCTTTTATTGAAGAAATCATTAAAAGCTTATTATGAAACTAATAGGATGAAGACGTTTAAATGATGAACATGATTACACCTGTTTTACTGGTGAATAATGCCTGCTACAGCTGATCTTTTCTTCCCCTGTTTAAAATGCTGGACAGCACTCCAGTGGGGGAAATTAATCCATACAGATGAAAGGAAGCGCATCCTAGGTGCTAGGTAAAAGCTCTTCTTAAAGCAAGATAGGCAGTAAGTAGTTAGTTACTTTCCTATTCACTGCTGAGTCCTTTTCATCCATTTCTAGCACTGTTTCATCTTTGCTGTGCCAAATACCAGATTTGGAATTTGAACCTAAATATCTGTTGATAAAAAATGATTAACATTTTCCTTTATTTATTTATTTATTTATTTATTTATTTATTTATTGATATTTACTTTGTTTCTAGAGCTTTTTGTGGTGTACTTTATCACTCTCCTTGTGTTGTCTGATTTATCAGCAGTGCCTGCAGCTGAAGATGTAAAGGATTACCTTGGCAGACTCATATGTTTCCTCAGAAATCCTTCAGAAGGAGATTTAATGTGTACAATTATGCTCCTCTCTTAAGTTGGTTTCTGTGTGGGTAATGTGCATTTGCAGCTCTAACGTGGCTCATGTTTTGGTGTAACCACACATATTTTCTGCAGGAGTCGCTTTTAAAACAAATCCAATATTTTCACTCAAGATTACTCTGTCCTATAGCTGTGCCATGATAGCTCTGAGGGGAGAGGGACTTGAACAGGGACTGGGCCAGTATGGTCAATGCTCCTTTGTCTTATGAAATTTTCACTGATGGGTCTGATGCTCTAAAAAGTGGCATGTTTTCAAAGCCTGCTGAATTTACCAGGCAGCTTGAGGGTGCTTTGCACACAGAAACACTAATCTGTATGTCTCTGCAGCATAGAGAGACATATCTCTTCACACTCAGGTAATTGCATATTGCTTTAATGACTGTGCAGAAGGTATGATATTAATGAAAACCACAGAGAGATGATTCAGACTAGATGGTACCTGTCATGATGTGATTTATGCTGGAGCAGTGGAGAACCTTAGTACACAGAACTATCTGGAAGATGGTTTGTCCTGGCCATGGTGGATAATCAAGAAGGAAGAACATTACACTAGGCTCATGCAGATGTGTTCTTCCTCATCTTCTGAATCCCTTCTGACTGGCATTGGGGTTAGGTTTGGGAGAGGAGGCACAACTTTTCAGTCCTCATGCTGGCAAACCTGTGCAAGGCCTAGACAGTAGCTGGCTCTGAAGAACACCAAAATCTCTTGCTAAAGGTGTGAGTGGAGCAGCCTGCCTGCTTGTCATCACTCCTCCATGCTTTAATTGACAATTTCATTTAGGAGATTTTATGCCCACAAGAAGGAGAAAGGGTAATTAAGGGTAAAGCAGAGATGAGGGATGCCAGGGCACCCTCTGGAGGTGGAGAACACAGATTCACGATGCTGTTACAATACTGATACAATGTTTCTCAACTTTTGACTTCTACCAACTCATTTTATGTTACTGGGAAGGAGGGAACTCTACAAGCAAAGGAAGTCACCCCGGGAAGAAAGTAAGGGGTTTATTGGAAATAAAATCAAAAGACTTACTATCAACAAGGAAGTTCAAAATTCCTTTCTGTAATGGACTTAGTCACAATTTACTATGCTTGAAGTGGGAAGTAAATTGTAGGAATCACAAACGTTTAAACATGTGTCATTATTGTGGGTTGATCCGTGTTATTACCAATTCTCTGTTGCTTTGAACATTATTGACAGTGTAAAAAGTAGATGACCTCTTCCAATAACTGTGCAGGACAAGCGATAGTTATTGTTGTAAATGACCCAGGCTGATAAACTATGTAGAAATGAGTCCTCCATTCTTTTTTAGCCATTATCTTAGGAAGTGTCCGCTATCTGCACACTGTCACTGTTTCTCCACCAAAGTGGTGCCTCTAATATATGGTGTTTCATTGTCAGCATCAGTGCGTGTTCCTTTAGGCTTTCTGCGAGTTCTTTGAGCAGCAGGAGGCAGGTGGGGTCTTGCTTAGCCCAAGGTCATTTCAGAGATTTAGTAGTTCCATATTTCTTACAGCAACACCTGCCTTCCATTGGAAATTACAGGTCCCAGTGTCGGCTAGCCAGGAAGATGAGAAGGAAGCCTGGTACACTGTGGTCTGCAGTTCCTGACATCATCTAGGGAGTCTTTATATTCTGGGACTTCATAACTCATTCTGCTTGCTTTCCAAACTCTTTAGTTAAGCAGAACATCTATCTAAATTTAAAAAAAAAAAAAAAAAGGGGGAAAGGAAAAAAGAAAAACAAAAACTGTCCTTAAAGAATCATATTAAATCATTAACATGAGAAATGGCTTTGTGTGTTTCTAGGCATGTCACAGAAATTATTGAGATGAATGGATTCCATGGCAGATTTTCTATAATTCTCTGCATCCTTGTGAAACTTTTGTTGTCTTCTATGTTTGATGTGCTCTGTCCCATTGCAGGTCAGGAGGGGGGATGAGCCAGCATACTGAAACTTTCAGGGCTTTTAAAGAGAAACTTCTCACGTTTCTCTTCTTAAGTGTCAACTGATGTGTGAGACCCGATTTTTGTAACAAAATGTGGAAGTATTAAAGAAAAGTAGTAGATCATGAATGGAGAGAGGAAGAAAGAACATAGGTTAGGAAAGACAGATGTGTTTAATGACAAACACATTTGTCCAAAGGAATCATTTCCACTGGCCAGAAGCCCAATTGAACACATAAAATAGAAATCCAGAAAAATAGATTAACGAGCCAGTCATTAGCAAAGGAGGAGGAAGACGACAAACGCAGCTAATTCTTTACTGAGCATGACAGATGAGCTCACAGCAAATAATCGGGTGACATTCATCAAATGTGAACTAAAAGGAGGCATTAGAGGGCAAAACACTATCATAATCTCTGGGATTTACAGTGTTGGAGAGTTTGTTCATAGGAAAAGTTCATCAAAACAAATTAATTTGGGCCTTCCAAAATTCATTCTCTACCACAGTGCCTGCCAAAACTTTATTGAAGGCTTGATCATTTTTTGGAACAGTTATAACTGTGCATGTAAATCATGCAGAGCTGAGGTCCTGGCTGGGAAAAGCTCCACACAACTCCTGCCAACAGAATTGTGGGTGGCTTCATATTAACTGGCTCAGAAAGACCACAGACCACAAAGCTTTCTATTTCTAAACCTTTGTCAAGGTGACCTAGTCCAGGTAGAGGACTGAAAGGGAGTTTACCTAATGCATAGTGAACTTGAATAGTGTTTGAATCCTACCTTTCTGCCTTAAAAAACAGACAAACAAGCAAACAAACAAAAAATCCAAACCAAAAAACCTCCAGGTACCAGTTTTCAGTGGCATAAAACCAAAAAACTATGTAAAAATCTTTTGAGTGTGGAAGACTTGGAGTAGATCCTGTCTTGGCACAGAGGGGAGAATTTAATCACCCCTTGATATTTCTGCCACTCTATTTTCATGTGATTAACTTAAAGATTGTTGGATGGTTCCCAATGTTAATTAGTCATCGCAGCATTCAGAAAGTATGTAAATAGTCATGTCTGCATCTTAAAGATGAGTTGATGACCATGTCTCAGCCCATCAAAAGAGGTGGATATTGCACCCAAGGTCCTTACCAAGTAGTCGCTGGGCACATTCAGTCCTATCTGGAATCTGCTACAAATACTGATCTGGTGCTGAAATCATGAGTGGTGTAAAACGGGTTCATGTGGCAGAGTTATATCATTTGAGAATTTGGATCTTCCACTGGAGGACAGAAATATTGCCAAGAGGGGATATTTAAATATTCCCTGTGCTGTTTAGGTAATATGACCTAGAAGTGTGGGATCCTTTGGGCAATGCTTGTACAACTCATGGAGAGATAGAATTACCGCAAACATGAATTTTTGCCTTTGAGTTGGACTGACCGTGAATCACCTGCATAGTCTGTTCTCTCCTGTGAAAACTTGATTTTGATATGGTCGTATTAGATGGGAAAGATATCCTTCAGAAATAACACTCACAGCCCTTTCATCATCCTTATAGCTGCAGAGCAGGGCCCTGACATGCTACTGTGTCAGTCCACAATGCACTTTACAGGACGTGAGAGTCAAGTGGCTCCCGTTCTCTCCATTTCTCTGCCACTGGCTTGTTTTGAGACTGTAAGAAAATAGCTTTAGGTTTTCACACCTGTGTTTCCCCTTGACTTTAGCTATGTGTCGTCCGTATAGACTTTGTTTGCTGTGATATGGGTAATTTTTCTGCCTTCTTATGTGGTGTGTGGTATAACGGTAGTTGTTTTTTTTCTTTTGGGAGTGCTAAATGAAGCTGTGATAACATTACAAGTAAAAATGGCAAACATGCAGAAGGGGAAGTCTTAGTGTAGAAGCCTGCCCTATTTCTAAACCTTCCTTTCTTTCCAGTTCTTCAAACTGTCAATAGAAAAGCCTTATCTTGAGTTGATTAGATATCAAATTTCGTGACCAGTAATATTGTGTCCTTCGAATGACAGCTTTGCTAAGGAAGAAAGCCACTATCTAGAGGTGATATCATTACTGAGAATATAATTGATGCTATAGTAATATTCCATGTAAGCTCATTGTGAAATATCACTGTCAGATAAAAGGGAGTATATCTAGGAGAGAATCTAGGACCTTTCTGTTAGCTTTATTGGAAACTTAAGAAGCCAACAAATGACATTCCATATAATAGAAAAGTGCTTTGTGTATTGTTTTGTCTTAAAACCTGCAAGACTGCCAAAACAGCAGAATATAGGAGATTCTCTGATGTAAGCCTTGTTGTAGCCAGGCCTGAAATGGTGCCAGAAAGAACACCCACAGCAAGAGTAAGTGACTAGTGACAGGTTTAAAATCCCATATTTTACCAGTTATCAGGGCTAGATCTTATTGATGTATGGCATTTATGTGTAGCCTTTTCAGCTCATTCAGTCCATAAAACCACAGATTTGGATGTCTATCAGTTCCCCCACATTCTCGTTCAGAGACAGTATGATTTTCAGAGAAACCAGCATCTAAGAGCTTAGCTCCAGCTTTCCAAGAGCGCATTCATTGCATTTACTGTTTGCATTAAACGGTGCTAGTGTGGATCTCTCCTGTTAGTCACTGTAAAAGGTTTTTGGAAGACAACCCTGGCCCCAAGGGACTTATAGTGCAAACAGACAAAGCTGAGAAACAGCAGAGAAAAGAGGTATTATCTCCTTCTTACAGGAGAGGAACAGAAGCACAGAGACTTTAAATGACTTGCCTAAGGTAGTTGTGCTGGAACCATGTGATGAAGCCAGACATCTTCTTTCCTTCACTCAAGACCTTAAACTTTATGCCCACTTTTCCCTTTTTCCTGAGATGTTAACATCATGCTGGATTTGAAGCATGAGAGACAAAACGGAAAGTTCAATAGCACAGCTTAAATAAATAATGCTCCAGCCCTCTCAATTCTGGGATTTTGAGTAATACAGATGCTTTTAGGGACAGCTGTGCAGGTCATAGAAAAGATATCTGAAATAAAGGTTGTCAAACCCTCTTAGAGGTGTCAGCATAGCATGTCTTGGAAGCATCATGACTCACTTTCTTTGGTGTTTCCACAGGTGACAGCTGGTGGAAGAGCAAATTACTATGTGTCATACAGACGGGAGCCTTTTGCACAGATTAAATTGCCCAAATACTCTCTTCCTAAGGTGAGTGCACCATTTATGAACACAGACATGTAATACCTTGAATAGCGCAGCGTACCCAGTGGTGAAGCACCTTGGTGGGGTTCCTCTCTGGGAAGCTCCATTTGTTGTGCTACTTGAATGATCTTTCTTAAATACAGATTTGGGATCTTTACCTCTCCCTGCCTTTGATTAGTGGGTGTTTCAGGAAGAAGAGTTTCTGTTTTCCTCTGTGAAAAGCAAATGGGAATGAACAGGTACCTTGGAAAACAGAGCTCAAACCAACTTCTCCTTGACCAATTTTCTTTGAACACCTTTCCCCAGTCGTGCTCTGTTCTCTATTAATGATTTTTCTGTAAGCCTGGCCATGACACTGAGGGTCCTGGGGAATGGTTAGGATGCTGAGCACTACTGCAGTCTCCACACAATGAGAGATGCACAGGGTATAGCAGCTCCACTGTCCCTATGCTATGGCTGGGCGTTACCAAGAAGTCACGGAGGTAGAGTTGGCTCCATAAAAGTTGTGCCTTATCGATGCTTCGGACACACAGAACCACTGTGTGATGCTGTTTAGGAGATGACTGAGATGGCTTAAGATTAACACTGACTGGCAAAGCTGGGAGGGAGGGCAGTTAGTACTTCTCATACAACTGTGCCTGGATTTACCTTCTTAGGACTTAGCTTTCTACCAGATCAAATGGTGCAAGCCTCAGCAAGGAGAATATGTCCCTGGAATTATACTCAAATTCCATAGTGCAGTCATTGGTTAGGATTGTGTAGAACAGACGGGACCAAACTTTCCAATGTCTTGGTTGGATGCAAGTTTCTGGGTAGCCTAATGGGCAGCTGGGACCACTGCTGCTCTTTGGGGCCTCAGAATGGCTGTTGAGGCTGCTGTCATAGAGGTCTGATAATAACAGTAATAACCTTCCCCTTCCTTCCACAAGTGAAAATTTTGGTGGTATAATTGTAAGATAGTTTGCTAGATTTGCCTTGTGGGCTGGATCTACCCTTCTGATTGGCTATGGGATATCTGCAGTCTAGCAGATACGGCATATTTGCTTTAACTTGTACCTGAAAACTTAATAGTTGTGAGAAACTTGCGTCTCAAACTCCCGATGTTGCACCTGAACTTCTTCCCATTTGGGTTGATCACAGTCCACAGTGTATTGATACCTGCCTAGCACAGATATAGTTTCTTTTGTTTGTCATTCCATGGTGGTGGTATGGGAATCAGAATGTCTGACGACACACCAACTTTTGGAAACCCTGCTGCCATTTTTCAGGAGAAAAACATTATTTATACTTCCACCTCATCGATTGGCCTTGAAAGCTGCCCCTCATTAAAAAGACAAGTGGGTAGAGAGAATGACTGCCCTATGATTGTCCTGCTTTATTGATTGATGCTGTCACAAGTTGCTGGCCCGTTATAAGACAGATTTGTTGTTGGCCCTGGTTTGGAATTGGTGCACAGTATAAAATCAGGGATACTTTTTTCATTTAAAAATTGAAAGTACTTTTAAGCTAGGTGTCATGGCAAAGTCTTCTAGCCATGTAAAGGAGGCTTGTTTATGCTGCCCTTAGTCACCAGAACATTTTTGCTGTACAGTAATAACTATTCTGTCAGCTGTAGATTAACGGACTCTGCTGGAGTTGTACATATGTGTGGCTGGCAATAGGGTAATGCAATATTTCCACTGCAACTGGTCAAAACAGATTGAAGTCATTGCATGTTTTGCTTTATTTTCACACTGCTGGAATAGGCTGGGTACGTACTTAATCTTTAAGGAATTAGTACTGTTGGGGAAGAACAAACTTCCTGATTTAGTCTTCTTTCATGGAGGGAAATGGCAAATCTCCCGCTGATTGCACTCACTGGGACAGAATTGGTCCCTCAAATGTTTTTTCTCCCCATCCCATGCTGATAGGCTATGTTAGGTCTATTAGAAATAGCCACATCTAATCAACCCCAACTTTTCATCTAGATACCTCACACAGAAGATTAAGTTGCCTCCTAGGCAGGATGGGAATATTGAGCTGATCTTCCCCCAGATATTCTTCCCAAAAATCAGGTCGCTCTGTCCTTTGGGAGACTTCCAGAATTATGGTTTCTTGATGCAGAAACAGTGCAAGAAATTAACCAAGGCTCCTTGGCACCCTGGGGAAATTTTAAACAGATACAAATAGATAAATGAAGTTCCACATAACCACAGTGATTTTGCTTCTAGCTGAACCAGTGTTAGTTTGTTCAACAACGGTGGCAAGGATGAAGTGCTTCAATACTCATAACCACCATGGAAATAATTTCCATGAACCTGCTTTAAAAGAATACTGAGAAAATGCACTGTCAAATCTCTTGATATTAAAACTAAATGGGGAAACCCTTGCTGGACCTTCATATCTTGGTCAGCAGCAGGAATCCAAAGGTTACAAGGTTAGTGGGTTAGTGGGTGGATTATATGATAGCCTGTATATAGTGGAATAATAGATCTCATACAAACTCTCAATAGAAAAGTATGTTATTAAAAATCACTACCAGCATTAGCTCAAACTGATCTCTATGCCTCAGCTTCCAATAAGTGTAAACTCCCAGGTTTTTTGAAACTGGGTCTTTACCAGTCAGAAGCACAAGCCCATTAGTTCAGCATGTGGATGGAAATTGTCACTGCTTTTAGCTTGGTGCTACACCACACTTAGTGACTATGAGGACTCCAGGCTCCAAGGTTGTGAATCTTCCATGAGTGATAAAACTGACTTTCAAATTTATAAATAAAAAATGAAACTGGATGAAATTCCTTGAAGCTACCAAAAATGAAGAAAGCAAAAACCCTTCGCCCAGCTGGTGATCATTAAAAAAAATGAAATGCAGAAAAGTCACAATGCCGGGAATTTATTGGCTTGCTCTAACAGAAAATTGTTTAACATACCTATAATTCATGCTCCATCTCCATTCTTTCATAAGTCATGGTAATTACTACATGTCCCAAAGGGCAAAGAAATACAGAGATCCTCAGTAACAGGCCTTTTGTCTTCTTTTAACAGGACATGCATATTATCAGCACAGATGAGAATCAGGTGTTTGCAGCTGTTCAAGAGTGGAACCAGAATGATACGTACAACCTGTATATCTCGGACACCCGAGGGGTGTACTTCACCCTGGCCTTGGAAAACGTGAAAAGCAGTCGAGGACTGGAGGGGAATATCATCATTGACCTTTATGAGGTATGTAGTAAAGGTCACCCTACAAAGAACAGCAACTGCTTGCTAGTTCAAGAGAGTGTAAATCTCTTACCAGCCTTCCAGGGTCTTCATTTGTTTTGGGATCAGCCCAGAGGCATTTACTGGAACTGGTGCTGAGCCGACTCATGTGGAAATAGATGCAGCGCATTCTGCTATAGGTGTGATAACTGGTTGCTTTCAAGTCAATGACTGGTTAGCTATGTGGCATTTCCAAAAAGGAAAACCATTATCCCTCTCATCCTAATGTGGACGTCTGGAGAAGGACTCAAAATACTGTTTTTCCCCTTGAACACTGAGAGACACCTGCTTGCAGGTAGGGAGTGGGGATTCCACCTTTGCGAGCTCTGAGCAGTTTATGAGTTATAAGCAGAAGTTTATAGGTGCCATTTGCCCAGAGATAACAGATGGATAACTTCTACCTTAAATCGTCTTGTATTCTCATTCTTCTGCCAGGCCTTTCAGCCTTGGCCAACAGCAGTCCATTCAGAGCAGTTGTGCCAGTTTCTGGTTTCTTCGGAGCATTCTGGTTTTGGTGTTTCATAACTCGTTGGATGGAAGATCTGCTGAGGTTCAGGGCTCACTGCTTTGCCAGCATCAAACAACTAATCAATAATACTAATAGTAATGGTTGCAGGCTGACTTGAGAAAGTTTTACTGTTACATAGAGAAATGTGTTTGCAGTTACATATAGTTAGGAGTATACATTTATTTATTTAAGCCAGAATAATGCCCATTTAACAACAAAATTTGTTTGTAAAAATCCAGGTAGTTTAAGGCAATGAGAGAAAACTCAAAAATAATGCATGGATCAGTATAAAGGTCAGGCTTTACATTTTATTTTCACCTAGTTAAATACATTTTCTTGCCTCCTGAAAAAAGATGTTTCTTTACTCTGATGAACCAGCTAATATAAACATGCATCATCTCCCATTCCTTTCCAAACTCTGTATTCCCCAGCTGTGCATCATAGACTGTTTACTGTTAAATGCTGACAGAGATTTTCACAGAGTCATTCAAAGGGCAGTGTCACTCAGGGGGCTTTAGACTAGAAGGATTTGCATCCTGGCTGTTGCCACGAAATTGCAGATTTGCGGCAAGTTCCTTCTTCCTGTCTTGCTTTCACAGCTGTGCAACAGAGACCAGACTCAACACAAAATCTTCTTGGGGACATTTTGACAGGAGCATATTCTGCTGGAATGGGTTCTGCTGACAAAAATCAAAACATTTGGAACAACTGGGTTGATTTTGACAGAATTTGGGAGTAGAAGGAAAGTGAAGAAATCAAGTTTGCAAAACATCAGTGTTTCAGCATATTCAAGATTTCGATCTTTTTTGTAAAAGGAAAAAAAAGACCAACATAAAAAGATCCCACAGTGGTTCTGATGTGACCTGCTGTCTCCCATGTTACCACAATCTGGGGAGGGAGTGGGACAGACCACATCCCCAGGCTCACAGAGCTCATGTGTGACACAGTGCAAGCTGTACCTTCAAGCCCATCATCGGCCTGTCTGCAAGCACTCAAGGAAGTCCAGAAGTGGGTTGTTTCCTAGGGATTTGCTCTGTGAACATCCTTGTCTTTTTCTACCAGAGAGAGAGAAACTGCACCAGTCATTTCAGCTGGGCAGGCATCATTAAGATGCACTTATAATGCCATTCACAGTCTTCTAAGGCTGGATTGAGGTGACTTTATTGCTTTTTCAGAGACCTTCCACTCCTGAGAGTGTTCAGATAGGCCTTACTTCTGGCCTGTTCTTCCGATGTATTTTTTCATCTCTCTCCATTTTTCCTAGGTAGCAGGGATCAAAGGCATATTCCTGGCTAACAGGAAGATAGATGACCAAATCAAGACTTTCATTACCTACAACAAGGGCAGAGACTGGCGTTTGCTGCAGGCACCGGACACGGATCTAAGAGGGGATCCTGTAGTTTGCCAGCTGGTGAGTGGCAGACATTTTCCAAAGCACAACTGACTCCTTCAGAGCTGCTTATTGTAGTCACTGGGTTAACAAAACATCCACTGAAACTGGGTAGGAGGGATTCTTGCCAGTCAGAGCACTGCAGAGTCCAGGTGCTCCAAAATGGGGCACAGTTTATAGACGAGAACTTCGGGTTGGGTTTACTGCCATAATTCAAGAACATTCAGTGAACAGTCATTTTACAGTAGGCTGTAGCCCCTGTGTTTCGAAGGAGTGGTATTTCTCTGAAGTTTCACTGGTTAATCTCTCTCCCTGTGTTTTTTCTCTTGACCTGCTGAGTGTTAATTGAATTAAGTAGATTTCTTTTTTTATAGCTTCATAGATTTTAAGGGAAAAATTTGACCACCTTTCTTCACCTTTTTTATGGCACTTAAATCAGAATAAAAAATTTTTTGGGAAAAAGTGCTCTAGATCAGATTGTAGGTAAAAACAAATACAGACATGCTTGCTTGTAACGCAGCATTACTGCTTCTCTTGCTCTCAGCTACTTTCATGGTGCTTATTCAGAAAATGAACATATGCTGCTATTTGTAACAGTGCTAAGAGCAGAGGGGTCATTTTCTGAAGGATCAGAACATTTGCGTGCAGTCGCCAAGGGTTCCTCTGATATTTAACTTGTTGCATGTTAAAGCTTCTGCCTTTTGTTTGTTTCCTGTCAACAGCCCTTTTGCTCATTGCACTTACATCTGCAACTCTCAGAGAATCCGTATACTTCAGGAAGCATTTCCAGCAAAGCGACAGCTCCTGGGCTGCTGGTGGCAACAGGTAAGAACATAAGTGCTTCTTACTACTCGCCCGTTCCTCACTGGGAGCCTGAGAGTATACAAGGTGTTTCTTGTTGGTGTAAAAGCTTTCAGCTCTGTTTCAGCAAGTGCTAAGCTAATTCACATTAACTCCTATTTGCTGTGGGCTAGGAGGAGGAATGTGGCCCCTGACTTCAAAAGATAATGCCTGTCAGGTATTTGTTGCTCTGCAATAACCCATATATAGGTCTAAGTTCACATCTGCAAGGCATCATTACCAACTGGCATTACTAATTCCTCTTACTTGACATCATTACAACCACTGATGTAGGTGTCTACCCATTTGCTGGAGTTACCATGAACAAGAATAGGGACTATAATCATGGCTACACTCCTGGGAGGTGTCAATACATTCCACCTTTTGAATAACAAGCACAGAGTTGTCACAAAGCCTGTCGGGTGAAGCCTGGACTTCATGAGTGCCTGTCTTGTGTGTGGTACCTATTTTCAACGCTGTATTGCTCCAAGACTAGCAGCACTTCATCAACACTGCATGGGTCATTGTTATTGTGGATTGTTCTGCAAATTAGTGCTTTGGCAGGTCACAATATTTTAATGGTGACCTGCTACAATGCTTCATGATGGCAATGGCTGACCTACTGTAATTAATCTGACAACCGTTACAGGCCCTGTGTGCACACAGCATGCAATCTTATCAGGATGGATGGGGCTCCCAGCTCTGTGGGAGCTGCTGGGCTAACAAAATGCTTTCTGAATGGCTGGTGCTATGGAAAGCTGGCCTCTGAAGAATGTAAGCTGTCCTGCCTTTCCACAGGGAGGCTCCTGCATATGCTCAAATACATCCAAATAGCCTAACCGTTCTTTCTTAGGCTCATTTTATCTCCTTTGTCTTGTTCAGCCTAGCAGTGGCTTGCAAGTGTGTCATGTTAGCATATTGCCTGTATGAATTTTCACTGTTTCTTCCAGCCATTTTCATTCTCATGTCCTTCTGTGCTTCCATGTGTCTGCCAGACTAAGCCAGAACCTGAGAGACAAGTTCCCTTCATGACATTTATATCTCAACAAGGGAAACACCATGTGATTTCCAGTTCACTGATCCAGGCCAAACAGGGTGAGATAATTTAGTTTAAACCTCCAGATCTTCCTATGTATAGCCAAGTGAAGTCATCACTCCTGTCAGCTCACACTTGCTGGATGGATGCTTAGGAGCAAGCCCTACTCATGATGCTGTGATTGCAAAGCCTTTTTTCTTTAACCTTTTAAGACGCAAATAGAGGCAGCAGGACAGTGAGATTCTAGGCATTGATCTAAATTGTTAGTAAACGAGGTTCTTTTCAAGCTGCCAGTGCATGGAATGAATGCTTTCCCAGTCTAACAATTAACCTTTAAAAGGCAGAATATAGTTTCTGCCTTACTGCTTTGTACAATAAAAAGCTTAACCTGTTGGGAATATACACATCTGTTTCCACTAACCAGTTTCACAACAACAGGAATGTCTCACCATGTTGGTGAATGTCTTCCAGGATAAGCATTGCAACTCACAGGCATTGGCTGCTCAAACTCCCTGTGTCTTACTCTTTGATTTACATTTCCATCAATGATAGGAAACTCAGACTCTTGATGTGAGGGCAGAGGTGAGATTCTTGCAAAGTGAAGAACTATGTTTTAGTATCTAATTGTACAGCTGCCAAATACTCTTGACTTGTTTGGGAGTTAGTTACATTTGGTGGGGTTTGAAACCATGTACCTGAAAGAAACCAGATGGAGAGAATGAAGAAAATAATGGAACAGGTTTGCACAGAAAAACAAACAGATAGAAGCGATAGCAACAGAATCTCACCTTTTTACACTCTTTCCTTGCCACAACCTGGAAATCCCTGTTTGGAAAGTTGGTTTTCCAGTTTTGATATTTAAAATATGATGACATAAAACTTACACTTCTGCCTTTCAGTCAGTTTCTAAATCTTGAGGACTTCTACTCATGATAAGACACTGGGCTAAACAAACCTTTGGACTGACACAGTATATTTATCCTTGTGAACCTGGATGTCCCTATAGACTGTCCTTCTATATGGTTGCCCACAGCAGGTTTTTCTTGTACCTTCATCTAAAACAGTTGATCATTCTTGCTGGTGTCAGGGAAGAAGATTAGGTAGATGGACAGTGTGACATTTTATACATCCTGAGCATTGGTGGAAAAGCCTTTCTTGAATTGTTCTGCCTCCCTGAGCCAGAAATTTTATTTTTTGAAATAGCATTGTCATAACAATGTGGCCAGTTGGATTCCATGATGGTGACAGGAGTGTGTCAACCCGCATCTGGGTTTTAATTTCTCATTTTCCAACATTGAATGTCAGGAATTCAATTAACATTTTCATTAGTGTGTTTTTATTATGCTCTTGTTGATGCTACAGATGTGTAACAGTGCCACCTCTCCCTTGGCTATTTTTGAAGAAAAAATATTAGTTCTCCCTTCCTTTCATGGAAATTACACCTGCTTTAAAAACATTCTCATTTGGAAGGTATAAGAGTGGCTCACTGGGTAAAGAATTCATGGACTTTGAATAAAGAGGTCATGGATTTGACCACAATATGGTGGCTGCAGGCCATTATCACTGGGAGGCCTTCCAGTGGAGTATCTGTCAGTGTTACATCTGCCTGCTTCCCATGGGACAGGCATTCATACCACCAGAATCCCACCTAGCACTGATTGAAGGTACTGCTGACAGACGAGCAGAAAAACAGCTCCTGGGTGACTGTGGTAGCTTTTCCCTGAGCCACTGGGTGCTTTGGGAAGTGGGGAGGTGAGAATAAATTAATTTAGAACAGACCTGCATTGTTCAGTGAGCCTGGTGCTTGTGGAAATTTTAACTCTGGAAGCAGAAGCAAGATACTGACCTCAGGGCAGTGTGAGGAATAAGCTAATAAGGTCTCTTCAGAGCATGTGCGAGTTTTTCAGATATTGGGCATCTCTTTCTTGCATCTGGTGGATGCTCAGAGGTTCCAGAGGGCTGGGGATTTAGTCTGAGTTCATTATTTACTCTGTATTAAGATATATCACTGTAAGATTTGATCTGCCATCTCAGATGAGAGACCTTGGAAAAAACACTATTTCAAGCTCTGAGGCAGTGTCTTCAAAATATGTTCTGCTGTGCTTTCTCTCTATATGGTTGTGGTCAATGTTTGAGTTATTCTTTACGTTGCTTTCATGTGTGGCATATCCATTCCCTAATGCATTGTGAAGGCAAAGTAGTTCACTCTATAAGGCTGTCCGCAGAACAGTTTCCATCATAACGGAAATTACAAGATTAAAATTAAGAACCATACCAAGTAACCAGTAAGTCTAAATTCACAATTTGGGACAGGTAGGTCAATGAGAACAATCAACATTGTCTAGAATGCTGCTCAGTCTGGTCTCCACCTCTCTGCTGCAAAGTCATTTGACCCACTTTAATTCTCTGAACCGTTTCTCGCCCCAGGTGAGGTTCATACCTAAACAAACAAGATTTCCTTCAAGTGGAACTTATATTTCATTACATCACAGTCCTCATTAATTGCAGAAGGTTAGGAAACCTAGGAAGAAGCTTTGTTTATTTGACTGCAGGTTCTGAGATAATTTATGTGTTTGAGCATTTTGACAGAACCTTGAGTAGACTTTCTAGGCCCATAATCATGGGCTTCAGTGAAGCCTGGGTTTCACCTCTAAACTCAACCATCCCTTTGGATGCTTTCCTTGACACAAGAAGTAGAGAGAGAAGTAATTGCCTTACCCTTGCAAAGACTGGCAGATCACAGAGATGCAGCTCACCAGCCAGAGCACAAAGACTACAAGTCCAGAGAAAAATGTGTATGGAATGAAATATCTGGTAGACAGGGACAGTGGCCACTATTCTGCCACCATTCTGATGATTTGTGTGCACCAAATGGGCGTGTGGTTTCATATGCAGTTTTTCAAGTATGTGAAAGTATGTGAGTAGGCTAGAATAAGCCTACCTTTAGTGGTTTGCAGTTATGGACAATGCTATCTGTTGGGAAAATAAGCTGATAATACTATTTCTCCCCAGTGTCAATTTTCAAATGGCACAGCTCTTGTAAATGAATCTTGCCACCTGACCATGGTGGTGTTTTCAGATGAGAATAGAATCATGAACAGCAAAGAAGCACTGGTCAGGCCACGTACTTTTGGTTTCCTGGAAAAATGCAGTTGTGTGTTCATCCATACAAGAATGTCTGACACTTGCTTGTGTTGCAGGCAATATTGGCTCTGAGCTTTCCTACACTGATGTTGGTGTGTTCATCTCTTCCGATGGTGGAAATTCCTGGAGACAGGTATGTTTTGCAGAGCAAAGGAAAGCATGGAGCCTTTTGCTATTGTTCTCCTCAGTCTTCCCTTCCCAGCGGAGTGGAGCACTCATGCAGTACCTGATTTGTTTGCAGATCTTCGAGGAGGAATACAATGTGTGGTTTCTGGACTGGGGAGGGGCACTAGTGGCCATGAAACGCACATCAGTGCCCATCCGGCACATGTGGTAAGGAAACTTGTTACTTTGAGAAGGTTTTCTGGTGGATGTAAGCTGACAGTGGTGCTAATATCTCTTGCATCACCTGGTCAACATCTGCTAGTGTCTACAAAATGAACAAATGAGATCATTGTTATCTGCATTTTACGATCACTTTGGTTTTGTTGTTTAATATAATCATTATTGTACCGTTTTATAACTATAACGGCTATATACATCATCTCACACATATATGAATTACTCTTTGCACTAGTCATGTACTATGAGACTTCAGGTGGGGTTTCTTTCCCACTGACACATATATACTGAGTAAGAAGTCATCCTTTGTGCTCCAGGTTATTTCTGAGAGTATGTGTCCCTCGCTTCTGCTTTTTGTTTACAGAATATGGTATTAAACTGGTGAGACAGATAAAGGGAGGGAAAGGAGAAGGCAGCAGGTGTTGATAAGAACAATAGAGATATGTTGCTGTCTCCTGTAGGATTCCACTGCCAATTTCTAGAGGTACAGTGGTGGCAACTGACTAGAGTTGGGGGTGGAATAGGGTAAAATGATTTCTCAGTTGAAGATACCGTTTTGCTATAAATGGGTTATAATAGTCTAAGCACTAAAGACACTGCTTAAAATTATTCTCTCCTTAGCCTTTGCCCCTCTCATTCCTGCACCAGCTAAGCATTGGAGAGAGGTATTCTGAAATTCAGAACTAAACTTGTTTACAGAAAATGTGTGTATTAGCATCACCTTCAGTCTCTGGTCCTGAGTGAAAGAAGGGCATGGCTAATGGACTGACCTACCCAGCTCTTAATGTTGTTTAGAAGTGAATTAGTTAGAAATAGCCTTCAGAGACAAGTTTTGTGTTCCTGTCTGCAAGATTGAGTCATCTCTCAGCTTGATGGGGCTAAGCACATGTCTATCTCATGCTTTTCATGCAGAACAGGAAATGTGGCCTTCAGTCAAATAGAAAAAGAAAGCAATGGTGTCTGGCAGCAGTGATGAGGTATTAAGGTCTCCTCTACCTGAGTCATTATTGTACAAAATCCTTCAGTTAAATTACAGTCATACAGTCATTCTGAAGCTGGACACCTCAAGACAGGCTATCTTTACCCATCACAAGATAATGTTCCAGAGATGTACCTTAAGAACAGTAATGACTACTTTTTCGATATGAAAAGCTTCTGGACTTCATATTCCTGACCTGACAGATAACTCTGGGATGGCTGCAACACAGATTTCTATTAAAGTTCGAATATGTTGCATTTGAGCACATTTCTTTACCACCTGAGCTAAAGAAATGACTGCTTTAATTTTGGTGTGATAGTGGATGGTTAACCACAGGATGTAGTGGCTCATATTCCTAAGGCTTTGTAATTTTTCTAGGATCTTCTTGAGAAAGGGGGACCAGGTGTTCTCTAAGAGGTCTGTGCCTCCATGTGGGATTACAAGCAAGTCATTATATGCAAAATGAGGTTTGCTATCTTTGTTTTGCTTTCTAGTGTTCAGGAAACAGTTGTTTTTCTTTTTATCATAAGAAAACTTATTGCAGTCATAACATAATATATATAGCTGTACTGAATCAGGGACAGGGCTTAGTCTAGGCCAGTATTGTCTTGCCAACAGCCTCCATAACTGGACATACAGAGGAGCATAGTAACAGTGCCAACCCATAATGATGCTTCCAGCAGACTCCAGCTTTCTGTCTGTGGTTAGAATGTGTTGTTTTGTAACTAGAAACATTTGCCTCTGATAGGTAACTCAGTAGTCATGACTATACCTGAAGTGCCCTCAGGAAAGAGGACATCAAGACCATGTCCGGGTCTTTAGACCAAACCAAGTATGAGCCAAGGCAGGAGAAGTGTGTCTTAGCCAAACGTAGATGTCACCAGCAGTAGGTACATCAGGCTGTGGCAAGTTGAGCTCTGGAAGAGTAAAAGGTGAGCCACTTACTGAAAGAGCTGTAAGTCATGTATTAACCATTTATGACTATATTCTTCAACACAGGTGCAACTCTTTTAATTGTGTCTTACCTTGTGAAGGCTCTTTGGACATAAAAAGTACATTATGTACAAGTGCCTGTACTTAGACGTCTGGAAAGTTTTGGTTCCAGGTTGACTTTCCATGGGAGCTGAGAGCCCAGTTCGCCTTTGTCTGCTTTGCAGAGGTTCCTTTCAGATGTTCTTCCTTTCCACTAAGTCTCATGAAATGGCACGTGCAGTACTATAAGTGCCCCACCCACTCTATTAAATGAGTAGTGATTTAGAGCTGTTATCAATAAGCTCCAACATGTTTCCTCCAAAATTGTACCCTTAGGGACTTTGGAATTTGCTTCATATTGCTTCAGTAGGCACCTGTTTTATGGGCAGGAGTGGAATAGATTAAACGGTACATGTATATCTATTAATTTTCAGGCTGAGACATTGTACAATAAGTTTCATCCTGCAGAAAAGAGGGGTGGATAGTTGAAAAGCCAAGGGAACTTTAGCTAAGCTAATGAAGCATGCTGTTCCTCAGAAATTGAAATGCTATTTAGATAGATAAGCATGCAAGCAGAACAGCATACAAATGCACAGGTGTATGGGAAGATACATACATTTAAATAAATAGATTTGGGGCAGATAAGCTTTTTGTATGCTGCTGTTACTCCCAGCTTTCTGTCTTTGGTCTGCAGTCAGCTTCCTATTCTGGCAGATGTGCATTGTGAGTCAGGTGAAAGTGTTTTTCTAGGTGCTGTGAGAGGCAGATACTTAGGGAATAGTGACTGCGAGCCTTGGCTTTCCACACTAGAGATCTGAGGTTGGTGTAACCCATTGTTTGTAATATATGTTACACTGGCCTCTTGGTCCTTTGGTCTCAGATAGCGTCCCTGGTGCTACCTACTTGGAGTGGGGAGGATTCAATTTCCAGCAAGACCCTCTCAGACAAATCCAGGTGCTCAGATGCATGTGCACACACACACACACATCCCCCAAACTTTCCTTGCCTGGAAAATAAGGCAAACTTCTTTTTTAGGCTCACTTTAAAATGAGAAGCATTTCCTGCTATTCAAAGAAGTTGTTTGTGCCGTTATTGTCTCTTTGGTAACGTCCATTGAGAGTAATCTGTCAGCTTTCACAGCCCAGGTACCTTGCAGAATTACAGAGAACTCTGTAATGACCCTACTGGGAGAGGATCAAATAATTTTACAGCCAATAAACCTTTGTGCTTCTCTGTTTGTTCTTCCTTTGCTGGTATAATTTGGAGCTCAAATTCTGGGCAGAAATTGTGCAGGAGCAGTTGTGTGGAGAGTCTGGGGGCAGAAACTTGGCTGCTTTCGGAACTGTTCATGAGCAGCAGCTCTGGGAGCTGGATGCTGACAGTCTGCAGGTTGCCTGTCTTTCCTGCTGCAGTAGCAGATGGGTGTGCACACCCTCCTCCGGCTGTTTTCTGCACTATTGTGGGCACAGATTATTGGGGTGATGTCAGGGCTGGTAGCTCCCTGAGGGCTGGGAAGCCAGGAGCTGACCAAGGTCCTTGGGACAGCAGGGCAGGATCTCTCAGCCAGGGCCCATCCCACCACCCCAGCCAGGAGCAGGGCAGCCCCAGCCCTGGGCATCAGGCACCTCACTGGTGACAGGGACGCGCTGAGGCCAGGCTGGGACATCAGCCTGCATGTCAGGCCCATGGCCAGGCAGGGCTTTGGCAGAGCTGGAGCCTCAAACTCCTATGGTGTCAGTGGGGCTCCTGGGCCATGGATGGGGTAAGGGGAGGCCATGAGGGAGGCTGAGAAGGGACATTAAGGATAGGCCACCAGAGTCCTGACCTAGTCTGTCTGCTGGTGTGGTCAGTTAGACTGTTTGTTCACCTACCTCTTTGTAGTTATCAGAAATAGGGAGGTTGCTGGGGTGTAGCTGAAAGCAGGGTTTGCTAACCCTCCTCTGCTAATTTGAAAGCCTCTTGTACTAACTAATTCAATCAAGACCCTGTCAGCTGGGTTAGGATACACATGCTCTTTGATAAAAACAGAAAGTAAGGTGCACGGTGGTTGTGGGTAGGGACAGATGATCAAAAGCTACTGAATTACCCTGGGCGTCACTGACAATGTGAACACTCTCAGCCTCTAAGAAAGGAAATGCTTTAATTTTAACCAGGATACAACTTTGTTTTACAAATGTAAGAGGTAAAGAGCACACAGACTAACCACTGACTATGGCTCAGTTTGGCCTCCACCTCTCTGTAATATGGAGACCACCTCTGAGATGGCATGCAAAGAAGTATTAACAGGGCTAGAGAGATTGTAGCTAATGCCATATGGCATTGATACCTGGATGGGTCTAAATGTCCCATGGTGTTGACAGCAATTTTTATGCATTCAGGCTAGGGCTGCTTATGCTCTGAGTGCTGCCTCATGCCAGGTGCTATTGTAGATCCAGAAACAGGACTTGGCAATGCCCCTTGATCCCTTGAAGTCTGATGTACAGCTGGATCAAGCCTATCCATGTTCTTATTGCTGGTGTTTATACTCTCTAAGGCTTTGATCTTTCAAAGTACACCAAGAGCATGAATTAGTGAGCTGGGAAATGGCAAAGATTGGTGCTTGTCTATAAATCTAGCTGCTGGAGCTTGCAGACCTTAGCCAACACTTAATTGCTGCAGTTGCTCTAGACTAAGTCTTTTTATGTGTATAAATCTTGTCTGCTTCTATCCCAGGGTGAGTTTTGATGAGGGAAGATCGTGGAGTAAATACAGTTTCACAGCAACACCACTTTTTGTGGATGGATCCCTTGTAGACCCTGGCATAGAGACCCAGATAATGACGTAAGTATAGCAGCTCTTAACTTTTTCTAAAGTGTGATGGCAGAAGGGGTGCATGAAGATCCCCAAGTGCATGATGAGCCTCATGGTGTGCAGTGCAGCATTGTGTAGCTACACATGTAGTGTTGCATGAAGGCATGGTGCTGTTTTGTGGGTTTTGCTGATGGTCACAGACCCAGGTGGAATGTCCATGCATCATGTGGCAAACAGATGATGGGGCCAAACTCTTCCCAGTAGTGGCAGGGTGTATAACAAGGAGAGATGGTCCCAAGCTGTAGCCTGGGAGTTCAGATAGGACAGCAGGAAAATCTGCTTCTCTGGGGGCTGGTGTAGCCCTGTTCAGGTTACAGAGAAGTTATGGTATCTCCATCCCTGGAAATGTTCATGCCTTGGTTAGATGAAGCCACATCTGCCCTGATTTATGGTTGGTGACGGTCTGTCTTGGAGTAAGAGCTTGGACTAGTGACATCCAGAGGTCCCTTCTGATAAATACTACTGAGATTGTGTTCCTTGGATCTGATGGCCCAGGGACTGCAGTGCTCTTTAGAAGCCAGAGATTTGTATGGCTGCACCTAATGTCAGTTCTGTGCTTGCTCTAGTTGTGCAGCTTGGCTGTCTTTGAGATTGCTGCTGGGTATGAATATCTCTAAACTTCGTTGCTTGCTATCTGCATTGTGGGCTGTACATCTGGTTTTAGCTCAAGCTAAAGGTGTTCTCAGTGTGCATATGCAGAGCTGAGCTCAGAATAACTTTCCTGCTCTGGGGTGTAGTATGTTATGATTCACCCATATCATGGAAGTAAGAGCCTGGTCTGGCACTGAAGGTGCTTGGATCTTCCTCCTCCCAAGAGTGCTGAAGTGCTGGGTAAGGCTGGTGGAATTGCTGGAGTAATGCTGGCCAAAGAACAGGCCAGGATCTGAGTTTAACAACCAGGAGAGAGAGGGAACATTTTAAGCTCAAAGGCATCTTCAAAGGGTTGTCTGACCTCTTGCACAAAGCAGATCAGAGCACTCTGTTCTGGGATTCTGAATAAAGCAAGGACTCGATGCACTGCCTTTGTTGCTTGCAGAGATGCCTTCTTAGCTGTATTTTCTCTGAGCTGGCTGGAACAGCTTCCTGAAAAGGATCAGAAAGCAAGGTGGCTAAGATGCCTTAGACTGAGGCACTTCTGCAAAGCATATCTGCAGTGGCATGAAGGAGTGCCGCTGGTTAATCACATAAGACACTGTTGCAACACTCCAACTCAGGGGCAGGAAATATACTATAAATTTCACCTTGCAGTTGGTTTGCTTTTCCTGCTTTCTGTACCCGCACCTGAAGTTCCTGCAGGTTTTCACAACTTGCAAGAGAAAAGAGATTCAAGCTCAGTATATCTTCTTCTAGGCTTCAGTCCATCTGCCTACTTATGTGGCAGAAATGCGTAGGTGGATTTCATTGCTGGTGTCACAGGTAGTGACAGACTGAGAGTAGACTGCTGGGTATGCTTGTCACCAGTTTCCAAGGAAGCTTGGATCAGATAACAGTTGTGTGTCTTGGGCATTTCTGCTAGTGATTTGAATTTATTCCAACTGAGTTGCATGATTTGTGTTGGTATGCCTTTCAAAAAACAGACCTACATCAGCCTTACACAAACAGAAGTGACTATGTGGTGAGGAGTGGTCTGCACCTGCAGTGAAGCTTACCTTAGCTGCAAGAAAGGGGCTGGGGGAGAATCCTCTTCTTGCAAAGGCTTATTTGAGCTGGCTTCTTTGCCATTTATGTCATGACAGATGAAGTGTCTTGGGAGGATCAGGAAGGTGTAGCCAACTCCTATATAGCCCATCTATATCTCCTGTGCTAAAGTGTCCGAGGAAGGCCAGGCTAAGTAATTATGGTTATCCTTTATGCCTATAAAGCATAGGAGCTGCACACTTAAGTTTGTTTCCCAAACAGTGCTGGGGCAGAACGAGGCAGCCTCCGCGTCTATGTCACAGACAGCTGTTGAGATTTTTGTCGGAGTAGAGGTTGTATCAATTCTGGTAGGGTTACTAGTTTTTCCTTTACTCCAAAACTGTCCTTTGGCTTTGGCTTTTTCTTCATAAAAGTGGAGTACTTGTTTGTGTAGAAGAATATATCTATGCATCTGCTGCCTTGCTATCTGCAAATATTTTTGCAAGGAGCAAAACACAACAGCATATGATATACCTGTGAGCCTTTTCACAAGACTGCTGTGAGCATCCTGTTGGGGAAATATATGCCAATCCCCAGCTTAAGATTAGACCCTGCATTCTGCTCACTCTTTGCATTTTTCTCCAAATGCAACAATAATGTGTCACTTTCTGTGTTGGTTAATATGGTGTTTTTCTGTGAAATTCTTTGTGCAATGCGCAATGTGTGTTGCTTTCCAACCACAGATGCATGCAGACACACACACACATGCAGAGAGACAGATCAGAGCTCAAATAAATCTGCACATCAGCACCTTCATTGAAATCAATGGAGCTAATCAGTTTCAACTAGCTGTGGATTTAGCCCATTTACTTTATAAATCAATGCAGTTTTCTTCTAAGATGAAAGATGCATTTTAAATCTAAGGTTATTGTTACTTATATCTCTGTAGTCTTCTGATGGAGAATGTAGGAAGTGAGTTACTGAATATTGTGTATCAGCTTTGTTGAGAGCTGACTCTTTTTCTTTTGAAATCTTTGCAGGCATATTATTATTATTGCTATTGTTATTGTTATTGTTTTTATTATTACTGTCATCACTAGCAATTTTTAAAACTATTCTTAATAGTCTGTAAAAGCCATAAAAAGAAATTTCACATGATACTTGCCATAAATGTTTAGAGAAATTCCTATCCACAGTGTTAAAGGAACTGAGGAGGAAAGAGACCATTTATAAAGCCCGTATGCAAACCATTTCTATGCAGATCACTTAGGTATTTCTCACAATGAGACTTTTAGTGAGCTCATCTGTAAGGGCAGTGTAGGATCATGCTGAGCTTGTGGAAGCTTTGGCTGAGAAGAAATCAATGCATTTCTATTGCTACTGGCCATTCTCTGAACCAAGATAACACATGGTGGTTGGAGGTACATGGAATTTATATTTGTGGGTAGAAATCTCAATGATTTCAAGAAGCTGATGAGAGGAGCACAACAGTTTGGGCTCAGCATACTCCAACTGACGATAGGATCAGTGGGAGCTCTTAGAGTAGAAGCAGGGCTGAGGCAGAGAGACCAAGACTGTGCTTGTGTTTGTGTATCGCCAAGCTGCGTAGGTTAGTGGCTTTTAAAGATTTGTCTTTCATCCTGGAAAATGCGTAATATTTCATCTAGCGGTCTTGGCTGATTCCTGTTAGGGAAAATTTCATCCACTGATTTGCATCAAAGTGGTCTGTGTTCAACTGCTTCCGAAAAATAATAATCTGAGGGGAATGTGTATTAAATAGCCATTATACTCCAACTATTATTAACATATTGCATTATTAACAATATTATCATAATACTATCTTATTGAAATCAGTATATCAGTAGAATGACTATTATTCCCAGCCTTAATTTTGTGGCACATCCTATGAGTGGGCTCTCTGGGCTGTAGGAAGCAGCAACAGTTTTAGCACAGAATTTCATACCACTTCATGGCTATTATGTGAGCAGTTGCAGTATCTGTCTGTATTGTATGAGCATCCTAGGCTTTTTGGATCTTCTGTGCTTTGTGCTGTGTATATGTGTCCTAAGACGGTTCTAAAGAACTTACCAGTATGGTAAAATCTGTAGATTTGTATGTAGGGGCACTATATGATTCTGAATATCTCAGTGTACTTTGAATTGGGAGCTGCTTTTAGTGGGGAATTGGACAAGATGTCTTGCAGAGGTCTGTTCCAACCGAAATTATTCTATGATTTTGTTATTTCATATGGTTATAAGGGTGCAAGAATGAATTATTTCCTTACAAGTATAGCTGAATGGGCTCTGCTAAGAATGTAGTTTTGTGACACACAGGGAAGTACCGCAAGACTGTGTGAGCTGGTCTAACTTGGAGCTACTGCCTAACCAAGGTGAATCCACTCTCCCTTCCTCCATTCCTGGCTGATCATCCACTTCTGTAGTTCCTTTCACTGTTGTTTTGACACTCATCTCATCTGACAAGATGGTCAGTTCAGCTCCTTTAGTGTCACAGCACTTCCAGAGATGTGTACCGAAGCACATTGCAGTGTTTGGTGCAGGTGTGAGGAAAAAAGCTGTAGAAAACAAAGGGTCCTTTAGGACAATAACTCAAATGTATAAAAGCGATGGGTTAGGCACATTCTTAGGTGACCCGATGAGTGCCTAGAAAGCACTAGTCTTGAAATCTACAGTTTTCTAACTTCTGTCCTGTAGCCCTCACTGGTGAGTAGTATCTTTTAACGATTTCACCTTCTAATGGGTCAGATCTAACATTTCTGTGTTGACAAGCCATAGGCACAGCATGTTACTTGCCTGAGGTTGTCCACCAGGGGAAAGGAATCAGATTGTATTCCCCTTCTAGTTGATTGTGATATATCCAAACAGAAGCAGTATTTCCTTGAAAGAGTTGCTACTCTGTACCATTCAAATCAGAGACAAGATGTTTTTGTGGGTCCAGAGACAGGCTTTATGTTGTTCCAGCTCTGACTCATAATTATTACCCCTGCCACTTCATCTCCTGTGCTAAGCATCTCTCCAAACCTACATAAAGAGAAATAACCTTTTTGCTTCACAGCCCTGCAGAGCTTTGCTGTCATTTTATTAGACTCATTATATGTGTGTGTGCAGAACTCATTTATAGATGGGGATCATTAAGTTTGTCTGTGCTGATAAATATATATTTATGTAGACACACCCACGTGTGTATATAAATATATGTCTTTCTATGTACGTATACTTAATGATCCATATATATCTGTGTATGCATCATTGAGCATTAACGTTTTCAGTGAGAAGATTTAATACAAGCTGATCTGCCAAAATTGTCGTGACTGCTGCCCTTGGCTATGTGTATGTTAGAAAACGTTCCTGGTTGTAAATGAATAGGTTATGAGCCCTGGCCCTTTCTAACACCTTCTCGTTTACATAGTCATGCAGCTTTACCAGAGATGAAGTGGGAGCATATTTTTTCCAGGAGACCCACAAAATTACTGTCAATCCATCACTGGGTGGCAGAAGAGTGGGGCAGACTGAATAAGTAATCAAGAAATGTTGGAAAAGGTGAGAAGAAGGTCAGGAGAGGTTTGAGGTGAGGAGAACATTAAGAGCACAGGCCATACTGAATCAGACCAGAGGTCCCTCTGGATCACTTCCATGCTCCAACAGTGGCAAGTAGAGGATGCTAAAAATATATATTAAAAAAAAAATATATTATTCCCTTGTACACTTTTCTCATTTACAGAGATTTGCAAATAAGGGACTTTCTTGGCCAAACATTATTCTTCGTATTTCTAAGACATTCATGATTTTTTTCTATATTTGAGGTTTTTTTCCCCTAATCCCTTTAAAAATTTAGCAGTCACATTAACCTGTGGCCCGGAGTTCCGTGAGTTAACTCTTATTCTGAAGAACTGACTGACTTGTGGAAGACATCAGCAAAGTATGTACAGGTATGAAGGCAACGTGGACAGATTCTGATTAGCGCTTAGCAGAGATTCAGCAAATTGAGTATGAGAGGGGCAACAGCTCCCAGGTCCAAGCTCCCACTGAGTTCAAAATTATGTGGGAGCCAAGAGTCATTTTCCTGTCACTTGCTGATAAGGTGATTATCATCTTTCCTCTGTAAGCAAGGCAACGTACACTGCCTTCTGTTCAAGTCTTGCTGTCACATTTAAAAGCTGATACAGGAAAGAAAATTACAAGCTGACACAATGTCCTTGAAAGACAGCCCCTTTGCTTAGGGGTACAGAGCTGCAGATCTGCCACCTCTGAGTGCTTGTGCTGAGAAAAGTAAGGCAAAACCAGAGAGGTGATAGGAAATGGTGCCTTTGCTGGGATGTGGTCAGAGGAGCTGGCCTTCTCCCTGCTGGGCCAGCCTTCGCCCTCCATAGCTGGCACCTGTGCTAGCAATCTCAGCAAACGAGAGAAGAGGTGGCTGGATAGCAGAAACACCAAGAGATTGTTTTTCCTAGAAGGAATTGAGGTTCTTGTCCAACATGCATAAAGAAAAGACACGGATACAGTGATTTTCAATTCCTGTGGCCCAGCAGAGGCCTTCAAACTCTCCTGCCATCAGTCTGGTCTCTTTTCACTTCACTCTGCTTGAGAAAAAGAGAAAAAAGCTGTCTGAAAAAAAGGCAGATTTTCTTCTGCAACTTCTGCTGCTGCTGCTGAGCTCAACAGAGGATTTGGTGAAAAGGAAATCTGGGGAAAGATTTCACCAGAGGTCTGTAAAAAGCTAAATCCACTTGCAGCTTCCAGTGCAGAAAACAACAAAAAGGTTCATGTATGGGGGCTGTTGTGAAGGATTCTGAACTCTATTTATCTTCACTTCTTTTGGGAACCCGAGCTGACCAGCCAGCCTGTGCATACTCTCAGGCCTACCAAAACTGTGGGGTTTTTGAGAGACTGGAGGGCAGATTTCAAAACCTGGTTTATCCAACTTGTGTAGGTACTGTTAGATACCTAGAAAGGACTGGTAGGTTTTAACTGCTGTCCCCATTGTGGTTTTCTCTCGCATTTCAGTTTTCCTTTCTTTTTATGTTTAGTGCAATATCTGTTTGTGCGACCAGCTTTATTATTGGCTATGGATTTTACTGCAAGGCTCTGATGTGTCCTTGTGAGTTCATTGCACTGTCCTCACTCATGGGGCTGTGCAAACTGTAGTGTGTAAGCCTAAATAAGGACTCTTCAGAACAGGATCCATGAATTAAAATGAATCTGTGAAAATAATGACTGCACACAGAAAGAAAAGTAAAATTTAGAACTTGATCTGAGAACAAAAATTACAAATATAATTATTAAGTTAGGAAACCAAAATGATTGAGAGATTATTGGCATTTGCTATAGTGAGCTGCATTCCTGTATCATCTGATCTAATTTCAAAACCTTCTGGAAGTAATGAATAGCTGGGACTGCGAGAAAATGATCAATCTGCTAATGCCATCAAGTGACTTTACAGTGGACGAGAAAATGTGTGTTATAGGAATTCCCATTTTATCCCAACAGATGATCAGTTTATACCCTGGAGTAAGACAGTTGATTACCCATATCATTATCTTTGTTTGCAAGACTTAAAAACGTTATTAATGATCACAGATTAATCAGCGTCACTTCCTCCTCCCATCTCCCTCCCTGCTAGAGGAGTACTCTATTTGTTAGCCTTTGGATTGCTGCATGAATTCACCTAAACAGCCCACAGAGGCACAATATTGATTGTGCTGCTGATAATTGCACTTTGAGCTGAGGTCTTACTGTGGCACCTGAATAGACAAATCAGGTGATGAGAACATCTGCTTAGAGTAATCTTTCTCAGACAGCATTGTGTGATTTATTGGACCTTAGGAAGAGGATGTCTGTGACCTGAGATCAGTTCCCAGCAGTTGTGCCATGTACTCAGAAGATTCCTTGCAGAAGCTATAACACATGGAGAAGGCATTGGGCTCTGTGGCATGTATTGTCTATCTTTGGCTTTCTGGGGCAAACATTACTCTCATGGGAGTCAAGTGCTATTTATGGACAGTAAATCAAATATCATGCTAAAGAAATCAACATTGTTAGTTGTACTCTGCAGGTAGGGAAATTAAGGCAGAATAAGGGACGTGCCCGTGGTCAGTCACTCAGCAGACTGTCATGGGGAGAGCTTGGCATTACATTGGGTCTCCTGAGTCCCAGATGAGTACCCCACTGTGCAGACTTTTCTCATTCCTTAAGGGGAAGGAGATACTGAGTAATGTCTGTAATGCTCAGACAAGGTGGATGGAGAGGTAAGCATGTGCAGGGAGGAGGACTAGAAAAAGGTGTGCTGACTGGAGGCTTTTATTCACTGAAGTGAATAACAAAAGCCCTTACAGAAGGAGCCAGAACGAGCAGCAGGGTGATACATGATTTCTTTTCCCTTAGTAAAAGGACAAGGGTTGCCTGCTGACAATACAATCCAGATATTCTCATCTAGAAGCTAATGTGCTTTGTTTCTTGTGCTTTCAAGTAAGGACAGATGGATTATAGGTTCTGTGCTGTCCTCCTGCTAGCAGCTGGGCTGGGCTGTACAAAGCACGCAGGCCTGGTGAGGGCTGTGTTAAAGGAGCAGCAGCTGCCCGAGCATTCATGCACCATTCAGGGAGTCACACACACACCACCCAAGACTTTAACTGCTAGGACCAGAGTCCCTTCACAGTGGGCAGCTCCATTGAGCTGACGGGTGCCCCTTTTTGACTCCTCGCTCACGCACACACTTGGGTGCTTTCTCTCCCCTCAGGCTCGACCCTAGGTTTCCCCAAAGCAGAGTCTCTGACACAACGTACACTAGGCGAATTTATTGAGTGGTACAGCAGTGAAGAGCAGCTTGAGCCGGGTGCCTCTGAAGAGGGACCTGGAACAAAGAAACCCCTGGGCAATTATACCCTTACAGTTTAAGTTCCCCTCCCCTCAGGCGACGGTTCGGTCCAATAGTAATATTTGGGTCTGGGGTTTTATCATAGAATCATAGAATGCTTTGGGATGGAAGGGACATTTAGAGGTCATTTAGTCCATCCCCCCTGCAAATGGCAGGGACATCTTCAACTAGATCAGGTTGCTCAGAGCCCCATCTATCCTGTCCTGGAATGTTTCCAAGGATGGGGCATCTACCACCTCTCTGAGCAACCCGTTCCAGTGTTTCACCACCCTCATCGTAAAAAATTTTTTCGTTGTGTTTAGTCTACATCTACCCTTCTTTAGTTTAAAACCATTACCCCTTGTCCCGTCACAGCAGGCCTTGCTAAAAAGTCTGTCCCCATCTTTCTTGTAGGCCCCCTTTAAGTATTGAAAGGCTGCAATAAGGTCTCCCTGCAGCCTTCTCTTCTCCAGGCTGAACAACCCCAGCTCTTTCAGCCTTTCCTCATAGGAGAGGTGTTCCATCCCTCTGATCATTTTTGTGTCCCTCCTCTGGCCTCCTTCTTATTCCTTATTGGATCCTTTCTCTGTCTCCAGGCAGGACATTCCTTTTCTTATCTTAATAGTTGCAGCTTCTGCTGATGGTTGTGGCTACCTCATCTTTCTGGTTTGCACCAGTTTCAGGGCCTTCCTTCATGTAGTGAGATAGGAATTAAGCATACGGTCAGCGTATCTAGGTGAAAGTTCACAGCTTGCAGTCTAAGGCTTCAACAGGTCTTTGGATTCTTATTTGAGCTAGAAAGTGACTTCTACAACAGGTGTACAGCCAGGGGTAGGGTGCTATGCACACATACGTTCCTCAGAGTCTTTCACCTTTCTGCTAGAGCAAGCCATGAAATATTCTGGTGCCCTGATCCCACCAGCCCTCAGGGGACTGAGAAACCATATGGACTCAGCACCTTTTCAGCTCAGCCTGGCCCTGATCCTGCACAGGGCAGAGGGTAGTACAGCACACCAGCTTTTCTGGGAGCTGGGAAGGCTCAGCGCTGGGTTGGCTGCAGAGTTCACTCTAGCAGATTTTTCATTATTGGGCTGCAGTGAGTGGTAGAGAGCACCTCTCCAGAGCAGCCATACCATAGTCTGAGGCATCTCGCATAGTTCAGGTAGTGCTGGAAGCCTTTATTCCTGAGGAGAGCTTGTCCTCATTTGATCATTGTATATGGTTTTCTTGTTTCATGATCCTTTGACCCAAACCTGTGAAAATTTCCCCACTATAACTGGTCAGCCACATCCTCATGCTGTTGCCCAGCCAGGTACAATTCTCATCCCCTCTTCTGACTCTTCTGTCTGATGCCCTGTGCCAGGCAAAGCTTGTCATCCCAATCCACCACAAACTGTCCCTGTCACATGTGTTTGGAGCTTACATGTTCTGAGCAATGGCTTCCGCATTTGTGTTGGTCATCTCTGGTTGGAAATCTGCTGATTCATAGGATGAAAGATTGAAATGACTGAACATGCTGTGTTATCCAGCTTCTGCCGAAGGGGCAGCTCCTCCCTCTGTTGAGACCGCAGACCCGTTAGTGGAGGAAACACTCAGATTGCTGATACCTGGTAGTACCTTTTCTAGAAGGGGAAGGCAGAATCTTCTGGTTTCAAAGCTGTCAGAAACTAGCTGTCTTTCATGAGTGCATTGAAGAAGAGAGAGAATACTTCTGAAAAACAGCATTAAAAATTAATGTGCTTTCCCATCGCCCTTCTCAGGTGTCTCACACTCCCTTTCATGTTGCTGGGATTTCTTCTGAAGCAATTGTCATGTAAAGTGGTTTGGGAACATTGGCAATAATTTTTTTAGAGACCAGATTTCAAAAGTTTTGATTTGTCATTCAGTAAGTTCTTATTTTGATAGCACTTTGTATTAAAAAAAAAAAAAAATCCCTGTCTCCCCCATTGCCTTGTGCATTATTTGTGCAGCTAATGGAGAAATCGAGCCCAAGCTGTAGGGCTGCTTCATAATTATACGTTGTGCAGATTACTTACTAATTGCACTTGGCATTACTTGCTAACTAAAAAAGATCATGCTGTACCATGTCATTTGCAGTGGTTTTCCTCTTCTGCTGGCACTTTAAAGGAAGTGCCCATTGAGCTGATGAACAATCGTAGGACCGTTTTCCAAAGCTGAGGGAAAAGGGTCTGCCATGATTGTACTGCAGGATTTTTATTGCAAGATTTTGGTTTTTTCTCTGTATTCACAGAAACTCTTCCCCTGTCCCATCCACCCCTCCTGACCCAGAGTCTGACAGTGGTGCAGATTTCCATCACCAGTTCAATATGGATTGCTAGGCAGTGAATCTGGCCAACACTTTGAATTTCTCTTCTGTGGAAAATCTCCATGTCATGACATTCAGTTTCAGTTGGACATGGAAATAAACCACTTCCTTCAGATTTCATCTGCATGAGAAATTCTGTGAAATTCTCATTTGACCCTTCCCCTTGAGAAACAGAATACACACCAAGATTTTTCTTGAACAGTTTTGTCATCATGCAAGCTGCTATCTGCTGTTGGTATATTCTTGGTAGTTTCACGGCTGCTGTTTTTTCTCCCTCTGAATAGTAGCAATAGTACAAGGCCTTATATCTGAGACGGTCTATAGGAATTACATTCATTTGTACCAGCTGAAAATCTAGATCCAAAGGGATGGTATATTTTATTTGGAAGAAAATGCATATCTTCTTTCTAGAAAAAATGCCATTTTTCCTACTCTCTTTCCATCTTTCTATCCACAGACAGAAGCAGAGAAGCCCTGAATCATCACCCAGTTGCCCTCAGGCTACTGTTCCTAGTTAACAGGTCAGCCAAAAGCAACTGAATTAAAAGCTCCAAAGTGGCTCTTAAAGACCATATTTATTGTTTAGGAAAAAAAATTAGACAGTGTTTTTTGTTGGCAATTGCCTGCCTTTCTAGTGTCATCTTTCATCTTTTATGTTTCCTTTGTTTCCAGTCTCCTGCTCCCTGCATCATCTTGCCAGTCACGAGATGGTATAACTCTCACTATCCCTCTTCCACTCTCCCTAATTGCTGATCTGTGTCTCTTTCAATTAGGTTCTGCTTCCTTGTCTCCATCCCTTTCCATCCAATTTCCATGTAACCAGTGACCTCCTTTAATGCTAATTCCATCTAAACCCTAATAAAAAACAATCGGGAGGTTACACAGCCCATTTGGTTTTCTCTAAAGTCATGGTTTATGTTTAATTCATCGGGAAATAGCTCATCTCTCACTCCCCATTCATAAAACCTAACCCCGCTGGCACAATTTGAAACTGTTCCATTGCCGCTTGTGTGTTTTTGGCCCTAACAGCTCAGCCTGCACATAGGAGCTAGTCTTGCTTTACTGCTGCTTTCTTACACAGATGGCTTCACATCCAGGTTTAGTAACAGGCCCTCTTTTTTGTGTGCAATCGTTAGCATTTACTTTTATTGTCTCAAAAGCTGTAAATATCAACAAGTGATAGAGGCATGTTTATGTACCAAGTCCTTCTGTAAGTGTGTGCACTGAGGCAGGATCTCTAGCATAGGCTCACCATTTTCCCAGGTAATGTAGGATCAGGGTAGCCCGGCTAGTGGGGAGAAAAATCCAAACCAAATCAAGGCAATTATGGAAGTGAGAGAACCCTGTACAGGGACACAGTTGATTCTCAGCTAGACCTAATATGTTTGGCTGGATCTTGGCTCTTTCAGTTAGGCCATCCCCCCACCTCTGCTCTGTGTTACCTGGCACTCTGAATCAGAGGAAATGGCAGAGACTGGTTTGTGTTGCCTCCATGTATTCATGCCATGTTGATGCTGAACTAATCAATTCTCCTGGAGCATGGAGCACTGGGGTATAAAGTACAATAACCAGCAGGAAACCACAACTCAGATCTGGATAGGCTTCTTAGCTCTATCTCAGTGCTGGTTGTATAAGTGCCAGAATAGGTCTTGCAGAAGAGCTTTATTCTCCAGGCTTGCAAGAGCCACAGGAATGGAAATGGAGAGCTTAGACATATGCAGGCTTTACCTGGCAACCACTCAGGTCCACATCTAGGCATCATGCTCAAAAGTTAAATGCCTTTAGAGTTCATGAGAGCAGACCAGCCAAATTTAAATAGCTCTGGTCCTTGACTTTGCACTGATGGGTCCAAGCCGATGCTGCATGGACCTACCCAGGGTGACTCAGGGTCAGCCCATCTGATACCTGTCCTAGATGCTTGTAGAGAGGATTTCTCCAGTCTGTGCTATGCCACTACATTGAGGGTGGCGTTGACCAAGCCCTGCTCGTGAAACCACATTGGTGATACTTGCTGGAAAGGGAAGGTGGCCTTCGATACTTGGTTAGCTCTTAAAATTGCAGCAGTAGCAACATGTGCTTCTGTATGCTGGACATCAAAGAGAGGATGGGCTCCTTCAATCGTGGTGAATTAACCACTCAGTGTGATTGCCTAGATCTGGGGCTCCCCCTGGTTTTGCTGAGATAACTTCATCCCCTTCTGGGGACTAGAAAAAAACCAACACACTTGTTTCCCTGCCAGGAGGTGGTTCTTCCAGATTGTGCTTCACAGCATTTCTTGGGTCACCCCATTAAATAGCTATTTCTGGCATTACCTGTTAGAGGCATAGATGGAAATAAAGAGGGATTTTAACTGGAATCAGAGGGCAATCTTGCTTCACTTTCTCTCTCTCCACATTCCCAGAACAAAAGCGCAGTCAGGTCAGCTGAAACATGTACTGATTTGGGTGATTTTACTATTTGGGTTTTTTTTGCTTGCTAAGACACTTCCTCTGCAAGCATTTTTGTTTTACAATAAAAAGGGAAAAAAAGCAAGGTTGGTTTCAGGCTTTCCTAAATGAAACAGTCTATTTATGATGACACTGCAATTAGCTTTTTCTTCATTATTATCAATTAAAGTATATATTTGGCGCTCTTTCTATCTAGTTTTCTGTTGATCCATCCATCTGCTTGTGTAGTTCATCTCAAAAGGTACTGTCTATTAAGTGTATTTATATTTTGTGCTTTTATTTTTAGGTATTAAAAATGCTTAAAATGTAAACAGTCTATTCAGTAGGGCTTAATCTTGTTAAAAATATGACTTCAGAGCCCCCAGGCTACTTTGTAAGAAGCAAAATGAGGTACCTTTTCATCTCTCTCACCTTGTTGATGTCCACTGAAGGAAAAATGCTTCAGAAAGGAGGGTAAATTTGATGTTTTGTGTAGTGAAGATGATCAGCTGCTTCCTTCCTTTGTATCTTCAGACATCTGTCTCACTGGTGGGCACAGCTGAGGACAGGAGGCCTCACCAGAGACTTTGACCGTTATCTCCCATTACATGCAAAGGAGCTAGGCTGACTAGCGAAGATGAAAGTCCTCCGTCAATATCCAGACCAGACCAGCCAAGTACAGACAGCTTCAATGCACGCTTGCTCCATATAATGTCCTGCCAGTTTCCTTCAGAAATGATAGAAGGGACTTGATTTAGGCATGGGAAGACATTTCTATTTCCATGCTTGGGCAGCTCATCTGAAACTGCCAGCAGGGATAGATCCAGGTGGATACAGCTGATGCCTTTCCTGTGAGCAATACAGGAGCTATACTTGAGAAGATCTATTTCTCATGCCCTAGTCAGGGACAGGGATCGAATCTGTGGACCAGAGGTGGATGAGCTGTTATCTTGTGACCCTCAATGCATTCTGTTGAACTGTCAGGAATGAGCAGTATTGAATTACATAAAAAGCACAACTATCAACAATGCAAGGAATGATAAGGCAAAAGCAATGCAATTTGACAAGAGAACACTGTATAAATGTAAAAAGCCTTTTAAATAGTATCTGTATAAGGTTATCCAGTCAGTATATGCTACATTTGTAAGTTATTGTGTATTTAAAAAATTAATGAAAGATATAATTATAGCAGCATTACCAATGACCTTTTCCAAAATGACTCCATCATGAATCTATAAGCATTTCAGAATTGTTTTCCAAGTTGCTAGTAATTTTTTTGCAAATTAATGACATCCAGCCCTGGCAATAAAAGCCTTGCCTTGTTTCTCCAAAGAAGGGATTGGAAAGCATTTTCTGGTTTCCTAGCAATGGTTTCACTGTGAGTTATGCATAGAACCAGTTGAGAAGATGCTGTCCTATTAGCTAAGATTTTATGTGGAATTTTAACTGCTTACTCTGAGGGACAGAACAAAATCTATCCTGTCTAAAACCTGTAAATTACCATTCCATGGCTTAGGTTGAAGAACCTTTGTTAAATTGAGCTTAGTCAGAAAACCGACTCTGTCTAAATGCTATCTGGGCTCTTGTATTTATTGCTTCTCAAGGACTTCCAGATCAGACTGCTTAGATGAAAAAAAACAAAACATACTTTTTGTGTTGGCTTTCCAGAGTCGGACCTTGAAAACCCATCTCTCTTCTTTTATCTTCTATTCTTGCAACAAGCAATTACGAGCTTTCAGTTAGACCATGGCAGACAAAGTTATTGGTGCAAAATTCATAGTACATTATGTCCCCTTTTCCCCTGTATCATCTTGATAGTTTAGCTGTATTTATTAAAAAAAATCCACAGCCCTAATTTAGTGAGCAAAGTAAATTAGAAACAAAGGCACATGGGAATCAGATAAGATAAATGAGATGGTATCTTCAAAGAAATACGAGAAGTCACCAGTTGAGTAGGGAACAATAAACTCCCACCAATCCCTTTTTCCATCTCTTTCCTTGGGACTTGTTTTGTTTCTAAAAGAGAGGGGCTCAAAAAAAAAGAGAGAAAAAACACTTCACACTGCTGAGGTAATGAGCACGCAAGATTTTTCCATCTTCATCCAACAAGAAGTCATTATCTTCCGGACACTACCTTCTGTCTTGCCTTTTACAGCTTTTCTAGATCAGCTACATTGGATACAGAAATCAGATGTACGTGCTGGAGCACTTAATGCTGAACACTTACTGACAGCTGAACACTAGCAATTTTAAGATGTTGCAGCTCTTTGCTGTCTGCCCAACCCTCTCTGTTGGGCCTGGCTGCCCCAAAACAGATAGGGTGGGGAGGGGTCATGTGCATACACCTTAGTCACTATGGAAAAATATCCAGTGATGTAGTTCACAAATTGACGAAAGCAGGGTTCAGCTGCAATACCTAATTTTGCCCAGTCAGGGTTTGTTCCCTGTGGTGGTTTGTTTAGCCCATTTTTAATTCCGCAAAAGATGAGGGTTTTCATCACTTCCCAAGGAAAGCTGTTTGAGAGTCCAGTGGAGCCCCACAGATAAAATAGAACTCTTTTCCACTCCTTACATTTGCTTACTCTCATAGAAGTTTCAAATGCACGACAGAGTCATCTTGAAATGTAACATAACCTTCATCATGTTAGCTGGTCAAGCAAAAAGTGCTGTAGGTGTCTGGGTTGCATTTATTGCTAGTGAGCAGTGCTCATGGGTGCGGTTGCTTGATACGAGCAGCTCTTATCTCTGAAGGCTGCGCTGCAATGGTTGATCAGGCTTAAGCAGCTTTTTATTAGCAAGGGGGGGGGAAAGTTACTACTTTAGGAATCAGGTGACCCAGAACCATCTCTCCAGCACAGAGGAAAACATCCCTCTCTGTTCACACTCCTCTAATTACATTTAGTGTAGTATTGTTTCCATCTAAATTATAGCAATTATATACAAAGATCTTCTTTGAAATCATTTAATTAAAGAGTAGCTAATGATCTGTGCTTTTGGAATGCTAATATATTGCTTTCCACTTAGGAGACCTTGTTTTTTCCATTAGTTGTCATTATCATGGAGAATTTCAATGGCAGAGATTGTTTTTTTTTTTTAGCTTGTTTTAACATATTTAAAATGCAAGTGGTTCTGGAAATTTTTGTAGCTTACAAAGTACAAAGAAGCCTTCTGCTGTCTTGCTGGACAGTTAGCTAAGGGTCAGTCTGAAGAACAACATTTTCCTTGAGATGCATTGTCTGCTGAAGTGTTGGGTTTCTCCAGCCCTGTTATCTTCTGGGTTCAGGCAAGTGTTCGTGTTTGATTATGTTCTTCCCTCCTCTTGCTATGTTTTGTGTTTAATAAACACCCAGGTCAAATCCTGGACTGGTATAAATCTGCTGGACTAAATAATTTCTGCCTGCTGAATTGCTGCTTTGTGGGAATGACATTTCAGTCATGCATCACATCCAGGACAAACAAGATTCCTGGGAGAGCTGCCCAGCTGTGCAATACCATGAGAAGATGTGCACTCTGTAAGCCTGTGTGCTGAAAGCAGTTGTGGCATAAGAGCTGGTGGGATTTACCCAGTGCCAAGAGAAAGTAGGGAGGGGAGCTGGAGTTAGAAGTCCTACTTGAGTACAGTTTGGGAGGCCTTCTTCATTCCCCCTCTGTGCTGTTTCCTCTTCCTCCGTTCTCCCTCCTTCTCCCAACAAGTGCCCTGGCACCCCATGTTGCTATGGTTTCTGTGGGCTGATTTTGGTCCAGGATGTCACTTCTGTGTTGAGGAACAGGAATTACAGTTTCTTCTGTAGCTTTGCCTGAATGCGGTGGTGTTTCCTGTTGCTAGTATCCCACAATTAGGACTACACTAAGAAATGTTCTGAAGAGCCAGCAACAATCTACCTAATAAATCCATTCCTACACATAAGTCCTTCCCCACCTACTCATTTCTAACCTGTGTACACATTTGTCACAGGTTCTTCTTGCATTGTGTTCTTTTCCCTCCTTGTCAGCTTCTTGGAGCTTGCCTCTGTGAGGCAGAACTTGGATATAGAAAGGTGTCCACAGCAAACCCACAAGTCCAGGCTCTCAGATTTCCCCCACCTCCTTTCTCTCCCTGATACCCATGAGCTGAGACAGGTCTAAATGGGAGAACATGACTGATTCCTGGATGGTCTCTGTTTTATGAAAAACAGCACAATGCAGAGGAGTTTTGGTGCAGGCTACAGTCTATAGGAATAGTTTGGGCAGTGAGGGGAGAGCAAAGCCAACAACCCTGTGTGATTACAGTGTAAATGAAGATGAACTAGAGTAAAGAATGGCAGCACGCTGGGGACACAGCAGGATCTGGACTGTAGTCAGTGCTTAGAAACTCAATAGATGTTTTCTCTTTTGTTTCTTTTTCGCTTTCATAGGGAAATTCGTAAATCATCTCTCTCTCCCCCTCTTTCTTTTTTAGTCTGGAATAATTAAAAAAGCAACAACTTTAATCTCGTAAGTAGCTTGGGTAAAAAAATATAGGTTAGAGAAAGATTTGGTATAAGGAAAAAAAGCATTCTTTCTCTGCCCTCTGAATCTCACAATAAAGGTGATACAATGACATTTGCTGTTTCGTGAGTGTCAGAAAAGATTTGGGTTTCAGTACATACAGAATTTTTAAAATCTGGAACTTGTATTTTAGATGAGTTTTTAGGTTCTTTTATATATTCATTTGAGATAGCCAAGAAGCTGGCATACTATAACGACAAATCAACTTGATCGTTGTCGGTTTTTTATTGTTTATGTGTACTGAGATGTTCCCCTGGCAGTGAGAAGCTGCAGTTTTTGTTAATGGCTTTTAAAGTCTGGTCACCCGTGTCCCTGCCCTAATCTCCTCGTATTACACACCTCTTTGGAAATCCAGCTGCAGCTGATGGGAAACCTGCTTCTTACTGAGAAAATCACAGCTGGCCAAGGGAATAGGAAGCTGTTACTTGATCGAAAACTGAACACCCTGCAGAACTCATGTGATGTTTCTGGATGGATGGAGTCTTTTGTCTGGGTACCTAGTGTTATTTATTAATTAAACCATGTTTTTGCTATGATTTTGCTTTCTTTGGTGAAGGTGCAAGCTTTCAACATGTAGAGTCCCTTAGTATTTGTGGTGATGGTACTTTGGTGATGTATACCATCAGTGCTTACTGTTGTTTTGGTCCTTCCCTTCCAGACACTTAAGCATGCACATAGCTTTCCCTGCAGGTGAAGGGGTGCCATATAGTTAGGATGGCATTTAGAGAGACCTGTGTTCAACAACCAGCTCTGCTACCAACGTTCTGGGCCAAACTTGGGCAGAACCCTCTGGTGCTATTCAATTTTATATGATCTCTTTCATCACCCCATTAATAACAGATCTGTGCCTCAGTTTTAAATTACAGTGTGAGTCCTTCTCCCACTATTTTTGAGTTCTCACCCTGCAGCTCCAACTGCTCCTGTATATTGCCTTACTCAGTACAAGCCTCGTGTTGCCCTGGAATTGTGTGGGAAAATATGTCATTTTCATCCTGAAAATCAATTTATTGCTTAGCTAGGTGAACCATGGAGCGTTATCAGTGAATGCTGATGATGAGTGACCTCCTCAAAAGAATTAAGAAAAAACTACTGATAACCTTACAGTGGTGATCACTTATAATTCCATCCCTACTAGCCACAGTCAGCATTCACCAGGTGGAAGGGAAGCTACCGTGTTTGCAGGTCGCTTGCCTACAGTCCATATCCCACATATGTTATTTCAGGTGTTTCTTTTACAAGTCATTAAGTAGTAAGTTTGTGCGACACAAAAGTTCAGCAGTAAAGAAACTGAGTCAGCTAAGAAAGGCTTGATTTTGAGACAACCAAACCTATGTATTCATCGGAATAGCTCCCTTTATGTTAGATGCATTAATTTCTAGTCTGGTTGTTTATTGTTCTGAGTGATACCTAGCTGTCAGTATTAGACACAGGGCCCATTGTGCTAAGTACTACAGGCATGGAAGACCTTCCAACACAGGCTGTACAAGGGGTCAGGCAAAGGCTAAACAATCCAAGGATGTTACAGAAACAGGAAAATGTTATTCATGACTAAATAACATTTTCTGGCATTAAGCTCCAAGACTGCATTTTGGTTTCTGTAGTCGAGATTCATGAGAAATTATTTGCTTAATGGAAACATATATCTGGATGACTCTGGTTCTTTCTTTCTCTCCCATGCTCAGAGTTTTTGGGCACTTCAGTCTCCGTTCTGAATGGCAGCTGGTCAAGGTGGACTACAAGTCTATTTTCAGCTGGAGGTGTAACAAAGATGACTACCAAACCTGGCATCTGCACAATCAGGTATTCCCATTGTGTAGGGAGGGGATGAGGGGGGGCTCCTTTTCCCATACTTTGTGTTGCCAGGTAGGAATGTATTTGTTCTTTTCAGCAGAGCATATGGATTTTTTGCATCCATAAAGTCACAGTTCTAACCTGTTGATGCTTTACTTCCCCTGAAGCATGTGCATGAATAAACATGGGGCCAGTCTTCTCCAGGCAAGTTAGGGAGATAGTTAACTTCTCGTTCTATGAAAATATTCCATTACACCACCTAGATCTTCTTGCCCTCAGTGCTCAGGGCAATGTAAAACCTCACCTTGTGACTGAATTGTAGGAGACATTGAACTCTTTTGTAGCTCTTTCAGTGACTCATGAAAATAATTTTCTTTCACTTTACCTCCATTTTCCCTATTCAAAAATGAAAATAAAAACATTTATTCATCCTTCAGGTCCTGCAGGTGTCTGTAAAACTCTGGGGAGCCCTTGAATAAAAGACACCAGAGAAGACCAAATTATTTCATTTTATTCAAGGATACATTCTTTGCTTTTCATACATTCTGGCTTATTTTCATGCTGGATATATTTAGGTCCTGAAGCCACTATAATTGAGAGAGCTCAATACCCTCTGAAGATTACTTATGGGTTACTGGCCACCAGTATGATGTCCCACTCCCTGCAAGGCAACATAACTAGAGCCAGAACTATTGGCACTGTGATATTCCTGAATGAAATCCATGAATTAGAAAAGAGCATTAATTTGGCAAGGATGTATCAGATAACTGAAGTCATAGAATTGAATAAATGAAAATAATTTAAATGAAAGAAAAGGGAAAACGTGTGTGTAACCAGGCAGCCATCTTGGGAATCACTGTTAATGGGAAAGAGAAATGTTTCAATTAGGTGTTTTCTTTTTTTCTTACTTCTGTGCAGACAAATTATTTCTACATCAGAGAAAATTCTGTTTATAGCAACTCACCTAAATGTCAAACGTTTCTTTTAGATTAGCTACTCCCAGTAGTGCTCTTGGAAACCTTTGTGTTCAAAAAGCCCAGTATAACACACCACGAAAATTATTTGAGGTCTATAACAAAGCCAGGTCTATCAAGGAAAGAGGAGGGGAGCCAGAACTCCTGGGTTCCACACCTAGATTTTGTCCCTGCCCTGGGTTTCAGGCTTGGGCACTTCTTCCCATAGTAGATTTCACCTGACGCATGGAAGAAACCCTGGAGTACATCCACATTGTCTTTTCAGGATAAATCATATGACTAGACACATTGGTGGATGCCTTCTGAAATATGGCATAACTGGGTGCCTGCAATGGCTTGGGCATCCAGGCTTTTTGGGCACATTGTCATTAGCATCCCAGCTCAATGCTGAACACACTGCACTCATGGGGCTTCCCAAAGTCGCTTTTGATTTTGCAAAGCCACAAAAGGGAACTAGACTCAGCTCCCAATGGTAATCACATGCTTTCATTGTGTTTTGTGTATTTTGACATAATGCTCCATTTAGGGCCCAGCTGCCACTACAACACTCTGTTTTTCTTTCTCCTCTTGTTCGTTGGCTGCTGAAGGGGGAGCCTTGTGTTATGGGAGAGAGGAAGATCTATAAAAAACGCAAGCCTGGAGCCCAGTGTTCCCTAGGTCGGGACTATTCCCAAACTGTGGTGTCTGAACCATGTGTCTGCGGTCAAGGGGACTTTGAGTGGTGAGTATTTGACTCCGGGGACTTTTGCAGGGACTGTTCTTGTAGCGTTGGCAGTGACCGAGCTCCTGCCCAGACAGGAAACCTTGCAGAGAAACTGGGTCTCATGCAGCTTTGTGGCTCTGATTGTACCATATAGCATAGATGTAGTCCCCATACCTGTTGTGTGAGGGAAGTGTCCCCTTCATCTGCGGGAGAGATTTGTTAATCTCCGTGAGAAATCCAAAGCTGGAATTCAAAAGCAGAAAATTGCAAGTACTGATTGACATTTTTTTGTTCATCATTCTAGAAGAGTGACAGCCAGGACTCTTCTCTGGTCCAAGGCATGTACCTTACAGGAGAAAGAGGGAATTTCTCTGTCCTCACTTCCAAGGTCATTGAATACCTAGGGAACAAACTAGGAAAACATGGACATTTTTATCATTATTCCTTTGAATTCCTGGAAACCGTTTGTTGCTTGTTAGCAATGTTTTATTGAGAAATTTCTGAAAGGGCGTCTGTGACATGACTGTACAGCCCACCCTTGCCAGAGGTAGCTATTTGTTTTGCATAAATATTGGTGTTTCTAGCTTAATGGGGCCATAATTTCCAAACTGCTTTAAGGTCACTTTGAAATCAGCTTAAAAATAAAACAGGGAAAAAATGAACCACTGCTTGATATTGCTTGACAATCAGGGATAGGAGATGGGAGAATGCATAACAGTCAGGATCTCTGCACAAGGAATTCCTACAGGGAACCTGTGATAGGCAATGTTTCAAAGATTTAAGACTGTCAATAGCTGTGATGTTTGAGTGTAAATGATCAGAATGTCATTTAAATGGAGTTCAAAATACTCTGAAAGCAGATCAGCTGAGAAAACATTTTCATTTTTATAGTAGGTTATCAGGATCAGTGTCTGACTTGGTATCGATGTGGTTCCTGAAAACTTCACTTACCTTTGAATCCTTCCTGAAGAGGTGTGAGGCATGAGATCTGCATACTTATTTGGACGTAGGCCAGCTGAGACTCACAGTTCTTTTTAGAACAAGGACACACTGAAATGCGGCAAAAATTAATAAAAAATATAGACCAAAGTGTTTTCTTGAATATCGGAGTAGTTTGGCTCTGAGAGACATTCACGGATATAGAGCAGAGATTTTAATCTTATCTGGATGGATGTTTAATTTGTTCCTAATGCCAAAATTACATCTGAGACTCCTTAGCTTGACTCAGGAGATCTTTCCCCTTTGTTCTCATCATGGGAACTTACGGATGAACAAACTGTCTTGCCCTGCAGTATCTGCCCTTGGCATTGGCATATGCCTCTAAGCTGAACCAAGCACCAATCTCTAGGGATGCTTATGAATTTGCTCTTCTGTTTTTTTGCAGCTTTCTATTTTCACAGTGAAGCTTGTCTTTTCTAAGCTGTAAGTGGAAAACTGTGGTAGCTAAATTGGCCTTAAGTGCTGTTCTGCCTTGAAAAGGGTCTGCATCAGAATGCACCTTTTCAATCAATTGATGTGTTCCTTGCATCTGTTCAGTATTATTTTTGCTTAATGTTCCCACTAACATGAGAGAATATTGCTGTTAACCTTGTCAGTCCTGCAGAGGAAATGCAGCTAGAGGACAGCAAGCTGGCTTTTGTTTCAGATACTGTGCTGCCAACAGAATTGTTAACTGGCTTCCAATTGCAAAATTATTATAGCTGGTGATGGAGACCCAGAAGAACCAGCTTCAGTTTAAGGATGAGCTTTGATGCTAGTCTGCAAGGCTGACTGGAAGAAGGTGTGGGGCAATCAGTTTGAAGAAAACACTAGCAATGCTGGAAATGGGGTGCCAAGCTTGATTATCTTAAAAGTGATTTTCAAAGAGGAAGGGTGGACTCATCTGCTCTGACTTGTGACTTCTAAAGGATGAGACAGTTATTTAGTCAATGGCAAGATACAGGTTTTTCTAGAATATGATTAATCTGCCTTATTTTGGCTATCAATATGAGAAGGGGAGGTGCTGAGAAGTACCTTTTCTCTCTGCTGACTGGAAGAAGGCTCTAGGCTGGGAGCTTATGGAGATATGTCACCACTGTAGGTATATACAGTTGGAAGGACAGCTCCTACTCTTTCACTTAGTGCTTTTGAAAAGGAAAGATGTCCACTCAGCCTTTTCTGGCTGGGTTCACAATTGCCAGTTCTTGGAAGCACTGACTGTCCCATCTCTTATGTGTGAACTGAGCAGGTCCTGTGGAGAGTCAGGGAAAGGAGGAGGGCCAGCAGCTGGGGTTGTCTGAGTACACCGACCAGCAGGTCCCAACAGACAGGCCCTCTGCTTCCCCAGTAAGTAGGTCTGGAGGCTGGTTCTTGTCACGGAGCATCCCATGCTACTAGGTGTGATGATGCCTGCCTTTGAGAGCTGTGCAGACAGGAGGAATGACTGTAGGAGCCCTACAGCACAAGCTGTGAGGGCTGTGCTCTCTCCCATTTGGTCACAGTGCCCTTGCCCATCTGCCTCATGTTGCAGTCCTATCTGTTTCCTGCTGTTAGATATAAGGCTGATGTGAATTTCAGGGGCATGAACCATGATCCAGGGACCCAGTTCAGCAAATCCGCATGAGTCAAGATCAGAGGTGACTCCTGCCAACCCTCGCAGTCATTTCCAAAAGCAAACCCTGGCCTTTTTCTGACAGAGAGAATGGCAGAAGGAACTCAGAAGTGTTATTAAAATGCTCGCTCATCTTTCTTTTCCCTCCTCCTGCTTCTTTATTTACTCTGTCAAGATAGCTTTCCTGAGAAAGACAGCGCAGCAGCTGGACTTGATTATTTCCTTAACTTATGCAAACCCTGGGGCTTATGAGAAGGAAGGTGGGCAGCATGCAAGGTTTTAATATACATTTACCAGAAGTTAATGAACAAGCACAGAACCTTGAGGGCATACAGCAATGTTGTCTTTAATTTTATTAAATATTTATGCAGCTCTTTTCTTCTTTGGGGCAAAGTACAGCTCCTCCTGAATATTTTTAATTACCAAGTCACTGCCAGGCATTTTTGACTGTGCAGGTCGGACCCACTGAGAATGATTAAATTGAACATTGAGAGGAAGAGCATTAGGGAACCTCCAAACCTTTTAAAGCAGCTTGCAGAATTTTTGCCCTCCAAAAAAGAAAGAGTAGCAGCCTGCGTCACTGGCGACATAGCACAATTTTGTCTCACCAAAGCTCTTCCTAGAGACTTTCTGCTGGCAATTCAGACTCTGAATAGGGGAAGGGTAAAACTCAGAGTGTCCTAAAGGGCACAGGGAGCTTTCAAGGCAGTGGCTTCCATAGTGTCTGTGTTTCCACAGAGGTTTAGTTTGTTGGCATTTGTTAATCTGCTTCAGGCAAAAATCCAGAATCCCTTTTTATATGCCCCTTGAATCCAGCCTGCCAGTAAAGGCTATGTATAGAAACCTGATCCAGAGCCTATTAAAACTTATGGAAAGCTTTGGATTAATCCTATTGCTTCATCATTGTATTGGCATGCAAAGGCAGCTGTAAAAAGAAGTCTTGGATGTGGTTGTGTGTGCTTCCACTCTTTGGTGGTCCAAGGAAGCATCAATACCCTGGATTACCTTCCCCATGTGACATGGTATCATGTAATCCGTAGACTATCAAGTTGGCTGTGTTGTTTTAGTTTAGTGTTGGAAAAACACCAGCTATGGTTTTCTTTCAGGGCAGTCTTAGCTCAGTCAAAGAGCAGGGAGGCCATTAAGATACACAAATACACATACTTTGGCTAGTTGTTCAGGAAGTGCTCCTAGTGTTTTATATTCTTAACTGCTTTGTTGGGAAGAAGTGGCATTAGATCTTGGAATTAGTCTGGTTTGCCCTGAAAGCAAAGACTGCAAGAAGCAAGCAAACCAAAACAACCCAGCGAGTGAAATTATGAGAGATTAATAGGAAAAGAAATTAACAATACAATTTCCTTTCTGAATCTCTGCCCATGTTTTGTTACCAAATGAAATACAAGTCCTCCAGTGCTCTGCAAGGTTGGTAGTTCTGGTGTTGTCAGGTATCACATACCTCCTGTGAACCGTGTTCCTGGCTCTCAAACTAATCACACACTTTGTCTCTGGATGAGCCCAATCCATGATGTTGTGCCATCCAGCCGAGAGCCACCAACACACACATGTTTTGGGGAACAAAAATGTCACCTAAAACTCTGAGCTAAATCTAGTGAATGGGTACCGTGATGCACTCGTGACTTGTCTCCATAGTGACTATGGGTATGAGAGGCACAGCAACAACCAGTGTGTCCCAGCCTTCTGGTTCAGCCCGTCCTCCCTGTCCAAGGATTGCAGCATTGGTCAGAGCTACTTGAACAGCACTGGGTAAGTGAACCTTGCAATCTGTCTGGTTTTGGTGACCTTGCAGTAGACAAGAGAACCTAGATGGTTCTTTTTTCTCTGCATCCTGCCTGGCTCTTTTCCAGTCTTATTCGTGAGGTAATGTTTGCAGCAGCATCTGTATGGAACATTGCCTCATTCCTCAGAGGCAGGGAGAAGTACATTAACATAAGTGACATGTAGATATTGTATTGCTATCAAGTGATGTATGATCCCTGGAGCCTAGACTTGGAGCTCCCCTTTGCTGCAAAATTAAAAGGCGAATCAGGAAGGTCTATCTGAGAGACAGCTGAACATTTAAAAGGACAGGTTCAAGGTATATCACATCGTTTTTCATTGAACCTCTTCCTATCTTACAGCTCCTATTTATAACAGCTTCTGGGGAGGCTCAAACAAGCAATTTTTAGCCTTTTTTTTTTTTTCCCCTCTGCCATTTTCACTTTGTATGTACAATGCCTTGAGATTTCAGACAAGCTACATGTCCTGGTTTCTCTTAGTTTTACTCAGAACAGATGGCAAGTGTTGGTTTATTACGGTAGTATCGCTTTGCAAATGCTATTCTGTCATGCAGGGGATACTCTAAAACCCTTGTTGCACTGGCTGGTGCAAAATTGTGATGTTCCTTCTCAGTCAGTGCAGGCACTGAAGACTTTGCAGGGCTGCTTCTGAGTCACGGGTCCTGCATGTCTGATTGTTATGACAGGGTTGTTTGTAGCTGGTTGATGCGGGTGGCTGAACAAAGTGAGGCTGCTGGGAGTCTGGAGTCACTTAACTTCAGAGACCCCCTTTCAGCTGAAAGGTTGCTATAAATATGGGATGTAATTACAGGAGCCCTGGCCAGTATGACTGCTTGTAGCCCTCTTGACAGAGAGCAATAAGAAAATAGTTGGGGTCTGTGTCTTCTTAACCAATCTTATATTTTTACTGTGAAATTACTAGAAAGGGTTAATCCCCCTCAACAACACTGGGAATAGCCAAGTGTCTTGCTAGTTAGCTTTCTTCCAAGAAGATCCAAACTAATTCCTTGAATTATTTTAAAATTGTACTGGACAAAGCTCTTGGCAGGTCATTCCAAGTGCCTTCTAGCAGAGTAGAGGTAGACAAAATGTAATAAAAAGCATAATTAAAAAGCTGGTATGCAGGGTGCAATCCTGCAGGCATGGGGAGTTGGAGGAGTTCTCTGCCTTTTAGCAGTGCAGAATAATTCACCTCCACAATGTGTGTCTGTGTTCAGTGATGCTGTTGAGAATCTCTGGAGAAGGTTGGGTTGTGATTTGTTTGGCTTTCTCCAATTTAATAAAGTGTTAGATTTCTTTGATTCTTCCTTTCAGTGAGGGAATCATGAGGCAGTTAGCCTTTGAAAAAAACACATGCATTAATGCGGAGAAACAAAACAAAAACAAAACAAAGAAACTTTTCCGCCCACCGCCTGAGCCCAGTCTCCTTTTGTTACTGCTCTCCAGGTACCGAAGGATTGTGTCTAACAACTGCACAGATGGCTTGCGAGAGAAGTACATGGCCAAGATGGAGAAATGCCCTGGAAAAGCACCTCAGGGACTGCACATTCTCACTACTGATGGAAAGTTGGTCACGGAGCAGGGACACAATGCCACCTTCATCATCCTTATGGAAGAGGTTTGTTAGTGGGCTCAGCAAACCTTTCACTGTGTGGCAGGACTGGCACTCTTTTCCTTCATGTGGCAGGCTGCTGAGAGGAAAATAGCCATCAGGTGGGGTCATGAAATGATGAACACTCCTGAGATTGAGGAGAATTCATGAAAGAGGGCTATACATGAAACATACAAACCAATCATTTTGGGTCAAGCCAAAGGAGTATTTGGCTGATTATCTTGTCTACCAGTAATGAACAAGCCAATGCTGAAGAAAGATATATCTAGTCAAAAATATATTTCCCCACTAGCTTCTTGCTGCCTCCAGTGAACTGCAGTTTATGGAGTCTGTGAGGCAGAAATGGTGTCTCTTTGCTTAATAATTCTGTTTCTGGGATGAAAAGCTTTAGCTGAAGCTTTCCTGGGAAAGGTTAAGAACAGTGGGGAACATTTTCAGACACATGGGGAGCAGTGAGGGACATTATTGTTTTGCAGTAGGAACTGAGCCTCCTCAAACCACCTCTGAGTTCTCCAGCCCATATCTGTTTTATTTATAATGTGGTATGATTCCTTCTGTAGCCAACAGTAGCGTAAGTGATAGCAGGCCATGCTGGTGCCTGAAGCATCAAAATATTGAGGCACTTCTGGTGATCACTCTGAGTCAGAGTACCCCACTGTTTGGCAAATGTGTATAGTCCAGCTTGTGTCACCAAGGCTTGTGGCTCAGTGAAGGGTTGGGTAACTAAGGAAGGCACTTGGTATGCATTCAGGCTGTCAGGAGGGTTTCTCAAACAATCTTATGCCTCTTCTGGTCTGTGATTTGATTTGATGTTTAGGGGTATATGTGACTGCACCACAAAAAGCCCTTCTGTGTTTGCAGCTGCTGCATTCCCCTGCTGGCTTTTGACTGCCTGTGGAAGGTATCATGGGAGGTCCAACAATGTTTTTTTCCACAATGGCTTGTGTTACATCTGCTTTCTAGTTAAACAGAAGGATTAACTCACAACCTCACTTCTAACATCTTTGGGTGTCTCAGGAGGGGCAGCCAGGGAGTGAGGTGGTGTTGGAGAACCACAAGTACATTTTCTCATCTACTCTGTCCTGTGTACTTCATTTTGGGACAGTACCTGGAGACAGCTGTGAGACAGACATGTCATGGTCACAACCATAAGAATAATGACACCAGGACAGACTAGATGCCTGTCTTCTAAATATCCTGCCTCTGACAACAAGCAACAGTAGATCTCTAAGGAAAACAGTGCAAGCCTAGTGTCCCTTCCTATCCCAGTCCCCAGAGTAGCCTCCATTGGCAACTAAGACCTTCAGGAATACAAGAAGCTGTTGTAAGTCTGAGCATACTGCCTTGGAGAAGTTTTTTCTCGTGATACCTTATTAGTTTTTTTTTAGACACACACACTTCTATTAATTTAAATTCTTATACACTAACTAAACATTTCATTGGGACCACACTAATCTGACAGGGCCTTTTTACATACTTCCTCAGAGGTTCATGCATGCTCTGCCTTTATACAAAGGGGATTTCTTGTCTACCTGGCTGATTCTTTTATATTCTGCAGACTTGACATGGTAAGACGATTTGTATAGACACTGTGAGTGGGAGTTCAGAAAAGAACAGACATAATCTAAAAATTAGGAATCTAGTAGTAATTTATTAAGGAACTCAAGCAGAACTGCTGTGTACAAAGAATGATAAACAGATGGGGAATAAGGCAGCAGTCAAGGTAGCTGAAGAGTGGAGTCTTTACAAGGCTTTAGAGATTGAAGAGGCAGCTGAATAAATTTGTGAGGGCATTCACTCTATGTCCTTTATTGAAAAATAAGGATAGTTAGAAAAACATTTCCTTGAAACAATTTTTTTTCTAAGGGAAGAGGATTTTCAAGAACATGTCTTTGGGAGTGAACAGCTTATTCCACAGTGTTGTGTGTTGAGTTTGTTTCTTAAAAGAATAGACATTTTAAGAGGGAAAAAAAACCAAACGAAACCAACACTGAGATTTTTGGCAAAAGTATTCCAGTTTTTCAGTGTGAACCTGAGACAAATGAATTGTCATCAAAGTATTCCTTGTTAGTTGGAAGAAATAATTTATGTAGAAGTCTTAAGAACTACATACCTTGCTGTCATACAGATTCAGTTCTGCCTCCCTTCATCTTCTCTGGTCAGTCTGTTTCCTGGTGGGTTGTTTTGGACCTATGTCTACATTCACTTTCTGAGCCAAACAGCAGTCTGACAAGCCTTCCTACGGATACATCTGTGTGGTTTCCATTCAGCCTTCCTACTGTTTCAGACTAACCCTGATCAGCAACTTTGTGATTAGCCATCAGTTCCCTTCTACCTTCTAGTACACACCCTCAATATATTGATGTGACTGACCTTTATGCTGTCCGGTGGTAAATGAAGACTTTATCATAGTTAATTGAAAACTAAATTTGTCAGAATTTATAGATTTAGCTTTACTAGTATTGTTCACAGTGGTAATTCTGAATATGTGTGTGGCAATGACAACAGTCAAAGAAATGCAGAGTGACTGATGATTTTACTATGTTTTTAGAAATATGGGTCTGGACTGTGATTTGGACTGTGTATACATGCAAGAGAATGTGAGGAGATAAACCCCTTTTTTTAACCTTTTTTTTAATCCAAGTTTGAGTTTGAGCACAAAGAAACAATAGACTGACAAATTGCTGTTGTATGGAGTTGTGTTCTTGATCAGATCTATGAATCTGTTTTTGCACCTGACCTTTTCTGTGCATCCCCAGCTCCCCTCTGAAGGGTATATAAACTCCCCTCAGGCCTAAATGGTTGTTTATGTGACAGCTCCAGTTACTAAACTGTTCTGTTCCCTTGTCTTCTGTTTATGCCATCTCACAGCTTTCCTCTTTCAGTAATTACAAGGCGATGGCAAGGCTTTGTAACAGGGTTGTAATTGCAAGTGAGGTGAGAAGGCAAGCAGTGACTATTCAAAGAACAAGCCTGAGCAAGTATTGGAGCTCTGTACGTGTGTTAGAAGATTGCTAAACTGTGTTTATAGAAAGAGGTAGCCACATCCATGTTGTGTTTTTATGCAAACAATTTGAGAGCTTCATTAGAAGAACCAAAACACATGAAGTATATACACTCCACTCCCCCCAGCCCCAGGCATATACTGGATGAAATATAGCCCTCCTGAAATCAGTGGGAGTTTGGCCCTTAACTTCAGAAGGCCAAAATTTCAACCACTGTTCTGTCTCTACAGTTTTTGTTGCTTTGCTAGTGTGGCTTCAGGCAGGAAAACGTTTCCAGGTTAGTCTTGATGGGGAGATGACTTTGAAGGGCTGTTCCATGGCAGTACTCCTCTCCACCCATCCCACTACCCTTTGCTTCCTCAGTGATTTCAGTATACAGAGCTCCAATCTTTGTGACAGCCCCTAGCTCATTCCCTTTTGGTAGTTTACAAGGCTTAAAGCAATAATTTGTGCCTTTTGAATATATATGGAGAGCAATGATTTTTTGTTCCATTTGAAATGCCTCCACTTCATTTCTATTTTAATTTATATTCATAAACTCCAGAATATCTGACATCATGTTTAGGCTAGCACACCTGTTTTAGTGTTTTATGTACTGGATACAGAGGTATGGAAAGGAAAAAGAAGACATGATTTGTGTAATGGGCAGGCTTTGCATTGAAGACCCAACTCTCATAATTGGGTGGAAAGATCGTCTGCTACTATTTAGTCACGAAAAATCTGTTCCTGCTCTTCCACTTCAAACCTTCTCGTTTCAGATAGAATTATATTAGAGAAGCAAGGAGGAAATAGAAAAGAGAATTGTAAGGCATGAGAGAGGAGCTGCTGTGATAGGTGCAAGAGATTTCAGCCTAAGGTCACCAGTGATGAATCCAGCCCAGATCAAATTTTTATCTTCTGTTCAGTGTCTTCCATACAAGGTGAACTTGTGGTCTTAGTACATTCCCTTGAGAAGTGGTTTTGAAAGGTTTAACAAGCTGTGGGAACCTTTCTATCAAATAACTGAATATCCCAAGAGTGTAATTTTGCCCCTTCTAGAGAATTTTTTTAGAGTGACTTAAAAAACTCTCTGTCAAAAGGGTGTTATTGGCTACTCAATATTATAGATAGATTTTAGTGTCACTACCACTCTAGTCCTCTATGTTTTCTTTTTTGTTTATACTGTATTTTTAATGTCCTCATAGGACAGAGGTGAAAATGGTGCGCTGATCAATAGACAAAACTCCCCTGGTTCCTGTGGAATGGGAATGATGGAGCAAGGAGAGAGATCTAACATATATAACCAAATACCCATATTTCAAAAACTGCATGTAATAACCCTGATTATACGGGTGTGTACCTGAAGACTCCGAGTATACACTCAAGGCAAATTCACATCTGAAAAATACCCGTCCCACACACTGATTTGTTAATGCGGGCATAGCCTATCATGAAGATAAATTCTGTGGGGCATGCTGCGGTCCTGATTATCTACACAGGGAACCTGCTTCAGTGTAGTCTGGCTTCTTGTCTGTGCTCCCAGCTTTCCGTCCAAAGGACAAGATCAGGTGCACTTTCAGAGCTAGGAGCAGTAGCAAAACACAGTATCCTGCCTGTGTCACTAGCACCATTGCTACTTACACAGGCTGATGGCGACTGCCAGTAAGACAGCAGCTCCCGTGAGTTTGGAGTCAGTGGGAGGCAAGAACTGGGACCTCTTGCCTTTCATGGATATTTCTCTCTCTTCAGGAGCCTTTGTTGTGTACGTTTGGTCTCAGTTGCTGACCGTTTGTGTTAGAACAGCCTGTGAACTATTTAATCCTGATTTAAGGACCTCTTTTTCCATGATCCAGCCAATATTCTGCCTTTATCCTGACTGTCCTGGGATGATAAGAAGTCATGATCCAAAATGGATCTGTGCTACCTACGAATGTGTTCGGACCATATGAAAAATTGCTTACAGATGTGAGGTTCGCAGTCAGAATTTAGACTGCAAGCCATGTGTTTTGCTGCACACAGATAAACTTGAAAACTACTGCTCAGAGGAAAGCTGGTGCTGTCAGCTCTAAAACTTTTAGGGACTGTCACATGTATGGTTTTCCCAAGCAATCTTTTCCCTTTGTCTGATCTGCACAGTTTTTCTAGGAAGTCATGGTTTGTTTTGTGCAATACCTGGCCCAGAGGCTTTAGTGAAATCTGTGAGTTCAGTGGTCTTTTCCAGTGAGCCCAGTTGATGTAAGACCCTGCAGAATTTGAGCTGGCTGTGAAGAGATTGTAAGTACATCAGAACTGCCTGTGAGTTACATGGTTACTTCCTTCCCTTAGATCAGTGTGTAATGGAACTGCACATTAGCTTTGATCCTGACCCTGTGCACTTACAGCTATAATGGGATTTATGAGATGGCCATGAAATATTTCTGAATTTCCTATTAAAAAAAAAAACAAAATCAAAACAAAACCGAAAAACCCCACAATTAAATTTAGGAGCAGGGATTTTTTTTATTTTTATTTTTTTTTTTTACTTTGGAATCTCACTCTTATCCTCAGTATATCTGGGGATTAGTTTCAGTTTTGGGCTAGGAGTGTCTCTAAAAGGTAGTGGTATCTTCTTCACCCATAGTGAATACAGTGGATACCTTTCATGAAAGGAAATGACTTGGACCAGTACATCTTATATATATATAGAAAGCTACAGAGATTTAATCTGAGGTCTAGTTTTATTTCAGTTTAGTGAAATCACTGCAGAGGGCTTTAGCTCTGTTTAAATTAGCCTTGTTTTGTGTTACTTTTACTCATCTGAGAACAAGTATAAAGTAAGGCTCCAAGAAACTGAAATAACAGGCACTTCTACAGTTCAACTACAGTGGTTTAAAGCATGATTTAAATTAAAACAGTGCAGCTGCTGCCTCCAGACAATACCTGCAATGCTGGAATCTTGTCTGTTGTTCCCTCCATCATTTAACAGCTGTCATTGACAGTAATCCTAGAAGGGATTTTCTTGTCATCTACTTCATTCTCCTGTGTATCCAGGCCCTACCTCTGTGTTGACTGGCATTAGGCAAAAGCTGTCAGTCCTCAATGTGGGACTCAACCTGTATAAATTCAGCCATCCTGAAGTTACATGTCTAACTGAAACTAGTCACCTAAACTGTTTATCATCACAGTACAGGGATGGATATTTGCAGATGATGATTCATGTCACCTGTCTCAGCTATCTTAGGATGGAACGTGTTGGTCTCTTGCTGTCTGTCTTTCTCCCTCTTCCACTGACTATACAGGAAGCCTGGAAAACTAGCTTAGACTAGACTTACAGCATCTTGGTGACTAGGTTCTGTTTCTTTGGAACGTCTTGGAGAACTACTTCAGCCATTGTCCTGTCTCCAGAGTGTTCCTGATGCTCCCATGTGCATATGGGAATTGGACTCCAGTTAGTATCTAGCCTGCCATCAGTGTAGTGCATCCCACCTCACTGCCTCTGATGGAGTTACTTGTTGGACACTACCCATTCAACAAAAGGCTGTACAAAGCCCTGGCCACTTCAGTGACACATAATCCCCAACCATGCATTGCATTAGATGATTCAAATATGGTTCCCTTGATATATGCACATTTGGCACTCTGCCCTCCCAAAATCCCTAAACCCAAATGAGGGAATAGCATCTCTTTACAGGTATAAATGTTTGGCTATTCTAAGCATTACTTGTATATAATTACCTGGTGTTGATCTGAGTCTAGCCACTTTGGGGACTGACAGAACAAAGCTAGGCTTTTTTGGTAAAGGTACGAGTTTGTGTCCATGCTAATGAAATGGAACTGAGAAGTGGGATGGAGGGTAATATAAATCACTCTTATCAGCCCAGTTTCCTAATCCAACCTTCTCTGTTGCAGGGCGATCTCCAGAGGACAAACATTCAGCTTGATTTTGGAGATGGCATTGCAGTATCCTATGCTAATTTCAGCCCTGTGGAGGACGGCATCCGGCATGTGTATAAGAGCGCTGGAATCTTTCAGGTGACGGCATACGCAGAGAACAGCCTGGGTTCTGATACTGCTGTCCTATTCCTGCATGTGGTCTGTAAGTACTTCCAGCTGCTGGATTCCTTGGGTGAAAAACCTAACCTCACTGGAAATCCCTGCAACTTCAGTGGGGCCTAAGAATACATGCAAACCCACTTATATATGCAGCTCATGCTCTTCCAAAGGCTTGGACTTTTAGACATTCTTCTATCTTAAGTAAACTTTATTGAATTAAGAGGAAGGGAAGCTTCTCTTAAAACAAGTATATTTGCAGTCCTCACGGGTACATAGAAAAGTTTGAAAATGTTTCTTCGGCTTTCTGAAAGGGTTAGAGACCAAATAGCACATGAAACAAAGTCCAAATGCATGCTTTCAATATACTTCTAAATCCAAGAGGTTGAGATTAATCTACTAAATTTTGAGTCAGTTATTCAGGATTTGGGAGTTTACAGTGCTTACTAAATAAAACAAAAACATTATGCTGAGCATACTTCCTGGGATATGAATGTACTGAGGACTAATGTGCTACTTTTCATGTGTTTCACATGCATCCCTGACTTGTCCCTCCTGTTTGATTGATCAATGCAATTTCTCTCCACTTGGCAAATGAGCAGACTCAAATATAGAGCCCCCAGCTGGCTTTCTAAAAGCCACAGGAGAGAGCAGAGGGTGTGGAACACAGGATGAGACCAGGAAGATCCCAGTTCTTTGTCCTGCTCTCAGGCTGATAGATCTTCCTGGGCAGAGAGCTCCATCTGTGTTCATCGGTTTTGCTCCTAAAGTTGTTCACAGCCACGTCTGTCTTCCCCCTTAGCCTGTCAGAATGTCTTTTAGCCTGTTTATCTTTTACTTGAGCTTTTCTGCTGGAAGGAAGCAAGTCAGAAATTTCCAAAATGCAAGAACATTTTTCTTCTTTTTAATTTCAAGCTCCCTGTGTGAAAGAATAAATGTTCCTTGAAGCTTTTATTATGCTCATAATTCCCTCAAAGTCAATCATGGCTGCATTTAACAACCTGTTATTAGAGCATTAACTGTTTTTTCCTTCACCTTGGGCCATTAGCTGGCAAAAGTGATGGTTACCTGGTAATAACAACCAGCTTTGTATGGATTATCTGATTTTTCTTGTAGGAACTGCTTTTTAATGGTGAGGATTCTAGAGCAGAATGCAACGAGGGGCTGTTGCTTGGCCTGGTTGTGCTACTCTACCCTCTTCTTCCTCAGCCTCTCAGATCTCTCCTTTGACTTTTATAGCATTCTTAGGTGGCCAACTTATTATCATTATCTCTAGGGAAATATTTCGCAAGCATTTACACTCATGCTAACACTGAAATAAGATGATACCTCGGTACTAGACTTTTAATATATTTGGATGTATGTACTAGTCAATATAGGAAGTTTGACCTTGAAGCTCAAATGTACAAATAAAAATGCCTGCTACATAAATCATCCTTTTTATACCATCTGTCTGGTGCTGGAATCCTGTGCTGAAAAAAAGGAGAAAGAAGGTCCTTGGCCTCAAGAAACAGTAGTTTTCTACCCTGCAGCTTTATCAGTGGTCAGTCAACTTTTCACCTTTCTGGAATCTGCTGTCAAGCTGCTCATCCCTTCATTTTAAAAAAAGTTAAGATATTAATATTTTTCCTCTTACATGCATTGTCACAAAATATTTGGGGGAACCTGTTATTCTTGGGAACCCAGAGTACTTGCTATGGGCAGATTTCAGAAGTGACTTTCTGGTAGAGACCTCTTTGGAAAAGGGGAACAAAAAAGAACAAGTTCTTAGATGCCAAAAGCAAGAATAGTGTCCCATTGTGCTTGGAGCTGTATGGTCTGGTGGCAAAAGAACTGGTCTCTCTCTCCAAAATCCTTCTAATCCAAGTAGGTGGAGAAGTGATTAATGTCCCCATTTCATGCTTGAAAAGCTGAGAGGTAACACAAGAAAATTGTCTCAGTTAAAATCAGCAAATTTCCTGCTTCCCAGAATTAATGTCTTATCAAAAAAAAACCCATCTCACTTCTTTCTTTTTTCATCCTTTCCTTCTCACAGTGATAGTCTATCAGTTTGCTGTGTTTTAAAAGGTACCATCCAGAAGGACTCAGTAACACTGTCTGACGTGCAGCAGTTACCAGCTGAAATTCAGTACCAGTAAAAACAAAAAATTAAACAAGATGGAAAACAATGGAGATAGTAAAAGCTTTAAACAAACTAAAAACCAAAACCTCAGTATTTTTTACACATGTTGTTTTTTCTGGAGAGGAACTGGCTTCTTAATTCTGAACTTCATGCACTGGACTCATTCTGGACATTTGCGTTTATTAGACACAAATTTGCATTGATAATTTGTTATTTTTTAAGTCTTTCAGAAACAAGTTCTTTTGACTGCTAAATGCTTTGATATGCCAATGCAAACATCTTTCAAGTAGTTCCTGCCTTTTTGCTAGTGGTTACTGACTCCCCAAAGACTTTTCAAGGTCAGGCCAAAGTCAAAAAGATACCAAGTATTTCCAAAATCATGAATCTTTCTTTTGGGTACCTTTTAAAGAACTGTCAGGGAGTATTTAATCAAGTCATAAATGCCTAATATATAATCAGATTTAAATCATCTTGGCTAAAATTATTTTCCCACAAATCTTGGTAGTGGATATATTTTCAAGAAAACACTCTCTTTCTCTCTTGTGTCCTATCCCTCAAGCTTTCAATAGCAGCTTTCCCTATCCAGTGCGAAGCCAGTTCATTGTTCTCCCTCAAACTGCATTTAAAAAATTCTTCTAAACACACTGCTGACCCTGTCTGAAATTAGCACTTTGGAAAATGTGCATTTCTGGCTCCCCTAGAATTGAGTGTGAGAAAAAAAATGTTATTTTATGTTTATTAATCTCTTATATTTTTCTTTTGCATATTGACTGCTGAAATTGTCTTGTATTGCTCTAAGAGAGTCTCACTGCTGACATGAGACATTTGATTTATTTAAAGGAAAGACCCTTGCTGTTCTCAACTGTGCAAGGAGGATTTAACTCAAAGCCTCTAATAATGAACTGTCTCTTCCCGCAGGTCCAGTGGAGCACGTCCATCTGAGTGTCCCCTTTGTCGCCATCAGAAATAAGGATGTCAACATTACTGCAGTAGTTTGGCCCAGCCAGGCAGGCACGCTTACCTACTTCTGGTGGTTTGGTAACAGCACCAAGGTACAGTTGCCCTTTGGTTCATTTTTACTTCCTAAGCTTGTCACACCAGACAGGGAACTCTCTCAGCCGTAATAAAAACTTCTTGCCTTTGCTTGATTTGTATTTTATTTTTTCCTCATCTAAAATGGGTTGTCATTATCTGAACTTCAACCTTTGTGAGTTTATTTCCTCCTGTCTTGTGTTTTTCTTAGGATTCATTACTTTTTTTTTACATCTGGTTGTTATCAGCCCTACTGAGCTTTGAAGACCACTGTTATTACCAGCATTCACTTGCAACTTAACTGAATTATATACCACTATATATGGGATAATACTGGCTTTCAACACAGTGTTTAAAAACTGCTGGTGTTCAAATAACCATAGGGGTTTCCATTATGTACCAGTATGCAGTATATAATGCTGGATTCCAACACAATACTTTAAAGCTGTTGGTGTTCAAATAACCAGTTGTATCTAGAATTTCAAGCTAGACTCTCAATGAATTGTTTGTGTCTGTTCGTGACCATTGTTCACAGTCTTGGATATATTAGAGAGAGAAGTGAGACTTCTTTGTAATGAATTTTCAAATGATTGGCAAAAATTTATTACAAAGAGCTTTTTAATCAATAATTCAAGTAAGTGAAACTACAAGTTGCGGTCATGCTTTCAAATGGAGATAGCAGGATTGCTTATTAGCTACAGTTTTTATTGCAGCTTTAGGAGTCCTCCATTATTACAGTTGTGAAATGTACAGCTGATAGTTTTGCAATGTAGTATCTGCTGCTATTTACAAAAGCAGTTTAAGTCACATCATTGTCTACGTTATTGAGTTTCAACTGAAAATGGACACTGAGGTGAGATCACAGGAGAAAAAAACGTGGATTTTACATGAAATATGGAACTTAAGATAAAAATTAAGAGGCACACAAGTATTTTATTTTCTCTTTGACAAAGCTGCTTGCATTTTAACCTCTTACCCTAGCTACCAACAGTAACAGAAGAAAAAAAAAAACAAACAGTAAATGCTGTGTCTACTGGGATTTTACATCAAGTTAGGAAGCTTACTGTAAGAACTCACCTGTTTTTGTGGAAGCATAATTGAGGCACCAGAAGAGCTCAGGAACAAAAACCACTTACTATAACTTGGCAAGTTGCTGTGCCCTAGCTGAGCTGTGGCAATCACCCACATACACACATCGAGTCTATGACAAGTACCAGGTAATTCCACATAGTTTATACTGCACTGGAAGAGGGGGATGCAAAATCACGTTACAGTTCACGTATTTTTGGCTCAGTGCTCACACATGGACAGCCATTAAAGTACATCTGAGACAATTTAGGTACTGGTAACTTGATCATCTGCTTAAGCCCTCCAGTGTACCCAGGTGTCAGAGTTTTCCTACGATTGCTTTTGTCCTTAATATAGTTAAGTTGGTGGTGAATAGGGCCTTAAAAAAAGAGTTTTTGAAATAGAATGTAATCTAGAAAAGGTAGAGCAAAGCCGTGGTGTTTGCTGAAGATTTCCATGCAGTTCTTATGGTGCTTGGACCTGGGTTGTAAATATGATCTGTTATCTGTTTCACCTTCTAGCATAAATTTCAGACCCATAGGCAACAAAGTACAAGCAGATATGGATGTGTTTGGGATGGATTCTTTGGACATAGCTGTACATGGAGTAGCTGATCCGATGATACCTTGGAGTGATTGTACATGTTGCTGAAATATGTTGAGATGTGAATTAGTAAAGATGGTGCCATTTAGCTGTGGCCAAATCAAAGACCCAGAGCACCTTTCATTCTTTGCAAAACATTATCTCCAGCTACCTCATGAAATGTACTTCAACTCTGACAGAAGTATGGCAAAGGATATAGACACCACAGCAGCAGCCACCTTTTTTTTCAGGACAACAGTCTGCATCACATTGAAATTCCTTCTGGAATGTTTAATGTACATGTCAGATCCGTCTCTGTGCCCACTCATGGGCAAACTGTGGTGCTCTTAGTACAAGTGGAAGATGGGGACACTGATTTGTGTGTGAATTACAGGATGAGGTGTGTAATATTGTGCATAGTGACTGGTGTTGTTAGGTGATATATTCTGGTTCCATGCTGAGGGATTGCAGGTTCTTTTCCTGTAGGCATCCCAGGCAGAACCAGATGTCTCATGGCACTGTGCAGTCTCACTAAGGTACTCTCTGTGCTACTGCACTGGCAAATGTTGTCTTAGACTCAAATGACCTGGCTGAGGCTCTTCTGCTGCCCTCCCCACCCTGCTGGAACCATTGTACTGAATTTCTACTGTGATAATTTTTACAGTATACCCAAAGGCCAGTTTGCTTGGATTAACACAGGTCCAGTTTAATAAATGTGTCCAGGTGTCTAATAGGTTTGAGCAAATGAACCTTAAACTACTTGATTTAATTTAGAGTTAGTTTCCAGGTCTTGGTGCGTGAATTAAAATTAAGGAGTTGGCTGAATGTTGAAACTCCATGATGGAGGTGAAATCATCCATGATAATGGAATGTCCAGCATACACACATACAAAAAGGAAAAATGGTAATTTTAAAGGCCAGATTGGTTCCTCTTATCTGCCTTTGCACAGAATCACAACCTGTAACCTCCAGGAAGATTGCTAATATCGTGCAGTTTGACATAGGCCCATTCTGCTTGTCCAGGATGTATGCATTTCTAACTATGTTACCTAAGCCTCCAGGGCTAGCACAAGCTGGCACCCTTGCTGACTTGGTCCGTGAGTTTCCTGTGAGCAACCAGATTTTTTTTTTTTCTATTGCTTTTTCAGCTCATGGATGAGGCGGTAAAAAGAAGGTGGCATTCTGCAGGGAGGGAAATGTGTTTGCCAGCCTGCTGTATGACAGTGGTAATTTTGATTTGGCTATGAAAATGGCATGTATGACCACCACAGCCAGGCAAATTGGCTATCTGATGGGATGAAACATGAGAGCTGGAAGGAGAATGTGTAGGGGTTTTCTTCTGGAAACAAACTGGCAGTGTAGTGAAGGGACAATAACAGTGGTGTAATGGTTTTATCTGTGTTCTTAGACCTCTAAGTGCTTTTGCAATGGAGGCTAGTATCAGTATTTCCATTTTAATGGTTTAATCTAAACCAAGAGATTTGTCTATAGACCAGCTGTGTCAGATCAATGGCACTGAGAGGGCTAGACCTTTGATTTTCAGTATGCAAATCTCTTTTCCCAAATGTGGTGCACTTTTCTCATCTAGATGTGTATCAGTGTGAGAGTTTCCTGTGCAAAGAGGAGAGCTGTAGTGCATCAAGGACATTTTTGTTTGAGAAGGTGCAGATAAAGCCAGCCTTCTCTGCCAGGGCTCTGAGCTGGCTAAAGGCAGGTCAGCTTTGCTCCAGAAACCATTCAGCCACATTCGGACAGCAGTGTTGGCAGGTATTATGCCATGCTTTCAGCCTTGTTAGCATGGTTTGCCAGCTTATGGTTGGAGCTAGCTTACAGGCTCAAAGCATGGACAGAGCAATGCTGGGTGCCCTCACCCTGTCCTGAGCACAGTTGCTCTGAGACAGATAGATGGATTTGTGCTCATGAGAGCTGGTTTGAAGAAGTCTCTGAACCTTTGGTTTATATTCAAATGCTATTTTGAGCTAGTCCCTGTGTTTTGTACAGCTGATGTAGCAACTGTGCTGAGTGTGCATGCCTGTGTGTGTACAACATTGCATTCTGCAGCGCTAATTCTGCAATTGCTGACTGTGCTCTGCTGACATATTCAGAGCATAGTGGGTTGCAGTTCAGTGGAAGAATATTTCAGGAAGTATTTACTGAAGTGAGAGAAACCTTTGCCAATGGGATAGTTCTCACTGGGTGGTGTTTGGGCCACATTTAGGCCTTAGCAGGACACGCAAGCTCGGAGCACAATTCCTGTGTCAGGGAGGAAGGATGTCATGGCCTGGTGGACTAGTCAGGTGCATGTTGTGATCCTGAGTTAATCTCATCCTGATTTTTAAATTACCATCTGTGTTTACTTCTTGCAGCCCCTCATCACCTTGGAGAGCAGCATCTCATACATCTTCACTGTGGAGGGGATGAACACTGTCACCGTGCAGGTTTCTGCGGGCAACACCCTCATCCAAGACACCAAGGAGATCGCAGTGCATGGTACCCTCAGCCTTTTACAATCAGATCTCCGGGGGTATCTAGAGGTGAAGACAGTCACTGCTAAACCAAAATGAACTCTCTGAACTCCCTAGTGCCTGGAGGAACCTCTGAAGACAAACTGCAAAAAAAGTAGCTCAGATGTGTCATGATCACAACATACAGAAGTGAATTGGATGGGGCAGCTAGCCAAATTTGTAAGCTCAGCACTGTAGTAAAGTGGCTGGTGTCTCCTTTGCCTATTGGTCTGTCTGTACACCCTGACTGGGAATTCCCCCAAAAAAACCCACTTAAAGTCTGCAGCCAGACTGCCTGCCCTCTGCTTCCTAGCTGTGGCAAGAAGTAGTCATAATGCATCATTAAGGTGGCCTGAATCCAGCTGGAGTTTCTCTTTCTAAAGTGACTGTATAAATGGCAGGGATCTGGAGGGATCTAGAAAACAGGGGGCAGAAATGACTCTGTTGTTGGTATCTCTGCCCATCTTCCATGCCACAGCTAGAGGTCTGAGTGTGTCCACTGACCTTCTCTGTGGGTAATGTTTGGTATGTTCTTGCCATATCTACACATCATGGGCTCCAAAAAGTACCCTTTGGCAGACCACAGAGCTTACCCAGTTTGGGACTTGATAAAGGCTGAGTGAAAGGCCTCTCTCAGCAGTTTTTGCCAGTACTTTGTGATTTCTCCAGAGAATAATTTCCACCCTGGGCTAGTCTTCATTTTCCTTATCCAGTTATTGGCATCCAACATTTGAGGGCAAGCTTTTCTCTGGATACCAAGCTTTATTGAGAGACCTGGGCTTCAAATAACTCAGGTTGCACTATGTGTGTCTTGTTTCAGTAGCTGAATATAAATGTCCTGCTGGTGACTGGAAAGCCATATGCTCAGATTTAACAACCAGCTAAATAGATATTTATTGATTGCCTGGCTGTGAAATGCAATGGGTTTTAATAATTTGTTAATATGATTTAGTAATACCCAAACTCGCTATTAGCAAATGTAAGTAATCCTCTACTTGATCATTTTAAGCATTGCAAAATGCAGTGTTTACTTCTGGGAAACTTGCATCTTTCCACTAGTTTCTGGAATGAACCTGAATCGAGCGTATCTGAGAGGGGTCCCTACAGGTGATCTTGATCTTTGGTCCCGGTAGGTCCCACAGAGCACTCCTCACACTCTGTTTTTAAACACTTTGTGAGAAATTTTGCCATTCTTTTTAAAAGATCCAAAGCTTTGGGGTTTATCACAAAGATAAATTGATCCAGTCAGAATGTCCAAATAGTCCTATGCAGCGCCATGCTGCAGACTGACCTGGTCTAAGGAAGGAGTCCTTCCAGACCCCCAGTCTGGTGATCGGTTCAAGTCTGAGTACATAAATGAGTGACACCTTTGCTAAACATGCACACTGCTAAATTTGTATCCTAATCTGTGTCCTGTGTTACATTATTGTGGCTCTAGGCAGGAAGCCATGGCTTTCTGGTGTTAGCAGTGGAGGAAATTTATTCAGGGTTTTATCAAATTGTGATTAACAGACCAGAATTTACTCAAAAAATAAATTGGACATGGTACTGAGGGTCAAAAGTCAAAGGCTTTATATATCAGGCTCTGGGTTAAGCCTTCAGAACTTGAGAGAGTTTCCCTGCTCTCTTTGATGCTTGTTTTATTAAAAATATAGTGCACCATCTAAAAAGAAAGAACAGATCTTGCAAAAGATGCAACATAAATGCTGTGCTGGCACATCCCTGCTATTCTGTGATTTTCCTCGTTTATCCTCTCGCTGGTTTATCTTGATCTAAAACTGGTACCTTCTTACAAATGATTAATGGTACTTATTTGAAGTGTCTGGAGATCGGGTGCTTCAAGGTGAGGCAGAGCACATCTCCAAAAACAGAAAGGAGAGTCTTCTACCCTGAGAACTTATATCTGAGTGTGATTCCCAGCCTGGATCTGTGCCTCCCACTGGCCCAAATCCATTGTGCACAGTTGTTATAAGGATTCCAGGCTTGGTCTCTGGTGACACCAGAGGGGAGACTTGGAATTGGAGAAAAATTTAAATTGTTCTGTATTTGAAGTCTAGGAAGTTATTCTTTCTCCCTGCAATCAGTCAATTAGGAAGTAATTTCAAAGTATTTCATGAATAGCCATTGCTTGATTAGCCAGTCATTAGCACCACTGGGTTCTGATTTGTTGGGGTATTAACCACTCATGGCTTCCCTCCAGGAGAGCAAACAGATAATACCTGCTTTTGAAAACATTACTTACAGTAAGTGTTTGTTCTGCAGAACACAATGCATGCAATTGCACAGACCTTCCAAATTTCAGCCAGACACTGCCTTATTTACTGGTCAACTTCCTTGTAAGCAGAATCTGATGAAGTTGAGTGGCAAAATTACAAAGTCCAGAGGCATCGTGAAGGGAAGGCATCCTCTCACCTCTCTCATTCTTGCTTCCATTTCTTCTGGGAAAAGCCACAAGTTTGCATTAAGGCAAAATGCCCTTTATAAGAACCTTTATAAGAATTCTTTCCTTGCAAGCTTTTTGTCCTGCTTAGTGTTAGCCAGCCCTTTTTCGTCCTCCAGCCTTTCCTCTCTCTCTTGCTTTAAGATAATTTAATTATGGTCTTCCTGTTATCTTCTGCACCCTTGGCTGTACCCTGAACACTTCCCATGTAATCTTCTCATAAATACTGTTTTTCTATTCCAGAGTATTTCCAATCTCAGCTCCTGTCATTTTCTCCCAACTTGGACTACCATAACCCTGACATCCCTGAATGGAGACAAGACATTGGCAAAGTCATCAAGCGAGCTCTAGCACAGGTGAGCATCTGTTTCCTTGTCTGTACTAACATTGACTAGGCTGTTAAAACATGCACTTTTTCAACATGCTAGCTTAAAACAATGGCAAAGAAGGACAGTAATGAAGCTATCATTTTAAATTGATAAAAAGCTTCTTAATATGCTGGATCATTTTACAGAGGTAAACTATATTGGGAATTTTGTGGAAATATTATAATTACTTTTATTAATGTTTCTGTGGTGCTTTTTAGCTTTTAATATCCCTGAAGACTTTACAAATTCTAGATTGTAATAGTATCATTATTATTATTCTTATTTTGCCAAATTGATATTACAGTAACTACTGTTTTCTACTCCAAACACTTGGGTAGCATTACTGTGTGTTGTTAAACAGCTGATCTACTTCATCCCAGAAGACATTGTAGTATGTTGGATGCATGAGGAAGATATTTTTACCTCTTCCTGATACTCAGTCTTCTAATGCACCTAAGTGTGGCAACTGGTGAACGTTATAAAGCTATACTCCCTTTCCAACTGGGGCAAAACATGAGGATTCAGAGGGAAAGTAAACTTACCTTTAAAATACAGGACAAAAGGAGACTTCTGTGGGTGGAAGATACTGAATCTTCCTTTGGGATTAATTAGAATATGTAAACTAGCACTCATATTCTTGCAGGAAAGGGGACACAATAATTTATGATATCAAATAGCCAGGGACCTTGGTTTTGTGTGAAATCAGGAGATAGATTTAGGCAAGCTTTTGTGGTTTTTTACGTTCTGCCAAAAATGTATCTTGCTTTTTTTTGCTTCAGCTACAGCTGTTCTTAGAAATGGATGCTGATTATTTTTACAGGGAAAGTACATTCCTGCTCAGCTTTTCTCATCTGAAACCCACTCAAAATTCACAGTTTATAAGAGTTTCACTGATTATTTTCCCATCCTGAGAAAGCACTAAGTTCATTTGTTTAAACTGTTGTTCCCTTTTACTGTATTCAGAGTCAAGCTTGCAGAAAAAAGAAATTAATTAGGTTGTAACTACAAATGGTTACAGACAACAGTAGAAATCATGAAGAAGTGCTTACTTGTATATCCTTTTGTGACTATTTGGTTGCGGCCTGTGGTCTATGCTTACAGGACGGATCACCAGGAATGGGCTGCCCCATTGATACATTTCAGTTCAGGAATGAGGAGGAGGAGCTTGAGGTGGTGTAGGACCAGGGAGCTAATGGGGTTAGCCTCTTATAGCAGAGAGTTTCTGAGCAAGAAGAGGCTTCTTGCCCTACTGAGGATGCACAGCTTGGATTTGGGGAGAGAGGGCAGTAGCCTCAGTGGGCAGGTCATGCTGAAGACGGTTGTGAGAGTCAGGTGTGGAACTGACTCTTGGTTCAGAGAACTGAGCAGTTCCTAGCACAGCCCTCCCAATCAGCCCCAGTAATAGAAAGTCTCCCACTGGAGACATTGTTATTCATGTATGGCAAATGTGGATCCCCATAACCTGATATTACAAGGTGATAGCAGGCAATTTTCTTCATCTGTCCCTGTTAGTTGCATGCTTACTAGTGGTAGCTCTGAGCCAGACTCTCTAGATTTGAATATGGGTCATTCTTTTGTAGCGAGAAGGACTATATGGAAAATTCGGATCTGGAAACATGGTAGGTTTGGACTTTGGGTTAAGATTTTTGGGTCCAGGGGTGTTGTCAAGCCTACATTTACTTCTAGAAATGAGGTAGAGTGAATCATTGGCAGAACCTCTATTTCTGACCCACCAACTGGGCAGAACAGCTCATTAGGACCACAACACCTATAGTGGAACTGGCAAATAACAATTTGATGGAAGCACAGTTTCCCATAGTGAATGGAAACATTGGTAACAGAATAGCAGCTAGAGACCTCCTTTTTACTTTTCTTTTAGGTGACTGGTATCCCTGATGAACAGATCTTGGTAGCTGTATTTCCTGGGCTGCCTACTTCTGCTGAACTCTTCATATTGCCCCATAAAAACACAACAGAGAGGAGGAAAAGCACTGAGGCTGATCTGGAGCAAGTAAGGAAAGAAGGGTTCATGGAACACTCATTCCTATCACACCATTTGCAGATGGGCCCCTTAACTCGTGTGGCATTAGAAATGACTCACAATAAGTGTGATGGAACTGGATGCACCTGGGACTGTGTCAGTATAGTTTATGGCATTAAAGAAAATGATTTTCAGAGGAAAAATAGGCTTTTCTAACACCTCACTGAGATATGTCACAGTCTACCGGCAGTGGTTCTTCCTAGATCAGTGGTGTGTCCTTATTACAGTAGTTATGGCCAAAGGAACCTTGAATATGTACTCCCTCTACTCCCTGGAGGAATGCTAATAGACAGAGGCCAAAGCAGCAAGATAATATACTGAGGTTTACTAAAAATAAATCAGGCTCTTCAGCTCGTATATCACTGGAACAAGACCTCTTTTTTCTGCAGCAGCAAATGGCGTGTGCAAACTATATTTGGAAGTTACAATATCCATCCATTTAGATAAATAGGTAATTACAGTGATGAATAGCAACAGTGATATGCAGGCAAGGGAAGAGCTAGCAACAACAGCACTAGTCTGCTGAAGCTTTCATGCTAGAATTACCAAGTGATTAAATCAGCTCTATGAAGGCAAAGGAGTGAAGTACTGCTGGAAAAGCTGCTTAGCTCTAGCTAGTGTTCTTGTATGCAGCATTTTACCGCATGCAAGCTATGTGTGAGCCCATCTCCAAGTAACTCTTGGAGGAGTAACTCTTCTGTGATCAAACATTAAATAATTCAAACGACTGCTGAATTCTGAGGAAGCTCTTGTCACCCACTGAGCAAACAGTCCCCTCTGAGTAGTACATTTGTTGTAGGAAGCTTGCAAAGCTGGCCTCTTAAATTTATGGTGGTGAGTGTGCAGAAGAGATGCATTGTGGTGGGAAGGTTTGGAAGGATTTTTGGAGGGATTTTCTTGGAGTCATTTCTATCCCGTTCAGTAGGATCTACCCATATTAGAATTCCCTCCCAACAAGGTGTTGTGTCAGTATTTTATATATCAGTATTATGCAGACATCTCAGATTAGGTTTCTGACTAGCTGACCATGAGGCCTGAAGCTCTAGTGCTCTAATTTTATTTGATGGTATACTCACTTGTACTTTGGCACCTGTTGTTGGCTTCTGCTTGAGGAGCTCTGCCCTCTCTGATGGAGAGTAGGCCATCAGAAATACGCAGTAGCTGTGCCCTGACCATCAGAACTACACTAGGGAGACCAGGCATTAACAAACTCAGGCTCCAGTGTGGCACGCCGAGTATGTGCTCTGAGGCAACCAAGTAACACATCATAGCTGAGTTGCTGAGCCATGAGTAAACTCCAGTCTAAGGCCCCTCTTCTGAACGAAGGAGAAATATGGCAAGTTTGCCATTAACCTTCAAAACTGGATTGTCTCACCCCCAACAGCCTATTTAAACAGGCGCTACATGACTAGGATTGTCCTGAATCAATGTGAGGAAAGAAGCGTTACTAGGCTGGACTACCTAACTCAGTTTCATCATCCACCAATGAAAGGTCAGTATGTCAGTGATTTCCCAGTGCATTAGATCAAAATCACAGGACATTGTGGAGGGTGAAAAGACCCTTAGTTCTTTTCCTTCCTCCCCTACCCCCCTCCCCCCCCCCCCCCCCCCCTCCCCCCCCAAAAAAAAACCAAACCCAAACTTGCTAACTTTCTTGGTTTGCTTCTCAGGGGAGGTATAATAACATACCCTGTGAGTCTCAAAAGTCCTGTAGGTAGACTTCTGTGCGACAACATGCAGTTCCATCTAAGGCACATGTACATGTTTCTCTCCACTTCCTCAGTCTCTCACTTCCCTTCTTTTCCTGAAGCCAGTAAGAGATGTTAGTCACCATTCATAGGCTACATGCATTCCTGAGTGTTCTTCAGAGCTCTCTGTCTTCTCTGTTGTAACTACCTGTATCTCTTATTATTTCATCAGGTGGTAGAAATCCTTTTTAATGCTCTCAACCAGAACCTGGTCCAGTTTGAACTGAAGCCTGGTGTTGAAGTCATTGTGTATGTTACTCAGTTAACACTAGGTGAGTGCGGAGTCAAATGCATAGCTGTTGTTCTCTTGAGGCTTCAGACAACTCCAGGAGAACCAGTCTACATCAGAGCACTCACAGTTTGGTATGTGCTACTGGAATACGTAGGACTGATTGTATTGAGACATTGTCTGTGGTAGAAGCAGGAAGTGTTAAAAATGGAATCCAGCAGTGGCATCTTCATGCACCAGTTTGTACAAGTATTAAAAGTACCTTCTAAGAGTTCCCTGTGGCTTAATTAACTAGTGTACTGATGTTTTTCAAGTGTTTTAGAAAATCAGGTGAATGGTGTTCTATTAAGCCCTTATTGGGCACCTGTGGAATTCAGTGGGAGTATTACTTTCATGGATATTGGATCAAATCCTTATTGCAAGGGGCTTGTTAATGTTATGACTAGCCAAGAAGCTTTATAGGGGCAAAGTACTCATGAAAAGATCTAGGCCTCTTACAGGGAATACGTGCCTGAATATTGACTTCTACAAATTAGAACTTATTTAAATTTCAATGCTACCTATCTCCATTTTTGCAGAGTAATGAATAGTCGCTTTAAGCTTCATCACCCCTTTTGCTTTAAACCACCCTAGTGTGAAGCTCTCAGCTACTGCTGAGAATTTCGGCCAACCTAATGTGAAGCACTCAGCTATTGCTGAGACTGTGAGGACTACAGAGGAGATTATGGATTTATTTTTGCCCTTGATTTTTATGACTGCCCTTACAATTATGTGAAATGGGGGATCTTGTGCACGTGACATTGCCAATAGCCTCTCTGAAAGATTGGGATTCATGTCCCGGGATAATACACTTCAGCTTTTTTTACATGAGACTCTCAGAGAGCCAAGAGCTGGGCTAAACCAAGGCTCATGACCCCTCCTACAGGTAATGTCTTTTTGCCTTCAATCTCTGACTGTTGTTTGGGGATGAGAGTCAGATGTTAATAGGAGTAGCCTGGAATGAGTGAATTTGCAAGACTGGGAACAAGATCCAAATATCTGCAGTCACCAGGTTCAGAATCTGGGTTTGTTCTGGTAAGACACTGCAAAGTGTGGATTTAACTTAGAGTGCTCAACTATTCTCACGCCCCCCCCCACAGTGGGGGTGCTGCATTTGTTTCATGACCATTCCTATAATATTTTTGACTCAAGTGAAATGACAGTCAGTTCTTTTCCGTGAAAGAGTCCGTAGAAGTAGTAGAAGCAGAATACTGGCAGGATCAGACTCTTAGGTGTGAAAATTTGGCAATGGAACCAGAAGTGACTCTATTTGCAGAGACTTTGTTCCCATCTTCTGAGTGACAGAAAAGGAATAGAGAACAGTGAAAAACCAAAAGCAAATATTTATGCAGAGTGAGAAACACTCAGCTGCTATTTATAATCATTTGCGCATCATTAGAGACTTCTCATCAGACTCTTGATTCTCAGCTCAGTGCTCAGGCCATTAAGATGGTCTGCTCCAATGAGCCGTGGGAATAGCTGCATAAACAAGGTATAGTAATACACTTTATTTAGCCCACCCAAAATGTCAAGGATAGATGGATCAAATCTCCAAAACGTTATAATGTAGTGTGTGTTTGGGTCCAGGATTATTGCTTTGGGCTCCTCCACATTATGAAAACTCACTCAGTTAAAAAGTCTGTAAGGTACAATACAAGGATGAACCTTGAGGCTTCTCACAAGACCGGATCCCTGTTACATGTGAGACAGACACATGTCCTTGGAAGATGGGAGACATGCTGTTCATGGATGCTCTGAGGTAGCTTCTCCAAAGGGGAATAGACATGCATTAAGCCACACCTCACAAATTCATTTCCACTCCAGTCCCTGGAAAAGCCTGAAAAGAAATAGCCAAGAGTGTTAACACAGGAGTGATCAGCCATTCAGCTAAGCATGGATTGCTGTGTCTTTTCACTAGGAGATGTTAGACTGCACTGTCTTGAAAAAGGAGCTTGGCTTTCAAAGGACAAGAGAGCCAATTTGTTTCCTACTGATTGGTCTTGCTGAAAACAGCACGCACCATGCAGTGGTGATAAAGCAGATGTGGCAATGACAGAGTTGAGCTCAACTCTCTGGTAGTTATGTGTTCCCTAGTAATATCTTGTAAACTTAATGCTCTGCCTTTCCTCTTGCAGCACCCCTTGTTGATTCCAGCACGGGTCATAGCAGTTCGGCGATGCTGATGTTGTTGTCTGTGGTGTTTGTAGGCTTGGCTGTTTTTCTAATCTACAAATTCAAGAGGTAAGTTGAGAAACTTTGAGGGATGGGAGAAGGGGACACTGGGTGGTTTACAGGCAATCTAGGCAGAGCAGTGCCTGGATTGCAGATGTAGAGCATGTTATGCTGGCCTAAGGCTTAGAGCAGTATAGTTCCCTATTTTGCATATATAGAGAGAAGACCATCTACTGCCTTTCCACCACAAACCTCATGCTCTGAAAGCTCACCAAGAGCTCAGAAATCAAGCTGTGACCTGCTTCAGCAGTTTTGTTTGAACCACAGACCAGAAATGGGAACCCTGCGTGCTCACAGAGTACTGAGCTACGCAATGCAGACTTAGTCAAAAATCACATGATAGATGTCTTCATACAGTCTATATCCATCTGGCCTACTGCCTTAGTGCAAGAGTATCTCATTTGTATGTTGCAGAGTGAATAGTTCAATCTTGAAGAGGAATAGGTGTGATTATGTTAAGGGAGGGAGACTCAAAGCCAGAAAGGTTTGTGGTAAGCATCAAAATGCCTTTGGGAATCTGTGCTGAGATTTTCTTTGACAGATGTTAATATAAACCTTTTGCTTGCAGGCAGGACCTGTGGTGGCCCATGGCACTTTGCTGCTGCAAGCTATGAAACAAAATATGGGATAAGAATGGCCTGTTTGCTGAAGGGCTGCCTTATGAGAATATATTTTAGGCAGATGGAGCTCCTTAGGAGGAACTTTGCATTCAGTACAGTACTTACTGTGTTAAATGGTCTATGTGCCCAGATCCTGCCCAGTGGCAAAATACTGTATTAGAAGCATAAGCTGAGTCTGACTTAAAAAAAAAAAAAAAATTTCTGGACATGAGTAGTTCCTACAAATTGAGAAGCTAGAGCTTTTCCTATCCAGATTCCAGCTATATGTTTCTCTCTAGAGCTTTTCTGCAGCCCAAGATAAGGCTAGTACTCACTAATGATGTTAGTGGGATACAAACAATATTCAAAAATGAATGATAAGACAGGCATATATCCTAGTGTCCAGGTTTAAAGCTCCCCTCATTTCTAACCTCTTGCATTAACCATTGTCAAAATTAGTGGGAGGCACTGCTTCTATTGCTTGATCCTGTGCATATCAAGATCTGTTACCAAGCTCCCACTGACTTTGGTGGCCCAGGACAATTTCCAGAGAACCTGTGTGAATTTACTCAGGTCCAGATTTCCAGGCCTTCAGTGTACTTTGCTTGTTGCAGTCTGAAACCGTCTCTCTGCTTCTGTAAGGTAGAATAGAGCTTCCCAGGTGAATGGGGAATAGGATACAGGACTTGTTTAAGGCATTGATTTAATAATGTGCTGGGGAGGCAGCTGATGATTTCTCTTAGTCCCACATGTAGGATGAGGACAGCCAAGAAGTCTTTCTGGGAAATGTGTCAAGATGTAGGTACAACCGGTTTTAAGACATGTTTTCCTTTGTGTCTTGGTGAGACAGTTTCTTAGGTTTGGCCTAATGTCTTTGGCTCTGCGGTCAGGGATCATTACAAGGAAGAAGGATCTGTATATTCTGGCTGCTAGAGAGCAGTAAGGAGCTTGGTAATCCACTTTGCTTTGGCAGGGTCCAGGTCATATTATACTACTGCAGCTCATAAAACTGACTCTTGTACTACTTAAGCATCCTGAGCCTTGAGCATAGTAGCCATCAGCCTTGTGCTGTGCTCCAGGGCTGGGAAGACCCTGCCTTGTTAAAATCTGTCTGAAAATTGAATGTATTACAAATTGGAGGTGAGGGGGAAGGTGGTTAAAGCATTGGTTTTGCTTAGCCCAAAGCTCATCAACTTGCTGTTCCCTCTTATCTGCTCTGTCCCAAAGAGGACAAACCCTGGTCAAACTGACAAAGTTTAGGATTAAGTCAGATACCCAGAATGTCCTCAGCTTGATTTTTCAGAACAGAAAGCAACTTTTCAGCTCTGTCTAAAACCTCTGGCTCAATGGATCAGAAGTGAGAGCATGCAACAATTCTTAATGGAAAAAGGAGGTGAAAACAAAAGCTTTCCTTTAGCTCTCAGTGATGCAGAGGTCCACTAGCAATATGTACTTTTCTGATTAACAGCGAACCCAGCCTGAATACAGAACTGATGCTTACAGGAAGAGGTGGTGGGGAGAGCATGGGCCTGCATGAATTTTTAATTCTACAAATTTATAGAATTGGTGCTTTGCTGGTTTGCACAAAGACTCCTTATTATGAGTCCATCAAGTTATAGACTCAGCAGGCATTTTAAACACTGCTGCCAGAGAGATGCTTGTTGAGGAGGTCCATGTGGAAAAGGAAGGAAGGAAGGGGGAAAAGTACGGAAATAATCTGTAAAAAGGTTGTTTCTTTTCTGGGAAATTGAGCATATAGGAGGTCAATACTATGTGTGTCTGGATGGTGAGTAATAGTGGGATACTGGGGCAGTCAGTGTGTATGTGTCCTGGGACAGGAGTGCAGGAGCATGTGTTCATGCACATGTGCTCAGAGAGGTGTGGTGGGACGTTGTGGCCACCTGGGTCTGTGCTGGGAGGCACAGCAGCATTAGGTATGTGTGTATGGATGCACATATGTACAGCCATCTCAGTTTCTTTTTTCCCTAACTTTCTGAAGTACGTGGAGGCTCTCTGCCTCACAACTCTGAAGAGCTTTTCTCACCTTTCCTCTCAAAGCTCAGAAGACTTCGCTTCTCTACCATTGTGTCGTTTGGAAGTGAAACCAAGTCTTCCAATATCTCCAGGCATGTTCTCATGTTCACATCTCTACACACCTCCAGACATATTCTGAGCACTTAAATCCTATGGGAATGCCTTTGTCCTCTCATCCAATGTGTGCATTCCCTGTGTAGTGCTTATGTCTACTAATGATCTATAAGATATGTCTGAAGGTTAGAAGGAGAGGGTAGAAGAAAGGGAGAAGAACATGAGGTTTGTAAACTGCTGCTAAACATCCCAAATATGTCCTGACTTGCTGCTAGTTCAGAACAGAATGCCAAATCGAGCCAATAGCATGAGTCATTTGAGGCCAGAACTTCACTGGAGTGAAATCAGCATAGACCTATTGAATTCATGAGAATTGAGGTAATTTTCCCTGCTTTCAATCTCTGGCATATCCAACAGCAGACAGGTTAGCATAAAGAGATGGCATTTTATATAGCCCCTTTTGAACACATCTTTCTCTCTCCTGTGTGCTTTAAGGAACTGAAAAAAATCTCTGAATTTTCCTTATTTTAGCAGTGTGGACTGCATGGCACAGAATCCTTTTAAGGGCATTAGAAAAAAACAGTCAGTCACCTTCCAACAGGCAACTACACACAGATAATCCTAGTAACCCCCACGATGCTTAACACATTACTTTTCAGTTCTCTCATTTTAAACTTGCATTCCTCCAGGTATTACTATCTAACTGTCTAGGCCTATCTAACTATCTGTCTAACTAACTGACTTTCAAGGATATTGTTCTAGCAGTGCAAGTTAACTTCTCTTGGAAGAAGGAAGAAGAAATAATACTTTCACTTTCTTGGCTTCCTGAGCAGCAAGGGAAAATAAGTCCCTGCAAACTTGTATGATCTGTAACATGGCAAAATGTTTTTGCAATGAAATGGTAACAAACGGACTTTGGGTGGGTGTTATGAGATCCGAGTCCTTTCCGTACTCTCAGGCAGGACCAATTCTTTATAACTTTTTCTGATGTGGCAATTCCTACTGAGTCAGTGTGAGCCTGTCAATAGAAACAAGCCTAGCAATTCTTTTATCAGTTGATAGTAGTGCTCAAATTGATTTTTACTTTTGGTTTCCAATGCACCACTGATCATGTAATAAATACTGAGAGAATTGGCAATTGCAGCTGATTATACTTAGTTGATTGCTGCTGAGCTGGGTGCACAGTGTCCACTGTGTGCACAACTTCTCATTTAAAAGCGCAGGACCAGAACATTTAGGTTTACAGCTGGAGGAGCCTTTGGGCACAGGATAGGAAGGCAGTGGCCTGAGATTTGGGGTAGCTTTAGACTGGTGTTGGAATTAGTGGATGCTAATGGCAGTTTCAGAGCTGAACATCACTATGGTGCTTTCACCGTTCTGAGAGCTGATACTTTGCATCACTGCCAGTGCTGCATTTGTGGGATTGGTCTCAGTTTAATTAGTCTGATTAATCAATGACATGCCAAGGATCCCCGTGTTACAAAATATTACCTCTCATTTTCCTTTCCTGCACAGGAAAATCCCTTGGATTAACATCTATGCCCAAGTTCAGCATGACAAGGAGCAGGAAATGATTGGCTCTGTCAGCCAAAGTGAAAATGCCCCCAAAATCACTCTGAGTGAGTTCACAGACCCTGAGGAGCTGATGGACAAAGAGCTGGACACGCGAGTGATGGGTAAGAGACAGTCCTTGGCTGGAGCTTGTTTCACAGTCTGGGTGAGGATGTTGGTCATTGGGGTATTAGGAGAGGCAGCGACTGTGACCCTAGGTACAAGCAGACCCTGAGGCACTGAGACAGGGAAAAAATGTCTCTCTGCAACATGGTAACAGGGAGTTTTTCTTACAGTTTTTCAGCTTTTCTCAGTGTTACATGACCAGGGTAGGACCTAGGAAACAGCAATAGGTGGAGCAATAGGAGTTAGTAATGACTGTGGCTCACAGCTATGCCTGCTCATGACCCTGTCTCTTCTGTGGACAAGTCCCAAAGTCCCTGAAACCTCAGAAGAATCAGATGAGCCAAGCTTACACTGTTGGTGTTCTATCATTACAAGTTAATATATCCCTAATAGCTTAATGAGTTTACTGCTGGTCAACTGAGCTGTAGTAACAGGTTTTCTGCATGCTCCATGCTTACTGCAAATACAAAAAAGATGTGTTACTCTTAAGAACGTTTTCTGTCTTTACACGTACGCAAGCACATCCTAAGAAGGAGTGAGAAGCAATATAGACCAAACTGTTGAAGCCACTGCACTGACTCTGTTCTCCATTTTCTCCTCCACAGGAAGCATCTCAACAATTGCCAACAGCGAAAGCACAAAGGAAATCCCCAACTGCACTAGTGTTTAATACTGAGAATCCACTTGGTCTACAACATTTCTGACTTTTTATTTGTAATTATTATTGTTATAATTATTATTATTATTATTATGAAAAAAGAAAGAGTTATATGTCATTATTATCATTTGGGAGGGGATAGGGTGGGCTTTTTCTGTTTACCAGGGCTGCATTCATAAATAGCAGGGGTTCTTCATATTTAGGAAATACTCATCAGATTAGCAAGAAAAAGCAAAGAGAGTCAAGTATGCAATGGGATTTGAATGCCAGCCTCCTGTTAAATACAGAAAGGGAATTAAGTATTCAAATCCAACAGGTAGGTATAGTACCTTAGGCAACATGTTGTAGGTAAATTGTCCCTTTTCAGCCCTTCTCAAAATAAGTCATGAATCAGCTACTTCATCCTGCCAGAGGGCTCTGGCTGGGTTGTTGGACCAGGCTCTGCAACATGCCAACAACCGTAGCTTTCCAATGACATGCATGTCTCAGCTTTTTGCAGGATCTTGCCTCTCTTAATTGCTTTTCATTTCAGTCACGCTCTGGCACTGTTGACTGCTGAGAAAGGAAGAAAAACCCAGAGCAAACACACATGTCAGTGTTCCTTGGATTGTAGATTGACTGGAGGAGACAGCACCACAAGCAATGAAGGAGCATGCCTGAGTTTATGAACGCAGCCCAAACCCCGTGCATGTGAATAGCGAGGATGCCGAAGGCCTACTGTAGATAATTACAATGTACATAGCTTTTTATTTCTTGGGAAATAATTTAATGTTTAGTAAAAGAAGATATGTTTAAAACAAAACCTGAACCACATACACACATGCACGCACACGCGTGCACACACACACACAAGTGCGTGCGCTCGTACACGCCAGCCAAACGGGGACCGTGGTGAGTATTTGAATCACGCTTTGGTTCCAAGCGTGTTCCAGTTGTCTGTCATATTTCAATCTGACACTGCTGTCTATAAACAGCATAGTTTATTTTTCTGTGTATAACTGCAAGACTTTTTTAATATATATATATATATATATTTTTATATATATATATATATATATATAGTATCATTTCCTATGATGGAGCAGAAAAAGATATTAGCAGGACAGACTATGAGCCTGTCATGAATATTTTAATAATGTTCATCATCTATTCACCTCTGTCACTGTTGTCCACTTCTGGAAAGGATCTTGGTGACATCCATTAGGGAAAATGAGGAAAACAAACATGAAATTATCACCATCTCAGTGTGGGCAAATACCAATATGCTTGCAGTACCCAGTACAGCCTCAACTCAACAATGGGCCAGGTTGCAGTAGCTTTATTCCCAGCGAGAAGTCATGCTTTTAGCAGTTAAGCTGGTGAAGTAAAGTGCTGTTCAGGATGTGTAAGAGTAGTAAGTTTTGCTGAACATGATGCAGGCTATTAGGGACTGCTCTTTGGTGAAGGGGATGCAGGGTCAGACCTGCTTAACTGAGCCAGGAAAGGTCTTTCTTATGAGTGCTGCAGAATGGCTGCTTCCAATTTTGCATGGAAATGCCATCAGAGTAATTTCTGCATGGTGGGTTGGTGCTTTCTGATTAGAACAGGGCAGTTAATGAAGAAAAGGTAGTGAAAAAGCTCTTTAGGAATCTTCTAGCACACTGAGTTGAGGATAGGCCCTAGGAATGGTGGAGTTTTGGGGCAGTAGGTTGACCTAGTGGTGAATTACTTTTACTCATTTTTCTTGAGTTGGTGATGTTAAAAATGGACCTTATTCTGCAGAGTATTGAGTTATAAGACCCAGCAGGAGTGGAAAGAAGATTGGAGGCACGTTTGGGAAAGAAGATTGGAGGCACGTTTGGGAAGATGTTCTAGTGCTTATGTGGTAACAGGAGGCAGAAATGAGGCTAGGTCACAATGTTTGTTACCATTTTTTAGGATCTGAATACAGGACTCCACATCACCTTTAATATATCTGTACTGAAATGAGGAGATGGCTAGAATTTAGGTGTTACTTGCTACCTCTCTGCATTGCAATATGCCAGCTGGCTACAAACCAGCCTCAGCTACATGTGTTCACTCTGCTAATGGGCTGGAATGTCTTTCAAAGGCTATAATCCTGATGGGTCTGCAGGTGGAGAGAAAAGTGCTTAAACGTAGTTTTGCAGAAAAACACAGGAGGTATTACAAAATTAAAATTGTAAAACCAAAATATAGGGAAATACTGTTTTGTGTGAAGTATTAAAGCTAAATATTCTCAATTCTTCTACTCCTCTATTTCAGTCAGGCTTGGGGGCCTTTTCTGTTGATTTAAAAATAATTCCTTTCTATTTCCTCCCTTGCTTTTCTGTTCTAGTTCCTAATATAAGCTGGAGAGTGATGGCTATGTTACTCTATTTAACCTTGAGTTTCCATCCATCACATGTGCATAAACTGTTGCATTACTGTCTCTGTTCTACTGAAACACCAAAGTAGTTTACAGTAATGGCCCAGTGATAACACTGTTAGCACAAGGCCATAGCTTCCCATTTAGGTATATATGGGAGGGATGTACATAAACGATGGTCCTGTGGGCCTTGAGCTAAATTGTGGGCTGATCTTAGTCTTTGCTGGTCATTAGGATTTGAGGGACTGCTTCTCTGAGGTGCTGCAGAAGACTGAATATTAAATACTCATTATTTTCCATATTAACTTTTTCTTTTATAAACCAGGAAATGAAGTCAAAAAGTTCATTGTTGTTTGGAGTTTTCTAGGTTTTTCATGGGATTAATCTCATGTTGATTTAAAAAGAAAGGCAGAGGCTTACAGTTTTCACAATTTCTTTTCACAATTTTTTAAATTTTTTTTACATTTTTTCCCTTTACACTCTTAAAGATGGCTGTTAAAGATCTCATAACAGATGGGAGGAAGCAAGGAGGAAAAATTGGGAATAAGATGCTGAAAAAAGTGGAAACATTTTCACTTCTCAAAGAAATTTAATCTCAACGAAGGCTGAGAAATTTCTGAATGATACCGTTAATTTTTGAAGAAACATCTGTCCAGAAAGCCATTTTCAATTAAAAATTATCCTAAAGGCACTACAAAACAAACAAACAAAATCCATGGAGCCAAAATTAAATGTCAAAAAAACCTGCCTGATTCCTGAGCTGGCTCAAACATCATGTTCCATGAGACTTAGTGGGTATCATTACCTCTCAGGATAGTTTGTCACACTTCTGTCTGGACCAGTGTGCTCCATGCACATTTGGAAAGAGCTTCCTAGGATGTACGTGGGACTGCATTTGCCAGATCATACCTCCTGCATTAGGACACAACCATGGCTGCTGGCAGCTGAAAAAAGCTTGTGTTCATGACTGAAAGGTGCTCCTTTAGGATACCAGAAGGGTAACTACTGCATCCCAGTGAGATACCCAGGGCTGTATCTATCCATTGGACCTCTGTAAGGTTTGGATTGGGCAACCAGCACTATCCATCTTTTTTGGAAGGTACTGAGCTGTAGTGTTGGCACAGACTGGAGTGTTGGCCACTTTTATTTGTGTATTCTGTGCTGGGAAATAACAACTTGGGATGTCATTGGGGTCTTTTCCCCTGCAAGTTTCACCCCTGAGGAAAATGTAATGGAAACCCTTGAAGCTGTAGATGATTATTTACCTGAGTAAGGAGGGAAAGAGCCAGTGCCGTGAGTAGAATGTAAGTAGCTCCCACGCTGTAGTTGTGTATAAAGAGGAAAAGAAAGAGAGAAAGAGAAAGAGAGAGTAAGAGACTGCGTCAGTGCCCTCTATCACTGCCAGCCTTTCCCCCATGATGGATTCTGCTGTATTAGCTGTAACTTAGGAATAACGCATGAGACCTGGAGACTAGATGCACCTTTTGGCTCTGTATGACTGTCAATCTGATGTAAACACCCAATAGATCCTTTGCTTAGTTTAACCTGTGCTTGAGAACCCCAACACTAAGCCCGGCAGGACTGGAGATGAGGCTGGAGCGACTGGGGACTGCAGAGTTTTTCAATTACAGCTGCCATCAATAAGAGCATGTGCAGGAGAGCGTGCATTTTCTTCTGGGCTAAGCTTTGGTTTTAGGGACGTGCAAAGATGTCCTGTTCTCCTCCCTTTCCCTTCAGTCAGTTCCCACACACATTCCAGGTCTGGCAAACCAAACCAGAAACCTCACATCCCTTCTGATGATGTCAGACAGTGCATTAAACCCAAACCACAACCATGGTTTTAAAGGATTAAATGAGGCAGACAATTGCAATACCTGTATTAAACACAGTAATACAAATGCATGAGTCATATATATACATATATATATACTGTTCTTGGTTTTATTGTTCCATTTGAATATTTCTACTGTAAAAAAGGCAGTGGTTTTGAAATTGTTGAAAATAAATGTATTTTTGTACATCAGAGTTACCCCTGGCTGCTCTTTCCGTCCTTGTTTTTCTTACATTTCCTTGTGGCAAAGTCTGCTCTGTCTTCACTGAATTTTCCTTGCCATATCTAGCCCTCCAGCCCTATCTGTCATTCAGGGTCATGCAAAGCACATGGAGGGTGAGCAGAGAAATGTTATAAGGCAGGATTTTTAAGATAAAAGATAAAAAAAACTACCTTTCTTTCCTTCTCACTCCAAAAATAATTATCTACTTGCCTTTCCATCCCACAGGCTGATTCCCTTTGGTGCCCTGGAGGTAAATAGGAGGGGAGAACTACCCCCTTATGCAGACAAGGGCCTGTGAATCCCATGCTTCCATTCCTTCCATCTAACAGACTTTAGTCTGGAAGAAGCTGTGGAGTGCCTAAGTGCCATCCCCCAACCCCCTCCCCCCCCAAAAAAAAAAAGCACACCTTCTTCACTCCTTGACACAAGAGACTGTTTAAAAATGGAAAAGAGAGCATGGAAATGTGTCTCTGGATATGCATCAGCCATCTCCCTCCATGGGCATGCATACACGCACACACACACGCTCACACCCCTTTGCTTTAGCTCTGGAGGTCCATAAACTGCAGATTTCTGGAGTGTGGGAGAGTTACCTGGGAAACGTCTCTCCATGGCTGTCTCCTTCTTATGCTCCTTCCCAGGTGTCCAATACTGGTCACTGGTGGAGGCGAGACTAATGGGTCAAATCTTTTCTCTGACCTGATGCAGCTAATCTTTTATGTACATATTACTTAAGAATGCAGCTGGTATCTGTTTATTCTCCCTTTTATAATCAATGATCAGTTGTTTCTGTTTTTCCTTTATGTCAGTAAGCTGAAAAGTTCAGGCAACCAAGACTAGGTTGGCCATCTCTGAGGGTGATGTATGAGAGACCTCCAGCATCACAGAAGACCTCTCAGCTTTTGAAATCTTTGGGTCTGGCCCTCTTTACAGCAATGCCAGTATAACACTTCTGTTCGTGGAATCCCAAAATACAAGTTATGAGCAGACAAACACAAATGATTAAATTACTGTGGCTTAACAAGCTGCCACTGAGACCCAGTAATTGACTATGTGTAGAAACCCAACTAAGTGCAGCTGTGAAGGCAAATGCAGGCACTTAAACATCAGCCTTCATCATAGTCTGGAAACATGAGCAGTAGTTCAATATTTGCCTGAATCCAGCTGTTTTTCTGTGATGGGTGGACTTACTAGTCCCTTTTTTAAAGGCAGTGTAAGCATTGCTTGCAACATTATGACATTCTCATGGTTGTGCCAAATATGGTGCTGCCCAGGAAAAGTGCATCATAACTGCTCCTGGGGTCAGCTCATCACTGTCTTGTTCCACTCTTCATCGTGGTGCTCAACAGCACCCTTGTGGTCCAAGGCTGCCATGCTGGGTGTGGGACACCTGTAGCATGGCAGAGAAAAGTACTGTCAAGGCCATTTTCCCCAGGTGTTGCTACTGAAAAGTTTGGCTTGGTTTGGGCTTGCTGACTAATGATGCTCTTGTGTTCCTTGTGCAGGGAGAGCCTTTCATTACTTGTATAATGGGAGCACCTAGAGGGCCTGTCTGAGCACACATCCCCCTTGCGCCTGCCACTGAATAAACCATGTTGCAGCGATGACGATGATGGAGTGCACAAGTGCAATGAGGCTTGACTGGGGCTGGCTGCATCCTCACCCACACACTGCAGTGTAGGACAGAGATGGAGGAAGACGCATGCCTGAACCAGCCAAGGCTCTGTCTTCACGCTCTTTGGGGCATTGGGCTGGATTCTCCTGCTGTAAGGCAGAATCTGAGAGGCACCTGATGGACCTTTTGTACTGTCCTGGAAGCTGAGTGCCCTTCTAAAACCATCAGCCTGAAGAGGTTTATACTCACTGCTCCTGCTTGCCAGGAGTGTGCCCAGCCTTGCCAAGGTAGGAGCGGAGCCACTTTCCCTTGGTTCATTCCAGGCCTTGGTGCAACCAGAAATACAAGTTCTCATACCCCAGGGAATTAGTCTGAGAGAGGAGGCCTTGTGCTCCAGGTACCTCCTTGTGAATGCTGCTGCCCAAATTCCAGTCCTTGTTCTGGGGACAAATGAGACATATCCCATCCAGAACTCATGACACCATGCACTTCAACAGGATGAGGCGGTGCTTAGCTGGATTTGCCTTCTGCTCAGGTCTTGCTTTTTCCTTGGCCCTCTCCCCAGTGAAGTACTCTGGTTATTAAGCACTATCAAAGCACCATTGCATTACTGACATATTATTGTAATACATCACTTGAGTGCTGGTCTGTTGTCATATATCATGGTGCTACATCAGAGGACTGACAGGTGACAGGACCCCCAGACCCAGAGACAGATCACTTTTCTAAGCTTTATGGGCTGCTTTTCCTCTCTAAGACAGCAAGCAAAGGCAAAGAAAGCAATGTTGGACTGCTGCCATGAAGCTTTCAAAGCCTTTAAATATATTTATCTATACATTTTTCCCTTGACCCTGAAACATTAATTAAACAAGTCTGCTGATGTTTCTACATGAGCCCGTAGAGGTGGATTATTTTGGGTCATGGAGGAGGGAACGATTGCTCACTGTGCACTGTTTCATGAGACTAGCATGTATGAGTGTCTATGTGTGAGCAGAAGAGAAAGGTTTGTCCTTGCAAAACAAAAAAAGGTGTGTTCCTGAATTTCAGAGAATTTATTATTAGTAGGTCTCTTGACTATATTTTTAATGCAGTTTTGCAGGTAGAGAGAGGACAGAAGGTAATTGTGGTGGTTGCTCTTGGGATTTTACCTATGGTAATACAAAAGGATTTGTTTCGTCATTGCTTTATGCTAGTTCTACCTGTGCAGGCCCACCGACATCAGTGAATTTAGTCTTGATTTACACCAGTCTGAGCTCTCACATCTGCAGGAGTTACATGCCTACTTTCAAGGACAGAATAAATCCTTTTTAATGCCTCGTTGTGAATGTCAAACAGTTTTCAGGCCAAAATTTAGGGGAGATTGTAATACTACTACTAATAAAAAAGCACATACTGGGACGTAGTGGGGAGGAAGGAGGAGGATGTTTATTAAATGAAACAGAAATGTTATGATGATGTGTGCTTTTAAAAATCCTGTGTTGGTTACATGAACCCGAAAGGCAAAAAGGAGAGAAAAACTGGAAACCAGGCATGAAACAGAGCGAGGAAGAACAGAGGTGGACAGGGCTGCCTGAGAGTCTGTGGCTGACTATCTTGCACAGTGAGAGGAACATGGATGTTTAATCATTTAATAGTTTTAGTATGGGAAATTTCTGAAGTCTCAGGCTGGATCAACCAAATCAACAGGAGATGTAGCACACCCAGTGTATGTAAGATGAGGTCATCTCTGCTCCCACATCCTGAGGCTCAGCCTTGAAATTCAAGTTTTAAGCAGCTGATTCCCAACTGAAGGCCTGGTGTTAAGCACTGAGGTTCCTTGTAGAGCAGTGGTGAGTGAGTGAGTGTTCAGGCAGGATTTGTAGGCCATTTTCAGAGCTCAACTGAGGGTTGTATGTAATTGTATTCAAAGGGTTGGATGGGTGCTGTGAAAAAGAAGTGGCTCCTGATACATGATTTAGGGAAAATGGGTCTGAAGCAGTTGTCGGGGAAAGGGCAGGAAGATGGGATGACGAAATGCCATGCAGTATTTGTCAGTTCATGGGACTCACTCCTCATTCTTTATATTAATTGGAATGTATGCTGGGTGAAGTAATGAGTTAAAATTATTTCCTGGGATGGGAGGCAAAGATAAGCTTTTACAGGGAGCTATTTAAATGGGCCGTCAAGAACTGACTAAGGCAATTGGCTGGGCTAAGACAAGGGATGTAGCTACCTGTCCTTGTCTTTTCAAAATGAACATCCCCTGAAGAGACTCTCAGAGAAGCCAGGGAGATTAGAGGAGTTTTAAGGAGGAGAAGAGGTGGTGAAAATGAAAGTGAGACAATCTGACAATCAAGATAAGGCAAAGTCAGCCTGGGCAGCACCTCTTGCTGCCAGATCTGGAAATGTTTGGCTGCACTTATGGTGTCCCAACACACATACACCCCATCATTTCAGAGTAGTTCTGGGTCTCCTGAGAGTCCACAAGGATGGGGAAGGACTGAGAGCCATAACATGCCACTGGGATGCTCAGGGACAGACAGTGCTGCCAGCAGAAAGTGAAATGTTTCTGTTACCTCAAGAGGTCTGCTCCACAGCATGCATGTGCTAAAGTGTCTAAAGCTTATTGTAGGCAAGTTTGGGAGTCTAAATCCATTTGCAGCTCTGGACCTTACTGCCTAATAATATTGCCTACACTTGGAATAATCTGAGATATTGTTAGGAATACCTGTGAGACTGTGTTTTTAATCTTTTTTTTAACCTTGAAATGTTCCTGTCAGTTCCACTCTACAGGCTGCTAGAGATCTGAACCCTGTTATAAGATGCTGAGGGACTTTCCTCTTTGGTTTTCGTATAAAACTTCCCTTCCTTTTGTAGGTTACGCAGCAAAGTCTCAGCATAAGCTTCACCTGCCTCCACCCGTTGCACTTTGGGACTATGAAAAATTTACAATATGAACAATATTTACCGTAAGAACAATTTATCCATTTCTAAAAGGAAAAAGTCAGAGAAAGGACAAACACACACATCCAATTCTGTAGGTTTGGTGCAGGAGAGCCTGGAGATAGTTTTTGGCATCAGTGGGCACATTCACTGTGGGTCTGTCATTAACTCCTATAGGCCTTGGGGCACACCACCACTCAGCGTGAATACCCACGAGTCCCACAGCCCCTACACCTTGCCAGCAGAGGAGAAGGATTTAAGGACTGCTGCAAATTATTTATTCATTCAAGATATTTTTATCAGCCTCCAAACATTAACTGATCCTGATTAGTGGGAGGGAATTGATCTAATTTATTTATTTATCTATTCCATTGAGGAATTTTGGACAAAGTTATTTTGAAGGCAAGGTGTGAAAACAATGAAAGGTCTAAGCAAATTAGGACGGACTATGCTAGGCTGAGAACCAAGCTCCTGTATGTCTGTTCGGTGGAAGTTTCTGGGCTTAGGAACTCTTCAGAAAGTCCAAGACTGCTCCTCAAGTGCCCTTTATATGGTCTGTGGGGATGGAGGGCAAGATGGAACTGAAGAAAAGTCTTAGTTCCTCACTTAAATGACTATTTGGACTTAAATCACTAACCTAAGGTCATGCATTAGTTTCTGGTTTGGGCTAAGGCAGATCTCTGCATGCAGTCATGCTCCATCTTGTTTGAGTCTGAATTTCTGGTTGTAGCTGCTGCACATGAACAATCTGCGAACTGGACTGAACCTCCCCTAAAGACCACCTGGCTTGCATTAGGACCTCTGACTGTGAGGAAGCCTAAAAGGGACACTTGGGTCAGCGGACTGGAAGGTGTTGAAGGTGGAAGTGGGTGGAAAAGACTTCAAAGGGAGGCTAAGCATTCACTCTGAGCTCAGAATGGTGCTAGGCTTTTTGTTTTGTTTTGTTGGGGTTTTTTGTGATAAAACCCTGCCTCTAATTTTTAAATCAGAATTAATAGCCAGTCAGGAATGTTGGCTTCAGACGTTATTATTATGTTTCAACAGATGTTCTACCAGTCAGATTATTTAATTAGCTTCATGCTCCTTAACCTCATAAATCTGTGAAAGTTGTGACAAGGAAAAAGAAAAGGAATTAATGATAATAAATCAATACACTAGACCTTCTTAATACAGTCTAAAAAGTTTGGATCAAAGCACTGTTGAAAAGTTTGGGGAGCAAACTGAATGTCTCTGTCTGGGATATAAATCTTACGTGAGCACAGTTTTGGAGGAAAATAACCAGGATTCTCAGCACAGCATCCTTGGAAAGTGGGGAGAGCCTTTGTATGTAGGGAGCTGGTTTGGCATTGGAGAGACCTGCATACAGTCCCTAGCTCTGCCACTGATTTAAAATGTGACTTCCAGAAACTCTGTCTGTTCCTTTTCCTGTCCTGCTTAAACAGTGGGAATGTTCTCTGAAGCAGAGTCTGACCCTAAGTACAGCCATGTATTTCCATGCACAGAAAGTTTGCATCATGTCTACATCTATGGTGATGTAGAGATGGTTACTTTGGGAACTTCAGGGAGAGAAGTGACGGTAATAAACAGTAGCAAAAGAGCAAGGAGACAGTAATATTCTGACAATTTTCTTCTTTCTGTTCCACTGGGTCCTTGGGTTTTCATATATTTACCTAGAAAGCAACTGATTTTCTCAAAACAAAACAAAAAATGGAGCACCCTCTTTCCACAAAAGCATTACTGCCTCTTTGCCCTTCCTTTGGCTTATGGGTCCGTTACAGACCTCTTTGTCTCTCCTCTGATGCTGCAGAACCTTTCATTAAAAAGGAGACAATTAATAAATTAGTCTCTGCCAATTATCCACTTCTGCTTGACACAATTCTATGTTTTCTACCTGTACACTTCTTTTCTTCCCCAGCATGGGAAAATACAACTTCTCCTTAACATCCAACATACACCAGCCCAGCTCTTTGATGGCTTATAGGGTCCTAGGACCCTCTCAAACAGAGAAAATTGGATAGGTTTATACGTATGCACATACACACACATATATATATGAGGATTTTTCTCAAAATTATTCCAGAGAAGAGGGTCATCACTTAAGATACTATTTGGAAGAAAATGTTCTTTTTTCTCTCTGCTTCCCATTGACAAAGATGCTTTAGGTGACTGGCTTCCTGATTTCCATACCTCTGTTACTCCCTTAACTTGGATAATAGCAGTATCACCCCTTCTCCCACCTTTATGTTATGCAAAAAGTCTTTTGTTTTTGCTGAGGTGGGTGGATGAATAGATGGCCTAGGGACCTGCCAGCACATCTGTGGAGCAGCAAGGCCATCCCAGTCAATGAAGATGGAAAGCTAAGTGACGATTTGGTTGCTTCACCATAGTTCATCTGAAGCACTTGGTGCTATTGCAGACAATAAGCTTAGTACTCAATGGATATGAATCTGGCCTTGAAAAGTAATCCTCCCCCATTAGGTTTTACGCAGTTCAGTGGGCAAATCTTTCTATTGTATGGAAAGAACTAGCCATTGCCAGGATCCTGGGCCAGCTGTTGCCAGTAACTGGACTGGTATCTCTGCATTTACTGCACTCATGTTACGTGATTACAGGAGACATGAGTCAGTGAATCAAAGCATACAGTGACCCACTTCATCTTCAGCATGCCTGGAAGAACAGGGCTGTATTCCCATGTGTGGTATTTTAAAATGTGTTGCTCTCATCTTCATTTCAGAAAAATACTTTGTTGACAGACTTTTGCCCCTCCAGAGACCGACTTCAAACGAGAAATCGTTTATAGAGGAAAAACTCCATTCAGTAAGGGCTTTTTTTTGTACTCTCATTGGCTCCAGCAAGCCTTTTTTTTGGTCTTAATTTTTCCTTCCAGCAATTTCATATAACATGTCTCACAATATGTCTGCCCTCCATAAACCAGATAAATCAGATGGGACAGAAACCCGGGCATGGCAGGAATGGATTTGCTCCAGAAACTTCTGAAGGTCAGTTTTGACTTTGCTCTGAGCAATTTGCAGTGGGATTTAGGTCAAGCATGGACAATATGGTCATTCCCCTGAGATCTACAATTAAATGTTTTTTCCCTGCGTGGACCTGGTAACACTTGCTACACAGCATGCACCAGTCATTGCTCTGAACTTTGTTATGCCGGCTGCAGTAAATGGGTCCACTCTCCTGGTGTTAGTGCCATGGTAGGAACTAACATCACCTATTGAGTTTGTTCATTTTTTTATAATCAGATACTTTCCAATGGCTGTATTATGCTTTGTTTTTTTGGTTAACTGCTTCCTTTCATCTCCAGCACCACCACCTGTTTCTCTGCCTTCCTTACTTTTCAAATGGCATCATATCCCTGCTCAGAAATTCCCACCTATGCAGCCAGTTTAGTGGGAAGGTGAAATTCACCCTTGTTAATTCAAAGGTACAGAAGAGGAGAAAACTGGGTACAGAGAATGGCCATCTTTTGCATATTTGCATGACTGTCACAAAATTTAAGTTTAAAAAGGTCCAGGCAATGTGACCTCCCTCCTACTGAGGGCTAAAAAACATCACCTGCTGTGTCTGCCTGCAGCTCAGTGACGCCTTTCTGCTGAAAGCATCTTTCTCAAGGCAGGCTTTGATGCAACCTGAAGAAATGGACAGGACTCTCAGCTAATATTCCATTTATCTTGTTTCCCCCTCCCATAGTGTAGGAAAACAAACAAATGATGTTTACACTTGTTGCTTTTATTGCCTTTCTTTAGAAACTATGCTACCATTATATATGTTTGTCACATCATTTTTAGCAGGGACAGAATTAAGAATGAAGTTGCAAGGGAGGAAAATGTTTATAACAGCTACATTTTTTATTTGATGAGAAATGCCTCCCAGGTAAAAGGAGACATTCTTGGATAAATTCCACATTTTCTGCAGAGCATGAACAGGTAGGCTGAGGTTTTGCATGGTAACCCATCATTAGTGCTGTTATCACTGACAGTAGCCAAACAATCTTCTGTTTTCTAGCAGTTAGAAAGAAACCATAAAAATATTTTTGAGTGCAATCAGGAAGGCTTCTTTTAGAAGCTCTTCTTTTAGAAGTTCTTTTAGAACTCCAATGCCCTTTAAAAATATAGGGTTTTTTTCTTCCCCTTTCATTTCTTTAAGTTTTCTTTTAAAATGAAGAATACGACAGGCATTAAAATGAAAAAGGATCTGGAATCATTTTGACTGAGAGGAAAGAAATATTTGTACATTATTCATCGTATTCTCGGTTATTCATCAAAAGTTTCATTCTTCAACTAAAGTCTTTTCCTTATCTTAAAGCCACTGACATGAATATATATCACCAAGTTAAAAAGATTGAATTACACTTCTCCCGCTGCTGCTAAGATTCATGGAAGCTCAAAGCCCAGCCTAGTCCCTAGGTGTACCGAGCCAGTGCATTTTATGATTTTCGGAGAACAACGCTAACAGGGTTTGTCTCTTCATTGTGATACGGAGATGATTGAAAATGTGCCGCTATATTGCTTGATAAAAGACCTTTGCCAAAAAGCAGAGCAGCTTTGTCATTTGAGAGCATTACCCATGGGGCTTAAGAGACCTACTTGACAGCAAAAGCCCTCGCTTTTTTTTTTTTTTAAAGCAGTATGTTCTCCATTGCTGTTGTTGAGCAACTTGAGCAAGAGAAAAGAAGGAGCTGAGATGTGATCCATAAAATCTTCCCTGAGCATTGTGTTGCCCCATGAGTACGAGGGGAACAAGTGACATTTTCTTGCTCTGGTTCCTAGTGCTTGTTCAGAGGGAGAGTCACTCCTGGTTCGTACTGCTCTGCTACACCAGCTCGTGGCTTGCCGAGGTGTTAGCTGTTCTTCAGGTGCCCAGCTTTAAAATGAGCATGGATGTAGCGATATGCTGCAGTGCTCAATGCAGGATGACTGCCCACACTGCCTGATTTAATTTTGCAAGTGCTGGGGAGACCTTTGCTGTCATAGTGACACTTGGAGTGCAAAGAAAGGTGATTTAAAGTGAGTTTGGTGTGTCTAATGTGCACAGGCAAGACGTCCTTTGCAGGATGCACTGTGTGCTGGCTTGAGACAGAGATGTCTGGAGGCTCTACTCCCCAACCATCTGCGTGATGGAAAATACACAGAGCTGTTTTTAGGTCCTGCACGGGGATCAGGGTCAGTCACATGAGCACGGCAGCCCTGTGGCAGACAGGCTGAGTTGGCCGGCATGCAGGATATAGCGCAGCCTTGCTCTGGGAAGTCTCAGCTGTCACCCCTGCCTCCTTGCTACCCACCTCAAGGGAGAAAGGGCTGTCCTTGGCACTGCTGCACCAGGGCATCAACTTGATGGCATCAACCCTGAACTCACTAGAAGAGAAAATAAAAAGGGCTTGTGGGTGTCCTGAATTTCCTAGTGGGTCTTGCTGACATGGGTCTTGACTGATTTTACATTTGACACACAAGGACTTAATTTTTTCCTGATCTTTTTTAAGATGCATTAAAAGAGGAAGTTCACACCAAGGGGCCTCAAATGCATGAGAGACAGGAGACAAGTCCTGAGAGTCGCTCTTATACCTGTTTTGCAGGTGTTGAAGCAGGTGCAAGGGGTGAGACAGGTGTTTGTTAGTTTTTCTGCAAGCATCCCAGGACCAAGGAGGCACCTCAGGGCTGCCAAAAAGATGCTGTAACCTTCAGCAAGACAGAGTGAAGAAAAAAATCCCCTTACTCCTCATAGCCTATGAAATGTGAATTTGGTTTCATGACACAGACCCTAATTCTTAAATAGAGATAACTTTTTCACCAATTTTGTCATGCATTTCTGGGTCCAGGGCTACCAAATGGTATGTAGCATCAAATAACAGCAACAACAACAGCAATGCAATAATATTGCCTAATGATATCAAATGCTCTTGTACAACTATTTGTTTTGATAGCATTTCAGACCTATGCCATCAAGCATTTCGCTGCAGAACTGGTATATTTTACACAAACACACAGAGCCCTTCTCAGCCACCTTCTCCTGTAGTGACCAACAAGTGCATTTTTCTGCCTTTGCAGGTGGTTGGGCACCCACCAATCCTTCTTTTGCTCCATAACAAGGACAGTGTTGGATGATCTGCACTGAGCCATACATCATTCTGCAACAACACACCTTTGATGGGAAAACGGACCACTGCAATTTGAGCAAGGCTGAGCTCTGACTTGCCAAGAGAATGTGGCGATAACTTGAACTGATGGGAGCTTGGGAGAGGAAAACTGTAATTAAAATCCTCACTGAAGTTCAGGAAAGCTGGATAAAATAATGAGAAACTGGGCCAGGAAAAAAATAGTGACACGGTTGTTGTCATTTCAGATTAAATGGATCCAATTTAATGTGGTGATGGTGAGAAATGTATTTTTAGAAAACATAAAGGGCCTTTATATATCTCTTTCTTGTCCTTGGCAATTTAACAAGTGCTGTTTTTGTATTTGCCTCCCCCTAACCATAATACTTGCAAATTTTCTCCCCTTTTGCTGCTGTAAAGTCCAGAAAAGAAGGCTGGGTTTTAAACTCAGCCCACGTAGCCCTTGACTTACCTATTGCAAGAAACAGACTGTGAGAGGTCCAATGGGAAATCACATTTTCTATGATTTGAATACCCTTCCTTTTCCCTAAATTATGAAGTGATGCTGGGCAAAAGGTAGCTGAGGAAGCATGGTTTGCTCTCTGGCTGGTTGAGCAGCAGGGCTGAACCAGGCAGATGACCAATTAGTGAAAGCAAATAGCACAGGAGCAAACTCTTTTGAGCCAGGCTGCTGCTGCAAATGAAATGAAGGGTTTTTCAGCCTGTGCCCAAAAATTAATGAGACTAAAGTTAATCCAGCTGTCCTACCTATGCTCTCAGTATCAATATCCGTATACACTATGCCTATGTTAGTGAGTGTTATTTTTAACAACAAGACAAAGACTATGAAGAATTGAGAGGTGTCTGCTTTGTTTTGAGCTCTTAATTTCCAAGACCTGTGCAAAAGCCTAAGGAGATTTCTAAAGTACACATAGGAAAATACTGAAAAAACTCACTTGTGCCATTTCTGCTACCAGAAAATGTGCCGGTAGCAGGTCCCTGAGATATTAAAGAAGAAGGTCACAGTCCATCAGCTACTGAAGCTGCAGGACTGGGATGGTGGTGTAAATCAGTGCACTGCTCTGATGCCAGTCACTCATGCTGAGTTTCAGAGAACTGCGCTGATTTATACCAGCGCTGGCTCTGACCCCTTGCAGTGCTGGATTGACGTGTACTAGGCCAAAACCAGGAACAACCTCTTCAGTGGCTGCCCTTATTTCACAAGTTAACTTTTTCCTCTGTTTACCCCTTCTGAACTCTGGAGCTCTCTCTTTCCACATGAGCTGAGCTTTCTTGAAAATGATTGTTTAATGGGAACATCTGGTGTGTGAATGGAAGACTTATTCCTCCTTTTCCCTTCAGTAAATGCTCATTGCGTACTTTAAAAGTTGATCTTTTTTTCCTTCCTCAAGCAGAGAAAAAAATATGGATCATTACTTGACAGAACAGACTGTGCTCTTTAGTTACTTAACGTGTGCGGGTGTAACCTGCAAGCCATGACTTAAGAGCTTTCCCCACAATTAAAAGTTTTCACTGTAAAGTCTTGGTTTCTGATTAAAATGTAGCAGTCCTTCCTATTGTTCAATTAGTGCTAATTAGATAGTACCTGGGCACAATACTCCTTGCAATTCAGTGACCACAATCTGGGATACTTCTTTTTTGTGAGGAAAAAAAAATCTTACAAAAAAAACCTTACAAAAAAAAAACCTCACAAAAAATCCTGAGTTCGTCTACTTGTGTTCTGTTTAGAACTGCGGGAAATTAAAAAATGGAGAGATAAGTAGGTATTATTAAAAATATCATTTGCATTCATGCTTTCCCTTCCCTTCCCTTCCCTTCCCTTCCCTTCCCTTCCCTTCCCTTCCCTTCCCTTCCCTTCCCTTCCCTTCCCTTCCCTTCCCTTCCCTTCCCTTCCCTTCCCTTCCCTTCCCTTCCCTTCCCTTCCCTTCCCTCTTCCTGTTTGCAATGGAGGTGCTACAGAAAGATGACCTCTGCATGGGCTTTTATAATAACTGGCTTGGCGAACATCTAATGTTGTTGGTGAATTCGTAGGCTTCATAAAGTTTCATGCACTCTGATGGCTTTTTGGCTAAGCCAGCTTTAGCTGAACTCCCTGTTAGCTGAAAATGATTTACGATAATCTAGTGCGAAATGCATAGGCCATATAGAAAGAGTGGATGTGCAAAGTTTTAGTGCAAGGTGCTGCATATAAACAGAGCTGCTCTGACACCAGTCAATCATGATGACTCCCAGCAGACCTATGCTGATTTATGCCAGCCCTGGTCCTGACATGGGAAGATGGCAGAGACCCACAGTTTTGGCATGAGAAAGGTAGAGGCCCACCTTCTCAATGTACTCAGGAATGTCTTAAACAGGGAGCTGGTATCCCTGATTTGTTTAGGACAGGCTCATATACTCTACAGATGAGAGCAGTTTTGCAAACCACACAGCAAGGAAAATAGATACAGCAGTGGGCAACATCCGTCTGTGTTTTGAGTTCCAGGATTCTGCTGTGGGTCAGCCTGGTACAGCAGTGTCACTGGCTGTAAAACTGAAGTGGTGGGCACTGATTTACCTAAATGCATTGAAGCCTCCAGAGAAGACAAAATAGCATCATATTGCTACCCCTAGGATCAACGCACTAGATAGATAGATAGATAGTTTGGCTGGGGGGGGGGGGGGGGGGGGGCAAACATGGCATGATATGGCAGCTTGAGCTGAGAATCAGAAGCCATTCACCATTCTTTTGGCATGATTCAGTGTCAATCAGACAGAAAGTGATGCCAAAGTTTAGAAAATGCCATGCAGACCTCTCTGTGTCAGGTAGAATTACCCTTTCCTGCTAGTTTGGGTCAAAACTAACAAGTAAAATGATTTAAAATGGCATGACTCATCAGCCCGTGCCTCATCCACCTGCCCAGCCAACCATCTGTGAACCAGCTGAATCCAAGAGCTCTGCGGTTGTTCCAGTTCATTCCCAGTTAAGTCAGGCAAGGTGTAGGCACCATTTGAAACTGCCTGCACAAGATGATTGCATGACAAGCAGAAAAGAAAACTCCAAATCAGAAACCAGAGCCTCGTTTCCAGTGATTGATATGCTAGGTCACATGCAGTGCTTGTGAGGAACCCCTACCCTCCACTGGCCCGATGGGCTAGAGTAGGAAGCATCTTGTCAGTCTATTCTTGTTCTACTTTTTTCCCACTTTGCATTGCCAAAAAATCATATTTTGAATAAAGATGAGAATTTGTTACTTTTAAAATCTACTTGCAGATCCCTGCAGAGGACCTCTGGGTCCCCTGTAAAAGACCTCTTGGTCTTTTGGCCTCCAGTTGTCTGAGATATTCAGAAAATCTGTGCCACATCAGCTGGGACATTCAAATGAACCCATGTAGCAGCAGGGATAGCCTACATAGGACTGATTAAAATATATCGACCTGGTAAATGAAAGCTTAACTATCTTGAAAAACAACCCATCTCATCTCTAATTTTGACACAATTTGTCCCACTGTCTTCATTCCTGCCTGCTCACTTCCTCTTTTGCTCTGATGAGACACTGTTGTCTGTGTATGCAGCTTGGTCCCACTCCTCTTCCCCTCTATTACTTCTCTTTTAAAAATGCAAACATTCAGCTGTTCATCAGAAGCCTTCTGTTTTCCTAGACATTTTACTGTCAGCCTTGTGACACTGGCAATTTGGATCATTTTGCTTTAAGCATATTTCATTGTGCAATTATAATACCAGGACTGTGTCAGGTGAGTTATACAAATGACACTTCGAATGTCTCTTTGGGGTTTTTGTCTGTGTGTGGTGTTGTTTTGGTTTGCTATTATCGAGCTTCAGTCTCAGAAATAATAGATGGCTCATTTATTTTCTAGGTTTAACAACCACCATGGTAACTATCAGAAACTGCAGTTATAGGATGTTACACACCTTCCTTCACTATATTTGAACAACTTCTGAATTCCTCATGGAAATGGGCTTGATGAGTTAGATGCAGGTAAAAGTGGGGGGGACAAAAGCTAGGGCCATCACTGTCACTGTCTGTGGTGGCCAAAAACTTCTCTTTCAGTTTGATTTACTGACACTTGCATTTGAAGTAACAGGACTTAATGACAAAAGAGTGGCTGAGATGGGGACGGGTGTTCTGACCATAAATGCTGGAATTAGTGCTCTCTCAGAATATCCAAACCAGGATTATTGTCCTAAATTGTGTTTAGTCAAGAACTTGGAGCAAAGAGAAATGGTCTGGTTTTAGCAGAAGTTTCTCTTATAAAAAGGAACAAATGGTCTGTAGGATGGATGGTATCCCTCTTGGTCTCCTCTCTCACTTTCCTTATCCGTCTGGGCAGATCTTTGTTTATCTTTGTAGAGATGAACGTTTAGCTGGGAAAAAAAATCAAACCCAAAACCCTATACCCAAACCCTTCACAACTCAATGTTTTATTTCTCCAAGTGACTTGTGTACTCTATCTATCTGTGGAGCAACTCTCTACATACAGGCTTCTATTTTGCTGTTTCCCCTTAAGGGGCTATTAACTGTGTAAACAACTTCAAAACAAAGAGCCTGGGCCATTTCATTAGGGGAAACCATCTCTGCTTCCAAAGGCCTCCTGGGAAACAGGAGTAGTTCATTAAAGCCAGGGTGGAGTAAAAGGCTCTGTGTGCATGCAGAAATGGAACCACCATGAAACATTAATGACCTCAATGCATTAGCGAATCTTAAACTAGAGTAGAATTACGGTGCCTCTGGGGACTCGAGTGCACCTCCTTGGATTTTATTTTTTTAATGCTAGGGAAAATATAGGCTTCAAATTTTAATGTGAAGAACAAAACACTTTGCTGGTGTGAACTGAAGGCGGCAATCAAGCTGGCCCTAGGCCAGTGATGTGTAGAAAGTAAACATCCTAATTGTCAGCTGCTGCCTTTGCTCCAGTCAGTGATATTGTCAAGACATAGGGTGCTTAATCCATATTGCCAAATAAAGGCTCACCTGATTTCTTTGCTTTGTGATGATTCTCCATGAACAGAATCCACTGCTGAATCACTTTTATTGCCTTGATAAGTAGCTATGTGTCTTGCCATTTGTAAAGCATCAAAGAGACATTTGGCAATGCTACGTCAACAGCAGGCAACTGTTCATGGCAGTATTGATCCCAATGGAAATTACTGTACAGGTCTCTCCTGTGAGTTATGACCTCTACTAAAGTTGGGTGACATTACTCCAAGGAATACTTTGTTCAGCAATGGCAGAAAGAGCACAATTTCAAATGCAATGAAGCCCTGCAGAACAATTTATGTTGAAATTTGCAAACACTATCAGCCCCAAGAAAAATATATACCCCTCTCCCCCAGGAAATTTAGTTTATAAATGATGGCTCAAGTTTGTTTAAAAGTTGCTATTGAAAAGAAGAGAACAAGTCTTTGATGAGAGGTGCTGTCTTCAGCAATTTTTGAGTTCTTTTGTCTTCCCCTCCTCTTCTACCACGGGGTGCAGGGAACACGTCTCACATGGATGACAAACCTTTCAAGACTGGAAGATCGGGGGAAGATGGGGAATGTGCCTGTGATACAGATTATTTGGGAAGAAGGCATAGAGTACAGTCCACTGATTCTCATCCTAGGAAGTGTGTGTGTCATCGGAAGGCAGGAATGGTCATCCAGGGCCAAAATAAGGGACCTCCTAGCCCAGGGCCCTCCTTTCCAGCAGTGGCTGTGAGCAGAGGCTTAGAGAAGAGAAGGAATGGCAAATCTGTGAGATACTTCCCTCCTAGTGCTCTGCCTGCCTCCAACTATTATTAGCTTGGGACTTTCTGAGTCTGATGGGGTTTGTGTAGCTTATAACCCTGAAATGATCTGTTTTCCACGTACCTCACCAGTCTCCCCTTGACCTCTGTCTGAGCCCACAGCATCCTTTGGCAAAGGACACTTCTCCCTGTAGTGCTTTGCTCAGTCTGAGAACCACTGGTCTTGAAAAGAAGCAGGCTAACCTTTCTGTTTTCTCTTAACTGTTTTCGGTCACAGTTTTCAGACACACAGCTATCTTCTGACCCAAATGACAATTACATTCTATGATACAACAACTGCCCATTGCCTGTGGCGTGTAAAGTATATTGGGATTACCTGAGACAAAGAACTAATGATTCAATGTTATGTCTAATGTTACTTGTCCAATGCTGAGCTGCTTGTCTCTGTTCTGGTCCTAAGGTTAACCCATAATATTAGATCCAGCTGCTAACAAGATCCATGAAGCGCTCACATCATTAAGTTCCCACCTTGCCATCATGCCTGAATGGCACTGGTTGGTAAGGTCAGGATAGAGACAAAAAAATAGCTATGCCCACACATCTTTGTAAGGTGGGTAGTTAACAGGCAAGAATATTAAATACTCCTTGCTACCACAAATGCTGAGCAACCGCAGCAAGCAGTGTATGTGTGTATGGGGAGGGAGTATCTTTGCACTGCCTATCATTCTGAGCTCTCTTTTGATTCTACATCTTTGTCCAGACCCAATATTAAGAACGAACTTTTTCCGCCTGGCACTGATGAAATTAAAGCTAATGTCACAGAAAGTGCATTTTTAATTTTTCATTTACTTTTTTGGAAAAAGAATGGAATTTTAAGAGTTTCTTCATGTTTGTAGACACATGATGTGGTGCATTTCCTGTTTGTCTGAAGGACAAGTTCTTCTGGTATGAGGCAAGGCTTTTATTCTGTTTTAAAATTTTAATGTTGGTTAAAAAGTAATAATGCATCTTTGTGGCATGGGTTATGGTGGTAAATATTTAAAGAAATTGCATAAATCTGCCCTGTATCAGAGGCAAGAGTTCGGGAAGGATGCAGCCAAATTTGGAAAGGGAACAATTTTTCTTTTTGAGGCAGATCAAACATCAGTCCATCCTCCTCTGCATTTCCCCAGCACAAATTCTGCAGAGCAGGAGGTATTTCTGTTCACATTCAATGGAGGAGCTGAGCCATAAAGAAGCATCAAACAGAGCAGTGTCATTTTCTTTGTGATCTGTGCATGCCTGGTGCATTGATTTTTCCATGGTAGAAAGCAGAGCAAGCTCTCTCTTCAATGGAGAACTCAGGAAGACATTGTGTGAAAGTGAATGATTGTTAAAAAAATGGCCGCTTTTCTGTGTTCTTGATTCTAGCTGAGACAAACAGTTACGGGAACATGCTCAGTCTCAGCCTGCTAGCATGTATCTTATTAGCCTCTGGGTAATTCACCTCAATTGGAAATTAGCCATGGGTTTGTTTTTGGAAGACTGCTATCACATGCAGTTCGTGGCACTCTTAGGAAAGTCTAACTTGGGACACCCTTACAGCAGCAGGGGCACGTTGATCCTTGGATGTCCTGGGGGTGCAAACACATCCTATCCTTTAACTCTCTCAAGTCCTAACCCCATCAGCTGGTATAGGCAGAGCTGTAGTTACCCATCCTGGATGTCCATTTTCTCAGGGGCTGGAGGAGAGATATATCTTTGACTGGATATGGTAATTTTCTCAGGTTTCAAAACTGGAGGCTTGAGAGCCTGTGTTTTTTAATTCTAACCAAGGAAATCAAGATCTCAGATTTATTTATCTTTTTTAATATTGAAAGTCATGGTTTTTACTGCTAAGTTGAAAAGGATGAGAGGGAGAGCTGGGAGGTTTGTCACTAGCTGGGAGTCTGTACCAGTCCCTGGGTCAGTGTGTTCTTTGATAGCACCAAGCTACTACTAAACAGAGCAAGTAGTTGGTATTTTCAAAGAGGCTTAGTCTTGTTGCTTGTGCAAATCACAGAACAAGGAAGATAAAAGCCCTCATGTGTCAAGTCTGGCGCTCTCTGTACCCCTCTTGACTTATAGGGTTGTAGTATCTGCTCCAGGAACAGGCCTTGTCTTTCTGTGCTAAGTGGTGGACACCACAAAGTTGTAAGAGCTTCTCAGCTTGGCACATTTTATTAGACTCTCTTTGCAGCCATGATCAGAAAAATTCAAGTCAGAGAGATCTCCAGTGCTTCCTGGGACAGCATTTTCCATCAAAATCACAGAAATGCTGGTTGGAAGGGACCTGTGGAGGTCTTTAGTCCAACATCCCACTCAAAGCAGGACTTTTACCAATGCTAGAGCAGGCCAGCTGTGGCTTTGTGTAGCCAAGTCTAGAAAGTTGCCAAGGACAGAGATCCACCACCTCTGGTGTGACCTGTTCCTGTTCTGCAGCAACCTCCTTGTGAAGAAATTTTGCCTGCTGTCCCACCTGAACTGCCCAAGCTGGAATCTGTGGCTACTGCCCCTTGTTTTAGTAAAAGAAGCAGCTCTAGGGATCCTTTCTAGGCTTCCTTAAAGCATTTGTGTCGAATACAGGACATTATTTGTAGATCAGGTGCATTTTGTTGGGTTATAGAGCATGTTAGTCATTCCCAGCTAGATCTGTGAGCACAACCTTGCCAACCCACCCTCTCCTATAGACCATCAGTACAATGCACAATATAGCGGTTGGTGCCTTGCCACAAATCATTTTTGGTGGAGGAAAAGAACTTAAGGGAAAGGAAAAACAAATACAAATCAGACAGCTCTGCAGGTTGCTCTAAGTCTTGTGTTTGTAGACCCCTGCCTCCCTCCCACCCCCAGTTAATTACATGGTCAGGCTGTGAAGGTAGCAGGAATGTTAAAAAAGCCCATGTGACAGACTTGCTGCAGCCAGCTGCCATGCTTGCCCAAAGTTGAGGGAAGGAAACCAATTAAATGGTGTTGCCTTGCACATGGAGGATGATACTGCTACCGAGCAGAGAAGCAATCTCATCAATTCCCATGGAAGGAGGGACAGCTGAGGAAGACAAGGGGGAAGGCGAGTGAATGGCAGCTGGTGGAGGGCAAGCAAATAGCATTTTCCTATTATAGAGCCTAACAGGGATTGGTTTATGGATCTCTCATTCTTTTCATGTTTGGCACCTGTCATCTGAAATCTGGAGACCACAGACAGCACACAAACTAAGCTTGGCAGTCTCTCATTCAAAGCTGCTTCTGGATGGCCACGCTGCCAGTTTTGACAAACACAGTCACTCCTCACCCTCCCATCCCCAGTATCCTTCCCTCGTTTATGCTAACTAATTCTTTTTCTTGCTCCCATTGTATGGCTTTGCCTGCCATAATGACAGAGACCTGCTCATTAGCATCTGAGCCTTTGAATGCTTCTGAGGAGACCACTGCACAAGATCATTAGCAAGAAGAAAAAAAATACTAAGCCCTGCAAAACAACAGCCCTGCTCCCAAACAAATAATGAGCCTGTGTTTTCCAGTTGGTATCTCATACAGGAAGATGCTCTGGGGACTCATGATCAGATGTGGCAGTCTTACCACTACCAGCTGACCTAGTTGTATTGTTGTGTCACCCCTCTAGCCCTGAAATGAAAGGCAAGAAGTGCACCTGTCTGAGAGAATGAGTTGGTCATGAATCTCACATCTTGTCAGGATCACAGACACAGCCAGAATTTGCAAGAGTTTGTGGGACATACCAGTTCCAACACATTATGGCAATTTGGCTTGATTTGTGAAGGCTGGCCAAGTGACACTTTACTGAATATATATATTTTTTTCCTTCAGGTTCATACAAATAGCCATGGCCACCCAATCTATCATCAGGGCATTTGGCTTGTAAATTTAAATTGCAATACAACACCACCAAAGAACAACTTTTACAAACGTGTACCTTGGCTGCTTGCATCTCAGAAAGCTTTCCTCAAAAGCCATCATTCTGCAGAAAGCCTGAGAAAGAAAGAAGAAAATAGTCACCACCTTGTGCCTAGAAGATTAATAAATCTAGGGTATAATACATGAAGAAACAAGATGTTTTTGAGGCTTTACTGGAGGGAATATCCCGCTGTTGAATCATTCCTGTTCAGAGTATGGTGTGTCAGTTCGCAGACACATATAGCTGCTGAAAGTGATCGTAACACTGCAAGAACAGAGGAGGTAGGCATGTTTGCAAAATCCACCATATGCATGTTCACGTATTTAAAGTCTTTAAAGAATAATGTGGGGAGGTGACTGGAAACATGTTTTGATGGCAAAGGTAATAATAAAATGAAAACGTTCTACCAATAAAGGAAACCAGTTAAAGAAATGCATGTCATTGCAACACACAGAGAACTGGGACCCAAAACTAGGCACTGGATGGTATCATTAGGCAATTCACAGTGATATGCTGAAACACTTAAAAGTGTTTCCCCAGATGTGGGATCTACCCTTTCTTTGCCCAATATTTTGAAGATATGGAAACAGACAAGGACTACCAGCAATTTTCCCAGGAGCATACACATTATACACATTTCTGTGCTTGGGAGCAGATCTAAGCCCATATCTTCAGAACTCCCCTGGTTTAACATCAAGTCCATTTTCCTTTCCTTTGCAGTCCGAAAAAGACCACAATAATCTGGAATAGTTCATTCTGTTCTTAGCAAGGATATGAAAAAGCCCTTGGCCAGAGTTTCCATTCAGGTGTTTTGCTTTTTCTGAAACCCTAATACCAGTCTGTGCTTTCATTAGTTCTTCTTTAAAAAAAAAAAACAACAAACAACAAACCAAAATGTAATTTAATTACCAATAGCACTGTGATTAAATCTGGCCTTTTGCTTTCCTTCACAGTCAACCTCCTCAATTCCTTCTCCCTGATGCCTCTCCCCATAGTATCGATTCAGTATTGTTAACCTTTCTTTATTACTTGTTTATGTTCCCCCATCAGTTTAAAACATCAATAAGAGGCTTTTTAAAAAGGACAGAAGCAACAAATAGAGAGACATTGAGGAAAGGTCAGGGATGCAGAAGGAGGCAGTGCCTGCTTTGTGGAAGGAGCAAACAGACAGTACAGAAAGGTTAGTGGTCCTGCTGCTGAAGTGAAGGAAGGATTTGTTTATTCTACAGAAATGCCTGCTACTGGTGCAGCTATTGCAGCAGACACAAGTATCTGTTCTGCCCAGTCTGGACTCAGGGCTACTGGGAAAGGCTGGACCTAGCTTCAGTAACGCGGCTGAGACGGTCTGCAGGATCTTTCCTTTCAGCTATCAGGAAGCTTTAGGTGTGTTTGGGTGTTTTTACTTCCTGTTCAAGCTTAAACCCAATCTGAGGGCGTTTACTGCTCTGCACAGGGCCGTGCTGGGTGGAGATGTGTTAGCTGGATGTGACAAGGAAGCAGAGCGGCTGCATCAGTGTGCAGCTGAGTGCATTCAGCTATCAGCGTTTATATCCTCAGGCCAAGCACAACTTAGGATGCCAGGATAGCTTTATCTGTTTGGGTCTTTGCTGAACTAGGAAAGCACCCCTGAACACCCTAGCTCAGGGTCCTCTGCCTCTTCCTCCTCCTCTTGGCCCATAAAGGTATGCTCTGGGCAACTTAGAATTCACTCCTGGATCAAATCCTGTCCTGAGTGATTCTAGTCCCTTTGCTTTGAAAAGGACAAGGGATTGAACCATTACAGCAATAAATTGTTCACTGACTTCAGAGGAGCCCCAAATCCTGCTCAAGGGTCTTCACCAAGGGGAGAAGCCCATTAAGGGCTTCATATTCTTCACTCCCCAAAGAGATCACGTCAGTGGGGGAGTAGAAGGTTAGTGTGGTGGAGTAGGGGAGAGACACCTTGTCCAGCCTCAGCCCTCTGAAGCCTTAGAGGCTCCTGGCACATAAAAGGTAACTGTATCTCACTGCTTGTTCTAGTATTACCATTGCCACCACAAGACAAGGATCACTATGATGAGAGATCATACTTGTACTGCTTATTATGAATGCCTGGTTAAATGAACCCTGCTGCCACAGTATGTGTGCTCCATCACAGCCTTAAATGCAAATGTAGCTTCCATTAGCTTTGCTGGGCAATAAAATGTGCTGTGAGAAAGCAAGAAGTAGAAGAATGGTGACTAATTCAGCACTGAGCTGTGCCCAGCTCACTAAGCATGTCAGTGAACAGAAGGAACTGAAAGTCCCTGAAGAACAGTAAGAGTGCTTCAGCAATTGGACTGTGAGAGGCGTTATTGTTTTCATACAAAAAGGTGGATTGAGGAAGGAGCCTGGCAATTATACAAGGTTGTGTATGAACCGTCATGAAGGGCTCAGTCCTTGGGATAGTTGATGCTGAGGTAACTCTGAGGGCTAGTATTTATTGACCATCCATGCTAAGAATCTCTCAGTTCAACTTGTGACAGAAGTCTAAGCAGATACTTGCTTTGGTCAATAGTTAGGTCTGAAGTGGAGCATGCCTATGACCTAGCCCTTCCCAAAACATGACTAGACCTTACTCGTACATGTATATCCTGAGCACAGGAAGCCAGACTCCTGCTTTTGAATCTTGCCCTTCTTGCCCATGACCCACACATTATGCCTCTGCTTAGATGAAAAGATAAATAATTCTAAGAAGGGCTCTGCATGTGGGTGAGGAACCAACCTGGGATGGTAATGCTAGGAATTTTGGAGGAGAAAAACACTGAAAAGTGATATTCATGTCTCTTGGGCTGCTGAGAAGGCTCTTCTCAGAGACACCTGAAGCAAAACTATCACACACTTCATAGGATCATAGGGATCATCCCATCACAGGAAAATTCAAATTGGAAGATACCTCAGAAGGCCATCTAGTCCAGTCTCCTGCTTTGGCTTTAGAGAAACTGGCTTAGCAGAGCTGTGTGTAATTAAGCCAATGATGTTGTTTGATGCAATATTTTCTTCAGAACTGTACAATCCTAATGATATATATCCAGAAGCTACAATTTCTTCTTCCAAGCAACTTTCTGCTGGGACAAAGTATTGTATTTCAAACTGGTACTGTTACAGAATCAATCCACAGCTTTTATGCAGTCTCAGTGATTTATAATAGCTGAACACATACATTTATATGAATAGTCTTAACACAACAAGCTTAAATTAACAAATAAAGCTGAGAGGAAGATTCCACTTTCATAAGATACCAAACATCTGCAAAGATCCAAAATTCATTTAAAAGAGACGGAACGCTGTAATAGGTATTTTAGGTTCTCAGCAGGAGTGAAAGCCCATGTTCATATGCCTGGCATGGAGCAGTGTCTTGAACTGGACTACTTACAACCCTGGAAGTAAAATTAACCGTGTCTCTCCTTTGTCTTCAAGAATGGAGCCTGGTTTCAGATTTTTCCAGTCTCCAGAAACTCTGTCTTGTGCTTGAGAGGGTTTTCCCAATGAAATTGTAAAAAGACTTGTTTGGGTTTGGTTTTTTTTTTCTTCTTTTCATGGAAGACTAACAGCTGTAATACTTGCAGCTTTCAGAAAACAACTCTTGTCTTGAAAACCTTCCTTCTTTTGCAGGCCAGTACAGGCACAGTGCTGGAAATACTTTTCAACATGAAGAACATCTCCATTCCACACATTCAGAACGTTCTGTTAAAAGAAGAAACAAAAGCCATCTTAGTTATTAAAGATACATTTCTCATGACCTTTTAAGAACAGACATAATTACATATGACATATCTCTCTTCAACTCAGAAAGTTGTATAAATAATATATCTTTACAATTAATTCTGAGAGGTGACATTGCAGTTAGAAGGGTTCTTGAAGTTTTGCTTTGAAACACAAAGGTGATCAGCTAGCATCCTTCAACATAATTTCCAGTATTGGCACGTGAAAAAATGAAAAACAAACAACAGCCCAGAAATAAAGTAACATTTTTGATCCTTATGGCAGGTGCAATGCAGTCAGGATATTCAATTCTTATTTTGCTTCTGCAAATAGGATGATGTATGCAGATGAATACTGTGCATTCTCTCACACAATAATGTTAATCACTTACTATGAAAGTTCACCTGACAGAACTATTTTCACTCAAATTTCATGAACAGACATTTCCTTCCACCTTACTCTTCAGTCTGAAAATGAGATCTTTACTAAGCATAGTATGGCTATTTGTACAGGAAGAATGACTATTTATATTAGGTTGCACAGGGGGATTTGATTTTTCTGAGAGGCACCCTCCAGTCTCAAAAAAAGCGTGTCCTGGCTTGGCTATTCAGTTACCTCATGAGATCATTGTTTCTGACATTTAGCACCTTAGGCTCCATTTTCCATCCTAAGGAGTAAAGCCCCAGCATTTAAACGCTACTTATTCCTAATGTTCAGCTGCCACCTAATATTATGGAAAGGCAAGGGATAGCATAGATTTCTTCTTTTGACTTCCCAGTCACCTGAAGATCTATACAGGCAGTGTGTTAAAGCTGTCATTTTTCTTTTTTTTTTAAGTTCTTTATTCCATTATGTCATGGATATTTTAGCCTTAGGCATATTGCTTTGCTGCTAGTTTACAATAATACTCTTCTGTAAACAGTAATTTGGAATCTGATCCACATTCAGGAGAGACAATGTACATCTTGTACATGGCATGTTAGCAACAGTTTGGATGTGAGATTGTAATAACCAAAGTTAGTTTATTTCTTCTGGTTGAGGTTGCTTTCAGGTCTGACATTGGCATAGAGGTTAGTGATGAAGCTTACCATCACAAGAACCACATTTTTGGGCAAGATTTCTGGCATGTCCTCATTTCACATATGTGGAATGACACATAAAGAGAGGAATTTCGCACCTTCTAGTTTCCCTGAAGACTTGCAGTGCACTTACTTACAAAACCTCACCAGCAGCTAAGTCTACCACTTCTTTTCCATCTGAGTAACTGTTGGGAGGAACAGTGGCTTAGCTGTCACTGAGGCAGAGGTGATACCAGTACCATGTTGCTCTTCATCAACAGAAGATATACTTGCAAATCACACTGCTAGATGACAGAAAGGTGGAAAGCTAGTAGAAAGAGAGCAGTCTGTGTGAGTCCATCTCAGAGAAACAGCTGAAGCCTTGTCTCCTTAGTCAGGTACGTTTCTTCATTTGGAGAATATGCAGTTACAGGGTGAAGTAAGCATTACACCTCCTATGGGATTTGTAGGTAAAGCCACTGAGGAACTGTCACTCTGTGCTTGATCGAGGAACATAGTCACACTTTCAGGGTGACTAGTTTTACAAATGAAAATGAAACAAGGGAGGGTACTCCCTGGGCCATGTGATAAGGGATGACCTTGCAATAAGTCATTTGATTCGACATAGGATCTGGGTCACAGTTTCTGTCTTTAGTTGTCATGATGTGATTCCAGGAATGGGAGAGACAAAGAAAATGTTTTGTTCTGGAAAAAGCTGGAGCCAAACTATCTTTCCAATATTATCTCAGGAGCATGAGTAAAATCCTCTCTGTTGTAGGTTTGCCTCAGCTAAATCAAGACTTCTATCTCCTGTTTTCCCCTGGTTACTCCTCATAATTTTCCTGCAGACATTGTGATAAGAGTTTTCTGCAGCAGCATCCTTACCTAGCCAAGAGCATAATATGTGCAAGGAAGAAGCGTTTCTGCCTGAATGGTCTTTCTTGATACTCCTTATCCTCTTATTTGGAAATGAATTTGTCACCTAATCAGGAAATGAAGATGAAGCCTAAACCAACAATGAGTGATTAGTGGAGCATATAGGACTCACACCCAGAGAGTTACATGAGGGTTCCAGTCCTTGGTGACAGTTTAAGAACTGATCTATTATAATAGCTAGGCAGTAAATCTTCATTTGCAAAAAACAAACAAAACAATAAAAAAAGCTCTCCTCCTTGGCAGTTCTGAAGAACTGGATGTGCTTAATCTCCATGAAGAGAGTAGAATAAATGGTTTGCTCAGGGAGACAGTGGAATAAATGGTTAAAGCCAATGTGAGAAAACTCATTTCAGCAGCAGAGGGAAATGACAGCTAAGCCTTTCAGGTCAGTGGTTAACAGTGATTCACAGAGATCTAAGTTATCTTCTGTTTAAGGTAGCTCTTTACACCAGGGAAGCCAACACATTCTCAACAAAGTCAAGATGGGTTAACAGAGGAGATTAACAATCACTGATGGTGTTATTAGGGAAGAGGTTTTCGCTTTCTTTTTACAGACAGTGGTTCTGCCTTTCTTAGATCCCTGGTGTGGGTCATCTTAGATGTATAGGTTCAAGCTGAAAAACATTGAACTTGTGCATATAATAACCCAGCAGAGAGATCCAGGCTATTGGAAGCAAGACAGCTCTAGAACTAGAAGCAATATCACAGAAACAGTTTCTGCCTTCACCTGAACTGACACTTTTGCTGCTTTCTGGACCAAGCTACAGTCTCTCCACTGTGCTGTACACTCTGCATCTGTATGTTATTGCTATGTTGAATGTCTCTGCATCATTCTCCACTGAATGATGCAGACATCCCATAAGAAACCTTCTACCTTCAGTGAAAATCTTCCAGAAACTGATGGTTACACCTCAGTAGCCTGCAGAACATAAAGAAAGAAAGATGTTGAAGGTGAGATGGGCAAGATCTTAAGGACAAGGATGCAGCAGTGAAGCTCACTTTTAGAAATGTAGCAAAATAATTATAAAACAAAAGTAACTACCTTCTCATCAACCCAAAACAATAAAGACTGTTTCAGTCTGTTTTGTCATATTTTTCTTGCCAAAACTTTGCAAAATTGGCATGAAGCAACGATTAATTATGGCGAAAGAAGAGCAATGCTTTTCAGGAAGCAAACAACTCACACCATAAGAAATCCCCAGCTCTCCCGAAGACAAGCTGCAGAATAGAGTTTATAGACTATTCTTGCGGAGAAGACTGTACTACAGATCAAAGCTAGTGCTTGAACTAACTCATTAGCGATGGATAAGAATTCCAACTTTTTAAATCAGTGCACACAAGCTTAAGAATAATAAGGCCAGACAAATTGAAACTTAAAAAAAAAAAAAAAGGTACAAATATTAGTAGAATGATGGAGTATTAGATGAACACACTAACAAGGAAAATGAAGATTCACCATCTTCTTGTGAAGGATGCCTTTGCAGAAGATATGCTTGGTCTAAACACATTTTGTGTTGGTTAATTACCTTTCAATTAGTAATATCAATTAAAAGTCATAGTTTTTGTATTCAGGTCAGCCTGAATAGGTCCTTCTGATCCTGAAGAATCACTCTGTGAGGAAATCACTGAGCACAAGGAGCAATATGAAATTAGAGTCCAGGCTCTTGGCTATACTCTGAAGAACTGGATGCTTAACCAGATCTTGGCTTCTTAATGAAGCACTTTTACCCCCTCAGACACATACTGATGTAGCTCAGTGCAGCCTGTAAATACAGATTTTTTTTTTATCCTGTGACTATAAGTAGCAGTTTCAAGAAACGATCCAAGTGATACACAATGAAGTAATTTGCCATAATTATGATTATGTACTGTTGATAATTAATCCAACCAAAAGAAAGAAAGAAAGGAACCAAGGAATTTTTATGAAATCAATTAAGTGGAAAGTAAAAAGAGAAGATGGATAATGAGATACTCTAAATAGCAAGTTTCATTTATGTGAACTGTGCCGCAGGGTAGAGGAAGCATTTGTGGGTGGGCAGAGGAAATCATGCCTTGGCAGCAAGCTGCCTCCTTTCCTTGAAAGACCACTGATCTCAGTAACTAGAGATCAGATTGAAGGTAAAAAGATTAAAAACATCAGGTGGGAATTAAGAACTTAGAAGAAAATTGTCTTCTCTATCATTACACTGTAAATTGAGATCACTTCAGATGTGTGATAGAGGACATTTTGAGACCATGAAGGTAATTTTTGACCAAAGAAATCAAGTGATGGGCAGTCTTAAATTGTTTTACTGCAAGATAGTTATATATGTAACTTCTGCAAGGACACTGTGAAGATGGTCAAACACTGGAACATGTTTCCCTGAGAAGCTGTAGAGGCTCCATCCCTGGAGATGTTCAGAACCTGACTGGACATGGTTCTGGGCGACCTGCTCTAGCTGACCCTGCTTTCAGAAGGGGGTTTGGATTAGCCAACTCTGAGAAGCTTGGGAAAATTATGTTAAGCTTTTTGATACACAGTCAAGTAATTTATTTACTTACAAACACATGGTATGAATGACTAAACAAACAGTAATTCTAAGGGAAAGAAAAAAAATAAACAAATTCTAACAAGGAAGATAGATAAACAAATTAGCAATAAGTAACTCTCAAATTTTAACTATACCAACAACAATTAACTGTCCTTTCCTTTGGGTAGACAACTGCTAAGCCACTTCTTCTACCCTCCTAAAGTAACCTTTCATCATAGCTTCTCTAGCTGGCTGCCTGATTGGCTGCCAGATTTTGCTACTTCAGCTCCTAGGAGAGAATGAAGAACAATGCACAAGTCACAGCTCAGCTCACAGGAAATTAGGAAGTAGCTTTTTCTGTTCATACAGCTGCAAAATCTCCCGCTTCTCTGTGTCTCGTCTCTAGCCTTTGAACCACATTGCTGGAAGCGACTGTTTAAAATTAATGGGATGCCCAGACAGAGCTAATTAGCTTAAATTTCTGTACACTGCTATAAACACATATTTACTATATAATTTGTTCTTTTTCAACTATAACACAATACCACAAAGCAGCCATGTTTCAGGCGTGCACTTTCTTCTTTTCCATTCTTACTCTCTATTCACCACATCCACTGTGTATGCCTTTCCTTTTGTTTTTTTCTCCTGGGTTTGTTCCTTCTGAAACTCGTGAGGGAGAATGAGGTACAGGAATCTTGCCTTCATGTGAGTCTTGGACACATACCTTTTGTGTGCTTCTAAACCTTTGGCCAGTGGTGATCACAAACAGATGCTGGGTAGATCTGCTTTTATCAGGACTCTCTGTCCAAATCACTATCAGTTCCCAAGAACAGATTGTACCAGAAAAATGCGATCGTGGTGAAAAATTAAAGTTTGAAATAAACTCCTATTCTTTGCAGTATCTTCTAGAGAAAAAAGCAATGCCCCATATTTAGCTGTACCATATTTCTTGAAACACTCTGGAGTACTTTTCCTCTTAGGAAGGAATATGTAATTGTATGTAATAGTATTAGCTGGTAATCCTTGCTATAATATTTATGTTTTAGGACAACTGGTAGCACTGTACAGTCCCTGTGTGCACACACGGTAAAAGAAAGTCCCTATCTCAAACAGCATACTGTTTAAATTCACAAGCCAGACAAAGGCAGGAAGAGACTCTCATCATCCCCATCTTAGAGCTAAAAATTCAAAGCCTGGGGACATTAGACAAGTGTTTTGTCACCATAAAGTGGTTTGCTGCTGAACAGGGAGATGAACAGAATCTCAGTTTCATGTTTAACTAAACTATTCTGGAAAAAATACTTGAAGGAGCACAATCCAGCAGTGGGTGCTCTCCTGTATTCAAATTGTTCGGTCATGTGGGACAAGGTGCCAGAAAGAAGAGTCATGCAGGCATGACAAACACAAAAATATATGCTATTAGGATAGTATGATAATGTTGTAATTCAATTTAGCTCTCAAATTAGAAAGTTAGGAAGGAGAAAAATAGAGACTGGAAAACCTGTAATAATCAGCTACAAAAATATGTTTTTGAGATGTACATCTGACGGTGTTTGATGAAAGGATCTTGTTAGCTCCTTTGTTGGGGTATGTTGTGTATCTAACACAGTCAACAATATCAACCTGACTTTCTGTAAGGGGTGATCAGTTGTGAGAACCCTCTGGGATGCTGGTCCCAGCAATGAAACCCATTCCCACCTGCCCTCCCACCCTCCAAGACAAGTCCTCTTTCTCCACCAGCATCTTCCACAACCTGTGAATCAACCTGTGCTGGCTCTGTTAAAAACCCATTGGATCCAGGTGTTCAGCTGCATTGCTGCAGAAACCACAGTTATAATGCATCTGGAAGCAGCTCAGGTCTTACTCTTCAAGGCAGAGCACCCAGTTTGCTCGAAGACCTAAGCAGGGTCTCTATATCCACACGATATCGCAGTTATTCTGACCGTGTTCTGATGATGCAAGGCCTTGCTGCAGAGGTCTTTCATCTCCTGAAGGCAAAATACTCTCAGGAGGGAGGGAGCATGGTCGTCTCCAGCAATTCATGCAGATCGCCAGCTGGCTACACAGTTTAGAGAGGGCACCATCTCGACTGAAGTGGCCATATACACAGCTGAGGACTCCTCTGAGCCCCAGGTTTCAGCTCAAAATGCCTGATATAACAAGAGGGACATACTGCAGCCTGCCAAATTGTTATTTTTCTACTATGATGATGGGAATGTGTTTCACATGCCCTGAGGCAGCCTGGATAGTTTTAGAAGGCTGGCCTGGGTAGAGGAAAGCAAACTTTTTTGTTATTTCCCACTGAAAATTGCTAGCTTCTTTCTACATATATAAAGAAAAAGCTGCATTGGCTCTGAAGACTATGCAGCTGAAAAAGTGCAAGTATACAGTCTTTCTGTCAGAGCAATAGTGGAAACAGGAATGCAGTGTGAATGTTAGTGATTCCCATAGTATCAAACAGCATCATGGAAGAAAATCCATCAGAACTATGAACACAAAAAGGCCATTTTGGCCTTAAGAAGCAGTGGCTTAGTGCAGCCTGGGAGAGTGCATCAAGGAAGTATTGCTGTTTGCTTGCCCTGCTCTTATATTCTTCCTAGGGCATCTTGTACAGTCTAATGTTGGGGATGGTGAACTGATGGCATGAAACCTTGGGGTGGAGCTTTGATGTGGTCCCTTACTAAAATTTTTGCATTGTCACCCATAACTCTCTTTCAGAACCAAACAAATAAACAAAAAAATGAGTTATCGAAGAAGGCTGAGGAAGCTGTGGTCAGAAGCTGACCTCATTGTAATAATAATAATAATAGTAGTAGTAATAAATGATCAGTTTAGCTCCAAAAAAAGTACAGTCTTTTTAAGAGCTTTGACCTTGACTTTTCATTAGTGTTGGTGTAAGCTACTCAAGAGAGCTGCTGTCTTCCATCCGCCATCTAGTACACTTTAAAATGGAGAGGGGGGTGTTTTAACAGCTAAGAAATTGCAAAATATGACATCTATTCATATCCATCTCACTCACCATGAAATGACTGTGCCTACATAAATTGGACAGGCAGACAACTTTAAAGCACTTTTGAAGGAGACCTTTAGGGACTGAAATTGCTACGCTTTGCTAGCAAAGTGGGATGTGGTGTCAGAGTGATTCTGTGCCCTAAGCATGTACACAGAAAGAGACCCCCATTAACAAGTGCAGAACTGCTTTTGGGATCACCTTATTATTATGCAGAAAAACTGTTGGTCTTTGTTTCTTGCCAACAGGCTCATGTGCTTAATACTGTATGGGAGCAAACAGTTCACAGCATAATGGATCAGAGAGCAGAGCAGTGCTTAGATGGTCTTTTAATGCTGAATCATTTTAACCCATGTTGTTGGAGAGGGTGGACACAGCTGGTGTGCATGGCTTTCACTGAGTGGCTTCAGGAGGTGGCCAGACCTGGCTTCTCTAATGGTTACAATGCTCAGCTCCCCAGAATTAAAAATCCATGCAAACAGATTGAAGTGTTTGCGACTTCCAGCTATGTCTGAATTCTAAGAGTAGCTCACAGGAATGGATTTAAATTGACATCCCAAAGGCAAACAGCGCCATAAGCTACTGAATTACTCCTGGCCCTTTTTCAGTATGTGTATAGCACTGCTTCTACAAGCAAATCCCTAATGTCCTTTCATTCATGCATGCAACCAGGTGGTGTATTTAACCTGCATCATCCTCAAACCTGCTCTTCTCAGCATTTAATAATCCACCGTCTGGGTCAGTTTCAGTTGTGAGAATTATTCCCACTGAGCAATGTGGATCCTTGAACTCAGGGCTCCTCTGGCCTCTTCCCTTTGTTAGAGACCACTCTTACATACACTGAACAAATCCTCATGGGATCAAATCAATGCTGCTTTGATGTGACTGACATTCAGCTGCTTCTCTTGGCTGCAGTGGCTTTAGGATGACCTGCTTCATGAGTATTTTTAAATATGTACATTTTAAAGTAATTTTAGAAGCATTTAAAAGCGGATAGATGGATAGACAGATAGATAGATAGAGACACAGGCATGAAGCTTGACACAGCGTCCCAGGAGAGTGGGTTTAGGAGAAGACTTGAGAACATAACATAAGCAAATCCCAGGAAACCTTCATCTGAAATGACCACAGCTCTTCTGTCCCCTTTAGTTTTTCTGATAGGAAAATACTCCAGGAAAGAATCATTAAGCTACAAATGCTCTTGTACCTGAACCGTTCAGCCAGTCAGGGAGATGAACCCATTGCCACATGCTCCATTGTGCCCAGCCAATATCTGTTCCTCAACTCAGTTCAGACACAGAGAGCTCTTGGCCATCAAACCTTGGATTTAAAACCCACCGGGGAGTCTCTTGTCTGAATAATGCATAAAGCCGAGGAAATCTCCACAAGCTGGAGGAAAAAAAAAAAAAAGGATGAGGTTTGTCAAACTGGCACAAGTTATTTGCTCAGTGCTAATAGGGTGGTGTTAACAGCTGAGCAGAAGAACAGTTACAGCTTTTTTCACTGCTTGAGGCTTGAAGGTCTCTGTTTTAAGTTGGAATACTCCACCTCTAAGAGTGGGGGGGGTCTTTCCTCTGTTTTCATCATCACCCTTGACCATCTTTTACTGTCACCACTTGCCACTGGATTATTTAGGGGGTTGATTATCTGTGACCCCAGTTTTGATAGCTCTGGGAGGTTCATGAGGTGAATGTTAGTGAATTCCTTGCTATGCTGGTACCTTAAAAGACTACATGTCTTTTTGGATATCTGAAGCAACCTACCTCATCTCCCTGTGCCTCAGTTTCCTCAGCTCCGCTGTATAGATAAAATGTCTTAGCCTTTTTTTCCTACTACAAGAGCGTGTCTCTGAAATAATTTTGTAAGGAGAATATACTTCACTTGAGTTATGGTGGTCCTCCCAAGCTACTGTTAGTTGAGATACTTTGTGCTGCTGCAAAAAGCCAGGCTTTACGTTGACAGAGCAAAGGAACATACCATCTCATTAAAAGTGCACCTACAGACAGAGAGGTTGCTCTTGTTAAGCGTCGCACTCTGGCCATTTCTGACCTGTGTAACATGTCTCTGCCACATGGACTAAACCAAGCTCTTTCTTAAGGGGGACCAGCAGAGCTCCTGAGGGAAACAAAAACGTCTCTGTGGCATACAGATTCAAGCAGCAACTGTCTCCAACTTCTGCACCGTAGCAAGTAACAACTGCTCAGCTGAGCAGTGGGACATATGTGTGCATCTAGTTAATGGTTAAGGAAAGTTGTCAGGAATCCATTTTAAGTGAATCTACTTCATTTTTCATCTGTGATGGATTAGCAATCTTGTCAACAGATGAATGGTAGCTTTTTGAGACATTACCTGAATTGCTTTCTACTGAAGTATGATTCCCAGAAAATTCTCTGTGCCCTCCGGTGTTTCTCTATGCTTTTCATCTTTGTCCTGTAAAGTAAAAGACAGAGCTATACTACTCCCATTAAAGAGATCAGATAGTACATCTCCATGATCCCCATTAACATCAGGAGTGGATCTGGGGTAAAAAAGGGCATCTTTCAGCTATCTTCCTCCAGTCCCTCAGCTCCTGCACACTGCACAGCTCAGTCTGAATTTCAGAGGATTATGGGCTGGAGCCTACTTTTGATTATAGTGATACAAAGCTGGAGTCCTCTTGGCTTTGAGGGACAGGTCTATTGTATTTGCAAACAGACACATGTTTTCAGAGAGCGTTTTTGCTCCCAGCCTGCTGTGCTGGTGTGCAAACTTCCCCCACCTTCCTCCCTGGCTGCCAGCTCCCTCCAAGCACTCATTCTGAGAGTTTATTTGTAAATGAGCAATGAACAGGGGGAGAGTAAATGATCTGCTGAGGGAACTGGGATGAACCTGATTAATATTCTGTCGTTTCTCCCAAGTCACAGGGTAGGTGACCATAGCCACATCAGAGAAGTCCCGTCTGCCCAGTTCTTTGGAGAAACAATTATAAAATGCAAATATTGAGAGAACACCTCAGTATCTCACAATCTTCAATATTATTTCCTGGACATGGGTTACATGTAAGAAACAAAGTCTAATGAGACTTTTTCTCATTAGCCTGGGATTGCTGTTCAAATAAGATGGGGTAGGGAAGGGAGAAGGCTGAAGTGGATGCTCATTTTTCATGAGCCAAAACCCACTGAACAGGAGTCAGGCCAGACACAACCCAGAAACTTCTTACTTGCACCCTTAACTGACTGCCAGGGTCACAGCTCTTCTCCTGACAGACGCATCTTGGAAAAGACTGTTCTCATTTCACTGGAAACAGAAAGGCTTGAAGAGCTCAAGTTGGGCTGGGGGGAGTGAGGTCTCCTGGTGTCCAGTCCCTTCTTCCCAGTGTACCCAGGAAAAAGTCATGCAGAGCTCTCCTGTGCCTCAGTTTGTTTCCCAATGAAACCTGGTGCCATCCTGCCTTTCTCTGCTTTGTCAAGGCTGGGTTTGAATCAGAAGAAAAACCCTTGTAGACCCTGGATCAGGGCCAAGACTCTTGAATGAAGTGATGCATGTTAAAGTTATCAAACAGACGTCGAAGGAAAAGCCTTCTGATATCACAGCCAAAAAAAAAGATAGCACAATTGATTCCCATTCTCTGATAACACCATTTGGCAAAGAATGACATGAAGACAGGGAGAGTTTCATGAAAAATTCAGGCCTGGACTTGTTTGTTTAGCAGCTCTGCCTTTTGATGGGTACTGCAAACCATGTACATAATCAAGCAGCAAGGAACACTCCAAATTAAAAATGCAATAAACTAGAATTTACTGAGAGGCATGAATATACTAGTGCAAAATAAACAAAACAAAAAATGAAAAGAAATGTTAGAATGGGTCCATGGCTTCTTTTTATGGTAGGATACTACTAAAGTGGTTCCTGAGTGGGAAAAATGAAGTTCAAGTCCCAGTTATTCATCCTGATGATGGGACAGTATTTTTGCCTTTGTAAAGCTGTATCATGCTAATGCTGTTGCTGTCATACCAAAAAGGTTTACGATTTCCTCCTGAATCTTCTTGCTTCTGTTCTCCAGTTTTAAGAGCCTATTAAAATAACCAGGTTACTTGCAAAGAAGGATAGTCTTGTAGCATTCACAGATGGAAATGAGACTCAAGAGATCTGGATTTGACTACTGACAGTCTCACTGGTCTCCTACACAAGCTTAAGCAGTGGCTTACGTTGTGGATATGCAAGTTGGGTTAACTCAGTGCAAGACAAGGTGTCTTCATTAAAAACGAAAAATCTAAAGCCTGCAAACACAAGATACAGGCTTTAACTGTTCTAGTTGTGTCCCAGGAATTACAAATTTACCCCTGGATTAATCAGGGATAAACATTTCATGATCTAGGTCATCTGCCTTTTCATACACATTTTCCTCCTTCGTACACAGTTGTGATGGGGTGATTTGTTGGGTTTTATACACTATATTTCATTTCTCAGTTCAGGTGATGCTTATTCACAGTCCATCAGTATGTTATGTCTTGAGCTGGGAGAAATGTTTTCAGATGAGCAGCTAGAGACTGAATCAATTCAGAAATTCAGGGTGTTTTGGGTGAATCATTTCCATCAAAAAAGCAAAAAGTGAAAATAACTTGACAAGAGCCCTGCTGTGCTGTTTCAAAGCTTTTGCAGAGGTTCCATTTCGTCTTTTGGAAATAGCAATTACATATCTTTTGCTAATTAATCTTTACAATAATCCCAGAAAACAAAAATTTTTTTATAAACTATGAGTTATTCTTTAGTGAGGGGATTCCAGTTAGAAACATAGAAACCTTTTCATCAACCTAAACCGACTGATTTTTTTTTCTTTGTTAGGTCAGTGGTGTAAATGCTTAAAAGAAAAATCAATTGTTTCTACAAGGTCTGTGTTTTATGAAATCTCTATGGGTCTGCCCACTCCAGAGGCTGTGGTTACAAAAGCATTTCTCTTGGCAGCTGTTCTGATTTTAGCTATCCCCCTGTTCCTCCCCTAAGCACCCAGTCCCCCTGTTCCTCATCGAAGCTCTTACTATCTTGTCACCTCACTCCCACCCTTGGCCATGCATTTCTCCTCCCACATGGCTGTCTTCATCATGATCTTTTAAGTGTCTATCTAGATCACAGAGTTGAGCTGGTTTAAAATAACCATTCCTTCCCTTAGCCCTTTTTTAAGGTTTATTTTTAATCTAGATCAGTTCCTTGAGTGACTGATCAGAGAACAACGTGATTCACCAGACGGTTGCATCAACGCAGCTGAACTGGTATTTTACATAAATGGGATTTCAGCAATAAGAGGAGACGTGGTGCTGTGTTGTGGTTTAACCCCAGGCAGGAACTAAGCCCCACACAGCCGCTCACTCACTCCCCTCAAAGTGGGATGGGGAAGAGAATCAGAAGAGTAAAAATGAGAAAACTCATGGGTTGCAATAAAGACAGTTTCATAGGTAAAGAAAAAGCCGCGCATGCAAGCAAAGCAAAGCAAGGAATTCATTCCGTATTTCCCATTGACAGGCATCTATGCCTATGTCTATCTATTTCAGCCATCTCCAGGAAAGCAGGACTCCATCACACGTAACGGTTACTTGGGAAGACAAATGCCATCACCCCGAACATCCCCCCCCTTCCTTCTTCTTCCCCCAGCTTTATATGCTGAGCATGATGTCATATGGTGTGGAATAGCCCTTTGGTCAGTTGGGGTCAGCTGTCCCAGCTGTGTCCCCTCCCAGCTTCTTGTGCACCCCCAGCCTCTTTGCTGGTGGGGTGGTGTGAGAAGCAGAAAAGGTCTTGACTCTGTGTAAGCACTGCTCAGCAATAACTAAAGCATCCCTGTGTTATCAACACTGTTTCCAGCAAAATCCAAAACATAGCCCCATACTAGCTACTATGAAGAAAATTAACTCTACCCCAGCCAAAATCAGCACATGTTGGAAGAGGGGAATTGCAGTTGTCACTGAATTAAACACTCTGTAACAATGGCCTGCAGTCAGCGCTGTGATTGCAGCTTCCTTCAGACTCCACTGACTTTAATCTACTGCTAACTGTGTAGGTTTGTCAATGCAGGGTAAGGCTTAGTATGGACTATTAGATGAAGAATTTACTGAGTATTGACTTAGCTCCTGCTAGGTTATCCAGCCTTCCCTGACCCTTCTTCTACTTCAGCTTCATTGTTATTCATGTCTGAATAACTGTTAGTAAAAATTAGGGTTGGTAATTTGGGTTTGTAATTGGATCTGATAACTAAATATGTAGGAGCAAAAAAAAAAACCAAACCAAAAATGCAGTAATCATGAATAATTACAAGACCAAATTAACAACTCTGTTACCTCTTCTCCAAATCAAACATGTCCCCCTTCAATCTTAGTTTCAGAAACTGAAAGGTATGGGTTGCAGGTTCCTAAACAAAACCTAGAAAGAGAGATCATTCTAGCAAGAGTCCTTGGCACTGAGACCTTTCAGAACAAAGCTACTGGACTGGAAAATGTCCTTGTCCCAGGTGCATGGCACAGAAGTTGTAGCTCTGGCAAAAGGCAGTGCCTTGAAACTCCAATATCTAAGGCAGATGTGTGCTCTGCCAAGTTTTCAGAGATCAGCAAGACCTCAGGGACAGAGTACAGGGGAAAATTTCTGCAATGTATGTCTTTCATTTCCTGCTGCAACAGCAAGGAAAGTAAGACGAGTCTGAAGAGTTCTTGTGAGAGACAGTTAAAGGCGAATGGAAAATCAGCCCAAACTTCACCCTCCCTCACTGCAGCCTTCAGTTGCCATCTCAAGGTCCTACCTGTCTGTCATGCTAGGGAAGTGATTTTGGAAATGCACCCTACCATCTTTTACTTGTCTGTCCTATGAAGTATAGCCTCCTGACAAGTTGCCTTGCATTGAGTGTAACATTATGTTAATTGATTGACTGAGGAGAAGGCTGGGGTTGGTTGATCCCCAGAAAAGATCTAGGCTTATTTTCAAAAAGACTTTCTACATGGATGTCGTTTTATGACCAACAAGCAGCCTTGTTGCTATAGCCCTGATCAGCATGGCTGGGAAGCTGCCTGCAGAGACTGGGCAAGTGAGCAGATATTTTTGTCCTTTTCTTGAATCACAATTATGGGAATCTCATTGTAGGCATTCATTCTGTATTGTAGCTCATTTGTGATTAACAAAATGGTGACTATTTCTCTTTAGAGATACAGGAATGCAAATTCATGATACCCACAAGTTTTGTGCTGCTTATCTGAACCTCCGTCATAGAAGAATGCAGCCTGATGTATTTACTGAGTGCTGGTAAATGGTCTGTGCATTAATTAGAGTTGGATCTCATACTTTTAGGATTGGAAGAGGCCTTTTGTGTGAAATGGTTACAGTGTATCCTGCAAGCTCTTATGGCTCCATGTGTCGTTTAGGGACAGAGCTACGATTAACAATTTACAGAGGGATCCTTGTCCAAAAACTTTTGCGCCATTCAGGACTGGGGCATTGCCTTCTCCCAACACAGAAATGTTACAGTGCTTTACTATGAATTTATAGATGAGAGCTGAATCTTGAATGGTGCTTGGCAGCATCAAAATTTTCTTTCCCATAAAGCAAAAATATTTAGCTAGTCTAGAAATTTTTGAACTGCCACCAATACTTCCATAGCTAGGTGGGTTTAATACGATATGCTTTAAGGATTCAGATGTAGCTGTTCATTTGAAGGCTGACATCACCTTGGCTTGAGAAAATGCCTTTACCTCTGACTGATATCCTTGGGTTTTTTTCCCCCAAAAGCAGTGATGGAGCCCTCTTTGCCCAGTGCAATGTCCCAGTTTCAGCTTATGTGTAACACTCCTAATAAGAGTTGTCATGCAGTGGCAGATCTGATCTATTTTCTTATGAGATTGCAAAAAAAGGTTTAACTATAGTTCAGTGTGTATGACAGTATTCCTCCATCCTTTTCCAACATTTTACATTACAAGCTATTGGCAAAGAGGCAAGGAAGCAGTCAATAACTAGATTGTTCAGCACCCTGAGGAGGGATCTAAACTGTGGAGTACTGTTACCCTCTGGGACTTGCATGTACAGAAATACTGCGGATGGGTGGGCATGCAGGTAAAATCATTATGATAGAAGTCCCAGAGGCAGCTTTTCCCAGTATCTCCTTTTTGAGAGGTAAAAAAGCCACTCTGAAAGCTTGTATACCTTTCTCTGAAGAGACCAACACTCACAAAGTGTTCATTTACAATATTGCCCATTTTTTGCCTGTCCCTTCAGGTCCCCTTTTTGCATCTCCTCATATGGACTTGTAATTGTCTCAGCTCCTAGTTTTGCAAGACCCTGGTTATTCCATCAAAATGCCTCTGCTCCTCCATGTACAGAGGAACATTTTACTCTTTCTACTCTCCCACCATTAATATACACAGCGTCCATCTTGTTGCTGCATCCAGCTACAAGTAGGGAATACAACAGTTTGCTACATCATGACACTCATCATAATAGGTCACCTTCTTTGACATCTACTTCTTAGATCAGCTTTAGCCTTTAGAAATTTGCAATTGCCATGTCTTTTTTCTCTTGAGAACATTTTGCTTTTGTGTGTTGGTTCAGAATATTGTACATGTAACACATTTACCAGCAGTTTGTTACAGTAACTCTAAATATCCTTGGGCATTGTGCAAAGTCCTAGGCAGAATATAGAAAGATGAAACAAAGCTGGGATTAAAGCTCCACAAATGCTTTTCTCTATTTTCTCTTTTTGCCGGAGTTGCTGTCCTCCAACAACACACACGTCTGAAGTACCCTGCATCCTTACAGTGACTGCAATACTTGCAAGTGTACTGATAAACAACACATACTGAGCAGGAGGTCTCATGTCTTTTTGAGACACATATATGTCTCTATTTCTCTCTATATGTCTCTCTGTCTCTGCATATCATAGAATCATAGAATTATAGAATCGTTAAGGTTAGAAAAGACCCTTAAGATCATCGAGTCCAACTGTTAACCTATCACTGCCAAGTCCACCACTAAACCATGTCCTCGAGCACCACATCTACCTGTCTTTTAAATACCTCCAGGGATGGAGACTCAACCAGTCCCCTGGGCAGCCTGTTCCAGTGCCTGACTACTCTTTCGGTGAAGAAGTTTTTCCTAATATCCAACCTAAACTTCCCCTGGCGCAGCTTGAGGCTGTTTCCTCTCGTCCTATCGCTTGTTACTTGTGAGAAGAGACCGACCCCCACCTCACTACAACCTCCTTTCAGGTAGTTGTAGAGAGCAATAAGGTCTCCACTCAGCCTCCTCTTCTCAAAACTAAACAACCCCAGTTCCCTCAGCCGCTCCTCATAAGACTTGTGCTCTAGACCCTTCACCAACTTTGTTGCCATTCTCTGGACACGCTCCAGCACCTCAATGTCCTTCTTGTAGTGAGGGGCCCAACACTGAACACAGTACTCGAGGTGGGGCCTCACCAGTGCCGAGTACAGGGGCACTATCACCTCCCTGGTCCCACTGGCCACACTATTCTTGATACAAGCCAGGATGCCATTGGCCCTCTTGGCCACCTGGGCACACTGCTGGCTCATGTTCAGGCAGCTGTCAACCAACACCCCCAGGTCCTTTTCTGCCAGGCAGCTCTCCAGCCACTCCTCCCCCAGCCTGTAGCGTTGCATGGGGTTGTTGTGACCCAAGTGCAGGACGTGGCACTTAGCCTTGTTGAATCTCATACAGCTGGCCGCGGCCCAACGATCCAGCCTGTCCAGGTCCCTTTGTAGGGCCTTCCTACCCTCCAGCAGATCGACACTTCCACCCAACTTGGTGTCATCTGCAAACTTCCTGAGGGTGCACTCAATCCCCTCATCCAGATCATCAATGAAGATATTGAACAGGACCAGCCCCAACACTGAGCCCTGGGGAACACCACTTGTGACCGGCCGCCAACTGGATTTGACTCCATTTACCACCACTCTCTGGGCTTGGCTGTCCAGCCAGTTTTTAAGCCAGCGCAGAGTGCACTTATCCAAGCCGTGTGGAGCCAGCTCCTCCAGGAGAATGCTGTGGGAGACAGTGTCAAAGGCCTTACTAAAATCCAAGTAGACAACATCCACAGCCTTCCCCTCATCCACTAAGCATGTCACCTTGTCATAGAAGGAGACCAGGTTAGTGAAGCAGGTTAGTGAACCTCCCTTTCATAAACCCATGCTGGCTGAGCCTGATCCCCTGGTTGTCCCACATATGCCGCGTAATGGCACTCAAGATGATCTGCTCCATGACCTTCCCTGGCACCGAGGTCAGGCTGACAGGCGTGTAGTTCCTCGGATCCTCCTTCCGACCCTTCTTGTAGAGGGGTGTTCACATTTGCTAACTACCAGTCATCTGGGACCTCCCCGGTTGACCAGGACTGCTGATAAATGATGGAGAGTGGCTTGGCAAGCTCCTCTGCCAGCTCCCTCAGTATCCTCGGGCGGATCCTGTCTGGCCCCATGGACTTGTAAGCATTCAGGTGGAGGACCAGGTCAGTGACTGCCACCTCTTTGACAACTGGGGCTTCATTCTGCATCCTATCTCCATCTCCCAGCTCAGGGGCCTGAAAATCCTGAGGATGACCAGTCCGACTATTAAAGACTGAGGCAAAGAAGGCATTAAGTACCTCAGCCTTCTCCTCATCCTTTGTGGCAATGTTTCTCTCCGCATCCAACAAAGGAGGGAGATTCTCCCTGGCCCTCCTTTTGTTGCTGATATATTTGTAAAAACATTTTTTGTTTTCTTTAATGGCGTTGGCCACTTGAATTTCTAGCTGGACCTTTGCCTTTCTAATCTTCTCCCTGCATAACCTCACAACATCCTTGTAGTCCTCCTGAGTCACCTGCCCCTTCTTCCAAAGGTAGTAGGCTCTCCTTTTTTTCCTGAGTTCCAGCCAAAGCTCTCTCTTCAGCCAGGTTGGTCTTCTCCCCTGCCTGCTCGTCTTATGGCACATGGGGACGGCCTGCTCCTGTGCCTTTAAGACTTCCTTCTTGAATAACATCCAGCCTTCCTGGACTCCTCTGCCCTTCAGGACTGCCTCCCAAGGGACTCTGTTAACCAGACTCCTAAACAATCCAAAGTCTGCCTTTCTAAAGTTCAGGGTAGCAGTTTTGTTGACCCCCTTCCTTACTTCTCCAAGACTTGAAAACTATCGTTTCATGGTCACTGAGCCCAAGACAGCCTCCGACCACCACATCACCCACCAGGCCTTCTCTGTTCGTAAACAGCAGGTCTAGTGGGGCACCTCCCCTGGTTTGCTCGCTTACCAGCTGCGTCAGGAAGTTATCTTCCACACACTCCAGGCACCTCTGAGACTGCTTTCTCTCTGCTGTGTTGTATTTCCAGCAGATATCTGGTAAGTTGAAGTCTCCCACGAGAACAAGGGCTAGAGATAGATTGTGAGACTTCAGCCAACCACTTGTAGAATACTTCGTCTGTTTCCTCATCCTGGTTGGGTCGTCTATAACAGACTCCCACCAGGACATCTGCCTTATTAGCCTTCCCTCTGATCTTTACTCACAAGCACTCAACCTTATCATTACCTTTGTTGAGCTCTAGACAATCAAAACACTCCTCTCTAACGTACAAGGCTACCCCACCACCTCTCCTTCCTTGCTTATCCCTTCCAACGAGCTTGTAGCCATCCATTGCAGCACTCCAGTTGTGTGAGTCATCCCACCATGTTTCCGTGATGGCGACCACATCATAGTTTTCCTGCCGCGCAATGGATTCCAGCTCCTCCTGTTTATTGCCCATGCTGCGTGCATTGGTGTAAATGCACTTCAATTGGGCTAATGATCTCTTCTCCAACACAGGCATGCCACCCCTACGCTCATCCCTAGCAAGCCTGCTTTTATCCCCTTCCCCCTTCGAATCTAGTTTAAAGCTCTCTCAATGAGGCCTGCTAACTATATGTCTCTATAAATGGGAAGATGGGGTTGAAATGGTTTCTCAGTCCTCCCACCCCTCTTTTCTTTTTTATTTTTGTGAAGCCTTTCTCTTACTCCTTATCCTATTCCTCGTGTCAGTTGCAAAGTATGCAGAAGCACTCTGCTCCTTGTCACGTTTTAGGAGGGAAATGACATTGATATTGGACTAAATGCAAAAAGAGACCTTCCCCTAGTGAAAACTGGTTAATTGATGTCAAATCAAATCACTTTAAAGAGCTGTGATGGTTGCAAATCAGATCAGAGAGGGCAATACCAGTTCATTCCACTTCATGCGAGGGCTGTGCTTTGCAGTTTAAGTGACAGCACTTTGGCATTCAGGGCTTCTTTATAACCCAAACAAATCAAATCTCAAATCTTTTTGATCTTGATGCCTGACAATAGTTGATGATTAAAACTACCACAGTGGAGCCTGGAATGGATTATTATTATAAATAGTTACAGTCCTGCCATTCTCTGTTCTCTTCTGTGGGTCTGGAGGCTTGAGGCAAGAAAAGCTGGGGAGAAGATAATAGACGCTAACAAGAGAGATCAAGTGAGACCAATGAAAAAAGTTATTTTTAATAGATTAATTTTAAGGATACCAGGCTTCTCTGTCTCTTTTCCTCTGTGCTTTAGATTTCAACCTAAAAGGTAACAAAACATAAAGGGTATTTTAAAAGCTAAAAGCTAGTTTCCCAGTGACGATTCTCTGAATTAGAACTGAATTATCCATTGGTCTGGATTAAAGAAGTAGAGTTTTAGACTGTGTGCACTCACTGCTGCACAGAGAGATGCAAGCTCACTCTCCACAGGTTCCTCGGGCACATGAGTTAATCTGAGCTCTGTTCTGGGCATTAGAATATGGTAAAAATTTTAAAGAACAACAGGGAGGCTAAAAATTAAGCAAAGAAGAATGGTGAGCAGTGACGGCTGACAGAAGGAGTAAGTGGTCTATTTTTTTAATCACGTGGCTCATCAATTGACTGATGAGGGGAACAGTTTTCCTTAAACAGGTTCATTTGGACCCAAAAGTTTTAGAGGGCCTCTGACCTTTTCTAGTAAGTGTTGTGAGTGGGTAGGATACAAGGCACTTTCACCCCAGAAGCCTCATGGCACATTGTAGCCCCTTGCTTGTGCTAGCCAGCCTACCCGAGGGGCCAGATACTGCACAGGACACTGCCAACACAACTGTGAGGCTCTCAGGTAGTGGGTGCCTTGTAATCACTTGAAAAAAGTCACTTCTATACTCTGAGGATACGTTTTCAGAAGAGATGGAATGGTCTGAATATGGAATATGGATATGATTTACCATATCTTTATGAAGATATGGTCCAGGCAAGTTCCCTCCATGTGGAAATGTCCTGTGTCTCTCCTAGCCTCCACCCCTTTTTTTGCTGCACAACATAGGGCAGTGCTCACACTAACTCTGAAGCTGATCTGCCCTCAGTAAGTGGATATTTGTACTCAAGTAATCCTGAGGTTCAAACAAATACCATTAAGAAGGGCTGCAGTTTTTCACCAGAAACAGAAACCGTCACACTAGAAAGAGGTCTCAGGGGAACAAAAAAGCCTGCAATTGGGCCATGTTTCTCTTCCTACCACAAGCAGCAAGGGTTAGAAGTCTTACCCCAAAGCCTGTTTCCATCCTGGACTGGAGTGAATGCAACATCAGTAGACACGTTGGCAGCAAAATATTTGGCACACATCACTGCTTTCATCCTTTCCCAAGCCCTGGAAGGGACTATTAATCTCTTTTTGCAGATCTTTCATATTAATACTATGATGAAAACATAGGAATGTCTGTACCTGTTCAGATCAAGGACTGTCAGAGTTTTGTCTCCAGCAGTAGGCATCAGCAGGTGCCTAGGGAAGAACAAGAATGAAACGAGTGATTTTTCAGTTTCCCCCACATACTCTCCCTACCAGACTATTTCGTATCAGGAGATTTCCTGAACTTGGTTTCATTTGCCTACCATGCATAGAAAAAAGGGATAATGAAGAAGAATCTTTCTGGAGAACAAGAAAATCTGCAAGAAGAAAATTCTTTGGATGCTTTTTGAGGCACTGGACTAGATCTTCAGCTGGATTTAATTAGCACAGCAGAGAGGAGGCTAATTAGTTGATAGCAGTGCAGCCAAAATGATGCTGCTTCTTTCCAAAATTTTGTTGAAGCATATATTTTACTTTAAAAAAAAACCCAACTTTCTTTGTTGTTTCAGATTTTTGTATAAAATAAAAACATAGATGAAAATCACTAATGAAAACCTTGGAAAATGTGTCAGTTTTTGAATAAAACCACTGCTTAGAAATGTTGTATTACTCTCTTAGGAAAGATGTCCGAGCTAAATCAAAACCTAAGACCTTTTGGATAGCATCACCCAGATTTGCTCTGTGTCTCTCATTTTATGACAAAATTCAGTGAGAAGGTACCGGCTGTTGTGCATTTTCAGGAGAAGCATGCCATGTTTTAAAGCTGACTTTTATTTTTTTCATTGTAGATTTTTTTTTTAAAGAACAAAAATGGAAGAAAAGGCAAGCCATGTGCTCAGCTGGATTTAGTAAGAATTAACATCATTCCTTGCAGCAGGGACTTTACATATTCTAAGACAGCCAGGCTGTAGATCACTTTTTTCTCTCTGCAGGATGATAATTAGTAATAAAGACTGAATGATTCTCAATCTGACTGCTGACACACATTTACAATTTATCTCATGGCAAGCTCTGGATAGAGGACATTTTCAGAACAGATTGGGAGTTAGGCAAAAGAGTTTCATGTTCAAAGACATCCCGTAAAATTTAGTTAGCAGACAAGGTCCTAAAACTAAAATTAGCTTTTCAGGTTGGTTTAAGTATTGGCAAGATGTAAAATTCAACTGTTATAAAGGAGGACGGAGGAAAGGAAGGGTGGAGAAGGGGTCTAGAGAGAGCAGACAAGTTGAACCAGATTGTGAAACCTAATGGTGAGAAAACAGCATAGAAGACAGAATTTCCCCACTGCTTTTCCACTATTTAGTTGTGGTACTGAGAGAAATACAAGCCTGGTTTCTTTATTATGCATCCATAGCACGAACAGGAGCTGATATGGCAGATGAGCTTTGATGTTGGAAACCATTTGTCTTGTGAATGCAAATGGCAACCAATTAAATAAAAGTGGAAAAGAAAAGTATGCCTTTTCTGTTCTTTACATTACAATACAAAGTTAATCTGACATATGAGCAAGAAATCTTAGGGTGCAGACTGGTTATGAGTGGCCGAAAGTAGATGAACAGGAAGAGCTTCAAATGATCATGAGTAACGTGAACCACGTAGAATGGCTCAAAAAAGACTTTTTTTTTTCCCCCTGAGAAGTCTACAGAATCATCAACACACCCAGTGAGCTTGACTTTGAGGGACACATCACAAAGGATTTAAAGGACAGCAGGCTAAACCCACCTCAACTGTATACCACAATATTGACCTGGAAGGACCTTCATTACAAACAAGCGTTCCTACTACCTTTTATTTCCAGGCTTGTTCAGTCGTCTTGGCCCCTTTCAGTCCTTGCTCCCTCTATTGAGGTTATCTACGAACAGAATCACTTAATGTTTGTGTGTGGTGGTAATTTTTGTGATGTGGAAATATCTTCAGCAAAAAGATCCCGAGGACATCGTATTCTTTTAATAAAAATTATTCAGCCCAAAGCCAGACAAGAGTTACCGTGTTGCTGTGTCTTGGATGCAAAATATCAGCCTTTGAAATTCTGCAGTGCTGAGCTAACAAGCCTGCCTGTGATGTGGTGTGAAGGGGCAGTGATTTAAAGATCATTTTAAACATTTACTCTGTTTTATGGCAGTGAAGACTTTCCCTTCCCCAAAATTTAAAATTTAAAACGTGCCTCCTATGAGCATGAGGGTAGTGCTTTTTGCTTTCTGAGATGGAACAAAGTATTTCCTTGATGAAAAAAATATGATTTTGATTTTAAGCAGTAGGAACATTTTCCCATTGCATATTTTTTGTGCCATGCAAACTAACCATCTACCAAACATTTCAATTGTGAATTTTCAAACAGCTCTCCTGAAAGACATTTTCCTCCTCATGTTGTATTAAAGCATAGCCCTGAATGTTGTGATTCCAAACAATACTCTCCCAGCATCCTCTCCCCCCAGATAACAGGGTGTCGTCCCCAAATACCCTATGCATAAAGGAAGTTTTCCATTCCACTTGTAGAACCTGAAAAGCAGAGGGTAAAGTTAATGGACTGCAAATGAACCAAGAAAGAAAGGAATGATATAATTACATTTTTTAATCCCAAATTGGGGAAAAAAAAAAGACAGCCAGGAAAAATTTAACCTGATTCATAGACGTACATGAAAAAGTACAATGGCACAGACTCCTTCATCTGCTGAAAAACTGAACAGGCTCCCTTGAGCTTTGGTGTATAACACTGTTTTACACCTTCTAAGAATCTGGCCTGGGAGATTAGTGGGGCTAATTCCCCTTTAAAAGGAAAAATAAAAAAAAAGCCTTAATCCATTTAACATTCAAACATCCCATTAACCTAAAATAAACGCTTTCTTGTAGGTTTTTAATTTAGCACATTGACCCCCGAAATGGAAAGGCCACTTACAATTACAAACCCCGTAGTGCAGCCACCACACTCTCTGACTTGCAATCATCCTTATCATCCCAAACATGTTTCTCATCTTGGCACAGCAAGACGTGTGTGCATGTGTGCCGGCAGATTTTCACCTATGTGCTTTTCTGTTAATTCTTTTCATTGATTCATGTAGCTTTGGCAAACTAAAAAAGGGAAAGAAAGGGATATATGGCAATTATTTTATTTCCTGAGGGTTTCTGGGTTTTATAGAAATGGTCCAAAGGGAGAAAAACAACCTGTAAATTAAGCACCCCAAGGACAGCCCAGGAAAGTTTCCCTGCATCACCTGGCAGCTCAGGTCTGCCCTATGCTTTGCAAGGTAAAGTTAGAGTTCAGACAGGAAGCTGCCACTGAAGAGGCAGGTTTATTTTCCCTAGAAGGTTCAACAAAAATCTCTCTCAGGCAGCTCTGAGCTCTCCTGAAAAACAAAACATCAGGGTCCTTCTTACAATGGCAAAAGGGTGTTCTGAAGAGAAAGAGGAGCAAATGCTTTCAGAATGGCCATGCCAAGTTCCTGTCGTGCAGCATGCAAGAAAGCTTCAGGCATGAGCATAAGCTCTTGAGATACAAGGACTTATTTATGCAACCTGTTGATACGCCGTCACTGACAATGGTGCCCTGCATTATGCTGGAGAGAAAACATTTCCTAATTTGTTTCAAAGACAGCCCAGTGATGCATCAGTATGGGTAGCTTAATTAACTGGAAGGTGTGTGCAGAGATAAGTTTTTAGGTATCCAAATTATCTATCTGGTCTGTTAGCTCAACGCTCTGTATGGCATATGCCTCCAGCACACATAAGTCTGCTGGGCTCAACAGGCAGCTGTGTCAGTTGAGCAATAGAAAGTGTCCTGTGTGCCCTTACCCTGCAGCTAGTATGAAGAAAATTGTAGTTATGAGGTTGTATTTGTCATGCAATGCAACAGCGTTTGGTGAAGCTGTTGCTGTGTGCTCAGTCAGGTGAAGTGCCCCACCAAGCTGTCCATTCACATCAGGTCTGCCCAGCTCAGTCTCGCTCTGCGGTAGCCTCGAGGTTGACATACACAGAATCAAATGATGAGGGTTTCTGCCTGCTATTACAAACAAACAAATGAAAAGATCAAGCACCTATTTTCTGAGTAAAGGCTAAGTCTCATTTTAGGTACCTAAACTAAAGATTGAGATTAGCTCCATGCTAATACAGGAAGAGCCAAAACTCTGGTTTTAGCTTTCAAGTTGCTTGCACACAGGTGTCTAGATGTATCTCAGTATTGCCATGGATGAAAACTTGTTGTTGGTTCCTACACCTGAGCCTGAACAAAGTTTCCCTCTGCCTAGGGGCCTCATGGACCCAAACACAGCTTATCTACTGAAGCCAGAGTTGGTTATTGCTGGTTTTTAAAAGACGGTATGGTACCATTTTCTGCTGGGAGCCTGCTGCCTCCTTCCCTGCTTTCTGGTCTTCCCCATGGTGAAGGACACGTTCAATTCTTGTCTTTGCCTGTGAGAAATATAAACCTGCCTTTTTGCTGCCTCCCTGGCAAACACCCTGCACACCTCACTAGATCAGTTTAGGGCATTTGCACCACCTGTTACACACTGTAGAAAAAAAAATCATTAAGGCAGAGAGAAAGTGTCCCAGAAGAGGGTTTTGCTCCACAACTGTTAGGAGACTTGTGTCCCAAAGATTGCATGCCACAAGGCACCCAGACAAACTGCCTTTCTCCCTCCTCCCCAGTGGTTACCCTATAGCAAAGAGCTGGACTCGCTGTCTGTGACCTGACAAACTGTGGGTCTGTTGGGCACATTTCTAGCTCTGTTTTCACTTTCTGAGAAGTTGTTAGCTCCAGTGGCAGGTAGTACAACAGAAGCTCAGGTTATCTTGGTAGTTATTAACCTTTCAGAGCAACTCAGTTGTCCATGAGGAAGGATTATATTGAACCTCATGACACCTACCAGAAGGGCAGCTCATCAGAACAAAAGTATTGTCCCTCACCACACACATCCACATCTCTTTCCCCATGGGCTGGTGCAAGGATACTAGTGTATATTCCCTTATCCAGGCCAGCCAAGTGATTCAGGGCAGGGTTTAATCCACTGAGCAAAAATATGCCTATTATTTCTTAGTTTCAGCTCTCCTTTTGAAATAAAAAGGAATTCAATCCATTAAAATCCCAGTGGATCCACCAGCCTCTCAGTCATCTGTCTTAAGAGGGAATGAAATGAATTTAATCTCCATAGGTCGTATTGCACACCGCATTGCCAGCTGTCTTCTACCAGGGGCTGCTGTTGCTCAAAGGTCATAGTACAAATCCCTTGATTAAAAAACAACAACAGACACATTTTAAATGGGTAAAACCATAAGATGCTGCCATAAAGCAGATTATGTGAAGTAGATACTGTTAAAACCGTTTAAATGCTTCTTTCAGGCATGAGTTTAGTTATCTCAAAGCATATTAGAGAGAGCAATAAAATTTAATGGCCAGCAGTAAAGCGTTTATGTGTGGCTGTGAACACAGTGTTGCCCAACTGCAGAATGTGTTAACTTTACCGCACAGGTCAGTTATATCCAGCAAACGGAATTTGGACCCCCGTTGGAGTTGGCATTAGGTTTGCTTGGGGAGAGCTCAGCAGAGAGACCCCAGAGCGCCCACAAATGGGAAACGAGGAAACCGGTGCTGCTGCAGGGCTGTCAGGGCAGCAGCTCTGGCTTGCACCTCCCGAGGAGCTGATTCAGTTGGAAAGTCTATGTGTCGTGTGCATGTGTTAGGACACAGCGCCTGAGAGGATAGCATTGAATTTCAACCTAAAAGCAATTGTTTTTCCAGCCTGACATGAAGGCTGGAGTTCTTCCATGCTGACTTACGTAGTCAGCAGGATCCTGGTTTTACAAGGTAATTGCAAAGTCCCTTGACTCTTTCCTCGGTTATGTTGTGGTGCATCCTAGGACATGCCAGCATTGTGCCATGTCAGAGATGGTGCTGATGGTTATTTGACATCAGCTGCAAACTTCTGATGGACCAGCCCTGGGAGTGTAAACATGTCAGTGCATACGGACACCAGTAAAGATGTGCCCCTACGCAAAAGACAAGGCTCTCATCCTCATCAGAAAAAAAAAAAAAAAAAAAAGAGAAAAACTGAAATGTATAACATTTTGTGGGTCACATTTGGGGTGAGTATTTACAATGACAACAGAATGAGAGGCAGATAGTATAGTAGGAGTCCATGCCACGAGCCAAGACGCCAGGTTGGTATTCAAAAATCTGATCTCCTTTTTCTGATCTGTCAATGACTGTGATGTGCCACACTGCAAAAGTCACTTTACAAGCTCCCCCTTCCCATCTGTGTTTTTATTTAGACTGTTGGATTTCTGCTTTTCCATGCATTTGAGTAGCACCTAAAGATGATGGTCTAGAGTGAAGTACCCAAGCGTTTCCATCATAAGAAGCAACCTCGGTCTATCAGTGTGAGAAAGCATCTGGAGTATGATTGTCTGAAAGGTGTTCCATAAAGATAGAGGAGCTGGATTGTAATGTGAACTCTTTCCTGCAGTCATATTCCTTTAATAAATTCATCCTGTTTCCAAAGTGAGCAGGTATGCTTCTGGCTTTTTAACACTTCCTTTTGTCTCTTCTTAAGCATGCAAGTCTCCCAGAGCTTTTGCTTCAGACAGCAGGGCAGCTGGTTACGCCTGGCTGCATGGTTGCCTGATGCTGCCTGCGTAGCTGCTTGGCCTTTTCAAAACCCAAGGGCTCAAAATCTCAAGGGCTGCATTCCCTGTTAGGGACAAAGCTCAGCAACAGCTTGTGACACAGTTAGTTAAGCGCCTTATTCCCAGGTCTGGTTCCTGGACTCTGTTGTGCTGTTCCTGTGCTTTTGCCCTTCCCTCAGCTCACTGGGAGCCCCAGGTCTGCAACAGGGAGAGTGCAGTCTGCCCTGGGAGAGCTCCTTTTGCTCCTGCACAGAAAGTGGTGCCCTCTCCTGCGTGCAGTTCTCCAAACCAGGGTGGGATGCTGATACATTTTTGTTAGAGAGTGAGCAGAAAAGGGAAATGGAGAGCAGCAATTCAGAGTCCCCCGCTTATCTCAGCTGAACCCTCAAAAAAGGCAGAGAGGAGAGGAGCTGGAACAGTGCAGTAAGTAGCAGCCAGTGATGCATATTCAGGGTGACTGGAGCGAACAGAGATATGTGCATGAACACAGCTTTTCTTTTTCCTCAGAGCATGCATTACAATATTCCTTAAATAAGTAAAAAACCCGTGGTTTTAGTCAGTTCTATTTGTTTTCAGCTGGCAGGTGTGGATAGGCAAGGAGGTGAGCAGGAAGAGGGCTTACATTTTAATTTGCAAACTGGCTAACTTTATATGCTTTAACCTCCCTCATCTTTGCTTGTCTCCCAGGACTATGCTAGCCTCTCTTGCAGAATAAAACAGGGAAGGGGTTGTGTTACACATACAACATTTTTTGCCTTCATTTTTTTGTGCTGTTTATTACTAGCCAGCCTGCACAGCCCAGATGCCTAGGGGAGCCGTCAGACAGGGTCTGGTGAAGGACTTCAGTGAGATCTGCTGTAGGTTCTTTCACGTTGGGCTGGACTGGTGCATTTGCTCTTTATTGAAATGTTCTGTTATTTATAAATAAAACCAGTGATGCCTGCAGCATGTCACTGCCATGTATCAGGAGTGGTTCTGATATTACACCTTAACCCCAGAGCTCACAGGCACTGGAGAGCACTCAGTGTACCCCCTGAAGGGGAATAAACTAGTCCTTGGCCTTGCTTCAGGATACCCTGTTCATGAAACTGAAGTGCTGTCATCATTGCTTATCGATACATTGCCTTGGACTGTGCATCTGCTGATTACCTTCAGTTATGGCTCAACCTGGTTATACTTAAACTTTATTTGACATGTGCAGAATTTTGCTTATGTACCCAGCAATGCAAGTTGCTGATTATTACACGGCTGTTAGGTTTGGCTACTTATGAGACTGATCAACCAAGCCAACAAGTAATGAATTCTCTTTACAGCTTGCTGTCCTCATTTGGATAAGCAATTGACTAAGCAAGAGACTGTTTTTAATTCGTGCTCATAGTGCACAGCTCAGCTGTTACTTCTCATATGGTACAGGGAAACATCGCACCTTTTTCCCATCAGTTATGCACTGTTTACCTCTCCATCATACCATACCTAGCTACTGCAGCAAGAGTTATTTCATTCTTTTTTCCTCATGTTTTTGGAGCAGAAACTTATGTGCCTCTTGGCTCACGTGGATGAACGGTCTCCTGAAATCACCAAATCCTAGGCTCAGGAAGCAATGGGAATATAAGGCTTTGAGGCCACCCATTTTAAAAGTGACCTGTGCGAGGTGAATCTTTTAGCTGAATTTTAGTAGTTGAGCCATAGACAGCTTTCAGTATTAAGGGTGCTACTCCACAAGTTTCAAGACTTTTTTTTAATGAGTCCTATGAATGACTATGCCTGGAATGGGGTCTCTGTTTACTGGCTGTATAGGAAATATAGGCTCCTAAAATGTTAGTTAAGTCAGTCATTGATGCCTCCCCATGTATTCTAGTATATTGTAGTATTCATCAGATAGTATAAATGAGGTAAGACTCACAAATGCCAGTAGATATTTACAGATCTGGTCCAAAGGTCTCCCCCCACAGCAAGATTCACCTGTTCTCTTCCTCCTGATAGACAACTGAGGACTTCTTTTTTTTTTTTTGACCAAATGTGTGCGTGTGGGGGAAAATGTATTAGAACTTAGGAAATTACTACAAAGGAAAGGAGATGACGTTTTTGTGTGCAATAAAATTGCCTCAGCGTTTGGAAAGTGGGAGGAAAAGGGAAAGTAGAGAAAGGAAATAAAAAAGAAAAAGGAAAAAAAAAAGAAATAAAAATTCATCCTTGTTGCATAATGTACCTTGTGGGGATTCTTAAAAGCAGTGGAATTACATGTTACATATTGGTAATCACACATCTAACAAGGTGTTCAGTATCAGGTGACATAAGTAGCTAAAGGAAGCAGGGGTATTTCTCTTAGCAATATTTAAACAGCTCGTAAAATCCTTGCTAACTGGATTATCACCATGCTAGAGCTGTCATTGTGCAGGTCTAGCTGCCAGACTAGTATGAATAACAGAAGTGTGTGTTTGTATACAGTTTTGTCCCTCTTTCTCTTTTCTTTAAAGAGAGATCTGGGACAATTCAACTGGGTCTCTGCAGAAGAGTGTTCCACAGCTAACTGGCAGATAGAAAGGCTAGGACATTTTTCCTAACAATGACAGCTGAAGACAAGTACAAGATTTTACTGCGTATTCCAGTGATTCCAAAAGTATTAGAAACCTTGCACACATCCTGAAAAACAGTAAAATGGACAATGAGATAATTTTAAAAATCAGTATAGATGTTCCTTTCTGCTTGAGCCAGGCTCTGAAGCATTAGAATTCAAATTTCTTAAAGATGAAGAGCACCAGAATCTTACTTTTTAAAATAAATTAATGACGAATTTCTAATATAACAAGACTCCACAAAAAGAGGATTTAAAGAAATATAACTACTATGCAGTTCCTAGTAGAGTAGAAAAATAACCACCACCCCCTTCCAGACTAACAACAGTGGGAGAAAAAAAAAAACTGTGTTGATTTTAGGGACTAACACATTAACCCACACATTATTAAGGAAACAGAAACAATTTTCTTGCAACTGTAATGGAGGGTGTAATTGGATGAGTTCTTGTGAGCCACTTTCAATTAGTTAACACCAATCAGCACCAGTTATTGGTTGTTTAGCTGAGATGAGCCACTGGGGGAGTGGGAAAAGGTGTTTAGTTAGGTTGGTATCTAGCTTATTTTCCGAGCTGTGAACATGGCCCTGGAGGATCTGCTCTTCTCAGAAACAAGAAGTGTTGGGGAAAAGGGAAAGGGCACTTGTTAGGACCGAAGAGTAGCAATAGATCTTGTCATGACTCTTCACATCACACTCTACTACTCTCTGATGTGCGAGTCCATCTCTCTCTGAAGTTACTAAGAATACTTGAGGCTCCCTTTCAAGTTGTAGGAACTACGAAACTAAAGGTGTGATGAGCTGCTTTAAATGGAGAGTTTGCTGCTATGGAAGAGGGTGGTCTTCCTTCTCCTCCTCCTCCTTCTGATTCTTTCTCCTTCCCTGTGCCAATTCATGTGACCCCTGCTGAACTGATTCAGCTCTCAAAGCAGGCAGAAAGCACCTTACTTTTCACTGCTTGTGGCTTTTCTGATCACCCATTGAGCAGAATCAATCCACCAAAGGTCAGGCAAGCATCAAAGCCTCTGCAGATAAGCAGAGAGACAATAGAGCAGCTCTGCCACTTTTTGATGTCACCAAGATTAATTCTGTTTGCCTCACGTTACTGCACCTTAAAGAGCAGAGAATAAGGCACTGTTGGCAAATGTGGGAGGGCTGAGGGAATAAGTTGTGGGTGGATGTAGTTGAAGTTGTTTCTGAAGGTGGCAGACTTCAGTGAGAAGAGCTCTCACACCTTAAGCTTTTGACTAGAGGTTGGATACTCTGTGCTAGCTCTTGAGAAGGCTGTGATCATTCTTGTCTATTGCCACATAGCATAAATATTGTATGGCTACATTATAAGATTATGAAATTATAATCATTATAGGATTAAGCTAGAAAGGAAAATTGGCTAGATGTGAGGAAAATGGCTTAAAGTTAAGAAGAAATGTTCTGTCAGTGAATATTGCTAGGAGAATAACTCTGGAGACTGAAATCTTTTTTTATTCAGGTTGGCCAGTGTTGGGTGAAAACTACAGTCCACACCTCGGTACAGGCTGTTGTAACAGTTTAGAGCTATCAAAGAGAAGTTTGATTCCTGCAGTCTGATTTCCCTGATATCTTTAATGGATTAGCTGATGTAATGACAAACAGGGAAGGTGGCAGGATTTCAGATGTAGATAGATGTCCACTAGGAGTTTGAATGACTTAATCTAATCCTCCTACAAAGGACTCTATCCATAGCAGAGTAATGACTTCTGAAACTAAATCAGTTCTTGAACGACAGGTTCTTGCTTGAGTTCATGACTCTAGTGCAGCTATCCTTATTTACACAATAGTTCCCAATTTTGTTCACAATTAATCTAGCCTCTCTGTTGACACCAACACACTTACTCATGCAATTTTGTAAGTAAGAGCACAGTCAGGCCTCTAGAGAGAAAAATCTCTTTATTTCCTGGAGCCACATATTCCCCAACTGCTTGTTATTTCCAGCATCTTCTATTTCTCCTGGCATGGAGGTACATTTCTCACTTTAAATTGACTTCATCCAATCATATTTCGGTTTTTCTGCCTCTTGTACTATATTCGTTTCCCCTAGAACACACTCACTGCACCCATTACTGTAATGATTTAATGGCTCTTAAATCTCTTCAGCCCTCATCAGTGAGCTTTCAGTTTTTCTGCTGCAATATTTAGCACAACTGTACTGGAGGAGAGGGTGGAATAAAGGAAGAAAGGACACTTTACATTAAACTGTTCTCCAGAAAAGTGACTTTTACATAGGGATCCATGAACTGGGCTCTTCTGCCTTTCCAACTTACATAGCCAATTGTTAAATCTTTTTCCATGTCTGAAGAATCTTAAAAAAAAAGAATTGTCTTAATTCCATTTTATGACCAAAATTCTATTTCTACAGGGGAAAATAAAAAAGCAAAGTGATCTGCCTTCAAGGAACTAATCAAAGTTGAAAGTGTGAGGGGGGGACATATGGGATGGCAGAGATTTCATCTCATCGTGAAGATGGACAGAAGTTAATGACAGTACTCTCTCTTTGTGCCCTTCTCTTGACATCTCTCACGTACATTTATATTTTGCTTCCTTTCCCAGTGGAATCTTTATGTTTTGAGAAATTAGAAAGACTTTTTGTAGAATAAATATTTTCTTGCCCCTGTGTTTGTCTTTGGCTATTTGCACATTCCTCTACAAAATACAAGCTCCCCTTCATGCTCTCTCTCTCCTCAGCTGTACCTATGCTGTGGGGTGTGTGATGCATAATGCAGAAGGAAATGCAGGGCATCCTTGGAGGAGTATGGGTTTTACAGGACTGCAGTTCAAAGTTCTGTTCACAACTTACTGCATAATGCTGGTAAAAGAGATGTCCTCCACTGACTCTCCTGGAAATCTCCAATAACCACTCATCAAGATCTTGGCACTGCAGGATATTCAAGGGACAGCCTAGCAACGCCTTCCATCTTGTTTAGGTATTGGCAATGTCTTGCAAGGGAGACTGTCTCCTGCTGAAATATCCCATTTCGTAAAGACCACAAGTGTTTTTTAGAGGTATTGAAGGAGATACTGCAGTGCTAAGAATGATATTCAGAGAGACAGCTGGATGTGCTAAGTAAAGCTGAGATCAGGAGATACAACAGGAATTCAGCAATGGGCAATGAAACCGTGTATTACCTGAGATTTATACCTTTCTGTAGCTCCTGTATTGCTGGTTTTACTAAGAAAAAAAAGACCCACAAAAAAGTGCTGGGTAAGATATACTGGTGATGTGATCACACCTGGCAAATCTAAGGATGCTGCAGAGGCTGTTGCATCCAGAAAATTATAGAGGTTCCTTTAGCAGCAATAAGCGTGGGACAAGCTGTTATATTGCTGCAAGACAGCTTCAGGAACTTGCAGTTCCAATCAAATCTGCAGGCCTCACAATTGGTAGTGAAAGCAGATTGAAACAGGAGTGGGAATTCCCCCTGTCCAGGGGAAAAGAAAGCTGCTGGGGGAGAGCAAAGCTCTCCTCTCAGCAGAGGGTGGGGTGTTTAGATCTCCCAGCAATAAATCTTCTGGCCAATCTTAGCTGCTAGCAAGCTCAAATAATTGAAACAGGCAGTTAAATGCAGGAGAAAGTGAAACACTTTTGGAAAGTTTTTTGGCTACTAGAAGAGATGCTCCATAGCCAAAAGCTGGAGCCATGATAAACAGTTCCAGCCTGCGTTAGTAACCATTGCTCTACATCTCCCTTGTAGAGCTCAGACTGGCCTTTTGCAGTAAGGTGATACAATGCATCATTGATCTTCCAAAACTTGCTCAAGCAACCAATGCTGGGAATACAAAAGTGAGCACTTTTGCTGTCCAAAAGGACTGCCAGAATAAAAGATGTATTGAATGTATGCTTGAAATGGCCTGCTGTTAAGGAGGATCTCATGGCATAAGGGCTCATGGAAACAAGAGCTACTTGACTCTTATTTCCTTGTTTCACTCAGTGAGTGACTGCTGGGAGAATACATATGAACTTGCACAAATAGCACCATAGCAGAGGTTACTGGTATATAATGTAAGTCTGAGATCAAGTAAGCGAACCTTTAGTAGGCTCTTGTCAGGGAAAGAAGGAAAAGTTACTGTTTTCTGAGATAAGGGTGGTCCTGTGAAAAAATGGATTGCTCAGACCACAAGAGATATGTATCAGATATAGAGACATGTGAAGACTTCTGTGTCCTGAAGTTAAGGAAGTCAGTTCTCTTCATGCAGGGAAACTGATTTTTTTAGTATGCATCTCACCTAATCTATTGATGACATCTGTTTTAGAATGCCTGAGTTTGGTTAGATAACCAGTGTATTAGAGTAAAAGAGCTCTTCCTGACTTCAGAGTCAGTTGGGAGTGTATATGTTATGGCAGAGTCAATTGACTACCATGATTATGGGAGATCCAGACCTCACAACCCACCTGTTCACAACAGCAGAAATAAATCCTCCGTGCCAATAGTTTACATCCATAGCAACATCCCAAAGCAGCTCAGGAGTGTCAAGACACACATACTAGAAGTTGGCAACAACTATGCATTAGCAATTATTTGTGGTTTTACTGTGTTCATCAGTATAACTGAGCTCCTAACAGAATCTATAAAAACTATAATCTACAGGACTGCTTGTTGTTACATTATAGGGCTTTTAGGAGGGGAAGTGAATAGTAACTTCTCTCCTTCAGGTTGCCTCATAAATTTATACATAAACTACTTTTCTAGAAACTCCTTTTTTTTTTTTTTTTTTTTTTTTGACTCAGAAAGCTGGAGATTGCTTTGTATCAGTGTTATTCAGTGTGAAAGCCCAGAGATGGAGTGAGAAATAGGGGAGCTAAAATCAGTCACTAATTCTGGATGATCAACTTGAGACCAATAGCACAGGCTGTATCTGTCTGAAAATGAATATCTCTACGGAGTGGACTCCAGAATCTGAACTAATCACCCTGAACCCTCTCAGGGTGAGAGGAGAGGAACTGTGTGCAATTTATCTCAACATAAAATAGACATTTAGAAGAAGTTAGATGGATTGTGTTCCAGATGTGTATTTATTTCTCTCCACTGACTGTGAAGAAGGTATAATAACTAGCCCAGGTAGAGATGTTCACACTGTACGTACACAACTAAAGTTAGGTGAGGTGAATCACAGCCCTGGGTCTAATCCTGTGAGGTATCAAAGTTTACATATTTCATTGATACCGTCTATAGAAGATAGGTGCTTCTGAGATGTCTGGAGAGAAACAAGTGGGTTCAAGCCAAAAATGGAGACATCCTGGATAAGTAACTGCCCTTGGAAATTGTTGGCCTTAAAAAAGCACATTAAATGCTCTTCATCTCACAAGCATTACTATTAGTAGTGGAAGGTATTCACATTGCTTTGCTTGAATTGGTTAACTATATTCTCTAATCCACCCTCTTCAGGAACTTCTAGAGAGATCCTAGCATATGCATCTTCTATTTTATGTGGTGTGAATGTACTTCAGGGGGAACTTTGATCCCTCTCACCATCCACAGAAACTCATTGCAGTACTACAAGACAGCTGGGTCAGTCTCAATTACTTCATATCAGATTCAGTTGCTTAATTGGAGACCGTGCTGGAGAAACTTTGTGAACTTGCAGCAAAAATAGTCCAATTAAATACATTTTGCTTCTGAAAATGGACCCAGTATATGAACTAGCCATCTCCTTTCTCAGCAAAACTTAACAATAACTAAATGAAGCTAACATTTTCCAACTCAACAATTCTCTAATACACAGCATTTAGGTAGGGAATAAAAAAGAGTTTATTAGCTGACCCAGAAATTATGACCAGTGACCAAGAAATAGCCCATTCCCAGGCAAGAGGAGGAAATGCAAATTGTTCAATTGCAAAAAGAAAAGGTGTTTGAAGAACTAGGTACGTTCAAAAGTCTGGTTATGGGAGAAGGAACTTTTCACCAGAAGGGCTCAGTGACCAAAATCACAATGCACTGGTAACTCTAGATGCTATTCTATATCTGAAAAAATGCTTCTCACTCCAATCTTTAATCAAAAGCAGGAAAAAATTCAGGAACAGCCCACAGTCTCTGCACTGATTTCAGTGGATCCAGTCGGTAGCTTGGATACAGCATGGCTGAACATTTCAGATTGCACTGGGGCTGAATTTAAACTTTGTTACCATGGAAGATGGAGAACTATCATATTTGGGTGTTTTCTTGACCACCTCAAATGAGACACCAATCACAAAGTGGTGTTCAAACTTGTAAATTAGATGCATGAAGAAGAAGAGGAACTGGGTGGCAAGAAGTTCTAACATGCTGGATAACAAAACGAACGGAATAAAGCAGATGGTCTGCAGTCTCATTCACAGCATGAAAAACAAAAAGAGTGGACACTGGTGCAATATCTATAATATTAAATTAACATACCCCTTGTCTGGAACTGAAGCCAGACAGCATTGAACCACATTTCTAACAATATTACTAAACTCTCTTACCCTGAAGAAATAGGACGGCTATATCTAAAATTGTTTATTGCAACTGTCTCTGATCATCTCCCCAGAAACTAGAAATAATTTTAGAGAGCCCTAGATCACCTATGCCAAGACTAGGCTTGGGAATGTTCCTTAGTCTTGTTTAATCTACTGATACAGCTAACTGCTAGAGTAACAGGAGAGATTTCCCAGACCCCACACCAGAACTGTGACAGTTCCTTCTGGCTCATTTAATTTTTGTTAACAAAAGCTTCATGACAGAGAAAGCACAGATGCAGTGTTGTTTGCTTGATTGAAGGGAGAGATGATTGCAGTGTGATAGAGAACCCAAGCAAAACAAATTTTTGAGAAGTGTAATCTTTCCAGGACTGAAGCTTCAAGTAACAACTGAGAGGTTTCAAAGAAAAAAAACAGCTCACCTCTAGAGCAGCTTAATCCTATTTATCTTCTCCCCAAACTACTCCCTCTATTCCTTCTCCAGGAAAAATTTAATGGGCCAATGCCACCCCAGAATCCTACAAGAGTTTCATGCAAACTGCAACAGTGTTGGGTGATTTAAAACAACAAGGCTGGCAGCATTATGTGCTCTGAATGAATTCCTTGATAAACATTTCCCACTTTGTCTTCCTTTCAAATCATTCACTTTAATTAGTCCAATCCTATCCAACAGATTATTCACTCATAAGCTTCCTCTGCGAAGCATATGGAAGTTAATTTCAACCATTGGATGTAAAGATTTATATTCCTGCTTCTTGTCATCACGTACTTAGGTCCTTTCTAATCCCACTCAGCCACTCCTCTTTCAGAAGGGTAGATCACTGCCTGCAGGCAGAGCACGGCAATTCCAGATTTGCCTGATATTTGTGGAGCCACCGTGCCAGCTGACAATGACCTGTGGTGAGAATGCTTATTTTGGTTTTCCACTGTTCACTTCAGTTGGTGGGCTGGATGACAGAAAATTTTTTCTGTTTCTCTGCTGTAACTGTCTGAAACCAGACAAAAATGATGAGGAACTGCAGATTAACACTTCATGACAATGAATAAGGATCAGCAAATGGAGAGTTAAGCACATATATGGACAGCTTCAGAGGCACTTTTTTGCATTTATTTTGGTGCTTCTATCTTCTGATTTTAAAAGGTAGATGTCAGGTTTGCTTTTCTAAATAAACTATCTTTATATTTCTAGGTAGGGAAGTTGCATATGCATTGTCACAAAAAAAAATCCTAAATAAATGAATATGTTTGGTGGAATAGTCAGTGTTTGGAAACTGTGTCTTATATAAGGGAAAGGTTCACAAGCTGAAAGAGGAAAATAAAAGAGGGATTAAATAGATTCACTCAGTTACCCTGTTTCTTTCATTGGAAGCAGAATTAGTCATCAGCTAATGAGAGCTGACGCTAGGGTCTCTAACATTGCACTGTGACCTGTTCTGTGAATGCATTCATGCTACGTACTGGATAAGACACTGTTCCCAGGAAGGTTTTGGAGGAAAAGGAAAAAGCTGGGAAAGGATCATGCAAGCTGTGGTTATAATAAATGCACCTATACACAGGTGTTTCCTACCTGGTTGTGAAGCTTTAATATTCTTCATGTAAGGGAGCTACATTTTCCCAACTAACTTGATATCCTGGGTTGGATTAGGGTCCTACCACACCAGCTCATGGAAGAGCCTTTTCTTACGTCTGATAATTCCTCATCTAAAGGGAAAAAGCACACAAAAAACTGCCAGAGAAAACAGAGGAATAAAGGTGAAAATTTCTGAAGATCATACAAACCACCTCCCAAATTAGTGTTTTACCCACTGAGGCATACCAGCTCCTAAAAGTATGCATTAGGCCGTCACACAAAAACCCCTCAATCCTGTCCAAAAGACAACAATTGCTCTTCTTTCTCCTCCTGTACTCACATTTCTCCTCTTTGGTCCCCATTTCATCTGACAGTTTAATGGCATATTTTACTTCATACTGATTCTCAACTCTATTTTATTTCTCCCTGGCCTAGTAACAGCATTGCAAGGCTCACATTTCAGTTTCACCCTGTGGAGAAGCAATGCTGATTTGCTTTCCTTCAAGATGTGAAGCAACCCGTTTATGTTTAATATTCACTCTTCAGTCACACAGCGGCCTGCATTTAACTACATTTTTATGCATTATAAATGCACATACATTTGAAAGAATAAAATTCCCTCTACCCGACATCACTCTAAATTGAGCTGAGGTGAGCTCTTGTTTCCCTGAGGCAGCCTGACATTTGAAGATCATTTTTAACCATTTCAGTTTTGAACTGTACTTTTTCACTTCCTAGCTCCTTGTGTTGGTGAGTCTCCAAGCACTTCCCAAAATAGGCACTGAGTAACCCTCCAGGCAGTGTGCTAAGGAATATAAATGGAACTTTTATCAGAGGAGGAAAATGGCTGAAAAAGAGAACAGGCGAATTTACAAAAGGTCTTGTGGGGTTTTGGTGTCAGCTCCCTTGGATGCCTGATGCCCAGGTCTCTGATCTACGCTGTGCAATGCATGCTCCTCATAAGCAACTAGCTTCACGTAAAGGCTCCAAAATCTGCTTTCGTTCTTTGACTTGGATGATAACTGATCAATCTGCCATACACACACAAACACAACTGCACCTCTCATCTCCTGGAACACTGTGATCACAGGCTTGGTTTGTTTCTAAGCACTCTGTTGTCAATAGCAGGTGTGGGTGACTTTGCTGCGTGGGTGACTGAGTCACCCAAACTGACCAGAGGGTTGTAGCAAGCCTAGGGGTATCTCACAAACTCACTGGAGGGCTCAGGATTCATTCACAAGGCTGTGGAAGGAGCACCCATAACCCTGCAATCTTTTGCCACCTTGATTTAGTTCTTTGTCTTTTTCAGTCAAGTGACACTGTCATTGTCTAAAACAAGCCTCCACCAACCCATGCTACATCCACCAAGTTGTAATAATTCATAGCCTAACCTGAATGTCAGTGTCCAGTGTCTAGGTTCCAAGGCTCTTAAGTGCCAGAAGAGTAAGAGATACTGGCTTTGTGTTTTGGGCAAGACACGTCCCTTGGCATGAGTCCAAGTCTTCTGCAGCCCCTGCAACCCCATTGTGTATGGCACAATGCTCCTTTTGTCTCCATGTGGCAGAGACAAGGATCATTTATCAAGATTCATACTACTACAAAACTTGCTGAAAAAAGGGCAAAATTTTCTAAAGCAAGGCACATTCCATTAGCCTTCTTAATCTCTGTATTTATGGACAACTTGTTTCTGAATCAACTTTACAAGCCTCATTTGCAAGCCACAATACATGGTGAATAATTGCAATTACTGTCCACTTAATGAGACAATGATGCTTTGCTATAAAAAAAAAAACAAAACTCACAGTACCCATCTGCCTTCAAGTGTGTGTGTGTGGGTGGGTAAATATTCTCCAGTGCTAGTTGTAAAAGAATTTATGGAGTGACAACTACTTGTCACGTGATGTGAAATGCAGTATTTTATGGACTGATCCTTTTAGATCTCCAAACCTAAGCAAAATTTTTGTTTAATCAGAAATCAGAGTAGAACCACTACAGAGCATCAGATGGTAAAGTGGCATTGACTATTCTCTTTCAGTCTGTTTAAAGACAGTGCCTCACCATGACATTGTTGGCTTTGATTTTTGAAAACATGTAGAGGGAAACTGCTGACAATAGATACTGCCATAATCTAGCAAGCAAAGGCTGATTAGAAATCAGTGACACGGATTTCAACAAATAAAGCATGACTTGTCTTGCAAGACTGAAAAGAATCACTGAACAAGGTGACTAAGGATATGGTAGATTTACCAGCATATGAAGCCTTGACATTCATTTGTTTTCAGCCATAGCAGTTTGTGCAATTTACCACATGGCCACATCAACACTTCTCCCCAGCATAAGGAAGTGGGAGAGACTGCACAGCCAAGGATAAGACTATCCATTTTGGCAGCACGCTTACATTAGATGAAAGCTTCCTGCACCCTGAGGAAGCACAGAATACTTTGCGGTATAAATAAGATTATTACTCTTGAGGAGCTTATTCATTGTGTTTGGAATTCGTCCCATACAGCTCTGGATGCCTACATCTGAGGTAGTTGCCTTAGGCTTCCATGTTAACTCAACACCCTCATAGTGAAGGATTTCTTCCTTATATCTAATCTAAATCTACCCTCTTTCAGTTTAAAGCCACTACCCCTTGTCCTATCACTATGCTCCCTTGTAAAAAGTCCCTCTCCAGCTTTCTTCTAGGCCCCCTTCAGGTACTGGAAGGCTGCTATAATGTCTTCCTGGAGCCTTCTCTTCTCCAGGCTGAACAACCCCACCTCTCTCAACCTGCCTTCATAGGAGAGGTGCTTCAGCCCTCTGATCTTCTTCACGGCCCTCCTCTGGACTCACTTCAACAGGTCCATGTCCTTCTTATGTTGGGGACCCTGATGCTGAATGCAGTACTCCAGGTGGGGTCTTACGAAAGTGGAGTGGAGGGGGAGAATCACCTCCCTTGACCTGCTGGTCACGTTTCTTTTGATGCAGCCCAGGATGCGATATTGGCTTTCTGGGCTTCAAGAGCACATTGTTGGGTCAAGTTGAGCTTCTTATCAACCAACACCTGCAAGTCCTTCTCCTCAGAGGCTGCTATCAATCCATTCTCCACCCAGCCTGTATTTGTGCTTGGGATTGCCCTGACCCATGTGCAGGACCTTGCACTTGACCTTGTTGAACTTCATGAGGTTCACATGGGCCTACCTCTCAAGCCTGTCAAGGTCCCTCTGGATGGCATCCCTTCCCTCCAGTGTGTCAACTGCACCAAACAGATTAGTGTTGTTGGCAGACTTGCTGAGGGTGCACTCAATCCCACTGTCCATGTCACTGACAAAGATGTTAAACAGCACCAGTGCCAATATCGGCCCCTGAGGAACACTACTCGTCACTGGTCTCCAACTGAACATTGAGCCGTTGATTGCAACTCTTTGAGTGCAACCATCCAGCCAATTCCTTATCCACTGAGTGGTCCATCTGTCAAACCCACATCTCTCCAATTTAGAGACAATGATGTCATGCAGCACTGTGTCAAATGGTTTGCACAAGTCCAGGTAGATGATGCCAGTTGCTCTTCCCTTATCCACCAACGCCGTAAGCCCATTGTAGAAGGCCACCAGATTTGTCAGGCACGATTTTCCCTTAGTGAAGTCATGTTGGCTGTCACCAATCACCTCCTTATTTTCCAGATACCTTAGCATAGTTGCCAAGGGGATCTGCTCCATGATGTGGCTGGGCACAGAGGTGAGAGTGACTGGCCTGTAGTTCCCCAGGTCTTCCTTTTTTCCCTTTTTAAAAATGGGTGGTTATGTTTCCCCTTTTCCTTAAAGGAGAAAAGCAATGCCTTTCCTGAACACATGGAAGAGAGGTGGGAAAAAAAATGAAAAAGTACATGGCAGTTATTCCATTTTTAATCTTTCTAAATGCAATTTCAGTATGATATGAATGATAGCAGCATGAACAGAGATTGTTACTTTAATAGGATTATTGTCAGATGCTGGCTGTGTTTGTACTACAGAAATGAATTTCCTGCAGTGTGGATACATTTCCATGTTTGATAAGTTACAAAGACTGCTAAATGTATTTCATTTTAGATATCAGGTTTGTAGCAGTCTCTCTTTTTCTCCTATTTGAAAGATTATATCTGTGGACATCTCACACACAAGGTTGAGATCCTGATTATAAGTTCTAAAGGTAGTTAAAAGTTTGTCACATGGTGTTGATTTACTAATATCAATCACGTGTGCATGTAAGTACCTGTCTTGAGGAACCTTTCTTACTTCTCTCGTTGGAACCAAAGGCTGTGGCCATATCTCTACTTGGAAGTCTTAATTTCTCTGAATTCATTCAAATCCAGGGTTCGGATGCAGACACAAGCTTTGAGCTAGTCTGGAGAAAAGCTGCAGCAGAACCCTGACCCTTCCTTACACCTCAGTATAGTTCCAAATGTACCCTTTCATATAGGACAGAGAACCTGCTTGATGGTTGTGGCCATCCTTCGACATGAAGTCCACAATGCTTTGCAATGATGTTATGGGGGCAAGCACCAGGAAGAAAAGTCAGACAGACCTTTTCCTCAATGCCATCTGTCACAAGAGACTGTAGGAGTCGTGAGGAGCTGAGCCTGTAGGTATCCAATGTAAATACACAGTGTGTACCTCTAGACTGTTCTCAGACTCTTTCACAGGTGCTCTAGCTTTGATATTATTTCTAGTGCTGGATTTAATTTCCCTGAACTGGCAGGCTGCCAATTAATTCTTTGTAGCCTGTATTTAAGCAACAATGATTTATAGTTAAGATGTCTCGGCTAATCATAAAGTAATTAATAGTCTGTAATGCTTTTATGTCTCGAAGAAGGAAGCATTTCATACCTAGGAGTTTTGGCTGCACTGCAATGATGTACTGTAGGACATAACTTTATTTTAAAGGTATTTCCTTATTGTTTTGGAAACTGAGAATTTCAAAGAGCTTGAATGTAAATTTGACATTTTGATACACTGCTTGTTACTGCAGCATATTCAGCTCTTCGATAGAATAAGTAAACATAAACCAGTCGAATTTCCTTTGCCAGCACACTGTGAAATTTCTCCACTAAGAATACAGCAGATAGTATCAGAGATATTAATTCAGCATTTTTGTATGTATACCAGAACATGTGATAAAAATAAACTCACTGTGCTGGGAATCAAGACAGCTATCTGTTCCTACCTGTTTAATGGACTGTCTTAGTAACCTGGAGGAGCCTCATGACCCCCAGTGCCAGGAGTTCTTCTTGAGAGCAAGAGCAGAAGTTGCTTGGAAAAAGCAAGGAAAGGTGACTTCAGACAGCAACAAAACCCCTATGAGAGGCAAATCTGAACTTCAGATGGCCTGTGGGAGCAGGATGGACTGCAGTGAGCTTTCCTTGATAGATCCCAGTGCAGGCAAACCTTGCACAGGAGCTGCACATCTGCAAGACCGTCCTTTGGTGGATCAATCATGCCTCTGCTGAAATCTTCAGAAGTTTTATGCTATAAGCAATGCTGATTATGTCTCTTTTAATCATTCACAATCCTGCTGTCAAAGACATGCATGACCAGTAAGACCACCTGCAACACCACTGTTATGTCTTCTAGCAAGAAGGGTGTGAAGAGGCTGTAGCTAGCAGAAGGCTCTCTAGGCTCTTGCTAGCACACCTGATCTGATCCTGCTGAGAAGGGGACAGAGATTAGAGACATGTCCTGGGGAACTTCATAATATCCTTTACATTACGTAGTGCCCTGAGATGGCTGGATAGGCTCAGGGCTGGATGTGTCAGCAGAAGACAATTCCAGCCAGTGCTGTAGGCTCAGGCCAGGAAAGTGATTCCTGGCAGGTACTGCTTGAAAACTAAGCTCTGGGGCTTTTTAGCAAGCTCTGTTTGGAGAGGCAAGCTTAATTGTCAGGAATACCTCTTCCTGCTGTTTGATGGTTGGCCTTTGGTTTAGGCAATTGTTGCAGCCTCCCTACTGGTTGTAAGAGAAAGCTATCAGCTGAAATCTTCCTGCCTCATTAAAAAATGGTAAAGTGATTAAAGGCTGAACTCCCTAGAACAATTTCAATTTTTTTTTTGAGAGAGACAATTAACTGAAAATGTGTAAATAGTTTTTACATTTGTGTCTGTTAAGAGAAAAATAACTACCTGGATACTTTTTACTTCCATTTCAAATAAAGTATTCTGTTATGAGTTACAACTACTAAGAGATGAGGGGGTGTACCTGTATTTTAAAAACACAGAATAAAAAAAAAAAATCAAAGCAGAAGAGAAATTCACAATTGTGTATAAATGCTGGTATGTTGTCATACCAAGCCAGTTGAAGAAATTCAAGCAGTTTTTCCATCACAAGTCCCTCGATTAATACTGGTAACTGAAGGCCCATGAGGAACCCTATAAATAGGTTTCACATTGAAGCTTGCAAAGTGTATAAGTAATGTAAAACAGACATCTACATTTGCAGTCTTCTGTCTTTGAATAAAAGTAGTAATTCTTTCTTCCAAGTTCCAAAGCAAATAACTGCTTTTTCATTTGACACATCTGGAGAGTACCCAGCACAGTAGCACTCTGAAAAATCATTCAATATTATTCAAAAAAACATTAGGGATAAGTGAATTTCAGTCCATGAGTCTCTTGGAAGCTGGATTTGCCATCTGGGCTGTGGATGATTTCATTAGGAGGTACGCTGGCTCAGATGAGTCACACAGGGCCTTGTAGCTCTATTTGGGACAAATTTAGTCATTACAACAGAGAGAGAGAGATCACATCCCCGAGTCTTTGATCCTTTCTGGTCTGATATGGGAAGGAAAAATATAGTTTGTGCTGTTCAAAGAAATCAGCAAGAAAGGATTTGCTCTCTAAGACTTTTTAAAGAGATTTTCTTTCTACTTAAGTCAGGTCTGAACTTGCTGGAGGCCTCACTACTACTTACAAAAAAAAACCCAAACCTGTTATATTCACTGCAAAGGATGACATTTCAATTAATCTGTCTTTACTTCATGCAAGTGAGTCATTTGGCAAGGACATATTCTCTGAACAGTGGTGGATGCTACGCTTCAGGTAACCAGGAAGGGGACACACAACCACAGTGACAGTTTGGGTCACTATCAGTCAAAAATTGTTTCTTGTTCACTCTGAACTGACCACAGGCTTGGGACTCTGATCCTGAGTTCACAGACTTGACTCAGGATTAAATGGTTATCTGAATATTTGGTCAGTGGAGAGGTAATGGCAATGAAGAAGGGCTCACAGATGGCAAAGTTAATCACATTATCATCTTGCCTGCAAGTAACCTCTGAAATTTGTGTGTTTTAGCCACACCAAGCCTATGGAACAATTAAGCTCAGGTGGACCTTTGATTAAAAATAACAGTTAAGAACTTTTACAAATGCAAAGGGAATACTTTATATTTTTATAGCATAGGTGGTAGAATTACAGGCTGTTTCATGATTCCAGCATGAAAAAATTTAATTAAGATCAATTTAATTAATTACTACAGACCCCAATTAGTAGTCTATTAGTGCCAGGAGTTTTGTTTTCTCCTTTCTCATTTTTTCCAAAGCTGTGGACTTTCGTCTCAAATGCTCAATCTATTCCTGGGCAATACTGTTAAATTTACACACTAAAAAAAAAAAAAAAAAAGAAAAAGCAATAACTGCCAAGGAAAATCAACCTTTTTCTTTTCTCATTTACTGTGGGTCATTTTCTTCTCCCCTCTCTTTCATCACAGTATTTTTTCCTTGTGCACTATTTATCATGGTTCTTGGGCTCCAAACTCTGACAACAGCAGGTGGGATATAGCCCTCTCATTTCTTTAGGGCATCAAGTGCGAGTAGGCATCCAGCCCACTCTCTGAACCTGGCAGACTTGTGTCTGCTGAAAACCATTTCCCAACAAAATGTCTTATCTGCTCATCAAAAAAAGCAGCTTTTATAACTGGAATAAGAATTAATTATGCCAACCCTCTCCCACTTTCTGTGGAGGGTCATGAACAGAGCTCTGCTCTCTCAGATCACAGTGCTTATCTCTTTAGGGCTGGAGCATAGGAGAAGACCTTAGATTTTGTGGTAGGTCTCACAACTTAGGTTAGGAATAGGAAGGTCTTGAGCTTGTTCCTAAAGAAGCCAATGGATATAAAACACTAAGAAAAAAATTTCTTTATGTCAATAGCCTTCAGCTACTATCCTTACACCTATGCCAGGAGTGAACATGCGCCTATCGTTATAGTTCACACTCCAATGTGGTACATAAACTGACCTTTGCCTGCTGTTCAAGCCAACACAGGAGAGAGAGAGCTGGGATGGTGAAAGGGAGCAGGGAAACATGTGCCATTCTTTTACTCCTGTGTTATAACAGGATACTGAGGATGGATATGTAAGTAAGAATGACAGCATCCTAAATATCCTGTGCACCTCCTCTGGAAATCAGAAGCCCCCTCGTCCCTGATTTCAGATCTGAGGAAACGTGGCAGAGGTCAGGTGAATTTATGCAACTTTGGTGCCCACAACAGGATATTACTGCTTAATCAACAGTGACAACTCTGAAAGTCCCCAGCTGGGAGATACCTAGTTTTTCCATCAGTAAATCCTTGCCCTTTGCCGCTATGCTCATCGTATTATCTGCCTGTAACCTTGGCTAAATCTCACACGTAAGGTCTAAACCTAGTAGTCACTTGAAGTACTACATATAGTAGCAGAAGTAATCAGAGGGACTTGAGGGTGCTCCTCTTATTACAGGATAGCTCAGCAAGGGCACCCATGTTAGAAATAAGAGACTTGGGTTCAGTTCAGGAGAGCACCTTCTCTAGAAAGTCTATATCTGTCTACACTTTCCAGTTCAGTTTTGTTAAGGAAAAAGCTTGGGGAGGAAAAAAGGCAACAGTTTCTAATGATTCGCCAAAAAGGGAGAACTAAAATCACCAGATCCTGTCATTTAAAGCAGCAGTGGTAGAAAGAGCAGCTGTACAACCCATGCTAATGACTGCAGTCAGTCCATCCTCTCTGAAGTTTCAGTACAAGCGATAGCCACTTGCTTCAAAAATAAATTAGTCTCAGTTTCTAGCTTAAAACAGAGCGATTTTTTTCTGCCTTACAGGAGAAAAGTATGAAAACAATGTTAGGATGTGTTCTTGAAGCTTACATGCCAACAAAGAACTGATACTTATTACTTTGAAAATTATCTTTATTAAGGAAAACAGCAATGAAGCAAGCTTAATTCATTAGGAAGAAACTAGTGAGGGAACTGCCCCCAGGCTTCAGCTTTAGAGGTTGGCACAACTGAGGAGTCTTGTTTTGAGAGTATGGGAAAACAAAGCACTGAACACAAAGTATTGTTCATTTGCTTTTGAGACATAACTACAATATTGGATAGTGCTTCTGTCTCATCATGCCTCTTAGCTCTATTTCCCAGCTACTGAGTTGGAGGAAGCCACCAATAAGGTAACTGCTAGAAGGGACAGTGCTCCTGTTTCATGACTTATCTTGATGATTGAACCCCACAGATCTATTGGGCCAGTCATCACTGGTCCAAGATGACACACAGCAAACACACTAGTGACTTCACTTCATCTAAGCTCTGTCATTAAAGTCAGTGCCACTGACTTGGGGAAATGTCCATCCACTGATGAAATTCTTCCTGTTTTAGATATCTTGCAGGTAACTGTATAAGGCATCCTAGTATTTAAGTAGTGTGAAATAATGGCAAAGATCATCTCTTCAAGTGTGAGAAGGATGGATGTACTTGAATTCTTCAATTTGCCTTTGAAGCTACAGAAGAAATCTCTATTCATCAGGAAACATGGTTATGAATATACACAGTTAAGTTTATTCCAGTGAGTAATCCTTATGAAATCAGCAGCAAAACTCTCCACACAAATAGAGCTACACAGACATGTAGGTTGTCGTTAGGTTAGAAATTTTAGAAGGATCATCCACCATGGCCTAAGGTTTCATGGGCAATTTTTCCCCAGTACTGGGTGGCCAACTTGAAACTCCACAAAGCAACAAAATCAGTGATCTCAAATTCCTGATGACCAGGACCCTTAATGAAATCTCAAACTGATGCAAAAATCATGTGTAAAATATGATATTTTATTCATGTCTGCATGATTTCTTAATTTCATAGTTAGGTTATCAATATATCTGTCCTCTAATTCTTAAAAACAATCTTAGATAATCACATTAATCACTCGAAAAGGGCATCCCATGATCGTACATAAAAATTATTGCTCAAAAGGTTAAGTCTGCTAATAAAGTATGAGTCAAATACTCCTTCTCCCTCCCATTATAAACCACTATTTTCCCTCCTTCTTAGTATTTTTAAATACTAGTTTCTGCAAAACTTTAATACATAAAAACTCACAGTGATTAGTTTTCAAGATAAGTCCGAAGTCAAAATGTCACTATTAAGAGGATGAAATAACTTCCTGCTTGAAGAAAGATATCTTTGCTTTTTCCAGCTACTGCCTCAATATTACAGGACCCACAAGAACTGAGGCATCATGAGCAGCTTGAGAGAAGAGGAGTCAACAGTCAGCTCTTCATGCCAGGAGTTCAGACCTTTTTTTGGATGAAGTGATGTCCTAGTACAGGCCAGTGAAATTATTCAGCTTGGACCATGCTGTAAGGTTTAGGCAGAAGTTTATTCTCAGTTGCCTAGGCGTTAGGGTTTTGGAGTCAGGTCAATAGCACTTGGGTAGTCCCTCCACTGAGTTTTCCATCTGATAATAACTTGTGCAGACATGTTATGTCCAGGTCTGTTCAAACAAATAGGCTCTACAGTGTGAAAAGGGAATTTCCCACCAAGGCTCCGAAATAGCATCATAGAGCAGAAAGAGATGCAAACACTCCCTGCTCCATCCTCCTCCATCTTCTAGAATTGACTCTTAAGTCACCCTCTCTGCTCACCCAGGGATCCCTCCTCAATTTCCTGCCACCACAAACCAGGGCAATGAGTGGCAGCCCCTTTCCACACCACTATCATATACCTGCCCTGTATTTAATGCCATTGTTTCAAGACAAAGCAGGCAAACCAGAAGAAACTTTTGTGCAAGGGACAAATGTCCCAAAGGGAGACACAGACATGGCTGTCTCCCTTTTACACCTACAAGCAAAAGGATATAGCTATTCTGTGTTTGGGGGAGCACATCTGACACATAGACATAGTAGCATCACAAGACAGAAAGAAAAGATACAGCACATTGTCAAATGTCCTCTAAATACCTATAAGAAAAGGCTTCCTTTCTTGACCCTAGAATATTACCTCTCTTGCTGATCTGTCATGTCTTGCTCTGCTCTTCAGTGAAAGAGAGGAGCCAGGCAGGGCAGCTCTGTTATCTCCCTGCATGCACTGTTACCCACCCCTCTACTCCTGTGAAGGAGGATGGACATGGTGCTCTTAGGGAGCATGGGGCCTGGAGACAGTATCAATTTATAAGCCATCTTTACAGGATATTAAGTCAGAGTCAACACCAAGTTTTGCAGCATCATTGCAGGTGCCCACCACATTCATTTGCACAGCAGTTGCTAAAAACACAATTTTTTTTAAAGGAGATTTATTTTCCTAGGTTTAAGCTAAGAGAAAGAATCTGTTGCAGATTGGAAACAGAGGAAAGAAATACCAAAAAACTGGTACAAAGAAAACATTAGGAAAAAAAGCACAGGAAAATCAAACTTACCCACTCTGTAACAAATATCATGCTTGTGTTTCTCAGCCTCACAGTACATCAGATTAAATGATTTCCATATAAAGCAGTAAAGCAACAGAATGCAAAATATTTATAGTGCAGGCACTCAGTTCAATTAGCATTGCAGGCAGCCAAGTCAGCCACCTCTAAAGGCAGAGCTATGCACTGCATTGCTTGGCCACCCGAGCTGCTGCAAACCCACCACACCTGCCCTCAATCAGCAGATTTGTCAGGTTTCCAACTCCATAAAGGGATCCAACCCAATTCCTGAGCATCCCCAAACTATTTAAAGGGATAATATGCTCTTCATATATAAATATATATATATACACTCTTATAATATATATACATTTAATATATGCTCTCATACATATATAGAATATCAGCTCTTATATATGCTCTTCAAGCTTTTCAGTGAGGAAGGTCTCCACATGGGGAAACCAAGGTGTAAGAAGGCCATTATCTTTGCTTTATTCCACAGAGGATGACTAGGACATCAGTGTCCTGATTCCCAGCTAAGATTTCCCAGAGGATGCCCTGTCCTGCTGCAAATCTGATGTCCTCCACAGAGGGCAAATGGACTTGCTCATCTCAGAGATGGGTCTTCTGCATCACAGGCTATCAGCAAAGCCGTTTGGAGGAAAACAGCTCTTTTTAGCACTCGTGCTCAGGATATAAAGGGCTATAATCTGGAACATTAGACAAGGAATTAAATCCTTCAAAAGAAATTAATTTAAGAAATGTATTTAAGGGATTCAGTTGAACTGCACCTTGGAAACACATTTCCCAGCACTTGAATGGCTTGGACCTGACCCAGGCCCAGGATTCCTTCATGTTTGAAAGTATGCAAGTTGCTTTAGTCATTCAGAAAATGACTATCTATAAAATGATCACATCAAAAAACCTCCTGGCAGTGTGCCACAGTTGCCACATGACAAAGATGCAGATTACTAAAAAATGTTGTTGCCAGAGGAATTTTTTCCCCCCACATTGAATAGGTAAAGGCCACTGGAATTGGAATGGGGTTTTCCAACTACCAGACTATGTGGCTGAAGTCCTTGGACACCTCCCCTGGTGTACCCCACTGCGTTCCTGACATCCATAGGGGAAAGTGTTTTTTATATTCAGGATGCAGGGCAGGTGAGCTGTGGTTGAAAGGTGATTGCTTGCAGCCTCCCCATGCAAATCCACAGTATCAACAGCGTTAAAATAATACAAACATCATTAGTGACAAAGACAGATTTATTGCATCCAGCCAGACTACGCTTGTTAAGGGAGCCCTGTAGAGCTCCATAACTGGATATGAATTCTAATAAAGTTTGTTTAAAAATGTGGTGGTATTCCAAAAGCAACTGTGCAAAATTGGCAATTCTGATTTTAACAAATCTACTCCTTGTAACTCCTCAGAGACATACAGGTTTGCTGAGAAAGGCCTTTTTTTGCTTTTTCAAATACCTCTTACTAAGAACACAGCAAGTTGGATACTTTCCTTGCTTCCACTCTGCAACATTGTGGTTCTCCTTCAAGGAAGAAATTATTTATTTATATCTGCATATATTGCGAAGTTGCCCAAATACGCATGCATGCAGAAACACGTGTAGAAAATTTATTCACAGTAATGAGGCATAAACCATGCTCTAATCCCAGAGGACGAAGGTTGCTTGAGTTCCTTCACCAGAAGGTCATGTTCACTTTGAGATGATGCTGTTGGAGCTCCCACCAGTGCTAGATTTTTTTGGAAAGAAATAGAGTGGATCTGTACTGGGAATTCTTCCTGGATATACAGTACTTCTGGAAAAGTATGGCCATTCTGTTACTGAACAATTTAGTCTGGATTAGCCCTCAGATGTAGAAGGAATAAGCATAAATAGCAATTATGAAAGAAAAATAAAAAAGACAAGGACATAATTATACCGAGCGCAAAGAATGTGCTCTAAGGACAGGTGCTCCATCCTGCTTTTGAAACAGACTCTCAGTCTTTGTCCAAGCCATAGATTTTATATGACAGAAACTACCACCTGGAGCTGAAAGTAGAAGTCTGTAGTTTTTGGTGTAGGATTTTTCAATAATATTCACATTAGAGGTGAAGGGGAAAAAAAAAAAAAAAGATGTTCACAGAACATTTAGCAATTAACATCCAAGTGATAACTTCACCACGTGACCTATGGTGTTGCTTCATGGGAGCTGTAGTTTGGGAGGCTAAAGCCATGGCTGAGCAAAAGCTCCTATGCTTCAATGCCATCCCCACTCTTCCCGAATTGCAGAACAGTCCTACCAGTCAGAGCTTCTGGACTTCAAGTGTTATTGTGAGGAGCAAAGTACAGGGGACAGTGGATCAACGGGTTGGCTAACTAAACTGGTTCACTTGAGAAGCTTCTGAGGGAACAGAAAATTAAAATGGGTCTTCAAGCTTCTCCATATGGAAATATGGATACAGCCTTTGAGCTTGGAGCACACCAACACAGTAAATAAGAAACTCCTACATCTTTCTTTATACTGTTTTCGAGAGTGTACATGAAGGAGAGAAAGATGTAAGGCTGCTCATTTGATTTTGTGTCAGGAGGGGTGTGTTTCAGACTTCAGAGATGCTACAGAAGCAATTACAGCGGTAAATAAAACTATTATTAAAAACCTGATGTTTTTAACTGCTATTTGCGTGTAATCACTCTTAAATAAATGAAGGGAAAGTAAATGTTAGGAGAATAATTTGCTGCTAATCAAGAATAATAAAATGAGCAGCCTCATTTCCTTTCCAGAATTCTCTGACTTTAATGCTGTTTTATCTCTCAGAAGTTTGACAGCAGGAGGAAGCAAAAGGCAAAGTAATGCTATGATGGTGTGTGTGTGAAGAAACTCTGGGGTCTCAGGACTCTGGGTCTTGTTCTTTTTCTCTTCCTTCCTTTTCCCAGCTCTGATACAGCTCATCTGTTTATCTGTGCGTTTTGATAGACTGGGATGGGAAGTAACATGATGCTGAAGACTGTGCAGTCCTGGACACTTTGCCTTGACCCTGAGAAACACCCTTCCTTCTGGAAACTGGACCCTTCTCCAAGAAAAAGTTCAAAAATGTTTTGAAGGCAGATGCAAAGAGTCTCACTGAGTTTGACGAGGTTCAGATCACCCCTGCTCCCTACCTCTAACCACCTAACTTGTAGACTTTCACTTAACAGTGGGACCATAATCTATGGAACTGTGGAATCAACCCCATTTTCATAACCTAATTTTCATTGGTTTTGCTAACTGGAAGAGTGAGATTTTTCCCCTTAGGAGCCTACATTTGGATCTGAGTAGGAATTCTATTCCAAGGTTATAGTGTTAGTATAGCATCTGACATAACTAAGCCGAAGTGACCATTTGGCTCAACCCTGTTGAGTCCCTATGATATCTTCTGTGTGCAGCAGTGATGAACGCACATGCTGCTGTATAACCACAGGCAAAACATTTATGGACGGGTGCTTATTATTCAGTTCTACGTTGCACATCTAATCATTTTTGAATGGAAAAGAAAATTAAATTCACTCCAATCACAATACATTGTTGCAGGTAAAATTGAATATAGCTTCAACAATGAAAAGAGAGCTGCCAATAAATCTATCCTGGATGTAAACAAGGGTGGGGGAAACTTTCACAGTTTTTACACAGTATTTTAAACAAGCAAAGTTTGATTTTGATAATGACTCTACTCTCAAAGCCCCTCATTCTTTTTAATTTATCCTTTCATTAGCCCATTCAGGAGGAATAATACTGATAATAAAAGAGAAAACATGGAGATTAGATGTTTCATGAGAGTCCTACAGCACCACCTCTGAACCCTCTCCTCCCTGTTTTTCTGTACCATCCCTACACCTCTGCATTCATGCTGTTTCCAGCCAGGGCTGGGCTGCACTCAGTCCAACATTGCTGGCACAAGGCTATCTAAGTGGAGGTCTGCAACACAGCATTAGTGACTAATTTGGGTGAGACAATCCCAACTAGCCCTGTGCAGAATAGCTGGTATATCTGACAACTCCAGCTCCATCTAACTATGTGGCATGCCAAAGGTCACAGAGCGAGTAAGGTCTGGGATTCAAATCCCTGCCTTCCAGCCCCATCTGCTCTTTTTGTCACTCATTCCAGCCTGTCCTAAGTACTTCTCCACATAGTCCTGTTCCTGAGATTTCCCATGGCTCTATAGTTCACCTGTTCCTCTTCCCTTCCTCCTCTGTTTTTCATCTACCTTTTTACTCTCTTTGGCATGCCCCAGGAGCTTCCAAAAAACCTTTCATATAGGTCAGGGCTTGGTCCAGGGCCAGATGCAATAGTGCTGCTGACAGGTTAAAGAAGGGGAAGGAGGGGCTATGCTGCAACATGACAGCTCCATCCTTACTCCATCCCACAGCCCAGAGCAAGGACAGTGAACAGGATGAATGATGAGGTGATTTTTCTCTTAGATTCCTGTGTAAATCCATTTTATCTCACCTCTTAATTCAGAATTTGGTATAGGCAGAAAATGAAGCAGAGTGTGGAAGATCCAGTATATTTGCTGAGGAAATGTATCACTCAAGAAATTAAATATTTTTCTGACACTTTATAAGGGATAAAAAATTATGTAGAAGTGAGGTCCAAGGACTCTGATTTTACAGCTGGGACATGACCCTTGCAGGCTGATTGCCCTTAGTGTAAAGTGTTGGGAGGGCAAGCAGGGCTGAGACTGTACAACCCAATCAGCAATGAGTTTTAAGGGAAAGGGAAGTGAGAGGGGCTAGATCAGGAAACTCTTAGCAGGGCACTGTGATTAGATAATGCTTCTTTGCACTTTCAGCTATGCTTTAGAGCAGTATAGGCTAATCAATCAGGTGATTAGCGCTACAATGACATTTTGCTTATTGTGGCAGTGAATATCCATAAATCCTGAGTAGATCTGGTTAGAAAAAAGTTGTTATTATTATTTTACTCACTCTGGCATGGAATACAGACAGCAAAATAAATATGCCACCTTCATATATACTGTCCTTTGACCACAAGACCTTCTTGTTTCATTTTTACTCTTCCAGAGTGCTTCCCTTGGGAGGATGAGAAGTAGAACAACAAAATTGGGTTGTGGGAAGGACTATGATGGGGAGAGGCGGATGTAGTAAATCAGGAAACATTTCAAGTCTGGTGGCTCTGCTGGATGTGGGACCTTCCAGGAACCAGAGGCTTCCACACTTTTTGACTGTTAAGCTACCAAGGTTATGAGAGATGGAGGAGCTTCCATTAGTCTTCCCAAAGTGGTCACAGAGACTTCAACTGTCTCTAATACAATATTTTAGGCCAAACATTTTAGACTACTAAGGAATTTTGCGATTCATCCTCCTGGAATACCTCCCCTTCTCGGTACACTTTCAAGTGAACATCAACTTCTTTGAATCATATCACAGTTTCATTCTGACTTCTTCTTACAAAACAATGTTTCAAAGTCCTACCATAAGAGAAATATCAGCATGTTTTATTTTGGTTTGTTTTGTGGGGTTTTTTTTTCCCCTTTTCCTTTTTTATTTTCTTTCCCTTACAAAAGGTTTCTCATTGGAAAGTTCTTATTGATGGAAACTTCCTCACCTGGCTGAGTTTACTTGCAGAAACTACAAAGAATTGTTCATCCCAACATCTTTTCCTTATTATGCCTTCCCATTTGAAGTGGGAGCTGAGGCACAAAATAGCTTAACTGGTTTGCCTAATGTGACACAGTAAGTTTGTGGGAACTGTACCCACATCTATGGCACCTAGAGGCCTGAGCACAAGGCTCTTCATCTGCTTCTCCATTTTATCTCCAGCTTTCCATTAATACATTAATCAAATAAATTTATGAGAGGAAGGAATAAATTTGAAATCCCTGTTACAGCATATTTCCAAGCAAGGATTTCATATTCATCTTATTCTAACCAGGCATTTGATGCCTCTCCAGTTGGAGCATACAAACTGTTGGACCAGGGTCTTGCTTTCAATAGCTTGATATTTGCAATGGATGGCTTGGACTCCATCTGCAGATGATGAATAATTCATAAAAATCAAATGGGAGACACTGGTAAATGACAGCTAAATACAAGAAAGGCATCTCCTTCTTTGAAATGGACAGTTTTCAGGAAATAGAAGAACCAAATTTTAGAGTAATAAGGAACCCAGTGTCCCTGTCTGGTTTAGCCCTCACTTTCCCTCAGCATCTCTCCCTAAACTGTGGACAGTAACCTGGGAAGAACAGGACAAAAAGTTGAGGACATACACTGTGGTGTGATAGGCTTTCTCAGCACTGTCCTTTGCTAAATCTCTGGCATTTCTGTGTATACCTCAGGAGGGAATTTAATCTGTACAATAACTGAAATTGCTTCTATTCCAAGAAATACAGAATGTAATTGCATTTTTTTTTTTTTACTATTATTATCTCTCCTTGTTTTCTGGATTTCTATTTGGAAACTTTAATGGAAAACATTTACCCTAATTTAAAAAACAAACACACAAACTCCAAATACTTCTCTTTTGTTCAGACTGGTTTTGGAGCTACCCATGTTGATTGCTTGCAGGGTTTCATTCTTTTAAAAATTTCTTTGTCAATCTTGGATCAATAGACAATTTTTGTTACATCAAGAAGATTTGACAAAAGGAAGAAAAGCAAAGAGGGGGGGAAATGAAGCACAAAATAAATGTCTAAGTGATGAAGCTGTGATCTGACTAACCAGGGTGGGGGGTAGGAGTTTGCTAAAGACAGGTCACTGGGCCAGCAGCACCGAACTGTGCAGTCTTACAGAAAAAGGGTCTTTGTGCCACTGAGATGATGCTGGCATTTGAAAACTACACTGGGACTGTTTTTCAGAATGTGGTTCCCCTTGCATCTCAGTTTTATCTTCTGCTTTACTGTAATCCTCAAATTATTGAAGATTGCTCAGATTTTTTAACAGCAGCCTCCAAGATTGGCAATTTCTACCTTAAACAAACACTTAAATAAGAAGTGGACACCTTTGATGGATGCAAAACTGCTGTGCAAGCATAAACTGAGCTTCCCAGCTCAGCAGCCATTCAAAGGAGTCCATTAAAAAACAGTCAAAGGTGACAGCTCTTCAACAAATTCAGCCTACGTTCTCATCATTGTGGCCATAGTACCTCTTCTTCAAATCCTACCATCTTTATAAAAGTTAAGTTTTCAGGTGTTTTTCTACCTTTGAGGCCAAGTCTAATTGTTGTGATAAATCTACGCCAGATGCTTGAGTCACAGACCTTCAGCTAAGTCAATGTATGTTACTTGGAGAAATATCATAACTAGACTGTCAAAATCCTCTCATTTTTATGCATGTATTATATCCTCTCTGGCCTAGATATGCTGTGGACAGTATACAGAATGTCTAATAACATGTCATATCTAAACAGGCTCTTATCTTGCTATCTCTCCTTTTTTCTTTATCAGAAATTACAAACTCCATACCTAAATTAATTTTTCTACTGATTGCAGCTTCCTCTTGTACTAGCAGACACAGCAATAACGATATTCAAACCTGAAGTGAATTTCTGAGTTTGGCACAAGTTTCTGCAAATACTTCAATTCTTATATAGGTAGGGTCCAAGAACAAGGAATGGCTTTAACACAGACATAAGCAACCTCCAGGAGAAAGCTCTGTAGCTGCAGATGGAAACTTGAAATGCTTCTGGAACAAAACTAGTAGTGATTATATACTTTTAAAACTGTTCTTTGCCTTCTTATTCTGTGCTTGTAACTTCTTGTCTCATTGGGTGCACAGCTGGGGCTGCAAAACAGCATTGACATACAAATAATCACTGTAGTTATTATTTTAATTACGGCACAGGGAGAGATTTCTTCATTTAACTGGGTTGTTGATAATGTTGGGCTTCAGACTCTCATGTTGACTGCAGAAGGAAAACACCTTTTTCAGCTCTTTCTGGGGAAAGCAGTGAGAAAAGTCCCAACCTTTCCAACAAATGGCTTAGGGACCTGCCCAAGTATTGCAAGACTTGAGTCATTAGCCTCCTCAGCCTGCCTGGATTTAAACTCACATATTTCCTAACCTGGGCTTGATCACTGGTTTAACAGACATTGAGGGCAGAGTGAAGGTAGCAGCTTTGCTCTTCTTCCTTCTGAAGCTGAATCACTGTGTAGCCAAGGATACACAAGGTGTAGGTCAAACAAGAGCAATAACCTCTGTGGACTGGAGGCATTCTGAGTTTATGGCGCCTGTACGTTTAAGGCACTGCCAAGCTCCCAGCACCCTGGGAAACAAATAGTGCATTTAGGCACCAAGGATGCTGAGGTACAAAGTGAATAAATTCTTTCTGCTGTCTTGGATATAGGTAGACTGCAGTAATTCTTCAGGCACTGTGTACTTCAGCAGTAGGACTCCCTGACACGGAAAACCAGTTATTCAGACTGACTCGGGTTCAAAAGCAACTGTACAAATTCATGTGTAGAAATCCTTTGAGAGTTATGAAATATGAAGATAATACTTCCGGCTCAGGGCGTGCCTGTGGTGCTGGTCACTGGAAGGTAAGACTTTCTGGCCAACAGTATCCTGCACTCACTGTTCGTATTCACACCTGGGCATGGGGATAGAGAAAAGATACCATGTTTGATGGCCCTGTTTTCTGATCCCTTATGGCCATTCTTACATTTACAAGTACACCAGCACTAACTCATGTGGCACCTAGGAACACAAAATCAATCCCATAGTGAACTTGCTTAGAGCAGAGGTTGGATTTGTGGAAAAGTCCTTGGGACATGCTTTCTAGGTATAAAGCCAACAGGACTATGTGGATCTCTGCTACAGTGACAAGGTTCCCTCTGGGGTGGCAGGTCTGAAGGCTCTGCTGTTTTCTCTCCCAACACCCAGCCCCTCTATCAAGGCTAGTACAGCACCAGTGCTTTTGAGGAGGGTGCTTCTGGGTTTAATTCAGTCAGCTGAGCTCCCTGCAGCCCAGCCCAAGAAAGCCAGTTGCCACAAGCTCCCGTCTTGCTTTCCAAGTCCCTCCCTGCTCCTTGTTGGTTTTCCTTGGCACGGGCCTTTCAGCGGACATGAGGGAAACACTAGACATGTGGCAGCTGTACTGGCATAGCCAGAAATGCATCAGTGGGAGATCCAGAAGAACAGATGCAACCCAGCAAGCCTGTGTGGACTGCCTGCACAAGCCTCTCTGTGCCCAAAGTGGTGCCAAGTGCCTCAGCAACGTGTAATGGGCACCATGCCCTCTAAACAGACGGACATGAACATTGACAAACCAGAGACCACATCCAAGCATTAAACATAGGCTTGTTGGGGGCACTTGTCCTAGCCAGACAAGTCAAAACAGATGGCCAGACCTGTTGATCTTTGTTTTACACATCTTAATTACACAGCATATTTACTGACCCTACTGGAAAGGCTCTGTTTTTTAGGACCTTCACTGTGTGCATAACTGGGGTTTAAAAAGACATGTCAAATGTGTGACAGGGGAACAATTGCCCTATGGAAAGAAGAAGCTCATTGCTCTGTCTTTGGCAGATGATGTTTATATAGGAGGGAGCTGGACTATAATTAATCAGATTAAATTCAGAACAGATATGTGCAAGATATTCCAGTGAGAAAGAAAAAAGCATACTCAAAGTGCAGTGAGGAGGAGCTGGCTGTGCAGCCAGGCTACAGATCAGGCTCTGAGGATTTTTGTAGGCCACAAGATGAATGGGATTCAGTAGCACACTGCTGTTAAAAAGGTAGATGGCTTTCCAAAACAGGCTTTTGGCTGCCACCAATTTGAAGCTCGGGGAAGGTGGTCTCTCTGTACTTAATAACCTTCACTGGACGTTTTTTTTCCTGTTGCTGAATTCGCAAGACCTGCGATGTAATTATTTTAATGCCCTCATGAGATCTTGCAGTAGGGTATAATTTTAGACATCCTACATTGGCAGATATTTAGACAAAATGGAGAAAGTCCAAAGGAAAGCAACATGGGTAATAAAAGGTTGAGGAAACATGACCTATAGAGAAAGGCAATAGAAATGAGGTCTATTTAATCTGAAAAAGTAAGAGAGGCCTATAATGATAGTTCTCTACACTGTCAAATGCTCTTAACAGCACAGGCAGAGTTTAGATTCTTTTTGAAGGTGATAGGACATGAGGTAATCAACTTCATTTGTTAGTAGGGCATGACAATTTAGGACTGAAAATGAGAAATTTTGCACACAAACTTGGAGGAGGATTTTATGACATTAAATTACAAATTACACCAAGTAAAACCGCCACAGGATCTAAGGAGAGGATGTGATTAACAAGCACTGTCCAACTCTGATATTACCCCACAAGACAGAAAAGATATTTTTACATCACTGACATGACAGAGTCATACTGTCTGTATGGTAAATCAGGACAAACTTTCAAAGGAAACTTCAGAAGTCCCTATTTCTGATATTTTCAATTTTTCCCCAGTAACTTTTTACAAAATCATTCTTGAAGTTCCAAAACTTTACTCAAGTAGAGTTGTAGCATTAGCTCTCCTATGTCAAGGGGGAATATTAGCAGAATAAAATGCTTTTGAAGATGAGTAAAGGAGGCAACTTTAGTTCTAACATTTTAGGCCTGAGCTTTCCTGCATGTTGCTTTCTTGCTTGCTCCAGGGGTTAATGAAGCCACTTTCCCAGAAAAGCATGGTTCAGAATTAGCAGGGTGCTGGATTTCCCACATGCATATAACCTGATGTCAGAAGGGACCTTCATGTCTATCTAGTTTCAGAACAGGCCATTTCACTAAGTAATTTTTTGCTCCATGCTCCTATTTTAGGGCTTTTTGGGAATTTCTTCAGTGTACTTGGCCTTGGACAGCTGCAACTTCTTTGCTGGATAGCAGATCCTTTACTTAGAGAAAGAGATTGGGTAGATATGCCTGTGCCAATATCGGGTACCTATGTAAAGTGACAGACCTTGAAGCGTAACCAGCAGACACACAAACACGTAGAGAGAAATACACACACACACACATACATACTCTCCCTGAGATCATCATGCAGAGGAAATGTTATCCTCAGTACATTAGCCACAATGCACCCTGGTAAGTCATTGGTTCAGATGCATGAAAAATTGAATATTAAAAATGTGTCTCATATTTGAATTTTAAAAAAAGAGCCCAAGATCTAATAAGCCTCCAGGCATTTATAATATTCTCATTTGGAAGTTACAAAGCAGGCAAGCTGGATATGTACTAAATACAAGAACAAATAACCATGAATGAAATGTTAAGAATTCAAAGCCAAAACCGTTTGCTAAAAAGCATAAATAGAGCATCATTTCAATTGGTCAGATGCCAAATTAAATGTAAAAAGAGACTAACAAAATAAAATCAGAGCAGAAAATGTTATTAGAAATTAAGCTAACAGAAAGCGTATGTGTATATTTTCTTGCTTTTGTGACTATCAGAGGCATTTTTTGGGAAGGAGAGGGGTAAGTTTAAAGGGCAGGTGATAGGTTTGCATGTCAAAATAGCAGGATGTTCTGATCAACATCTGATGAAAAGAAAGTAAATAATGTCAAACATGTTTCTCTTTCAGATCATGTTTATAACAGAATAACTAACTGAGCTCTCTAACCAAGTGATATTGTGGAGGATGTAAGTGGTGGTGCAGGGGATTAGATGCAGAGAGGATACCTCCATTTGCATTTCTGAGGCACTGTGAGAATATGTCCTAAAACCTACCTTTCTTCGTGTCTGGGTATCACTGAAGGAGCAGTCCTGGACATGTCTGGAGTGCACTCTTGAAGCAGTCGGAACCCCCCATCCCAGCATCGGGGTGTCTTGGTAGAGCAAATGACCACTGACTATTTGCACGGACAGTCTGGGGAAGCAGCAGTGGGTGACGGTCAGCCATCAGGGAGCCTGACTTGCTCCTGGACACTGCCATGCTGGCACTTCATGGAGTGGATGATGACGTCAGGTTTCACACCCCATCCTTCTCCCTGGGTGGTGAGAAGTGTAGATCATATCAGAGAGATGCTTTCGTGTGCTGGCGACATGGCTGGGAACACCCTCACCTTTGCTGTCACAGCAGGGGCCACCTCGGGCTGCCCTCACTTATACTACCAGTACCAGAGCAATTGCTTTCAGGAATGGATGAAGCCATGGGGAGTGGGGAACAGTGTAGAAGATGGGGAGGATGGCATAGAGAAGGGCATCTCCATTTCTAACACAAAAAAGAGACCTAAGAGAGATTTTTGCAGAAAGGGAGCTCTTCCGGAGGAGCCCGCACAGTTGTTAAGCTCTCTAAAATTCTGTCTCATCGGTATGTAGGAAAGGAGCAGAGGGTAATTTTGCTTTCTCATGTCAAGGAGAAGAAAAATCTTCCACTATACTTTCTGAAGTCCTCTTGTCCCATCTTGTTTTAACACCTCATCATTAAAGAGAATTCATTTTGCAGCCTGTTCTCCTACTGGTCATGGAGGAAACTCCCGAGAAAATCACATCAGTGGCCCCTCTATTCCTGTCCCTGCTACATGAATTGTGGAGTTAACACAAGATCTGTGCAGACATGTGTAGGGCTCTCACTGAGTAAGAATATTCACACATGGTGCTATCCAGAAACAAGTGCCTGGTCCTGAATAACTTATTCCAGCACCACCTGAGGTTGAGACAAGCTCTTCAGGAAATAAAAGAACCTGTCATCAAAGAGACTTAAATACAGATGGATGAGGATTTTTTTCTCCAAATATTTTCTTGATTGAACAGACATTTCCATTTTAAATTGGATGGAAATTCAGAAAATCAAGCATTTAATTTTCTGACATAAACTCAGCATTTTTTCATTAAAACAGTTTTGATTTCTGTTAATCATAGATTCTTCTTCTTGGTAAAATCAAGTTTGCAACCAGATCTTTTTATAGTTTTAAACAAAATAGGGGGCTGGCCACTATTGATTGTAAGACTCCTTTTATTAAAACTTGCCTATTTACGACATCACTAGGACACCTGCTAATAGAAACACCACTGCATGTTGCAATTGTTGTAGTCACCACCACTTGTGTTTGCATCACAAAAGCATCCATTGAAGTGCTTGTGTCCGAAGAAAAACCTCAGGAAGTGTTAGTGGTACGACCTGCAAGCAAAGAAATGGAAAGGTTTTGGTTTTATTCTCTGTGCCCTAGCAGGGAGGCTTGGTTACTGTAGGAAGATGTTGATACCTCACCTTTGCCATGTGGCTGGAAGCAATTCAGCTTAAGAGCATGGTTTGATTGATATGACTTGTCTGTGCAGCTTAGATTAACTGGGAGAAAGACAAGAAACAGCTAGTGGAGTAGCTGCAGGATTCATAGATGCCCACAGAGCAGAGCACTAATAATGGCTTGTGAATCTCTATTTAACAGGTCCAAAAACTGTGAGGAAGAGCAAGCAAAAAGAAAACCCCAAATCTTATTTTAGACATATGAGGAAACACTCTACAGCTCTGCCTATGCCATTTTGAATTAGCAAGTTGTTCTCAAATAAGGTGTAATGGGAAATAAAGCCTAATGAAAGCAAACAGTACCTTGTGTTTCACAGCCTGTCACTTTGCTTGTTTGCTACCCAAGAGGAAGGCACTGAGAGATTTCTCACAGAAACAGTTTTAGTCTCCATGCAACTTAATGAATGCAACTGACAGAAATACACCCACTAGTAACACTTCTTTCCTTTACAGATATCTTATCTTTTCTGTTTTCCTTTCAGGGTGAACAGGACAAAAAACACCTGCTTGTTCTACACACCTTCAATCTACCTGTTGTGGGACAAGACTTTACATACATCAAAATGAACTTTAAATTAAGGGGGGAGAAAGTAACAAAGGGAGAAATGTTTGTTTTCAATGAGCAGCAGAAGCAGAGCTAAGAGAAGACATTTCTCAGAAGATGCTCTTGCTCAGACTTGTCAGGGGGGTTCAGGTGAGGACCTGCTGGCTAAGCCCTATTCTCATTTAACACAACTGGGAGCTGATTCACCCACAGGCAACTGCTGGCTTTTCCCAGGGCTGCCACATGCCCAGCATCAGCCCAGCTTTCCACAGCACTGACATCACCTGAGTAGGTAATAACCGTTTTATAACCCTTTACAGGCTCCTGCCTGTGGCACTTGTTTAGTTTGCTTGACTTTAGACCTGGCCTTAAATTTACTGACAGGATTATGGAGAATGGTCCTGTCAAAGGTCATAACACTAACGAATCTCAGAGTAACTAACTCAATGATTTTCATAAAACCTCACCTCCAGGACTCATGTGAATTTCATGTGATTCACTCGTTTACAAAGTATAGACTTAATAATTCACATGATTTTGGGAAAAAGCTGAAAAAAAAAATGGTCATTGTATCTTAAAGACATAAAACTAGAACACTTATAAAATACTCCATAATTAATCTCAAATAAAGAAACAGCATGTAATGTAAAAAAAAACAAACACCTGAGGGTTCTGGGGTACCTGGCTCATAGGTGCCAATCTGGTTATGCCATGTTTATAAAATGGGTGCTTTGTACCCACAGAGAGACAGTCCATGAGTGAGACAGGCTGAGCTGGTTCCCCAGAGCTGTGTGTTCTGCAAAGGCCCCAGCAGCATTTGAGCAATTTAGCACTTTCCAGGAAGCCAGACAAACTAACACAGCCTGTTTATTTCCTCTTTCTTTCAGTACTCCCACGCTGGTGCCTCTGTAAAGGAAAATATTGATGGATCTGAAATATGTACGACATAGGCTGGGAGTCCATGGCAATCGTCCCCTAGCAAGCTGTTTCTGAGGCTTTTTCCTTTAGTGACACCATGAATTATTTTCTGTCTTTCTCTTACTCTTTTTTTCTGGGCATATGAAATTGCCACCTGCTCTAAGGTGCTGCACAATTACAACCACCAATGGCATGGAGGAAGAAATAGCAAAGTTTGCACTACAGTAAGATGTTTGCAGAAGATTTCAAGATTCAGCAAAGGAATCATTTCCCCACTTAAAAAAAGATGAGAATAATACTTAGGGCCAGCCTGTCAATTTTTTAAAATTTCACGGAAATTTCTGTTGATCCATTTAACTTATAGAGGGTGTTAGGCTTCATTTCAAAGTGTAACATGCCTTGAGATCCCTATTTATGCACTGAATATTTTTGAACCATATCCTTCATCAGGTTGCCATGAAAGATAATGAGAAAACTTCAGTGAAAACTGTGTAAAACCCTACCCCTTTTTTCTTGATTTGCAGACAGAACTAGGCTGGGTGGTCTCAGTGGCTGGAAATGGGGACAGGGAACCAATGGGGACCCAGCAGCAGCTGGCGGGAGCCCTGCGGGGCACGGAGAAGTCCTGAGGTGGGGAAGTGATCAGGTGTAGAGTGCCAACTTCTCCAGCAACAGCCAAAATGAAGACATCCAAAGGTGCTGTCCCCACTCCCACCCTCCAACCCTTCTGTAAGCATAAATAAAATTGCTTTGCCTCAGTATGAAGTTCCAATTTCCACACACTGGAACAGAGAGGAGTGACTTGCAGCTCAATTCTCCCTCTTTAACAAAACCCAAAGAGAAACCCCTTCTGTCAGATGACTAATTCCCGCAGATGACTTCAAAACTCACTAGGGGGAGTTTAAACTTCGGTGAGAAAAGCAAAGAGCCAAGAGATAGTTTAGGAAACCCAAACTGAGCTTATCTCGTTCAGTCCTTTTGTGCCAATGTTTTCTTGTAGCAAACAAAGAGAATACCCTTTGGAGGATGTGCCTGGCGCCGTGCATCATCCAGTAGAAGCCACAGCACAGTCATGCTGTGAGCAACTTCCTAGTGTGAAAATGGATCAGGGCAGCTTTAATAATGTAAGATTCAGTGAAACAACAATGAAACTTGTTTTTTCAATATATGCAGAGAGATGATTTATTTTAGTAATGACTGGAGGGAGGCAAGTGTTGAAATCTCTCAGTGTTAACCTGCATTCTCTGCTGAGCCTTACTTTGGTCAAGAAGAAAGAACTCAGCAATATAACATAAACCGTGGTCTTTTTTTTTTTCCTTTCAAAAATTAACCCCTTATCACTTTTATGCAAAATTCATAGCAACCCAAAACATTTCAGAAACAGCCTTATTACTATCATTTCCTTTCCTTTTAGAAAGTACATTCCTTTGTGAAAATATCTGGTAAAAATAATAGCTCCACCTTCAAGGGGTGTTAGATCACAGCTGGTAGCCAAAGATCAGACACATGCACCTGACAAACCCTTTGAAACCCAAGCAGAGATACTTTAACATCCAGAAGGGATAGTTATTCATGTGGTTGCATTTTCTTTTCCTATTGTATCCCCGTATACTCGACTGGTAGGCTTCTCTGTTCCATCTCACCTCTAAGACTCCAATTAATCAAGACCCTGAATTTGCTCCTTTCCTGGCAAACCCCCTAAGGCAAAGTGCCCAGTGGCTCTGCAAGCCACAGACAATGATTTCTTTAATTTGTATCATTTTCTGTGTTTTTAGCAGCAAGTTCACACATTTTTAAAGAGAGAACAAGGAATTTCTACACAATGGAAAGCATGTCTACCAAAAATTTGATCAGGGGTTTTGTATATGCCTGTTTTGATAAAGCAATCTGCAAAATAATCCTCCCCTCAAAAAACCCAAGTAGCACTGGGAGTTGAGTTTGTGATTTTGTTCTGCCCTGTTTCACAGCTGATTCATTTCCTGTGCTTTCCTTTTGTCCTCTGCATTTTATGTTCCAGAACAGGATGATTTTCACAAACCATCATTCTGTGTAGCCTAACCACCCTCTTCAAGAGGACAAACCATACTGTGTTATGGGGGACATACACTGTAAAAGGCAAACTTGGCCTAAAGAGGAATTTTTTTCAGGAATCAGAACAAGAGGTCTCACTTTCTCATCTCCTCATGGCTCTCTAAAACATAGTTTATATTTTTTAAAAATCTATGCATATCTGTTTATTTAATAATTCTGTTAATTTTTTTAAACCTTTGTAGAATGCTTCAAATACTATCCTTAGCAAGAGGAAATTTATAAACTTTGCAAAACATTATACTGCATTGTATTTCATGCTAGTAATTAAAAGAAAATAAATCACATTATTTTTCTCCTAATTTCTATTTCTTTCATGATTTCCGCAATAAACAGGCATTAAGAAGGAGCCTGTCCTTTCACCACAACGTTGTTTGTTTCTGTAATTGAGATAAGTCAGCTCAGTGTCACAGCAGGAATTTAGGATTTTCTTTTAGACCAGAGGATGGAGAGGTGGTGTACTTCTGCTTTAATTCCCCTTCACATTAGAATAATGTTCCACGGGTGCCTGTCTGAAATCATCTGAGTGATGGAAGTCTTTTAAGCGCAAACCTAGTAAGTATCATAATACTGAAATGCTGTTGCACTGTGTCCTGGTTAGGTATGGTAAGAAACCCCTGCAAAATTTCTTTTTCCTCGAGCAATTATTTTTGTATCTTGTTCAGTTTTTCTGGAGCTGCATTAGAAGCAGTGTTAAGCATTTCTTTCTATTGGAAATCATCCCTTACTTTGTACCTCCTAAAACTTCTTTCAGTCATTAAAAATGAATGGAATGATCTCAGCTTAGTTTCAGGATTTTCTGTGTGTCTTTAGAGGAAGTTTCTCAGTGATCAATGTCTGTCTTTGGTCTGAACTGTCTTGGCAGCCAGACATCTTCCTCAAATGTCTGCAATCCCAATTGTAAACCTCCTGATAGGTATTTAGTCAATGGAAGGGAGTCCGATTTTGCAGACGGAAGGTCTAAGACTAGAGAAGGGAACCTAGGAAAGGATAAATGGAAATCTGTGGACAGACTGAATGAGGAAGAGGAAGGGAAAGCTGAAGAACAGGACTTTGTGTGAGTACATAATTGGGAGTGGGAGGAGAGAAAGCAAAAGAAACTTTAAGATGATGGGTGGGGCGGATGGATATTTTTGAGGGAAGAACAAAGAGATATGAAGGGAAACCTCCTCATCCTGTCCTTCTCCTTCTGTTGCATGGAAGAAAAGTGCTGTGAAGAATGTCATCTTTTGGCTTCTCCTCTCGTATCGTTTAAGGCTATGTGCCATGTAAAGGGTCTCCAGATATTCACCCAATTTTCAGTCAAATTTTTAGTCTTCTAGGACTGATCAATCTTAGGTAGGGCTTTTGGCAGCAGTCTGAGAAGAGGTATTGGGTGAAAAATTTGGAGGTTCACCCTGAGTGATAGTACTGATGGTAGACAGCAGAAAACCCACTGCCTTCATCTCTCTGTCTTGCTCTCTTCAGACTCAGTGGCAGTGAGGAACTGCTGCTCTGCTCTATGCAGGGAGCATAAACGTTTTCAGCAGGGAAAGTAAAAATTTGTAGACAAATATATATCCTTGTTACTCTAAGGATATATATAAGCAAGTGAAGGGGAAAACAGGAACTTTGCAAGAATATTGCACTCAGCAGGACATACCACCACAAGGGTGTGAGAAAGAAATTGTGCTGGAAAGAAACCTGAAAAAAAGCTGAAATCAGAAGAATGTTTGGTTGTGCACAAATCTAGCCCATATATCAGCAATGTATTATATTCCACTGTCTTGTTTTCCCTTTGGGTGTTTATTTGCATTTAAACCAGCCCAACATCTGGTGGAGGATAGCATCGCATGTTTCAAAGCCTTCACTTGGATAGCATGACTTTAGAATAAATGAGTGCCTGAATGTACTGTGTAGGGAGTTCAGTGTTTTGTGTGGTTTGGCTTTACACATTCATTTGGAGAGACAAGTGGGATTTGGAGCAGGTGATAAGGGAAAAACTGCATGTGTGGCTAACTCAACATGTACCACATATTCTGGATGTAGGAAGAAAAGTGAAAAACATGGTGTGTTGCAGGCTAGATAAGAACACTTTTAAAATTATGTCTCCATGATAAAAGGATAGCTTTGAGGAGCATTGTTGCTAAATCACAAGGAAACACACAAACAAGAAAAATTAAAAAAAAAAAAGGCAATGTTTGTGAATACCATGGGAAATCTGTGGACACACAGAAATCTATTTGTTATAATCCAGTTTCTACTTCTTTATTTTCTATATATGCGAACAATTTCTTCAGCTTGTCTGCTTGTTTTTTGCACTGGATTTCTAACAAAGTGCACTTAGTCCTGGCAAGTTAAGCAAGATGTATGATGACGTGCCAGCTTCTCTGAAGCATCTTAGGGACTACTAATTGCACATCCATTCACCTGCACATAATCCACTTATGTTTGTCTGCTGCAGACAGTGGCATTCATCTACCTCTCACATGTTTTCCCCATAGTCTCTGATACCCACTGCAGACCTAAAGGACATGCCATCTTTGGTCATGATCTTGAGTCGTTTGGGAGGCTGACTCAACATAAAAGATCTTGGCTTAGGTAGAAACAACCTGGGAGATGAGATAGCTGGCTCCTTTTTAATTAAGTGGGGAGACGGAGTTATTATGGCAAAAATATGAGACCCAAGTGCATGGCATGGAGAACTCTAGACAGAAGAACGTACAAGGGAAGCAATGTGAGGCCCTGAAGAGGGAACAGCAGAAAAGTGTAGAGTCAAGACTTTAGATCACCAATTGCATATAATAAAAAAAACCACACAATGGTTTCATTTTTTCTTGCAAACCTACTTACATGTTAAAATGTAACCTTTCTTCAGAAACGGTAGCTGTTCTTCCATTATGAACAAGTTAACCCTTATTAAAAGTTAACATATATCCCTTGATAGGCTTTTGCATAGAAGTTTATACATATTTGCTTTTTTGATCCACCATCTGGAATGTCTGATGTCCTCCTTGTGGTCTGTATACCCCAGTGCTTTTTTAAGGAAATGCAAAAAGAGAAGGAGATAGCAGTGGGCAGCTGTACAGAGCTATGTAAGCTCATACTGGGACTGAACCACAGTTAACTCCAGTGATGTATTGAACATATGAACCAAGCAATGGTTCCCTACTTCTCTCAGCAAAACAAGAAGAAAAAAAAGTGGGAGATGAGATTTGGTGGAGCAAGTTGGTTCAGGAACCTGACATCTGGTCAGGTAGGAGCTTCGTTAATGAAAAGCAAAGCAAAACAGAAAGCTATGTAGAGTCATCCGGGAGCTCTGTAAATCCCAGTTTCCCTGAGAAATGCCTCAATTCTACAGGGCACAGAACTACAGGAGACAGGAAAATCAACAAACAAGTTTCGAACAGTATATTTCAGACACACCCAGTCCTTTCCTGTGCTCAGGAATTTATGGATGACTCAAGAAGAAACATCACTGGGAAAACATTTTTTGCTTGAGCGTTTCTGATGAGCAGCAGTAGTCTTGCTCTCACTGTCTAAAAATGACCTCTCTTTAAATATACCCCCTACACCTTTCCAAAACAATAGGGTCACTTGTTGCTTTTTTCCTTATTATTGCAGAAGCAAGTGTCCCTACAGCTTTTCAGTGCCAGATCTCTTACGTCCTAGGAAATAAAACAACCAAACAAAACACAGCAAAAAAAATCTCATTTAAAATAAGCGCTAATAATGACCGTATAATCTCCTGGTTTGATATCTACATGCTTACTTCTTTGTGGAAAGGGTATTTATGGGCCTGACAGCAGTTGCTTTTATTTTACTCCCATCTCTTTGATTTGAGAGAGTTTTTGTGTGTACTGCTTTTCACCAGAGAGGTGCTGTATGGCCTGTGTCTCAAACAGTTAGAGTAAAAAAAATGATTGGATTAATTCCTTGGTAGATGCAACAGATAGATGGGAAAGACCTTGAGTGTCTACACCTATAAGGGGTATCTCATGTCAGGGAATAAGGAAAAGTGCAATATTCCTGGAAGAGCTTTAAATTACATTTTCATTCTGACCTACTTTTCCTCCAGTTTTTGAGGTCTGCTTGGTGATGACTTGATAAGGGTGAAGCTAAGAGCAACTGATAAGAAATCTAGCTCGAACAAAGTAAGACTACCTTGTTCTGGTGGCTCTGACTGAAAATAATGCCTGATTTACTATGATTTTTCATTCATATTTATTTAGTCCTTTCACTGGAAGTCTCATTACTGTGAGCATTAGTTGCAGGAGGCTGGCAAAGATTGCAAATAGCCCTTCATAAAAAAAAAAACTTTTATAGCAGAAGGAGTTCTCCACATTCAGTCATGGTAATGCCCTAGAAATGGGATTATTGGAGGTTCAGGATTGTGGTTTTGGCCTGTGGACAGTCTTGTATCTGTGACAATTGTAATGACCTGTGCTAGGATCTTGTCTGACATGAGTGTCCGGCTCTTCTCTAACACATTGTCCAGCACACACTGCCCCGGAAGCGCGAGTTTCCAACTTGTCCCAGCTGCTGACTGCAGCCCAGGTTCATTCCATATGACTCCAGATACTTCCACGTGACTTTAGATACTTTACTGTACCGCCTGCACTGGAAGCCAGTTTCATCCTAAGTCCCCTTTTCTGTTAATTAAGAGAGAAAGAGAGGTGCTCCTAGAAGATCTTGAAAGTCTTGGCCAATCTCTCAGAACCCTTTGAAGTGCCTCCTGACACTGGAAGAAATGAAACTCCTAAGTTAGACACTAAAGAGAGGTAGGATGAATTGAGGCCTTTGGCTTCAATTCCACTATAGTATGAGCCACCTCTCAGGTCCATCATTTGATTCCAGCTGCTAGTTTGTGCTGAAGGTCAATACAAATTGCATGTAGGAGCATGGCACATGGCAGAATTCCAACTGTGAGGGAAAACTAGGAAAAACTAATAGGCATCCAGTGATCACTCATGCTGAAAAACTGAATGAGAAACAGGTCCCTTGCACACAGGATAGTCCCAGAGACAAAACTACCTTTAAGCCTGTAGTTCCTTGAATACTGACAAGATTTCATTAAAGCACAGGAAAGACAACCTAGGGACAAAACACAAACAGATAAACGGTGGATGGATCCTTAAGATGTTGCATACTATATTCCAGCAACTGGAAAAAGAAGCAATATGTTGTTTCCATTTCCTTGTCTTCTCCATGCATGACCATCAAATCAGTGCCTGCTGGGTACAGTAGCTTCCTCTGTGTCTCCAACATCTACAGAAACCCAGTTTCTTAAGAGCATTTAATTCATTTTTAAAGCCCTATGACTGGAAACATTCATTTTGTACACAAACTCCATTAAACAAACAAGGTTAAAATTCAGCCAAGACTTTCCAGTTCTAGGACAGCCAAAAGTACTTAAGTTGATGTTTTCAGACTATAACGTGGGGTTAGTGGGAAGCTCAACACCTGCATTTACATAATTGCTTTTTAATTATGTTTTAGACTTTTTCAGGCAGAATATCCTAATCTGTATGTCTTTAAATAATCTTTTAAAATAATCCCAGCTAAATGAGGTCTCAGGGCTATATATGTAAGTAAAACAAATAACTTATTCAATGGTGTGTTGTATAGTTTGTTTTGATTTTTAATTCTTCAGATAATGCTGTGGATAGGAGTGTTATTAAAAGAAAATTAAGGTTATGAAATATTTGCATATCAGAATAATTTAATGCATGGTATAGATTTGAGTGGAGCAACATCCAAAACATTTGCATGATCTGAATGGTATATAGATAAGCACTGAAAAATCAAAATACTTCCTTAAACAACTGCATTATATGGAAACATTCCTACTGAGGTATAAATTGGCACTGTAAAAGGAGCAGCAGGTGCTGAAGCAAATCCCAGACTCATTTATACAAGAGGAAAACTTGCCAAACCACGTATATGTCAAATTTGCTGCTCCCAGTAATACTGGGGACTGTTCCATTAAGGGCTGAGTTTCCCAGACAGAGAAACCAGGAGAAACCCTGTGATGCTTTTCTGTAGTTAAGCACAGCCAATTGGACCTGCAGTAAAATGAATCTCTTCCAAGCATGCAGTGCATTGACCGTTCGCTAAGCCCCATGTGGTACCAGGCACTCCTCCAGAACTAGGGAGTGTAGTAAAGTGATTATGGGATTCTGTGACTGATGGCTCTATCACATGCCTGAGATTCATGGCTCACATAGCCATGCTTCAGTGACGGGTGGTGGTGTGCCTGCAGAAAATGCAAAGGAATTTGCATTTTAATGTAGCTTAGCTAACAGCAGAAAAGGGTTAAAACTAGTCATCTTTATTTGCATTTGCAGTGGGCAAAATAAGTGCCTGAAGACAATGGCCACAGCTTGATGTTACGTGTGCTGATTTAATTTGGCATCTGAAGCTCTAATGTGGAAAAATCCTTAGTGGTCTGGTTAAACCACATACCCACAGGCTCCCTAACTTTTAGGTATCTGTTCACACTGAATCTCAGCTTTCTGCTGTTCCTTTTCACTGTTTCTTCTGTTGCCTTTGGCTATCAGCTAGCTGTGCACATTAAAAAGGTAGTGTTGCCTCTTAGGATATTTCAGGCTTTTCTTCTTTGCAAGATTAGACAGCCTCCTCTCTATTCCTTAGCTAGAGTAAAAAGAGCTACCCTTTCAGCCTTTCCATCCTTTTGAGGACTTGTTTCTTCATTTCTTTCCTCCCATTTTCAGTGGCCTTCAGTGCAATATTTTAAGTGCTTGCTTTTCAGAAAATGATTAGGTTTTAACACCATTTATCCAGATTTAAAAATAATGGTTCAGCCTTGGTGTACTACTCATCCTGCTGCCTTATTTGAAAGAGCTTGGGTTTTAGTGGCCAGCTCCTCTCCCTTGTCAAAAGCCTTCCGCAGGTTTCCCAAGAAAATGGTTCTGCTTCCAGGTAGAGCTTATTGCTTGGGTTCTGCAAGTTCCATTTAGACAAATGAAATGGGATGTGCCTCTCAGCCTTGCAGTTTGGTTAGCAGTGAAAATTGAACCAGAGGCCTTTGGGGTGGAGCACTGTGTCATAAACAAATCATGGTTATGGAAGTTGTGTTTCTGTTCTCTCAACACAAGTAATAAATGTGGGGCAGCTGCACTCTCATGATTTAAGTCATAATATTTCAATTTCTATAGATTATAGACACTTAGAGTGTCCCTGGAACTGCCCATGGCCCCTTCTTGGAGGGGGGAAACACATCCACTGGTTTTTCATAGGGTAGGTGCTAAGATATGGCAAGATTTCTCTGACTTGTTCATAGTCATAGTGAAAACAACTGGAGCAGAGCAGAGAACTGAACCTGTGCTTATCAGATCCCAAGAATGTGTGCTATCTAGTGTCCTGTGCTTCCTCCACATCCTGAAACCAACAAAAGCTGATTGGAAATCGATGCTATCAGAGACAAGCACTGAACATAACAGAGGCCAATGGAATGATTCCAGTACGATTCCCCCTCCAGTGTTTAGAAGACCAAGAAAAAAAAACCAGATTTTTTAAAAGCAAACTGTCCTCCTTCCCTTCGGGCTAGTTTACATGAGGAAAAAATCCCAGACCTTTGAAACCACATGGAAGAAGGTTAATGCAAATGAACAGTTGTAGAACCAGAGAAAAGACTTTCTGAAATCTGGTCCCTGCTTTTGCAAGTTGGAGAACTATGGAAACTGTCCGTTATCAATATTCATGCTGAAACCAGTTAGATTTCTTCCCTTTGCTAGCTCTTCTGAGAGGTTTTCCAGAGCTCTTCTCTGCTACTTAGCAGCTTTCTCCCAATTACTAGCCTAAATTATTATCTTTATTTTGCCATTGCTTTGCTCCTGTCTGTTTTACTTCTCTGTTTCACAGCTTCATCCAAATAAAACCACCATCCTGGAGCTTTGTCAACTGGCAATTTGAGACAGATTTCATTTCAGGCCTGGTCTAGAGCCCATTTAAGTCAACAGGAGTCTCTGCTGAGTTCAGTGTTCTTTCCAAGTGGGCCTTTATAGGTTATCCCTGTAGACAGCTGGATATAAAAGGTCTATGTTGATAAAACAATGTGCCTAACAAAATTGTGCTGCAACTTACAGACTGCAGAAATCTTCATTTACCTGCTTTTGGTGGCCAGTTCAGGAAGGAAAGACAGGGAGGCAGAATATCCAACATTTCAATAACAAGTGGGATCTAAGAGCCAACAGGAAAGGCACTAAACTTAAAAGCAAGTGCAGTGGAGCTCTTCCCTATGAAGGCATTATGATGAAGCCACCTCTGGAATTATTTTACCACTATTTGTCTTCATTTCACTCCTCTGCTCGCTTGGGCACTGCATGAATCCAACGTTCCCAGGAAGAAAAACACACAAAATGCTCTTTTTTTTGTTCCTGTCCTTTTTTAACAAAATCACCTGGAAAAGGGAAACCCTCTAATTCTCCAAAGGTGACATTACAATCAATGATATTTTAACTATTTCCAAAATGTAGGACTTTTTCAATTGCCATCCAATACATAAAGAGTCGCTCATTCTAGCTTTTTATAGTTTTTCTCAAGTGTCATGATGCAAAGCTGTATTTTAGAGTTACAAAGCAATTATTTGACTTGTTGTGATGAAAACACTACACCATAAGAAGTGGTCAAAAGAATACACTTTAAGAACTAAACAAAGCTGTTAAATTGTCGATGGATTGATTGACCAACATTGTGGACAGTAGAAACTCAAGTGATGATCCATGCAGGTAAATTAGTCACATAATATTAAGCAACAGATGTTAAAGAACTGCAAAACTAACTGTAGCTTGAGACACAACCAACCCGTGAAAAAAAAAATAAAAAATGTTCCCAGTTTGGGACTTAATGTGACCTAAACCCAGCACAACAGAAGTGAAAGCAGAAACAGTGTGAGCTGAAACATCTCAGAGGTAAGTTAAGACTCAGAAATCAGGAAGGACACAAGACCCACAACACCTCAGCAGCCTTCCCATAAGAGTTGAGATTGTTGTTCCCTTCCTCTGTAACTCCAGTCCCAGCTAAGGAGTTGATTTAACTATTTAAATGTTTGCAATCATTAACCTTTCAATAAAAACACAGCTTCAGCTTATTAAGCTCATTAGCCTGTAACAAATGAAGCTTTTGAACATGCCAAGGAGCAAAATATAACTGGATTCAGAAAGCAATTAGATGCATTCGGAGAGGATGATAGGTCTCTTGAGGGCTATTCAGCACAGAGATGTGGATACAGTCTCTGATTCAGGAGGTCCCTAGGCTGCAGACTAAAGGGTGCTTATATCAAGAAAACACCATACATGTTTGTCTAGCTCTTGTCTCTGCTACTCTTTGGTTCCTGGGTCAGGTGGTCCTTTGATCTGATTCACTACAGCTGTTCTTATGTACTATTAATGCTGGGCCAGCAGCCAACACACAGTATCAAGCTAGCTGAAAGAAAGTAGTAGAAAGCATTGGTTTACACCTTATAAACTAAGCAGCCCCTACAGCAAAAAGGTGGTACAAACACTATAGCTGAAGCCCTCCATAAATCTAGCTTTTGACGAAAGAATGAATGTTACTCAGCATGAAAGATAAAGGCTTATTCAGCAGCAGCTGATACCAGAGTAATTATCAACCACATGCAGCTATAACAAAGTGTCCAAAGTCTTTGATTTTTGTCCTTGCCATTTTTCTTTTTTTCAGTGTAGGCAGGAACACCCTTGAAATAGATGAATTTGCATTACTGCACATTGTAAAAGACCCGTGTTCAGTGCCTTGTAAATCTAGGCTGGGTCGGGAAGGAATACCTGGCTGTATCACCTTGCATTTTACATTTTCAGACCATGCATTGCTTTCTTGGAGGATCACGCTTATCAAAGCTCTAAGATGTTTTCAGGATACACACCGCACCACCACCCCCCACCGCCCCGGCATCTTTCCTAGGGCCAAAGCTTCATGCATGTAGATTTCAACACTGCCACATGCTTCTCGAGGACCTACTTCAAATGTCATCAATACACTTACAGGTGAAGCTCTCACTTGTGAGATGGCACAGTTGCTTGACACGCTGAAAACAATACCAAATGGATAGAGAGGTATTCAAGATACCTCTATGATTAGGAGAGGTAAACAGTATAAATCCACTACCAGCATAGTTCTTATTCCAGTTTTCATGCTTGCCATACTCTCTAGAAATTTCTCATTTTCAGTCTTGTGTGCTCTTAACGCCCCAGAGTAACTTTATTGCTCAAGTAAAACTCTAAATCTTAAGGAACTACTCAAAATCACTGAGCTGACTGTGCATCTGTTTTATTCCAGGGAAAGTTAAGGAACAGGAAAAAAGGAAATTAAACATTTTGTTCTGGATCATTCAACCTGAGCCACGTTTACTGAACTTCAGCAGTGTGTCCTAGAAAATTTTTATTCTCCTTAATGGCTGAGATTATCTGTATTGTCTATGATGCACCACGGATATGATTCAGATGAAGCATTAGTGTAATTGCTGGGGGCTTGTTCATTCTGACCAGTTTTTACTGAAATCCCTGAACCATTTGCATGAAGGCAAAAGCTGTTGCTTTCAATCTTATCTCTGTGGAAGGTATCAATGCCACATGTGTCAGTTGTGGCCAGAACAAAAAGCACCCTCGTGTTCATATTCTGTTTCAAGATCATCTTGTGGAACATTGTCTGGGAAGCTGCCTGTATTCTTGATTTAGCTCTTGGAGGCTTAGGGTTTTATGTATCATTGCACAAATTTCTGACTATGTCTCCACCCAACTCTCAGCACACAGAAGGCCTCAAATACACCGTAGTTTGTGTATCTGATCACCAGAATTGCCGGTATTTTTTTTTCCAGATGGAGAAGAGTCCTAAGACCCTAGCATGGAGAAGATGCACTAAATGTGGTACAGAGATCCAATGGCTTCTCAAGTGTGTAAGCAGAGACTTAACTGAATACCGTCATTAAAATGGGGTGGTGACACCTGATCCTTAAGAAGGCCACTGCATTAAATGATGTAGATGATGAGGGCAGGGTGTGAGGTAGTATGGAGAGACAAAATACATCAGCACTGAAGTCCAGCCCCAGGAACTTTATGACTATGAGCAAATTCACTCATATATGAAGTTACTCCATCTTCTAATAGGATCAAAAGTCACAGAGCAATTTACCAGTTGCAAAGATGTAAGGTTGTGTCATGCGTATGCAAAGGCTTTTACAACAGAGCAGTCGTGTTTGGACTGTGACAAACTAATGCACAGATGATCCTTAAGAATGATACTAAGAGCTTTGTAGTTTGGGTGTTTGGGGGGTTTTGTGATTTTTTTTCCTATTTTTTTCCCCCTCATTTCCTGAGGTTTCAGCTGAGGAGGCAGTGGCATTGTTGATTTTAAAAGGGCAGACTTCACAAGCAGATTAACATGCTCCATATGTCTGGTCAGTTTGTTGAAGAGCCCAAAATGTGCATCTATTAAATATAATGAACAAGGAATGATAGATGATGTCTCACACTCCCAAGCTTGTAATTAAACAGGAGGCAGAGGCTGCAGGGTAAAGAGTGGAGAAAACATCCTTCAGTCACAAATCCTTGACATGGAGATGTCAGTTGTTCAAAAGAGGTTTTAACATCTCCGACACGAGGACAGCAAGGGAATGGAAAAGTAAGCAAAACAAAGCACTGGAAGGGCATTTTAACACTGTGTTAGGCAAATGAGAGGATAAATGATGACCATATATTGGATGGCAGTGGGAGGGTTATAAACATTACAGAGACAATTGCCGCTAAATGAGGTGTATCCCAGGCAGCTGTCCTGATGCATTAGGAGGCTGTTTTCAAAAGAAAAGATTCTCCCATCAACATTAAAACAAAACAAAATAAAAAGATATCTTCCACACAGCTCACATGCCATGAATAACTCAGCAGCATGTGAGTCAAACCTTTCCAGAGGCAGGCTGTGTTCTGGCTGCCTCCTTTTGGGCATAATTTGAGCATGGACTTGCACTCTCTGTAAGCCTTAATTATCAGAGCAACCATATGAGCAAGCTAGCCTGCCCTATTTGTCTGGACTTGTGTCTTTTATGCCTCTTTGATCTATGTGTGGTAAATCTGAGAGACATGCTGGCCCAGCCCCCATTGGAAGGACTTGGTTGTCTACTGTCTTGCTGGATTGCTCTGATCACAAGAATTATTGGTTTCTTTCAAGGTCCATTTTCTTTTTTTCATGTCATATGAATCTGTGACTGTCTGAGCTTTCGGTATTTCTTTAACGAAAATTTCCAGTGTGCAGATGGAAGTGCAGCACAGTCTGAGAATGTAATACTCGTATTAAAACTAACAATGTTTGTTTTGTTACTATTAATAACATATTCAGCTCTTTTGGAGTACTTTCGTTCAGTACGCTTCAGATTACATTATCATTTCACAGGCAGGGAAACTGAGGCAGAGACAAACACAGCATCTTGTCCTGGAAAACAGTGCCACAGCTGAAATATGATTTAAGACTTCTTAAGTGTAGTGCAGTGACCTATCCAGAAAGCACTGCCTCTCTTTGGTCTGTGGGAAAATTATAATAAAAAACAACTGTCGTTGCTACTTCAGTGAAATATTCTTATTTCTGAAACTGAGCTCATGTCCAATGCTCTTTCACATCCTTGTTATGCTAGAAGCCTCAACAATGCTGACTCCAGGGAACTGAAAGACTGGGTCTCCCCCATTGCATTAACTGATTGATGCTGGCAGAAGGTTTTCAAGCCACATTTCTTTTCCAGTGGTCAGTAGATCAATAGTGATCCATGGTGCAGCCTCAGGTTTTCCACAGAACGATTGCAAGTCCCTTTTAACCACCCAAAAACGTGCCTACACATAACAACACAAAATCAAAATAAAGGAAAATTAATGAAGAGGCAAAGTCTACAACTAAGTTTTATTCGCTTGAAAGTGAAATCTATTCTGGCACAAGATGGTACATGGGTTTATTTTTTAAAACACTTCACTTACTAGAGACTGAGAGTTACTTCTCACAAAGATTTGTAAACCGGCTATCCTCTCAGGAGTGCTGAAAGGTAGAATGCAGAGATTCTGCCACTACACAGCCCATCACCTTATAAAGGAATAAGACCTACCTGCTGTTTACAGCTCTGACAGGAGAGAGCCGTGTCAGAGGTAATATTGATATATCCCTCCAAAATGGCAAGATGGTCTGGAGCAAAAGAGCATCTCAGTAGTATGGAATCTGTTTGCATAGATACAGTATTGCTTTCTATGAGAGTTATTGCTCTCATATTGTTTGTACTACAATAGCATCCAGGTTTGCCCCAGGGCATCAGGGCTCCGCTGTACATACTACTGTAATCTCATGGAGTAAGAAGCATCTCTGGCCCCAGACCTTTGGAGCCAGGTGGGTAAAGGGAGAAACGACAGTCAAAGCACAAAGAAAAGTTGGCCTCTGTTTTGGGGAAACACTGATCATTTAGGATAAAGCTCCATTCAGAATAAAATTCCTATAAAACTATTTGTAAAATGTTGCATTTTCTGACAAAAAGATGTCAGACTTCAGATGTCAGAAAAAAGCTGGTCCATCTGAATCTGGGAAGCAAAGTAATGCAGCCATCTCCAAACAGCTGGTCAGTGGCAATTGCAGCAGAAGAGATGAGCTTCCTGCCTGAGTTGGTCTCCATCAAAATGAGTTCCTTTCCCCTTCAACAGTGCCATGTGCACCCCTGCAGCAAATCCACCTCAGGGCATGGCAGGCTAACAGCAGCCTTGTGGCCAGGTGCATCTCTTCACAATTTGGGTAGCCATATAGTGCTTGGCCTGTACTGTTGCGAGGTCTTGGCCCAGTTGAACAGGCTGGAGAGAGCACATGTCCATTTCTAAAATGGTGCCAGAGTGGAGGTCTCCACTGTTGACTTTTAGAAGTCCTTTTTGGAGAGAGATGTCATAGGGAAAGCAGCAGAAATGAAAGTTTGTTTGTTCACCCCTGAGAAAAGGAGGCTTAGAGGTGACCTCATCACCCTGTACCAGTACTTAAAGGGCAGCTACAAAGAAGATGGAGACTCCCTTTTTACAAGGAGTCACATGGTGAGGACAAGGGGTAACGGGTACAAGTTAATCCCAGGGAGATTCCAACTGGACATGAGAGGAAAATTTTTCACAATGAGAACAGTCAATCATTGGAATAATCTCCCCAGGGAAGCGGTTGACTCCGCTACTCTGAACACGTTTAAGACTCAGCTGGACATGGTGCTGGGCCATCTCATCTAGATTGTGCTCTTGACTAGAAAGGTTGGACCAGATTATCCTTGAGGTCCCTTCCAACCTGGTATTCCATGATTCATATGATTCTATGATTCATAAAGTCTGGCATAGGCTTGCCGAGGGTGGTAGTGGCAATGAAGCACAGAATATTTAAAGCTGAAAAAAAGGAAGCATTTTCCTTCTGGTTGAAAATAACTGAGCTTCTAGCTACAATCCACTATCCCCTGGTTGAAGAACTCCATAGGGGTGTTGCCAAACCTCACAGTATAACAAGTACATCATGAAAACCTCTCCCCTCCCTGGGTAGCAGAGCAGCCGCACTGCTCAGGAACAGGATGGATCTTGGTTTCACCATCTTCTGCTTCACCACCTGGACGGGAGGAGGGAAGGGGAATTGCTTTCCCCCATGCATATCATTTGAAAATTGTAATTTTCCTGTAGGATTGCCTCCATCAAAAAACTCCCCTGAAACAATATTCTTTCTCTGTGTCCCTCTGCCCCAGTTTCTCTCCCTTTTTCCGGCAGCTGAATATGAAACCAGTATCACATTGGAACAAAAAATGATTTTTTTTCTTTCTCTTATTTTGAGAAACAAAATCTCGTAGTTGATTTGATGAAAGCTTCTGTTTTACAGAGAAATCAATTCCTCCTCCAACCCCACTTCATTTTACAACAGACACTAGAAAAATACCCATTCCCTCTAAACTTGACAGATGCTACCACAAGGTGAGAAGGAAACACTGTTTCTTTCAGTATAGTCTTTTTTAATATGCTATGTACATGGAAACACTTCTTCATCCATCAATTGAAAAGTTCATTTCTTCGTGCTGCCCTTCACCCCACTTTCAGGTCTCCCAAGCCAACCGTGACTGTGCAACATAACTGACTCTGGTATAAATAAGAGCTGAGGAAATGGAAGAAATTAAGAACTCCTCCAGCCCTAAGGCTAAGTATCACCCTCCTATTTGTTTTCTCTGTATACTAGGCTTAATACTTTTTCTCAGCTGGGTACACAAGCTAATATACTACATAATCAGAGGGAAAATATCGCCTTATAGAAATCTCATTTCTTATCACGCTTGAGGTTTCTGTGGATACTGGAAATACTTTATTGTTTCATAGTATGTGGGCAGAATAGGGAAGAAACAAAAGTGAATAATTATTTACAGCTTTAGGGTCTCATTTGTATTAAACAGTCTAAGCACTGAACATAGAGGGAGACTCAATCTTCTTCTTCCATCTCATGTGTTCTACCTTGTTGCTAAAATCCAAGTAATTTCCATGGAGGAACACAGCTGATGTGCAAAAAACTGTCTTTGGGTGCATTTAGTGATGCACATTCACAGTCCACTTGTAGGGCACATATGCCCATCATAGCAATGTTATGAAACTGTCTCTTTATCTACATGACATGTTTTGTTCAGACACTCTATGGGCCCCATCCGTTCTGTGTGATCAATGTATCTGTAGGACACATCTGTCTGGGTGGCCTTGGTCTGTGGCAGGATCTGCAGGAATTTAGCCTGTGAGTAATAACCTACTCACACTGAGCCTATCTATCTAAAATGAGTCTAAAAGAGAGCAAGCCTTAGAGCAATCCCCTTCAGCCAGCTGATTTTCACCATTCATCAATGCATAATTCATCTGAGGTTAAAAAAAAAGAGAAAAATGTTTGGATAAGGATATTCACATTAGGAGAGATGCAAGTCAATTAATATAGCTCCTATCCTTTCAGAAATCTTTTAAAAAGCTGTAAATATCATAAGAGGGCAGTTTGCAAGAGAGAACTTACTTAGGTTGAATCAGATATTCATTAGTATGAGTAGAAGTTGATAAAACATAAAAGCCACAATCTCTGTCCCCCAAACCAGGCCTCAAGCCTCCCCTTTGCTCTCAGCTATGTTACAGGGCAGACTAAGCTCAGCCAATCAGATCACCTGGCTTGTAATCGAATTTGCGTACTGACTATCCAGTTATCTAAAGTAAAATGTAAGTTTAAGAGGCAAAAAGGGGTTTAGAGAGAAAGAACAAAAGCAAAGGTGAAAAGTCCTCTTCTTTGGTCATAAACCTCCTCATTAATTTTTTGGTCTTTGGTGCTTTCTGTGTTAGCCAGTAAAGATCTACGGTAAAGACCCTCCGTGGAGGCAGTTTGTGCCTCAGAGTCAGAATCGTCCTCTTTTCTCCTGAGGGGACTCTATAGTGCCCTGGCTGACACCAGCAAGTTGGTCACAGTAGCGGCAGCCTCAGGACCAGCCCCTCTGCCGCTTCCAACCCTAAGGAAATACAGAAACACCCTTGCTTTACCACCACAAACCGTGCACAGTGCTAGGCAAGCATCTTGCTCTGAAGGTAGTTAAAGCAGGTTAAAATATTTGCAGAGACTATCCACAGCTCTTACATTAACTCTATTATTTCAGTTGCCAAGACACTCGGAGCACTGTTGCGAGGAAGAAGGGCAGATGCAATCAGAGAGGCTAAGGGCCATGCTCCAACCACCTACCGCAATGCTGGAAATTAGTCCAGTGTAGGTAAATTCATGCAGTCTGTGGACAACTCACATTTCCCCTTACTGAAAATCGAACCTTACAGTGCGTAACACTGAACATGGCTCCCTGTACTGTCGATGAGGAAAAGCATGATGCCAAGCTTGCATACCCCTACTAGATCCATCTGACTACAACTTCTTTTTTCTCTACAGCGTGTAGAGTTGAAATAAGATGGAGTCTATTTTAGTGTTTAAAGTGCCACCATACTGATCAGAATATGGCTGGTGATTTATCCGAGGCAACACAGGAGATCTGAAATAAAACACAGACTTGTACTGACCCCTTTCAAGTAATCAACAAGGGTCCTAAACACCTTCCACACAAGGTTCAAAGGACCAGACTTCTTTTTTAATTGTTAAATCTCTTCGATCTTTAATAAAGCTGTAAAAACAGGACTTCTTGCTTGCAGTGTATATTTTAGCTCCATCCTTTATATAGACAAGGGAATATTGAATAGTACTGCCACATTTGCAATGTAAAATGTTCTATGCAAGCCTTTTATTTTTCTCCTGAAAGCTCAGGATCCTGGAGATATCTGATTTTGCAATAGTCTCAGACTTTCATTCACACACACTTTCTCTAGTTTCCAACATTTCAGGAAAAACTTTGAAAAATTCTTATCTTCCTTTCCACTCCTTTGTCTTCCCATGAACAGCAACAGAAAACAAGTGAAAAGATCACAACATGACTTTTTAAAACCTTCTGACTACTGAACTAATATCACAAACTGTCTGGCAAGGGTTTGACTTGGGATTTATCCTTGTCTGAGCTTCGCAGTGTGTGCTGGTCTACTTACTATAGCAGACAGATGTATGATCCTCAGAGCTCTTAGTTTCCTGTACTTCTCCCTGAATTGGTTAATGTTTCACAAAAGCTGAGAGAGAGAAGTGCCTAAGTCTGTGTGTTGTGGAGCTGGATGCTGCTGGCAGTGAACTGCTCCTGGGATGAAAAGAAAAAGATGGATATCATTAGGCTTTCAGTGCAATCAGAACCACATGGAAGCAGCTGCACTTCCTTAAAGGATATCTTTATGGGTAGTAATAAGAAAACCAGAAAGCCCTGCAGAGTGACTTACTTTGGAGGTTATGCCATGAAAAGCCATGGGCTATGAGTTTGATTAACAATAATGACTCAGAACCAGGATCTTTCCTTTGCGCTGAAGTCCCATTTGTTCCTAGCGTACATGACTGGTGCTGACAGGCCACCATTGAATTCACTAGGAAAAGTGCATTGCCTGCAGGTGTACTAAGGTGATGATGCACACTAAATATCCTTGTCCTGAGTATCCTGTATCAGTGGAGACAGACAGAGGGAAGAAAGAAAGGGGGATCTTGTACTCAAGTATGGCCGAAATGGAAAATTGTGAAGTGGGGATCAAGAAGGGATAAACAGTGAATTTATGGAGCAAATAATGCATCATGTTAACTAGAGAGACAAAGTTTTTTTGTCTTGGGATTGCTTTCCCTCATGCAGTTGGTTTGCTCGTTTCTTTGGTCACTTGCTAAACCCTAATTAAGGACACACTATTGGAAGCAGTCCCTATTCATATCTAACTGCCTGACAGTCACTCTTTTTCTTTTGAGTTGAGCCTTTCTGAAAAGCTGGCTCCTAGATCAATTACAAAACAAACACAGCTTGGTTTTTGTAAGGGACCTTTTTTCTCCATCACAAGCTATTTAGCTTTCTAATCATGTGGCAGCTTTACATAGTCTTCAAGAGGGAAGGAAGAATGTCGTACGGCAGAACGGCTTGTGAACTCTCCTAGGAAAACCTGCACCTGCTTTCTGCCTGCACATCCACGCTGATCTCTGAACCAAGCCACGAGCTGACGCTACACAGCTGCTATGAGGCATTATGTCAGGGCTTCATTTGCCAGCATTTCTGCCACTCTGGATTGCATTGGTGTCTCGTAACAGCTCCCAGAGCAGCTTCATCAAGCTGCTAATGTCAACCCAGTAAATAATGCATGCTTCAACTTTGGGCTAAATATACATTTGTCTGATAGACCATAACAGCCACCAAGTCTGTTGTGCTAAGCAATCCTTAGCTGTATATTTACCGGATCAATGGAGTGCTTACAGCTTTGACACATAAATCAGTATTTAGGTAAGTTTTTAAATAATTATTAGAAGTAAAAGAGCATTGCTGTCCATATATAACACTTACATGGAATGAACTTCCTTCTGTCTTGTGTTGCTTTTTTTCTGGAGCCCCCAGAGCCCTGGTCAACAGAGATACTTAAACACAACTGAGTAAGCTGAAGTCAGTGTCTGAACTTCACTCATTTTAAGTATGACTTCTGTAGAACATGGAAGGTTCTCACAGGATCCAACCTCTCCCCTCAGTATCATTTCAGAGTAGCTGACACTATCCAAGGCACTTGAATTATGTCTTGTTTGTTCTACGAGAAGAAAGAGAAAACACTGTGATACTGGTCTACTTGCTCTGGGGTCTGTATCTGTTAAGGACAATAGGACTGCCTAAGGATGGCTTATGCACTTGAACAAAAATCACAATTTAGTACTTATTTTCCCTGTGGGCTCTGAGATACGTCAGCTCTGCAATGTGGAGTACACACACCTGCAGCTTTTTTCGATTTTAAGCCAGATAAAGCCAAAGCTGTTCCTAAATTTCAGGGAATAACGCTATCTAGGAGATGGTGATTCCAGCTTGTCCAGCTTCTTGGTTGATTAGGGTCTGTGGAAAGGTGAAATGAGAAGAAACCTGCATTAACTCAGGACACTGTGAAGGTGGCATGGGCATTGAGGGCCCACTGTGATCTAACCAGAAGTAAGAGCATTAACTAGACAGCTGCTTAGTGTAAAATTACTGTAAGCATCTTCAGGTAAAAATCTATGAGGGATGCTGTGCTGAGGGAGGCTACAACTAAGACTTGCTGTCCATCATCTAACACAGAGGAAAGGAGAAATTTCTAACTAAAGACAGAGGAATAATTGCACAACCCACTACAACAGTCTTATTTTCAAATGCATTTACTCCAAAGTCTATTCTTTCCATTTCTGTTACCCAAGACCCAATATTACTGCAATCCAGAAACCAGGTCTGTTTGAACTTGACTCTCAACTACCAATACACAACATTTCACAACTAACTCTTGTTACTACTGTCTCCAGAGTCCTGACTCTGATTTTCCATGTCAAGGCATCCACTGTCTGTTCCAGACCCTAATTGTGTTGATTGTGACCTTTGTAAACTAACATGCTACAGCCATTTGAGTAATTAATGTCTTATGCAAAGATTAGTGCAATCTGAATAAATAAATAAGCTAAACAAAATAAGAAATTGTAATAAACAGCATGTCTGGCATCAAAATATTGGTTTAAGAATTCTAATGATGCCCATGATTTATTAATGCACTTGTCAGCATCTGTTGCTGAGAACATTATGTATGCTTCAGTAGGATTTGCCTTGATTTGTTGAATGTAAGTCAGATAGACAGCAATCATGTAATGAAAAGTATTACAGTTTCTGAATCCCACCTTTTTAATGTCTAGGGGAGAGTTGCGTCATGCCCTCTCTGATTCTGCCCTTTCTGTATAACTTTATTACTAACAATGAAAAACATCTCCAAATCAGTTTCTCAGCCTGTGTACCATGTTCTGTCAGCTCCTCTGATTAGGCAAATCCACCCCACCAAAGCTGATTTGAATATTTCAATGCCTGATGGTGAATTGAAGAGTAACATGCTATTTTTATATAATTCTCTCTAGAAGGAGGAATAAGCAGAGGTGGTAGATCTCAGAAACGGATAAACTTTCGTTTTTCTACTCAGGTACCCTCACATATATCACCATTCCTGGAGAAACTCCATTGATGTTAAAAGTGGATTAAAATGAGGAATGGATACACATTGCATTTATACTATATATATCATGGTGCTCATGTAAGTGGGCTACAGTCATGACTGATATTTGCATGTCAATTTGCATTTTCTTTATACTTTCAGCTGTCCTGTCCTATATCTGAAGTTTCTCTCCAGGCATTTACTAGAGATTGCTAAAAAAACGAACAAAAAAAAAAAAAACAAACCCAAAAGAATCACTATTATTTTCACACTTGGGTGAAGAGGGGTAGCTAAATTCTCTGGAATTTAAAATTCATTTTTTATTATAACTTTCATTGCAAAAGATCCTTAAGTGCTTTGAGGCAGGGATGATTGAAAATCAAATAATTCTTACAACTGCTTTTCAAATGACACTTTTTATAACTTCTGCAGTATCCACACTGTACATGAAATGCAGCTCTTTTGGGTGTGAAAAAGTGCAGTGGTGGAAGTTCTAGAATCTCTGGATTCCCATTCCCCAATCAAAATTGAAATTTCGTGGTTTAATCACTGAACCTTAAGACATTAGGGAGAAGTATCTTGTCCTCCTCTATGTTTAAATACCCAAATATCTTGAGCGGGATAGAGTCCACGTCTCATTCATCCTGCTACTGAAGATTTCCTATCAGCTGTAGAGGGTGTTTCCCAATCTAGCATGCTGGGTCCTGGCAATTCCATCTGAGTTAAACTAGCAGTCTCCAGTTTCCTGCCACTTAGAAAAAGGAGACCTTACCTTTTCCTTCTTGAACCAAGCACAGGTGGGGAATCCATAGCACAGTAGTGAACACTACAGTAAGTCTGAGGGAAGGTGGCACCCACTGGGAGCAAATATTCCTTAGACATTTCTGTGTTGCCTCTAGGCAGAGTGCGTGTAAGCTGATGGCAGGACGAGCAGTAAACAGCAAGTGAAAGAAGCCCTAAGAAAACTGACTTTCAGATGCCCAAATATCTTAAAAACCTTCATAATCCCACCCTAGTGCTTTAAGACCAGGATTAAAAGTTTGCTGTCTTTCCAGCCACATCAGCAGTGAGAACCTTAGACTGGAAGATAATGGACAAAGTGATCCATTGATCTATTAGTCAGAAGCTCTGTAGCAAATCTAATGAACAGCAGAAAAGATTTTCCAACGCAGTAGAAGCCTGTTAAACAGATTGCACTGGTGTACGGAAATGTCATTTTCTTAACAGCCCTATAACACAGATAAATAATGGCTTAAGGACAGAGGTGGCCTTTGCTAAACCTCATACGTTCTTTTGATCTCTGTGAACCCTGCTCTCTAGAGGTTTATTCCAGATATTCATGCAATGCTTCTTTTTAGATAAACAATAACAAAAATCAGTCTTTCCCTGGGCACATCGGGCCTCTTGTCACGTTTATTTCTCTATATCTTTTAAGAGGTCTTTCTTTTCAAAGGCATTTAATGAAATACCACTTGGCGTGATATCGGGGAGGAAATCTATTCATTTAACAGATTTAGTCTTTTAACCTATTCAGTTCTGTATGGTACTTGACCTTTTGATCTCCTGTGTGTTTAGACTCCCAGCAAGCTCATAATTTCAACTGATATTTGTTTCTTAAGAAGACATCTGAATTGTCAAAAGTATGATGCATTATTTATTTATTCATTCATTTTTTTCATCCTGTGGAAGGCAATCTGTTCTGTTAACAAAGATCTGTTCTTTTAACCTGTTGGAAGCTTGGTTTCTCTGTAGTAAGGAGCAGCAGAAACATTCTTCAGAAAAAAAAAATGTGAGGAACTGTACAAATGGCATGGAAACATAATACAAAGAATGGCAAGCACACTATCATTGCTATACTACTCCTCTGTTGCTAATCTTGTTCAGGAGAGTCAACATGTGATAAAGGTAAGGGAAGATACAACTAGTACTCAAACAAGGGTGATGCCTTTGCAGTTACCTCAGGGAAGAGCCACAAAGCATATGAAGCAGACAGGGAGCCTTGCAGTTTCAGTTTCATCAGGACAAATACAACAGCTACTGAAAACAAAAATGAAACAAGCAACAAGCCTTTGCTGGCTTCGTCATTGTTTTTTTAATAAAATTCCTGGCATGGAGAGGAAATTGGAAAGAGAAAATAGCAAAGCCTGTTCAGGTAACTGAAAAAAGCTTTAGAAAGCTTGGAAGGATTAGTGGACAGAAGTAGACAAATAATTTTTTGCATGGCATTTCTACTTGCATTGTGTTGCAACAGTTCCTAAGCAAGGTGCAAGAGGGTTTTTATTGTCATATCAGATCTACATGGTAAAATTTAATATAGTCCTTGTGAGCTTTGAATACTGGAAGTATCAATAAAATGTCAAATTATACTTGACTTCAATCCTAAATGGTTATAAAAACACAATCCAAATTTACGATCATTTAGCCTTTCTTCCCTGGGCCCCCCCCCCTCTTTTTTTTTTTCTCAGTAAAGCCCATTATATGAGATTGTCTGGGAGGAGCTAATTTTTTTTTTTTTTCTGCTTGAAGTCTGGTGATTTATTGGGGTTTACATCACCACTGAAATGTTCTTCCCTTAGAAATCAATGGCTGAGGACTGGAGTGAGGATGCAACTTTTTAATTATGGCTTGAAGTAATGTAATTGTGGATTTTAATGGCACATACATCTCTTTGACAGATCATCTGAGTTTGTTGAACGTTTTGAAAGTAATAAAATCAATTTCTTGGACAGTTAGCTACCAAAAAGAGAAAGCATTGATGTTAAATGGAGTGTAGACATAATATCACCTAATACCTCTGTATTTTTGTGAGATGTTTTACACATTGAAGATTCTGGCCAGGAGCGTGGTAAAGGGGAGCATAAGAAGTGATGCCTGCTGCTCCTTCTATTCAGTGATATTTTATATTCCTGGTCCCTCAGTGATAATAACAGCTCTGACTGCACGATAAATTCAGCATTGCCAGCCCTGGCTATGTAGAGAGTGAGTCTGGGAAGATTTCTAAGGTTAGGATATGTTAGCTGACAATACAGGGTGTCAGAGTCATAGCACCCTATCCCCTAGCAGGGAGTTACAGTAAATAATCTAACAGTCCTTTCAGGCTTCAGATGTCCATTAGCCTCTGGCTTAAGAAATCATCAGCCACATAAAGATTAAGCAAGGCCTTTTTAAATGCAATAAACACCTTTCTCAGAAGCTTTGATTGAAAGTATCTGTAAATGTCATGGTTTCAATATTAATAGTCGCTGCTGATGCTGGTTAGGCTAATTCTCAGTGACGCTAACCAAACTCATTCCATTTACTGTCCAGGTTACTCTACCATCCTGCAAAGAAATGCCTGTGCCTATTAGCACCCTTTTCATTACTGATTTTATGATTCATGTGAAATACAGAGCAACAGGACAAAACACAACTTGGAAAGGAAGAGATTTATCTCATTTACTAAGACGTTACCAGCATGTGTTGCAGCTTTGTTCTGTCTGATTAATTGTTGCAGTTGTCAAAAAACTTGAGCCTGTTCTCAAGAATCAGCACAAATCAGGAGGAACTGAATTATGTAGAGTTATTCCTTTGTTACTAAGGGGAAAAACAAGAAATACAATGGGATATAGGAAATATATGTTACTGGAAATATTAACTTACATTTTTTCCTAAAAAGACTCTCAGAAAAAAAAAGAAAACAGCAACAACAACAACACATTCTTTGCAAAAGACACAGAATAACCATATGTAAGTAATGGAGAATGGCAGGCAGAAAAAAGGCTTCCCAAGAAAATCCTTGGGCAAGGAGCTTCATAGGTATTTCAAGAGGAAGGCAGGATTCATCCAAAACTCTAAAAACTTTTATTTTACTAAAGTAAAGTAAAGTACAAGTAAAACTTTTGTTTTACTAAAACAAAATCCAGCATTACAAAGGCCTTCCTAAGATGAAAGAATAGCTTCCTGAAGTGAATTAATTCTTCAGTATTGACCTCCAAGAACTAAGAAGAGTTCAACTACCTAAGAAATTAAAATGATCTCTGAAGTATTCATTGAAGTGTCATCACACCTGTAGTTAAGGGCCAGCCCTGATATCCCAAAATGAAGAAGGGAGTGAGAAGGGACAAGGTTAGATACTACAGTGATCTTTGCTGCTGTCATTGGGGTAACATCACTTGACAAGATATTCAGTGTCCTTTGGGCCAAAATGTTGTGTGATTGTACAGAGAGAAATTGTCCACGAAATTTGACAGTGTAAGCCTGATTTGACAGTGAAAGCACAGGGAAGCCGTGTGACATTTTTAACATAATGCTCAAAGATGAAGCAGGAGAGAGCAGGAGAGAGACCCGCAACCTCTTTAGGCTTCCGCTTCCCCTTGGCACCAAAGTCACAGCGAAGCAGCATCTGCCAACCCTGGCAGACAAAGGAGCTTGTGGCAGTTTATCTGCCCCTCATTCTGGACATATCCACTGCTTCTCACATCAGGCAGAATTGCCCGACACATGGTCACTGCTGTCAGTGGCTTTTTGGTGGCAGATAATAGCACAGCGTTGCTTTGGAGTGACAACTTAATTGGAGAAGAATTCTGGCATCCACATTGCAGAAGCAAAGACAAATCCTGCAGTAGAGAGCCACAGGAATGACCCTTGAAAGAATTAAATGGTGTTTGTCAAAGATAGCTCTGATTTTCTCAGGGATTAACTCCTAGCAGCTGGCTTATATGGTGTGCCAGGAAACTGTGACAACTTAGAAACTATTACAATTTTATTTATCTTTTTTCTTCTAAAAAAACCCTCATTTTTGAACCTTAATGTGCACTGGACAAACTCCATCAGATAACTAGATGTAAAGCAATGGCTTTTCTGTTTCAGTTGGGTAAGAATCTGACTTCTGGTGTGATACTACTTTAGGATCCATGACTGCACCATTCCAGAGCTAAGCATTTCTGTTATAAATGCAGTAATTCTCTCATAACAGGTAATTACACAAATATACATGTACATATATAATAAAATTAGTTCACGCCTGCATGCCAACTTGATAAACAGGTAAGTAGTGAAGTCGTCTTTGAGAAATCTTTGCAAAACCCATGCTAGGAAAGCCTGTACCTCCCTAAGTGAAGATTAAGAGTCAAGTGAAGCTTCCGGGCCAGCAATATCACTGTGTTTCAGTCTTACAGCCTTGGAATTCTCAAGGTCCAAGCTTACATCAGTCCCAAACAGATCCAGTTATATTTGAGCTAAAAGAGAGAAAGGACAGTCACTGCTGTCCAATTATTAGCCTTGAGCACTCACAATTTAGTTTTCACTGGATAATTAGATTTCTCAGGTCATTTGCAGACCATCTTGTAAGTTTGATTGGAAGCCCACATCCTTTTGGAAAGGGGACTTAAATTCACCTGCAACTCCTCTGTTCACACCTGACAGGGTGACAAGGAGAGGTTGAAATTTCAGAGGTCTCTAATGAAACACTACACTGTGCTCTCACCCACAAAAAGCAGAACTTTCCTCTCCAAAAGTAGACATGGAAAGCACAAGTCTGGCTTTTCATCAGCTCAGTGATTTCATCTGCAAATTTGGACATGGGACTCCAAGGAATATATGACCTTGATGTTTGAACAAATCCTAGGCACCATAATTTAACTCTTGCTTGTAGAATGAAATTCTCTTCAACCACCTTTCTGTTTGTTTTTTGCCTCGGCTGGCAAAGGGCAAAACTTTTGTCAGGACAAAGGGTGGAGAACAAAGGTAAAGCTGATGAAGAAGCAACCTTCACATTCCCTGAAAGGCCACGTTATCACTGTGTTGCCCTCTCCTAACAAAAGTCAGCCCAGTCTTACTTCCTTTTTCTACTGAAAAACAAGACCTGAATTGCAAATCATGTTTATAGGGTATAAATCAGATTTGATACATCTCCACCACCTGAAAACTGACCCCAAATTCCCTCCTATTTTGGGCATGGAATGGTGAGAATCCCCACCAGAGGCTGCTCCTTGTGACCTGCAACTCGAGACATCTCTGCAGAGGGAATCTATATGTAGCACTGAAAAATGAAGGGCTTTACCTTGGTAACCCAGGAAAAATTCCTGATAACAGGAAACACTTTGGAGAGGACCCTGGGGAATCCCAGGGCCAGTAAAAGCTTCTGTCTAGGGAAAGGAAGTTATCAAAAAAGGGAAAAGCAGTCACCTTTGTGAATACACCAGTACTTTTTGAGCTCCTCAAGAGAAGTCTGGCTGGAAAGACGTGAGACATGTTAAGATGGGGCAGAACATAAGTCAGGTCTCTTGGGATCTGTGCCTTGCTCTGCTGTAGATTCACAGCATGATACTGGACAAGTCTGACTAAGAGTTCTTACAGAAAACATGGTGCTCAGTGTGAAGTGCCCAAGGTATAATCATCTTTCTGTTTGCGAACTGCAGTGATATGCAGTGCTATAGTTTTCTGCACTCTGGGTAAAAGGACAGGCAGGCTTGGTTATGGGGTTGTGGCATTTCTTGGGGAGCTACAGCACCTGAGCAGCAAAAGAAAGGTTTTGGAGTAACAAGGAAGGCACATCACCTGGGCACCTCTGTCCTGGTGAATTTGCAGTGTTTGTACGGGTGTCTGGAAATTGAAATTAAATTGTTTTCTGCAGCCAGAATATGTAAAGAAAGAGTAGATAGTAGCTAAGTTTGGTGCAATATACAAACAAACTTCCCTGTTAGTCACACAAAGCCTAGGAAATCCACTTTCTAGCAGATTAGAAGTTTCATATTAAGGAGTCTGTCACCATAATGCTGCAGAGAAGACTCCTGAAAGGTTTCAAAAGCCAAACAAGAGCCGATTAGCTTCAATATCAAAGCAGAGGGACTCATTTAGTCCAATGCTATTGATCTTAAATACAATCTCTGCTTAGACAGACAGCAACTTCAAAAAGAAAAATAACAATAAAAAAGAAGAAAAAAACCTCACTCAAAAGCAAATCACAACATGACAATTGTAAAGAAAATGGAAATATCTTATTTCAGTTCTTCCAAGAGGCATGGGAGAAATGCTGCCCATGATTTTGCATTTAAATACACTTTGAATCAAAGTTTTTCATCGGCCAGCCAAACAGTATCTTTTTAAAAATCCAGATAAATAGAAATGCCTCCAACCTGGTCAGCTATAATAACACCCAGTGGTCCACATAATAGGGATATTTACTAGATGGAATATTTGAAAAATGCACCTACCTTGACTCTACAGCTCCAGAAATTTCTCAGTAAGATGGATTTGACTCTCCTTTTACTGAGATCAGGTAAAGATGAAAATGAGTCTTTGAAGTTAGAGGCTTACGGCGCACATGCTGGCCAAATTTCCAAGGCTATGAGAAACTTTTCTTTATAAATTCATCCTCCATAGAGCAGTCTTTTGAACAGTAGGCCTGTGTAACTTTGAACTCACATACTTTTTGAATGTACTCATAGGCAATGTCTTAGACACCCTTTCATGGTCAGAGATATTAGTATTTTTCCTCATGGAGGAAGGTGGGAAAAACACAAGCTCCAGTTGTACTAGTCTAGAATAAAATAGAACCATAGAATCATAGAATCATCATGGTTGGAAAAGACCCTTAAGATCATCAAGTCCAACCGTTAACCTAACACTGCCAAGTCCATCTATACCATGTCCTCGAGCACCACATCTATCCGTTCTTTAAATACCTCCAGGGATGGAGACTCAACCACTTCTCTGGGCAGCCTGTTCCAATGCTTGACCACCCTTTCGGTGAAGAAGTTTTTCCTAATGTCTATCCTAAACCTCCCCTGGTGCAGCTTGAGGCCATTTCCTCTCGTCCTATCACTTGTTACTAGGGAGAAGAGACCGACTCCCATCTCTCTACAGCCTCTTTTCAGGTAGTTGTAGAGAGCAATAAGGTCTCCCCTCAGCCTCCTCTTCTCCAGACTAAACAACCCCAGTTCCCTCAGCCGCTCCTTATAAGACTTGTGCTCTAGACCCTTCACCAACTTTGTCGCCCTTCTCTGGACATGCTCCAGCAGCTCATTGTCCTTCTTGTAGTGAGGGGCCCAACACTGAACACAGTACTCGAGGTGTGGCCTCACCAGTGCCGAGTACAGGGGCACTATCACCTCCCTGCTCCTGCTGGCCACACTATTCCTGACACAAGCCAGGATGCCATTGGCCCTCTTGGCCACCTGGGCACACTGCTGGCTCATGTTCAGGCGGCTGTCAACCAACACCCCCAGGTCCTTTTCTGCCAGGCAGCTCTCCAGCCACTCCTCCCCCAGCCTGTAGCATTGCATGGGGTTGTTGTGACCCAAGTGCAGGACCCGGCCCTGTGCCTTGTTGAATCTCATACAGCTGGCCGCGGCCCAACGATCCAGCCTGTCCAGGTCCCTCTGCAGGGCCTTCCTACCCTCCAGCAGATCGACACTTCCACCCAACTTGGTGTCATCTGCAAACTTCCTGAGGGTGCACTCAATCCCCTCATCCAGATCATCAAGGAAGATATTGAACAGGACCGGCCCCAACACTGAGCCCTGGGGAACACCACTCGTGACCGGCCGCCAACTGGATTTGACACCATTCACCACCACTCTCTGGGCTCGGCCGTCCAGCCAGTTTTTAACCGAGCACAGAGTGCACCCATCCAAGCCGTGTGCAGCCAGGTTCTCCAGAATGCTGCGGGAGACAGTGTCAAAGGCCTTACTAAAATCCAAGTAGACAACATCCACAGCCTTTCCCTCATCCACTAAGCATGTCACCTTGTCATAGAAGGAGACCAGGTTAGTGAAGCAGGATCTCCCTTTCATAAACCCATGCTGGCTGGGCCCAATCCCTCAGTTGTCCCGCACTTGCTGCATAATGGCACTCAGGATGGTCTACATACTTGATACTGGTAGGTAAAATGTTTCCAGTAGAGCTCCAACATTATATATTGACTAGGCAGTGGCCATTGTTGCTGCTTTATTTATTTTTCCATAAAAAGTAACTGTATGACTACAGAGACACGAATAGGGAGAAATTTGTGCATCAGGATGAGGAAATCATATATGTGTTTAGGCCACCTGAAAGTGCTGTCTACAACAGGGATGGGATCCTTCTAAAGAGACCTGCTAGAAGTAGGAGGAGATAGCAAGTACTAGAGACACAAAAGTCATCCAGGAATATGCCCACTGAAGAGACATTTGCTTCTGTGCATAACAAAGGAGTGCAGATGGGGAAAGAGAAATAATTATTCAAAAATATTTTGCAGTGAAACAATAGCACTGCTCATCTGATTTCTGCCCATCAGTCATGATGACAGATTCATCTGCTTGATGTCCTTTGGGGGGGACAGTATAATCTAGAAGACAATACACTAGGTGGGGATTTTGGAGATCTCCCTGCTCTTCCATCTTGGCATCCCTTTTTTGGTTGCAATGTCTTAATTTTCCCCCCAGGGTACTGGCCGTTTTTGACAAACAGCTTTGAGATCTGCTAGTTAGAAACCCTTTTTCATAACCAGGTAGGAGTCATTTCAGAACAACACAACTCAGATGTAAGTGGTGCTTTCTCCACACTTTTTCAATGATCTATCTTTTCCTCACTTCTGAAGGATGAGCTACTCTAGAGCAAAGAAGATCAGTTAGATTCAATCCTTGCTTGCTCTGGCCGTTCTGACAAAACAGTCTGCCACCTAGAGGGAATTATCCAAATATTTGGAAAGGAAATATATGCAAAAAGATGTACCAGTGGAGGAGAGGATGACATTGTGACCCAGGCAATGGCTGGCTAGAAAACAGCAACTTATTTTGTACATAGCAAAGTCTTGAAGAGGTATTAGGTTGTGTGCTCCGAGTCAAGACAATACTTAAGTATAGGACTGAACGCTCTGTTGAATAGAAAATAGGTATTTTTTTGAATCAATATCAGCTGGAGACAAATTTGAATTCACTTCCTTGATGTTCAAGGCTGTGGTAAAGTCCTGTTTCAATGCAGCAGGGCACCAAAGGCATCAAAGCTGAATCTGATCCTTCAATACTATATATTATCTGTAGCACAGATGTTGCTCTTGAACAAGTTTAGAGGAACCCCATGTGGTTGCATTAGGAGTAGTTTAGTTGCTGAGGGCAGAAAGTTGACCTTGCATAAACCACCTTTTTTCTGAGTCCCACTCATCTGAATCACTGCAATTCCACTTAAGCAAAGAGATTTAAACTGTTTGGGCAACACTGGTGAAATAGAAAAAGCCCCGTTTCTGGATTAGAAATGATTGGTTTTTTTAACGTCTTTCAGATTGCCAGAGGAAAAAACGCAGCATTCACAGTTATACCCCAAATGATCTGTAAGTACATAATACACATGAAATAAACTTTCTCCTTCAAACAAAACCCTGCAAAGTTTTGCAGCCAAGTGTTTTTGAATTAACAGATGATTGTTCTACAATCAGAAGGCAGAGCATCAGAATAATAACTGAACAGCTACAGCTACAGGAGAGGAAACAGGAAAAGTGTCTAACTGCCTCTGTATGGTGTGTGCACACACCTATGCTTAAAACTGCAGCCCGTTGACTGGGTGTTGATGGAACATGGCTTTTTTGCAGTGGGGAATTAAAGACAGGCAGATGCAATGTTTGCTGCTTTGGCAACCAAATCTGCTAGCCTGCTGTTATCCCAAGATGCCCACTTGGCTTGGGCAGATGTCTGACCTTGACCCATGTTAAATAAGGACACAAATAGTGATTCTAACAAGTTTTTCTAGGATCTTTCCAAAACTCCTTCTCCCCTAACATTTTTTCTCTTCTCTTCCTTTCTCTCACTGGTATTATTAGCATTTTGAGTTCTTAAATTAGTAACAAAAACACCTTTAGGAATTACATGTCTGCTAAGTTAATCAGAAATGTACATAAGAGTCTTGCAGCTGCTTGTACATGGTATCACTATACATTTGAAATATGCATGCATAATTTTACTGTCTCATCTTTCTCCAGAAGATCCCAGTATTTATGCCTGTTCTTTCCTGCCAAAAACAGCACCAGACTTAGTCTCAAGATGCAGTTCATATTCAAGGTTAAAATGATTAGGCATTTCTATAATTCTGCCCATCCCCATGAAAGTCTCTGCAACCTCACATACTTTCAAACCATGGATGTTTTGCAAAAATCAATGGTTTTCTTAGGATGTTAGTAAACTGAGATACTATTGCAAGGTGGATCCAAAAACGTTGTTTTTTCGAGCAAAGGATTCGAATACGGAAGGAATAGTTTTGAGTAGCTGAGGACAAAAGGACAATTATTTCTTCTCTGTCCTTTTTGGGACTGGACTGCCATGTCCAGTACATACATGCACACAAACATACTAATGTACTTACAAGTGAATGTTTTATTCAATTATTTGACTGGGACCCATCTTTAACTCACAGAGTGTTCATGCTTTCCACATGAATTTAACACCACTTGCTTGGACCAAATATAGTGTCTTTAAATATTATTTTCCCATTCTCCTTAGACTTTGCAACAACTCTGACCATAATATTGTTGCATTTATGAAAATTTACAATGAAAATTTATGGGTAGGAATCCCAAGGATCCTGCTAAATAAGGAGATACATTATAATTAAAGACCTTAAATTGATCTCTGAAATACTCAAGCCATTCTTTTTTTCTTTTTTTTTTTGTTAAATTTTTCAATAAAGAAATATTATCCTTCAATAAAAACTGCTTCACTCTGGGGCTCATATTACTCTGTCAGTCATTCTTCAGAGACAAAGCAAAATGTTCAGTGTCTTACATGATATTTGGAAATGGAAAATAGACATCTTTCAACTCAAAGGGAGCCAAAAATGTATGTATTTGTGGAAATCTATGTTACTATAATGTGTTTGTATGCAGTTCCAGTATGAAAGAATACTGTGTAAATAGAAGTGCAATGAAGGGAGCTACATGTGAAAAGCCCTTTGTCCTGAGGTGCTGATTAAAGGTAAAGAGAAAAAGAATATAGAAATGGTAATAAAAAATGAAGGTACCTTGCTCAAATGGAGGCTCTTGTTTATTTCTCAGATGCCACAGAATAGACCAATATTATTACCTAAAGCAGTACAGAATTCACATTTTTATCTAGGCAGGCAACTGGCATTTGACTAGTTCAAGTTGCAGCTAAACGTAAGAAGTGCTTCTGGCAAAAAAGTCAGTAAGACATGTTAACTCCGACAGTTGTACAGATGCTTACAGGCACTTCTGCATAACCAAGCTTTAATGGAGATGTTTATAATATTTGCTGAGCGTTTGCTCTGTAAGTTACGCACTGAGTCAGGAGAGGGATGAGAGGGTTTCTATAACCCTAAGGTTATATGTTGATGATCTTGCAGTTATAGACTGAAAAAATGCATACAACTCAGTTTAATGACCCTCTTGGTTTAATAATGTAGCATATCATCATTTGTAGACATGAAACATCTGTTACAACCACATATCATAGATTTTGTAGTGGTAAAGAAATAAAGAAACAGATGGGTTCCCTGATGCCAATGGTGTCAGTGTTTATTTAGAAACCACATATTGAATCACAGGCAATCTTTTCTTTTTGTTCCCCCCTTCCAGCAGCAGGGACAGCACTGCTAATTTCATCAACAGCATGAAGCCTTTTTCAAAGGGAGGATGACTGGATTCTAGACAATCCCATGGATTTGGATGTCACCAAAAAAAGCTAATTTCCAGAAAAAAGGGAGGTTTTATTTTGGGGAGTTTGGTGACTGTGCCTACTATGAAAATCTTAATTTTACAGCAGTTTAGACCTTTACATACCCAAGTTAATTGTAGTCTAACTACCAAGGTACCAGTAGCCATGGCAACACAGGCTGCAGGGTAGACCAGATTTCCGACTTCCACGTCAAGGAGCCTCAAAGGGTTTGTATGGTGTCTGCCGGTGTGCTGGTGGTGTGACTTGGTGTCCATCAACTCCCAAGCTAGATGGTATACAGCAAGTTCAAGTACACCTGTGTATGAGGCAGAATTGTCTCTCAAGATTAAGATCACTATTTCAGCTAGCTATTATCACTGATCTTTATGATGCTTGCTAGAAATATTTTTTTAATTTATTTATAAAGTTTATGTTTCCTGGAAAAATCAGTTCTTCCTCAAGTTTTGACAGTCTTGCTTTCCCATAAGCTCTTCACCTTCTATTCTGCCGGCCTCTACCTAAATTTAACAACTGCTAAATAGCTAAAATCTTCCTTGTGCACATTTCCGCAACATGTCAGAAATTTGAGATTTGAATGCCATAATCACTGATTCACCATATCAAGAGAGATCAGATGCCTAATATTTTATCAGCTATCCAAAGAAACTTGTATTTCACTTCATGATGTGGCAGGAATTTGAAGAGAAAGTGCCTCAAGATGACTGAAATTACATTGCCACCATGCAGACTAACTTGGGAATTGTATGTAGAGATGGCATTTACCTTTGCATCTCTCAGCCCCAAAAGCAAAAAGGCATTTACTACCGCTATTTAAAGGCAATCTTATCTCTCACTGTTCATCCTTTTTGGGTTTTTAGTTCCATCAGAATTGCTGTTAGTTATCATATTCTTGGCTGCATCTCACACTTCTAATTAAATTTGAGGTTCCTCTTGTCTGGAAACCAGTAGAGAATAGTTAAATGGGGCTTCTATAGTGACTGATGCAAAACAGCTGTATTCATGATGAAATACAATTAAAAATTCAATATACCTTATCTGCTCCAGCCAGTGATTCAGTTGGAACAAGTCAGTTGCTGCTGTCAAGTGTGTCCTTGTAAACAGGTTTCGGAAAAGTAACTGCCTGTGCTGAATTGTGTTGCTTTTCTTAAAAAATACCAAAAAAAGAGAGAAAGAATCAAGGTCCAAGACGTATAACTTTATATATTTTAATTCTGTATACCCGAACTGGGTTTTTTTTTGCAGTCTGTGAAGATAAACTGATTTATTTGACTTGAATTTCTGTCCCACAAACTGTTGGAGCAACAATCAAACATTTGTTTCCAAGTCAGACAAAGGCTGTCGAGTTATGCCTACTCATATACAATATATATGCCAGGCTTAGAGAAGAGAAATCAAAACAAATCAAAGCAGCAACTACAAAAAAATTACAATGTGCTTTTTCAGTCAACATACGATAGTCCATTCCTCTCAGCAAACAAGGGAAGATCGTTGATTATATGAGAGGAATTAATCATAACCACAAGTATGTATCTTTTTTAGTCCATGGTATTTGACAGTGGCTAAATAGATTTCTAAGCCTTCACTGAAGAAAGTATGAACAAAAAATCCTGTGGGGAGCTTGGAAACACTAGAAGAAATGAATAAAATATGTTTCTATTTCACACTGAATCAAGCCACACACTTTATCTCTCTTTTATCTGTACTTTTTTATTGGTTACCTTAAGGGGATCTTTTGCCATTCTTGGGAAATGAGGAAGGAATTCTCTTGAAAATGCAGGACTGCCCTTTTATATAAATGTGGTGGGAGATGATAGATATGTGAAACTGCTTTACAATCTCTATTGGAGCATTTAGAAAAATAACAATGATATTGAGTTGGAGCTATGTGCCTAAAAGTTAGACATCTAGCTTAAGGAAGTCTTGTACGTACCATCATACATAGTCAGTAGAGCGATTGGCAGCACCAGCAAGAGGTTGATTACACCCTATGATAGATACTTAAAAAAAATGGGAGAAATGACCCTCTGGAGATACCTGTGTTTTGCTGTGGATAACAGTCCAGCCTAAGCATCTAACTTTTAGCTAAAAGTGAAATGAAACTCACCCATACTGTGTAGAAACCAGCATAAAAAATTCCCTGTATATGCCTACAATCCACAGTTTCATAATTCATTGTAGCCAAGGGATAGCTATCAAATACCCATGGGAAATGAGAGCCTCTAAGGTGAGGGAGCTACACGACTCAGCCCCGAAATGGGAGAGACAAAAGATAAACATTGGCAGTTGGCTGATCAGCGCTCTTCTCCTTTCTCACAGTAGGTACTGGGGCAGGCAGTGCTCCTCCAGTGGAAAATCCTTAGCAGTCCACCCTACCAACCCTACTGTCCTTACACATGCTCCCACTTTATGGCCAGTGAAGGCAACTTGGGACTTAGGATACAAATTCTCAACTTGAGACTAGTGCTTGGTGCCTCAGCACTCAGGTGAACAAGGGAAAACATTCCCCAGCAGTCCTCTTGGTACAGGCTGATTTTAGTGAGAAATAGGCAGCTTTGATTTTAAGTGTCTGGGGTGAGAATAGGAATCCTCAGCTCGGCTTTTGTAATCCATAAGAAAGGCAACAAAATATTATCTGCTTTAGTACTAAGAATGGGTCCAGCCTATAATGTACCAGCATTTTTCAGCTATTATCACATCCTTTTGGATTGTGAGTTACAGACTCGAATAAAAGTCAGAACCTATTTGATTGCTGTGGCTCCTTCCACATTCATCTCCTTAGCTTCCCCTGCTGAAGAAGTGTTGTCCTCGATATGCACTTACAAACAAGAACAACATTCCCTTTCACAGACCTTCCCTGTTAAATCCATGCAAATATATTGCTGATGTTGTAAAGGAATGGTTTCATTAGGTTCACAATTGTGCCTCTAACAAGTCAAGTGTTTATAAATCCCTATTAAAGCTTTCATGAGACATCTGCATAGGGAAGGGGGAGAAGAAAGGAGAAAAAGGAGATGGGGCACCTGGGAGGGCAACTGGAAGATGAGTTGGTGGTGAGACTCACTCTTTACATTCCCTAAACTTCTGCCTGGGGTAACACCTTAGCTAACACGTCAGCTCCTGCTGTCCCATATCACTAAACCTAGACTCGGTGTGCATTTTCCTTAATATTTCACCTAGAATGAACCTAAGGATGAGTTCCATATGGCTAATTCTGGTTGCTGTTAAATCTCTTCACTTTGAACATGAATAAAGTCAGCCATCAAAGTTTTTATCAGAAGCAGGGCTTGCAGCTGGCAACACTCTCCCTGTTCTGTGTTTCTATTACTAAAACACATCAACCAGGATATATATTACAGTCATAACATTTGTTTCAGTACACTTACATTTGTTACAGTAGGTTTCAGGCAGACAGCACATGAATTAGCTATTTCCAGTGACACCTACAGATGTACAAAATACAGACACCACACACGAAGAAGCACATATAAATCTAAACATGATTTTTTTTCCATTAAAACTACTCATAAGAGAGGAAGATGGGTAGACTTCAGTACTGAAATAGCACCACCTTCACTTAGCTTTGTTTAAGCCCTACTGACTGCAGTAGTATCACTTGTTATAAATACTCCTTCTTGCTCTTGATGAATTTGCTCCAGGTTGTTTTTTATTTTTGAATCCTGATTCAAAAAAGAAAGTTTCCAGAAACAGTCTGACTTTAGAAACTGTTTAATTTAAAAAAGAAGAACAAAACCAAAGTGATGGTCAAGTTTTAGATTTAGCTATATCCAGTACCCAGCAACAGTTTTGCAAGCTTCTTTCTTTTTTTCCATCATGTTTAATTTTATTCTGAAGGACGGAGGTAGAAGAGAGAAAAGGCTTTCTAATTCGTGTGAGCCAGATGACAATTCATCTTTTTGCTCATGACCATGGTTATATCCTGACCTGGTACTGGACTGGACCACAAAAGTGGCATCTTCATATTTTTTTTTTTTTATAAATCTGTTTTTAAAAAATGGTTCAATAAAAAGTTTTGTTCTAATTATTTCAGAGTCTGAAATTCTGTTTCCAACTTATTGCATTACAAAAATGCAAATAATTACCAAAAACAAAATAGCTTTAGACAGAAGAATCCATAGAAGTTTTCATTTCTGAATTGTAAAAATAGCAAGTTCTAACTTAATAACCTTCCTTGAAAGACTGGTGTCAAACGGCTTTTCACTTTGAAAAATTTGTTTTTCACCAAACTGACATTTTTCAAGAAAAGAAAGTATTGACTATATTATTCTTTCCTAGCTCTCAAGGGAGATGGAAGCTTATCTGTTGAGCCCTGGATGACTATCCATGACCCTTTTCCTATTAAAACCACAGAACCCACATTTCAGAGTAAGGGATGTGAAGGTCTCCTAGTATTCTGCTCTGGTTGCCTATAGTATACATAGGGCAGAAAGCATCACTCCTTGGTTTACTTTATGTCTGTGAACAATTACATGTACGGACTACATAATTTAACTTATGCAAAACAATCTGCATTGAGAGAAGAAACAGAATACTGCCATCTCCCATCTGATAATGCAAGATGATTTACACATACCCAGGGAATAAAGGCAAACTTTAGAGAAGATATAGGACAATCTCCCAGTGGTTCTTTGTGTGCTCCAGAGACAATTCAGCAATACCCAAAATGCATTTCCCAGGGATCAAACCAATGCCAAAATATAAATATGGTTCTCACCAAATAATAATATTGAGCATGAATGTTTGTGAGCCCAGTGGCCCTCTCTTAATTATGTGTGTAAAAATAAAAAAATAATTCCATTGTGAATATATTCTCAGGTTGTACTTGTGTTAATAAAAATGTATACCGGCGGAGCAGCTTTTTTGATTGGAAATTTTTTTGCCTTTACTAGTATCTAATTGATTTTGTCAGCTGTAGCTAGTGGATTGGATGTAAATAATATAATGCTACAGGGAAGCTCCTTGATCAGGCCTTAAAATGAATGAATCATTCCTTGAGGGATACAGAAAAAATCACTTGAAATTAGCCTTTGCCTTGGAAAGCTGCGTCACTCTACCAGCAACTATGTCTCTGTTCCAAAGATTATTTCAAATTGCAACAAAGGAGAAGAATCAAGTTAAACAAATAAAATGAGATCCTTTCAGCCTAGATGCATCTTTTGTTTCTGGGACAAGTGAAGAAAGCTGAACTACTTGATTATTCAGCTCAAAGTTTGAGTGGCACCTACCTGGTGCATGGCTACAGCTTGCTGATTCAGAAACAGGAGCTGACTTTTGAGAAGTGAAAGTTAGTAAAAAACAAACAACCAAAGAGCAACAAAAAAAAAAAAGCAGAAAAAAACAAACCCTCCTGTGACAGATAACAGGCTGCAGCTAAACCCTGCTAAGCTCATTTTCAGTTTTGCTTCACAGACCTTGATTTAGATTATAGCACTTCAGGGAACTTAGGAAGTATTGATTGGGGAAGTTTTTGGAAGCCACTAAGTTTGTCTGGGGCTCTTGAGAGGAAGAGAACTGAGTCAATACAGAGTCCTCACTGGAGTAACAGAACAAAGCATGTTGAGTTAGCATGAGTAGCTGTTGCCTTGCTGCAGCCAGTAACTGCATGACAAGGAAAGATTTATAGTAAATAAAAGAAAGTATTGAAAGAAAGAACTGATGATGTAGATTATAAAAAAATATTATGCTGAATTCTTGGTAAGAAGGATGTGACTGTGCCAGTTGCAGAGTGGTGAGGCCTAGTTTGTTTTAGATTCTGTCTGTGAAGCCATCTTAAAATTTAAGCAGAAGTGTCAAAATCCCTTGGGATTCTGGTGAGAACAGGCGTTTTGCAAACCAGAAAATCTCCATAAATTTTGTCACATCCATTACAACAACGAAATCAGCTTCCTTCATTGTTCAGAAAGTCTTATTTTTAAACAGAGAACCAGGATATGCAAAGTAGAGAAAATTAGGACATAAATGTTGGCTTCTGATTCTTTCAGATTTTGGCAGTAGTCACATCAGTTGTTAGTTGATGATAAGGCTTGAACCAGAATTTGGTGTTTAATACAGTCTTCTGCCTCCTACATCAGACTTCTGGAAACTTAAGTTATGGGGCCATACCTGGATTCTGAGGTTTAGGCATTAGTGAAGTAATTGTATCTCTAGACAGAAACATGATCCTGGAGAAGGGAGCTATGATATATTCCTAGTTAACTTCCAGGTCTCTGTACCTCCTTACTATGTCTTCATAGCTTGCCTCAATAAAATTGTAAAAGCATTACTCTCAGTAGCTTCATTCTTTGTCCCTGCACTTGGTGCACCCTTGGTGCACCCTTGGTGCATTGACTATGTCTGACTAGGTACTTCAAAAAGTGAGGCAATACTCATGTTTGGTGACTCTCAGAAAAAATGTACACTAATGGTCATGCTGGTCAAGCACAGCTCCGAGAAGAACTTTGTCTCATGAGTTTGTGTCTGATCTCTTTCTACTTAATGCAAGTTGAAAATCTACATGTGTTGGATTAATATTTTAAAATTACATTTGGGGATGCCTCAGTGAATTCTAGCAGAAAAAATGCAAATAAATGTAGATTTCTGTTATTATCAGCTTCATCAAACCAAACAAGCAGCAGCCGGACCATTATTAGACTTTGATAAGAGTGCATATTGAATGATTTCCCTAAGGGATTCAGTAAAACTAATCTCATTCCATTTCCTTTTATATAATAATATCAATTGTTTCATACAGGAACACCTGCACACAGTGTTGTCTGACCTATTTATTTATTTATTTTATTTCTTGAAGGGGAAAAATGCAGGAACTGTTCTTTTTCAGTTCTATATTGTAATTTCAAAATGTGAGAAAGAGACTTCAATAAAGGTATTCGGACAGAAGCTGAGGAAAGTAGTGCCACAAATGCATAATCATGCATTAATACAATAATGGCTCTGAAAAGAGAATGTTTTAGTGCCAGAGATAGAGACAAGACTGAAAAGAAAGAGAAGCAGGAAAAGGAGAGTGCCTAAAACCATGAATTTCTTTCCTGAGAGCCAATAAAATGAGGAAATTTGCTATGAAGAAATAACTTCCATGGCTTATAATACTCCAGCAGCATTTGGCAAGTAATCAAAGTTGATTTTCTTTCTGTTCAAAGCCATCATCAGAATTATTTTTTTTGTAATACCTATATATATAAAGCTCAGACATTTTTATAACTCTATTTCAGTGCTGAAAAAACTTGTCTTAAATAATACTGTACAAGGTCACCCATGAAAAAAAATCATTCCTGGAAACAACCCTATCCCTGTCTGTTAAAGGAATTCTGTGTGCATTTTATGACTGATATTAAGAAACTTCTCAGGTTTGTAGAAAAAATCCTCGCAGAAGAATCTATTCTCACAATGAGTGTTTATCTCCACAAAGGGTTTGTGAGGAATCCCAGGGAACTATTCACTGTAACAGTGATCCAGTCCAGCCCTCTGATACTGATTTACCTTTATACTCCTGTGTAACCCTGGCAGACTCATGGTGTAGTTGGCTGGTGGGACTTCTACCAAACAGTACTTGGTCGGTGGGACTTCTAGCAAACACTACTTGGATTGTGTTAAAATTACTAACAATAATTGGCTATATAACCATTTCCTGTTGCAACTAATGGGAAAAGTGAAAATATTTGCAAAGTCCTTGCTCTATTAGCTGGGGAAAATTGAGGAGCAACTTGTGACTGCAGAACAGAGAGTTGGAAAGACATCACAAAATCCACACCTTAACCAAAAGGTTAAGAAATTCAGAAATTTATTAAAGCTTTCCCTTAAAGTTGACTGACTGTCTCACCCTTCTCTGATTCCCAGTCCAGTAACTGAGAAAAAGTTCCTCTAATTTTGAGTTACTCAAGACAGATTTATATCCATCAGTTTAGGACCACATCCTTCTTAGTGGAAATACTTCTTCTTTTTCTGAGATTGAAGTGATGTGTAAATGCTCTTGGTAGTGCTAGAGAACATAACAATGGAAATGGTCACAAACTGCAGCTGGAGAGGTTCAGGCTGGACATTAGGAAAGTATTTTCCTGAGTGTATTGGCAATGACCACTAGAGAAGGTGTGGCATCCCCATCCTAAAAGTATTTTAAGACTTGTTTGTATAGACCTATGGTTGGCCTGAGCTACTGATGGTGACAGTACTGACTTAAGCTGGGGCTGGACAAGAGGACACCCAGCAATGCCTTCCAACAACTGAGTCTATGACTGTTCCCAGGTGTTTATCTTAGAGGAATTATTCTACCTTCTCTTGGACTTTGTTCCACCAGAAGAAGTGAAGTGAACTAAGTCTCTCCGCTATCTTACCTCCACTCTTACAACTGCTTCTGCATTCCTCTGTTCGTTCCCATCTCCCTTCTGTATCTGTAGTCCAGTGTGAATGATGTTCCTGGGATCCAGCTGACATAAGTCTATGCGGTTTGTCTAATGTCTTTTCCAGAGACATTAAATACTTCCCTGTGTTTCTCCTGGAGGAATCTCGCTTTATATATATCCAAATTAATATTTGCCTTTTTCTTGGTCACATCATCCCAGTGGCTCTGGGTCATCCTATTGTTGACCCATTTACCCAAATATCACTTTTCCTCTGTCATTTCCTAATGAGAATTTGAGAATAAATATTACTTATATTCTATAAAGAACATTGGCTATAGCTTCCAGGAACACGTCCTTGAACTTTAGTCATCTGATTTCAATTAATCCAGACCTTAATGTCGTCTCATTCATACTATGTAATATCCAGATTTTCTTTAATTTTGTCTAGTGCATCTAACTCTGTGTCATAGCAAATTTCATTAGCATAGTCTTTTTATGTTAAATTTCTGAAGAAATATCATCCTGATGCTAGTTCTAGGGAATTCCACAAATAAATTCCCTTCAGCTAAATATTTCTCATTTTAGCACATGCTTTTGTAATCTCTTCTCTAATCATGATTTGCCTTGTAGTTATTCTACTAATAACAATTTTCTGCAATGTAACTACTATATTCCCATGCTGCGCCATACCAAATGCAGTTCCGAAGTCTGAATAGATTAAACTTATTGTATTATTTCCCTTACCTGAAATATAAAGAATGATTCCTTATCAACAGATGAATTAAGCACTAATAAAAGACAGCAGTATCCCATATTGGGAAATGAAACTAAAAGATCAGTTGGAGATCCGCCTTTCTAATTCTGCACCATATTTTCTTCTGGCTTCCTGCACTTTACAAATGGACCCCTACTTTTTTTTCTGGATTAGAAAGGATGGGGGTTTTTATCTATCAGTAATGATTTTAATTAAACACGTCTGCTGAGATCCAGAATGAAACTAGGTAACATACCTTTGATCAAGAAACGTGAAAGCAGAGTAAGGTAATTCAGCCGTGTGTACTTCTGTTTCCATTTTGATTTTCCTCTTTGTCTTTTTGATTTTCACCTGAACAAGGTTTGGTGTAAGTTGACCTTAATCATATTTTAAAGACCAAAAAGCAGCACTGAAGAGACTCCATATCCACACTTCGTGGATGTTAAGCTGAGATTGCTTGTGGAAATCAAGGATCCTCATCCTTACCAGCCTGGATGTGCCGTACCATGGGAAGGACTACAGTCCCACAGTACGGAAACCAGAAGAGATACTTCTGCCAGTAACTGTGTTGCAGATTACAATGCTCAGAGAACACTGCTGTGCTAGACACCATATAAAGAAATTTGGAGCTCAGTTCTTGCTTAAGAGGTCACTAAGAGCTCAATTTTGTTGTCTAAACATAGGAATCTGGTGTCACTTAAAATATCCTAAGGTATCATGCCTGGTCCCCAGCTATTGTTCTAGAATGTCACTGCTCTTCTGTGAGTCCTATGTTATATCTGCCAGACCTGTGTGCATGCGTTGGATAGCTCAGGACATCTCAAATGGCTCTACATGCTTACATTCAGAACACTAAATTGAGCCTTGTACTCTCCTTGTAAAGTACATGTCTTTTACAGTGCAGATTTATGGGAGCACATGGTGTTTGTTTGACTGGTTGTTCAATGACGTTCACAGAATGACAGTTCCTCTTAGGAAAGAATTGGAATTCAGTTGAGGATGAAGAACTTTATGCGACATATCTAGGTGTGAGCTGATGTCTGGCCTGACAGGGTAGTCAATAAAGAACTCGTCATGGAGGCTGGAGAGCTGTTCATTCAGCTCACCAGCCACTGTCTACTTTAGGGAGACTTTTGTCTCCACTGACTGCAGTAGCTATTTAAACACCTGTCCCCAGCATGGGCACCCCGGTGTAGATATCTCTATTTAAATGTCTTGATCTGGAGTGGATTCCTATCTTAAATGTCTGTTGCCTGCAACTGAAGTGCTGGAGGCACTGAATAATCTGGATATTTCCTTCCATTCCTGTGCATCTATTCACTCACCAGTAGAGCATTTAAACAGTTCAGTGCTTCTCTCCAGCCTGGTTTTAAAAGTGACTTGTTTGATGGAGCGTCTAACTCGTGAGACTATTGCATCCTCTAATGATTCTCAGTTAGACCCATGCTCATAATACCTAACTCACATTCTCTCTTTGATCAGTGTCAGTCCATTAAACTCATCTATCAGGGATCCCTATGCTCAGCTTTATGACTATTGGGAAATTATTAGAATATGGTCGTAACCAAATAGACATGCCTACTCCTTTGGGCAATGATACCATGGTCATTTTCTGGTCTAACACATCTTGCTTGTCAAAGTGATCCAACAAGAATTTATAGGAAAGGAGATTAACTACAGTGTTGTATTGTACTGTGAATTCATTCATTTGTGGTGCTTTCACTGATCACCTGTATTGCTCACTGCAGCTGACTAAATGAGATCTTTTAGTGATGCAACATTCTTAAAGTCATTTGGCCTGTTCTTCATTAGGTGCTTTTTAAAATTGTTATAGTAGATTAACTAACTAATGGTGGCTAGGCAGGAGCATTCATCCTGGGTAGGTTATTTCAGAAGCTGAGTTTTTATTTCTGCTATTGGGAGCAGCTGGTTCTGTTCATGGTTGGTGAGAGAGGACTGGGCCATTGGGCAGATCAGATTAGGAATGCCAGTGTGGCGATGTTTTTATATTTACAAAACCAATGTAATGACCTTAGAAAATGTGAGGGCTCTGTGGTGTATAATGGCATGAAAACATCCCACAGCCCTTAGAATTCATGGCCTGGGGACTTCTGAATCAGAGCTGTCCTGGAAAACAGTCGATAACTTCTGAAATTGATGAGGTGATAATGTAAATAGCTTTTGCACATTAGAAATTATTACCAAAAATGTTTTTGAAGGATTTAAAGTCTCAGAGTATAAACATGTATGTTTCCTGGGGATATTTTGGAGTATTTTTACCTCTCCTCCCCCTTCACTTCCCTTCCTTCCGTCTGCCAAGTAAAGGGAAGTGCAGAAGTAAAAGGAGAAATTTAGAGTAATATTAAAACTTAGGCATATAAAGAGTACCTCAACTTCAGAAAGTTAACATTTTTCTCCATAAACCAGAACACAATTTACAGAGAAAGGAGAAAAAAGGGAAAAAAAAAAAGAATACAAAATTAAACTAAGCCAAACCCAAAACATTTTAATGAGCAGTTTCATTTTTTTGTTTACAATACCAGCTAACAGTGGGGACAATGTCTCTATTAAAAGAGGATAAGGACTAAATGAAATATCTATATGCAGTATAAACAATATTGGAGCATGTAAGAAGCATTACAGTTAAGGCTGGTTGCATACTGATTTCTGCTGGTATGTAATTTAGGTCCAATTTCCCATGGAATCATAATTTTTAGTCCTTTAAATCTAGGGATAAATGATAAAACACTGAAGGATTAGACAAAGGCATTCTTGAAACACAGATCTCCTTTTAAAGTCTGTCACAAAGTACTTTTCCCCCTCCTTTTAGACAATGAAGAATACTTTCTCATCTGAGAAGATGAAAGTTTTTGAAGCATGGGAGAGAGTATCTATGCATCAGCCTTTCTGTCTGTCTGTCTGTCTGTCTATCTATCCACCACCTATGTAAGTCTCCATCACACTCACACTTGGGTGTGAAGCAAGGGGAGGAGAGCTGTCAGTCAGACACTGAGCATGCAGAGGGGGAAGACACCTTCATTCCCTTACCATATTGTGGGGACCCCAAAACCCCAGTCATAAGAAGAGGTCATATGGACTGATGGGGTGAATGGAGGCCCCCCAGTAGCATCACTGGGAACAGAGTGATATTGCTAACAAAGTAGAATTCAGGCACAGGGTTTCATTTAAGAATTTAAAGCTAAAACAATCTAAGCTGCATTTAGACATAGGTTTCTGAATTACTCCCTGCCTGGAATAGCAGCAGGGTTCAGGACAGCATGACCTACTCGGTTGTATGTTTGTCTTTTGGAAGTGGGAAGCCTGCAAAAAGGGAGAAAAGCACCTCTTTGAAAGTCAAGAATTTTAACTGTTAATAGAGAAGATGCATATTTACGAAGCTTGCCTTCTCCCTCGATTGCAAGGAACAAAACTGCATGAAATATGGTAGCCTCCCAGGAGTTGGATCTTGATGGTTATTTATAAGAAGTCCCCACAAACTGCTTTAACAGTATTTTAATTTAATGCACTTAGTGCTTTTGCTTATTGTAAGCAAAGAGAGGTTTTATGACCCAGCTGAATGTGCACTGGGATCCGTATTACTGACAGAATATAGGAAAATTGAATCCTTTCTTCAGAGGGCAGCCCTGCTAGGCACACATATAAGCTATACACCAATAGGCCTCCTGGGTCTCCCATGTGAGTGGATGAGAACAGCTCACTTCTCTCGGTAGAGTCCTCTAAACAGGGTAGAAAAGAAAACCTTTGTACAAAACTGAATCTTTTGGTTCTTTTCTCATCTTGATTCAGATGGAGCAATGTCACTTGGCCTGGAAGAGGGGTGTAGGCTCACATTTTATCTGCCCTGGAAGTAGCTGCTTGCTGTGCAGTATCCCTGTTCTGGCAGAGTTTAGCTGGCCACAGCTACTGGGGGGAGAGAGTAACAGCATAAAGTTCAAGGGCCTGTGTTATGGAGAGCACAAACTGAAGACCTTCGTGGTCCCCTTGACTGTGAAATCTGCAGCAAACAAAGAAGAATTTCCAGAAAGAACCTATTCTTGATCTGGAGGCATATTTATCTGGTGTATCTGTTGTGAGACGTCTGACTATTACTAGAGGCAGTGTATTCCACAAGAAAGAGCTCCTCCCACACACATGCTGTGGTGAACAGATAGAGTTCTAATCTATCTCTTTTCCAGTCTAAGTGAGATTATGCCACTTGAAGCTTCTGTGAGTGTGCTCCTGGCACGCCCTTAATTTCCCGATTGCCTTCAGCAAATCATTAAATTGAATAGCAAATAATCCACTGAGACAAAAGGCCATGCCATAGTTCTGTTGCTCATCTATGTGACACTGCAAAGACAATAGCCTCATCCTCACCACCACTGCTGGTTGCTTCCAGGGTAATTCAGCTTTGGCAAACAATGCAATTGCTTACAACTAAAGTTTGTCTGTCTGCTATCACCTTCACAGCATGAGGCCCAGGCCTCAGCTATGGAGAAAGTGTAACTATTTGTAGCCACAGGCTTTTAGGAAGAATGGAGATATCCTGCAGATTCACTGTCAAATGGAGAAATGGATTTCCTCAGTGTGGTGATAGAGACGTACAGCAAGTTTCAGCAATCTAATTAGTTTCTTGATCAGAGGAAGACAACTCTTCAAGGCAAATGAAAAGGTCATTGAAAATCCCAGAGAAGTATTCATGTCTTTTGTCATATTTGCTGACAGATATTTAAATATAATCACTCGCTTTTCCTGCAGACATTGTCAGCAGATGCCAGACAGCTGACAGGCAGCAATGAATTTGTATCACTGCCCTGACATATCAACAATGAGGAAGTGGATAAATCTACTAAGTGTTCTTTTTGTGCTGCTGTGAGATAGGTCTCGGTCAGCATATGCTTACAAGTCTTGGTGATGCATAGCGGACAGTGACTTGTCTGAAGATGGTTTAGCCCAGTGAACAACATTAGCAGGGGAAAGGAAGGGTGTTCTTTCACTGGAGCACTAACAGAGGATGTAGAAGACTAGGAGTTTCCAGACACTTTCTGTATGACCTTAGTAAAGTCTCTTAATATGTTTCAGGACTGAAACCTAACCACATACTGACTGCAAGACTGACTTCAGGCACTGCTGATGAGGTGGGTTTACTCTCTTTCAGTTCTCTGTCTGTAAAATGGGGACAAAGGCACTTCCTTTCCCCACCCTTTCATTATCACTTCTTTTAACTGTAAAAGCTTCAAGGTAAGCATGGGTTTTGGTGCAATTATGATGTGAATGGACACATTCACATTATAGCACAGGATCCTGAATACAGAAAATGTTAACAGAAGAATGAAGGCTCCATGATTGGAGAAATAACAATTTTTGTTGCATGTGTAAACTGTATAACCAGATTCCAGTACTAATCAGTATTTTTATAGGAAGAATAGGAAAAGTACTAGCTTCCTCCCAGCATGATATCTCATTCCTTCAAAGAACATGACCATCCTGACCATCGCCAGGATTATTCTGTATCCCTGTTGCATGGTGTCATGCTTACAGTGAACCTAACAGTGAAAAGCATGTGTGTTGATAGGCCACATGGACAGTTCTCAGAGTATGGAACAGGTATATTGAGTCTATTTAGAAATGTTTGTTCATACAGACTGTGAACAAGAGATTTCTTGATGGGAAAAGACTTCAGCAATGAAGTTATGAGCTTGGAGAGAAAGTAGGGGATTTTACTTAAATAGACTTGTAGCTCAGACAGGTATTTGCACTCAGAGACCTGGTGAATCAAATCTCATGCTTCAGAGTATTAGATGATTAATGCATAAATCAGAAAGGAAAGAATCTCTCACTGTTCATTCACTAATTAGGTAGAAATGTGGGTATGAAAATCTAAGTTACTTTCCTTTGATTGGGAAAGTGATGGAAGCAGGATGCACAGCATATCCTGCATTCCTGAAGGAATACTAAGCTTTTATTGCATTAATGGCATGCACGTGTTAAAATCATAAATACGTAACATGATAGGTGCTTTTACATGCTTAAGTTTATCACCCACTGATCATCTCTCCCAAAAGCAAAGATAAAATTTTACTTTATGCTGAGTTCCATGCCCCTCTAGCATGTAAATGTGCAAAATAGATGTGTGAAACATTTTTAGATGTTCAAGAAAAAAAGAAGACAAAAGACAGACATGAAGTAAAAGCAAAGCCAAAGAACACAAATGTTGCCTAGGAAGCAGTGAGATGTTTTTTTTCCTTGCTTCTCCAACTCCTGTATACATAGACAATATATGAAATGCTCAGAAGGAAGGGTTGCCTGGTAGTATTTATATTCTCTTGAACAAATCTTCAGACAGAATAAAACTTGTAAGTCTGACCCATTTTAGGCTCCAAGTAGGCCAATGAATTTAATTAATTTAATTAGGGAAGCATGGAGATGGTAGCCCTTCCTACCCATCAGCATTGTGCAATCTGATGGCTATGCATAAGTCATATGGTGCATTTGTGTCATCCACATTGTGTCTGTCTCAGCTTCTGGTACCAGTTCATAAGGATGAACTGCCACTTGCACTGTTTTGCAAGGTGTGTCTGGTGAAAAAAAAATTGTTGCTTGGGCCAAACATGTTTAATGTTGTTCCTTGCATAACATTTATGTCTCTGTGTGTGTACATATAAAATATGTTCTGTCTATGCATACTGCCCATCCATAGGCATGGAGAATGGCTTTTGTAGCCTTTACAAATGTTCAAGGAGAAGAAAGTGTTTTTGTATGGATATTGAAGGTTAGATTCATCACACCAAACTGGGATGGCTGAATTACAAATCTGAAAGACAGGAACATTGAGAGGGAACTTAACTTTCTTAAGATATGATGCTTCTCCCACTTTTTCTCTCTTTCTTTCACTGAATTTCCTACTGTATGTTTACACAAACTGTAACCCTTTGTGAATAAATTCAGCTTAAGAAATTGGCAGAAAACTAAGCTGAGGACAGGGAAATGAACCTTTTCTAAAATTATTTTTCACCTGATCAGTGCTCCACTCTGATTCACAGAACAGTCACCCAAATGCTTGTAGAGGTGTAGGGACAAGGACCATGCGTGGAGCAGGAGTGAGAAGCCAGAGTTGGGAGAAAGGTAGGAGCTGCCTTTTCCAGTGGAGGTGCTGGCTTCTCCCAGCTTGAACTAACATGGTAGGTAGAGCATTGGCTGACTCAGATTAGGTCCTACGTGGCATAAGATGGGACGTCATGAGTGATGATACTTTTTCTCTTCTGACTATACCTGTTTATAGATACAAAGAAAAAGACAGGAGGATTTTAGAGCCTGCCACCAAGTTGTCCACCCTGGACAGATGATCTGTTTGAAGTGTCTACACTGTGGAAAAACTTGACTTGACAGGAAATGTGCCATTTCATAGGTTAGCTTCCCCCCATCCTCCATTTCTAATCAGATCCTAGCCAACAAGACGTTGCAACCTGGTTTTGATATTCTGTCCCTTGCCTGTGTGCTGTAACATATTTTATTCCTCTGACTTTATAAAGTACAGCACATCTGTGTGCTCCTTTTTGAAGTAGGAGTGATTATTTCACCACTCTATATATATGACAACGGAGGGATGTAACTATTATGTGACGTATTCATGATGTACATATGCCTTCAGAAAGCCCCCCAACCCTCCCCAAGTGTCCTAGGTATTTACTTTTGCCACAGAAATGCATTTGCTCTGAATCAACTAACCAAGGAAGTTAGTCTCTTTTTATTAGTATACCTGTAGAAAAACTCCTGAAAGAAGGAATATCCGTTCCTAAGTCATTTTGCTTGCATACAAATTAACATTCTAAACTCCACAGGAAGAAAAATCATGCCCACTGATGATTTCTCATGCTGATATTTCTCATGCAAAAACTAGTGCAATTTAGATTATGGTACTAATGAATTGTGACAAAGTTTTTTTTAAAACTGAATAAATAAATTAAAAATATAAACCTTCAATTATCATTTGAATTTCAACTATTATGGCCATTTTTGCTGATCTTTAACATGTGAACATAGGAAAAGAGAACATTAAGGACCTTGCTTTTGTTCATTTTAGAGGATTGTGCTACTTAGAAAGCAGCATGCAGTCATGTGTTTTGATGACAATTTGTTACTTTTGACCATTACTTTCAAATTATGTCTCATTGTGCCTGCTGCAGGGTAATGATTGTCTGTGTTTTATACCAGAGAGGATACAGTGTTCCTATTCACAGGACTAGAGCTGGTGTACTCAGGATATAGAAAGTAACATCCAATCCTTTCACTTGCAAGAAAGACAACTAACATAGGGACTGAGGTCCCAGATCTGATCTCAATATTAAGGAAATCTATTGACTTTAACAGATGAAGAGCCAGGATGAGCTCACTATGTACCTGAAATACTGCTATGGTACTGAATTACAGGGGATCTCATCCTGACAAGAAGGACAAGCTGCTGCTCAGAACATTACACTGGGCATGATCAACGTGCTTTGGGTGTAGAGGAAAATTGCCATTCGGTTCAATTCAGTCCTCCTGAATCAGGCAGAGGTTTGATTCCAATGGCTATTGTCAGTAGCTTAAAGAGGGAAAGCAGAGGTAACAATGGGATGGATAAATTTCATAGCCATTATTGTTGCAGGAAAATGTTTAATTTAGTTTCCAGCTAAATAAATTCACATATCTCTTAGCCTTAATTTCTAACAATGGACTCAGGTTTTAGAGAACAGCTTCCCATCTTCACAGTGAAAATGATACCTGTACAAATAACTGACTCTCAGATGGAGAAGATGAATAAAATTGAAGAAAAGAAAGAATTATTTTTGCTGATCAACTAGAAACACTATTTCTGTGATTTTTTTTAAATTTACCTTGAATGAAAAGGTTATATATATATATGCATACATTCATACAGAGTTGGGCTAAGTGCTTTCTTAGACTGGAGATAAGTTTTTTATCTCCTTTTCTTTTTGATATTCAAATCAAAGGAAACCAAATGAAAGTATAATGTCAAAAAATGCCAGTCTAAACAGAAAAAAGAAAAGAAAATGCTGTTAAATGATCACTGAAATTGACTTCTTTCAAATGTCCTTTTTGAAGCATTTATTTTTTTAATAAAGCAATCCACTGAAATTAAAGTGAATCTGTTAGCCTCTACTTTTTGCTTCAATCTGAATTTTCAAGCAAAAAAAAAAGGAATATTCTAAAAATGGTGTCCACTAGGACTGTCATAACCTTACTAGTCCTAGGAAGGTTTTTCACATGCACATTAATTATAAAAGCCTGTTGTGGTTTAACCTCAGCTGGAAACTAAGCACCACAGAGACACTTGCTCACTTCCCCAGTGGGATGGGGGAGAGAATCAGAAGAGTAAAAGTGAGAAAACTCATGGGCTGAGATAAAGACAGTTTAATAGGTAAAGCAAAAGCCACGCATGCAAGCAAAGCAAAACAAGCAATTCATTCCCTACTTCCCATCAGCAGGCAGGTGTTCAGCCAGCTCCAGGAAAGCACGGCTCCATCACACGTAACGGTTACGTGGGAAGACAAATGCCATAACTCCGAACGTCCCTCCCTTCCTTCTTCTTCCCCCCAGCTTTATATGCTGAGCATGATGTCATATGGTGTGGAATATCCCTTTGGTCAGTTGGGGTCAGCTGTCCCAGCTGTGTCCTCTCCCAGCTGCCTGTGCACCCCCAGCCTCCTTGCTGGTTGGGTGGGGTGAGAAGCAGAAAAGGTCTTGACTCTGTGTAAGCACTGCTCAGCAATAACTAAAACATCCCTGTGTTATCAACACTGTTTTCAGCACAAATCTAAAACATAGCCCCATACTAGCTGCTATGAAGAAAATTAACTCTATCCCAGCCAAAACCAGCACAAAGGTCCTCCCTTGTTTTTTGAGCAATAGCTGCAAAAGCCCGCAACTCACTACCCTTGTCCTAGGTTCGCTTAGGAAATTGTTTCTGCTCCCTTAACATTTATTTGTCCTCAGTAATGTCCAGCAGTACCTTCAGACATACATACATATGCGTGCATCTGCAGTGAGAAACAAGGCAAAAGCCTAACATCATATAGTGTGGAGCTCTCTTTTCATTTCCATTTATGCTGCACTTATCTCCATGGGCATCTAAGGGCAGCTCCAGTTCATTTGTTAATCAATGAATGTCCAAATACTTGTAAGCCTATAAAATGTAATACGTTTCCCTCTCTTTTAATGGAACCATGGCTGTAATGTCGCAGTCCTGTGGTTTCTTCTCCTAGTGCTAGTCCTTAAAACTTCAGTTAAAACAGATGATTTACTCTTCATAGCTACTGAAGACATATGTTTTGTGTGGAACAATATTTTCAACATATATTTCACAGCCAAATTGGCAAAAGAAGGTCATGGTGGCCAGAAGAGAAGCAGCATTTCTCCGCTTCTGCAATGATGCACATCATGGGAGATTGTCTGTTATGTGCAAGCCAAATCTTATAGTCCTGACTGATCAAAGAACAACTAATATCACTGGACCCTGCATAGTTGCTTCAATAGCCTCCACAGCCCATATTTTTAGAGCTATTTAGCTACGTAATGATGCAGGTAGATGCCTAGAGATTTTCTAAAGCACCTAAAGCAGATTAGGTCCTTAGTGCCTAGCTGCTGCAGTGGGGCCAGGATTTCACTCAACATCTTCCAGGTGAAACTATGCTAGATGTGGGAATGAGGGAATTCTCAGGATAGAAATGCTGTACTTTGAATGTCATTGCCGAGCCATCTCCAACTGCCCACACATACCATGCTGGTTTGGGAGCATAGGCATTTCCTTCTGCTGCAGAGTAGGTTATGAACACCACAGCTTAACCAGGCAGCATTTTTGAGGTGGAAGAAAGGGATTCCTGTTTAAAAGAAAAAAAGAAAAACAACTTAGCAGCTAAAAGAACATGTGGCATTTAAATTATATAAAAAATGTGGGAGATTAATTGTTTGGTTGTTTTTCTTTAAATATTTATATTTTGCTTTGTTCATGGGTCAGAACTGAATCTTTTTCAACAGGAATCTAAGGTTAATCTAAAGTGACATTTGTTTTAGTTTTAAGTGAGGAATGCAAAACAAAATCTTTCTAGGCAAAGCAGCCCGCTGTGTTTCAGTTTAAGTCCTGGTGGATTAAATACATTTTAAAATAAAATCTAAGTATATTTCAAAGCTCACCAGAATTCTAAATGTAAGAGCTGGCATGGTTTGTTTTTTTTTTTTCCAGAAAACATAAAAAAAAGCCTGAAGCAAGTTAACAGTCTGAAGGCTATTTTTGCCTGATTCTTTTTGCCAGAAACAGTGGCAGGAATATTCTCCCAGGAAGCTGTGTAACACAACACACAAACATTTTGGATAGGAGCAAAAGAAAAATTTTGTGGATCTCAAGGTGCAGAGGAGTTCAGGTGCTCATCTAAAGATTATTGGCAACCTAAGGGCCCAGATTTCTCCTTACCTGATGAAGCCTAATTACTTTATAAGAGAACAATGGACTAAATTAGTCTCTGGGGTTACCTATCTCTCTTCGTTACCTCTACAAGGAGTGTAAGGTGAATATGCTCAACAGCGTCCTGGGTATTAAGTAGAATTTTCATAAGTGAATCATATTGCTGCATCTTTCTTTTTTTTTTTTTTTTTTTCATTATATTGCTTGTATATGTACATGCTGAGGACACTAGGTTTGTCTAGTTTGGAGAAAAGGAGGCTGAGGGGCGACCTCATTGCTCTCTACATTTTCCTGAGGAGGGGAAGTGGAGAGGGAGGTCCTGATCTCTTCTCCCTGGTATCCAGTGACAGGACACATGGGAATGGTTCAAAGCTGCATCATGGGAGGTTCAGACTTGACATTAGGAAACATTTCTTTACCGAGACGGTAGTAAAACACTGGAACAGGCTTCCTAGAGAGGTGGTCAATGCCCCGTACCTGTCAGTGTTTAAGAGGAATATAGACAATGCCCTTAATAACATGCTTTAACTTTTGGTCAGCCCTGAAGCGGTCAGGTAGCTGGACTAGACGATTGTTGTAGGTCCCTTCCAACTGAACTATTCTATTCTATTCTATATACATGTATGCTTCTACATACATGTGTATAAATATACCTATGTTGCATAATCCAGCCTGTGACTAACACTGCAGAGCTTTCAAGATAGAGTGAGGCTCTTTCTTCTTGTCCCTGGAACTCCCAGCTGCTCTGCACAGATAACTTTACCTGTCTTATGGAGATATATTTGACTTATTTCCACCTGATTCATGCACCCTTCATTGAAAACTGACTGTTTCTGGTCAAATGTCATACACAAATTTTTCAATGTGATCAAAATTTATTGAGAGTGGACTCTCTTGCTCTGTCTGTCCTTATGCTATTCCAGGACTGAAATACTGCAGATTTTCAAAGGGAAGTGAAAACCTGCAGCCAGGGGATTCATGCCAATGAGAACAGGACCTGTTCTGCAGAGGAGAAATCTGCACAGAGATTCAGTACAACACAAAAAAAGATCAGTGACATTCATGGCAGATATCTTTTCAAGCATCTTGTCTTGAAGAAGCTCCTGTGCACTGACCTTATATGTGGCTTGTGACACTAGGCTGGTATACTGAGTGTTAAAGGTGACAGGAGAAAGAATACTTGTCCTTCTAAAGATTTTTGTGCCTTTGGTAACAGCTTCAGCTGTGATGTCTCTGAAGACCTCTCTTTGTGATGGTTTTGTCATTTTAAGTGAGCAAAGAAAGGAGGAACCCTTTAGTGAGATTTCGCTGTGTTCGAATCACTACTACACTTGTCAGATACATTTTACGATGCAAATCAACAATGGTTCTGCTCTTTTTTCTCTCTGCTTCTTGAAGTATATAAACCCTAAACTGTTTAAACCCCTCCAGACACAAGCATTCTCTCTCACTGACAAACACAGAGCCAAGTCTTGCTTAAAAAAACCCAACAACAAAAACCTCCCAGTTTAATATTTAACAAAGTCAGAAAGAAAAATCTGCTTGTCTACTTACTGAAAAAAACAGAAGAGTATAGATTTAATATGAAGCTAAAATATGTATATATGCGCACACACACACTAGTGTTTCTGTAAACATGGATGGGAGAAGAGGTTTGACAAGACAGATACAGTTATGATATTCAGATACAGATATGATATTTAAATTCAGATATACTCCTGAAGGTAAAGAAAGGTCATCTTACAGGTGAGCAGCATGAAGTTACAGGGGAACTGAAAGGGTCAGGGTTGCCCCTGCCACCACTTCTGTGACATGTAGTTTTGCTGTCTCCATCATCCACTAACTACAGACATGGCTTGTGGACTTACCTGGAATTTAAGAGACCCTACTGAAATGTGTAGTTTTGCTCCAGCTCTTTCATATACTTTCAGGCAAGTTACTAAGGCCAGTCATTGTTTAAATCTCCATGGGTTCTTCCTCCATTTCAATGAAGCAGGGGATTAACAGGTCCCTGCCGGGAGTTGTGGTCTCTGTTATAGCATCAGCAGAAGGAAATGCATGCCTGTTCCTGTTGACTATTTGGTACTTTAGTGTATACATCAGCCTGTGAGCTGCAGCAAAAGAGGAAGTGAAATTGTAGTAAACTGCTAATGATACAGAAACCTCCAGGTAGGACACAGAGGACTGCTGGAGAAGATAACATATGAAATATCCACAAGTTTTACTTTTCTTCCTCTCCTCTTTTAAAAGAAGGAGCGTTGCCTCACAGGTGTATTATGAAGATAAATACTTTAAAAATTTGGTGATACTCAGCTCTGCTCTTAATGGCAGATACCAGAGTGCCTCAGAAACATCAATCCAACCAGCAATTTTGACTTCTGACAAGGAAGGATTTTCCCCTTCCAAAGGCCTACATCCCAAGGCAATCACCAAGATTTTAAATAGCCTGTCTAGATAGAATCAGAATTATCCATTATTAGTCATGGCAGAGCAGAGGCAAACTAATGTTCTTTCAGGGGAGGGAACATATCCCCCTACAGAGTCAGTCACAGACATTTTTCAGTGATTGTCATTCATCAACATTTCCACCTTCAAGCCAGCTCAACCCTGCTTGGTGTTGACTGGACATGGAGGACATGACAGTTGAACGTCATCTCTCCTGATAAAGATTATTGCTGCCTTGTGAAGACTGAAATTTTAGTTTACCTAACAACACTGAAAGAAAAGTTAGTGCTATCCATTGGAGTCATAAATGTCAGCAATGGCAGTTCAGTGGGGAAACTAATCTCAGCCATTGCTGTTCATTCACTCATAATGAGAGCTACAGCCAGTGCAATTGCAGTGCTGGGCAGAGTGAGACTCTCTAGTACCATTACATTTTATCTCCAGAAGTAAAATCATGCCCATTAGGCCTTCAAGAACTGGAAGATGACAGTAAGGAGATAAGCAAGGAGTAGAGATAGTTCACTTTTAATTGCTAGATCATTACCTGCTAGAACTCTAATGGCTGAGATGAGGGCTCTCCGATTGATTTCAGTATTCATAGCTTCTTTTAGTTTTGGGGAAGGACTTCAAGTTGCTCTGATTTCTGCATAGATACCACAAAAGTGGAGGGTGATTGATACTGCTAAGTAGAAGGCATTATAGTTTATACTCTGAGTGAAGGGTTATTTAGGAAGGGGTTGCTTTTGAAAGAAGTACCTGACTTGGGCTTTCATTCTTTTTCTCACTCCGCCTGTCAGCTTTATTTACCTGTGCTTTTGATTTCCAACCTTTCTTTTCTCAGGAGAGCTGAGATTCCTTGGGTGGACAGATACCAGTACTTTACTCCTTCCCTTTGTGATGGGACACATCTGGTTTCCTTACAGACTCAGTGCTGTTGTAGGGATTAAGAGTTAAGGTCCCCAAATCACAGCAGCAGGTTAATAACCTAGACTGATGTGCAGGGATGAAGCAAGCAACATGGAGGTGTAACGTCAAGCCGACAAATGTCTTGCTTTGGCTTTTCAGGAAAATGTGGGTATTTGAGATCTTGGAAAAATCAGCTCACAAAGACATCCCAGTAGCTGTCACAGGTAGAAAAGCTGAGATTTCTTAAGACAGATAGATCCTGGGAAAATATCTGGCAAGTTTCCCAAGCAATATCTGATCACACTGGGAAGGGAAGCATTAGCCAGTTCTAATGCAAATATACAGAGTAGAATTTGAGGAGGATGCTTGAATTTGTAGGTATTGCATTTACAGAGAGAATGAGGTGCTATTTAATGGGCACCGTGTCTCAGCCTGATCTGAGATCCAAGCCCAAGAGGCAGTCTGGCTGCAGATGGCTTGTATCTGTGAGTAATACAAAGGGATTTGTTGTGTTTCTGGGATGGTTTCTTTTTTTTAAAAAGCAATAGCCTTGGTAAAAGAGTTTGAAAAGAGTTTAGCAATAACAGCAATGGGCCATATGAGAAATAAAGGCTAGATTTTTGTTGAAGTGATCTTTAATAGAAAGATTATGCTGCTTGCTGCTTTGAAAGAAAATGTGCAGGAGAAAAGACAGGAAAGGAAAAGAGCATTTGTCCTTTTTTCATTGCAGTTTAATAGCCACAGCACTAAGTGACTTAATCACTATAAGCTGCTGCTGTTCTTTTTATTCTCCCCACAGGCAGCCTCTTCCTTTGGTGCGCCTGTATCAGATGGGGAATTAGGAGCCACTTGCTGCCAGTGCTGTAGGCAGTGAATGAATGACCACTGAGCTGTTGCACAATCTGTTTGACTGGCATCCCATGATGCTCAAAGCTTTTGAAGAAAAGGAAGTCCTAGTGCCAGCCTGCATTACTGTCAATATTGTTAAAAAGAATAAGTTTTTTTCCACCAAGTATAGCAATGGGGTTTAGCTGGACAAGCTTTAGGAAAGAACAGGAATGTTGTAGGAAATGGAATAAGGTACCTCTGTGATTCTCACTTGTGCTGGAGGGACTCACTGAATCCTGGGGAGATCTGAACTGAGTGTCAAAGCAAGCTGCAATGTTTCAGAGAAATCAAATGGCATGGAGACACCAGATTTCCCTATTTGTCTGAAAAGGGGAAAAAAAAAAGGATATTTTTGTCTTAGCATGAGCAGAAAACAAATGTGGAAATATCAGCAGATCTTGCAAAGCAGAAATTCCAATTCCTGATAAGCTGTAAAAAGTACTGTAAACATGAGCAAAACCACTGTGTTTTACAAGAGTTTGTAGTTGTACCTGATTTGTTGGGGGTGGGAGGTTTACCAACTCCTCTTTGACAATGCAAGGTATTAATTAAGCAGCAGGAGGTGCAGAACATACAGTCTGTTTATAACCCACATTTAAAATTGTTTCTTTTGTGGAGACATAAGTAAATACCCGTCAGCCCTCTTGCCAGAAAGTTTAACTCCAGCCATTCATTCATTATAATACTTGTGTATGATGACTGCCTATACAGTAGCATTGGCAGTACAAGATTCAAACCCAGCTGGCTTCTCTCTGACACGAAGGAGACAATTCAATTCTACATAAGGACAAGCTCAAACTCTCAGTCTCTTTGTTCCATGCCTTCTCTTTCCAACAAAAAATACTAATTTGTGCTATTTTTGTGGCAGATGTACATGAAAATGTTAGAAATAGGGAACAGTAGTTAGTGTGTTCTCCCAAATAGCAGAAATATTGATTCTTTGTTGTCCAAGAATACTTGTATGATCTTGAGGAAATCATAATTTCTGTGCCTGTTTTCTCCACCTTCCACAAAAGGTAATAATGCCTTGGTATTTCAAATGTATGTGGTGATGAGAAATACTTACTCAGAGATGCACAGAAAGAGGATGTAGCACAGGTAGATTTATAGAGAAGTGATATCCTTGTTTTTAAGCATCCATGAAAACAAAAATGACTAACTGACTTTACAGAACAAGAAAAACTGTTTAGCTGTAAAGCTCTGTAAGATGGCATTGTGTGAACTCTAAACCACTAAGCTTAAGAAGGTTCTCATTTGATCTGCATGCCATGAAAGTGTCATCTCTCTTAATGAAGGCAGCACAATAATTGTATGATATGGAGTATCATACAAGACTTGTATATATCTGTTCAAGCTGACTTTGACCAACATTGTCCAGCATTCAACTAAACACCCAAACACAAGAACCTCAACCCTTCAAAGTCATTCTAGATATAAGAAAGAGTGTCACTGGAAATGTTTTCTCTTCATCTTTTACTCACATTATCAGATCCTACAATAGAAGCTGCAATTGTTAGATATGTTCTATATGGCACAAAAATTGCAAGCAAGAGGCTAATCTGTATACAGAGATGCCCACCACCATCTGAACACACAAATTCTTTTCAACGTTTGATGAGGACAACGGGGCTTTCACTCTGTTTCAAGAGAAGCCCAGTTCTGGAATCCAGTGAAGCACTACTTTGCAATCTGCTGGAGTCTGGAGTCCCCTGTATGTGGTGCTTGTAGCACAGCTAAGATTAGAGACCTACCATTAGTGGGTGCCATTTATGAGGGTGTGCAAATCTAAAATTTTGAAACCTATACAATAAATGAATGCAGATAAGCCAGAATCAGAGGTGAAGGTTTTTACTTGCTTCATTCCTACCCTACATGAGACAATGAAACACTGTGTTAAAAGGAAAACTTGAAATTACAATTTCTTTACCCACATTCAGTGATGGCAGTGAAGAACAATGGATTAAAATTTTCCATTATCACTGTTGGTAGCTATTGTTTAATGCTGATGCAAGTATGGGGGTTAAGGCTCAAAAATCTCTTGTGTTCATGTTAGAAGCGTGGAAGAAGGAAGTGGAAAGGCAACAGCAGCAGATGATCAGATCAGAAATCACTGGCAAGGCCTGGAAAGATATGAGGTTTCAGCAAGGAGGAAGGGGTAAGAGATAAGATATAAGCCAGGGCAGAGTTATGCAGCAGTCTGAATGTCAAGAAGAGAAATTGTTGTTGTCATGAGTTTTTTTCCTTTGGCAGAACCAGAGCCACAACTGAAACGAATGATGTGAAATGCTCAAATCATAAAAGATCTCCTGCTTGCTGCCATGACTGAGATGAGAGTGGAAGAAACTGAGTTGGGACCTATTCCAGGTGAAATCTGGGGTTTTGTAGAAGATAAAGCAAAGATTAGAAAAGACAAACCAGACTGGGAGGAGTGATAAACTGGCTCCTCTATCGCAACTCCATCATTTTTTTCAGCTAATAAACATGAGGATTAATTGAAAGAAATACAAAATTGACTGCTGTATGTGGGATTGTCAGTGTTTGCACCAGGTCTGCCTACTTTACATCACTGATGTCATTCCTTTCTTCTCTAGAAAATATAAGCAATTAGCCAAGTTAAAAGTGATTCCATTGTGGCTGGGTACTCATTGTACCATGGACTGTATGTTGAGCTGGATCAAAGAAAAAAACAGACAAAAAATAGAAGATGAAAACTGGAAGGACCACGATTATTTGTTAAATTGTTTCAGATTTGGCAAATAGTATCAGCAGCTCTGCTATGCGCTGAAAAAAAGGTTAAAATGTTTGTCGATAATTTATTTTTAAAAATTAAAACTCTATCACTTCACTACTGTTAAAATGAAAAATAGTATTCTGGATGCTAAAATTGTCACATTTTGAGAATTTTAAAAGAAAATGTAATGGGGGGGAAATGAAAACTTGGTAACATGAAATGCATTAAAATGTATTTTTAAAAAAAGAAAAAAGAATTTATAAAAGCCCAAATTAAATCAATCTCTTTGTTTGGGACTGAACCCAATATCTACGGATGGATTTTATGAAAAATAAAAAAGACAAAGAAGATATCTCCATTTTTATTTCATCTACAGCAAATTTTTTTTCTGATTTTTCAAGTCAGTCACCGAATAAAAGATCTGCTTTTCCTTCTGATCTAGTTGTGATCTGAACAGGGTTACATGAAGATAACCATAGTGCCTTTATCTTACAGATCAAAAATTAAAGCACGGAGAGAACAGATGACTTTCCAAGATTACATATGAAAAGTAGCCCATAGAAGGAAGATTACCTAAACACCAGCTTAAACAATACCCTTATTTTACCAGTACTGCATGAGTAACAGCAAATGGGCTTTCAATTTACCATATACCAATAAGTTCCTTCTTTGTGTAAAATAAGATTTGCCTGTCTAGAAGTAATTTGCACAGCTTTTCAAGGTATGGGTTCCACATCCCAAGTCTCCACATTTGGTGACAAGGGCAAGTACCTGCGGATAAGACAGCCCCAAATTTATCATTATCTGTTGCAGTGACTAAGGGTGAAATTCCATTTCAGAATTGCTTTTTTCCCAGAGCACCTCTGAAGTCCTTACTCTGCAATACATCTGAGAGGTTGCCCTGGGAAAGGTGTGAATATTTTTTCCAATACAATGAAAATGAATCTCTTTGAGAACCTGATGTTTCCTAAGAGGAATGTTGCCTAGAAATAATTTATTTGGCAGAAGTAGTCCATTTTCTTTTCTTGTGTCCATCTAATATACTCAGAAGTTGGTCTTCCATTACTGTTGTTACAGGTATAAGAATCTCAAGGTTAACAGCAAAAAAGAGATGGGGTTTTGTTCTTGTAGAGATTGATCCCAGTTCCATTGACTCAATGACATGCTGACTAATATTGTGAGACACTGAGCTCCTTCACTCCTGCAACCTTCAGTGCCAAGGGAATAGCTTATGAGTTCATGGGAGTGTTCATACACCCAAGGCAGTGAAGCACAACACTGAGGCCAGTACGCAGTTGAGAAGGGAAGGTTGAGCCCCAAGTTCCCACTGAATTCAAGAGGAAATGGAAATGCTCTATAAGTCACTCACTGCAGGCCTACACCTTACTCAAGCCAGGATTTCTTTCTGAAAAAGGTTGGCCAACTTGAGGCATATGCAGAGTAGGTAGTTGCTAATGAGCAACAAAACTGGGATGGGAACAAGACAGTTCTGCGTGGTACCATCCTAACTTGGACACTGAAGGCACCAAATAGCAACGGACATTCAAGGCTTTGCTGATTTTAAAGGCAATCTGCCTGCTGCTGCCTCTGCTTTCCCAAGCTGCATGGGGAGAATGAAGAAGACACACAGAATGAATGCCAAAGTGAGCTGGCTTGAGTGCTTACATTGCTGAAACTTTCACATTGGTGCGCTTTTGAGGACAGAGTACAACACTGGACCCTTGTCAAATAATGGTGCTTTTGTTGCCTGCCCAGGACTCTGGAAACTTAATATCAGCTGCTTAGTCTGAAAAGCATCTCCTGCTCTGGGACCAGTAACTCAACCTCTATTCAGACTTTCAGAAGCGGATATATTGTCCATACCAACATCACATTTGTACCGTGAGCATCAACACAGTGAAGACTGTAAGTGTTCAGATATAAGATGGCTATTTCATTACCAATAGAGACAGGCCCAGCTGTTGTTGCAGTGGAGATTTTCCCTCATTACACAACAGGAACTGTACTGAGTCTACATTTTAGCTTTAATTTTGGCATTCATTCAGTACCTTATAATGACCAGTGTAAAATCTTTCAAATCACTAATGGACCACTGCAGGGGAGGAACATCTTTACAATTCCAAAGAATCATGACCTTCCTGCGCTAAGATCAGGATCTTATTTAACTGAGTTTTCAAGCCCTTTTTACAGAAATGGCTAGGCAATTACTCCCTGGCTCCTGTCTTTTCTGTATAGAGGGAACTTTGGCTTTCTGAAGCACCAATTAAAAAGCCCCACAACTCTCTCTTTGAATTGCTTCATTGCTCCTGTTAATTGTCTCGTTTGAGTCTCTGCCAGAGTGCAAGTGCCTTGTAACAGAGTTGTGAACCTGCAATCAACTTTGAAAACTTCCACTTTGTAAGTCCAATCTCATGTCTTTTTTTTTATTTTTGAACTTTAAGTGGGAGGAAAAAAAATAGAAAAAAAAATTAGGTGTTTCCTAAATCAAAGTCTTTAGTAACATGTTAATCTAAGTTATTATAGATTCTGAAAAGCAGTTATAGACAGCTGAAATTTTCCTATGGCTTACTGTCAAATATACAAGAGAGTGTTTGGAAAGTCTGTAAGCACTGTAATCATGGATAAAATATATTCTGCAACGGGACTCTAAATTTGCAGTAATTATGTACCATTTAGTTAATCTGCTTACATTATTTATGAAGAGTATTTTGTAGTTAAATACTTGAAGAGTTGACAGGGTAATGTTCAACCGCTACTTGGAACAGAAGTGATGGAGAGGCAGTAAAAAAATAATTTCAATTTTAAATTACTCTCTTTGTGTTCATATCCCCGTTTGTTTTTAACTCAAAGACATAGTGTGAGATCTTTTTTTTTAAAAGGAAGATAAAAAAGAAAAGCTTGCTCTCTATATGTGCGTGTGCATAACTGCTGTATACATCTGTATGCCCATGGCTACTTTACAATGAGACACAAATAGCTTGGGTTTTCTGAGAGACCTCAGCTACCTGTCCTTTTCTACACTCAGCTCCATGGATGCAAACAGTTTTGCACCCTGATTTTGCATTTGCAAGAAGAGTAGACATGGTTTTTGACCACATCACATAACATATATGGACACACCTGTGCACTGAATATTCACAGTCTTAGCAAAGGCAGAACAGGAAAGGCAACAGGGAGCAAAAGATGCCTTGGCTGTTCTCCTTGCCCTTTTCCCACTACCATGCAAGAAGGGGACTGAGACAAACCACTTCTCTGCAATGACACCTGTAATCTGGGAAAAGTAAGAAGGAAAGATGGCTCCCAGGTGAAGACAATGAAGGTAGAAGAGGAGAAAGTGTGACATGTACACATGCTGTGCCCAAAAGTGGGCCTGACTGATAAAAAGTCAGGTGAACAGATGTTCCCCCTGACTTCATAGGAATTACTGCTGTTGAAGCTCTTGGAGTGTGTGTGTCTATGTGTGGGCAGGGGGTGGATGAGTGTGTGTGTACATATCCTCCTAAAGCATAGACGCTACCACCAGCTGGGACAGGTTCTTAAACTATTTCCACTTGTTCTTTTCCAGCTCCTAAACCCTGCGATTAACTGGCATTAGCACAAATTCCCAGCTCCTTCTGGGATTTCCTCCATGAATAAAAATTGCTTTATTTGCCCACGTGAGCCGTCTGTACAGCACGTATCAGATTCATTCTTTGTTTATAACCCCGTGAGACATAACATGCAAATGCTGTTCCTTCAAAACCAAATTAATGCCATTCATTATAAGGTGGATGGTGACTCACCACCAGATGACAAGCCTGTTGAACCCAGGATTATTATCCATGCAAGTTAGTGGCATGAGATTTTTTGTTTTTTGCAAGCTGAAGATGAGCACACTCACTATCCCAGAAGGGAACAGTCAGTCAGTCAGTTTTATAAGGTCTCACGGAGCAGGCAAAAGTATTTTTTCTGTCACTGATTCACAGAAACTCATGGTTGTAGTGGATGCCTGTATTGTCAGTAACAAAGCTTCATTTGAATCAGGTGCTGTTTGGTTTTTTTACTGGTTTTGGACCAAAGGACTTAAACATGTGGTAAAGTCCCAATATGTGGTTTTTGATGAAGTTCATCTGGAGATCAAAAGCAGTTGCTGTCAGAGCTGCTGTCCAAGAAATGGCTTTTCCACCTCCCAGCTGTGCTATGGCAGTGGCCCACGCTGGCATGGTATTTACCATGTGTGGCCAACACAAGGAGAGAACAAGCAGCTACAAGGGGAAACCACCTCTTCTGATGGCAGCATGCACCATGCTTGGTTTGAAGAGGTTCTGGAAACATATCCTGAGATGAAAGTGGACTTTGGTAGCAAAGCTCCAATGCCTGTGGCAAAGCCACAGGCATTATAGATTCATGACTTATTTCCTGGAGTCAGAGGATTGATTACATGACAAAATCCCAGGTTTGGTCAGGCATCTGCACAGGACAAGCATTTGGCAGAGGAGAAATGCTACTTTTTCTCTTCTGATTGCCAGTCCAGTGATGTGGGACAAATCTTGCAACTCATTTTCTACATTCGTAACACTGAGATACTTTTTTTTTTTAGTAAAATGCTGTAAGACTTGCTGATAAAAAGAAATATATACTACTTCTTTATGAAAGCAAAGAAAAACTTGAAATATAATCCACAGACATAAAGTATAGAGGTCTGCCAGGCTCTACAGAGAGCCTAACACAAGAGCTGCCTTCTCTATCTCATCAAGAAATTAACTCCGGGAATCCATCAGAGCAGCACTGTTATTATTGCTGTAATAAGAAGGATGCAGCAGAATGAACTCATGCAGATAATGCCTGGCTGGGAATGTGGTGGATCTGCCGCTATTTTCTTAACGTGTCAGAGGAAGATGACTCCTTAGTGGTGCCTAGTAGCATACCCTGCTTCTATGTACCTTTTCTGAACCTTTCCTCAACATTTTTGCTCCTGTGCTGGGATGCCAAATGAAGGAACCCTTTTTTATCCACCCAAAAAAGTGAACAGAGAAGAGTTTCACTTTGTACCCATTGTCTCTCCTCTTCGGATCACCCTGAGATGCATCTCCACCTTTCCAAGAATGATCCTTACCACAGCATGGAGGCTGAGACATAGAAAAGGGACATGGACTACATCCCAAATGAACTCTGAGCCAAGACCTGCACTGTGAGTATTGAAGGACTTTCGCTTTCTATATGCCAGTGAATAGCTTAGGCTCAAGAGTAATGAAAAGGTCTATGGTGGAAGGGAGCAGTTACAGGAAAAAGAGTGGTGACCAGCTTCAGTGAGGAGGGAGAGTGGAGTGACAGAGAATCAGCTAGGTCCAGCTACAGTGCAGCTGTTGCAATATATTGCAAATAAGAAGTTGTTCTCAAAATTGCTGTTTAAGTCAGAAATATTTCAGCTAATTTTAACCTATCTAGGTGAGGGTAGTGTTAGCAACATAGATGTAAAAGGACAGAGGTCAGCAACTGCCTTAGCATTTACATTGGTACTCACGGAGCATTCAGGTGGTCCTTGATTTTGCTGTCATTTTTCTTCAAAACCATCTTGAATGTGTCTTCCTTCTGCAATGCGGACACATGGAGAAGGTGACTTTATACTTAGCTAATGCAGGAAACACACCCAAGGCAACATTACTGGCTGCTTCCCTCCAGCTCCTTGCCATCTCCATCCTTCCTTGGCTCAGCTGCGCACCAGTACATACAGAGCCTGCTCTGACTGAGGAGAGCTGAACCAGCCCTGAAAACAGGATAACTGAGGGACCTTTTCTGGAATTTTTTTTCCTTGCACAGTTATACAAACCACTGATCACTACAGCACCAAGGAAAATAAATACCCTATAAAACTCATGATGTTAAACTCCCACTGGTCTGGAGTGTCAAGGGTTGGACTTTTTACTTTTTCCTCTCTGTTTTTGGCATTCAAGTTAAGGAGGATATTAGGAGATGCTGGGCTCCTGACCAGGAGGCTATCCTCTCAGGAACAATTGACATTTACAATAGAAGTCAACAAATACTTTGAAAAATGGTTCGTATCTGATTCAACCTGTGATTTTATTGAAGCAGTTGGATTTTTAAAAAAAAGAATGCCTTCAAGGATCAATGACACAAGAAAGCAGTTTAGTAAAAAGGAACTGACAGGTTTCCATCTGCTAAGCAGACCTTTCATCCCGATTGCAAAGAGCTATGAACACATACAGACACACAGACTACACACAGTTATTGACACTCACTGATGAGCCATAACTTGTTATGCTATGGCACTGTTAACTCACTGCTTCTGTTAATGTAGCTGTACTCTCAGACCTCTGTGGAAGTAAGCCTGTCCCTGACTTGTTATGAGGCTAAATAAAAGGATGATTGCTAAATGCACAGATGCTAACATGACGAGATTCAGTTTTTATGCTGGACTCTGAAATCTGAGCAGTGCTACCCACAACATATAAAGTCTGGTCTGAAAACCATATTTCTTTTCTTCGGCAATTTCTGATATTCTGTTCAAAATGAAAAACTGAAATGTGGGTATTTCTCATGAATTATTTTTTCTAAACACTTTTTAAAATGTTGAACCTTTAAATTTTGAAATTAGATGTTAATGTATCATTTTTAAAGAATTAGATAATATTTACATACTCTAGTAAAATGAAATTGTGACTACAGTATGAAGATTATATAAAATTTTTTACCTTTTTAAAATTAAACTTCAAATTATTTAAAATAGGAGTGTTGAAATAACTTTTTATTTCTTCAAAATTTATGATACGAGATGATTCATGTTCAGAAATGTAAACTGGATCTAAATTTCACATCAAGTGAACATCGGTCTTTAAAAATAGATGAGAAAAAACAAAGCAGTTCATTGTAAGTTTTTTGTTGTTTTTTGTTGTTGTTGTTTTCCTTCAACTGAAACTGAAGACAATTGTGAGATTTTTCAAAAGAAGCAGGAATAAATTCACCAGCTTCAGTTCTCTTGAGCATTTATGTCTTGCGTGTGACTTTGACTTTCTTCTGGAGTCCAAAGAGAAATCAGATCTTCAAGGAGTGATATGCCCCATTTTATAAGCCAAACAAATTGGAGACACTCAGGTATACAGGGACCCTGTATAAGTTATACAGGGACTTTCTGGGAAAAGCTACTGGGATTTGGACAATAACATGTGAACAAGCTGAATTCAGCCCATTACATATGTACACCATGACACTTCTGATGGACAAAACTCACAAATGATTCATAGAGATTACCCACGTTTTTTTGCACTGAACACATGAATGTGGTGTGTTAGGATGGGAACTGAATGCATACATAGGGACAGTGCCTGAGATATTGCAAGCAGTTGGAGTTGCTGCTTTCCTTTTGTTCCTTTTAAAGCCCCATGCTCATTCCAGATATGAAAATCTAATGAGCAGTGAAAAATAAAGAGCTTTGTCTTTTTTTTTACCTCAAAAGAATGCTATTTAAGAATGAGATTTATGAGTAGTGCTTCAAAGTCCTTTCACCGAAGGGCTTTAACAAGGAATATGACAGGTACTAGGATAATTTTTAACTCAGACAAATAGATAAATAAATAAAAGATTTGAAAATTCAACTTTGTTCTGCAGGTGGACCTAAGCAGTTTGACATTTCAGACTGGAATCCCAGATTGTCTGTTGAACTCAAGGATTAAAGAATGACAAGTATTTTTTCCTTTCTTGTTTTTTAAAAAGTGCTCAAAGAAAGCAAGAGGCACAGTCCCAGAGAGCAGTAAGTGAGTATAACAACCCATTTAAAAGGGCAGAGAAGAAAGAAAACAAGGAATCTGCTTTCTCAGGAGTCTGGTGATTCCCTTCTAAAATGACTTGAGAGGTTTCACCATTGTTCTATTTCTGCATTAGAATTAAATTCAAAGTTTTAATGAAATGGAATTGTGTTAAAATGCCCCTTTCCAAAGTAAAAAGGTTGGGGTTTGGGTGAGCTTCAAGGTCCTTGGAATCATCCAAGGCATCTTCTCCAGGTCTTAAGAATATTTCTGTCAAGAGTGGCATTGATCAACACATTGTCAAAACCTGGTTTGATTCCAACAAAATAACATTTGAGGAATGAAAAATTTTGTGTTTATGTTCTGAACAGCCCTGTAAGTGATCCTTTCTGTGTAAGCTGAGTGAATGTGCGTGCACTCTCAGCTGCCTTGGTTATGGGTCCAGCACTGCAGGCCTAAATCACCTTCTTACTGCCATGACAGAGTAAGTCCTTTATTAGGAAACTACTTTGGACTTCATTCAAGTAAGACATGTTTGTGGGTAATTTAAGCTGTGGGTAGTCATCTTGTCTCCCTCTTAAAGTGGATCACTTTCAAGCGCTTGGCTCGACTGAGGCCAGAAAGCTCAGCATTTTGAAGGATCAAGTCAATAAGCAGCTTATTGAAGTGCAGAAATTATCAGCTGGAATTCTCTGGCTTGTGTTCTGCAGGTCACACTGGATGATAATAATGGGCCGTTCCAATCGTGGAATCTAGAAATTGATGAGCTTAAGTAGACTACTAATATGCATAAGCCTTTTCTGGACCAAGGCTCAAAGTAGCAAAAAGAAAAAATTCAAAGAATTGAATTTTTGCTGCCTGCCCATCGATATTTGATTCCTTCATCTGTTTTGCATCTTGCAATCCTTGCCTTTTTCACCAAAATTAAGATTGTACCCATATGAACTCCTGCACACATTTGATTATCATTATAGATATTAGTCCTGGAGGAGAAAATGGTGCTGACTGGTTACATTTTTTTCTGCTGAGCTGTTCCACTATTTGACTTTGCAACCAGTGTTGCTTACTAGCTGGGAAAGTGAATGTTAAAAATGTTTCTGTCCTCCTGTAAGTCCCTCCCTAGCTTTTTGGTCATTTTTGCTGTTGGTTTTAACATAAAATCTGAATTTTGGAACCAAACCAAGTGTATATGACTTTTTTTATAACGCTAAATAGTCACTCAAAGGAAAAAGAGATTTGAAACACAGATTAATAAAGAAGAGAAAGGTTAACAGAGTTCTTTCACTGCTTTCTTTGAGGGAAAGGAGGTCTCTCCAGTGTGTCTGTCTGTCTGTTGCCATCTCTCCCCTCACCAACATTATTGAATACATTGGTTAATATTAACCACATTTGACTCTCAAGGAGAAATCTCAAGATAAGTGGCCATATAAATGTGAGACAGAGATTCTTCCACAGTATCCCACTGTGCTAAAGGTGGGAATGTTGGCCTGCATGTTTTAGAAGCTAGAGAGATAAACATTATCTGTGTCCCAAATGGCAGGAAGAGCTTTAGCTGTGCTCTCAAGGCACCAAAGAATCTATGTCCAGGACCTGAGACAAGCAACCTGGCTGTCTTCCCTCCACAGTCTTCAGCACAGCTTGTCCTAACTTTTAAATGGATCTTTTAAATCTGTAATTGTTTTCCCTCTTTTTTTTTTTTTTAATTTATTTTAATTTTGATAGTGGACAGGTTGAATCCATCTTCTCTAAGAACTGGTGGCCACACTAACAGCTGGAGCAGTTATCACAGCCTCACTCCTCCTCATAGCTCTATAACTGACTGATAAGACTTCAAGTACATTTGAATAATAATGGCCTACATTTTTCTAAACATCTGTCTAAGTAGATACATGACCTTCATTGCCCAAGGACCCCAAAGCACATTAAATGTATTAATTAACCAAATCTAACAATTGCTAAGTATAATAAGCATGAAGCTGGCATTTGATTACTGTTTCTAATTATATCTGGGGTGCCTGAGGTACAACAGTATATAAGGAAAGCTCAATATCTATTACAAGTATAAAGATTAACTCACTTTCCCAAAGGCAGAGCTGTGAAAAAAGCTCTAGGTTCTTGCCTCCTGCTTCCTGGCTCAATCCATGCACATGATTCCTTTGTTTAACTCTTTGCCCATTAAATCCCTGATTCAGCAATGTCCTTTAGCACAAATTTAATGTGAAGCCTACAAATAATTCAATTAACTCTGTGTTGTGTCTAATATGCTTTGAAATAGGCAAGTACTTCTGTAGAAGACCTGGTTGAATAAAGCAGTGAAGGATGTATCTTAGGCCTGCAGTTAAGAAATTCTTTGATGAAGGTATTTTCCTAAATCATTTTGCAAACTGGTCTACTAATCACCCTGCAGTCCTTCTAGTGCTTTAAATCCTTTAAAATATATTGCTAATATATGTCATTTCAGTGCAATACTTAAAAATGGACATGATTTTTAGCACATGTACAACTCCATCCCCAGTAAAAAGATTGTATAGGATGGTGCAGGATGTGTCCACTTGACTTACTGACTTATTTTATTGAACAGAGACCTGAGAGATGTTTTTCAACAAAGTTTCTTTGTCACTTGTGAATTGGCAGTGAGATCACTTTCCTTCTGTCAAATTTGAATAGAATAGGACAGTGTATTAGAAAGTTATTGGTGAGAACGGACAACCAAGTGAACAGGATATGACACCTGTATGTGTGCACATGTAACTGTGTGTATGTGTGTACACACATTGTACAATACACACAAAGATACATTTGATTCCTCAGTTACCTACCAGGACTGTATGTTGAGAGAAAGGCTGCGTGTATGTTAAAGATATCATAGATGAATTTTCAACTCTTGGCCATATAGGAAGAATATTCATTCTGTGCCTCATGATAACCTTATTATTACACTTGGGGGTCTGCCTGCCAGGCATCTAGAGTTCAGTAAAATTATTTCCTTGAATTAACTCCCATGGTAGTCCTTCTTTGTGGGACTTCAGTTCTGTGACACAGGGCTAAGAGGGGAGGAAGCCCAGAGGTCTGCAGCTGCAGTTACCCACAAAGATCCCTCTAGAACACAGTTGATGGAGAGAAATAGACCCGCTTTACATATGGGTGGTCTGACTTACATTAACATTTCCCCAAAGAGGAATCTGTACAAGTCCCCTGCGTGTGAGGACCTCACTTGCAGACTGTTGAATCTCAGCCAGGGAAGCTGCATTTTGACCCTGAGAGGAGTACACAGAAGCAACAAAGGAGAAGTGGTTTTTATATGCACTACTGTCCTATACAAGGAACATTTCTCTTGTCCCAGTTTGTCAAGTGCCACTTTGGACTTGAACAGCAAATGCCAGGAGCACTAGACACATTGTCCTTGCTGATCATGTTTCCTCCATCGTAACCTTGCTGCCTCACAAAAAAGTGGCCGCTGTGCTTGGACTTGACCAAGCCTCTCTGGCCATAACCAGGTGCAGGGACCTCACTCACCATTAGGCTGAAGTAAGGAGGACTATGTGTGAGGGACAGTTGACACCACAGAGGCAAGAGGCTTTATAAATGAAGAGCTGGCTTCCACACTCTGCCAAAAATTGTGCTGCTTATGTTCAACCAGACGGGCCATTAAAACAGTGCCAGAGGCGTTTAGCACTTCATGAAAAGGAAACAAAGCAGCAAAATGGGTTTTACACTCAGAAGCAGCCATCCCTTCCTGTCAAAAAAGAGTGCTATTTACCCCCCCACACCCCGCCTTGTTGAAGTATCTTTCCCCGTTCACAACTTCTAGGAGACAATCTGTGACTAAGGAGATGGGAAGTCTGGCCTCTCCAGGCTGGCTGGCAAGACTCAGATGGTGGGAAATCATGGGGCAGTATCTGCTACTCTGTGTGCTCATGAGGTTGCCACTTAACTGGATACGGAGGTAAATCAATCCATTAACTTATCCTAACCACGGTTCTAATTAGTTGCATATGTATCATCAGCATGCTCACTGGCATCTCATTGGGGAATAGTGGGCTGACAGACACAAATTTCTAACTCTGCATCTGCTGCCAGGTTTGGAAAGTCTGAAGTTTTTGAAAATGAATTAAAGCAACAAAAACCAACCAAATTTGCCAGCTGACAATGTCCCTTGTGAGCAGATGGCTGGGAACACCTTTTCTGAAGAAAGCCCTGTTTTTCCTTTGCATCATGATTTTCATCTGAAACCGTAATGTATTATTCAACTACTAAAAGAAGCCTGAATTGTTAATAAAGGAAAATGTGTACGTACACTGTGGGCTTACCTGTGTATCAAAACTAAGTTTTTTTATTTTATGTAGTTTTTATTACATACTTTTATTCAGTATGGAAAAAATTACAGCTTTGTTTAGACTCCCAAAAAGTTTTAATCATGTACCTTACAAAGTTTAGCTTTGTTGAATTACATTAATGTATTTTTCAGCTCATGTGGTTTTCGTTTTGGTTTTTTTTTTCCTCTTCTTCCCCGACTACATGTTGAAAGCAAGAAGTTAACTTTATGGGCTCACTTATATTTGATTTTCCATAATTATGGGCTATTTTGTGATATTCTCCATGGTGATAAACTGTTCAATGATGTGTGGCCTTTTTTTCTTCTCTCTTTATCTCAGTTGGATATTTTACACATTTCAGTTATTATTAGGAGAAAAAAATATAGAGGAAGACTCATCAAAATAACTATCAATCTTTCCAATAAATCTTAACATAGTCATTATTAACTAGCTGTAAAAGTTGGAACTGTAAGTAAGAAAAAAAACCTAGCAAAAAAAATTCACTATAAGTAACAATATTATCCACTCTTGACAGGATTCCACAGTACCAGTTTTGATCTGAGGGAATTTTAACTGATTTTAACAATATGGTTTACTCAGTTCTGTAACAAAACCTCAATGAAAAAATATTGGTTTTCTCATTAAACCAGCCAGCAAACAGGTGTAGTTTTGAAAGCATTATATTTAAAAAGTTATTTTTTTAAAAGAATAGGTGTTTTTTCTTTAATTTTTGGAAGGAAAAAATGTATTATTACTATTTCCTTCTTTTCACTGAAAATCTCAAGTTAGAAGTTAACATTTTTCCCCAGAGAAATTTACTTTCAGTCGAAAAGCATTTCGTTTTTAAAATGTTTATTATTTCATAGCAAAAAATAATTGATTAGTTAGTCGCTGAGCTTTCCCTTTGGAAAAATGAAATGCTGCGAGGGTTGTCTCTGCAAAGTTCTGGGACAAAATCTGTTACATTGCCTCAGAAAGGAAAAAGTTTGTAACTGAGGTAACAAATTTAATAGTGCTCTGGAGAGAAGACTGATACTTAAAAAATGAACAATACTACTATTAGCAGGGACCAGGATTTTTTGAATTGTCACTTTCTAGAGAGAACAGATCTAATTTTATCCTAGAGTTGAAAGCAAATATTTCTACCGGTTGAGTCACTGCAACCGAGTGCTTTGTAACATCACCCTGCATTAAAAGAACATCCAACAAGTAATTGCAACTAGAGATGATCAAAACGGAACATCAAAAGATTGAATTCTGATTACTAAACTTCCTCTGAACTTAAGACAGACCTTTACTAAAAAAAAAAAAAAATTATTTCCCAATGAGTTTTCCAGTGAATTAATAGCCTTGGCTCATATTGATGCCACAGAAATGTCAACAATAATGAAACACTATCCGGAACTGCCTAAAGTAACTCTCCAATAACTTTATAGAAGCTCCATTCCAGACCAAAATTTCACAGTAAATCTCTGTCTTTACAGACATTCATTCAGTATTTCTGCTGGCTAGAAAAGAGTATGATTTCTTCTTAGAACCTCTAGACATACCAGAGTAGAAATACATATCTTATTAATAAGGATAGCAACAGTAAATTGGCATGATGAACAGCTGATCCTCCAAAGAACACTCAACCCAGAAATACACTCAACCATACCTTTCACTGTACAGCTGAAATAAAGGTTGGCGACAGCTCATCTCCTAGCCAAGGCTGGGAACAATATGAGAGCAAACTATGCCAAGACACTCAAGTTAATGTGCACAGCTGGCAACGGGGAGATGCAGGACCTAATCCCTTTCTGTCCTTATTCATAGGAGAACTTTATCCTGGGCACCCACCTGAGTGTCTCAGCCAGCTGATTGTCAAGTCAGCCTCCTGCAAGCCATTATTCAGATGAAGGGGAGCAGCTCTGACAGTGAAAAATGGTGAATGAGATCTCTTTTGTGCTCACTTGTCTGGAATTCCATCTGACTTGAGGGAACTTTTGTCCAATTGATATATTTCAACAAAAGCAATCAGTTTCAGTGAATCAGATTTTTTTCCAATAAAGCACGCATTGTAGAGAATCTGATTTATACACTGAAGGTTTGCAAAATCCAGCCTGTGCAATGCTTTTTCTCTTCAAATATCAAAACATTTTATAAAAAGGAGGGTGGGGAATCAATGTTTTATTATTAGAAAGGGAAGAGTGGTGGTTTAGGAACAGAATGGTGTTTTGCTGAGAGTCAGACATCAGTGGAGGTCACAGACCAACCCAGGAGTCCTGCCTCCTAATTCATTGCTTCAGCAGAGCTGTTTGAAATCCTGTATTGCTCTTTCCATTCCTCCATTATGTGAGTGGCCAAGAGACTTTGGAAATGTTTGTCAAGCATTAAAATATATTATTGTGCAGATAGCTTATCTGTGAATTTCTTCTCTGGAGAGATTTTTGTTATTTTTGGCTGAGTAAAATTCAGCCTTAGAATAAAGCACTCCCACAGATTGTTTTTGGTTCTACTCTAATGTTTTGTTTGACAAAATAAATGCAGTCTCCATGTTACTTGATCTGACAAGATGCCTCCTTTGGTACCAACTTTTAAGCTCTACTAAAATACAAAAGGGCTTAACCAGCTTTTCATTTTCCACAGATAAAGAGCACGATCTGGTGAGAAGAAGTGTTTGATGTTTCTCAGTCCATTTCTCAGTCATTAATGAAATCCCCAATGCCCTGACATCTCCAATTAGTATGCTCATCTGTTACCTCTGCTTTGTTCAGCAATGCTGATCTATTATAAAAAGAAAACCAAAGTAAACCAGTTCCTGATTAAGTAATATTGTGTTTACACAGAAGGGAGGGTGCAGGAGGGAATAAAAGAGAAATAAACAAACAGGGATGTTAGGATTACTGATTTAGTTAATTATAATCTTTAATTGTTTGTCAGTGCACAGCTTTAGGAAGCTTTCCAAATCAAGCCCTGGATGTGGGACACAACTCTTACCAGTCATTCCAGAGCTCCTAAGACAACTGGAAGCCATTGTTAGGCATAACATGGGAGAAGGTGACACCTATGCATGGAATCCCTTAGTCCTCTCACATCCCCCAGTATACGTTCTTCAAATCCTGAATTGTAGGAAATAATTAGATCTTTAAAACTTATAGAGGTGGGGAAACAAATGGACTTTCTTCCTCTGCTGTAGCAGAGATAAATGGACTTCTTAGAATTTTACTAGAAGATGCTTGTCTTGACCTGGGAACTTGCCTTTGACTCCAGATGAAAAACTATCAATCCAAACCCATCTTGAATGCTGAAGCCATGTAAAATGAGTGGAAGAACAGTTTCATTTATGGTTGTCTCTCAACCTCTAGATTTACTTTTGTTTGCTGTCTACTTACAGGTGTTGGAGAAAGGTGCTGATGATGGCTTCAGATTATCATGGAAGATTTAAAAAGAAAAAACAAAGAAGATTAGAAAAACTATTAACTAAGATTTATATGGTGTTAACAAGCATCAATAGATTTGATAGGCTTAATATAAGGACATCCATTCTTGGCTTGCATTCATGAATTCAGCCCCTTAGTTTCTGCCTCTGATCTTCTGCCTAGTAGTGAATTTAGGAGTTCAATTTGAAATAGATTTTTTTTTAAAGGGTCTTTAAACCACAGTCATATCTAAACTGAGAAAGCAAATCCTTCCTTGCAATGAATAATTGCCTAAGTGATACTAAAATAAATATATGCTTGACTTGCAATTCTCAGCCTAATACAGTATTGTTGGGAGAACTGCCAATAATGCTAATAATGTAAATTGCAATGAGGAGAACCTGTGTGTTATGAACCAGGTTTGGAACAAAGCTAGTGAACTCATTTCACTCGATTCTGGTGATAAATACTTGAGTTCATTATTAAGCTTCACTGGCAACCAATATCAAATCAATGGTGTAATCAAGGGTAAATGCAGAAGAATGCAGCTTACCCATGTTTAATTTTAGCAATATATAGAGGAGACAGAGCTTCTCACTGTTTGTTTGGAAACAACAGGTTGGTAGGTTTACTCACTTTTTCATTAACCACTTCACTACTATTATAGTGAAATGTATTGTTGTAACACTTCTGCATAGCTACCTACATCTTAAGTGTAAAATATGGGCTAGCTGTCAAGGTTTCCTTTACAGTGAATGGGAGTAGGTTCCTCTCAACTTAGATGTTTATTTTAGGATAGGTTGGATCAGCTTACAGAGGTTCTTCACCTTACAATTGCTTTAAAATAGATGCCTGCATTTAATGATGTAAGACTTTGTATCTTGCAGTAAGCCCATGTTGTCAAACTATTTCTTCTTCTGAGAAGAAAAGATTTTCATACTAGTACAATAATACTGAAATAATGGAGCTACTTTGGAGTAGGATATGAGTCATTGTGTTCAAAATCAATGTTGCTTAAATCAGAGAAAGGCAACATTATTCTCAAATTTCAGAATCCCTGCCTCGTTCTAATGGGGATTTTATACCAACTTGTGTGAAGTAGTAAATGTAAAGGTCATCAGGAACCCATGTATATTTACACATAACTTTTAATGTTCTGTACGTAAGAAAAAAGTGTCCATGCTGGATTAAGCAAGATACTGTCACATGAGTAAGTAACTTCCCATCCATTCCATGTCCTTTGTCCAGTGATCATACAGGTGAGTAGTTACCTGCCATAATTATCTTTTGATTTAGAAATGGAGCTTGTGTTCTGTTTATCCAATTAGTTCTTACAGTTGTCTCTGTTAATGGTAGCATTTTGCCTTGCAAGCTTTGAATCAGTTGAGCTAAAAAACAGATGAAAAGGAGGGAAAGAAGTCAATTTTTTTTTTTTAGAATCACTGAATAATTCAGCTTGGAAGAGACCTTTGGAAGTCTCTGTTCTAAACTCCTGCTTAAAGCAGGGGTGAAAGTTAGAAAAGCAAGGCTCAAAGTTAGAGAAGCTTGCTCAGGGTGTTTAGCTAAGTTCCATCTCTCTCTCCTGGACTTGCATAAGTATGTCAATGTCTCACTTGCATGGGTGGCCCAAAACCAGATACTACTCCAGAGGCCAACTTGACTAAATGCCAAGTAGTAGGAATAATTTATTCCTTGGATCTGCTGTTTATAGTCTCTTTAACACAGACCAATAATCAGCCTTCATTGTTATAAGGATGCCTTGCTGACACATGTTCAATTTCTTGTCCACCAGCATCTGTGTGCCCTTTTCTGCAGAACTTTTCCTCGTGCAGTCAGTGCCCTGCTTGCATTGTTGCATGGAGTTATTCTCTCCTGGGTTCAGGACTTTGCATTTGAAATTTTTTAACTTCCTGAAGCTCCCATTGGTGTACTTTTCCAGCTTGCCAAGGTCCCTCTGAACAGCAGCCCTATCCTCAAGGCTACCAACAGCTCCCTCTCCCCCACCTTATGAGATATCACCTATGACTTTGCTGAGGGTACGTTCTCTCCCATCAAGCAGGTCATCTATGAAGATGTTAAATGGTATTGGCCCATGACACCTGAGGAACAACACCACTCTTAGTTAGGCATCATTCAAATTGTTGCATTTTTTGAACGGTCCAGCCAGTTTTGCACTCATTTGTAGTCCACGCATCCAGTCCCTATCTCCCCTGTTTGGCTACAGGGAAGTAAGTTGAGATGAACTATACCTACTGGTCCCCCCTTGTCTACAGAGTCAGTCACCTTGTCATAGACAATTTTTCATCATCTGGGTGTGGACGAGAAGGAAGTGAGGAATACTTTCCATTAGGAGGGTTTGCACACACGGAACAACTGTGGTTTCTGTTTTCCAGATTATCAAAACAAACCCACAGCCTTTTGCTGAATATGTAACAACTTCCACAAAAGAAGGGTTTAATCAGGCCATTATTTATACGATGGACAACCCAGAGCAATTCACAGTAAATGACAAAAAGTAGCTCAGGACTGTGAAATCTTAACTCCTTTGTGAATCTGAGCCAAAAAGACTTCTGAAAGTCCTAGTTTGGGTCTGTAGCCTATCACTAGAAACAGCTCTGCTGCTGGAGGTGAGAGGAGCAAAATGAAAGTCCCTATGCCTTAGTGATCAGAAAAGATTTTATGCTACTCCCAGGGCCCTTGGCACATTTGAGTACAAGTCCTTTGTCTGTCTAAAATGTTCCCTGAAGTTTTAACTAAAGATCTGTCTACTTTTAGACTCTGCAATACTGCTCTCTGTTGGAGATGATTGTTAGATTCCTATGGGGTTCAAAGTATTAGCCGCCTTGGGGGGGGAAAAAAAAGGAAAACATTATTGGTACATTATAAATGTTTATCTCTGGTCACAAAGTTTTAACTATCCTTCAGAGAACAAACAAACAGAAAAGCCCTGATTCTAATTGCAGCTAATTTGCTATAAAATGAATGCTTTATTGTCATTGCTTTCATGTGAATTAGTCAAGTTTTACACATATTTAAATGATATCTGACCCAAGGAATCTATTAATAAAGCTGTTGAATAACTCTGAAAAGAGCATACCACAGTGTGGTAAATGATCAGGGCATAATACAGCAACTCCATAAACCAACTCTTAAGCCTAAAACATGCTTTGAAGCTTTAAAATGGAGAGGTTCCCTAGAGCAGTGTCCTGACTGCCTTCATCACTCAATGGGAAACAAGTTGTTTCTTGTGTGCAGGGCAGAAGACTCATTTCCCCCCCTGTTCCTGGAGGTAAAAGGGAAATGCGTATGCCTTGCTAGGCAAATATTTCCTCAGGAGGTTAATGGTGTGCTCTGTTCAGGAAAAAGTGCACAACCAATTCAATATGATCAGCCCACTGGAGGAAAACAGTGAGCCAGGTAACCTCAGTCTGACTGAAAGGCTGAAGGCAGAGTGTCCATGAATTTTGAGAGAGGCGGTTGCCTCTGTTATCTCTGATACCCTGTCGGGGAGAAAAAGAGTCTGTGGCTGACAGTGTTACAAACCCATTCATAACACCTCTGCCTCCCCCACCAGTCTCTAGTCCTGACTCATTCCTCTTATTTGCCTCTTCCAAAGGCCCTGGATCATCTTTCTGTGTTCGTCTTCTGATACTGCACCAGTCAGGTGAATGGGAGAGCTATCCGTGTGCCTGAGATGACTCCTACCCTTCTTTGAAGAGGCTGCTAAGGCTGCCGACCTAGTAGAGCACTTTCCTTTCTTCATACTGACTGCAAAGGCCTTCTCTAGCTCTTTCACCTGCTGACTCCACCCTTTGAAGGCTCTTGCTCAGTCACTTACTCTACAGCGGATTGGAAGGGGAAAAAAAGGCTTTTCAGATGATCTCCCCAGTGGAGCAGGCACTAGGGGATTTTGTAACAGTACTTTGAATTCCTGTGGTCTTTCTCATCCAAGAAGCTCTGAAGGACTTTTAGATTCATCAAGCCTCCTGATCCACTAGCATTATTATCCCCTGTTAGAGATAAGAGCACCAAGTCTTAGAGCAAGCAGTGCAGATAAATGACAGACCAGGACTGAGAATGGGGGTGTTTTACCTCCCGTTCTCTTGTAGTAACCACAAGGAAACATGGCTTTGCCAAAGCCTGTTGATGTGGTGATCTATATTTTACATAGCTTTTGCATAGCACTATGTGATTTATTTTAATGCAAATGTTCATGTGAAAGGTGCATAGCTTTTCATGATCAAAGGAAATATATTAAGGCCAAACCAACTGAATATTAAATTATATTAACAATTTCTATTTATCTTATACATAACGATGAGACTTTAGAATGTAAGATAATTGGCTAAATGATCTCTTTTTCCATGCTCTATATTTCAAGTTTTAATTGCAAAGTCTACAGAAAGAACTTAAAGTGGGGGGAAAAAAGCATGCTTGTAGCTCAATGCCAGAGACATGGCTTTCACCACACTCCTGACAGGGATTGTTCAATCATGATAATCCATGTGTGCTTAGACAGCTGTTGATGCTTGACAAAATTGACAGTAACTACAGAAGGTCTCTTCACTATGATATACAACACTGCATGGGTAGCAAAATGAATATTCTAGGAAGCTCATGATGAAAAGAAAATATAAATGTCCTGCACAGTCTTGCTTTGTGAGCACAGACCAACAGGCTGGAGGCTACTTGCTGTTCCAAAGTCTGCCACAGATTTATAGTTTGACCTTGGGAATGGTACTTCTCTGTTTCTTTTCCTACCTTTTGCGTTACAAGAAGAAGAGTGATTCAGAGCCAGATGAAAACATAATATGATTGAAAGCCAGAAAATAGCCTATTCCCTGTCATGCCACCCAGAGCGAATGCTGTCTTGGCTAGTGGGGAAGAGGCAGAAATAGCACAGACATTCTCTCTTATTGTGTAAGTTTATGTTGCAGTTCCATCCACCAGGGACTGCTGTAACAATAAATAATCAAAATGATGCATTTGCTAGGATGAGTGAAGTCTTGCACAAATAGGAATGGCTGTTCAGACTTTCAGGGAAATAGTGACTCATGAATAGGTAGCAAGGCCGTTCCTCAAGTAAGGCTCACCACTGAATCTACCCTGAAACTTTCTGAGGAAGCAGGAGAGTCTGCCTGCTCCTAGTCCAGTCCTCACTACAGTGTATTCTACAGCTCCCATCCGACCCAATCTTGGCTCAGCTCCGGAAGCAGGTGTTACTCTCTGTGCAATACCACATTCTGTGCATGTTCCCTTGTTGCCTACAAATCACTTTGGGTGAGCCAACAGCCATTTCGGCCTTTCAAAGCAGCTTGTTTTTATTCCTCAAGAAAGAGTTTATAGCTAGGATTTAATAAGCCTGTAGTGCTTTATATTTTGGCAAAAAAAAAAAAATCACATTCTGCTCAACACAAGCTATGTAAACAAGGGCAGTGATTATACATTCGAATGATGGAATGAATGTGATGTTTATACAGTAGAATAATAGAATATTTCTGATTCAACTGGTGATTATTTGCCATAACCAATGGAATTTTTATTTTAGTACAATAGGCTCTGACATTTTCACCCTAGAGTAATTGTGTTCACAAATTTGGTATCTCTCCAGTCTATCTACTGGATATTCTAGCCTAATATTTTCATGCTGTGCAGCAATTAATTTTGTGAGGCTGTAATGTGTGTTGTTTTTTTCAGAACTTCATTCTTTATATTCCCCTCACACCATTTTTCAGCACAATTGAAACTGAACTCTGTTGGTATTAAAAATAGTGCAAGACAATCTTTCTTAGCCAAAGTTAGAAATCTGGCTTTCGTTTTCTTTAAATCTCACAGATGATGGTAGGTACACATAGTAAAAATGGACATGCAATAATAATACTTTTGCTTCTTTTCTGTCACTTCATGTTTACTTTTTCATCTCTCTTCTCATTTCTTCCATCTCTTTTGTTTTTGAAATATTCTCTTGTCCTTTATTCAGTCCTTACCTAAGAGAAATAAAACATCTCATTCTACCCTCCCTTTTTTTCCTCCTGCACGTCACCTTTACTCTCTAACAATAACATGCAAAACATCAGGCTTAGTAGAAACCTTAATATGGAGACAGACAGGACTGTCCAGAGCCTTTAATTAGAACCTTACTTCCACATCTGAGTAGAATGTGGATTAATGAAAGACTATGCATTGCACTTTTTTTTTTTTTTTTACAGACAACAAAGAAGAAATCAAAGTCTTCATTATGGATATATCTATCAGACAAATCCAGTAAAACACCTGACAGATCACACAACTAAAGCAACTACCTACTCTCTTTGCTGTCTAATGAACCTGGAAGGAGTTAAGGAAACCATATGAGCAGCCAAGAAATTACCAGAATGTCTAAACCCATTTTGTCTAACCACAGAGATTATGGAGCCTCCTTGAACTTGTAAGTTTGAAGTCAGCAGAGAGACAAAATATTCTGTGGAAAAGTACATTAATGATGCAGAATATTCACTCAATGAAGAATAACTCTCTACAGATTCTTTTGTATTTTCTGAAGTATTTAAAACTAGATGGGACAAAACAATAGACTTCTACCACATATGCCAGCTAACTAATAGTAGAGATCAGGAGCACTTCCCACCTAAGAGGTTTTTCCTACTAGCTTGTCACTACTTTACTATTGCTCTAGGTCAAAGACATTGTATGACTTGAAACAACCCTCCTTTTGCCCAGGACTTTTTCTATTGTGTTTTAATCCCTTTATAAGTCTCTCTGTGGCTTCTGTAATGGATTTTTTGTTTGTTTGTGTTTTTCTTTTATTCTTCCCTTCCATACTAACAGAAGGATTGCAAAGGTATATTATCTCTAATATCTATAAGAAAGCAATAGGTCCAGGCCTCAGCACAAATTACTTCTGTTTCTTATCTCTTCATTGTTTCTTTCAGTTTTCATACTGAAAAAGGTTAGGGTATAGAATAGATGAGGAAGCTGCATCAATCTGGCTTGGTCCACACACAAAATTCAGAGCTATTGTGTGTATAAATCCTAGCTTTTGTGGTAGGAATATTTAGACCACAAATGCAGAATCAGAAAAAAAATCTGGAGGCTAATGAATGTACATTAGTACTGTGGATTTAGTTTGATGCTTCTGGAGGACATCTGCCTTAAAGTCTGTTAATGAGTGAGGAGTTACTCCTGCCTGTGAGGAAAGTATTAGTGGTGCTTTCTATAGACGAGAAAAGTGACTGTTAATGGAGGCATTCAAAAAAGCTACTTTCACAAAGATAATAATAAACTGTTTTATTGTCCAGAGCATAACCTAGCATGGGTTTTCAGGGTGACTCTTTTGGGGAGTTTCTGTCTTCCTTTTGAAAAAAAAAAAGTGTGTAGGAGGTAGATTTCGGGAGTAACTTAAGATAAGATTTCTTTTCCTGGCTCTGTTCCTAGATTTCCAGGATGACAATTGACAGGCTGTATCCAGAAGCTAACATTAATTAAGGAATGCAAACAGAAAGAAAGTGTTATCAGAAGTGGGTGAACAATATGGTGTTTTCCCCCGAAGAATTTTGAGAAAATTGAAATAAGTGGTTTTGCTAATGTTTCCAAGGAAAACTTGGAAACTCAAAACTTTAACCTAGTTTTTTAGGTTATAAAAAAACTAAAAGTATTTTAGGTTACAAAAAATAACATGGCAACATCAAAGTATTTGCTCAAATGTAGATTTTGCATGGTCCATATCCTCTTATGATTATATTAATTTTAAAGTACTAAATTGGACTTTGCATTTCTCTTTCAAAAAAGAACCCAAAAACTTTCTAATGGAAAGACTATGTATTGATTTTTTCCTTCACATCTCTGTTATAACTTGAGGACAAAAGGGTGGCGGAGGCAGTCCCCTAAGATTAGGCTGACTCGACTATGTGGCTAAATCTGTTTATTCATCTGTATATCTCAGAGGACTTATGTCACTTAATTCTAAATACAGAAGTAAGGCTATTAAAAATGAGTATTACTCAGTCATGTAGTGTGCCAATGTGTGTATTACTTGTTCTTCTACTGGCTGATTTGCTACGAGATAATAGCCTATTATTGCTACCATCTGCTAATTAGCTGCTAATTAATAGGTTGATAGACTCTGAAACCAGGAGGGACCATTAGCTCATCTAGTATGACCACAGCAGTCTTAACACATTCCACCCATGCTATCAGAACTTGTGACAGGCTGTTAAAGTCAGTCTTTGGCAACAGCAACCACACTACTGAAGTCATCTAGAAATGGAAAACCTCCTGGTTCTTTTGTAGTTATTTCAGTATTTTACCACCATTAGGGTAAAACGTTTAGACCTTGATTCTCAATCAATGTGTTTTCATCTCTTAGTTGTTTTCCACCAGAACAAAGAGCTTTTTATTATCTGCTTTTTCTCCTAACAAAATTGTTCACTTACTGTAAACAAGGTACCTTTCCATCGTACATTTCACAAACTAAATATTGTTCCCATTGACTGCCCACAAGATTTCTCATTCATCTCAAATTATTTCCTACACTTTCTCTACAATTTCATTAACTTTTTTAGAAAGCAGACATGCTAGAATACTTGGAAGATTTTACTAGGTACAGGACTGAAACCAATCCTTATGCATCTATCACACAGAAATGTCATCTAGATATTGTCTTGAATTTGTCAGAGGTGACATGCCGGATTATAACACTAATAGCTGCTTTGCCACCCCTGTACCTCTCATTCAATCTATTAAGCAATATCTTCATTTGAAAGGTTTTTTGAAACACAAAGAAAGGTGATATACCCTGCTCTTCAAATGGCTTTATTTTTTCACAAGGACATGCAGATAATCATTCCTCTATGTTGTCCCATACAAAGGGAGAGTGTCTTCAGTTTTTAACATGATAAAAGAGTTATAATTCCCCTGGAAGCAGACTGGTATAAGCTCAGCACAGTAACCCTGAATCCCCTGGTTCTTGCTCAAAGGCGCTTGGTTTGACACTAAGCCTTTATTGTATCTTCCAGCAAAGGTCACATTTTCATTTGCTACGAAAGTAGCCCTGAGGAGACCCTAAGTAATTTCCCTTTCTTACTTCATGTCCTCCTCACTTCTCACCCCCTTCTCCCCCCCAAATTATTTTATTTATGTGTAATTACTGGAAGTTTTTTAGATTCATATATGGCAAGTTATACATTATTATATACTTGATTGCATGTAGACTTGTGAGATTGTAAGAAATGAGGCAGAAAAAGTAAATTGTTTTATAGGTTCTTTCCTACCACTGTTACTTCCTCAGGGTCCTCACATCATGTGGAGGGAGGTAACACCAAAGGTACTTATCTATTTTGTGTACATTACTCTCATGAGACAAACATCACGATGTCACAACTTGCATGAACTAAGATACTGTGCTGGGAATGCAGTGCCAGAATGATATAACTGGGTACAAAAAAGGTACATTCAGCAACACACAGTAGGTAGCATGATCACATGCTCTTAATAAAATTTTGGTGAGCTGCTCTCCTAACCCACCTCAATGCTGCACGTTCTAAAAAATCCATAGATGTTGTCATCTTTGTATATTAAGGAAGTTTTCATCACAGAATAAATTAACCAGCAAAGCTGAGCCACTGAATGTTTCATTATAGCTCCTTCACAACTTCTCAGTTCCCCACTTAGATCTTCTTCTGCCATGGAGGAAGACACCTCTCTTTTCAGAAGATACAATGAAATAGCTATCAGTGATTTGACAAATACCGTAAGATCCTCCTTGAAGAAAAAATACACAACGTAGAATACCCAGATGCACAGTGTTAGCCTATTAATATGTTTTCATGAAGACTGGTTTGGTTTCTTCAGCCTCTGGCTTTGCTGTATAAATATACTTATCATTCTTCTGTCTTCTGGACTAGTCCTGTGAGCTGAAGTTCATATAATCTGAAAAGTATCTGTTAACTCTGGGAGTACAAAAGCTTTAAAATAGACACTTACTGAGTAAAGGGTTGTACAGGAACTACCATGGTATGGTGATCTTAGCTGACAGAGTTTGAATAAGATTGACTGTCAGTATTATGGGCTCAGATCAGTGGAGCTAAACAGCTGGTTTCATTTGAGCTCACATGGATTGGCCTCAGCTATCTGTTTCTATTGTTTGAAATAGAAACAATCAATATGGTGCTGCAGACATTACTAGGGATAGCAAAACATAAAATATTAATTGCATTATGTACAATCATTACCAGTATAAACAGGCAAGAGCATTTCCCAGTCCACTGGGTATTTTACCAAGGCATAAAATATATCTTTTGTCCCAGTTTGAGACAGCAAGTCCCCGTATTCCTATTTCCTGAGACACAGTGGCGCAGTGATTCACTGGCTTCATGCCAGGAGCTAGTAGAAGGGCCAGAAATTGTATTTAAGTCTCTTGTACCCAGCTAAGTTACTTGATATAATAAAAAGTACTTCTTGTTGGTTCATGGAGATGTAAGAACAGTCCCAAGGATGCATAGTACATAATTCAAAAAAAGTTCTAAGTGATGTGAATTGCCCCATACACCTGGACTGTCTGATCCAGCTCCCTATCCAATTGAAGGAGAGGACATGAGCCAATTAGGGACAACTGGGTCTACTATTTTCTGATGTTCCGTCTTTAAGCTATATTTTGAACTGTTTTTTTCCCCAATATTTTAGGCAAACTTGTACCATCCTTGCCTCTTTCCGTGATAAAGAAAACATCCATTACCGGAGCACAATAACCCAATAGTTCCCATGTTAGTTAAAAAGACTACTTGGCTATGAGAAGTGTTTTTAAAAGATGGAATAGCCTGCCAGGAGGAAGGTAAGTGTCCTGCATGGATTGCAAAACAGGGGCTTTCAAAAGGAAGGAGTCATGCATAATATTTTTATACATATTATTCCTTTACTTGTGAATAAGGTCAAGGATGTGATGTCCAGGGAAGCCTTAGGTGCAGTGACAGTGGAGTTTCAGATCCTGATGGAAGTGAGGAAAGCAAATAACAACATAAAGACCCTGGATATCAGGGAAGCAGACTTTGGCTTCGTCAGGAAATGGGTACACAGCATCTGTCAGTTTTGCCCAGTTTATCAGACTGCCCAGAGACACTGGATTCTCTGTCTTTCGACAGTTACGAAACTGGACTGGATAAGGCCATGGGCATCTTCATCTAACTTTGCAGTTACCTCCGTTTTGAACAGGGGGCTGGGTTACAGACCTCCAGAGATCCCTTCCAACCTAAATTATTCTGTGATTTATGCTATAATATTTTCCCTTTCTTTCTCTACTCACACTAACTGTTCTGTCTTTTCAGGTCTCAAATAAAAGACCAGCATAACTTTCTCTGTTTATACACATACTATGAAAATATTCATATAATTTGTCATATGACATATTGACTCAAAGTTGTTCAATGCATCACACTGCTGAACTAAACGTCTGCTTGCTTTTCCAAATCAGTTCTATGCAATGCTTACTTATGATAAACTGCTCTTAGCTGTAGTGCTCAACAGATAACAAGAGCAGGGTTGTGAATTAAGGTTTTGTAGTAAAAAGAATAAATCTATGAATTTTGTTTCAGTGAACCAAAATGGATTTTTATATTGGTTGCATAATGAAACAAGGTTAGTATATTCATTCTTTGGGTATGAATTGTCCATCTATTTGAGCATCCTCCTTAGTAATTTTTTTTAATTAATTCATCAATTACAATGAGATGAGACAAAAAGTCAAATGGTAGAGGTCTTAGAGATTAAATTACTGGAAGTATTATGAAACCTGATAGATAAGATAGTACCCTCAGCTCAGGAAGTGCTGCCATACCATTTTGAGTTTATTAGAAACCAGAAAATACATGTAGGAGAGATCTGTGAGTCCCAGTCATGGAGAAAGCTTCATCTGGAGCTCACTGCTAGATACCAGAGAACACAACCACAAGACAAATCCACTAGGAGACCCGCCTTTCCTAATACTCTTGCTCACAGTGCAGCTTGTTTTAAAAGTTTGTGCTAAGGATCCACTGCTGCATACTGTACAGCTAGTTTTGATCACGTTCATGTGTTGTGATTATAGAAACAGGGCAAGTCCTGGCCTACCAGTGAAACATTACATTGTGTCATATGATTGTTCAGCCCTTACGAAAAAGGACAGGAAATTTTATTGACATTTGATCTACTAAAGATACAAATCAATAACAAGTACAGATAGGATAAGACTGGATTTTTAACACAGAATCTGTGAGTTCCTACTCTTGGTATTGGTGACCCTTCTCCTCACAGCAGCTCTCAACTTTGATTTCCATAAAACCCACAATGTTACAGACTGGAGTGTGTTATGGTATTGGAAACAGAGAAACTTCAGAGGCAATAGTTTCTGTTTTTTGAATATAGTAGCATCCTGAACTTATTTCAGGGAATCCTGTTTCTGAGAAAATGCTTCCTCCTGTTAGAGACAAAGTTTTTGCTTCTGGCTTAGCAAATTTTGACTCTATCAGTAAAAAAAAATAAATACATGTATGTATATATGCATATAAAAATAAATAGATAAATATATATATATATTAACAATTTATTCTCTCCTATGAGTATGAAATAACAAACGCAGACACAGGGGAAAGGTGCTAAATTGTTTTTATTGCATTTCTTTTAAATGTACAGTATGCCAGATCAGCTCCCAGAGGCATTAAGTGAAAGAGCCCAAAAGCAACATAAACAAATTCAAGTATATATAAAAACAAATTCAACACTCAAAACCACCCTTCAGTAACTGGACTTCTGTTTCCAAGTCTAGGGAACCTCATATATGAAAATGACTTTGTAGCTTCCTTATATTTCTCTGTATCTGGGTATAACATCTCAGGATTTATTTTATTTTATTTTACTTTTTTGACAGCCAGAAGAAGAGTTTTGTAATTAGGTGTTAGATACTACACAGAAAAGAAATACCAAAGGAAAAAGTTGAAACTGTTGAAGGGAATCCAGAAAATAAAAGAAAACCTATTATGGCTGCAAGGCATAAATAATAATAATAATAATAATAATAATAATAATAATAATAATAATAATAATAATAATAATAATAATAATAATAGACCTTATTGCTGATTATATTACAGAATTGTCATTGGTTTTTTGTACTGAATATTCATGGCATGTACTTTGTCTCTGTAGTACCTATCACTTCTGTGGGAAAACACCAAATCTATTTAAATAACACCAAAAAAAATGTAGAAAAAGGTATTTATGAGTAGATTTCTCAGAAGGCCTAAAAAAGGCTCATTATTTTCTACCAAAGTCATCAACTTCCCACACTGTACCAGGCATGTGGAACAGGCCCTATGGAAGGTCCCAAAATTATGATGATTAATATCAGAAGATCAGCTCCTTTTAATATGCTGAAAAAATTTGGTCTTTCTGTAGGTCTTGCTGGCCTGGCTTTGAAAGAAAATCATAACCAGCTTTATCAAAAAGGTGGCCCTCCACTGTAGCCTGGAATAGCCTTATGTCTGCTCCAAAAGGCATCTCCTGGCACTTGCTCTGCCACTGAGGTCGCCGGGTTGTCATTTCCTGGAGTAGATTAGTCAGTAGATTGTGTGCTGATTCATATATAACAGTGTACAAAATAGCTGGATCAAACCTTGAAAGAAGAAATATAGAGAGACATATACATTAGTGGAAATGGGGACAAAATGCAGTATGTGTTTTTCAAGAGTAAATTGAAACTGGACAAACCTGATATTTTTCTGTTACTTTTAATAAGAGAATTGGTTTGGGGTTTTTGTTTGTTTGTTTTTTAAATAGATACGGGATACATTGTGGCTGTAATATACCTGTACCTCAGTAAAGTACCTGATGCCCTCCCTGCACAGAGGAACTCCTTGTTACCCTAGAAAGGAAGTTTGCAAGTTTAAAATCTTTTAAATGGATAAGAAAACTGTAATGCAAATATATATGAATGTGGCATATAGGAAAGCTCTCAGACTGGAGAGAGGCTAGGAGAAAAATCCCTAAAGGATTAGTCTTTTTCATGTTGTCTTTGACAACCTGGGTACAAAGTCATGCCATGTCTGATGCCAGCAGTAGTCAGTTATGATGCAGATACAGTGGGAAATGCAAAGCTAGGGACAGAAAAACTTTCATTTTTTGCCCAGGACTGAACGTGTACAGTTCTTCCATGCCTATTCTCCTAGTTCAGTATAGAAAGAGCTATAACAGATTACAGGAAAAAGAAAGGAGAGGAGATGAAAACTGTTAGTATGGACATTTATTCCATAACATGCTGGAGGTTTTATTCTATGCAGTCCAATGGAGACATACTGCAGAGATACTGTCTTGCCTTTTTAAAAGAGAGTGGCTGAAAAGAGGTTCAAATCAACCACTGACTAATCCAGTGGTTAAGTTAGTAGACTGGGATATGAGAAAGCCAAGTTTAGTTTCTGTCTTGGCCTCCAGGTGCTTATATGACCTCAGGCAAATGAAGGAATTGCTCTGTAAAGTTTCTCATCTAGTAAATGGGGATAAAAGTGACTTAGTAGTGGTTGTTGTGAGGAAAAAAGCATTAAAGATTACAAGATGTTCAGCTACTATTTTAAAAGGGTTCATGTGAACATCTTTCTTCTGGAAGCTGTCACAGGATTTAATGGAAACTGATGACTTGCAGTGAAAAATTTAGTGGTTATTAAATTTATGTAAACACTTAATGGGTTGTGTATGGTTTGATTCTAGCTGGTTTATCTGGGAAAGTCAGTTTATTATTATTTGATTTTAAGTTTCTTGTTACCTGCAACTTCAGGTATTATATTACTTAAACACCCTTCAACTTCTAGTGCTCTAACACTCAAGAAAAAAAAAATCTAGTGCTGAGGAAGTATACCCAATCCATGCAGTGGAGTAATCCTGTTTGTCCAGTTTGGGTATGAATCATTCTACGTGCTGTGTTAGTGTTAAATGACACAGCTATGCATTGTGTGCAGCTGTGCCATTGTGCCATACCTACTGCTGTGGTGGGTGCCACCCACACTCACCATTAAACTCAGTTTAACACACTTGCGCTCATGCAAAAGCTGGTGACCTGGCAACCCAACAGTCTCCTGGATTTAATACTAAAGAATAACTACTGGGTGACTGTTAAAAGGCCACAAGCAATAAGTGGAAGTCAGAGGGAACAGGAAGAGGGCAAGGAGAGGAAACAATCTCAGATTCCTTTTTCATTTAAAATCCAGTCTTTTGGGAAAATGTCATTTATTGCAGATAAAAATGCAGTGTGTTGCTGAGCAAGCGTAAGTAATTTTATCTAATTACTACAAATGGATTTTCCATGTGTGTGAATCAGCTGGGAGTACTAAATGGTAACAACATGTAGGAAGAAGGTGGATTTGGAGAAGATGGAAAGAATACCTTTAATAGCTGATCACAGTGAGCACTCTGGGGTAACAGGGAGGTTGAGAATGGTCTTAGGCAGTTTTAGAAAAAGAAGTTTCTGCAGCAGGACGTTGGAATAAGCTTTAAGAGACACATGAAAAACAAGAGTAACATCTGCAGTGATTTTGTAAATCTTCAAGTATGAGAAATCCATTAGAGCCAGGAGAGGCATTGCAAGTCCCATGATCTGACATTGCACACCAGTGTTTCCTAGAAGGAGCCAAAGATGGCTGTTATTAGGATAGACTAGTCAGGCTATATCAGAGATCAGCTCTTCAATGTTAAATTTTCGGGGCCAACATTTATCTAAAGAAAAAAAAGAAAAACTGATTTGGAGTAATTTGGTTTTGTGGAGCTGAGCTGGAGACAAAACAAAGGACCTTATTGAGTTATTAGCAGTCTTCACAGATTCAGCAATGGAGAAAAACTGTATAAAGAAGGCCAGAAGAAAGGCAATATGGGCTGTTTACAATCCCACTGATCATACCAGTTAGAGCAAGTCAATCTCCCTCTGACTTAATCTTTTGCTTCACAGAGGATAAACTCCTAACCTAGATCAATTAGACTGTGGAAGATTCAGTTCTGCACAAGGAATGGAGCCAGTTAAAAGCTTCTCAATAGTGGAGACAACATTAAATTATGCTGCCAACACACTTAAGAGGCTGGGCCCAGACTGCTACAGGAAAGGAAAATACAATGCAATAGACAGAATTAGGGTAGCTAGCTAATGCGAGAGTCATAGAAAATCATGCTTAATTGATTAATTAATGTTTTCTGCTCCTTCCAGAAAGGTAGAGGCAATCAGGGGATGTAACTCCTGTTGTTGGAATGGGTCACCTCTGAATCTCTCAGAAGAAGCTGCCACCCCACAGACCTCAGTACTTCCCTTGACACTACCATCAGCCAGCATGGCTTTCCAGGGCTTTGGCAGGCAGGGAGGAAGTAGCAATTTTGCTCTTCCCAGACAGCCTAGATAGATGCCTACTTACCTTTACAAGATAAGGGTTGTTATACCAAACACAGTAAAAGATTAATCCAATATAGTTCTCTTCAGACTGTTCACCAGAGTTAATCGTAAGCTCATTAATATTGTGGCAATTATTATTCATATGCATTAGCTTTTGGGTGGCCCATCCTGAACATGAAGGACTAAAAACATGTAGTTATTAAACAGGAACCTGGTAATGTTTATACCAAGAAGTTAGGCGATTCTCATATTCTCCTACAGAGGATGGCAACTATACACCCTTTTGGCCATCATCCTGCTCTCTTTGGCTTTCTCCTATAAGGCACTATGGTTGATTATCAGCCCCTTAGCGCTGTTGAAGCATTCAGCAAATAGCATCTGCCTTGCTAAAATCAGGCGAGCATTCACTTCATGCATGGGCTGACTGATTGATGCTTTGACACTACATGTGGTTTAGTACCTCACTCTGTCCTGGCTGAGATGCCCATCAGCTTCTCCTGTACCCATGGCTCCTGTGGATGGAAGGCCTTGGGGGCACAAGACTCACTCTGTTTGCTTGATGTTTTGACATACAAAGGGTGTGATATATGATTCCAAAAGGTCAAGGACAAAAACATGTTGCTACAGGTGGGTAGACATTATCTGGTCTGTGTGATACAGTTCTGTCAGCAGCACTAGAGATATGTGCTCAGGAGAAGGGTATCTAAGTTATAATCTAGTTTATCTCAGCTAAGACAGGTGATGCATTGTTCTTGGAGCAGCAGTGTGGCAGGACCCATCCTTCATGCACTGCAGTACCTGAGAATCATGTCAATGGTTTACGGCAGCTAGTAGAAAGCCAAGATTTGGTGGGGGGAAGTAGGAATTGGCCTGAAAAACAGTTTGGTTTTATAAGGGGGGAGGGAGAAATGATAAATATGACAGATGTAGTGTGCATCTCCAATTTAGAACGTCATGTCAGCGTGTTTTAGAAAGCCGCTGGTCCCCAGCTAGAAGCTGAATTTCTCCCTTCACCTGAGGCACTATAACTGATCATGTGTACATGCCCAGCTCCTCACATTGCAGAGTAATCCAGGATGGATTACAGCAGCTGTTTTATTCCATGCTACTGCAGACTAAAAGCCACATGCACAGTGGCAGCTTCTTATTTCCCCCTGCAAAAACATGGATTTTGAAACTGATATGTTAGCATACCACATGGTTCCTTGAGCTTGCTCTCTGGACACATACCGAGTCCTGTTCAGAAGGACCCTAAAACACTCTGAAAACTTTATCATGGGCCTGATGATATCTCAGAGCAGAAGATACAAGCATGGACCTGTGACACATTGCAGTTATGCTAGGTGTACTCTTTTGTTCCTTTTTTAATGCTGAGACCATCAGCAATGTGACCATATTGAAAAGAAAGCTTTGGAGTATTCTGGAAAGCAGCCTTCTCTGAGACAGATGGCCTGACCTATGTAGTGACATGTAGTGTTGCTACATCAGGTTAGGAGGACCTGAAGAAGGAAGGATCCTATAGCCCATAGACACAGCAAGGCAAACAACAGAGTAGTTGAGGAGTACTTGAACTTGGACTGTCAGAAAGCAAGGGCTAACTCTCCTTCAGTTTCTTCCTATACAGCCATAAGACCATACATAAATGTATTATCAGCATCTCCTGCTATCTTGGTAGATATTTGTCCAAGAAAAAGAAAAAATAGAAACAGATGCTGACCCTCATCAGGATAGAGTTCAGCTTTGATTTAAATAAAATCATTTGAGATCATAATTTGTCCTGAAGTGAAGTAGGGGGTGATACCTCAGTCCCAGAGAGCAGGAGAGAAAGAGATTTCTCAGGGTAAGAGAAATGGCAGTGTCCCAGTCAGGGGAGAAGTTTCTCATTGAGTCTAAATCTGTTCCCCAGTCTGTGGAGTGTCTGTGGAAGGTTGTTACAGGGTTAATAAGATCTGCAGTGACCAGGAACATCATCAGTACAGAAAATGCCAAAGCCATCTGAGGACATACAGGGTAAAATGTAAGGAGTACTCTGAAATCTGCTTCTTTGTGAAAAACTCTGCTTGCTGGCAGCAGAAAGAGCAGTCAAGTCTCGTGCAGGAGGGCTCTACAAGCTTTCTTATTCCTGTTCTTACGCCTCAGTAAAGGATTATCTGCTTTTTCCCCAGCTTCTCTTTACCCCCCCAGTCATTGCAGTGAGTTTTTCAAATGACTCTATCAGTTTCATGACAGTTGCGTCCAGAGGCTTCAGACAAAAGTCATGCTCCATTGCATCAGGGCCGCCTCCTGACCTGGGAAAAAGACAGTTTTCTGCTTGGTTCATATGGGGAGGTTCCTGTCAGAGAAAGGACTAACCTAAACTTGGTGGAAAAGTACTTGCACCTGGTTACTTTGATAATGAGGCACAGGGATGTTAACTGGCTTGGCCAAGATCTCAGAGAAACCTATGTCAGAGGTATGAGGTGACTGCAGACTCCCCATATGAACCAAGCAGAGAAAGGAGAAGGTCTTGCTCCTTACAAAGATGTAGCACTAGATGGACCTAAGTGCCAGATCTGGAAGATCGTTAAATCAGGTAGCAAAGCCTATGGAGAGAACATGTTACAATTCTTCTGTCTCAGCCCTAGATTCACTTAAGCTTGCAAGGAGCAAGACCTTCTTCTTTCTCTGGGAGAAAGTACTGGTTTTGGCATGGATGAATGGTTGGTTGTGGCAAATAAAAGCAATTCATCCGAATGCATCACTAATCATGAGGGAACAGGTGTTTTGCAATGGACTGCAGGGGTTTCTGGAGAAGGATCAATGAATACAAAGGAGGGAGAGATTCCAGCCAGCTGGACAAGCTCTACTGCCATTTAAGGTCCAATTGACCTGAACTGCACAAGGTGTCCCCAGCATTTCATTCCTACCTTTGGGGGTAAATATGGCTCTGTAGTAGGTAACAGAGGTTTTTTTGGCTTCCTCACACAGCATCTCGGACTTAAAACTTCCAAATAAGCTCTCTTTACCCTATTAACATCAAGCAAAATATAGAATCACCGTCCTTCAAAGCTCTTCCCTTACTCTCAGGGAAGCAGCTGCCTTCACTGAACTCTCTCCCTCATAAGCAGGAAGTCTTTTAAACCTTTAAACTGGGAATTAAATGTCGTTGTTTCTACCACTCAAGGCACTTTCCCATTAGAGATACGTAATTACATTAGCTAGAAGGACAAATTGTCCTACTGGATCTTTAAAGGAGCCGTATACTCAACCACAGGTAGGTCTTATGCTGACCATATACAGTAGCGTGGATCCCCCACAGGCAGTGAGATACATAATGCAGTTGGATTCCTGTCATCAGCGGCGGCTCAGCTTGCTCGGCATCCAGAGAAGTGATGGACGCACTCCTCTTCCTGCTCCTGACTCCTGCAACCTCCCCTCTCTCATATCCCAGGGTTGCTAAGCAACCTCCTGCGCAGTGGAGTGAAAAAGAGCTGTCAAATTTATTATTTTTTGTCTTAAAGAAGAAATGTCTCCTATGTAACTAAAAAATCACAATCAAGAACTGTTAGTTTAACATCACAATGAGACCTAATCTCCACTCCTCTCCCCATTCCCTCATTTGGAGTCCTGCATAATTTCAGAGGACCCAGGAAAGGGTTGTACCTGAATAAGTGATATGAAGTGAAATGAAATAAAGTTTGAAGCCAGCTCTGCTTTTCACATTTGCAGCTGGTTTGGAAGTGAGGGCACCAGCAGGGTCTCCCACACTGTTGAATTAAGCATCTGACAAACTGCAGGAAATAGAAGCCAGTTATTCACAGGGGGTTGTATTTGCCAATGGCAGGGGAATTATATACATTTAGAAATAAAACAAGACATAGATTTACCATACATCTACAATGTATTTCTCGTAGTGATTGGCATGTCTAGTGTGTGACGACTACGGTTCTTCTGAACTGACCTTATGAGGTGGCAAAATAACTCTACAGCAGGGGCAAGATGGCATCGACTTCTGAAGTCACTTAACATGAATTAGTCTCTCCTCCACACACACTACATTCATACACATATATACAAGGAATTCAAAGTCAAACATACAAGATGGTACTGAGCTGTACATTCAGATCTAAGTTTGCCTATTTGAATAGTGGGTCTTAACTGGGAGAAGACAATCACCTGTATCCCCTTCATCCAAACTAGTGACCAAGTCTCTAACTCTTGCCAGACTTCCGGACTTTATCTGGCTCTGGAGTGTTATGGAGGTTTTATAGATCTTATATAAAGGGACATCATGGGTAAGATTTATAATATGTAGTATGTAATTGGGTGTTGAATCAGGATTTAACATGTAACATAGATACATCCCATGTATCACATATCACAAGGAGTGAGAAAGAAAAATGAAGAGCGTTACAAGGGTGTATGATTCCCACCTTAATAGGAAATCTATCAATTTGCAATGCCCTCATCACCCTAGGAAGTAGACTGCATCCCACACTTCAGAGAAAGGTGAAAGAAACTAAGAAATTAGGTTGTTATTGTTAACCTAACCTAAGGAAAATATCTTTCCTGGCCTCAAATTACTTGATTGGTGTAATTGGGTTCTGAGATGTCTACTATTTAGACAATACTGACTGCAGAACCAGGGACTTCTGCTGCTTCTGCTTCAGATAAAGTGTCATGGTAGCCTCTTCAGCTCTGTCTTTTCAGACAATAGGCTCTTCAGGACTTTCCTGATCACATCTGGTATTTCAGCAAGTTGCTTGGTCTGGTGATTCATGAGGCAGTCATGGACAGAAAGCATGAGGCACAACCCTAGGCTTGGCAAGCTGAACATATGGCCACAGACTTTCAGAAAGAGAAGCATAACTATTACCTATTCCTCTTGAGACCTGAGCATAGAAGGATGTGCATGATAAGCTGAAGCCTTAATCTTTACATGGCATGCACCCCTTAGGAAAGGAGAAATCAAAATATACTCAACTAAAACCCTCCTCGTCTCAAGCAGGGCTTGATAAAACTGTCTGAATAATGAACAAACAGATTCACTAGTTTGTGAATTAACACCTTAAGTGTAATTTGCTGCTACCTCATGGGAACACAGTCTCTGATTACTGGTTATATTTAAATAACCGTCGGGTAGTAATGTAAATGCATGCTTGTGATTCCCAGGCTTCATGAATTTGCACCAAGTTTGCATTCCCTATTCATTACTTGTCCTTTATGGGTTTCTTTGGGAAAAAAAAGTAAGAAAGTCATGGAAAAGAAGCAAAGCTTTTGGGGCCAAAACCACACCCATGATAATTATGGGAAACAAACAAATACCTAGTGAGGTCATTCATCCACAGGTAAATGAGGGAGTGGGAAGGAGGAGTTTTTGAATGATTCACAAACCTGGGGGGAAAAGAGGTTGATTTTTTTAGTTTGTTTAATCCATTTTAATCAGATTTACTGGCTGTGCATCATAATGAGGTGGTGTCACCTTTTTTGAGCACAGAACATGTATTTCTTACAATGAGGAACAGTCATTAGAAAAATTCTTCCTCAAAAATTACCCTCCTTGTCTTTTCCACTCCTTATCTGTGCAGGGGTTGATACAATTTTCAAGCTAAACATGTAAGAAGTTCAGGTAATGATAGAGCAGGTGTGCCTAGGGAGGACTAAATTATGGGAGTCAATAAACAATTATGGGGTAACATCTGGATGACCGAAAGAATGTTAGCAGCACTAATACAGAAAATAATGATTTTTCTGCTCCATGTGTAGGTCTTTTAATGTCCAAGACACAGGCTTACAGATTCAATGGTTTTCTGGGTTTGAAACTTCATAAATAAGACTAATCTTGCATTTACACTGGTGCTGTCTTAGACTGTCTGATAAGATCTAGCTTTTGCAGTATCAAAAATCCATAGCATGACAGTAGGGAACAGAGATGACCCTCATGGCAGAATATGGAATAATTTACATCGATTCAGCAAGGTTTATGTGATGCCATCATGACTTTGAAACCAGAAGCATTTACTGTGAAGTTCAAGAAAGTCTGGTTCTGAAATGTTGCATCTTCTCCCATCACTAATATTAATGTACATATCAATATATCAGTCTTATATATCAGTAATTGTTTATGCAAGAGGTGAAAGGACAGTCCCATTGCTGGACATGACTGTAAAGACCTGAACTCTTGAGAATGTCAGAACTCAAGAGGATAATGTTTCAGAAGCAGATGGCACCATCTAGGCTCATTTTATGGCAGGGTACATGTGTCCTTTCCACTTGTGGTTACCTGATCTCATTGTCTGTTGCAAGTGTCTTTAGTGAAGACATGAGCAAGCTTTGAGACAGGCTGTTAAAGGCAGAGAGCACAAGAAATCACTTTGAATGTCAGAACTACCAATGACAGTGAGAGGAAACCCAGGCACCACAGTACGTTGAGAGAGGCAGTAGCGAGGCATCAAAATCATTAACAAATATAGCTGAAATTGCTTAAGCAGGGTGGTGTTGACAGAAATCTAGGCATATTCATGCAGGATCATAACAAAAAAGTTATATTTTTCTTAGGAGGTTTAGATGAAAAATAATCTATAATATGAAGTGCTACACAATTTAGAATGTTAATGAAAAAAAAAATCTAAAACTGATGATTGAATCTTGTACTTTAGCCACAGGAGAAATGAGCTCCCAGGGCTCTTTCCTTTTTGCAACCTCTGGAGTATCTTTCTGTCATCCAGAATATGAGAACAGATTCTTCAAAGTGTAAGTCTGGGTGTGCAGTGCCTGTGTATGAATTAAAATAGACTGAACAGTAGAGGTGATTTAGCAAGCAGTTGATAGGCTTTGCTTTTCTGAGCTTGTTCTTGACAAAATAGACCAAAACCAAGAAAAAAAGTGTAAAAGCAGCTAGAAATGAGGCTGCTCTCCTAGCAAGTTATACTTGATTCTACAGATTTCTGCCTGAAGGTTCAAAAATGGCAATGTCAATATTTGCAGTGTTGGTGGGTAAATCACCACCACATAACGCTATGCTTTTTCCCATGACACTTGTCTATGTCCCTTTATACAAGATGAAAATTCCAACCATGGTGCCGTGCCAAGATGCTCCTTTGATGTACAAAAACCACTGGAGCACTTGAACTTCCTTCAGGATGCATCTTGTGCCAAAATCTCCTGTCAATTTGGAGCTGGACAGCCTTGATTGCTCAACTGCTTTCAGTCATTTCTGAAAGGCTGATGTCCATCATATAGTGACTAAATGAAAGGGATTGAATTTGGTTGTCTCTTGGCAAAGTCTTCTGACTTTATGTGAAAGTGGAAAGAGTGAGTGTATAACACATTGGTCTACTGATGACTCCAGATGGAAAAGAAAGTTTATCCAGGGCTGTTATATGACCTATTTCTCAATTCTCTGTAGTAACTTATTAAATAAAATCTCTGGTGGAAAAAATTCTCTCTTCCAAAATGTCATTTTCGCTCTAAAAAACTCTGCCTTGAACAGAGGAGTGTCCTTTTAGATATAGATCTTTGACAAGGGTTTTGTTATCTCAGAGGACTTACTTTGTGGGTCAGGATCTCACCTAACAAGACATCATTTGTTATCACCTTGAGATGGAAGCACTACAGATAGTTGCCATACAAGCTCATCACCAGGATTGCTTTTCAGGGTCAAAAGGTCTACCTTTGGTTTTGCATACTGGCAGAAGTCTGGATCCAGGGTGTGTTCAAAGAGAAGTCTGCTCCCAGGAGGCTTGGTTATAGGACCACTCCCACACTATGTGGAGACAGGACACCATTTGGATCACCCACTGAACCTCACCAAGTAAAATTGAAGCCTGATGGCTTGTAATCAGCAAGAACTCCAGTGTAAACAAGGACAATCCTCAAGTTCATGGACACACCAATACGCCCTGCTCAAGCAAGAAAGGATAAGGAGACCTCAGCCCTAGTACAGATGATTTTGCTGACATCGGTCAGGTTAGTCTGGAGCAGCTTTTATAAAGCTGAAGCCACTGTAGCACATTACAATGGGTGAGAGAGGTGGAAAGGCTCTGCATAGGGAAAAAGTAAATACTGCTGAGCCACAGATTGACTTTCAAGGTTAATTAGACATTTAGTTTTAGCTGCTCTCACAATAGATCAGTCATGTCACACTGTAATCAAAACTAACACCTTCCAGTAGGCTTGTTAACTATTCTAACATAGGAGGCAATTGTTTCAGTAATAAAGGCAAAGGTAAGGAATATTCCTTTGTGTATTACAGACATTTATAGCAGCAGCAGCAGCACCTGTCCCCTGGAACTGTGAGCTGTACTATTTGTGAAGGAAAGACCTGAATTTTTTTGTTTATTTTCTTGTAACACCAATATAGAAGTCTGGCTGAATCAAAGTGATTCATGGAAAAAGATCAAAAATAAAGAGCTGCTTGGTCCAGATGAGGACAATAAGAATCCTGATGAATAAAACCACTACCTGCAAAAGAGTGCAGTTATATTTTTAAATTTAAATATGTCATATTCAAGTATATAGAAAGATAAGCCCAACAAGCTTTAGACAGAACAGAGGATCTGAGGATAAAATAATTTACTCCAGAGATGTGTCTTCAAGATGTGTGAAACCAAACTTCACCCACAACCATGTTATACAACAAGAACCTCATGTTTTGGACCAAGGGCCACAACAGAAAAGAAGGGAAACTATGTTCCTTTTAGCACCTCCTCTATGTAGCTCTGCCCAGGAGTACACCTCACTGAAGGTCTCCTGACAAGAGATTTCCAAGGCTGTATGGTACATTCAGCATATCACTGATACTATGATGACAGCAGATTTGTCAGCCCATCTGTTAGCCTTTTCATGCTCTTCTCACTTCTTACAATAATTGGAAGGTTTCCATGTTTCCTTTGGCCTGACTTGTTCTATCTATCTACTAATATAGGAGATGATCTGGATCCTTCAGACACACCAAAATAACAGTGGAGCATTTTTCTTTTGGTTCTTCCAGGTCCATGTGCCCATGTGTCTATCTGATGTTTGGTGAATTCCCTCTGTGGGCTGAAAAAGATCTGTAGGAATACCTGAAAGCCTCAGAGATCCTCAGACTCCTGGAGTCATCCAGTTCCTCTGAAACAAGATATTATTCTGGATTGCCCAAAATCAGTCTCCTCAGTCATCTCTTGCACTAGTAGTAGAGAGCAAAATTAGTACTCAGTCTCCAGAGCATGAAGCATGGATTAAACACTTATTTCCTTATCAGTACTTGTATAAATGCTGGTAAAGTCTGAGTTTTAGCCGTGTTACAATGACAACAGACCATGATCTTGGCTAATTATTTTAAGCCTGTTCATGTGTTAAAGCTGGACGTGTGTCAGGTCCCTCCTGGACATACTTTGTTGTGTGCATGAGTTTCTGCTAACCTCTAGTCACGAATGAATACTTCTTTGTTTGGGTTTGCAAGAAGAATAAGGAATAGAGACACATTTAAAGGAAAGACTGAGAAATTAAATGACAAATGTGAAGCTAAGGAAAAGTATGGAGGTGAAATGAGAGGTAAAGGAAGTTTTTGTAAAGTTATAATTACTAAAAATCCATTTTTAACAGATTATGACAAATGCAAATATTATATTCCAGTGACTCCTTTGAATTGTATGTTATCGGAAGTATAATTTTCCCAATATCTGTATGTACCATAAAATAGGGGCACAACATCATTGCCTATGATGTATTCAGTCTTTTTTTGCAAGTGAGACTCCTCTAGAGGATGAAGCATGGCAGGAAAACTTGGCCCAAAGACTAAGGAAACAACCAAACAACAGGTTCCAGGAGGTTCTGTAGCAGTGCATCACATCTGAAAGAGGTTTGAATTTGTCTGAAGATGCTTTATTTTCTTCACAAAAAAATTGAGATTTACTACCAAAAGCAGGAAGCCTTCATAAACACTGTTTTGCTCATGACCCCATTTTCAATTCAAGATGTTGTATTAACAGGCATATATACCTCTTATCCATATATGATGAGGTCTTGTAAAAATATTGCAAGAGATGTTAAGGCATTTGGAAGAGAATTATTGTAATGAAGTGGAAATTTGGTCTGGACAAAAAAACAAAACAAAACAAAACAAAACAAAACAAAACAAAACAAACCACCAGAAGGGAAGGAAATCATAGAAGAAAGAAGCAATTTGGTGACTAATATTGAAGAAGGAAGAAAGAAAAGCCAGGGTGAAAAATGGAAGTCCTGATCTGAATTTAGCAACAAGACTGCGTAGCTACATAGCCATGACACAGGAATAAATGTGCTTTACATGCCAGTACCTGTAGGTCTAAGGACTGCTTTAGCCTCCTAAAGAGGCTAAAGAGCTTCAAAGTAGTTTTGCTCTCCAAGCCCATGATTCAGGTGTTCTGAACATCAACACGTTCCCCCTTCCCTCAGGCTGTTTTCTTTGGCAGTTGCTCAGCTTTTCCATTAAGATTTGTACATTATTGCACAGGCTGCCAATAAGTTGTTGCATATACGGCTGGCATTGCCAGCTACTGCTTGAACCTGCTGGCAGTTTCCTGGTAGGTAGGAATTAATTCTCCAAAGAAGGAAAAAAATCTGTGGTTTATAAATATATCTTTTACTACTCAGCCTGCAAGAAACTTAAATGAGGAAGACATTTTTCTTCTTTCTTCTGTACAAACTTATTGCCCAGCATTTTTACTTTCTTTACTCTTAGTAGATGCTTTTCTCAATATAGATGCAGCTGACCTCTCTTGGATGAATGATGTCAGGCAACACTTCACCAACAGTTTCCTTGATAGTTATAGAGCAGCTCAGATTCCTTTGCTGGACCAGAAACATCAAGTTTCTCCAAGCGTAAAACAGCACTTCTCCTTTAGAGAAAAGACAGAAAAGCTCTCCTTGACCACACAAGGGGAAGGGACAGAGACCAAGAAGCAAACTATGAGCAACCCAGCTCAGAGCCTCCAGTTCTGTCTCACATGTGAGGCTTGTGCCGTGTGGCAAAACCTCCCATAAACCATTCTCCCAAAAGCTGGCTTCTCCCTTCCTCTGACAGAAACACAGTGTGCCCTGCTGTGGACTCCATATCCCCTGAACTGTAGGAAGAATTACTGGCCTGGGACATGGCAAGGCGTTTCCCTCTGAGCCATGAGCTGGGTGGCAGCCACCTCCAATGCACATGACTCTAAAACTGTACATGTTTGTTGACCCATGCCAGACTGGTGGGAAATTTCATAACTAAGAACACTCCCAAACTCATAATTTCTAATTTCCTTTGTAATAGGAGACTGCACAAAAAGACATTCATCCTCCAAGTGAGCCTTTAAGGAAAACCAAGCAGAGAAATCTGGGCAAGCATCACTCTCTAATCAGCAATCAAACTTCCCTATGAAGCTCTAGAGAGCCTGATTAAAAGCAGATGTGGGTAATCTTAATGAGGGAAAAGATATAGCTGCCAGGAGAACAGAAAGTTACATGAAGAGCCCTTGACTCTGTAGTAGACTGTCATACAGGGTTAATAGATTTGGGCAGGCAGCAAGCTGCGGTTTTATGCTGCTTTTTATTAATCACACGAATTGTGTGTTGCACTGCAGGATGAGCAGAGGGAATTTGTAAAGGTGCAGCCCTCCCAAGGTACACGGCTCTAAAATTGAAACACAGTCTCTCTTTGAGAGATTTAGGAAGCACTTGTCTACCAGGTATCCATGAGGTTGCAAGCTACCCTTTTTCAGTTACAGTATCTCCTTGAAAAAGTAGGGCATAGAAGAGAAGGATTCTGCCAAGCAGAAGAAACACTCTGAAAACAAATCATGGCGAGAGGGGCAGTTTCATTCTTCCTAACTGGTGATGCCTGTGTGTCTCTGCCTGCTAAGGGGCTGGGGGTTGAGGGGGGGAGGTGTTCACTTCTGGCAGGGAAATGACATCGAAGTTTCCAAAGGTAATTAAAATTTATCTTCAGCTACTGGAAAAACAAAACACACAGGGAATGCCTTAATTGGCAGCACTGTGGAACAGAATGTTTGTATTTACAGAAGAAAAGAGCAGTCCACACATCAGTAATGGAAGGAGGTTCAAAAAGCATTAGTTGGGGGGAAAAAATCATGCTCGGAGACTTTCCAGTTAGAAACTTTCCTCAGCAGCTTAATGCAGTGATTTTCAACTGCTTTTGAACTCCCAAGTCCTAACAAAGCTCTCTAGAATTGAGGATCCAATGTGGATATGTCACTTCCATAGATTGCATGTATATATATGAACTGGCATTTCTTCAGGTGCCTAACAGGGGTGTCTCAGACATAACTGTAGATCACAAACAGTTCATAGACCACAGAACATTACTCTTGCAGTTGGCTGATCTGTTTATCTATTTCCACATCAAAAGGCCATCTGAACATGTCCACAATATGTTTATCCTTACAACATTCCTATAAGGCAAAATGATACTTCAGCCCATATGTCAGACTAGATATTTCTGACAGTCATGAATCACTTTCCTGTCTTGAGCATACTTTCCATGGCTTTGGTCACTAAAACGTCTTTGTCCAAATTGCTTCACTATTAAGAGATGACATGACATGATATGGCAAAGAATTTTTTCTCAAAAGATTTTTTGATTTTAAAATGCATCTTATTGAAACTGTACTTTTGGCAGAAGTGAGTTAGTTTGGATTAATTTTTAAGCTAAAAATGGGCCAATGTTGTCCAAAAAATTTCTTTGACACTCATAAAAGGAAGAAAAAAATGTTTCAATTTGAAGTGCCTTTGTATTTAAACATGAAGCTAATTTTAGTCAAGTCTTTTTTTGAAGTCAACATCTAAATGAATATTTTATGATTTTCAGTATGAACCTTTTCAGTGGGCCCTGACAGAACACATTTCAGCATGACCAGTTTAGGGGAAGATTTGTGGTTTGCACTTTTTAGGTTTAAGGTGGAATGTTTAAAACAGGATCTTGAGTTTGTTTTTTTCAGAGGTGATATTTTCTTTTCCTGATTCAATTTTCCCTGTCACTTGGGAGATGATTAAATAAACAAAAAAGCTTTGCTAATACGAAATTTCTCCTGATGATCAATGCAAATTTTTTTAAATGGCCTCCACACAGCACAGCCTCACATCTATGCAAAACTGAGAATAATTTTACATATTCAGATATGCATTTAAATCCCAGTTAAAGTGTTTTCTTTTTCAAGGTAGAATATACTTCAGAAAACCTTGAGGAAAAAGCAATGGTCTCAGTGGTAAATGGCTTTGTGCACCATAGGGTCCAAATTTGTACATAATCTTAAAGACCCTTTTTTCTTGAATAAGGCATGTATGTATTGACTTTGGGGTTTTTGTAAATTCATCAAAGGCAGCATGGATTCAAATAAATGTATAGGAAAGACATCCTTTTCTGTAAGGGTAAGAAATCTCTAGAAATACCATGTACAAGCAATAGCACCTGAAAGAAAGCCTCCTTGGATGTGGAAAGAGACTGTTATGAAAACGTGTGGTGATCCAGAACATGTCTGTGCTGAAGCAAAGTACGTACTGTTTCCCAGTTTAAACAATGGGTAGAATTTAGGGAAGATACTGGAAATGAGCCCAAGCTAACTTTATAAATGATTAAGTGATAATAATTCAAAATGAATTCTAGTCTGCATAATTTAGGCATGTAATTTGCCCACTACATTTTAGTACTCAGTGAGCAGTTCTAATGTAAGCATTGGAATTCCCCATCATGTCAGCAGCAGTAGGTGTTCTTGAAGACCTCCCAGGTGATGTTCCCTACTGAAATGAAGCCTTTAGACTTATGCTTTTTCATCTGAAGACTCTTTCAACATGTGCCGCTGCTAGGCAGAGTAGTTCTAGTGGTTACTGTGGTTTTGATGGCCTGTGAAGGTACAACCACAAGATAGCCACAACCTGAATTTAGTGTTCAGGGCTTCTGCAGCGTGTCCTACAAGGGATGTCCTCAGATCACACCAGCTAGCAGAGCATTTCCTGTAGGATTTGTTGAAGCAGAGAAAAAAAAAAGTTTGTTGGCTGATATTTATCTGCTGTGCAATACAGCTCATTTGCTCTAACACAGACACGTATCCCTCCCAACTGTGTTTACACAGCAGCTAATTTCTACTTGCGGCTGCTGCTGTTTATAAGGAGAACCAAGCAATTGTTCCTAACAATTCTCTAAAAATAAATGTGCCGCCTTTACTAGGGTTATTAGAATTCTAAATAGTGCATTTCATGATCATTTATAATGCAACAGCCTTAATAAACAGTGCCAAATTGGTCTTAGTATTCTTGAACCACCCGTTGCTCAGTTTCTCTCTCTCTTTCCATTGCCTTTATGGAAAGAATAACAATAAATCATTTTATATTTAGAAAACTCCTTTTTATCTAGAATTAACCAAAAGGATTAACAGCCCTCTACCCAGTCCTCAAGCCCTCAGCTTAGACAAAGAAAACATCAACCATGACAGGAATTGGACCAATTTCTGGAGCAGGACTTATCTGTGTTTATTTATTTTTGACTGCAAATATTACAGCAGAGTAGACTAGGTTGTAAAATATTCTGGTTCAAAACCAGAACTGCAGAACAGAATTTAGTCAGACATTTAGCATAAACCTTTATTCTTGAAAAAAATTGACATGAGCTTTTTAATGACATGAATAAAAAATGCTTTTTTAAAAGGCTTCTCTCAAAGGCAATAGGCTCAAAAGAGGTGTCCCTAATAGCAGTCCTTGGAGGTTGACTCAGTATGGATCTGTAGGTTAAACTATCCTCCAAGGCTCAACAGGAGCACTTACTTCTATAGCGAGGGACTCCATCCTAGTCCCCTAACTAGCTCTGTGATAAAGGTTACATACTTTTCAGCATATTTGATGTGAGCTTGCTTTTCACTACAGCTAAAGCAATTGAATCCACTGCTCTGAGTTCTGCTTAAAAGTGACACTGGCTGAGAGGAATGAATGGCTGAAAGATATTGATGAACAGTGTTGGACGGCACAGTGCTTAATAAAAATGAGTCACACCTTGGCAGCTTCAGGAATGACCCTACAAATAATTAGGAAATTAAACTTACTGGAAGAGAATCTGGTGCAGAGTCAATTTTTGTTTTTCTTCTTTCAAATTCAAGTTTCTTTTTCAACAGCAACCAAACTCCCCTTGAAAAGAAACCAAAAAAACCTCAGTTAAGCACTCCAGGAACTACACAGCACTCTGGACAATGATCTTTGTCTTATTTGGTATTTGCTATTTGGCTTTCTAGAAGTGTCAGGACTAGGACTCATTTGTTTGGTACAGGTCATCCACCATCTTTTCCAAGTTCATTCAGATTACCAAACTGAATGTCCTGTGAAGAAGAGCTTATTTTAAAAACCTCTTCAAATACAAGCTTCTACTTTTTTTTTTTTTTTTCTCATTTTATAGAGATTTTTGTTTTGGAGGAGTGGAGTAGTTTAAGAAGTTTACAACCATTTACAAAATAAGGTTACACTTGATAAATACGTTTGGTAGGTAAAAAAATGAAAATGTTGCAAGGATTTTGAATCCTAGTGTTGACATTTGTTAAAAAGTTTATTTTTTTAACTTTCAGAATAAGTTTTATTTTTTATGTTTTCAGTGTTTTGCTTCAGAATGACATATATATTTTTGAGAAGTTAAAGCTGAACTACATCAAAATTAAAAGGCTAAATCAAAGTTGAAAACCATGACATAGTTGAAATGAAACATGACATAGTTGTGCTATTTGAAAGAAAGCTCTCAGCTTGGCATATAAAAGGTGTTTTTCTCTTTCATACACACACTATTTGTTTTAGTTCAACTATAAACAATTATTGCTGCCCAATTTTCCAGTTGGATGCCAAATCAAAATGGCAGCTGAACTACTGTTCTGCATGTCAATTTAATCCAGATGATCCATATCTTGAATGGGTGAATTTGTGAAGAGAAGAATTTCTAATCTAATAATTTCATAGGCGACTCCCTTCTGAGGGGAACAGAGGGCCCGATATGCCGACCAGACACATCCCATAGGGAAGTCTGCTGCCTGCCTGGGGCAAGGATAAGAGACATTACTAGGAAGCTCCCTAGGCTAGTAAAATTGTCCGATTATTATCCACTATCGGTTGTTCAGGTTGGCAGTGACGAGGTAGTTGACAGAGGCACAAAGACGATCAAAAGGGACTTTAGAGAACTGGGGTGATTACTTGAAGGATCAGGAGTGCAGCTAGTGTTTTCCTCCATCCCGTCAGTAGCCAGGAGGCATACGGAAAGGAAGAGGAAGACCCATCTCATTAACACGTGGCTCAGAGGCTGGTGCCAGAGGTGGAATTTTGGGGTTTTCAATCATGGGGCCGTTTACATGGCACCAGGCCTGCTGAAGACAGATGAGGTTCACCTGTCACAAAGGGGGAAAAGGACTCTGGCTCAGGAGTTCGCAGGCCTCATTGACAGAGCTTTAAACTAGATGCGAAGGGGGAAGGGGATAAAAGCAGGCTTGCTAGGGATGAGCCTAGGGGCGGCATGCCTGTGTTGGAGAAGAGATCAATAGCTCAACTGAAGTGCATTTACACCAATGCACACAGCATGGGCAACAAACAGGAGGAGCTGGAAGCCATTGCGTGGCAGGAAAACTATGATGTGGTCGCCATCACGGAAACATGGTGGGATGACTCACACAACTGGAGTGCTGCAATGGATGGCTACAAGCTCGTCGGAAGGGATAAGCAAGGAAGGAGAGGTGGTGGGGTAGCCTTGTACGTTAGAGAGGAGTGTTTTGATTGTCTAGAGCTCAACAAAGGTAATGATAAGGTTGAGTGCTTATGAGTAAAGATCAGAGGGAAGGCTAATAAGGCAGGTGTCCTGTCTGTTATAGACGACCCAACCAGGATGAGGAAACAGACGAAGTATTCTACAAGCGGTTGGCTGAAGTCTCACAATCTATCTCTAGCCCTTGTTCTCGTGGGAGACTTCAACTTACCAGATATCTGCTGGAAATACAGCACAGCAGAGAGAAAGCAGTCTCAGAGGTGCCTGGAGTGTGTGCAAGATAACTTCCTGACGCAGCTGGTAAGCAAGCAAACCAGGGGAGGTGCCCCACTAGACCTGCTGTTTACGAACAGAGAAGGCCTGGTGGGTGATGTGGTGGTCGGAGGCTGTCTTGGGCTCAGTGACCATGAAACGATAGTTTTCAAGTCTTGGAGAAGTAAGGAAGGGGGTCAACAAAACTGCTACCCTGAACTTTAGAAAGGCAGACTTTGGATTGTTTAGGAGTCTGGTTAACAGAGTCCCTTGGGAGGCAGTCCTGAAGGGCAAAGGAGTCCAGGAAGGCTGGATGTTATTCAAGAAGGAAGTCTTAAAGGCACAGGAGCAGGCCGTCCCCATGTGCCATAAGACGAGCAGGCAGGGGAGAAGACCAACCTGGCTGAAGAGAGAGCTTTGGCTGGAACTCAGGAAAAAAAGGAGAGCCTACTACCTTTGGAAGAAGGGGCAGGTGACTCAGGAGGACTACAAGGATGTTGTGAGGTTATGCAGGGAGAAGATTAGAAAGGCAAAGGTCCAGCTAGAATTTCAAGTGGCCAACGCCATTAAAGATAACAAAAAATGTTTTTACAAATATATCAGCAACAAAAGGAGGGCCAGGGAGAATCTCCCTCCTTTGTTGGATGCGGAGAGAAACATTGCCACAAAGGATGAGGAGAAGGCTGAGGTACTTAATGCCTTCTTTGCCTCAGTCTTTAATAGTCGGACTGGTCATCCTCAGGATTTTCAGGCCCCTGAGCTGGAAGATGGAGATAGGATGCAGAATGAAGCCCCAGTTGTCAAAGAGGTGGCAGTCACTGACCTGGTCCTCCACCTGAATGCTTACAAGTCCATGGGGCCAGACAGGATCCGCCCGAGGATACTGAGGGTGCTGGCAGAGGAGCTTGCCAAGCCACTCTCCATCATTTATCAGCAGTTCTGGTCAACCGGGGAGGTCCCAGATGACTGGTAGTTAGCAAATGTGAACACCCCTCTACAAGAAGGGTCGGAAGGAGAATGCGGGGAACTACAGGCCTGTCAGCCTGACCTCGGTGCTGGGAAAGGTCATGGAGCAGATCATCTTGAGTGACATTACGCGGCATATGTGGGACAACCAGGGGATCAGGCTCAGCCAGCATGGGTTTATGAAAGGGAGATTCACTAACCTGCTTCACTAACCTGGTCTCCTTCTATGACAAGGTCACGTGCTTAGTGGATGAGGGGAAGGCTGTGGATGTTGTCTACTTGGACTTTAGTAAGGCCTTTGACACTGTCTCCCGCAGCATTCTCCTGGAGAACCTGGCTGCTCACGGCTTGGATAAGTGCACTCTGCGCTGGGTTAAAAACTGGCTGGACGGCCGAGCCCAGAGAGTGGTGGTGAATGGCGTCAAATCCAGTTGGCGGCCGGTCATGAGTGGTGTTCCCCAGGGCTCAGTGTTGGGGCCGGTCCTGTTCAGTATCTTCCTTGATGATCTGGATGAGGGGATTGAGTGCACCCTCAGGAAGTTTGCAGATGACACCAAGTTGGGTGGAAGTGTCAATCTGCTGGAGGGTAGGAAGGCCCTACAGAAGGACCTGGACAGGCTGGATCGTTGGGCCGCGGCCAACTGTATGAGATTCAACAAGGCCAAGTGCTGGATCCTGCACTTGGGTCACAACAACCCCATGCAATGCTACAGGCTGGGGGAGGAATGGCTGGAGAGCTGCCTGGCAGAAAAGGACCTGGGGGTGTTGGTTGACAGCCGCCTGAACATGAGCCAGCAGTGTGCTCAGGTAGCCAAGAAGGCCAATGGCATCCTGGCCTGTATCAAGAATAGTGTGGCCAGCAGGACCAGGGAGGTGATAGTGCCCCTGTACTCGGCACTGGTGAGGCTGCACCTTGAGTACTGTGTTCAGTGTTCAGTACAAGAAGGACATCGAGGTGCTGGAGCATGTCCAGAGGAGGGCAACAAAGTTGGTGAAGGGTCTAGAGCACAAGTCTTATGAGGAGCGGCTGAGGGAGCTGGGGTTGTTTAGCCTGGAGAAGAGGAGGCTGAGGGGAGACCTTATTGCTCTCTACAACTACCTGAAAGGAGGTTGTAGCGAGGTGGGGGTTGGTCTCTTCTCCCTAGTAACGAGTGATAGGATGAGAGGAAATGGCCCCAAGCTGCGCCAGGGGAAGTTTAGGTTAGATATTAGGAAAAACTTCTTCCCTGAAAGGGTAGTCAGGCACTGGAACACGCTGCCCAGGGAAGTGGTTGAGTCTCCATCCCTAGAGGTATTTAAAATACGGGTAGATGTGGTGCTTGAGGACATTGTTTAGTGGTGGACTTGGCAGTGCTGGGTTAACGGTTGGACTCAATGATCTTAAGGGTCTTTTCCAACCTTAACAATTCTATGATTCTATGATTCTATGATAATCCTTACCAGATTTCAACAGAAAACAAAACAGTACAGAGAAGAGATGCTGAGAATTAGCTGTGTCTAAACGGTATAAAACCCCAGCAGAGTAATGAGATTCCACTGCCTGCTGGTTTATTGTTGAAGACAATAAAAGACAAGCAGGCATTGACATAAAACATATGTTATCAATATTTGGTCTGTGGTGGTAACATAGGAGCTGAAAATGAGGGTCAGCTCAGCACATTGTTTCATACTACCTTACTTACATTCTACCTGTTTGCAGTATATAGCTTGGTGCAATTTAGCTAACCTCCATCTGCTTATCTTAAAAGCAGAAGTACCGGAAATATCAATGTGTACGAAACATAGAAATCATCATTACTAGTATGCATCTGGCAACTCTAAAAATGGAAACATAAAAAAATGTGCACAGAAATAATTTACAGCTAATAAAAATGGGTGTGGAGGAAAAGTACTTAATAAACAAATTCTAAAGGCAAATATTTTTTTTTTCAGACTGAAAGGATGATGGAAATTTTAAATAGGTGCCTCTTGGTATATGTGCAAACAAATACAGAGGAAGCGTTCACAACTTTCCATAGTACAGAAAGGACTTTCATAAACATCTAAGTTAAACCAGTTACTTATGTATATATAACATTGGTTAGCATAAACCAACAGTAAAACAGTTTAAAAATAAACAGCAGCAGACAACCATGAGCAGTTAACATTTCACGAGTGATGGAAGAAATACAAGATTTTGTGCAAATTTCGGTAGCTGGTGAGACAGTCTCCAGAGCTGTCATCCCTTCCATTCATCCTGGTATCACAGCCTTTTCAGTCTTGCATATTCATTTTTATATTCTCATGAAATATTACTTGCTTAGTTTTATAGTCACATACATAAATACAGGCTTTCCGTAGTAGTTTCCAGTTCTATTAAACATGGGCTGTTTTTTCCTCTGTGACAGAAATAGACATTTGGAAGTCAAGGATGTGGCAGATGATGGTTTGAACTGTATTCTGGCCATGGGTGTAGCAGTGACTTCTGGAGTAAAGAGCAAGACTCCATCTGTAGTGCACCTGGAAGAAAACAGCTATAACCCGCTTTGCACCCCTCCACACCCTTCTAAGAGGCATGCACGATATATAGGGAAATTATACAGGAAGTAAATCCATCATTCCTCGTGAACCACTCCAGAGGCGATGCTAATTCAGTTGAATGAGGCAGAAAAGTCCTGGGAGGTAACTGAGCTAAGGTAGCTGTAAGAAAAGTTAAGCTTGCAATACAGTGACATAAAGAACTGCAAAGAGTAATTACTGGAAGGGGAATTCAATTAACTGGAACAAATAACTGATTGTGCAATTAAGGAAAACCCTGTGAATCATTACAAACCTCTTGTCATACAGCATTTCTGCACAGTTCTGCTGTAGTGACCTGGTTTCTATCAGCTAAGAGTTAGGGCTAAGCTGCAATCATGTTTTCATTGCTGATTATGAACGACTAATGATGATCACTTGTGTAGTTTTCTTAATTACCTTGAACAACAATGCACATCTCTAACCCTCCATTTTACTAATGTTTTGGTGTACGAGAAAGTGCAGGAAGTCATACAGAATCAATATACCACATTCAGGTTTACAGGTTTGTATTTGTACCTTTCATACAAAAGACCAGCTATCCAAGGGAAGGCACAAAGTTCCTTTCTTATCAGATCATTTAGCCAGAATGCAGCAAATCATTATATTTTGAGTTTCAAATCCACTCAGACATCATTGGGTGGAAAACTAGATTTGCACTTCATTGATTATAAGGTTTGCTTCTATTTAGAAGAGATAGGAAGAGAAAGAAGAAAAGATCTCGTTTCAGTATTATTCAAAAAGAGAATAATAGAGAAAAAAGAGATCGGTAGAACAAAGCAGAACAGTGACAGTCTGTGAGAAGGAGAGGACATACAAACTAAGTCGGCAGAACTGTCTGGAGATAAGATTCCTTGCAACATTCACCTTTATGAGCTTGCTTGCAATTGTTTTGCTAACTCTTTGTGATGAAATTGTAGTGTTGGACTCCTCTGGCTGAGGATATTTGTTTTGTTTAGTCTCTAAAATTTCAGCAAAACTAGTTATGCTGTTTATGAGACTTAGATAAGAGGGTAAGAGAGGGAAATAAAATGTTTGTGCTGCATTTTGTCATAACCTTTCCAACTACCTGAAAAATGTTCATTTAAAAAAAAATCCTGCCATTGTTCCTCTGTGAGTTTCCTAAAGCATTTTGGTTTGTTTGTTTTTGTTTTGTTTTTCCCTTCAATCTTCATACGTCAAGAGAACTTTTTGGGGGGTTTCTTTGTTCTGTTTTCTTTTGTTTTTCCTTTCAATCTTTATACATCAAGAGAACTTTGTTCCCAAAGGCAGCACCTACTTACTCAGAAAGAGCATGCCCTCATGGTGGTTGGGCCATCACTGTCACCTGGGCAGAAGAAGCCCTTTTCCCCAACCTCCTTTCGCCATACTGAGATGCATAAGCAACTTCCTTCTGAAAGCGCAACCACTGATATGTCCTCCAGCACTGACTGCTGCTAGTGAAAAGTGCCTTACTAACTGCTCTGAAGAAACGCCGTCTTTTTACCCACTGAACAGTATAGGCAGCTGTTTCTTATACTGCCCCTTGCTAAATGCATTTTTAAACCATGTTTGCAAAAATAAACTCTAAGGGAAATTTGCCTTCTGTGGCACATCGGTCCGTGGCCTGGGTTTAGAGAAGCTACTAATGAGACTGATGATTAATGACAACTCTGGTGACAGTAGTTGTGGTGGAAACATCTCTCTGGATGCTCTGAACTGGATGCAGACCCACAGTCCTGACTCACCATTTGCTACCATGCAAATGGCTTTATATTTCAGAGACTGCAGGATCATTTATCTTCATTAAGCCATAATTCCTAAAACCAATAATTAATGACAACTACTCTGGAAATGGCTGCACAGATAAGGAAGTACAAAGGGAATAAGCAAATTCTGAGAAGAGGAACAGTGCAGGCTGGAGGAAAAGAGACATGAAAATGTTTTCTTCTCTGAAAGCATTTCAGATCCTGACAGGACGTTTCAGTGCGGACTGAACCACTGTTATCTCCTGACCAAAATGAGCAAGACCACTGGATGTGTGAAGCTGTCTGAACATGTGCAAATGGACACAGCTCGCAGTGGACAAGCTCAGCAGCTTTCCTGGCACCCCAGGCAGGGGCTGCACTGATCTCTTGCTGCCTGTCCTTTGTTATTGTCAATAAGTAGCAGAGCCACGGCCAGGATTTATGACCTACAAGAGGAACAGGAGGTGAATTTTCATGTGCAGTGCAGACAGGGACTATGTCTTTTCTTCGGAGTATTTCTGTGCATCCAGTCCTAAATTTCAGCTCAGCCTTGCTGTACTGACAATGTCCACTTCCTTGAGCTACCTGAATTAAATATTCCCTATTCTTCTAAGCAGGGTAACACATCCCAGATACTTTGGTTTTCAGTCTTTGTGAAGAAAGCACACAAGGCACAGCCATGAGATGGTTGCCACAAGTTTCCCAGAAAGAAAACTTCAGTGAGAAAAAGTTATCAGCTTTCATCTAAGAAGGACAAGAAAGTGACAGCAGTCATTAAAACACACTTTAAAAATTCAGTGCACTCAAGGAGCAGAGCAGAAGGAAGCCTGGTACCCAGCTCTCCTCGGCATCACAGGCCTCTTTTACAGTCTGCCCTAAAAACCCCAGTGACTGTAGAAAGAAAGATGATTTGTAAAAGCTGTGTTTTAAGGTAAGAGTGAAAGTGTTTTCTGTTGACTCTTGTATTATGCTAATTCACACAAAGATTTTAGAATTGGCTACTAGTTTTAAAAGCCATTGAGGGAATTGCTAATGGGTTTTGTACAGTCTGTACAGAGAGGATTTTTCATAATTTCTAACCAACATTCGGTCCCAGCACAAAAAATGCACATTCACCCCCTGGGCCCATTGCCTAACTAATTGCTTTACATTACTTCGTAGCCTTTTTGTATAAACAACTTGTATCCCAATGAAGAAAAGCCTCTGACATTCTCCTTTGCCCTGTTCTGCAAAGAATGGCACATGAAATCTCTCTTCTCAGGGCTATTAAAGAAGTTTTAACTTAAAAATGAGAAGATTCTTGTATCAGCAAAGCAGCAAGGATCTGGACAATCTTCCAACTGGAATAGTGGGGAGAAAGATCTAACTAATTTAAAATAGCCTTGACAAGTTTATAATGAGCTTGTATGAGGAGGCAATGTCAGGTCCAGAGGACTAGACTTGATCCAAAAAATTTGTTTTGGTTCCAAGTTTTAAATATGCTAAAGGCTGTTTTAGTGACATTTAGGAAGATGTGAATACCTTTTCTTTTGGTGTTTTAGTGGTTTTAAAAGATGAGCAGCATCCTGTACTTACTGAGACAAAGTACAAGTATGTAACAGCAGAAGAAGCAGAAATAAAAATGAGGAAGCAAACAAAGAGATTTGGGCTCATTCAGAGGCCTCTGTTTTCTATGTTAAGGGTAGCATGCATTGACCAATGATTCACAGGCTGCTGGTGGTCTGCAAAACCATTCTAAATGGCTCACAATTGCTCAAAGAAACTGTGTCACCTTCCTATAGCTAAAATTTAGCAGTAACTGTGCATAACAGACTACGAGAAATGCAGAGGGTTGTCAGGGGTCTGTGATTCCAAAGGCTTGTTACTCAGTTAAACCACCTTCAAGAATATGATAATTTCTATTTTACAATTAGGATGAACAAAGTGATATGTAAAGGACACACAGGAGAGAAGTGGCAAAATCAAGAAAAGAACCAGATTGTCCACATTGCAGTATCTGATAATGTATAGGAAGGCATAGCAGGCACGGTTGCCAGACTTTCAGAGGACTGGCTTGGTTAGGTATCCTCCAAGGGCCATGCTGATGATTGCCATTTTTTCTGTTACTGCTTGGAAGCAGTTACGAGGACATTTGTGGGTGGGGTTGTCAGGGAAGTGTGGAAGATGTGCAAGAAGATGTAGTGCAGGATGAGGAGTCCTAAGATTACAAGCAGCAACAAGAGAGAGGTGACATAAAAGCAAAAAAAAAAAAAAAAAAGAAGAAAAAAAAGTGACTCTCAGCAGGAACCAAGTTTGCTTGCTGGAGAAGCTTAGACATTCAGCGTATGTTTCTGGACACTTGGACAGGAAGGTTCATGCATGGTGATTCCCTGCCCTGAGGGGTGATCACCCTGCAGTGCCAGCGCTACACGTGATCATCCTCAGAAATGCTCATCCAGAGATCCCACCACCTAGGAACATCCCATGCTGCAGGGAGAGGGAAGGTCCCCTCCCTGTGTGATCACCTCCTGAAGTGTTCATAGTGACTTGGTGTGCAACAGTACATGGATAGAGGCTGATGGGCAGCTCTGGTATGACCATCTTCACACATCAATAAATACAAGTGATGGAATTCACTTAAGGAATTTTGTACCTGATGGATAGAAACCAGCAATCCTATTCAAAGCTATCCCCTCCCATACAAAAGAAATGGTGCCCAAGTTTCAGCCAACTGACCCTCCATGAAGAAATTGCCTTTATATGCGTGTGTTACCTACCACTCATTGTGAAGATCTGATGAAAGCCCCTGGGCACAACCACAGTACTAATAATTTCTTTGCGATAAAACGAGGTTGCTGTTCATTTCTGGATAAAAATCCAGCACAGTTCTGCTAACTTCAGCTTGTTCCTGTTTCTCCAGTGAGCACCAAACATCAGAATCTGGTCATTGGTCCTCTGCTTGTTAGGAGCACTCAAGTAAGAAGCAGGAAACCTGCATGAATGCTCTCCGTTTCAGGAGGCTATGAAACAGATGGCTTGGTTATAGCATCGTTTCCCTCTGCAATAAAGGTTTTGCTTTAATTCTGTAAGTACAGCTCATCTATCTCAGCCAAGGGGATCCTAGAGGCTTTGTCAGTTTTGTGTGTCTGTTTGGGGACAAGACAGAAAAGTTGTTTTCTTGCCATGGAAAATAAATGTGCTTCAGTACAGCAAAACAAGAAGAAAAAAAAGACACATTATAACCAAGGAAACAATGATTTTTCATGCAGGAGAGGAAGCAAAGCATAAAATAGGGTGTATGGGGAAACAGGGCAGGCAGAGCCCCATCTTGTGGCAGAAAGTCCAATCATGTTCCTCCGGCTGTGCATGAGTCACCATGTCCCACCGACAATGTTCTGGGACATTGCTCTGTGCAGCTGGCCTTTAAATATTTAAATCTATTGGACTACAAGGAAGATGTCTGCTCTTTGCCAAGCAGCTGCCTATAAAGAGCTTTCTAAATTGCAAGTCTAGACTGCATTAGTCTAATCCAGAAGAGAACAGGAGGAATGGGGCAATTAGCTTTTCCCTTTCTCGCAGAAAATAACCTGCCTGTGCTGACAAGGCAGGGTGGATCTGAGTGTAGAAAGGAACTGAAAGGACACCGAGCTCTTTTTGGTGTTCATTTGTTCAAGTTGGGAATTTGCTGTGGTCTGGGGCAAGAATACAGCTACATGCTGACCGCTGGCTGCTCGCTTGCTAAAGATAATTTCTCCAGCTCTCCCTTGCACCCACTCCAGCTATCAAAGTAGACATTTCTCCAGGTAATTTCATATTCCAGAACAGTCACCCCACTCAGCTAGCTGCAGGCAGACAGAAGACTATCAGTCAGTGACCAGGAACTGCTATTTTGGGATCTTCACGGTCCCAGAGCTACAAGAATGCAATGTAGAAATCTCTTTTATTTGTGCCCAGGTCGCCTCTCCTAGGATTTCTTTCTGTAAATACACCCCAAACCATCTACTGCACGATGAGGAGGACAGGAGCAAAGAACTTGCAGCTAAGAATGTATCAGTCATATCTATGGGAATGTGTGAAAGAGATCAGAGCCGCATTCACCTTTTTTTCTAACAAAGATCCAGCTCTTTAAGAGATTTTTGGCACATTGCACTGATGCCAACAGGAGCTGAACTTTGAGATGAGAATTAAATTCCTGAATACGATCGGGTTCTCAGGTTTCATGACTGGGGACTTTCCAGACACAAAGATGGATTTGTCTGAGTACAGCCTATCTCTGGAAGAGTCTGCTTTAGGTCTCCAAAAAAGATTGGAAATCATTACAAAGTTCTCTCTTGAGCCTTCTCTTGCCTTTTCATATCTGTTAATGAGCATTTATACATGGAAAACACATTCTCTCATGTCATTCTGTTACCTTTGCATCTAACAATGAAGTAAAATGAGTACAGAAAAGGTGCAAAGTTTTTGCATACTCATAAGTTTATTCGAAACATCTATGAAGTGGGGTATTTAATTATGAACCTGGGCCAAAACTTTTAGGTTACCTGAGTTCATCCAGGTGTCTTTGAAGAGAACTTCCATGAAAACAGACCAAAGAACCATCTTGCCCATTTATATTTCTAGCTCAGATATGAGTCTGGGGTGGCTCACTTTTGCTTTGTTGTGAGCTGAGGGTGCAGTAAAGGGCCGACTGGAATCCTTCACCTCCTGTGGAGACCTGTGCTCAGTGTGGCTATGGCCACAGGTCATGGGTTAGCAGCCTCTGCCATGTGGCTTCTTCATGTTCTCAGTTCAGTTCCTTAAGGGTGGGCATTTGCATCATAAAGTTGGATGGCAACTTATTAGTGAACTAGCAAATGGGATACAGACCTGTCATGGAAAAAGTACTCCTACATTAGGACATCTGTTCCTAAAAAAATAATCTTAAATACTTTATGCAGAAATATTCTGTGGTGAAGACAGCAGCCATACCATCTTATACACATCAGGTGGATAAGTATTAACCTTATTACTAGTATTTTTTCCTATTGGATGAATCTAAAGGATGTCAGACTGCTATACTATGCGTGCTACAAGCAAGACTTGAGGGAAAGTGTCTGGCTTAAGGATCTTCAGGCTGAGCACAAGAGCAAATGAAAACAAGCAGATGAAGTTCATAGGCAGAACTGGGAAAAGGATCCAGATGTCTTGGCTTACAAAGTCATGCTTCATACATTGGGCCACACTCACTTCCTTCCCTCTCCTTTAACCTATGCTTTTTCTGCCCTATTGCATATTCTTTCCCTATCTGCAAAAGATGGTGGGTCTGTAAGAGAAATGGCTAGAAAAGAAAAAAAATCAAAAGGAAAAAGCTGTAATTTATGGTGGAAACTGTTGATAGAAACACTGGAAGGACATATGCTGGAAGATCATATGGCACAGGGGTATCTTTGGATTTATGGGGTGGCTTGCTGGGGTGGAGGGAGGTGAGGTTTGAGAATGCCAGAATTTTATTTTATACACACAACATGCTGACACCTTTTCTTTGATTCTAGGGAAGTGTGAATATCTCCCCTAGAAACTTCAAGGGACACAGAGGAGTCTTCACTAGTGGAAAAGGAAAGCACAAATGCCAATAGCATGATCAGGCTGTGGATGTTTTCCCTGTTTCTGGAAGAATGTGGAAATATTTTTATTTTTATTCAGTAGTTTTCAAAGTTTTCTATTTTCTGTTAACAGACTTTTAAAATATACTTCACAAGGATTATTTTCAAAAGGTCAGAAAGTGGTATTAGTCAGGTTTGTGTTGCTGAGCATCCTTTGAAGACTGTTTTTCTACAGTAAACAAAAACTTGAGAAATCCCTAATTGGCAATTAAATAGTACTTGTGGACGTCCCTTTTTTTTTAAAAAAGGGCATTTAAAAAAAACCCCAAACAAACCTGATATAAGCTTAAAGTTTCAGCTTGGCTTACTAACACTTTGGATAAATTTGTTCTCAGTGTATTTCAAATGTGTTATTTGCAAGTATGTTTACCCAGTACTCAGTTCTGGATCCAGCTAAACGATATTCTTTACAAATAGTATTATTCATTATGTTTCTCCCCAGCTATTCTTCATACATTTTCTTTGCTGATACTCAGTTCTTGGTGTTCACATTTTGTTGCATTATGCCATGAACTTACTTAAGAGCTTTAGATGAGCAAAGATCTTACAATTTGTGAGGGCCAGGTTCTTCACCAGAGAAACACGTCAGAGTGCTGTGAATTCTGGCCCCCAAAGGCAGAGCTGGGAATCGTTGCTGGTAGATGCCAATACCCAAGCCCAAATGGAGTAGGTTTCACCTTTTATAGAAACCTTCAGTCAGCCAGAAAACTGCAAGACCACAGAACTCCCTTGCCTTTCCAGGTATCACTTTCTTCTGAACCCCACTGCCTTGTCTGCACATCCTGTAACCTAAAGTAAGTTTTCTTTCCTCTTTCTCTGTCCCTCCCCACCTCTTCCCAAACACAGTTTCTTATCTTTTGTCTATGTATCCCAGGTCCTGCCTATCTTCACTACTGACCATGTGACTGAACACTTCTAATTTATTCACCATAGATCAACTTAACACTGCTCCTTTCTGTAATTCACACTGTATCCTGCCTGCCTAAATGTTGTTTAATTCTGTAAAGCTTTCCAAGTTACAAGCTGCTATGCGCTGTGTCATCTTGTATTGGCATCTTGAATCTTTAATAAAGTTGTTCTCAAATAATGTTTCAATAAATGAAATGCACCTGCTGAGATGAGAGTCTGCATATCAACATCATGAGCAATGGCATATAACGGAATAGGAGATACAGACAAAGGGAGGGATAGAGTATCTTAGAGAGAAAGAAGAAGAACCTTCCCACTATTTTTTTACATTCAGAGTTTTCAGTTCTTTTTTTCTGAGATTTCTCCCACATAATTGTCAAATTTAGTTATTTAGAACACATATCCAATAAGGCACTAAGACTAATTCCCTGGGAAACTGTCAAACATGGAAAAAGGAGTGGCAAGAAAAGCCCTGCAGGGATTTTGTTTAGCGTGACTTCAATTCAGAAAAAGATGTGTGCACCAATACTAAGGGCTGGGGAATTGCCTGTACATATAGACATGCACATGTGTTTATACATGCATAAATATTCATTAGCATACTAAACAAAAGCAGAATTCCTATGAAAAGGTGAAAAATAGGTGGATGAAACCTGTCCCTTTTTAGACAGAAAAAAAGCCCAGAATATTTAATTTCTGACTCTAGAAGTTGATACAGACAGTTGATGGGAAGATTAGTGCTGACTTATTTGTGATGAAAAGGTGAGGTTTGTTTTCTGTAAGGATTCATTATGCTATAGAAAATCAGATCCTTACAGGTGCACAGGCACCCAGTTACAAATGAAAATCAATAGGAAAGAGTTAATGTTCACCTTCTTAAGAATCTGAGCCTGAGCACCTCATCCAAGGCCCGTTTGTTGGTTTCCATGGACTTGGGAACAGGACCTGTCTCAAAGATGCTACAAATAAGAGATGAGGTCAAGGTCTGCTGCTCAGTGAAGGGAAGATAATGTGCTAAAGCATTAGTGCACTCAGCTCCCTGGCAGCTTCCCTGTGTCCCCCAGGATGCTCCAAGGTTCACAGCTGTGAATGAGCAGCTGAAACATTTGAGCATGGGGATTGGGCAGGGTTAACCAGATAGAGAAGGACAATGTCAGGACTCAAAATAGCTGAGAAGTAGGAAAATGGGTGCAGGACAGGTAGTTTAAATTAACAACTATAGTCCAGATATTTCCACTGCCCCTCAGTTCATTGTTCACGGATTAGCACTTATTTACCTCAAAAAGGTGCAGGAAGGACAACACACCAGAGCTGTGCTGAAAGAAGCTGTTGACATATCCTGAATGACAGTGGGGGGAGTCTCCTAGAAGCCAGACAGGGAGAAGAGCTCAGCTGAATAGCCTCAGAGGAACTAGAAGGATGGAGGAAGCAATAAAGGATGTTCCTCATATCTGTTCTACTTTCAGAGAGCACAAAGAAAATATTTGGTGAAGAGGGGCTTTCAAAGAGCAGAGCCCAATAAGCCAGCCATGAGCCCTCCCTGGCCTGTCCCCTCTTAAACTAATGAGATTTTCATCCATCCAGAGCTGTCGAGATGGATGGAGAAAGGAAGGACTAAAACAGACATAAATTTCATGTCTAAAAGAACTCTGAGATTTAAAGTCCACAAGACATGATGGAGCCTACTCATTAAGTGGCATGCTTAATTTTCCCCTTGATTTTTGCAGATTACTTCAGGATATCAAAGACTGATTACATTACCTTTGCTAGTCTCTTCTTTTGTCAGTGACTTTTAGGGCTGCTCAGGCGTGCTTTGTGCATGTGTGTGTATGCACACCTGCATGGGACTGAGGAGTCTGGATTCTGTGCATGTTGTTTTACACAATATATTAAAGCCTTAGGCTTCAGGAAGAATAAAGCTGGGAGAATCAGCACAGGTAGTAGTAGCTTCTGCTAATGGTGGTGATTTGGAGAGCAACCAGAAACTAAATCTGGTATGCTTAATCTTTTGCCACTGTAAAATACTGTTCCTGATCACTTGCTTTACTCAAGAGTACCCTGAAAACTAGAACTGGGAAGAAGCGATTAATATTATGCTTCTCAGGTGTTGAGCAATTGTCTCCTGGGAACAATTTCTAATATTCAGAATAAAATTAGAGCCTGTGAGAGCTCTGCCACCCAGTATTAAAACTCTTCCACTCCCTGAATATTCCTTGATGTTACTATTTCTGTGAGTACCTGAGAATGGACGGTAATTCCGTTGAAAAGAAACTTTAACAGTGTAATTAAAGCTGCAATGCACCCTTTCTGCCCCAGTTTTGAACTTCAGGGGAGCTCAGTACTGTAATATTACTTCTGGGAGGATATATGTGTGGCTCCCACTGTATTACTGCTGATCCCAAAATGCATCATCTGCTATCATTCCAGATCTGTTCCTTCTCTGCCCTCTGCTTGTGGCATTGCTATAGCATCTCAAGACCTACTGTCTCAACCCTATCCCATCCTAAAAACCACCACAGTCCAAAAAGGAAGTCTCCTTGCTGTTGCAGCTGTGAGCTAAGTCATATTTAGCCACATGTTCTCAGTCTGGCCAGTCCACATGGTCTCAGACCAGTCAGATGTTTCAGCACGTTTCAAAGGGGGAAAATTTCTTTTCTTTTCTCTGTCTTAAGACATAGACTGAGAGTCACTGAGATACTGTGGCAGGGGAAAAAAAAAAAACATAGTCCACCCTGATGTGAAATAATTCTTGAAGGGTCTACTGTTGACAGGGCTACTATGGACCTTGGCAATATGATGGATTGCCCAAAACGATCCATATCATCCCAGGGAAGATACACAGACATTTCCTCTTACACATATCTTTCAAATTACTCATCGAAGTGTGGACTACACCATGGGGCAAGAGCTGAGGTCCTGTTGATCCTCCCAAGCTGTTTTTGCTTAGCAAAACACAAGCAGGCACAATTTATATCTGTGTTGTTCACTTGACATAAACAAATTACATTGTGGGTCAGATGATATATAGAAGCTATCCTATTAGCTTGACACCCTACAGTGAGTATCTGTTAGTTTACAAAAGGAAAACAAAGACGCAATATTTTTGCTCAGTTAGAAAGTGTAGGTTGCTTTTATCATTATGTGCAGAGAACTGTGAAGTCAGGTTGTAGTAACCACAAGACCAAGCAGCATAAATGCTGAGGGAAGCATAACAAAGGTCTCGGTAGCCAGCAAGAGTTACATCCTAATGTGGTAGCCAGTGCGGTTAAGAGATGCTTAGGAAGTGAATATGTAAAAGAGCTGAAATAAAGTACGAAAGGCAAGCCTGAGGGGGTGGCTGTATGGAGTTTTCCACAGGACAATATTTCTAGATGTCATAGCACCCTGTATCTGACAGGTTGTGTTCAGATAAACAAGGCACCAGACTGCTTTGATGTTGGAAATACGCAGAAATTTTAACTCTGCTTCCTGATTTCTGCTTAAGCAAGCCTGCAACTTTAATAATCTTTGTGTGACTGATCAGAAGCAAGCCAAACAGAGATAAGGTGTGACAATTGTGCTACTTAATTTCAGTGTTTTCTGATGTTTGTCATCCAAGTCTTCCATAATATGGGCTATTGATACAAAACCAGTCAATTCTTCACTGTCAGTGAAGATACCTTGCTAAAGCAGGCTTGCATTCAGTTTGAATCTCCCTTTGAATACTATTGTTACATTTACCTTTGTCCTATCTGTGATACAGGTGATCCTATGTGATATCCCAGGTGATACAGTCATTAGGAGAACAATTAAGAAAAGTGATCCTTTCCCTTGCTGAGCAGTGAAAGGTGTCTTCACCTAGATAGCCTTTCTAAGGGGAGCAGCACAAAGGAGGGAAGAAGACAGCATCCCCTGTTGGAGCTAAAAATAGGCTACAGGCAAGCACCATACCACCTGTGAAAAGCTATGAAGTGCAGGAGAGAGTCCCAAAGCAGAAGTTACTCTTTATAAAAGAAAAGACCTCCTCCAAAAAGCAGCAAAGTGTCAGGAGGAGGGAGAGACATGCACAACTAGTGATGACTCTGTGGGGCAGAGTTTGCACCTGCAAGAGATCGTTTAGGATTTGGGTGCATATTCTCTGGCAAAATATGAATTTAAACATTTCTGAAATAGTTGTTCAGGTATCTTGAGTTTCATGGAAGTCTGCAGGCAGCTTAACTCGAGGTGTTGCAAGCTAAAAACAGCTGTTGCTCTAATTTATACCTCAGGGCCTTTTTGCTGCTCAATGTATGTTGAAATGGACTGGGCTTAAAGGGAATGTAAATTCATCTTAGTTCTGCCCTTGGTTTAGTCTATTCTCTCAGAATGTAAAATGATACACTGTGCATTTTCCTAGGAATTTCTTTCTGCTAATCTCCTCAAATTATAATTTTTTATTATTGTTCTAGCTCATGGTCTGTATTTGACTTCTATGGCCTACAGTATGTAAGCATACAATGAAACTCATTTGGCCTCCTAACATCTATGTAGAAGTAGGTAGTTTTCCAGAAGAGAAATGGACTCCCTGAAATGAGATGCCTGTTTTCTCTGACACTCACTGAAATGAATGGGAACCAAATTGTTTTATCAAGCTGTCTTTAATGACTTGTAAGAGCTAGTGATAAAATAGAGACTTGACGTGCACCTGAAGGATAGCAAGGAGCACTTTAAAAGCTGGAAAATCCTTTTCACTGTGAACCAGTGGCTCTTTCAGTGAATGAGTCTTCCTCTCAAATACATGTGCTACTGATAAAATTAGGCCATGCCACTGAATTACAGAATCTTTGGTGCAGTTAGGCAGTCTTATCCTTTATATTTCATCTTTCATTGAGACTGCATATTGCATTCTCATTCTGTGTTGACTATATTTTAACTTGTGATTCAAAGTAGTTCTGCCTGGGAATCTGTCACTGCAGTACGCTGGGCTTGTATCAAGGATGCTGGAATACTCCACTCACAATGCAAAATTCAAAGACTTTATTAATATTTTGCACTATTTTTGCATATGTCTCGTTATGCATATAACTAGACTCCTGTTTAGCATATGTATCAGTGACATGTGATGCAAAGGATATAAACTTAGTTACAGAAATACAGCTGTATCCAGTGCCTTCCAAAAATAGCTAAATATTATTTATGTCCTTTAAAGATAACACTTCTGAAAGCTGTCAATGTATGTGACAACTTCTGGATCTAATGTGTATTGCTAGTAAAGCTAGTCATAGGAAATGTGATGGAACCACAGTCAGTCCATGTGAATATTTTTGATTCTACAGAAATTGAGGTGCTTTAATTCAGTTTAATTTCCTTTTTAAAGAACAAAGGGTAAGATTCTAAGAATGTGATGATGTCTTTTTTTAACATTTGTGAATCTTTATTTATTAATTTGGAAGTCACCACTTGCCCACTTTACTGTTGTTTTTTTTTTTTTTCCCTGTCGGGAATTATTTAAGATTTCAAATAGAAAGAGAAAGAAAAGATTTGTGTTTTGTTGGAATGAAACACTTCTGAAGATCCCAAACAATCCACTCTTGTTGTTGTTGTTGTTGTTGTTACTCTTCTTCTTCTTCTTCTTCTTCTTCTTCTGAGGGGAGACCTTATTGCTCTCTACAACTACCTGAAAGGAGGGTGTAGTGAGGTGGGGGTCAGTCTTGTCTCCCAAGTAACAAGTGATAGGACGAGAGGAAATGGCCTCAGGTTGCACCAGGGGAGGTTTAGATTGGATATTAGGAAAAATTTATTCACCGAAAGGGTTATCAAGCACTGGAACAAGCTGCCCAGGGAAGTGGTTGAGTCACCATTCCTGGAGGTATTTAAAAGATGTGTCGATGTGGTGCTTAGGGACATGGTATAGTGGTGGACTTGGCAGTGCTAGATTAACGGCTGGTCTTGGTGATCTTAAAGGTCTTTTCCAACCTAAATGATTCTATGATTCTGTGATTCTTGGTCACCAGGTAGAGCTCTTCTTCCTGAAAAATTTCAAAAATTTCAGATGTTCTTCCCACCTGGAATAAAGCCAGTCTGTGCAGCTCCAGTTACAACAGCAACTTTTCTCTCTCTACTTTTTCTCTTGCATAGCTATCTGGCTATCAAACTCTTTATTCTTGGTAATGTTATTCACCTTTCTTCACAGTTGCTCTTTCAGTAAGCACAGGTAAAATTTCATCCCTTTACTCTCAGGATTTCTGTAGCTTGAAGAGCAAGATAATACTGCAAAACATTTCTTGGCCTGGTCTAATCAGTTGAAAATGCTTTGCAGAAGCAAAGCCAGTGGACTAATTGGCCATGAGATTTGACTTCTGTGGGTTAAACGTAATGATTTTGTCTAACTCTCTTCTGACCCCAGACGATGTTCCATATCTGACTGCATCCTGCTCATTTGCTGCAAGAGGTGGTTTAAATTTCTTTATCTAGCTAATAGTTTTTTAGAATTCAAATCATATTCTCATCTCAGAGACTATTTAGAGAAGTTTGAAAGGAAGCAGCCTTCTAGCTTTGGGGGATGTGTTTCTTAGCTCTGTGCTTTTGACTTCTTTTCGTTATTTCTTATTTTCCTGACAATAATGCTATCAATATCAACTTAAAGGGAATTCCCTGGCTGAACTTGTCTTTTCACAGACTTCTTATCTGTCTAAACATTCATCTGCCCAGAGCTTAGCTCCTGCCTTAAAATTTTATAGCAGTTGTTTTTATCAGATACTTTAGAGATTTTTTTTGAACATTCTTCCTTTTCTCTTTTAAAGAAGACTGATTTTCATGTAAACTCTGTAACACTGTTCATATCCCAGAGTCCCTTTGTAGCTGCAGAGTTAGCCTGGGATACAGGGTTAAAACAAAAAGTGGTAAAAGGAAGAAAGGACTCTTCAATGCAGAGGTAGAGCAGCTGAGTTGCTCCATCATAGTTTTAATGACAAATTTCACCCCAGATTTCTTGCAGAGTCTGTCCCTTTTCCATTAAAGAAATATTTTCCACATCAGTACCATGGTGCTTCTATCATTCTTTTATGTGATTTTGGGTATAGACACCATAGTAACTTATGTGCCCTGTGAATTCCTTCAGCTCTGGATTGATCTTTTTTGGATTTGTATGACATGAAATGAAACAGAGTCTTCTCAGTGATCAAAACGGTTAAACATTCGTCTGTCTTACATAGTGGGCACACTTTTCAACCTTTTGAAAGCCAAAAAGCATACAACAAGGCCATTTGTCTAAGCATGTGCCATTGATGCTGTGCCAGGACTCTACAGACCTGTGTTGGATACACAGTTGTGTATTGTATTGTGTATTGTAACCAACCTGTGTTGATTACAGTGTTGGATAAGTAATGCACAGTTTTACCCAATATAAACTAATCAAGTGGACTACATCTATTGGTACATAATAATTTGTTGCTAGCCACAATCACTGACACTAAATGTCTCTTGGGTGTGTATAACACTGATTGCAAGCCACTCCTTGCTACCTGTGTTTCACCACCTGCATACCAAACAAAATGTGCATTTCTGTTGTACCATCTATCCTTCAGATTGTAAGACTTAAGAAAATAAACATGACTAAGGCATCTCTCATTGAATTTTAGGGCAATGCTTTAACACATCACACCCTGAGTATTCTACTAAGCCCTTCTAAACAGCATGTGGAAGAAGTGACAGAATTAAGTTCATGCCTACTGCCTCCTGTCACAGTTTGGCTACTTCTCCCATCACTACACTTAAGCTTTGCTAGTGATGTTAATCACCTCAGGAGGCAAACACAAATTGTGTTGGAGTGAGCTGCGTGGTTCACGGTGTCTAAACACTCCCTGCTCTATCCAACCAGAATATGACGAGTCTCCTAGACCTTTTATAAATATTTTATTTAAGGCACAGAGTCATTACTGAAAAGGTATTCACAATGAACACAAATAAATTCATTTTGTTAAGCTACAGCAAATAATTAAAGAAAATTGTAATTTAACCAATTTGACTCTGTATCACACAGCTGCTTTGCTGGTATAAATTGACTTAGCTCTTTTTTTCATCAGTGGAGCTATACTAATTGATATTTTTGGAGAATCTGGCCACACTTCTTTATTGTGCTAAGGTTATCTATGTTGTGGAATGTCATCTACTGTGAAGATCATTTAGTGTGTATGGAAGTCAGTTCAGGGACAACATGTCAGATCATATTATTCCTGCCTGTTGTGATAAAATATAATCAGAAATGCAGAAAGCATCTCTCTCTCAGAAAGGTGAAAGAGCAATACAGAAGAGTGGAGACATACTAATACATCTGCCCCTGTACTCGGCACTGGTGAGGCCGCACCTTGAGTACTGTGTTCAGTTTTGGGCCCCTCACTACAAGAAGGACATTGAGGTGCTGGAGCATGTCCAGAGGAGGGCAACGAAGTTGGTGAGGGGTCTAGAGCACATGTCTTAACGAGGAGCGGCTGAGGGAGCTGGGGTTGTTTAGTCTGGAGAAGAGGAGGCTGAGGGGAGACCTTATTGCTCTCTACAACTACCTGAAAGGAGGTTGTAGCGAGGTGGGGGTTGGTCTCTTCTCCCTAGTAACGAGTGATAGGATGAGAGGAAATGGCCTCAGGCTGTGCCAGGGGAGGTTTAGGATAGACATTAGGAAAAACTTCTTCACCGAAAGGGTGGTCAAACATTGGAACAGACTGCCCAGGGAAGTGGTTGAGTCTTCATCCCTGGAGGTATTTAAAGAACGGATAGATGTGGTGCTCGAGGACATGGTATAGATGGACTTGGCAGTGTTAGGTTAATGGTTGGACTTGATGATCTTAAGGGTCTTTTCCAACCTTGACAATTTTCTGTTTCTATGATTCTATGATCTAGAAGATGTCGTCTTTCCTAAAATGCATGTTTTGCTGGAATGTGATTTTAAAGAAAGTGGTACATCTTTGTATATTTCAGAGATAACTGACATTTTCTTGATTTTGTTTCCCTCTCCCCCCAACATTTTAATGGAAAAAAATATTAAAAGCATTTTATTAAAAACTCTTACTAAGAAACAGTTCTACTAATATTTCACTACTATAGAAAGCTTGGGTATTTTCAGCTTTATTCCTTAACCTACAGCTTAGATTTCTATGTTTTAACTATGTACAATAATAATAACTGATTGCTATAGCTAACCAGCTCAATGAAAATTTGGAATATTGCAGTCACATGCACAAGTAATCTGTTCTAGTACAGGTATTTTTGATAGAATAGATTTACAGTTCAATTTTGGATTAAATAAAGTCAAGCATTACAAATTAGCTTCATGAACAATTTTGCAAGCAGACACAAATGTCAAAAATATCAATTATGAGTACAATACAAAGGTGGCAGGAAAACTGACCTCCTGCTTTTCTTGCCTCTGAGTAACATTTTCAAGAAAGTATGAAGGTAAGTGGTTTGGGGTCATCTGAAGGAAAGATACACTTGAGCAGAGAAACCATCATATCAGGTATAGGAATCCTCCATTTTTAATTTCTTCAACTGTATTCTATTGATTTCTGGCCTTGCTTGAGTCTCTCTCACCCAAGGGGGAAGGGTCTTTCAAAGTCTCATGGACTCAATTTCCCACTCAAGGTGTCAATGAGGTTGGTATTTTCAACAGGAAAAGCAGCATGAATACACACAGTGTGCAGTGGTACCTTCAGAAATAAGTCAACAGTGAGAAAATGTAAGAGGGAAGTTGTGTACAGTCCATCAAAACTTTATGTGAGAAACACCGGGGTTTAAGCTTGAGTGTTGATTTGTTTCTCTCAGCTGAAAGGTTCCTTTGCCCTCTCTTATTTCTGTAATCAACACTGAATTACTATCAGAAACTTTGAGGCTACCAGATAACCCTTATACCAAGATCCAGCTCTGCAGTGATACAGTTAAACAGAGATTAAGAAATGTAAGAAATCAGGCCCTTTCAATTTATTACTTTTCAGTATGTAAGAAATGTCTGTCTTTTTTTTCTCCTCTGCAGCTAAAAGACATTTTTCCCTGGTTCACAGAGAGGAAAAACTTATCTTGGGAATACTGTAATTTTTCCTGTTTTTATCTGGCCGTCCCAACGACTCATAGAATCATAGAATGTCCTGAGTTGGAAGGCACCCACAAGGATAATCAAGTCCAACTCCTGTCCCTGCATAGGACAACCCCAAAATTCACACCATATATCTGAGGGCGTTGTCCAAATGCAGGCTTGGCACCGTGACTGCCTCCCAGGGGAGCTTGTTCCAGTGCTTCATCACCCTTTGGGTGAAGAACCTTTCCTTAATATGTCCAGCCTAAACCTCCCTTGGCATACCTTCCTGCTGTTCCCTTGAGTCCTATCATTGGTGGTCAGGGAGAAGAGATTGGTGCCTGCCCCTCCTCCTTCCCTTGTGAGGAAGCTGTAGACTGTGATGAGGTCTCTCCTCAATCTCCTCTTCTCCAGGCTGAACAGACCAAGTGACTTCAGCCACTCCAATGGATCCTCTGCTTCTCACTGTTTGGATGATTCAGCTGCCTATGTAACGCTGCAAACTGAAGAAAGCTAAAAATCTCTCTTAATTCACTTTAAAATAACTGTACATAAACAGCAATATTCCTACAGTATCAGAGCCAACGTAGGGGAAATTTAAAGGGGCCAGATGTCTATACACTTTCCCATTCATGAATCAAAACCCCAAACGGCTTGGGCTTATAATATCAAGTGTATGTTGGCATCTCATTCACAAAGACATCCCTTTGTCTGCAAGGAAACCTTTTTCTTCTCCAACAAGCTCCTGTGTTCTTGACAAATCAAGGGCTAGGCCTCCGAGAAGAGCAAATGTCCCTCATTTAAGTGACATTTCCTCTGGTGGGCCCTACTCAATTCAATTCTTGTCCCTCCTAAAGAAATCTTGAGTTCTTCCCAGTAGTGCCAACATTCAGAGTCTAAAATCACATCTTTAGCAGCACTGAAGGGAAGCCGTGAAAAGCCTCCCAGCTACAAAGCAGCAGATTTGGTGTTTAAAGGGAGAAGCACACTGAGTCCCAAGGTTTGTTAGCAAGAGAGGACCTGATATTTTCCATCCTCTGCCTGAGGGGAAGAAGCAATCATCTGGCACATGTTTACAGGGCATGAAATAACAAGTTGGCTGTAACATTTCAGGTCAGATCCCTTTGCTGCTGAGCTTTGAAGAGGTAGTGGGGGAAAGGCAGGAGCACTGTGTATGTATATATATGTGTGGGTTATTTTCTCCCATGCTTAGGATTTGATATAACTGTATTAGCACCAGCTGAATGGAAAACTGAATTCTTCCTGCGACTTGAATGACAAAGCTGCCAAAATGGTGATGAATATTTCTTTGAAGGCTGATAAAGTAATCTCTCAGTGCTGGTCAGCACTGAGTCTCTGGGAAACCTTCAAATGCAATTTTCCCTGTGTAGGGTTGTACTTATTTTGATTTTCAATTAATTGCACCAGTGTGAAACTGCCCAAAGAGAACACATAAGGAAGGAAAAAGACTTAATTGGTGTGTTTCTGATTGACTGTGTAGTTCAATATTGTGCTGTGAGCTGCATTATCAATTAAGCTCATCCCTTTCACAGGGACTGGGACAACTCTGGAGGGAAAGCAACTTTTGCTAAGCTATATACAGGACAATGAAATTACAATGACTGATTGGGATTGGGTCTTTGACACGGGTGAGACAGAGTAAACCACAGCCCACAGTTAATATGGATACTGCCATTTATTTAAGAACAAGTGAGATTTTACCTTACTCGATTATCTCACACATACGCTCGCACGCTCACTCCCCCCCCAGCACTGCATTCACCAGGTCTCAACTTCTCTTCCTCAGAGAGAGGTGACATTACCAGCCAAGGTCACTGAGTGCCCCCCAGCATTCATCTTCCTGATTTCCATGATCTTCCCCACACCCCACATTTTTCCTCCAGAGGGATCTTCACCTTCTTTCTGGACCCTCTTCCTTCTTCTGAAACCACTTCTTTTTGGGAACCCTTTTTTGAACAGCATCCTCTTTTTCCAATCCCCCAAGTTCTCTGTTTCCCCAATGTAAATAGTCTACGTGCAGAGCAGTAGACTACAATGTATGAGCAGCCAAAAAGTTCAGATTTGGTCATTCACCCCCTCACACATGTACACCTAATTATCTGCTGCTTGTTGGCATTCACTGTTCAAATTATTTTTTTTACCTATAACAGATTCAGTTGGTGAAAATCAAACTCTCCCCCAGAGTCAGCAGAGTTGTTCTGATTTCTACCAGTTCAGAATCTGGCCCTGAGACACCTTGCATGCATTCTAAAGGTGGAAAAAGGGGTTTGAAACATTTTCAGGCATGTTTGTTCAGCAGAAACCAATCTGAGAAATGGAAAAGTCCTTTCCTTCTTGCTCGAATATTTGTGTTGCTGTTTTACAACAAACTCATTCTTTTTCTTGTTAAAATCTTGTGTACGATATTGTTTGAGAATCATGTAAAGCCTTCATATAAAGAAGATATACTGCTTTTCCTCTTTGTTTTGCTTGTTTAGCTGAAGTCCTGTGTGATTACTTTAATGCAGGGGTGTGCTGCTGAGGGCAATTTGAAATGCAATGCTTGCTACTCTCCCAGCAATGAGGCTACCTCCATGAATCTACAGCTGGAACCTGTTTGAGTGCTCTGCCCCATTTCATACTGATGCAAAAAGCAACGTTAAAGGGAGATCACAGACTGAAAGAGAGGGACATTTTTCAAACTTCCCAAGTAACCTTGTCAAAAATATGAAAAGTTATATTACCTCCCTCCCTTCTACATTACCTTCCAATACGCTCAGCTTCCGATATCTCTCCCTTCTTAATATTTTTTTTCTGTGGTGAATTAAACCATTAAAATATAATAGCAGAAAGATTCAGAGTTTAATGTTTGCATGTCTGCTCTCAAATTTTGACAAGTTTTGTTCATTCCCCCCTGCCCTACACTTCTTCCTCAGTCAGTTTCACAGATTTGATAGAAAGAATTATGATGAGCCTGCATGGGTCCCTTGCCTTACACTGCATGTCACTAGTCAAATGAATCCTTGGGAAAATAATTTTAGAAAATTATGAGATAATAGTGCTTAAAAGACACTATTTTTTCTGTGTGCAGACAGACCTGAATTCCACTACCCATGTTATCGGTTATATGCATGGTCTTTGGTCCAAGAGATTTATAACCAGCTTAGCTCTGTTTGTCCCTGATATACCTGCCTTTTAGTGTATTGCCTGCATTGGAAACCTTCAGGTGAGAGCAGCCTCAGCTGAGCAGCATACACCAATTTCTGAGCTCCCCTGTGTGTGAATAGTCTAATAAAATCAAAGGTTTGCCATTTTCCAATGATGTGAGGCACGATTTTAAGTTTCTCTGTGGGTTACGGAATTCCTGTTTCCCCTTTTGGGCATGCTTTGTCCCTGGGGTGGCACTCAGGATAATAGAGGCACAGAAGGGATTTGATGGGATGGGGGAGCTGCTGGCATGCTGGGCGTTAGGCTATGGATTTTCCTTTGTAGAGATACACAGGTGACAAGAAAGGCAAGTTTATTAGGAAAATCTTTCCTCCTTCTCCTTGTGCAACAGAAAGCTGAAATGTATTGAGGGAAGGAGGGGGTATCTGCTTCTGTTGGATGATAGGTTAAAGAGAGACATGACCTAGGAGCTTTAGCTAAACTGTTATGGCAAGTAGCGAAGTCAGAAGCTGCAGTGTCTGTTTGTAGTCTGAGCCTTCCATGGTTATCTGAACCACTGTAGTGAGCAACAGCCAGCCCTGTGTATCTAGAGGTGGCCTTATTTCACATTTCTGTTGGCAAAGCATGTATATTAGTTGATGCTTCTACTATGTCACCTGAAATGGGGAGCAGCCCTGCAGCTGTCCCATCCCCATAGTGGCAGGAGCTGCTCAGAAGTCGCTTTACCCATTGCTAAATAAAACAGCATCTGGATTGAGCAGCTGGGTAATAGTGAGTAACTGCCTCTGCAGAACCATGGTGAAGTGCAAGAAACACAGCTCTTTGTCTCCCTCCAATGGCTAATTAATGTCAGAGCTGGGGATAACACCCCTGCTCCATTTCCACCATGGGCAAACCTTGCAGTGACTGCTCTGTTTAACCTCTGAATCAGCTGCCTGAATATTTATATCCAGAGGTTTGGAGTTGTAACTTTGGGACCAGTCTAGAAAAAGGTGGATTTATATGTGCTAATGCTTTAGAACAGGGCGTTTAGTTGCCTGAGGTGAGACATGGGGTAGAATAGAGGGCTCCAGCCTCCTGGTCTGAAAGACAATCACATCACATAAGGTCTTTCCCAATTCATAAACTCATCTAGAAAAAACAAGCTGGTAAATACAGCTGGGACATATGAATTTCTACATCTCTTCTTTGATGAAAGAAAGCATGTGGGATTTGCAATGTTCAGCAGCAGCAAGGATCTGGCTTTTAGCTCTCATCAGAGAGCTATCCAACAGTACAGCTCTCCTCTGTGTCCCACTGTGGCACTGGGGCCATCCTGCAGCATACTGACCTGTCACTGCTGCACCCTTGGGCTTTGGGAGCGTTTGGTGCTCCGCCACCTGACCTTTATGTTTGTGTGATCTGAGAAGATCACAGCCTGCAGAAATACAGCCACAGGCAGAAACAGAGGTTTGCTACAGCTCTGGCTGCTCTGAACTAGAGATGGGCAGACCATGAATCAATGCAGATGGAAAGGCACTATGAGAGCAGTAGAGTGCTCAGGGGAGCCTGCAGCTTCTGTAGCCAGCATCCCTGTGTCCTATCCTCCTCTCCAGAGCCCAAGTGACTGGATGGATGGGGGAAGAGGAGAGGAGAAAGAGGTCAACTACTTCTCAAGGCCTCAGCTCAGCTTGACCTTGTGCCCTTAAATTCATGGGAAGTCCCTGTAACAACTCTGCTGCTGCATCTCTCTGTCAAAACAGACAGGAGTAAATGTTGTCATTAACATGTTCCAGCCAGGAAGTCAAGGCAATAACATGCAAGATGTCAGCAGAGCCAAGAGGGGAAATCAGTGGTCATGGAGTCTAAACCTAGCACTGACCCACGCACCCATGCTAGTACTGATCCAAAAATCCCTCTGCCCAAGGGTCTTATTCCTGTCACCTGTGACTAACAGCACCTTGGAGGCTGGAATCGCATTGGCAGATGAAGGCTGCAAAGCTTTGTGGTGCAGAAGAATAAAGTGATGAATGTGCGATGGATCCCTTTTAGCAGTGTGGTTTGTGGCTGTCATTGGGGAGGAAAAAAGGGAAGTTCAAGGCAAGATGATAAAGTGTATCCTTTTCATCCTTTTCCACACTTCTATGGGGAAAACCCTCACACTACAGCTCTCAAGATAATGAAGCTTCTCCCATAAAATTACTGGCATCCCTAGTCATTCATTTGTAATTATAAAGCTGTACTTAAATCACAAGGAAGAATTATCAATTTGTTTCTTAAAGAAACACACACATATATATGTATCTATATACACATAAGAGGTGTCAGTAAAACCCAGCTGTTCATGAATTGCAATGGTTTCTCCAAGGATAACCTATATCCATTGCATAGTACACATAACAGGGCAACACTGTTACAGAGCTCTATAAGATAAGCATGCAATAAACTACACCAGACCTGTCTCTGCTATCCCTGTCCAAGGGTGATCTTAGAAACTTACATTCTCTGCAACTGTTACAGGCAGTGGAGGTGGGATATGGCATAACTGGGAGCAGAAAGTTCATGTAGCAGCAAAAGTCAGCGGTTCCAAAGCCATCTGGTAGTTTGATGGCCATTTTGGGAACAAATTGCCAAACTGAAAGTCACAACCAGGAACAAAACTCAGGAATCTTTCCTTACTAGAAACTCGTGCTTCAACGAGAAGATCTTCGGAAATCTGAACTAAGAGTTGATATGCTTGTTTTCTTTCAATTATTTTAAAATCAAGCTCCTAGACAGGAGATTCCTTTTTTGTTTACCTTTTGATGACAGGCCTGTTGAGCCCAGACACTGGGCATGCTCAGAGAAAGTCAGATTGTAAATTCTTTCCCAGACCACATTAGCAAACAAATAAACAAATAAGCCATGAACTGACCCATATCCTTATTCCAGCCTGAGTTGCAAATTACTCTTTCCTTGTCTCTCCATCACCAGAATTAAAAGACTCTTGACTACCCCATTGCATAGCTGGCAGAGCAGTAGAGAGCTACAGGTAGAGAACATCTCGAGGTACCAATCCCAAAGCTGCTTCTTCCCTCCACCCCAATCTTCTGATCCCCTGGCTAAATCCTAATGAAATGGTGTGTCCAAAGGGAGATGAATAGGAAAAATTACAGGGACAGAATTAAAAGCTTAGTCCATGCATGCAGTTGCAGTGATAATTTGCACTTCTGGAGCAACGTTTATCTATAGTGGGACAATAGTGTTCTGTAATACTAACTGGTGCCAAGAAAACTTCGATCAGCTCCCTTCAGGACAACTTAGCTTTGCAAAGAGCTGTTCTTAGAGCAAACATTTATTTTTATTGCACCATTGGCAAAGGACACTAAAGAGTTATTGTGGTTGATTGATTTCTCTCGTGCTTTTGTCAGTCAGATTTGTTTATTCCTAGCACCCTGTTCCAAGCAAAGACTGCTTTAAAGGATTTAAATTAGCAACAAGAGTATGATATTCATCTATCTATGTGGACAGCATCACCATGACCACCAAATTTTTGTCCTAATCTATCATTACAGGGTTAGAAGTTACTACCAACAACTGGTTGTCACAAGTTGAGTTCTGTTTGATTGGTAAAGGCATTACTATTTCTTATCCTCTGAAAGGAGGTGAAAAACCTTGATGCTGTTTTTCTTTTTCAGTGAGCAGCAGAACTGCTAATGCATCCTACTAAGATGTTTTTTACTGAGTTACTCTGAGATGAAGCAAAGCTTATTTCAGCAAGAAAGATCTCTCAGCCAACCCCTGTGATCAAAAAAACCCTTTCCATTTCCCAGCTTGGAATAACACCACTGCATTGTTCTGAGGTTGCTAAATCACTGGTCAGTTCTTGACATACCCAAAATAAGATATAGGAAAGCCATTACAGACAGAGCTGACAGTGCCAGCACGGCAGTTATTACTATAGGGACTTATGACTTCAACTGGAGATATCTGTCTCTGTCCTCAGTGCTGGCTAAGATGGCAGTCATCTTATGGAAATGATTCACCTCTAAAGAAAAGTGATAGAGACTTTATTCCCATTGGAAAATGCTAATTTGTTATATGCAAACCACTTCACTGAAACATGTTTCTAACTTCAGAACTGAAAAAGCTTCAAAAAGTGAAATAAAATGTGAAAACGGGGTCAAAACATTCTATTTGCAGCATTTAAAGCAGAATGATTTGTTCTTTCATTCCTTTTGGTTTCTATTTATTTATTTATACAAAAATATAAACCGAGTCTGAATTAAAAGTCTGACCCATGTCAAAAGGAATGTCTCCTACCTCTAGATTTTTCTATCATGATTTAAGTGGCAAGACTTTTTGTACGTTTTTGGCTTTGTAATCTCAAACCTTTAAGATTCATCATGAATTAATTAAAAAAAAAAAAAAATTCACACCAATATTCACCAGAACTTGGACCTGAAATGAGTGACTGCTATAGGGGTAGATTTTTTCCCCCTTTTAATCAGACTACAGGACAGAGTAACCTTTTAGTTTTTCTATTTTCCGCATATCCATGTTAGTTTTCCTACCAGCCCAGTGTCTGGAGCAGCAAAGAAAATGAATATATTCTTTCCCGTAGTTAACCACCTGTATATAGTAGCGAGAATGCCAATTGTCCAGAGGACAATGCTGCATAACATTTATTTTAAAATAAGAAGTTCATCTCTTCCTTTGCAAGATTAAAAAAAAAATCTCAGTCTTGCAGAAGTGAACCCTTTCATCCATGACATGCATACCACAAAAAGTCATTTCAGCACAACATTGAGCTGAAAGTCCTATTTGGGTCATCGTGACATTGGTGATTATTGTATTTGCTTAGAGAAAAAACTTTTTGTCAAGATACAGGTTTTAGACTGTCAGTTAGGAGATATTTTCAGACAGGTTAAGAGAAGCTAGGCTAAAGAAACAAGAAGGCAAGGCTATCTTCAAACAACAACTTACTCTTATTAACACTGAGAGCATCCCAGATGGGAGGGTTGTTGCATGATGCTCTGCACACACAAAGACAGAGTTGCAGCTATTATCTTGTCCCCAAGTGACTGGAACAGGAAAGTGCCATTTTCTGTTTGTGGCAGCACTTTTCAAGAACAGTGGCAGTGCACCACCACAGATCATAAAGCACTTTTTGCAAACACTAAATCACAAAACATGCAAGTGTAGACAGCGTTTTATCCCAGCTTTCTCGGAGCACAAATTAGGGAGCCAGCAAGCCCATGTCTAAAGTATCTGTAACTATGTACTACAGCTCATTAAAGCAATTCACAATGAAGTTAGACTTGTTGCTTCTGGACCCCAGCAGAAGAGCTGAGGAAGATCTCTTTGAGCTGTTAACAAGAGAACCAAAGATTGGCATTGAATTGCTCTGAGGCCAAGGAGTAGTGAAACACTCACCTATGGCTGTGGCAGGCTGTCTGGATGGACTATTGTAATTGTCCCTGCATAGGATCAAGAATGTTCAGGAAGACACAGCTGTTGGTGCAGTGTAAGTAGTCAGTCTTGAAAACTGTTTGAAATCAAAATGACTGCATCACAGGTCTTTGACAGAAATGTAATCTTCCAGACAGTTAGAGAAGACAGAGCTATATGGACAGGGAAAGACCTAGGAGGAATATAGGACTGTGGAGGTAGCTGTCTTGAGACAAGCAAGATGATGAGGTAAGGTTGTCCTAGGAAAACACTATCAAGTCCAAGGTCACCAGCTGCCACATGGCTGAGCCAGGAACAGGATGCAAGTCTTCTGAATTAAAATCCAGTGCTTTATTCCCTAGACCACAGTTCTAGGCCAGAAGGAGGGCTATGTCTAGCTCAGATGTCTAAATCCCTTTTGAAATGCAGGAAATGCCTAAATTACATTTCTTGCCCATAAGCAACACCTGCTCATTTAAAACAGGAAGCTGAGTGTTTACAGTCTGATTTCCTAAACACTAGGCTAACGCACAGGGCAAAAGTGACACATTGTGTTGGGAAACACTTTGAACAGGATAATTTCTGGACTATTTAGTTTTGTCTGAAAGCTGATTTCTGAATTCAAACTATTGCCCTGACCACATGGTCAGTATTTAATGCCTGACAAACTGTAGAGTATGTAAAGGCCATCACACTTCAGAACTTAAAAGGAAAATCAGGAAGTCTATGGTATGATGATGAGTATCTGGTCTGCTAAGGAGCTCTGTATATCATATCTTTTTGCTTCCGTTTCTTCCTCTGAAAAGAAAAGGTATTTTGTTACTGATCTCCTTTATAAAGAGCTCAAGAACTGAAAATGATTATTAATACATAAAAATATCCTTATCTTTGGAAAAAAAAAATTGAAGAGTTGGGCCTGCAGGTATTGTTTTAACTAGCAATTTACATTTCATTATCTTCTAGAATATTAACTTTTATCATACCACTTATTCTTCTTACACTGTTTCCTTTCATACTTAGGTTGACTGTAATACAAAATCACAGGAAAATCTCTCTCTTGTTTGGTTCAAGTTAATTACACAGTAGTTCAGGGATTTTGATAAGTTGATACTTCAACCCCATCATCTTCGGACCTGAAAAGGATGGAAGAAAGAAAGATGAGATTTTCTCCTTAATGTTTTGCTTTACAAATGAGAAAAAATACGTAATTATTTTGCTTCTGTTACATGTGATCCTGCTAAGGCAAACCATAAATGGCTGTGTTACTGATGTTTAGGCTCACAAGAGTGATAGAGACTTTACCTCTGAAAGGGTCAATTCTCCCTCAAATGAAATATGATAGTACGTTTGGAGGAAAAGGACACAGGTTCTCATTCTGACCTCCTTGGGTAGTTTTATAGAGGCACAGTTATCCATGATACGTGGATTGTGTCTCAGTATTTCTGGGTTATTTTTCTTTCACAGGCATGGCCTCCATCAGTTACAGATCATGCTGTTCACTGGAGCAGCAAGACAGGAGGTGACTGCCCTGTCCCCCTCCCCAAAAGTTGCATTTTGAGCCCATGGCCAGCAGCAAAAAATGTTGATGTGGTTTTCAAATTGATCAGCTTTGTACCTTTGCGGGGAACTCTGCCAAGTCTGGCCTACTCCTTATGGGTTCAATCCCACAAGATGCTAAACCCAAGGCTGAAGGTGCTGAGGGTAGATTCACAAGAGCAAACTTTAGGCTCACGGACAATTTGGGCTTCCTAAAAAGAAAAGGCCATCAAAATCCCACTCTCCTAATTTTAAGGACTGGATTCACTTTCTGGAAATCAGAATAGCTCAGCTGATTCAGAATAAGCTTAGCAGTTTAGCAGATTGTCCTTATGCTTCTTTGAAAGTTTTTATTTAATCAACATGTCCCATCTCTCCTGTCTCTGCTTTTTTGTAAGTCTTTCATTTGGTTTGATGCAGCAAGATGATTTACAATGCTGCAAGCATCACAATTAGCATGATACTAATGTATAAAGAGAGTTCTGATATTATTAATCCTCCTGGCCACCTGAGGTGTCTTCTGCTGATCCTTTTTCACCTTTTCATTTTTAAAAAGGTGTGTGTGCATATGTGCATACACACAGGTGTAAAAAATTATTATATGTATATTGAAAAGCTGTTTCATAAAATAATTTTTTTTCCAGAAAACATATTTTATATGCTAAATAATAGTTCAGATGCTCACCATTTCCCCCTCTTTTTTTCCCTTGGATTATCAGAGACAGAAGCAGCATGTAATCAGAATGGAGAACTACAAAGGGACTGTTTTCTCTGTTACATTGTCTCTGAATCCCTTTAAAAAAATATATTCATTAATAGATGGGGCTAAAGAGAGGTGAGTTTTTTCACAAAATATATGCAGTCTCTGCACATAATTCTACAGATGTAGTATGCCAGAGATGTGCAGCCCAGGCCTTTATTGCTGCAGATTAATTTGACACCAAGGATGGTGTGCCTTGTAAATGACAGTAATGCTTTCAGGAGATGCTAAAAAGTCTTTACGTGCATTAATGAACTAACCAGAGCCCTTCAGCAGCCTCTGATAGAAAGACAATCATTATCACAGCTGGATGAACTAAGGCATGGACAAACTGAGTTGTCACTGTCACACCCAGTGACAGTGGAAAGGCTGGGACTACAACCCCCACCGCATGCTGATTTATCCGACCTGTGTGCTACCTACTGCCTCGGTCAATAGCCCCATCTACCACACTTTCAACTTCCCATTTTCAGACCCCTAAATATTTTCTGGCCGAACAGCGATTCCTGCAGAGCAGATTTAACCTTAATGTTTTTCTTGGTTAGTTTTTGTTGGTTCCATTGAAGATGCAAAACAATTTAGTGGCAACAGAAAAAATGAAGCATCTGTCTGCCAGCTAGATGACATATATCCTCATGTTCTAGAGCAGGTCTTAGAGGGGAAAAAATTGTTTGTCTTTGAAATGGACCATACTAGTAGACTTCAGAAATCTCCTGTGTTTAGTTGCAGTTTGCAGTAATATCACTGCTGGGATAGCTCATTCCTTCTCTCCAGACAGGAATGGAAGGTACCGCTTTCATGGCCTCTGTGATAAATGAGTGTGTACAAATTCCCAGATTCTATTCAGAATGGTATTTTCAAATATAAGGTTTCCTGTTAAAAAGCTAGGCAGTTCATTTTGTCATCTCTGCTTCAACTTCAACAGAAGCAGAAAACTCATTTCTCTGAAGAAATTTAATTTAAAACAAGAAAAAAAGCAATTCTCCTTACAAAAAGAGGCATTTTGTTAAACCCGAATGTTAAAATGAAACCCAAAGTTAATTCAGGAATGACTATGATTTCTTTCTATTATTTATTTTTACCGCATCAGTTATATGCAGATTGGAGGCACTTCTCAGCAAGTATCAATGGGGAGAGCACTAAGGGCATCACAAGGACTTTAAGGAAAAACTCACACCTGGGAAAGAGCACAGACATCACTGAACCAAACTGCTATGGATTTTCAGTTCGTGTAAACTCTGTTTTTGACACCCTAACTTCTCAATGAGATCTCAATATGACATCAATCAGAATAGCTCCATGAAGTTAATGATGGTATCACTAAACTAAGGTGTATCTTAGTCTTTGACATTTTACTTGTAACAACAATTGCTTCAACCTCTGTTGAGGAGGCACTGCAGTAGTCATTTCCGTAATGTTTCCAGTAAGTATATATGTAGTTAACTGATTTCCTCCATTATCTGCATAATTTTTACTTAGTTATCATTACTTTTATCTACACCAAGTGTTTTATTTCCTGCATGATAATATTGTTATATTTCTTATTTACACAGTGTTCTAAGGCTCAGTTTCTTTTCTGTAGCATATCAAAATAGCTCCAGTTAAGCCAAGTTACAAATACTTACATCAGGTGACTGTTTATCTTATATGGTCTTTTACTTAACATGAAAATGAGAGGTGGAAAACAGCAAACAGACAATTTTGCAAAATGCAAATCTGTGCATTCCTGGTTCTGCACACTCGTGTTGCTGCTGCAGAGCAGACCACGTGGATATCTTTCTGTATGCCCTCATATTCCATATGCTTTCTGTGTTGAAACTCCTTTTTTTCCTCTCATTTTCCTGAATATTGTGGAGCACCTCAATGTCTTGATTTGGCCTATTTTCCTCAAGAAGATGTTTTTTTACTAGTAGACAAAGCTAGGGTCCTTTGCTTAGGTTTCTGTAAAACAGGCAGCCACAGCATAACCTATTTGCTTTCTATGTTGGACATTCAACAAGGATGATATGGAATAGTGCTTCTATCCAGAAAGATATTCTCTGTATGTTTGTGATAGGTGGAACACATTTTCAGATTAACAGTATACTGGATAAAGACTCAGAAGACTTGAATATAAGGTCTGTTTTTCCAGTTGTCAGTTGGGAAGTCACTCCGTGTGATCATCGCTCTATACTTTAACTTTCTTTCTTATTTACTATCATCACATGAATTTAACCTCAAAGCTGGTTGATGTAGGAATTCTCTCCTAATACAACTATGGCAGAACACACAGAGAGAATTTTCCTACATTGGAATCTCTTCTCATTTACTAAGAAATCAAAATTTCTATTATGGTACTACCAAAGCATCCTAGATATATTGGATAGGGACATGAGGAAAGGAGGCTTCCAGGTCTTATTTAGCTGCCTTATGGCAAAGTGAGCCTGAGCCATGATGAAAGTCTTTCTCTAATACTGATCACAGCTCATTGTGCTTTCTGATTGCTTTCTGATTCCAAGTCCTGAATCATCACCATACCTATTCCATACAACTGTCTAGAAGAGCCAAATGCAGATGGGAGGACAATTTAAAATAATGAGCTAATCACAGTTAATTTTCTTGGTATTTACTGTAATAACATTAATTTTGATGAACCCCTCCGTTATTAATGTGAATGTCACAAGTGCTTCTATAGCATTTCCACTTGGATTCCATATTAATTAACTGGGATGTTAATCTAAAGTGTTACTGCAGGAATATAATAGAACATAACCCAGTGAGAAAAAAAAAATTCTTAGTCAATGGGAAGGTATGAAATAAAAAAAAAAAAAAAGCATGAAATGACCTTCTTGCACTGATTTCTCAGACATGGTGACGTTTCAGTACCTTGGACAGAGTCACGGTCCCGTAATGGATCCATTTACCAGTCTGCAACGTGATGGTACATGGCTGGATTACCATTTGAACTCATCCCTCTTTACATGTAATGGACATAAATTGCATTTATGCTTGCTTTATAGCCCACTTTAGTGCCATCATGGAAAAGACTCTTAGAATAAATGAGAGCAGACCCACATTTCTTAACTAGTTTTCAAAACATGGACCAATTTGATTTTTTCTTAAGGAGTTTGGAGCGTACCAGAGTCTCCAAATAAAGGATGACAAGTCCATTTGTGAGAAGCAGTATGTCAGGTTTCTGTAGCATGAGAGCTGGACAACTAATGCGTCCTCTGATTTCTGTCCAGTGCCCCTAGTCACCTTCCTTATGAATTTTCTGTATTGCAAACAATGACCTGGGAGCACTATAAAATTCACTAACTGAGCCAGATCTGTTATACTTTCCTTTTATGAGCCATCCCATGCCCTGCTAACACAGATTATCCCAGAGAATTTAGATTCCAGGAAAAAGCACTCTTCCCCTCCTTTATTTTATTTTTTTAAACCCAAGTTGAATGGCATAGAGATTAATTAGAAGCAGCACTGTGAATGTGAGTTAAAACATGTGCTATTTCCTAGCATACTGGTTGAGAACCCCTCTCTCTCAGACTTCAGTGTTATCATACATTTTCATTGACATAATCTAAAATTTCCTCCTATTCCATCTCTGCACCCCAGGAGGACCCCTTGCCAACCACTCCTTCAGACTCACTGTTCCCATTCTCTGGATCCTCCTCCTGGTGCCCAGCTGCAGTGATGAAGGCTCTGAAGATGCAGTACCACTTTGTATGTCCCCACGGCATCACTGTAAACCTCTCAACTGCACCCCTTGTTTGCTCCTCACTTTAAAGCCTGCTTTTTCCTTTCTTCATCTGTGTGCATAGCTGACTATGGAAGTAAATAGAAACTCAGGTATGGCACGCACATGCCTTGCTCTGGCTGCCTGTCCTAGCATGGTCTTGGCACTCACAACTACCTCACCACAGCTGGCTTTGATGGTCAGCATATATTTGTGCCTCCTGTCCTATAAAGCAAGTCCTACACCACTCCTCTGCTTTTTAAAGAGAAACTTCTGCTTAGAGTGTGATTTTAAGTGCTGATTTTAGTAAACCAGTCATAGAAATCATAGAATCATCAAGGTTGGAAAAGACCCTTAAGATCATTGAGTCCAACTGTTAACCTAACACTGCCAAGTCCATCTACACCATGTCTTCAAGCACCACATCTATCCGTTCTTTAAATACCTCTAGGGATGGAGACTCAACCACTTCCCTGGGCAGCCTGTTCCAATGCTTGACCACCCTTTCGGTGAAGAAGTTTTTCCTAATATCTAACCTAAACTTCCCCTGGCGCAGCTTGAGGCCATTTCCTCTCATCCTATCACTCGTTACTAGGGAGAAGAGACCAACCCCCACCTCGCTACAACCTCCTTTCAGGTAGTTGTAGAGAGCAATAAGGTCTCCCCTCAGCCTCCTCTTCTCCAGGCTAAACAACCCCAGCTCCCTCAGCCGCTCCTCATAAGACTTGTGCTCTAGACCCTTCACCAACTTCGTTGCCTTCCTCTGGACATGCTCCAGCACATCAATGTCCTTCTTGTAGTGAGGGGCCCAACACTGAACACAGTACTCGAGGTGTGGCCTCACCAATGCCGAGTACAGGGGCACTATCACCTCCCTGCTCCTGCTGGCCACACTGTTCTTGATACAGGCCAGGATGCCATTGGCCCTCTTGGCCACCTGGGCACACTGCTGGCTTATGTTCAGGCAGCTGTCAGCCAACACCCCCAGGTCCTTTTCCCCCAGGCAGCTCTCCAGCCACTCCTCCCCCAGCCTGTAGCGTTGCATGGGGTTGTTGTGACCCAAGTGCAGGACCTGGCACTTAGCCTTGTTGAATCTCATACAGCTGGCCGCGGCCCAACGATCCAGCCTGTCCAGGTCCCTCTGCAGGGCCTTCCTACCCTCCAGCAGATTGACACTTCCACCCAACTTGGTGTCATCTGCAAACTTCCTGAGGGTGCACTCAATCCCCTCATCCAGATCATCAATGAAGATATTGAACAGGACCGGCCCCAACACTGAGCCCTTGGGAACACCACTCATGACCGGCCGCCTACTGGATACAGTAAACAGTAAACTCTTCCTTACAGACAGAAAGTGGTCCATGTGCCACCCTGGTTGAGAAGTGTGTTCCATGAGATGTCTGCCTGGAGGGATTTGGCTCATGCTTTCTCTTGAATGATTTGAAGTTGGGTACAAATGCACATGCATGGTTTTAACTCCAGAAGAGTCTATATCACTGATTTTCTGTGTGGTTTCTTCTCGGGTTTGGGAAATATCAGCTTTCTGCTGTGTTCAAACAATGCCCCATCTTATACAGAAAAATCCAAGTGTCTTTAGTGTCTGTCATGCACTGACTTCATAACAGTCCTAGTGAAAAAGCGTGATGAATAAGTGAAAGAAAGCTACAAAAGCATAATCAGCCTTATCTGGCTCTCCTAACACATCAGTGGTGAGGAATTATAAAGACCCCTCTCCTCAGTCTCAGCCTCTAAGATCACAGACCTTGTCAGTCAAGCTTGTCACACTCAGGGTTGCTAAACATGTTACAGTATTATGAAGATGTAACAGATGGCAGGGAGCAAGACACCAAAGGAACTTTATTATATCCTAAGGAAGCTATTTTAAAATATGGCAAATGCACATTCAAATCTCATTTCACATATTCATCCAGGCCTAACAGCAAAATATTCTGTAACAGCTCAGTAAGAACATTAGTGAAGCTCAGAAAATTAAATGTTACAAACTGCTTTGTCCACCTCTGATAGAAGGTACCATCTACGTGTAAAATAATAAGAGCTTTGTGATACAGATGGATTTCTTAAGGAGAGAAGCAAGAGCTGCCAAGCACATTAATTATTAGGGAAAAGGTGTAATGACGATTTTCAACTTCAGTGAGAGATAGACTGGATCAACTGAGCTGATGTCTCACTGCTTGAGAGGGTATTTTATTTTAAAGAAAACAACCTTTTTAGTCACTGTGGTCTGTCTGTCCCCACCACTTCTTATGATGTTTACAGAGTTTTACCTGCTAGATGAGGACATGGTTTAAGTTGTGTATTTTGTGCAAAAGCAGAAGAGCTACATCAATTTACAACAGCCAAAAATCGGTCCCTTTTACCAGGTTGTCCCTTACAATTATGCATAGCAGGTTTTACAGCATTGCCAGCTCACAGTTTTGTTATGAACCTTGTTTTCGTGACTGTCTTCTGCATAGAATTTAATTGTTTGTGTTTTTGTTGTTTTTTTTTTTATGAGACACTTCATCAAATGATTCTCCTTAACAGCATTGATACAGGGGAAAGTTTGATTGCAAAAAGCCCCAAATTAGCAGTCAATTTCATGTAAAAGCATAGAGTTCTCACTCTTTAAGATAACAAAATAGCAATTTAAGCCTCATTTATGAATGCTTTTGATTTTCAATCATGATTTGGCATTGCTGCTTCCAATGAGGTCTCTTGGGCTGACTGGGAAACTGAGTCAAAGACAGAGCAATTTTAGCCAAAAGGTTTCAAGGGTGTCAGTACACTCAGTGCTGGCATGAGAAACCTGGGATTATCCAGAGACAGCAACCAGCCACTCCAACAGCAGCCCACTGCCTCATTGCCTGACAGTCTCAAAGGCACTAATGCGTCCTTACAGGGGAGGAAACAGGGTCCCCATGGAGAAATCCCCCAATAGAGTCAATGCCTTAACTGAGTAGCTGAGAATCACCACCTGGAATAAGAAGTAAAGTGCATTTATTACACTCCTTGCTTTCAGCTTTCTCATTTTGCTGTCCCATTATCAGCTACCAGAAAATGCCCTTTCTATCAGCATATTCCTGCTCAGACGTTGTGTAAAGTGCTGGGGAACAGACTGAACATAGCTGAGAGCTTATTAATGATGGACTTAACCAATTAATAAGCATGCTTTCTGTGCTCTCTGAAAGCCAGAGCAGGCATATTTTGGGCTCCAGTTCCTTTTACTCATATTATATTTCCTCTTTACATTTGCATTGCAGGGTCTCCGATTCATGGCTGCTTTATAAAATGTTTGCATACACACTAATTAAAATGGATTTATCAGGTTGAGCTCATGGTGACTGAAGGATCCTTTCTCCCTTGGCAAGGTTTGAATATTTGAATAGCTCGTTAATGCTCCTGCTTTTTCTCTATATAAAAGGAGACTGAAAAATGAAAGAAGGGGATTTGCTGTGCAGCTTTAGATGAAAGGTTGCTTCATTTATTTTTAAAGCTGTCTAAAGGGGTTAAGCCCTACTCTGATTTACACCAAAGGGCAACTTCTGACCGCTCACCAAAATAATTCCTCATTTACATTGGCAGGCACCATTTATTTGCAGGATTTCTTCAATGTAAATAAGAAAAAAATTTATCTGAGCTTTTTGCCTTTTGAAGGTGTAAAATTGACACAGCGCTTCTGAATCCATGTGAATCAAGAGTTACCTTAGTTGACTTGGTTGTGATGTAAGTCAGATGATCATAGCCTTCCAATTACAGGAAAATACCCTCATTTATGCCACCTGGGGATTTGGCCCTTGAGTTAAGAAAATGCCCAGGGCTTAATTTTGCTCTTATTCTGCCACTGTGCATACCACCCCCACAGAGCTACTGCAGGTTTACACTACCACAGATGAGATTCCTGCATTTCAGAACTGAAGAAGAGTAGGGCCCACATATAGTTACAAGTTTCAAAGTAATTTAATATATCCAAAACCCCACACATATGTTTTAAAAATACCTCTTATCAGTGCTAATCTTGGGTGCTTGGTTGGATTATTATCTCATGAAGATTATATCCCTGAGAGCTTTTAGTGCCCACTGTGTCTTACTTTTTTTTTTCTTTCCAAAGTGCTTGAAAGATCCCGCTGAGTCAATTACACACAGTATCTCTTAATAATGTCCTCTTCCTGGCACATCATTGTTTTCCTTTATGTTTATTTCAAAAGGTTAAATTAAACAGGAGAGTAGAGATACATCCACATTATGAATTATAAAAAGTTACCACAGGCTCCTGAGAATGCCCAGAATTTTGATGGGGAGGATTTAGCAAAGCAGTGCCCTGGGGAAGTCAGTGCTAGAAAAAGCCAGGATTGTTAAAGCCAAGGGAAAGCGGGGTGTATGAACTTTGCTGTTTACAGGTTCATTTCTCCTGCACTGGGAGGCTGGTGCCAAACATCCTTTTGCTTGCTGACTCCGACAGTTTCATTTACCCACAGATACCTGTATTACGTACCAGTTGAACTGATTGCCAGAGAAGGCAGGGGAGAAACCCCCAGTGCTTGGGAATCTTTAGGAAAAGATAAGTTTAACACCATTCAGGACTGGTTTAGGAGCTGGCCCTCCTTTCAGCAAGGTGATCCTTGGAAAATCCTCCAGCTCTGTGATTATCTGAAATTCTGCAACACACATAGAGAGGAGTCATGTGGTTGGGAAAGAGATAGTGCTGCTCCATGGGAATAGCAACAATGACCATCTGAGTACTATTGTTAAATCCAGTAAACTGTCCTATTGCGAGAGGAGTACTACACTTCTGAATTAAAACTTAGCAGACATGCTCTTGACTCTGTAGGGCTGTAATGGAGACTGGATTATCCAGGGCGCCAGTATTACAAATTCCAAACTAACTACTTCCTAAAATACACAAGGGTGCAATATAAGAGTGTGGCTCAGTTTTCCTCCTCCTTCTAACCAACATACCAAATGGTTTGTCCTCTGACTTTAACCTACTTACATTACCTTACCATATAAATTCAACCAGATCCAGTGGGTAAATATAACCAAGCATAAATCAACACAACCATCAATAGCCCTAAAGTAATATGCACTGGAATAGCTTGGGGACTATTCCCTTTCATCTCCTATCTTGAGCTTTATCATTACTTCACTGTGAACTATGAAACAATGGCCACATCTCTCACACCAGAAGCAGCTGCATCTCAGTGATGAGTGAAATATTCCTCCTATAGCCTTTGAGTAAGTACATAAAGCACCTTATGAGCCTTCCAGATATAAAAGGTAATATAAAAGGTAATAGTAATACGCCCACATAAATATTAAGGGAAAACTGGCATTTCTCTTTTATAAAAGCAATATCCATTCCTGACTTAATATTTTCTAGAATATACAGAAAGACAAAATCTGCATGCCCACATTTTATGGCTATATTCTTGTCTACAAAATTTCATCTGCAGTTTGCTCACCCTCCTCATTTCCTCCTCGTCTCCACAATAAATCATTCAAAGCAACAGGGCTTGTAAACCTGTTGTAATACAGGACCCCCTGAAATTCTTGTAAAAAAAGGTCAGGAAGGAGAGGTTTGTTCTGAGAGTTAAGTGGTATGCATGAGAAATGAAAGCAAAAACCTCAACTTTCTATGCTGCAGAAAAGAACAGCGTGCTGAATGTTAGGAAAAAACAGCAGCAACGAGTGTCAAACAAAGCAGGCAATGATCTATATTGCATATCTCTAAGAGCATGAGGGGTAGCCAGCAAGTTGTGCACGTCATCATTCCTTTGTTGTCCTATTTTCTGCTTTGCCATTGCACATACCACCTGAAACTGATGAATTCTGTGGCCAAACAAAAAAACAAACGAACAAAATAGCCAAAGCAGGGCTTTCTCTGAGATAGGGATGAAGCAAATTTGCCAAGTGGTGTAAACTGATATTGTCTAACATAAACTGGTATTGCCTGTCACTTCAGAGGTGTCTGTTGAAATTGCAGAAAAATTACTATCTCCCCCACTTTCATCCTCAGCGACACTTCATTAGAATTATCAGCACTTCCGTTTTCACCTTCCTTTTTTGTCAGTAGTGTGTCATGAGGAAGATGCCTGTAATATGGAATGGGATGTGGGGTTATGACACTTAGCCGTAAACCTGTGCACAAACTGGTTCTGATTTCTGTGTCTGTACCAGGGCTTAAATCAAATAAGATAGCTTAAAGCCCTGTGGAAGATGAAGAACCAGTAAAGGCAGTGATGGATTATCTGTATCGAAGCCTTTATTCAAGATTATATCCTTCCCTAATGACATATCCACAACAGCAGAGATACACAGGACTAAACTGCCCCTGTCCCCACTGATTTTGGAAATGGCAGTAGGGAAGAGCAGAGGGAGCTTGTTGTAGCAGTGTCCCAACCAGCTCCAGCTGAGATGCTGCATATTCACATTCTCGCTGTTATATAAGCCATTACCCCTGCAACCGGGACAATACAGGTTCAGGAGGTGAATATTCAGCTGTGCCATGTAGATTGAGTAGCTGCACCCCCTTTAGCTTTATGACTGCTCTGCCATCATTGTCTAAGCATGGGTGGAGGGGCCCTGAAAGAGGGAGGTTAGATTCAGCTATGGAAGCAGAAATGGTGCAGGAAGTAGTTACAAAAAATAATAATGCAGGAGACCCTGTCTCAGTGTTTCTCGGTAATGTAGGCAAAAAATGCACTGCTGGGAATGAAGACCCAGAGCTGGACTGCTTCTGCCACACGGTAGGCATGAAGAACTGGAAAGACTTGCTGCTGCTGTCCAGGAATGAGGGTGGCACTTATATTTCAAAGGAGGATTGCCTGTCTTTTACTTTGCTTCTTTCTCAGAAGGGGAGCTCTTCCCTTGGCACCTCTAACCTGGGCTTTAGGGTTTTAATGTACATGGTAGGGGGAACAGCCATTTTGCTATAATCCCAGCTGTCAGTGACATCAGGCCACTACTTGCTTTGCTTGAGCCTAGAGCTGTCTCTGGAGCAGTCCCTCTGGTGCTACTCATAAACCAGAATGTCTCAATTCCTGTGGCTTTGCATATTAACAAGGTTATTATCCCTCCTAAATGACATAGTATGAGCCTCCTCATCCCCTGGGAACTCCTCCTTTGCAAAGAGAACCAAATTATTTTATTTATGTGTGTAGTAAAAGTCAGGTCAGTTACCCATTTCTGAGAACCTTGTGAATTTTCTGCATTTTACAAAACCTGCCTCAGTTTACAAATTTCTCTCCCTTGGAATCAATTATTTCTTAGATTGGATTTTTATTTTTTTTTAAATTCTTCTGTTAAAGGGCAGCCTGTTTCTTTAAATCCATCCTGTATCCTCCAGACCTGGATTCTTTAATGCTTAGTTGTGTAACTCTGTTGACTTCTGTAGAATAACTCATCACAGAATACATATCATCTTCAATCTATCTGCTTTATATGATACTATCTCTTCTTGCCCCACCAGTACTGCTCTCTCATTTTTCTTCTGTGATGACTGATTATTATTTATATCAGGTCAAGAATTTCCTGCAATGACTATTGCCCTTTAAAAATTCCCATTTTTCAGTTCCCTAATTGCCCTTAAAAAAAAGCTATTACTAAGTGGCAAAATGGTTGTAAAAAGACTTGGCAATCCTAACAAAATCTGATCTATATAAACTCTGATAGAAACTCATGATGATTTTGCGTAATTCCATTCAGATATTTCTGCATTTTGATTTTAACATTACTTAATTTATATATTTTAATTTTATTTCCTATTATAGATTTTTAAAGAAATAATTTGGAACATGGAATTTAATGTTTAGCTAGATTTTTTTGTCAGAACTTTATTTCATAAGAAGCTGCTGCTTCTTTTTTCTTTCAGTATGTGCATGTGTCTGGTTTTTTGGTCCTGTTACACTCTCTTCCCACAAAAAGACCCATCAGAAAGGAATTGCAGCAAAACTGTTATTTACATCTCTGACCAGTTGCAAAGAAACCAAGTAATAGGTACAGATTCTGTATATGGTTTGAGTTTTATATGCAGTTCCAATACTGCATGAATGCCCCACCTCTTCTTTCTCTCACCCCTCCAAGAACAAAAAGCCACGTTGCTCCTTAAAAAAAAGAAACAAGCACTCTCAAAGCTAGAATCTTTTCCTAGTGCCCTGTAGTGATTGTTTTTCTCTTGCTATACTTCTAATAATAATTTAGTTACTTCTTGGGTTCCTAAACTTCTGTTGATCTGTCTAAACTTGTGCCAGGCTCCGGAAGATGTTTTGAGTGAGAGAAGACTTGAACCAGAACAGTCTTAATACAATGCTGTCATATTTTAAGAAAACCATTTAGTCTTTTCTTAGGTTTCATGAAAACAAAGCAGTTCCTAACTAAGGTCCAATATTTGGAGGGTGCTGGGAAGACGCTGTCTGTTCTTTTCTGCACTTTAACTATGTTGCTTCTCCTGGTCTACCCGAAGCAATGAGTTCTTCTGCAAAGTTCAAACAAAGCTGAAGTGAGAGTTCTTAAATATTTCTACAGACAGGATGAAAGCCCAGCTAAAGCAACCTTCCCCATCTTTAATTCAATTAAGCCATTCTCATGGGGAATGTTCTCTGAGCTTTGGAAGAAGAAACTTAAGAGACCAAAGATCTGATCCTCTCAGAGTTTCTTGATATTCATGAGTTACTGACAGGGAATTAATATTAACCATGAGTAAAAGCTTGAAAATGAACTTTAAAAGCTGCAAATTGGCTCTGTTAATGCTTAATGATCATTTCCAAAATACCAGGTGGCTGATTGAGATCTTCAGCTGTCTTAAAAGGTGATAAATTATGTTAGTTCTTCTCCAGGAGCTGTTGAATTATATTATCCTCAAAAGACATGTCTTTTCCTGTTAGCTAATATTTCATGGGATGTCGGAACATTTATAAAAGGTGTCATATTGCTGAGTGGCAAATAGCTAAAAATGACAAAAAACATTAACAGTGAAGGATGATAGCTCCAAACTATTAAATGAAAAGTGCAAGTAATCACAGAAATAATTGTTTACCAAATTTCCCAGTGAACACAACCAAAGTGCTATGTTTCCTAATTCAATCTGCCTTTTTGCAGACACTGTTTCTTCATGTCCAGTTTTTTCTCTAAGTGATTCTCACCAGTTCACCACTTTGCAAATGAGGTCCAGATCTTCTAAGTCATTTCATGCTGCTTTTTTATAAAAATAAGGCAAACCTCTGATCAAACCTTTATGAATCATTCACTTTCCTGATTTAAAATTCTTTGAAATTCTTCTTTGAGGAGGCCTATGAGTGAAAATCACATACTTCCCCATACACAGATTTTTTATATTAAATGATTAGAGAAGACATAAGATCAGCGAATGTCTTGAAAAGACATTATACAGGGATTATTCAAGGAAACAAGCATCTACCAGGAAACAAACAAATCCCTGACAATTGGTGATTTGATGTGAGGAAAACACTGTCACTTTACAGTTCAGAAGAAATCTGCCTTTGTTGATCCTACTCATTTTGTACTTCATAGAAGTATTACAGCTTGTTGGGATCAATAGTAGCAACTCATATTCTACCAGTCACAACTGTTATTCCATGAAGCCCCTCATCAAAGGCAATCATGTTTTTCTTCAGAGCCCATGCATTATACAAAGAGAAATATCTGAAGTAAAAGTAAAACCTTATGCCAAAGTCAGCATGGTGCAAAAATATCAGCAATTTGCAAATGGTTGCAGCATTAAAAAAAAAGGAAAAAAGAATAAAAGGACAGAACATAGAAATGTTTAGAAATGTCAGAAATATCCCTTTCTCAACAATGATTAGATAGATTATGTTATGGTCCCTGATTGATGGCCAAATGGCAGATAGACTTTTTGCTGGTGTGGCTATATGTGGCTCTCCGCCCTGGCTTTCATTAGCAATAACAAAGATGATTTCAAGGGTCTTCTTTACATCACATTTCAGGCCTCCTTTAGAAGTTGAGAAATCAGCCTAAATCACCTATATAAACTAGACTTCCAAGTGTATTATTAATGAATTAAACCATTGGGTTCAGTTGTTATTGGGGAAGAGGTGTTGGGGGGAACAAAAAATCACATTTCGAAAATCTATTTCCTCATTCTTTTGTCTCTCAGCCACAGCTGAATGACAACTTGAGTGATCTTCTTTGGAAGGAATTTCTATAATAGCTGATTTTTACTCATCTGCGGTAACAACATCCCACTGATATGTTGGTCTACAGGGACAGATTCTTCAACTGTGGTGGTTGGCCATCACCAAAGTTAATCAGGCGCTAAAGTCCCCAAAGAGGATGCCCCAATATCTTATTTGCTAGTAAACAGTAGAAATCGTGCAGAGATACTGCCACAGAGGAGAGCATTCCTAAGTAAAAGATCTTTTCTTTCTTCATCTAAAATACTTTTAACCAAAAGTTACAAACTACAGGGAGTTTTGAGTGACCATACACCTGGGACACACTGGACCTCGTTAGGTCAGTGTAGGCCTTTCTACAAGAAGACGACACATTTCGTAATTCTCTGAGGCCTGTCCTCTAGTTCCTGGCTAATATCAGCTGAGCACTCCTCCAATTCCATCCCTCTGGAGTTCTTTTGGAAGAGGCTGCTCTTTACTCCATATTTTTAAAGGCAACAGATTTATTCCTGGAAAATCATCCAGAATTGCTCTTCCAGAAGAATCTTGCTTGCAGACTGCCACAATTGGACAGTTTTTGTTTGAACAATTATGATACCTTTCTTATATCAGCTGTCATCTACAGTTGTATTGAAACCACAAAAAATTGTCATAAGATTTTTAAGATATGCAAATTTATTTTTTTAAAAAACAGTATGTTATTAGAATATGTTATTCTAACCCAGTAGATTTCACAAACCTATTAAATTTTATCTTTTCTACTTTCCTGGACAATGCAGCTGGCAGTTCAAGTGGCTAAAGTAGAAGGGGCCATTAGACCACCACAGACTTATGATAGGCATGACAATTAAATCGAGTTGTTCCTGAACTGAACCCACTAACCAGCTCTCAGTTGAGGTAATCTTGCCTGGGAAGATACCTATGTCTTCAGACAAAGGATTTCCAGAACTGCAGAATCTATCACTTACCTTCATGATTTCTACCAATGGCTATTCAGTTTCAGCACTCAAAATCTTTGTCTTGCTTCTCATTCAGATCTGTCCAGCTTTAAACTGCCAGCTCTCAGTTCTCATTAGACTTTTTTGGATAGATTAAAGAGCCCTTTAGGCCCTGGTATTTTCTCCCTACAAAGGTACTTACAAAGACAATCAACACCGTGACCTCCCAATTTGGGGTGCACATTTAAAAGTTTTACTGCTTAATTACTGGAGACAAGCAGCCAGGGATTTCATTGACTCAGGTGACCTTGTCATGGATCAGAGGCAGTGGTAGTATAGCTGAAAATAGAAGCAAGCCTTCTGGGCTCTGCTTATGTGCACTGATCATAAGCTGTCTGCCAGATAATATTCACACTTTGCTGGAGTACACAATCATCAGAGTATTGCATGAGACATAATATGTTGTGGCAAGTAATGGAAGGTAGTTTCAGGGGGATGGGGAATTCAACCAAGAGGAAACTTAGAAGGGAGTTTGGCAGTTCTGCGTTGAATTCCTCCACCACAAAAGACTTCTGCTGTGATCTCAGGCCCATCACTGAAATTTGCTGTGTTCCGCCTAAAAATGTAGCCATGACCATTCAGTGTGGTGAGAAGAAAAGAGTGTGAGACACTCCGATTTCCGATTCACCCTGCTGTAACAGAAGTAGTGACTGCAGAATAGCTTCAGTGCAAGGGAGGTGAAATAGCCTTTGTAATCCAAATTCATGTTATCTGGCTGAATCAAATGCCACCTCAGATCAAACGCTCTTGAGTATTTGCATCACAAAGTCTGGGTTGCTGAAAGTGCATAAATATGTGACTCTGCTTTTAATTAAAAATAAGTGTTTCAATCCTTGTGTCACGAACATGTGAACCATAACAGCTTAAAAACCAAAATGATATTAATAAATAGTTTTCTAGTTTCATTTGCTTTTTGCCTCTGAATCAATTTTTGATGGATATGTTTGACTATACCAATCCCCAAGTAAAAAACCCCTGAAGCTTGGCCAAAAGCAACAATCGGTTTTCAATTGCTTGTTACTGCTGAGGGTTTGTTCCAACTAAGGACTTGTAATGGTACATCAAACTAGGGGTTTTCAAGTGTTTGGGTTTTTTTTTTAATTTTATGTATGGAGATGCTGTTAATATTTAAACATTTCTCCTTTACTCAAATAAATCCCATAGATTTGGGGGTTTTATTTTCAGACTGATTTTGGTTCATTCATTGTCTCTGAGCATAGATAGCATTACACAAATTTGTGCCCTCATGCGCAGGGCAGATGGTTCTGAAACTGCAAGTTAAAAACGTATAAAAAACAGACTCTGTATTTTGAAATAAAATATATCCTTATTAATGAGAGTTATATCTATCTTTCTATGTTGATGGGCTCAGTCTGAGACAGTGAAAGAGGCAAGGGGCAAGGTTTTTAGTTTGGGGTTTTTTTGTGTTGTTTTTTTTTTTTTTTTTCTTTAAGAGTGCTCAACTGTGAAAAATAAGCTTCTAAGATGCTAAAGCTTGGATTTAGAAAAACATAGGTTATTTTTCAGATACACAGATGCTCCATCTTAAATCGCATATTTATTTTTCTATCCAGATTAGGCTTTTGAATATCCTATGCTTTTCTAGTTTAACAAACCCTATGCTGCATTACGTAACTGCTCAAGCATGTCTCTTTAGTGGACAAGATTTATTTCAAATAATGACTTCCTGGAGAAAAACAGCTTTAAATAAACCCTGATGCAACAGCTGCTTCTAAATTTCAGCTGAATTGTGTCTCACACTCCACAGTGCTGCATCGGCAGGTGTGAAGGGGTCTCTCTTCTCCAGTGAGAGCCGTGCAGTTTGTTTGGTGCCTTCACACACATTTGTATACCCAAGATCATATTTTAGAAAAAATATTGAGTAACAGCTTCCCCTTCTCTTGGCTGGGTCCTGCACCTAGGCAGAATGGTGACATTCTGCTTTTTAAGAGCATTTTGTTTCTCACCAGCTACTGCTTATGTTGTGGTGGTAGTGGCACAACCTCTGTCACTGTGGCTTCAGCAGTCTGCCCTCCAGATGTGCTTCAATTAGAGCTGTGCATGCACAGAAGTATGTGCATTTGCAAATTGGTCGTTTGATAAGAATTATGAAGCACGCTAGGTATCAGATCAGCTAATTATCTTAGAATAACTGCGAAGACATCTCTATGGAGCAGGGTACCCTGCCAGCTGTGTCCCAGCGTGGGCCCATAGCTCTCTACTGGGGATCATCAAGGCCTTTTCTTCTGGGGACTGGAAAGTGTTTTACAAATGATAATCAGCTGCAGATCACAGCCATCCCTAGGACATAGCCATATATTAATATCCCTGTTCTGAGCTCCAAAGAACAGGAACCAAGTTCCTCCCTAAACTTGATACTGGTCATATAAAGAGCAGAAGCAGGAATGGCCCCCATTGCAGGATACTCCAACTTGAGAAGATGATTGCTCAGCTATAAACTGGTGGGTCTAAAGATGTATGATCTTCTCAAAGTGAAATGCATACACTGTAAGAACGGTTAGGAACTTACCAAAAAACCAAGTCCCTGTTTGCACTACAGCGTGACTCAGATGCATTATAGGAGAAGCACATCTTGATGAGGTATCACACGCACGCCACTGCGAGCCTCTGAGGTAGTACGTTTTAGCATGCATCTGTGACAGGAAGAAAAAGGACCCTTTATTACAGTCCCCAGTGAGTATCTGATAATTCAGAAAGCTGTAGTAGTGTAAACATACATTTTGAATCCAAAGAAACAGATTTTGTACCACAGGGGCAAATGGACAATTAGCAACTTTACCTGCAGTAACACAGTCAGCTGGCAGCACAGCTAGGAGCAGAAGCACAGGTTTTGTTTCCTACACTGGTGCTCTAAGGAAAGGCATGTGCTGTTTGCAAGCAGGCAGCAGAGGAAAGTAAGGATTTACATCAATAACTGTACTGTTTAAAGTTGCATTAGGTCACATGAGTAGAAGCTAACACCATTTTCCTAGTAATGATTTGTCTTCAGTTGACTCTTAGGGCACTCATAACTGTTTGTAACAGGATATTCCTCCTATGAATTTTTGCACATACTTTTTTTTTCCTGGCTCAAAAATGGAAGATGTTTGACTTTTGTTTTAAAAAGGAGCTGCCCTCACACTGGTCTTGACAGCCATGTTAGCTGTACCTGAACTGCAAGATCATCAGGGCTGGAGCAGTCCACAGGGTGAACCTGTCCTGTGCTGCAGAGACATTCATCAGAGTTGAACGGGGACTGACCTAAACTACAGCATTGCTGTTGTGATATTTTCCCTCTGATCTCATTTCCATTCATTCTGTGATCAAACGGATAAAGACATTTTGTTTGTTGTTAAGAAACCCATAAAAACAAGAGTAGAAAATATCTTAAAATTTAAATATTAATCTTTGCCATGGTCAGAAAGCTGTGATGAGTTACAGGTTTGTAACTCCAGTAACACCTGAAAGAAATTACAGAACCTCCATATTTTTATCCATAAACATTTATGTTTTCTCAAAGCACCTCTAAAAGAGCAGGTCGAAAAACAATAACTTTTTTCACAAACATTGCTTGCAATTTTAAAAGATGTTCCAGTATGGAAACTGGGAAATGTAGTAGCCATTAATTCATTCAGATATTCTCTTGATTATTTCCCTATGAAGGTATAATTTTTATTCTTCTTTTTTTATGGTGGTAAGGAGAAAGAAGAGCGATATGGTATGCATTTTTTTCCCATGATTCTTCCACTTCTGTCATCTTTCATCTTGCCACTGAAAACAGAGAAAAAGAGAGAGTGGATAAGCAGAGACAGCATTGAGAGGAGAAAAAGTGTTCCTTGGAAGTTTTCAATCTAGGGAAAAAGGCTATTTCAGGGCTGAGGTGGGGGCGAAGCCCTAAAAAAGGTTAAATGAGTGTTTCACAATTTGACATTTCAGACTTTTATGTCTGTTGCTGTAGGGTAAACACTCCATAGATAATGCTTTGGAAACTTTTGTCAAGCATAAATCTTAAATTAGTAAGATAAAAAGGTCATGTATAGATTTAAATAGAAGTGTTAGATACTATTGAAATGGTGATGATTTGATTTTTAGGTTATAATAGTACTGTGACCTACCCATGAAAAATTAGGCACAGAGATTTATTATCAGTTTTTGACTGTAAAAAGGTTATAACTTGCTTAGTGAAGGTGGAGGTCAGAGTTAAGGCAGTTTGTAGGATATTAAATTAAGAAAACAATCACTGTGAGATCAATGGGATAGAAAGATCTTTTCAGCCTGGGATTGTATAGAAAGAGGCAGAATGAGAAACTAAGTATATGAAAAAGAAAAAAAGAGTTTATGAAATCCAGTGGGAAAAACATCAGGGAAATCAGTATAAGGACAGACTGAGGGATGTTAATGCTTCTGTTCCTGAGTGCAGCCGTTGCTTTGCTTGGTGATCATACTCCGCAGGTTCTCAAAAAATTGAGGTTGGAGTTGGTTAGCCTCAGAAATGCGATTATCAGTAATGGGAAAGCGTTACGAAGGGACTACATATAATGAATAGATGGAAACACATCCAGATGGTGAAATTAATTAGAAAGTGAAACATGAACATGGGGAATTTGTAGGAGCCTCATAGCAAAGGTCACTGAACATAAGACTGAACCAAGCATGGCAGATTTCTGCTGAGGGATTTTTCATAGCTAGCTATGGTTTTCTCTGTTACTCCTGAAGAACCAGTTTTTCTTTTAGGAGTGAAAATCTATGCGGAGTTGACATCAATAGTCTATTTCTACCAAGAGTATTCACGTTCACTTAAGGTCCCATTTTCTTTAAGTAGCAACATGTAGGCAGTTCCAATCATTTATACACCACAGCTGATACATAAGCATACGTTAAATGCAAAATAGCACAAAGGACGTGATTACTTTGCATGTATAGCAGGATGTTTTCAATTGCCAGTCATTAGATTCCTGAAACTTGGGGAGAAGTTAGATGTTAGTCTCCCAAAGATCAGCAAGACTTTTCTTTGAATTATCCTTTAGCGGAGTCAGTGATTTTCCTGCAGTCTAACCTGGAGTGTGACCACAGAACATGATTTATTAAGAAACTTGTTCTTGCTGTGTATATACGTATCAGGTGAGAAGTATCTGGGCAAGGTGAGGTGCTATAATATGAATATAGTGCTTTTCTCATCCTGCAGTTAAGATCATAATAAGCCCCAGGCCAACTCTGCCTCAAATCAGAATGATACCCAAAGTCTTCTGATGGCAAATGACACTGCACTAATGCACTGCATTATTTACTTTCCGAGGGTGGAAGAGGGATTTACAACAGCTAAAGATGTTCATGGATTAAGAGGATATCCGTCCCTTTAAGTACTCTGTATTTACAGGGACTTCTGGGAATGCTTCTGAAATGCAGTGATTTCCAGCATTTGTTTCTTGCACAAGTAATGTCTTACTCTCTTTCTAAAAAAACCCCACACAAACAAGTGAACTACACCATGAACTTTAAGTGAAGAGTAAATATTTCTCCACAACCAGAAACAAAGATTTTGGGGGAGAATCTAATGATCCTGGGAAAAAATCAATCATTTCAATTTAGTTTCAACATGCACCACCTTTATTGTATATTGATTTTTCTACCTTCACAATCAGCTTCACACCAGAAAGTGAGATAGGATGGCGACCCATGTCCCTGCTTTACCACTATCAGCTATTACAAAAATCCATGGTGTGCCACATGACTAAAACAAATGTTGTATATACATGCTTACCAGAGAAACTTTATAAGTAAAAAAATAAAAGACTTGATATTGTATTTCTAGGGAAATCTTCTCTTTAGAGCACTATGTTTTATCTGTATGGTGAATATAATAGTGGTAGCATTATGCTTCTTGGTGAAAGGGTTGATTGATTCATTCGTGGTTTTGGGGCATGACAAGGAGACAGAAAATACAGTGTTTCTCATTCCTGAGAAACTCTCAGGAGTGAAACTCGAGGTACAAGTGAAGGGATTCTGTCCTGCTAAAAAGCTGAAAGAGCTAACCCAAACAGATGTTTGTGATCATCAGTATCAACAAATGCATTCAGTGTTTTGATTTTTTAAGTGGGAAACTTTTTCAGCTATTCACTCGTTGTTCTACATCCTTCCTCTCCATTTGTGCTCCCTGGACAAGTCATTTAGTCTTTGCTCACCAAAGAGTTTCATTACTAAAAAACATGTTTCTTAATTAATTTGGAAACTAAGTAAACCCCTTTACACAACAAGTAAGAATTTGGATCCCAAACCAAGCTTTTCCCAAAAGTCAAGGTTGCTCTGAATCTGGGACCTGAATTTGCCCTGCCAATAGCTTCAAGAGATGCAAGCCAAATTTTGAAGTAATTCTGAGTGAGTTAGTGAGAGCAGTGTTACTTCTTGCTGGCTTGTAGATTTAGTCTAATCAAACCAAAATTCCTTACCCAGGCAGGCAAGAATTCAACCAAGCATGGTGAGATGACACTAGCCCAAGAGAAGTGCTGTCTTGAGAGCTGAGAGATACAGTAGCGTACTCTAACACTGCAGCCTGCAAGAGCAGTCAAACTGTTACCTTCAGAAGGAAAAAAAGGTGCTTGCTGCACACTGGAGTAAGTTTTAGAAAGTATAAGTTGCAACAGAAAAAAATCATTATGTATTTCACATACACTTGAAAAAAAGCAACTTCATGGTCAATATTTTATGACCAGAGACAATGTGGAAAGGGAAGCAATTAACAAACAGCCAATAAAAATATAAGGCAGAAAAGGGAGTTTTAAGAAAGGTGGTGGCCAGCAATGCACCTGGAGGGATGCAGGGGTGCTCCTTGAAAGCCAATCCGACTGTTATTGAGTTGTACCTAGAACTGAGAAGTCAAAGCTAAGATGTGATAATAGGAATTGTGCAGGGTGCCTGTAGTTATATGGAAAAACTAAAATTTGGTTCTGATGCCCATAGCAAAGGACATAATGAAAATCAAGAACAACTCTTCTGGTCTTAGTCAAGTTATAGCAATAACACAAATCAGTTCCTGAAAGTTAGCTCTGTTATCACCTATCAGTCATTTGTCTTCAGCTGCAGTGCACAGATATAAGACTAGACCAGATTCTCTTTACATTTACATCTGTTATTCACCAATTTTTTTCATGAACTGACCTACAAGTATAGTGAAAATGGGAAGAATCAGCTGGTGCAGCTTGGCCTGGGACACAACTGCTTGAGGACACAGTGCCTGAGTGCCTAATTCCTAGGTTGCTAATCAACCTACTGAGTTCATAGCCACTTAATAGTATTTTGGAGCAGTAACTGCAGTAAAAACCCCCAAAAGACCCACCAAACAAACAAAAAAACCAACACAGATTTCTCTAGCAAGCAGTTCTATGCAGAATCAATAAATCTGTGCTGTATTTCCTAAACATAGATTCCTAAACCATCTGGATGATAAATTCTTGGTACAGATATTAAGGGAACTGACCAGGAAAGGCTGCCTTCCTCGATTTGTTGTTTATTAACAGAGTGGGTCTCATGGGTGAAGTGGCAATTGGTGGCTGCCTTGGCCACAGTGACCACGAAGCAGTCAAGTTTAAAATCTATGGTAACAGGAGAAAAACTGCCAGCAAGACCTCAACTGTGGATATGAGGAGAGCTGACTTCACGCTGCTCAGGGAACTACTTACTAAGGTGCCCTGGGAAAAAGCTTTTGAAGGTGCTGGGGTCCATCAGTGCTGGTCACTTTTTAAGTACCACCTCCTAAGAGCACAGGAGCAGGCAATTCCAAAATGTTGGAAGTCAAGCAGGCAAGGTAGAAGGCCAGCTTGGTTGAGCAGGGATCTTCTTCCAGAAGTAAAGTGAAAAAAGAAAATGTATGGCCAGTGAAACCAAGGTCAGGTGACATAGGAGGACTACAGAGATGCTGTTCACCACTGTAGGGACGAAATAAGCGTGGCCAAAGCTCAATTAGAGCTGAAGCTGGCCAGTACTGTGAAGGGCAATAAAAAGGGCTTTTTAAAATATGTTAATAGCAAAAGGAAGGCCAGAAATAACATTGGCCCGTTACTTGATGAGTATGGTCACCTCACAAACAGGGATGTTTAAAGCTTTAGACAAAGCAGAGATGTTTAATGCTTTCTTCCCCTTGGTCTTCAACACCAATGATGGGGTCTGGGGCTCCCAGAGCCCTGGGCTAGAGAACCATGACTGTGAGAATGATAAACTCTCAACCAACACCGAACTTGTGCAAGATTTGCTGCTCCAGCTGGATCCCTATAAGTCAATGGGACCTGATAGGATTCATCCGAGGGTACTCAAAGAGCTGGCTGATGTCATAGCGAGACCTCTCTCAATGATTTTTCAATGCTCTTGGGAATCTGGAGAGGTCCCAGTTGACTGGAAGCTGGCAAACGTTGTCCCAGTCTTCAAAAAGGGCAACAGGGATGACCCTGGTAACTACAGGCCTGTCAGTCTCACGTCTGTGCCTGCCAAAATTATGGAGAAGATTATTCTGGGAGTTATTCAAAAACACCTGAAAGACAACACAGTTATTGGTCCCAGCCAGCACGGGTTCATGAGGCGAAAGTCCTGCTTAACAAACTTAATTTCTTTCTATGACAAGGTTACCCACCTAGTTGACCAAGGGAAGCCAGGCGATGTAATTTTTTCGATTTCAGTAAAGCTTTCAATACTGTCTCTCACAGTGTCCTCCTGGACAAAATGTCCAGCATACAGCTGGATAAACACATAATGCAATGGGTGAGCTGACAGGTCAGGCTCAAAGGGTTATAGTAAATAGGGTTACATTGGGCTGGCAACCAGTTGGTAGTGGGGTTCTGCAGGGATCCATCTTAGGGCCGATGCTCTTTAATGTCTTCATAAATGACTTGGATGCAGGACTTGAAGGACTACTATCTAAGTTTGCCAACAACACAAAATTAGGAGGAGCTGTTGACACTCTCGAGGGCAGAGAGGCCCTGCAGAGAGATCTGGACAAATTAGAGAGGTAGGCAATGACCAACTGTATGAAGTTTAACAAGAGCAAGTACCAGATTTTGCCCCGGGGCCATGGCAACCCTGGATGTACATACAGACAGGGGAACGAGAGGCTGGAGAGCAGCCCTATGGAGAGGGATCTGGGGGTTCTTGTCAATGGCAAGTTGAACACGAGCCCTGGCAGCCAAGAAGGCCAACCGTGTCCTGGGGTGCATCAAGCACTGTATTGCTAGCTGGTTGAGGGCGGTGATTGTCCCACTCTACTCTGCACTGGTGTGGCCTCATCTTGAGTGCTGTGTGCAGTTTGGGGCGCCACAGTATAAAAAGGATATGAAGCTACTAGGGAGTGTCCAGAGGAGAACCACAAAGATGGTGAAGGGTTTAGAGGGGAAGCTGTATGAGGAGTAGCTGAAGACACTTGGTCTGTTCAGCCTAGAGAAGAGGAGATTGAGGAGAGACCTCATCACAGTCTACAGCTTCCTCACAAGGGGAAGACAAGGGGCAGGCACTGATCTGTTTTCCCTGGCAACCAATGATAGAACCTGAGGGAACAGCAGGAAGATATGCCAGGGGAGGTTTAGGTTGGATATTAGGAAAAGGTTCTTCACCCTGGTGGTGGAGCACTGGAACAAGCTCCCCAGGGAGGTAATCACGGCGCGAAGCTTGACAATATTCAAGAAGCATTTGGGCAACGCCCTCAGACATATGGTGTGAATTTTGGGGTTGTCCTATGCAGGGACAGGAGTTGGACTCAATGATCCTCGTGGGTCCCTTCCAACTCAGGACATTCTATGATTCTATGATTTTTCTGCAGGACTTGACTACAAGATTTGTTGATGTCATGCCAAAAATCAGATAATCCATTCATTATTTATTGCTATTTAACACAGTGAAAGGTTTCCATCAGCCACATAATAAAACTGCTAAATTAATGGACACTTGTGAGACTTTGGCAAAGATTTACTTGCTTTATGCTCTTAGTAAACCTTCTCACAGTTGTCCCAAGCTCAATGTTTTCCTCCTAAATGATCATGGCAGAGGTTACTTTTATTTCTAAGAGGCTTGTGCATTGTAAATCACTTTTCTACAGGTGGTACTATACAGTCTGCTCAAAATCCCCAATAAATTTTCTCCTAACGAGAACAGCAACACGTTGGGAGTCAGGTTAGTTTTCTGCCATTATTCCTCTCCTGTTACAATGCCTTTTGAGCATTAGAAGCCTGATGAAGAAGAAACACAAAACCTATCTAAAACTACTGATTTTTAAGATATTTGTACTTTAGGAACCTATAACATGGTTGTTGAAACCTGAGGTTGGCAATATTAACTCCTCCAAAGGTGGATGATTAAAATAAATGTGGCTATAAATAATCTCCACATAAGAGCATGCCAGGATTAGAAAAAGAATAAGAACCAGGATGTGCAAATATGTAATGTAACTAATGGCCTACCGCAAAGTAAACTTTATCTTTCTACACTAATTTCTCAGGATATGAACGTGAAAAGTATTTGAGTATATTAAAGCATCATGAATTTTAAATAGTCAAAAATAGAAAAAGCAGATATAGTTTATGATATTTATTATATATACCTAATGTGTGTGTATATATAGATGTACACAGACATATGTATATATGAACAGACATTAAATTTGGAGAAGTTGGGTAAAACACATGAGACAGACAACAGGCAGACAGATTTCATGGCTGATGGGAAGATTTTTCCCTGTAGCTCTGAATCAGTTTGAGTTTGTTAGAGCATAAACACCCAATCTATTTTCAGGGTGAGAATGAAGAATGAAGGATGGAGAGAAAACTTGCAAACATAAAAAACTAAATGAAGCTGACAAAAAGAGAATAAAAGTCTGGGGTAAACTTCAAACTTTCTGTCCTATCAAGCGTATAAGACACACTTGCCCCAGGCCTCTCTATTTGAAAGACAGACACTTGTGTTGCTGCAGATTTTGGAAGCGTTACAGCCCGAGGTAAAATCTTTCAGTAGGATGAACAATCACTGAGCAATTCTCTTTAAGGTTTCCCATCCAGACAGATTTGCTTTCAGCAGTATGTACAGGGATCTCTAACTTACCTGCAATTGTTTCTAGCTCTTCAGCTTTACAGTTTTCCTTTTAGCAGCTGGACTTCCCTCATTTGAATTTCAGCCTAATTAGGCTACAAGATTTTGGCAAGCTCTGTCCATTCCTATTATTGCAAATGGGCCTCAGTGTATTCCAGAAAGTCCAAGACTGTCCAAGTCAAAGAAGGAATATTTGCTGTATTTGCTTTACTGGAAATTTTACATCCTTCTACATGATCTTAAGATTGGCTCAACTAGTAGATCACCCCTGCCCTCTTAGCCTGAAATCTGTTGGCCGGCTATATGCTTCTGGAAGCCTTGTTGAACATCTGGGCAGGAAACTAGGTTGATCATTTTAAAAGATTCACTTTCCAGAGAAAAATCACAACCTGAATGGCTTTAGAGCCATTTAGTATACCTGAAAATTAGAATTTGGGTGGTGATGGATGATCCATAATATTGACCTAGGTGTACCAGCAGCACCTTCTGCAAACTTTGGATCAAGTTTGTGCCGAAATTCTCCTTGGACACTGAACAAAATTGAAGGTGGGCAGATGTGCAGTGTAGCAACAAAATGGTAACAGGAAGCCAGTTAGGATGTGTCTTTGATGACTTATCAGAGAAGGTTCTTTCCTGAGGAAAAGGTTATTTCTCAAAATAAAAAAAATGTTAGTTGAGCAAATGAGCATGTAAACATTATTATGTGGTCTTTGATAAAAAACCCTAATTATTATGTATTCAGAACAGGATGCTGAGATTTACCAAAAAGGAAAACCAGACAAAAAAAAACCAGTAGCTTTGAGCCTTACACTAATAAATATGTTTTTTATTCATAGTAAAGAATGAGACTAAGGTCCCTTTTAACATGAGTGCAAATGTCAGCCAAAAAAAAAAAAAAAAGGTCTTTTGCATAATTTATTAGATTCTACTATTAGTTTTTAATAGTCTGGTTTTGTAAAACAATCACCTTGCATTTGCCCAAACTAGTGTGTAATAAAACAAGTGTATAGTATCCCAGAGTGTGGGATACATACATACTATGTATGCCTTTGCTTACTAAAGCTTTTTATTTAAATACTGTGAATTAACCACAGTAGCCTGAATCAGTCTGTTGGCCACTTTATTCTATCCAAGATTCCAGCACTCCTCTCCCTTAAAACTCTGCCTCATTAACCTGCCACATTTGCATATAAGGGAACCCATCAATTCATGTAGCTCAAAATAAGAATCACATTTTCATGACAGATCGTTCAGAGCAAGTATTTATGTATAGTAAGTGGGAACACAGGCAAACAACCTCAGAGTACCCATGAGGGAGAGTTGTTTGGAACAGCTGTAACTTGATTATTAAAAAAATAAAATTTAATGGGTCTAGAAATACAAAAGCCACAAAGGCTAGAGTTTCTTTGTGCATAAACAAACATTGGCAGCCTTGACGATAATGAATGGCCTTCCATACCTAATCTGTTCTGTATAACAGGTGGTATTTCATACTCAGACTTCATCAATGGGATAATTTTCTTGTTAAAGAAAGAAGACATTATCTTAACAAATAACTGCTATTTCCATCCATAACTGGCTTAGTAGGCTAAGCAGCAGGGGTGAAATCCTGGCGCTATCAATGCAATACACATTTACTTGTATGGTGCATGAGAAAGGCTGTCATGGGCTGCATAAAGGACAGCTTCAGAGTGGGCAGTCTCTTATGTTCCCAGGTAGGTGTTCAGCAGCAGTCTAATCTAATGATGCAGAAGGCCAAGTCTTTATCCAAGAACATTGTCTTTTAACTGGCTGGAATTAGAAGAAATACAGAACAATTTTTAAAGTCATTTGCAGTGTAGCACCACCTCTAAGTCCAAACTAAAACTTAGAAATGTTTGCAACTTTCCCAGAAAGTTTACTGTCTGAATGTGCAGGAAAAAAGATGAGAAAAATTTGGTGTATTTTGCAGGTGCAAGAAATATGTGGAAAACTGAAGCCAGATCTACTGAATGCTCATCTTTCTTTGTCTTATAAGAGCAGAACACTCTTTTCTTACCAACTATACTACTTAAGTGATGTATTTTGATTGAAATGATTGTATCAGATGCACGCTTAGACTCAAAAGCTTTGCAGAACTGTGCTTACAGCTAAAATAGCAAGCAGTTTAACCAAAAGGATCACCCATCCACTTGTTTCCAAGTTTCAGACATCTCAAACCACCATCTTAAGAAGAGAGGTCTGCTCTTGTGAGTACTGATTGTATATAAATATTCACAACTTCTGAAAAAGTTTATCAGGAAGAAATATTCTTTTCATCTCATGTTGCTTTGCTGACTGCTCTCTGACAAGCAATAACATCGTGCTTGAAAAGCTCAGTGATCCCCCAAACACCTAGATAATCTCCTGAGCTACTGGCCACATGATCCTCCCGCACTGGCAGCTGGCATTCATAAAGGTCTTGGAAGTCCAGCAGCCAGAACTCAGTGCTCCTGACATGAGTCCCTTCTCATTTAGTATTTCCCCTGTCACAACACCACCCATGCACACAGCTCTGTTCAAAAGATCTTTGGTTGTAGAAAAATTGGTGTCGGCAATCTCAACAGTTGTTAATAAAGCTGCTTGGATGGACTTGCCAGAACAACCAGTTGCTTCTGTTATCCATGACTGAGCTCATCGGTTTTAGCTAATCTTCTGTATTAAAACTGCTGATGAAAACTCAGTAGTTGCCAGGGAACAAACATTTGGGAGAAAGTTGAGTAGTTTCATGCTGTGTGTTTAAAAATAAGGGGAAACTTGGACAGAACCATGCATATGTAGCAGAAATCCCCAAGACTGCAGAGATGGCACACAGCTGCATCATGCATATGCCATAGCGGCAGTTTTGTCAGAGATTGCATTTATTTATTCTCAGAAGAGAAACATGGAGAAACACCTATTTCCAAGGGTATTAGGAGGAGTGGTGATTCTATTTGACATAAATAGGTAGAATAAACCCAGAGATTGTTCATTAGTAGAAATCAATTACTGCCCAGTCTGCATTTTCACTGCAAGCTTGTCTGATCCTAATAATGGGAAGGAGACTGGAAACGTAAGTGGTTCTGCTGATTTGAAACCCAGAAGTGTAAAGTAATTGAAAACAAACAAATACTGTCATTAGCTGATTTTTTTCTCTAGTTCAAAACTGAAACATTGGTTTTCTAGTTTGGTTGGAACTTCAAGGAAAAATTAGGAGGGAAAAGAAAAAAAATAAAATCAGAAGATAGCATAAGCCTGTTCTTAGTGGAAGTAATTAATGATTTAAAATGTCACCAATGTATCAACTACAGTCTTCCTACATAATAGAATTACATGCAGTTTCTTTCTATTCTACCCAGCATGGGAGCTATATGATATTTCAGTAGATGTCTTAGTTTTTGGGCTGGCACAGAAAACAGGTAAGAAAAAAAATGCAGAGTGAACTTTTAAAGTCCATAATGAATAAGTGTTAACTTCTAAAGAGAATATATTAGTTTTGCTTTCCTTAATACTGATGAAGTAAAGTGAACGCTTTTTGCTTTATCTTTTATGTTACTTTTCCAGACCAAACACTTCATGGGACAGAGAAGACAGGTTATATTAAGCAAACTCCCTATTGCTTCTAGGCAACACATATAGTTTGTAAAAGGAAAGTTAGACTTTCACTTGCTTTACTCCTCTTCACATTGTCAGAAATGAAATTTGATTATCATGAAAATGGAAAACTTTTATACCAAATGAAGTATAATTGTGTGCTTTTGTGTTTTGGTAGGAAAGAAAACAACAGATTTTTACACCCACTTATATATAATTCATTCTTTCCGTACACACACATGTGTGTGTGCATGCACGCACACAGAATTTTTCAGTTTTGTCTTTAGTCAGGTAAAGGGATATAGCTTCTGCCTCTCACGCACTTTTACACATTATCCACTGTGACCTGTACTTTAAGGACAGAGAAAGCCACGACTTCATCACTTGTTTTACTGATGCTATGAAAGCAGTTGATATACTACAATCCCAAAGGCACAAAGGTCACTTCAGCACTTCCCAACAGAGCAGTTAATAACAGCCAATACTCCCCCAGTTCCCTTCATTTTCAGGAGACTACAGATAATCTCCCTGAGCCATCAAATCAAATCAATACCTCCTGCTCCACAGTGCCAGCTCCATGCCAAACAGGGTGTGTATGCCCAGCATGGGTCTAGGAGCTTATTGCCAACCTCAAGCTAGGAAAGTCTAATTAATTCATCTCTGAAGCCACAATGTAAATTAGGGACTGGCTCAGTTTGACTCTACAGGATGTTCTCACAGCTGTCTCCCCCTTCACAATCTGTTTCACCTCAGAACAAGAGAAGTGCAAGGCTATCCAGTGTGCATGCTGAATTATGCATTCAAATTGCTTGTGCTTAAACCCCTAAAAAAATCTTAATGGCTTAATTAAGCCAGAAACTGCACAATGCATCTCCTTAAATCTTAACTTCCAGATCATTCTCTCTTTGAATGAGGCAGTAATGTGACATTAAGTCCAGAACATAACTAAGACGACAGGAAATTTGGTGATGTGATAACTTCTCACTTTCCCATTTAAATCATCTCATCAGACATTGGTCAGGGAAATATCTTGACATAGCAGACCACAGGAAACACCCACTTCGATAAAAGAAATACCGGAGTGTATTCCCCGTGTGTGTGTGGTAGGAGAACAGGCTTTAGCTAAAATCTGTGGTCCCCCACAGGTCTTACTACTTTGCTCAGAAGGATGGTGAAGTAGAGATCCTATTCTTTAGAGAGGCAATGTCCATTTTCAAGAAAAGAATGTGAGGTCTTAGTTTCAGAGCAAACTTACAAATCAGGAACAGCATAATTCCTTAGATTTTTCTGCTGTATTTTCACACAAAATTAAGATTTTTTTTTTTCAGAATACCATTTTTTTTTTAATTTAATGTTATTTTGTTGGTTTCTGTCCAGACACAAGAATATGACTGTCCTATGTCAGTGCCTGTTCTGGAAATGAACACATCATTCTAAAATGAGAAACATTTTTGTTTTGTTCAAAAACTTAAATTTGTGTATTTATGTAAAGGTTTGCTCTCTATAATAGATCTACTGTATGCTGTGTTTCTTTGCCTGTTCAAATTTGGTGAAGAGTGGGGAAGGAAAGCAAACAGTTCAACTTTTTTTCACTGAAATAAAAAAATGTATATTCAGAATTTTAATTTTGTGGCTATCACTCCATTTCTCCTAACACTTCTCAATACTAGGAAAAAAAAAACAACCCAAAATTCAACAGTTTTCTGGCATTTATATCATGCATCATACACTTACTTGTGTTCATAACACACAAACATGAGTTGCAAAGTTTATTGTGTGACGATGGCAGCTTAACTAGCGTGAGAGTGTGAGCTCCATCTTGGTATGCTTAGCAGCTGTAATGAAGCAGTCCTAACATATATCTGTCTGTCTTGGCATCGGATCTGAAGGTTGCCTCATTCCCAGCAAGTCTCAAGGGAAGAGGGTGAGATCACAAAGTGCACCATGCAAGAAGTCAGCACTTTGCACTTCAAGAAGGGAAGCTTGCAAAGTGGAGCTTTGTTCAGATCAGGCTCTTCCTCCACACATCAGACCTGTCCTGCCAACCACAGCTTTGAATGGGCTCTCTTGTTTTTCTTTCTCCCATCACGCCTTTGCAGAGCTCTGACACTAATTCTTCTTGGACAGGCTGGATTGTTGGGCTGGGGCCAGCTGCATGAGGTTGAGTCCTGCACTTGGGTCACAACAACCTCATGCAACGCTACAGGCTGGGGGAGGAGTGGCTGGAGAGCTGCCTGGCAGAAAAGGACCTGGGGGTGTTGGTTGACAGCCACCTGAACATAAGCCAGCAGTGTGCCCAGGTGGCCAAGAGGGCCAATGGCATCCTGGCTTGTGTCAGGAATAGTGTGGCCAGCAGGAGCAGGGAGGTGATAGTGCCCCTGTACTCGGCACTGGTGAGGCCGCACCTCGAGTACTGTGTTCAGTGTTGGGCCCCTCACTACAAGAAGGACATTGATGTGCTGGAGCGTGTCCAAAGAAGGGCAATGAAGTTGGTGAAGGGTCTAGAGCACAAGTCTTATGAGGAGCGGCTGAGGGAGCTGGGGTTGTTTAGTCTGGAGAAGAGGAGGCTGAGGGGAGACCTTATTGCTCTCTACAACTACCTGAAAGGAGGTTGTAGTGAGGTGGGGGTCGGTCTCTTCTCCCTAGTAACGAGTGATAGGATGAGAGGAAACGGCCTCAAGCTGCGCCAGGGGAGGTTTAGGATAGACATTAGGAAAAACTTCTTCACCGAAAGGGTGGTCAAGCATTGGAACAGGCTGCCCAGGGAAGTGGTTGAGTCTCCATCCCTAGAGGTATTTAAAGAATGGATAGATGTGGTGCTCGAGGACATGGTATAGATGGACTTGGCAGTGATAGGTTAACAGTTGGACTCGATGATCTTAAGGGTCCTTTCCAACCTTGATGATTCTATGATTCTATGATTCTATGATTCTCTCTTCTGGGATTTTGACTGCCAGCTGCCCAACTGTTTTGGAAGGTTTCTGGAAAAAAGACTGATACCTTGTTATTGCAGGCTGAATATGCTGTTAAAGGGCACCTTCCTCAGACATAACTGTCTCTGAAGCCCTCTGCCATGAGATCTTTGGCACCTGGGTGCTTGCCTTGGCTGTCATGACATCCTCCACATAAGACTTTAGCCGTCACACAACTGTACATTGACATTATATGTTCCATTTACATTCATGGCTATTTCCTAATAATACATATTATGTGGCCTGATAATTGTTTTTCATGTGTCAAATTTCTGGGTATCTGATAGTAGAAGAATTCTTCCAAAGGGGCAGCTTGTAGAGGAAAGGGACTGGGATCAGACTGAGCTTCTTAGCTGGATATAATCCTGAACTGCCTCTGCTCCCCAAACACATACCTGCATTACTGAAGCCATTTTCTGCCTCTCCTTTCCTAGTTTTAATAATTTCTCTCGAAGTGTGTTCTCACAAGAGCACAACAATCTGAGTTAGGCTCAGAGAAAAAAAGTGGGGATGCTTGTGTTATCCATAGGAGCTGGCATAAGGGGAGACAGGATGGGATGGGACATGTGTTGGAAATTAGCTGTGAATGCAAAAAGCAGAAGAAAAATAGACAGAAAGTCCTTGATGGAGAGGAGAAACCATCACAGTCTAAGCGCTGAAACTCAACATTTATCCAGTGTTGGTTTTTTTTTTAACTTGGATTTGTTTTTAATCATTGTTTTAAACCCAAAGTAGTTTATTAGAGAATTCAAAACATGCTCTTGGGTTTCAAGCCTGTCTGCAGTGATTAACTAAGACAGCAGAGTCAGGGCCAGGACAGGAAGCCTCTGGTGGCCACCTGAACCCGGCTCTCTTATTCCATTCAGATGTTAATGGATGTGCAGGACGCTAATCTGCACTCCTATATCATGTTAGCAAATCGAAATGTCTTGTGACAACATGAATACCCCATAGTATTAGTGACTTACTGAAATGTCTCATTAGATCTTCGTAGCTGTGTAAATTAAGCAGGATTGGGTCTGGCAGAAGTGGACATGGCTCCCATGAATGTTGATTGCCTGTAGCCACAGCAGCAAGGCTGGAATGCAACATCATCTTTGCAGCCATTTTGCTGGTTTCTAGAGCTGTCTTAGCCAGTTCAGACAGATATGTGCATGCGTACACTGAACATGCCCACGTGATGGAAGGAATTTAGGGAACAAGTGAAACAGTAAGAAAGTCAGTCTGCTGGATGAGATGCTAGGCCTCTAACATTGTTCCCCCATCCTTTGCAGAGATCTGCCATGACCCTTCAAACCAGTCCCCTCTTGTGTTCTTTAGTTCCCCCAATCAGCTTTTTCTTTCTAAAAGTCTTGGAAACTCATTTTGCAATGCAGATCCCCCAGCACTTTATTTCCCCATCTAGTTAAGTATCTGTTTTGACAATTAAATATTCTTTCCTTGACAGTGCAATATTAAAGGATTTCCACAGAGACCAGATTGACTTCAGTACTCTGAACCTACCCTGGGCTAACCTAATCCTGATGTGCATCAAGTCAAAAAGTTCTTCCAGTTCAAGGACCATGAAGGGGGTAAGGGAACAGCTGGAATTGCAGCCACTAAACCTGAACCAACCTGACTAGATTTCAACCTGAATCTCTTGCAGAACTGAAAAGCAAATACACTACATCAGAGACTGAGCTACAGGTAGGGAAGGGGTCTGAGTGAGCCTAGGGGATGGTTTCAAGCACAGAGAATGTATCAAAGATTGCCCAGAGGCAAAGAGGAGGATGAATTCAGGCACAGGGTGGAGACTGGGAGTGAAAAGCAAGGATACGTAGATGGGACAAACTCATGGGTGATCCACGCCAACATACTCCACCTCTCTTTCCCTTTCTAGTGACTTAAAAATGAGCTATGAACAGCCATAAACAGGAACAGCTTATGAACACTTGTATACTGTCTCAACTCATGTAAGCTTGTGTGCCTTATCTTAAATTCACAAGTTCAGTCCCCCGATAATACTCCATTATCATGATATGGGAAAACACAAAGGTTTGTGGCCTACATAGGCTTGTGTCATTCTGCAGCAGGGAATATATTCTAATAGGAATAGCTACAGCAGTCCTGATAACTACAATGTGTTGCACAGTGTCGCAGTGTTTCATCTTCTACCATTGCTTTGGTATATATGCTAGAAGCAGCCTCTCCCTCCCTCTTATAGAAAGCATCTGACATGAACAGCATGGTTAATTACATGGTGTCAGTAGGTAGACATTTTTCATAACTCCCTATTTAGTAACCAAGGGCTCAGCAAGTTTGGAGATAAATAATTCCAGGGTTGGTGGATTATTGATGTTCTCTTACCAAGGAGGCAAGCAGCTTGACGAGGTAAATGGTTCTGGGCCTTGGCTGTGGTGCTAAAGATAGAAGAGAAATGTCTCAAGAAAAATGGGAGTGTCCTGCTGAAAATGGCTACCACAGCAGCAAGTCATCATGAGAGATGAGCTCTTTCCTCTTGTCAGCAAAATGAATGGTGCAGGTGGCTTGGTTTAAAAGGGAATCTGTACCATAGGGTGAAAGATTTGCCAGTTGAGACACCCAATTAACAGAGGTGACTGAATCATTTAACACATTTTAAACATGGATCCTCTATTTCCCTTTTAAAAGAGTTGACAGGTAATTAACTACAAATATACACATCGTCTTCTATCAGTGTAGATTGTGACATGGTAAAGTTCTTGTTTTAAATTAGGAAATAGATATAGACAATGGGGTCATGGGGTCATAAAGTGAAGATCTAGACCTACACATTCAGTTCGCCAGCTCAGGCAGGAATTTGGCTTGAAGGATGAATCTGAATTTTGGCATTTTCTTTTAAATGTAGAGGAAAGCTGTGAAATTCAAGTCAGTAACTCAACTTTTACAGAGCTCTGTAGGTGCACGGATCCATCTGCCAGAGGAGGGCCAGCTTTATTTCAAGCTCAGAATAAAGGTAGGTATATTAAAATATTAAAACTGTAACAGCTCTGAAATTTGCTTTCTTGAACACCATGCCACAGTTTTACATGTTCAAATTTAAGTTGAATAACCCTGAATATTTTCATTGAAATCAACTTGGGTTCGTGTTTAAGAATATCCCTTAAAACTTCCCAGGATTGAAGTCTTGTCTGGCAATTCCAGTGAGATTTTCACATTGCTGTGTATTAAGCCAGAAAATTCATGGAAAAGACAGCACAGCAATCTCCTGTCCAGAGCTGTGAAGCTTCTGTGAAAGCTAGGAGGTGTCTGAGCCAAGCATGGAAAACATTTCCTTAAATAAAAGATAATTTCAGAAACTGGGAAGAGCCCATACTGGTTTTTTAAATATTTTTTTTTGCAAAGTTGGAGCAGAACACCTCATATATCTGTCAAAACTGAACAATGAGGGAAATGCCTCAGATATCTGCCAGAATTGAACACTACATCTTATGCCTTTGTCAGAAGCTTTGATTCCTTGAAACAAGTGAGCTCTCTCAGTGCTTTGATTTGCCAGATTTAGCTATCTTTCAGACCTTTTGCTGGTAGAAGCATGGGAATCTCTACAACTTCAGCAGCTGACTCAGAAAAGTACATTTAATACATTACAATAATGGCTTTCTTGGCAGTTGTTTCTTTTTTTCTCAGAGCAGTTCTTCAGGAAAGAGCTTAGGTGTAAAAGCAAGTACATCCATTGCACTTATAACTGTGTGCAACAAACAAAAAAATCCTACTCTTCGGCTGGACTAGCACTTGCAAAATGCCACCTAGAAAACTTGGTACAGCATAAGCACAATGAAGATGTCCCTGTTTCTGGAACCTGTGGATATTAAGACATCTGCTTCTCTACTACTGCACTGTCCAGCAACTGAAAATCCTGGGCAAATGACCTTTTATTTTCTTTTATCTGAATAAAACTTTGAAATAAGTTTTGGCAGGGTTAGTATTTATAATAGGAAGTCTGAGCTGTCACCCACCTCACAGAGCATCAGCCTTAACCTTGTGAGCAGCATAACTGTCATATGACATATACTCTTTCACATACACATGGAGAAGGGTTTCTAGTATCTGAAGGAAGTAGATCAGAATCATCTATTGCAGAAAAGCACGATGAGATCCAGTTGGTAGATCCAGCTAATAGAAGTTTAGACTAGGACTAAATTACTGATTTTTACAGTGAGGGTGGTTAACCAGTAGATAATTGACAGAGGAAATACAGCAGCTTTTCCAGTGCTAGTAGCCTTTAAATCAAAATTAAGTGTCTAGAAAATGCTACAATCATAAGAACTAGAATCAACAAAGAGTTTCCCAAATAAAATTGAAATGTCTGTTTTACATATGTTAGCTATATCAGTCCTTTATGGTTTTAAAATGCACGAATGTTTAAGAGGAATCTTACTGCAAGCCCTGATTCAGCAGAGGGGATATTTGAACTGCCCGTAAACTACATATTTCAACATTTGGATGGCCCATGCAGAGCCCTCTTTTGCCTCAGCTGGTGTGCTGCTTAATCCAAAGGAGCAATTCTGCTGGCTCTGTCCCAGACAGACTAAAAGGCATTTAAAAACCCAGCTCCCCTGATGTTCAGTTGGGATTCAGTGTCCAGTTTCCTAAATCCTATTAAAAAGTTGCAGACTAAATTAACTTGATACCCACAGTGGAGGAAATAAAGGAATAAATACTTCCAAATAAACTGTACACATCACTAGCTTCTGATCTCAGAATCTGGCCCAATAGGTCTGCAGCAACAAACCCTGTAGCAGACAACTCCTGAAAACAAGAAAGGACATCCCTGCTTGACAAAATCATTCCTCATCTCTATCAATGTAGTTTAAAGGCAGCTTGATCTTCCTCACTCACCTCATGGCCATTTAATTGTTATGAATTGTTACAAGTTGCTTCAGGAAGCCAAGTTTTCTAGATTAATGTGCGTTGGCAAACATATTTAAAGAAACTGCAGCATATTCTGAAAGGCACTAGGCAGAAAAAAAGGCAGTGGAAGCTCTATATTTGACTCCCTGGTTTAGAAATCTGTTGGCGCGCAAACTTACAATCAGCTCCCTATAAGTTTTCATTCAGACTGAAATCTCTGTCCAAAATCTATCATGCAGAAGAATATTTGGCATGAGCAAGGGGGTTTATGTTCACCTGTGAGGATTTCATTGTGCACAGAAATGAAAAAACTGCTACCAATGCAGTAACTAGCAATATAAATAAAACTGAGGCTAGAAGATAAAGCCAGGATATCTAATCATTTCAAAGCTTCATGATGGTCAGGTCCTGAAATGAAAATTACTTCTGAATAATGTGTCTCTGCCTTGCACCAAGGCAGAATGTTGGATCTGAACCATCCTGAACTCAGGGTGTCCCCTAAAACAGGATGTGAATTTCAGCTGGTTTGGCACTCCTTAGGGTGGTAGATTAAGAAAGCCTTTCTGTGGTAGGAGAGGATCCATGAGTGCAGTCACCCCTTCCTGACAACTGCAGGTAATGGGACTCTTCCAGTAAAACATTTTTCATCTTCATCTGGCTGCTATTCTGGTCCCAGCTGTGCTATTGCAGCTGCTGTAGTAAAAAGTGGATAGATTGGGGGAAGATTTTTATTCCATAATATTGTATTCCAGCTCCAGTCTTGAGCATCAGTATTTAAAGTGGTATCTAGCTGCAGCCCTGACCTTCAGTTTATGATAGCACAGCAAGTTACCACCCATCAGCTGACTGCAGATACCTTAACTTACCCCTAGGGTCTCTTAAAATGCAGTAGTTTCATGGAGGTTGCATATGCTTTTAAGAATTTAACTGTACTATAATAAGCGCAAGTGTTTGTTTGCTGATGCTCAACTGAGGATAACATGAAAGTAAGATGTTATGTCGCAATAACTAAACTTGATCACAGTAAACCTTCCTTCAAATTCCACTTTTGACTATTGACAAAAACAGGATACTGAGCTGGAGGTACTTTTGGTTCGGATAGTTTGAACACAGAGAGGAGTCAAGTCACTTTGACTAAAATCACAGGTGCATACCCTAACAAAGAAAGGAACTAAGATGACTTGTGAAAGGGAATATTCACTGGGAAAGGGTAAAATGTAAACAAAAATTATTTTGAAGTTGCTAACTAACCATCTGCTTGTCCATCTTAGCATTTCCAGTTCTCTCTGCTGTAGGTCAGCCCTGGGCTAGAGATCTCATTTAACGGTTCACATTTGTGATGCTGCTGCAGAAAACACTGCACTGCTCTCTCAGTCCTGCGGGTTGGAGCACCGGATTTTTTCTGTGCAAACAGATGGGTTAGAGATCTGTTGGGCTTCAGTGGGACTGCTATTGCTATTCTGTAACGGTATCAGTTAAATAAGCATTAAGGCAAATGGCTGTGTTATAGAGAAGAAGATGGAGAAGGCAGTCATTTAATACTCGTTAAGAAAAAGTCTCTCCCCCTCACCCTGCACTTCCCTCTGTATTCTAATTGCTAATCCTAGCACAGAAATCCTAAGGAAGTCTTTTGGCCTCTGTTGGGACTTCACTGCCTTATATGCAAAGTAGAGTCTATGATTTGAAACTCTGTGTCGTGATTTAACCCCAGCTGGCAACTAAACACCACACAGCTGCTTCCTCACTCCCCTCAAAGTGGGATGGGGAGAGAATCAGAAGAGTAAAAGTGAGAAAACTCATGGTTTAAGATAAAGACAGTTTAACAGGTAAAGCAAATGCTGCACACACAAGCAAAGCAAAACAAGGAATTAATTCACTACTTCCCATCAGCAGCCATCTCCAGGAAAGCAGGGCTCCATCATGTGTAACGGTTACTTGGGATGACAAAACACTATAACTCTGAACATCCCTCCCTTCCTTCTTCTTCCTCCAGCTTTATATGCTGAGCATGACATCATATGGTATGGAATATCCCTTTGGTCAGTTGGGGTCAGCTGTCCCAGCCGTGTCCCCTCCCAACTTCTTGTGCACCCCCAGCCTCTTTGCTGGTGGGGTGGTGTGAGAAGCAGAAAAAGTCTTGACTCTGTGTAAGCACTGCTCAGCAATAACTAAAGCATCCCTGTGTTATCAACACTGTTTTTGGCAGGAATCCAAAACATAGCCCCATACCAGCTACTGTGAAGAAAATTAACTCTATCCCAACCATAACCAGCACACTCTGCTCAGAAAGGTGCGAAGTCTAAGTCTCTGGCTAACTCTCCTCTCATCTTTCTGAGGTCTCATCACTTTAAATGTTTACCTTAAAGCAGTCAGGGCACCCATTATGCAAATATTAGATTTATGCTATGCAGGAACAGTATGGGAATACAGACTCTTTGCCCTGTGCATGATACAGTTATATGAAGTAGGAGTCCAGCTTAGCTAGAGAATTTTCCCCATATTTCTTAATGGGATACCATGATTGGTGTTTAAAAGACTTTAACTTTGTCTTTCCAGAAGCTTCAACTTTTGCTTTTCCAGATGCTCTAGGACTCCCAGTCTGATAAGTCTGGCTGAGATACTCAACCTGGCTGCATCCCTTCATATTCATTCCCCATCATTTTAAAAACCCACCAACATTCATCCAAAGAGGAGAAAAGAACAAAATCCTCCTCCACAATCTTTATCAGCTAACAAGGCCACACTATCTGGGCATTTGCAACCATCACAGCCCACTTTTGGGATTCACAAAACATTGTCACCCCATTTATTTCTTATCAGATCAGCTTCCAGAGGATTTGTATTAAACAGCCAAGAAAAATCCTTGGTGCTAGGGGTTGTATACATAGAAACTGTCATGGAGAATTTGCAAGTGAAGTATGCCACAAAAGACAGCTCGGAACAGTTTCAGCTCTTTCATAATCTGGGCACTGAGCTGGAATAAACTCACCCTTCTTCATTCCTGTCAGTGAACTGGCAGCAGCCGCGGATTTAGGGCAACTTTCAGTGTGAAAACTGCTTCTTAACTAGTTTGTATTAACTAACTAGGTAGACGTGTTTTCTTAAACCAGGTAGAAGAGCTCACTTTTAGGGGCAATTACCAGCATGTATTCGAGGGGTACAAGCTTGTTTCAGGCAGGGGAAAAAAATTAAGGAGGAGAAGCAGGCAGACGCTCTCTGAGAGCCCTGGCCACTCATGGAGTGGTCCAGTGGACATCTCGAAGGTGATGGCAGGAGCAGGATTTCGCATGACCTCTGCTTCCCAGGGAGGTGCATGGAGGTGCAGTGTGCAGTTAGGGCAAGAAACACGATGTTTCCCTTTAATGTTTATTTCTATTTAAAAAGGAGGGAAGGAAAGAGAGAATTATAGGTTGTATGTTATGTATTAGATTTAGAAATTTTATAATGAGAGTGAGCAATTATCAAAATCAAGAAGGGTTAAGACAGCCCAGAACACCTGTTTTTCTCAGTCAGAAATTCATTCAATAGGGAAAAAAACCTTGGTGCACCCCTCTGTCACATATTCTGCCATAGAAACTTATGGTATTTCTTATGTCGCAACAGGCAGGATGTTAACCTGATTCTTACTCTATCTTTAAAAAGTCTTGTGTTTTAAGAAAAACGTTTGCTGACAGCTCCCTGGCTGAACTCATCTTCTTTTTTTGTACACTGAAGTCTCACAAAGATGCTGGCATTTCAGAGGAAATTTAGCTTGCTGGGGGTGCACTTCATCTTTCTATTATTTCATCTCACCATCTCCTTGCTGGATTCCGTCTGCCGCATTCTCTCTCCCTTTTTGTCTTCTTACCATGGCCATCTTTTGCTCCATTTTTCATCCACATGCTGATCATTATATGATTTTGCTTTTGCTTAGCCAAAAAACCCAATTGCAATGACCCCAACATCCCAGAAGTCAACCCATCACTATAAGTTTGGAATGAAAGCAGTATTGACTGCCAGCACTTCTATAATTCCTAGCAATCAACTCTAGTCTCTTGTCTCTTAATGACAGATGGATAAACCATTTGACTTCACTTTTCCAATCTACATGGAGGCCTTCACCATCCTTTATAACTCTCAAATTCAAGACAATTAGGGCTTGATTAAATCCTATCATCTTTCAGGTCTCTTAAGCCGAGTAATGGCTTCTTGGAGAAGCCAAGTAATTTTGCAGCTTCTCCCATTTCCCTCCCTCTCTGTTCTGGTCCATGTGCATTTCCAGCTCTAAGCATGAGTTTAATTAAATGTACTTGACATCCAAAATAATTAAGGAGATGATTCTAGACCTTTAACACAGAAGCTACGTTTTTATTAGCAATTTGGCTACAAAAAAATATGCACATACTTATATTTATATATACATTTACATTCATATTTGAATTTATATTTATATTTGTATTTATATACACACTGTATATATAGACATATATATATACGCAATAAAAATCCCCAGGTCTCCACTCTGTGTTGGTTCACATCTCTACACTGCCTTCATGCGCGCAAACTAATTTCCCTGAGAAAAAAACTAAATAGAAACCCTGATCCAAATGTACTCCATACCTACTAGGATATGCCCCAAACTACGTGGCAGACACACCGCAAGTACCTAACACACATGCACCTTCAAAAGTGTTCGTTGAAATTTCCCACACCTTCAGGACATGTGCTTTATAAACGACTGAGTACATGAGTGCATATGTCCCTAAACTGCCAGCTCCCTACAGATCTTTCACTCTCTGCTTCTGTGACATCCCGACCTTATGTCTTCAACCTTCCCTACTTTCTGGTTTTAATCCATTTCTACTTTTTAGTCATCCTATATTATTTTGACATCATCCTTAATAGACAACTTTAATCTTTTCTCTCATTGGGATGCACAGGATCTGTCTCTTCATCACGGCCAGGTACAATTTACACATCCTAAAGGAAGAGCAATATTTGCTCATGATCTTCAAAACCTTTGTCAATGGCCATCATCATGGTTGTTGATGGTGCCTTGGTCTTGCCCAGGCTGAGGGGAAATCTATGAGCTCTGCTCAGGTAAGAAAGAGACTCAGATTTTTGATCTGTTCAGAACTGTGCTGAAAAAGAATGCGTAGGAGTGGAAAGTTGGACACAGGCAGTCTCTAAGATCTCGAATATAAAGAGCACACCAGTGCCCAGATCCTTTTGGCTCAAATGGCAAGAAGACAATTTTGAAGAGACAGAAGGAATACAACAAGCTTCACAAAAACATGTTCTTATATCTGTTGCATGGAAATGAAGAGAGAAAGATAGGCAGAATTAGTTTCAAGTTGTGCCCACGTAAACAGGTAACTTAGTCCCCATTAATCCCAGAACACCTTTGGATAAGAATATCTCAAAGAGCCCAGCTGCGCCTCATGTTTGCCCTGCAGAACAGCTGTGGGCTTCTCTTCCCTGTTCTGCTCCTGAGAGCTCCCCACTGCTGAAACGTGTCATTTAGGGCTAGCCCTCCAGAAAGGAACTAAGGGAGTGGGGCTATTTTTAGTGAGCAAACCATAGGCTGTCAGTCTGCGAAGCAGAGGTATCCATCGAGGAATCAGAGGAGCAGCATTATCAGATGTGAAAGCAGGTCAGTTTACAGTCAGGTTCCATTTATAAATTGTTCATGAAGAGCTGACAAATGACTGAGCAAGGTTTTAATAAGTGATTGTACTTCAGTAATAAGATTAAGCAATCATGACATGGAAACATTAGTAACAAATACTAATTGAATCTCTAACATGCTCATAACAATATGTATTATAAATGGGATAGACTTAAAGGGATCCAGCATTAAATAACACCTGGTAAACTACATGGTGCTCCTCACTTCTCCAATAACTTCAATGATGTTACTGCTTTATCCTATCAGGAATACACAGCAAGGTAAGAGGAAGGTTGAAGAAATATCTTTGCTCATCTTGTCCTGTAAAGGATAAAAACTTTGCTGGCTTATCTGCACCTTGAGACACTTTGCTCTTCCAATAGTTATGATCTTAGGGGCAAAGTGTGGTCCAACAGTCAAACACGCCTTTTTGAGTCATTGTAAACATAAGTCCAATTTCCTGCTCCCCTATAGACCACTTGTAAGATCTTAAGAAGGTTGTGATCTTTCTGTAACATCTAAGGTACCATTTCTCCAAGGTGAATCTACACCAAGATTTTGAAGAGGGGACCAAAGCAGCACTTTGAATATCCATTGAAGAGAGCACCTCAGCAAAAAAAAAAAAAAAAAAAAATCTTCATTTCGGGGGGAAACTGTACTGATGTTCTTATTTCAATAGGAATCAGCATGCCATATTGAAGACAACATCATATTTCTTCTTTTATCTTTGTTAAGAAATGACAGAAATATAGGGGTAAAAAAGTGAAAGAAGGAGCAAGCTCAGTTTTCAGCATGTCAGAGGACTGTGGGATGATTCTTTAAATAAAATGTCAATTAAAACCAACCTGCGTAAGAACTATAAGCAAGTCTGTTGTCTAAAACAATTCTGTCTTGTCTCTAGCTGTGCCTTGGGACTAGATTATGTATTTGTTCTTTTCCATCTCTGGTTACTGTGATGCTATACAGAGTCCTGAGACAAAGCTGTGAAAAACTTGATCTAAAGCCAAATTGCTCTGGGGTAAAAAATCGCCTTACTCTTTGACACAAAATAGATGTCTCTGAGAAGACATAGGAAAGGATAAAAAAACCATCAGTAATTGCTGCTTTGCAAAGGAAAGCTCCAGGGCCAGCTGACTTAATTATGCTAATCACCCTATCAATCTTAATGGAAGAAAGACTGTAATCCTAAAAATACAGTCAGTGAGGCACCAAGAAAATTCCTGCTTTTCTTACATTTGCTAAGGCTGCTGATCACATGGCATCATTATAAAGGTATCACCTTGCTCAGAGATAAACCTTAACTAATTCAGATCTATTCGAATGGTCAGGTAGGTTTCAGAAAAGTTGTCTTGTACTGACTGCCACATGAGATAATGAGACTTCTCCTAAAGCTTGTTATGCAAAAATTTCATGGAGGAGAGGAGAGCCAGAGACAAACTTTTGTTAAACTTTAAAAAGGCTGTGAAATCCCTCTCTTCTCTTAGTTTTTTTGTCACTTTCTGTCTCTCTTGTTAAGTTTTTCCCACTTTGGTGCATTTTCAGGTAGTAATTTAATTCAGACCATGGAATGAATGTGAATCCTGAGCCTCTTGAGGAATGGTACTTTTACTCAAATTACAAACCGAAAATTGTTATTAATAATGGAGGTGGATTTTTCTGACGGGGCATATATCTCAGGTCTCTTGTAAGGTAAGAAATGAGGAAAATACCTGTGAGCATGGAGGGGCTAAATGCTGCTATTCCCACCTGATACTGAAGGAGGAATGGGAATATGATTTGGCATATGATCAAGCTTGTTCCTACTATTTCAGAGAGGTATATTATGGCTGATGTATATTCATTCTCCAAAGGGATCACCCAAATTTACTACAAATACTTACACAGGACAATATCTCCCCAATGGAGCCTATAGAAGGGTGAAAGAATTTCCCCCACACTTTGAAAAGTGTATTTCTATCTTAATTCCTTTCTGCAGCTGCCTGGCAAATGCAGATGACACATGAAGCTTTAGCATCCAGCTGATTTGTTCCTTTTTCTCTCACTTTTCAGAAAAAAAGCTATCGCTTCCCATCAGCTCTGATTTGGTCATGTTGCAGACTACAGCACAATCTTAGCAAAACATGACTTGTGTTTATAGCTTTATAGTCTGCTTTGGGAAGCAGTACAAGTCAGTTAAAATGGAAGGTCACCAGGAAGTATGTGGATGAAGGGATAAGTGATAGGATATGCTATTCTTCTCTCAACATGTTTCAGATTGCATGTTGAGCAGGAACTACCTAGTGCTTTTTCCCTGAAGCCCATTTTCTTAGATCTGTTTTCAATGATGTCAAAACAAAATCATCCAACAGCTTTATTTTGAAACTTGAGTACCTCCAAAAGTCAAGTCCCACCTGGGTGGGAAAATTTGACATTTAAGCTAGAGTGCTGGAGTATGTATGGGAAGACTCCATGTTCGGGTTAAGAAAATGTATCTCCATCTCTTATCGCAATGATGATAATGTCATGTGAACTGCTCACAAATACAAAGTAAAATTTAGTATAGAGTTTTCTGAACAGTTAGTATTCTGTTTGCTCTCTTGCTCCACTTAGCTGAATCAATTTTGTACCAATTTAAAACTAAAATAAAAACTTTGGGGTTTTTTTTAACAAATATGTTCTTTATTTATGTATAATACACTCCAGTGACCACATTGTCATTTTAATAGGGAAGGCTGATGCTTTCAAAAATATAGGGTGATTTCTAAACAAAGATAAATTTCAAAGTAATTTATATTTTTATAAAAAAAAACAACAATGAAAGTATGAATGAAAAATATATTGACATGGGCTGAAACTGTTCTAAATTCTGCACAAATTAATGAATAGTTTTGGTTGTCTTGAAATGACTCTTTATTGAACATACAATTCTGAAAAGAAACAATAGATGATGGATGGTATTTCAGAAAAGCACATTTTCTACAGCCTCGATTCAGAGATTAACTAAATATGTTATTTTAAATCATGCACTATTGCATGGACCTGTGGCAAAGATGTAAATCATAAACACACACTTGATTTTACTTTCAATGGTTTATACCATTTTTAAACTTTTTTCAAGTAAGTTGATATTAAATTACTGAGTTTGAACCATTTGACACAGCCCAATCAGATCATTCTACACTGTTATGTAGGATGTGCCAGGGTAGCAAACAACAAAAAGGGGTTTTTATCTTCACTTGTAGGAAAGACCCTTTCCTGACTGCTAATGCTGATGTAACATCCTGAAAGCTGATATCAGGTTATTTGATCTAAGGTACTGAAAAAGCACAATGATTTCATGAAATTGTTCGGTACTTCAATAAATCTAGCCATACATTTCTGATTAGATGGTAATCTAACATCCTGAGAGCTACAGACACCTCTATACTGTTTTAAGTAATATATAAATCTTCTACTTGTTCTTAGCTAGTTTGTTTTTCTTTGGAGTAGATCAATTGCTATTATTGCAATATGTGACACCTTATTTGTGTCACAAGACAACACAGTGAATAGAGAGCATCCAATTTCTATGTCCTTCATGGTGCAGAGTATTTAAGTCAAATCTCCACTTGCAAAAGTCCTCTTTGACTAATGTGTTGAGGACTGGATGGAGAAAAGAATGTGGTTACTGGAGTTTATTTTACATAAACGAAGAACATTTTTGTTAAGAACCAAGGCATTTACACCCTGCTGTAATATTACTCTAGCTTTAACAATTCTATGAAATCCATGATAGGAAGTGTCACTGAAATAAAAAAAGATATGAGACATTGGGTTGTGGAAGGCATTTCCTATGGTGGGCCTTCTGCTATGTCTTCAGCTACCTTTTTAAATATTTGTCATACTACAAGCTTTGCAGGTAACAGGGCTTTTTGTCACAACAGAACAAAATTAAGTGATTAAAATTCACACCTCTAGCAAAAGAAAAAGAAAAAAAGAGCATGCCTACTTAAGGAATGATTTATCTGGGTGGATTAAAGCTGATCCCTTGGAGGGTGTAACTAGCAGACAGATGCACACGAGTACGAGACAGAGAAAGAATTCAACAGGAAATCAAACTGTCCAGGGAAATCTCTGCTGGGGAGATGTGGGGAATACCAGAGAAGCTACCATCTAACTGCTTGGTTGATTGTATAATGGAAAAACCAAAGTATTGGACTGTATGAAGTTAAATGCAATACCAAATAATTACAGACGTTAGTGCTAGACTGCTTCTGAAGTTCTTCCAGCTCAGACCTTCTGAAACAAAAATTCTGAGCTCTGTGCCCCCAGCAGAAGACAACTGCACAAGTTTGCATCCCCTTTGCACGGAAATAATTGTTTTATCCCCATTTTGAAGCTGAACCCAAAAAACGAGGTAACATCATGCTAAGAAAAGTACAATTGCAGAGGAGAGATAAGTACAAGAAAAGCAAAAAACAAAACAAAACAAAAAAAAAGGAAGCTTGTGATACTTGAGCACCTTCCTGCCTGCAAATATTTTTATGATGAAGAAATTTTGGGTAGTGAATCTGCATATGGCACACACATATTGCCTGGGGATTCAGGTGTGCATTTGATTTTCAGTATCATCTGGTAAGGGGAGAGATCAATGACTGGCAAGCCAGTAGACCTGAGTAGGTGCGGAGAGGAGACATTTGGCAAGCTGGTCAGAGCTGACTTAATTCCCAGGAATCAAGGCAGCAGTGGTGCGCAGAAGGATATGTGTGCTGCTGGGCTCAGCCTGTAAAACAGCTTAGGAATCAACTGAGATTGCATTGAACCAGGCTATCAGCAGCCCAGCTCTGAAGGGGACTGGGGCTAGGAAGGGCTTGTAAGACCGTGGTTACTGAGCTGTGCAGGGGCTCCTGAGGTGCTGGGAGAGCAGGGAGAGAGCGCAGAGCAGGGCAGTTCGGCCACCTCCCATGCCACTGGGCTGGGTGCAGATGGCAGTTTTCCAGGTGGGGTCCACAGAGGTGTCTCTCTTTGTACTGCACAAGAGAGAATGTAATAGGGAAAACTGAAGCCAGTGGAGCTGAGGGCACAGAGCTCTTTTGGTATAGTTTTAATAATATCACCTGTGTGAAGAGACTGTACGTAGCTCTAAAAAGAACCATGAAAACTCCTCAGCTTTTGTACATGTCAGCTAGTAAAATGGATGTTAAAGCAACATTTATGGAATATTGGCTTCCAAGCCTCAGGAATGGCATGTCCTGATCATGCCTGTCCTGTTTGGATCCTTTACATCTGGCTACCTGCACTTAAAAGCAGGCCAAAGTAAAATCTTTGGTGTGATTCATAGTGGCCTTTTGAGCATCAAAGAAATACAATAAGTTCTCATCCATTGAGTAGTCTGAGCCTTTTTAAGTTAGATCTGCAGAGCACGTAGTCCTATATAGGATATGTACAGAGAGGAAACATCTTTGTTTCCTGTGGTGCAATAGCAATAAGTTCAAGATATGTTTTACTTAAAAAGGGAGAATATTTTCAGAAAGCAACACCTCTCAGAGAGCACTCTCAGCAGAATCCACTTTTCATGTATAGCTGTAAGCTGTGCTGATGTGCTGACCCAAACACCCTAATAAATTCAGACTATATGGAAGGCGCTGCATGTAATTATCTGAAGCAGCTAGAACATTTATTATGATAATTAAAGTCAATTACTTTTATGACAGGATCAAAAAATAAACACCACCTCTAACACTTCCCTCGTTTTCCTCTCTCTTGCACAATATAATATTGCCACAGTAATTACTGTATCTCACCACCCTCCTAGCAAATTCCAAAGGCAGGGACATCTTAATTCACTTGGCTAGTTTCCTTCCACATGACTGCTTCACTCAGCGCCAGTAGATGGATTTGTTCCTTAAAATGTTGATAGCACTCCTGACTTGGTTTGCTTTAAAAAATGAGTAGTTTATTGTCAGAATACCTCTGGATAATGAAGGACATGGTTTGAATTATTGCTAAGAAATTATTAGCTCATAAGCAATGCTAGACACATCCTAATGCACTCTGAAATGGGATGTTATTATGACTATGGGAACAATACGAGACTGAGAATATCTTATACCATTCATTTCTGTGTAAATGTCTGTTCTGTTTGGAGCTGGAGTAGAATATCAGCCTATTAAAATAATCACAAACTACTTTTCCTCTTGGGATTTTATTCAGGGCCCAATTAATATATTAACAAAGTTATTGACAGTGTTTAGAAAGTTTGATTTTCAAACTTCTACTGAAATGTACTTCAGTTTTAAAGCAGAGGATGCTCCATTTAAGTCAAACAAGGTACCTTAGGGAAATAGAATGATGCAATTTGTTACCAGCTATCCTGTTAAATATCAGCTGCCTGTTTCTTTGCTCTTTTTTTGCCTTCTCTTTGCAGTAGAAACAGTAGTTATCTGTATCACAACAAAGCCTCTTCCAGGCCTCGTGTCCAAGGTCACAGATCTTTTGTGCTCTGGGCTGAGCCTGCACTTTCTGAGAAAAATTCCCTCTCCGATATTGCTTATGTGTTAAACAAAGACATACACACAAAAAAAAAACCCTAGTACAGTGAAGCTTAGTTTTGATTCACCCTTCAAACAGGAGAAACTGAATAAAAAGAGAGTTATTATAAAGAAATGTTTATGGAAAAGTTCACCTATTACAATGAGACAAAACCCAAGAAAACTAATGGCTGTTCTTGCAGCTTTCAAAAGTAGTTCAGAATCATCAAAACAAGTAGGATATTGAGAAAATACTTGCAGTTCTTAATGGCATACATCTTTCAGGGAAAACCAAACAAAAAACTGTGGCATGTACAGTACAGTACATGGGACACACAGGTCAAACACCTTTGGACACAATTTTCTGGAACATCCAACTTCCATAGCGGAAGCGAGAATCTCTTGCACAACACCACAGAGGTGTCTGAGTTCTCCTGGAAGTCAAATGATACAGTGAGTAATGTGACTCGGGCAGGATATCAGGCTGCTTAGATTATTAGTACCAATATAACAAAACATAGTTAAAGAAAAAAAAAATTGCCTAATGGAACTATTTTAACTAAACTAAGCTGAAAAAACAGTCAAGACACTGAAATACAGAATCTTAGAATGGTTTGGGTTGCAAGGGACCTTTAAAGTTCATCTAGTCCAACCCCCCTGCCATGGTCATGAACATCTTTCAGTAGATCAGGTTACTCAAAGCCTCATCCAACCTGACCTTGAATGCTTCCAAAAATGGGGCATCCACAACTTGTCTGGGCAACCTGTTCCCAGATAATATTTTTTAAGACTAAAAATTTTAACTGTTCCTTGGCCTCCTGCCACGAACACTGTATCTCTCACTGCCTCATTTTTTAAAGGAGGGCCTTCTTTTAAAACAGATATGGACACTAAAGGCTGCATTGTCAAAACCAAGCTGATGTTTACTCTATCTCCCTCCTTGCTTTCAGCAGGGAATACGAATCACACTGTGGCAGTGATGGCATGGACAGGGTATGATCAGGAGCTGGAGGTGTCTCTGGGGAGTTGGGTACTCTGTCATGTTCTTACAGGAGGCTCACACTGGGGCAGTCAAGAAGCCCGGCTGGTAGCTGAGATGTGAGAGCGGGGTCTACTGAAGCTCAATGTTGGTAGCTAGGGTTTGATTGCCAGCAATTTAATACCGTCCCTGGGAACACTGAATCACTGGTGGAAAGAAAAGTGTGCTTTTCCATAAGCTCAGCACAGCAGGGAGAAGATGCACACCTGCCTTGCTATGGTTGCACATTATTAGGGCACAGGAGTGAGGGTCTTGCAGAGGGTTGTGGTGATGTGGAGGCTGGAGCAGGAAGTCCCAGCTCTGCCCCAGCAATGCCATAGGACATGAGCAAGAGCTTGAACTGAGATAAATGTATTGAGCGTGTGGAGCACCTTCTGCTTCGGGGGTTGGGCTGCATTTAAAAAAAATATGTGTGTAAAAAATAGTGACAAGGGCTGGGATCCTGGTGTAGACAACACCAGGAGTATATGCAACTGCTGTGAGGCCATGTGATTTGCCTACATGTTACAGAGCCAAAATTGAAGTGGGGTCTTCATGCTCCAGTGCTAATGTCCAAAATCAACTAGCAGGTCCTCCAACAGATTAGTCTACAGCATTAGTGATGCCTTAATGTACTTCACCTTGTAGGCCATTTCCAAGACAGAAATGAACATATTGTGATGGATAGCAGCCCTTAAAATTCTCTCTAATCCAGACCATGTGCCATTTGAAGAGTATCCATGCAAACTAAGCTGAAGATAGAAATAATTGGGCAAAAGTCAATGATGTGAAGTGCGGTAACTGACATTAGATAATGTAAGATTCTTTTCTTCCCTTGACCATTTTTTCTCTGGCTCATACCCTGTTAGTCTTTTGGTCCCATTATATTCCATACTGGGGTGTCTTAATTTGAATCTCTTCTTCCCTGAAACTCCCCAGCCTTTCTTAGGAAGAACTTCTTAGTGAATTAAATTATTCTTTGCTTATAGATCAATCATTTTTAAAAATAATAGGACATTAACTAAATATGTCTCTATTAGTAATGCAAACGTGTTGAAAAAAAGTATTCAAACATTGATTAATGAATTTAATCATTTCCATAGAAAATGGCATAAAGAATGAAAATAGCTCATTAGAAAAGAGTCTGTGAAAGTAAATATTTAGCCTAGTAAAGTTTCCTGGGGAAAGTCAAGATCTTAAAGACCAAAAAAGTAATAAAATACACTTACCTCCAATTACAACGCTGGTTTTGTTGCTCTTGTTTTTATTATAACAAAGCTGTGTTATTCCAATGAATACATATGGGAAAAGCTACAGCTAGAAACTGTTATTTATTTCATCATTGTAAACTTGTAGATCACTAAGAACAAACCTGTTTTGGCTCCCAGATGTCAAATATTTTCAATCACAGCAAAACAGTGAAAACCACTCCCTTTTTATACTGAACCGTCTCCTATATTTGTCACTGCTCACAGGAACCGCTAACTCAGGTTCAACACTTGTAGCAGTCAGCTACAACTACAAGGCAACCACTTTAATACACATACCTATGTGGGGAATTCTCCTTATTTGTATGTTTTATTCCAAGGTAAGTGAAAAATTAAGCAAACTAGTTAGGGTAAAAAACAAAAACCAAAGCAACTAACATTTCTGTATTGAATTGTCACTTGCTGCACAGCAACAAGATAACAAATTGTATGCCAAGGAGAAGTAAAACCTGAGTCTTTCATCCTCAGCCACATGGTGACCTGGACTCATTTTCTTTATTTCAATGAGCTGAGACAAAGAGAATATACTAAGTGGGGAGTATCTGCATTTAGAAAATGCTTTCCAGATGACAAGACTATGGAGAGATAAGTAACTGAAGTTTGTTAGGCTACTACCAACCTTGTGCAGAGAATATTTTGCCTACTGCCTCATTCCACAGGAATGTGGTAGATTTTTGCTGGTTTTCGGGAGTGTTCTTTTTATCCCTTTCTTCTCACACTCAGGTTTAACATTTCTGTAGTTCTACAGGGCAATAGCAGTTCTATCATCAAGTAAAGGAACAATATTCAGCACTGAATAGCACATTAATACTTGGTCAAAATGCAGTTACTAGAGAAATTAGATCTTTCCTGAAGAAGTTGCTAGAGCACACCAAGTTCACAATTTACAGTAGCAGCTTGATGGAAAAGGTATCATGAGTTCAGGCATTTAGCCAATAGCGTTGCCAGCATTGTACCCTGTCAAAAAACGGCACATCTGACCCATAGCAGTTCTTACTGCTTTTGGACTCCCTGTTCCAAGGTACTTATAATCCATATCTATGGTTTTAAAATGAAGCCTGTCACTTATACTATTTTGAAGACAGTTAGATCATAAGATGATTGTAGAGTCCTAATGGATTTTACAGGCACTTTAGCCCCTCTCTATTTACAGGGTCAATACTTGAACTGAGCAAAGATACTTTTGGAAAAAAAAAAAAGAATTAGTAGAGGGCTGGCAATAAGAGGCCTTTGAATTCCATGAAAGGTTTACCCACATACCTAGTGAGCTTCATCCGTGGACTTCTTAACTGTCTTTTCCCTGAGGACAGCAGTGGTTGTAATGGTTCATAAAAAAATAACTGAAGGTTGATCACTCTCTCTTAGACATCAAAAATGGGAAGAAGAGACTGCAGATGGCACTTGGTAACTTGCTGTGGTTCCAGTGCTGTAAGACAAGGTTGTAATAACACCAGGAACCTAATTTTCTACTTAACTGGTTGTTGTCTTCATAGGCATTTTCAGATACAGTGGATCACTTTACCATTTATTCCAGAGGAAGACATTCACCATGGAGGAAATTTAATTCAGATCTTCAATGATAAGGATGGGAAGACATTTCCCAGGTAGCGGGGAAACAAAGGTATTTAGGGGACACGTAAGTAGGGGATCTGCCATGTTTCGAAGGCTTTTTCCCCTCTTCAGCAGAGAGTGGGTTGTACATCCTTAGTGCAAAGTGAAACATTTCCCCTCAAACATTCATCTTGCCTGGACTGAGGGTCAAGCTGCTCTTCACTGAAGAACAAGACTTCTGGAGCAGCCCAAAACCTGAATAGTGAATAGACTGTATGAACTGGTAAAAGGCTTTTCTGATAAGCTGAATGAATCAAGATCAGACTAAAGAAGCACTTGAAAGAGGAGTAAAAATTCACCCCCCACAACTTGAGGGGAAAAAAACCCATAAACTGCAGGCAAACCAGGCAGGGAACATGCAATTAACTGGTTGGCATTTATGCAGGATCCTGGGATGAATGTCCTTTGCAGGCTCTTTGCCACTGCTGTACAGGTTGTTTCTGTTTGAAGGGCTTCATGTTCACAGAGGTTGAGAGTTCTTTTTTTTTTTTTTTTTTCACCATTTTCATACAGTCAAATGATGACAGAAATGCCAAGAAACAAGAGCAAATGTATTGTGGGTCACTGCTGCTCTTTTACCAAAGTGCTTCTGGTGTTTGGCACCTAGACCAGCTCATCAACATATATCAGAGGTTAAAGAAAATAATAGCCTGGGCACTATAGAAAATGATAAGAAACAAGTAGCAGGGAGGCAGATAGTACTGTCTGAACCCAGTGTTATTTTCAAAGGTTAGGAGAGAATGAATATTTCTCTTTTTTTTAAATGTCAATTTAATCTGAAAGACACTGAACCTCAAATAACATTTCAAACTAATGTAGAACTTCTGAAAACAAGGTAATTGCTGATCTAGCAGCCAGTGATTTCATCTTGAACTGGCTGTTACTTTCAGTACCCTTGTTCCTTTACAATGTAAATACATATATCGGGAGGAGAAAAAAGTGTAGGAAGGGAAAGGGGAAAAAAGATTCAAGGGCAGCTGCTGAGTCCTTGGCAACAGTGAGCTTCTGGAACCGATGTGCTGAGATTTAAAGAAGGATGTAATACTATCTGTCTGGATATTTCGTGATCATTCCTCACCAAACATAGAGGCTACAGTAAAGGCTATGTGCTTTTTTGATAGGAAATCAGTCACTTTAAAGGTAAAGGGCCTTGCCCAAGTCTACACAGGAAATCCACAGCACATTTGAGGAACCCAAATTCAGGGGGTTAGCATTGGATATTTCCTCTAAATGTGGTTTAGATCATAATCAATAATCATATAACTTCTTAAATCTCCTTAAACATACTCTGCACCTGGTTTAAGACATGGTAACATGCTTCAGGTTTTGCTGCTTATGAATTAGAAGATGACAAGTTACCGGAATTTTTACTATCAGTTGATGCAGCCAGAGATGTTCAGCTTAAACATTATAAAAAACTTCTTGGCTAGAGGACTGCTGCAGCTCAGGGACAGGCCACCCAGAGGGACTGTGGAGTCTCTCTCTGAAAGGTTTTAGACTGAGGTAGACAAATATCTCTGGATATAGACCCAATTATTCCCACTCTGGGAATGGAGGTATGAACAGGGTACAGTAATAGCTCAATTGATGGCTCTTTCAAGTAATAGTAATAACAGCACTCTGGGAGCAGAGTTCAAAGTGCTCACTGTGTCACTACATGCTCTAGATACCTATCTATGATTTAAAGGCTCTAGTTTAAAAGCTTTCTTTGCAGAACTGCCATCTGATTAAGCCAATATTTTTTTTTTTAAGATCCAAATTATTATAGCCAGGCTAACATTTAATAATTAAATCTGGCTGTAACTTAGTCGTTGGAAAGGCTTTCAGATCTCAGCACAAATTTAATATCAAATCAGTTGTTTAAAGAAATGAATTGGCTGCTGAGAAAGGTGAATAACATGCTATCCATACAGTGCTGCTGATATCGTAACTTCATGCTTATTTTGAATATGATCTACAAATAAATGGCTTGCATTAAAGAATCCAGGATTCAGAGCAGTCTACTTGCAGTGATCTTTTTCACAAAGTACAATGGCCTTTACACAGAAATTAATATAACAGTTTCACCAAATTGGTCCTGCTCCTGTTTATGCCACTAGCATGATGAAAGGAGCTATTTCTGTTTAGGAGTATGGGGGAAGGCACATAAGGAAGATTCAAAAGAGAAGAGAGATGCATAATGCATTGGTAGAACTTTGATGTATAACTGTGCTGCAAACTCATCTGAACTTTTTTTTCTTTCTGTATTAATTTAAGTGCTCTGGAAGTGTTGATTGTCAGCTTTTATAGGGAAAAAAAAAAAAAAAAGCCCCTGTCTTTATCCATAAATCAATGCTGTAAGGAGAGTAACAGTGCAAAGTTCTGCACAAACCATTATCATTCAACATGGTCTAAGTCCTGAACATCCCGAGAGGCAGAAATCATCTATTGCCATATTTCAAGAGAATGATCTGCATAATAAATGTGGCAAGTGATGATGGCATTTTGTGATGTATGCACTCCCTCAACAGGAAATATGCTAGGGTTCCAGATCCAAAACTTCATATGAATTTTTAAATAGCCCTCACTCCTTCAGGTACCCTGCGCTGGATTTAGGATAAAGATTTAAAATGTAAATGTACCTTCTCTTGCATCTTCTTTAGGGCTTTGAAGGTGAATTTTCTCCTGTGTTCACATGCTTGTGAGTATTGTTTTAGAACTGCGCATCCACGGAAAAGAAATCCTGATAATCCCCCTTGATCAGAGATGGAAGTGATACACTAAAACCCTTTGAGAAGCAGAATGAGTATAAGATCATCCAAACACTAACCCTTCCCTCTTTTCTCCCTCTTACATGCTAAATAGTATGAGAAAGTGAAACACTTGTCTTTCTGTTAGTTGGTAAGACTAAAACACTCCTGTGTGTTATGAAAATGCTTTTTTTGCCAAAGACATTTTCTAACAAACAAAGACTACACGCACATTTTCAAAGTAACTGGTGGTTCTCCAAGAATTATTCTGAGGATTCTCTGCCAGAACAAATTCATGTCAAATCTGAAGACCAGGAAGCTGATCAAAATTCTATAGTATCAGGATGAATCTTCATATTTTTTCATTCCACTGAAGTTTTGAAGTTGTCCTAAGCACATGTCTCCTAGGTGTAGCAGCCTACCTATAAAGTTTATGGGAGCCTATCTAGATTAATTCAGAGTTAACCTGGGCATTTTTTTGATTAAATCAGGAGTGATCAATTCTTTCACACTTGGAACAATCTTTACTCCCAACCATGTGTTCAGGAAAACTGATGCATCAATTTTCACCATGGGTAGCCAATTCTGAAGAAGACAGGCCCTCAGTGAACCACAAAATATAGATTGCACAAACAAAATAGGAAAACGCTTTAAGGTGAAAAAAATTAGATTTCCTTATGCTTTTTAAATGTGACCTGACTTTTCTGATCAAGAATTCACCATTATAACATAAAGCTTGTGACAAAAGTAAATTAAATCCATAAGTGAGTCATGAACCATACACCTTCAGACAAGCGACGCAGAAGTACACACTTAATCAGAGAGAATCAACTGTCAGCAACTGAATCCCATGACAGAATTTTAACAAAAAAGGCACCTACATTGTAAGTGGGTAACATAACACATTGTGTAACACATGCTACAGTTCACTGTAGAAGCCAGGGAAGTATTTCTGAAGGGGTAGGAAATGTCTCCTTTGGACCTGCGGTCTGAAGAGGTGACATTTGATAGTACATGCCTGACATGACTAGCTCAGATTTTGATCAGATATTTAACCATGTTTGTATTTTTTCTCCTATGAGAAGCATGCTTGCTAAGAAGTACTTTATTTACATTGTACAGCAGGACTCAATGCATAATAAAAATTGGATATACTTGGCACACATTGATTTGTGAACTTGTTCTCTATGCAGAATATAGCTACAACGTCTACACTGTTGTATTTATACCAAAGAAAAAGCCAGCTTCTGTTTATTACTTAGCCTGAATACTAAGAACTTCCCAGGTTAGCTCCACTCAGCTGTAAATTATGAAAGGTACAATGGGAATGAGTTAAAGCATTATGCCAGCACTGCAAAAACTTTATTGGAATTGAGTTATCAAGATGTCTTCTATACATAGTTTATTAGATATGTATCAATGACAAATGGGTACTGCTGATAGACTTATAAATGAATCCAGCCTGCAAATTCTTTCTTATCTCTATTGAGATTAGCATATCTCATCAATACTTTATCCATGTATATATATGTGCTCATTAATAACTGCCAGAAAAAGAATTAGATTATGCTGTCTTTTTGTACAGAGAAAATATTCCTGGAATTAATTAGTCACGTTTATATCAAGCATTGGTCAAGCGTTTGCTGCTGCTCTCCGTGTAGAACAAACTCAGCAGCTGAAAGGACATCCAGCAGTGTTGCCAATAGCTTTCTTCCTGTGTGAGAACGCCTGGTGAAAAGAGCAGCTGTTTGCCCCTCTTTTTCTTTCAAACACACCACCTTCATGTCACAGGTGTCATTTTTAAAATCAAGCTTCCTCTCAAAATACCTGTTTTCTGGTTAAATAATCCACAGCTCTAAAAATCAGGCCAAGGAGCTGAGATTCCAAAGCATTCACGTTTCAGACATTTTAGTGAACTAGGCTTTCAAGGGCTACTTCAGTCACAGTTGGGAAGTTTTAAAAAGCCAAGAAAAAGCTTTACCTATGTATGTATTCTTTGGATGTATTTCCAACAAAGGCTCAGAAGTTGCTCTCGTTTGTTGTCCTATCCAAGACCTGAACTGAGAGGTAGCAAAAATCAGCAAGTTCCTGTCTCCAAATCCTACAGGTAATGGACAAACTAATCAGAAAGAAATGCTTAACCCACAGGCAAAGGTGTAGTCGTCTATGAAAGTGAAGGAGAAGCATTTTATGGAATGAGCAAATAACTATTTTTCCCCTTTGGAGTTTTACTTACCACTAAAAAGTCTTTGGAGTACTGTTCTGTTTTTCACTCATGCCCCAAAGCTTAAAGCTTCAGCTGGGGTGACTGGATATAAAGCTTTTAGGAAAAGCTGTTTCTGTGGTTTTCCTCAGGAATACTTCTGAAAATATTCTTTGCTTACTGGTGACTTTTACACTGACAAATCTTTATCACCTCGTTTTCCCTTCAAACTAGGGTTAGATATGATTTTTTTTTTTTTCCTTGGGACAGCTTTAACTCTACCTTAGCACTATTTGTGACATCTCAGTTTTTATTATATTTTCTCAAAATTGTTAACAAGGGCAGGTAAAGTTATTTCAGAGGGAAAACTGTTCCTGGGATGCTACATCTTTCAGTGTAGCTCTTGGATGAGTTACCAGTTCCTTCTTCCACTGTCTACTCATAATATTATTCCAAAACCCAGTCACCTCCAAAGAAATAGGGATTAGGAGAAGCTATGCCTTCATTCTACAATTATTTTGAAGAATAGATGATAAAAAAGAATATAATTTTTATAGGAACTCTTAATTTTTCAACTTTCAAATTATTTTACCCAGACCGGAAGCAAGACGTGTGAGAGCTACCCATGAGCAGATTCCATTTCTGTTTAGACCTAGGGAAAAAAAATGTTTATGCAAAAAAATACCTGGAGGAGGTTAGTAGATTTTTGACAAACTCCAAAAATTCATAAGTAGCTCATATACCCCAGAGTTCTTGTTGAAGGTATCTCCCATGGATTGCTTTCACCTACGCTTAAAGTTACTAATCTTGACTCTCATTGCCTTGTTTCAGAAGGATGTATAGCCACCATGAAGTAGTGACTGACTATAGCTGTGTCTGACAAAACTTTCACTCACAATGCAAAGGTTCCCCGTGTCTCCTTTTCATAGGTTACACAAACTCAGTTGAACTGTCTGGCCAGAGAAAATAGGTGAAGCATGAATGTAGGCAGTATAGATAAACATTTACACATCTGAGCAACAAAAAAGAATACCTACAATCATTCACTTCCATTTATTCCCATGGTAAATAATGGCATGAGAATAAGCATGTCTCATATGGTTATGCAGGAACAACGTACAGAAAGAAATATATTAAGAGACCCATTGACAAGTCCCTGAGTGATAAAGTCTTCCTACATGTAGAAGGAAAGTTTGGCTAGAGGACTTCCTAAGGAACAGCACTGAGGTGATTAACAGGAGAACAGAAGTAATTTTTTTTATTTACTATTGGTATTATTGTGACAGCTTTATGGCCATTCTAGACTAATATGCCTGATTTGTCTTTGTCCTGGTTTCAGCTGGGATAGAGTTAAGTTTCTTCTTAGTAGCTGGCATAGTGCTGTGTTTTGGATTTAGGATGAGAATAATGTTGATAACACATTGATGTTTTGGTTCTTGCTGAGCAGAGTTTACACTAGTCAAGGACTTTTCAGCTTCTCGTGCTCTGCCAGGTGCATAAGAAGCTGGGAGGGAGCATAGCTAGGACAGCTGACCCAGACTGGCCAAAGGGCTATTCCATACCATATGACATCATGCTCAGTATATAAGCTGGGGGAAGAAGAAGGAAGGGGGGGACGTTCGGAGTGATGATGTTTGTCTTCCCAAGTAACCATTATGCGTGATGGAGCCCTGCTTTCCTGGGGATGGCTGAACACCTGCCTGCCGATGGGAAGTAGAGAATGAATTCCTTGTTTTGCTTTGCTTGTGTGTGCAGCTTTTGCTTTACCTATTAAACTGTCTTTATCTCAGCCCATGAGTTTTCTCACTTTTACTCTTCTGATTCTCTCCCCCATCCCACCAGGGGGGAGTGAGTGAGTGGCTGTGTGGTGCATAGTTGCTAGCTGGGGTTAAACCACAACAGTCTTATAAATGCAATATAGTCCCAGTCCTCTGCAATACTTGGGTGGTAAATTTTGTAGATAGATTTTATTCCTGTACTCTGCATAAAGCTGAGAAGTCATGGCTGAATGCAAGAAAATACTGCATCTGACTGTTAAATGAACTGAAAAAAACTGTATTTGACCCTACTGTCACATGGTAGGAAGGTAGGTATGCTTACTTTTTGCCCTCTTATTCTACATGTTGTTGCACTCATTCATGTTGAGACAATCTGTACTCCAGGTAGCTTAGAAGGTCAGAGACTGGCAAATGAAACAGTGGAACAGAGACAGCAAGTTCTTTTACTCTGTGACAAAGAGGGCACTTGAATAGAAAAGGCAAACTCATGTTTACATACCTTGTTGAAATGTAGACATTGATATTTGAAGCTCTAGGGACTATTTTAGGAACTGAAATTTAACATGGTAGTGCACTTCCTTAAGAAAACCCACAATACCAATTCTCTCATCACAGCTAGACACCCATGAAAAAATCCTAGAAGTAGCAACCTGCCTATATATGAAATAAGATCTGACTTTGGATGTTAACACTTGCATATTTTCATCTATTTATAACACTATCAGAAGATTTTCCTGGTATCTCATTAGCCCTTTCATCATTATCACAGAATCATACACTCTCTGTTACACTGTTTAAATAAGAAGACCAAATAAGCTACTTAGAATTCTAAGAAAATAATTTTTAGTAAAACTACTGCTTAAAGTTGCCCTCTGCTACAATGTAAAGAAGAACGCATAAGCATATTTTGTTGTTGTAGTAAACACTACTATAAGTAGCTAATTTAAGGTAATACACCCTGGATCCAAGTAGCAAGAAGAATACGATGTAAACAACAATGTAAATAAATAAAGCCAGGAGGCCAACTGACCGTGTCACTCCAGGAAATTATATGATTTCCAGAAAGAAATATCTGATTTCAAAATAAGGAGGTTATTATCCTCAAGCTTAAGGATGCCCAAAGACATCCACAGCTTTTCTATCTCCTATGAAAAACCATAACCAGTTCAGAGGGTAGATCACACAATGCCAATTAGGAGAATGGAAAATTTCCAGGTCTGCCATAATTGTGTTAGAGTTACAGCCAACAACCCTATGTATTTCTTAGAACTATATAATACACTGAGAACAATCGTTTTTGGCAATTTGTATGGTGCCTTTTCATCATGGTGGCTCACCACTACTCTTTCCTTTAAGCAAAGAAAACTATGTCATTCGATCTGTTTGCAGCTGTAAGTCTGGTTTCTTGAGAGGACTGTGATTTTATCCTGTTCATCAAACACTGTCAGCACCTTAATTTCCCTGGAGTTTGACACAAGTAGCAGCAGGCAGGCAGTGAAAGTTTTGATTCATTAAAATCATTAGCATTTTTTTGAATTTGTTGAGCCTGAGCAATTACTAATAAAAGCAGAATGACTGTCCTTGACCAAAATTCGCCTGAAATACTGATGCAGAGAACAAACCGATCACGTGGAATCTATAATGGCACTATATACAAATACTCTATTCTGTCCACTTATTGAAATTCTTCCCATAATTATTGTTGCAGAAAGAGTCTTGTGAGACACATATTTTTGGAGGTTGGCTTAAAAACCATATATCTAGGTTAAAATATCTCTATACTTGAACGAAAAAAAAGAATCACGATAGAGAACTAAATTCAGACAACCAGTAAGCAGATTTTCCATTTGAATATAAATTTCAGAAAGCTGGATTTCTGTGGGGTTTAAACATGTAAACCAATTCATAAAGCGCACATAAAAAATGGAAGATACTGTCTTGAATCATCTTTTTCATGAGCAAGAGACAAACATTTCTGGATTTTGATAGGGAAAACCCCACCAGATTTACCATGTCTTGCAATTTGTGTAAATTATTACCTGTGAATTTGCTTCTTTGGGAAAGGGGCTAGCATATCTCACCACCCCTTAAAGATTTATTAAAGTATACGGCGCCATATGGGTAGCTCTTAAGCAAAGACTTCTGGCTTTATGAGGATTACCTTCTTACATGAAGGTTTACAGGACCAAGGCCTTCTAGCTCTGGTAGACTTTAGGGCACAGTAAGATCTATTACCTCAGACTGATGTCTAGTCTTACACTTGAACAAGTTCAGTGATGGAAATCCTACCCAGCTCCCCTTGAGAGCATCATACATTGTCATGATTGTTCTTCTACCCAAAGTATTTCCTAAAGTTAAACTGACATTTTCCCTGCAACACCCTAAATCCATTAGTCTTTTTCTGCCCTTGATGACTCGAGAGAATAATTGGTCCCTGTTCTCTCTATAATATCCCTTTATGTGTGTATAGACAGTTATGTCTCCCCTTCTCTAAGTGCTAGATGGTCAATCCTCTTTATCACCCTTGCAATTTCCATCTTCCAAGTCTTTTATAATTTTTCTGTTGTTCCCCTCTGGACTACCCTCCATTTGTCTGCAAGGTTCCTAGTAATCCAGCACGTAGAAAAGAACAGCCCTGACACCTTGTTCTCATATCAAGTGAGGGCTACAGGACCATGCAATCTTTCCCTTGCGAGGTGGAAACCCCCCTTAAGTGTGTATTTTATCCATATTCTTTTTACAAGCCATAGAGGTGTTCCTGTGCAAAATAGAAGCAACACCTCTCCCCAAAACAAAAGAAACGTGTTGAACAGATTTACTGACTTTTTCTCTTGTCAAACAGAGGTACTGTGACAATGTCCAGGCAAGCCAGCTCAGGCTCACAAGCTCTCCTGTTGCAAAATATTTAAAATTAAGCTTTACAGTAAGCAAGAAAAAAGCAGGACTGATGCTCTCCCACTGAAAACAGAAACACTGAAAACAAATATGCTGCATTAAAGAAGCAATTCTCTTCTGTCTGTGGGTAGTAACTATGACTTTTAGTGCCACTCTTTTCCAGTTCTGAAGTTCAAACTCTTTGGCTGAAGCTGTCACAACTGAGAAGTGCAAGTAAATGCATTAACAGACATAAATGAGTTAAACTGTTCACATCTTATTTCATGATCATAGCATAATTCAGAGGAATGGGATTTCAATTTTAAAATATTACTGTTCTAGCATTATTCCCACCATTTTCTCTAAAATAATTCTAATCCTAAAATGACATTAACATCTAATTCCTCCCCAGTGTGAAATACAAGTATTTATCTGCCATACAATTAACAAAAAAAGACTTCTTTTCTGAATTAAAAGTGGTTTAAGTATTGAACAAAATATGCAGAATGATGCATATTTACAAGCTATTCTTTAATTTCAGTGAGCCATGCACTAACAAGCCATTCAAAGGGTTAGTAGCAACCACCTATTTATGGCAAAGTTATGCCAGCATGAAAATATACTGGTTCATTCCTTGCATTCTTATACCAGATCTCAGAACATGCTCTCCATATTTTCCAAGTTGTGTTTCAGTTCAAATGTCATTGGATCTAAACTACTCCAGTATTATCTTTGGTTATGTTAGAAAGGCAACCATTTGGAACAAATCTTTTTGGAAGAATCATTGTATGAGTCAAAACATCTGTAGCATCCAAAGAACTTAGTGAACAACAGACAAGACACAGAAACCTATTTAAAAACATTTCAGTATTTTCCTCTGTGCTTCCCCCCAACTCCCCAACACCCTGATTTGCATTTTGATTTCTTTGTGCTTTGTGTTGTAAGCAATGATTGCCCACCCCAAGTGTTGCTTTCAGCATTTTTTCCGATGTAAAGGTAGAGCAAGAAGAATTTTTAGAGGTATACATCAAGGTCTATAGGGTCTTTGAGCATTCCTCTGAATATGTACACCAAACTTCTCAAATCTCATTTCAGGGTGCATTCAAGGAGAATGTCATTCCCTAAAGCTCATGTATTTGTTTACTGATGGCATGTCTTCACTTTTCCCTTTTTTCTACCACCCCCACAGGGGCCAATTGCTTCTTGGTATTTTCCATGTGCAAAACATGAAAGGCTGAGTGCAACCTGCTGTACTTCAGGCTGCCCAAAATAGCCTTGACAAGCTGTTTGGGTGTCCACCACTGCCCCTGTCAGATTTTATATCCCTAGCTTAGTCCAAAGATAGATGAACTGCTTGCAAGGAGAAAAAGTTGCTATCTGGTTGTGGAACTGGCAGGGAACCTAAACTGAAAGCCCACATCCATCCCCAGTCTTGTAGCAATGATGTTATCTCACTTCTCAGGCAGGACGACTGAGCATTTTGTTCGTGGGGTTTACAGATTCCCAGAGGCTCTGAAAACCAGTGTTTTGCCACGTGTGAGGAAGGACTGCTAATCTCAGCCTCCTGTTCAGCTACAGTGATCATTGCTACTTTAGTACACAGACATCAGAATAATGTAACAGGGGGGACTGAAGCATAGAAGATGAATAGCACTTGCCAAAACACACAGCTTCTCTAGTCCCTGTTGGACAGTGAATTCAACAATCACACAAGGAATGATCTGCAAAGCTATAAATCAATGGAAGTTATATTCTGTTAAAAGAAAGTGAGAGATTTGCCTTCCAGCCACAAGGAAATAATGGAGGTTGTCTGTACAATTTGCTTTGTGTTTTATAAAAGACATTTGATGACACAAATAGCACATTTGCAGTATTCTGAAACTGGCCAATATTCACAGTTATTGCAATAGGCTGTGGCAGGACATTAAACATGGTTTTGCAAACTACATGAATGCAGTGGGATATAGCATTAAGAAACTTGGTCCCTAGCTAGTTTTGCTCATCATATCTCTATTAACATCAGTGGAACTGCTGCCATTTTTACCAGCTGAGACTCAGACCACTGCAAATATTTCCAATGTGTTTTTCAGGGTAAATGGTCAATAAAAGTGACACTAATATTGAAGAAAAGTGTTGGGAAAAATACCAGCTGTGACAACTGACATTTACTCTCATATAGCACTAGTAAAAAATATCAACCAGTTAACGTTGTAAATTGGTGAGCTTCTCATTCATGTTAAATGAGACTACCAGAGAAGATACTTCCTCAGAAGAGCTGTGGACTAGCTACGCTTTACAATTGCTGTATCTTCAACTTTCTCCTCCTCATAAGCTCTACAGAGATTCCACACTTCAGTATCGACCATGCACCTACATGGCAGTCAGAGCTGAGAAAGTATTCGCATGTATGCTAGAGTTCTACTGCAAACCTGGGTGATTGGAGTTTGACTGTTAAAAGTTCTTTGCTTTGTTACAAACAAAAAAATAATCTAGGATTTTTTTTTTTAAACACACTTCTGATCCTCAATTATGTAGGTTTTTTTTTTTTTTACCACAAAGGAGTCCCCCTCTAAGTTACACATATGAGGAGAAACAATCTGCCTTTCTGAATGGATTCTGTAACTGATAAGCTGACAAAATTCTATGACTAACAAATAGCAGCATAATTTCACCACTAGCTTGTTGAACCTGAGTTAACTACACGTTTTTATCAGTTATAGACTAACCTAGCACCCCTTTTCCAGGCCCCTCCCAGTGTTGACTTGCTTTAGGTGTGGATTGAGGCATGTGCAGCCATCTACAGCATCGACTATTTTCAAGATTTTCTTTCAAATTACGATAAATAACTTAGATGAAGGAGAACTTTATCTTACCAAACATTTGTGTAAGGCCCTCTGAAGCCTAGATCTGTGATATATTTGCAATGTTTCCAGAGATAGCAATGTGGCCTTTGAGGCTCAGATTTTACATGCTTATTTCCAGTTAAAAGGGCTTGGTTCCAAATTGAAATATACGAAATAAAAAAAAAAAAAAATAAGGCCAATATATCCTGTATTTTGTATAGTTAACTCAGCATGTCAGACTTTCAAGATAAGTTCCTACATGTTTGACCTTCATATTAATTTTAATTGCATTAAAACTGCAGGACAATTGAAGTTACCTTACCCCAAACAATAAATACACACAGAAATAAAATACTTTAAAAAAATACAAGGCATATCTTATTTTGGCAAGTTGCTTTGGCAGAAGAAAAAAAAGAATTGTTAAAGTAACAGCAGAAATTATGAACCTTACCAAAGATTGCTTCTTGAGAGAGAGTTTGTTTCTTTGGGACCATGTGCATATTTTCTTTATTACAAGCATGGCAATAAATCATTTTACACTGAATTCATTTAGACATTTGTGAAATAGCTCATTAACAAGATGCTTTATCAGAAGCAAAGAAATGAATATTTTTAGTACATTAGATAGATTGATAATAGCACTTCACATTTGTAATAGCCCCTTTCCTGCCAGAACCTTCAACCATGTGGCAAATATTTATTAAGCCTTACACCATGTGTGGGAGGAAGGTACAGTATTTTATATTCCTTCAGGCTAATCCACTACAGACTACAGAGAATTCCTGTCCCCAATGAGTGCTTGCTGAAGATGCTTAGACTATTATTGCTAAGCAAGATACAAGTGTAGTTTATCCTGCTGTCTGTACAAAGTCATTTACCTCAATTATGTTAGGCTGTGGATTTCTGTTTGTCAGTCTTCCCTCCTATTCCTCCAAATAATCTGGTCGTAAGCAATCCAGCACTGCCAAGTGGCATACATGTGATAAAGATTGCAGTCACTTGTCTCATTATGTTTCCTTCCCACATGAAGTCATGAAAATGAAGAATCCGATTATATGGACATCTGCCAAATCTAAACACACAACATAAGCCCCAGAAATCCTTAGTTTCAAACACAGAGGAAATGAGTATGACTATGGACTTACAAAATGGGTATTACCCAGTCCCTCTCTTTCAGCATATCCCCTCACTGAAGCTAAATAGTAAAGGAAATAGAATGAAGATTCCCAAAGTTCTGTCATACACAACCAGATACTAGCAAGAGTAAAAGGGCTCTGCAAAGCATTTTGCCTCATGTACTCGAAATGTTCTTGCTAAGGCTTGAGAACCAGTCCTTAACCCCTCCACAGGGAGCAGTATCCCTGACAAAGATCCCTGAGGCTCCTCTTGGGGAAAAACTGCAAGAAGAAAACAAACCTAATAAGAAGTACCAGTCAAATTAATCAGTGATGAACATTTTAATTCCCTAAACATAGAGACTTTTTTCTAAGCCATAAAATACCAATTCTTAAACAATCACAGCTGCAACCTCACTACAAATATCAACACTCTTTTTATAGGAAGCTGTAAGAAACCTGGATCACCACCTTTCCTGCAGTGATACACTACTACCTCTAAGGATAAAGCTATAGATTACCCCACTGCTAGGTACAACAGCTTTCTAGTAGTAAGCAGTATGTAGGCTGATTCTAGCCTAAAACATAAGATTTTCAAAATAAGCTGATATCTATTTATGAAATCACTTGGTACCCTAAAATTAAGACTGAGTTTTTAATCTCTTAACATCTTACAGCTGAACTAAATAGGTACTAGTCCTTTTCCATTCACTATCCCTTAGCTCACTCCCTTCAGCATTTTCTGTAAGGCCTTACTTGTCTGAAGTGTTAGACTTTAAAAGATACTACAAAACTTGCTGTAATCTTAACTCTAAAATAACACATACCCTTTTTTTTAGATGTACCTTTCTCACTAAAAACAGAAAGGTACTTAAGAAAGGAGGCTTATATAGGTTTCTTACTTTGTGTTCTAGTGTATTATGGGAACTGGGAGGCTATAAGTTTCAGGTGTTGCTAACTAAGGCTTTTTGTGCTTGGCTACAGCTAAGGGAGGAGAGGAAGGAAGGAAGGAGTGAGCAAGCACGGTAGGTACAAAGCTGCTCATAAATCTAGACTGGGACAGAGGTTTATGTCTGTTAGAGAACTGAGATTCTGAAGTAAGGGAGATAGGTAAGGGTAAGCAAGTGGATTTGATAGGTAAGAAATATTTGTGAAAAGGGACATATGTGGTTATGTACAATGTGAGAGGATTGTTTGATCACTTATTGTTCTTTGCAAGCTTGTGTTTCAATTTACTTCAGAGACTTATGAACAGTCTTACCAATACTGTTCAATACTACTGAATTTTTGAAAATAGATGTATTATCTTAAGAATCAGGATCATAAAAGAAATGCACAGTGATGTCACTTTTACATCCACAGTCATAGCTTAAAGAAGCTAGAATAATTTCCCTCTCAAAAGAGGTTTTGTTATAATGAATGTTGAGGAAGTAGTCTTAAGGAGTGTTATTTCTATTTATTTTACTCTAAGCTAGAGGTTGAGTTTGGTTCTTCACTTTCTCATTTATACACCTTTTGCCTTAACTTTCCTATCTATATGATGTAGGAATCAATATGTTTCTCTCTGAGGACCAGCTCACAGGTGCATGGTGATTGCTGCACCCAAAGTGTATGTTTTGGGGTGCTGCATTTTAAGCATGAAGAAAAGCTCATGCGTAGCACTGTGTTGACTGGACTGTTTTGTTTCTTTAGAATAGCTGGTTGTGCACAGACATTTTACATGCAGGTCAACTGCATAAGATGTGGGTATGCTTGCCACAACTCAGCTTGAAATGGGAGCCTTTCTTTCCTGTGTGGAAATGGTTACTCAATGCTTTTGTAATAAGAAAATATTTGCCAGGTGAGATATATCCTTTGGAAAGCTCATTTGATCAGGATCCCTGTAAATTCACCTTTAACAACCTTTTCGGCAGGCAAGCATACAAAAGAACTGGGAAGAAGAGTTAGAAGGAAAAAGGCAAATTCTCCAATTGAGGGCTCAGAGAAACAAAGCTCACTGTATTCCTAGCACAGCAATTGATGCTGCAGAAGAGTTAAAAGGCAAGCTGCTACAAGAAAATAGTTTTACTACACAATCCCCATGTTTTCTCCAGGATAATTGCAGTTGATATTACACCCATTGCACTTGAAGCATGATTTCCTGTTCCACAACCCATGATCAATACCTTTTACAATGCAAGGATCAACAAACCCTAAAATGCTCCTTTATGCTGTCACACAAGCTACTGTAATTTCTGCCTTGACTTAACAAGCCATCCTGAACTTAAACCTCCCTTGCTAACTACCTGCTTAGCCTCATGACAGGGACAGAGCTTGGAGGGAACAGAGAGGTGAGAGGAGAAGCCTCACATGATGGCAAGAACCTGACAATTTATAAGTGGTGGTGGTCATTTCTAGCCCTGAAGCAATGGATTTCTATAGTAGTTTATTACTACCTGTATCTATACAACCTTTCCATTATCACAGTTCTGTGTGGGTACCCTCAGTAAAGGTGAACAATGGTCTTCTGCAGGAAAAAGCTACCTCCTAGTGTCTTGGGAAGGAGCAATCTAATCTTTTTACCAAAAACTACATGCTGCTCAGACAATGTTTATGCAGACGTGCTTTCCATGGCTTAAGGAAGACCTTTCTTGTGGTGCTCATATACTTTCCACTGTATTTCCCACCTGCTGTCTGTTCTCTGACATTTGGATTGCAAACCCTTGGGGACAAGAACCCACTCTGTTTTTTGGTGTTTGTACCAGCTAGTGCAAGGGTGTCTAGTCTTTAATTAAGAGTCACAGGTGCTGCAGAAACAAGTACATAAATACGTGGCCTATTTCCTTTTTGGATATGTGACTGAATTCAGAGTTAGCAGTAGTACCTGATGACTTTGATGGAACAATAATTACTTTTAAATATATTAATTTTCAGAGAGGAACAAAGGTGAATGAGCTGTAGTGTGAATGGAGGGGCTGAGCTACTCTTCCTGGAAGTACAATGAAAGAGAAGGCCTTGTGTCCCAAATTCCCCTTCCCACTAAGCAACAAAGCAGGATCCGCAGAGGTTTCTCAAATCAGCTTTTTCTCCATTCTCTTTGTAAAGGATCTAGTTCCTCTTTTCTCATCAACTTTTTTCTGCTAAAATAAGGACATACAATTTGGCTTTTGCCTTCAATATCTGTTTTTAGAATAAAGCCATTATTATATAAGCGCTAAACTTAAAAGCTGTTTCTTTGAAAGTTTAACATGCTATATATTCCACTTTCTTTGAAAATCTAGCTGCAGGTATTGAGATATGATGTGCAGAATCTATTATGGGTGGGGAAATGAAATTTTACTCTCTTTAGGCCACAGAAAGGAATCACTTCATCTTTGGAAATCTGGTTTGTTTTTAGACCAGAGAGGGCAGGAAAAGCAAAAACAAAACCCCACAAAAATTTCTGACTTTATTCTAAGGATAAAAAACAAGGTTATCAAAGAGACTGACTGAAGAGAAGTATTTTATCACTCCATCTACCCTAATCTGAAGCAAAATCACAACTTCCCTGTGAAACTCTTGGATTCAGACATTTGTCCCTAAGATGCATGTTTCTGAGCAGCAGTGCCAGAATGCAGAGATTGCTGGGGTTACTTGGTGGAAGAATGAGGCTCTGGTATATAGTGTAGATCTCTATGTCTACAGTTAGATTGCATTTTTAACATCCTAGAATGTAAATCTTTACTGTCTAGCTTGACAAAGAAGCTTTCCCAGAAATATAAGTTAAACAATAGAAGGCTTAACAGAAATGTTAATGCAGGGGATCAGAAACAGCAGGGCCAAGGCTGGAGGGATGCACTCAAGATACAGCTCTGAGACTAGCCACCAGGAGTAATTTCTGCAGCATCAAATAACTGCTGTGAAATATTTTGCTGTAGGATCCCCAGGGTGTATCTGCAATAGCAAACAGTTTGGCAGAAGAAGAGGTGTTGTAGAGTGAAGCAGTACAGTTCAAGGACCTGTCATCCCTAGTGATCGTTTGTGTCACCTAGGGCCAGACTGGTAACCTTATTTCAAAGTCTGATTTTACGAACTTGGGTTTGGATATTGCATTCATGATCTTTGCCTGACTGGTAGGTTTGCTAGTATGTAGCTTCCACATGGGTTTCTCTAGGGAAGATCCAGCTGGGGGAGCTGCAAAGCACAATCTAAAACACTTCAAAAGTAGACACAAATGAGCTTTGTGTCAGAAAAGCACTGACACGACACAATAAATTGCTAAGGAAGGTGCACCCTTATTCTGATAGTTGTTTCATTTCTTTTCCTGGCACATTGTAAGAAAAGTATTTCATGTGTTTTAGGGCTATGTGGGGGGCCATTCAGTTGATGTGGTAGCTGAAACTGCAGCTACTTTCTCAAAAGCCTTTTAAATGTTGCTTGCTGCATGCAGTATGCTTGCTGCTTTGACTGATCCTCTGGAGCTGTGTCAGCTTCTTTTATGCTGCTACTGGTTCTCCCACTCAGGGTCTGTCAGTCCCAAGAAAAAACTGTCCCTTGCTTCCATATGTGTGAAAGGGTAAAAGCCTAGCCAGGTCTTGACACTGTCCCAGCTCATATCAAAAGAACATAACAGCCTGTATCGGCTTATAGGTACAATTCTGCATTGGAGGCTAACGTGCAATTGTGTATTAAATCCCTCAGCATGAGTGGAAGTGCTAGCAACCTACTAAAGACTGGGGTGATAAAATGCTCTGGCAACATGGTTATACCACTACAATAGAAAAAGTTTCTTTGGAAAAAGCCCACAATATTTGTTAATACTTCTTTCAGGAATTGCATACCCAGTAGTGATGCAGTTGGCTATAGCACCTTGCTGATCTTGGACCTTATTTAGCATTATTAGTAGCTACTTCATTACTTTGGTGTTTAATTCACTTGTTATTGTCGCTTAGCTTAGAACATAGCATGGACTAAACAGAGAAGACTGATTTTTGTTTCCAAACCATCTATGCAATGATAAGCTGTGTCTCTTTAGTTATTCAGATGTTTGCTGGGTAACACTTGACATGTCAGCCTCCTGTTCTGCTTATGGGTGCAGATCTGTACAGCCACATTACACTCAGATCAGCAAATGCTGCTATCATATCACAGGATTAGTCAAAGGAAATATTCATGACTGCTTATTACTTGCAAGATGCTATTTATGCAGGGGTGGGCTACCTGTTACTGCCAGAGCAGGGACACGGTGATGTGGGATGCACACAGAGTTGCATGTCAAAAACTGCTGGGCTGTGGCAGTGTCCAGGCAGTTGCTGCATAGCCAGATGACTGCTGCTGTGCTGATGAGTCCACATGTCCAATTTGAGAGCTGCTGGCTGAAACCCGCTCTTGCTTTTAGCCACCTTGACAAATTTTTCATAATTGCATGCTTGGTCTGATTCCTGACCGGACTTGTCAACACACTCTCAAGTAAGACATTCAATGGTCTGTTATTTTTGTCATGGTCTTTTTAAGAGCTGTAGCTCTGAATCTGCACTTTATTGTGCTGACTGCAGTACAAGGACACCAAAGGAAATTGCCCATACCTCAAAGAATTTATAGATTACATATAAAACAGGATGCCCCTTAAGTCTGTATATAATATGAAAATGCAATTGCAAGTTTAGGAGTTGGGGATTAAAAAGAATGGTTTGTCTTGTGCACCTATTCCGTGTAACTTATCTGCCACGAAAAGAACTGATGTATCTTTAAAGTGCAGTTTATTCTACCAATACAAGTTTTTGACTATGTATCCCTTTATAAGCACCAATTACTTTCATACCCTGTGCTTGGCATTTGAAGATCTTAATCTATAGAGTCAATAATAAGAAGCAGCACTCCACAAGGCTTAACTGAATTCTGGTTGCAGAAGCTGAAGGTAGCAGGAAGGACAGGAAGAGCCAAATATAAAGCATGTCACAAGGAATTACCTTCTGGCTTTAGCCACTTGTTCCCTCTCTGGTCCTTCCCTCCCTCTCCCTGATATCTGTTATGCTTCATTGAGCCCACCTGGAAAACTGGGTCAGCTGTATGTGATCAAAAGGAGATTTTGCTCAGGTGTGGGGAGATCAGAGGAGTTCTTGCTGAATAGGCTTGACAACATGTAAGAGTGCTATGAATCTCAGACAGAAAATGCTTGCTTTGTTCTGCCTGTGCCCCACCTTGGCTTGACTGCATGCATAATTCCCTGACTTGACTGATGAGTGCTGTTGTAAGGCCAGACACTGCTGCTTTGAATCAAAAGCCATTGCACAAATGAAGTCAGTAAGACTGTGATGAGCTGTGTTTACTCCAGCGGTTCCCTCATACCTGCCTGTAGGAAAAGATGCAGCAGTTTCGTTTTGGTATTTTTAGGGAAGAAGGGTCAATCGGTATTTGTTATTGCCTACAGTGGTGCTGTGTATTTGCATTATGCAAGTGGTTTGAAATTTGTTTAAATGAAGCTATCCCACAAACTTTTGCTTCCATAGCTGCAAGCTTTCCTAGGAAACCATGCTCTTTCATCTCCAGTGTTTGACAGTGCTTGTTCTTGCTTTTCTGATTGGGTGGGGAGAAGAAGAGGTAGATCTCAGTCACTTTTTAAAAACATAGTTTGAAATTCCAAGGCAGGATGCTTTTAGTGACATTCCTTGCCAGGGCTAAGCAGACTCCAAGATCAAAGTTATCTAGCCACCCATGTATTTTTAATAGCAAACTATAACCACTTTAATTCTTCCCTGAGCATTGATTAGATGCGGTATAAACTGCAGTGACAGCCCCCTGCTTCGTAAACACTGGCAGAAAGTGCAGTCTTAAAATTCACATAGGATTTGTCTCTAGGACTCTGCAAGACGAACTGGAAAGAGACTGGCATTCCACATACTCAACAATATGTAAATGCTGACTTTGCAAGCCAACACAGTTTTTTTTTTAAGCAGAAATACAGACCAAACTTCAAAAAGACCTTTATATCCAGATCTCAGTACCCCCAGTGACTCCCAATTAGGCCTGGAGATAGGTGACCAGATGTTGCATTTGCAAATTCTGGAAGCTGATTGCTGCTGGGCATTTTGAAAATCTGCTCTGATATAATTTGAGAACTGTTTCTTCACTCACTTCTACCTGCCAAGGGTTGTGTTTTTAGTGTTGTTTTTTTTTCTTTTCATGGGCTCTGTTTATCACTTACCTTGTTGATAGCTGAGACTTAAAGTAGTGCAGAGAATTCAGAAATAAAGTTGTCACACAAATGCTGCTTTTCAGTGTAGCAAAGAAAACTAATTTTCTGAGCATTTTGTTTTGAAAGATGAAAAACATTTTTAAAGCACTCATTTAAAAGGAAGGCTAAACATTACTGAGACAATAAATGAAATCAGTTGCTTGCTGTACAGTTCAGCTCCAGGACTGGGATGCAATTAAAGTTTAGATTTTAGTATTTGGAATAGATTAGTCATTTAAATTAATGAGAACTCTAAATTTTTCAGCTTTGGAAATCTGTGTTTTGATTCTGTCATTTTTTTAAAATTCTGGAGTTATGAGATCTGGGAAACTGGTTCCTTAGGTGGAATGCAGAGATGTAAAAACAATTAATATATCCTCCCCAGCAATAATGAAATCCACAAGTGATAGGGATGCTCTAGTGAGAACACTCTTGTTTTCAAGGAGTGGAGGGAGAAATAGATGTTCTTTTTTATCCTGTTAGAGACCACTCCCTGGCCTGCATTTTCAGAGTGCATGTAAGGTCAGGCAGATTGCTATTCACTAAGCAGAATAAAATGTGCAGTTAAATAAATAAAATCTGTAAGTGAATTTTTATACTGACTGCATAGACAACATGAAGTTGATTTATGTAATAAAGGATTCATGCTTAGCCAAATCAGCATTTGTCGTACGTGGTTTCCTCAGTTGTCTGCATCAGGAGAAAAGCCATCCATTGTGGGTCGTCTTTTTCCAAGGGTTCAGCAAGGCACTCTGAAAGCTCTTACACCAAACACCTAAGGAGAGAGAGGGGAGGTAAATGCAGTACATTGCCAATAAAATAATCAACTTAGCATTCCTGACATTTGAGTTCACGAGCTTTTCATCGCCTTTGAGATTGGGAGGGGAGTGAGAAATACAGAGGCAGAGTACAATTCATAGAATCATCAAGGTTGGAAGAGACCCTTGAGATCATAGAGTCCAACCGTTAACTTATCACTGCCAAGTCCATCTATACAATGTCCATCTATACCATGTCCTCGAGCACCACATCTATCCGTTCTTTAAATACCTCCAGGGATAGAGACTAAACCACTCCCCTGGGCAGCCTGTTCCAATGTTTGACCACCCTTTCGGTGAAGAAGTTTTTCCTAATATCTAACCTAAACCTCCCCTGGTGCAGCTTGAGGCCGTTTCCTCTTGTCCTATCACTTCTTACTTGCGAGAAGAGACCAACCCCCACCTCGCTACAACCTCCTTTCAGGTAGTTGTAGAGAGCAATAAGGTCTCCCCTCAGCCTCCTCTTCTCCAGGCTAAACAACCCCAGCTCCCTCAGCCGCTCCTCATAAGACTTGTGCTCTAGACCCTTCACCAACTTCATTGCCCTTCTCTGGACACGCTCCAGCACATCAATGTCCTTCTTGTAGTGAGGGGCCCAACACTGAACACAGGACTCGAGGTGTGGCCTCACCAGTGCCGAGTACAGGGGCACTATCACCTCCCTGGTCCTGCTGGCCACACTATTCTTGATACAGGCCAGGAGGCCATTGGCCCTCTTGGCCACCTGGGCACACTGCTGGCTCATGTTCAGGCAGCTGTCAACCAACACCCCCAGGTCCTTTTCTGCCAGGCAGCTCTCCAGCCACTCGTCCCCCAGCCTGTAGCGTTGCATGGGGTTGTTGTGACCCAAGTGCAGGACGTGGCACTTAGCCTTGTTGAATCTCATACAGCTGGCCGCGGCCCAACGATCCAGCCTGTCCAGGTCCCTCTGTAGGGCCTTCCTACCCTCCAGCAGATCGACACTTCCACCCAACTTGGTGTCATCTGCAAACTTCCTGAGGGTGCACTCAATCCCCTCATCCAGATCATCAAGGAAGATACTGAACAGGACCGGCCCCAATACTGAGCCCTGGGGAACACCACTCGTGACCAGCCACCAA